>NC_056002.1:107173691-109888975 GCF_018446385.1 Zingiber officinale
AACGACCACCCTTCTTACTACTACTACTACTCTCTAAGAGTGACCGTTACTTATCTACTACTTTACTTAACCGGTTTATTAAAAATCTCTAGGAAAACCCTACCGAAAAATTTCGGCAGAGTCTCCCCTGTACCGGTGACCAAATCAACAATACAAACAAACTATACTCAGCCACAGACGGCTGGAACATATATTTTCACAACCACGCAGTAAATAAAAATAACAATAACTCAAAGGAAACTATTCTAGCAATGGTAAACAAGTATATAACTCCAACAATAGACATAACAAGCTACAAATGCGAAATAAACTTAATTACAATCTTAACTCATAATAACATTTAAAGAAAACTAAAAGAACTCTAAACAAAAAAAGTCTTAACAATTCCTTAATAAACTCTTGATCTCCCCATAGTCCAGCCATCACACACCTTCATCACCACCACCTTGTCGCCTTCCTTGCTAAATCTTTTCCTTTCCTTTATCTGCAGTAGGAGAAAGTGTAGTCTATAAGCATAAAGCTTAGTGAGCGCTATCTAACTCACAAAAACTCGATATGCATGTATACAAAGTATACAAATAAAAACATGCTAAAACTGAATGCTAATATGTAAAGCTACTCATGCTCATAAATAGCAAAGAAATCAACTAACAGAAAGATAACATGTATAACTACTCATGCTCATAAACTAATAAAGAAAGCAAACTAACTGGAATGCTAACATATAAAGCTAAACATGCTCATCAACTAGCAAATAAATAACATGTAAGAAACTAAACATGTAAAAGCTGCTAGCATAAAAGAAAACTAAACTTGTTGATCTTTAAAACAAAGTGAAACTTACTTCTTTTACTCTAATCTTATTCTTTTATTTCACTTGTTTAAAATTTATACTTTAATACTTGAAAATAATAATCAACTTCTCTTGGGCCCAGGCTTAGTACCAATTATGCGCGTTCCCTAATAGGTTGGGGTAGTAAGCCGCCAATCCTACAAGAGCAGACCTTGGTCTACCAGGGCCAAGACCTTGGAATTGAACACCTGGATTTGTTTAACGACAACCTTGGAAGTCGGGTACTAGCCTCTTCTTAAAAGTAAAATACTTATTATCTTAATTACTTCTTTAAATGCCTTGGCATATTAATAAGCACCTTGTGTGCTAAAATCCCTAAAGTCTTGACCTTGGGATTTATTTAAGGCCTTGGCCTTTTCTTTCTTTTCTTTTTCTTTCTTTTTACTTGTTAATGCTTCTAAAAGAATTTGATAGAACTCTTATTTTCCCACTAGAATACATGATTGTTCATGCTTATTAAAATAGCAAATGAAAACTAAAGAAACTGCTCATGTGTATCTAGTAATAAAGAAAACTGATCATGCTCAACTTATAGTAATTAAAAACTGCACAATAAATTGCAACATAAAGGAATCAAGCTTGCTGAATTCTTGCAACAGAACACTTGGAACAGAATACTAGCAACATCAACTACGGTTTCATTCCAACATCAACAGAATACTTGAAACAGGATACTTGAATCAAACTTGCTGAATTCTTCCACTAAACCTGTTGGAAACTTGGAACCTATATAAAGCTTGTTTCGTTCCAAAATCAAAACCCATATCTAGCAATAGGATACTAATTCTAGCTGCCACAGAATTTAAAAGGAAGAAAACCAAGAATGCATGCTACTAAACTTCAATTAAACAGAACCCTAAGAAAAAGGGAACAACTTGGCCGGAATTAATGGTCATGGCAGCACCCAACACAAGCAACCCGAAACTACAACTCTTCCCCTATTCACTGTCAACTGCCCTATATCTAAAGGAACAAGAATGCCTAGTTCATACAATTATTTCCCTTCTTTAAAGTGCACGGCAGCAAACACACAAGTGATTTCACAGCATACTTCAAAATTCAAAAGACACAAGCATAATCTTTACAGCATGATTCAAAATCAAGAAGAACAAATCCAAAATCCCCTCCTACCACATGCTTCAGAAATCTATCCCACGGTAAAATCATAAAACCAAAATCCTTTATCACGGCAGTAAGGAAAACAAAACTCGGAGCTATCCTACTGCAGGTGAGTAGCAACTCACCTCGCTGTTTTGAACTTACAACCGGAAAAGAGGACTCTAAAGCTTCTAGGGTTCGGAGAAGGTGAAGATCTCGGCGATCCCTTCCTTTCCGGGTGTTCTCCTTGACGAGGAGAGCTCGGATCCGCAAGATTCGCCGGAAGAAGCCTTCGCCGGCCGCCGGAGAGAAGCTCCAAAGTTGCTGCGGTTCCGCCCGAAACCAACGACGCCGTCGCGTGAGAAGAGGAGAAGTTTAGGACTCGGGAAGAAAATTTAGGTCTTTTTAAAACTAGGTTTCCTATTACTAACTATAGCTTATATATTTGTCGCTACATATTTGATTAACACTGACCGCTAGCGCAGTTGGTCCGTTGGGTTTTGCTCGAAGCCACAGGTCGCGCCTCTTTTCCTCCAATTTATTTCAAACGTTCCAGCTACTGCATATATATATTTCGCTCCATATAAGGTTAACAAAAATCGTGTAGCTCAATTGGTTGGGCTGGTTTCGGCTAAGGTTCGGCTCGGGTCGAGGTTGTGGGTTCAAAACCTGGCTTCAACATATTTCTTCTCTTTTTTTTTTTAAAACTTCTTTCTCTTGGTAAAAATACCAAACGAACTCCAAAAATTACGTAAAAATACTCTAAAATTTCTAAAAATCTCTAGAATATTTTAAAGGTATTTCCAAATATTTTATGGACTTTTAGAACTTGAAATAGGAAAATTGGGTCGTTACAATCCCCATACCTTATAAAAGTTCGTCCTTGAACTTAGAATAGCTCTGGATACTTCGTCTCATACCGTCCTCCCGCTCCCAAGTGATTTTCTGGTTCTGCCAGATAACCTTCACTAGTGGTACTTCTTTCTTTCTTTCTTCTGTCCACTATCTGTGTAGGTCTGCGCTCATAACTAAGATCCTCTTGATCTTGACCGTCGAGGTGAATCACTTGGCTCGGGTCGTGAAAACACTTCTTTAGCATGGAGACATGAAATACATTATGTATTCGACATGTCTTGTGGTAAGTCCAACTGAAGCTACTTTCCCAATCCTTTCTGTGATCGTGTAGGTCCTACATAACGAGGACTTAATTCCCTTCTTCCAAATCTCATCACTCCCTTCATAGGAGCGACCTTGAGAAAGACCGAATCCCCTACTGAAATTCAAGATTTACCAGTGTCAAGATAACTCTTCCGCCTCACTCCGCGCCTCAATCCTCTGTCGATCTTCCTGATAGCCCGAGTAGTCTCATCTATCAGCTCTGTCTGAATGCCCAGCTCCATTTCTCTCTTCTTTCATCCTAGTAAATGGGTGATCGCACTTCCACCATATAAGGCCTCATAAGGTGCCATCTTGATGGTGGCCCGATATTGTTGTAGGCAAATTCAGCTAAGCATAGATACTTGCACCAACTTCCTTCGAAATCTAGGCGCAAGCTCCGAGCATATCTTCTAGAATCTAATTTACTCGCCTGTCATTCATCACCGAGGATGGAAGGTCAGCAAACTTGAGTTTGGTGCCCAACAGCCCGAACACACTCCCAAAATGAGAGGTGAGCGCCCATCTCTATCGTAAACAATAGATTTAGGAACCCAAGTCCGATCACCTCTTTAACATACAACTGCTAACTGCTTTATAGAGTGGGACACCTTGATGGCTAGAAAATGAGCAGAACTTCACTGTCCACTATCACCCATATCACATCATATCCATTCGTGGTTCTTGGAGACCTGTTATGAAGTCCATGGATATGTCTTCCCACTTCCACTCTGGTATAGGAAGAGGCTGTAGAACTCCTCCCGGTCTCTGGTGTTCTGCTTTGACGGCAGGTATCGACATATTTAGCTACATCTCTTTGAGTCCGGACCACCGTAATCTCTCGTTTCACGCCTTGATACATCTTGCAGTAACCGTGGATGCATGGAGTAAGGTGTACTATGAGCTTCTTCTAAAATTTTCTTTCTCACTCTTCATCATTGGGGACACAAAGGCGGCTCCCGATAAAGAATCCCGTCGATACTCGAAACTCCGAATTTCCTTCTTCCTGTATCCCTTGCTTGATCTTTTGGATATCCGGATCTTCACTTTGCTTTCTCTGTATATCCTCAAGCAAGGTTGACTCTAAGGTCAATGTAGAGAGTTGCCCATAAATAATTTCCATTCCAAAATCTGACAACTCCTTCTGCAGTGGTAGGGCTAATGATGACAAAGACATCAGGGATGCACTGGATTTTCTGCTTAGTGCATCTGCCACTTTATTAGCTTTGCCTGGATGGTAGAGGATTTCACAGTCATAATCTTTGACCAACTCTAGCCACCTACGCTGTCTCATGTTTAAGTCCTTCCGAGTGAAGAAGTACTTAAGACTCGATGGTCTGTGAAAATTCTGCACTGAACGCCATACAAATAATGTCGCCAGAGTTTTAGTGCAAAGACCACACTGCCACTCAAGATCATGAGTGGGGTAGTTCTTTTCATAATCTTGAGTTTCTGAAGCATAAGCTATCACTTTCCTTCCCTGCATGAGTACTGACTCCTAAGCCCATCTGGAAGCATCACCGTAGATGTCAAACTCCCGTCACTTTCTCGAACAATGTAATAGAGCACCGGTCACTCTTCGAGCTCTGGAAACTCGCTCACATTTATCCGACCATTCAAACTTCTTATTCTTTTCGGTGAGGGGTATTAGTGGAGAGGCTATCTTTGAAAAGTCCTCCACAAATTTCGTAGTACCCTAAACCCTGTGAAGCTTCCGATCTCCCGGCGTTCTTGGGTCTACTCCATTGTTGATTGCTTCTATTTTTGCCGGATCCACTAATGCCTTCTTTAGAAATTATGTGACCTAGAAATGCCACCGATCTAACCGTAATTCACACTTTGAGAACTTAGCGAAAGTTGCTTTTCAAGAGTCTGCAGATTATCCTCAAATGCGTGTCATGCTCCTCTGGGTTCTGGAATAGATTAGAATGTCGTCGATGAACACAATGACAAATTTGTCAAGGTATTCTCTGAACACTCTCATCGAGTCCATGAAAACTGCAGTGCATTAGTCACACCAAAGGATGACTACGAACTCGGAGTGTCCGTATCTGGTCCAAAGCCGTTCCGGGTATGTCTCTTTCCTTCACTTTTAGGCGATGGTACCCGTGAGCGCAGTCTATCTTTGAGAATACCGCCCCTCTCAACCGATCAAATAGGTCGTCGATCCCGGGAGGGGTACTTGTTCTGATTGTCACTTGATTTAGAGCTCTATAATCTATGACATCCGCATAGATCCGCTTTCTTCTCGACGAACAACACGGAGCTCCCACTGAATGACTAGGCGGATGAAGCCTTTTCAGCCCCAAGTTGTTCTCGTAGTTCTTTCAGCTCACTGAGACATGCAGATGGAGCTTTTGAAATGGACCTGCATCACGAACCGCTCAATCTCAAACTCCACTTCTCTGGGAGGTAGTCCGTAGTTCTTCCGAAATACCTCCGATACTCCATCACCCAACTTCCTCCCGCTGGGTCTTTCTTGTTCTTCCAGACTCACAATGCTGAAGAAAACCAAGACACCCTTTAGTTAACATCCGTGAGCCGAGAGAAGAAAGGAACTTCGGTCTTCCTCCTCGACACCCCCGCGAACTCAAAGGATGATTCACCTTCGGACTAAAGATCACTTTCCTTCTGCGGCAATCCAGCACTGTACTTGCCGAGGAAATCCATACCCAAAATGATATCGAAATCCTGCATGGCGAGGACCACTAGATTTATACATAGCTCACTGAAATTGACGGTACAACATGGGCCATCGGTCGGATTCCATGACTTCCGAAGGTAGGGTCGTGAACTGGAGTTCATGTTTTCAGAGGTACCGTAATTTTTGGCAAAAGGTATGGATACAAAAGAATGGGTCGCCCAAGATCAGCAGAGCTATATGCTGAAAAATAACTACTGACCATACTGACCGCCGAGGCACTAGCAGCCTTCTTCTTGGTGAGGAGAATACTCGCACCGGCCGGAACTGTGGGGCTTCCAACCTTCCTTGACTGATCCGAGGTCCTTCCAAAGTTGCAGGCATATAATGTAGCTGAGGTTTGCCTCCATATTGTATGGCCGAGGTGCTTGAGCTTGTTAGACATTCTCTAGCCATGTGTCCTTCCCGCCCACATGCATAGATCCGCCTACCCAAAAGATGTGCCCGGATGTGTTCTCCCACATTTAGGAAAGAGAGGGATCTTGGTCCGCTTATTCATGGTCCTCCTTTCGTTACCTCCCGAGTTCCACCGCTTGTTACCCTCGCTTTCCAGCTTCTTATTTGCCCGAGGTTTCGACTCCCACTGCCTTATCTTCGATCTGACCGACTTTCTCCTCGATGTCCAGATAAGGCTCAAGAACTAATGCTCTCTTGACCAACTCTTCGCCACCGAGCCCACGAGCTCCACTACTCACATTAAGTGCTATCACGGCCTCAGCATCCGAGCATCGGTCCGACTTGTTCCTTCTCCGTGCTTACTAGCTCGCGAGACGAGCTAGCCTATTGAATTTCTTTATCGCTTCTTCCATCGACAGTCACCTTGTCTCGAATTCTGAACTCCTCATAATGCTTATGGTAATCCACGACGAAGAATTCTTCATAAAACTCGCTCAAATTCAGCCCACTCATCCGATTAATCGCTCTTACTTTTAACTCTCCCACCACATACGAGCATCTCCAGATAGGCAAATGAAGCACACTTAACTTTCTGGCCAGTCAAGAAGTTCCATGGTGCTTTCCAGGTGTCTTAAGCCAAGCTTGAGCATCCTGTGGCTCAGTGCTCGAGAAACTCTCCGCTTCAGCCACCATCAGAGATATGCTTCTTGTCTCTAGGTGTGGGACTTCAGACTACCGGTGGAACCTCGCCACCACCGGAGTCTCCATGATGATTGTTGGAGGAGGAGGAACTGCTCGCGATTCGCCATCGATGACGATCACTGCCGCTCACACTGTCTCCTGAGTTGAGCAACAACTGCCGAGATTGGTTCAGCTGCTCTGGCTCTTCGTTCTCCCGAGCCTGGTCCTCAGTACGAGCGGTGCGGGGGCGTCCTCTTCTTGACATCTAATTATGCAAAGAAAAGAAAGACTTGATATATTCTTTATCCTTTCTAACATAATCCTTTCTAAACATACATATGTATGCATAAAGAGAAACAAACTTTTTATCTTACTAAAGCGCCTACAAGCAAATACTCTATACTGCAAATAATAAGGAAAGCATAAGAAAGAAAACTTAAATACTTTCTTACTTGAAGACGGCAAGGATGATGCTGATGTGTGATGCTGGAGAATGGAACTTGCTCTGATACCAACTGTAACGACCACCCTTCTTACTACTACTACTACTCTCTAAGAGTGACCGTTACTTATCTACTACTTTACTTAACCGGTTTATTAAAAATCTCTAGGAAAACCCTACCGAAAAATTTCGGCAGAGTCTCCCCTGTACCGGTGACCAAATCAACAATACAAACAAACTATACTCAGCCACAGGCGGCTGGAACATATATTTTCACAACCACGCAGTAAATAAAAATAACAATAACTCAAAGGAAACTATTCTAGCAATGGTAAACAAGTATATAACTCCAACAATAGACATAACAAGCTACAAATGCGAAATAAACTTAATTACAATCTTAACTCATAATAACATTTAAAGAAAACTAAAAGAACTCTAAACAAAAAAAGTCTTAACAATTCCTTAATAAACTCTTGATCTCCCCATAGTCCAGCCATCACACACCTTCATCACCACCACCTTGTCGCCTTCCTTGCTAAATCTTTTCCTTTCCTTTATCTGCAGTAGGAGAAAGTGCAGTCTATAAGCATAAAGCTTAGTGAGCGCTATCTAACTCACAAAAACTCGATATGCATGTATACAAAGTATACAAATTAAAAACATGCTAAAACTGAATGCTAATATGTAAAGCTACTCATGCTCATAAATAGCAAAGAAATCAACTAACAGAAAGATAACATGTATAACTACTCATGCTCATAAACTAATAAAGAAAGCAAACTAACTGGAATGCTAACATATAAAGCTAAACATGCTCATCAACTTGCAAATAAATAACATGTAAGAAACTAAACATGTAAAAGCTGCTAGCATAAAAGAAAACTAAACTTGTTGATCTTTAAAACAAAGTGAAACTTACTTCTTTTACTCTAATCTTATTTTTTTATTTCACTTGTTTAAAATTTATACTTTAATACTTGAAAATAATAATCAATTTCTCTTGGGCCCAGGCTTAGTACCACTTTGCGCGCTTCCTAATAGGTTGGGGTAGCAATCCCGATCCTACAAAGATACTTCTAGGCCATGTGAACCTGGATTTGTTTAACGACAACCTTGGAAGTCGGGTACTAGCCTCTTCTTAAAAGTAAAATACTTATTATCTTAATTACTTCTTTAAATGCCTTGGCATATTAATAAGCACCTTGTGTGCTAAAATCCCTAAAGTCTTGACCTTGGGATTTATTTAAGGCCTTGGCCTTTTCTTTCTTTT
Source organism: Zingiber officinale (assembly GCF_018446385.1). Lineage (NCBI taxonomy): Eukaryota > Viridiplantae > Streptophyta > Magnoliopsida > Zingiberales > Zingiberaceae > Zingiber > Zingiber officinale. Next base: position 107,182,291 of record NC_056002.1, read on the forward strand.
CTTTTTCTTTCTTTTTACTTGTTAATGCTTCTAAAAGAATTTGATAGAACTCTTATTTTCCCACTAGAATACATGGTTGTTCATGCTTATTAAAATAGCAAATGAAAACTAAAGAAACTGCTCATGTGTATCTAGTAATAAAGAAAACTGATCATGCTCAACTTATAGTAATTAAAAACTGCACAATAAATTGCAACATAAAGGAATCAAGCTTGCTGAATTCTTGCAACAGAACACTTGGAACAGAATACTAGCAACATCAACTATGGTTTCATTCCAACATCAACAGAATACTTGAAACAGGATACTTGAATCAAACTTGCTGAATTCTTCCACTAAACCTGTTGGAAACTTGGAACCTATATAAAGCTTGTTTCGTTCCAAAATCAAAACCCATATCTAGCAATAGGATACTAATTCTAGCTGCCACAGAATTTAAAAGGAAGAAAACCAAGAATGCATGCTACTAAACTTCAATTAAACAGAACCCTAATAAAAAGGGAACAACTTGGCCGGAATTAATGGTCATGGCAGCACCCAACACAAGCAACCCGAAACTACAACTCTTCCCCTATTCAATGTCAACTGCCCTATATCTAAAGGAACAAGAATGCCTAGTTCATACAATTATTTCCCCTCTTTAAAGTGCACGGCAGCAAACACACAAGTGATTTCATAGCATACTTCAAAATTCAAAAGACACAAGCATAATCTTTACAGCATGATTCAAAATCAAGAAGAACAAATCCGAAATCCCCTCCTACCACATGCTTCAGAAATCTATCCCACGGTAAAATCATAAAACCAAAATCCTTTATCACGGCAGTAAGGAAAACAAAACTCGGAGCTATCCTACTGCAGGTGAGTAGCAACTCACCTCGCTGTTTTGAACTTACAACCGGAAAAGAGGACTCTAAAGCTTCTAGGGTTCGGAGAAGGTGAAGATCTCGGCGATCCCTTCCTTTCCGGGTGTTCTCCTTGACGAGGAGAGCTCGGATCCGCAAGATTCGCCGGAAGAAGCCTTCGCCGGCCGCCGGAGAGAAGCTCCAAAGTTGCTGCGGTTCCGCCCGAAACCAGCGACGCCGTCGCGTGAGAAGAGGAGAAGTTTAGGACTCGGGAAGAAAATTTAGGTCTTTTTAAAACTAGGTTTCCTATTACTAACTATAGCTTATATATTTGTCGCTACATATTTGATTAACACTGACCGCTAGCGCAGTTGGTCCGTTGGGTTTTGCTCGAAGCCACAGGTCTGTGCTTCGATTCTCAGCCGCGCCTCTTTTCCTCCAATTTATTTCAAACGTTCCAGCTACTGCATATATATATTTCGCTCCATATAAGGTTAACAAAAATCGTTTAGCTCAATTGGTTGGGCTGGTTTCGGCTAAGGTTCGGCTCGGGTCGAGGTTGTGGGTTCAAAACCTGGCTTCAACATATTTCTTCTCTTTTTTTTTAAAAAAACTTCTTTCTCTTGGTAAAAATACCAAACGAACTCCAAAAATTACGTAAAAATACTCTAAAAATTTCTAAAAATCTCTAGAATATTTTAAAGGTATTTCCAAATATTTTTATGGACTTTTAGAACTTGAAATAGAGAAAATTGTGTCATTACATTCTCTGTTGTTAAGCTTCTATTTTCTGCGCTTCATCATTGTAAGAGGCTTCTCCGCCTGAAGGAGTTTTTAGTGCGATTGATAAACCCAAATTTTGTCGTGAAATGGGTATCAAAAGAATTAAGTGACCGAATTCATTCTACACTAATGTAGCATAGAGATGACTCGGGTCGTCTTCCAACGAATGTAGCCAATGCATGATATTTTAGGATTGATTTGTTATTTCTTTTGGGTTTTTGACAAGAAATTGGGGTTTTGGATTTTGTTAAATTCTTAAAGTAAGGAATGAAATAGCAAGACAAGTATGAAACTAAATCTAATGCAATGGAAGAAATCCTATCTATCTATTAATCATGAACCCACAATATATTGTCACACTATGCTATGAATTACATCATTAATAGATCCGAACAAGTTAGAAACTAAACAAGAGCAAAATAAGAACAAGACAAGAACAAAAGATCAAATACTCAATGGATCAAACCACCATTTGTCAGATGGTAGAAGATCTATTCGGATTCATGCTAACGACCAGATAAGAAACCAACAATACTAAACAAGAACAAAACCTAATCAGATTCAGTTAAAAACTAAAACAAGAACTTGAATTCAGATGAACAGTAAATGAAATCAATTCAAGAACAACTTGCAAAACAACTTCAGATCTATACGCAGAGATTCAACAAGCATACAACAAAATCAAAGAAAGGAAACAGATCTAAGAATTCAGCTAACTCAAGCAATGTAATCTACAAAATTAAACGGGCACAAATCTTAAACTTGAACTAGAAATAGAACAAAACAAAATGCAGTAATGGAGATTGGGGAAAGTGATGAACCAAAATAAGCTGGACATTCCCGAGTACTCACTGATCCTGATTAGAATATCAAGATCTTGCAGACGAGTAAGAATCGAACCACTGATCTCTGAAACTGGTAGATGCGGCTGGAAGTGGTATAGAAATCGGAGGAAAAGTAGAAACAAACACTTCTCACGGTTCAGATGGGTGCGGAGCTCCAAGGAAAAAGAATCTCCGACTTAAAGATCAGGAAACCAGATCGAATCTGGTTGCTTCTCAGCTTCTTCTTCCTCACACGAAGTTGCGGCAGAAATTGGTGTTCAGATGGTTGAGATGGTGTCACCGGCTGGAAGATGGCTGATGACCGGAGGAAGGGACGCCCTTGACCTCTCTTGACCGCTGGCAGTGGAATGGATCGAGGAAGGAAGATCGCCGGAGCGAGCTTGCGCTCCCATGTGTCTTGACGCCAACTGTAGCAATTGACGATCCCACACTGTAGCTTCTCATGTGATTTAAATCAAATCTCAGATCTGTGATGAACGACTATGGTTTCCTCAGATCGATCCAACGGTGGAAATTGCTCCAAATCAGTTCCAAATATTCAGATCTCGATCAATGGTTGTGATCTACTACCCTTTTGGCTTGGATGGACCAGATTCTTCACAGATGTCTTAGATCTACTCTGATCTTGGATGAACGGTCCATATTGCTTCAGAACTTGATCTCTTCAATTAGCCCTAGATTTGAATCCAAACTTGGTCTGATCTGATCAAGTCCATGACCCTTTTGATTCTACAAAACATATAACAAAATATTAGCATCAAATACCTCAAATATGATATAATTTGTAATTAAGTCCACAAATGAATGCAATTAATGAAATATGATATAAATGTGGAATTAACACTTGAGAAGATCAAATGATATGCTTATATGAATCAAAATATCAATACAAAATAATGGCTACCAAATTCCCCCACACTTATTCTTGCACGTCCCGAGCAAACAAACAAAACAAAGAAACAACTAGAATTCATCTCCCTAACATTTTCCTAGCAATACTTAGAAGATGGTAAAAGGAATTTAACTAAGACCATCTAAAGAACACAAACAATCATGAATTCAATCCAAACAATAATCAGTAAGTATAGTAGTTTCAATCCAATTGAAAAATTAAGCAAATTGCAACCTCACAAGGTATTTACCTATTCTAGTTCTCACACTCAATCATGCATATAAGTGGAGCTCACTCAATGTCACTCACAACACTTCACTACCATAAGCTTGCTTATTTTCTTATTCTCCACCACTATAAAACATAGCATACATGAATAAAAAGGAATTATTAAGAGTTTTAATGGAATCAAGAGACACAATGAAAGTGAATGGAATGGCAAAGAAAAGAATTCAATGAAGAAAATGAGAAGATGAGAGTATTAGAGGAATATACTTGATGAGTTGACCATTTTGATATGAGAAGAGATGAATACCATTTATTTTTATCAATTCAAAAGACCAAGCTAATCTTCCCTTCAATTTGATGACAAACCGAAATTCTTGATACTCTATCTTCACAATTGATACACTCTTGATTTGCAATTTTTTCTTCACTGTTTTGACACTCAATTCCACCACTTTGAAAGCTAAACAATCCCACATTAGCTAATGGAAAATAGTTCCCTTCCCCCACACTTAAAACATTGACCGTCTCGGACAATACAACTCTAATCAATCCAAGCTGAAACACCTCTAGCCACTATTTTTTTTTCTTTATGTAGAATTTACTTTTTCTTCCTTTCTCTGTTTCTGATTCTTCAGATTCCATCACTTAGCTTTTGAACCAACTAACCAAATTTAGAAATCAGATTCCCAGCATTAAATTCAAAAACAGCAAAACTGTAAAACTGCCTCAAATTCATAAAGTTTTCAGCATTTTTTATCACTGTTGAATATACAAATCTCTGAATTCCTGCACTTCTTCAAGTTAATTTCAAATGACAACATAGATATAACACTTACTGTGATATAAAACTAAATCTTCTTAAAAGCACATATCCAAAACTTCTCAGTTAAGCATTGAATTCAAAAAAAAATCAGCTTCAATTCCTGTTCCATTTCATTACTGTCCTGATTTTGTATCAGTACAGAATTTTGATGCACATGTTTTCACATAATGCTGTCTTGACTAATCCTTTTCAGATACTGAATTGCCACATTAGCTTAAACATTAAAGATACAACCTTCCTTAGTTGTTTAACAGCTATGCACTTCCAGAATTCAAAATTTAGCTTAAAAATTCTACTTACAGCAGCCTCTAATTTCCAGCAATGTAGTAAAACTATGCAGTTTCAGCAACTTCTGAAATCTTTCTACTGATTAGAATTAGCAAACAGAATTGGCACTTGGATTAAGTTTCAGAAACTGTGATTTGAGGTAATTCCAGCTTGTGTAATCTTAGAAAAATAGAATTCTTAATGATTTAAGCTGCCAAGAACTTAATTTCAGTGGTGTTCCTGCATGAAAATATCAAACAACAAAATTGATTCATTTGTCCAGCAGCCTCTGGAAATCAATAACCTCAACCTTTTCAATCCAAATCTCATCTTAATGCTAAATTCTGGTTTTCCTCCAGCAAATTTCCAAAGAGAAGATTTATTTTCACAACAGAATTCTGCCTTTAAGCAATTCAAAAATCAGAGTCAATGAAATTTCAATGAATTTCAGCTGCCCATGGTTCCAAATTTGCAGAAATTAGTAAGTTTAGATGTTAGTTACAGTAGTTTGATTTTAAAGCAACTTGGCACACAATATCTTTGGTTGATATATCAAATCACAGCTTCATCGAGTTAGCTCTGAATCTAGAGTTTCATCAGTTCTGATTTCTCTCTGTTATGTAAAAATGGCTCCCTCAATTATTTTTCTCTACTGATTTTTCCACTTCTGCACAGAAATGATCTTAGCTTCCATTAAAATTACTCAAATTTCTAGCTCCTTTGAACATCCTTGCAACTGATATATCTTGACTCCAAGCTCACTGACATGTCCGTGAACCAAAGAAATATTCAAGTGCATTTCCAATTCAGCAATGCTTCTTCCAGTTTGACTCTGTAATCTCAACACACATGCACTGTGCCAATTTAAAATATTGATTTTCACCAATAACAACATAAAATTACAGATTTGCAGCTGCTGAAATTCCAGGGTTCACTCTCCTTTCCTTTCTTATAGTACTCTTCTAACAATTTCAAACTTCTTCACAACTGCAAAGCCAATTCAAGTACTGCATCTTCAGAAATCAGTGCTCTTCAACATTCCCTTTGGCTGCTGAATTTTGATAACTTCATCTTATTTCAGCTTCATGACAACAATCAAAAGGTTAAGTGCAATTTCAAAATTCTAGATTTGCAAGAATTCATGGTTTGAACTCATTTCTCAAGCCCTTCATGAATAAGGTTTCAAAATCCTTAAATCTAGTAACAGTTCTTGGTACTTCTAAATTCCGATTTGAATTCTACTCATGAATTGTGATAAACTTTGATACAATGTGATCAACTTCTGATTCCATAGCTAGCAGTCACTCCGTCAACTAATAAAAGCTTTAATTTAAACTGTTTCTTTCACTTCGGTATCCATTTCACAGCTGTCGCCAATTTTTTCTGTTTCTGGATTTCTAAAGCTCAGTTACAGCTTTTCAGAAACTGCATAAAGGGCTTGGCACTTTGTTATCTTGATTTCCTACTGAATCAAATTTTAGAATTCACTGCCTATTTCTCAATAATCTGATTTAAGTGAATCAATGATATTTAGTTGCAGCTTCTGAATTCCAGCTCCAACACTTCAATTCAGTTGTAGTTTTCAGATTTCAGGATTTTGTTTGATTCTAGTTTTGATCTATAGAACATCAGACAATTGGAAAAATCATTTGTCAATAAATAAACAAGAGTTTAACTTGAATCTTCCACTAATTAGGGAGTTGCATAAGAAACTTGGCACAAACTGCACTGACACACATTTTCCAGCTTCTTGCTGCTGTAGAATCCCACTACTGCACACTTTTAATTTTAGCCAAGTAACTAGAGAATGAAGACACCATAAAAGTAATTCATCTGCTCATAATTTGTACATCAAACCATTAAAGTTGAACTGTATTTCTTCAGTTATACACAACATTCAACTTTTAACCAGTTCTAAGAACTGATCCACTGAAAATTTCAGAAACATAGTTTATTCCAGAATACTACTTGCGGATTTAATTTTCAGTACTTGGAATTCATGGTTGTTTCAAATAAGGAATAAAGAGTTCATCTTGAAATTCCTAATGAATTGACTTAGTTTTGTCTCTGTTCTTGCTTCTGCATTTACAGCACAAAATTCAGAATTGTCCAGTTTAAGAATTTGCTAGACCTTCAATTCCAATTCTGCAACTCATGTTCCAGCAACAAAATCTAAACGCGCCAAAATTTATCCTTTGCCTTGTTTTTTTTACTGAAAGCAACTTGCTATTCCTTTAGTAGTGTCATAGAAATTGGCACGCAATAGACCAAGTTTTCAGAAATGATCTTTGCTGTGAATGAATTGCAGTTTCTGCAGATTTTTTTCTTCTCTAATTCACTCACCAATCCACAGTTTCATCAGCTGTAGCTCTTGCATTCAATCTCTATCCTCTTCCTCAAATTGGCACAGAAATGCCAAATTACTTCTGCAGAATCTACATTTCCTGGTTTACTGCTTCTCTGTTATTTCAAAATCCAGGAAATAATAGTCAGCTTCAACCTCTTGCTACTTTATATTCTTTCTCTATTTCTCTTCTTATAGATCTGAATTTTGGTTTGCCAGAATTATACTTCAGCTGTATTCCCAACAATTTCAGTAATTCCAGCTCTCATTCAGCAAATCTAGATTTGTTTCTCTATGTTTGTAAAGTTAACTTCAGCAATCTATAATTCTCTGCAGCTATATGTGGCACATGAATTGGGTATTTCAGAAATCAGAAATTCAGGTTACAGCAGCAACAGATTTCATCAATTTCTGCATTCCAGCATACAAATTCAACTTAGCATTTGTATCAATTCTTTTACTTGAACAACAACAACCATTAGCATAGTGAAGAGCTTAAGTGATCATAGAAATGAATTTATGAGAAATCAACTCCTTAACAGTTGATGAAATTCCAAAACTAATGTTGATCTCCGGAACTTGATACTTCAATATTTCAGGATTCTGATTTCGGAAATTAGGTTCCTAGGCATGATATGTTTTCAATCACAAAGTCATGGTAGGGAAAAACCACTAATATGCTGCATCTCAACTTCAAAACTTTGAATCCACAAAAATTTCCAGCTCAAATTCCTTATTTCAGAATTCAGTTCAATGAAAAATTCAAAATCCGTAATTCAATTTCCATATAATTCCTACAGATATACAGTCCCAAAACTTCCAACATCCTCATACACATTCCATTCCTCCCCCACACTTAAAACTTTATCACGATCTTGGTCAAGCTAACTCATCAAGCAATTCAACCAAAACTCTCAATAGAGGGATGACAAGCAAAGGTGATCAAAAGTTAGAATGCTAGATGAAAATGCTCAAAGAAAATTGCGAGGAAAGAAATGAAGAATAATAAGGGAACAAGAATGAAAAATTCCTGCATCTACATGCACACATATGCTATTGTGGATTCAAAAAGAAGCAAAGCAAGTTCTAGAGTTCAATTGTCATGAGTACATGTCACACAAAAGAAATTAATAGAGTATAGACTTGAGGTGGTCCTCTCTAGGTATTTTTTTTATTGCAATCAAGCTCAACTAATCAAAATAGAATCCATCACCACATTAACCAATATCATGCAAGTAAAGTATTCAATCATGTAAGATGACCTCAACTTGATGGTCAAACTTAAAGAACTTTTACCATCTTAAAAGTATTACTAGAATAATTCCGTGGAGAATTTTATTCAAAAATGAAATGTTATGTACTAAACAAAATGCAAAATATGAAAGCAAAGTGTGGAAGTAAGATGCAAATATAGGAAAATGAAACTAAAGAAATGTATAAAGCAAAAAGAAATAAAAACAAGGAACAAACTCCCCTTAATTCCGGGCAGTTGCAAATGATTTAGAAATAGGATCCATGCTGGCAATGCAATGAACCTTCCCGGTGGTTGGAGTCGATTGAGCTGCAAAATCCAAATTGGAAGTGGAATAATTGTAGTTGCAGTCAAGTCCACTTCTCCCACCATATGCTCCTTGAAAATTTATCCCGGCGGTTGAAGACGGTTCAATTTAAGCATCCACTCCGGTATCCTATAAAGATGAAAGGTAGACATCCCTTGCAAGCATATAAGGTCAGGAAAAGATGTAACAATATTAGTCCCTATAAAGCATGTGTCAAGAAATGCATCACATCCAATAAAGTCAATTAATGATACCTCTATGAAATTTTCTAATAAATCACAAGAAATACTAACCTTGTCATGTTGAAAGGTACCTAGAAGTTCTGGAATGGTGACTGTGACCTCCTCATCATCAAGTAATGGTTCAGGCTCTGGCTCAGGTGGTGCATCTAAGGGAAGTGATTCTTGGGGCTCTGCTTCCATAGCACAAGTCCCTACACTCTCATCATCAACATCTGGTTTAGGTGATTCTTGGGGTATTGCTTCCAATGTGCAATCCCCTACACTTACATCATCATCTACATCAGTACCTACATTATCAACAACATCTACAACAACATTATCAGTAGAGTCAGAAATTTTTACAACTACAGCATCACAACAAGAAGTATTAGAGGAGTCCTGTGAAATAATAAAATCAAGATCAGGCCTGTCAAAAACAATACAATCCCTCTGCTCAGACACCTCAATATTTGTAGGAAAGGTCTCATCAACTCTTAAGGTAACCGGTTGCCCATTTCTAAATTGTTGAGGGTTAGCAGTCATATTTTCCAAAAGTTTCATAGCTTCATCAGGAGTCTTGTCAATCAAAGGCCCTCCACTAGCTTTATCCACCATGTACAAATCAATCGGCGACAACCCATCATAAAAATGTAAGATAAGCATTTGATCACTGATTTGATGTTGAGGACAACTGGAGCAAAGTTCCTTGAATCTTTTCCAATATTCATGCAATGTCTCCTCCTCGAATTGTTGAATACCATGAATCTTTTTCCGCATAGCTATATAATCATTCTGAACTTCTTGTAGGCTTTGATATGCTGGATATGAGTCAGTAAACTGACTATGTGCAACCTCGGACCTAAAGTTTGATTGATCCACAGGTGGGTAGTACTGATGTTCAGGCTGATAGAACCAAGTCTGAGGCTGATAGTACTGATAATATGGATCCATGGTCAAAGAAGTTTCCTGCTCTTACACTGAAACACTAGCAAATAAAATCAGAAGACACAGGAGCATATAATATCAAACACATGGATTTATGAACATGAAAGCAATTGAAAAAAAAATTTTTTTTATGTAAAAAGAAAAAGAAACAATCCTAAGGTATCAAACACCACTACATTCCCCGGCAACGGCGCCAATTTGATAAACCCAAATTTTGTCGTGAAATGGGTATCAAAAGAATTAAGTGACCGAATTCATTCTACACTAATGTAGCATAGAGATGACTCGGGTCGTCTCCCAACGAATGTAACCAATGCTTGAAATTTTAGGATTGATTTGTTATTTCTTTTGGGTTTTTGGCAAGAAATTGGGGTTTTGGATTTTGTTAAATTCTTAAAGTAAGGAATGAAATAGCAAGACAAGTATGAAACTAAATCTAATGCAATGGAAGAAATCCGATCTATCTATTAATCATGAACCCACAACATATTGTCACACTATGCTATGAATTACATCATTAACAGATCCGAACAAGTTAGAAACTAAACAAGAGCAAAATAAGAACAAGACAAGAACAAAAGATCAAATACTCAATGGATCAAACCACCATTTGTCAGATGGTAGAAGATCTATTCGGATTCATGCTAACGACCAGATAAGAAACCACCAATATTAAACAAGAACAAAACCTAATCAGATTCAATCAAAAACTGAAACAAGAACTTGAATTCAGATGAACAGTAGATGAAATCAATTCAAGAACAACTTGCAAAACAACTTCAGATCTATACGCAGAGATTCAACAAGCATACAACAAAATCAAAGAAAGGAAACAGATCTAAGAATTCAGCTAACTCAAGCAATGTAATCTACAAAATTAAACGGGCACAAATCTTAAACTTGAACTAGAAATAGAACAAAACAAAATGTAGTAATGGAGATTGGGGAAAGTGATTAACCAAAATAAGCTGGGCATTCCCGAGTACTCACTGATCCTGATGAGAATATCAAGATCTTGCAGACGAGTAAGAATCGAACCACTGATCTCTGAAACTGGCATATGCGGCTGGAAGTGGTATAGAAATCGGAGGAAAAGCAAAAACAAACACTTCTGACGGTTCAGATGGGTGCAGAGCTCCAAGGAAAAAGAATCTCAGGCTTAAAGATCAGGAAACCAGATCGAATCTGGTTGCTTCTCAGCTTCTTCTTCCTCGCACGAAGTTGCGGCAGAAATTGGTGTTCAGATGGTTGAGATGGCATCGCCGGTTGGAAGATGGTTGATGACCGGAGGAAGGGACGCCCTTGACCTCTCTTGACCGCCGACGGTGGAATGGATTGAGGAAGGAAGATCGCCGGAGCGAGCTTGCGCTCCCCTGTGTCTTGACGCCAACTGTAGCAATTGACGATCCCACACTGTAGCTTCTCATGTGATTTAAATCAAATCTCAGATCTGTGATGAACATCTATGGTTTCCTCAGATCGATCCAACGGTGGAAATTGCTCCAAATCTGTTCCAAATCTTTAGATCTCGATCAATGGTTGTGATCTACTACCCTTTGGCTTGGATGGACCAGATTCTTCACAGATGTCTTAGATCTACTCCGATCTTGGATGAACGGTCTATATTGCTTCTGAACTTGATCTTTTCAATTGGCCCTAGATTTGAATCCAAACTTGGTCTAATATGATCAAGTCCATGACCCTTTTATCCTACAAAACTTATAACAAAATATTAGCATCAAATACCTCAAATATGATATAATTTGTAATTAAGTCCACAAATGAATGCAATTCATGAAATATGATATAAATGTGGAATTAACACATGAGAAGATCAAATGATATGTTTATATGAATCAAAATATCAATACAAAATGATGGCTACCAGCGATCATCTTCCTTGGATTAACAACCTCCCTGGTTGTAAGCAAGTCAAATTCGGTGCCTCAGCCTTTTTGTTTTATTTACTTACTCTTTTATATGCAAGTGTTAGTTTAAGAAGTCAAGAAGGGTTGTGATTTTTGTTTTTGCATGCTATTCAACCCCCCTTCTAGCCAGCCGTCGCGGTCCTACAAGAGGTATCAGAGCCAAGGCGCTTCAGGAGGACTAACCGCCAATCGAAGCAAAGATAATGACCGGACCAAGCATCTACCCGTCAAAATTCGAAGGGGAATTCGCTAGCAGGAAAAAGAAAATGCAGGTATTCTTTAAAATTGATTTTGATTTAATGTTAATTATGGAGTTTGGTTTTATAGCACCGGAAGGTAAGGAGAAATACCATTGGACAAAGAAGGAGTAAGTTGACTACGTGGCAAACGACAAAGCTGAGTATCATCTACTAACCGTTCTTCCGCCACAAGAAGTCAACCGGGTCGGCAACTACGACTCCGCGAAGGAATTTTAGGAGAAATTCCTTGAACTTCATGAAGGAACGTCCGATGCAAAGCTCGCAAAATGGGATTTACTCCGCAATCAGCTCACCAGTCTGCGACTTGGGGAAGACGAGACAGTTGCACATCTACACTTAAGGATAAAGGAAATTGATCCTGTCTGAGAAACTGGACAAGACGGAGATCCGGAAGAAAGAAACCCACCGTACTGATGAAGAATAATGTCGTGCCGATGGAGAATAACGTTTGCAGAATACCGATCCGAGAAATCCAAAGCGGATCGGGAGAGAATAAAGTCGCCGGAGATTTTCCTCGTGTGAAGACCCGATGATGAAGAAGAATGACTACTCGGAAGAGAAGAAACTCTGATTTGAAGCTTCCAAGCTTTCCTGCGCACCAAAGACCAACCAACACTATCTTCAGTGACCTAAGACCGGGGTGGGAATCCCTGGCTAGGCCCTCCGACGCTCAAGTCAGTGATCTCTCTCGGTGTGGAAGAAGGAGAAAGAAGATGGTGAACAATAGCTGGAAAAATTAGGGTTATGAATACACGCAATAATGTGAACTTATCTCGCCAACGGAGAGGATTCCCCTTTTTATACCACTTCATATAACCTCCGTAGTCATGAAGTGGACCTCAGTTTGTTAGAGTTCGTTATGAGATGATGTTAGCAGCGTACTTATGGTAGATGACTTTTAAAGAATCTTTTTTGTACCCCAGATGTACCTTTTTTGTCATTTAGTACCTGCAAAATAATATGGAAGCATATTTCCCGCCAAAATATATAACACCTGTCATGCATTTACATTTTACAGATATCCTCATTAATTATCTTCTTTGAAATATTCATTTATGATCATTTCTCATGTAGCTTCTATCTGCACCCTTTTTATGTTAATAAGCTGCATTTTATCCAGAATCTTTCCAAGACATTGAACGACCGGCCCGTACTGGCTCTCCCCTTGAAAGGATATCCCCGACCGATATTTGTCTACCTTCGTCCTGAAGTTATATCCCGGCCAATATTAGCTTACCTCCTTTACAGCATATATATATTCCTCCTAGGAAGCGTATTTAGGTCGATATAGGCTTACCTCCTATCGGGGTATGTCCTTACCGATATTAGCCTACCTTCATCCTGAAGGTATGTCCCGGCCGATATTAGCCTACTCCCTTTAAAGTATATATATCTTCCTCCTGGGAGACGTATTTTGGTCGATATAGGCTTACCTCCTATCAGGGTATGTCCCGACCGATATTAGCCTATCTTCATCCTGAAGGTATGTCCCGACCGATATTAGCCTACCTTCATCCTGAAGGTATGTCCCGGCCGATATTAGCCTACTCCCTTTAAAGTAAATATATCTTCCTCCCGGGAGACGTATTTTGGTCGATATAGGCTTACCTCCTATCGGGGTATGTCCCGACCGATATTAGCCTACCTTCATCTTGAAGGTATGTCCCGGCCGATATTAGCCTACTCCCTTTAAAGTATATATATCTTCCTCCTGGGAGATGTATTTCGGTCGATATAGGCTTACCTCCTATCGGGGTATGTCCCGACCAATATTAGCCTATCTTTATCCTGAAGGTATGTCCCGGCCGATATTAGCCTACTCCCTTTAAAGTATATATATCTTCCTCCCGGGAGGCGTATTTTGGTCGATATAGGCTTACCTCCTATCAAGGTATGTCCCGACCGATATTAGCCTATCTCTTTTGCTTTTCCTTCCTCCTTTTCTTTCCTCATCGGGAGACCCGCAAAACCTAACCAATATCACTAGCCTTCCCTTCAAGTCTAGTCGAAGGAGGTGTAGACGACTACCTAGACATAAGTATAGTCTTGTCCTTTCCTACCCATGACTCTGCTCCAGATATTGAAATGACCTCACAGATTTTGTGTACCACTATTTCTCTAAACCAAGTATAGTGATCCTGTGAGCCTTTTGCTTCTTTAAATAGGCTTACAACCTTCTCTTCATTCACCACCCATTTCATTTCTTTTCCTTCCTTGTCATCTCTTATTGCTAAGGTTATTGTCTTGGATCCTCCCCTTTGGGGGCGACTTTTGTTGGATCAGGTGAGATCTATATATGAGTTTATTGGAATTTTTGCTCCAACTACCTCTAAGGTTCAAGGGATTGTCTTAAGAGATAAAGCCTCACCATTCATATTTTTCATCCAAAGATGTCGATGCTCTGAAGGACTCAAGAAACTTCAGAGAGATTTTTGCTACTCATAGAGGGGCAACCAAATGACCCAAGGGTGCTGTGTGAAGGGCACAACACATGTTACCCTTGGGCTATACCTGGTTGCTTCACTTGCCGAGCTCAGACGGCTTGAGAGGGGAAGTGGTTTTTACATTTACTTTTCCATGATGGAATGAATAAATGTTTCCCTGTCTCGTTGCCTCTGAGCCTTTCTGCTTTTGTTACTTTCTTCGTCCTAGGCAGCATATTGCCACTTATGAGCCTTGACAAGCTTGGACGAAGTGAGCTATCTCCATCTCCGCTCCGTGGTAAGTTTGAATCCAGTGGGATTGAAATTTTCTGAACATTCTAAGAGTTTATGTTTGTAATATTTGTTATCTAGCTGAGGTTTTACTGTTCTGAGGGAAAATGTAATGTTGTGTATCCTGATCAGATTCTAAGTGTAAAAGCAAACTTTTGTATCGAATTAAGTGGTTCTATTGAATCCTTCTGTAATTTACCAGATTAATTGTGATGTGGCATTCATCGTTCCTTGGTGTATTTGGTGTGTCATTTCTTATAGCTAAGGTTGTCTTAACTGTTGGAACATCTTCACATTATAACTAATGTTATACCAGCCAATGTTGTCTTATTGATCACAGTCAACACTATACTTATCTAGCATAATCATAGTTATATCAGTATAAAATTACTTTGATAAATATTAGTTTGTATCTTATAAGGATATTAATTTAAAATTGGTTATTCCCCTAAATCTCCAACCTTAAATGTTTTTGTCTTTAGCCTGGGTTTAGTCAAAAGTTCAATCCTTTTTATTTTATTATACCCAATTATTCAAGTCTTCTTTCGAAGCTTCCTAGCTAGTGATTGGTTCTTCTTCAGGTGAGAGAATGTTGAAAATGTACCCCGAGACGCTACCAACCCCAGCGTGATCCGACCTGTCACCTCCGATATAAATGTTTTTATGATGGTATGACACGCACTTTTTCTGACCGCCACGTCACGTGGGCCTTCTTCCTTTCTATTGTGATCCTCCGCGCCTGTTGCAAAAAATGTTTTGATCTGACGACGGTTGTGTGTCTTCCAAACCCTAAACCCTTTGCCTCCTTTTAAACTTTATCCCTTCTGTTATGTTCTAGCATTCTTTTCTTGTGGCAGTCTTCAACCAAATGCTGGGCTCACCTTTTCTCGACGATCTCTTTTCTTGTCTTCAGAAAGTAATCTGTTGCTTCACTAGCCTATACTTTTGTCCATGGCTGCGGAAGCAATTGCTCCTTGGTATGTCCATATGTCTTCCTCCTTTGATAAGAATGCTAGATTATCCATCCGTCGCCAATATGAAATTCCTAGGGAATATAGCATCATAATCCCAACACCGAATGATCGACCTCATCGTCCCCCTGAAGACTGCGTGATTTTTTTCAGGGACCAGTTGATAGGGGGCTTAAGGTTCCCCATTCCTCCTTTCTTGATTGAAATAAGTCGGTACTTTGATATTCCTTTGCAGCAGTTCGCCCCTAATGCATTTCGTTATCTATGCGGTACTTACATGTTGTTTCGTCTATGGGATATTCCTCCTACTCCTCAAAATTTCTTCATGTTTTCTTATCCCAAGTGCTCAGAACCGGGTGTTTTCCTATTTCATTCACGAACTAAAATGGTTCTTTTTGAGGGTATGCCTTCATCTCTCAAAGCTTGGAAATCTCATTTTTTCTTCTTAAAGTTTCCAGGACCTATTCCTTGGTCTCATGCTTGGAAATCTTTTTTGCCCCCCTTGCCCGACGTCAAGGAGTTTCATCTTCATCCTTCTTTCCCCCTCTATTGTGAGAAATTGTTAAATCATCGGCTTTCCATTCTTAAGTGGCTACGGGTTGATCTCCTATACTTGTTTGGTTTAAGCCCTGTCAGACCTGAGACTCGAGTTCCTTTAGGTAATACCTTATTTCTTTCTCCTTATTTTTAATTGATTGAACTGTTGTTCTTTTTTCTTTAGTGGATAGCTTTTATGATGCTTTGATTGACGAAGAACTACGTGTGGAAGAGGGCATACTTCGCGCCAAGGAGGCTGAACTTCTGGCTTCAATTGCTCTTCCTCCTCCAATCGAAGAGCCAGCTCCTTTGGCTGAAGTGTCTAGTTCTTTGGGTGCTCTTGAAGCTCTTGAAGCTCCTAGAGACCCTTCTGCGGAGATCCTTCCCAATCCTGTACCCACTGTTACTTCTCCAGCAGCTACTGCCGTTTCTTCCTCTACTACTCTCCCCGTAATCGAACTCACATCTCCTGATAGCCACAGTAAATTGATAACTGAAATTTCCACGGGCAAGCGTCCAGGGCGTAAACTAACCAGGGCTCCTCCTTCAAAAAGGAGGCTCATTCTTCCTGCTGATGAGTTGGTTTCAGAAGGCTTTGCTTCGGCTGACCTTCCTTCTGATGAGCCGACGCTGGCGGAGCTTTATCCTTCTCTCAATTTTCCTGCCTCGCCTTTCTCCAGTGCCAACGCTTCTAGGGATGTTTCTTTTAATTTTCCTCTATCTATACCAACTTCTGGATCTTTACCTTCCTCGTCTTCTTCTTACTTAGTCTTTGCTCCCCCTTCTATTCCTACTTCTTCCTTCTCGGCCGGTTCCTCCGCCATTCCTGTTCTCCCCATATTATTAGGGGGTTTTGCCAATTCTTGGGATGAAGTTCGTCCCCTTTTTGAAGAGCTCTCTATTCATGAGGCAATTGATCGCTTCTCTCAAAACGAGAATTAGGTATATGCTTGTTAACACCTATTTTCTATTTCTCAACTATTATCTTATGGCTTTATGTTGTACTTCCAGCGATGGATAGAAAATATGGGTTTTTCTCGACTACTGCACAACTTATACACTGAGAATAAGAAGTTGAGATCTGAAAATGATAAGCTAAAACAAGAGGTTGCTGAGTTATCTTCTGCTGCATTTTCTGCTGCCGCCAAGAAACAACTCGAAGCACAAATTGAGAGTCTTCAGATGAAATTTAAATCGTCTACTGACCTTAACCTGGAGTTGACTTCTAAACTTGGCGAATTAAAGGGTAATTATGAAGCAGAACTAGCTGAGAAACTCAAAGCGCTGCAGCTGAAGGAAGATGAAATAACTTCCTTGAACACCTCTCTTAACTCAATCAAGACCGAAGTTTCTGTAAAAGAAGCCGAATTGAAGACTTCTCAGATGGCTCTGGTGGTTTACAAGGGTGACGAAGATGTTCGTTACAGGGAGCGGGCCAATGCCATGATAGAGTCTCCTGAATTCAACAGGCCGATTGTGAAGTCCATCTTGTCAGCCTTTACTGCAGGAGCTCAAGGGGCAATTCAGCAATTAAGAGAAGAAAGTTACTTATCTCGTGACCCTCCTCCTAATTTCTTAAATCGACGCCGATTGATTGAGAACAAACCCCCTGATCTGTACCCTAAGTTGACTCTGACTTGAATTCAAACTCTTGTAAAGAAGCGGGCTAAAACTGTGTAATGACAATTTCACATAACGCGGCTGATTCTCCTTTTGTTATCAACTTCACTCTTTCTCAGGATAGTTATCTGTTTTATATAAATGTGTCCACTGTTGCTCATCTTGCCACCATACGATCTTTCCCAACAGATTATCATGTCTTAGATCGTTTCTTTATGATCGGACGATATATATCAAGATTGATAAATATCGCCCGATATTTCATAGCGCAGTTGTGTCTCGCCCGATTTGACACAGTTTCATCATGATGTCCATAATATTGGTCGATTTATTTTACTCGACCGATTTACCCCTATGTCTTCATACGTCTTTCTCACGTATTAATAGAATCTCATGGGGTTTTATTATAGTGTATATTATTTGACTCATTAAGCCTTTGGTCGATACATTTGGGTGACCTTTGTCTCGGCCGATTTATCAGAACCGCCCGATTCATATCTATGAATCTTACTTAGTAGTTATCGACCAGGTTCTATCTGCTAACAAATACCTTACACTTAATTCTTTCCTCCTTTTATTACGCCAATAATCTGAACTTTAATGTAGAGTTTCTCAAAAATTATTTTCGGGGAATCTCTACACACTTTTCGAGGAAGATCATTCAACTTTACTTCTTTCTTTTGTTTTTATCCTTTTAAGGTTATTCCTTATTTATGACGATTGGGGTTCTGAATAGCTTTTCCTCTTCTTCTTTCCTTCCACTGTCTCTTTTGGGGGTTTTAGCATAGGGTCAAAAGAAACATAAGGGTTTTACGAAGTTTTCTTCCGCTTTTCTCATCTCTATTCTTCTTCCCTGATTCCTCTTCCTTTGATCGTTTCTTCATATGGCGGCTTCTCCTCCTGCATGGTTTCTCTCATGTTCTTCCGACCTCATAGATACAGAAGAAGTGGACTTACAGGCAACCTATGGTTATTCTTCTTATATCATCCATCCCGCTCCTCATGAGGGTCCACATCTCCCTCCCTTAGGGTGTATCTCTATCTTCAGAGATCAAGTCCTACAAGGTTTTCGATTTCCTCTTCATTCTTTCTTCTGTGATGTTAGTCTTTATTTCAATATTCCACTAAACCAATTTGTCCCTCAATCCTTTTCTATCCTTGTTGGTTTTATCGGGGTATCTAAATTGTTAGATTTTCCCCTATCTCCCCGTCTCTTTCATCATTTCTTTATTCCCCGGCGGGTAGATGTTGGTGTTTTCAAGTTCCAGTCTCGTCCCAAGGCCATTTTGTTCAACCGCATTCCTCAGGGGGAATGGTATCGCAAATTTTTCTATATGCGTCTCCCTTCTCCTCCTCCATTTCCCATTCACTGGATATATGACTTACCTCCGCCTCCTAGCACTCATAATCTCCTCAATGATCCTTCCATTAATCTTGCTTTATCTAAATTGAGGGGAGCAAAATTTAGTTTGCCGCATCTAATTGAGGAGGGTCTGATGTTTCCCTTTGGGATAGGCAATATTGACACTCCTTTGGATAGCTCTTTCGGTAGGTATAATCATTTCATTTCGCCTTTGCTGATTAGCATATCTTTTTGACAATGGTGTTTATCCTCTGTATTTCAGCTAATGCTCTTCTTCCAGCTTTTATGTACAAGAATTCTACTATGACTAAGTCTTTTGTAAATAACCTTGGAGAAGAATGGTTGCGCGCTCGCCGATCCAATCCTAATTCCTCCATGTTGGGTTTACTATCTGAGGAAGAACGACGGGCAGAAGCTGTCGCAACCATGGAAGAGGAAGAAGAAGAACCTTTTGTTACCTTAGTTAAAAGCCAAATCTCACTAAGGACTCTCCCTTCGGTGATTTCTTTGGTACTTTTACGCAAGCTCCTCTTGTCCCGACGCCTATTTCTCGAGAGAGAGGTAAGACACCGATAACTCCAACCCATATTATCTCTAATCCTGCTCTTAGGATGATGAGACCCGGTCTACTTATCCCTTCTTCTTCTATTATTTCAGCTCCTCCTGCTTCTGCTTCTGAGATGGTCGTTATTCCTCCTGTGTCCTCTGCATCTTTGGCATTGGCCTTGCCTCCCTTGGCTTTTAGGCCTCGAGCCAAACGGACACCTTGCCAGAGATCCTC
This sequence comes from Zingiber officinale, assembly GCF_018446385.1. Classification (NCBI taxonomy): domain Eukaryota; kingdom Viridiplantae; phylum Streptophyta; class Magnoliopsida; order Zingiberales; family Zingiberaceae; genus Zingiber; species Zingiber officinale. Next base: position 107,202,217 of record NC_056002.1, read on the forward strand.
TCCAAGTGTTAGTCCTTCAGTCGTTAGTGTTCCCGCAACTGCAACAACACCTCCTATACTGTTACCTTCTATTCCATCTAGTTCTTCCCCTGTTTCTCTTGTTTCTACTATCCCTTTTCCTTCTATTGCATCCTCTTCTTCTTTGCCTCCTGCTTCTTCCATTCCCAATCCTTTATTTAGGCAGGCTGCGGGTTTACCTTCTCAATTGGGCCAGCCCTCTAATCCGTCTAGTTATGGTTCTCTGCAACTACAAGGTTTATTAACCGAATCTTGGCTACAAGGTCAAGAACAATTAAGAGGCCTTAGTCTTCCCCATCGAGCTGATCGCCACAGTCGTCAAGCAGTAGCTGTAGGTATCTCTAATTATGTGCTATCAATTTTATATCCTCATTTCTAACTTATATTACCCTTTTGTTTAGCTCCTTGTCTCAAGTTTACACATCGACCAGCTACTTACAGCTAAGGATCAGGAGAACCAAAGATTAAAAGCTCAACTGGAAGCATTGAGGGATACTTCTCCTTCTTCTAGTAGCGATTTGGCTCAGTTACAAGAGAAAGTGGCCCTACAAGATCAACAACTGGGGACCTTGAAACAAGAATTGGAGGATTGTCAGCAATTATTGAAAGATAAAGAGCTTGCCCGAAGAACTTTAGAGTTATAGGTGGATCGACTACATTCTGGTCTTCGATTAGAGATTGCCTTAAAAGAGAAAGCTCTCTCAGATGCTTCTCAAAAAAGTCTTATTTTAGAGAAAGTAGAGAAGCTTCATAATGCCTGTCTTTCTGACCAAGCTCAGGACTTAGCCTCTCATGATTTCATTCTCCTACAGGAACAAGAGCAGAGGAGAGCTCAAGATGTTGAATTATCACTGCTCCAGAAGGAATTGGAACAACTTAAATCAGAGAAGGATGTTTTAAAAGATCAAAACACAAAACTGCAAGCTGATTTCCAAAATTATAAGGAGCAAGAAAAGAGTCAGTGGGAAGAGTGGCGGCAGGCCTATTTAAAGTCTTCAGCATTTGCCCAAGAATTTGTCCGTAGGATAGTGGGTGCTCTGAATCATTCCGTATCGGGAGTTCTTCAACAATTAAGAGAGGGTGGTTATCTACCTAAGGAACCTCCCCTTTCTTTCATAAACTGTCACAGGCTTAACGAAGAACTGCCCGCAGATTTGAAAGGTCCTTTTCCGAATGTTTAAGGAAATTATTCATAAAAGGCTTGTAATATAAGAATTGATAAAGAAGTACAATTAAAGCTTGGTAATCAAGTACTTGTAATATATAAGAAATTCTTGATACTTACTTGCTTCTTTATTATGCTGGTTTGAGAATACCCCTTCTGAAATGCTTGTGAGTACTAAATATAAACTTTATTCGAGAATTCCTTGCTCATCTCGTGAAGTTAAGCTTTGTTCTGATGAATCCTTCTGCCGACAACATCTGGTGTACTTCATAATTCCAAAAGAATGTATAATTTCAATTGAGTTCTAGATAAAGAACTGTATAAAATTCCTGAGTTCTGAGCTGAATATATTACTCCAGGTGAATTTTAAATAAGAACTTCTAGATAGATAGGCTTCCAAACGAATATTGTATCATATATGCATAGCATCCCTTTTTGAATCCTGTCTTCATGTCTGTATAACCCCAGTCCATTAGGCTTGGAAATTATAAGATTTTTTTCTTGATTGTGCTCTGTGATGGTTTATAGTCTCTGGTTTCTCTTATGAAGACCCGTCCGAGTTACTTCATAAGATTTTCCCGATTGACTTGTAATCTCTAATGGTTTAGAGTCTCCGGTTCCTCCTATGAAGACCCGTCTGAGTTGCTTCATAGGATTTCCCGATCAACTTGTGTTCTCTAATGGTTTAGAGTCTCCGGTTCCTCCTATGAAGACCCGTCCGAGTTACTTCAGAAGATTTCCCGATCGACTTGTGTTCTCTGATGGTTTAGAGTCTCCGGTTCCTCTTATGAAGACCCGTCCGAGTTACTTCATAAGATTTTCCCGATCGACTTGTGATCTTTGATGGTTTAGAGTCTTCGGTTCCTCCTATGAAGATTCATCCGAGTTACTTCAGAAGATTTCCCGATCGACTTATGTTCTCTGATGGTTTAGAGTCTCCGGTTCCTCCTATGAAGACCCGTCCGAGTTACTTCATAAGATTTTCCCGATCGACTTGTGATCTTTGATGATTTAGAGTCTCCGGTTCCTCTTATGAAGACCCGTCCGAGTTACTTCATAAGATTTTCCCGATTGACTTGTGATCTTTGATGGTTTAGAGTCTCCGGTTCCTCCTATGAAGACCCGTCCGAGTTATTTCATAAGATTTCCTGATCGACTGGTGATCTTTGATGGTTTAGAGTCTTCGGTTCCTCCTATGAAGACTCGTCCGAGTTACTTCATAAGATTTTCTCGATCGACTTGTGATCTTTGATGGTTTAGAGTCTCCGGTTCCTCCTATGAAGACCCGTCCGAGTTACTTCATAAGATTTTCCCGATCGACTTGTGATCTTTGATGGTTTAGAGTCTCCGGTTCCTCCTATGAAAACCCGTCCGAGTTATTTCATAAGATTTCCCGATCGACTGGTGATCTTTGATGGTTTAGAGTCTCCGGTTCCTCCTATGAAGACCCGTCCGAGTTACTTCATAAGATTTTCCCGATCGACTTGTTATCTCTGATGGTTTAGAGTCTCCGGTTCCTCTTATGAAGACCCGTCCGAGTTATTTCATAAGATTTTCCGATCGACTGGTGATCTTTTATGGTTTAGAGTCTCCGGTTCCTCCTATGAAGACCCGTCCAAGTTATTTCATAAGATTTCCCGATCGACTTGTTTTCTCTGATGGTTTAGAGTCTCCGGTTCCTATTATGAAGACCCGTCCGAGTTATTTCATAAGATTTCCCGATCGACTTGTTTCTATGCAAAAATATGATATTTGTACTAACCTTGTGATGATTTTTAAAGTCTCTTGGCTTTTCTTGAGGGGAGATGGATAGGCCTTTAGGATTTTCCCCTTTTAATTGCTTGGAATAGGAAATGAAGGTTTTCTCGATATTTATCAATCTGTATGAACAAATATTTATTTCCTGCGAAGATATTTGTCTTTCCTGGCTTTTATTAAAAAGGAGTAAAGTACATAAACTGCAGGCATACTTGTCCTCATTTCACCAGGGACTTCAAAATAATTGTGATTCATTTCTTCACACACATCCTTAAATAGTATGATCTAGTCAGGTTCGATAAGACTGTAAATGGTTAGCACTCCAGGGACGCTCCAGAATTCTCCCTTCAGCATCTTGGAGATAATATGAGCCTGATGCGAGCTTTTCTATCACTTTGTAAGGTCGTCCCCATTGTGGTGCCAACTTACTGACATCTCCGACAGGTTTAATTCGCTTCCATACCAAATCCCCTACTTGGAAAAATCAAGGGATAACTCTTTTGTTATAGTTCTGTCTCATCCGCTGCCGATATGATACAAGACGAGTAGCAGCTTTATCTCTAACCTCTTCTATCAAGTCTAGCTCCATGAGTCATCGACCTTCATTGTCCCCATTATATAATTGTCTTCTGTCAGATTCTACTCCCACCTCGATGGGAATTACTGCTTCTCCTCCATAAACTAATTGAAAGGGAGTGATTCCTGTAGCGTCTCGAGGCGTAGTACGATATGCCCAAAGGACGCTGGGTAACTCGTCTACGCAGCTACCTCCGACATGATCCAGTTTGGTCTTCAAACCTCTTATGATTTCCCTATTGGTTACTTCTGCTTGACCATTACTTTGCGGATAAGCCACAGAGGTGAAGGCCTGAGTAATGCCGTAGCTGTTGCACCGGTCTAAAATTCTATCCCCTTGGAATTGCCTTCCATTATTAGAGACCAATTTATGAGGAATGCCAAATCTACAGATTATATTTTTCCATAGAAATTTAATAACTGCATCTTCAGTAATTCGAGCAAGTGGTTCTGCTTCCACCCATTTAGAAAAGTAATCCACCGCTACCAATCTGCTTTTGGAAGACCTTATTCATAAGCCTTTGATAGGTTGCTCCTGCATTCTTTAGTCCAAAAGGCATAACATTATAACAATAAGTACCTTCAGATGTTATAAAACTGACCTTTTCTTGATCTTCTTTAGCTAAGGGAACCTGATGATAACCCTGGTAAGCATCTAGCATAGAGATGTATTCGCATCCCGCAGTGGATTCTACCAATTGATTAATCCTGGGTAATGGATAATAGTCCTTCGGGAAAGCTTTGTTGAGATCCCGAAAGTCGATGCACACTCATCATTTATTCCCTGGTTTAGAAACTAACACTACATTAGCCAACCAGCTTGGAAATTGTACTTCCCTGATGTATCCGGCCTCCATAAGTTTGGTTATTTCTTCTTTAATGATCTGATTTTGTTCCGCGCTGAAACTCCTTTTTCTTTGCATGACCGGGCGAGCATCTGGGAAGACATGCAAGGAATGCTCCATGACAGTAGGAGAAACGCCCGAGACTTCTTTAGCAGTCCAGGCAAATACATCATTATTCGTCTTTAGGCATTGCACTAATTCGACCTTCAGAGTGGGATCAAGATCTGCCGCAATATACGTAGTAGCTTCAGGTCGACCGACCTGGATCTGGACTTCTTCCTTTTCTTCATACACCAGGACGGGCTTCTTTTCCCGAATGGCATTAACCTCCATTCTCTGAATCTTTCGGGCGATGTTAGCTTCAGCTCGAATTATCTCTACGTAACATTTTCGGGCTGTCTTCTGATCGCCCCGTACCTCTCCAACTTGATCATCCACAAGAAATTTGATCTTCTGACAAAAAGTAGAAACGACTGCCCTAAACTCGTTTATGGCAGGTCGACCCAATATCACATTATAAGAGGATGGAGCGTCTACAACCATAAAATAAGATCTCCTGGTTTTCATCAGAGGCTCTTCTCCCAATGAAATGACCAACTTTATTTGACCTAAAGGTTGTACTTCATTGCCTGTGAATCCATACAGAGGAGTAACTATTTGTTGAAGTTCACTTGGATTAATTTATAGCTGATCGAAAGCCTTCTTGAATATAATATTGACAGAACTGCCCATGTCTATGAAGGTACGAGCAATGGCGTAATTGGCTATCACAGCTTTGATGATTAGGGCATCATCATGAGGTATTTCTACCCCCTCAAGATCTCTGGGTCCGAAACTTATTTCAGGACCGGCTGCTCATTCCATGCTGCACCCTACTGCATGAATCTCCAATCTTCGGGCATGTGCTTTTCTGGCTCTATTAGAATCCCCATCAGTGGGTCCGCCTGCGATCATGTTGATATTGCCTCGAGCGACATTCTTCTGTTTTCTTCCTGCCGAGTCGTCGCAGCTTCAACAGGTGCTTTTTCTGATACTTGGCCGGTACCGACCGGGATTGGTATTGCCTCTTGCCGAGGTTTGACCGGGCGATATTCCAGTTTGAGTGGGCTTTGCTGCCTGGGGTACTGCTGTCGATAATGATTCTGCCTCTGATAACGCTCCCGATTAGCTCGTTTATTTCTCAAAACAAAACAGTCTTCAGTATGATGACTGCTAGTTTTATGATAAGTGCACCATCTCCTCGGTGCCTCTGGTTGTATCTCCACATGTTGTACAGCTTGTGGACGATACTCTGGTTGTCGATGGGGTGGATGAGCTACTCTAGGCCCTCTTGGTGGAGGCACGGGGGCCGGAGCTTTCTCCTTGACCTGGGTAGGGGAAGAGGTAGTACCTTCCTTCCTCCGAGCAGCTTGAGCTTCTTCTACATTGATGAACTCAGTGGTGCGCTCAATTAAGGAATCAAAATTAACAGGAGGATTCCTTACTAAATCTTTAAAGAAATCATTATCATTTAAACCTTGAGAGAAAGCGCTGACTAATATTTCGGTGGTAGCATTAGGTAGATCAATAGCTACCTGATTAAACCTTTTGATGTAGGCTCGGATAGACTCTTTAGATGCCTGTTTAATTGAAAACAAACTCCAAGGGGTCTTATGATACCTCTTGTTGCTGGAAAAATGGTGTAGAAAGACTTTCTTGAAGTCCTTAAATTTTCGAATAGACTTCTCCGGCAACCTTTTGAACCAACGTTGTGCTGCTCCTCCGAGGGTAGTGAGAAATATCCTACACTTCACCCCGTCAGAAAATTGTTGTAATAACGCCACGTTCTCAAATTTCAATAGATGATCTTCAGGATCTGTTGTTCCAGTATATTCCCCGATCTGAAGATTTTGATACCGCTTAGGAAGCGGATCCTCTAGTACACTTTGAGAGAATGGAGAGATGACTTTCTCTGGTGAGCTATCACTAGTTATCATTTTGATCTTACGTTTTTCTTTATCAGGTGCATCACCAGAGGATTCTTGGAACACAGGCCTTCTACCCCCCTGCTCTATGGGGGTGCGAAGGAAGGCTCGTGGATGTCTCGTCGGAGAAACAGCAGCTGGAGGAAAATACGCATGTTCCTTTTCTTCTAGCTCCTTTCCTTTCCGATGCTCGGTAGTTGATATTGTCGGATTATGAGCTGTTGGCAGAGTAGCTCCAGTGTGAGCTTGAAGTTGTTGTTGCTGCTGTTGCAAGGCTTTCTGTACGTGAGAGTTGATGAGAGAATTCAAATCCTCACGACTGATAGTAAGTAGGTTTGATTTTTCGGTATCTTCCATCTTGTAGTCTCAGATTCAGGTGAAGTTTCCCACAGACGGTGCCAAATTTGATCCTGTCTGAGAAATTGGACAAGACGGAGATCCGGAAGAAAGAAACCCACCGTACTGATGAAGAATAATGTCGTGCAGATGGAGAATAGCGTTTGCAGAATACCGATCCGAGAAATCCAAAGCGGATCGGGAGAGAATAAAGTCGCCGAAGATTTTCCTCATGTGAAGACCCGATGATGAAGAAGAATGACTACTCGGAAGAGAAGAAACTCTGATCCGAAGCTTCCAAGCTTTCCTGCGCACCAAAGACCAACCAACACTATCGTCAGTGACCTAAGACCGGGCTGGGAATCCCTGGCTAGGCCCTCCGACGCTCAAGTCAGTGATCTCTCTCGGTGTGGAAGAAGGAGGAAGAAGATGGTGAACAGTAGATGGAAAAATTAGGGTTATGAATGTACGCAATAATGTGAACTTACCTCGCCAACGGAGAGGATTCCCCTTTTTATACCACTTCATATAACCTCCGTAGTCATGAAGTGGACCCCGGTTTGTTAGAGTTCGTTATGAGATGACGTCATCGGCGTACTTGCGGTAGATGACTTTTAAGGAATCTTTTTTGTACCCCAGATGTACCTTCTTTATCGTTTAGTACCTGCAAAATAATCTGGAAGCATATTTCCCGCCAAAATATATAACACCTGTCATGCATTTACATTTTACAGATATCCTCATTAATTATCTTCTTTGAAATATTCATTTATGATCCTTTCTCATGCAGCTTCTATCTGCACCCATTTTATGTTAATAAGCTGCATTTTATCCAGTATCTTTCCAAGATATTGATCGACCGGCCCGTACTGGCTCTCCCCTTGAAAGGATATCCCCGACCGATATTAGCCTACCTTCTTCCTGAAGTTATATCCCGGCCAATACTAGCCTACCTCCTTTACAACATATATATCTTCCTCCTGGGAAGCGTATTTAGGTCGATATAGGCTTACCTCCTATCGGGGTATGTCCCGACCAATATTAGCCTACCTTCATCCTGAAGGTATGCCCCGGCCGATATTAGCCTACTCCCTTTAAAGTATATATATCTTCCTCCTGGGAGACGTATTTTGGTCGATATAGGCTTACCTCCTATCGGGGTATGTCCCGACCGATATTAGCCTATCTTCATCCTGAAGGTATGTCCCGACCGATATTAGCCTACCTTCATCCTGAAGGTATATCCCGACCGATATTAGCCTACCTTCATCCTGAAGGTATGTCCCGGCCGATATTAGCCTACTCCCTTTAAAGTATATATATCTTCCTCCCGGGAGACGTATTTTGGTCGATATAGGCTTACCTCCTATCGGGGTATGTCCCGACCGATATTAGCCTACCTTCATCCTGAAGGTATGTCCCGACCGATATTAGCCTACTCCCTTTAAAGTATATATATCTTCCTCCTGGGAGACGTATTTCAGTCGATATAGGCTTACCTCCTATCGGGGTATGTCCTGACCGATATTAGTCTATCTTTATCCTGAAGGTATGTCCCAGCCGATATTAGCCTACTCCCTTTAAAGTATATATATCTTCCTCCTGGGAGGCGTATTTTGGTCGATATAGGCTTACCTCCTATCGAGGTATGTCCTGACCGATATTAGCCTATCTCTTTTGCTTTTCCTTCCTCCTTTTCTTTCCTCATTGGGAGACCCGCAAAACCTAACCCATATCAGAAATCATCACCGGACTTTCGAATCTCGGAGAGACGGCAATTATCCGAGATTCGCTAAGGTACACACTTAATTCCTTTTTGAGAAATTCAAAATGGGCATCACTAGTAGATTCCTTTTATATTTTGAAAGATTTAGAAAAAATTACATTAGAAAAATTTTTCTCGACATTTGAAGTGCATGAAGTAAGATGTGCAGGTTCGAAGGAGCCCAAAAACAACGTCGCCCTCAAAGCATCGAGAGATGAACCTGAGTTGGTGTCTTCTCTTGACGACGAGGAAATGGTAATGATGGTAAGACAATTTAAGAATCTTTGTAAATCTAGGAAATCTAACCATCCGCAGGGAAAAAAGAAAAGAACCATTCGCTGCTACTAGTGTGACGAAGAAGGGCACGTCAAGGACAACTGCCCCAAGTTAAAGAACAAGGACAAGGATAAAGATAAGAAGCCTATCCAAAAGTGCAAGGCCCTAAAGGCGACATGGGACGATACATCGTCCAAATCGGAAGTCGAGACGTTCTCTGGGGTTGCATTAATGGCGAGTCATCAAGACGTCGACTGCGATTCAAGCTCTTCCGAAATGAGCATCGAGAGCATCGATGAAGGGGGAGCTACATCGGAAGAAAGCAGCACTTCAGGAGGAGACACGGACAACGAGATCGACAAGGTAAGTTAGGTACGATCTCTTCCTCCCGATAAACTCTTTAAATTTGTTAAATTGTTAACAAAAGATTGTTACAAATTAGAAAAATAAAATAAAATTTTAAAAATAATACTAGCTAAATCTTGCCCTCTAGAAGATTTAGATAAATCAAAATTAGAAAATGAAAAATTGAAATCAGAAAATGAAAATCAGAAAATTCAAGTAGATAACTTGAAAAACCGTGTATGCTCATCTAATACAAATTTTAGTAGATTTAATTTAAATTGGTATTTTCGATATCATAAGGGATAGATTAGAAATATTTTAAAGAAATATGTCCCTAAGAAATTTTTAGTCAATCTGGTAGGCTGGAACCTATATTGGGTTCCAAAGTCCTGTCTGACTTGAACTTGAATTAATCAGATTTAGAGCTTTCAGCGAGAAAATTAGACATTAAAATTTCTTTATGAGACTTTGTCTAAAGAAGTGGTTGTTGCTCCAATAACCAAGAAGGCCTAGTACCTCGCCACGACCTGGAAGCCAAAATATTGAAATAAAATGTTTAATTAACTTTCCAATAAAAACATTAAGGTGGAAAGTTAATAATGATTTAAAAAGGTTTTTTTTAAAACATTTTTTAAAATTTTCAATTTTTTTTTACTTAAAATTTTTTTTTTGCATACAACTTTTACATAAAAGTTAAAAGTTTTTTCTAAAATTTCTGCTTAAAATCTTTACTTAGAAAATTTTCAAAATTTTTTTAAGTCATAATTTTTTAAAATTCTCTTACTTAAAGTTTTACTTAGAAATAGTTTAACTTAGAATATTTTTTCCATAAGTTAAAAAAATTCTTTTGAAAATTATAAATTGTTTCGAAAATCTTTTTTGGTTAGAATTTTTTTTTTCAAAAATATCTTTTTTACAAATTCTCTAACTTAGAGCTTATTCAACTTAGAAGTCTTTAAGAAAATTAGAATTTTTTTTCAACCTTAGACTTTTTTCGTAAACCCCATTTTTTTGTGATCAAAGGGGGAGAAGGAAAAGTATAAGTCCAGGGGGAGGTAGACAATTTTTTTTTTTTAATCTTTTTTGCACTCAATTGCAAAATTAGTTAGCTCATTATTATGTCTATTTTTACCCTAACTTAATTTGGGTTGCTCACATCAAAAAGAGAGAGATTGTTGGAACCCCAAGGTTGTTTTGGTGTGATCAACAAGTTAAGTTAGGTTCTGTGTGTTTTTAACCTTGTATTTAAGTGTGCAGGAGTTTAGGAGCACAAGTAGTCGAGCGGAAGACGCAGCTAGTGAGAAGGACGACACACGGTGCGTTCGAGGGATGAGGCGTTGCGGAAGAGTACACCAACGGACGAGAAGGAAGCGTGCAGTGGTTCTGAGGGACGAGAAGCCGGAGCGGAAGACTGCTTGAGGAGCAAGAGACGCAGCTAGCGAGAAGGTTGGCATGGGGTGCAACTGAGGGACGAAGACTGCGGATGAGTACACTGGTGGACGAGAAGGAAGCAAGCGACGATTCCGAGGGACGAGAAGCCGGAGCAGAAGCTTGCTTGAGAAGACCGGAAGTTGGGTTCGGGTGAGCCCTATTCCGGATAGCAGAGATCACCCAAGAGAGAGGAAGACTAGGTCTGAGGCAAATGGAGCCGGAGCAGAAGACTCGGACTGGAAAAAGTCAACAAGGTTGACTTTTCCCTTCGGGGCGCCCGGAACCCTTCCGGGCGCCCGGAGTTGACTTTTTGACCAGATCGCGTCAAACACGATCTGAACGTTGGGGATAAAGTTTTATCTCCCCCAAGGCGCACGAAATCCCTTCGGGGCGCCCCGACCAAGGTTATAAATACAGCCTTAGTCCAGAAACTTTTCAACAACTCAAGCAATTCATTCTTTCTACACTTGTATGCTTTCTTTGTAGTTAAGCTTCTATTTTCTGCGCTTTATCGTTGTAAGAGGCTTCTCCGCCTGAAGGAGTTTTTAGTGCGATCATCTTCCTTGGATTAACAACCTCCCTAGTTGTAACCAAGTCAAATTTGGTGCCTCATCCTTTCTGTTTTATTTACTTACTCTTTTATATGCAAGTGTTAGTTTAAGAAGTCGAGAAGGGTTGTGCTTTTTATTTTTGTAGGCTATTCAACCCCCTTTCTAGCCGATCGCTGCGGTCCTACAATCTTTACAAAATATGGCAACTACGAGTATTGGAATTAACAACAAAGTTTACCGAAAATAAAAGATTAGCAGTTGTTTGTCAATTTTTAGAGCAGCGTTGGAGCAGCGCACAAAGAACAGAAGTCATTCAGTATCAGTTATCTCGAAGTACTGGTCGAGGTCCCCTTTTATAGTTGAGTCAAACTTCATCTAGATCCACTAATCTTGAGATCACTGTTTGACTCTGTTGGTGCGGTTAGCACTAACGGTCTAACTCAAGTTTTGATGAATGACAAAATAGGTTAAGTTAGTTTCGTTGTTATCTAACACTCTGACCGAGTGTGCAAGAGAAGCCCAGATAGGTCAACGGACTGACCTGATGTCTGGCACGAAGACCAGCTAGGTCAACGGGCCGACCTTATAGTTGACACGAAGTCCAGCGACGGGCTGACCGGATAGCTGGCAGGAAGTCCAGACGGGTCGAAGGGCTGACCGGACGTCTGACAGGTAAGTGAAGGTAAGTCACTGGAGGGTAGTGATAGTGAGGACGCATTCCCGAGAAGGGAACATTTGGCGTCGATCCGACTTACATCCATTTCAGATATCTAAGTCGAGATCGTGACTAGATTCCGGTCTCGAGGTGACGAAATCTAATTAATATTTTATTTGATGATAAACTGTGCTAACACTCTATTTTACAGGATATATATTTGCCTCAGACTAACATTTTCTTGCAGGAAGGAAACCGTTGGAAAACAAGGGTCTGGGCGCCCGGAAGGGATCCGGGCATCCAGAGGTGTAAAGATCCTTGGTTGGCTCGGCTACGTCATATTCAGGGCGTCCAAAAGGATCCAGATGCCCCAAACCTCCTATATAAGGAGGGTAGAGGTTGGAGTCACAATAACAACTTACAAACTGCTCTCCTGTGCTCCTGCGACGCTGTGAAGACTCTCCGATAAGTTTTATTCTTCTATCCTTTTTAATTGTTATCGATTTTTCATTTATAATAATTCCTGTACTTCATTTTGTAACATCATTTCGAATTATTAGTGTGATTGACCAACGAAAGCACTCAACGAGTGCGGGCCTTGGAGTAGGAGTCGCCGAAGGCTCCGAACCAAGTAAATCAACTTGTGTTAGCGTTGCTCTTTCTTTTCGTTTATTCTTTTTCCGCTGCGTGCTTAGTCTACAAAATTTTTAATTCTCTATTAACACCCCCCTGCGCGCATAGCGAAACTCACGATCCAACAAGTGGTATCAGAGTAGGTATCGCTCTGATTTGGTGCAACCCCCAATCAGGCAAAGGGGAGTCTTTTAAAAGAAAAAATTAGATTTCGTTTGATCTTAAAATATATTTGAAAAATTCATTTTCATTGTTTCACCATTGGTTAATATTAATAAAAATATCACATTTACCAAAATTTGAATAATATTTTTTTTATTAATATTTAATTTTTTTAATTAGTGAAATATTATATTGTTTCTCCAGCACTGCTAATCCAAGACCAAGTCTTAGGTTTTTTTTCTATTTGTTTCCTTGTGTGCAAGACCAATGTCTCTTCTAGAAGGACGGAGCATCCACAAACTACCTCCATATGAGATGTACGAGAGACATGAATTCAATCTGTAGAGGATGCAGATGGAAACCTTATTCTTATGAATGACCTCGATGGTGGCATGGCACTGAGAAGACCAACACAAAACTCAGAAGCAAACCAAAAGGTAATAAAGTTAGTTTCAGATTTATTACCTAACGAAGTTACTTGTGTTACGACCCGACCCTTTGGCCTCTTGGGCGGCCCTTGTGGCGGCTCAACTGGCGTCCCTTATGTCGTCGACCCATTTGGCGACCTCTCATGTCATCGACCGATGACCCTTTGGCCGTGTCGTTACTCACTAGGACTTTCCACCCTTGGCTAGTGGATTTTTTCCTTCCCCAGGATTCGAACTCTAGACCTCCAGGCTTAAGTACTAGAGTTTATGAATCCTGGTAGCCAAGTGAGTGCCGCTGACTTGGCTACCAGGATTCATAAACTCTAGTACTTAAGCGTTGTAACACCCCACCCTCCTCCCTACTAGTCTGTGAGGGTGGAGCGCTACTGAACTACTAATTTTTCTTAACTAACATTGCACACATGTAATTATCAATACATAAACTCTCTAAACATGCAACTGATAGCAGCGGAAAACATAAACAACTTATCTCTGCATTCTACTCCAGCATATGAACACAACTAAAACTATACATCAATCTAATCATGCTGAAATAAATGTATTAATCTGAACATGCATGCAACCATTATACAACTCAGATAATAGGTCTAATATGCATAACAATTCTAATGAGAAAATTCTAAATACATAAAGTCATTTTATGAATTAAATCATTTACATGAATAAACAATTTCAATAGTCTAAATACATGGCAATCTTAATAAATTCTTATGCTAAATCCCAAGGCTTCTATAGTCCAGGCATCATATATTCATCCTCACCTCCTTGTCGCCTTCCTTTGCTATAGCTTTTCCTTTCCTTTATCTGTAGTAAGAGGAAAATGCATCTATAAGCAAAATTACTTAGTAAGCGCTATCTAACTCACAAAACTCGAATATGCATATGACTGGAAGAAATCTAGGAACTGAATGCTCAAAAGAAGATACTACTCATGCTCGTCTAACAGCAAAAGAAACATAGCATACTGAAATACAAAACATGTAAGCAAATCTAAACAACATGTCAGCATACAAGAAAACTAAACTTGCTGAATTTTAAACTTATGTGAAGCTTGTTTCTTTTGTTTAAAAACTTATACTTTAATACTTCAAAATAATAATCAATCTCTTCTTGGGGCCAGGCGTAGTACCATTGCGCGCTCCCTAATAGAAACTGAGGTAGCAAGCCACCAGTCCTACGAGGGTAAAGACCTCGGTCTTACCAGGGCCAAGACCTCGGAATTGGTCACCTGGATTTGTTTAACGACAACCTCGGAAGTCGGGTACTAGCCTTTCAAAGTAAAATATCTTAATTACTTCTTCTTTAAATGCCTTGACATTTTAACAAGCACCTTGTGTGCCAAAATCTCTAAAGTCTTGACTTTGGGATCTACTTAAGGCCTTGGCCTTTTTCTTTCTTTCCTTTATCTTTCTTATAAAACTCAAAATACTGATAGGGAACTCAAAATCTAGAACTGAAATGCTTAATGAAAAATCTGCACTGCAATGCATATTAAAAATCTGCAATGCATATTAAAAATCTACTGTAATGCTTAACAGGAATTTACACTAATGCTTAACAGAAATCTGCACTAATGGTTAACAAAATTTGCACTAAAGCTTAACAGAAATCTGCACTAAAGCTTAACAGAAATCTGCACTAATGCTATAGCACGAGTTACTTAAATAAACTACACTAAAATTCTGCACTACAAGGAGATCTATACTACACTAAAATTCTGCACTACAAGGAGATCTAAACTGCACTAAAATTCTGCACTACAAGGAGATCTAAACTACATTAAAACTTCCAAATCGATTTCAATTATTTCAGTTTCCCCACTCATCTAGTATCAACAACTGCTTTCTAAACTTTCTGTTTCATCATCAACATGATCCATTTATAATTTGAAGAATATTTATTCCAATTTATAGTATGAATAAATACTAAAATCTCTTATTCCAATTGTTGGAAGAAAATTGTTAACTTCTCTTGAATACCTTAGTTATCCAAATCGTACATATATTTTGAATAGTTCAAAAAAGTAATAGTGATAACTTCAATACTTACACTCCCAAAAGCTTCTGTAACCTTAATGTTATGAATAACTCTTTCCTCAATGCTATAATTCAAAATATGCTATGCTGACAATAAAAAATCTGCAATGCAAGCTCTAAAGCTAGTATAGGATTAATGGGCTATTCTTGTTCATCGTATAACACAAGAGGAATGGGTTGTTCTAAGCTTCAAATGAGGGTGTTCCTATCTCATACATAGCACAACAAATTGAAACCGGCTGGAATTAAAAACCCATATAAAGCTTGTTTCCATTTCAAATACTTAGCACGAAACAGGACTAGAACCTACTGAAACTAAAGATCCATGTAGGAATTTAAAACCCATATAAAGCTTAAACCTTTATAAGGCAACTGAAATCTTTTAAACATGCTTCAAAAACAAACCGAAACCACAATCCATTCCTCCTGTTGCCACGACAGGAAACCATATGGAACAGAATGCTCAACATGCTCAACCCCAACATGCTCCTTCTTTGAGACTCTCGGCAACGAAACAAAAGGAACCCAAATTGCATCTATTCTGCATGCCTTGTAACACGACAAGGAAGACCAAGATGCAACTAGTAAGGAAACATTGCTATTGGAAATCTAGAACCATATTTGTTGCTCATACCCAGTGCCACGGCAACAACAAAAACAGAACATTGCTAGATTTCATATGGTCCTACATCATGCTTCAAAAAAAAACGAGAAGAACAACTCCAAAGCTACTCTTACCGCAGGTGAGCAGCACTTACCTTGCTTCTTGAACTCACAACCGAATGAAAGGGCTTCTAGGGTTTTCGGATAGCTCGAACTTCGGCTCCTCCTCGTGCCCACGAACTCTCCTCGATGAAATGATTCGTGAAGACGGGAAGAAATTCTCGAATTGAACCCTTGGCCGGCCGCTGGAGAGAAGCCCTAGCTTCTCTTTGGTTTTCGCCCAACAGAGACGCCGTGCCGTCGGGAGAGAAAAAGAGAGGGGAAAGAATTAGGTCTCGGAAGAAATCAAGCCCTAAGTTCCTCTCTTTATAACTCCAATATTCTGTTAACTATCTACCAAATAAATATATTTTGCTATCTTTTCTAAATAGCACCGCACGCTTGGGCACTTGGCTATCGAGCTTTGCTTAAGATTCGGGTTGGGTCGTTACAATAAAAAGCGCCTTTTTATTATAACGACCCAACCCTGTGGCCTCTTGGGCGGCCCTTGTGGCGGCCCACTGGCGGCCCCTTATGTCGTCGGCCCATTTGGCGACCTCTAATGTTGTCGACCGATGACCCTTTGGCCGTGTCGTTACTCACTAGGACTTTCCACCCCTGGAAGTAGATTTTTGCCTTCCCCAGGATTCGAACTCTAGACCTCCAAGCTAAGTAGTAGAGTTTATAAATCCTGGTAGCCAAGTGAGATCACTTGGCTACTAGGATTCATAAACTCTACTTGGCTTCCAGAAATAGAATCAATCCAATGAAGCAAAATAAATTCTATTCTACATTAAACCAACATTAACGGCATCGTACGTCAAATTTAGATCCACAACCCTTCAATAAAGTAATTGAATGTTGTTGTGAGGAAATGGATCTACCAACTAACCAAAACTAATCATGAGATCAGTAACCCAGCCTATTTGTTGAACAATTACTTAATCTGATCTACAACTACTTGGTGAAGAAATTCAAATGCAACTTCCTGTAGAGACGGTTGTTGCACAAAAGCTTACGGTGGGGGAAAACATGGAATCAGCGATGACAGGGATTGAGCAACACCCTCTACAGCCGATAGTAGCTACGGCTTCGGGAACTCGAGGGTGACGACAATTGTGTCGGTAGTCAACGACGAATAGGGGATGGGAGAGAGCCGGCGGCTGGATCAGGAGGAGAGAAAGGGAACACCGATGTCTCCAGTAAACTGAAGTAATAGCTGGCAGCGATGATCAGTGACCCACATCGCCAGTGGCTAGATCTGTTATATATATCAAAAATATATATAGATAAAGATTCAAAATTATTAAAATTTGGCATAATTAAATCATTTATCAACAAATAAGTTTATATGAATTTATAAAATTTACTGATTTTTTTTTAGATTTTAGAGAAATCATATTAGATTTGATGGGATAAAAAAAAAGTCTATTTTAGAATACCCTATTTAAATTGGGAGTTAATTATATCGATTAACGTGAAGTTATTTTCAAAAACCTAAGTTTTAATCTCCTCTTCCTTCCCATGTCCACGGCGATCATGTTCCGCAGCGCTTCTGACCTAGCACTGTCGCTGCTCAAGAGCAGTTGACGTCGGTACAACTGTACCTTAGCTGCTTCCTCCACTCTCTGGCGCCTCTCCTTCATTGACACCAGCCCCTCCCCCATTTACTCTGTCGCTACACCCTATGCCTGCTTTGGTTTCTCATTGTCGCACCAGATTCTGCTGTCGTCGTCTCCCTGCTGTAGGAAAATAGTGAAGCCAACCACGGTATTTTCTGAAGCTGCTACCATTGTCTAGCTTTCCTGATCAAGCGCCATCGCCGCATGCCATTATCATTATCTGCCATCATGGCGTGCTACCACGGCTGTAGGTCATTGGCGCGTGTGCTACTGTCGTTCACCTTTCGTCGTTCATTCGCTATCGTGAGTGACCAATGAACGCCTACTGTCGGCTTCGTGGATCCATGTCACGAGCAATTAGTGGAGTAAGCCACCTTAAATTCCCCCACCACGACCAGATTGCTGGCTGCCACCTCCTGGCCGCCACTTCCACCACCTTGTTCTCACCAACCGCCAGGTCTCTCCGCCATCCTCAACAGCTGACATTGACAGCTGTCTAACTCTTCGAATGGACATCTAACTCCCCGCCCTCCGTTGGAGAAGAAGAGTTTTGGTGACGATTAGTTAAATGTTTTGATTAACATAGGTTTATTTTGTGATTTCGGATTAATTAAGATTAGGTTAAGTTGATTGGGTTAACTCATCAATGAATTGAGTAATAATCCTAATTACAGATTTAGTAAATCTAATTAATTAGTGTTGATAATTTCTTGGTTAATTAATTTATAGTTTAATTGAGAAGTTGATTAAAGGGTGATTAATTAAGATAGATTGATCAACTATTAACAGAGTGTATGAGATTATTAATCAATGTTATTTGATTAATTTAAATGATAAGTTGGATAGTTAATTTTGTTAGTTTAAATGATTGATTAATTGAGATTAATGGTGGGATTAGATGATTTAATTGAGGTTCCTTGATTTAAATTAAAAGGGTAATGCTTAATCGATTAAGGAATAGATTGATTAATATATTGATTAATTCATTAGTAGATGATTAATTAATAAATAGGTTGATTAATGGGTTATTTCTTGGTATATCTTACATGTAGATTTGAGCATGAGGTAGATCATTGAGTTGAAGACAATTAGAATGATCTGCAATTGAGCTGGGTAGTTTTGATCATAGCGCATAATTATTTACTGCCATGTTTTGATAAGGTCATAATTACTCACTTACCTTAAATCTATCATATATTGCTCATAAGTTTGATACCTTATTGTTTGTCCTTATTGGTTAACCTATTATTGATAGCTATGCAATTATGTTTGTTATTCATGATTGTGTTTATATAGTTACTGTTGGGATGTATACTATAAGCTTAACTTTTGTATGAACATCTGTTTTGAAATATTTTGAAATGAGAATCACTTTGGTCAAATGTCTGCATTTTATATTTATATATATGTCAATGCAGTTGTCCATTTAATTTATATTATAGATAATATGGTGTTTGGTGCCACACAGAAGATCATGCTATCGGTTCCTTATAAACTATAAATAGTAGCTCACAACCAAGATGGATTGAGACAAACCATTGGAACGGTTGTAGTGTAATTTGGTATTAGTCTGTCTTGACTATAAAATTACACTAGTACACTATTTGTGCATTGAGCAGGACCGTTTGAGGTTATTCGATTTGTACTGACTAAGTAAAAGAACAAAACCTCTGTTATTATGGATGTGCGTGTAATACCCATAGGGTCCTTAGCAAAATTCTAGAATATTCTATCATGAATAAAGAAAAATATGTATGCTTTAGTTGAATTTTGCTCCTAGCCGAACACTTAAACAAATAAAATAGAAATAAAAATACATAAGGTCTAGGACTTAAACTCTAGATCTCTCATTAGATGTCTGAATAAGATAACCACTAGACCAAGAGAAATTATTGTTAGGAAATAGAGGGAAACCATAATTAAATGTAAGAAGAAAAGACTCTTCTCTTAGAAGGAGAAGTAAGAGTTGTCTTCTCCCTCTCTAATGAAGAGATGCTCTAGAATATTCCTTTCTTACTCACCAAGAAGGGATGTATCTAGACTTTTCTCTTAATTATGAAGAGAGTAAAAGAAAGGAGGAAGAAAAATATATTTTCCTTCCTCCTCTCATAATGAATAAAAGGAGGAAATTAAAGATGAGTTGTCATTTGCTCTTATTCTCCTCCTACTCTCCCTCACCGTGACCTCTCTCTCCCTCTCATCCTCTTGCCGAGACCAAGGAGCAAGGAAGCTCTCCTCTAGGAAGGATTCACAAGCAAGGTTCCCTCCTTAGAGAATTTTAGCGAACGATGTGAGTATTCCCCTCACTGCAGTATAAGTTGTTGTCGAATCGATCGTTAAGTTTTTTTTCAAGAGTTTTCAAAACCGTAAAATTTTCTTGTGGGTTTTGATGGATGATCTTTTAGGGTCAACAAGTTTCAAGTTATGTTTTATAAAAAAAAAAAAGGAAATCTAAACCTTCACTATGAATATTTCGGCCAAGAGACAAAAGAGGGTTAAGGCTAGGTTCTTTTCTTGTGAGAACATGCTTGATTTCATACTTATATGATATGTGAATTTTATGTGTTGATAGTTAAGTTCTCATTCTTCATGTTGTGACAAAAACAAGGAGATTTCTATACATATGTTTCGGCCAACATGACTTATAGGCCTTAGGTCAAGAATTTTGCATAGAAACCATAGTAGTTGTACTCTTTTATGATGTAGGAAATTTTATATGTGGATAACTTAATTTTTTTATGCTTGATATGGAATGAAAAATCATGAAACCCTACTGATATGTTTCGGCCAAATTTAGATAAATAAGTTAGGGTTAGAATTTTGAATTCAAATAGTCTTATTCATGAAGTATGGTGACTTGTATGTGCTTGTACTATGCCTTGTATATACTTAGATTAAGTTTGCATGTTATATGGTTAAGTTTTATGCTTCATATGGAATAAAATGATATGAAACCCTACTGATATGTTTTGTCCAAGTTGATATAAATAGGTTAGGGTTAAAGTTTTGAACTCAAATAGGCTTATTCATGAAGTATAATGCCTTGTATATGCTTGTATAGTGCCTTGTATATGCTTAGATCAAATTTGCATGTTATATGTTTAAGTTGTATGCTTCATATGGAATAAAATGATATGAAACCCTACTGATATGTTTCGGCCAAATTGAGATAAATAGGTTAAGGTTAAAGTTTTGAACTCAAATAGGCTTATTCATGAAGTATAGTGCCTTGTATATGCTTATATAGTGCCTTGTATATGCTTAGATCAAATTTGCATGTTATATGTTTAAGTTGTATGCTTCATATGGAATAAAATGATATGAAACCCTACTGATATGTTTCGGCCAAATTGAGATAAATAGGTTAAGGTTAAAGTTTTGAACTCTAATAGGCTTATTCATGAAGTATAGTGCCTTGTATATGCTTGTATAGTGCCTTGTATATACTTAGATCCAATTTGCATGTCATATGTTTAAGTTTTATGCTTCATATGGAATAAAATGATATGAAACCCTACTGATATGTTTCGGCCAAATTGAAATAAATGGGTGAGGGTTAGAGTTTTGAACTCAAACATGCTTATTCATGAAGTATAATGTCTTGTATGTGCTTAGGTCAAGTTTACATGTTATGTGGATAAGTTTTATGCTTCATATGGAACCAAATGATATAAGAACCCTACTAATATGTTTCGGCCAAATTGAGATAAATGGATTAAGGTTAGAGTTTTGAACTCAAACATGCTTATTCATGAAGTATAATGCCTTGTATGTGCTTAGGTCAAGTTTACATGTTATGTGGATAAGTTTTATGCTTCATATGGAACCAAATGATATAAGAACCCTACTGATGTGTTTCGGCCAAATTGAGATAAATGGATTAAGGTTAGAGTTTTGAACTCAAACATGCTTATTCATGAAGTATAATGCCTTGTATGTGTTTAGATCAAGTTTACATGTTATGTGGGTAAGTTCTATGCTTAATATGGAATGAAATGAGGATGAAACCTACTGATGTGGTTCGGCCAAGATGGATTAATTGGGTTAGGAAAGAGTTTAAACCTAACTAAACATGTTTATGTATTCTCATGATATGTAGCCTTTGATATATGAGTAGATTAAGCTTTCATGCTTCATGATATGATGAAAATATGCCTTATGATATGTTGCATTGCTATGTCTTATGATATGATATGCCATGTTCATGATATGATATGATAGACTTATGACATGATATGCCATGTTAATGATATGATATGCTAGACTCATGATATGATATGCCATGTTCATGATATGTATGCCAAGTTCATGAGATGATATGCCATGTTTGATGATATGAAAATGACATGTTATACTTTATGTTATGATATGAACATGTTATGTTTCATAATGCATGTATGAATGGCTTATGTAAGAAGAAAAGCCTAAAGAGTTGCTTCCCTTAAGCTGGGACCAAGAGCACTCTTCATGTTATGGAAAAGAGTTGCTTCCCTTAAGTTGGGATCAAGAGCACTCTTCATGCTATGGTAAAGAGATGCTTCCCTTAAGTTGGGATCAAGAGCTCTCTTAATGATATGACAAGAATTATGACATATATGATATGATAAGATATGATATGCATGATATTTTACTTTGTATGGCTTGTACCAAGGGTGGGCTCCATAAGCGCCCCGGGGTCGACGGACTATGAACGGACCTCGTTAAGGGATGGGCTCCTCAGTACACCCCTAGGTCGACGGACTATGAATGGACCTAGATCCCTAGTAGGTTCGGGGCTAGCTACCCTGTCCTAGGGATTGCACGCATTTATGTTTACATGTGGTACAAGCCAGGGCCCTTCTCATGATGATGATATGATATTCAAGTATGTATACTATATGTTTTGAAAGAAGCATGATGCATATGTGCATTCCATGATACATGTTTTAAAAATATACATATTGCATCTACATGCACATATTTATGAAATTATGTTTATGCACCCTTATGAACAGGTATGAGTTATGATACATGTTACATGATATGATAGGCTTCATGATATGTGCTTACAGAATGTGATATGAATCATGATATACACTCACATGATATACTTTGATATGTTATGCTCCTTATGTGATATGATATATTATGTTCTGCTTCCTCTCATGTTATGTTATGAGATGTTATGGTTTTTATATGATAAGATATGTTCTGTGTTATGATTCTCCATGCTATGTTATGCTATGCTATGTTTTCTACATGTTATGTTATGTTATGTGTTTTTTCGGATTTATGGGTAGGCAAGGACCTCACTAAGCCTTTGGCTTATAGCTACACGTTTTCCTTGTACTGCAGATAAAGGCAAGGAATGGATCAATTAAGGGGAGTAGCAGGAAAGGTGATGGATGTGTGTGGAAGTACTCGGTGGATAGATCTACTTAAGTTTTGGAACTTATAATTAGTTAAGCTGTGCATGTGAACTAAGTTGGACCCTATGCTTATGATGATGATTTCAGCTAGTATTTCATACACTTATGATATTTTACTCATGTTAGAATGATGATGATATGATGAAATGTTCAGTATGCTTTGATTCACATGCCATGATAAGTAAACTAAATGCATATGATAAAAGAAAAAAAAAATTTAAATAAGTCTTCCGCTGCCATGAATCCATATGCATTAGTAATTGATGTCTATGTTTCAGTGATGTCCGTCCCTCCGGGGTGGCCTTAGTGCTACCTGGGAGGGCGGGCGTTACAGTGCGTCCTCTTAATCCTAATATAATAACAAGCATGTATACTTAGTATTTATTTGTTTAACTTATCAATGGGTGAGATTTAATCGTTAAATCAATAGGCCCGATGAGTTGGGAGATAATATTATTTATATGGTGTGTTGTTGATTATAGAAGAAATTTGCATCCTAATTATTTAGGTTGATGATGTCCCCTTGAGAAGCTCATAAGGATTATCAAGTAAACCCTGCAGGTGGACTTAGTCCGACATGATAATAAAGTTGAGTGGTACTACTCTTGAAATCAGATGTTAATTAATTGGGTTGTCAGTAACTCAATTAATTAACAGACATACGATATTTTAAACACGGGAAGATTAACACACTCATGATAAGAAGGAGCCCATATTATAATATGGGATTGGTGCGGTAGTTCAATAATAACCTTTTATGTTAGTATAAGCCCTAGTACCAATTATGAGATGATTGTAAAGGACTCCTTTTGTATCATATTTCATTATTAATAAAGGTAAAGTTGGTTATTATATTTATTTCGATTTAGTGCCGAATGAATAAGTATAATAATGTCCTAGAGTAAGAGGTTCTAATCTACAACATATCAATTGGTTGAATTGATAGTGAGATATTGTAGATATACATAGAATACTACTCTTAACTATTCATAGTAAAGTATTAATATGAAGGGCAATATTAATGCGTTGAGACTAGCATGTAGGTCAACGGATGACTTAATCTCACAAGTTATGGATATGAGATATCAGGTTGACACATAACTATATATTAGAGAATATATACTGAATGACCCGCCATGAGAATGTTTCATGGATCGTTATGTGAGTGTCATAGACATTCTCATGTGACTATTAGTATGAATAGTCCTTAGACCTGAAGTCACTACGGTTCCCTACATAAGGAGTTGTATTCTTTGGTATCGTCAAACGTCACCCGTAACAGGGTGGACCATAAAGTCGATCACCGGGTATGCAATAAGTTATGTGGAGAGATGTGAGTGATGTAAATGGGATCTATCCCTTCCATATGACAGAAGTGATATCTATGAGCCCCTTGATTAGTAGGACACAAGAATGCATGACCATGGTTAAATGAGTCAATATGCGATATTGAGCTTATTTAATTGAGTGTGTCTACTTAGAGATCAAGAAACATAAAGATTGATAAGAGGATGCCACAGTCTATGCCTCATTAATCAATCTAGATATCGAGGATAGAAGAATTGAGTCATACAAGATAATAGCCATGAAAAGGTTAAGTCGGATCTCGACATTCTCGTCACTTGGGTAGCAATGATGCCTTGCTAGATGCCACTCATTGTTTATGTATTTAAATGTTGATTTGGATACATTATCAACGTTACGAGAACCTATTGGGTCACACACAAAGAACAAGTCAATGGAGATGGATTCATATGATGAATCATTAGATTAAGTCTAATTCAAATTGGACTCATTGAGTAAGACTCAATTAAATCCAACTATTGGATTGAGTCCAATTCAAATTAGACTCATTGAATCAATTGGATTAATGATTAATGAGTTGGACTCATTATATGATTTCATGAATTATTTGATGATTAATGAGTTGGACTCATTATATGATTTCATGAAATTTGAATTCATGAAGAAAGAGGAGTGTACAACTTGAGTTACTCATGCATTGGATGCATTGGATGAAGAGTGAACAATTTGAATTACTCATGCATTGCATGCATTGGATGCATTGAATTCATTGGATGAAGAGTGAACCATTTGAATTGCACATGCATTGGATTCATTGGATGAAAACAAATATTAATGTCAATCAAGACAATTGACATTAAGGCATGAGGTAACTTCATGAATCTATAAAAGGGGGGTTTTTGGATTCATTTGATGATGAGTTTTTTGTGCTCTAGCTCTTCTTCCTCCTCCTCTCTTCCACTTGGCCAAAACCTCCAAGAAAGGTTGCTAGCACAACCTTTGGTTGTTTCATTCTCCAGCTTGTGAGTTTGTGAGACAAACGAGACTTGCTCATGTGGATACCATAGAGGTGCGACCACTTGATTGCGCTAAGATCTGCATCTAAAGAAACGTTGGAATCAGGATTGCGAAGGGCACACAACAAAGGTATAACTTTCTCATGTAGATAATTAATACTTAGTATATGGTTTCCTTTCGCATGGATCTATTGGAAAGGAACTAGATGTTTTCCGCTGTGCTTTCGCGTGTTTAGCGCCCTAGTTCCTTACAGTGGTATCAGAGGCACTTGCGAAGGCATATACTAAGTTATAGTAGAATTTCATATGTGATATAGAAATTTCATGACAAGTTTATAATGATTTGCATAATTATGAGCAAGTTTTGGCGAAGAGGTTTTTAGCGAAACCATCATGGCATTGTGGCTCATAATTAGATGTTTAAATCATAGTAAATTTTTTCATAATAGATTGAGAATGTTATATGATATGGTGCATGGTTATGACCCTTAAACCCCGATGTGATTGGATGTGTGTGTTGTAATTCATAATACGACCCGCGTGTCGTGCCTCTCTTCTTTTATTCTAGTTGTAACTTTAGACAACACTCGAATGTAACTCGAGTTTCTCTTTAGACTTTGTAATGTACAAATTAGAGAAGAATAAGTCTACTTGACGATGGTGAAAAGGGAGAAGGACAACAACACAAAACGACCAAGGAAGCACTTGGAGAATATGCTTTTAAAGCACTTGGAGAAGATGCTTTTGCCTAGGTTGACCTTTTGATCTTCTCATTGGCTTGAGAGGATCATAGATTATGGGGCCATAACCATGTCACGATTTCTTTTATGCATATATGTAATGTATGCCATGATATGCTATGATTGTATGTGATGCATGTGTAGTTTAATCATGATTAGGTCTTTTAAATATGCCTACCAAAGTTTGATACTCACATCTAGCTCGATCAATTGTAGTCAGGTTTTGCCAAAGCAAAGTGACTTGATTTATCTTGCTAGAGTCCGAAGGACAATTGTGATGTCCGACTACTAAAACTTTGGGTGTGACTTAACTAAGTTGAGAGCTTGGAGGCATATCCTATACGATGAAATTCAAAATTATACTAGTCTTGGCCGATTAGCCAAAACTAACTCAAAATGAGTTATAATGCGGATTTCATAAGATGGGCAAATGAACAAGTAGTCTTGTTCACACAATAATACAAGAGTTACATATGATGTAATTTGTAAATGTTGCTTACCTAAATTATACTAAGTCTTGGGAGATTAGCCAAAGCTAACTCAAGATGCGGTATAATACGGATCTTGTCCCATATAAATGTTATTGCGATTAGATTTGGAGCTAGTAGTGTGGGTAAAACCACATCCATGACTTGCTTCTACCAAAGCTTTACAATTTAGTGGGAGAATCATTTAATTAAAGGCCTAGTTAAATAATCAAAATATGATACTTATTTCTACATTTTATTGTTGTAGATCACCATGTCATCAAATACGTCAAATACTCTCTCTTTCCGATTTGTCCTTGATAAGGACAAGCTCAATGGAGCTAACTTCCTAGATTGGTACAGAAACTTGAGAATAGTACTCAAGAAAGAACGAAAACTGTATGTCTTAGAGCAGCCCATTCCTGAAGTACCCCCCGCTACCGCCACTAGAGCTAATAGGGATGCTTATAAGAAGCATCAAGATGACGCATTAGATGTGTCTTGCCTTATGCTCGCCACCATGAACTCTAAGCTTCAGAAGCAACATGAGAATATGGACGCCTATGATATGGTTGAACACCTTAGACAACTATATCAAAGACAAGCAAGGCATGAGAGATTTGAGATCTCAAAAGCTCTATCTCAATGCAGAATGCAAGAAAGAAGTCTCATAGGGCCTTATGTGCTCAAGATGATTGGGTATGTAGAGAATCTACAAAGGTTGGGATTCCCACTAGGCCAAGAATTGGCCACTGGCCTAATTTTGTAATCATTGCAAGAAAGCTATAGTCAATTTGTCATGAATTATAACATGAATGAAATTGACAAACCATTGCCTGAGATGTTGAGCATGTTGAGAACTGCTGAACTCAACCTTAAGAAGGCAAAGCCTAGCACCATTTTAATGGTGCCAAAGGGCAAAGGCAAATGGAAGCCCAAAGGTAAGGGTAAGACCCAAGCTAAAGGCAAGGGCAAAGCTCATGCATTGAAACCCAAAGGTGGGGTGGCTAAGGAAGGAACCTGCTTCCACTGTGGTGAGACCGGACATTGGAAGAGGAACTGCAAATCATACCTAGAGGAAGTGAAAAGGAAGAAAAGTGAAACTTCTACCTCAGGTATACATGTTATAGAAGTCAATCTATCTATTTCTTCTTCATGGGTATTAGATACCGGATGTGCATCTCACTTTTGTACTAATGTGCAGGGCTTGAGAAATAGTAGAATATTGACAAAAGGTGAAGTGGACCTACGAGTAGGCAATGACGCAAGAGTTGCTGCTATAGCTGTAGGAACATATTCCTTATCTTTGCCCACTGGACTTGTATTAGAACTTGAAGAGTGTTGTTATGTGTCTGCCTTAACTAAGAAGATCATCTCTATTTCTTGTTTGGATAAGAAAGGATTCTCATTTGTAATAAAGGACAAATGTTGTTCCATTTATTTCAATGAAATGTTCTATTGTAGTGCACATCTTATGAATGGACTCTATGTTCTAGACTTTGACAATCCAATCTATAACATAAATACCAAACAGTTCAAGTCTAATGATTTGAACCAAATATATCTCTGGCATTGTCGCTTGGGTCACATAAATGAGAGTCGCATATCCCAACTCCATAAGGATGGACTTTTGGACTCATTTGATTTTGAATCATATGAGATATGCGAATCTTGTCTTCAAGGCAAGATGATAAAGACTCCATTTAGTGGACATAGCGAAAGAGATAATGACTTGTTAGGACTCATACATACAGATGCATGTGGCCCTTTCATAATAGAAGCTAGAGCAGGCTACCATTACTTCATTACATTTACTAATGATTTCAGTAGATATGGCTATGCGTATCTAATGCGACATAAGTTAGAATCCTTTGAAAAGTTTAAAGAATTCAAGAATGAAGTACAAAATCAACTTGGTAAGAATATTAAGATGCTTCGATCAGATTGAGGTGGGGAATATCTTAACCAAGAGTTTCATGACCATCTCGTTGAGTGTGGGATAATATCTCAACTCACTCCACCTGGAACACCACAATGGAATGGTATATCAGAAAGGAGAAATCATACTTTATTAGATATGGTACGAACGATGATGAGTCAAACAGAACTTCCTGCTTCCTTCTAGGGACATGCTCTAGAGGCGACCACTTTCACACTTAATTGCGTTCCATCCAAGGCTGTCATAAAGACACCATATACTATATGGACTGGGAAGAGTCCCAAGATGCCTTTCATGAAGATTTGGGGATGTGAGGCTTACGTTCGATGACAAGTCTCCAATAAACTAGGACCCAAATCAGACAAGTGCTATTTTGTAGGATATCCCAAGGAAACAAAGGGATATTACTTTTATAATCCCACACAAGGCAAAGTGTTTGTTGCCAGAACTGGTGTCTTTCTAGAAAGGAAATTTATTTCTAGAAGAACTAGTGGGTGTAATGTCGATCTTGAAGAAATTCAAGATACACAAACTTGCACCGATGCCTTGATGGAAACTGAATAGGTACCACAAGATGTTGTGGATCATGATTTTGTTACACCATAAGAAGTTATGGAACAACAACCTGTTCAAGTAGCACAAGCTCTACGCAAATCTGATAGGACCCGTCATCAACCTGAGAGATACTGATAACCATGATTTTGCTATATTGTTTTAATTCATAATACATATTTTTCATGATCTTTTCATAGCTTAATTTCACATTTTACATCATATTTCAATATTGCATTTAATTTTGGACCTAATTGTAAATTAGCTTATTTTCATGGTATTTGATGCTAATATTTTATTTTTATTTGGTAGACATTAAAAGGGTCATGGACCCGATCAGATCAGGCTACATTTGGGCTCAAATCAAGGGCTAATCAAGTCGATCAAGCCTCAGAGCATTATAGGCCGTTCATCCAAGATTGAGCAGATCTGAGCCATTCGTTGAAGATCCGGCTCATCCAACCTAATGAGGGATAGATCTGAGCCATAGATGAGGATCCAGAGGTTTTGATCCAGATTAGAGACAATCCAACCGTTGATCCTGCCCAAATCAATCGTGACCGTCTGATCAATTTTGAGGAGGTTTAAAAACCACCCTGAGAAGCTACAGTACCCAGGGGACTCGGCGTTTTCGCGACTACAGTGCCTTCGTCTTCCTTCTTCCGCGACGCCGAGCTTCCCATTCCTCAATTCCAGATCCGAGAGCGAGCTTCTTCATCGGCGGCGATTGCGAACTAATGGCGTCCATCTCTCGAGATCAGTGAGTGCCAGAGGGAGGTTTCTCTGGTGCGATTTTGGATTTGTTCACTGCCACGATTCTGAAAGAGGGAGGTTTCTCAATCAGCGATCTTCGCGTCCACCTGAGCTTCGAGGGAGGTTTCTTGGAGTTTCTGATCATCTTTCCGATCGTCATTCCATAGCAAGACTGGCTCGATCTGATCAATTGGATTGGTTTGCAAACCACAGATTCATCCTCTGTTCTTCGGCTGTTTGGGGTTGCCAGATGATTGTGAGTTTGAGGGGAGGTTTCCAAAGACTGTGAGCGATCCCTGGTGATAGCTGTAAGCTTGTACATTGCTCGTTGGGTGTTGAGGGGAGGTTTCCGATTCACCTCTGTTTCACAGCAGATTGTGGAGGTTTGAGCTTGGATTCGGATGAGGAATGTTTAGGTTTTGTTTTTCTTTATCTTGTCTTTGAATTGAGTTCAAACTTTGCTCAGATTTTCAGATATGATACCCACCTTTGCAATTTCAATTTCTGTTTGAGATTTTATGTTTATGATTTCAAATTCTTGCTTTCAAACTCGGATTATTGACCTGATACTGATACTGATATTGACCTTAGTGCCGTTAGGTTTATTCTGCTACTAATGTTGATGGTTGTAGGCTATTGTGATGTAGTTAGTAATTCTTTGCTCTGATTTTGGTCTTTGAACTTGTAATCTTGCTTAAATGAAGATGGATCAACTTTAGTTTTGATTGTTACCTCTGTTTAAGGAGTTTATGAGTTCATCTATTTCTGTGAATGAGCTTAGTTGTAGAAAACTTAACTTGAGATTTGATTGTGTACCTTGTTACTGAGATTGTAGATTGTGGAGATAGGAATTGAACCATTTGATTCAATGATGTATAAAAATCCTCATTTAAGTGATGTTCATTTGGTTGGAAGGAAGGTGATCAAGTTAAGAAGAGAGTGATATGTAGAGAAGAATAAACCTTATTTGATTTTAGTTTCAATTGAAGAAGAACTCAATTTGATATGTGAATCAATTCTAGAATACTCACACATTTATTAGTTACCCTTGGAAAAAAAATACGACTTGGGACTCGTTACTACAACACTTGTTTATATTTTAATGAGTTTCAACTTTAATTAATTTGGAACGCCTCGTGACATGCAAAAAGCCTAACACCAAATTTTGGCGCCGTTGCCGGGGAACAACTAACTAGTAATGCATGTTTAATTTTAGATTGTGCATTGATTGATTTTATTTGTTAGCATGTTGATTGATTTGATTGCTTATTTCTTTTTGTATTTTTATGTTGATTTGTTCTTGAATTTGTAAGTGCTTTATTGTTCACAATTTCATGAGTTTGAAACTTTATGCTCTTGAATCTTCTAATTTTGATTGTTAGTGTGTAGTGTGAGAACAAGATATTTCTTTAGCATGGATCCATATTTTCAGAATTTTGGAGGTGGAATGGAGAATCAATGCTTTCAACCTGAGTATCAATATTACCCAAACATGGATCAACAAAATAGGTATGAATCATTTTCAAATGGTTTTAATGCTAATTGAGTGGATAATTCATGTTTCAGGTATGAAAATGGACAAGGACAATTTGTTGATCCATTTCCATCCTACCAGAGTTCTTACGGGTTTTAAGAAGTTTCAACAAATTTTATGCCACAACCTTTTCAACAAAACGATCCTCAGATGGATGAATCAACATGGAAACTCAGGGAGATGATGCAACAAATGATCGAACATCAATAGCAATAATTTTCAAGGATACAGAACATACAGAATCAGTTAGATCAGATTGCATCATCTATTAATCAGCTGTAAGCACAAAACTCCAGTGGAGAGATGGAAAGTAGCGATTCTGTCAGGCCTGACCCTACTTCCATTAATTCACATGATTTTTCTAGTATCTTTTGTGATGATTATGTGATTATGCAAATTTCTGATCCTACTGATATTGTTATTGAAGATGTTGTTAGTGATTCAGGTTTTGAACATGTTTTTGAAGATGATTTAAGTGTAGGAGAATGCTTACTGGAAGCACTCAAGAATCACCAAGAGTTGAAGATGTAAGTGTAGGGCCTTGTGCTATGGAGCCAATCACCCAAGAATCACTACATGAGAATGAACATTCAACAGAACTAGAGCTTGAGCATTTACATGATGAAAAGGAGGTAACAATCACCATTCCAGGTATTTTTCAACAAGACAAGGTGAGTAATTTTTGTGATTTATTAGAAAATTCAATAGAGGTACCATTTGTTGATTTTAATAGTTGTGAATCATTTCTTGAAATATCT
Source organism: Zingiber officinale (assembly GCF_018446385.1). NCBI lineage: Eukaryota > Viridiplantae > Streptophyta > Magnoliopsida > Zingiberales > Zingiberaceae > Zingiber > Zingiber officinale. The sequence continues at coordinate 107,233,978 of NC_056002.1, forward strand.
TTTATCCACACTAATATTCTCCTATTTTCTTTTTACCCCACATGCGTGTGGAAGGGGTTTCTCTTTATTGATGTTGTAGGAGAATACAAGCTTCCAGAGTGGATGCTTGAACTGAACCGCCTCCGTCCTCCAGAAAAAGCTTTGAAAGGAAAAAATGAAGAATAAAAAGAATTTTAGTGGAACCACGATTATACCTCTACCGGTGTGGATCTTGTTGCTAAATCTTCTTCGACCACCGGAATTAAAGGGGAGTTGGTTCCAATTTCATTTTCTTATGCATTTTAATTCATGCTTTGTTAATAAAATTCTTTTTATGCATTTCTTTAGTTACATACTTTACTTTTGCATTTTACTTTCATACTTTGCATTTTTGTTTAGTACATAGCATTTTATTTTGAATAAATCCTCCATGGAATTTTCTAGTAATATTTTTAAGATGGTAAAAGCTTCTTAAATTTGATCATCAATTTTAGGTCATTTAACATGATTGGATGCTTTTCTTGCATGATATTGGTTAAAATGGTGGTGGATCCCAATTTGATCAATTGAGCTTTATTGCATATAAAAATAATACCTAGAGAGGACCACTTTAAGCCTAAACACTATTTTATTTTTGTGTGACATGCACTCACAACAACTAAACTCTAGAACTTGCTTAGTTTCTTTTCGAAGTTACAATAGCATATGTGTGCATGGAAATGAAAGTATTTGTTATTCTTGTTCCATCATAATTTCTTATTTATTTTCTCACCACTTTCTTAAGACATTTTCATCTAACATTCTAATTCTTGATCACTTTGCTTTGTCTTCATTTCATTTGGAGTGTTGGTTGAATCCTTGATGAGTTAGATTGACTAGAGGGACAAAGGTTTAAGTGTGGGGGAAGATTGGTATATGTTTGAGGATGATGAATGTTTTGGATGGCTTTATGAGAATTGATCTTTGATTGTTGAGCATGATATGAAAATGACAAGAGTTTTTCATTTGTATGGTTTATTGGAATTGCTGGAGCATTGTCAAGTGCCCAAATTGCTTAAGTCAGTGAAATCTACTGATGGACACATTTCAATGGATGTGTGTTTCTGTTGGGAGGCAATAATGAAGTGAATAACTGCATGGAAAAGAATAGTGATACATAGAGCAAGGATGCTAATCTGTTGTATGATTTGAATTTCTGGAATTTTTGTGCAGAATTTGCAGAAAAAAATGCAGTAATGCAAAACAGAAACTTAAGAGGATGTCAAGATTAAGCTGTGAATTGGATTTGCAAACTGTGTTTGCCAATTCTAGTCTGAGGAGCACTATTTCTTTGTTGCCAAATCCACATTTTGGCTCTGAATATTAGCAAATAGGAATCAAAAGGATATGTTAGTTGCAAAAACATAAAAGGGAAACTGCAGGAATAGAAATTCAAGATACACAAACTTGCACCGACGCCTTGATGGAAACTAAACAGGTACCACAAGATGTTGTGGATCATGATTTTGTTACACCATAAGAAGTTATGGAGCAACAACTTGTTCAAGTAGCATAAGCTCTACGCAAATCTGATAGGACCCGTCGTCAACCTGAGAGATACTCTTTTCTCTTGTCTGACCATGGTGATGTAGAGCTTATTGGTCTCAATGAGCCTACATCGTATCAGGAAGTTGTACAGGGCCTAGATTCTGAGAAATGGCTAGAGGCTATGAGATCCGAAATGAAATCCATGTACACTAACCAAGTATGGACTTTGGTTGATCGACCTGAAGGGATCAAACCCATTGGGTGTAAGTTGGTCTTCAAAGTGAAGACAGACATGGATGGTCATATGCATACCTATAAAGGTAGATTGGTGGCTAAAGGATTCAAGTAGATTCATGGTATAGACTATGATGAAACCTTTTCACCAGTTGTGATGCTCAAGTCCATTCGGATCATGCTTGCTATTGCAGCCTTTTATGATTACAAGATCTGGCAGATGTTAGCTAGAGCCCTAGAGCCAATCATTTGATGATTGTATATTGGACTTATTGTATCATATTCTATATAAATAAAGGCATTTGGATTTTGGTTATTATACTTACTTGTATTGGTGTCAAATAAACTAAGTATAATAATGTCCCTGAGTAGACGGTTCTCACCTATATCAATCGGTTAGTTGAACCGATAGTGAGATGATATAGGGAACACTACTCTTAATCATTCCTAGTCGAGTATTAACATTCAGGGACAATGTTTGTTGGCGCAATTTCCAGTAGGTCAAGGTTGACCTAGTTGACCAAGCGTAAACCTTGGTCATGGTTTCGATGTTTGACAATACAGAAAGACATGTAGATATGGACAATGCAGGTGCAGTTGTCCATGCGGAGAGATACTGATCAGGGTCTGATCAGGTTGGATGAAGAAGAGTCAAGTAGGTCAAGGTTGACCGGATACTTGACTGGGAAGTCCTAACTGGAATGTTAGGCAGTTCGGAAATCTGGTGAGTGAAGCCAGGGCGATTGAAAAGTCTCGGTGAGTGAAGCCGGTAGTTGGAAAGTCTGGTGAGTGAAACCAGTGGAAGTCTGGTGAGTGAAGCCAGGCGTTCGGAAAGTCCGGTGAGTGAAGCCGGGTAGAAGTTACAGTGAGTGAAGCTAGGTGAAAATCCTAGTGAGTGAAGCTAGGTGAAAGTGAAAGTCACGGTGAGTGAAGTCGGGCAGTTGGAAAGTCCCAGTGAGTGAAGCCAGGTAGGTGAAAGTCCGGTGAGTGAAGCCAGGCGGTTGGAAAGTCTGGTGAGTGAAACCAGGCAGGGAAATCCAGATGGGTCAAGGTTGACCGGCACGGTGAAAAGTCTAAGCAGGAGCTGCACGGGAAAAGTCCAAGTATGGAGACTTGGCACGGAGATGCACGAAAAGTCGGAGAGGGCTCGGTGGCTCGTTCTCCGGACTGGTCGGAGAGGGCTCGGTGGCTCGTTCTCCGGTGCCGGACGAAGTCGGAGAGAGCTCGGTAGCTCGTTCTCGGACTAGGTCAAGAGAGGGCTCGGTAGCTCGTTCTCGGGACCATTTAGGGTTTAAGTGGAACTCTAAACCGGATCGGTCAGTGACCTATCCGATACGAGTGATCGATGCAGTGGCCGTCGATAACTGTGATGAGCTACATGTGTTATCGATCGATCCGGAGATCGGAAGGTCGATCGGAAGGAGGCAACAGCTCGGGAAGGAACAGTGATCGGTCCGGGGCCGTCGGGGGGCTGATCGGTCCCCATGACCGATCAGATAGGATTTAGACCGATCAGGGTGGAGCCTGATCGGTCCAGGTCTAGCCGTTGTGACTCAACGGCTAGGCTATTTCGGGCTTCTGTGTTCTGACCTTTTTGCCTTGCAGGTTCGCAGGTTGACTCAGGATATCAGAGGTTATAAAAGGATCGAGAGGCACTACAGAACTTCTACTTCTTCTTCCTACTCCTGACTGTGATCGAGCTTTGCTGAGCTCTTAGCTTACTGAGCTTCGTGTGAGCTCCTTCTTGAAGCTTCGGGTGAGCTTTCCTCGACTGATCAGCTGCTGCTGTGAGTTTCCTGAAGTTGCTGCTTCGGGTTCCAGTCGACAAGAACAGTAGGCAAGCTTTGTTTTGTACATTCATATTGTCTTCTGTTTTGTGCTGTATTTTTGTACACCTTTCTTGCTGTTGCAAGAAGTTTCTGTGGCGAGGTTTCTCCACCCAGAAGGAGTGTTCTTATTAGCCGGTTTTCCGGGGACTCATCCACCGACGGATTGATAGGCTTCGTCCACCTTACGGACAAGCTGAGGAGTAGGAGTTTCATCTCCGAACCTCGTTACATCGACGAGTTTGAGGTTTGCTATTCTCCGTTGTCATTTCTATTGTTTATTTCCGCTGTGCTAACCTTGATTTGTAGAAAGAAACGAATGATTTGGGGCGGCTATTCACACCCCCCCTCTCTAGCCGAGTACGACGATCCTAACAAGTGGTATCAGAGCGAGGTCGCTCTTCGTTGGATCAACACCCGGGGGAGCACGATCTAGAGAATGGAGTTATTTGGAGAAGACGTCACAATTCCACCTTTCTACGATCGCGTCGACTTCGCGTTTTGGAAGGTAAGATTGAAGTACTTTCTTATGACTAACCTAGAAAATTGGAGGTGTGTGCAATTAGGTTTTACTCCTCCATTGGATAAAGAAGGAGAACTTTTGGAGAAGAAGAAGTGGACGAAGGAGCAAATCCACCAATCAACCATCAATGATGAGGTAACGAAAATTTTTGAATTTTTTTTACCTAATGATGTTTTGTGTAGGATAGGTGGATATAACGATGCCAAGGAGTTGTGGAACAACTTGGCAAAGTTCCATGAGGAGAACTCCACTTCAAGTCATGAAGAGGAGTCAAGTGAGCCAAGTAGCTCACATCATGGAGAGATGGATTTAGAGGTTGAGGGCTACTCAACATCTAAGGAAGAAGAGGAGGAGAGTTCCTCTTCAAGATCGGAGCAAGAGGAAGAAGCTTCTACCTCCGGAAGGGATGAAGAAGAAAGTCTTCATCCATCCTCAACCCTAGGTAACTCAAGCATTTCAATTTCAAATAAATTACACATAATGTGCTTTGAGTGTAGGGAGTATGGACATTACAAGAGTAAGTGTCCAAGGAGGATTAGGAAGACTCCACCGGCACCAAAAGTCAAGGAAGCCAGAGTCCCGATATGCAAGGGCAAGGAGCACGTGGTGTGCTTCCAATGCAAGCGAAAGGGACACTATAGGAGCCAATGTCCGAGGGGGAGGCAACCTCACAAGGACAAGAGATCGAGCACATGTATAGGGGGAGCTAGGGCAAACCCTAAGGTAATCTCTAAGGCACATTCTTGCAATTCTAGTAGGATGCATGCTAGTAGCCTTATTGCTATTGTCAAGAATAATAAGCATGTTAATTATAGGAATCAATATATGTGCTTAGGTGCTAAACATGTTAGCTTGAATAAGGACAACTCTAGAAATGTCAACCCTAGGATTAACTCATCTAAGGTTAAGGAGAACTTAGATAGGAATCCCAAAACTACTAGACATATGCCTAGGAGTACCTCAAAGAAAAATGAAAAATTAAAAATTGAGGTATTAGAGAAGGAGAATCAAGTCTTGAGGTCAAGACTTGATACTTTGGAAAAGGCTCTTAAGAACTTGGAGAAGTCATCTCTAGGGTTTAAGGGTCAAAAACCAATGTCCAAGGACAAGAAAGGTTTGGGTCACAAACCTAAGTCCCAAGTGGTAAAGCCCACTTATCATAATGTTCCATTAGATTATGGAACAAAATCTAGGGCTAGGAAGACCATCACCAAGGTCACAAGGGGAGTCACCCCTAGAGTGGATCTTGATGAGTCCCAAATGACCAAGGCTTTAAAGCCTAGGAGGGTCATTAGGAGGGTTGCTAGGGAAGTCATCCCTAGTGAATACTTAGTGAACCCAATGAGCTCCAATAGGTATTGGGTTCCTAGGAGCGTGATTTCATCACGCTAGATTAGTTAGGGTGTGCCAACCTTACTTGAATAGGTAGTTAACCTAATCATGGCAAAAGGTGGCACTTTAGGATTTTTCAAGGTATAATCAAGCCTTGAAAATGAAATTAAGAATTATTCCTACGGTGATTAGAATGTGCCAATCAAATTTGAGGAGTTTTCTAGAGTCAATCTAATTGGCACATAGTGATCTAAAAATCTTTGGTATAAGATGCTAGGTCTATTACACTTAGGAATATAGACCCTATGGTAAAATGATCAAAATTATCAAAAATGGCAACTAAGGCTAGAATTAGGTATTTTCTATACCTTTATATATTATTTGACATGTATTGTTTGCCATATGTCATGTCATGACATCATATTTATTTTATGATCATTTAAAATGTCATGATAATGCTTAGGTTAGTTAAATGTCATGCTTTATTTAAGTTTCATACTTTATTCCATGACATCATGACATTGGCACATGTTTCCATTTATGATACAATTATATGCCATGTCATCATCTTGTGCAATAATGATCAATGAAATTGATTTAAGGACTAAAACATAATTTGATATGGAGATCAAATTGTTATTTAGAAAAATGCATGAGAACTTAGATTAAGCTAACCTAAACCCATATCTCACATCAAAATTGACTTGGATGTGTTTGATACACCTTAGATGTGTGTGAGATATTAGGATTGTGAGTTAGGATCAAGGTGCATAGTTCTTGTACCTAGATGAGCCTAATTCTAATAGGGGGATCATAGGGAAAGCTTGTGTACAAGTCATGTACATTTAGCCCTAAGATTGTGGTCCTAAATTAAATGGTTTAAAATCATTTCAAAGTTGATTTGAAAAACCTTGATGAAGCTTTTCTAGTGATAGCATTCATCATTGAGTAAGTTGATACAAAGATTGATTAACTTTGAGTTATTTCAAAATCTTTCGAACTTTGTATCAAGATTGAAAAATGGAAGTTATTTTCATAGAAAACTATTTTTCCTTGATAGTATATGTTATGAGGAATGTATCCTCAAAGTTTTATAATTTCTGGAATTTTCTGAAATTTTGTAGGGGTTTCTGAATTTTGGAAGGAAATTCAGAAACTGATATCAGAGGTTGTGGACCGATCAGAAGGGAGTCTGATCGGTCCAGGCAGTTGTGGATCGGTCCAGGGAAGACCTGATCGGTCTGGTGACCGATCAGGGTGTGCCAGTTTCGACTGTGCTGTCTGAAAATTCTGAAATTTCAGCAATGAAGTTGGTGTTTTGGATTTCTAAAAGTTTGGAACTCTCCAAGACATTGTTGGTGCAATGGTCAAGGGGGAGTTGACCTTTAGGGGGAGTTTTACCTATTAGTCAAGAGGAGTTGACTTTTAGGGGGAGTATTTTACTCGTTGAAATTTTTGAGGATGAGTGATATGGGATTATCACTAAGTTGGTTGTTGAATTTAGTATCAAGGGGGAAATTAAGGGTTTCAATGAAAGGTATGAGACTTTCATTAGGAAGAAACTCTTGACCTTGTAATGACAAGCTTCTGGCTATGAAAGAACGGCGGACAATATGGAACATTACTACATAAAAATATACATCCACTCGGCTGGAATATATATAGAATATAACTATCACAACCACGAGTTTAATAAGCCTAAAACAACGTAAAGCAGAACGTGGAAGGCAGAACAATAAATACTTAGCACCGGATGTAAGCGTGAAATCACAAAGAAAACAAATGTATGGTAAAAAGTCACTAACTAAATTACCTGAACCACCAAACTAGACTCCAAAATCCATATCAAGCATCCAATACCAAGTTCACAAAACAAAACATAAATTTTGTAATCAAAACCAGAAAAGAAACTATCCTCGAGTGTGTCGTGGGACTGGCGTTGGGACTCTCCAAGCATCCATGACTCATCTACATTACTGGCGAAAGAAAATCATTTTACGGGTGGTGAGTATTGGAACTCGGCGGTAAGGAAGATATAGGGCGTGAACATAACATATAACTAGAAAGTGAGCCAAGAGTATACAGTCTAAAAGAAATAGCAGATACTACAATAGAACCAAAATAAGCACTCATACGAAGCCATATCCTAGGCTAGGTATAGTGGGACAGAACTGGTACTAATCTGCTACAATACAGAGACAACAAGCAAGGTATACACAAGCAATAACAACGTATGTAAACAACATGATAAATAAGCAATAAAACATATTAAAACATAATTAATAATAACGTATGACGGATGGTCACTCCGCCCACCTCTGCACCACGACCTGATGGTCGAGGGGTCGATGATACACCACTCCGCCTACCACTCACACGAATGGCGGGGGCGGTTGCGTAGTAGCTAACTAGCTACATCTGCGACGGGTCCTACTTTGCTCGTACTCGACTACCACTGCACGAATGGTCGAGTGCGGCACGGAGACAAGCGGCATCAACTCCCTACCACTCTCTCGGTGGGGGGATCTGACATCGTGCATGACGTGATCTGAACTATACCAGTCGTCGTATATATATAGCGGAAGCAATTGTCTTGCGTAAAGCCAACATACTCAGATAGTACATAATAAACAGCGATCAGCATCTGAATATGGTATCTAATATACGCTACTTATCATGGACAACAACTAGAGACTGTATAGATATGGAAACGAATATCTCAAAGATCACGTGGAAGTATCAAACACAGGAAAAATAAAAGTGGAGTCAAGGTACACAGTCCTTATCCAAAAATAATTCATGCACTAAGGTCAAAGTACTAAAAGAAAACAAAGCAAGAAGTACCTGCCTCAATAGAAGATCCAATCCAGAAATCTTTCGTCGAGACGCCCGACTCGAATCAAAGTCCTGTAATGCATAATATACAGATTTAACTAATTACTTAAGTTAATTAACTAAAACAAATCTCCGACTAAAATTCAATCCATTGATTAACTAGAGTTAACTTTGTTAAACCTTAATCGTTCCACCAATCGATTAGATTAGAATCTAGACCTAATCAACCTAACCTTACACCAAATAAAAAACAATCCATTCCTAAAACAACCCTCAACCTATCACGAAATAGACGCACCAAACAACCAAACCAAAAATACCGGTTCTGTTTGAAACACTGAAATCCAATCAACACCTCATAATCTTCCAAATCTGTCCAGAATTCAAGACTATCTTGAAGAACCAACACAACATAAAAATCAGGACTCAACTTACCCAATTTGAAGGCAATTGCAACGTTCACAATTCGGAGAACAACTTAAAGGAGAAAACATCTAGAGGTCCAAATACGAATTCTCAACAACACTACAAGAATACCCTCACTGTTTCATAAGAGAACTAACAAACATTCCCAAACATAGTATGCCAGCAATTGCAAGAAGACTTCAAGAAAATAAAACAAGATTCCCAAACTGTCAGTCATCCCAAGCATGGTATCGCAGACACCAAAACCCCCAAATATCACCTTAAGCGTAAAGACAACACAAAACGCCATGAACCTATCAAAGTATCACAAATTCGAAGCAACCGATCAAGGAACTTTGCGCTAAAACCATACCAAATTGCGAGCACCCAAATCCAATCGGGAAAACCAAAAATAGCGCAAGACGAAACAAGATCATCACAGTCGGCACATCCCACTGCTTCTATGTACCTAGCCCTTACCTTATTGATCACATAACAAATAAGGGAATACTCACCGAATCCGCTAGGGCACAACTCGACGAGATGAGGATCAGCGGCTGTGTGGTGGCAATCGGTGCTAGGGCACACTGGGGTCGACGTCGAGTAGAGGTGGTCGGCGACGTCTGTGGGTGAGGCTCGGGGATGAGGAGAAGGGATCGCCGGCTGCTGTGTGCTCGCGTGAGGGAAGGAAGGAGAGGCCGCCAGTGAAGATGGTGCCTGCGCGTGAGGAGAGGCCGGCGGCTACGGTCTGTGTGCGAGGAAGAGAGGGCGTCGGCGTCCGGATGCTCGCGGGAGGAAGAGGGATGGTGGCGCGTCGGCTTAGGGCACGGGAGAGGAGCTCGGCGCTGGAAGGGGAAAGAGGAGGTGTCGGGTAGGTTATGAGGGTGGGAGAGATTTTATAATAAATACTTAGGTTTAGTGCAATTAAACCCTAAGTTGATTCCCTTAATCAACTCCTACTTCCGGGTATTCCTAACAGGCTTTTATCGGCCTCATTAGTGCATCCCCTCTAAATACATCATAGGAGCTCCAATTAAATCCCAGAAAATTTCTAAAATTTTTTTAAAATTCTATTAAGATTTTTCGTCCATTAAAACCTTATCATTTAATTATATTTGTTGCCGTATTTTACATTCTCCTCCACTAATAAAAATTTGGTCCCCAAATTTACTACTAACTCAGGAATCCTCATCTAAGGATAACAACCAAATAACACACCCATACACTAGTCCATCATAGTGTCATGATCAAATCCTTAACCGAAAAGGATGCTTCTGTGGGTTATGGACTTATCTTGCTTCCACTACGCCACTCTGATATTCTGCCTTCACTTGTTGACACATAGAGAATCAGACTTCAAAGTTCACAATATCATCCTCTGCATTTTCCCTTTCCATAATTGCTATATATATAAGTAGCCTTAGACCTATGAAAGGATAAGTCGATCTCCTACTGATCAAGCTAATAAGAGTAAATCAGTCCTCTACTAACCAAACCAATGCGAGTAAATCGATACTCTATACATCGGGTCCATAAAAATATCTAGGGCATTGTAAACCTAAATAGCAATATCAAGGACTCCTCATGTCTATACAACAAACATACCCAAACATAAAATCACTGGCACAAAGTCTGCAATCTAACCTTCACCTAAAATCACCAACTCCATAAATATCAAGGCATTATACTCCTCAAATTACTATCAACATCAAAGACTAAATAATAGACTATCAGGTCTACTATCCACTAATAGATCATCAAAAGACACCATATCACTATATCTGATCTAACCAATGACTGACACCACAAATCATACATGGTATAAACATATGGTATAAACAATTAAACAAGCACACATGGTATAAACAACTAACCACGTGCTAACAGAAGTGTATGATAACGGTATACCACATACCTCCTATAGCTTGGAGATTCCTGCCGCTGCCTGGTCCCACAACTCGAGAGTCACATCGAGGGATCAACTTACAAAGGGAAAACAAAACAATCGTAACACCGAAAATCATAAATCGAACAAGATCGAAATTCCAAAAACACACAACCCATATCGAAAATCCAGATCACGAAACCGGCTCTGATACCACCAAATTGGTATCAGATTAACTCGAAAATACAAAATACGAAAAACAACAGACATCGTAAACCCGCTCTGATACCACTAAATTGGTATCAGCTTTAACTCGAAAATTCAAAACACGAAAGAAAAATCGTAAAACCTGAATAATAAAAATAGGCTTCGCAACCTGGGCTCTGATAACACTAAATTGTCACGCCCCTGGGGGGGTCCCTGTCCGAGCAAATTTCGGCAACACCTCCCCTGTACGGCGGACAATATGGAACATTACTACATAAAAAATATACATCAGCCACACTCGGCTGGAATATATATAGAATATAACTATCACAACCACGCAGTTTAATAAGCCTACACGGCTGAAACAACATAGAAACAGACACAGCGGAAGACAGAACAATAAATACTTAGCCTGCACGACTGGATGTAAACGCAGCGGAAATCACAAAAAGAAAACAAATGTATGACCGACAAAGTCACTAACTAAATTACCTGCAACCACCAAACTAGACTCCAAAATCCATATCGAAGCATACAATACCAAGTTCACAAAACCAAAACATAAATTGCGTTAGCAATCAAAACCAGAAAAAGAAACTATCCTCGAGTGTGTCGTGGGACTGGCAGCTGGGACTCTCCAAGCATCCATGACTCATCTACCTGTTACCTGACGAAAGAAAACCATTTTACGGGGTGGTGAGTATCGGAACTCAGCGGGTAAGGAAAGATATAGGGCATGAACATAACATATAACTAGAAAGTGAGCCAAGAGTATACAGTCTCATACAGAAATAGCAGATACTACAATAGAACCAAAATAAGCACTCATACCTGAAGCCATATCCTAGGCTAGGTATAGTGGGACAGAACTGGTACTAATCTGCTACAGTACTACTCATAACTACAGAGACAACAAGCAAGGTATACACAAGCAATAACAACGTATGTAAACAATAGCAGTAAATAAGCAATAACAGCATATATAAACAACAGTAGCCCAAGCAAATATAATAACAGTGTATGCACGGATGGTCACTCCCGCCCACCTCTCTGCACCATGACCCCTGTATGGTCGAGAGGCCGGGTCAGTGACAGACTGTACACCACTCCAGCTACCACTCACACGAATGGCCGAGGGGACAGTTGCATAGTAGCTAACTAGCTACATCTGCGACGGGGTCCCTGCTGCTCGTACTCCAGCTACCACTCGCACGAATGGCCGAGTGCGGCACGACAGGACAAGCGGCATCAACTCCAGCTACCACTCTCTCGAGTGGCCGAGGATGCGGCATGCATGCAATGACATGATGCAAACAATGCAACAGTCATCATATATATATAAGCAGAAACAGGTATGCTACATGAAGCCAGCATGCTCAGTATAGTACATAATAAACAACAGTCAAGCATACAAATATGGTATCTAATATCTGCTACTTATCATGGACAACAACTAGAGACTGTATAGATATGGAAACGAATATCTCAAAGATCACGTGGAAGTATCAAACACAGGAAAAATAAAAGTGGAGTCAAGGTACACAGTCCTTATCCAAAAATAATTCATGCACTAAGGTCAAAGTACTAAAAGAAAACAAAGCAAGAAGTACCCGCCTCAATAGAAGATCCAATCCAGAAATCTTTCGTCGAGACGCCCGACTCGAATCAAAGTCCTGTAATGCATAATATACAGATTTAACTAATTACTTAAGTTAATTAACTAAAACAAATCTCTGACTAAAATTCAATCCATTGATTAACTAGAGTTAACTTTGTTAAACCTTAATCGTTCCACCAATCGATTAGATTAGAATCTAGACCTAATCAACCTAACCTTACACCAAATAAAAAACAATCCATTCCTAAAACAACCCTCAACCTATCACGAAATAGACGCACCAAACAACCAAACCAAAAATACCGGTTCTGTTTGAAACACTGAAATCCAATCAACACCTCATAATCTTCCAAATCTGTCCAGAATTCAAGACTATCTTGAAGAACCAACACGACATAAAAATCAGGACTCAACTTACCCAATTTGAAGGCAATTGCAACGTTCACAATTCGGAGAACAACTTAAAGGAGAAAACATCTAGAGGTCCAAATACGAATTCTCAACAACACTACAAGAATACCCTCACTGTTTCATAAGAGAACTAACAAACATTCCCAAACATAGTATGCCAGCAATTGCAAGAAGACTTCAAGAAAATAAAACAAGATTCCCAAACTGTCAGTCATCCCAAGCATGGTATCGCAGACACCAAAACCCCCAAATATCACCTTAAGCGTAAAGACAACACAAAACGCCATGAACCTATCAAAGTATCACAAATTCGAAGCAACCGATCAAGGAACTTTGCGCTAAAACCATACCAAATTGCGAGCACCCAAATCCAATCGGGAAAACCAAAAATAGCGCAAGACGAAACAAGATCATCACAGTCGGCACATTCCACTGCTTCTATGTACCTAGCCCTTACCTTATTGATCACATAACAAATAAGGGAATACTCACCGAATCCGCTAGGGCACAACTCGACGAGATGAGGATCAGCGGCTGTGTGGTGGCAATCGGTGCTAGGGCACACTGGGGTCGACGTCGAGTAGAGGTGGTCGGCGACGTCTGTGGGTGAGGCTCGGGGATGAGGAGAAGGGATCGCCGGCTGCTGTGTGCTCGCGCGAGGGAAGGAAGGAGAGGCCGCCGGTGAAGATGGTGCCTGCGCGTGAGGAGAGGCCGGCGGCTACAGTCTGTGTGCGAGGAAGAGAGGGCGTCGGCGTCCGGATGCTCGCGGGAGGAAGAGGGATGGTGGCGCGTCGGCTTAGGGCACGGGAGAGGAGCTCGGCGCTGGAAGGGGAAAGAGGAGGTGTCGGGTAGGTTATGAGGGTTGGAGAGATTTTATAATAAATACTTAGGTTTAGTGCAATTAAACCCTAAGTTGATTTCCTTAATCAACTCCTACTTCCGGGTATTCCTAACAGGCTTTTATCGGCCTCATTAGTGCATCCCCTCTAAATACATCATAGGAGCTCCAATTAAATCCCAGAAAATTTCTAATTTTTTTTTTAAAATTCCATTAAGATTTTTCGTCCATTAAAACCTTATCATTTAATTATATTTGTTGCCGTATTTTACACCTTGATTTACTCCTTTTGATGTGTGTCAAAAAGGGGAGGATGGAGAATGTCTAGAGAATGTTTAAGGAAGAACATTGGAGTTAGTGGGAGAGTTTGTTGATCACAACGAGTGAAGTTGTGAACAACGATAACTTGCTCTTCAGGGGGAGAGTTTGTTGATGTGTGCCAATAGGGGGAGAATGAAGGGTTTAAGTTAGGCCTTCATTTTCTAAGAAGGAGGCTGCCTTCTTAGAAGGAGAATGTAAGGTTGTAACTTATGTTTCATTACCTAGTGGCATGAAGAAAGTTGAGGCTATTGGATTAGCCTAACTTAAAGGTATTGTCAAATATCAAAAAGGGGGAGATTGTTGGTGCAATTTCCAGTAGGCCAAGGTTGACCTAGTTGACCAAGCGTAAACCTTGGTCATGGTTTCGATGTTTGACAATACAGAAAGACATGTAGATATGGACAATGCAGGTGCAGTTGTCTATGCGGAGAGATACTGATCAGGGTCTGATCAGGTTGGATGAAGAAGAGTCAAGTAGGTCAAGGTTGACCGGATACTTGAGTCCTGGTAAGTGAAACTAGGCAGTTCGGAAAGTCCTGGTGAGTGAAGCCAGACAGTTCGGAAAGTCCTGGTGAGTGAAGCCAGGTAGTTCGGAAAGTCCTAGTGAGTGAAGCCAGGCAGTCGAGAAATTCTGGTGAGTGAAGCCAGGTGAAAATCCTAGTGAGTGAAGCTAGGTGAAAGTGAAAGTCTTGGTGAGTGAAGCCAGGCAGTTGGGGAAAGTCCTGGTGAGTGAAGCCAGGCAGTTGTGAAAGTCCTGGTGAGTGAAGCCAGGTAGTTGGAAAGTCCTGGTGAGTGAAACCAGGCAAGGGAAATCCAGATGGGTCAAGGTTGACCAGACATCTGGTGAAAAGTCTAAACAGGGAGCTTGGCCCGGGAAAAGTCCAAGTAAGGAGACTTGGCACGGAGATGGCACGAAAAGTCGGAGAGGGCTCAGTAGCTCGTTCTCCGGATTGTGGTCAGAGAGGGCTCGGTAGCTCGTTCTCTGGACCGGACGAAGTCGAAGAGAGCTCGGTAGCTCGTTCTCCGGACTAGGTCAAGAGAGGGCTCGGTAGCTCGTTCTCAGGACCATTTAGGGTTTAGGGCTGGAGCTCTAAACCTGGATCGGTCTGGTGACCTATCCAGCGATACGAGTGATCGGTCTGGTGGTCGATCGATCCAGTGATACGCTGGTTATCTGATCGGTCTGGAGACCGATCAGTCGATCAAACAGGAGGCTACGGAGGGATACTGATCGGTCTGCGGACCGATCAGGAAACAACGATCAGAAGGCAAAAGGCTCGGGAGAAAAGGACGGGAATACATGCTGATCGGTCCAGGCCTAGCCGTTGTGACTCAACGGCTAGGCTATTTCGGGCTTCTGTGTTCTGGCCTTTTTGCCTTGCAGGTTCGCAGGTTGACTCAGGATATCAGAGGTTATAAAAGGATCGAGAGGCACTACAGAACTTCTTCTTCTTCTTCCTACTCCTGACTGTGATCGAGCTTTGCTGAGCTCTTAGCTTACTGAGCTTCGTGTGTGCTCCTTCTTGAAGCTTCGGGTGAGCTTTCCTCGACTAATCAACTGCTGCTGTGAGTTTCCTGAAGTTGCTGCTTCGGGTTCCAGTTGACAAGAACAGTAGGCAAGCTTTGTTTTGTACATTCATATTGTCTTCTGTTTTGTGCTGTATTTTTGTACACCTTTCTTGCTGTTGCAAGAAGTTTCTGTGGCGAGGTTTCTCCACCCAGAAGGAGTGTTCTTATTAGCCGGTTTTCCGGGGACTCATCCACCGACGGATTGATAGGCTTCGTCCACCATACGGACACGCCGAGGAGTAGGAGTTTCATCTCCGAACCTCGTTACATCGACGAGTTTGAGGTTTGCTATTCTCCGTTGTCATTTCTATTGTTTATTTTCGCTGTGCTAACATTGATTTGTAGAAAGAAACGAACGATTTGGGGCGGCTATTCACACCCCCCCTCTCTAGCCGAGTACGACGATCCTAACAATGTTAATGCAATAAGACTAGCATATAGGTCAACTCGATGACTTGATCTCACAAGTCATGGATATAGAGATATCAAGTTGACACATGGGTATACATTAAAGAATGTATACTGAATGACCCGCCATGAGAAAGTATCATGGATCGTTATATGAGTGTCATATACTTTCTCATGTGGCTATTAGTATGACAACAAGTCCTTAGACCTGAAGTCACCATAGATCCCTACATAAGGAGTTATGTACTTTGGTTTCGTCAAACTTCACCCGTAACTGGGTTGACTATAAAGGCGATTACTGGGTATATAACAAATTATGCAGAGGGATGTGAGTGATGTAGATGGGATCTATCCCTCCTATATGACGGGAGAGACATCGGTATTATTGATAGAGTGAGACCACGAAGTGTATGGCCATGCCCAAATGAGTCAATATAGAATATTGAGCTCATTTGATTTAGTGAGTCTACTTGGAGTTCAAGATTTAGATTGGTCAGAGGATGACACGATCTATGCCTCACATTGACCAATCTAGATGTCTAGGATAGAAGGACACCTGCCATATATTGTGAGGAGTCACAATTAGTAGTCACAAGGTGATGTTGGATCTCAACATTCTTGTAACATTGGGTAGTAATGATGTGTTGCTAGATACCGCTCATTACTTATGTTCCTAAATGGGTTTGGGGCATTGCCAACGTTACAAGAACCTATAGGGTCACACACTAAGGACAATTAGATGGAGATTAGGTTCATATGATGAACCAAGAGGATTAGATTCATTTGATGAATCAAATTGGATTAAGAGTAATCCTAATTGGGCTACCTTGAGTTCGACTCAAGTTGATTCATGTGTTCAATGAGTCTAATTTAGATTATGACTCATTGAATCAATTTAATTAAATGAATTAGATTCATTATATTAAGTTGGCTTGAATCAAATGGTTGGATTCGATCAACCATGAAAAAGATTTGGTCAAGTTTGACTTGATTTGAGAGGAAGATAAAAAGTCAAGTTTGACTTGACTTTATGCCACCTCATTGGTGAGTTGGCATTGATGTGGACCAATGATGTTACTCCACATCATCAAGGGTGCCACCTCATGGAAGTTACAAAGCCATTTTCTTTAATACCTTCACATTAATTGCACTTAATGCAATTTTTGGAGTTACACAACATGAAGTGGCCGGCCATTTTTTTGAATGGGAAATGAATGGATTTTCTTCATTCAAGCCACATTGATTCCTTCTTCTTCCTCCTTGAGTTCTTCTTGCTCTCTCCCTCTCCTCTTCTTGCCGTGGCCTATCAAGGTGCTAGCACACCTTTGTTTAGGTCTTCTCCGCCTAAGTTGTCCGTATGGATACTTCTAGAGGACCGTACGCTTGACGGTCTAGAGATCCGGCATTTTGGACGAGCGGGATTCGCGTAGGGCGCGCATCAAGGGTATATACATCTTAGCCTTTGTAGATTTAGTGTAAATCAAAGTTTTCTAACTCGTACTCGAAATTTTTCGAATATTTCCTTTGCACGGATCCGGTGGCATGGGTGATTCGGGGTTTCCGCGACGCGAAAAGCAGTTTTCGCGGCCCGAAAGACCCAACAGTGGTATCAGAGCCACGTGCAAAGCGAGTACGAGTTACGTTTCATATTTTTATGAAAAATATAAATCTGTAAACTTTCTGTAAATTGATGTTTTTATAGTTTTAATGGGTTATTTTCTCGTAGTAACGAAGCACAAGTGTTTAGACACTTGAAGGCTTCGACTACCGAGAAGTTTTTCACGAAAAGGTGAAGTTCCGACCCCAAAACGTTTTGGGACAGCGGGCTTAGGCGCTATTGGATCGCTTAGGAGCAACTCGCGATGGTTAGATCGCGGGTAGGGGTACTTCCCCTAACCCCGCAAGGGGATTTGCTCCGTGATTGCGCTCGAAATCGCTAATCGGGACCGCTGGGAAAATTTTAATTTACCTATAAAATTGTAAAATTATGAAAAATTACAGAAAATTATAAAAAATATATAATTTAGAATTATATATTGATTTTGTGATAATCATGGCCCAATAGACCCAATTGGATTGGAAATTTGTGTTGTAATTTATAATACGGCCTGCGCGCCGTCATTTGTGTTTGCGTGTGCTGTATATCATTCGCGACCTGTGCGTCGTGCCTCTCTTTTATATATTCTTCTTGTAAATTAGATTTAGACTCGAATGTAACTCGAGTTTCAAAATTGTAATGTACAAAATTGGAGCGGTGGAAGGTCCACTCGAGACGGAGTTACGAGGAGGGCGCGAGCAACACAAGGTGGTCAAAAGGAAAGCGCTTAAGAAGCTGTTGACCCTAGGTTGACCATCCGATCTTCTCATTGGCTTGAGAAGATCATAGTAGGGCCATGACTAAATCACAAAAATTATTTAATTAATTGATTTTGTGTATGTGATGCATAATTTAGTAATTAATTAGTGCCTTACGATTAGATTAGATCTAAATCGTGCACAAGATGCACCCTTATGATTAGATTAGATCTACATCGTGTACAAGATGCACTCTATCGAATAGATTAGATCTATCGTGTATTTGATACACATCGACGTTTAGATTAGATCTAAATTACGTCAACTCTAATGCCTACCATGCCGTGATACCTACCACTATCTCGATCGCATGCTGTTGTTGAATCTGCCAAAGCAGAGCAACACATACTATCTTGGTAGGGTACGGAGGAACAATCTTGGTCCCGCCTATCAACGCATGGGTGAATACAAACTCAATTAGATTGAGTATTCCTAGTTTACTCGGTTGGATCGAGTACAACTATAGGCATTCTTCCAATGGTTGGAAAGGTAGGACAAAATCACGTTTATATTAATTCTCGGGCGTATTAGCCAAAGCTAACTCGAGTTTTAATATAAATGCGAATTTTATCCTATAAACAAGAGTTGCATAGAGATATAATTGGTAATTGTTACCTACCGATCATACTAAGTCTTGGGCGTATTAGCGAAAGCTAACTCAAGGGTTAGTATGATGTGGATCTTGTCCCACATGAATTATAGAATTCAGTGGGAGCATCATTTAGTTAAAGGCCTAATTAAATGATTTAGAATATGGTATTTATTTCTGCTTTTATTTTTGTTGTAGATTACCATGACGTTGAATACGAACACCTTCTCTCTGCGATCTGTCCTTGAGAAGGACAAGCTCAACGGAGCAAACTTCCTAGACTGGTACAGGAACCTGAGAATAGTTCT
Source organism: Zingiber officinale (assembly GCF_018446385.1). Taxonomy (NCBI): domain Eukaryota; kingdom Viridiplantae; phylum Streptophyta; class Magnoliopsida; order Zingiberales; family Zingiberaceae; genus Zingiber; species Zingiber officinale. The sequence goes on from NC_056002.1 coordinate 107,253,148, forward strand.
CACTCAAGAACGTAAACTGTACGTTCTGGAGCAGCCCATTCCGGAGGCTCCTCCTGCCAATGCCCCGCGAGCTGACAAAGATGCTTATAAGAAGCATCAAGATGACGCATTAGATGTGTCATGTCTAATGCTCATGACCATGAACTCTGAGCTTCAGAAGCAACACGAGTTAATGGGCGCTTACGATATGGTTGAACATCTTCGTCAACTGTATCAAGGTCAAGCGAGGCATGAGAGATTTGAGATCTCAAGGGCACTGTTTCAGTGCAAGATGTCAGACAGGGCTCCTGTAGGCCCATATGTACTCAAAATGATTGGGTACATAGAGAACCTACAAAGGTTGGGGTTCCCACTTGGCCAAGAGCTGGCCACTGACCTGATCTTGCAATCCTTGCTGGATAGCTACAGTCAATTCGTTCTAAACTACAATATGAACGAGATTGACAAGCCACTGCCCGAGCTGCTTAGCATGTTAAGAACTGCTAAGCTAAACCTTAAGAAGGCTAAGCCCAACACTGTTCTGATGGTTCAGAAACATAAGGGCAAGGGCAAGCCCAAAGGCAAGGGAAAGTCCCAAGCCAAGGGCAAAGGCAAGGCACTGAAGCCTAAAGGGGGGGTTGCCAAGGATGCTACCTGCTTCGAGACCGGGCACTGGAAGAGGAACTGCAAGGTATACTTGGAGGATCTTAAGAAGAAGCGAAGTGAGACTTCCACTTCAGGTATGAATGTTATAGAAGTCAATCTATCTATTTCTACATCATGGGTATTAGATACTGGATGTGCTTCTCACATTTATACTGATGTGCAGGCGCTGAGAAATAGCAGGGCATTGACAAACACTACAACAAAAATAGCTTTTCGCAGCTTGCTATTAACAGCGCACATTAAAAGCACGCCGTTAATAGTATTATTAACGGCGTGCATATTGATGCGCGCTGTTAATAGTATAAACTTAAAGAAGGAAAAAAATTACGTCTAGATATTAACAGCGCACATTAAAAGTATGTCGTTAATACTATAAATATTTAATAACAATAACGGCATGCAAAAATAGGCATGCTGCGAATACTTTTTAAAATTATTAACGGCATGCAGCATGCTGCGATTAGTTTAAAAAATAATAATAATAAATTATTATTTAGGACCATGATTAAAATGAATGTGTTTTGACCCCGCATGTTTTGACCAATTTTAATTTTTTTTTTAAATTATAGTTTAAAAGATAGTTATCTTTAAAAAAATTAAATTAAACAAAAATATGTAAATAATAAAAAAAATACATCCAACCCCAAAAGCATCAATAATAAACATGGTTAAAAAAAATAAGTAAAGAAAAACTTAAAGTAAGTAATTAAATAAAAATGTAATAAGTAAAAAAACACAATTAAAATAAAAAAAATGCTAGGTTAAAAACATAAACTGGATTAAAGCCGCCGAAGCCATCGCGGCTTCCTCTCCCACTACAGGAAAATTGATCTATTGTGATATTATCTTAATGACACTTATTTCTAAGTGTCATAATAAATACCTTATAATAACATTTATTTAAAAATAATACAAAAATAAAATAAAATATCATGTTAAATCCTTTATCTTGACATTTCTAATAAATGTCATTATTAATCCATTAATAATTAGTTTAATCTATTAATAATTAGCCTTAGCAAAAATCCAAACCCTCGTCCGCACTTGTCACACCCTCCGCACTTTTCCCTACGGCGCCGAAAAACTTCTCACGTTGCACGCTGTAAGATATCGGAAAATTTAAATAATAAGGTTATTTGGGAAATAGCCTTATAAAATTTTTCCGAAATTTTTAAAAATTTTCTGAAAATTTTTCGGAGCTCGTACGACGGGTTTTAAGGGGACAAATTGACGGCGCGGATAAAACCTGTTTGGGATATCCATTTAAGTGAGGAAATATTTTATTTATATAATCCTTTTTCCTTATTTTCTTTCCCAAACGCCGAACCTTTCTTCCCCAACCCCTCGCGACCCGACTTCCCTCTCTTCTCTGTTCTCTCTCGCGGACGATCGACGCCGACGGAGCAAGGCTTCAGCTCCGACGATCTTTTCTCTACCGGCATCGACCCTTAAGCTCAGATCCAGCCGAAGCCCTTCTCCTTCTCAGTCCGATCTCTCTCTTCTCTCACGCGGAAGATCCGACGCACCCGACGCCGACAGAGGGCAACTGCTTTCCGACGATCTGGGCCTCTTCGCGTCGCCTGAGGATGGTCGTCGGATTCTTGAAGGTGCTGACGCTGTCCAAGCTCTTCCGATGGAGCGATCCCTTCCTCGACCGGTTCTTATGCGTGAGCGACGATGGCTAGGTGGCTAGGGCACGGTGGAGGGCTTGGTTTTGGTTGTTTCCGACGGATTGACCCTTCGTTTCCTCCTTCTTGAGCTGTTCACATAACGATCCGTGGCTCCTCAAAGTGGATCGGATTGGGCGATACCTTCTGGAGACAACCGATTGAGGTAAGCTTAGGTCTTCTTCTCTGTTACCGATCCTCTTCTTCTTTTCGGTTGAATTAGGTTACAGATTTGGAGATGTTGGTATTAGGGAGGTGTTCTTGAGCTGTCGGGAAGAGGCTAGAAGGATGGTTAATTGATCAGTGATCTCCCTGCTTGACCTCCTGCTGTGATCCGATTGATTCCAATGAGGTTGAGTGCTGTGGATCAACAAGCACGACTATGAGGTGAGGTTCTGTGTACTGTAGGTGTTCTTGGTTCTGCTCTACTTGTTCCAGCATCAACAGTAGCTTTGATTTGAGGTAAGGTGTAGGAATTAGGGTTAATTGGATTACTAGATCAGTTAGTATGATTGGTATATCATTAGTTGATATATGTTGTAATTAGTTGTTGATTGTGTGTAGATTTATTTATTTTAGAATTAATCTAATGGATAAGAGTTCATCTCCTCTTAGGTTTGTGTATATCCTAATTCTCCCATGTTTCTATCTCTCTTTCTAACAATTAGGATAAGAGTTCTATGATAGAGTTCTAGGTTTTCCATACTTTATTTTCTTCTTTTTTTTTTAATATCTTTTTTGTTTTGTTCTATGATAGAGTTCTAGGTTTAGTATGTATATTATCTTGATGACATATTAAACGTTTTCTTTCAACTTAGGTTCCTGCAATCTCTATGATTCATTTGCAATCTAGTTTATTGAACTATCTCTCTTATAACAATAGCAAATCTGTTTGGCACAGGCCAAAAAATGATCATATTTATATACTGTTATCCATAAAAAAAATTAACTTTGTGGCAATTACATGATGGAAGGGCATAATACCAAGGAAAAACTTTGTCAGTTACCTCTACCTATTAAAATATAATGATAGGTTTTTTCAAGTTTTGTAATTACAAGTTTTGTAAAACTTGTGTGAATAATACATGATATTTATTTGTTTAAAATATAATGATGTAGGAATCAATTTTTTATATGTGATTTTCTTTCTTGGTAATCAAAAAGTTAACTTGCATGTTTGATTGTTTTAGAGATTTTTTGTCTTAATGAGTGATTCACCTTTGTTTAGAACCCTCCCAAGCTGGCTACTCCTCTATTTGATACTAAAATGGCAGAGGACCCTAAGATGACATACATAGACCTAGATAATCTTCAAATTGTGTTTTGAACGAAGAGGTATTGCATGTTATATATAAGTCTGCCACTAGATTCATGTCTTTAATGTACTGTTGAATTGATAGCACTAATTCTTTTCCGCACAGTAGTGTTTGGTCTTGCATTGTGATGGCGTCTGAGTGTTGGCTTGGTCTCTGTTGGCTTGCTACATATCTAGAAAGCTCCATGATTTGTGCTAAGGTAGTTCTTCTCAACGAGCATATCTGAGATGGAACTTCCATGCTACTTGCTTTTCCGAGTTTGATTTGCTGCTACAAGATCGGAAAGATATTATGTAATTGTTGTTTCTTCTGGTCGAACAGTTTCACTTTCCCGTCTTAGTTTCTTGTATGTTCTTTGTTAAATAATTACGTGGATTTAATTCTTATCGGTAACAGCTGAAGCGTATCCAATTTGGATTTTCCAGCTCAAAATATCAGTAGATTTGTTGTGGTAGTGCCTTAACAGGATTTGAGACTTCTCCATTCAGGTAGGTTATGCTCGTTTGACTCACATTATGGTAATTATTTTTAATTTTTTATAATTTAAGTAATAAGTAATGATATATGTATCTTTTGAATTGTGTTGTAATGATTTTGTATATATTTCTATATTTAAGGAAAAGACAAGTCCAGTAGATACAAAAATTACAAGATTGCAAGTTTGGATTGAAGGTCACAAGAAAAAAAATGGGGAGCCTAGTACTCAAGCTGTTGGAGAGACAATAGTAAGCATGTCCACTCATTTTAGATTCCTTTAGTATTTTATTTCACTGATCTTGTTTTTCATAAGAATTTATACTTAAGATCTCTATTTATACAGCCTAAAATGTTTTTTCTGTACCTCCTTGTACATGTGTTCAAGCTGTTTTTTACTTGTGAGTTGGTACATGTGTTTAATTTCAGGTGGACCTAATTCGACCAAATGATGAAATGCAGTTTCTCGATGATGCAATAGGAAGCACGGTCGCATGGTTATCTAAATTTATAGTATTGTGTGATTAATACATATTATACTAATTTGTTTGGATTGTAAGTTGAATTGTTGTTATGTAATTGCTAGTTTGTTAGAGATTTCATATATTGTTTTAGATGTTTTGAGTTTTTGTGGTATAATGAAAAGCTATGACTTTTATTAATTCTGTATGGATTTGATTTGCACTAAATTTGTTGTAAAATTTTAATTTATTATTTTTGTCAATTTTTTTTAATATAGTTAAGACCATTAACAGCATACGTTTCACTACAAAAAAATTGGACATTAGAACCGCAATATTAGTAGCGGTTGATAAAGCGCTTGTAAAAGCAGACCCAATAGAATCGGTCAAGTTTAACCGCTCTTAAAACCGCTTCAGTTGAGTTTTTTTGAAGCGGTTGATAAACCGTTGCTATTTGACACATATAGAATTGGTTATTAGAACCGTTCCTATAAGTTTCTTTTAGGAGCGGTTCGAAACCGCTTCTAAAGGTTACTTACGACCGCTTCTAAAGGGTACCTACGAGATTAATAAAAAAACATGCTCGCATCTCATATTATTTTCACAATTCCATCAAACCTTTCTATTTCGGCGACCCTCTTTGTTCCAGCGACCTTCTCTTTTCTATCGACCATCTATGTTCCAGCGATCCTCTCTATTCTAGCGACACATCACATTAATTGCACCCTAGCATCATCCTTCGACATCAACATCATAAATCGTCTTTGATTTTTGTTTCTCGAGGTAATTTCTTGGTTTAGTTTTCGTATGCTGACAATGTTTTTATATGTTAATGGTGATAAAAATTATAATCGATTATGTTTTTATTTGTGTTGGCCGGTAGATTTGTAAATTTTTCCAATGAATCCCTTAATTTAATTTGTCTTTTTCTGCAAGTTATTCGTATTATCTTTCAATTTTATTATTGTAGTTTGATTACAGCGTGTCTATGATGCTAAGCTTCATTTTTATATTTAGGAATTGTATATATATGTTTATTGAGTTCTTTGAAATTTTATCTACGAAGTTTCTTTAATTTTGATAAATCTTGCTTCAATGTTTTAACTTTTATAAATTATTGAACAACATCAAATTATGCAGAAGCAATGGATGGCTGCGCCACGTGGCAGTCTTGAGTATCGGGTGGGAATCCTATATTTTTTACGTTATACATTTGGTGATGCGGCTCCAGATGTCACGAGACCATGTCCTTGTTGCAAATGCATAAATTCATTGAGTCATGATCGTGAGACAGTACACGAACATCTGATGATAAATGGTATCTTACAAGATTATCGCATTTGGAATTTTCATGGAGAAAAACTAATTGTACAAGATCATGATAACAAAGAACTTCATTATTCAGTGCAACAAGTTTCTGAAGTAACTAGCCATGAACCGATGGTACAAGAAATGTTGCATGATGCATTTGGAATTCATGAAGGATCTACAAGTAATGAAAATTACATTGGAGCATCAACAAGTCATACACCGATGGAGTCTAATGTTAAAGATTTCTATTGACTAATTGAGGAAGGGAAACAACAACTATATACCGGATGCACAGAGTTTTCTAAACTGTCGTTCCTTGTTGAGTTATTTCAACTGAAAGTGAATGGAAAATGGAGTGATAAGTCATTTACAGCATTGTTGGACTTCCTTCGTCGAGTACTTCCATCTGAAGCTCAAGTGCCTAAGTCGTTTTATATATGAAGTAAAGAAATTAATTTCTAGTTTAGGACTTCATTATGAAAAAATACATGCTTGTCCAAATGATTGCATGATTTATTGGGGAGAAAATGAGAATGAACAGGCTTGCAAAGTGTGTAACCTTCCCAGATGGAAAAATTTGCAGAAATCATCAAGGAGATCGTATAAAGGTGGAAAAAAAATGTCTCGAGGTTAAAATTCCAGCCAAAGTCTTTTGGTATTTTCCATTGAAACCAAGATTGCAACGGTTATTCATGTCATCTAAGACGTCTGAAAATATGCAGTGGCATTTCAAAAAATGTGTTTCAGATGGAAATCTAAGGCATCCAGCTGATTCTCGAGCATGGAAGGAATTTGATGAACGTCATTATGACTTTGCGTCTGATCCTAGAAACGTACGCTTGGGACTCGCCGCTGATGGGTTTAATCCATTTAAAAATCAAAGCACTTCACATAGTACTTGGCCTATTGTCCTAATGCCTTACAATTTGCCGCCTTGGGAATGCATGAAGCCTTATTCTATTATTTTATCCACCCTTATTCCAGGCCCAAAAGCACCTAGCAATGATATTGATGTATATTTGCGCCCCCTATTGACTGAATTGAAATATTTATGGGAAAATGGAATTGCCACATATGATGCTTGTGACAAAAAAATGTTTCAACTGCGGGCTGCATTACTTTGGACAGTTAGTGATTTTCCTGGTTTGGGTTGTTTGTCTGGATGGAATACATATGCCAAGAATGCATGCCCAACTTGTGCTGATAATACAGATGCAGTGTACCTAAAACATGGCAAAAAGTGGTCATTCAGAGGGCATCGTCGTTTTCTACCACCAGATTCAGAAATGCGAACAATGCCAAGTTATGGCAAACCAGAGCTACGTGAGTTAGATTTGGCACCATTGTTGGGATCTGATGTTCTACGAATGACCTTAAACAAGAATGTGATTTTTGGTAAGAGTAATGCATCAAAACCAAATGTGAGAATAAAAACAGGATCAATTGAACAAATGTGGAGAAAACAAAGCATATTTTTTAGCCTTCCATACTGGGAATTTAATTTGATCCGACATAATTTGGACCCTATGCATATTGAAAAAAATGTTTGCGACAACATTGTTGGAACACTTATAGATGATGCCAACAAGAGCAAAGATAATTACGCAGCACGTAGAGATTTAAAGAATTTGGGTATTATGAAACAATTATGGCCTCGGGCACAATCAGATGGTAGAGAGTATTTGCCACCTGCATGTTACGCTATGTCTAAAGATGAAAAAAAGATATTTTGTTCTGTATTAAAAGATATTCGTGTTCCTGATGGTATGTCATCTGATATCTCAAAGTGTGTGGATGTTGGACGTTGTAGGATTATGGGCTTGAAAAGCCATGATTGTCATATTATGATGGAACAATTCCTTCCAATTGCTCTTCGTCGCGTGTTGTCAAAAAAGGTAACTGCTCCACTTATTATTTTGTGTGAATATTTTAGAACAGTGTGTGCAAAGACCCTACAAGAAGAAGAATTACAGAAGGCTGAAGAAGGAGTTATTTTGGTTTTATGTCAATTAGAGAGAATATTTCCACCATCTTTTTTCACAATAATGGTTCATTTGGTGGTACATTTAGCCTATGAAGCAAGAATTGCTGGGCCTGTACATTATCGATGGATGTACCCAATAGAAAGATATCTAGGGAAACTTAAAAATTTTGTGAGAAATAAAGCACGACCAGAGGCCAACATTGCAGAGGCATATTTAGCAGATGAATGCGTTGTGTTCTGTTCTCGTTATGTAGATGGTAACAGCTCATTAAACAATCCTGGAACACGACATAAAGAGACACCAAATGATGAGTTTCCCACACTACCGATGTTTCCACATATAGGGCGACCAACAAAAGGGCTTCAAGTAGTTACCTTGGATGACAAAACTCTGACTCAAGCTCATAGATATATTCTCTCTAATTGTGCAGTGTTGCAACCATATCGTGAGTAAGTATTACTATTTTTTATTTTTTTTGCATAATGTTTTATTATTTTATGATCAATCATTTTTTCTAATTATATATTAATGTTGATATTGAACAGTGAAATAAAAAATGAACTGAAGAGAAGACATAGATATGGCCAACGCCCAAGTAATTCTCAGTTGGATGACATGGTTAGAATGCAATTTCCAGAATGGTTTGCAAGACGAGTAAGTAATATATGTGATTTATTTGATATTATAAATTTTTAATAAATATACTTGTTAATTTTTTTACTATAAAAAATTATATGTGCACCTTACAGGTTGATCGAGTAAATGAACGAATCGATGACTTAGATCTTAGGGTGCTTTCGCGTGGTCCAAATCCAGTAGCATTTAGTTATCATGGGTTCAACATAAATGGGTTTGCATTTCGCACGGTGGAATCTGAAAAAAACAAAAAGGTGCAGAATAGCGGAGTTATGGTGCAGGCGATGCATGATAATGATGATCATGAGTCAATCTATTATGGTCGACTAACTGATATCATCTCACTTGATTATGGTGGTCGTGGACGAATTGTTCTTTTTCAATGCGATTGGGTTAACATTGCTACAGGTTTCAAAATTGATCCATTTGGATTTTCAATGCTAAATTTTTCACGCTTGATACATACAGGAGAACGTGAGGAACATGAACCTTTTATTTTGGCTACTCAAGCTCAAATGGTTTATTATGTTCGTGATCCAAAGGAGGAGGATTGGTATTGTGCCATTCGTCACACACCAAGAGATACATACAACATGGGCAATGAAGATGATATGGATATAATGCATTTTATTCATAATAATTTTTCTAATATGGAATCGATTTTAGGTGATGTAAATAGAGTAGATGTTGAATTAATTAAAACTGATGTAGAGGGCTCAATAGTTGATGTTCTTCCAGTTGTGAACAATGAAACAGATGATGAAAACTTTAGTTGATTTTTGTATTGTCGTTCATTATGATGAAACTATCTTTAGAAGTCTAAAGCTCTATCAACAGGAATTGTTACGTAAAAAATGAACAAGCTATAATCACCAAGAATTGTTACTTATCAGCAGCAACTAGACATTATTGTCTTGTTATTTCAGTGCTAAATGAGATTATTTGCTGAGCTCCACTCTCCATGAACTAAGCTATAATCACCTGGAAATCAAAATTCTGAAATTGAAGTGAAGGTATTCTACTGGGTTTTATTTCAATAGTGGCATTTTAGGAAGATGAATGCAGGAATTGGAACTTGAATTCTGATTTCTGAATGTGGTTTTTGAGAAATTGCAATTCAGGAATTGAGAAGCATGTTTACAAAATGTTGCTACTGTTGAGTTACCTTTGTGCCAATTTGGAGGAATGTGTGCAAAAACTAAACTATGCAATTAATGAATTCCAAACATTATATGAAGCTCAATTCTAAATTCTGAATTATGATTTCTTTCACACCGTCTATTGGAATCAGTAGCTTCAGCAACATAAAAATGCAGAATTTGAATTCCTTAGTTCAGCTTTTACAGTTTCAGAAAATGACAATGAGGATTTGACTACTACTTAGATTTTTTTTCTCAATCAGAAATATACTCTTCATCCTTTTCATTGCAGAATCAGCTTCGAGTTTCAGAAAATGATACATAAAGGAATTTAAGTTTGGATCATGTAGTGTTGAGTTTAAGATCAGAAATTAGAATGTAGGATTCAAAGTGCAGTTTTATTTCTGGAACTCAAGCTTGATTCCTGATCTTCAGTTTCAAAATTGATAATTCAAGGAAATATCAGTTTAAGTCATGAAGGGTTTCAGCATCCTTGATCACATAATTCAGTAACAGATTCTATGATTCTTTTTCCTTCACATTTTTTAACAGAACACCAGATGATAATAAGGAAATAAGGAACACCAGATCAACCTGGCACGCAGAGGGATACTGATCACCTTCTGATCGGTCTACAGACCGATCAGAAGGTTCTGATCGTCTCCTGATCAGTCTATGGACCGATCAGGGTGTTCCTGGATCGGTCCAGGGACCGATCAGATCAACCCGGTACGCAGATAGCTACTGATCGCCTTCTGATCGGTCTACAGATCGATCAGAAGGTTCTGATCGTCTCCTGATCGGTCTACGGACCGATCAGGATGTTCCTGGATCGGTCTACGGACCGATCAGGATGTTCCTGGATCGGTCCGGGGACCGATCAGGAGGCTCCTGATACCTCCGGATCGGACAGCCATCCGATCATTTCATCAACTGTACACCCATCAGTAAACCCTTAAATCTTCCCGATCCCCTCTTTTTCTCTTTCATGCGGAACCCTAGCCGACCCCCCTCCTCCACCTCACCTTCTTCTCCTCTCTTTGCACGCTGGAACTCTAGCCGACCAGAACCCTAGCCGAAGCTCTAGCCCACCGAAACTCTAGCCAAAAGTTCAATGGCACCAAGGTAACTCCCTTCCTCTCTAGAACTTGGCATTTCGGTTTCATTTCTCACCATATATGTGTTTTTTTGGTGTTGGTGGCTCCGGTGCTCACTCATTGCCCCATTTTATCACTTTGTTAACCCTTAGAAAGAAACCAGTGGGTGAGGGGACCTCTAAGTCTAAGTCACCTGAAAAATGAACCAGCTATAATCACCAAGAATTGTTACTTATCAGCAGCAACTAGACATTATTGTCTTGTTATTTCAGTGCTAAATGAGATTATTTGCTGAGCTCCACTCTCCATGAACTAAGCTATAATCACCTGGAAATCAAAATTTTGAAATTGAAGTGAAGGTATTCTGCTGGGTTTTATTTCAATAGTGGCATTTTAGGAAGATGAATGCAGGAATTGGAACTTGAATTCTGATTTCTGAATGTGGTTTTTGAGAAATTGCAATTCAGGAATTGAGAAGCATGTTTACAAAATGTTGCTACTGTTGAGTTTCCTTTGTGCCAATTTGGAGGAATGTGTGCAAAAACTAAACTATGCAATTAATGAATTCCAAACATTATATGAAGCTCAATTCTAAATTCTGAATTATGATTTCTTTCACACCGTCTATTGGAATCAGTAGCTTCAGCAACATAAAAATGCAGAATTTGAATTCCTTAGTTCAGCTTTTACAGTTTCAGAAAATGACAATGAGGATTTGACTACTACTTAGATTTTTTTTCTCAATCAGAAATATACTCTTCCTCCTTTTCATTGCAGAATCAGCTTCGAGTTTCAGAAAATGATACTTAAAGGAATTTAAGTTTGGATCATGTAGTGTTGAGTTTAAGATCAGAAATTAGAATGTAGGATTCAAAGTGCAGTTTTATTTCTGGAACTCAAGCTTGATTCCTGATCTTCAGTTTCAAAATTGATAATTCAAGGAAATATCAGTTTAAGTCATGAAGGGTTTCAACAGCATCCTTGATCACATAATTCAGTAACAGATTCTATGATTCTTTTTCCTTCACATTTTTTAACAGAACACCAGATGATAATAAGGAAATAAGGAACACCAGATCAACCTGGCACGCAAGGGGATACTGATCACCTTCTGATCGGTCTACAGACCGATCAGAAGGTTCTGATCGTCTCCTGATCAGTTATGGACCGATCAGGGTGTTCCTGGATCGGTCTAGGGACCGATCAGATCAACCCGGTACGCAGATAGCTACTAATCGCCTTCTGATCGGTCTATAGACCGATCAGAAGGTTCTGATCATCTCCTGATCGGTCTACGGACCGATCAGGATGTTCCTGGATCGGTCTACGGACCGATCAGGATGTTCCTGGATCGGTCCGAGGACCAATCAGGAGGCTCCTGATACCTCCGGATCGGACAGCCGTCCGATCATTTCATCAACTGTACACCCATCAGTAAACCCTTAAATCTTCCCGATCCCCTCTTTTTCTCTTTCACGCGGAACCCTAGCCGACCCCCCTCCTCCACCTCACCTTCTTCTCCTCTCTTTGCACGCTGGAACTCTAGCCGACCGGAACCCTAGCCGAAGCTCTAGCCCACCGAAACTCTAGCCAAAAGTTCAATGGCACCAAGGTAACTCCCTTCCTCTCTAGAACTTGGCATTTCGGTTTCATTTCTCACCATATATGTGTTTTTTTGGTGTTGGTGGCTCCGGTGCTCACTCATTGCCCCATTTTATCACTTTGTTAACCCTTAGAAAGAAACCAGTGGGTGAGGGGACCTCTAAGTCTAAGTCACCTGAGAAATCGAAGTCTAGGGCTCCTTCCCGACCTCAACCATCTGTCTCGGCTAGATTTCCAAACCACCATTATGAGGAAGCCTTCAAACAACGAACCTTTAAATTACTTCCTTGTAGGTCGGTGGATCGAAAATTCATGGACGAATTTTGTCCACAAGTGTCAGAAATCATAGCCTACTACAAACTCGATTCACTAGTCTACTTGGAACGGGATATCAACTATGACTTAGTGTCTGAGTTTTATAACAATCTTCATCAAACTGATGTGAGTTATAAAACCAAAGTGGCTAAGCAAACTCTTGACTTCAGTTTTTCATCTTTCTTTGACTATCTCAGTTGCCGCAGGTGTTTTGGTAATGTCTTTTCGATATATCCTGACTTACCAGATCCCTTACCTCCACCTTTTGATATCTCACCTGACGATATTTATGAGTACTTCTTCAGACATCCTAGACAAGGGCTTGATGAGCTAGATGTTGACTTCCCTACTTTTGCAGCCTTGAGATTATCTCCTCAAGACTATATTCTTTTTAAAATTGTCACAAACTGCCTTCTTCCTATCACATCTAAACCATTATCTGAGATCCGACCATATCATTGCCTTATGCTTTATGGATTGCGTCGGCGTCTCGACTTTGATATCATGTCAAGCATCTACTCCTCGATCATCTCCTATAGCGAGCCAACCAGCTTCACTGTCTATATGCCTTATGGGCATATAATTACAGATTGGCTCGAGACCCTTCAGATTGATGTCTCTAAGGGTAGAATTGCCAAAATGGTCAGGCAGGATTGCCGACTTGGGAAACGGGCATTTTCCAAGTCTGGCATCATAGGACAAAATGGGGATGTTCAGTGGAAGGATGGGCGAGCTTTAGGTGAGTTACCACGGGGACCTCCACGACAGGTTGCGGCTGCTCCTGTTGCTCCTCCTGCTGCTGCTGCTGACGATGGAGAGGCCGATCCTGATCTGCGCTGGCAGATCGCCGAGCTGGAGAGTCGCTTTGATCGACACGACGAGCTGCTGGTTGCTGAGCTTCACGGGCTACGCGTCCGGATCGACCAGAGCTATGATGATTTACGCAGTCAGCAGCTGGCGACCCATCAGGCGATTATGGATTGGATGGCCAGATACCCACCTCCACAGGATTTCCCAGGCTATCCATCTTCGAGCAGCGGCTTGCCACCTCAGGGATCCATTCCTTCAGCCGATGTTGCTGATGCTCCTCATGATGAGGAGGCTGACTGATACACATTGTTCTATGATTTCATTTTGATGTTTTGGATGTTGTTTGTTGATGTTTATGTTTGACCTGGATATTTGCCGACTTCTTATATTTATGCTGTTTATTTTCTTATTTTTCCTCTATGTTTCACTTCTTATTTGTTTTTTTTATATATGCTGCTCATATGCCATGTCTTGTATGTCTCCTATTTCGAATTAAATGAAAGTTTAGAATTAAATGAAAGTTTAGAACTAAGTTTAGAATTAAATGAAAGTTTGACGTTAGGGGGAGAATCATGATTCCCCTATCCTTACATGGTATTGTATCTGTCTTAGGGGGAGGATCTTGATTCCCCTAAAATTAGGGAAATATGAATATTTCTGATCTAAACTTAAATCGTGTTGTCAAACAACAAAAAGGGGGAGATTGTTGATACAGTCTGACCTGGCTGTTGTTTTGATGTTGACACTGATTTAAGTTTGTATCAGATATTAATTAAGCTCAGTCTGATTAATGATCAAGGTTGATCATGAGGAGAGGAAAAGTCTAAGTACGGATACTCGGCATGCGAAGTCGGAGAGGGCTCGGCAGCTCGTTCTCCGGACTAGGTCAAAGAGGGCTCGGTAGCTCATTCTCTAGACCGGACGAAGTCGGAGAGGGCTCGGCAGCTCGTTCTTCGGACTAGGTCAGAGAGGGCTCGGTAGCTCGTTCTCTGGACCAGACGAGGTCAGAGAGGGCTCAGTAGCTCGTTCTCTGGACCGGACGAGGTCGGAGAGGGCTCGGTAGCTCGTTTTCCGGACTAGGTCAGAGAGGGCTCGGTAGCTCGTTCTCTGGACCGGACGAAGTCGGAGAGGGCTCAGTAGCTCGTTCTCCGGACTAGGTCAGAGAGGGCTTGGTAGCTCGTTTTCTGGACCAGGAAGATGTTAGGGTTTAGGGCTGGGAGGCTCTAAAACTAGCTTAGGGACATTGGATCGGTCAACAGACCAATCCAGTGATACTCTGTGCGACTGGATCGGTCGACAGACCGATCCAGTGATACTTGAAGTCTCTGATCGGTCTAAGGACCGATCAGAAACCACACAGAGAGTTTCTGTGGGTTATCTGATCAGTCTGTGGACCGATCAGTAACCACACAGAAGCATTCTGTGGGATATCTGATCGGTCTACAGATCGATCAGCAAGAAGGGATCAGAAGACGCTGGGACTCAAAGCGAGAGGGGGGATCGGTCTGTGGACCGATCCACCCATAGGCTGATCGGTCTGTAGACCGATCAGACTCCTTCCAGACCGATCAGGATGAGTCCTGATCGGTCCAGAGATCTATGGATCGGACCACCCAAATTAATTTCCCTCACTCAAATAAAAATAAAATAAAAATAAAACTTTATATTAATTTCCCTCACTCAAATACCACCCAAAATTACCCAAAATTTCACGTTCCCGCTATATCTCCCTCCCTCTTCTCACTCCCGCTATTTTCCTAAATTCCTACCGCCCGATTCTGGCAATGTCCGTGTATCTCCCTCCCTCTTCTCATGCTCGCTGCTCTGTATCTCCCTCCCCTCTTCTTACTCCCGCTATTTCCTACCGCGCGATTTTGCCAAAGTGTTCATCGCCGCTGCTGTGCCCGCTCCTGTGCCCGCTGCTGTGTTCTATTTCGTCGATCGGATTCATCCCATCACTGACGACGAGCCTCTGACCTCTGCCTCCTCCTTCCAATTACACAGCAAGGGGAACCTCCGTCTCCTCCCAAGTACGTAGCTAGCATAACCTCCCCTTGACACTATTTGACCTAGCTATCGTCGCCGACCTATTTCTGATTCCTATCTGCTATTAGGGCTTTTAGGTCTTGCTTAATGTGTCTTACAAGAGCCTGTGATTTCCTGATGCATATAAGTAAACCTATTTCTGATTCCTATCTGCTATTAGGGCTTTTAGGGCTTTTGTATGCTTCTTCTTTTGAGCACCTGCAGGAGGCCTTCCAGCACCTGCAAGAGACAATCAGAATTTTTTTTTTGAGAACATCAGAAATAATAAGGTCGATTGAGAAGAATGCTAACATTATTCTTTTGTAATTCAATGAAAGGCTCTATATAGTCAATCTTATTGGCCACCAACCATGCATTATACCTCCCTATTGATCCATTTGTAATCTATTTGACAATATTGATGATGGATGTTCACTTATATTTCTATATTGTGTTATGTAGGTAACTTTCGAAAATGGCAAACAAAAGAATGCGAAAGCTAATCCAAAATAGCCAAAGACGATCTAGGAGAGAAGAATCAAGTAACAGAGGAGTTGATGATGGAAATGAATCACAATATACAACATCCCATTCACCATTGGAGATACAAAATGAGGAGGTTAATGAACAAGGTGAAAAATATTTTTGGATATGAACAGTAAATTATTTTTGCAACACTAAGTGCAAATTACTTTTTTCAGTTGAAAATGAGGTCATGTCTTCATCCCAAAGTCAGCAAAGAAAACGTGGCAAGACTATCATGAGAGATATTCATGCATTACATCCTGATCATGTGCTCGTTGTTGAATTCAATGAAAGGGGACAACCTTATGGTGATTTACAACCGACGCTTGCAAATTTTATTGGGACTATTGCACGGAATGGACTTGTGTTGCCCCTACATTTTTTAGATTGGAGAAAAATGTCGGCAAATCACCTGAATGATGCATGGAAACTTGTTACCGTAAGTTTACAAGAGTTTAGCTTCAATTTTAAATTTAAAGCATGAACATATTTCATTTTATGTTTATAGGCACGTTTCTATATTCCCAATCACCATAGAAGAGTTATAATGCAAATGATGGGGGCCGCATGGAGACGGTGGAGGACTGAAGTGAAAGCTACATCTTATGATTCAAATACTTCACTAGAAGAGCTTGTTGCAATACAACCCATTCCTCATGGATTGACACCCCAAACTTGGGAAGTTTTATATAACTATTGGAAATCTACTGAGCTACTACTAGTATGAATTATTTTGGACATAAGTTTATAAATGTTATAATTTCATTATAAATTTTTGTGCCAGAAAACTTCAAAAATCAATAGAGAAATGCAAACAAAAAGAAAGGGACTCATGCACAGGGATGCACTAATATTCCATCATTGGAATATAAATTTGTAAGAATCAAATTTTTTCTTTTCTTCTTTATAATTAGCTTCTCAATGTTCATTTATTGTTTTACACTTTAATGCTCTTATCGTTGAAGTTTCAAGGTTTTATGAGATTCTAAACATTGATTACAAGCAATGTAATTTATATTAGTTAGCTTTTGATGAAATGTGTAAATTAGTAATATAAGTTGTTGCACCTATAGAATAATTTATTCTATTAATATTTTGTGTTAAATGTGGATTTCTTATCTTGTTAGTCTCAAGAGAATGGTAGAAAACCAAGTCGTATTGAAATACAACAATTAAGTCGGAGAAGTAGAAAGAAAGGAGGTGCCACTATTGTCGATGAGGCAATACGAATTGAGGTAATAAAATTTTACTTTTTAAGTTAACTTTTATATATTTTTTTATTTATAGTAACAAATTATTTTCTTGTTAGAATTTACTTAAAGAGGTTGTAGATCGTCTCCTCCAACATAAACCTGAAGGAACACAACCATTGGAAGTCCATGAGGAGGCATTTTGGTAACAATTTACTTATAATTTCATTTTATTTTTGTAAAAGTTGTTACATATGATTCGAATTTAATTATATTCTTTATTTAGTGAGGTTTTTGGACATGAGCATTCTGGTCGAGTACGATGTTTAGGAGCTGGTGCACTACCTAGCCAAGTTTTCCCAGAGCAATGTAAACGTACCTTAATGTATTGGCAAGATTATCACTCAAATTCAGATTTGACGGACAAATTTAACGAAATGAGAGAGAAAATTAAAGATATGGAGTTGCGAGAAGCACAACGACAAACAGAAATAGAGCTGATGAAAAAACAAATGCAAGATAATGATCAGATCCAAAATTTTGCACGAGTAATGTTAAGTATGATGTCGGGAACTGTTGGGGGCTCTCGTGGACCCGAATTATTACCGGCACAAGTAATAACATTTCTCACTAAAAAATAATTGTTTAAAATTATTTGTATTGTTAAGTACATTAATAGAAAATTTATTTATTTTTGTAGATGGCAGCTATGTTTGCAAATATTATGCAACAACAAGTTCCATCACGTGCGGAAGAAGATAGGTGTAGATCCTCCTCATCACCAGAAACAGATAATAACTAGAGAGGTTGGTTTTTTAATTACACAAGCTTTTACTTTGTACATGCTATATAATATATACTGTACTGTTGCCAAGCTTTTACTTTGTAGACAATTCTTCCTATAGGAGTATATAAACTGTGTTAATTAGAGCTTAAGCTCAGTGAAAGTTATTGTGATACCTGGCCCAAAACCTATAAACATAGAGCTCGAAGAACTCGTTCTTTTAGGTCTACTGAATGTTCTTTCCTGCATTATAGTGGGAACAAGAAGCTATTGTATCAACCCTACTGGTGCATGCACAGTTCATACTTCCAAGTGTGCCAAGACCCCACTCGCAGAGGACAACAAAACTTGTCTCTATTACTAATATATATCTTTTGGCATATATATTGGCATGATAATCTAACAAGGGTGAATTGCTTAATTTAGTTTAGATTTTTACCCTAAGTTTCAGTAAACATCAATTTCATCCAAAGTTAGAATTTGATAACAAATATAGGCAATTGTTTATTCCCTCCTAATTCATCATTAGTTTTTTGTCTCCATGTTACAATTGCAAATTTGAATTTTTCTTAATCAGCAAGCTTATTCACAATGTCCCAGTTAAACTTATTGAATTTAGCTCTCTACTGTGGCATGAGGTTTGGTGACCTAGTATAGGTCTTATGTTTGGTTAAACTTTATTAGTTTTTAAACTAATTTAGTTGGGTTATTGATTGGTGATGATTGAACATACGGACTAAAGAAAAGTCTACAACAAAACTGCCATCTTGTTAAATATTTACTTGTCTTCTTGTTTGGTATAAGCTTTTGTTAAATATTTTTTTTATTATATATTCAAATATGTTGATAGAATATAATTTGGTGGTTCTATTGAAGGTTGCTATTGAAGGTTGGAGCAAATGTCTTTTGTCGCTTGAAGCACGTCTTTTGTCATTGGGAGCGCATGCCTTTTGTTGTTTGGAGCACATGCCTTTTGATGTTTTTTTTGGTAGAGAAAAACTTGTTATTGAAAGTTGTATATATTTTGGAGATTGAAGAAAATATTATGTTTGTGTTATAGTGTGGAGTTAAATGTTATGAATATTTTGAAATGAAATACAAATTCTATGTGTTGATTTGGTCATCAAATTTATATTTATGTGTTATGGAAATAAATTAGGTTTGTGAAATGAAATATGAATATTGTCAATTGATTTAAATTTAAGCATTTGATTTGGAATTCTACCAGTACAATAGAAAATAGGATTTTTTTTTTGTGAAATTGTTAATTCAATAATAGTAGTAGCGGTTTTAATCGTTTCTATAACTACACCTTTAGAACCGGTTATAACCGCTTCGAAAGAGTAGTTTTCTAGAATGAAAAATTCTATAGAGACGGTCATTAACCACTTCTATAGGTATCCATCATGGATCGGTCGTTAACCGCTTCTATAGGTATCCATCAGGATCAGTCATTAACTGCTTCTATAGGTATACATTAGGATCGGTCATTAATTGCTTCTATAGTTATCCATCAGGATCGGTCATTAACCGCTTCTATAAGTATACATCAGGATCGGTCATTAACCGCTTCTATAGGTATCCAACAGAATCGGTAAGTAACCGCTTCTATAAGTATACATCAGGATCGGTCATTAACCGCTTCTATAGGTATCCAACAGAATCGGCTCTTATTCATAAACCACCGGTCAACTTTACCGCATCTGTTGGCTTTAGCGTCGCCAACATCTGCAACGGTTTTGAACCGGTGCAATAGATTTATCAGCGGTTGAAAACCGCTGCTATAGGTGCCTTAAAACCGCTTCTAAAGGTTTTTTTTTTGTAGTGTTTGCGCGCTGTCGATAGTATTTTTCGCAGCGCGCAATGCACGCCGCGGATACTATTATCTGCGGCGTGCTTTGTGCACTGCGGAAAATACTATCCGCAGTGCGCAAAGCACGCCGCGGATAATAGTATCCGCGGCGTGCGTTGCGCGCTGCGAAAAATACTATCCACAGCGCGCAAAGCACGCCGCGGATAATAGTATCCGCGGCGTGCTTTGCGCGCTGCGGAAAATACTATTCGCAGCGTGCAAAAGCACGCCGCGAATAATTTATGACTTTCAACAGCTTTTAACTGTGCAGCGCGCAATGCGCGCTGCGAAAAGTGAATTTGCGTGCTGCGAAAAGCCATTTTTGTTGTAGTGAAAGGGCGAGGTGGACCTACGAGTAGGCATTGGAGCACGGGTTGCTGCTGTTGCTGTAGGGACTTACTTTCTATCTCTGCCCTCTGGGCTTATACTAGAGTTAGTCGATTGTTGTTATGTGCCTGCATTAACTAAGAACATTATATCAGTTTCTTGTTTGGACAAGAAAGGTTTCTCGTTTACTATAAAGAACAAATGTTGTTCCGTCTATTTAAACGATATGTTCTATTGTAGTGCACCTCTGACTCACGGACTCTACATTCTAGATTTTGAATTCCCTATCTATAACATAAATACCAAGAGGTTCAAGTCAAATGACCTGAACTAAACCTACCTCTGGCACTGTCACTTAGGTCATATTAATGACAAGCGCTTATCCCAGCTCCATAAGGATGGTATGCTGGACTCATTTGATTTTGAATCATATGAGGTATGCGAGTCATGCCTACGAGACAAGATGACCAAGACTCCCTTTAGTGGGCACAACGAGAAAGCAACTGATTTGTTAGGACTCATACATAGTGATGTATGTGGCCCTTTCAATGTTGCTGCTAGAGGCGGTTATAGATACTTCATCACATTTACTGATGATTTCAGTAGATATGGTTATGTGTACTTGATGACACATAAGTCTGAATCCTTTGAAAAGTTCAAAGAATTCAAGAATGAAGTACAGAACCAGCTTGGCAAGAGTATTAAGATACTTCGATCCGATCGAGGTGGAGATAGCCATGAGTTCCGTGACTATCTAGCTGAGTGTGGGATTCTATCCCAACTCACTCCTCCTGGAACACCACAGTTGAATGGTGTATCCGAAAGGAGGAATCGTACCCTATTAGATATGGTACGATCGATGATGAGTCACACAGATCTTCCGACATACCTATGGGGCTATGCTCTAGACACGGCAGCTTTTATACTCAACCGAGTTCCATCCAAGGCCGTGATAAAGACACCATATAGGATATGGACAAGGAGAGATGCCCAGGTGTCTTTCATGAGGATTTGGGGTTGTGAGGCTTACGTTCGACGTCAAGTCTCAGACAAGTTAGGACCCAAATCTGACAAGTGCTACTTTATTGGATATCCCAAGGAAACTAAGGGATATTATTTCTACATTCCCAGTCAGCACAAGGTAGTTGTGGCAAAGACTGGGGTCTTTCTAGAAAGACTAGTGGGAGCACGTTCGATCTTGAAGAAGTTCAAGATGCGAACAATAGCACTGATGCCTCGATGGAAATTGAACTGGAACCACAAAGTGTTGTGGATGATGTTCCACAAGGAGTTGAGGAACAACAATCAATTCAAGTAGACATACCTCTTCGCATGTCTGATAGGGTACGTCGTCAGCCTGAGAGATACTCATTTCTCTTGTCTGACCATGATGACATTGTGCTCATAGAGGATGAGCCTACCACCTATCAGGAAGCTATGATGAGACTAGATTCCGAGAAATGGCTAGAATCCATGAGATCCGAAATGGAATCCATGTACACCAACCAAGTATGGACTTTGGTTGATCCACCTGAAGGGGTAAAACCCATTGGGTGTAAGTGGGTCTTTAAGAGAAAGACTGACATGGATGGACTTATTTATAAGGGTCGCTTGGTAGCTAAAGGTTTCAAGCAGATTCATGGTATTAACTATGATGAAACCTTTTCTCCAGTAGCGATGTTTAAGTCTATTCGGATCATGCTTGCTATTGCAGCCTACCATGACTATGAGATATGGCAGATGGATGTCAAAACCACATTTCTGAATGGAAACCTACTAGAGGATGTGTACATGACACAACCTGAGGGTTTTGTAGATCCACAGCATACTAGCAGAGTATGCAAGCTGCATAGGTCCATTTATGGACTAAAGCAAGCTTCTCGGAGCTTGAATCTTCATTTTGATGATGCAATCAAACAATTTGGTTTCATCAAGAATGAAGATGAACCTTGTGTCTACAAGAAGGTTGTAGGGGACATAGTTGTCTTCCTCATATTGTATGTGGATGACATACTACTCATTGGGAAGGACATCCCTATGCTTCAGTCTGTCAAGACCTGGCTAGGGAGTTGCTTCTCAATGAAGGACTTAGGTGAGGCATCCCACATTCTAGGGATACAGATCTATAGAGATAGATCTAAGAGATTGCTTGGCCTAAGTCAGAGTACATACATTGACAAGGTACTCCTTCGGTTTGCCATGCAGAACTCCAAGAAGGGATTTCTGCCGATGTCACGTGGCGTGAGTCTTTCAAAGACTCAAGGTGCCTCTTCTAGAGAGGAGAGAGACCGCATGGATCAGATCCCTTATGCCTCAGCTATAGGATCGATCATGTACACCATGCTATGTACTCGATCTGATGTCTCGTATGCTTTGAGCATGACGAGCAGATACCAGTCAGATCCAGGTGAAAGTCACTGGATAGCGGTCAAGAATATTCTTAAGTATTTAAGAAGGACTAAAGAATATTTCTTGATATATGGAGGCGATGATGAGCTAGCTGTAAAGGGTTACAGTGATGCTAGCTTCCAGGCCGACTTACATTAATAGTGGCGCTGTTAGCTGGAAGAGTTCGAAGCAGGATACAGTAGCTGATTCTACAACAGAAGCCGAGTACATTGCTGCATCAGAGGCAGCAAAGGAGGCAGTTTGGATCTACAAGTTCGTCACTGAACTTGGGGTGGTTCCTAGCATTGCTGACCCCATTGAGCTCTATTGTGACAACAATGGAGCTATAGCACAGGCGAAGGAACCTCGCTCACACCAGCGGACCAAACACATACTACGGCGCTTCCATCTCATTCGAGAGATTATCGAGGTAGAAGATGTGAAGATTTGCAGAGTACCTACAGAGGCTAACATCGCAGATCCCTTGACCAAGGCTTTGGCACAGAGGAAGAATGATGGTCACACTAGGTCATTTGGGCTTAGAGTCTACACTGATTGGCACTAGTGCTAGTGGGAGATTGTTAGCTAGAGCCCTAGAGTCAATCATTTGATGATTGTATATTGGACTTATTGTATCATATTCTATATAAATAAAGGCATTTGGATTTTGGTTATTATACTTACTTGTATTGATGCCAAATAAACTAAGTATAATAATGTCCCTGAGTAGACGGTTCTCACCTATATCAATCGGTTAGTTGAACCGATAATGAGATGATATAGGGAACACTACTCTTAATCATTCCTAGTTGAGTATTAACATTCAGGGACAATGTTAATGCAATAAGACTAGCATGTAGGTCAACTCGATGACTTGATCTCACAAGTCATGGATATAGAGATATCAAGTTGACACATGGGTATACATTAGAGAATGTATACTGAATGACCCACCATGAGAAAGTATCATGGATCGTTATATGAGTTTCATATACTTTCTCATGTGGCTATTAGTATGACTACTAGTCCTTAGACCTGAAGTCACCATAGATCCCTACATAAGGAGTTATGTACTTTGGTTTCGTCAAACGTCACCCGTAATTGGGTGGACTATAAAGGCGATTACTGGGTATATAACAAATTATGCAGAGGGATGTGAGTGATGTAGATGGGATCTATCCCTCCTATATGACGGGAGAGACATCGGTATTCTTGATAGAGTGAGACCACGAAGTGCATGGCCATGCCCAAATGAGTCAATATAGGATATTGAGCTCATTTGATTTAGTGAGTCTACTTGGAGTTCAAGATTTAGATTGGTCAGAGGAAGACACGGTCTATGCCTCACATTGACTAATCTAGATGTCTAGGATAGAAGGACACCTGTCATATATTGTGAGGAGTCACAATTAGTAGTCACAAGGTAATATTGGATCTCAACATTCTTGTAACATTGGGTAGTAATGATGTGTTGCTAGATACCGCTCATTACTTATGTTCCTAAATGGGTTTAGGGGCATTTCCAACGTTACAAGAACCTATAGGGTCACACACTAAGGACAATTAGATGGAGATTAGGTTCATATGATGAACCAAGAGGATTAGATTCATTTGATGAATCAAATTGGATTAAGAGTAATCCTAATTGGGCTAACTTGAGTTCGACTCAAGTTGATTCATGTGTTCAATGAGTCTAATTTAGATTATGACTCATTGAATCAATTTAATTAAATGAATTAGATTCATTATATTAAGTTGGCTTGAATCAAATGGTTGGATTCGATCAACCATGGAAGAGATTTGGTAAAGTTTGACTTGATTTGAGAGGAAGATAAAAAGTCAAGTTTGACTTAACTTTATGCCACCTCATTGGTGAGTTGGCATTGATGTGGACCAATGATGTTACTCCACATCATCAAGGGTGCCACCTCATGGAAGTTACAAAGCCATTTTCTTTAATAGCTTCACATTAATTGCACTTAATGCAATTTTTGGAGTTACACAACATGAAGTGGCTAGCCATTTTTTTGAATGGGAAATGAATGGATTTTCTTCATTCAAGGCACATTGATTCCTTCTTCTTCCTCCTTGAGTTCTTCTTGCTCTCTCCCTCTCCTCTTCTTGCCGTGGCCTATCAAGGTGCTAGCACACCTTTGTTTAGGTCTTCTCCACCAAAGTTGTCCGTGTGGATACTTCTAGAGGACCGTACGCTTGACGGTCTAGAGATCCGGCATTTTGGACGAGCGGGATTCGCGTAGGGCGCGCATCAAGGGTATATACATCTTAGCCTGCTAGATTTAGTGTAAATCGAAGTTTTCTAACTCGTACTCGAAATTTTTCGAATTTTTCCTTTGTACGGATTCGGTGGCATGGGTGATTCGGGGTTTCCGCGACGTGAAAAGCGGTTTTCACGGCCCGAAAGACCCAACAGCAGATGGATGTCAAAATTGTATTTCTTAACGAAAATCTACTCGAGGATGTGTACATGACACAACCTGAGGGTTTTGTAGATCCCAAGAATGCTGGAAAGGTGTGTAAATTGCAAAGATCTATTTATGGATTAAAACAAGCTTCTAGAAGCTGGAATCTTCTATTTGATGATGCAATCAAAATGTTTAGTTTCATTAAGAATGAAGATGAACCTTATGTCTACAAGAAGGTTAGTGGGAGCACAGTCATCTTTCTCATATTGTATATAGATGACATACTTCTCATTGGAAATGATATCCCTACTCTTCAGTCGGTGAAGACTTGACTTGGGAATTGATTTTCAATGAAAGACTTAGGTGAAGCAGCCTACATTTTAGGCCTTAAGATCTATAGAGATAGATCTAAAGATTGCTTGGTCTAAGCTAGAGTACTTGACAAGGTGCTTATACATTTTGCCATGGAGAATTCTAAGAAGGGATTCCTACCTATGTCACATGGTGTGAGTCTTTCGAAGACTCAATGCCCCTCTTCTAAGGAAGAAAGGGACCGCATGAATCAGATTCCTTATGCATCTGCAATAGGGTCTATCATGTACGCCATGCTTTGTACTCACCCAAATGTCTCGTATGCGTTAAGCATGATGAGCAGATACCAGTCGGATCCAGGTGAAGGTCACTGGACAACAGTTAAGAATATTCTTAAGTACTTGAGAAGGACTCAAGATTATTGCTTGATCTTTGGAGGCGATGAAGAGCTTGTTGTAAAGGGTTACACCGATGCTAGCTTCAAAACTGACAAGGATGATTATAGATCACAGTCAGGGTATGTATTTTACTTAAATGGTAGTGCTGTGAGCTGGAAGAGTTCAAAGCAAGACACAGTCACTGATTCTAAACCGAGGCCGAGTACATTGCTGCTTTAGCTGTAGCAAAGGAGGCTGTTTAGATCAGGAAGTTCATTACCGAGCTTTGTGTTGTTCCTAGTATAGCAAACCCAATAGACCTTTATTGTGATAATAATGGGGCTATTGCACAGGCTAAGGGACCTCACTCTCATCAAAGATCCAAACATATGCTACGGCGATTCCATCTCATTCGAGAGATCATCGATAGAGGAGATGTGAATATATGTAGAGTACCGACCGATGCTAACAATGTGGATCCCTTAACCAAGACTTTGGCACAAAGGAAGCATGATGGTTATACTAGGTCACTTGGTATTAGATATTTCATTGATTGGCACTAGTGCTAGTGGGAGATTGTTAATATTATCCCTAGTACTAATTATGAGATGATTGTAAATAACTCCTTTTGTATCATATTTCATTATTAATAAAGGTGAAATTGGTTATTATATTTATTTCAATTTAGTGCCGAATGAATAAGTATAATAATGTCCTAGAGTAGGAGGTTCTAATCTACAACATATCAATTGGTTGAATTGATAGTGAGATATTGTAGATATACATAGAACACTACTTTTAACTATTCCTAGTCAAGCATTAATATGCAAGGACAATATTAATGCGTTGAGACTAGCATGTAGGTCAACGGATGACTTAATCTCACAAGTCATGGATATGAGATATCAGGTTGACACATGGGTATATATTAGAGAATATATACTGAATGACCCACCATGAAAATATTTCATGGATCATTATATGAGTGTCATAAACATTCTCATGTGACTATTAGTATGAATAGTCCTTAGACCTGAAGTCACTACGGTTCCCTACATAAGGAGTTGTATACTTTGGTATCGTCAAACGTCACCCGTAACAGGGTGGACCATAAAGTCGATCACGAGGTATGCAATAAGTTATGCGGAGGGATGTGAGTGATGTAGATGGGATCTATCCCTTCCATATGACGGAAGTGATATCTATGGGCCCCTTGATTAGTAGGACACAAGAATGCATGTCCATTCTTAAATGAGTCAATTTGTGATATTAGCTTATTTAATTGAGTGTATCTACTTAGAGATCAAGAAACATAAAGATTGATAAGAGGATGCCACAGTCTATGCCTCATTAATCAATCTAGATATCGAGGATAGAAGGATTGAGTCATACAAGATAATAGCCACGGAAAGGTTAAGTCAGATCTCGACATTCTCGTCACTTGGGTAGCAATGATGTCTTGCTAGATGCCACTCATTGCTTATGTATTTAAATGTTGATTTGGATACATTGCCAACGTTACGAGAACCTATTGGGTCACACACAAAGAACAAGTCAATGGAGATGGATTCATATGATGAATTATTGGATTAAGTCTAATTCAAATTGGACTCATTGAGTAAGACTCAATTAAATCTAACTATTGGATTGAGTCCAATTCAAATTAGACTCATTGAATCAATTGGATTAATGATTAATGAGTTGGACTCATTATATGATTTCATGAATTATTTGATGATTAATGAGTTGGACTCATTGTATGATTTCATGAATTAATTAATGAATAATGAGTTGGACTCATTATATGATTTCATGAAATTTGAATTCATGAAGAAAGAGGAGTGTACAACTTGAGTTACTCATGCATTGGATGCATTGGATGAAGAGTGAACAATTTGAATTGCTCATGCATTGCATGCATTGGATGCATTGAATTCATTGGATGAAGAGTGAACCATTTGAATTGCACATGCATTGGATTCATTGGATGAAGACAAATATTAATGTCAATCAAGACAATTGACAGTAAGACATGAGGTAACTTCATGAATCTATAAAAGGGGGGTTTTTGGATTCATTTGATGATGAGTTTTTGGTGCTCTAGCTCTTCTTCCTCCTCCTCTCTTCCACTTGGTCGAAACGTCCAAGAAAGGTTGCTAGCACAACCTTTGGTTGTTTCATTCTCCACGTTGTGAGTTTGTGAGACAAACGAGACTTGCTCGTGTGGATACCATAGAGGTGCGGCCACTTGATCGTGCTAAGATCCGCATCTAAAGAAATGTTGGAATCGGGATTGCGAAAGGCACGCAACAAAGGTATAACTTTCTCATGTAGATAATTAATACTTAGTATATGGTTTCCTTTCGCATGGATCTATTGGAAAGCAAATAGATGTTTTCCGCTGCGCTTTCGCGTGTTTAGCGCCCTAGTTCCTTACACTTTAGTGGTATGAGTTATTATTGATGAACTTGAGTTGGGTGTTCAGGCCGAACATAGGAAGCCCAAGCCCATCAGGAGGCCTAAACCAATTCCTCCTCTAGGTCTCTATTGTAGCGTCTATATAAAGCCTCACATCCACCCATCCTTAACTTGGTTTAATCTAGTTTGGTTTAACTTGGTTTAACCTGGTTTGGTTTAACTTGGTTTGGTTTAACTTGGTTATAGAAAGGGAGATTTTTTCTAAATAGAATTATGTTATTTTTCCTTTTTTGTAACCGACCGCAAGGCTATAAAAAGGAGTAGGTGGTGGCCCTAAAACCTAATTTCCCATAATTCTCTTCTCTCCTCCTAGGGCCGGCAGCACACATCCTTCCCCTTGTGGCCGGCGCCCCTCATCTCCTCCCTCCTTGTGGACGACGCCCCTCCCCCCTTCCTTCTTTCTTAAGGCTGGCACCCCTTCACCTATTGCTAAGGGTTGACACCCCTTCACCTATTGCTAAGGGCCAGCGCCCTTTTCCCTTGGTGGGTGGCGGCTTGAAGAAGAGGAAGAGAAGGAAGAAGATTAGAAGGTGTCCTATTCTAGAGCTTCCTTTTATAGCCGGCGGTTTGGAAACCGAGAAGAGAAGGAGGGTGATGTTGTCTTGGTAGATCGTCGCTCACACGACATCCAAGAAGAGGAGAGGAATACGACAGAAGATCTTAGCTACAAAGAAAAGGTACAACTATTTCTTAATTCTGCTGCGTAATTAGTTAGTTTTCTTTGTATCATTTTTTGGAATACCAACACAAGAGGTCAACAATCTTGTACTTCAATCAAGGTGTGCTTTGATCATTTAAGAACTTGCTTGATTGATCAAACACATGATTGATTGAACATGCGGGTTACTAGGAAATGTTCTATTCTTGTACAATTTTTTGTACAGGGAAATTGAAACAGATCGAAATTCCAGCACCTTCAAGTGGTATCAGAGCCAAGTTTTCTAGTTTTGTGTGATTGGTTTTCGGTTAAATTATGCACTGCTCATATAGAAGTTTAGGCCGGATAATAGTAGGATGTACAAGAAAGATTAACTCTGTGGTTGCAGGCGTCCTAAGTCCAACTATTATGGCTTTGTGTGTTTGTGTGTGATATGAACCCTCGGGCTTGTCGAGGTTGTTGTGTGTGCATGATTGTAATAATTAAATATGGTCGGTTGCCATATTATTTTTTTTATATTTTGTTTGATCTAGATTACATATAAATTTCTTTGTGAAATGTAGGATCGATAAATGTAAATTTTATTTCTTTTTATTGCGGCTTGTATCTATTGGATCAAGATGCGCTAGAGGGGGGGGGTTGAATAGCGCTCGTGGCTTTCACGCGTTTCGGATTCGTAAAAGTGTCGAGTTAAAGCAGCGGAAATAAAAGACAATAAAAGCAAACACAAGTATTTACTTGGTTCGGAGCCTAGGGCAACTCCTACTCCAAGGCCCGCGATCGTTGATCGCTTTCTGTGGGCAACAACTATATTGTGCAAAGAGAGTACAAATATGTATTACAATAAGTGCAATAATAAAAAACAATTATACCGACTACAAAATCAAAATCTCGGAGCTCCGGGTCGTCGGGGACTTGTAACAACACTTCAGGGCGTCTTTTGGAGCAGCACGTTGTAGTAGAAGCACTTGAGAATTGTTGTTTCAAAGGTGCTGCTCGAACCCCCTTTTATGCACTGTTGGAGGCACCTCCAACACCATCCAAGGTGCCTCGAACAAGCCGAGTCAGACGCGTGGATCAGAACGGACCTAGTCGTAACTCATCCACTTGAAGGCGCCTTCAAGCTAATCCAAGGCGCCTCCAATCTCTGGTCCAAGGCGCCTCCAGCTCCATCTGAGGTGGCTCCTGTAACAACCAATTTTCCCTATTTCGAGTTTTAAAAGTCCATAAAAATATTTGAAAATACTTTTAAAATATTCTAAAGATTTTTAGGAATTTTTAGAGTATTTTTTCATAATTTTTGGAGGTCGTTTGATATTTTTACAAAATGAAAGAAAGTTGGCACAAAATTTGTCAAAACCGAAGCTCGAACCCGTGACCTCGGGTCGAACCCGACCTAACCGGATGCAGCCGACCAGCCGAGCTACGCTCGTTTTGTTAACCCAATATGGAGAGAATTAGGTTTAAAGCATAGTTATAATTGTTACAGAAATACCTTAGTCCTAAAAAGGTTGCAGAGAAATTGCCGAGCCGAAGCTCGACCCGACGACCTGGTGTTTCGGCGAAAACGCAGATAACCAGCTATGCCAGCGGGTTTTTGTTAATTAAGGAAAGAACGGGTTATATTTAAGGAGTAGTTAATAATAAAGCCGGGGTTTTAAAAGAAAACCTAAGTTTTTCTCCTCTGCGGTCGAAAACTTTCGAACCTTTCTTCCCCTCTCCTTCGCGTGCGGCAACTGTGCGGGCGGAAAATACACCAAGGCGACGGCGCTAGGCTTCACTCCGGTGGCCAGCGAAGCTCTCTCCTCCACGGATCCTTCACCAAGCCGAACTTCTCTCGGCAAGGTCAGGGCGGACACAAGAAGAAGCCGCAAATCTTCAAGCTTCACCCGAAACCCTAGAATTTGCTCCTTTTCGGTTGTAAGTCCAAGAACAGTAGGTAAGTACTACTCACCTGCGGTAGGAGTTGTTTCGGGTTTTCCGTTTGATTTTTCCTTGCTTCCGAGGCCTAGCATGAACCCTAGACTTAGTATTTGGGCTGCACAGCAAGTTGCCCTTTCCTTTTCATGAGCATAGCATGTTAAGGTCAAGAAATTGTGTTCTTTGTTCATTTTGATTTCAAAGCACGTTGTAAAGATTTTTGGTTTCTTTAGTTTTCTGCCGTGAGTATGAGAAGTTTTTAAAACCAGCAAGTTTGGTTTTTAATCTAGCATGTTGTTTAGACCTTTCCCTTGCGGTATAATTTTCCTTTGCTGGATGATTTTTTTCCTTGCTGTTTGCAAGCATGGCCAGCTTCTCTTTACTTTGCTGTTGTGAGCACGAGTAATTTTCCTGGAGTTGCTGTGCAATCCGATGATTTGTATAGCTTGAGCATATAGTTTGAATCCTTACACCCTTATGATTAGTACATCAGATTTAGACATGTTTGGGATCTTAATAGGCATGATCAGTTTATATGGAGTTTTATAGTTTTTGGACAGAATTGAAGAAAATGGAGAAATGCATGTAATGAGCAGTTGTGGTTCATTGTTTCCTTAGGATAATTTCAATGTTGATGCATAGTGTGAAGTTCTAAAAAGGATACATTGCTTACTTATGATAAATTAACAGTTTAGATGTATGATGTGGTTAAATTTACAGTTATGGACAGCCTTAGATTGTATTTAGTTAGATTTTCCTGCAAGCTTTAATTGGTTGAACAACCTTGGTGTATTTCAGATTTGGCTTTGAGGTGGCATTTTAGTAGTCAAAGGTTTATCACAACAAATGAAACATTTCAGAATTTTATTATCCATTAAGCTTCTAGTTTTCTTTAGTAGGTGCAGTAAATTCCCATACTGTTTAGATTTAGTGTTAGTTAAGGGAACGAACAGATTCCTAAATTATTTTCCTTGAGCATGTAGTAAACCTTTAGTTGCGGCTTTAGCATGGCCGAACAGTTTTTCCCTTTCATTTAAATTTTTGGGTGAAACTCTTATTATCTAGCAAGCATGAACGGCAGGTTTCTTTCCCTTGCATTTCAGCCTATTTTACAGTCGAAGTTAGCTTTCTTTAGCTCTATTTTACAGCATGTTTAGAAAGTCCAAATTAGCTCTCTTTTGCTCTATTTTACAGCATGATTAGCAAGTTTGAATTAGCTTTCCTTTGCTTTATTTTATAGCATGATTAGCAAGTTTGAATTAGCTTTCTTTTGCTCTATTTTAGAACATGATTAGTAAGTTCAGATGTGCTTTCTTTTCCTTTGTTTTACAGCATGTTTAGAGAGTTCAGATTTACTTTTCTGTTGCTTTGTTTTATAACATGCTTAAAGAGAGTTTAGATTTGTTTCCCTTGTATTGTTTTTATATAGCATGCTTAGTTAATTGTAATCCTATATTTGTTAGGTATATCTAAAGGATTCCAATAAACTCTAATAAAGGATTATGAGAAAACTGAGTAAAAAGAAAGAGACCAAGGTTTAGTTAAAAAGAGATAACAAGAAAACTAAAATAAGAGGCTAGTACCCGACTTCCAAGGTTGTCGTTAAACAAATCTAGGTGACCAATTCCAAGGTCTTGGCCCTGGTAAGACCAAGGTCTTTACCTCATAGGACTAGAGGCTCGCTACCTCAGTCACTATTAGAGAGCGCGCAAAACAAAGATGGTACTAAGCCTAGGCCCAAAGAAGAAAAGAAAAGAAAAGAAAAGAAGAACAAGAAGAAGAAAGTGGAAGAGAAATTAAAAGATTAATTTCTAGTATAAGAAAAGTAAGAAGAACAAGAAGAAGAAAGTAAAAGAGAAATTAAAAGATTAATTTCTAGTATAAGGATATAAGAAAATGAAATAAGTTTATGCTTAGAATCAATAAAAGTTTAGTTCTTTAATTCTAAGCCTACAGTAGTAGTTTCATTACTTTCCTGTCAGTTAGTGAACATGTTTAGTATTCAGTTTTATTTCTGTATACCATGAGTACATACAGCTTTGCTTTAGCATTTCAGTTTCAATATTATTGCTTTACTTTTATGCACTTCAAGTTTTTGTGAGATAGATTAGTACTTACTAAGCGTTTTCGCTTATAGTTTTGTTTTCTTTCCTCCTACTGCAGATAAAGGAAAAGCTAAGATATGAAAGGGAGGCGACAGGATGGTGGTGGTGATGAAGGTGTGTGATGTTTGGACTGTGGAGAGATCCAGAATTATGTTGGGTTTTTCGGGCCGAGAAAACCGCATTTTCGCGTCGCGGAAACCCCGAATCACCCTAGCCAACGGATCTCGTGCGAAGAAAAATTCGAAAACATACGAGTATGAGTTACAAAACTTTTAGATCTACATGATGAAGATCTTTACCCTTGTTGCGTGCCCTTTTGCGTATCCCGCTCGTCCTCGGTACGCCGGATCTCGAAGTTGTCAATGTAGACAACTCTCTACACGTATCCACACGAACACACTAGGTGGAGGTGACCAAAAACCAAGGTGTGCTAGCACCTATGTGGTTCGGCCAAGGAAGGAGGAGAGGGAGAGCTTGAGAGGAAGAAGATGTAAAATTCCACACTTGAATGAATAATGAAAATCAATTCACACACCATTCAAAATGTGGCCGGCCACTTTTCTCATGTGTAACTCCCCTCATTAATGCATTAAGTTGTCATCAAGGAGAGAATGTAACCTCCATGAGGTGGCACTCACTAGTAACTCCCATGAGGTGGCAACCATGATGATGATGTGGAGTAACATCGTTAGTCCACATCAATGCCAACTCCCAATGAGGTGACATAAAGTCAAGTCAAACTTGACTTTTAATCTTCCTCTCAAGTCAAGTCAAGCTTGACGAAACCTCTTCCATGGTTGATCTAATCTAACCATTTGATTCAAGCCAATTTAATATATAATGAATCTAATTCATTAAATTAAATTGATTCAATGAGTCATAATCTAAATTAGACTCATTGAACACATGAATCAATTTGAGTCCAACTCAAGTTAGCCCAATTAGGATTACTCTTAATCCAATTTGATTCATCAAATGAATCTAATCCTCTTGGTTATCATATGAACCTAATCTCCATCTAATTGTCCTTAGTGTGTGACCCTATAGGTTCTTGTAACGTTGGCAATGCCCTAAACCCATTTAGGAGCATAAGTAATGAGCGGTATCTAGCAACACATCATTACTACCCAAGTTACAAGAATGTCGAGATCCGACATCACCTTGTGACTACTAATTGTGACTCCTCACAAAATATGACAAGTGTCCTTCTATCCTAGATATCTAGATTGATCAATGTGAGGCATAGACCGTGTCATCCTCTGACCAATCTAAATCTTGAACTCCAAGTAGACTCACTAAATCAAATGAGCTCAATATCCTATATTGACTCATCTGGGCATGACCATGCACTTCGTGGTCTCACTCTATCAAGAATACCGATGTCGCTCCCGTCATATGGGAGGGATAGATCCCATCTACATCACTCACATTCCTCTGCATAATTCGTTATATACCCAGTAATCGCCTTTATAGTCCACCCAGTTACGGGTGGCGTTTGACGAAACCAAAGTACATAACTCCTTATGTAGGGAACCATGGTGACTTCAGGTCTAAGGACTAGTAGTCATACTAATAGCCACATGAGAAAGTATATGACACTCATATAATGATCCATGATACTTTCTCATGGCGGGTCATTCAGTATACATTCTCTAATGTATACCCATGTGTCAACTTGATATCTCTATATCCATGACTTGTGAGATCAAGTCATCGAGTTGACCTACATACTAGTCTTATTGCATTAACATTGTCCCTGAATGTTAATACTCGACTAGGAATGATTAAGAGTAGTGTTCCCTATATCATCTCACTATCGGTTCAACTAACCGATTGATATAGGTGAGAACCGTCTACTCAGGGACATTATTATACTTAGTTTATTTGGCATCAATACAAGTAAGTTGAATAACCAAAATCCAAATGCCTTTATTTATATAGAATATGATACAATAAGTCCAATATACAATCATCAAATGATTGGCTCTAGGGCTCTAGCTAACAATCTCCCACTAGCACTAGTGCCAATCAGTGTAGACTCTAAGCCCAAATGACCTAGTGTGACCATCATTCTTCCTCTGTACCAAAGCCTTGGTCAAGGGATCTGCGATGTTAGCCTCTGTAGGTACTCTGCAAATCTTCACATCTTCTACCTCGATAATCTCTCGAATGAGATGGAAGCGCCGTAGTATGTGTTTGGTCCGCTGGTGTGAGCGAGGTTCCTTCGCCTGTGCTGTAGCTCTATTGTTGTCACAATAAAGCTCAATAGGGTCAGCAAAGCTAGGAACCACCCCAAGTTCAGTGATGAACTTGCGAATCCAAACTGCCTCCTTTGCTGCCTCTGATGCAGCAATATACTCGGCCTTTGTCGTAGAATCAGCTACTGTGTCCTGTTTCGAACTCTTCCAGCTCACAACACCACCATTAATGCAAAATACGAACCCCGACTGCGATCTATAATCATCCTGGTCGGTCTGGAAGCTAGCATCACTGTAACCCTTTACAGCTAGCTCATCATTGCCTCCATATATCAAGAAATATTCTTTAGTCCTTCTTAAGTACTTAAGAGTATTCTTGACCGCTATCCCATTATTTTTTCTAAAATTTTGAAGGATACAAGAGCCAAGTAACGTAAGGTCTATTCTACTAAGCACATTAAATATAACAAAAACTGGTAAGCGGAATGGTAGGTTAAGTAACTAAATTCTGATAGGCAAAAGTTTAACTAGGTACTAATAGAATAGTGAATGAAAGTGTCTGTGTCCAAAGTCCAAAATACAATGCATGAAAAGATAGCATCACTGAGTAGGATCATCAGCTGGAGGGTCGCTAGCTGGAGGTGGTGCAACAGGCTACTCGGGTGTAGGCTGCCCCTGAGGAAGAGAGGAAAAGCCGGAGGCTATCTCCACACGAAGCATGCAAAATTCATCCAGGATAAGTCGTTGTGTCTGTGCGGAGTGAATATCAAGATGTGTAAGTCGATCCTCGACCGATAAGGAGGTTGATGGCCGTGTCGAGGTTGAGGGCCCTACCAAAGTGGAAGGTTGTCCATGAATATCCTCGGCTGTGAACTCTAACCACCCTCTCCCTCAGCTAGAGCAAAGAAGACAATAAACTCATCGTCTGGCCCTCTCGGAGCGACTGGCTCATCCTCGGTTGGGTCGGCTGGCGGAGGCCTGCCCACCTATGCTAGGACCCCCTGAGCAGTGACATCTATATGCGCTAACCTAAGAGATCCTAGCCCAAACTCATCATAACGGGTAAGAGAAATGATCTTCCCCCGAGTCACATCTATTCCCTCTATCATCGAAAAAATGGATGTCAGTACATGGCAGTAGGGCATGTGAACTACTCGAGATGTGACGAGACTAGCCGTTTGAACTATGTTAGAGAACATATGTAATGCAATGTCTATATTCATATGATGACATAATGCATACAAAAAGAAAGAATGGGGCGGACGAATCTTCGGGGTCTCCCGAGATGTGATGGGTAGAATGCATGCAGTGAGGACTCTATACATGACGTAATCCTGCACCCTGAGAGACATCGACCTGAAATCAGAGACTCCAAGTGGTCTCTCTCCACCAAAAAAATACTCATAGAGTGTATCTAGAGTAATGTGGGAGTAGGGGTCGCCAAATGGCAGATCCCTACTAGGGTAGCATAGGAAAGGACAGGCTGACTGTCTAAGCTCTAAACTAGTGCGTAATAAAGCAGGTGTAAACTGGATGTCTTTTACACCAACTCTGGTGGAATAGACCAAATCATCAACCATCTCAAGGTTGTTGAAAAACTGGGCACATGATAGATCTCGATTTACTGCATGACTGTAGTAAACCAGTCTGTCCAACTGATAGTGGGCAATCATCTCTACGACAGACGAACAATAACTCGTGAAACAGGGTCTACTTAGGTATCTACATTTAATGACAGAGTATGAATGTTGAGAAAAACTAAGCCTCTGCTGCTCAGTGCGAAATTTAGCGTCAGTGGACGGGGTTGTTCCCGAGGTGGACGCAACATTGCGTTGTTTACTAATATTAACAATATACATAAAAATTTGCAAAACAAGTACTAGAACCATGTAAAGGATGATTTAGGATATTTTGGAGTATACCTAAGAGGCATTGTAGGGTATTTGAAGGAGTTGAAGGGTGGAAATCTGAGTTTAAGGCACCTTGGATCGCTAGTTTCGACGAGAAGAAAACTTGCAGCGAACAGGTAATGAAGGCGCCTTTAATCTCATTGAAGGCGCCTCTAACGGGACGTTCAGGGCGCCTTGGACCCGATCCGAGGCCCCTTAGTTGTTTTCAGCAGGAATTTTCCCGCCGATCTTGAAGGGTGCCTCTGCTATAGCAGAGGCACCTTCGTTCGCTGCTTTTAGAATTTTTTTTTTAAAAAAATTTTTAAATAAGTTTTTTTAAAATAATTTTTTAATAAGAAACAATTCTTAAATAAGTTTTTAAAATAATTTTTAAATAAGTTTTTAAAACAATATTTTAAATAAGTTTTTTTAAAAAATTTTAAATAAGTTTTTAAAATAATTTTTAAATAAGTTTTTAAAATGATTTTTAAACAAGTTTTTGAAACGATTTTTAAATAAGTTTTTAAAACAATTTTAAATAAGTTTTTAAAACAATAAGTTTTAAAAATAATTTTAAAATAAGTTTTAAAAACAATTTTTAAATAAGTTTTTAAAACAATTTTTAAATAAATTTTTAAAATAATTTTTAAATAAGTTTTTAAAACAATTTTTAAATAAGTTTTTAAAATAAGTTTTTAAATTGATCTTTAAATAAGTTTTCAAAACAATTTTTAAATAAGTTTTTAAAACAATTTTTAAATAAGTTTTTAATACAATTTTTAAATAAGTTGTAAAATAATTTTTAAATAAGTTTTTAAAACATTTTTTTTTAAATAAGTTTTTAAGATAATTTTTAAATAAGTTTTAAAAATAATTTTAAATAAATTTTTAAATAAATTTTTAAATAAATTTTTAAAACAATTTTTAAATATGTTTTTAATATAATTTTTAAATAAGTTTTTTAAATAAGTTTTTAAAATAATTTTTTTTAAATAAGTTTTTTAAACAATTTTTTTAAATAAGTTTTTAAAATAATTTTTAAATAAGTTTTAAAAATAATTTTGAAATAAGTTTTTAAAACAATTTTTAAATAAGTTTTTAAAACAATTGTTTTTAAATAAGTTTTTAATTTGATCTTTAAATATGTTTTCAAAACAATTTTTAAATAAGTTTTTTAAATTAATTTTTAAATAAGTTTTTAAAACAATTTTTAAATAAATTTTTTAAAATAATTTTTAAATAAGTTTTTAAAACAATTTTTAAATAAATTTTTAAAACAATAAGTTTTTAAAATAATTTTTAAATAAGTTTTAAAAACAATTTTTAAATAAGTTTTTAATTTGATCGTAATGGTTACTTTGATTTAATTTTTGATTATTAATTTATGTTGAATTTTAATTTGAATTATTAACTATTAATTTAAGTTGAATTTTAATTATTAATTATTAATTTAATTTGAATTATTAATTATTAATTTAATTTGAATTATTAATTATTAGTTTAATTTAATCCTTAGTCATCTCACCTGATCTAAATTTCAAATCAAGGAATCTTATAATTTTGTAAGATGAATTAGGTTCAATTATAGGGTTTGGTTTAACTTTGTGTTAGATTCATGTTTAGTTTTGAGCTCAACAAATAGACATTCTTTGGATAAACGTC
This sequence comes from Zingiber officinale, assembly GCF_018446385.1. Taxonomy (NCBI): domain Eukaryota; kingdom Viridiplantae; phylum Streptophyta; class Magnoliopsida; order Zingiberales; family Zingiberaceae; genus Zingiber; species Zingiber officinale. The sequence continues at coordinate 107,291,719 of NC_056002.1, forward strand.
TGGGCTATGGTGAGTCACTTGGACATCATTAGAGTAACAATACCTTCGAGGTTTTCCAAATAGTCCTGTCCACTGAACTTAATACAAAACCTTGGTCTAACTAGTTAGGATCCATAAAGGGTAGCTTCGGTTAGTTCCACTTAGCCAAATGCACCAGGTCAAAGTCATATCTTTCTAGACATGCATAGACTAAACTTCCCTAACGTACTATCATCCAAAATTTCACCAGTACCATAGGTCAAGTTAAACTAGTTCCCTTTCTAATTAGTTCTAATTACCCTGCCGAGTAGCTTGGTTTGGGTTACCCTGTCGAGTAAGTTAGTTTTGGAGGTGCCAGCTATTTTGGAGTCTCCCCCTACATTATTGATAATTTTATGTATTTTTATTTATACATTAGATTTATATTTCTTTAATGGTTTAATTTATAACTTAGATTTAAGTTTTTAATTTTAATTTAACTTAATTTAATTTTTAATGATTTATCTTTTTATTAATACAGCTTTTCTTTTGGCTCCCCCTGGATCATAACCTCGATATGGTCTATCAAGGTTGTGTACTTGATCCTTAGGGACCCAATATTGACCAAGTCCAACTTTATTAACTAAGTTGGACTTAGGTGTCCATGCTTGGACTATTTTACTATTTGGTATGTTCACTAAAGATAGATAGGATCGATATTTCTTTTTGGTTTTAAAACCTAATCCAGATTTGTTGTAAATGAGTCTTTGTGTTCCAAGAATTAGGTCAAGGTTCTTGGAGCCCAAAGAAAATCGTTCCAATGTCTTCTTCAAATCCTTAACCTGAGTTTTCAGACTAGAATTTTCTTCCTCAAGCTTTTTGACTTGAGTTGAATTTCCAGTCTGAACTGGGTCATGCAAGGGTTTGGAGTTAGTCACTTCTTTAAGGGCTGCTACCTCCTTTAGAAGTGACTTTAGCCGAATGTTTGATTTTGCTAATTTTTGAATTAAATAATTTACTAAATTATGTAAACGCGGGATACTTACAGCGGAGTCAGGCCCTTCGGAAACGGATACGGATCCGTGGCTTCTCTCGGTGTCACGCCCCAGGGGAGTCCATGTCCGAAAAAATTTTGGCAACACCTCCCCTGTACGGCTGACAATCTGAATCATTTCTACATGCACAATATACATCAGCCACAGGCGGCTGGAATATACACACAACCACGCAATTATATGATACAGTCTACTCGGCTGATACAATAAAAACACAACCACGCAGTTATATGTAGAGCAGCCCACTCAGCTGTACCAAAACCAAAACACAACGGAAAATGACAAAAACCAAATACAAACCAAACACAAAACTGCTAGCCGGCTAGGCTTACACAACCAACAATAATACAAAATACCACATAACAACTTCAAAACTCCAGAAACAAAACCGGAGCACAAACTAAACACACTGACACATTAAACAAACAAAACATAAATGAAACCGATAGATCTTCTGAGGTGACATGGGGACCAGCAGACAGGATACTCCAAGCAACATCATAACCAACCTGGTACCTGAAAAAGATAGTGTTCACGGGGGTGAGTTCAACAACTCAGCGAATACCAAGAGACATGCCTAGTAAGATATATCTAACAGCAATAAGCATGGAATACAACTTCTTAATCATATATAGGAAATATGCAAAACTGAAAGGTAACTGAGGAAGCTGTACTCACCAGGAACTCCTATCCAGAACAAAAGGTCGTCAAACAGAGAGTGTCATAAATCCTGTATGCATGTCATACATATGCATCCAACCAAATGCAGCAAATAAATGCAACAAGCACAAGTAATAAATGCATCAATGCGTATGATGCCAATGTCATGGTCACCCCTGACGCCAGTCAGCCATCTCACACACAATGGTGAGACCGAGTGGGTAGGGCTGTGACAACCGTGCACTCTGACGTCACTACTCCTGATGAGTGACCGAGTGGACGGAATGCTGTCGGAGTACACACATACTCCTACCCCAGATCATAAATGGGGGAGCGCAATGCTCTCATCTCCCGGTACACCATGACGGGGAGGGATCCCTGACGTGCTACCACGTTGCGTCACACTACCCATGAGCAGACCAACGGAGCACCGAACAGAGCAAAACTGACGTGCTACCACACTACGTCACGCTACCCATGAGCGGACCAACGGAGCACCAAACAGTGATGAAACTGGCGATATGCTCTACAATAATGGAGCAGCCTATCACGCAGCATGAAATCATGCGAATGGTGCATGAAACTAAGCATGACAAAATCCTTAACCAAATCCACATATATATATAAAAATGTGTACGCTAGTACAAGTAAGTCAAATCCACAGATCTAGGGTATACAGGTCCTCTATGGTATAACAACCTAGGTCCTGAACATATCCACCTCCAAAAAAAATATGTACCAACAACGTACATGGATCAAAGCAAAAGGTCTAAGTACACAGATCAGGTATGTTATAAAAATATAGATACACATGTCAGATAATAAAAATCCAGAGTCTAGTCCTAAACTCAGTAAAGCATGGTATGTCACTTACTCTAGGAACTAAGGTACTCATGGCAATAATCACGAAACGTAAACATAGATACGTAACAAACGCCCAACAGAACATGCTACGGGTAACAAACAGTGACATACCAAAGGCAAACATGATCATTGCTTGTAACTATAAAATACTATGCATATCCAATTGCCAATATCATAAAAGATAAGTCAAGAGGTACCCGCCTCAAATAGATCGAGCTAATAACCTCTATGTCGAAGTGCTCGTCCCGAATCCGAATCCTGAATAAATCAATGCATATATTTTATTTAGCCAAACTCATATGAATTAAACATCTAAATAAAATACTCATGCCTAATTAGGGAAAAATCCCAATCATTCTAGCATACAGATTTAACCTAACAAACGGAATATCACTCACCTCAACAGATCCCCAACATCCTCAACCGAACCTCAATCAGAACTATATCATTCCTTCACATTTTCTTCTTTTTAATCCAAGACATGAATCAACAACTCATAGGATCCTCTTTCAACGTAGATCATCTACAATATTAATCAAAGGGAAAAAAATCATATTAATGGCAACTTACACTGAGTCCTGGATAAGGATAAATTCAGATCCCATTCCATCTAATGAAGTAATTACGTTCATTCCACCCTAGTTTGGAAATATAACTTACCTCAGATCTGACTCATAGCTCCCTCTTTGGTGACTCGCGGCCACAAAGAAAATAGTTGCCGCAATTGCTGTCCGAAGTTAATAAAAATCACTGCCAGAAGCAAAGACACAGTTAACGCATCCTCCTATTCCAACATCGCATCCAAACCTCTACAAACTTAGAACAAAAATCAAAATGCCTTACCCAATCCTTGTGCCTGTAGTTTCCTTCCAGTCCAAAACCACATCAAGCAGTTGTTGAGATCGACAAAATTTAGATTAACGGTTCGATATCAGGGCACAGGTCAGACACGATCGACTGGAGGGATCTTGGGTTGCTGGCGCTAGTGCAGAAACAAGGCAGCAATCGCACCAGATCAGAGGCACGAGGAGGAAGGGAAGCTTCGGCCAGCGCCCAAGGACCAGACCTAGGGTTCGGCTGGTAGATCAATAGGGGGCTCAGCGGTGATCCGGAACTAGGGCTAGGGCAGAGGAAGAAAGGGAGAAAGATGAAGCTTGAAGCAGGTGGATACCTCAAGATGGCCTGCACAGCATGGGTGAGGAGGATCTCGGCAATCGTCGGCTGCTCAAGCAAGGACCAAGGTGGTGGTCGGCGCTCCTTTGCTGAGGACAGGCGGCCAGCGGTGTGCGGCTCGGGAGAAAAGAGGAAGAGGGGTGCGGCGTCGAGCGGCGTCGGCACCTAGGGCATAGGATCGCCCGGCTGAGGAGGAAATATTAGGAGGGCAGCTCGGCCGACGGTGGCTCGCGGAATCACTCTGCGAGGGGCAGCTGTCGGCAGGGGAGGGTGGAGAAGATGAGAAGTGGAGAAGAAGAAAACCGTCGGGGAACGGCGTCGGCCACACGCATGGGGGAGGAGAAAAGAAAATAAAGAAAAGAAAAAATAATAAAAAGGAAAAGAAAACTTTTCCTCGTTAAAATGGGGTAGCCTAAACAGGCTTTTCCAGACCCCATTTTTATCCCCGTTAACTCGTCCATACGAGCTCCGAAAAATTCCCGGAAAATTTCTAAAAATTCCAGAAAATTCCCTTATTATTATCCGCCATTTTTCGGTTTTTTACATTAGACTCGGCTTCTGATTCGTCCTCACTTTCGGATTCGTTGGTGTGGTCCCGAGCCGTCAACGCGAGAAAACTCGTCTGCTCGAATTCTTCGTCAACATCTTCCTCGAAAGAGGACTCGTCCCATGTCGCCTTTAGGGCTTTCTTCCTCCTTGGTTTCTTCGGATCTTTCTGGTTTGGGTAGTTTGCCTTGATGTGTCCCTTCTGATTGCACCCGTAGCACATTACCTTGAACTTCACTTTTAGTTGAACTTCCTTGGTTTGAATTGCCTTCTTCATGTCCTTCTTGTTGAAACCTTTCTTTTTCTTGTATAGTTTCTTTACCAGGTTGATGAGTTCCGTTGTTAGCTCGTCATCTTCATCGTTTGAGTCAGGTTCTTCTTCTGACTCCGGTTCGACTCTTCAGCGTGATCTTGGATCGCGTGTTTTACTTGTACCTACAACCAATGCTATACCTTTCTCGGTTGGCTGTGCATTAGTCTGCTTATGTAATTCAAATTCAGAAAAAAGCTCATCTAATTTAATTGAAGACAGGTCCTTAGAAACTTTGTAGGCATCTACCATTGACGCCACAAGGTATTCCTCGGAAAAGCATTAAGTGCGTACCTTATTACATCTCTATTTTCCACTTTCTGCCCGATAGCGTGGAGACAGTTAAGGATATCTTGAATACGTGCGTGAAGTTGACTAGCCGTCTCACCTTCTTGCAATTTTAGGTTATATAATTTATTGAACAACAAATCACGTTTACTTACTTTGGTTTCGGAGGTGCCTTCATGTAGTTCGATGAGCTTTTCTCATAGCTCCTTGGCGCTCGAGAATGGGCCGACACGGTTTAGCTCCTCCTTCATCAATCCACACTAGAGAGTGCATGTTGCTCTGGCATTTGCTTCCACCTTCTTGATTGTTACTGGATCCCAGTCTTCGCACGATGTTGGTTTGTCGTCTCCGTCAGTTGGTAGTTCGAGTCCAGTCTTGACGATCATCCACATCTCGAACTGGATCTTCAGGAAAATCTCCATTCTTCCCTTACAGTAACTGAAGTCTTCTCCAATGAAAAGCGGGGGACGGACGGTGTTGTAGCCTTCTTGTTGGACCATTTAGTGGATATGCACACACGAAAAAAATACAATATGTTCCAAGACTAGGTCTTGGATTAGTAGTGCAAGAATAAGGTTAATAACGAACTCGAGTGGTGTTGCACCGACTTTGAGCAAAAATCGATTCGAACGATAAAAAAAATTGGAATTTAGCAATAATACTAATTCCAAATGACTCCGAAAAATTGAAAAACACCACGAAAAATTGCTTGATTGGTGGTTTCACCAAATCAAAGTTACCCCACTCTGATACCAATTGTTGGAGCGTGATGCGCTAGAGAGGGGGGGGGGGGGTGAATAGCGCTTCTGGCTTTCACACGTTTCAGATTCGTAATACTGTCGAGTTAAAGCAATGGAAATAAAAGACAACAAAAGCGAACACAAGTATTCACTAGGTTTGGAGCCTAGGATGACTCCTACTACAAGGCCCACGATCGTTGATTGCTTTCTGTAGGCAACAACTATATCGCGCAAAGAGAGTACAAATATATATTACAATAAGTGCAATAATAAAAAACAATTATACCGACGACAGAATCAAAATCTCGGAGCTCCGGGTCGTCGGGGACTTGTAACAGCACTTCAGGGCGTCTTTTAGAGCAGCACGTTGTAGTAGAAGCACTTGAGAATTGTTGTTTTAAAGGTGTTGCTGGAACCCCCTTTTATGCACTGTTGGAGGCGCCTCCAACAAGCCGAGTCAGCCGCGTGGATCAGAATGGACCTGGTCGCAACTCATCCACTTGAAGGCGCCTTCAAGCCAATCCAAGGCGCCTCCAATCATTGGTCCAAGGCGCCTCCAGCTCCATCCGAGGCGCCTCCAGCGCTGCTTTACGGCCAGCTCACGTTCTGCACCCAAGGCACCTCGGACACTGTTCATCCGAGACTTAGCTTATTCCTTTTGTACCTGCAAGACATGTTAGTCCCAAAACTACAACATACCCTGCAAGACAATGTTAGCACATAAATAATAGTATGAATATAGAGTGTGACAGTCATCAGACTGTCCGGGTCTGATTTCGGATCTCCGATCGAAAACCCTAGATTGACCCGACGCTTACTGTTCCCTCTGCGGGGAACGCGTCATCACCTACTCCCCTTAGGAGAGATTACCTAGTGTTAGTCCGGTCCTCCAGACCGACTGGACTTTCTGCCGAGGGTTACCACCCCCTAGGATTTTTCTCCACCTAGGGTTACCACCCCCTAGGACCTAAGGTTACCCCCCTTAGAATTTTCCTCCACCTAGGGTTACCACCCCCTAGGACTTTTCTCCACCTAGGGTTACCACCCCCTAGGACCTAAGGTTACCCCCCCCCCCTTAGGATTTTCCTCCACCTAGGGTTACCAACCCCTAGGACCTAAGGTTACCACCCCTTAGGATTTTCACTTGCCTAATCGCAGTTAGGACTTTCCTGAAACACTTATTCAAGTACGTTAGACAATAATTAATCTTAACTTTGAACCCTTTGCCATTATCAAAATTCGGGTTCGATCGTCGGATGCTTCCTGCACCAACAATATCCTTGCTATGCGTGGTGCTATTTTGAGGGCCAGAGGCGTGACAAAGAAGGAAGCAATATAGATGCGACAGCTTGATCCATTGGCGGCACATTGGCGGCATATTGGAGGACAGCGATGGATGAGGCACATATTGGAGGACAATGTTGGATGAGGCCATAATTGTTGGAAATTTTATTTTCATATTTATTGCCTTTATATACTGTTTTTATGTGTTGTGATGCTATGTGTTGTGATGTGTGTGCATGCTAAAATTCCTCAATTTAAATAACTAAGTTGGAGAGGAATTATTTAAATAAATTCCACGGTCTCCATTACTAGTTTGTAAGTGATGCATTCAAACTTGCGCGTTGATTTTGATTGCCTTTCTCCATATCGGATGAGTTTGTTTGCAGATTACTAGATCAAACTTCCTCTATGGATAATTATAGGAAATTATTTAGGTATGTGTGATCTTCTCCATCTGAAGGGGCATAATCCTAATTAATGGACTAAGTATTAAGTAATGGTATACACTTAGGTGCATTTAATAGTATCCTCCTCATCAGAGCCACTGCTATGATTTATGTGATCGAAGATGAACCAACTATTAATTTTATTTATCATAAAGTTAGGTTGACAAGATAATAAAATTAATGGGTAAAACCTCCTCTTACAAATGTTTGAATTAGTATATGTCCACACTATCGTGGCATACGAAATTCATGGTGTTTTGAGGTGTTGGTGAATTTAAATTATATTGTTTGAGGAATCAATATTATTTTAAATTCTAAAGTTTTAACCAAATATTTTATTTTGTGATTCTTAGGATTTCAAAATGGCTTTCAATCCTCTTGCTGTTATTTTAAAAGAAAAAAAACTTACTGGTCCAAATAATATTGATTGGAAACGAAACTTGGACATTGTCTTAACTGCTGAAGAATACAAGTTCATACTTCTTGAGGTCTGTCATAGCGTGCCTGAAAAGGATTCTAGTGAAGAGAAGATTAAGAGACATAGGAAATGGGTCAAGATAGATGAGATGATGCGGTGTTACATTTTGACTTCTATGTCAAATGTGCTGCAACATCAGCATCAGGCCCTACCCATTGCCTATGACATGATGCTTAATCTCAAGGAATTCTTCGAACACCATAATCGGGTTGCCAGGTAGGAGGCCATGAGAAACTTAATGACGACCACCATAACTGAGGGGATACCCGTGAGGGATCATATCCTCAATGATGGCTCATTTGAATGAGATGGAAGTCCTTGGAGCTGAAATTGGTGGGGAACCCCAAGTTGATATCATTCTCCAAACACTGCCCAAAAGTTTTGAGCAGTTCCGCCTGAATTACAACATGAACAAAAGGGTTTATTCGTTGGCGAAACTTCTGACAGAACTCCAAGTGGCAGAAGGGCTTTTTCGTCAAAGTTCTCAAGTTCACATTGCTGAAAACGTTTCTGCTTCTAAGTCGAAAGGCAGAAAGAAGAAGAAGAAACAATTTGGTTCAGCAAAGAAAGTGATTCGACCTCTAGGGACTGGGCCGCAGGCAGGTGTGAAGAAGTCGAAAGGTAAGTGCTTCATATGCAAGCAGTCTGGACATTGGAAGGTGGGTTGTCCTCGTAGAAAGGAGAATAATAAAGGTATATCTTATTCATTAGTTGTTGAAACATGTTCAGCGGTGTTATCTACCGATACCTGGTGTGTAGATACAGGAGCCACTGATCATGTCTACAATTCATTTCAGGGGTTCCAGGAAACCAAACGACTACATGAAGGGGAGATCACAATCTACATGGGAAATGCTACGAGAGTGGTGGCTGTTGCAGTGGGAGATGTTTAGTTATCTTTTGATAGGAATAAAACTTTGATTTTGAGAAATTGTCTTTACGTACCATGTTTTAGAAAGAACTTAATTTCAATTTCTAAATTATTTATGGATGGATATTCTGTTTCTTTTGATGACAAAGTGGTTGTCAAGAAAAATAGGATGGTTATCTGTTCTAGTGCATTGGTTGACAATTTGTATACTCTTAATCCAATAACTCCCACAATGCAACAAATAGAAATTAATAACACATCTTCTAATTCTAATAAGAGAAATCAACCTTCAGCAATGAACCAAACATATCTTTGGCATCTAAGGTTGGGTCATATTAACTTGAAAATGATTCAAAGGTTAATAGTCGATGGACATTTGGGTTCATTGGTAGTGGAAAACTTTCCGACCTGCGAGTCTTGCTTGGAAGGAAAAATGACCAAAAGACCTTTTAAGGTAAAGGGGTATAGAGTTAAAGAAGTGTTGGAATTGGTTCATTCTGATTTGTGTGAGCCTATGACTATCCAGGCAAGAGGTGGTTTCAAATATTTTATCTCTTTTATAGACAACTATTCGAGATATGGATACATTACTTGATATGCCGCAAGTCTGAGTGCTTTGATAAGTTCAAAGAGTACAAGGCTGATATGGAGAAACGTCATGGTAAAAGTATCAAGACACTACGGTATGATCGTGGTTGAGAGTACCTCTTAGGAGAGTTTAGGAGTTACATATCAGAGGTCGAAATTCAATCCCAATTGGTTGTACCTGGTACACCCCAACAGAATGGTGTGGTGGAACGAAGGAATAGGACTCTTATGGAAATGATTAGATCAATGATGAGTTATCTAGAATTACCAAATTCGTTTTGTGGATATGCTCTCGAAACGACGGCGTACATTATGAACTTGGTACCTTCTAAGTCAGTACCCTCTACTCCCACAGAATTATGGAATGGGTGTAAGCTTAGTTTGAAACACATTCGGATTTGGGGTAGTCTAGCACATGTGCTGAAGAGAGACGCTGATAAGTTGGAATCACTTACAGAAGTTCGCTTGTTCGTGGGATATCCTAAAGGAATGAAAGGTGGTTTGTTTTATAATCCCAAAGATCAAAAGATCATTGTTAGCACCAATACCCGATTTTAAGAAGAGGATTATGTAATGAACCACAAGCCCATGAGTAAAATTGTTCTTGAGAAAATAAGAGAGGGCACTTCTATATTAGTACCAACGGTACAAGATGAGATACCACAAGTAACTGTAACACGTGTCACAAATGATACATAATTATAGGTAGTGCCTCACTGTAGTGGGAGGGTTATTAGGCACCCTGATAGATTCATGTTTTTGGGAGAGTCTTCGGACTTGATCCCTGGTGAACATGAAGTTGATCCCTGGATATATGATGAAGCACTCCAAGATAAAGATGCAGCATCTTAGCAAAGTGCAATAAACTCTGAAATAGAATCTATGCATTCTAATTAAGTTTGGGAGCTTGTAGAACCACCAAATGATGTAAAAGCCATTGGATGTAAATGAGTCTACAAAAGGAAAAGAGGAACAGACGGGAAGGTGAAAACCTTTAAAGCGAGGCTTGTTGCGAAGGGGTATACTCAGAAAGAGGGAATATATTATGAGGAAAGTTTTTCGCCAGTAGTCATGCTTAAGTCTATCCGGATTCTTTTATCTATTGCTGCTTATATGGATTATGAGATTTGACAAATGGATGTCAAGACAACTTTCCTTAATGGAAGTCTTGAAGAAAACATCTATATGAAGCAACCAGAGGGATTCATTGCGAAGGGCAAAGAGCGTCTTGTATGTAAGCTTAATCGGTCCATTTATGAATTGAAGCAAGCTTCAAGATCTTGGAACATCCGGTTTGATGAAGTGATCCAGTCTTATGGATTCATTCAGTGTTCAGATGAGTCTTGTATATATAAGAAAAGTGTCAGAAACGTGGTGGTATTTCTTGTACTATACGTAGACGATATTTTTCTCATTGGCAACAATGTCAAAGTATTGTCAGAAATAAGGGTATAGTTGTCCAAGCAGTTTGATATGAAGGACTTGGGAGAATGTGGACATATTCTTAGGATCAAAGTAATAAGGGATCGCAAGAAGATGATGTTGTGCTTATCCCAAGTTTCGTACATCTATACTATCCTAGATCATTTTAGCATGCAAAACTCCAAGAAAGGTTTTCTACCTTTTTGGTATGGAGTACCTTTATCTAAAGAGATGTGTCCTAAGACATCAAAGGAAATAGAGGAGATGAAGGCAGTTCCTTATGCTTCGGCTGTAGGAAGCCTAATGTATGCGATGCTATGTACGAGACCGGATATCTGTTTTGCCATGGGCATGGTTAGAAGATATCAAAGTAATCCAAGATAGGGGCATTGGATTGCCGTAAAGCATATATTAAAGTACCTGAAAAGGACTAGATATTATATGTTGGTTTACCAGGCAGATGATTTGCACATTGTGGGATACATGGATTCGGACTTCCAATCAGATAGGGACAGCAGTAAATCAACCTCGGGGTATGTGTTTACTTTGGGAGGTGGAGCAATAGCATGGAGAAGTGTCAAGTAGAAATGCGTTTCAGACTCCACCATAGAAGCTGAGTATGTGGCAGCCTCTGAGGTAGCCAAAGAAGCTGTATGGCTCATAAACTTCTTGATGGACTTAGATGTGATTCCTGGTTTTCCCAAAGTTATCACAATTTATTATGATAATAGTGGTGCAGTAGCAAACTCGAAGGAACCACGAGCCCATAAGGCAAGTAAACACATTGAGCACAAGTACCACCTGATATGAAACATCGTAAAACGAGGAGAGGTTGTTGTCACCAAGATTACATCAGTAGATAACCTGACAGATCCTTTCACTAAGGCCCTTCCGACGAGAGCTTTTGATAGGCATGTTGAGGAGATGAGAATCAAATGTATGACAGCATTTATGGCAGCATAGTCTTTTAGTATAAGTGGGAGATTGTTAGGATGTATACTATAAGCCTAGCTTTTGTATAAACATCTATCTTGAAATATTTTGAAATGAAAATCACTTTGATCAAATGCTTGCATTTTATATTTATATATATGTCAATGCAATTGTCCATTTAATTTATATTGTAGATAACATGGTGTGTGGTGCCACACAGAAGATCATTTTATTGATTCCTTATAAATTATAAATAGAAGCTCACAACCAAGATGGATTGGGACAAACCATTAGAATGGTTGTAGTGTAATTTAGTACTAGTTTATCTTAACTAAAAAATTACACTAGTATACTATGTGTGTATAAAGCAGGACCATTTGATGTTGTTCTTTTTATACTGACTGCATAAAAGAACAGAACCTATGTTATTATGGATGTGTGTACTCTTAATCCTGATATAATAACAAGCATGTATACTTAGTATTTATTTCTTTAACTTATCAATGGTTGAGATTTATTCGTTAAATCAATAGGCCCGATGAGTTGGGAGATAGTATTATTTATATGGTGTGTTTTGATTATAGAAGGAATCCGTGTCCTAATTATTTAGGCTAATGATGCCCCCTTGAGGAGCTCATAAGGATTATCATGTAAACCTACAAGTGGACTTAGTCCAGTATGGTAATAAAGTTGAGTGATACTACTTTTGGAATCCCAAGCCCATCAGGAGGTCTAAACCAATTTCTCCTCTAGGTCCCTGTTGTAGCCTCTATATAAAGCCTCGCATCCACCTATCCTTAACTTGTTTTAACTTGGTTTGGTTTAACTTGGTTTAGCCTGGTTTGGTTTAACTTGGTTTAACCTGGTTTGGTTTAACTTGGTTATAGAAAGGGAGATTTTTTCTAAACAGAATTATGTTATTTTTCCTTTTTTGTAACCAACGGCAAGGCTATAAAAAGGGGTAGGTGGTGGCCCCTAAAACCTAATTTCCCACAATTCTCTTCTCTCCAAGGGTCGGTGGCACACATCCTTCCCCTTGTGGCCGGTGCCCCTCATCTCCTCCCTCCTTGTGGCCGGCACCCATCCCCCCTTCCTTCTTGCTTAGGGTCGGCACCCCTTCACCTATTGCTAAGGGCCAGTGCCCCTTCACCTATTGCTAAGGGTCGACACCGTTCTCCCTTGGTGGGCGGCAGCTTGAAGAAGAGGAAGAAGAGGAAGAGAAGGAAGAAGATTAGAAGGTGTCCTATCCTAGAACCTCCTTTTGTAGCTGGTGGTTTGGAAACTGAGAAGAGAAGGAGGGTGATGTTGTCTTGGTAGATCGTCACCCACACAACGTCCAAGAAGAGGAGAGGAATACGACAGAAGATCGAGAGGTCTTTAGCTACAAAGAAAAGTACAACTAAGTCTTAATTCCACTGCGTAGTTAGTTAGTTTTCTTTGTATCATTTTTTAGAGTACTAACACAAGAGGCCAGTGATCTTATACTTCGATCAAGGTGTGCTTTAATCATTCAAGAACTTGCTTGATTGATCAAACACATGATTGATCGAACATGCGGGTTGCTAGGAAAAGTTTTGTTCTTGTATAGTTTTTTTGTACAGGAAAATTGAAACAAAACGGAATTCCAGAGCCTTCAGGTACATGATATTACCATAGTGTAGGATGTTGGATATTCTGTTAGACCCCTTGGTAGATGATTTGAGTTTGTGCTTATTATTAGGATGATCAAATCGCAGTATAGGATATCAAGCATCTTGATAAACCTTTATTTGTTATTTCATACCGCAGTGTGGTATTGAGTATCCTAATATACCCTTATTGTTATTTAGGCCTATGCTTATACGTTAGTAAGGTTCGACCAAGGTGTGGCTATATATTGTTATATTAGATGTGATTATACCTTTTCTGCTTATTATTACGTTGTTATATCCTAACGATCATTATCTCATATTCGTGGTTGAGAGAGTTGTTAGTGACCATTGACATATACTCTGTCTACCTATGGGACCATCCGTGGTAGAGCATTTTCCCTTAGACATTGAGTAGTTATTTACCCTGTCTGCCCACAGGACCATCCATGATAAAGCGTTCTCCTGTAGACAGTGACTAGTTACATATCTTGACTGCCCACGGGACCATCCATAGTAGAGCATTCTCCTATAGTCAATATTTGTTATGTGCTTTCTATATGTCGGTCATGCATTTGTTAGTACAAGTTCGGATGTACTATAGGTACTCCTGATTCGTTGGTTATACTTGGTTGAACAGGTTAGTGAAGTGTTATGTTATTAGTTATACTTGGTTGAGCAGGTTAGTGAAGTGTTATGTTATTGGTTATACTTGGTTGAGCGGGTTAGTAAAGTATTATATTATTGGTTATACTTTTAGTTAGTTGGTGATTATGTTGGGATACTTACGTTGGTTAATAAGCATTTTACTTGAGACTGTATCCTTTGATCTCATGATAGTATATTATTCATGCACTATCTTCTTTTATCCATTGAGTTGTTGTACTCACCACTCTTTATTTTTCCTTTGACTTTCAGGTTAGCAGATAGAGGAGGTGTTGTGTTACTCATAGGTCCTAGCCGCCTGCTCCACTCAAGTTTAGATTTCTATATGAGTTGTTAGTTTGCTTTCCACTGCTTATAGTTTTGGATTCTCTTTTTGTATCGAATGTTTATGCCGTTGGTTATGCTTTTAGTTAATTTAATATGTTCATTTGCACATGCATACATACACACATTGGTATTTAAAGAAAAAGTTAACAAGTTTTTATTTTGCATTGATGTTTAATTGGCTCGATCTGAGTTCGATATCGTATTTCTTATATTGTCACTAGGGGTTTCATCCGATTTAGTGGATAAATATACCCTCGGAGTGTGACAAGATCGAGTGGCACCAGTGTGATTAGGTGATAGTGTCGGGAAATTGGGTGGTCGGCGATCGATAACGCGGCAAAGACGACATGATTGGGGCATCGCGAGGGGAATAAGGGTGGTGGTCACACGATGGGAGGGCCATGACGGGAGGGCCGGCGACGTTGACCCCTTGTGATGACGACGACTACGACGTCATTGGTTGTTAGTCGATTCTTCGCAAAGGCAGGGAGGCAACAACGGCGAATCGGGAAGGGGGTAGGGCACTGGAGAATAGTGAAGAGAAATGAAATGAACTTAGGTTTCTATTTTTATAGTTAAGTTACTTTAATAATAACTTTATGTTAATTATATTAGTAACTCCCACTTAAGTGGTAATCCAAATAGACTTTTCCTAAGTATAATAGATCTTTCCCCTTAAAACGTCTCATCCAAGCTTGGAATAAATCACAAAAATTTCTAATTTTTTTAAAAAAAATCTATAAAGTTATTTCTCCAATAATAATTATTATTTAATTGTCGTATCTTACAACTTAATGTTAACATGATCAAGAGAATAAAATACAAATCCAAATTATTTAAGTTTTCTTAAATCATTTTCTATATTGATGTTTTTTGTTACATATTTTTTCCTAACTTTAACGCACATTATCATTGCATTAAAAAGGGAGAGATTGTTGATGCAGTTTGCACCAATGGTTAAATTTAAGTTTTGATGAATGAAAAATGAATTAAAGTTAGGTGTTGTGTTATCTAACCTTATTACGAACTATCTAGGACTTGACGGATCTGGAGAACCTGACATCAGGCTAAAATCCAGCTAGGTTTGTTGAACCTGATAGGTAGTGTGGAAGTCTAGATAGGTCAAGAATTGACCCGATATCTGACAGGAAATCCGGTTGGGTCCGTGAGACATGATAGCCAGCGGAAGTTCAGTTAGATCTATGGACCTAACAACTAGTGGGAAGACCTAGTGGATCAAAGATGAGTCAAGCGATTTTGCATGGTAAGTAAGGTAAGTCACTGGAGGAGAGTGTTCCAGTAAGGACGAGTCCCAATTATGGGTTTTAGGTGCAGGTCCAATTTAGACCCATTTTGGAAAATTAAATTGAGATCGTGACTAGATCCTGGTCTTTGGAAGATAGGATCTAATTAATAATGTAATTTCATTATTGTGTAACTTTGTTTTACAGGGTATAGCTTGTTATTTGGACTAACACATTTTGTAAGAACAAAAAGTGACTTAAACCTCGGGTGAACAGTGATCCGAGGTGCCTCCTGTTCAAGTGGAGGTGCCTCGAATGCTTCGGTCGAAGTCCCTGCTCAGAAGGGTGTGGAGGCGCCTCCCATGCGGATGGAGGCACCTTGAAACTTGGCGCTGGAGGTGCCTCAGAGAGCTTAGAAGGCACCTTCTAGAGGATAAATCCACTGGTTATGGGTTTTATCAATTCTGAAGATAAGGGGATAAAAGTTGCTGCTGGATGCACCTCGGACACAGTTAGAGGCACCCCCAACAATCCATATAAGCCTTATTTGAGCAGCCATCAAGACGCATCTTCTCCTCGAACTACAAAGACCTTTCTGCTACTGTGAACATGTCTGATTATTGTTGCACTACTGCTTCTGGCAAATCACTACTAACTCCTGAGTGCTTCTGGATCCTCTTTCTACAAGTTGGTAACAAAGTTAATTCTACATCTCTTTATTATTTGTAAAAGGGAATGTAGACTGTTACAACTTTCCTTTCTCGATTTCGAAAGAGGTTTCCTTACTACCCTTGGTCCGATGGATCATAGGTCTTGGAGTAGGAGTTGTCGAAGGTTCTGAACCAAGTAACTCCTCGTGTTCGAATTCTTTGTATTCTTTTTGTTTATATTTCTATTTTATTCCACCGTGCACTTTGATTTTAAAACGAAAAAGATAGATTTTTTTAAACACGTGGGATTCACCCCCCCCCCCTTCTTACGTGTGCACCAATCCTATAACCTCAACATCTCTAATTGATTTGATTTTTTCTTAATCGATTGCCATGTAATATGACTGTTCAAACATATACAGAACAACTCTTTTCACCCATCTAATCGATTAGTGAGTTATATCAATCGATTCGTGAGTTATATCAATCGATTTGACAGCTTCTAATCAATTTCCGTAATCGATTCAAAAGATTTTTTTTCATGAGATAAAGCAGTCTAATCGATTGCCCAAGAGATTTCCATACTCTCTGTTCTCTCGTGAAAATACTTTAATTGATTACCCAATAGATTAGTCAGGCCTTAATTGATTAAACCCCCTTTTATTCTTCATGAAATACAACCCCCAATCAATTCCCAATCGATTGGAACTGAGCTTAATCGATTGGCTTTAGCCTAATTGATTCCTGCCTCAGTGTGTTGTTGGTTGCTATTCGGAATATCATACTGGTTCCCCCGTACAAAAATTTTGTACAAGCCCTGAACCATTCCTAACAACCTATTGTTTTATTTAGAAATTAAATTTGGAATCGCAAACAGAACTTAACATTATTGATTTCAAATTCAATTTATCTGTTCTTAAAAGGTTTAGACTTGGATCGTAAACGATGCTTAACATTCTTAATCCAAATCCACCTATGTTACAAATTTGATTAACTATTTATTTCAGAGATCGGCTTCCAGGTTAAACATGGTGAGACACTAGGCATTCTTGGTTATGGGAGCATCCACCACTTCCTAGACAAACCCTTTCAACGAAATTCAATATTTAATCTCCTTATAGTAACCCTAGGTTTAACCAATAAGAACAATTGAATCACAAGATCAAAAAAACAAAGAAACACAAATTTGAGTCATAAATCTGAAACCTAGAAATGTTAGCCTCTTGTGTTTGGTATTTCAAGATCTAAACAAAAAGATGAACTAGTTATGATGTGGAAACTAATAACTAGTTATACCTTTTGTAGCTTATAGACCTCACGATCTTCTATCGTATTCCTCTTCTTATCTCAGACGTCGTGTGGGTGACGATCTACCGAGACGAGAATCCACCCAAGCTTCCTTCTTCTCCAAGCAAGTTTCGGCCACCACCAATCTTCAAGAGATGAAGAACTTTCGGCCACCAACCAAGCTCCAAGGGATGCTAAGAAACAAAGCCTCCTATCTCTCCTTCTTCCTCTAACAAGATTCGGCCACCACCAATCTCCTTGAGATGAAGAAGCCACCGGCCACACAAGGAAGAAGAATAGGAGAGAAAGAGGAAGAGAGGTCCAGCCACCACCAAGGAAGAGAGGAGTAATAGAAGATCTATTGTTGTTGTGAGGTGAGACACCTCTACCATCTCTTTTGTTGGATCGAGACCGCGCTAGAGGGGGGTGAATATCGCTCATGGCTTTCATGCGTTTCGAAATTAAAAACACGACGAGTAATGCAGCGGAAATAATACAAGAAATAAGCAGTCACACAGAAGACACCAAGGGTTTACTTGGTTCGGAGCATGTGTCGACTCCTACTCCAAGGCACATGCTCGTTGAGCATTTACGTTGGGCAACAACTATAATCTCGTAAAGATAGTTACAAATTTCAAGTACAATTAATAATGAAATATACCAACGACAAGATTAATAGTACATTCTGAGCTTGGGGGTTGTCGACATCAAGTTACGGCTTCGTCGGAACTTCTCGCTAGCAGCTGGTTGCGTAAGGATTGCTTTGATTGTGTTGCTGCAAAGGTGTTGCTCGAACCCCCTTTTATGCACTGTTGGAGGCTCCCAAAGCTTCACTAAGGTTCCTCAAACCCGCCGAGTCAACCACACGGATGAGCGCTGAAATCTTCTTCGCTGATCCGGTTGAAGGCGCCTCCATCAACCTTGAAGGCGCCTCCAAGCTGTCCAAGGCGCCTCCAACTCAATCTGAGGCGCCTCCAGCTCTACTATGCGCAAACTCAGCTCCTTTATGCCCGAGGCGCCTCTAAGCTCCATAGAGGCGCCTCGGACACTGTTCATCAGAGGGAAAACCTTGTTTTCTTGTACCTGCAAGACATGTTAGTCCCAAAACACAAACATATCCTACAAAACATAAATATGATAATCGAAATACTTTGACAGTCTCTGGACTGTCCGGTTCTGACTTCGGATTTTCGACCGAAAACCCTAGGTCGAACCGACGCCTACTGTTTCCTCTTCCGGGGAACGCGTCCTCACCTACTCCACTCAGGAGAGTTTACCTTTCACTAGTTCTGTCCTCCAGATCGACTGGACTTTTGCTTGGCGCTCGAGTCTTTTGGTCTTTATGCTAGACGTCCGGTCCACGACCCATCCAATCTTCTACCCGGTTCGCGACACCTGGATTTCAACCTAGGGTCACCGCCCCTAGGATTTTTGCCCGAAGACCTCGACCTGCCAAGGCTTTCCTCATAGGGTTACCGCCCCCTAGGGTTTTCCACTTGTCTAACCACAGCTAGGACTTTTTCCTAAGTACACTTAGGACTTTTCCTGCAATGCTCATTCAACATATTAGTAAACAAAACACCTAAACTTTGAACCCTTTGACATAATCAAAACATAGGTTCGATCGTCGGATGCTTCCCGCACCAACATCTTTTATATTCCTTGGTCTTGGCAAATAAGGAAAGTTTTAATAAAAACTTCCTTATTTTCTTTGCCATTGAAAGGAAAATTTAATTGATAAAAAAAAATTTCCTTTTCTTCTATTAATGTGGTCGGCCCCTACAACTCCTCCAAACAAGGAAAGTTTTAAACACAAAATAAAAACTTCCTAATTTATTTCTAGAAATTTTTAAAATAAAATTTCTTTAAAAATTCCCTTTATAGTTGGTTATAAAAGGAAACTTTTATAAATTAAAATCTCTCTATTAAAACATGTGGATGATTACAATAAGGAAAGTTTTCTCCAAAATTAAAATCTTCCTTTCAATCTACAAATAAGGAAAGATATCAAGCCTTTCTCTTAATCTTTTGTAGAAACTATAAAAGGTATAATTTAATTTTAAAACTCTCTTTTAAAATCATGTCTTCCATATTAGGAAAAATTAAAAAAAAATAAAATCCTTTTAATTTTATTATGGCCGGCCACCTAAGCTTGTGTTCAAGCTAGGTTGGCTACACTTCAATCCATCCAAACCTTATCTTGGTCGGCCCTTGCTTGGGCTCCAAGCTTGGCTTGGCCGGCCACCTAAGGATGGGTAAGAAAGTAGGTATAGGTGGGTATAAGACTTTATAAATAAGAGGCTACGACATGGACCGAAGGGAGGAATTGGATTTGGTCTCCCAATGAACTTGAGCTTCCCATATTCGCCCCGAACACCCAACTCGAGTTCATCAATAATAACTCATACCACTAAAGAGTTATTATTGAACTATCGCACTAATCACATATTACTATATAGGCGCCTTCTTATTATGAGTGTGTTAATCTCCCTGTGTTTAAGATATCAAATGTCCACTAATTAAATGAGTTACTGACAACTCACTTAATTAATATCTAACTCCAAGTGTAGTACCACTCAATTTTATTGTCATATCGGACTAAGCCCACCTACAGGGTTTACATGACAATCCTTATGAGCTCCTCTTGGGGGCATTATCAACCTAGATTACTAGGACACAATTTCATTTTATAATCACTACAAAAAAAACCCTCATAGACATCAGTTTTCCACCGCTGTCTATTACATTTTCGGCCAATGTCTATGAAGGTGATGTAAAAGGTCTGTCATTTTAGACATCGGATTAAAACCGGTGTAGTATCACTTAACGACATCGGGTGTAAAACCGATGTAATATTATATGTTAATAACACTAGTTTTGACAGCGGTATACGACCGATATAATATCAGTTAATGACACTGGTTTTGCAACGGTGGAAAACCGATATAATATCAATATTGTTTAACGACACAAATCCGATTTCTGAAATAGTGAAAACCCAATATTATCACCAAGAAAATCATAAAATTAAGTTAATATTATTAATTCACTAACAAAATCACAAATAAAAATGCACCGATGTATCTAAACATACCAAGTCAATATCCATATAACCAACACATAAATATTCTTCTTACAACATAAAAAGATAATAGATTTTGTGCACATCAAGTCGGTATCCACAAATTACACATAACTATTCTTCTTACAACATCAAAAGGTAATAGATAGTACACAAATATGTTTCTTACTGGTGCCAACGTTATCCTTCTTGCTCTATGCATAGTAGCTAAGTTTACCCGTGAAGCTAAACCGGGCACAGATAATCCTCCAGAACTGATGCTTCTTCCCATGTTACCACTGCCAACAATGTTGCCTACAGAGCTTGTAAGTCTTGGCCCTACATTACCCAATACTGGAGAAACTCCCAAACCAGGAACAGAACTACGATTCCCAGAAGCTAAACTTGAGGAAATACCAGTTATTGACCCAGTGACTCCATTAATATTACTACTACTAAAAGCATGATTTCCAACAACATTAATACCCCCTTCTATTTGTGACACCAGAGCCATGAGGCATCTGCATGAAAAAAAATCCAAAATCAATACTATAAAACACATTCAAAGGACCATATGATGCAGTGAAGTAATGTGGAAATAAAGTCATGCCAGACTTGAGATAATGCAACCAAAAGATTGTTTGATGAGAACTGTCCACTAGGAATGCTTCCTCCTGGTTGCTGAACACCACCTGATGGTACAACACCCATTGTGGCCTCTCTAGATGCAAGCGAACTAGGCACATTTGGCAGGTTGAAGCTTCCATGAATATTATGCAATCCTTGAAGACCACCTATTTTTTTACAAACCATAATCAAAATTCCACATACAAGCAAAATTTCACATGAATATGTTAATAAAGTTTATGTAGGAATGTCTAACCAGAAGGATGGAACCTAGGCACTGCTGCTGACTGGCCAGAAAACAATGTGGTATAGGGTCGGCCTGAGGAGTCCGCAAGATTAGATGTTGAACCATTAAGAGTTGACTGTACCAAGAGACCCAGTAATTTGATCAACAAAAGCAAGACTAGTAAAAGCACAGGGCATGGGCTAGGTGCTAACAAACTTGGTATGCTAACCAACAAGAAAGAAACAACCGCGTCAAGTTAGTATTTACATAAACTGTATTGAACATCTGCACCAAACAACAAAAGCTACTCATCTCTAACAATTGAAACTCAGCTAAGAATAAGGGATTATATTATTAATACCAAGAGTAAAATTACATCAGATACAAATCCCATACATAAAATAACAGATAGGTAATTTGGGATGAATATTGAAGTCTATAACTATTTATTCTACTTCTCTCCATCAAGCTAGAACATAATGGAGCATAGACATTGATGGTGCTTAGTTTGTCAAGTTGTACTCAATAAAGATTTGATTATCAATTTAGTAACCTTGTGATTTCTTAAACCATGCTCTAAAATTTTGTTTGACAGCATAGATAACTTACTTAAATTGGAACATACCCTAGTGATTTCTCTGTATACACCCTAGTATGATGTTTATGAAATCTATCTGGTAATCATGAATAATACCAAGGAGAATCCAGTGATCATGAAAAATAGTTTTAAGTAAATAAATTAATTCCATCAACGAGAGAAAATATCCCAAATAATCCTCACAAAATGTCTAGATGAAGCCTTTTGCAACTAAGTGTATTTTCTACTTATCAATGTTGTCAACCACAACTATATTTAACAATAAAAACTATAGTTGTTAAATCATACAATTCAAAATTCTCGGGGGCACTACTCAGTTAGTAGGCACAAGATCCAGTTATGTTAACAAGAGTATTACATGTCAACTGAAAATGAGATGCAATTAAAAAAAAAAATATCAAGTAGCATTTCATCAACTTGAAAATATCAGCAGTTATCTCATAAAATTAATTGGTCTAAAAGGAAAACTATGATTTTGTCTCACAAATTTTCCATAGAAAATATATGGAAAGGAGAGAATTAGAAAAACCTGAACATCGAGCATACAGGTTATACAGTCCTATGTCATGCGAATGAGACTAGAAAATGCAATTAATAAACTGAAAATCAGAAAAGCAAGAGTTACATTTAGAAGCCAAGACATTATAACTTTGCCAAGTTACATTTGGACTTTGATAAAATGTTACCCATCAGTAATAAAATTGTGAATAATGAAACAGGTATAAACATCTGTAAGCTATGAAACATCAACTGACAAGAAGATTACCAGTATATAAGTCAGTTGTTTGTTCTCCTCCTCTAGAAAATTTTCCTATTCGAGAGATGAAAACCATTAAGAGCAGAAACAAAATTAAGAGAGAAAAAACATTCAACAAATTGAAACTCGAGGGAATATGTATGCCAACATTCTTCTTGTGCATCTTCCAGATTTCCATCTAGAATTGGCAAGAAATGAGAATCAATTCAACAGCACAAAGGTAATCTCAATTGAAATGACAAGCAAATACCATTAAACAAATTTCTCACTTGCTTTTCCCTTACGCTGGTGACCCAATCTGGAGTGCCTCCTCAATAGGAATCATTTCCTTTGGGTAAAGGGAGTTGAGATCCTCACCCTTAAGATGCCTAATTCGCACAGAACAAAGCCATCATAAGAGAGCACAAACTTCACCAGATGAGTGATACATATGAACCATATGAATCAAACAATATATTAGCACACCAAACCTTAGTTCAATATGCATGTTGTCGTTTTCTTTCTTAACTCGCTCAATTTCAACGCTCAGACTCTGCAAAAGACAGCAATTTGCTTCACGGAAAATTGAAAATGATTCATTTGGTGTAGAGAGAAAAATTGATTTAAAAATGAGATGAATGGAATAAAAAAAATAGAATCTCCATGATTTTGCACAAGATATTAGAAATTTTCTTATTCACCATTTAGATTCATGGACAAAACTAGAGTCATCTAAAACAAAGGAAGAGAGAGAGAGAAAAAAGTGCATTTTTAATTTAGCAACGATACCTCATGCTTGGCATCCCAGAGCTTTTCGCCAGAGTTTGTTTGGTACCTCATGCTATTTTTTTTTTTCCTAATTTTGCGCCAAGGGAAAATGTTTTTATCTGAGATTATTATTCGCAGAGTTCGCATTAAGTGAGCAAACTAAAACGTAAAACGTGTAATATTTGAGAAATCTAAAATTAGGAAATAAGACCAAGAAGGAAGGGAAAGGGAGAACGGAGGTGAAGACAAAGAAGCAAAGATAAGCAACAAGAGAGTTGGGGATATTAAAAGCAAGAAGGGAAAAAGGGGGGAAAGAGAGCTTCATCTTGGGAGCCCAAAGGAATCGGGTTCTCAGATAAAGCACCGAAAAAGAAGAGGAAAGGAAGAAATTTTGGATCCAACATTTATGGGATCATTCAAAAATAATACGAAGCAGGAAGATGAACACAAAACAAACCAAAAAACCACCGAACTCAGACCTAAACCTCGATCATTGTCCCCGTAGCCGTACGTTCACAGAGCTCCTAACCAAGTTCCCCTCAAGATTGCTCAAACCAAAATCAACTCCACCACCGAAGAAAGAAACAATAAAAAAGAAGACAGATGGATATTAGAAAGAATAAGAAAACCTCGAACATGCCTACCGAGACTCATTAGTCAAGATTCAGTCTCTCCATCCTCTCCACGCAGCAAAACTGGGACAAAAGAGGTGGAGCAAAATGCAAGAAAACTGAGAGAGGAGAGTACCGAACACGCTGTCTCGAATCCAACGCCGACCACAGGAAACGAAGACTCTTACTCGATTTCTCGATTCCGCTCTTCAATCGGATTCCATTGATCCTGGATGAAACTAGAGTCATCTTCATTTGGTGTGGTTGTCCTGATCGAGAGAGGAAGAGGCGTCGATCTAGGAAGGGAAGAGGGAGATGAGGCTAAGAGATTGTCGGACGGCTAGCGGCGAGGAGGAAAGTGATCGTGGCGTTGCAATGGTATAGGGTGGACGGCGCGATATAGATTTAGGTTTGGAGAGAAGAGTGAAGTGTTACAAATTTTGGCTAAGTATTAGTGGGAAAATTAAATTATTTTATTTTATCATAGACACCGGGTTTTAAAAATCACTGTTAAAATCGGTGTCTATTAACAAAAAAAATGCACTCATAGACATCGGCTTAAAAACCGATGTCTATGAGCGAAACTATGCGCTTATAGACATCGGTTTTTGCTTAAAACCGTTGTTGTTCCACCGATGTCTATGAGGATTTTTCTTGTAGTGAATCAACAACACACCATATAAATAATATCATTTCCCAACTTATCAGGCCTATTGATTTATCGAACTAAATCACACCCTTTGATAAATTAAATAAATGAATAGTGCGTATATGTGCTTGTTATTATATCATGATTAAGAGCACACACTTCCATAATAACAAAGGTTTTGTTCTTTTATGCCGTCAGTATAAAAAGAACTTACCTTAAATGGTCCTGCTCAATACACTCATAGTGTACTAGTGTAATTTTATAGTCAAGATAAACTAATATCAAATTATACTATGACTATTGCAATGGTTTGTTTCTACCCATCTTAGTCATGAGCTACTATTTATAATTTATAAGGAATTGATAACATGATCTTCTGTGTGTGACACCACACACCATATTATCTACAATATAAATTAATTGAACAACTACACTTAACATATAAATGTAGACATTTGACCAATGTGATTCTTTATTTCAAAATAAATGTTTACAAAAAGCTAGGCTTTTAGTAAACACTCTAAAAATCTCCCACTTATACTAAATGACTATGCTGTCATAAATGCTGTCATACATCTGATTCCCATTCCTTCAACATGCCGATCAAAAGCTTTCACCGGAAGGGCCTTAGTGAAAGGATCTGTCAGGTTATCTGCTGATGCAATCTTGGCGACAACAACTTCTCCTCGCTTTACGATGTCTCGTATCAGGTGGTACTTACGCTCTATGTGTTTACTCGCCTTATGGGCTCGTGGTTCCTTCGAGTTTGCTACTGCACCACTATTATCACAATAAATTGTGATGATTTTGAACAAACCAGGAATCACATCTAAGTCCATTAGGAAGTTCCTAAGCCATACACCTTCTTTAGCTGCCTTAGAAGCTGCCACATACTCTGCTTCCATGGTTGAGTCTAAAACACATTTATTCTTAACACTCCTCCATGCAATGACTCCACCTCCTAAAGTAAACGCATAGCCTGATGTAGACTTACTATTGTCCCTATCTAATTGGAAGTTAGAATCTGTGTAACCCACAGGGAGCAAATCATCTACTTGAAAAACCAGCATATAATCTCTAGTCCTTCTCAAGTACTTTAATATATGCTTTACGGCAGTCCAATGTCCCTATCCTGGATTACTTTGATATCTGCTAACCATGTCCATGGCAAAACAGATATCCGGTCTCGTGCACAACATAGCATACATTAGGCTTCCTACAGCTGAAGCATAAGGAACTGCCTTCATCTCTTCTGATATAGGTTAGGTTTCATAGGCCCCCGGTAAGAAAGGGAAAGGATATAACCAAATGGAGAAGATAGGTCAATATCGGCCGGGATATACCACAAAAGAAGTAGGTCGATATCGGCCGAGATATGCCTCAAAGGAGGTAGACCAATATCGATCGAGACACACCTTCGAGAAGGAAAGCCAATATCGGCCGGGATATGCCTCTAAGAAGGCCGACCCATATTGATCAGCATGTACCTTAAAGGAGGTAGACTAATATCGGCCGGGATATACCTCGAACGAGGCAGACCCATATTGATTAGCATATACCTCGAAGGAGGTAGACCAATATCAATTGAAACACAACTTCGAGAAGGAAAGCCAATATCGGCCGGGATATGCCTCCAAAGAGGCAGACCCATATTGATCAGCACATACCTTAAAGGAGGTAGGCTAATATCGGCCGGGATATGCCTCCAAGGAGGCAAACCCATATTGATCAGCATATACCTCGAAGGAGGTAGACCAATATCGATCGAGACACACCTTCGAGAAGGAAAGCCGATATCAGCCGGGATATGCCTCCAAAGAGGCAGACCCATATTGATCAGCATATACCTCGAAGGAGCTAGACCAATACCAATCGAGACACACCTTCGAGAAGGAAAGCCAATATCGGTCGGGATATGCCTCCAAGGAGGCAGACCCATATCGATCAGCATGTACTTTAAAGGAGGTAGACTAATATCGGCCGAGATATACCTCGAAGGAGGTAGGCTAATATCGATCGAGACATACCTTTAAGAAGGAAAGCCAAACATTAGTCAGCCTGAATAATACCTTGAAAAGATACTTGATAAAAATTCCATACTTAATAAGATATAGTCCAGTGCCAGCTGGGATAATAAACATAGAGGAGCACGAACGGGCACTGAGCCTCATGAAAAGTAATAATAATTGATCAAACCTAATTAAGCTCAGCCCCGATCAATACGAGGAACATTAGTATATTAAGCTATCTATGATGTAATAAAAGCGGGAGGTGCGAGTAGGAAAGATGGAAATACTTTACAAGAACTTGTGAAACAGAAGAGAAGTAGTATTTCAAATAAAGCAGTTCATGAAGATATTTGCAGCATGTGATTGTATAATAGGTGTTATATATTTGGCGGGAAATGTGTTTTTAGACTATTTTGTAGGTACTAGACGACAAAGAAGGTACATTTGGGGTACAAAAAGATTCCTTAAAAGTCATTTACTACAAGTACATGACTTACATCATCTCATAACAAACTCTAACAAACTGGGGTCCACTTCATGACTATGGGGGTTATATGAAGTGGTATAAAAAGGAGAATCCTCTCCGTTGGCTAGGTAAGTTCACATCATTGCGCACATTCATTTCTCAACTACTGTTCATCTTCTTCCTCCTTCTTCCACATCAAGAGAGATCACTGACTTGAGCGTCGGAGGGCCTAGCAAGGGATTCCCACCCCGGTTTTAGGTCACTAACGGTAGTGTTAGTTGGTCTCTTGTGCGCAAGAAGTCTTGGTAGCTCCGAATCTGGGTGTTCTTCGATCGGATCTCCTCATCGCCATTGGTATCTTACATCGAGAGGACACTTTGGTGGCTTCATCTTCTTGGATCCGCTTTGGGTTTCTCGGATCGGCGTTCCACAGGTATTATTCTCCATCAGCAGTAGGTTCTTTCTCTCGACTCTCCGTTTTGTCCAGCTTTTCAAACAGGATCAAATTTGGCACCGTCTGTGGAAAATTCACCTAAATCTGAGACTACAAGATGGAAGAGGCTGGAAAATCAAATCTACTCACTATTAGCCGTGAAGATCTAGATTTTCTCATTAATACTCATGTACAGAAAGCTTTGCAACAACAATAACAACAACATCAAGTTTATACTGGGGCTACTCTACTGGTAGCTCATAATCTGGCGATCCCGACTTCTGAGCATTGTAGGGGAAAAGAGTCGGAAGAAGAAGATCATGTGTATTTCCCTTCGGCCATTGCCTCTCCGACTAGGCATCCTCGAGCTTTCCTTCGCACTCCTTTGATACAAGGAGGACGAAGGGCTGTATTTCAGGAATCCTCTGGCAAGGCGCCAGACAAAGAAAGACATAAAGTTATGATAATGGTAGCTAGTGACAGCTCGCTGGAAAGAGTTATCTCTCCATTTTCTCAAAGTGTACTGGATGATCTGCTTCCCAAGCGGTATCAAAATCCTCAGATCGGCGAGTACACTGGAACTACAGATCTAAAGGATCATTTATTAAAATTTGAGAATGTAGCATTATTATAACAATTTTCTGATGGAGTGAAGTGTCGAATGTTCCTTACAACACTTGGGGAAGCAGCTCAGGTTTACATCTATTCTGATTCTTAGTTAGTGGCCCAACAATTATCAGGTCCAGTTTCAAGAAGTAAATATACAAAATGTTCCTCGATCTGAGAATCAAGTAGCAAATGAATTAGCTAACTTGGCCTCTGCTATAACACCATGGAGCCTGGATCGGCCGGTTGAGCAAACATTGTTAGTATCTTGTATTGAAAGACATGCTGATGTAAAGATATAAGGTGACTGGAGGGCACAAATCATATTATAATTGCAGTAAGGTATTCTTCCAATTGATGTAGAACAAGCAAGGATATTTAAGAAGAGGGCTGCTCAATATACTATGATAGGGGAACAATTATATAAAAGGGCTTTCTCTAGACCTTTACTTAAATGTATTGGAACATAAGATATACAATATATCTTGCAAGAGGTTCATCAGGGGTCATGTGGCAGTCATATAGGAGGAATGTCCTTAGCCCACAGAATTTTATTAACAGGATATTTCTGGCCTACTTTACATGAAGATGCTGCTAAATTTGTAAGAATTTGTATTTCTTGTCAGAAACATCAGAATATTTCACACCATCCTACACAATTGTTAAGAACCTCTATAGTTTCCTGTCATTTTGATTAATGGGGCATAGATATAATTGGTCCATTTCTTATGGCAACTGCACAAAGAAGATTTTTTATTAGTAGCAGTGGATTATTTCTCTAAATGGGTAGAAGCAGAACCTTTAGCTCGGATTACTGAAGATGCAGTTATTAAATTCATATGGAAAATATTGTATGCAGATTTGGTATTCCTCGCAAATTAGTTTCTAATAATGGAAGGCAGTTTCAAGGAGACAGAATCCTAGACTGGTGCAAAAGCTACGGCATTACTCAAGCATTTACCTCTGTGGCATATCCACATAGTAATGGGCAAGCAGAAGTAACTAACAGAGAAATTATAAGGGGCCTAAAAACCAAACTGGATCATATTGGTGGCAGTTGGGTAGATGAGCTACCTAGTGTTCTTTGGGCATATCGTAATACACCCTGAGAAGCTATAGGGATCACTCCTTTCCAACTAATTTATGGGGGAGAAGCTATCATTCCTATAGAGGTAGGCGTAGAATCTGATAGAAGACAACTATATGACAATGACAATGCGGGTCAACGACTTATGGAACTAGATCTGATAGAAGAAATTAGAGACAAAGCTGCAACTCGTCTCAGATCATACCGACAACAAATGAGGCAAAATTATAATAGGAGAGTCATCCCAAGATTCTTTCAGGTGGGAGATCTAGTATGGAAACGTGTCAAGTCCGCTGGGGATGTTAACAAATTGGCACCACAATAGGGGAGACCCTACAAGGTACTAGAAAAACTTGCACCGGGTTCATATTATCTCCAAGATGCAGAAGGAAGAATTCTCAAGTGTTCATGGAGTGCAAATCATTTACAGCCCTACCATACTTAACAATCTTATATTGCTTGAGAAATATAAATATCCTTGAATGAGAGAATTAATTCCTCCCCAGTATATTCCAATCACCTAAGCAGGCGAAGCTTAGCATGTCCAAGGGAACAAATCAAATTTATTTTAAGCAAGTTTCCTCCATTCGGTTCTGCAAAAAGTTGATAAGTATGCTTGCAATTTATGTACTTCATATAATTTTGTGAATACAGTGCAGGCCAAATATCGCCCGAAAAATAGAGCATGGTTTAAATAACATGATGATCACCGGGCATTATTCCACTCAAGCATCTGTCAATTGGGGGCTTTTAAGGAGGAACTGCCCAGGCTTCCTTAAGGATTCTCAAAGACTTTAAAACCATCACAAGGTTGGTGCAAGCATTTTAGTTTCCCTCAAATAATAGTCGATTGGGAAATCTCTTGAAGTAACCCGGACGGTACTTCTTGAGAGGAACCGGAGACTTTAAACTATTATAAAAGCATAGTCGATCGGGAAATCTCATGAAGTAACTCGGACGGGTCTTCATGGGTGGAACCGAAGACTTTAAACTATCATAAAAGCATAGTCGATCGGGAAATCTCATGAAGTAACTCGGACGGGTCTTCATGGGTGGAACCGGAGACTTTAAACTATCATAAAAGCACAGTCGATCGGGGAATCTCATGAAGTAACTCAGACGGGTCTTCTTGGGAGGAATCGGAGACTTTAAACTATCATAAAAGCATAGTCGATTGGGAAATCTCATGAAGTAACTCGAACGGGTCTTCATGGGTGGAACCGGAGACTTTAAACTATCATAAAAGCACAGTCGATCGGGAAATCTCATGAAGTAACTAGGACGGGTCTTCATGGGTGGAACCGGAGACTTTAAACTATCATAAAAGCATAGTCGATCGGGAAATCTCATGAAGTAACTAGGACGGGTCTTCATGGGAGGAACCAGAGACTCTAAACCATCACAGAACATAGTCGATCGGGAAATCTCATGAAGTAACTCGGACGGGTCTTCATGAGAGGAACCGGAGACTCTAAACCATCACAGAACATAGTTGATCGGGAAATCTCATGAAGTAACTCGGACGGGTCTTTATGGGAGGAACCGGAGACTTTAAACTATCACGGAACATAGTCGATCGGGAAATCTCATGAAGTAACTCGGACGGGTCTTTATGGGAGGAACCAGAGACTTTAAACTATCACGGAACATAGTCGATCGGGAAATCTCATGAAGTAACTCGGACGGGTCTTCATGGGAGGAACCGGAGACTTTAAACTATCATGAAACACAGTCGATCGGGAAATCTCATGAAGTAACTCGGACGGGTCTTCATGTAACGCCCCGCCCCTTCTTGCTTAAGCTGATGGGGGTTACTTATCTTTTCTTCTTTAAAACAGCGGAAGTCTTATCTATAGTATATATATATATTTTTTTTCCTTTAAACTTTCACTTCACTTTTCAAAACATTATCACTAACTACCTATCATATGGGTCACATAACATGCTTAGCATAAATTTAAACCATAATACTAAAGAGCATGATGAAGTGTCATAGAGTCATAAAAGAACAACATGAACATAATTCTTATTAACTAGAAGCAGGTCTTTTTCTTTAGCCGAGTCACTACTACACACGTCCTCCTTACCCCCTCCTGCTGCTCCCTTAGTACATCCATTCTTTGCCCTTATCTGTGGTACAAGGAAAGTAAGCTGTGAGCACTCAAGGCTCAGTAAGATCCTTTCCTACTCACAAAAATTGTATAGCATAAATAAAACTTCAAGGCATAAAGCATAAAGACAACTCATCATATCATGTTTAGAAGCATCATATCATAACATAATCATATGGTATCATGGCATATCCTAATAAAGTCATAATGTGCATCCTAACATAACATAATCATGATCATAACATATCCTAACATAATCATAAGGTTCATCCTAACATAACATAACATAATCATAGGCATCATGGTGTATCGTAACATAATCATAATGTGTTATGCAAGATGACTTTCAAAAACATGATTCATGCAATAACATATGCAACATGTCCTTTGAAAACTTATTACTTGTATACTTAAACATATTCATAACATGATTAGGGCCCCGGCTTGTACCACATACAAAAATGCACGCGTCCCATGTAGGTCCAAGGTAGCAAGTCTTGAACCCTACAAGGCATACATAACTAGGCCCATTTCTTAGTCCATCGACCTAGGGGCACTTAGGAGTCCATCCCTAACGAGACCCGTTTCTTAGTCCATCGACCCCGGGGCGCTTATGGAGCCCACCCTTGGTACAAGCCATATAAAGTAAAGTAGCATGTCATACATATCATGGTTCTTATCATTTCTTGCACATCGTATTTCTTATCATATCATACCATATAGAATTTTGGGCACACAGCTCATCATAATGGTATGTAAAATTTGGGCACACAGCACATCATAAATACATGCATAGTTTGGGCACACAGCTCATCATAAATAGCATGCAATCTTGGGCACACAGCTCATCATATATATCATGCATAAATTGGGCACACAGCTGATCATAACTAACACACAGCATAGCATATGGGTTTCCATCATGTATAGATCATAAGTGTGCATAATTAAACATAGAAGCATAGCAATCTCATAAACATGGCGTATAAGATACATGGGAAACATAATTAGATTTCTAACCCTAATGTCTTATAGTGGCCGAAACATATAGATTGGGTTTTAGGTAAAAACTCCATACCAACATGTGAACCCTAAATAAGTATCATTTCTTATACCATAAGAAAACACCATGAGCAAGTTTAGGTAGAGTTCTAGGTTTCTTAAACTTACAACTTATCATGGCCGAAACTTATCAAGCATACATTGGGTTAAAAATTATCATTCAAGCTTGTGAACCCTAAACAACTTTCATAGCAATCATTTCAAGGAACAACATGAGCATAGTTGAGTTAGGTTTTAAGTTTCCTAGGCCCTTAAACATGACATGGCCGAAACTTGTAGGACTTAAAGCTAGGGTTCAAGTGTCCTAAAAGCATGAGAACCTTAAACAACTTTCATAGCAAATATTTCAAGGAACAACATGAGCATAGTTGAGTTAGGTTTTAAGTTTCCTAGGCACTTAAACATGACATGGCCGAAACTTGTAGGACTTAAAGCTAGGGTTCAAGTGTCCTAAAAGCATGAGAACCTTAAACAACTTTCATAGCAAATATCTCAAGGAACAACATGAGCATAGTTGAGTTAGGTTCTAAGTTTCCTAGGTCTTAAAACCTTGTGTGGCCGAAAGTTATAGAGCATGTAACCAAATTTTTTCATGCAACAAACAAGCCTAAGAACATTAAGTTAGTTTCATATCATTTCATCAAGAAGGTCATGAGCATCTTAGACTTGTTTTAAACTCTCCTAGGCCTCAAATCTAAACATGGCCGAACCTTCATAGACATGAAATATAGTTCAAATCAACATACAATCATGGGCATATCATAATAGCTTCATATCTTATCTTAGGGAGATCATGGCATGCTTAGTTTTAAGTTAAAGCTCTCCTAGGCCCTTAGTTCTACCATGGCCAAATATTCATGAGCATGAAAATGAAGTTCTAATCAACATACAAGTAGGAGAAAATGTTAACAATACCATTATCATAGGGCACCTATCATAAGAACAAAGGAGTATGTTTTAGTTTAAGGCTTAAGCTTACCTAATTCTTTTGTTCATGCTTGGCCGAAAGTCTAGGATCATGAATCTAAGTTCTAACTAAACATTCTAGCATAGAAACATAAAATAAATCCCTACCATAAAATACATGTCACAAGAAACATATCAAGCATGTCGAAATTTAGATCTTTACATTCCCTAGGTCCTTCCTTTGGTCTTATCTTGGCCGAAATTCTTCATGAGGTTTGCTTAGATTTTTATGTAACCGAATCTTCATAGAACACACAAAAACTATTGTACCACAGGTGAGGGAAACTTACATCCTTTCGCTTGTGGTTTTCCTTAGAGAGAAAAGTATTCTAGATGCCAAGGAAGGAGAAAGCTTCTTCTTCTTGTACCTCCTTTTGTTTCTTTTGCTTGGAAGGGCTAGGACTTGAAGGCTTCTTCACGGAAATTAGTTTTCTTGGAGAAGAACTTAACTTAGCTATTGGGATGAGGAGAGGAAAAAGTTCTTGGTTCGGTGAGGAATGAAGAAGGAAGAAGGAGGAAGAAAGAAAAGGACTTACTCTCTTATTTTTCTTCTCCCAAATCTATTTATTCCTTTGTTAAATGAAACATGTTTTCATTCATTCCCTCAACTCTTCTTCTCCATCATTCTTTTAATTCCCACGAAAATTGAGAGAGGGAGGGAAGTAAGCAATTCCTCTTTTGCTTGCTCCTTTTCTTAACCAAGAAGAAAAGAAGGTAAGCCACTTGGTTTTCTCTTGCTCTTTTGCTTAGTTTTCTTTTATTTCCTCCTCACCTTTAATTAATTTTTCATCCCTTTCCATCCAACTATTACTCCTTATCCTAGTGGTTATCATGCATCAATTTATCTCCATCATTTGTGGGAGGCTCAAGGTTCAATCCTTGACCTCACCTCTTCTTATTCTATATTTTTGTTTTTATTTTTCCTTTTCTCTTATTCTTTTCATTTCTATGCTCTAAGGAAAAATAATACTCATATACCTATCTTATAATTTCGTGGGTGTTACACTTCATGGGAGGAACCGGAGACTCTAAACCATCATAGAACATAGTCGATCGGGAAATCTAATGAAGTAACTCGGACGGGTCTTCATGGGAGAAACCGGAGACTCTAAACCATCACAGAACATAGTCGATCGGGAATCTCATGAAGTAACCCGGACGGGTCTTCATGGGAGGAACCAGAGACTTCAAGGCCTAATCAATCAGGATTATATTGGCAAGATTAATACAAAGTTATATGGATTTATTCACAAAATCGGTTGACATTTTACTGAATCAGAAGCTAGGGTGCAAAGGGGATTCTATGCATATGGCACATTTTCTATCCGAAGGCCCATTTACATGGAAATCTTTATTTGAAATCGCTTGGAGTATTATACTCAGATCGGAACTCAGGAGTCTTAAACAATTTCTTATCTAAAATCACTCAGGATTATTCATTCACTCTAGATATTATCTGCAAAAGGATTCATTAAGATGAGGTTTAACTTCAAGAGGTAAGCAAGAAATTCTTGAATAAAGCTTATACTCAATACTCGGAAGCATTTCAAAGGAGGCATTCTCAAACTAGCGCAAGAGAGAAACAGGTAAGTATCAAAAATTTCCTATATATCGCAATCACTTAATTACCAAGGTTTTTGGTTACAGTTCTTTTCATTACTAGTTTTTCCATTACAAGTCATTCTATGGACAATTTTTTTAGATACATAGACATGATTAATTAAAAGGACTTTTTAAATCTGGGGGCAATTCTTCGTTAAGTCTGTGACGACTTATGAAAGAAGAGGGAGGTTCCTTGGGTAGATAACCACCCTCTCTCAATTGTCGAAAAACTCCCGACACAGAATGATTTAGAGCACCCACTATCCGACGGACAAATTCTTGGGCAAACGCCGGAGACTTTAGATAAGTCAGTCGCCATTCTTCCCATCGACTCTTCTCCTACTCCTTATAACTTAGAAAATCAGCTTGCAATTTAGTGTTTTGATCTTTTAAAGCATCCTTTTCCAATTTGAGTTGTTCCAATTCCTTCTGGAGCAGTGACAATTTAACATCTTGAGCCTTTCTTTGATCTTGTTCCTGTAGGATAGCGAAATCATGAGAAGCTCGGTCTTGATCTTGTTCAGAAAGACAGGCATTATGAAGCTTCTCTACTTTCTCTAAATTAAGACTTTTATGAGAAGCATTTAAGAGAGTTTTCTCCTTTAAAGCAATCTCCAGTCGGAGACTAGAATGTAATCGATCCACCTATAACTCCAAAGTTCTCCTTGCAAGCTCTTTATATTTCAATAATTGCTGTGATTCCTCCAATTCCTATCTCAATACCCCTAATTGTTGATCTTGCAAGACCACTTTCTTTTGCAACTGAGCCAGGTCGTTATTAGAAGAAGGTAAAGTAGCCTTCAATGTCTCTAGTTGAGCTTTTAACCTATTGTTCTCCTGGTCCCGAGCCATAAGTAGCTGGTCGATGTGCAGACTCGAGGCAAGGAACTAAACAGAATGATGATATAGTTAAAAATAAGGATAC
This sequence comes from Zingiber officinale, assembly GCF_018446385.1. Lineage (NCBI taxonomy): Eukaryota > Viridiplantae > Streptophyta > Magnoliopsida > Zingiberales > Zingiberaceae > Zingiber > Zingiber officinale. Next base: position 107,327,680 of record NC_056002.1, read on the forward strand.
GAAGTTGACAACATATAACCAAGAATACTTACAACTACTGCCTGACGACTATGGTGGTCGGCTCGATGTGGAAGACTAAGGCCCCTTAGTTGTTCTTGGCCCTGTAGCCAAGATTCGGCCAATAAGCCTTGTAGTTGTAAAGAACCATAGTTAAGTGGATCAGAGGACTGTCCCAATTGAGAGGGCAGACCCATAGCCTGTTTAAATAAAGGTCAGGGAATGGAGGAAGAAGGAGGTAGGGATGAAGAAGACGCAATGCAAGGGAAAGAAGTGGTAGAAACAAGAGCAACAGAAGAAGAACTAGATGGAATAGAAGGTGGCAATGCAAGGGATACTGACTCAGTCGTGGAAACGTGAATAGCTGGGGGTCCGGCACTAGGAGAAGATCTCCGACAAGGCGTCTGTTTTGCCCGGGGTCCAGAAGCCAAAGGAGACAAGGCCAATGCAAGAGATGCAGAAGACACAGAAGGGATAATGTCCATCTCAGGAGCAGAAGGAGCTGAAATAATAGCACAAGAAGAGGGGATGAGCAGACCAGGTCTCATCATCCTAAGAGAAGGGTTAGAGATAATATGGGTAGGAGTTATTGGTGTCTTCCCTCTCTCAAGAGAAATGGGTGCCGGGACAAGAGGAGCTTGCACAAAAGTACCAAAGAAATCTCTAAAGGGGGCATCCTCAGTAAGCTTTGGCTTTTTGACTAAGGCAATAAAAGGCTCTTCTTCTTCCTCTTCCATGGTAGCGACAGCCTCTGCCCGTTGTTCTTCTTCGAATAGCAAGCCCAAGGTGGAGGAATTAGGATTATCCTGGCGAGCTCGCAACCATTCTTCTCCAAGATTATTAACAAAGGACTTAGTCATAGCGGAATTCTTGTACATAAAAGCGAGAAGAAGAACATCAACTGAAACACAGGAATTAAACACCATTATAAAAAAAGATATACTAATCAGAAAATGCGGAGTGAAATGTTTATACATACCAAAAGAGTCATCCAAGGGAGTATCAATATTGCCTATCCCAAAAGGAAACATCAAACCCTCCACAATTAGATGCGGCAAGCTAAATTTTGCTCCCCTTAGTTTAGATAAGGCAAAGGCAACAGAGGGATAGTTAAGGAGATTATGGGTGCTAGGAAGTGGAGGTAGATCATATATCCATTGAATGGGAAATGGAGGAGGAGAAGGGAGACGCATATAGAAAAATTTGTGATACCATTCCCCCTTAGGAGGAATTCGGTTAAACAAAATGGCCTTGGGATGAGGTTGGAATTTGAAAACACCAACATCTACTCGACGAGGAACAAAGAAGTGATGAAAAAGACGAGGAGATAAAGGAAAATCTAGCAGTTTAGATACCCCGAAAAAATCCATAAGGATAGAAAAGGATTGAGGGACAAACTTAATGAGTGGAATATTAAAATAGAGGCTAACGTTAGAGAAAAAAAGGTGAAGAGGAAATCGAAAACCTTGTAGGACTTGATCTCAGAAGATAGATATATACCCTAAAGGAGGAAGATGTGGACTATCCTGGGGAGCAGGACGGGTTATATAAAAGAGAAAACCATAGGTCGTCTTTAAATCCACCTCTTCTGTCTCTATAAGGTCGGAAACACACGAGAGAAACCACGTAGGAGGGGAAGTTGCCATAGTGAAACAATAGAAGGAAGAGGAATCAAGGAAGATGAAGAGAGAAGTGGGAAAGTGGAAGAGAACTTCTTAAAACCCTTGTTTTCCTTTCGGTCCTGTTCTAAAACCCCCAAATAGAGATAGCAGAAGAAGACAAGAAAAGAAAAAGTACTCGAAATTCCAATCGTCATAAATGGGTGATAACATTAAAGGGTAAAATCAAACTCTAAAAAGGGGAATGAATCTCGAGAGAGAGAGATGAAGTTAAGTAATCTTCCTCGAAAAATGCATAAAGTTTCCCTAGATACCATTCTTAAGAAAGTCTGATGAATATAAAGAAAAATTGGTCAAGTGTTATAAGTTCAGATTATTTGTTTAATAAAATCAGGAAAAAGATGGGACCTGGTTAAAGAATATCGGACGAGATTCATAAATATGAATCGGTCGATCATAATAGATCGACCAAGATAGATGCAATTCAAATATGTCGACCAAAGGCTTATCATGATAAGTCAAATGATATACACAATGATAAAACCATATGAAATTTGGTTAATACATAAGATGACACACATGGATATGAGCATAAATCAATCAAGTAGAACAAATCGACCGATATTGGGAATATCACAATAGGACTGTACTAGAGCGAACGAGACACAATTAAACTATAAAATATCGGACGATATTTGTCAATATTGATATATACCGCCCGGTCATGATGAAACAGTCTAAATAGGATAATATGTTGGGTGAGGTTTTATAATGACCAGCCAAGTGGCATTTAACATATTTAAACAAAATAGACAATCGTCATAAAGAGGAGTAAATTTAACAATAAAAAGGGATAATCAACTTTACATAAGTTCGCTAGATTGTCATCACAAAGTTTTGGTCCCCCTTTACAAGGATTAGAATTTAAATAAGAAAAGAAAATCATACTAAGGTCAGCTGATGGAATAGATCAGGAGGCTTGTCCTCAATAAGTTTGCGACGATTCAGGAAGTGAGGAGGAGGATCGCGAGATAAGTAGTTTTCCTCTCGTAATTGTTGAATCGCCCCTTTAGCTCCCGCAGTAAAGGCTGCTAAGATTGACTTCACGATCAGCCTATTGAATTCAGGAGATTCAATCATGACGGTGGCCCGTTCCTTGTAACGAATATCTTCATTCGCCTTATAGACCACCAGAGCTGTTTGGGAAGTCTTCAGTTCATTTTCTTTAACAGAAACCTCGGTTTTAACTGAATTAAGGGAGGTGTTCAAGGAAGTTATTTCATCTTCCTTCAGTTGCAGGACTTTGAGTTTTTCAGCCAATTCCACTTCATAATCAACCTTTAGTTTGCCGATTGTGGAAGTTAATTCTTGGTTAAGATCCGTGGCTGATTGGAATTTTGCTTGAAGATTTTCAATCTGAGCTTCAAGGTGTTTCTTGGCAGCAGCGGAAAATGAGAAGAAGATAATTCAGTAACCTGTTGTCTCAGCTTATCATTCTCAGATCTCAGCTTCTTATTCTCGTTGTATAAATTGTGCATCAGCCGAGATAAGCCCATGTTTTCTATCCATCGCTAGAAATATAATAAAGGGTCATAAGATGATCGCTAAAGAGATAGAAAGTAGACGTTAGCAAACATACCTAATTCTCATTATGGGAGAAACGATCAATTGCTTCGGGAGTAGTGAGTTCTTCAAAAATGGGATAAATTTCATCCCAAGCGTTGGTGAAAGAACCTCCTAGCAATATGGGGAGGACAGGAATAATAGAAGAACCAGCAGAGAAGGAGGAAGTAGGAATAGATGGAGGAGCAAAGACTAAATAAGAAGAAGGTGAGAAGGGTAAAGATCCATTGTTGGTTGCTACTCGGAAAACCCAATGGCTCCACTGTACAAAAATTTTGTACGTGATCTGAACCTTTCCTAGCTACCATGTGTTCTTTTAAGTTAAACTTGTATCTCCTGCGGAACTTAACACGTTTGATTCCAAGTTTAACTTATATATTCTTTAAGGTTTAGATTTGGATCTCCTGCGGAACTTAACACGTTTGATCCAAATCACCTAGGTTATAAATTTAATTAAATATTAGTTTCCAAAATTGGATTCCAGTACTGCATGGCGAGGCACTTGGCCTTCTTGGATATGGGAGCAACCACCACCAACTATACAAAGGCTTTTAAGGAAAGTTAATATTTAATTTCCTTATATAACTCTAGGTTAACCAAAAGGGACAATCAAATCATAAGGGAAAAAGAAAAAGAACATAACATTGAAATTAAATTCGAAAAACAAGAATCGAATGCCTCTTGTATTTGGTATTTATACAAAGAAAAATTTACTAGTATGTTGCGGAAATTATATACTAGTTATACCTCTTCCTTGTATGCTAAAAACCTCGAGATCTTCTGCCATATCCCTCGCCTCCTCTTAGACGTCGTGTGCGTGATGATCCTCCAAGACGAACACCACCCGGAAAGCTTCTCCTCCTTCTCTAGAATTCGATCACCACCACCACAAAGGAGCAAAATAGAGCAAAGGGAAGAGAGGGAGAGGGGTCGGCCACTTGATGATCTCCGACAACACAATATCAATTGTTATATCTTTCAAGGCCTCCCCTTCCCCCCTTTTTATATTAGTTTCCCAACGGAAAATTATGGAAAGAGTTTTATAAAAAATTAGACTCATTCCTATTTCCTTTTAATTTTTTCTTTTTCTTTCCTTTTAATTAATCAATCCTAGATTGATTTTTTAATTAAACAACTATTTGTTGATGTTTAATTATTTGACCGGCCCCTTGCTTGGGTACCAAGCAAGGTGGTCGGCCACTTATTAAAAGGGAAAGAAAGAAAAAAATTTTATAAAATTTTAAAAGAAGAAAACTTCTAATAAAATTTTACAAACTCTCTTTTTTTCTAATGTGGATATTAAAAGGAAAGTTTTAAAATTTGAAACATCTCTAATAATATTTCTTTTTAAAAGAAAGTTTTATAAATTTTACAACTCTCTTTTAAAACCTTGTGGCCTAATTTAAATTAGGAAAATTTTATAAATTTTTAAAATCTCTCTTTTTACAAATTGTAAATATCTGAGAAAATTTAAAAATTCAAAAACAACCTTCCTAATTTAAATATTGCGGTCGGCCCCCTTACCTTAGGCAAGGGCCGGCCACTTTTAGAGAATATGTGGTCGACCATTGCTTGGTCACCAGCAATGAACCGGCCCCTTCTTGGACACCAAGAGAGGCTTTTCTTTGGATGGACTTGAGGCTTTATTGAGGCTACGATAGGGACCTAGAGGAGAAATTGGTTTTGGCCTTCCGATGAGCTTGAGTATCCCGTGCTCGTCCCGAACACACAACTCAAGTTCATCGATAATAACTCATTCCACTAGAGAGTTATTACCGCACTACCGCACCAATTCCAAATTACATTATGGGCTCCTTCTTATCATGAGTGTGTTAGTCTCCCTGTGTTTAAGATTACGAATGTCCACTAATTAAGTGAGTTACTGACAACTCATTTAATTAATATCTAGCTCCAAGAGTAATACCACCTAATTTTATTGTCATGTTGGACTAGGTCCACCTGCAGGGTTTAACATGACAATCCTTATGAGCTCCTCTTGGGGACATTCTCAACCTAGATAACTAGAACACAGATTCCTTCTATAATCAACAACACATACTATAAGTAATATCATTTCCCAATTTATCGGGCATATTGATTTATCGAGCTAAACCTCACCTTTTGATAAGTCAAAGAAATAAATATTAAATATACTTGCTTGTTATTATATTAGGATTAATAGCACACACTTCCATAATAACTAAGGTCTAGTTCTTTTACTAAGTCAGTACAAAAAGAACTTACCTAAATGATCCTACTCAATACACTTAAAGTGTATCAGTGTAATTTATTAGTCAAGATAAACTAATACTTAATTACACTACGTCTATTCTGATGGTTTGTTCCTTTCCATCTTAGTCGTGAGCAACTGCTTATAATATATAGAGAACTAACAACATAATCTTCTAAGTGTGACTCCACACTCCATGTTATCTACTATATAAATTAATTGAATAATTACATTTAACAAATAAATGTAAACATTTGACCAATGTGATTCTTTATTTCAAAATAAATATGTACAAAAGCTAAACTTTTAAGTATACACTCCAACAATCTCCCACTTATACTAAAAGTCTAAGCTGCCATATCTGTTGCAATACATCTGATTCTCATCCCCTCCACATGCCGATCAAAAGCTTTCGCTGGAAGGGCCTTAGTGAAAGGATCTGCCAGGTTATCTGCTGATGCTATCTTGGTGACGACAACTTCTCCTCGCTTGACGATGCCTCGTATCAAGTGGTACTTGCGCTCTATATGTTTACTTGCCATATGGGCTCGTGGTTCCTTCGAGTTTGCAACTGCTCCACTATTATCACAATAAATTGTGACGATCTTGGGCAAACCAGGAATCACATCTAAGTCCATTAGAAAGTTCCTGAGCCATACAGCTTCTTTGGATGCCTCAGAGGCTGCCACATACTCAGCTTCCATGTTGGTTGCAACTCGAAAAATCCAATGGCTCCACTGTACAAAAATTTTGTACGTGATCTGAAGCTTTCCTAGCTACCATGTGTTCTTTTAAGTTAAACTTGTATCTCCTGCGGAACTTGACACGTTTGATTCCAAGTTTAACTTATATGTTCTTTTAGGTTTAGATTTGGATCTCCTGCGGAACTTAACACGTTTGATCCAAATCACCTAGGTTATAAATTCAATTAAATATTAGTTTCCAAAATTGGCTTCCAGTACTGCATGGCGAGGCACTTGGCCTTCTTGGATATGGGAGCAACTACCACCGACTAGACAAAGACTTTTAAGGAAAGTTAATATTTAATTTCCTTATATAACTCTAGGTTAACCAAAAGGATCAATCAAATCACAAGGGAAAAAGAAAAAGAAAACAACATCGAAATTAAATTCGAAAAATAAGAATCGAATGTCTCTTGTATTTGGTATTCATACAAAGAAAAATTAACTAGTATGATGCGAAAATTAAATACTAGTTATACCTCTTCCTTGTATGCTAAAAACCTCGAGATCTTCTGTCGTATCCCTCGCCTCCTCTTAGACATCGTGTGGGCGACGATCCTCCAAGACGAACACCACCCGGAAAGCTTCTCCTCCTTCTCTAGAATTCGGCCACCACCACCATAAAGGAGCAAAAGAGAGCAAAGGGAAGAGAGGGAGAGGGGTCGGCCACTTGATGATCTCCGACAACACAATATCAATTGTTATATCTTTCAAGGCCTCCCCTTCCCCCTTTTTATATTAGTTTCCCAACGGAAAATTAAGGAAAGAGTTTTATAAAAAATTAGACTCATTCCTATTTCCTTTTAATTTTTTCTTTTTCTTTCCTTTTAATTAATCAATCCTAAATTGATTTATTAATTAAACAACTATTTGTTGATGTTTAATTATTTGACCGGCCCCTTGCTTGGGCACCAAGCAAGGTGGCCGACCACTTATTAAAAGGGAAAGAAAGAAAAAAATTTTATAAAATTTTAAAAGAAGAAAACTTCTAATAAAATTTTACAAACTCTCTTTTTTTCTAATGTGGATATTAAAAGGAAAGTTTTAAAATTTAAAACATCTCTAATAATATTTCTTTTTAAAAGAAAGTTTTATAAATTTTGCAACTCTCTTTTAAAACCTTGTGGCCTAATTTAAATTAGGAAAATTTTATAAATTTTTAAAATCTCTCTTTTTACAAATTGTAAATATCTGAGGAAATTTAAAAATTTAAAAACAACGTTCCTAATTTAAATATTACGGCCGGCCCCCTTGCCCAAGGCAAAGGCCGGCCACTTCTAGAGAATATGTGGTCGGCCATTGCTTGGTCACCAAGCAATGAACCGGCCCCTTCTTGGACACCAAGATAGGCTTTTCTTTGGATGGACTTGAGGCTTTATTGAGGCTACAACAGGGACCTAGAGGAGAAATTAGTTTTGGCCTTCCGATGAGCTTGAGTATCCCGTGCTCGCCCCGAAGACACAACTCAAGTTCATCGATAATAACTCATTCCACTAGAGAGTTATTACCGCACTACCGCACCAATCTCAAATTACATTATGGGCTCCTTCTTATCATGAGTGTGTTAGTCTCCCTGTATTTAAGATTACGAATGTCCACTAATTAAGTGAGTTACTGACAACTCATTTAATTAATATCTAGCTCCAAGAGTAGTACCACCCAACTTTATTGTCATGTTGGACTAGGTCCACCTGCAGGGTTTAACATGGCAATCCTTATGAGCATCTCTTGGGGACAGTCTCAACCTAGATAACTAGGACACAGATTCCTTCTATAATCAACAACACATACTATAAGTAATATCATTTCTCAATTTATCGGGCATATTGATTTATCGAGCTAAACCTCACCCTTTGATAAGTCAAAGAAATAAATATTAAATATACATGCTTGTTATTATATTAGGATTAAGAGCACACACTTCCTTAATAACTAAGGTCTAGTTCTTTTACTAAGTCAGTACAAAAAGAACTTACCTAAATGATCCTACTCAATACACTTAAAGTGTATCAGTGTAATTTATTAGTCAAGATAAACTAATACTTAATTACACTACGTCTATTCTGATGGTTTGTTCCTTTCCATCTTAGTCGTGAGCAACTGTTTATAATTTATAGAGAACCGACAACATGATCTTCTAAGTGTGACTCCCCACTCCATGTTATCTATTATATAAATTAATTGAACAATTACATTTAACAAATAAATGTAAACATTTGACCAATGTGATTCTTTATTTCAAAATAAATGTGTACAAAAGCTAAACTTTTAAGTATACACTCCAACATCTAGATGCTGGAATAGACAATGGAAAGGTGAAAGAGACATCGCTAGAAGCATTGGCATTAGAGAAAGGTGAGGCAGGAAAACTAAGAGAAGGGTAAAGTTTGGCCAACGTTGGCTCGTCAGAAGGAAGGTCAGTAGGAACAAAACCTTCTGAAACTCGTTCGTTAGCAGGAAGGATAAGCCTCCTTTTGGACGGAGGAACCCTAGTAAGTTTGCGCCTCGGACGTTTGCCGGTAGCAATTTCAGCTATCGATTTACTTGGGTTACCAGAAGACGTGAGTTCAACGATAGGAAGAGGGGCGGATGAGGAGGTAGCAGCAGCCACTGGAGAAGTAACAGCGGGTAAAGAAACTACAGGGATTTCTACAGGAAGACCTTCAGGAGTCTCAAGAGCTTCAAGGACTCCCAAAGAGCTGGGTACCTTAGCTAATGGAGTCGGCTCTTCGATTGAAGGTGGCGGAGTAATAGCAGCCAGAAGTTCTGCTTCTTTGGCACGAATTGCGTCCTCCTCCAGACGTAGTTCTTCATCAATCAAAGCGTCATAAAAGCTCTCCACTACATAGAAAAGAAAAATAGTTTAGTTAGTTAAAATCAAGAAGAAAGAAACAAGGTTTTACCTAAAGAGACTTGAGTATCAGGTTTGACGGGGCTTAGGCCGAAAAAGTATAGAAGATCGACTCTCAGCCACTTGGGAATAAAAAGTCGACGATTTAACAACTTTTCACAATAAATAGGAAAAGAAGAATGGAGATGGAATTCTCTGATATCAGGCAAAGAAGGTAAGGAGGATTTCCTAGCATAAGACCAAGGAATGGGTCCGGGAAACTTTATGAAGAAAATGCGGGATTTCCAAGCTTTAAGAGACGAGGGCATATCCTCAAAAAGAACCATTTTAGTTCGTGACTGAAACAGGAAAACACCAGGTTCTGAACACTTGGGATAAGAAAACATGAAGAAATTTTGAGGAGTAGGAGGAATATCTCGCAGACGAAATAACATGTAAGCACCACATAGATAACGAAAGGCGTTGGGGGCAAATTGTTGCAGAGGAATATCAAAATACTGGCTTATTTCGATCAGGAAAGGAGGAATGGGAAACCTTAAACCTCCTATCAACTAATCCTTGAAAAAAGTCACGCAATTAGCAGGAGGACGATGAGGACGATCATCTGGTTTTGGGATTATGATGCCATACTCCCGGGGAATTTCATATTGACGACGGATGGTGAGCCTAGCACTTTTATCAAAAGAAGAAGACATGTGGACATACCAAGGAGCAATTGCTTCCTCAGCCATAGACAAGAGTAGGGGCTAGCAAAACAACAGATTACTTACTGAAAGCAAGAAAGAAGATCGCCAAGAAACGGTGAGCACGGGGTTTGGTCGAAGACTGCAGCGAAAAAAGAACGCTAATGTAAGAAAAGAAGGGCCAAGGTTGAAAAGAAGGCAAAGGGTTTAGGTTTTGGAAAACACACAGCCGTTGTCAGATCAAAATGTTTTTATCTCAGCAGACGTTGAGGATCACAGGAAAAAGGCAAAGGTTTACATGACGTGGCAGCAAGAGAAAGTATGTATCATATACTTATAAAGAAACATTTATACTGGATGCAACAGATTGGATTATGCTGGGGTTGGTAATACCTCGTTGTACGCTTCCAACATTCTCTTACCCGAGGTAGAGCCAATCACCAATCAGGAAGTTTTAAAAAGGAGACGTAATTAACTAGGCATAATAAAGGAAGAGAGACTGAGTTTGACTAAGTTCAGGCTAAGGACAAAAACATTTAAGGATAGCGATTTAGGCAAATAACAGATTTTAAATTAATATCATTATAAAATGCAAACTGGCATTGATCAAAATAATTTTATATTGGCCGACATGACTTCTGTTATGCTGGATAAGTATAACATCGACCGAGACATTCTTGTTTATGATAGATAATCTAATATCGGTCGGTATAACGTTAGCTATGATAAGGAAGTATTCCAGCGGTCAAGATAGCCTTGGCCATATATATATATTTGAGATATCGACACATAGGATATACGAAGAGGTAATGCACACAACATCACATTTATTCTTATAAATCAGAAGGATTCAATAGAGTCACTTAATTCAATACAAAAGATTATTTTTACACTTAGAATCTGGTCAAGTACATAACACTACATTTCCCCTCAGAACATTAAACCTCAAACAGATAACAAAAATTACAAACATAAGCTATTGAGATGCTTAGAAAATTTCAATTCCACTAGAGTCAAACTTACCATGGAGCAGAGATGGAAACATTTTACCTAGTGCAGAGGAAGCTTGTCCGAGCTTGTCAAGGCGCAGAAGTGGCAATATTTTGCCCGGGACAAAGAAAACTATGAAGCAAAAAGACTCAAGGGCAAGGGGAAGGGGATGGATCTATTCAGACCATGATGGAAAAGTAATTGAAAGAGCCTCTCCCCTATTCGAGCCTCGGAGTTCTACAATTAGAGCAACCAAGCTTAGCCCAAGGGTAACATGTGTTGTGCCCTTCTCGCAACATCCATGGGCTATTTAGTTGGCCCTCCATGAGTAACGAAAACCTTTTTGAAGTTTCTTGAGCCTTCAGAACGTTGGCACCTTTGGATGAAAATTCTAGACTTTGAGAAACTTCATCTCTTGAGACAGTTCCTCGAACCCTAGAGTTAGCCGAAGCAAAAACTTGAATAAACTCATATATAGATCTCGCCTTGTCCAAATAAAGTCGCCCCCAAAGAGGGGGATCCAAGGTCATACTCTTAGCGGGAAAGATTAGTAAGGAAGGAAAAAGAACTGAGGTAGGCGATGAACGAAGAGAAGGTTGTAGCCCTATTTAAAGGAATAAAGGACCCAAGGAATCACTGTACTAAGGTTCACGGGATCACTGTACACAAGGTCACGAGATAGCTATACATAAAATTTGTAAGGTCACTTCAATATCTGTGGCAGAGTCACGGGGTAGGAAAAAAACAAACTCCGACTTGTGTCTAGTCAGTCGTCTACACCTCCTTCGACTAGACTTGAAGGGAAGGCTAGTGATATGGGTTAGGTTTCATAGGCCCCCAGTAAGAAAGGGAAAGGATATAACCAAACGGAGAAGATAGGTCAATATCGGCCGGGATATACCTCAAAAGAAGTAGGTCGATATCGACCGAGATATGCTTCAAAGGAGGTAGACCAATATCGATCGAGACACACCTTCGAGAAGGAAAGCCAATATCCGCCGGGATATGCCTCTAAGGAGGCAGACCCATATTGATCAGCATATACCTTAAAGGAGGTAGACTAATATCGACCGAGATATACCTCAAAGGAGGCAGACCCATATTGATCAGCATATACCTCGAAGGAGGTAGACCAATATCGATAGAGACATACATTCGAGAAGGAAAGCCAATATCGGCCGGGATATGCCTCCAAAGAGGCAGACCCATATTGATCAGCATATACCTTAAAGGAGGTAGGCTAATATCGGCCGGGATATGCCTCCAAGGAGGCAGACCCATATTGATCAGCATATACCTCGAAGGAGGTAGACCAATATCGATCGAGACACACCTTCGAGAAGGAAAGCCGATATCGACCGGGATATGCCTCCAAAGAAGCAGACCCATATTGATCAGTATATACCTCGAAGGAGGTAGACCAATACTAATCGAGACACACCTTCGAGAAGGAAAGCCAATATCGGTCGGGATATGGCTCCAAGGAGGCAGACCCATATCGATCAGCATGTACCTTAAAGGAGGTAGATTAATATCGGTCGGGATATACCTCGAAGGAGGTAGGCTAATATTGATCGAGACATACCTTTAAGAAGGAAAGCCAAACATCGGTCAGCCTGAATAATACCTTGAAAAGATAATTGATAAAAATTACATACTTAATAAGATATAGTCCAGTGCCGGCTGGGATAATAAACATAGAGGAGCACGAACGGACACTGAGCCTCATGAAAAGTAATAATAATTGATCAAATCTAATTAAGTTCAGCCCCGATCAATACGAGGAACATTAGTATATTAAGCTATCTATGATGTAATAAAAACAGGAGGTGCGAGTAGGAAAGATGGAAATACTTTACAAGAACTTGTGAAACAGAAGAGAAGTAGTATTTCAAATAAAGCAGTTCATGAAGATATTTGCAGCATGTGATTGTATAATAGGTGTTATATATTTAGCGGGAAATGTGTTTTTAGACTATTTTGCAAGTACTAGACAACAAAGAAGGTACATCTGGGGTACAAAAAGATTCCTTAAAAGTCATTTACTACAAGTACATGACTTACGTCATCTCATAACAAACTCTAACAAACCGGGGTCCACTTCATGACTACGGGGGTTATATAAAGTGGTATAAAAAGGAGAATCCTCTCCGTTGGCTAGGTAAGTTCACATCATTGCGCACATTCATAACCCTAATTTCTCAACTACTGTTCATCTTCTTCCTCCTTCTTCCACATCAAGGGAGATCACTGACTTGAGCGTCGGAGGGCCTAGCCAGGGATTCCCACTCCGGTCTTAGGTCACTGACGGTAGTGTTGGTTGGTCTCTTGTGCGCAGAAAGTCTTGGTAGCTCCGAATCTGGGTGTTCTTCGATCGGATCTCCTCATCACCATTGGCATCTTACATCGAGAGGACACTTTGGTGGCTTCATCTTCTTGGATCCGCTTTGGGTTTCTCAGATCGGCGTTCCACAGGTATTGTTCTCCATCAGCAGTAGGTTCTTTCTCCCGGCTCTCCGTTTTGTCCAGCTTCTCAGACAAGATCATCTTCTATCTCTTTTGATGTCTTCAGAGACATCTCCTTAGACAAAGATACTCCATGCCTAAAGGGTAGAAAACCTTTCTTGGAGTCTTGCATGCTAAAATGAGCTAGGATCGTATCGATATATAAAGCTTGAGATAAGCACAACATTCTTTTCTTGCGATCCCTTATTGCTTTAATCCTGAGAATATGTACACATTCTCCCAAGTCTTTCATATTGAATTGCTTGGACAACCATACCCTTACTTCCGACAACACTTTGATATTGTTTCCAACTAACAAAATATCATCTACGTATAGTACAAGAAATACCACCATGTTTCCATCACACTTCTTGTATACACAAGACTCATCCGGACACTGAATAAATCCATATGACTGGATTACCTCATTAAACCGGATGTTCCAAGACCTTGAAGCTTACTTCAGTCCATAAATAGACCGATTGAGCTTACATACTAGATGCTCTTTTCCCTTTGCAATAAACCCTTCTGGTTGCTTCATATGGATGTTTTCTTCAAGACTTCTATTAAGGAAAGCTGTCTTGACATCCATTTGCCAAACCTCATAATCCATATGAGTAGCAATAGATAAGAGTATCCGGATAGACTTAAGCATAACTACTGGCGAAAAGGTTTCCTCATAATCGATTGCCTCTTTCTGAGTATACCCCTTCGCAACAAGCCTTACATTGAAGGTTTCCACCTTCCCGTCTGTCCCTCTTTTCCTTTTGTAGATCCATTTACATCCAATAGCTTTTACACTATTTGATGGTTCTACAAGCTCCCAGACCTTATTAAAATACATAGATTCTATTTTAGAATTAATCTCTCTTTGCCAAGATGCTGCATCTATATCTTGGAGTGCTTCGTCATATGTTCGGGGATCAGGTTCATATTTACCTGGGACAAAGTCTGACGACTCTCCCAAAAACATGAATCTCTCAGGTTGCCTAACAACCCTCCCACTACGACGAGGCACTGTCTATTGTTGTGTATCATTTGTGATACGTGTTGTAGTTTCTTATGATATTTCATCTTCCATTGTTGGTACTAAAGTAGGCATGCCCTCTCTCATTTCTTCTAGAACAATTTCACTCATGGGCTTATGGTTTATTACATAATCTTCCTCTAAAATCGAGCATTGGTGCTAACAATGATCTTCTGATTCTTAGGATTATAAAACAAACCACCTTTCGTTCCCTTAGGATATCCTACAAATAGACAAACTTCTGTACGTGATTCCAACTTGTCAGTATCTCCCTTTAGCACATGTGCTGGACTACCCCATATCCGAATATGACTCAGAATAGGCGTACGCCCATTCCACAATTTCATGAGAGTAAAGGGTACTGATTTAGAAGGTACCATATTCCGAATGTACATTGTTGTTTCCAGAGCATATCCCCAAAACGAATCTGGTAATTCTGAATAACTCATCATCGATCTAACCATTTCCATAAGAGTCCTTTTCCTTCATTCTGCCACACCATTCTGTTGGGGTGTATCAGGTGCAGACAATTGGAATTGAATCCCAGCCTCTGATAAGTAATTCCTAAACTCTCCAAAGAGGTATTCACCACCACGATCAGACTGTAGTGTCTTGATACTTTTACCAAGACGTTTCTCCACATCAGCCTTGTACTCTTTGAACTTATCAAAGTATTCAGACTTGCGGCACATCAAGTAAATGTATCCATATCTCAAATAATCATCTATAAAAGAGACAAAGTATTCAAAACCACCTCTCGCCTGGATAGACATAGGACCACACAAATCAGAATGAACTAGTTCTAACACATCTTTGGCTCTATACCCCTTGGCCTTAAAATGTCTCTTGGTCATTTTACCTTCCAAGCAAGATTCACAAGTTGGAAAGTTTTCCAACACTAATGAATCCAAGAGTCCATCGGTTATTAGCCTTTGAATCCTACTCAAGTTAATATGACCAAGCCTTAGATGCCAAAGATATGTTTGGTTCATATTTGAAGGTTTCTTTCTCTTATTAGAATTAGAAGATGTGTTATTAATTTCCATTTGTTGCTTTGTGGAAGAAATTGGATTTAGAGTAAACAAATTTCCTACTAATGTACCAGAACAGATAATAACCCTATTCTTCTTGATAACTACTTTGTCATCAAAAGAAACAGAATATTCATCCACAAACAGTTTAGAAACTGAAATTAAATTCTTTCTAAAAGTTGGTACATAAAGACAATTTCTCAAAATCAAACTTCTATTCATATCAAATGATAAGTAGACGTCTCCCATTGCAATAGCCGCCACTTTCGTAGCATTGCCCATGTAGACGGTTATCTCTCCCTCATATAGTCGTCGGGTTTCCTGGAACCCCTACAATGTATTGTAGACATGATTAGTGGCTCTTGTATCTACACACCAGGTGCTGGTAGATAACACCGCTAAATATGTTTCAACTACTAGAGAATAAGATATACCTCTATTGTTCTGATTCCTATGAGGACAGTCCGCCTTCCAATGTCCAGACTGCTTACAGATGAAGCATTTTCCCTTTGGCTTCTTCACTCCAGCTTTTGGTCCAGTACCTAGAGATCTATTCACCTTCTTTGCTGAGTCAGCCTGTTTCTTCTTCTTCTTGCCTTTCGACTTAGAAGTAGAAACATTTTCAGCAAAGTGGATCTGAGAACTATGATGAAATATACCTTCTGCTACCTGAAGCTCTGTCAGAAGGTCTGGCAACATATAAGACCTTTTGTTCATGTTATAGTTCAGGTGGAACTGCTCAAAACTTCTGGGTAGCGTTTGGAGAATAATATCGATCTGGGTTTCCCCATCGATTTCAGCTCCAAGGATCTATATTTCGTTCAAATAAGCCATCATCTTTAGGATATGATCCCTTACGGGTGTCCCCTCTGACATGGTGGTTGTCATTAATTTTCTCATTGCCTCTTGCCTAGCAGCCCGATTCTAGTGTCTGAAGAGTTCCTTTAGATTGTTCATCATGTCATAGGCAGTTGGCAAGTCATGATGCTGATGTTGCAGTACATTTGACATTGAAGCCAAAATGTAACACTGCGCCATCTCATCTGCCTTGACTCATTTCCTATGATACTCAATCTCCTCTTCACTAGAATCGTCGTTAGGCACATTAGGGAAGACCTCTAACAGTACAAACTTATAGCCTTCAGTAGTTAGGACAATGTCCAGTAAGTTTCTCCTCTTCACCATAAAGGAAGTTTAATCTAGTGATCTACAAACAAGCTCATCCATTGTGGAGAGAGGCACTCAAAACCAACACGCAAGTTTGTTGCATCACTTACAAACCAGTAATGGAGACCGTGGAATTTATTTACTAATCCCTCTCCCACTTAGTTATTTAAGGTGAGGAATTTTAACATGCACACACACATCATAGCAAATAAAGCAATAAATATGAAAAAATAATCTTCCAACTATTATGGTCTTTTCCATCACTATCCTCCGTGTGCTTCCAACCCTAGCTGCTGCCATCTTTAGCCACCGCAATCGGGTCTAGTCACCGCATCCATCTTGCTTCCTTATTCCGCTGCGCCTCTGGTCCTCAAATAGTACCACGCCTCGCAAGGATATGATCCACGACAAAAATAGAATTTTATATTTATCGGTCGTATATTCCACAAGGGAATGCACATGTAATATAGATCAAAACAAAAATGTAAAATCCTAAAACTAATACAACTCCTATTGTATTTAATACATACAATCATGCACACACATAAAATGCCCTCGACATGCCCGAGGGTCCAATCACACACAATCACATTAGGGCCATAATAGTTGGATCTAGGTGTCTACAACCACAGAGTTAAATCTATTTGCACATCCTACTATTATCCTGCCTAAAATATGTATGACATGTGCATAATTAAATTGAAAACCAAACACATAGAGGTAAACCCTAGCTCTGATACCAATTGTTGGTTGCTACTCGGAATATCATACTGGTTCCCCCGTACAAAAACTTTGTACAAATCCTTAACCATTCCTAACAACCTATTGTGTTCTTTAGAAATTAAATTAGGAATCACAGACAGAACTTAACATTATTGATTCCAAATTCAATTTATCTATTCTTAAAAGGTTTAGACTTGGATCGCAAATGATGCTTAACATTCTTAATCCAAATTCACCTATGTTACAAATTTGATTAAATATTTATTTCAGAGATCGGCTTCCAGGTTAAACATGGCGAGGCACTAGGCCTTCTTGGTTATGTGAGCATCCACCACTTCCTAGACAAAGTCTTTCAACGAAATTCAATATTTAATCTCCTTATAGTAACCCTAGGTTTAACCAATAAGAACAATTGAATCACAAGATTGAAAAAACAAAAGAAACACAAATTCGAATCATAAATCTGAAACCTAGAAACGTTAGCCTCTTGTGTTTGGTATTTCAAGATCTAAACAAAAAGATGAACTAGTTATGATGCGAAAACTAATAACTAGTTATACCTTTTGTAGCTTATAGACCTCACGATCTTCTATCGTATTCCTTTTCTTATCTCGGACGTCGTGTGGGTGACAATCTACCGAGATGAGAATCCACCCAAGCTTCCTTCTTCTCCAAGCAAGTTTCGGTCACCACCAATCTTCAAGAGATGAAGAACTTTCGGCCACCAACCAAGCTCCATGGGATGCTAAGAAACAAAGCCTCCTATCTCTCCTTCTTCCTCTAACAAGATCCGGCCACCACCAAGCTCCTTGATATAAAGAAGTCGCTAGCCACACAAGGAAGAAGAATAGGAGAGGAAGAGGAAGAGAGGGCCGGCCACCACCAAGGAAGAGAGGAAAAATAAAAGATCTATTGTTGTTGTGAGGTGAGGCACCTCTGCCCTCTCTTTTATATTCCTTGGTATTGGCAAATAAGGAAAGTTTTAATAAAAGCTTCTTTTTTTTCATTGCCATTGAAAGCAAAATTTAATTGATAAAAAAAAATTTCCATTTCTTCTATTAATGTGATCGGCCCCTACAACTCCTCTAAACATGGAAAGTTTTAAACACAAAATTAAAACTTCCTAATTTGTTTCCAAAAATTTTTAAAATAAAATTTCTCTTTAAAAATTCCCTTCATGGTTGGTTATAAAAGGAAACTTTTATAAATTAAAATCTCTCTATTAAAACATGTGGATGATTACAATAAGGAAAGTTTTCTCCAAAATTAAAATCTTCTTTTCAATCTACAAATAAGGAAAGATATCAAACCTTTCTCTTAATCTTTTGTAGAAACTATAAAAGGTAGAATTTAATTTTAAAACTCTCTTTTAAAATCATGTCTTCCACATTAGGAAAGATTTTAAAAAATAAAATCCTTTTAATTTTATTGTGGACAGCCACCTAAGCTTGGGTTCAAGCTAGGTCGGCCACACTTCAACCCATCCAAGCCTTATCTTGGTCGGCCCTTGCTTGGGCTCGAAGCTTGGCTTGGCCGACCACCTAAGGATGGGTAAGAAGGTGGGTATAGGTGGGTATAAGACTTTATAAATAAGAGGCTATGACAGGGACCGAGAGGAGGAATTGGTTTTGATCTCCCAATGAACTTGAGCTTCCCGTGTTCGCCCCGAACACCCAACTCGAGTTCATCAATAATAACTCATACCACTAAAGAGTTATTATTGAACTATCGCACCAATCTCATATTACTATATAGGCTCCTTCTTATCATGAGTGTGTTAATCTCCCTGTGTTTAAGATATCGAATGTCCACTAATTAAATGAGTTACTAACAACTCACTTAATTAATATCTAACTCCAAGAGTAGTACCACTAACCTTATTGTCATGTCAGACTAAGTTCACCTGCAAGGTTTACATGACAATCCTTATGAGCTCCTCTTGGGGACATTATCAACCTAGATTATTAGGACACAGTTTCATTCTATAATCAACAACACACCATATAAATAATAGCATTTCCCAACTAATTGGGCCTATTGATTTATCGAACTAAATCGCACCCTTTGATAAATTAAAGAAATGAATATTGAGTATATGTGCTTGTTATTATATCATGATTAAGAGCACACACTTCCATAATAACAAAGGTCTTGTTCTTTTATGCAGTCAGTATAAAAAGAACTTACCTTAAATGGTCTTGCTCAATACACTTAGAGTGTACTAGTGTAATTTTATAGTCAAGATAAACTAATACCAAATTACACTACGACTATTCCAATGGTTTGTTCCTATCCATCTTAGTCGTGAGCTACTATTTATAATTTACAAGGAACTGATAACATGATCTTCTGTGTGTGACACCACATACCATGTTATCTACAATATAAATTAATTGAACAACTACACTTAACATATAAATGTAGACATTTGACCAATGTGATTATTTATTTCAAAATAAATATTTACAAAAAGTTAGGCTTTTAGTATACATTCTAATATTACTCTTGTGAAAGCTCCCAATCGATTAGCCAATAAACCTAATCGATTGGAGTAGGTCCCAATCGCTTAGCTAATAAACCTAATCGATTGGAGTAAGTCCCAATTGATTAGACACTCTACCTAATTGATTGAACTTGGGTAATTTGATTGTGTTGATCGATTGCTCAACCCCAAACTCTGATCTTGAATTTAGGATTCCTTTGTCCAATCCTACAGTCATTCATGACTCATTGGGACTTCTCATTGCCAAGCATTCGATCACCCTTAACATTCCAGGGCGTCTTCACCAAGTGTCCGATCAACCCTTAATCCACTTGAACTTTCCATCACATGCCAACTTCCCATTGGACTTTCTATCACCAAGTGTCCAACCAATTTTTTACTTACTTGGACTTTCCCTTACCTATCCCAGCTAGGACTTCCACTTCCTTGTTCCCAACTAGGTCTTCAATGCCTAGCCCCGATAGGACTTCCACTACCTAGTTCCCAACTAGGTCTTCACTAACTAGCCTTGCTAGGACTTCCATTGTCTAGTTCCCAACTAAGTCTTCACTGCCTAGTCCTTCTATAACTTTTAGTTTCCTAACCTCAAGTTAGGATTTCTCATTATCTAACTTCTAGTTAGGACTTCTCAGACAAGTATCTGTTTATACCTTGACCTACTTAACTCATCTCTCACATATTATTAAACATTAAAACTCAAGCTTGAGCCAATTCGAGCTTAGTCAAACTAGTCAACCCAATAGATTGGCCAAGCCTTAATCAATTTCCCAAATTGATTAAAACCTCTTCTATTCTTTGTGAAATACAACCCCTAATTGATTGGAACTGAGCTTAATTGATTCCTACCTTAGTGTGCTCTCATGAAAGCTCCTAATTGATTAGCCAATAAGCTTAATCGATTGGAGCAAGTTCCAATTAATTAGACACTCTACCTAATTGATTGGACTTGGGCAATTTAATTGAGCTGATCGATTGCTCAACCCTAAGCTCTGATCTCAAATTTAGGATTCCTTTGTCCAATCCTACAGTCATTCATGAATCGTTGGAACTTTCCATTGCCTAGCATTCGGTTACCCTTAACATTCCAAGGTTTCTTCACCAAGTATCCAATCAACCCTTGATCCACTTGGACTTTCCATCTAATGCCAACTTCCCATTGAACTTTTTATCACCAAGTGTCTGACCAAATTTTGACCTACTTGGACTTTCTCATGCCCATCCCCACTAGAACTTCCACTACCTCATTCCCAACTAGGTCTTCACTAATTAGCCCCAATAGGACTTCCATTGCCTAGTTCTCAACTAGGTCTTCACTACCTAGCCTTGCTAGGACTTCCACTGTCTAGTTCTCAACTAAGTTTTCACTGCCTAGCCCAGCACTACAACAAAAATATTAAAAGAAAACACCCAAAATACAACGGTTTTAAGAGAAACCATTGTGAATTTGATCAAAGACAACTGTTTTTGACAAAATCGTTGTCTTTGAACTTCCCATTAAATATAAAAGACAACGGTTTTGTGAAAACTGTTGTCATTGAGCGACTTTTTTTTAAATCAACAACACTTTTTACAACGGTTTTCTAAACCATTGTCTTTAAGAGTGTTTTTAGGGGCTACGACAACAGTTTAGATAAAACTGTTGTAATTTGACTTTGGTTTTTTTTCTCCTTGCACATAGTTTTACTTTCCCTCCCTGAATATCTTTTCGGCACCGTGTTTTCCCCTTCGCGTTCCTGAACCCTAGCCATATTTCTTTCCCTCTCCTCATAATCTCTTCACGCCATCCTATCGACTGACCATCCGCCTCCGCTGGATCTTCCTCCACGACCCGCGGTGTGTTCTCCTCTCATTCTTGGTGAGCGGATTTCTGAGCTCAACGAGGCCCTTTGACCCTCCACTGCTGCTTCTTTCGCTCGCGGAACCTTTTGTTCATCTTGTCTTCTTTGGATATGTGCTAGAGCCATAGTCAAGGTAGATTCAAATCTACGAACCCTATTTCATTCATAAATTTTAGCTCAAAAAATGACACCTATTTTTGATTCCACTATGCTTGTATTTGCAAGCACAGCATTCTCTTTTCTTCTTTTTTTTAGTTTTTGATTTGTTTCATCATGCCCTTTGCCTGCTCTTTCTTCCTCAATGGGGTGGAAAAATCTAAATTTGTATTTTCTGTGTTTTCCTCAAGTTTAATTACTATTTTCATAATCTGAATTAATTGTCATCTTTATTATTTATGCTCATTTAATATTGTTTTTATGCTGTGTATATAAAGAAGAGAAGAGGGGACACACTAATTAATGCTAAATGAACAAGAAAATACATACATGCATGGTTGATTTTATAAAAATTTTTACAACCCGTTTAAATATTCCTGATCGGTGCTAGTTTGCTAAACTTCATTGTATCCAAAAATCTATCCCAAACTTGTATTTCTGTCCAGTTGGTTTATGTTGAATATTACTCTATTATCTTGAATGTTTTATTATAGTATTTGGTACTTGAGATTGTGTTTTGAACTTGTTGTATGATGTATAGTTTTTTGAAGGTATGTTTTGAAATGTTTCGGGCTGATAGTTATAAAAAAAATGGGCAAAGATTGGATGTCAAAGAATAGCTTATCACATGAATATGAGGTTGGGGTAGAGTCTTTCTTGCAATTTGCATTGTGAAATGCTACCGATCTGAATGAAATACCTTGCCCATGTTCAAGATGTGGTAATCTACAGAAGATAAATGTTGACATTATAAGGGTACATTTGTGTTGTAATGGTATAGATTTAACATACCATAAATGTTGGAACCCCAAGGTTGTTTTGGTGTGATCAACAAGTTAAGTTAGGTCCTGTTTGTTTCTAACCTTGTGTCTAAGTGTGCAGGAGCTTAGGAGCACAGGTACTCGAGAGGAAGACGCAGCTAGCGAGAAGGACGGCACACGGTGCGTCCGAGGGACGAGGCGCTGCGGAAGAGTACACCGGCGGACGAGAAGGAAGTGCGCGCGATGGTTCCGAGGTACGAAAGCCGGAGCGGAAGATTGCTCGGGGAGCAAGAGATGCAGCTAACGCGAAGGTCGGCACGGGGTGCGATCGAGGGACGAAGTCTGCGGATGAGTACACTGGTGGACGAGAAGGGACACGCGGCAATTCCGAGGGACGAGAAGCCGGAGGGAAGCACGCTCGAGAAGACCGGAAGATGGGTTCGGGTGAGCCCTATTCCGGATATCAGAGATCACCCAAATCAAGCGGGTCCGGAGCAGAAGACCCGGACCGAGACGGGGACTTAACGGAGAAGTGGTCCCGGACAAAAAGTCAACTACAGTTGACTTTTTGCTCCGGGGCGCCCGGAACCAATCCGGGCGCCTGGAGCTGTCCGGGGCGCCCGGAATGCTTCCGGGCCCCCGGACCCTGATTTTGACCAAGATCACGATTTACGCGATCTGAACATTGGGGGATAAAGTTTTATCCCCCCAAGGGCGCCCGGAACCCTTCCAGGCGCCCCGACCAAGGCTATAAATATAGCCTTGGTCCAGAAGCTTTTCATCAGTTCAGAAATTGTAACAACACTTGTGTGCTTCCACTGCTTTGATTAGCTTCTTTCTTTTTGTTCCTACACTGCTGTAAACGAGGTTTCTCCGCCTGAAGGAGTTCTTAGTGCAATCATCTTCCTTGGATTAACAACCTCCCCGGTTGAAACCAAGTCAAATCCGATGCCTCGTTTTTATGCTTTATTTTCTGCTTAATCTATTTTTCAAGTGTTAGTTTAATTGTTCGAGAAAGGGTTGTGTTTTATTCAGGGCTATTCAACCCCCCCCCTTCTAGCCGGCCCAACGGTCCTACAAGTGGTATCAGAGCCGAGGCGCTTCAGGAGGACTAACCGCCGAACGAAGCAACGAAATGGTCGGACCAAGCATCCACCCACCGAAATACGAAGGGGATTTCACCACATGGAAAAAACTGATGCAGGTATTTCTCACAACCGATATTGAACTATTTTTAACGATGAAATTTGGCTTTGAAGCTCCAGAGGACAAGGAAATAGATAAATGGACAAAAAAGGAGCAGGCTGACTTCGTGGCGAACGGCAAAGCAGAGTACTTCCGCCTCAAGAAGTCAACAGGATCGGTAAATACAACTCGGCAAAGGAACTTTGGGAAAAGTTCCTCGAGCTGTACGAAGGGACGTCCGAAGCCAAGCTCGCCAGAAGAGATCTACTTCGGAATCAGCTCACAAACCTGCGACTTGGGGAAGACGAGACAGTCGCACATCTGCACTCCAGAATTAAAGAAATAATCACCGGACTCACGAATCTCGGAGAAGAGGTAAGTAACCGAGATTCGCTCAGGTACGTGTTAAATTCATTTCCGAGAAATTCAAAATGGGCATCACTAGTAGATGCTTTTTACATTTCTAAGGACTTAGAAAAAATTTCATTAGAAGAATTTTTTTCAATATTTGAAGTCCATGAGTCAAGATGTGCAGGAATGAAGGAGCCCAAGAACAACGTCGCCCTCAAAGCTTCGAGAGACGAACCTGAGTCGGAATCCTCTCTCGACGACGAGGAAATCGTAATGATGGTAAGAAGATTCAAGAAACTTTGTAAATCTAGATCTACTAACCATCCGCAGGGGAAGAAGAAAAGGATGATCCGCTGCTACCACTGCGACGAAGAAGGGCATGTCAAGGACAACTGCCCCAAGCTGAAGAACAAAGACAAGGAGAAGGGAAAGAAGCCTATCCAGAAATGAAAGGCCCTGAAAGCGACGTGGGACGATACGTCGTCCGAATCGGAAGTCGAAGCATTCTCCGGACTCGCACTAATGGTGAGCCATCAAGGTGACGACTGCGATTCAAGCTCTTCCGAAATGAGCATCGAGAGCATCGATGAAGGGGGAGACACGTCGGAAGAAAGCAGCAGCTCAGGGGGAGAAACGGACAACGAGATCAACAAGGTAAGTCAGGTACGATCTCTTCCTCCCAATAAAATGTTTAAGTTTGTTAAACTGTTAACAAAAGACTGCTGTAAATTAGAAAGTGAAAATAAAAATTTAAAAGTAATTCTAGCTAAGTCTTGTCCCTTAGAAAAATTAGATAAATTAAAATTGAAAAATAAAAAATTGGAATTAGAAAATCAAATTTTAAAAATTCAAATAGATAACTCAAAGAACTATGCATGTTCATCTAAAACCAATTTTAGAAGATTTAATAATTTAAATTGGTACTTTAAATATCACCCGGGACAAATCAGGAACATCTCAAGAAAACATGTCCCTAAAAACCTTTTAGTTAATCCAGTAGGTTGGAACCTATATTGGGTTCCTAAATCATGCTTAAATTAATTTTAAAATTAAAATTAGCGCTTTAAGTGAGAGAATTAAACAAATAATTTCTTTATGAGGCTTTGTCTAAGGAAGTGGTTATTGCTCCAATAACCAAGAAGGCCTAGTGCCTCGCCACGACCTGGAAGCCAAAATATTGAAATAAATGTTTAATTAACTTACTAATGAAGCATTAATACAAGAATTAATTAATGCTTGAAAAAGGTTATTCAAAATATTTTATTTCAAATTAGAAATTTACTTAGAATTTTTTTTATTCTCAAAAATCATTTTTTTAAGTTAAGAATCTTTCTAAACAAGAAATCTCAGCTTAAATTACTTAGAAAAATTTTCTAAATTTCTTAAAAACTTAGAAATTTTTTTTTAGAAATACTTTTCTAAGTCTTTAACCCTTAGATTATTTTTTTTGGAACCCCATTTTTTGTGATCAAATGGGGAGAAGGGAAAGTATAAGTCTAAGGGGAGGTAGGTAGATAGATTTAATTTTTCTATCTTTTTGCACTTAAATTGAAAATTAAGTTAATTTAATTAATGTTATTTAATGTCTATTTTTAGCCCTAGCTTAACTTGGGTTGATCACACCAAAAAGGGGGAGATTGTTGGAACCCCAAGGTTGTTTTGGTGTGATCAACAAGTTAAGTTAGGTCCTGTTTGTTTCTAACCTTGTGTCTAAGTGTGCAGGAGCTTAGGAGCACAGGTACTCGAGCGGAAGACGCAGCTAGCGAGAAGGACGGCACACGGTGCGTCCGAGGGACGAGGCGCTGCGGAAGAGTACACCGACGGACGAGAAGGAAGTGCGCGCGATGGTTCCGAGGTACGAAAGCCGGAGCGGAAGATTGCTCGGGGAGCAAGAGATGCAGCTAACGCGAAGGTCGGCACGGGGTGCGATCGAGGGACGAAGTCTGCGGATGAGTACACTGGTGGACGAGAAGGGACACGCGGCAATTCCGAGGGACGAGAAGCCGGAGGGAAGCACGCTCGAGAAGACCGGAAGATGGGTTCGGGTGAGCCCTATTCCGGATATCAGAGATCACCCAAATCAAGCGGATCCGGAGCAGAAGACCCGGACCGAGATGGGGACTTAACGGAGAAGTGGTCCCGGACAAAAAGTCAACTATAGTTGACTTTTTGCTCCGGGGCGCCCGGAACCAATCCGGGCGCCCGGACCCTGATTTTGACCAAGATCACGATTTACGCGATCTGAACGTTGGGGGATAAAGTTTTATCCCCCCAGGGCGCCCGGAACCCTTCCAGGCGCCCCGACCAAGGCTATAAATATAGCCTTGGTCCAGCAGCTTTTCATCAGTTCAGAAATTGTAACAACACTTGTGTGCTTCCACTGCTTTGATTAGCTTCTTTCTTTTTGTGTCTACACTGCTGTAAACGAGGCTTCTCCGCCTGAAGGAGTTCTTAGTGCAATCATCTTCCTTGGATTAACAACCTCCCCGGTTGAAACCAAGTCAAATCAGGTGCCTCGTTTTTATGCTTTATTTTCTGCTTAATCTATTTTTTAAGTGTTAGCTTAATTGTTCGAGAAAGGGTTGTGTTTTATTCAGGGCTATTCAACCCCCCCTTCTAGCCGGCCCAACGGTCCTACAATAAATGGATTTGGCATGGTGAAAGATCTACGATCAATAACTCAATCAAAGATAAACATAAATCTTTTGCCGAGGAACCTATTGATATGGTGCAGGTTGCATTTGATAGTTATGCAGAGAATCCAAACCAATTTCATAAGCTACTTGAAGATGCTGATAAACCTTTATATTCGGGGTATTCCAAATTTACAAAGTTATCTGCACTTGTAAAATTATATAACTTGAAGGCAAAATATAGTTGGAGTGATAAAAGTTTCATAGATTTACCAACTTTGTTTGGAGAAATGCTTCATGATGATAATAAATTGCCTTCATCATTGTATGATGCAAAGAAAAGCTTATGTGCTTTAGGAATGAATTATGTGAAAATTCACGCTTGCCCTAATGATTGTATCTTATACCAGAAGGAATACGAGAATTTGACTAATTGTCCTATTTATGGGACGTCAAGGTGGAAGTTGGGGAACAAAGCTACGATAAATGGAGTTCCTGCAAAGGTCCTTTGGTACTTCCCGCCTATTCCAAGATTTCAAAGATTGTTTCGGAACAAGGACATATGTAAGGAGTTAACTGTAGGACCGTGATCGTTCGATAGAGGGGGGGGTGAATATCGATTCGAAAACTCGAGTGTAAAAGTACGCAGCGGAAAAGTAAATGAACACAATTGATTTTACTTCGTTCGGAGCCTGTGACGACTCTTACTCGAAGGCCCGTGGTCCTTGACCACTTTCGTTGGGCAATCACTAGCAATTCGAATGTGATTACAAAAAAGAGTACAAGAAATGCTAATGAAAGAAAGCACAAAGCTGTACCGACAGAAAAGAAAACTTAAGGAGCAAGGGCACGTTGTCGGAGCTTTGTTAGCGTCGCTGGAGCACAGAGCAGCAAAGCAATCTGGGAATTCTGAGAGATGTTGTTTTTGAAGCTCCACCCCTGGGGATTCTTTTATATGCTGCTCCGGGCGCCCTGGTGCAACGTGGCAAGTCCAGTCAGGATGCTCCACGTGGCGAGGCAATGCAGAGGATAAAACTTGCCTCCGGGCGCCCGGATCCCCTCCGGGCGCCCGGACCACCTTTTTCTAGAGATTCCTTCTCCTGCAAAACAAGGTTAGTCTGAGGCAAAATATACCCTGCAACACAGATTGTTAGCACAATGAATTAACAGAAAAAGTATGACTTAGATTCCGTCTTTTCGAGACCGGAATCTAGTCACGATCTCGACTTAGATATCCGAAATGGATCTAAGCCGGATCGACGCCTAATGTTCCCTTCCCGGGAACGTGTCCTCACAGTCACTCCCCTCCAGTGACTTACCTTACTTACCTGCCAGACGTCCGGTCAGCCCTTCGACCCACTGGACTTCTCGCCAGCTATCCGGTCAGCCCGTTGACCTAGCTGGACTTCTTGCCAAGCGTCCGGTCGGCCCGTCGACCCGCTTGGACTTCTCGCCAGCTATCCGGTCAGCCCGTCGACCTAGCTGGGCTTCGTGCCAGACATCCGGTTAGCCCGTCGACCTATCTGGACTTATCCTGCACACTCGATCAGAGTGTTAGATCAACAATAAACCTAACTTAACCTATTTGTCATTCATCAAAACCTGGGTTAAATCGTTAGTGCTAACCGCACCAACAATCTCCCCCTTTTTGATGGAATGACAACCTGGTTAAGTTAGTGAAGACATTTGCAAGAAAAAAACAGATAACATCATTATGTGGAGGTTTTTTAAGTTAGTTTGTATTTTCAATTGGTTTGGCTAACTTAACCCACCTAACCCTCCCCCTTTGGCATTCATCAAAAACAAGCATGTTTAAAGTAATTAAAAATATAGACTTTAGACAAAGTAAGGAATCATGTCATGTTACTCTGGGGGAGTTAAACTTAGTAATTTATTTTTTGTAAAAGAGCTAAGTTTTGAGACAAGTTTAAAAGATCTATTTTTCAAAACTAGGTAAAATTGATTTTCTAAACCTGAGTTGGTAAAGGATTCAACTTTCAAGACTTAAGTACATAAAAGACTTGATTTTTTTTAAAACTAGTTTTCAAAAATAGGTGTATATATATATATATATAAAATCCAGATTTAAAGGATAAGTTTTGTGAAAAATAGCTAATTTTTCAAGTATAGCTTCTAATGTTAAGGTTTAATAATAAGTTCTAAATTTCAAGAAAAATAATTTTTTTTTTTTTAAAACAGGTTTCAACTCTTTTCAAACATAAGCAAAATTTAAAAACTAAGTTTTAAAATATATTTCAAGATTGATTGAAGTTTAATTTTTAACACTAAGTTTGTAAAAGATTAAAAATTTTAAAAAACTTAGTTTATAAACTTACGCTTAGTTTACAAAAATTAATTTTTGTAGAATTAAGTAGAATTAAGTAAAGTCAAATTCTCAGAACTAGATTTTTAAATTCAATTTTCAAAACTACGTTAAATCTAATTTTGAAATTCAATAACTTAATTTTCAAAAATAGGTTTAAGAAATTTTTAATAAAAATGTTTTGAAAAATTGAAAAAATTTTAATTGATTCCTCCCCCTAGACCTGATGTTAAATCAAATGTCTAACCAGTTAGTTACTGACTTACTTATCAAAAGATAGCAGCTTTCACTTGGTTAGTCAAGTTAAGGTCAATCTTAACTTGATTAATATATATTTTATTTTTAACGCCCAGACTTATGTCGATGCACTGAAATAAGCATCTTAAGTCTTAGGCAAGTGGCCTATGCCTCTCACCCCATTCTATTGTTCGGCAAACACAAGCAAGGTAAGCCTAGGGTTTTGGTGAGATGCTCAAAACTAGTCCTATGGGTGCATGTTCTCTAAGGATTTTGAACTAGTCTAAGGCTAAAAGTTTATTTAAAAATCTAAAAATAGGAAGGTTTTAAAAACTGACACATGTTTGAACTTATGAGTTAAAAACAATCATCTTTGAAAATATTTCTGAAATTCAAAATTCCTAGGCTACCAAGATAGAACATAATCAATGCAGGTCTGAAATATCACTAGATAGATCCAAAATATTTTACAGGTAGTGTAGCTACAGAAGTGAGTCATAACTAGAGCTACTGAGATGATGAAGGGGGTGGTCCAGATCCCAAGGATCGGAGAAGCGCCATCAGCTCAGTGTGTCGGGTCTCCCCGGCAGCTCGTAACTCGGCAACCTCTCGCCGTATGTCCCGATGAAAATCAGAGTTCTCCTGCTGGAGACTCGCCATAGCTCTCTCTAGTCCGGTCATACGGTCGGCTAGAGTGCGGGGAGCGTGACGTGGTGCTCGAGCTGGGGGCGGTGGTGGAGCCGGTGCGGCTTCCTCTGGAAACAGTGCAAGCATGAACTCGTCCACCTGTGCGTCTGGATCGGGCTGGTGCTGTGCCCCCCTCCGCCAAGACATAGTCCCGTCATCCCTATCTACGTGGATACTAGCTAGGGAGAAGTTTCGAGCTGCTATAATATCGAACTCGGTCATATAGGCAATGTCTCCTCTAGTGACATCAATGTGCAACGAGGACATATAGGCTGTCAGAATGTGACAGAATGGCATGTGGACTCGTCTATCAGTCACGTATCCAGCCGAGTAGATAATGGTGGAGAAGATATGTAGGCTGATGTCAATATCTAACCTATGACTCAGGGCATAGAGTAAAAATGAATGGAATGGGTGCATCACAGCGAGGTCCCGAGTAGTCAGTGGTAAAATGCAAAGGACTAAGACCCTATAAAGAGCGTAGTCCTGGACTCGAAGTTCTACCGACCTAAACTGGGTCACAGTGGGATCTCGCTCTCCCCTAAAAAAATACGAATAAATCGTATCGAGAGTAATATGTGAGTAGGGATCTCCGAATGGTAGATCCCTGGGAGGATAGCACAAGAAAGAACAAGTAGATGGACGTAACTCTAAAAACTCTCGGATAGTAGTAGGGGAAAACGTGATATCAGTACCCGCTGCCCTAGTGGTATAGGTGAGATCGTCTACTTTCATTAGGTTATTGCAAAATTCAGCACACAGACTTATGTTTACTGGACTGGTACATTCGACAAGGTTCTTTAAGTTATAGTGGTTTATAACCTCTATAACGGAGGCACATGAACCTAGAAAGAACGATCTATCTATGCAGGTAGTCCTAATGGCCTTATAAACGGTTGACTCAAACTTAATCCTTAGTTCATCTGTGGGAAACCTAGGGTCAGTGCTAGCATTAGAGGGTCCAGCACCAGTATTTGTTCGTTTCCTACTGTATATAAAAAAGATATTCTAAGAAAAAAATGAGAAGACAAATTCTAATAAATTTTCAGATAGGGGAAGAAGTTTTACCGAGGAGCCATCGACAAATATAGATCTGACGACCTCGGTTGAATCGCAGCAGCGTCTTCACCGCAAGAAAATTTTGATTTAAAATACTCTCGCACTGAGGTTCGGAGTGAACCTTGGCAAAAGTGAAGATTTTGTGGGGCAAGGGTTGGGGGCGCCTGCTGCCCCGTATTTATAGGGAGCTCCGGGCGCCCGGAGTTGATTTTAGGCGGGGCGCCCGGATTCCCTCCCGGGCGCCCCGGAAGTGAATACCAGGGGCGCCCCCCTTTTAGGTTTAAAATTAATTTTTAAGTTTTTAAAATTAATATTTTGAAATTAATTTTTAAGTTTAAAATTAAAATTTTGAAATTAATTTTTAAGTTTAAAATTAAAATTTTGAAATTAATTTTTAAGTTTAAAATTAAAATTTTGAAATTAATTTTTTAAGTTTAAAATTGAAATTTTGAAATTAATTTTTAAGTAAACAAATTTAAGCCTTATTCATCTCACCCGATCTATATTGTCAATCAGGGAATCCTATGATTTTGTGAGATGAAATTGGATTTTTAATTATGGAGTTTTGGTTTAACTTGTGTTAGATTCAGATTTAGCTTTGGTCTCCACAAATAGGCAATCTTCGGATAAACTTCTAAGCTTGGTGAGTCACATGGACGTCATTAGTAGTAACCAACCTTTCGAGGTTTTTCGAATAGTCCTATCCACGGAGCTTAGTACTAAATCTTGGTCTAACTGGTTAGGATTCATTTAATGGTAGCTTCGGTCAGTTCCACTTGGCCAAATGCACCAGATCGAAACCATATCTTTCTAGACATGCGATGCACAAGCTTCCCTAACGTACTATCATCCAAAAACTTCACCAGTACCATGATTCAAGTTAAACTTGGTCTCTTTTTAACTAATCCTAATTACTCTGTCGGGTTAGTTAATTTTGGAGGTGCCAGCTATTCTGGAGCCTCCCCCTGAATTATTGACCTTTAATTTAAATTTTCATTTTAGGCTTGTGTCCGTTTCTTTTATAGTTATAATTAACTTGGTGATAGTTTATTTTTGTTGAGTTTTAAATTTTGAATTTTTCGATTTAGGTTTGTATTTTGGTTTTTTATTTGGTTTAATCGAGTTTATATAATATACTTTTTCTTTAGGTATATAATATTGATTAAGTCCTACTTGCGTGGTCAGACACGCTTTTGGAACCCAAGCTTGATTAGTTAATTTGTATTGAGTTATTAATGACTTAAAAGTTTTATTTGAGTTCGACTTGTATCCGAGTCCGGTTTTATTATAACATGCTTTTTGATTGTTCAGGATTAAGTCAAGATTTTTTGATCTTGTTGTAAATTTTTCTAGCATTTCTTTTAAATTGTTAATATCAATTTTTAATGATAAATTCTCCTCCTCAAGTGTTAGATCTTGAGTTGGATTTGAATTTTTGATTTGTTCCTTGAGGTTTTGATTTTCCTCAAGAAGTGATTTGTTTTCATTTTCTATTTTAATTAATTTACTATTTAAACAGGAAATAATTCTAAAAAAATTTTTGTTTAAATTAAAATATACCTCATTCGGGCCTTCGGAAACGAGTACAGACTTGTGGCTTGTTTCGGGTTCAGACCCGTCTTCATCTTCCGACTCGTCTTCTGTTTCAGCTTCGCGGGCCATCAGTGCGAGGTGGCTCTGATGTTTCTGCTCTTCTTCCTCCGATTCGTCCGAGGAGTCGTCCCACGTTGCTTTGAGGGCCTTCTTTTTGGTTGGCTTCGGTTTGTCGAACTTCAGTTTTGGGCATTCGTTCTTGTAGTGTCCCTTTTTATTGCAGCCGAAGCAAGTCACGTTCTTTTGTTCTGAGGGAGAACTGATCTTTTGAAGGTCCTTTTTGCTGAAGCTCCTTTTTCTCCTGGTGAACA
The DNA here is from genome assembly GCF_018446385.1 of Zingiber officinale. Lineage (NCBI taxonomy): Eukaryota > Viridiplantae > Streptophyta > Magnoliopsida > Zingiberales > Zingiberaceae > Zingiber > Zingiber officinale. The sequence continues at coordinate 107,360,506 of NC_056002.1, forward strand.
TTTTTCTTACCAAGTTCACCAGGTGTTCTTCGTCTTCGGAGTCTTGGTCGGAATCTTCTTCATATTCAGGCTTGCTCTTCTTTTCTTTGGAGGAACCTGCAAATAAAGCTATACCTTTCTCGGCTCCAGCATTAGTTTGTTCATGTAATTCTAATTCACAGAAAAGCTCGTCTAATTTTAACTTAGAAAGATTTTTAGAAATTTTGTAGGCATCTACGATTGATGCCCACAAACTATTACGTGGAAAAGCATTTAATGCGTACCTTATTAAGTCTCTATTTTCCATCTGGTGGCCTATCGCATGAAGCCCGTTGAGGATGTCCTTGATCCTCGCGTGGAGCTGATTCGCCGTTTCACCTTCCTGCATTTTTATGTTAAGAATTTTTTTTAAAAGCAGGTCCCGTTTTGTTACCTTGGCGTCGCTCGTTCCCTCGTGCAGCTCGATCAATTTGTCCCACAGCTCTTTAGCGTTTTTGTGTGGACCGACTCTGTTCAGTTCTTCTCTTGTTAATCCGCATTGTAGAGTGTTGATCGCTTTATTTTCTGTTGATGCCTTTTTCTTCAAATCTGCTGTCCAGTCTTCAGGATCCAGTATGTTCCCGGAGTTGTCCGCTGGAATTTTATAGGGTCTCGTAACGCTCATCCACTGGTCGAAGTCTGTTTTGAGGTAACCCTCCATGCGCTTCTTCCAGTACGAAAAATCGTCCCCATTGAAGGGTGGAGGTCGTACTGTGCTGAATCCTTCTGTCTGAGACATTTTAGTCCTACGCACAGAAGAAAGAAAAGAAAAAAAATCCCAAGACTTTGTCTTGGATTAGTAGTGCGGAAGAAGAAAAATAATATAAGTATCTAAATTGGTGTTGCACCAATTTAGATTTAATTGCAACGAAAAAAAATTCAAAGCAGGTAATAATACCAGTTTGAAATTAAACGTAAAACTGAAAACCGAAAAAAAAAAAAAATTTCACCCCCTGTCTGATTGGTGGTAGCACCAAATCAGAGCGGTACCTGCTCTGATACCACTTGTAGGACCGTGATCGTTCGATAGAGGGGGGCATGAATATCGATTTGAAAACTCGAGTATAAAAGTACGCAGCTGAAGAGTAAATGAACACAATTGATTTTACTTCATTCGGAGCCTGTGACGACTCCTACTCGAAGGCCCGTGGTCCTTGACCACTTTCGTTGGGCAATCACTAGCAATTCGAATATGATTACAAAAAAGAGTACAAGAAATGCTAATGAAACAAAGCACAAAGCTGTACCGACAGAAAAGAAAACTTAAGGAGCAAGGGCGCGTTGTCGGAGCTTTTGTTAGCGTCGCTGGAGCACAGAGCAGCAAAGCAAGCATTCGAGAGATGTTGTTTTTGAAGCTCCACCCCTGGGGCTTCTTTTATATGCTGCTCCGGGCGCCTGGATCCCTTCCGGGCGCCCTGGTGCGACGTGGCAAGTCCAGTCAGGATGCTCCACGTGGCGAGGCGACGCAGAGGATAAAACTTGCCTCCGGGCGCCCGGACCACCTTTTTCCAGAGATTTCTTCTCTTGCAAAACAAGGTTAGTCCGAGGCAAAATATACCCTGCAACACAGATTGTTAGCACAATGAATTAACATAAAAAGTATGACTTAGATTCCGTCTTTCCGAGACCGGAATCTAGTCACGATCTCGACTTAGATATCCGAAATGGATCTAAGCCGGATCGACGCCTTGTAACGACCCACCTTTCTACACTACTACTATTCTCTAAAGGTGGACGCTACTTGACTACTAACTCTACTTAACCGGTATGATTAAAAATCACATAGAAACTCTACCAAAAAATTTCGGCAGAGTCTCCCCTGTACCGGTGACCCCAAACTGGGATACATAACATGTATACTCAGCCACAGGCGGCTGGAACATATAATTTCACAACCACGCAGTATAATAGCACAATAAAAATATGAAACAACTCTAGCAATGGCAAACAACCATATCACTCCAACAATAGGAGGTATCAAACTACAAATGCGGCAATAAACTCAATTTCAATATAACATTAAAAGAGAACTAAAGGAAAAGTCTTGACAATTTTGCCAGCTAATTCTGGATCTCTCCATAGTCCTGGCATCACACACACTGTCACAGCATCTCCTTGTCGCCTTCCTTTCATACTTTAGCTTTTCCTTTATCTGCAGTAGGAGGAAATGCAGTCTATAAGCATAAAGCTTAGTGAGCGCTATCTACTCACAAAAACTCGATATGCATGTATATGAATAAAAACATGCTAAAACTGAATGCTAACATGTAAAGCTACTCATGCTCATAAATAGCAAAGGAACTAACTGAAAAGCTAACATGTAAAGCTAATCATGCTCATAAATAGCAAAGAAATCTAACTAACTGAAATACTAAACATGTATAGCTAATCATGCTCATAAATAGCAAAGAAATCATGCTAACTGAAATACTAAACATGTATAGCTAATCATGCTCATAAATAGCAATAAAGGAATCATACTAACTGAAATACTAAACATGTATAGCTAATCATGCTCATAAATAGCAATAAAGGAATCATACTAACTGAATTACTAAACATGTATAGCTAATCATGGAACTATCATGTGTATCAACAGGAAACTGAACTAATACATAAGCTGAACTAATTAATGCTAAACTGAGTCTAACTTGTATTCACATAACTAATTTGTGAAGTTTTGAAAACTATTTACATAATAGATCAAAATAATAATCATGATGCTGATGGGCCCGGCAACTGTACTTGCTGTGCGCGCATCCCTAACTAAACCCGGGATTGCAAGTTCCGAGTCTAGTAGGGTTTACTAGGTTATCTAAACCTAGGGACGACTGTGGGAGCCCAACCCAATGGATATCTAATCCAGTACAGTGCCACTGCTGAAAATAAAATACTGATTTCATAGCTAATTTTCTTATCTTGCTTTTACTAGGTTATCTGAACCTAGAACTAGGTTATCTGAACCTAGAGGCGACTGTGGGAGCCCACCCATTGGACCGTAGTCCCATATAAGCTGAAGCTACATTAAATAAGCTATTAAAATGCCTACTGTAGCATTATATTGAGCTAAGCATTTTATCAAGCACTTGGTGTGCACTAGAACACACCCTACGTACTGAAAATCTGTATACAAAGCTTAACATAAATCTGCATGCAAAGCCTAACAAAAATCTGCATATTAAGCCTATCAAAATCTGCATACTTTACTTATAAAAATCTGCATGCTATAAAAAAATAGAACTGCTCATGTTATTCCAATAGCAAATAGGAAACTAGAACAACTTAAGCATGTTGTGAAAGTAAAACCAATTCAACTACTAGGCATGCAATAGAATCTAGAAAATAAAGGAATCGTTGCTGCATGGAATTAACAGAATATCATGCTTCATCAGGAAATACTAAACAGCAATGAAAACTAAAACTGCTCATGTGTATCTAGTAATAAAGAAAACTGATCATGCTCAACTCATAACAAACATAACTAGAAAATATACTCTTATTGAAAATCTGCATTTGCTACAATATGCAAAAATCTGCACTGCTCCTAAATGCAAAAACTTAACTGAGAATCTACATAACACACTACTCAAAATTCTGCATTCTTAGCTGATAAATTTCTGCACATAAACTCTAGCAAAAATCTGCACACAAGCTAAGTACAAATCCACATACAACTTAACTAAAAACTATACTATTAAGCCTAATGATAATTGCAGGAACCAGATAACCTTAATGCTAACTTGTGCAGAGGCAATTAAAGCTCAGAGTGAAACATATACAGAGAGATTCAAATCCTCAAGTTATGCATGCCCATAAATCAGTGAAATCATAGATACATGGTCACCACAGCTAACTAAAATCTTAATTATAAAATCTCTAAATAACATTTTAATCTGATATGATATTCATGGCAGTAAGGAAGTTAAAAGCAAGCCTAAACCACCACTAATCCTCCTGTTCTGTTCCACGACAAGAAAACTATAAGAATCATTTGACCACATACTGGAAAACCATATAGTGAATACTACACCACATATAGAGAATCCAGAACCCCATGTATAAGGACTATAACTTGAGTTTAATAAAACCAGTAACTAAACTTGTTTATTCAGAATGACAGGACAATGTTACAACTTGTAGAACTCATTTAAACCGAATACCACACCAGTTTCATGGCAATTCAACGACAGAACAACATCAATTGACATCCTCACTATCAATATAGTCCAACATTCTGAAACTATACATAAAATCATCCTTGATCAAATCTGAATTTCCAACACAAGCCTGCAGGAAACAAACCCCTCAAACTTGCTTCGAATCCAAAAGAAAACAAGAATCCGAAAGCCATGAAAACGAATCAAAGCTCAAACAACTCCTACTGCAGGTGAGAAGCAACTCACCGGGATTTGCTTGGACTTACAACCGAAGGAGAGGAAGAAGATCTAGGGCTCGGAGGCTTGAAATACTCGGCTTCTTCTTGTGCTCGCGCCTCTTCTTGACGAGAGGAGCTCGGTGGTGTGATGACCTCTCGGAGAAGAGTGCTCGCCGGCCACCGCAATGCCCTAGCTTTGCTCGCTGCGGTTTCCCCCGTGGAGAGATGCGCCGTCGCGTGAGAAGAGGAGAAGAGAAGATTTTTGTCACGGGGAAAAACCTAAGTTCTCTTCTTATAACTTTAATATTCTGTTAACTAACTATTGCTTAAATACAACTTGATTCAGGTTTTATTAACAAACCCGCGGCTGGTCTGTTGGTGGGCTGCGTTCTGCTTAAAGCCCAACTCGAGGGATCGAATCCCAGCTGTAACCATTTTATTTCCTATTATTTTACTGTTCCTAACTATTACTTAAATATATATCGCTCCATATATGATTAACAAAACGAGCGTAGCTCAGCTGGTTGGGCCAGTTTTGCTTGGGTCAGTCCGACCCGAGGTCGTGGGTTCGAATCTCACCTTCAATGATTTTTATCAAAACTTCTTTCTTTTTGTAACCCTACTAAACGACCTCCAAAAATTACATAAAAATACTCTAAAAATTCCTAAAAATCTCTAGAATATTTTAAAAGTATTTCCAAATATTTTTACGGACATTTGGAACTTGAAATAAGGAAAATTGGGTCGTTACACGCCTAATGTTCCCTTCCCGGGAACGCGTCCTCACAGTCACTCTCCTCCAGTGACTTACCTTACTTACCTGCCAGACGTCCGGTCAGCCCTTCGACCCGTCTGGACTTCTCGCCAGCTATCCGGTCAGCCCGTTGACCTAGCTGGACTTCTTGCCAAGCGTCCGGTCAGCCCGTCGACCCGCTTGGACTTCTCGCCAGCTATCCGGTCAGCCCGTCGAACTAGCTGGGCTTCGTGCCAGACATCCGGTCAGCCCGTCGACCTGTCTGGACTTATCCTGCACACTCGATCAGAGTGTTAGATCAACAATAAACCTAACTTAACCTATTTATCATTCATCAAAACCTGGGTTAAATCGTTAGTGCTAACCGCACCAACATTAACATGGCATGCTGATAAAAGAGTACTTGATGGATACTTGCATCATCCGGCTGATGCGCCCGCTTGGAAAGTAGTTGATCACAAGTGGCCAGATTTTGCTGCTGAACCCAGAAATCTTAGATTGGCCTTATCAGCAGACGGGATCAATCCCCATAGTTTGATGAGTTCTGCATATAGTTGTTGGCCTGTTGTGATGATCACTTACAACCTTCCTCCATGGTTGTGTATGAAGAGAAAATTTATGATGCTCACTTTGTTGATTTCAGGTCCCAAACAACCAGGCCCTTTTATAACTTCCAGTTGCCTAAACTCAAGTTAGGACTTTTCGTTGTCTAACTACAAGTTAGGACTTCTCAAACAAGTATCCTGTTACCCCTTGACATACTTAACTCCTTTCTCACATATTATTAAACATTGAAATTCAAGCTCAAGCCAATTAGAGCTTAGTCAAACTAGTCAATCTTAACTCGAGAATGATTGCACCAATAATCTTCCCCTTTTGATGTTTGATAATATATTTAAGTTAGGGTAACCCATATGAGCCCAACTCTCTTCTTTATCCCATGTCAAAGAATAAATGAGGGTTTCCTAATTTTAACCCTACATTTTTCTTCTCCTTTGACATATGTCAAAAATTCTTTTCGAAAGTCAATTCTTTCAAACTAACCCAATGAAAGTCTCATATCTTTCATTGTATCCTATGCTTAACCTTGAGTGTCCATCCATTACAATGATGATTCCCCAATTTCCATTGTCTCATCATCCTTATCATTAAAAAAAATTACAAATCTTGCCTATAAGGAAGACCTCCCCCTTAATGTATGCTCCAACTTCTATCATTACACCAACAATGATTTTGAGTTCCCAAACCTTTAGGAAACTTAAAATGAAGTCATGAGTTTAAAGATTCAATCTTGAATCTAAACTTCCCCTTTAACTCCACATTTTTCCCCGTTAACCATTCCTTTCTTATTTTCATCAAGAAAATTGCCCATAAATACTTATCAAAGTATTTCATAGGGTTAGAAATAGTTAAATGACCTAAGTGCAGCTTAATTAGCTGAAGTAAACTTATTTCAGCCAAAATCACTACTGCCAATCGATTGGTTTCAAATATCAATTGATTCCAGCATGACTTAATCGATTAGTTTAAGCTTCCAATAGATTCCACATGTATCAATCAATCACCTTATCTATCTCGCGAGCTTCTATACTTCTAGAAATTCACAACCAATTGATTGTCCTATCGATTGGTGGAAGTAATCGATTGATCCAATCAATTATTGTAACTGTATTTTTTTATTTAAATTTTAACTGAAATTTAGAAATACATAAATAATTCTATGATTATCCAAAAGTCATGAAACTTTATGTAGACATTACTTATATTATACACTGAAAATATCTCTCATTTTCAAAGACTGACATTAAATTGAAAAATATTAAAAACTTCAATGTTTCACTCTAACTTTGTATTTAACTAAGAAATGATGATTCCTACCAATAAATAGACTTCACTAAGGTTTTTCAAAATGATTTTAAAATAATTTTAAAAAGTAAATTTTCAACCATGATCTTTGGATCAAATTCACATGTCTTGTATATTAGCTTTTCCCATGATTGGACTTCACATAATCATTTATTTTGATAAAACTAAAAGTCAATTAGATGCACTAAATCAATACCATGAGTCTTATTCATCCTCATAATACCTTACTTGTATCTAATGTGACTCAACACACATAAGCCAACTCTATAGTCTGTGAGATGTAAGATAGGTTTTCCCTAAACTAAGGGGTATGCATTTCTATCTAGGCATTTTAATTTTGATCATCCTACCTAGGATGTCACCTAATGTCATTATCCTTAATTACAAGGAATTTAAAAAAAATGTATGATAATGATTATGACATAGATCAAATGAGTATTTTTCAAAATTAAAACTATCATGACTACATGATGTATGTATTATAATCCTGTCTGAAAAGTATAGAGATGACGCGTTGGGTATGGTGACTTAGTGGTTGACTGGTAGAAGACTTTGCACTCCATGGGAAAGCTTCCTCTCAATCTCGTGCACATGAAAATGATCCAACAAAACATCAATGCCTCGAAACCAGGGGAGTCCTTGGCGAAGGCCCTCTGATACTCAAGCCAGTACAAGACAAGTGAATGAAGAATAGAAAGGAACGTGCTCACAGGAGGAAAGCTTAGATAATTAGAGAATGTACCTCTACCACGGAGAGAACTCCCCCTTTATATACCACCTCATATAACCTTCACAATCATAAGGTGGTACAATGTGTCAGTGTTTGTTAGGTAAAGGGAAGTGTACAACCTAGACAATGTGCAATAATTATTCAAGGAATCTTCCCTTTACCCACATACATACCTCTTTTATCATTTATAGTTTCTATTATTATTGAGGTATTGAGGTTGATGAAGAAGTATGCTATTATAAATAGTTTACTGATGAGAGACACAATGGTCCCTAAAGAAGTTTTTAGAAGAATATTCTTTGACACCTAGTTGTTATTCTGATAGGTTGTTGAGATTCTTTGATCTTGTTATCGGCTGGGTATATCCCGGCCGACCTATAAGGCTAATCATCTTTATACATGTCCTTGCATTAGGATGCTTTGTTATGTATTAAAGGCTATGTAGAATCTATTTAGGAAATATTATAGTGCCTCGGGTACACGGGAAATCCATCTGGAGAACAATATGAGAACCCATGCATTATGGAAATCCATTTGAGAACCTGTACATGCTATAAATCTGCCCGAGTAACACTACGAAGATAGGCATCTTAGGCCCAGTTGGTCTTTTGTTTGTTCGGGCATATAATGGGGCTCTGAAGAAATGAAACTATGTTCTGAGAGGTTTGGTCAGTATTTTGAGCCATGGTGTCCTAAACACGGTTGGAAATTTGTCTGGCCAGTATATAATAACTTGTATGTAAAGTGCATTTGGCATTTTGACCGGATTTGTAAAGCTAGCATGCGATTATGCATAAGAGAGATGGGTGTGGAGTTCGGTAAACACGTCTGGTTCTATTATCTAACAGCTACCCATAAGGCTGATGAGTAATCAGGTCGGTCGGGCATATGTACAAGGGCTCATATAGAGTAAGGAGTTTGATCCTTTGACCAAGTCTAGGACTAGTCGAATATGGGTGGGTCGGACAATCTGGTCGGCCTACAAGGGTGGCTGACCCTAAGCTCGATCGGCCATTGAGTGATTGGGTATACTATCTCCTTAGTTCAAGGGTACAACATGGAAACCCTTATGTTCAATCACCCCAAGGGCTGGTCGGCTCTTTCTTGCCCAACTCAGAGTTCGACTAGGTTGATTCGGTGAGCCTTAGCACTAGGCGGGCCAATCATAGCCAAGTGGGGAGATGTTTTCCTATAGTAACTTTGACTGCCACATCACCTTAACTTGGACTACCACGTCATCTTTGAGATCTGCTTACTATAACTCATATCACTAGCCTCCCCTCTAAGTCTAGTCGAAGGAGGTGTAGACGACTGACTGGATCCAAGTTTAATTTCCACCCATTCATCCCTTTTACTGTGGTCGTTCGAAAACCCACTGTTCCTTCATGCATTGGTCACTTAGTAGTATTTTTCAAAATTTACTTGTTAGTGGCCAGTTATTCAGGAGAGATTATAGAGGGCATGTGAAGAGGTGCATGGATAGAGGAATGATTTGATTGTCACCTCCATCATAAATGATGATTTATGAGTGGATGCCACGTGGCCCCACTCTTTATTTTCTGAAACGGCTTCTGATGTACGTCTCCTCGTATAGCTCAACGACACCTCTTTTCATGCAAATCAATGATCCATTGCATGTTGTTTTGATCAAACAACTGCAATTAAATTATACTGTGGAAAAACCATAACTGGTCCCTATTCTCATCACTTCACTTTTTGTCTTCTCCGACATTCTTTTCGACAACCTCTTGTCCCCAATCTTCTTCTTTTTGCACCTTAGGCAATCAGTAAGTCACTTGGTCTTTCACTTTCTTTAAATTTTCTCATGGCCAAGAAGTCTTTTGCTCCCTGGTATACCCTAACTTATTCAGACTTTGATGATACTGATAGAGCTTACATTCGTTCCTAATATGAAATCCCCAAGAACTATCAGATTGTTATTCCCACCTCCACCTGCTAACTATATCACCTTCTTTAAAGACCAGTTAGCAGTCGATCTTTGTTTTTCTATCCACCCATTCCTGTCAGGGGTGAGTCAATGCTTTTGAATTCCTTTGCAAGAGCTCATACCAAATGCCATACACACCCTGTGCTACACTTTCATGTTATTTTGCCTATACGACATTCCTCCAATAACCTAGAGTCTTCCTTTTTCAATCACGCCCCAAATCGATTTTCTTTGAAGACATGCCCTCTTCAAACAAGGGATAGAAATCACATTTCTTTTTTCTTGAAATGCATGAGTCGGCCACTTGGCCAACCGAATGACAATCTTCCCTTCCTCTGCTTCCTAACCCAAGACATTATAAGCATGACCCATCTTATGTCTCCTGTTTTGCCTCTCTAAGTGGTTGACGGTTCAAAACCTGGTTCAAATATGATCTCATCTGGAAGATGAGAAGATAAAACTGTTGGAATGATATGACTAGAATGTTGACCAAATCATAATGACCCAAAGGGGAGACGATGTGATGAGTTATCTTCTATATTGACCGAGACTTCTGAAGGCCTCTGGTCTACACTACCTACAGACAGCGACTGGGTTGTCTTAACCCCTGACACCCCGATGCACGAGGCATATCCCATAAATATATAAGGAACATGATAATGGTAAAATAATAAAATTAATAAACAACCAGTACGATGGCGTATCCAGGCCCAGGGGGTGCCCTCTGGAAGACCGATGAGCTGGTTGTGACACTGATCGAGTCATTATAACTCGAAAGAGTAGATGAATGTAAGTTAGCTGTGGAGCTAGATCTGGGGGTGATGGCTCAGAATTGGACGCAACATGGATCCAAAAGGTGGTATGAAGGCCAAAATATGATAACAACACGTAGGCTGAAATACCCCAGCGGTTCAAAGGCCGATTGCAAGCTGAAATATAACAACAGCTCACAATCATAATAGTGGTGTGAAGGGCAAAACACATTGGTTCGATGGCTGGAACACAACAGTGGATCAGATGTCGGATCGGCGTCAAGCATACTACAGTATGGATGATCTGGAGGACGATGTTAATTGACTGTGAGGAGCAGCGAGGAAGAGGGGGATATCGGAGATCTGGTCGACGTTGTCGATCAGAGTCAAGTTGGCAGTGCGACGTCCAAGGCCGAAAGGAGGTTGTGGCAATAGACGGGAGGAGGAGACCACCGGTGGGCGACTGTGGATGCCAAAAAAGATTAGAGATGGTGCTTGGCTGTCGATGGTCGCTGAAGGTAGCGGCCACTAGAGGGGGAGAGAGAGGCAGCTCGGTGGCAACCTCCTCGACCGAGGAGGAGGTAGAGTGACGGGAGAGGTAGCTTGGTGTGCTTGCGGCGGAGGTTGTGAGAATGGCCATTGACCTCCTCATCATGAGAGAGAGTGGAGGAGAAGGGGGAGCAACGGTCGACTGGCGTGCGTGAGTGTCAGTACAGAGAGGCTTGGAGGGATATGTGTTGTTGGCATATTGGCAAGCTTAGGTGACGGAGGTAGTGCAAGTGCCCCGCCATCCCTGTGTATCAGGCGGTGGAGACAAAACACAAAACCCCCCCCCCCCTTTCTGATGAACAGTGCCTCTTCAAAAACCCTAATAGTGAAAAGACCAAACTGCCTTGCCTCCCTCCATGTGTCCTCTCATCTCACCATATTACAAGTCTCCCCTTCAAGTCTAGTCGAAGGAGGTGTGAGTCTGACTGGCTAGAGTCTGTCGCAAAAGCTTAATCACATCTGACTACAGAGTAAGATCACTAGACCCACCGTGTGATACCAAAAGAGTGACTGTGTTGATGTTGCATGAGCGATCGCAATAGTATTGTCGAGTGAGCGACGATGAAGGTGGTACCGAGCGATCAACAAAAATGGTGCTATGCGATCAATAAAAAACTGACGCCGAGCAATCAGCGAAAATGGTGTTGAGTAAAGAACAGAAATGGTGTTGATCGAATGGCAGGAATTAGTGTCGAGTGAGCGGTGAAAATGGTGTCAAACAAGTGGTGAAAATGGTGTTATGCGATCAGCTAAAAACTGACGCTGAGGGATCAAAGAAAATGGTGTCGAGCAAGCGATGAAAATTATTAAAGATTTTAAAAGTTTCATCTTTGAATTTTAGAAATTTTACCTAAGTAAATCTTGAGTAATCATCAATTATAACTAAGCAGTATTGGTTTCTGCTTAGTGACTTGGCTTCATATGAATCAAATAGGTCTAAGTGTAGGAGCTCAAGTATTGAGTTGGTTTGGTTTAGGTTTGTTCATGTATGGGTTGACTTAGTTTGTTTACCTTATTGATAAGCATTACATATTATATTTTTTTTAAAATTTTTAATTTAGGTAGACCTCTTACTAAACCATTTTGACTCATTTTTAAAATGAGTCTGATGTTAGTTCAGTCTCCTATGCCACAATTTAGTTTTATCTTGTTGTGCCAAAAGATACTTTAGTGAGGAGGTTGGTAGGTCAATTGTGTAAATTTTTTTAATTAAACATTCAAAGTTAGAAAATGTTACTAAGTATCCAGAGTCACACAGTTAACTTATGATAAGTTAAAATTGAATTTCTTAATTAATAAGACTTTTTGAATAATGAAATCGGAACTTAGTTTCATATTATCTGTTCCAATTACCTTAAGTTTTCCGTCATTGCCAAACACAACTGATCCTAAATTCTTGAGTTTTAGCTTGGTAAACTTCAATTAATTTCCAATTATATGTCTGGATCACCCACTATCCAACATCAATTGGTCTAAATCATTGTGTCCTATACATAAAGTATTTGATTTGGATCCAATTTAAATGGATTATAAGATAGATTAATTGACTTCAACCCCTTATTTTCCATCTCACCCAATCTAGGTTGTCAATCATATTATATCTATGGGTGATTGTGAGATGGTTGATTGACTTTAACTTAAGTTTAATTAGATTTAAGTTTAAGTTGATTTAAGTTTCATATGATTAATTGAGTTTGATTTGATTTAAGGTTAATTTGATTTAAGTTTAATTTGATTAATTAAGTTTAATTTGATTTGAGGTTAATTTGATTTAAGTTTAATTTGATTTAAATTTGATTTAAGTTTAATTTAAGCTTAATTTGATTAATTGAGTTTGATTTGATTTAACATTAAATTTGATTTAGGTTTAATTTGATTAGTTGAGTTTGATTTGATTTAAGGTTAATTTGATTTAAGTTTAATTTGCTTAATTGAATTTGATTTGATTTAAGGTTAATTTGATTTAAATTTGATTAATTGTGTTAGATTTTTAATTTCAATAATTTTTATTTTAACCTAAATGCATCTCACCCTTTTCTAGATTATCAATCAGGGAACCTTATCAATTTTATGAGATGATTAATTTAATCTTCAATTTAGATTAAAATCTAAAGATTGATTTACATTTGAGTTAGACTAAGATTTAACAGTTAGTAAATTAGACATTCATTTCAATAATTGACTTCCAAGCTATGGAGAGACACTAGGTCTTCTTGGATATTGGAATAACAATCACTTCTAGATAAAGTCTTTTAAAGAAATTAAATATTTAATTTTCTTTCTGAGAATCCTAGATCTAACTAAGCAAGTGTCGATCAAGTCTAAGTCTTTATCTATCCTAATCTAAACATGTATAAGGAAAATGGTAAAGCAAACATCAAACAAATTTATTTAATAATGAAGATGGTCTTTCTATTAACTCCTCCAAGATCATAGCCTTGATAAGGTCTATCAAGGTAGTGAATTTGATCCTTGGGGATTTATTATTGATCAAGTCCAACTTGATTAACCAAGTTAGACTTAGGGGCCCATGCTTGAACTACTTTTCTATTTGTTCGATTAATAAGAGACAAGTAAGATTTCAATTTATGTTTGGGCTTATACCCAAGTCTGGATCGGTTGTATATGGCCCTTTGTTTCCCAAGAATTAGGTCAAGATTCTTGAAACCTAAGGTGAACCATTCCAACGAGCCCCTAAGTTCCTTGACTTGACTTTTCAAGATAAAAACTTCTTCCTCAAGTGGTTGGACTTGAGTTGAAGTTCTAGCTTGAACAGATTCAGTCAAGGAGCTTGGGTTAGTCACTTCCTTGAGAGCTTTGACCTCCTCTTGGAGTGACTTGACTCGGAGATTGGATTTAGCTAATTTTCTAGACAAGTATGAAATTAGATTATGTGATCTAATTAAAGATATACTTACAGTGGATTGAGAACCTTCTGAACTGGATCCAAATCTGTGGCTTTTCTTGAACTCAGCTTTCGATTCTATCTTGGATTCGATTACTTGCTCATAGGCCGCAAGTGCAAGGAAACTTGTCTATTCGAGATCTTCGTCCGAGTCTTGCTTGTAGCGTCTTCTTCTTTCGTTGCTTCTTTGTTTCCTTCTAGTTTGGACAATTCACCTTGATATGTCCCTTCTTGTTGTAGGCGTAGCAAGTGACGTTAGACTTGGTTGTATCGTCTTTGACTAGATCATCTTCTTGATCTCGTAATTTCTGAAGGCCTTCTTTTTCTTGTACAATTTTCGTACTAGGTTGATGAACTCGGTGGTGATCTTGTAATCATTTTATGAGTCTGATTCATCTTCAAGCTCGGGTTCGGTCTGACGCTTGTTCCTAGACTCCTTTGTCTTTCTTGTACCTACAACCAATGAAATACCTTTCTCGATCAGAAGTGCATTAGTCTGTTTGTGAAGTTCAAATTCTGAAAATAGCTCAACTAGTCTAATTAAAGAAGGGTCCTTAAATATTTTGTAAGCATTTACCATTGATGCTCATAAGGTATTCCTTGAAAAAGCATTTAACGCGTACCTTATTATATCACGATACTCTACTTTCTGGTCGATCGTGTGTAGTCCGTCAAGCAAGTCTTGGATCTAAGCGTGGAGTTGACTTACCGACTCACCATCCTACATTTTAATATTGTATAACTTATTTAAAATTAAGTCTCATTTGCTTACCTTAGTGTCGGAGGTACTCTCGTGTAGCTCGATTAGCTTTTCCCATCATTCCTTGGCATTGTTGAAGGGGATAACCTGGTTCAACTCTTCTTTGGTTAAGCCACATTGGAGGGTCTGGGTTGCCTTTGCATTGACTTTGATCTTTTTCATTATGCTTTGGTCCTAGTTTTCATATGATATTAGTTTTCTAGTGTCGTCGAGTGGAAGTGCAAAGCCGGTTTGGATGATGATCCACATTTCGACTTGTGTTTTGAGGTGGTACTCCATTTGACTTTTCTAATAGCCAACATCTTCACCGGAGAATGGTGGTGAGTGTGTAATGCTATAGCTTTCTTGGTATGTCATTTAAAAGACTCTTGCTCATAATAAAATAATGAGGCTTGTCCCAAGACATAGTCTTGGATTAGCAGTGTGGTATAAAGAGTTTATGAAAAACTAAAGAACTCGAGTGGTGTTACACCAACTTCGAGAAACAACAAAACAAAAACAACAATTGTCAAAAATTAATCAAAAGGGATAATCGTACGATTCCAATCGACTCTAAAAAAGTTTAAAATAATACCACGAAAAAAAATTTTTAATAGTGGTTTCACTAATTCGAAGCAGCCTCACTCTGATAACAATTGTAGAAATGAAAGCGCTAGAGAGGGGGGTGAATAGTATCTGTGGCTTTTTCACTCTTTTTGAGTAAAACAATCTTATAGAGGCAGCGGAAATGAAAGAAAATAAAAGCAATGTTGACACTTTTGGTTTACTTGGTTAGAAGCTTTTTGACGACTCCTATTCTAAGACCCACGATCATTGATCGCTTTCGTTAGGCAATCACTAATAGCTCTAATAATATTATAATTTAAAGTACAATATCTATAAAAATTTGGTTACTTACAACAAAAGAATAAGAAATTGTTTGTCTATTTTTGGAGCAGCATTTGAGCATTGTTGAATTGTTCCAGAGTAGCGCGCAAGAGCGGAAGTTGTTCTGAATGATCTGTATGAAGCGACTAGTCGAACCCTCTTTTTATAGCTGAGTTGAACTCGATCCAGATTCACTAATCTTGGGATCACTGTTTGAATCGACGTTGATTGGTCAACTGATCCTTCTGAATCCACCCAACTTTTCGTCCTGATAATGCCGCTCCGGATAGAATTCTTCATTCGGCCAATCGATCGACCAATTGCCCGATGCTCCTTGGCTTATCTAGTCTAATCAACCGATCTGATCATCCTATAGTTTATCCACTATTCGGTCGACTGAACCCAGGTTCTGTCGACTGATCCCTTGGTTGAAACTTCACAGTAAAGCTAATCTGGTCTCTAGGTGTAACACCCAAAAAATTCTCAAAATTATATTAGAAATATTCTATGATTTTTTTGGAATTTTAGGATATTTTTACAGAATTTTTAGAGTAGCGGAAGTAGCAAAAATAAATAGAACCGTAAAATAGCTTAAGCGGGAATCGAACCCGGGACCTATCGGGTCTAGTGACCTTTAGATAGCTTTAGTAACCAAGTGAACCCAGCAAGGCCGTGCTGAAAGGAAAGGGGAACAATTATATTTATATTTGAGTTGGGTCGGATTACCACTTAATATAAATAGGGAATTTAAGTGAGGAATTGTTATTTTTCTTAAACGAGAAAGCTTTTCCCTCAAACCTCACCCGCCGACCCTCTCTCTTTCTCCCTCATCTCTCGGCGCCAACCTCAAGGAGACCTAGGGTTCCATCTTGAGGAGCGTAGGAGTACCTCCCGGCGATATCAAGGATACGAGGGCGCTCCTCTCCGCGAGAAGAACGCATAGACGCAAGGAGATCGCCGAAGGGATCTTCTCCACCAGAAAACTAGCGACTAGAATCGTAAGAAATTTAGCGCAGGAGGTAAGAAACCCCTCACCTGTAGTATAAGTAGCTCTTTCGAGCTTTTATGCATTAGTTTAGTCGTATGCAGAATTTTGACATGTAGGGTGTGAACTAGTGCACACCATATGTTTGATAAAATGTGTAGCTCAGTTAAATGCTACCACGGGCATTTTAATAGCTTAGCTAAATGCAATAGAAGCATTTATTCAATACATGTAGTTTTATTACATCTTATATGGGACTACGGTCCAATGGGTGGACTTCCACAGTCGCCTCTAGGTTCAGACAACCTAGCTCTAGGTTCAGATAACCTAGAAATAGCAAGATAAGAAAAATTCAGTTATAAACAGTATTTTATTTTCAGCAGTGGCACTGTACTGGACTAGATGTCCATTGGGTTGGGCTCCCATAGTCGTCCCTAGGTTTAGATAACCTAGTAACCCTACTAGATTTGGGATTTGCTACCTCGGGTCTAGTTAGGGATGCGCGCACAGCAAGTACAGTTGTCGGACCCATCAGCAGCATGATTAGTATTTTGATCTATTATTATAAATAGTTTTTCAAAATTTCACAATCAGTTATTTGAACATGATTTAAATTCAGTATTGGCTTAGTTCAGTTCAGCTCAGTGTTATATCAGTTTAGTTTCTTTCCATTGATACATGTGATAGTTTCATGCTTAGCTCTTGATGTTCCATGACTAGTTTTGATGCCATGTTTTAGTGTACATGACTAATAACTTCAGTATTTATATTCAGCATGTCAGCATGTATTTCAAATAGCATGTTTTAAAAGCATGATTCCATCGTATGCATGTTTTGTAAGGTAGATGGTTTCTTACTAAGCGAAAGCTTACAGATACTTCTTTTCCTTATACTGCAGATAAGGGTAAAGGAAAGATGGACTAGCGGAGGCTGGAGGACAATGCGATGAAGATGTGTGTGGAATAAGGAACTTGGAATAAAGATGCTTGGAAACTAGCGAACTTGAAGCTTAGCATTTCTAATTTTAGTTACTTCTCTAACTTTTAGACTGTTTGAGTAGTATGAATTGTGTAGTATACATTCAGTTTGATATTAGATAGCACTCCAGGGGTAAATGTCATGCCTAGTAGTTTTATCTCATGCTTATAGAGTTGATGTATGTGATTTAGGCACAAATCAGTGCTGAAATCAGAGCTCAGCTACGAAATAGAAACCCCTAATCGATCAGCCGATCGATTGGAGGCTTCCCAATCGATCGGTTGATCGATTGGGTAGCTGTTATACACAAACAGAAGGTCTCAGGATCGATTAGCCGATCGATTGATTCAGTTCAATCGAACAGCCGATTGATCGGGCCTGATTCCAGTGAACAGAACCTTGCTGAATCGATCCTCCGATCGATTGGTAAGTCTGGATCGATCAGCCGATCGATCCAGAAATTTCTTCATGCACAGTAGCGTGCTGAATCGATCACTAGATCGATCAACAAGTCTGGATCGATCAACTGATCGATCCAAACAAAGTTTTCGTATACAGTAGCCACCTGAATCGATCAGTGGATCGATCAGGCCATTCCAATCGATCCACTGATCGATTGGGAGGCCTGATATCAGCTGCAAATCCCTATTTAGATTCCTTGACCATAGGGGGATGTAATAGATGACATGTATATCTTAGATTACACCCCTTAGCATATGTCTGATAATAAAATTCTGAATTTAGTAGCAGTTAACAAAGATTTAAATTGGTACAGCTTTCCGCACCTAGACTTAGTGATGGTCATGGATATAGCTTAGCACAACATAATGTGACTGTCCGACCTCACAGCCTAGTCAGTAGGAGGCGGGTCGTTACACTAGGGTTCGGTCGAATGATCTCGACGTTCGGTCGACCGAACAAGGTAAATATCTTAACCTGTAAAATGTTAATTTCCTGTAAAATAGAGTTAGACTAATAGGCAAACTATATAAAAAATAACTTTGACAGCCTCCAAATTATCCTGCCCTAACTTTGAGTTTCACTGAAAATCTAAGTCGGGCTGATGTCTACTATTCCCTTAACGGGGAGCGCGCCCTCACCTATTCCTCTCGGGAGAAATTACCTTTTGTCAGATCTATCCTCCAGACCGTCTGGACTTTTTCTCAGTGTCCGAGACATTAGATATTCATGTTGGATGTTCGATCCCTGACCCGTCCAGTCTTCCACTTGGTATCCGTGACTCCCAAAATTTTCACCTAGCACCCTCAACTCTAGGCTATTGCCTAACATCCTCGACCCACTAAGACTTTGCCTAGTCTCCCGGACCAAGACTTTATTGTCTAACTATAAAATACGATACCCAAATAATAAGGTTATTTGAGAAATAATCTTATTGGAATTTTAGGAATTTTTAGAAATTTTCTGAGAATTTTTCGGAGCTCGTATGACATATGTTAAGGAGTTAAATTATTGGGCTAGGGGAAAGCCCTTTTAAACTAGCTTATTTAAATGAGGAAATATTTAATTTCCTTAAAGATTTCTTTTTCCTTTTTCTTATTTCTTTCCTGTACCCTATTTCTTCCCTCGCCGAAACCTTTCCTCATCTCGCGACGCTGCCTTAACTTCGCCGATCCTCTTCCTCCGTCATCTCTGCCATCGCCGAGTGCAGCCGTCGCTAAGTGCAGTCATCGCCGAGTGTAGCCGTCGCTGGAAGGAAGGAGCAACACCAGCCCCTGCGTCTCTTCCCTATAGTGTCGACCGCCTCCTCTGTGCCCTAACTTCCGATCCATCGCTGATCACTAGCAAGATCGCCCCGACCGACTGGCCACCTCACTGGTGTGGATTTCCCCAATCGCTCCGGATTCTCTCCTATGCAATCTTGCCTCTCCCAATTTGGTCGCTGCCACCCTGACGCCTCCTTCCTATTCTTGGTCGCGGACATCAAGCATCGATTAGGAGCCGAGCACCCGATTTCACCTCTCTGACTGAGTCCTAGCCATTGATTCATCGTCGTCTAATCATGTTGGATCCTTGCTCGAGGTCACCTCTCAATCTCTCCTCCCTTCTCTCGATCCTAATTGTGTCGATCACAGGCTGCTAGGCATTAACGTCGATGACCATAGAGGGTCAGATATCACTGCTTCGCTGTCTTCCTCCTCACCCGCATCGTCGCTACCCTGATGCCACTGTTCGATCTTGATTTACTTGCTGCCAGCCACTATGAGCAGCCACCAGAAGAGTTGTATGGTAATAAATTCTACCTTATCTAAGTGGTTTTTTAACTTGGTTAATTTTGTATAGCTATATAAGTCCATTTGCATGATAGATGAGTTTTTGTTCAAGGGTGTCTTGGAGGGTTAATTCATTAGAGCATGTGAATTGTGAAGGAAGGTTTTAGATATGATGAGATTGATTATCAGATTTGGTGGTTAGAAATGGATCATGAAGATGATTATGCATGTTTGATTCATGATGTGTAGTGGATAATAACGGGATGTTGGAGTTTGTGATCAGTTATGGATTGGTTATTTGATTATTAGGTTGATTTAGATAATAGCATGATCATTATCAGGATTATTAGAATGGTTATCAATTGTGAAGTGATGTGTATTATTGAAGGATTAAACTTAATCTAATGAAGGTGATGGAGTAATTAGAGTTAAATTGACTTAACTCTAGTATAGGTGGTGAATTATTTTAGTAAGACCTAGACATTAATTGGGGGTTGATCAATGATCGTATTCGATTGGAGTTACCTTAAATAGGTTCGAGGGATTAGATTTAGCTGTTTAATTCATATGTGAATAGCTAAACTGTATAGTATGTGATTTACAGGACGTTGTTTCGAAACGAGCACTTCGACGTGGGGATTGTTTAGCACAATCTTCTTTTGAGGCGGGTACTTCTTATTTTTGACTTTCTTTAGTTCTTTGGAACTTGGTGCATGAGCTATATTTTTGATAAGGTCTGCTTTACCTTGACTCCACTCATAATATTTCTTGTACTTGATACTTCCACTCAAACCTTTGAGTTATTCATTTCGATATCCATACAGTCTCTTGTTGTCATCTATGATATTTAGCAGATATTAGATACCAACCTTGTATGCTTTGATTATTGTTTATTTATGTATCGTATTGAGCATGTTGGCTTCATGTAGTATACCTGATTCTTATTTATATGTATATGATGACTGTTATATTTTGCGCATCATATCATTACATGCATGTCAACGACAAATTCTCCCTTGCGGTCGAGAGAGTTGTTGACCAGGGTCGCACGCTCGTCCACTCGATAGAGTGGTAGTTGGAGCAGATGCCGCTTGTCCTATCATGCCCCCACTCACTCACTCACGAGTAGAGGAAGTTGGAGTTGCGAGCAGCAGGGACCCCCGTCGCAGATGTAGCTAGTTAGCTACTATGCAACTATCCACTCGACCACTTGAGAAAGTGGTAGCTGGAGTGTTGTACAGTTTGTCACTGACCCGACCTCTCGACCATACAGGGGTCATGGAGCAAAGGGGTGAGTGGGAGTGACCATCAGTGCATACGCTTTTATTATTGTTATACCTGCCTATGTTGTTGCTTTCTTAGGTTTACAATTGTTCGTTTTTCCATGTGATACATTTATACTTGTTGAGCTATATATGTATTGATCATATGTTGTCGACTCCGATCTACTTATTGATAGAATGTCTATACCTCACATGATACCTTCGTAGTGATGAACAGTTCAGTAGTCGATCGGTATTACTCCTGATCTTCTATTACCTAGCATAGGATATGGTTTCAGGTATGAGCATATATTACTATTTTATTTTAGTATATGTTATTTTCCTTATGAGACTGTACACTGTTGGCTCACTCTCTATTTGTATATTATGTTCATGCACTATCTTTCCTTTACCCATTGAGTCCCAGCACTCACCACCCCACAAACTAGTTTTTCTTTCATCAGGTAGCAGGTAGATGAATCAAGGATGCTTGGAGAGTCCTGGTTGCCAATCCCATGTCACATCCGAGGATAACTTTCTTTTCGGTCTTATTTCTGTTTGGGTGGTATATTGATTTTGTGTATTTGCTTTCTAACTAGTTGATGTGGATTTTGGAGTCTAGTCTGGTGATGTCAGGTATTTTGGGGTAATTGCTTTATTGGTTTTACATTCGTATATTTTTTTTATGATTTCCGCTGTGTTTACCTTCAGCCGTGTGGGCTACTTATAAACTGCGTGGTTGTGTTACTTTCAGCCGTGTGGGCTGCTTATAAACTGTGTGGTTGTGCTTATATCTAGTCGTGTGGGTTATTGAATATGTTTATATGTTGAGTGTTGATGTATATTGGTTCCAATTATCACTATTACAGGGGAGGTGTTGTCCGATTTTCGATTGGGCACCCTTACCTTCGAGGCATGACACTAACCGCAGCTAGAACTTTCCACCTGCCTAGCCTCAACTAGAACTTTCTTGCACACTCAGTCACACTTGTTAAATTACAAGACAGTTTAACTTTTAACCTTTTACCATAATCAAAACTTAAGTTCGATCATCTAGTGTTTTTTGCACCAACAATCATTGCATGTGATAGAGAACACAAAATATGACAATTATAGCATAAAAAATACCTAGATTTTCATCTAAGTTTCATACTTAACTAATCACTATGCCAAAATAAGCCTGAGTTGCCTCATCTCCTTAGAAAATCTCAAAGTCCCAACTTGGCATTCCTTTGAATTCAATCATAATTGTGTCAATTTAATCAAACCCAATACTTTTAAAATTTGATTGACACACTTTTTCTCTTCAAGAGTAAAACTTAACTTCTCATTTTCAAGATGTCAAAGTATCTTGAAAAATGACCTACAATGATAACTTCACTATGGTTAGGTTAGCTACCCTTCCAATTAGGGTTGGCATACCCTAAACCCATCTAATGTGTGGAGAATACACTCTTAGGAACCCAAAATATATTTGTGCTCTTTGGGTATTTTAGTACTCACAAGGGATAACTTTCCTAGAAACATTCCTAATAACTTTCCTAGGCTTTTTAGAAGTCTTAGTTACACTAGTCTCCTCAAAGTTAACTCTAGGAATAACCTCCCTTGTAATCTTGACTTGATCTAGGGTTAGTTCTGTAGGGATGTATACTATAAGCCTAGCTTTTGTATGAACATCTGAAATATTTTGAAATATTTTGAAATATTTTGAAATGGTAATCACTTTGATCAAATATCTGCATTTTATATTTATATATATGTAATGTAGTTATCCATTTAATTTATATTATAGATAACATAGTGTATGGTGTCACACAGAAGATCATGTTATCGGTTCCTTATAAATTATAAATAGTAGCTCACAACCAAGATGGATTGGGACAAACCATTGGAACGGTTGTAATATAATTTGGTATTAGTTTGTCTTGACTATAAAATTACACTAGTACATTATGTGTGTATTGAGCAGGACCGTTTGAGGTTGTTCGATTTATACTAACTACGTAAAAGAACCGAACCTTTGTTATTATGGATGTGCATCCTCTTAATCCCTATATAATAAAAAACACGTATACTTAGTATTTATTTCTTTAACTTATCAATGGGTGAGATTTATTCGTTAAATCAATGGGCTGGATGAGTTGGGAAATTGTACTATTTATATGGTGTATTGTTGATTATAGAAGGAATCTATATCCTAATTATTTAGGTTGATGATGTCCCCTTGAGAAGCTCATAAAGATTATCATGTAAACCCTGTAGGTGGACTTAGTCCGGCATGATAATAAAGATGAGTGGTACTACTCTTCGAATTAGATGTTAATTAATTGGGTTGTCAGTAACTCAATTAATTAGCGAACATACGATATCTTAAACACAGGGAGATTAACGCACTCATGATAAGAAGGAGCCCATATTATAATATGTGATTGGTGCGGTAGTTCAATAATAACCCTTTAGTGGTATGTGTTATTATTGATGGACTTGGGTTAGGTGTTCGGGCCGAACACAGGAAGTCCAAGCCCATCAAGAGGCCTAAATCAATTCCTCCTCTAGGTCCCTGTTGTAGCCTCTATATAAAGCCTCGCATCCACCCATCCATAACTTGGTTTGATTTAACTTGGTTTGATTTAACTTGGTTTGGTTTAACTTAGTTTGGTTTAACTTGGATTGGTTTAACTTGGTTTGGTTTAACTTGGCTTGGTTTAACTTTGTTATAGAAAGGGAGATTTTTTCTAAATAGAATTCTGTTATTTTTCTTTCTTTGTAACCGACGGTAAGCCTATAAAAAGGAGTAGGTGGTGGCTCCTAAAACCTAATTTTCTCTCTTCTCTTCCTTGTGGTTGGCGCCCCTCCCCTCCTCTTGCTAAGAGTCGGCGGCCCCCCTCCTTGCTAGGGCCGACGGCCCCCTCCTTGCTAAGGCCGGTGTCCCCCTCTTCTACTCCTTGGTGGGCGGCGGCTTGAAGAAGAAGAAGAAGAAGAGAAGGTGCCCCATCCTAGAGCCTCCTTTTGTAGCCGGCAGTTTGGAAACCGAGAAGAGAAGGAGGGTGGTGTTGTCTTGGTAGATCGTCGCCCACATGACGTCCAAGAAGAGGAGAGGAATACGACAGAAGATCAAGAGATCTTCAGCTACAAAGGAAAGGTACAACTAGTTCTTTAATTCCGCCGCATAATTAATCGAGTTTTATTTGTATCGATTTTGAATACCAACACAAGAGGTCAGCGATCTTGTACTTCGATCAAGGTGTGCTTTGATCTGTCAAGAACTTGCTTGATTGATCAAACACATGTCTGATCAAACATGCGGGTTGCTAAGAATAGTTCTGTACTTGTACAATTTTTGTACGGGGAAATTTAAACAGAATGGAATTCCAGCGCCTTCAAGTTCCATAACTATATGGAACTCTATAGTATGAGAACACTTTTTCCTTGGACTTAGGTTTTTGTTACAAACCTCTCTTGCCCTTAGATGACTTTTGTCTTTCTAAACCTAGGTTTTGCTTCTTTAAACGTTTGACATTATTTGTCATGTTTGTTAGTTAGAGCTCTAGAGCCAATCATTTGATGATTGTTGTATGGACTCGTTCTATCATATTCTTATATATAAATAAAGGCATTTGTTTTTGGTTATTATACTTACTTGTATTGGTGCCAAATAACTAAGTATAATAGCGTCCTTGAGTAGAATGTTCTTATCTATATCAATCGATTAGTTGAATCGATAGTGAGAAAATATAGGGAGCACTACTCTTAATCATTCCTAGTCAAGTATTAACATTCAGGGACAATGTTAATGCAACGAGACTAGCATGTAGGTCAACTTGATGACTTGATCTCACAAGTCATGGATATGGAGATATCAAGTTGACACATGGGTATGCATTGGAGAATGTATACTGAATGACCCGCCATGAGAAAGTATCATGGATCGTTATATGAGTGTCATATACTTTCTCATGTGATTATTAGTATGACTATTAGTCCTTGGAACTGAAGTCACCATGGTTCCCTACATAAGGAGTTGTATACTTTGGCTTCGTCAAACGTCACCCGTAACTGGGTGGACTATAAAGGCGATTACTGGGTATGTAACAAATTATGCGGAGGGATGTGAGTGATGTAGATGGGATCTATCCCTCCTATATGACGGGAGTGACATCGATATTCTTGATAGAGTGAGACCACGAAGTGCATGGTCATGCCCAAATGAGTCAATATGAGATATTGAGCTCATTTGATTGAGTGAGTCTACTTGGAGTTCAAGATTTAGATTGATTAGAGGATGACACGATGTATGCCTCATATTGATCAATCTAGATGTCTAGGATAGAAGGACAATGTCATATATTGTGAGGAGTCACAATTAGTAGTCACAAGGTGATGTTGGATCTCAACATTCTTATAACTTGGGTAGTAATGATGTGTTGCTAGATACCGCTCATTACTTATGCTTCTAAATGGGTTTAGGAGCATTGCCAACGTTATAAGAACCTATAGGGTCACACACAAAGGGCAATTAGATGGAGATTAGGTTCATTTGATGAACCTAAAGGATTAGGTCCATGTGATGAACCAAATTGGATTAAGAGTAATCCAAATTAGGCTAATTGAGTTAGACTCAATTTAGTTCACGTGTAAGATGAGTCTAATTTGGACTTAGACTCATTGAATCAATTTAATTCAATGAATAGAGATTCATTAAATTAAAATTGACTTGAACCAATGGTTAGATTAGATCAACCATGGGAGAGAAGTGGTCAAGTTTGACTTGACTTGAGAGGAAGATAAAGGGTCAAATTTGACTTGACCATTTGCCAACTCATTTGTGAGTTGGCATTAAGTGGGCCAATTATGATGTGCCACATCATCAAGGCTAGCACATGTGTGTGCCACCTCATGAGGGAGATCAAGAGTTGTGACTCTTGATATCCCATGGAGGTTTAAAAGCCTTCTTGAAAAGTG
The DNA here is from genome assembly GCF_018446385.1 of Zingiber officinale. Taxonomy (NCBI): domain Eukaryota; kingdom Viridiplantae; phylum Streptophyta; class Magnoliopsida; order Zingiberales; family Zingiberaceae; genus Zingiber; species Zingiber officinale. Next base: position 107,386,448 of record NC_056002.1, read on the forward strand.
GCCGGGCACTTACGTCTTTTTGTGTGAGTTTCATTTTTGGTGTAACTCCCATCTTCTTTCTCCTCTCATCTTCTTCTCCCTCTCTTCCTCCTTGTCGTGACCATCAAAGGTGCTAGCACACCTTTTTGTGTGATTTTCTCCATCTCTTGCTTGTGTGGATACACATAGAGGAGTATCTACTTTGATACTCTCGAAATCCGGCAAACCTTGGACGAGCGGGATTAAGCGAAGGGCTTCGTATCAAGGGTAACCTATTTATCTTGTAGATCTAAAGTAGATCTAGGCTTAGAAAACATGTACACGAAATTTTGTTTTATAAACTTCGCACGGATCCGTGGCATGGGAATTTCGGGGTTTCCGCAACGCAAAAAGCGGTTTTTGCGGCTCAAAAAATCCACAATTTTCTCTTGGGTCCTCTCCAATCTCTCAAGTCTTGACCTCATGACTTAATTTTTTATCTCTAAATCCTCAAATTTAGATTTTTCATGATTTCCTTGAGCATTTTCCTTTTGGACATATATCTAATTTCCTTAGAGTTTTTGCCTAAATGGTTTTCTACCTTCCTATACTTAGGTAAGATAGTTCTAGCATGAAATGATTTGTAATTTTCCTTAGATTTTTCATGTTTTCTATTTTTATGATAAATATCACTAAAATGATGAAAGTTATTTCTAGCATGCATTTTATCATTACCTAAATAAGTACCATTAACTAATGGTACCTTAGTTTTGCCCTTGGAAGCTTCCCCTTGACTTGAGTTTCCTTCTTTATTCTTGGTCAGATTTCTTCGCCTTGGATATTTGTTTTGATAATGTTCCTTTTGATAGCAAGAAATACACACAATGTGCTCCTTTCCTTTCCGTATAATGGGGTTGTTGGTTGCTACTCGGAATACCGTACTAGTTCCTCTGTACAAAAATATTGTACAAGTCTCGAATCATTCCTAACAACCTATTGTGTTCTTTAGAAATTAAATTTGGAATCACAAATAGAACTTAACATTATTGATTCCAAATTCAACTTATATGTTCTTAGAGGTTTAGACTTGGATCACAAACGATGCTTAACATTATTAATCCAAATCCACCCATATTACAAATTTGATTAAATATTTATTTCAGAGATTGGCTTCCCGGTTAAATATGGTGAGGCACTAGGCCTTCTTGGGTATGGGATCATCCACCACTTCCTAGACAAAGCCTTTCAACGAAATTCAATATTTAATCTCCTTATAGTAACTCTAGGTTTAACCATTAAGAACAATCGAATCACAAGATCGAAAAACAAAAGAAACACAAAATTGAATCATAAATTCGAAACCTAGAATCGTTTGCCTCTTGTGTTTGGTATTTCAAGATCTAAATAAAAGAATAAACTAGTTATGATGCGGAAACTAATAATTAGTTATACCTTTTGTAGCTTATAGACCTCACGATCTTCTATCGTATTCCTCTTCTTATCTCTGACATCGTGTGGGCGACGATCTACCGAGACGAAAATCCACCCAAGCCTCCTTCTTCTCCTTGCAAGTTTCGGCCACCAACAATCTCCTTGAGATGAAGAACTTTTGGCCACTAACCAAGCTCCAAGGCATGCTAAAAAACAAAGCCTCCTTTCTCTACTTCTTCTCCAAGCTAAATCCGGCCACCAACCAAGCTCCAAGGGATTGATGCCGCCGGCCACCAAAGAAGAAGAAAAGGAGGAGAGGAAGGATGAGGGTCGGCCACCACCAAGGAAGAGAGGAGAGGAATAATAGATGTATTGTCTAAGGTGAGACACCTCTACCCTCTCTTTTATATTCCTTGGTCTTGGCAAATAAGAAAAGTTTTAAACATAATTAAAACTTCCTTATTTTCCTTGCCAATGGCTAATACGGAAAATTTAATTAAAATTTCCTCTTAACCCATCTTGTGGCTACAAGTCCTCCAAACAAGGAAAGTTTTAAACACAAAATTAAAACTTCCTAATTTGTTTTCGGAAATTTTATAGTAAAAATTTCTCTTTTAAAATTTTCCTTCATGGTTGGTTATAAAAGGAAACTTTTATAAATTAAAAATCTCTCTATTAAAGCATGTGGATGATTACAAAAAGGAAAGTTTTCTCCAAAATTAAAATCTTCCTTTTAACTACAAATAAGAAAAGATATCAAACATTTCTCTTAATCCTTTGTAGAAACTATAAAAGGAAATTTTTAATTTTAAAACTCTTTTTTAAATCATGGCCTCCACATAAAGAAAGATTTTAAAAAATTAAAATCCCTTTTATTTTAATTGTGGCCGGCCACCTTAGCTTAGGTTCCAAGCTAGGGTCGGCCACCACTTGATCCCATCTAACCTTGGTTTGGTCGGCCCTAGTTTGGCCGGCCCTAGTTTAGGCTCTAAGCTAGGCTTGGCCTGCCACCTTAAGGTGGGTAAGAAGTTGGGTTTAGGTGAGTATAAGACTTTATAAATAAGAGCCTACGATAGGGACCGAGAGGAGGAATTGGTTTTGGTCTCCCGATGAACTTGAGCTTCCCGAGTTCGCCCCGAACACCCAACTCGAGTTCATCAATAATATCTCATTCCACTAAAGAGTTATTATTGTACTACCGCACCAATCCCATATTAATATATGGGCTCCTTATTATCATGAGTGTGTTAGTCTCTCTACGTTTAAGATATCGAATATCCACTAATTAAATGAGTTACTGACAACTCACTTAATTAATATCTAGCTCCAAGAGTAGTACCACTCAACCTTATCATCATGTCGGACTAAGTCCACCTGCAGGGTTTACATGACAATCCTTATGAGCTCCTCAAGGGGGCATCATCAACCTAGATTACTAGGACACAGTTTCATTCTATAATCAACAACACACCATATAAATAATATCATTTCCCAACTTATCGGGCCTATTGATTTAACGAGCTAAATCGCACCCTTTGATAAATTAAAGAAATAGATATTAATTATATGTGCTTGTTATTATATCATGATTAAGAGTACAAACTTCCATGATAACATAGTTATTGTTCTTTTATATAGTCAGTATAAAAAGATGCTACCTCAAATGGTCCTGCTCAATACACTCAGAGTGTACTAGTGTAATTTTATAGTCAAGATAAACTAATACCAAATTACACTACGACTATTCCAATGGTTTGTTCCTTTCCATTTTAGTCATGAGCTAGTATTTATAACTTATAAGGAACTGATAACATGATCTTCTGTGTGTGACGCCACACACTATGTTATTTACAATATAAATTAATTGAACAACTACACTTAGCATATAAATGTAGACATTTGACCAATGTGATTCTTTATTTCAAAATAAATGTTTACAAAAAGCTAGGCTTTTAGTATACACTCTAACAGGGGCAAATCTCTTTTGGCTTCTGCTTCACCTTGGGTACCAAATTAGTCTTCTCTTTCTGTAACTTAGGACACTTGCTCTTATAATGTCCTTTTTCTCTACACTCAAAATAAATTATATGATCTTTATTTTTAATACATGAATTTGTTATACCTTCATGAGTTGAGCTCATAGAGGTGGCACATTGTTCCTTATTAAATCTAGAGGTAGAGACTACCTCTTAGTCGGGCATCAACTCTCAATCTCGAAGTCCTCATACTCTTGATCCAAAGAGTCTCTCTCTTTAGATTCGTTTTCACTTGGCGTTGAGGTTGGAGCTTCATGAAGCTTAGCAAACTTGCTCTATAAATCCTTGGCATCTTGAAATAAACCTATCTTGCACAAAATATTATTAGGCAAAATATTGACTAATAATTTAGTTACCTTATCATTTGCCTTGGATTTTTTAGATTTGTTCCTCATTTCATTTGCTCTTTTGGATTGGTTTTCTCTTTGAATCTCTTGGAGCTTCAAAATTTTTCATTAGAGCAAACTATTGTTCTATGTCCATCATAAAGAAGCTCTTCATTCTTGATTTCCATATATTAAATATTTTCATTTGGAATAATGGAGGTGCCTGAATGTTATATCCAAACCCATGTTGGAAATGTTTTTCGAAGTTGAGCTCCTTTGATGATAAGTCCTTTGACTCATTGAAATTTAAGGCATTTAAACTTCTAACTTCTTCTCTTCCTCTAACTCATTGCTCGTTCTGGAAATTAGTCTAAAGAAGAGTGATCTAGCTCTAACAAGTGATCTAGCTCTAATGCCACTTGTTAGAACATATAGGCGCGACTTGCAGCGGAAACTTAAAAGTGTAGACTCCACACTGCCAACACCTTCATTTTACTTGATATCCACCTACTTGAGGTGACTAATCGGAGGGTATGCTCCTCACTCTCACAGATATACTATGAAAACCTCCTTCCAGGAGTCGGAGAAGACTTGTAGTGACTCAAGCACGAGAAATACAAACAAGAAACACAAACTATGTCACAAAGAAAATCAAAAATGATTTTACAACATGAACTTTGCTTTGTTTACTCTTTTCTTGCTTTGGTTAGCCTCTTTATGCTTGGAAAGTGCAGCAACACTTATCGCCCAAAACTCAAGAACTAGCGTGAACCGTTGTCTCTTCAAATCTTTGTAAAACCCCCTTTTCTATAGTTACCTCGACAACTCCAATTGATTAGCCTTAATCGATTGTCATATTAGATGGTCATTCAAGCACCCATAGAATGACTCTTTTCACCCATCTAATCGATTCATGAGTTATACCAATTGATTCGGTAACTTCTAATTTATTGATTGCCCAATCGATTTAGAAGCTTTTTGTTTGTGAGGAAAAGTAGCTTAATCGATTCCCAAACTCTATGTTCTCTCATGAAAATACCTTAATTGATTAACTAATCGATTAGTCAAACCTTAATGATTGCCCCAATCGATTACTACCTCTTCTATTCTTCGTAAAATATAGTCAATTGATTAGAACTGAGTTTAATTGATTGGCTTCGTTCCAATCAATTTACCAATTGATTCTTGTCTCACCGTGCTCTCGTGAAAGTTCCTAATTGATTAGGTAATCAACCTAATCGATTGGAGCAAGTCCCATAAGATTAGACACAAAACTAAATCGATTGAACTTGGGAAATTCGATTGAGTTGATCGATTATCCAACCCTAAGCTTTAATATCAAGTTTAGGATTCTTTTACCCAACCATATAGTCATCTATGACTGGTTGAGACTACTCATTGCCTAACATCCGGTCATTCTTAAGCTGTCAAGACTTCTTCAATAAGTATCTGATTAATCATTGACCCACTTAGACTTTAGATTTTTTGCCAACTTCCTATTGGACTCGACTTAACCCAGCAATGAGGATACTTGTGTTTCTTTATGCATCCATTTGTTGATATTCTTTAGTGTCAATATAGCACTATTGATTTTCATCTAATGTTCGATATGCTCTCATATGTTTTTATTATATTGATATTTAAAAAACATGTGATAAAAAGGTGATTCGTTCGCCCCCAGTGCCCCTGTCAACCTGTCCCTAGGTCAATACGGAAGAGGTAAATCATGGGTGGCTACTAGCCATTAGTGCAAATGACCAAGACATAGGGGAGGATATGCTTGGTCACGCCGAATTTCGACCCCAAGATCTCATGTGACAATATCTCATATCTTAACCATCGCACCGTCCCGATGGGGACATAAAACATGAACTTCGGCTAGCTTGTCTCCGATTCATTATTACAATCATCATTTTTCAATAAATGTCTTTTGTTAATAACTTTCTGTATACTTTATCAGAAAATATCTTCTACATCACACAACTTTTGTCGTAAAACATTGGATAAAATATTTAGAAATTTTAAGCAAGATTATGACTTACTGCCAACCAAATAATGTGGATGAGTTGGCAGAATAACGTTCCGTAAAAATTAGGTCAATATTATAATTTTTTTAATATTTATTATTTTAATATTTTAAGGGGCATATATTTATTGGCTAGTTTTGTCCTACTCTACAAATCAATGATAATTTATTTACCTGGATTATCGACCGGACAACCACTTGGTATAATTTCGGAATGCTTTAATTTTAATAAATAAATTTTCCACCATCTCATCTATAAATAGATGGGAATTGCATGATACTCTAAACAAGCAATCACTTAACTGAAGTGAGTGACATCCGTAGCTTAACCATGGCTTCCCTTGGCATGCTCTCTGCTGCTCTCCTCCTCGGCCTCTTCCTGCCTTCCTCCATGGCCAACAACGTTCTCTTTGGTGGTGACAGGCTGAACACCGGCGAATCCCTCAGAGAAGGGAACTTTAAATTCACCATGATGTCCGACGACTGCACCCTGGTGCTGAACGACAACGACCAGACCGTGTGGTCCTCTCCCACCAACGGCCTAGGCAACAACTGCTTCGCCCACTTGCAGACCAACGGCAACCTCGTCATCCGCAACGACAATGACCAGGTTGTTTGGTCGAGCAACACCGCCGGCGAGGAGGGCAACTACATCCTCGTCCTGCAGAACGACGGCAGCGTCGTCATCTTCGGCCGCTCTATATGGTCCATCCCCCCCGGTTCCAACACCGCCACTTCCAAAGGCGCCGTGATCGTCAAAAGGGGCCGCAGCGATGAATCCACGAACATTCTCTATGGAGGTCACAAGCTGCGCACCGGCGAATTCCTCAGAGAAGGGGACTATACCTTCGTCATGCAGTCCGACTGCAACCTGGTGCTGTACGACGACAACAATAACCAGGTCATGTGGTCCTCCCAAACCAACGATCTAGGCAGCAGGTGCTTCGCCCGCATGCAGACCGACGGGAACTTAGTCATCTTCGAGGGTATTAACTTCAACCAAATTTGGGATAGCAACACCCGCGGCCCGGAGGGCAAGTACATCCTCGTCCTGCAGCGCGACGGCCACGTCGTCATCTACGGCAGTCCTATATTGACGATCCCCAACGATGAACCCACGAACAGGAAGATCGCCATGGTGACTAAAAAATAGTTGCCTTCACCACGAATGATGCATGGGTAGCTATTAAATAAAAGCGAATAAATTGAAGCGAGGCATAAATAATAATTAGCTACATGCATGCATGGCACGTAGACTCCTTTTTATCTTGTACGTACGTACGGACTGTTAAGTTGTGTGATCAGTTGATCCCCTTAATTATCTACTTTCTCATCTACTTTCTGTTTGCTCTGCTCTTCTTTTGTTTTTTCACTTGAATTGTGTTGAAAAAAGAAAATAATTAATTAAAGAAATCTAATAGCACATACATATAAATTGAAAAAATAAAATTAATACAAGGTTTTTTAATTAATTAATACAGCTTTGATAATATGAAACAATATCATTAGCAAATTAATGTTTAAGATTTTGGAGGAGAAGGTTTTTTAAAATTTTAGAGACCATCTCTAATTGAAATAGATTATAAGTTAAGTTCCCTCGGATGGGTCTAGTGGCTATCGCATAAAGTGTTGTCATAATGAGATTTGGGGTTCGAATTTCGATAAAGCTGAGGTAAATATCTCCTTTATGTGCTAGTCACTATTCCAAAGGTTAGTAGTCATCCGTGATTTATTTTCTTCATGTTGACCTTAGGACGGGTTGACGGGGCTATTAGGGACAAACATATTCATCTTTTATCACAATAAGTTAAGTCGATCTTCGAGATGATGATCGATATAGTCAATTTCATCATGTGCTCAATATTTATATACCTGTATAAATCTCTATATCTATGAAATCAATTTAAAAGGGCCGTTAAGATAGAAGATAACAAATTAAAATCGTTGATAGTTATTCACTATATAGTACATGCTCATTGTCCAAATAATAAATGATAATTAAATCTTCTACGATAAGAAAAGTGCATAGTGGAGGAGGAAGGTGTGAGTGTTAATTATTTTAATTAACTTTATTACATGTGGCGCTTCATACGAGCAAAAATTTAAAATCTTACATAATGGTCCAACTATATGTTTTTTAAAAAATATGTAAGTGATGCGCCGATAAAGAGCCACCAAATATGAGTCAACGGTAGAAATAGTAGTCAATATGGAGATTAAAGTATAAGGTGATTGGTGTCGGCCTTTTTACATGTCACGAGGCACTCCAAATTAATAAAGATTGGAATCTATTTGTAAACTAAAATAACACGTACAGTAAGAAGTCCCAAGTCGTATTTTTTTCCAAGGGCAACTAATAAATGTGTGAATACTCTAGAATAGATTCAAATGAAGTTATAACATCAACAAGGTCTAAGCATGATCTAATTTCTTTCTCACAAAGTTAGTTTCAATTAAACTCGGATAATTAAAATGCACCATTTAATCAAGAAAATCAATCATCAACTCTTCAATTCACAACCACAATCAAACTTAACAAGTAAACTCATAAGCTTAAACAAGATTATATTAAACAGAGGTAACAATCAAAACTAAGTTGATCAATCTTCATTTAAGCAAGATCACAAGTACAAAAACCAAAATCAGAGCAAATAATTACTAACTAAATCACAAGAACCTACAACTATCAGCATCAGTAGCAGAATAAACCTAACAGCACTAAGGTCAGTATGAGTATCAGTATCAGGTCAATATTCCGGGTTTGAAAGCACGAATTTGAAATCGGAAATACAAAATATCAAACAGAAATTGAAATTGCAAAGGTAGGAATCAGATCTGAAGATCTGAGCAAGGTTTTAAACTAATTAAAAACAAAAACAAAGAAGATGAAACTCTAACATTCCATAAACCAGAACCTGAATCAAAAACTCCTCAAATCTGTTGTTAAACAGTGATGCTATCGGAAACCTCCCCTCAAGCATCCAAAAACGATCACCAAGCTTACAACTATCATCAAAAGGTGCTCACGGCTCTTGGAAACCTCCCCTTAAGCTCACATCTACCTGATAATCCCATCGGCCAAGAAAACAGAGCATGGATCTGTTAATTCGCAAACTAATCCGATTGATCAGATCGAGCTAGCTTGCTATGGAATGATGATCGGAAAGATAATCAGAAACTATCAGAAACCTCCCCTTAAGCTCTGGTGACTGTGAAAATCGTTGAACAAGAAACCTCCCTTGCTCAGGATCGCGGCGGAGATCAGATCCACGGCGTGCCGAGAAACCACCTCTACACTCTCTGATCATCGGAAGATGGACACCGACAGCTCAGGATCGTCGTCGTTGAAAAAGTTAGCTCTCAGATCTGGTTTTGAGGAACGGGAAAGTCGGTCGTCGCACGAAGAAGAACGTGAACACTGTAGCAGAAATAGCGACGAAGCCGAGCCCTTCTTCTGCACTGTAGCTTCTTGCTATTTAAACAACTCCCTCTCTGATCGGACGACTGAGGATTCTCGGCGCTTGATCAACGGTGGAAATCATCTCAGATCTGGATCAAAAGGTACTGATCTTCATATATGGTCCAGATCTACTCCTCATTAAGTTGGATGAGCCGGATCTTTAACGGATGGCTTAGATCTGCTTGATCTTCAATGGACGGTCCAAAATACTAAAAGGCTTGATCACTTCGTTTATCCCTAGATTTAAGCCCAAGTGTGGCCTAATTTGATCGGGTCCATGACCCTTTTGATGCCTACAAAATAATAAACAAATATTAGCATCAAATACCATGAAAATATGCTAATTTGTAATTAGGTCCAAAATCATATGCAATTATGAAATACAATGTAAAATGTGAGATAATGCTATGAAAAGACCAATAAAAATATGCATTATGATTCAAAATAATATAGCAAAATCATGGTTATCAAATCCCCCACACTTAATCTTGGACGTCCCGTTCAAGTCAAGAAAAAAATTTAAAAATCATCTCCATAGTAATTCTCTAGCAATACCTAAAAGATAGTAAAAGGTAATTAACTAAGGTCACCTTAAAGATCACCAACAATCATGAATACAATCCAAACAATAATCAGTAGGTATGGTAGTTTCAATTCAATTGAAAAATTAAGCAAGTTGCAATCTCACAAGGAATTTTCCTATCTAGCCCTCACACTCAAGCATGTATTAGTGGAGCTCACTCAATGTCACTCACAACATTTCACTACCATAAGCTTGCTTATTTTCTAATTCTCCACCACCATAAACATAGTATTAATGAATCAAAAGGATTTAATCAATAAGAATTTAAATGAAATCAAAAAGAACAATGAAAGTGAGTAAAATAGGCAAAAGAAAAGAATTCAATGAAATATATTAGAAGATAAAAGTATTGGAGAAATATACTTGATGAGTTCACCAATTTAATGTAAAAAGAGATGAATACCATTTGTCATTACCACTTCAAAGTATCAAGCTAATCTCCTCTTCAATTTGATGGCAAACAAATAATCTTGATACTCTATGTTCCACTTGATACTCTCTTGATGTGCCATTTTTCAAATTTTTTTCTTCTTTCACTGTTTTTTTCTCACTTCAATTTCAGAATCTTTTTCACACTTCAATTTCAGAATCTTTAAGCTAAAACAAACTCAAATCATGAAGAAGATGTCCCTCCCCCACACTTAAAATGTTGTTCGTCTCGGACAATAGAATCCATCAAGCTTTCCAATTACTTGATACTCTTTAAGTCATATTTTCATTTCATTCTGCATATTCTTTCTCTATTTCTGTGTCCATCTGATTTGGTAAATTTCATAATCCTTCTTACTTGATCTCTAACTGTCCTGAAGTTTGCAAAAGAAAACTTGGCACATTAGTCTCATAGATTTGCATCCTGCAGATATGTATCACTACTTTGTATCATTCAGTTTAGTTATAGAACAACTACAATGCTATTCAAGAACAACCTATTGAAAATTTACTTCCAAAGGTTGGCACTGAATATTACCCAATGAACAGAATTCAACACTTCATTGAGCAACATCAACACTTAGAAAAGTAGTTAAATCCACTTTATCATTTCCATCAGATGTAGCACAAGAAATTCAAATGCATCAAGTTGATTTGAATAGCTTCTGCACTTGCAGCTCCTCGACCTTTTTGAAATTCAAAATCTTCACTCAAATTCCTCTATGATCCGAAGCATGCTGATAAAATTTTAGCACACAATTGATACAAATCAAACTGCATTCTATCCTTGCTTTTGAGTAAATAACATCAAATAGCATTACAAAATAGACATTGAACTTGAATTTGATTAATGCAACATATTATGCTGCAGAGAATCATAGGCACAGCTATCAGCTTCCCGAAAATTCAGTTTCAGAAACTAGAATCTGTGCAGTTCAGTTTCAGTCCAGATTTCAGCTTCCCAATTTGCATTGACATGAAAGGAAATCAAATTCAAGTTGTTAATAGTCATACTCAGCATAAATATTTGGCACTGAACAGGTTTCAGAATCCCTCTCTGTTTTCTTCTGAACTTGACCTGCAGTAGACTTAACCTCTTTACAACAATGGCACAAAAATTCACATTGAACTTTAACTTTCTGATTCTTCAATTACAGTCCAATACAATCCATTTATCACCACTCAAAAAAAAATAGTTGTTTTTCAAAATTTTCCAGGAACCAGTAGCCCTTGAACTCTTACTAATCAGAACAAATGCTTGTAACAGAATTTGACCACAAAGTCTAGAGTTTCAAAAATCTACTGAGTTTCACTTGTTCAGTTAGCATTATGCTATCTATAGCAGCAAAGCTTTGATGTTGAATTTTTATGTACCAAATTGAACAAGTATCCAAACATCAAAAATACTATCTTGCTCATAGCTTAGTTTGATTAGAATGTTGTCCACAGATTTTGATACACCTTTAGTACCATTCTGTATCCACAATTCTGCACTCTTATCACTCCTATCCTTGCAACAATCATTTCCCTTGCATTACACTACTTCTTCCAAAGCTTTGAATCGATTGAACATAGACTTCATAGAGAAAATTGGAATATCAAATGATCAATTAAAGAACAAATTTTGTACTCAAAATGCCCACTGATCAGTTCTGACATTCAGAACTTGTATTCCTGCACCTCAAAGCAGTGTTTAAATTTCTGCAGTGTTGTTCCAAATTTTTGCCTGCAGCTTGTACAAAGTTCCAACAATTCATCCATTTAAGTTGCAAACTAATTAAATTTCAAAATAAGAGCCTAAATTGATTCAGCTTATTAATTGAAGAATTCGGCACAGCATAACTTTCATCAAGTGCTACAACTTCAAGGAATGGAATCCATGTTCCTGTTGAGGCACACATAACTTCACCTCACTTGCAATTTTGAAGATCAGCAGGAATCAGAATCATAGTTTTGTTTGTAGAAATTATCTTCAACAACACAATTTGGCACACTAACACTTAAGTTGGTACATTCTTTCACTCCTTGTTTATCTTGTATACTTCATTTGAAGAAAAGTTCTATTCACAGATGTCAAGGCTTCAACTTCCATTTCAAAGCTTCCTCAAAAACAACAACAATAATGTTTTAAAGACTGAGCTTTCACTTCACATAAAACATAGTTCATTAATATCCTAATGTTTATCACAGAAATCCACAAGACAAGCTCAAAATTTTCGAAATCAGGTTCAATTCAAGGTCCCTTTCTGTTCTGTTCATTCTTGCTGTTCCATTTCCGCACTTTAATGCTATCAGCATCCTGTGGTCTAACAATTTAAACTTCAAAAGACTCACTTAGCAACTTCTTATCTCTAGTAATTCTAACAAATTCCATTGATTCTGTTGAATCCGAATTCTGTTTGCTTCCTTCAACAGTTTGCAGCCTTTTACCACTGTTCCTTCATGTGTATTTAACACTTGTTCTGTGGTTGAATGGAAAAATGATTTCATCTATGTGATCTATGCAACAACTTCCTTTTCCATAAGCATTTCCTTTTCTTCCACAGATTTCCACAGCTTTAAAGAATTGTTCCTACTCTTCAGCCACAGCTTTTGAAAACTCTGTCTAGTAAATTCATATAAGACATAGAAACACAAAGGCACCATTTGTTACTGCAAATCCCAAAGCTTCACTTAAACTTCTCAATCGTTTAAATGCTACTTCTGATTTTTGATACATCTTGATACAAAATCACAACACTTGGCAGTTCTGCAGTTTTCCTATTTTTGATACTTCTCAATCTGTCCATCCATTCCACTGATTAAAGAGTCACAAGAGCAATGTGGCACATTAGATCTATGACAGTTTCTTCCTTTCTCTTTTGCTTCATTTACTTTTCTGCTCTCAAGTAAATTATATAGAAATAGATAGTTTACAGCTATCCTTCTTGAAACAATTTGTTAAGCTGAATCTGTAAATTCAGATAGTTACAGCTTGTATCAATGAAAATTCAGCTTTTTAGAATAGTTAAGATGCTATCTTCAGCAGCTACAAGGTCTCGGAAAACATGGAGATTATAGCTTCACACAGATTTACATTAGCATAGAATCCATACAAAATTGAGTTTCAATTCCTGTTCTTCAAAATCAGTAAATGAGCTTGGCACTACAAAAAACCTTAAGAACTTACTGCTCCAACTAATAACAGACTTCAGTTCCAACAAATTTCCAAAGATCAGATTTAGTTTTCACAACAGAATTTGCCTTTAAACAATTCAGAAATCAGAGTCAATGAAGTTTCAATGAATTTCAGCTTCCCACGGTTCCAAATTTACATAAATCAGTAAGTTTGGATGTGAGTTTCAGAAATCTGATTCCATTTCTGATGATGTCTGTAAATTTTAGTTTATCATACAGTTAATAAATACATTCATTTTGCATACACCTACTTTGCTTAAGCCCTTCAATGTCCATTGATTCAAGAATTACAAGGAAAACTTGACACACATTAATCAGCAGGTTGCAAAGAAAGCTTCAGCACTTACAATTCAAAATCAGAATTTTCGGTAAAAAGGTCTAAGTCCAGCATTGATATTCTAAGGTGGTTTCATCTTAAATCCATTAGAATATATCTAAGATGAAGGTGTCATTGTTGGTCCCCGTGGGTGTTTTGATGTGATCAACCAAGTTGGTTAGGTCCTGCTTTGTTTGATCCCTGTGTCTGAGTGTGTAGGAGCTTAGGAGCGCAGGAAGTCGAGCGGAAGACGCATCTAGCGAGAAGGACGGCACGGGAAGGGAGCTGACAGGCTCAGTGCGTCCGAAGGATGAGAGAGCAGCGGAAGAGTACTCTGGTGGAGCGAGAAGAACGTGCGCGACGTTTGAGGGACGAGAAGCCGGACGGAAGCCTACTCGAGGAGAAGGCCGGGAATTGGGTTCGGGTGAGCCCTATTCTGGTTGGCCACAATCACCCAAAAGATCGGAGCGTTGGAAATCAAAACAAAGGAAGAATCAGGCTGGAAACCGAGCTCAAGGCGCCCTCAACAAGTAATGGAGGTGCCTCCAACTTGGAGGCACCTTAAAGCTTGTTGAAGGCGCCTCCACCTTGGAGGCGCCTTCAACAAGGTTTAAGGCGCCTTAAACCTGGTCAAAACGACCGTTGAGCTACGGATAGAGTTCTATCCGATCACTTACCTGGAGGCGCCTTGGACCCTTGTTGGAGACGCCTTGGACCCTCGGGATAGACTTTCCAAGGGCTATAAAAGGACCCCTGGACCTAAGAATTACAAAACAACTCAAGCAATCAATTGTGTAGTCATTCCTAGCAATAGTTCTAATCTTTCAAAGTGTAAAAGGCTTCTCCGCCTTTAGTAAAGGAGATTCTTTTTAGTGCGCTTCTCATTGCCCTGGATTAACAACCTCCTTGGTTGTAACCAGGTTAAATTTCTGTTGCTTTTCTGTTTACTGCTTTATTACTTTACTGCTTTATTTACTATTGCACTAATTGAGTTGAAAGCACGAGGAGGGTATAGTTTATTTTTGTTTTCAGCAATTCACCCCTCTTGCCGGCCTCTGCTGCACCTACAGTCATTTGGCTCTGGAATGAATGAAAAATCTTTTTTTTTTCAAAACTGTTCAGCATCCTTAAACTTCAAACAATGTATCCATCAACTTGGGTTCTCAACTTCAGAATTTCTAAACCTTTGAAGTTAGAAAACTCATGAACCTTAAGCATATACAATTCTCCCCCACACTTAATTCTTTGTTCATCTAGTCAAGCTAACTCATCAAGCAATTAATCCAAAACTCTCAACAAAATAAAAGAAGACTGACAAGCAAAGTGGAACAAGAATTAGAATGCTAGAGGAGAATGTTTCAAGAAAATTGTGGAGAAAGAAATGGGGAATTATGAGAAAACAAGAATGACAAATATCCTTCATTTCCATGCATATAAATGTTATTGTGACTTTGAAAAGAAACTAAGCAAGTTCTAGAGTTTCAATTGCTATGAGTGCATGTCACACAAAGAAAATAATGAGGTATAGGCTTAAGGTGGTCCTCTCTAGGTATTTTTTATGCAATCAAGCTCAATTAATCAAATTGGAATCCACCACCAAATTAACCAATATCATGTGAGAAAAGCATCCAATCATGTCACATGACCTAAATTGATGATCAAATTTAAGAAGCTTTTACCATCTTAAAAATATTACTTAGAAAATTCTTATGAAGACTTTTATTCAAATTGAAATACTATGTACTAAACAAAATTGCAAAATATGAAAGCAAAGTGTGGAAGTAAAATGCAAATGTAAGTATGAAACTAAAGAAAGTCTCATCAAAAAGAATTTATTAACAAAGCATGAATTAAAATGCAAGATAAAGCAAAATTAGAACCAACTCCCCTTTAATTTCGGCGGTCGAAGAAGATTTAGCAATAAAATCCACATCGGGAATGGAGTACTTTTGGTTGCAATCAATTCCTTTTTATTGACCATTTTTCCATTGCAAATTCTTTCTGGAGGTCTTAGGCGGTTCAGTTCAAGCATCCACTCCGGAAGCTTATGTTCTCCTACAACGTCATTAAAAGAAGACATCTCCCACACGCGTGTGGGGTAAGAAGAAAGTAGGAGAGTATTAGTGTGGGTATAAAATATATCACGAAATGAATCACAACTAATAAAATCAACAATTGGTACCTTAATTAAATTTCTTGAAAAATTACAAGAAATACTCACCTTGTCATGTTGAAAAATACCTGGAGTGGTGATTGTTACCTCCTTTCATCGAATAATGGTTCAAGCTCCGGTTCAAGTGATGGTTCAGGTGGTTGTACAACTTCATGTAGTGATTCTTGGGTGCTTGACTCCATAACACAAGTCCCTACACTTACATCTTCATCTTCAAAAATATGTTCAGAACCTGAATCACTAACAACATCTTCAACAACAATATCAGTAGGATCAGAAATTTGCATAATCACATAATCATCACAAAAAATACTAGAAAAATTATGTGAAGTAATGGGAGTAGGGTCAGGCCTGACAAAATCACTACTTTCCATCTCTCCACTGGAATTTTGTGCTTGCAGCTGATTGATAGATGATGCAATCTGATCCAACTGTATCTGTATGTTCTGTATCCTTGAAAATTATTGCTCTTGATGTTCATTCATTTGTTGCATAATCTCCTGAGTTTCCATGTTGTCTCATCCATTCGAGGTTCATTTTGTTGAAAAGGTTGTGGGGGTAAAATATGTTGAAACTTCTTGGAACCCATATGAACTCTGGTAAGCTGGATATGGCTCAACAAATTGTCCTTGTGCATTTTCACACCTGAAACATGAATGATCCACCAATAGAATTAAAACCATTTGAAAATGACTCATACCTATTTTGTTGATCCATGGTTGGGTAAAACTGATACTCAGGTTGAAAACACTGATAATTCTCCATTCCACCTCCAAAATTCTGAAAATATGGATCCATGCTTAAGAAATCTCCTGTTCTTCACTACAACACTAGCAAACAAAATTAGAAGATTCAAAAGCATAAAGTGTCAAACACATGATAATATGAACATAAAAGCACTTAATAATTCAAGAACAAAACAACATGAAAATAAAAAAAGAATAAGCAATCAAATCAATCAAGAAAGATGCTAACAAAATAAAACCAATCACTGATCAATCTAAAATAACACACATTGCTAGTTACTTCCCCGGCAACGGCGCCAAAATTTGGTGTTGGCCTTTTTGCATGTCGCGAGGTGCTCCAAATTAATAAAGATTGGAACCCATTTGTAAACTAAAATAACACGTGTAGTAAGGAGTCCCAAGTCGTATTTTTTTCCAAGGGCAACTAATAAATGTGTGAATACTCTAGAATTGTTTCAAATGAAGTTATAACATCAACAAGGTCTAAGCATGATCTAATTTCTTTCTCACAAACTTAGTTTCAATTAAACTCGGATTAAAATGCACCATTTAATCAAGAAAATCAATCATCAACTCTTCAATTCACAACCACAATCAAACTTAACAAGTAAACTCATAAGCTCAAACAAGATTATATTAAACAGAGGTAACAATCAAAATTAAGTTGATAAATCTTCATTTAAGCAAGATCACAAGTACAAAAACCAAAATCAGAGCAAATAATTACTAACTAAATCACAAGAATCTACAACTATCAGCATCAGTAGCAGAATAAACCTAACAACACTAAGGTCAGTATCAGTATCAGGTCAATATTCCGGGTTTGAAAGCATAAATTTGAAATCGGAAATACAAAATCTCAAACAAAAATTGAAATTGCAAAGGTAGGAATCAGATCTGAAGATCTGAGCAAGGTTTGAAACTAATTAAAAACAAAAACAAAGAAGATGAAACCCTAACATTCCATAAACCAGAACCTGAATCAAAAACTCCTCAAATCTGTTGTTAAACAGTGATGCTATCGGAAACCTCCCCTCATGCATCCAACAACGATCACCAAGCTTACAACTATCATCAGAAGGTGCTCACGGCTCTTGGAAACCTCCCCTTAAGCTCACATCTACCTGATAATCCCATTGGCCAAGAAAACAGAGCATGGATCTGTTAATTCTCAAACTAATCCGATTGATCAGATCGAGCTGGCTTGCTATGGAATGACAATCAGAAAGATAATCAGAAACTATTGGAAACCTCCCCTTATGCTCTGGTGACTGTGAAAATCGTTGAACAAGAAACCTCCCTTGCTCAGGATCGCGACGGAGATCAGATCCACGATGCGCCGAGAAACCTCCCTCTACACTCTCTGATCATCAGAAGATGGACGCTGGCAGCTCAGGATCGGCGTCGTTGAAGAAGTTAGCACTCAGATCTGGTTTTGAGGAACGGGAGTGTCGGCCGTCGCACGAAGAAGAACGTGAACACTGTAGCAGAAATCGCGACGAAGCCAAGCCCGTCTTCTGCACTGTAGCTTCTCGCTATTTAAACAACTCCCTCTCTGATCGGACCGCTGAGAATTCTCGGCGCTTGATCAATGGTGGAAATCATCTCAGATCTGGATCAAAAGGTACTGATCTTCATCTATGGTCCAAATCTATTCCTCATTAAGTTGGATGAGTAGGATCTTTAATGGATGGCTCAGATCTGCTTGATCTTCAATAGACGGTCCAAAACACTTCAAGGCTTGATCACTTCGTTTAGCCCTAGATTTAAGCTTAAGTGTGGCCTAATCTGATCGGGTCCATGACCCTTTTGATGCCTACAAAATAATAAACAAATATTAGCATCAAATACCATGAAAATATACTAATTTGCAATTAGGTCCAAAATCATATGCAATTATGAAATACAATGTAAAATGTGAGATAATGCTATGAAAAGACCAATAAAAATATGCATTATGATTCAAAATAATATAGCAAAATCATGGTTATCAATGATCAAGGAAAGAAATCGCCAGTTGACTAAAGTCTGCTGAACGAGTGGCAATGCATCGAGCCGGCGTGATGGATCCAATCGGCCAGGAGGCTCATCTGAGTAGATCACTTATTCAACCGGGACAATTATACAAAGGACATCATATGCTTACAACTATGATCAAGTTAATGCTAGTTCGATCGGGCCGCTTGTCCTGTCAGGCAAGAGGCAACCTACTAAGCCGAGGGACTACAAAGAAGAACAATCTTGAGTGACTCGGCGAGGAATCCCAGCCGAGAAGCTCCCCCACTCAGCCAAACAAGGAGAAATAATTAATTAAAGAAATCTACTAGCACACATATATAAATTGAAAAATTAAATTAATACAAGGTGGAATCTAATGAACTGATTCTAGCTTTGATAATATGAAATAATATTATTGGCTAATGTTTGAGATTTTGGAAGAGAAGTTTTTTTTAAAAAAAATTTAGAGATCATATCTATTTGAAATAGAGAATAAGTTTAAAATAGTGGATAGTATGGTCATGGTGGTAAAAGGTGAATATATTCGTCCCTAGCACCCCCTTCAACTCGTCTCAGGGTCAACACGGAGGAGGTAAATCACGTACGACTACTAGCTTTGAAATAGTGACTAACACATAAGGGAGGTATTTACCCCGGCTTTTTTTGAGATTCGAATCTCAGACCTCATGATGATAACACCTCATACACTTACCACTAGACTCATCCGAGAGAACACAGTTAGTATGATCTTGAAGATATATATAGTGTGTCATCCTCTCTCGATAATAGTTTTTAATTTTTTCTTTTAATATTTATTGTCTCACACACACATACACACACACACACACACACACACACATATATATATATTATCTATATTATATATTATTTTATATAAATCAATTTAATTTAACTCTAATCTTAGAGATCATGATCTAAAATATGAGGTGTTGGGATTGTTGGTGGTCGACTATCAGAGAGGTTGAATAGCCCTACACAAATAAAAAAAATACCCTTCTCGAACTTAAAGAAACACTTGTATAAATAATTAAAAACTGAACTTAAAAGAAAAGAGACACCGAAATTTACTTGGTTACAACCGGGGAGGTTGTTAATCATGTTGGAACCCCAAGGTTATTTTGGTGTGAGTAACAAGTTAAGTTAGATCCTGTGTCTTTTTAACTTTGTGTCTAAGTGTGTAGGAGCTTAGGAGCACAAGTAGTCGAGTGGAAGACGCAGCTAGCGAGAAGGACAGCACGCGGTGCATCCGAGGGACGAGGCGCTATGGAAGAGTACACCGGCCGACGAGAAGGAAGCGTGCGGTGGTTCCAAGGGACGAGAAGTCGGAGCGAAAGACTGCTCGAGGAGCAAGAGATGCGGCTAGTGAGAAGGTTGGCACGGGGTGCGATCGAGGGATGAAAACTGCGGATGAGTACACTGGCGGATGAGAAGGAACCACGCGGCGATTCCGAGAGCCGAGACGCCTTAGAAGGACTAACCGCCGACTGAAGCAACAAAGCGATCATCTTCCTTGGATTAACAACCTCCCCGGTTGTAACCAAGTCAAATCCGGTGTGCCTCGTCTTTTCTGATTTACTTTCTGCTTTCATTATTTTACAAGTGTTAGTTTAAGAGTTCGAGAAAGGTTTTCTTTTTATTTTGGCAGGTTATTCAACCCCCCTTCTAGCCGATCTCCGCGGTCCAACAAGTGGTATCAGAGCCGAGTACGCTTCAGGAGGACTAACCGCTGACTGAAGCAATGAAATGACCCGAGCTAATATCTACCCACCAACATTCGAGGGGGAGTTTGCTTTTTGGAAGCAACACATGGAGGTATATCTTAACACAGATTTTTGTATTTCATTAATTATGAAATTTGGTTATGAAGCACCAAAGACAACGAATGGAGAAGAACTCAAGAAATATCTCTGGAACAAGAAGCAACATAATGAGTCTATGGCAAACGCTCGGGCTGAATTTTATCTTCTAAGCATAATACCAGATGAAGATCTCAACAGAATCGGAGAATACACAAGCGCAAAAGAACTTTGGGAAAAGTTCTTGAAGATCTACTATGAAATAGCTGAAGTCGAATCCAACTCCTCGATGGACACCAAGTCACCATCAGAACAATCTGAGAACGAGGAAACTACTGAGACAGCCAAATTCCATCCCGAGGACACAGAAAACTCATCCCAGATGAGCATCAATAAAGGGGGAGAATCTTCAGAAGAAAGCAATTCAACAGGGGGAGAATTAATGGCCGACAAGGTAAGTCAGGTATGGTTTCCACCTCCCGACCAGTTGATTTATCCAATCAAAACGTTCCCGCAAGAATTCTGTAAATTAGAAATTATTTTTTCGAAAGAATTTTGCAAATTAGAAGCATTGCCAAAAGATTCTTATAAGTTACAAAATATTTTGTCGAACGAATCTTGCAAATCAGAAACATTGTCGAAAGATTTTTTTCCAATTATTTTGTCGAAAGAATGTAGCAAAATAAAACCTAAAAATTATTAACTAATAGTGAGTTAAAAGAAACTCAAGCAATAGATTGTCAACTAAAGAATCTTGACAAACTAATAATAGCAAATAACATGATACAATTTTTTGCATGTTTAATATTGTTTGTTTCAAATTTGAAAAATTATGATTTGAGAACTTATGATAAACTAAAATGGAAATTTAAATATCATAATGATATCAAAGAAATGACAATAACTTGAGAACAAATTTTGTTATAAAAAAAATTATTTTTTGTCTAAGTTGATTTTTTTTTGGGACTGCTTCTGTAAAAATTATTGCAAAACTTTTAAAGTTGTCAAAATTTAAGTTTTTTACCCTTAGATTTTTTTTTTGAAACTCTATTTTTTTTATATGATCAAAGGGGGAGAAGGAAAAGTATAAGTTTAGGGGGAGGTAGACCAAAATCTAAATTTTCTATCTTTTTGCACTTAATTACAAATTTAGTTAGTTTATTATTATGTCTATTTTTACTCTAGCTTAACTTGGGTTGCTCACATCAAAAAGGGGGAGATTGTTAGAACCCCAAGGTTGTTTTGGTGTGAGCAACAAGTTAAGTTAGATTCTGTGTGTTTTTAACCTTGTGTCAAAGTGTGCAGGAGCTTAGGAGCACAGGTAGTCGAGCGGAAGACTCAACTAGCGAGAAGGATGGCACGCTGTGCGTCCGAGGGATGAGACGCTGCGGAAGAGTACACCGGCGGATGAGAAGGAAGCGTGCGGTGGTTCCGAGGGACAAGAAGCCGGAGCGGAAGATTGCTCGAGGAGCAAGAGACGCAGCTAGTGAGAAGGTCAGCACGGGGTGCGACCGAGGGATGAAGACTATGGATGAGTACGCTGGCGGATGAGAAGGAAACACGCGGTGATTTCGAGGGATGAGAAGCCGGAGCGGAAGCCTGCTCAAGAAGACCGGAAGTTGGGTTTGGGTGAGCCATATTCCGGATGGCAGAGATCACCCAAGCGAGCGGAAGACTCAGTCTAAGGTGAACGAAGCCGGAGCAGAAGACCCAAGTTGGAAAAAGTCAACGGGGGTGACTTTTCCCTCTAGGGTACCCGTAGCTGTCCGGGGCGCCCGGAACTGTCCGGGGTGCCCAGACCCCTCCGGGGCGCCCGGAACCCTTTCGGGTGCCCGAAGTTGACTTTTTGACAAAACGCGTCAATCGCGATCTGAACGTTAAGGGATAAAGTTTTATCCCACCAGGGCGCCCGGAACCCCTTCGGGGTGCCCCGACCAAGGCTATAAATACAACCTTGGTTCAGAAACTTTTTACTGACTCAGAAATTGTAATTCCAATACTTGTACTCTTAGATTCTAGATTAGCTTCTTTCTTTTTGTGCGCTTCATCGTTGTACGAGGCTTCTCCGCATGAAGGAGTTTTTAGTGCGATCTTCTTCCATGGATTAACAACCTCCCCGGTTGTAACCAAGTCAATCCCGGTGTGCCTCATCTTTTCTGATTTACTTTTTGTTTAGCTACTTTATGCAAGTGTTAGTTTAAGAGTTTGAGAAAGGTTTTCTTTTTGTTTTGTCAGGCTATTCAACCCCCCCTTCTAATCGACCACAACGGTCCAACAAATCCAAGGAAGATGATCACACTAAATTCTCCTTCAGGCGGAGAAGCCTCTTTTACAGTAGTGTAAGCACAGAAAGAAGGAAGCTAAACAAAACTGAAAAGCGCGCAAGTGTTGCTATAGTGATTGCTTGATCGATTAGCTTCTTGGGCCAAAACTACATTTATAGCCTTAGTCGAGGCGCCTGGAGGGTTCCAGGCGCTTGGAAGGGGATAAAATTTTATCCCCTTCACAACGGATCATGGTCAAACGTGATCTAGTCAAAGTCGGGTTCTGGGCACCCGGAATCGCTCCGGGTGCTCGGATTGGGTCCGAGCGCCCGGACCACTAAAGTCAACATGGTTGACTTTTTTCGATCCGGGCCCTCTGCTCCAGTGCTTCTCGCCTCGGTCTGGGTCTTCCGCTCCGGCTCCGCTCACTTGGGTGATTTCGTCCAACCGAAATAAGGCTCACTCGAACCCAATTTCGGCCTTCTCGATCAACCTTCCGCTCCGGTTTCTCGCCCCTCGGAAACGTCGCGCACTTACTTCTCATCCGCCCGCATACTATTCCGCAACACCTTGTCCCTTAAATGCACCGAGCCCGTCGGCTCTCTCCCGTGTCGTTCTTCTCGCTAGCTGCGTCTTTTGCTTGACTTCTTGTGTTCCTAACCTCCTACACACTTAGACACAAGATTAAAATACCACAGGGCCTAACCTAACTTAGTTGATCACATCAAAACAACCTTGGGATTCCAACAATCTCTCCCTTTTTGATGTGAGCAACTTAAGTTAAGATAGGGTAAAGAAACATAAAGTTAAAATAATAAATTATGAAAAAAATAAAAAACTTGAATCTACCTCCCCCTAGACTTAATCTTTTCCTTCTTCCCATTTACTTAATCTTTTCCTTCTTCCCCTTTGATCACATAAAAATGGGGTACCAAGAAAAATCTAAGGGTAGAAATTTTTGAAATAACTTTAACAAATTTTGAAAACTCTGAAAATTTTGATAATACTAAAAAATTTGTAAAAATTTCTAAGTAAAAATTTTCAAGCAGAAAAATATTTTTGACTAACTATTTAAATCAAAAAATATTTTTTGAGAAATTTTGCTAAGTTTTTTGCAAAAAAAATATTTTTTAGAATTTTATAAGAAAAAAATTCAAGCTGAAAAATTTTATAAGTAAAAAAATCTAAGTTAAATATTTTTGAGACATTTCCAAGTAAGAAAAATATTTGAAAATTTTTTTTAAAGCATTACCTAATCCCAATTTAATGCTTTATCAGTTAGTCAATTAAACATTTTATTTTAATATTTTGGCTTCCAGGTAGTGGCGAGGCACTAGACCTTCTTGGTTATTGGATCATCAACCACTTCTAGACGAAGCCTCATACAGAAATTAAACGTTTAATTTTCTCGCTGAAAGCACTAGATATAAATTAAGGTTCAAGTTAAACAAGACTTCGGAACTAATATAGGTTCCAACCAACTGGATTAATTAGGTATTTCTTACGGACATATTTCTTTGAAATATTTCTAATTTGTCCCTTGTGATATCTAAAGTACCAATTTAGACTATTAAATTTTCTATATCTTGTATTAGATAAGCATGCATGTTTTTTAAAGTTATTTATTTCTTTTTACAAAATCTCATTTTCTACTTTTAATTTGTCAAATTCTTCTAATGGACAAGATTTTGCTAGAATTACTTTCAAATTTCTAATTTCGTTTTCCAATTTGCAATAATCTTTAGTTAATAGTTTAACAAATTTAAATAATTTATCGGGAGGAAGAGATCGTACCTGACTTACCTTATCGATCTCGTTATCCGTGACTCCCCCTGAACTGCTGCTTTCTTTCGACGTAGCTCCCCCTTCATTGATGCTCTCGATGCTCATTTCGAACGAGCTTGAATTGTAGTCCTCTTCTTGATGACTTGCCATTAATGCAAGTCCGAAGAAGGCCTCGACTTTCGATTCGGACGACATATCGTCCCTCGTCGCTTTTAGTCTCTTGAACTTTTTTGTTTGGACAAGCTTCTTTCCTTTATCCTTGTCATTGTTCCTTAGCTTGAGGCAGTTGTCTTTGACATGCCCTTCTTTGTTGTAGTGGTAGCACCTGATCGTCCTTTTCTTTCTACCTTACAGATGGTTAGTTTTACTTGAATTAAATAACTTTTTGAAGCGCCTTACCATCATTACCATTTCCTCATTGTCGAAAGAAGATTATGACTCATGTTCGTCTCTCGTTGCCTTGAGAGCGATGTTATGCTTCGACTCCTTCGTACCTGCACATCACGATTCATGCACTTCAAACGTAGAAAATAATTCTTCTAAGATAATAGTTTCTAAGTCCTTAGAGATATAAAAAGCATCTACTAGTGAAGCCCATTTTGTATTCCTAGGGAATGCATTTAACGCATACCTTAGTGAATCTCGGTTACTTAACCTTTCTCTGAGATTTGATAGTCCGGTGATGAGCTCCTTGATCCTTGAATGAAGGTGTGCAATCGTTTTGTCTTCTTCAAGTAGCAAGTTGGTGAGTTGGTTGTGAAGTAAGTCACGTCTCGTGATCTTGGATTCGGACGTCCCTTTGTGTAGCTCAAGGAACTTCTCCCAAAACTCCTTTGCTGAGTCATAGTTATCGATCCGATTGACTTCTTGTGGTGGAAGAATACTCAGCAGATGGAACTCTGCTTTGTCGTTTGCCACGTAGTCGACCTGCTCCTTTTTCGTCCACTAGTATTTTTCTTTACCTTCTGGTGCTATAAAACCAAATTCCATTATTAAAAGAAAATCAAAATCAGTTTAAAAAAATACATGCATTCGCTTTTTCCAGCTAGCGAACTCCCCTTCGAACATCGGCGGGTATATGCTTGGTCTGGCCATCGTCTTTGCTTCAATCGACGGTTAGTCCTCCTGAAGCGTCCTAGCTCTGATACCACTTGTTGGGACCGTTGGTGGCCGACTATTGGAGGGGTTGAATAACCCTACACAAATAAAAAAAAAATACCCTTCTTGAACTTAAAGAAACACTTGCATCAATAATTAAAGACTGAACTTAAAAGAAAAGAGACATTGGAGTTTACTTGGTTACAACCAGGGAGGTTGTTAATCCAAGGAAGATGATCTCACTAAATTCTCCTTCAGGCGGAGAAGCCTCTTTTATGGTAGTGTAAGCACAGAAAGAAGGAAGCTAAAAAAAATAGGAAAGCGCACAAGTGTTGCTACAGTGATTGCTTGATTGATTAGCTTCTTGGACCAAGGCTATATTTATAGCCATGGTCGGGGCACTTGGAGGGTTCCAGACGCATGGAAGGGGATAAAACTTTATCCCCTTCGCAACGGATCAGGGTCAAACGTGATCTGGTCAAAGTCGGGTTCCGGGTGCCTGGAATAGCTCCGGGTCCCCAGACCACTAAAGTCAACATGATTGACTTTTTTCGGTTCGGACCCTCTGCTCCGGTGCTGCTGGCCTCGGTTTGGGTCTTCCGCTTCGGCTCCGCTCGCTTGGGTGATTTCATCCAACCGAAATAAGGCTCACCCGAACCTAATTTCGACCTTCTCGAGCAACCTTCCGCTCTGGCTTCTCATCCTTCGGAAACGCCGCGCGCTTCCTTCTCATCCGCCCCCATACTCTTCCGCAACACCTCGTCCCTCGGACGCACTGAGCCCGTCGGCTCTCTCCCATGTCGTCCTTCTCACTAGCTGTGTCTTTTGCACGACTTCTTGTGTTCCTAAGCTCCTGCACACTTAGACATAAGGTTAAAAAACCACAGGCCTAACCTAACTTGGTTGATCACATCAAAACAACCTTGGAGTTCCAACACGAGGAAGGCTAATTTAATAAATAAATAAACTTTCCTATTGTTGCACAAAGAAGGGGATAACACCTCTCAACTTCTAATACGGAAGAAGAGGAAGAGATAAAGAGATTGAGTGAAGCAACAAGATAAAAATGGACAAAAGGAGTAAACATGAGGAAGGAGAAGAAGAGGAAGAAGAAGAGTTATCATGATTTGACAACATGCCTATTTCACAAAAACGATCGAAGTTTTATTTAGAATTCTCTCTACACAAGAGAATCACATTCAATGATTCTTGTAATTATTGTTGTACAATAGAATTACAATAATCCCTATAAATAATATATAAATCCCAAATCTGGTAAAATCGTAACAGAATTTTGTTATAAAAAATAATAATAGAATTCTATTATATAAAATCGTAACAAAATTTTATTACGAAAAATCTTAACGAATTTTTCTTCCATGACATCTATCGCATTGGCCTTCATCCAAATATGAGCCACCCGTCAACAATCTCCACCTTGGCGAATATTCACCCCTTCGAAGAACACGAGTATCTGAACAAAATTCCACCTGGATCTCTGGGTCTGAGCTTCATTCCTCTAGCATCTAAAGATATGGATCAAGTTCAAGCAATGCTTGAACTTCTCTGTGGTCACTAGCTTTGTCAGTACGTCTGCAGGATTGTCTGTAGTGTGAACATTCTCAAGTTGAATTTCCCCGAAAGCAATCAACTCTCTGATCTTATGAAACCTCACATCAATGTGCTTGGTTCTCACATGATACACCTGATTCTTTGCCAAATAGATAGCACTCTGACTATCGCATAATAACGTGACTCCACCTTACTGAACACCCAGTTCTCTAACCAACCCTGTAAGCCATAAAGCTTCCTTCGCTGCTTCAGCTGCTGTCATGTACTCCGACTCCATAGTAGACAATGCAACAATAGATTGTATCGTAGATTTCTAATCGATAGGTCCTCATATCACAGTGAACTCGTATCCTATAGTAGACCTCCTATCATCTAAATCTCCTGCATAGTTCGCATCTATGTACCCAAGAACTGAAGGATCTTCCTGTTGTCTACTGAATCTGATGTCATAATTAGTTATATTTCTCAAGTATCTAAAAATCCACTTGCACCCTATAGTTTTCTCTCCTTCAGGAAGTTCTACTAGATCCCACGTTTGGTTCTTATGCAATAACTCCATCTCCTCTGCCATATCACCCGCCCACTTATCATTCTCAGAGCTGTGTATCACCTCCTGAAAAGATGTAGGATCTCTGCTTAATAGTGATAAGCGCATAAGATACCAAGTCTTTGAATCTGTATCTAGTGAGTGGTTTTACAACTCGTCTCATTCTACTATCAGCTATAGCGTGATGCTCTGTGTGCTCTGAGTTAGAATCATCAGAGTCATGATTCTCTAGCTCCACCTGCACAACATCTTTCTCCATGTTGCTATGTGGTGTTTCCTTTCCTTCTTCCTGAGTACGCTGTAGCATAGCTTTCTCATCAAACATCACATCTATGTTGATCACTACCTTGTTTGCCTTAGGATCCCAAAGCTTGAAACCTTTAACTCCTTTCTGATACCCTAGAAAAATGCATTGCTTTGACTTCACATCAAGCTTTGATCTTTCCTCACTAGATATGTGCATATAGGCTGGACATCCAAAAACTTGAAGAGAAGAGTAATCTACTTGATTCTTTGTCTATACTTCCTCTGATACTTTGCCTTTTAGTGCTGCCCTTGGTGATCTATTAATGAGATAACATGTCATTTAACTACTTCCGCCCAAAAATTCTTTGCTAGCCCTCCATTGAGCTTGAGACATCTTGCCTTCTCAATGATTGTCCTGTTCAACTTTTCTCCTACCCCATCCTGCTAAGGTGTCATGCGAACGGAGAAATGCCTCATTATCCCATGATGCTCATAAAATTCCTGAAACTTTGAATCTGTGTACTTAGTTCCATTGTCTAACCTAAGGCATTTGATCTTTCTTTCGATTTGGTTCTCCATGTCAGTTTTCCACAATTTAAACTTTGTAAAAGTTTCTGACTTGTAACGCATAAAGTATACCCAGACTTTTTATGAGTAATCATCAATAAAACTCACAAAATACAAGTGCCCTCCATGTGATGATATACTGGCTGGTCCCCAGAGATTCATATGTAGGTAGTCCAGAATTCCCTCGGTCTTGTTTGTTGTAGTCTTGAATTGCACTTCTACTCTGTTTTCCGAGAACACGAAATTTGCATAATTCAAGCTTGCACATCTTGATACCCTTCAACAAATCCTTCTTGTGAAGTTCTAGCATCCCACGTTCACCCATTTGCCCTAGTCGTATATGCCATAAGATTGTATTGTCTGATTCAGACTCCACCGAGGTGACTCCACCTATAACTGTAGTCCCTATCAACTTGTAGATGTTCCTTGCTATCTTTTGTCCTTTCATTATCGGCAAAGCTCCCTTGCTGACCTTCATCACCCTGCTCACTTATTTGTAATTGCGACTAATATCATCCAGTGTGCCTAGTGAGATCAAATTCTTTTTTAGATCTAGTATGTGTTATCACAACATCAAACATCTTGATTCTGACGTTCCCTATGCCGATAACTTTATATGATGCATTGTTTCCCATCAACACTGAATCATAATCAACTACTATATAGGTGTTAAACCAATCCTTATTTGGAGTCATGTGATATGAACATACAGAGTCTAAAATCTATACATCTGTCAATTGCTCTGAACTCGACATAACTGATAGCATATCTCTATCACCACTGTCTGAATTTTCCTCTTCAACTATGTTTGTAAATTTTACCAAATTACCTTTGTTCTCTGCAACATATTTCTTTATCTCTGGACAATCTCTCTTGATATGACCTTTGCCTCCACATTTGTAGACATGATCACCTTCTTCCTTCTTGACTTAGAACGAGCCTTGTTGTCATTACTAGATCCATGTCGAGATTTGCTCCTACTACACTCTTGGTTGCTATTTACCACAAGTCCTTCTCCCTAAGAAACTTCATCGCTTTTTTCTTCCTTTGGTGAAAAACGCACCTGTGATCTCCAAGTTGAGAGTTTCCTTACCCCACATTAAAGTAATAACCAAATTCTCGTATATAGGAGATGAAGGTAAAGAATTCTACAATATCAGTGCCTTATTGTATGATTGATGCATGCTAGAAGGGGGTGAATAACACTCGTGGCTATTTCATTTATTTTTGTAAATCACAAAGTAAGACGCAGTAGAATAAAGAAACACAAGTAACATAATGCTAACACGTCTCTTTTACTTGGTTTGGAGCCTGTGACGACTCTTACTCCAAGACACGCGATCGTTGATCACTTTTGTTGGACAATCACTATAAGTTCAAGAAATCTTTACAAAAGATGGCAAGTATAAATATTGGAATTAACAACAAAGTTTACTGACAACAAAGGCTTAGTTGTTGTTCATCAATTGTTTATCGATCGAACCTTCTAAACTTGCCTAGCTTCCCATCTAGATTAGGTCACTTCAAATAGAGCCTTCATTCGGTCAACCAATCCCACCGTTTGATCGACTGATCCATCGATGATCCCTAACTTATTTGGTCCGATTAACTCGATCTGACCACATCGGCGCCTATCCATTGTTCGATTGACTGAACCCACGGTTTGGTCGACCGATCCCTTGGTCAAACCTGATCAACTTGCTAGAAATCTAATCTGTTTGTTTGGAGGTTCGTTTGACCAATTTGGATGTTCAGTTGACCAAACAAGGCAAGATCTGACCATGCAGAAATGTTAATCATCCTAAAAAATAAAGTTAGAATAATAGCAAATAATATGAAATATAATTTTTGACAATCTTCAGACTATCTAGTTATGACTTTTGAATTTCACGAAAATCCTTTGTTGAACCAACGCCTACTATTCCCTCTTCGGGGAACGCGCCCTCACCTACTCCTCTCAGAAGAAATTACCTTTTTCCAGACTGGTCCTCCAGACCGTCTGGACTTTTGCTCAGCGTCCGAGACTTCAGGACATCATGCTGAACTTCCGCTCCATGACCCATTTAGACTTTCACCTAGTCTGTGACCACCAGGATTTTCACTTAAAGTCCCCGACTCTAAGATTTTTCCCAAAGTGCTCGACCTGCCAAGACTTCGCCCAGTCCCCCGGACCAAGACTTCGTTGCCTAATTGCAGCTAAGACTTTTTATAACCTAGGGTTACCTCCCCCTAGAGTTTTTTACCTGTCTAGAATCCATTAGGACTTTCTTGTAAGCTCATTCACACTTGGTAGACAACAAGTTACCTTAACTTTGAACCCTTTACCATTATCAAAATACAAGCTCGATCGTCTGGTGCTCCCTGCACCAACTATCACCCTTTTTGATTATGATAACATAGTTTAAAGTTAAGTAAAAACAAACAACATTCAAAAAGATAAATTAAAATAAATACCAAGTAAATTTCAAGTAGCATTTTTCAAGGTAAAAAATAAAATATTACTCACTCCCTCTTAAGTATTACTTTTTCTCAAAATAAGGCTTTTTTACTTTACTTTAATACATTTATCCCTCTTTGACATATATAAAAAACTATTAAGTAGAGAGAAAAGTTGAAAAAAAACTTTAAGTTTGAGAAGTTAACTTTTTAATCTTTTCCTTTAAGCTCCCCCTAAAAGTAGCACTTTACTTTACTTTTGAAAAAAATGTATTTAGCTTTCAAAGAGTTTCTTAGAAAAACTTACTAGATATATAGCTTTGAAAAGAATGTTTTTGAAAAATACTTAGCTAAATACTTAGCTTTGAAAAAAATGTCTTTTAAAAATACTTAGCTTTGAAAAGATTTCCATTTTAAAAAAACTTAGCTAAATACTTAGCTTTGAAAAGATTTTTTTAAAAAATATATATATAGCTAAATACTTAGTTTTGAAAAGATTTTTTTTTTAAAAAAAAAACTTAGCTAAATAGTTAGCTATGAAAAGATTTTCTTAGAAAACTTACTAAATACTTAGCTTTTTTTATAAAGCTTTGAAAGACAACTTTTAAAGGATACTTAGAGTTTTGAGAAGGAACTTAGCTTTTTTCCTTTAATAAAAAACTTAGCCAAAAAAACTTTATCAAGTACTTAGCTTTTGAAAAAATTCAAACAACCCTAGTTAAGAACTTAGCTTTTGAAATATTTTTAAAAAATACATATTTAGGATTGCTTTTCAAAAATAATTAAACTTTCTTTAAAAATATTTATGATATTGAAGAATATTTAATTTTGAATTTTAAAAAAAATTTAAGTTAAATTTAAAATGTTTAAATTTAGATTTCAAAAGTATTAAATTTTAAAATATTTAAGTTTCAATTTAAATATGGATTCAAAATTATTAACTTTTGATTGTTAAAATATTTAAATTTAAATTTAAATTCGAGTTTTCAAAAAATATTGAATTTTAAAAATTTTAATTAAGATTTAACAATAGTTAGGAATTAATTAACATTTGAAAATTAATTATGAATTAAAAATAATTAAGATTTTAAAATTTGAAAATCAATTGAAAATAATTAAGATTTTGAATTTTAAAAATAATTAAAATTTTGAATTTTAAAAATTAATTAAAAATAATTAATATTTTAAAATTTGAAGATTAATTGAAAATAAATCTTGATTCGGTTTAGTTAAGTTTAGGTTAAATTTGATTAATTTGAATTATATTTGCATTGTTTTAAAGATTAAGTTAAGTTTAAACTAATTTTAAAACTAAATCCATCTCATTCTTTTCTCTATTATCAATCAAGGAACCTTATAGGTTTTAACTTTCATCTTCAATTTAGATTAACATATAAGGATTGATTTATATTTGAGTTAGGATAAGGTTTAACAGTTAGTTAATTAAATATTTATTTTAATAATTGGCTTCAAGCTATGGCGAGGCACTAGGCCTTCTTGGGTATTGGATCATCAACCACTTCTAGACAAAGTCCTTTAAAGAAATTGAATATTTAATTTTCTTCCTGAAAATCCTAGGTCTAACAAGTCAAGTGTAGATCAAGCCTAAGTCATTATCTATCCTTTCTAGATTAAACAATTTGTAATCATGAATGACATCACATTTATAAATTAATTAATCATATGTATGTTCATGGCAATTATACATGGATCAACCAAGTCAAGCAATTATTTGTTAATTTATGGTTTATTGATTAATTTCATAATTAAAAGGTACTTGATTATAGCTTGGTTTTTAGAGTTTAAGTTTTACCTTAGAGTTATAATCAAGTCTAGATTTTGTGATTTGGTTAACTTATTAACAATCTTTTCTAATTTATCAATTTTATCTTTTAAAATATTGTTTTATTTTTCTAATTTTCTAAAAGTTAATTTCTTGTTTTTATCAAATAATTTTGAGTTATTCTTATATAGATTTGAATGAACTTTATTCATTGCATTATTAGTATTTATTTTGTGAGGGAACTAAACTACAGCAATAATGATTAATTAGGGTATCGACACATGTTGTAAAAATTAGATTTTCATGTAATGTAAATTTACTAACCTTGATTTCTCCCCATGGATTCTTGGGTCTTCTTTTTGGGCATTGACTTTTGTAGTGACTCTTCCATTTGCACTTGAAGTGTTCAGTGTATTCCTTCCTTTTCCAAACTCCTAGCATCGATTTCTCCTTTTTCTCCAGTTGTGCCAATCAAATCTTACGATCAAGTAGGGCACTAGTTTCTATGGTGCCCTCTCTCCCTACATTTAAAACAAATTATTTGAAATTTAAATTTACAATTTTACCTTTTGGCTCCTCTCCCTTGACTATTATCATCTTGAATTCAAACTCAGATTCATCTATCACTTCCTTGGCCATCAATGTTATGAAATTGGTTTGATCCAATTCTTCTATATCTGGTTCAGAGGTTGACTCTGAAAATTCATATTCAGGTTCGACTTGGTCTTCTGGCTCTGACAAAATATCATGAAGCTCGATCAATTTTTCCCAAAGCTCCTTAGCGTTGTTGAACTTTCCAATTCGATCAAGCTCTTTATTTGTTAGTCCGCATAGGAGAGTACAGGTCGCTTTTGCATCTGCCTCAATTTTACTCCTTGTTTGTGCATCCCACTTGTCACAGGTAATGGACATACCTTCTTCCGTGGGGAGTATGAATTCAATCTGGATTATGGTCCATATCTCCGCCTAGGTCTTTAGTTGGTACTCTATCTTGGCTTTCCAATACCCGAAATTCTCGCTGGAGAGGAGTGGTGGGTGTGTGGTACCTAGCCTTCTTGGTAGGCCATTTAGAAAAATTTTGCACACAATAAATAAAAAGATAAATGCCCCAAGACTTAGTCTTGGATTAATAGTGCTTAAGAAGAAGAATAAAATAAGGGAGTTTCACTAATTTTAAGAAAAACTAATAAAAAATAAAAAATAAAAAATAATAATAATAAAAAACATTCTGACAAATTTTGTTAAATGTGATATTTCACCAACTCTGACTAATGGTGAAAGAATGAAAGTGAATTTAAAAAAAAAATTGGAGGGAAAAAATGAAAGACATATAAGAATATTTTTTTAAGCAAAAATGATATACAATTTTCTTTTTCAAAAAGGAACCCCCTGCTCGATTGGTGGTTCGACTAATTCAGAGCAGCCTCACTCTGATACTAATTGTAGGATCGATGCATGTTAGAGGGGAGATGAATAGCACTCGTAGCTATTTCGTTCATTTTTCGCAAATCACAAAGTAAGACGCAGTAGAATAAAGAAAGACAAGTAACACAATGCTAACACGTTTCCTTTACTTGGTTCGAAACTTATGATGACTCCTACTCCAAGGCTCGTGATCGTTGATCGCTTTCGTTGGGCAATCATTATAAGCTCAAGAAATCTTTGTTGGAACCCCAAGGTTGTTTTGGTATGATCAACAAGTTAAGTTAGGTCCTGTGTGTGTTTTAACCTTGTGTTTAAGTGTGCAGGAGCTTAGGAGCACAGGTAGTCAAGCGGAAGACGCAGCTAGTGAGAAGGACGGCACACGGTTCATCCGAGGGACGAGGGGCTGCGGAAGAGTACACCAGCAGATGAGAAGGAAGCGTGCGGTGGTTCCGAGGGACAAGAAGTCGGAGCGGAAGATTGCTCGAGGAGCAAGAGACGCAGCTAGTGAGAAGGTCAGCACAGGGTGCGACCGAGGGATGAAGACTACGGATGAGTACGCTGGCGGATGAGAAGGAAACAAGCGGTGATTCTGAGGGACGACAAGCCAGAGCGGAAGCCTACTCGAGAAGACCGGAAGTTGGGTTCGAGTGAGCCCTATTCTGGATGGCAGAGATCACCCAAGCGACTGAAAGACTCGGTCTGAGGCAAACGGAGCTGAAGCAGAAGACCTGGGCTGGAAAAAGTCAATGGGGGTTGACTTTCCCTTCGGGGCGCCCAGAACTGTCCGGGGTGACTGGAACAATCCGAGGCGCCCGGAACCCTTCCAAACGCCCAGAGTTGACTTTTTGACCAGATCGCATCAAACACAATCTGAACATTGGGGATAAAGTTTTATCCCCCCCAGGGCACCCAGAATCCCTTCGGGGCGCCCCGACCAAGGCTATAAATACAACCTTGGTCCAGAAACTTTTCAGCAAATCAAGCAATTCGTTCTTTCTATACTTGTACGCTTTCTCTGTAGTTAAGCTTCTATTTTTTGCGCTTCATCATTGTAAGAGGCTTCTCCGCCTAAAGGAGTTTTTAGTGCAATCATCTTCCTTGGATTAACAACCTCCCCAGTTGTAACCAAGTCAAATTCGGTGCCTTGTCCTTTCTGTTTTATTTACTTACTCTTTTATATGCAAGTGTTAGTTTAAGCAGTCGAGAAGGGTTGTGCTTTTTATTTTTGTAGGCTATTCAACCCCCCTTCTAGCCGACCATCGCGGTCCTACAAGTGGTATCAGAGGCAAGGCGCTTCAGGAGGACTAACCGCCAATCGAAGCAAAGATAATGGTCGGACCAAGCATCTACCTGTCGAAATTCGAAGGAGAATTCACTAGCAGGAAAAAGCGAATGCAGGTATTCTTTAAAACTGATTTTGATTTAATGTTAATTATGGAGTTCGGTTTTATAGCACCGGAAGGTAAGGAGAAATACCATTGGACAAAGAAGGAGTAGGCTGACTACGTGGCAAACCCAAAGCTGAGTATCTTCTACTAACCGTTCTTCGGCCACAAGAAGTCAACCGGATCGACAACTACGACTCCGCGAAGGAACTTTGGGAGAAATTCCTTGAACTTCATGAAGGAAGGTCTGAAGCAAAGCTCGCAAAAATGAGATTTACTCCGCAACCAGCTCACCAGTTTGCGACTTGGGGAAGATGAAGCAATTGTGCATCTGCACTCAAGGATAAAGGAAATCATCACCGAACTTTCGAATCTCGGAGAGACAGTAAGTAATCGAGATTCGCTAAGGTACACACTTAATTCCTTTCCAAGAAATTCAAAATGGGCATCACTAGTAGATTCCTTTTATATTTCGAAAGATTTAGAAAAAATTACATTATAAGTATTTTTCTCGACATTTGAAGTGCACGAAGCAAGATGTGCAGGTTCGAAGGAGCCCAAAAACAATGTCGCCCTCAAAGCATCGAGAGACGAACCTGAGTCGGAGTCTTCCCTTGACGATGAGGAAATGGTAATGATGGTAAGACAATTTAAGAATCTTTGTAAATCTAGGAAATCTAACCATCCGCAGGGAAAAAAGAAAAGAACCATCCGCTGCTACCACTGTGACGAAGAAGGGCACATCAAGGACAACTGCCCCAAGCTAAAGAACAAGGACAAGGATAAAGATAAGAAGCTTGTCCAAAAGTGCAAGGCCCTAAAGGCAACATGGGACGATACATCGTCCGAATCGGAAGTCGAGATGTTCTCCAGGCTTGCATTAATGGCGAGTCATCAAGACGACGACTACGATTCAAGCTCTTCCGAAATGAACATCGAGAGCATCGTTGAAGGGGGAGCTACATTGGAAGAAAGTAGCACTTCAGGGGGAGACACGAACAACGAGATTGACAAGGTAAGTCAGGTACGATCTCTTCCTCCCGATAAACTCTTTAAATTTGTTAAATTGTTAACAAAAGATTGCTGCAAATTAGAAAAAGAAAATAAAATTTTAAAAATAATACTAGCTAAATCTTGCCCTCTAGAAGATTTAGACAAATCAAAATTAGAAAATGAAAAATTAAAATCAGAAAATGAAAATCTAAAAATTCAAGTAGATAACTTGAAAAACCGTGCATGCTCATCTAATACAAATTTTAGAAGATTTAATTAAATTGGTATTTTCGATATCATAAGGGATAGATTAGAAATATTTCAAAGAAATATGTCCCTAAGAAATTTTTAGTCAATCCGATAGGCTGGAACCTATATTGGGTTCCAAAATCCTGTCTGACTTGAACTTGAATTAATCAGATTTAGAGCTTTCAGTAAGAAAATTAGACATTAAAATTTCTTTATGAGACTTTGTCTAAGGAAGTTGTTGTTGCTCCAATAACCAAGAAGGCCTAGTACCTCGCCACGACCTGGAAGACAAAATATTGAAATAAAATATTTAATTAACTTTCTGATAAAAACATTAAGGTAGAAACTTAAAAATGATTTAAAAAGTTGTTTTTAACATTTTTTAAAATTTCTAATTTTTTTTACTTAGAAATTTTTTTTGCATACAACTTTTACATAAAAGTTAAAAGTTTTTTTCTAAAATTTCTGCTTAAAATCTTTACTTAGAAAATTTTCAAAATTTTTTTAAGTCATAATTTTTTAAAATTCTCTTACTTAAAGTTTTACTTAGAAATAGTTTAACTTAGAATATTTTTCCCTATGTTAAAAAAATTCTTCTGAAAATTATAAATTGTTTCAAAAATATTTTTTGGCTAGAATTTTTTTTCAAAAATATCTTTTTTGCAAATTCTCTAACTTAAAGCTTATTAAACTTAGAAGTTTTTAAGAAAGTTAGAAATTTTTTTCAACCTTAGAATTTTTTCGGAAACCCTATTTTTTTATGATCAAAGGGGGAGAAGAAAAGTATAAGTCCAGGGGGAGGTAGACAAATTTTTTTTATCTTTTTTGCACTCAATTGAAAAATTAGTTAGTTCATTATTATGTCTATTTTTACCCTAACTTAATTTGGGTTACTCACATCAAAAAGGGGGAGATTGTTGGAACCCCAAGGTTTTTTTGGTGTGATCAACAAGTTAAGTTAGGTCCTGTGTGTTTTTAACCTTGTATCTAAGTGTGCAGGAGCACAAGTAGTCGAGCGGAAGACGCAGCTAGCGAGAAGGACAGCACGCGGTGCGTCCGAGGGATGAGGCGCTATGGAAGAGTACACCGACGAACGAGAAGGAAGCGTGTAGTGGTTCCGAGGGACGAGAAGCCGGAGCGGAAGATTGCTCGAGGAGCAAGAGACGCAGCTAGCGAGAAGGTCGGCACGGGGTGTGGCTGAGGGCCGAACACTGTGGATGAGTACACTGGTAGACGAGAAGGAAGCACACGACAATTCCGAGGGATGAGAAGTCGGAGCAGAAGCCTACTCGAGAATACCGGAAGTTGGGTTCGGGTGAGCCCTATTCCGGATGGCAGAGATCACCCAAGCAAGCGGAAGACTCGGTCTGAGGCAAACAGAGTCGGAGCAGAAGACCCGGGCTGGAAAAGTCAACAGGGTTGAATTTTCCCTTCGGGGTGCCCGAAACCCTTCCGGGTGCCCGAAGTTGACTTTTTGACCAGATCACGTCAAACGCGATCTGAACATTGGGGATAAAGTTTTATCCCCCCCAGGGCGCCCGAATCCCTTCGGGGCGCCCCGGCCAAGGCTATAAATACAGCCTTGGTCCAGAAACTTTTCAACAACTCAAGCAATTCATTCTTTCTACACTTATATGCTTTCTCTGTAGTTAAACTTCTATTTTCTGTGCTTCATCGTTGTAAGAGGCTTCTCCACCTGAAGGAGTTTTTAGTGCGATCATCTTCCTTGGATTAACAACCTCCCCGGTTATAACCAAGTTAAATTCGGTGACTCGTCCTTTCTGTTTTATTTACCTACTCTTTTATATGCAAGTGTTAGTTTAAGAAGTCGAGAAGGGTTGTGCTTTTTATTTTTGCAGGCTATTCAACCCCCTTTCTAGCCGGTCACCGCGGTCCTACAATCTTTACAAAAGATGGCAAGTAGGAGTATTGGAAGTAACAACAAAGTTTACCGAAAACAAAAGATTAGCAGTTGTTTGTCAATTGTTAGAGCAACGTTGGAGCAGCGCACAAGAGAGCAGAAGTCATTCAGTATCAGTTATCTTGAAGTACTGGTCGAGGTCCCCTTTTATAGTTGAGTCAAACTTCATCCAGATCCACTAATCTTGAGATCACTGTTTGACTCTGTTGGTGCGGTTAGCACTAACGGTCTAACTCATGTTTTGATGAATGAAAAAATAGGTTAAGTTAGTTTCGTTGTTATCTAACACTTTGACCGAGTGTGCAAGAGAAGCCCAGATGGGTCAACGGGCTGACTTGATGTCAGGCACGAAGCCCAGCTAGGTCAACGAGCTGATCAGATAGCTAGCACGAAGTCCAGCTATGTCGACAGGCTGACCGGATAGCTGGCACGAAGTCCAGATGGGTCGAAGGGCTGACCGGACATCTGGCAGGTAAGTGAAGGTAAGTCACTGAAGGGGAGTGACAGTGAGGACACATTCCCGGGAAGGGAACATTAGGCGTCGATCCAACTTAGATCCATTTCGGATATCTAAGTCGAGATCGTGACTAGATTCCGGTCTCGAGGAGACGAAATCTAATTAATATTTTATTTGATGATAAACTGTGCTAACACTCTATTTTGTAGGATATATATTTGCCTCGGACTAACATTTTCTTGCAGGAAGGAAACCATTGGAAACAAGGGTCCGGGTGCCCGGAACGGATCCGGGTGTCCGGAGGTGTAGAGATCCTTGGTTGGCTCGGCTACGTCATATTCAGGGGGCCCGAAAGGATCCAGGTGCCCCGATTGTAATGCTCAAAAATTCTCAAAATAATTATTAGAAATATCCTGGTATTTTTCTGGAATTTTAGGATATTTTTACAAAATTTTTAGAGTAGCGGAAGTAGCAAAAATAAATAGAATCGTGAATAGCCTAAGCGGGAATTGAACCCGAGACCTATTGGGACCTACGACTTAAGGTTAATCAAGTGAACCCAGCAGGGCCATGCTGAAAGGAAAGGGGAACAATTATATTTATATTTGAGTTGGGCTGAATTACCCACTTAATATAAATAGGGAAATTAAGAGAGGAGTTATTAAATTTTTTTATTCGTAACTTTTCCTCTCCCAAACCCTCACACGCCGCCTCTTCTCCTTTCCCTTCTCCTCTCGGCGCACCAAGCCCCCAAGGGCTAGGGTTCCCTTCCAAGGGTTCCAGGAGCACCTTCCGGCGACAACTCCGGCACGAGGACATTCCCCTCCGCGAGAAGAGCACGTAGACGCCGGAGGATCGTCGAGAAGATTGTCTCCATCGGAAATCTAGCGATCAGATCATAAGGAAATCTAGCGCAGGATGTAAGAAACCCCTCACCTGCAGTATAAGTAGCTTCCGTATGAATTTTATGCTTCAGTTTAGTAGTATGTAGACTTTCGGCACAAAGGATGCGAACTAGCGCATACCAAGTGTTCGAATAAATTGTTAGCACAGTTAAAATGCAACTTAGGCATTTTATTAGCTTAGATAAATGTAATAGAAGCATTTTCACAGCTTATTTAGTCTTGCTACAGCTCTTATGGGACTAGATGTCCAATGGGTGGGCTCTCACAGTCACCTCTAGGTTCAGACAACCTAGCTCTAGGTTCAGATAACCTAGAAAGAGCAAGACAAGCAATAATTAGCTATGTTCAGTATTTTACTTTCTCAGTGGCACTGTACTGGATTAGATATCCATTGGGTTGGGCTCCCACAGTCGTCCCTAGGTTCAGATAACCTAGTAACCCTACAAAATTCGGGACTTGCAAACCCGGGTCTAGTTAGGGATGCGCGCATAGCAAGTACAGTTGCCGGGCCCAAATAGTAGCATGATTATTATTTTGATCTACCTATGAATATAGTTTTCAAACATCACAAAATAGTTATGTGAGTTCAGTACAGCTTTAACATCAGATTAGTGTTAGCTTAATTCAGCTTTTGTATCAGTTTAGTTTTCTGTTGATACAACATGATAGTTTATGATTAGTTTTATTTGCCATGATCAGTTTCTTGGTCCTATGTGTTGTATGTCATGCCATGCTTAGCATTTTCAGTACGTATTTCAAATAGCATGTTTTAAAAACATAAATTGCATCGTATGCATAGTTTAGTTAGGTAGGTGGTTTCTTACTAAGCTCTCAAGCTTACTGATCCTTTCCGAATGTTGAATCAACGGACGCTGGACACGGGGCACTCTCCGACTGCTGACGTGGATCTTCGACTGGTGGCACGAAGCTCCGGCGAACCTGCACAGAAGTCGGGCCGGGAAGGGGTTCCCGGCGGTGACCCTCCGGCGCTCAAGTCAGGTAAGCAAGTGGTGGAAAAAGTAGCTCCAAAGGTGTTCCATACGTACCTCCGGCGAAGTATGCGGCTCTTTATATAGAGCGGTGAAAGAGCTCCTACACGTCCACCGAGGCACGTACATGTTCACAGCCCATACCTCGGTATGTGTCTGTCAGAAAGCTTACCTGACGCCATACTGCTACAGTCCAATCATGTCTTCGATGGGACAACAGAACACCTCGTTGTCAGACTTGGAGTATGACCTAGCCATAGGACTTGACGGCTGTCAGAAGATGTTCCTGTCCTTCTTTACCCACCACCGTCCGGGACGTCCGTCCGACCGGCTGGACGAAGAGCATCGTCCAGACGGCCCTCATCCCCTGCGCCGGCCGGGCGGCACGCCCATCACGTCCCGCCTGTCATTTGCATCGATATGCTGGGGAGACTTCCGGGCGGATGCTACGTAAGGACTGTTAGCAGTATGTCACATTCTCTTAGGCCTTCTGCTCGGCTCTTAGCTATTGTTTCAACTGAGCGTCGGAACCCCGACCCCTGTCATGGCACCTTTTACTGTTGGATGCTCATCGGTCGGCCGATCGGTCTATCCTTTTCTCCCAAGTCCGGTCGGCTCACCCTTCTCCGGTGGACCCCCCGGCCCTTTGATTTCCACGTGGCGTTGACCCCTCGCAATGGGGTCCCCTGCCTTGACCACAGGATCACTTGCCTTCCCCTCAAGTGTAGTCGAAGGAGGAGAAGTCCGACTGACTGGACTGCCGATCTGATCGAGTGACGACCGATACCTTAATCCGCTCGGACGGGCTAATGGATGCTCAGCCGTTCGGCGATATCTTGCCCGTGCCTTGGAATTTATGTCGAAGCTTCTGTTAACCACGTGCGTTAACCCGTAACTAGTTGACACGTGGCTGCCTTTCTCTTGTCAGGGTATGGCGGTGGCGTCACATCCGATGGGACAGCCGCCGTTTGAAAGGAACGGCTGGATGATGACCTCGTTATCGACGACCTGGATCGGACGGTGGAAATTGATCGATGCCGCGCTTATAAAGCTCCCGACCCCTGCTCTTCTCCGCATTTCGACCTCCTCGTTTCCAGACATCCCGCTGCTCCTCTTTTCGCCGACGACCTTGCGTTTCAGCTCTCCGACGACTCCACAGCTCCTTTCGATCATCTCCTTTGCCCGTAAGCCTTCCTTTCCCTTGCTGCCTCTTTTTCATCATCTTGCCATCTTCCCTAGTTTTATTTCTTTTTCCATCCATTCCGCGTTTATTCCTGGCCCTATACCATGACTAGTACCTCACAGTCGACCGGCGGCGCTCCTGGTCTGTGGTACACGACCATGGAGAGCCGTTTCGACGAGGAGGACGTGTTGCGTCTTGCTAGGACTTACGACATTCCTCCCGACCACCACATAGTATTAGCCACACCGGCCGATTGGCCTCATGAACCACCGCCCGACACTGTTCTTTTCTTCGGAGACCAATTCTTGGCCGGGCTACGCTTCCCACCCCATAAGTTTATCTTGCAAGTCTGCAATTACTTCCGCATCCCGCTCGGCCAGATAGTTCCTAACTCCATTAGGCTGTTGAGCGGGGTGATAATTCTCTTTAAACTGAACGGCATCCCCCTCGACCCTAAGATTTTTCATTACTTTTATTACCCCAAGCAAGCCGAGTGGGGTACTTTCATTTTCCAGTCTAGGATAGGTTTCATCCTCTTTGATAACATGCCGAGCTCCAACAAACATTGGAAGGAGCATTTTTTCTACGTACGTTTTCCCGAGCCACCGACCTTCCGTATCAAGTGGCAGACGGCGATGCCAGCGCAACCGGAGCTCGGCAAATTTAGAGGCGACGCAGCCTATCTTCATGCAGCCGATCGGCTAGTCGGTCAACGATGTCACATCGACAAGCTGCTCCTTCCGGGAGTAATGTACATATTCAACTTGTCTTCTACCCCAGCCGATCTTCCCTGCAGCATGAGTAAGTTCCCTTATCTTCCCGTTTATTTTGTTCTAACTGATTTATTTTTTACTTCTGTAGCTGAAGTTATGTGGTGCGCCAAGGCTACCGAGCGGCTGAAACTGCGAGCCGCCGAGATCGAGGCAGCCAAGAACAAGGAGATCGCCGAGCGAGGCCTTGCTCCATCGGATCCGGCCGACGAAGAAGGTGAGGGGACTCAGGATGTCCCCGAAGCCTTAGCCGCTCCTGCCTCTCACGACGAGGCTGCGGGCAACATAGAACCCTCCGCTCAAGTCGAGGTAGAGGGCCGTTCGGCCGATGATGTTCCTCTGGCCACTCGGAAGCGCAAACAGCCGGAGGCAACCTCTCAACCAAGTCCATCCGATGAACCGCAATCCGAGCGGGGCTACGAAGCTCCAGTGTTGTCCGAGACGGTTTCTATTGAGAGTACCCCGACGCCGCTCGGCTCTCCAAGGGCAACCTCTGAGGTGCCGCCCTCCAGTCCTCCAAGAACGCTGCGACGTATTAAGCGATTGGGCGACCGTCCTTCCTCCTCCGTCGGTGAGCCGTCCGGCAAGGCTACTGCATCTAAAGGTGATCCGAGCGGTCCGAAATTGATAAAGAGCATCTTGCGCCTCCCGTCTGAAGAATACATGGCAGTCGCTGATAGGCCTATCGTCCCCGAGCAGCAAATCACACTCACGGGTCCCCTCGCCAAAGTTTGGGAGGATGCTCGTCTTCGGATTACCATGATGACTCCTGGTCAGCTCGGCGACAGCAATCTACAACAGGCGACCGGGGTATGTTGTCTTGCTTTGTTAGTTATTTCGGATCGAGCTTCTAACCTGCTCATATTCGTTCGCAGAACTGGGTGGAGCAGATTGCCATCAGCAATCGCCTGGCTGAACTGGAGGACGAACTGAAGAAGCTTAAGGCTGCGGGGGACAGCAGACAATCGACGACCGCTCTGGAGAAGGCCAAAAGGTTGCTGGAAGCTGAGCGGGGTAAGACTTCCGGCTTGACAAGCGAGGTTGCCCGCCTCGAAGCCTTAGTCAAGCAGCGGGATAAAGAAGTAAAGACCGCGACCGCTCGGAAGCTCAAGGCCATTGATGATATGGACTTGATGAAGGTGGAGAACCGGGGGCTGGAACAATGGGTGAAGGAGCTAGACGCCTCACT
Source organism: Zingiber officinale (assembly GCF_018446385.1). Lineage (NCBI taxonomy): Eukaryota > Viridiplantae > Streptophyta > Magnoliopsida > Zingiberales > Zingiberaceae > Zingiber > Zingiber officinale. The sequence continues at coordinate 107,430,688 of NC_056002.1, forward strand.
AACTGCCGAGCGGGAGGGTCACTCCGCCGATCGGACCAGAGCAGAAGGAGCCTTGCAAGATCTTCAGGCTGCCCTGGATGCTTCCCAGACCGCTCTCAAGGATTACCACGATGGAGAGCCCGGTCGATCGGCAGAGGTACGCAAAGCCTTCGTCCGCTCGGATGAGTTTGGCGAGAAATTTACCGACAAGCTCTCCTTGACTTTTGAGGAGGCAATCAAAGTGGCGGTGGAATACATGAAGAACAAAGGCCATGCTCCTGCCGATCTGTCCGTCCCTACCGAAGACCTGGCAACCATGATGGGCTCCATCCCTGACCATCTTTTTAATTTTGATGACTAAGAATCTATCTGTGAGGCTATTTTGTAATTTTTCTGTATCCGTGTCGGTCGGGGCAAACTTACGAAATTTTGTCTATCCGCCGGTCGGCGTGAATGAACTGTGTCTTGTTATTTGCCCATTCTTCCTGTGTCCGATTTTTGTTTTTCGCCTTGGTCTTGAGCTTTTTGTGCCCCAAGAACATTTTATAAAGGGGCCGCCGACCTTACGCTTTTACATCGGATCCGACCGAGGGCTACGCAGAAAACCATCCATCCGGCGGCCCTATAGGCTTCGGTCGCCCGTCGAATTTTACCTTCGGAACTTGACTACTGTCCGATCGGCGGGTTTATAGACGCCGAGTCGTCTCTCAATATTTAACGTCGGAGCTCGATGGTCTTCCGCTCGGACGTTTATAGATGCCGGCTCGTCTCTCGATATTTAACGTCGGAGCTCGACGGTCTTCCGCTCGGACGTTTATAGAAGTCGGCTCGTCTCTCGATATTTAACGTCGGAGCTCGACGGTCTTCCGCTCGGACGTTTATAGACGCCAGCTCGTCTCTCGATATTTAACGTCGGAGCTCGACGGTCTTCCGCTCGGACGTTTATAGACGCCGGCTCGTCTCTCGATATTTAACGTCGGAGCTCGACGGTCTTTAGACGCCGGCTCGTCTCTCGATATTTAATGTCGGAGCTCGGCGGTCTTCCGCTCGGGCGTTTATAGACGCCGGCTCGTCTCGATATTTAACGCGTCGGAGCTCGGCGGTCTTCCGCTCGAACGTTCATAGGCCGTCTCTCGATATTTAATGCCGGAGCTCGAAGGTCTTCCGCCCGGACGTTTATAGACGCCGGCTCGTCTCGATATTTATCGAGCTCGGCGTCTTACGCTCGGACGCGTTTATGGCTCGTGCCTCGATATTTAACGCGTCGAGCACGACGGCCTTCCGCTCGGACGTTTATAGACGCCGGATCATCTCTCGATATTTAACGTCGGAGCTCGACGGCCTTCCGCTCGGACGTTTATAGACGCCGGCTCGTCTCTCGATATTTAACGTCGGAGCTCGACGGCCTTCCACTCGGACGTTTATAGACGCCGGCTCGTCTCTCGATATTTAACGTCGGAGCTCGACGGCCTTCCGCTCGGACGTTTATAGACACCGGCTCGTCTCTCGATATTTAACTTCGGAGCTCGACGGTCTTCCGCTCGGACATTTATAGACGCCGGCTCGTCTCTCGATATTTAACGTCGGAGCTCGACGGCCTTCCGCTCGAACGTTTATAGACGCCGGCTCGTCTTTCGATATTTAACGTCGGAGCTCGACGGTCTTCCGCTCGGACGTTTATAGACGCCGGCTCGTCTCTCGATATTTAACGTCGGAGCTCGACGACCTATTTAAGGCTAACTTTAATACTGCTGCTCAGCAAACCCATTGGCCATCCTTTGAATTAATTTTGCTGCCTGCATTACAAGAATATGGGCGACCACAATATATGCAAAAATAAGTTACATTAATGCACCTTTTACCCATCCCGGTAAGGTTGGAGATGATTCGCGCTCAACGGCCGGTCCAGCTGGCGCCCTTCTCCATCCTCCAGATAATAGGTGCCCGAGCGGAGCTTTTCAATAACCTTGAAGGGGCCCGCCCACGGTGCCTCCAGCTTGCCAACGTCGCCGACTGGCTTGACTTTCTTCCAGACAAGATCGTCGACCTGGAACGATCTGGGGATTACGCGGCGGTTGTAGTTTTGCTTCATCCGCTGCCGGTACGCCATATCAGCCGAACGGACGCCTTGGCTCTTTCTTCTTCGACCAAATCCAGCTCCATGTTCCTCCGCTCGGCGTTGTCCTCATCGTAATTTTGGATCCGAGCGGACTCGACGCCGACTTCAACAGGAATGACCGCTTCGCCGCAAAGGTGTGACGCCCGTCCCTTCCTTTGGAGTCGTTCGGATGGCCCATAAGACGCCCGACACTTCATCCATCCAACTTCCTCCCAAATGGTCGAGCCGAGCGCGCAAAATACGAAGAATCTGCCGATTAGCTACTTCAGCTTGACCATTGCTTTGGGGGTATGCTATGGACGTGAAGTGTTGCTCGATGCCATAGCTTTGGCACCAATCTTCGAGCAACTTTCCTGTGAACTGCCGCCCATTATCGGAGATAAGTCGACGGGGGATGCCGAACCGACAGATGATGTTCTGCCAAATAAATTTCTTGACCATCTGCTCGGTGATCTTGGCTAGTGGCTCAGCCTCCACCCACTTGGAAAAATAATCAACCGCCACTAATAGAAATTTTCGCTGCCCGGTCGCCATTGGAAATGGACTAACAATATCCATTCCCCATTGATCGAACGGACACGAAACCGTTGATGCCTTCATTTCCTCTGCCGGCCGGTGGTAGAAGTTATGGTACTTCTGGCACGAAAGGCACGTCGATACGGTCCGAGCGGCGTCTGCTTGTAATGTTGGCCAGAAGTACCCTGCCAACAGGATCTTCTTAGCCAGCAAGCATCCGCCCGGATGCCCTCCGCATGATCCTTGATGTACTTCTTGGAGGATGTAAGCCGAGTCCTCCGAGCTCACGTATTTCAACAGCGGGTGTGAGAAAGCCTTCTTATAAAGCTGATCGCCGATGAGTGTGAACCGACCGGCTCTCCTCCTTAACAGCTGGGCTTCATTCTGATCGGACGGTATGGCTCCCGAGAGCAAAAACTCCGTGATGGGTGTCCTCCAGTCGCTTGGAAACGTGAGGCCTTCCATCCGGTCGACGTGCGCCACCAACAGTACTTTTTCAATTGGCTGCTGAATGGCGACTGGCGTTATTGAGCTCGCGAGTTTGGCTAACTCATCGGCTGCTTGATTTTCTGCTCTGGGTATCTTTTGGATAATTACCTCTCTAAAGTCGACCTTGAGTTTTTCGAAGGCCTCGGCGTAAAGTTTGAGCCGAGCGTTGTTAATCTCGAAGGTGCCTGTGAGCTGCTGAGCGGCTAATTGAGAGTCTGAATGCAGCATTACCCGACCGGCACCTACATGCCGGGCTGCCTGTAAGCCGGCTATAAGGGCCTCATACTCTGCCTCATTATTTGTAGCTCTATAATCAAGCCGGACAGATAGATGCATCTTCTCTTCTTGGGGAGACAGCAATAATACACCAATACCGCTCCCGAGCCGAGTGGATGATCCATCCACAAATATCTTCCACATGGCTTCGGGCTCCGGCCTTTGTACTTCGGTAACGAAATCCGCCAAGGACTGCGCTTTTATCGCCGAGCGGGGCTGGTATTGGATGTCAAATTCACTTAACTCCGTCGTCCATTTGATGAGCCGCCCGGATGCTTCTGGATTCAGTAACACACGCCCGAGCGGGCTATTGGTTTTGACAATGATGGTATGCGCCAGGAAGTATGGGCGAAGGCGCCGAGCGGCGAGGACCAGAGCAAAAGCCAGCTTTTCGAGCCCAGTGTAGTGAGATTCAGCATCTTTTAAAATATGACTAAGGAAATACACAGGCTCCTCTCCGCTCGCCCTCACTAGTGCCGAGCCGATTGCCCGCTCGGTCGAAGATAGGTAGATACAAAGTGGCTCACTCGTAGCTGGCTTGGCTAATACCGGGAGGGAATTCAGATATGCCTTCAAATCTTCGAACGCCCGATCGCATTCTTCGTCCCAGTGAAATTTAGTGGCCTTGCGTAAGATTTTAAAGAAAGGAAGGCTTCGGTCGGCGGTTTTGGATATGAATCTGGACAAAGCAGTTATCCGACCGGTCAAACGCTGCACTTCTCTCAGATTTCTTGGGGGCGGCATGTCTTGTAGGGCTTTTATTTTGCTGGGATTTGCATCAATACCCCGCTCGGTCACTATATACCCCAAGAAACGCCCTCCTTTTGCTCCGAACAGGCACTTCTGAGGATTTAGCTTGACTCCATATTTGCGTAGCGTTCGGAAAGTTTCTTCCATGTCCTTGAAGAGATTGGCCACTCGGACGGACTTGATGAGAATGTCGTCCACGTACACTTCCAGATTTCGCCCGATCTGCTCTCTGAATACTTTGTTCATCAAGTGCTGATACGTGGCCCCCGCATTCTTCAATCCGAACGGCATCACATTATAGCAATAAGTGCCGTCGGCCGTCACGAAGCTGACTTTTTCCTGATCCCCGCGGGCGAGCGGCACTTGATGATAGCCTTGGTAAGCATCGAGCATACATATTAATTCACAGTCGGCCGTAGAGTCCACCAACTGATCTATCCGGGGCAGAGGATAAAAGTCTTTTGGGCAAGCTTTGTTGAGATCCCGAAAATCTATGCATACTCTCCACTTGTTGCCCGACTTGGAGACTAATACTACGTTAGCCAGCCAGCTCGGGAACTGCACCTCACGTATATGGCCGGCTTCCAAAAGCTTCTCCACCTCCGCTCGGATGATGGCATTCTGCTCGGCGCTGAAATCTCTTTTTCTTTGCTTCACAGGCCGAGCGTCCGGTCGGACGTGGAGCTCATGCTGCGCTACACTTGGTGAAATTCCGGGCAGCTCATGCGTCAACCAGACAAAGACATCATGGTTTCTTCGGAGGCATTGGATCACCTCCTCTTTCTGATTGGCCTCCAGATCGGACGCGATGAAGGTCGTGGCCTCCGATCGGGTCGGGTGTATCTGCACTTCCTCTTTTTCTTCATAAACTAAAGAGGGAGGTTTTTCAGTTATGGAGTTTACCTCGATCCGGGGCACCTTCCGAGCGGAATTGGCTTATGCTCGGATCATCTCGACGTAGCATCGCCGTGCTGCTAGCTGATCTCCCCGTACTTCACCCATTTTATCTTCCACGGGAAACTTGATCTTCTGATAGAAGGTGGAGACGGCCGCTCGGAACTCGCTGAGCGCCGTGTTGGTGCAACCTTAGGTCAAGGTTGACCCGACTCGAGTTGACCTGACTCGAGTTGTATTTTGATGTTTGACGAGAACAGAAGAGTTGTATTTTGATGGGAGATTGTTGGTGCAACCTTAGGTCAAGGTTGACCTGGTTGACCTGAATCGAGTTGACCTGACTCAATTTGTATCTTGATGTTTGACAAGAACAGAAACTTGGGAGGTTGTGGGTGCAACCCTTGGTCAAGGTTGACCTGGTTGACCCGAGGTGAGTTGACTTGGCACGGAAAAGTCCAAGTATGGAGACTTGGCACGGAGAAGTCCAAGTATGGGAACTTGGCAAGTGGGAGTCGGAGAGGGCTCGGTAGCTCGTTCTCCGGACTAGGTCAGAGAGGGCTCGGTAGCTCGTTCTCTGGATCGGAAGTGAAAGACGGAGAGGGCTCGATAGCTCGTTCTCCGGACTAGGTCAGAGAGAGCTTGGTAGCTCGTTCTCTAGATCAGGAAGGCAGATGGAAAATCCTGGTGAGTGAAGCCAGGTGAAAGTCCTGGTGAGTGAAGCCAGGTAGATGGAAAGTCCTGGTGAGTGAAGCCAGGCAGACGGAAAAGTCCTGGTGAGTGAAGCCAGGCAGATTGGAAATCCTGGTGAGTGAAGCCAGGTGAAAACCCTAGTGAGTAAAGCTAGGTGAAAGTGAAAGTTCTGGTGAGTGAAGCCAGGCAGTTGGTGAAAGTCCTGGTGAGTGAAGCCAGGCAAGGGAAAGTCCTGGTGAGTGAAGCCGGGCAAGGGAAAAATCCAGATGGATCAAGGGTGATCGGACATCTGGTGTTGGAAAGACCAAGTGGGTCAAAGGGATTGACCGGACACTTGTTGGGGAGTCTTAGCAGGTCAAGGGAGTGACCGGATGCTAAGCATGAGATACCAATAGGTCAAGGTTGACCGGATATTGGTTTGGAAGGCGTGGGACTTGGTTTGGGCAAAAACCAAGACCTGGATCGATCAGTGGATCGATCCAGTGATACACTGGGTTATCTGATCGGTCTAGTGACCGATCAGTAACCAAACAGTATGCTACTGTTTGTTATCTGATCGGTCTGCAGACCGATCAGAAAGCGAACAGAAGATCGGGAGAAAAGGAAGATTGCATGCTGATCGGTCCTGGGGACCGATCAGAGGAAGCTCTGATCGGTCCTGGAGACCGATCAGAGGAAGCTCTGATCGGTGCTGGGGACCGATCAGGGTCTTCCTGGACCGATCAGGATATGTCCTGATCGGTCCAGGTATATCCGTTGAGATTCAATGGCTATCTCCGTCTTCTTCGCTGTCTGCTTTGCAGGTGCAGTTGCAGGTTCAGGCCATATAAAGGAGATCGAGGGCTGCTACAGATCCACTTCTTCTTCTTGTCCGAAGCTTTTGATTCTTCTTGTTCCTGCCTCTTCTTCTTGCTACTGCAAGTTCTTCTGTGAGCTTTGCTGTGCTCTTCGTTCCTAAAGCTTTTTGTGAGCTTCCACTCGGCTGGGACCAACTGATCAGTTGCTGTTGCTGTTGTGGTTGGATCCGAGAAGCTGCTGCTTCATCCAGTCGAAGAGAAGGCAAGTAAGCGAAGGTGTTTCATACATTTGTATTGTATTTTGCTTCTTGCTGCTTTCTACTCCTGTATTGCTTTTGCAAAACATTGTGGCGAGGTTTCTCCACCCAGAAGGAGTGTTACATTAGCCGGTTCTCCGGGGTCTCATCTACCGACGGATTGATCGGATTCGTCCACCTTACGGACACACCGAGGAGTAGGAGTTTCATCTCCGAACCTCGTTACATAGACGAGTTTGAGGTTTGCTATTCTCCGCTTTCGTTTCTATTCATTTTATTTCCGCTGCGCTAACTTGATTTGTAGAAAGAAACGAAGAATTTGAGGCGGCTATTCACACCCCCCCTCTCTAGCCGCGACCGTCGATCCTAACAAGTGGTATCAGAGCAAGGTTGCTCTTCGTCGGATTAACACCCGGGGGATCCAAGCTAGAGAATGGATCAACTTGGAGAAGACGTCACGATTCCACCCTTCTACGATCGCGACGACTTCGCATTTTGGATGGTAAGGATGAAGTACTTTCTTATGACTAACCTAGTTCATTGGAGTTGTGTGCAAGTAGGGTTTACCCATCCGGTGGATAAAGACGGAAAAACCCTAGAGAAGAAAAAGTGGACGAAGGAGCAAATCCACCAATCCACAATCAACGATGAGGTAACGAAAATTCTTGAATTTTCATTACCTAATGGCATTTTGTGTAAGGTAGGTGGATATAACAATGCCAAGGAGTTGTGGAACAACTTGGCCAAGCTCCATGAGGGAAGCTCCATTTCAAGTCATGAAGAGGAGTCAAGTGAGCCAAGTAGCTCACATCATGGAGGAGAGGAATTAGAAGTTGAGGGCTACTCAACATCTAAGGAAGAAGAGGAGGAGAGTTCTTCTTCAAGAATGGAGCAAGAGGAAGAAGCTTCTACCTCCGGAAGGGATGAAGAAGAAAGTCTTCATCCATCCTCAACCCTAGGTAACTCAAGCATTTCAATTTCAAATAAATTACACATAATGTGCTTTGAGTGTAGGGAGTATGGACATTACAAGAGTAAGTGTCCAAGGAGGATTAGGAAGACTCCACCGGCACCAAAAGTCAAGGAAGCCGGAGTCCCGATATGCAAGGGCAAGGAGCACGTGGTGTGCTTCCAATGCAAGCGAAGGGGACACTATAGGAGCCAATGTCCGAGGGGGAGGCAACCTCACAAGGACAAGAGATCGAGCACATGTATAGGGGGAGCTAGGGCAAACCCTAAGGTAATCTCTTAGGCACATTCTTGCAATTCTAGTAGGATGCATGCTAGTAGCCTTATTGCTATTGTCAAGAATGATAAGCATGTTAATTATAGGAATCAATATATGTGCTTAGGTGCTAAACATAACGCCTAGGTAAGGACAACACTAGAAATGTCAATCCTAGGATTAACTCATCTAAGGTTAGAGAGAACCTAGGTAGAAATCCCAAATCAACTAGACACATGCCTAGGAATACCTCAAAGAAAAAGGATAAATTAAAGCTTGAGGTATTAGAGAAAAACATTGTGGCGAGGTTTCTCCACCCAGAAGGAGTGTTACATTAGCCGGTTCTCTGGGGTCTCATCCACCGACGGATTGATCGGATTCGTCCACCTTACGGACACGCCGAGGAGTAGGAGTTTCATCTCCGAACCTCGTTACATAGACGAGTTTGAGGTTTGCTATTCTCCGCTTTCGTTTCTATTCATTTTATTTCCGCTGCGCTAACTTGATTTGTAGAAAGAAACGAAGAATTTGGGGCGGCTATTCACACCCCCCCTCTCTAGCCGCGACCGTCGATCCTAACACGTCGGTCGTCCCAAAATGACATTGTAGGACGAAGGAGAGTCGACAACCATGAAGTTTGCTGTCCTTGTCCTCCTGAGCGGCTCTTCTCCCAGCGAGATAGCCAGCCGGATCTGTCCGACGGCTGAACTTCATTACCCGTAAACCCGTATAGGGGGGTTGTCATGGGTAGCAGCTCGGCTTGATCAATTTGTAGCTGATCGAACGCCTTCTTGAATATGATGTTGACTGAGCTTCCTGTGTCAACAAATACGCGGTGAATAGTATAATTGGCTATTACCGCTTTGATGAGTAGGGCATCGTCATGGGGTACTTCAACTCCTTCCAAGTCTCCTGGACCGAAACTGATTTCCGGTCCGCTCGCCCGCTCTTGGCTGCAGCCGACTGCATGGATTTGGAGCTGCCGGACGCTCGCCTTTCTGGCTCGGTTAGAATCTCCTCCGGTCGGCCCGCCTGCTATGATATTGATTTTGCCTCGGGAAGCATTGCTTCTATTTTCTTCTTCCCGAGCGGACGATCGAGGACGTTCCCTAGACGTCCGGAGATTCTCCCGTCTCGGAGAGCGATGCCGCTCAGGAGTTTGTTGTTGTCGCCTGTCAGTTACTGTCCGCTCGGCTACACGAGGCCTTTGTCGCCTGTCAGATGACGGTGATCTGCGCCCGCCACTTCGAGGAACAGGATGAGCAATCAAAGGAAGGCTCCGACAATCTCTGGTGTTATGCGTGTCCGTGCGGTGGATTGAGTAGAACATGGGAGTCCATTTCTTCTTTGGCTTGGGTCGTTCGGCTGCTACTTCTTGCACGTGGGACTTCACATGAGGAGAGCGGATTGCTTCGGCCCTCGGTCCTATTGGCGGTTGATGAGCGGTGGGAGGCTTCCGCTCGGCAGGTGGAGCCCGATTAGTCGGAGCTTCCTTTCTTCGAGCCGCTTGGGCCTCCTCCATGTTGATGTACTCGTTGGCTCGGTGTAGCATATGGTCATAGTCTCGAGGCAGCTTCCGAACGAGTGAGCGGAAGAAGTCCCCGTCCACGAGGCCTTGTGTAAATGCGTTCATCATTGTCTCTGAGGTGGCCGTTGGAATATCCATGGCTACCTGATTAAACCGCTGGATATAAGCTCTGAGCGGCTCTCTCAGCTCCTGTTTGATGGCAAACAGACTAACACTGGTTTTCTGATAGCGCCGACTGCTTGCGAAGTGGTGGAGGAAGGCCATCCGAAAATCCTTGAAGCTTGTGATGGATCCGTCCGGCAGCCTCCGAAACCACCGTTGAGCCGATCCCGAGAGAGTGGTAAGAAAAACTCGGCATTTTACTCCATCTGTGTATTGATGGAGCGTAGCTGTGTTATCAAACTTACCCAGATGATCATCTGAGTCGGTTGTCCCATTATACTCGCCGATCGTCGGAGGCACGTAGTGCTTCGGCAGAGGATCTCGTAGAATAGCCTCTGAAAATTGGCGATTAATCCTCTCGGGCGATGCGTCCGCTCGGGGGGCTTTCCCTTTTCTGTCATCTCGTCTAAGCATTTCGTCCGAAGAAGATCCATGATCTCTATGGACTGCTGCGGCTTCAGGGGTGCGGAATAGGGCTCGATGAAATACAACGGTGGCCTGTGGTGCCTCCGCTCGGCCACCAGACGCTGACGTTGCTTGCTGCTCCGGCCGCTCGGCTGTGGCTTTTTGTTTTTGCTCCACAAGCTTGGCGGCCCTTATCTCGATCAGAGCGTCGAGTTCCTCCGTCGAAAGCGTCACCGTGTGTTGTCGTCCAGCCTCGTCCATTGTTTCCGTTCGGATGCAGGAGCGTTCCCACAGACGGCGCCAAATTGATCCTGTCCGAATGCTGAATCAGCGGACGCTGGGCACGGGGCGCTTTCCGACTGCTGACGTGGATCTTCGACTGGTGGCACGAAGCTCCGGCGAACCTGCACAGAAGTCGGGCCGGGAAGGGGTTCCCGGCGGTGACCCTCCGATGCTCAAGTCAGGTAAGCAAGTGGTGGAAAAAGTAGCTCCAAAGGTGTTCCATACGTACCTCCGGCGAAGTATGCGGCTCTTTATATAGAGCGGTGAAAGAGCTCCTACACGTCCACCGAGGCGCGTACGTGTTCGCAGCCCATACCTCGGTATGTGTCTGTCAGAAAGCTTACCTGACGCCATACTGCTACAGTCCAATCATGTCTTCGATGGGACAACAGAACACCTCGTTGTCAGACTTGGAGTAAGGCCTAGCCATAGGACTTGACGGCTGTCAGAAGATGTTCCTGTCCTTCTTTACCCACCACCAGCCGGGACGTCCTTCCGGCCGGCTGGACGAAGAGCGTCATCCGGACGGCCCTCCTCCCCTGCGACGGCCGGGCGGCACGCCCATCACGTCCCACCTGTCGTTTGCATTGATATGCTGGGAGACTTCCAGGCGGGTGCTACGTAAGGACTGTTAGCAGTATGTCACCTTCTCTTAGGCCTTCCGCTCGGCTCTTAGCTATTGTTTCAACTGAGCGTCGGAACCCCGACCCTTGTCAGGGCACCTTTTACTGTTGGATGCTCATCGGTCGGCCGATCGGTCTATCCTTTTCTCCCAAGTCCGGTCGGCTCACCCTTCTCCGGTGGACCCCCCGGCCCTTTGATCTCCACGTAGCGTTGACCCCTCGCAATGGGGTCCCCTGCCTTGACCACCAGATCACTTACATATACTATTTTCCTTATACTGCAGATAAAGGTAAAGGAAAAATGGACTAGCGGAGGCTGGAGGTCAATGCAATGATGAAGATGTGTGTGGATGGAACCTGGAATAAAGATCTTGGAGAAATTAGCAAACTAAGACTTTAGTTTTCATATAATGTTATTTTCCGCATTTCTAGTTATTTTAATGCCTTGAATCATGAAAGACTTGCTTAGATTGTTAGTATTTATGCTCATAATTCTAGTTATGTGTTATTAGTATATTTCTAGCTATTATAGAACTCTTGTAGTTGCGTTTGGCACGAAACAGTGCTAAAATCAGAGTTTTGCTGCGAAATCAGAAACCCCAATCGATCAGTGGATCGATTGGGGGCCCTCAATCGATCAGCGGATCGATTGGGAGCCTGGTTCCGCGAACAGTAGGCTTCTGGATTGATCAGCCGATCGATCCAGTCGCATTCTTTCGCAAACAGTAAGCTTCTGGATCGATCAGCCGATCGATCCAGTCGCATTCTGTCGCGAACAGGGAGTTTGGGGATCGATCGTTCGATCGATCAGGAAATCGCTCCCGCGAACAGAGAGCTCTGGAATCGATCATTGGATCGATTGGCCAGTCTGGATCGATCAGCTGATCGATCCCGAATATTACTCGAGCACAATAGCCATCTGAATCGATCCATGGATCGATCCAACAGCTTGCAATCGATCGAGTCCAGTCTGGATCGATTGGGAAGTTGGGTTTCGACCAAGAGACCTTGTATTTCAGCTCCTTGACCATAGGGGATGTAGGATAGGCCATGTACACCTTAGATTGCATCCCTTAGCACATGTAGAACCCAGAACTTGTGTTAGCTTAGTAAAGTTTTAATTAGTACAGCTTCCGCATCTAGATTTAGTAGTGGTCATGGATACAGCTTAACACAGCATAATCTGACGGTCCGGCCTTACAGCCCAGCCAGTAGAAGGCGGGTCGTTACAGAGTGGTATCAGAGCAAAGTTCTATACTTCCTTCACACACATCAGCATTGAACCTGCAGCTTCCAAGTAAGAATACCTCTCACTTTGTTATGTTTATTGCTTTCCTGTTTGTAGATAACTAAAGTATGCTTATCTGTGATAGTAACTAACATGATAGTATTAGCTATGTAAACATGATGCTTTAGTTATGTAGGTCCTCTCTTCCTTTAGAAATGGCAAGAGGACGCCCAACTAGAAGGGCACCGACTCTTGAGCTGACGAGGCGATTCGGTGCCTCCCCGGACCTTCGGCATTAGTGGCTCGATTAGACAACTAGGCGAGAGATAGCCACCTTAAAGGCTAATCGGCAGAATACTCCCACAGTCACCGGCACCAAACCTAGCGCCCGATGGTCTTAAAGGTTCCACGATCCATTTCTGGCACAGTAGCCCTAGCAGGCGAGAGAAGCCTATCGATCAATGGCGGAGAGTCAAGCGAGAACTTCTGCGCACGGTGAACCATGGGATGCTCAAGCCTGGTTCAAAACTCTGGAGAGCACGATGGAGCTTCGGGTGCCAGAGCATGAAAAGGTGAAGTGCGCCTCCTTCTGCTTGACAGGAGATGCACGTATGTGGTGGGAGAGAATTAGAGCGAAGCGCCCAGTGAACCAGATGACGTGGGCCGACTTCGAGAAAGAATTCTTCGAGGAGTTCTTTCACATGCGGGTCACTAACCGCCACTATGACGAGTTCACGGAGTTTCGTCAGGGCAACCTATCAGTTGAGGAAACCGTGAAGAAATTCAACAGATTGGCTCGTCTATGCCCTGAACTAGTCAACACAGAAAAAGAATGAGTCCGGTTGATGCTTAAGATGCTGAGGCCGGAAATAGCAATGAACGTGGCTGGCGGCGTTCATAGCCGCAAACCATCGAATAACTAGTCAGCAGTGCTCTAACCACCGAGCACTACCAGAATAATATCAAGCAGCAGAAGCAAGTCCTCTCAGAGTCCAAAGGGAAAGGAGGCTCAGGTACTCAGAAACAATAGAGCCACAGCTCTAACTAGAAAGGGAACTCCAGCAACAAGCGCAAACCAGGGAGTTACCCAAAAGGAGGACCAGCTAGCAAACAGCCTAGTTATCCCAAATGTGCTACTTGTGGGAAATTTCACCCAGGAGTTTGTCGCAAGGGCACACGAGGATGCTTTGAATGTGGACAGGAAGGGCATATGGCTAAGTAGTGCCCAAATAAGATTAGTCTTCTTCAACCCCAGCCGATTCAGTACGGAGGTCAGCCAGCTCAATTACATCAGATGCAGGCCGCTTTAGATGGTCCACACATCAGCCAGGGCAGACTAGAAGCTCCTCCAGCTACGACCAATGCGAGGATCTACGCACTCACCAGAGAGGACGTAGCAAATGCCTCGACTGTTGTTACAGGTCAGATCAGTATTTTACAGCAAAGTACAACTGTCTTATTCGATACTGGGGCAACCCATTTCTATATATCCAGGATGTTTTTCGAAAAGTTAGGGATACCCTCAGAGGGACTCAGTAGTCCGTTTTTGACGACACTACCTTCGGGAGAAATTATGGCATCCACGCACTGGCTCAGAGCAGTGCCAGTCATTATAGCAGACAGAGAACTCTTTTGTGATCTGATAGTGCTAGACATGACTGATTACGATGTCATTTTTGGGATAGACTTCCTGATCAGATACGGTGCCTCTATAGAGTGCCGTAAATAGAAAGTCGTATTCCAACCTGAAGCAGAAGTGCAGTTTGAATACGTCGGAAAACCAAAGAGAAAAGTCAAGAAGTTTCTCTCAGCTATGAAAGCACAGAGATTAATGGATTCAAGATGTACGGGATTTTTAGCACACATAGTCAGTACCAGTCGGGACAAGGACCAACAGCTAGTAGAGGTCCGAGTCGTATGTGACTACCCAGCGGTCTTCCCTGAAGAGTTACCAGGCCTAGCACCAGACAGGGAGATTGAATTCGAGATAGAACTCATTCCCGGTACAAATCCTATCTCCAAAGCACCCTACCACATGGCTCCAGCAGAACTGAAGGAACTTCATGAGCAACTACAGGAGCTGCTTGATAAAGGCTTCATACGCCCTAGTCACTCACCATGGGGGGTGCCTGTATTGTTCGTGAAGAAGAAGGACGGGAGCATGCGCCTGTGTATAGATTACCGGGCACTGAATCAAGTCACAATCAAGAACTAGTATCCTCTTCCCAGAATTGATGACCTGTTTGATCAGCTAAAGGGAGTAGCAGTGTTTTCGAAAATAGACCTCAGATCAAGTTATCATCAGGTGAAAGTTAAAGAAGGGGATATACCCAAGACAACATTTAGGACTAGATACAAACACTACGAGTTCGTAGTCATGCCCTTTGGCGTGACAAATGCTCCAGCTACTTTCATGGACCTCATGAATAGGGTATTCAGAGAATACTTAGATAAGTTTGTTATCGTATTCATCGATGACATCCTTATATATTCAGGAACTCAGGAAGAACACGTCGAGCACCTGAGAATAGTATTGCAGACCCTTCAGCAGAATCAGCTGTACGCCAAGTTCATGAAATGTGAATTTTGGTTAGATCAGGTGTCCTTCCTGGGTCACATCATCTTAAAGGATGGTATCATGGTAGACCCCAGTAAGATAGAAGCTGTGAGTAGTTGGAAAAGACCCAAGAACGCCAGTGAGATCAGAAGCTTTCTGGGATTAGCAGGTTATTACAGAAAGTTCGTAGAAGATTTTTCCAGGATAGCCTCCCCACTGACAGCTCTTACCAGGAAGAACAGAAGGTTTCAGTGGACAGAGGACTGTGAGAACAGCTTTAGCGAGCTAAAGAGGAGATTGACCAATGCACCTATTCTGACTCTACCAAAAAACACAGGCAGCTTTGACATTTATAGTGATGCCTCTAAATTGGGACTAGGAGCAGTGCTGATGCAAAATGGCTAGGTGATCGCCTATGCCTCCAGACAACTCAAAGACTATGAGAGGAACTATCCTACTCATGATCTTGAGCTTGCAGCAGTCGTGTTTGCTCTCAAAATTTGGAGACATTACCTGTATGGAGCTCAGTGTAGAGTGTACACAGATCATCAGAGTCTGAAGTATTTCTTCACTCAGAAGGATCTGAATATGCGACAGCGCAGATGGCTAGAGCTGGTCAAGGACTATGACATAGACATCCTCTACCACCCAGGAAAAGCTAATAAGGTAGCAGATGCACTTAGCAGAAAGTCCAGTGCTACCTTACTATCCCTAGCAGCCATGTCACCGCCCCTACAGAAGGAGATCACAGATTTCGGTCTCGAACTCATAGTGGGACAGCTCTCTACTATGACCTTAGCATCTACCCTGCTTGGTGACATCAAGACAGCTCAGGAACAGGATCCTGAAATTCAGAAAATCAAGCAAGGGTTAGCAGAATCAGAAAGTAGAGAATTCAGAGTGTCCGATAGTGGGGTATTATACTTCGGTGACAGACTCTGTGTTCCAGATCAGGAGGAACTAAAGAGGAAGATTTTAGATGAGGCTCACAGGACTCCTTATGCGATGCATCCAGGTTCCACCAAGATGTACCAAGATCTAAAGAAATGATTTTGGTGGCCCGGGATGAAAAGAGACATCGCTAGATATGTTAGCACCTGTCTGACCTGTCAGAGGGTCAAGGCAGAACATCAGAGACCAGGAGGAGTTTTGCAGCCTATCCAGATTCCAGAATGGAAGTGGGAAGATATTTCCACGGATTTCATAGTGGGATTACCCAGAACCACGAATGGTTTTGATACCATCTGGGTAATAGTCGACAGATTGACTAAATCAGCCCACTTCTTAGCTATCAGGATATCCTACTCCATGGAGCAGCTAGCTCAGTTGTATCTCAAGGAGATCGTTAGATTACAAGGAGTCCCACGAACCATTATTTCAGACAGGGACAGTAGGTTCACATCACACTTCTGGGAGTGTGTATAGTCAGCTTTGGGCACTAAGTTGAAATTTAGCACAGCTTTCCATCCTCAGACAGATGGCCAGACGGGTACTCGAAGATATGCTCCGAGCATGTGCCCTAGACTTCAAGGGAAGTTGGTGCAAATATCTGAGCTTAGCAGAATTTGCATACAACAACAGCTATCAGGCCACTATCGGCATGGTACCTTACGAGGCTCTCTATGGGCAGAGGTGTAGATCTCCAATCTGTTGGTATGAGAGTGGTGAACAGAAAGAACTAGAACTCCAGACAGATCTAGTAGCAGACACCACAGCAGCTATACAACAGATCCGCCAGAGGATAGAGACAGCTCAGAGCCGCCAGAAAAGCTATGCTGATACACGGCGCAGACCGTTAGAGTTTTCAGTTGGGGATTCAGTATTCCTCAGAGTAGCTCCCATGAAGGGAGTAATGCATTTTGGGAAGAAGGGCAAACTAAGTCCCAGATATGTGGGACCATACCTTATCACTAGAAGAGTTGGCAAGGTAGCATATGAGCTAGAGCTACCACAGGAGATGTCAGCCATCCATAATGTATTTCATGTCTCTATGCTGAAGAAGCATATCCCAGATGCCACCCAGGTGATTGAGCCCCAGTCGGTACTACTCCGCGAAGACCTCAGCTATGATAGTCGGCCTATTCAGATAATAGACTGAGCAGTTAAAAAATTACGGAACAAGGAGGTACCATTAGTAAAAGTCATTTGGCAAAATCACACAGCAGAAGAGGCAACTTGGGAGACAGAAGCTAGTATGAGGCAGAAGTACCCAGAGTTATTCTAAGTTCGAGGACGAACTTTTTATAAGGTATGGGGGATTGTAACGCCCAAAAATTTTCAAAATAATTATTAGAAATATCCTGGTATTTTCTGGAATTTTAGGATATTTTTACAAAATTTTTAGAGTAGCGGAAGTAGCAAAAATAAATAGAATCGTGAATAGCCTAAGCGGAAATTGAACCCGAGACCTATTGGGACCTACGACTTAAGGTTAACCAAGTGAACCCAGCAGGGCCGTGCTGAAAGGAAAGGGGAACAATTATATTTATATTTGAGTTGGGCCGAATTACCCACTTAATATAAATAGGGAAATTAAGAGAGGAGTTATTAAATTTTTTTATTCGTAACTTTTCCTCTCCCAAACCCTCACACACCGCCTCTTCTCCTTTCCCTTCTCCTCTCGGCGCACCAAGCCCCCAAGGGCTAGGGTTCCGTTCCAAGGGTTCCAGGAGCACCTTCCGGCGACAACTCCGGCACGAGGACGTTCCCCTCCGCGAGAAGAGCACGTAGACGCCGGAGGATCGTTGAGAAGATAGTCTCCATCGGAAATCTAGCGATCAGATCGTAAGGAAATTTAGCGTAGGATGTAAGAAACCCCTCACCTGCAGTATAAGTAGCTTCCGTATGAATTTTATGCTTCAGTTTAGTAGTATGTAGACTTTCGGCACAAAGGATGCGAACTAGCGCATACCAAGTGTTCGAATAAATTGTTAGCACAGTTAAAATGCAACTTAGGCATTTTATTAGCTTAGATAAATGCAATAGAAGCATTTTCACAACTTATTTAGTCTTGCTACAGCTCTTATGGGACTAGATGCCCAATGGGTGGGCTCCCACAGTCGCCTCTAGGTTCAGACAACCTAGCTCTAGGTTCAGATAACCTAGAAAGAGCAAGACAAGCAATAATTAGCTATGTTCAGTATTTTACTTTCTCAGTGGCACTGTACTGGATTAGATATCCATTGGGTTGGGCTCCCACAGTCGTCCCTAGGTTCAGATAACCTAGTAACCCTACTAAATTCAGGACTTGCAAACCCGGGTCTAGTTAGGGATGCGCGCATAGCAAGTACAGTTGCTGGGCCCAAACAGCAGCATGATTATTATTTTGATCTACCTATGAATATAGTTTTCAAACATCACAAAATAGTTATGTGAGTTCAGTACAGCTTTAACATCAGATTAGTGTTAGCTTAATTCAGCTTTTGTATCAGTTTAGTTTTCTGTTGATACAACATGATAGTTTATGATTAGTTTTTATTGCCATGATCAGTTTCTTGGTCCTATGTGTTGTATGTCATGCCATGCTTAGCATTTTCAGTACGTATTTCAAATAGCATGTTTTAAAAACATAAATTGCATCGTATGCATGTTTTAGTGAGGTAGATGTTTTCTTACTAAGCTCTCAAGCTTACAGATACTATTTTCCTTATACTGCAGATAAAGGTAAAGGAAAAATGGACTAGCGGAGGCTGGAGGTCAATGCAATGATGAAGATGTGTGTGGATGGAACCTGGAATAAAGATCTTGGAGAAATTAGCAAACTAAGACTTTAGTTTTCATATAATGTTATTTTCCGCATCTCTAGTTATTTTAATGCCTTGAATCATGAAAGACTTGCTTAGATTGTTAGTATTTATGCTCATAATTCTAGTTATGTGTTATTAGTATGTTTTTAGCTGTTATAGAACTCTTGTAGTTGCGTTTGGCACGAAACAGTGCTGAAATCAGAGTTTTGCTGCGAAATCAGAAACCCCAATCGATCAGTGGATCGATTGGGGGCCCTCAATCGATCAGCGGATCGATTGGGAGCCTGGTTCCACGAACAGTAGGCTTCTGGATCGATCAGCCGATCGATCCAGTCACATTCTGTCGCAAACAGTAAGCTTCTGGATCGATCAGCCGATCGATCCAGTCACATTCTGTCGCGAACAGGGAGTTTGGGGATCGATCGTTCGATCGATCGGGAAATCGCTCCCGCGAACAGAGAGCTCTGGAATCAATCGTTGGATCGATTGGCCAGTCTGGATCGATCAGCTGATCGATCCCGAATATTACCCGAGCACAGTAGCCATCTGAATTGATCCATGGATCGATCCAACAGCTTGCAATCGATCGAGTCCAGTATGGATCGATTGGGAAGTTGGGTTTCGACCAAGAGACCTTGTATTTCAGCTCCTTGACCATAGGGGATGTAGGATAGGCCATGTACACCTTAGATTGCATCCCTTAGCACATGTAGAACCCAGAACTTGTGTTAGCTTAGTAAAGTTTTAATTAGTACAGCTTCCGCATCTAGATTTAGTAGTGGTCATGGATACAGCTTAGCACAGCATAATGTGACGGTCCGGCCTTACAACCCAGCCAGTAGAAGGCGGGTCGTTACACCGAACCTCCTATATAAGGAGGGTAGAGGTTGGAGTCACAATAACAACTTACAAACTGCTCTCCTATGCTCCTGCGACGCTGCGAAGACTCTCCGATAAGTTTTATTCTTCTATCCTTTTTAATTATTATCGATTTTTCATTTATAATAATTTCTATACTTCATTTTGTTACATCATTTCGAATTATTAGTGATTGCCCAACGAAAGCACTCGACGAGTGCAAGCCTTGGAGTAGGAGTGTAACAACCCAAATTTCCTCATTTCGAGTCCTAATGGTACTTATAAATATTTATAAATGTTTTAGAAATATTCTATAGATTTTTAGAAATTTTTAGAGTATTTTTATGCAATTTTCGGAGTTCGTTTGGTATTTTTACTAAAAGAAACAAGTTGGAAAAAATAAAGAGGTTGAGCCGAGATTCGAACCCGAGACCTCCGGTTAAGCAAAGCCTTAAGTTGTCTCGGTTGACCAGGAACCCAGTAGGGCCGTGCTGATCAAAGAAGGAGCGTAAATAATTTAAGTAGTAGTTGATAACAAAAATATTTAGGTATTAAAGGGAGATAAGAGAGGAACTTAGGTATTATTTTTCCATGACCTAAACCCTTTCTCTTCTCCCTCTCGCGTGCGACGGCACTGTTCGGGCAGAAACGAAGCCAAGGCTAGGGCTTCGTCTCTAGCGGCCGGTCAAGGAGAGTTTTCGTGGGTTCTTCACCGATTTGAGACCTTCTCGTTGAGGAGAGCCTGTGGGCACGAAGAAGAGCCGAAATCTCAAGCTTCTCCGAAACCCTAGAAGTCTTTTTGCTCAGTTGTGAGTCCAAGAACGAAGGTAAGTGCTTCTCACCTGCAGTAGGAGTAGTTTTCGGACCTTGTTTCTTCTTGATTTCGAATCATGCTGTAAAGATTATTGTTTTGAAGCTTGCTGCCATGAGTTTTATAAAGGAAACGAAAAAGGGAATTGTTTAGGTTTGACATGTGGTTATCGTTTGCTATTAGTTTCCTTATACATGCAGTTTTGGAATTTAGTATGGGGTATAGCATTTCTTCCGGAAGTTTTCTATTAAACCCGAACAAGAACATCCATGAATTTTATATCAGCTTTAAATCTTGTTGTTGATTTTCTTAGTATGAATGGTTTTTCTTCTCTTTTAGTTTGCAGTCCCAAATTGTTTAATTCCGGTCAATAGATGTGAATATCCTTATGTAGCCATGTGGGGTTGTTCTCTTGGCTAGTGTTGTTTGAGTGGAAAGGGTCTTATTATTTGGTATTGCAGAGTTTTGATTTCCTTTAGAGTATTCTGTGCAACTCGATTTGTGTTGTGAAAAGGGGCACAAGTAGTTTCCTTTAGGTTTACTGAGCAATTCGGGTTTTATATGTTGGCAGGCAACGAGTAGGAAATGAGTTGGACTTCAAGTATGTGGGGTTGGTTTTGTGATATCTGCTATTAACAGTAATGGCCTGAATGTACATCGCAGTGTGGGGTTTTCCTTGTTGTCATGCGTAGATACAACCTTTAAATGAGTATGCAGTAGAGCGTTTTGTGCCGTTTAGACCCTTTATGTTTTACAACTAGCACAAACAGCATGTGATCAAGTATTTAGTTTTGATTTTTCTATATATATGCAGTGAACAACCTTCTTTATCCTTGCTATACAGTTTTCAGTTTGTCCTGTGCAATGAATATGAACAGTTTTTTTTTTTTGCTCACTATTTAATGTATGAGCCATTCTTTTATTAGAAGTATTAACAAGAACAAGTATTTTACTTGAAGAGGCTAGTACCCGACTTCCGAGGTTGTCGTTAACAAATCCAGGTGACCGTTTCCGAGGTCTTGGCCCTGGTAAGACCAAGGTCTTTACCCTCGTAGGGCTGGTGGCTCGCTACCTCAGTTTCTATTAGGGAGCGTGCAATGGTACTAAGCTTGGGCCCAAGAGATTATTATTTTGAAGTATAAAAGTATAAGTTTTGAACAAATGGAATAAGCTCCACATAAGTTTAAACATCAGCAAGGTTTGTTCTTTTATTCTTACATGTTTAGATTTTCTTATTTCTATTAGATGAGCGTGAGCAGCTTTACATGTTTAGCATTTCATTCTGTTTTGATTTCCTTGCTATTAGATGAGCATTAGTAGTGTTTCTTTTAAGCATTCAGTTTTTAGATTTCTTCCTGTTCATATGCATGTTCGAGTTTTGTGAGTTAGATAGTGCTTACTAAGCATTTTGCTTATAGTTGCATTTTCCTCTTGCTGCAGATAAAGGAAAATGAAAGTTATAGTGAAGGAAGGCGACAAGGAGGTGTGAGATGGATGTGTGATGTCTGGACTATGGAAGCCTTGGGATTTTACATAAGAATTCATTAAGATTTTGTATTTAGACTGTTGGGATTATTCTTTCATGTTGTTGGATTTGTTCATTGAATATTTTAAGTTTTAGAATTCTTCCTTTTATTCGCTATGCATATTAGTTTCGCTATCTGAGTTGTATTATTATTGCATGCATATTCAGATTAATATATAGTTTTAGCATGTTCAGATTAACATATATAGTTTTAGTTGAGAACAAATAATTGAGTAGAATGTATTAGATGAGTTATTTATGTTTCCAGCTGTTACTTATTGTTTCCTTTGAGTTTTTGAGAGTTTTAAGTATTGATATTTACATGTGAGCAACACTAGTTAAGTAAAGCAAATAGTCCAGTAACGTCCCACCCTCGCAGACTAGTAGAGAGGAGGGTGGGGTGTTACAAGGAGTCACCGAAGGCTCCGAACCAAGTAAATCAACTTGTGTTAGCGTTGCTCTTTATTTTTGTTTATTCTTTTTCCGTTGTGTGCTTACTCTACGAAATTTTTAATTAGCTATTTACCCCCCCCCCCCCCCCCCCCCTAGCGAAACTCACGATCCAACAAATGGTATTAGAGCAGGTACCGCTCTGATTTGGTGCAACCACCAATCAAGCAAAGGAGGGTCTTTTAAAAGAAAAATTAGATTTCATTTGATCTTAAAATATTTTTGAAAAATTCATTTTCATTGTTTTACCATTGGTTAATATTAATAAAATATCACATTTACCAAAATTTGAATAATATTTTTATTAATTTTTTAATTTTTTAATTAGTGAAATATTATATTGTTTCTCCAGCACTGCTAATCCAAGACCAAGTCTTAGGATTTTTTTCTGTTTGTTTCCTTGTGTGCAAGAAGACTAATGTCTCTTCTAGAAGGACGGAGCATCCACGAACCACCTCCATATGAGATGTACGAGAGACATGAATTCAATCTGTAGAGGATGCAGATGGAAATCTTTATTCTTATGAATGACCTCGATGGTGGCATGACACTAAGAAGACCAACACAAAACTCAGAAGCAAACCAAAAGATAATAAAGTTAGTTTCAGATTTATTACTTAACGAAGTTACTTATAGGAAATTAAAGGGAAGGTCAAGGATTCCCACGAGTTTTGGACCTACCTGACCAAGCTTCACGAGGAGCCATTAGAGTTAGACGATCAAGCCAAAATCGAATCTAGACTCAAGTAAGATCCAATGGAAAAGCCTACTGAATTAGGAGATGCGTTTAAGGTTAGTATAGTTTACTAAAATACCCCTATCAGTAGTAGGTTAAATAATGCATGATGATTCAGATAAGGATAAAATTATCTCAAGTATGGTGCATGATAATCTAGATCTATATGATTTAAATTTGATATAACAAAATAATCGAGATGTTGATCAAGTCAATCAAGACTCTGATCAATTTGACATCAACTTTGACTTGGTCAAACAGAACAATGACCAAATCAATTCAAATAATTTAGTTAATTCAGAAAATTTAAAATTAAGTCAACATTTAGACATAAGTAAGTCAGATATTAAAATAAATTCGAATTTAAAAATTAAAAATGAGAAAATGGATAAAGCTAATAAATACCTTAATAAAGTATTTAATAATCTAGATAAAATCAGTCTAGGAAATGTTATCCAAAACCAAGATAATTTAATTAACAAAAAATTAAATTTTAAAGATAAGACTTATCTAATAAATTCCACTAATCATATCAACTTAAATGACGAAGAAAATATAAGGATAAAATCAAACAATAAAATCAAAACTAAATTTAACAAACTTAAAATTGAATGTTAAAGATAACATATTAAACAAAGATAATCTAGAAAATTCAAAATTAACAATCAAAAGGCTAAAAAATAAACCTTTAAAGAAATATAATTCAAACAATTTAATTATTTCAAATTTAAAAATTAATAAAAAAATTAAATATTAAAAATAAAAGAAAAATAATTCAATTACCTTAATAAAATTAAAATTGAATGAAAATTTAAACATTAAATACACTACTTTATGGAAGGATAATTTGACCCATCTAATTAATTCAAAATTAAAAACTTACAAAAATATACAAAAATCTTAAAAAGAAAATCAATATTTTAGGGGGAGGTTCTAAACTAGTTGGCACCTCCAAAAATAACTTACCCGAAAGGGTAACCAAAACTAACCTACTCGGCAGGGTAATTAGGACAGTTAAAAAGGGATAACAGTTTAACTTGACCAACGGTCCTGGAGAAGTTTTGGATGATAGTAGGTTAGGGAAGCTTAGTCTATGCATGTTTAGAAAGATATGGCTTCGACCTGATGCATTTGGCTTAGTGGAACTAACCGAAACTATCATTTACGGATCCTAACCAATTATACCAAGGTTTTGTATTAAGTTCAGTGGATATGACTATTTGGAAAACCTCGAAGGCATGGTTACTTTAATGATGTCCAAGTGACTCACCATAGCCCAGAAGTTTATCCAGAGAATACCTATTTGTTGAACCCAAAATTAAACCAAAATCTAACACAAAGTTAAACCAAACCCTAAAACTGAAACTAATTCATCTCACAAAGTTACAGGATTCCCTGATTGAAAACATAGATATGACTAAGGACTTAAATTAAAATTAAATTAAATTAAATTAAATTAAATTAAATAAATTAGATTAAATTAAATTAAATTAAATTAAATTAAAGTTTTAAAATCATTTTTAAAAAATTATTTTAAATATTTTTCTAAAAATTATTTTTAAAAAAATCATTTTAAAAACTCTATAAAAATTTCATTTTAAAAACTCTTTTAAAATATTTTAAAAATATTTTAAAAATTATTTTAAAAATATTTTAAAAATTATTTTAAAAATATTTTAAAAATTATTTAAAAAATTATTTTTTAAAATAAATGTTTTAAACAACTATAAAATTATTTTAAAAATGTAAAAATCATTTTTAAAATTATTTAAAAATTATTTTAAATCTTTTTAAATAAAAAACATTTAAAAATTATTTTAAATCCTTTAAAAAACCTTTTATAAATTATTTTAAATACTTTAAAAAAAATTTAAAAAACAATTCTTTAAAAATCATTTTAAAAATTCTTTAAAAAAGAATTTTAAAATGCTTTTAAAAATCATTATAAAAAAATTATTTTAAAAATCATTTAAAAAAATTCTTACAAAATCATTTTATAAAATTCTTTTAAAATTCTTTTTAAAAACATCTTTTAAAAATCATTTAATTTTTTTTTAATTATTTTAAAAATTAATTAAAAATCATTTTAAAAACTTCTTTTGAAAATAATTTTAAAAATTCTTTAAAAAATTATTTTTTTTAAAAAAACATCTTTTAAAAATCATTTTAAAAATTCTCTAAAAAATCATTTTAAAAATTCTTTTAAAAATGATTTTAAAAATTCTTTTTAAAAAATTATTTAAAAATTCTTTTAAAAAAATTATTTAAAAATTCTTTTAAAATTCCTTTAAAATTTATTTAAAAGTCATTTTAAAAATACATTTAACAATTCTTTTAGAAATTGCTTTTAAAAATCTTTTTAAAATTCTTTTTATTTAAAAAAAACTTTAAAGATAATTTTAAAATGAAGACATTAAGTTAATTAAAATTTAAATTAAAAATTAAAAATTAAAAATTAAACTTAAAACTTAAATTGAAATATAAATTTAAAACTTATATTATAACTTAAAAACTTTAAATATATACCTAATTTAGACTTTAAACTTAATTTAAGATTTAAAATTAAAATTAAATTTAAATCCTTTTAGTATTTTTAAAATTACTTTAAATCATCTTAAATTTCTTTAAAATTATGTTAATTTTTTTTAAATAGTAATAATAATAATTTTAAATTTAGATATTTTATAAAGTGATTAATTCACTCAAAATTTAAACTTTAAACTTAATTAAGTAATTAATAAATAAATAACTAAATCTTTTTTAATCAACCCCACCTTTCATTAAAATATTAATGAAAATTTTAACTATTTTAATTAAAACATAATTAAAGATGTATTTAAATTGAACCTTACTTTTAATAACTTTAATACATTTAACTTCAAATTACTATTAACCTTAAACTAAGTTAATCCTACTTAAAAGGAAGTAAATGAAAAGTTAAATTATAACGAACACTTTCATTAATCAACTCAATAAATTAATACGAAATTTAAATTATTTTAATTAAATAAGTATTAAATTATTGAATCAAGTAAAAGTTAACCAATAAATTATTGATTTACTGTTATTGAATTAATAACAATTTATCTTATTTAACTTTAAACTAAAGTTTAATCTAAAGTCAATTATTTTTAGAATAATTAATTAATCAAACTTAAATGAACAATTATAACAAAGATATAGAAATAATTATATAAATAATATAAGTATTACTAAATCCCCTAAAACACTCAGAGACAAAAATGTGTTAAATTTAACATACCCAAACCTTAATGTTAAATTACGGGGGAATAATAAATTCAGGAGGAATAATAAATTCAGGGGGAGTAATAAATTCAGGGAAAGATAAATTAAGGGAGAGTAATAAATTAAGGGAATATCAAATTCAGAGGGAGGTTCAAATTTTATAATATATATACTTAAAAAATTATGTCAGGTTCAGGGGGAGAATTAATTATTTTCATACTTATTTTCCCTTTATTTTGAAATTAGTTTTGAAAAATATTTTCTTAAAAATATTTTCAATGTGTTTGAAAAATCTAACTTATTTTTGCAAATATAATTTGATAAACCTATATTTGAAAACTAACTCATATAAAACTAAGTTGTTTTTAAGAATTGGATCCAACTTAGCTTTGAAAATTGATTTTGAAAATTAGATTTTACTTAGTTTTGAAAATTTGATTTTTCAAACATATTGTGAAAATGTAATATAATTAATTTTGAAATTTGGAACTTACAAACTTAGGTTTGAAAATTGAATTTTACAAACTTAATTTTGAAAAATTGACTTTACTCGACTTTGCAACTTAGATTTTTCATACTTCATTTTGAAAATTATATTCTACTTAGTTTTAAAAAAACAATTGGATTTTGAAAACATATTTTTGAAAATTTATTTTGAAAATTGGAGGTTACAAACTTAGGTTTGAAAAGAGATTTTATTTAGTTTCAAAAAGTTTTTGAAAGTCAGATTTGACAAACTGAGTCTTGAAAAATAAAATCTTATTAGTTTTGAAAACTTGATTTGAAAATTGGACTTACCCATAATAATCTCCTTTTTTATAAAAAATGCTATATTTGAAAATTATGTTTTCAATTTGCAAAACTTATTTTGAAAAATTAAGTTAAAATCACAAATAAGTTAACTATTTTTAAGTCCTCTTTCTAAAGTTAACTGTTTTTTGAAAAAGATAAAAGATAAAAGCTTAAAACAAAAGTTATCTTTCTATGTTTCTAGCTTAAACTCCCTCAAGTTAATCTGACTTACATTTCTAGACTTCCTTGCATTTTTAATTATAATTTGTTCTATGTTGATTTTTGATGAATGCCAAAGGGGGAGGGTTAGGTGGTTTAAGTTAGTTAAACAACCAACAAAAACAACAAAATTTAAAAGCTAACTTAACAACCTTATGCTTGTTTTTACTTGCATATGTTTCACTAACTTAACCAGAATGTCATTGCATCAAAAAGGGGGAGATTGTTGGTGCGGTTAGCACTAACGGTCTAACTCAAATTTTGATAAATGATAAAATAGGTTAAGTTAGTTTCGTTGTTATCTAACACTCTGACCGAGTGTGCAGGAGAAGCCCAGATAGATCGATGGGCTGACCTGATGTCAGGCACGAAGCCCAACTAGGTCGACGGGCCGACCAGATAGCTGGCACGAAGTCCAGCTAGGTCGACGGGCTGACCGGATAGCTGGCACGAAGTCCAGAAGGGTCGAAGGGCTAACTGGATGTCTGGCCAGTAAGTGGAGGTAAGTCACTGGAGGAGAGTGGCTGTGAGGACGCGTTCCCAGGAAGGGAACATTAGGCGTTGATCCAACTTAGAATCATTTCGGATATCTAAATCAAGATCGTGACTAGATTCCGATCTCGAGGAGACGGAATCTAATTAATATTTTATTTGATGATAAATTGTGCTAACACTCTATTTTGTAGGATATATATTTACCTCAGATTAACGTTTTCTTTCAGGAAGGAAACCGTTGGAAAACAAGGGTCGGGCGCCCGGAAGGGATCTGAGCGCCCGGAGGTGAATTTTATCCCTAAACATCACTTCGCTGCGTGGAGATCCCTGGTTAGCTCGACTACGTCATATTCAGGACGCCCGAAAGGATCCAAGCGTCCCGAATCTCCTATATAAGGAGGGTAGAGGCTGGAGTCATAATAACAACTTACAAACTGCTCTCATGTGCTCCTGCGATGCTGTAAAGACTCTCCGACAAGTTTTATTCTTTTGTCCTTTTTAATTATTGTTAGTTTTTCGTTTATAATAATTCTTGTACTTCATTTTGTAACATCATTTCGAATTATTAGTGATTGCCCAACAAAAACACTCAACGAGTGCGGGCCTTGGAGTAGAAGTCGTCGAAGGCTCCAAACCAAGTAAATCAACTTGTGTTAGCGTTGCTCTTTCTTTTCGTTTATTCTTTTTCCGTTGCGTGTTTACTCTACAAAAATTTTAATTCGCTATTCACCCCCCCCTCTAGCGAAACTCACGATTCAACATACTCGACCCTGATCGATCGACCGATCCAGGTGTTCGGTTGACTGAACTTTCTGAACCTGCCCAGCTTCCCGTCTAGATTCTATCGCTTCAGATAAAGCCTTCTTTCGGTCGACTGATCCCTTAGTTCGGTCGACCGATCCCGCTATTTGGTCGACCGATCCATCGATGGTCCCTGTCTTATCGGGTCTGATTAACTCGGCCTGACCACGTCGACACCTATCCACTGTTCGGTCGACTGAACCCATGGTTCGATTGACTGAACCCACAGTTCGGTCGACCGATCCCTTGGTAAAATCTGATCAACTTGCTGAAAATCTGATCTATTTGCTTGGAGGTTCGGTCGACCAATCCAAACATTCGGTCGACTAAACAAGGCAAGATCTGACCCTACAGAAATGTTAATCGTCCTGCAAAATAGAGTTAGAATAATAGCAAATAATATGAAAAATATAACTTTTGACAGTCTCCAGATTGTCCGATTTTGACTTTCGAATTTCACTGAAACCCTAAATTGAACTGACACTTACTGTTCCCTCTACGGGGAGCCCGTCCTCACCTACTTCTCTCAGGAGAAATTACCTTTTGCCAGACCAGTCCTCCAGACCATCTGAACTTTTGGTTGACATCCAAGACTTCACTCCACAACTCGTTCATACTTCCACCTGGTCTGCAACCACCAATATTTTCACCTAGAGTCCCCGACTCTAGGATTTTGTCCAAAGTGATCGACTTGCCAAAACTTCACCCAGTCCTCCAGACCAAGACTTCGTTACCTAACCGCAGCAAGGACTTTCCATAACCTAGGGTTACTACCTCGTAGGACCTAGGGTTACCTCCTCCCCCTAGAGTTTTCCACCTACCTAGAATCCAGTAGGACTTTTGCCTAAGAACACTTAGGACTTTTCTGCAAGCTCATTCACACTTGTTAGACAACAAGTAACCTTAACTTTGAACCCTTTTTCTATTATTAAAACACATGTTTCATCGTCTGGTACTCCCTGCACCAACATTATCTTCATATTCGATCTTCACATCAATCCACTCCAGATTGCTTATAATTTGGTTGAATACGCTGATGTGCTAGCTTAGATCAGTTCCTTCTGTTATCTTTAGCCCGAATAATTTCTGCTTGAGATACAGCTTGTTTGTCAATGACTTTGACATGTACTGACTTTCTGGCTTTTTCCAAACTACCATCGATGACTCCTCGTCCATGACATGGTACATCACATTATCTATAAGACAAAGCCTGATTGTTACCACTGTTTTCGCCTGAAGTGCTTCCCAATCTAATCTCTCTATGTTTTCTGATTTCCTTTCTCCTAGCGCCTTTAACATGCCTTGTTGCACCAACAAGTCCTTGACTCTTCTCTTCCATAATCCGAAGTTTTCAGTTCCGTCCAACTTCACCATATCAAACTTCACAGAAGTCGTCCGCAACATGTTGAAAAAATCCACCAAAATCTATAGCTGTGATACCAATTGTTACGAAAAAAATGGGGCAACACCTCTCAAACTCTAAAGCAGAAGTGGAGGAAGAGAGAAAAAGATTGCGCTGAGTAATAAGACAAAGACGTACAAAAGGATAGCAAACACGAGGAAGAAGAAGAAGAAGAGGAAAAAGAAGAGTTATCGTAGTTCGGTGACGTGCCTACTCCACAAAAACTACCGAAGCTTTATTTAGAATTCTCTCTACATAAGAGAATCATATTCAATGATTCTTGTGATTGTTTTTGTACAATAAGTTTACAATAATCCTTATAAATATTACATATTTCCCAGATCCAATAAAATCATAACAAAATTTTTTATTATAAAAATCCGTAATAGAATTCTGTTATATAAAATCGTAACAGAATTTTATTATGAAAAATCTTGATAGATTTTTTTTCCATGACATCCATCGCATTGACCTTCATCCAAATATGAGCCACCCATCAACATCTATGTGAGTATAAATTATTTTATATATATCTAACTCTTGGGAGTCAAAATAATAATGGTATAGGTGTAAATGAGTCAAGTCATTTGTGGGCTATTCGTGAGCGGCTTGATCGAAACTCGACTCGAACTCGAAGTTGATTGAACTCGAGCTGAGCTCGAGTCGGCTTGATTAGAAATTGAGCCAAGCTCGAGTTTAATTATTACTGGCTCGATAATTCATCGAGTCAAACGAGCCAGTAATAATATATATTTTATTTATGTCCATTTGGTAACACTATTTATTGTTAATATACCACGATTGATTTTCATACAATGCTTAATACGCTCTCATGTATATTTAATATATCGACATTTAAAAATCATGTACTTGGGCTCGCCTTCAATTCATTGCTATATCCTATATAAATCACAATCAACAATTTTCAATAAAAATTGTGTTTTGTTAATAACTTCTTTATATATCTTACGAATATGAACGGCTAGAAATATACGAGTCCCATGTCTGATAACATGCCAATTATTTTTACATATTTGACTTTATATCAGAAAAATATTTTCTAGATTACACAACTTTTTCGCAAATAAATTATATTGAGTAAAACATTTGGAAATTTAAGCATGATAATTATTACTTCTTGTCGACCAAAATTTATAATGTGGATGAGTGCCAGAAGGGCCGTCTAACACCCTAGGTAATAAAAACAATTAAGGCCTTAATACTTCTTTTTTAAATAAATTTTTATATAAAATATTATTAGAGATATTTAATTTTATTAGTAAAATTTAATAGGATAATTTATATATTGTAAAAAATTATTTTTATAATTGAAATAAATAACCAACTAGGTCACGTAATAATGTTATCGTGTGCTAATGCTAATTTCTTTATTTGTAAAATTAAAAAATAAAAATTCTTTTATATTCAACTTTTAAACATAATTTATTTTAAAAAATAATATATTTATCTAATGAATATATTTAATTAAATAAATAAAGTTAAATTTTACTAATAAAATATGCAAAAAAAATTATCTCATAAACATTAACGAAAAATTATAAAAAAAAAAGAAGAGAAAGTATGCATAATAAATTGTGAAGGATCAGCAAAATGATAAAAATATAAAAATAATAATAAAGAAAAGAAAGAGAAAAATATAAAATTTAGAAAGAAATAATAGTATAATATTAAATAGACTTTTGACTTTTAACGAATTGATCACATATCCATTTTCTATTATGCATTTATCTCTTAACTAATTGGGCATCGGTAACCAAAAATCATTCTTTGTTAGCCAATGAAGAGAAATATTGTGTAATAGTAAAATTATTATTACGTGACATAAAGATAACCAATTTGAGTAACAGATATAATCATGGTGTATAATAGGTTTTTTTTTTAAATTTCATATTAACAGGAGTTTATGTACTGAGTTATTTTTTTATCAATTTTAATTTTGATAAATTTTTAATTAAATTTATTTAACCAAAAAAATTATCTCATAAACATTAACGAAAAGCAAAAAAAAAAAAAAAAAATATCCATAATAAATTGTGAGGATCAGCAAAATGATAAGGGTATAAAAATAATAATAAAGAAAAGAAAGAGAAAAATATAAAATTTAAGGAGAAATAATAATATAATATTAAATATACTTTTGACTTTTAACCAATTGATACATATCCATTTTCTATCATGCATTTATCTCTTAACTAATTAGGCATCGGTTACCAAATCAGAAATCATTCTCTGCTAATCTGATATCCCTTATCTGAATCAACCAATCACAACCTCCAACAACTCATTGCTATTAATCAAAGTTTAATTAACGATATCATCCACTGATATTAATTCCTATTCCCAGAAATAGAATCAATCCAATGAAGCAAAATAAATTCTATTCTACATTAAACCAACATTAACGGCATCTTACCTCAAATATAGATCCACAGCCCTTCAATAAACCAACTGAATGTTATTGTGAGGAAACGGATCCACCAGCTAACCAAAACCAATCATGAGATCAGTAACCCAGCCTAGTTGTTGAACAATTACTTAATCTGATCTACAGCTACTTGGTGAAGAAATTCAAATGCAGTTTCTTGTAGAGACGGTTGTTGCGCAAAAGCTTACGGTGGGGAAAGCATGGAATCAGCGATGACAGGGATTGGGCAGCACCCTCTATAGCCGATAGTAGCTACGGCTTCGGGAACTCGAGGGCGACGACAGCTGTGTCGGTAGTCAACGACGAATAGGGGATGGGAGAGAGCCGGCGGTTGGATCAGGAGGAGAGAAAGGGAACACCGATGTCTCAGTAAACTGAAGCAATAGCTGGTAACGACGATTAGTGGCTCTCATATCGCCGGTGGCTAGATCTGTAATATTCCAAAAAATATAGATAAAGATTTAAAATAATTAAAATTTGACATAATTAAATCATTTATCAGCAAATAAGTTTATATCAATTTATAAAATTTATTGAAATTTTTCTGGATTTTAAAGAAATCATATTAGATTTTATGGGATAAAAGAAAAGTCTATTTTAGAATACCCTATTTAAATTGGGAGTTGATTATATCGATTAATGTGAAGTTATTTTCAAAAACCTAAGTTTTAATCTCCTCTTCCTTCCCCATGTCCACGGCGATGATGTTCCGCAACGCTTCTGACCTAGCACTGCCGTTGCTCAAGAGCAGCCGGCGCCGATACAACTGTACCTTGTCCGCTTCCTCCACTCTTTGGCACCTCTCCTTCATTGACGCCAGCCTCGACCCCATTTACTCTGTCGCTACACGCGATGCCTACTTTGGTTTCTCGTTGTCGCACTAGATTCTACTGTTGTTGTCTCCCTGCTATCGGAAAACAATGAAGCCAACCACGGTATTTTCCGAAGCCGCTGCCACTGTCTAGCTTTCCTCATCAGGCGCCATCGCCGCATGCCATTGTCGTTGTCTGCCATCACAGGTCATTGGCCCGTGTGCTACTGCCGTTCTCCTTTCGTCGTTCATTCGCTATCACGAGTGACCAACGAACGCATACTGTCGGCTTCGTGGATCCATGTCACGAGCAATTAGTTGAGCGAGCCACCTTAAATTCCTGATTCAATGGCGAGGAAGAAGAAAAAGAGATGTATTGGCACGGAAATGCAAAAGAGATGTATTGGAATGGAAATGCATTGCTTGTTGATGAAGAAATGGAGCCTATAAATAGGCTTTACATGGGGACTTTTCAAACTCTATCTCCTATAAAGTAGGATCAATAGATAAGGATCAAAAGACTCAGACAAATTAAAAATGGCTAACACCTAAAGACTTGGACAATGGATAAAACTTTCAATAAAAAAAATTTTAAATCTTAACACTCTCCCTTAAACTGAAATCTAAAGAAGACAGTTTAAAAGAAAAGTAGTAGTGCGTGAACAAACCCCAAGTACACCACGCAACCTCACGAATGTAGCCAACTTGAGCGGCTTGGTCTGTATATCTACAACTTGATCTTCACTTCGACAATAAACCAGTTTGATTGTTCCATTATTGTTGAGATCTCTTAAAAAATAATACTTCACATCGATATGTTTGCTTCTGCCGTGTAGCACAGGATTCTTAGAGAGTTTGATTGCTGAGTTATTGTCACAAACAATTGTAGTAGCTTCAACTTGTTTGAACTGAAGCTCTTCAAGAATTCTTCTCAACCAGATAGCTTGACAAGCACAAGTTGTTGCAGCAATAAATTCAGCTTCTGTAGTTGATAGGGAGACAATTGGTTGCTTCTGAGAAGACCATGATACGACCCCTGTGCCCAACATAAAAAACATAGCCTGAAGTGCTTCTTCTATCATCTTAATCTCCTACATAATCATTGTCAGTAAACTCAAATAACTCTAACTTTTCACCCTTCCTGAAGAATAACCCAAAATCTTTAGTTCCTTATAAGTAACGAAGGATTCTCTTGGCAGCTAACAAATGTATTTTTGTTGGATTTTCCATGTATTTGCTTATTAAACTTACAGAATATATTATGTCTAGCCTTGTCGCAGTTAAATACATTAAACTACCAACAATTTGTTTGTAAATTGTATTGTCCACCTTCTTCCCTTCATGATCTTTGTTTAGCTCCAAGTCAAACTCAGTTAGAGTGCTTACAGGATTGCAATCCTTCATTTGAAACCTTTCTAAAATTTCTTGCGCATACTTCTTTTGAGAAATAATAATTCCATTAGTTGATTGTACTACTTCTATGCCAAGGAAGTAATGCATCATACCAAGATCAGATATTTCAAATTCAACCATCATAGATTTCTTGAATTCTTTAAACATGGCATCATCAGTTCCAATAAATATAAGATCATCTACATATAAGCAGACAATGAACAGTTTCCCCTTTTCTCCAATTTTAACAAAATGTGTGTGTTCATATGGAGATTTGTGAAAGCCTTCTTTAAGAAAATAGGCCTCAATGCGACTATACCAAGCTCGTGGAGCTTGTTTTAGTCCATAAAGGGCTTTCTTTAATATATATACTTTATGCTCATTTCCGATCTTAATATGACCAAGGGGTTGTTCAACAAATACCTGTTCCTCCAAGTTTCCATGCAAGAATGTCGATTTGACATCTAGCTGGTAAATAGACCATGAGTTCTGTGCCGCCAATGTGATCACCAATCTGATTGTGTCATCTCTTGCAACAGGAGCAAAAACTTTTGTATAATCGACTCCATATTCTTGCTTATATCCCTTAGCTACTAAACACGCCTTATACTTGTCAACTTCACCATTTTCTTTTAGCTTTGTTTTGAAGACCCACTTTACACCAATAGTTTTGTGCCCTTTTGGAAGATCAGTCAACTCCCAAGTATCATTTCTTTCAATGGCATCGATTTCATCATCCATCGCCTTACGCCATTTTGCATCTTTGACGACATTTTCAAAAGTTGTAGGATCACAATATAAAAATAAGGCAAAATGAGTGATTAGATCTTCAATTTATGTTACCTTATAGTCTTCCATCCATGTAGGCCTTCTTCGAATACGACAAAGAGATTGAACTACTGTATCAGTAGCTTCTGCTGTTGTTGGCAAAATTTCAGCAGCTGTTGGCAAAATTTCAGCAACTGTTGAACTATCTTCTGATGAATTTTCAGGCGTAGAGACTGTTGATGTTGGCTTTATTTAAGAATCATTGTCAAAAAGAGCTTGAGTAGGTTGCTTCATATTCCAATCCCAATAGCTTTCCTCATCAAAGACAACATCTTGGTTGGTCACAATCTTCTTGGTTTGTGGATTAAATAATTTATATGCTTTTTAGATACTTCACTAACACCAAGAAAGACACACTTTTCCCCCTTATCATCAAGTTTCTTCCTTTTCTCATCAGGGATATGTGCTTAAGCAATGTAGCCAAAAATTTTAAAATGATCTACGGTTGGTTTTCTTCCACTCCAAGCTTCCTCTGGTGTCATATTTGGAAAAACAAGTGTAGGACTTCTGTTTAAGATGTGAATACTCCAATTTACTGCTTCAGGCCAAAATGTTTTTGGAATTCTCTCTTTTGTCAACAAGCTTCTCACCATATTGAGGATAGTTCTATTTTTCCTCTCTGATGTACCATTTTATTGGGGTATAAAAGCAGCTGCCAACTCTCTTCGAATGCCATGAACTTCACAAAAATCTTCAAATTTGTTTGAGCAATATTCTCCACCACGATCTGTTCGGAGGGTCTTAATGGTGTTTCCTGTTTCATTTTCTACACGAGCTTTGAAGCTTTGAAATGCACAAAATGCTTCTGATTTTTCTTGTAAAAAATAAACCCATGTTTTTCGAGTATAATCATCAATGAATGTAATTAAATAGCTTTTACCTCCATTAGAACATGGTGTTATCGGGTCGCATATATCAGAATGAATTAGCTCCAAAACATCTTTTGCTCGCCATGACTTTCCTTGAGGAAATTGAGAATGATGTTGTTTGCCAACAACACATTCTTCACAAACTTGGGAAGGAATACTAATCTAAGGAAGACCTGTCACCATATTTTTCTGCCGGAGGATCTTCAATTCGCCAAAACTCAAGTGGCCATAATGAACTGCCACA
This sequence comes from Zingiber officinale, assembly GCF_018446385.1. Lineage (NCBI taxonomy): Eukaryota > Viridiplantae > Streptophyta > Magnoliopsida > Zingiberales > Zingiberaceae > Zingiber > Zingiber officinale. The sequence continues at coordinate 107,467,136 of NC_056002.1, forward strand.
ACCAAGAAGGGTCTTTTACTTCATCCACCAAACAAGATTGCACACTTGTAATATTCAATGGAAACAACCTGTTTGAGTTCATTAGTACAACAGCAATGGTTCCTCTAGTGGGATCATAAATCTCACAAACACCCTTTTGAATAGTGATTACATAACCCTTTTCTTGTGATTGGCCAACACTTAACAGATTACTTTTCAAGTCAGGAGCATAAAGGACATTAGAAATTATTTCTACAGAACCATTCTTGGTTCTTATCTTTATATTACCTTTTCCCATCACTTTCACAGTGGAAGAGTCACCAAAACTTACTATAGAATGAAAGCCTTCATTTAAATAAGAAAAAGAAGACTTACTTCCACACATGTGGTTACTACAGCCCGTATCCACATACCAAATATCAGACTCAGGTTCCTGATTAACTTGAACAGCCATTAACAAAGTTTCCACTTCTTTCTTTTCGGCAAAATTCGATTGTGCTTCCCTTTCTTTGTCTTTTGGTAGCTTAGTATAACATTTAGAATGATAATGTCCAAATTTATAACATCTAAAACACTCTACCTTTGATTTGTCGAAATGTTGATCTCGTTGAAAATGACCATCATTGGCTTCAAAATACCTACTATTACCTCGATCTCCCCTTCCTCTACCTCTACCTCTACCCCTTCCTCTAGAGTTTGAGAAATGAGTAGAGATAGAAGCCTTTAAAGCTTGCTCCTCTGAAGTTGAACTTCGGTTCATCTTCTGTTCATGGACCAGCAAGGAGCTTTGTAGTTCATCAAGTGAAAATGCATCTATGTCTTTGGATTCTTCAATGGAACATACAACATAATCAAACTTTGGTGTCAAGGAACGCAATATTTTCTCCACATTGGTGACATCTCCCATCTTCTCACCATGAAATCACATTTTGTTGCTGATCTCCATAGTCCTGGCACAGTAACTGGTGACAGATTCTCCATCCTTCATTTGCAGAGTTTCAAAATCTCTTCTCAAAGCTTGAAGTTGTGCACGCTTCACTCTAGTAGAGCCTTGATATTTTTTCTTCATGGAATCCCAAATATCTTTGGAAATTTCTTTGCTAAGAATTGTTTCCAAGATGGGACGACTAATTGCCTAGAAAAGGTAATTTTTTGCCTTCAAGTCTTTGAGCTTTCTCCCTTCCAAATCTATTTTCTAGACATCAGTCATTTAACGACCACCCTTCTTACTACTACTACTCTATAAGGATGATCGTTACCTAATTACTACTCTACTTACTAGTGTCACTTATGCTATTATTAGCAACACTTAGATTTATCACGGTTCAAAGGAACTCCTACTGAAAAATTTCGGCAGAGTCTCCCCTGTACCGGTGACCAAATCCATAGTACATAAGATATATACGCAGCCACAGGCGGCTGGAACACATTTTATTCACAACCACGCAGTAATAAATCAACAGTAAAAGAAAGAAACTACTCTAGAAAAGCAACCAACTACATCACTCCACCAATAATACAAGTGAACTACTTACAAGTGCGGAATAAACTTAAATACAGTCTCAATCTCAAAATAACACTTAAGGAAATCTAAAAGAATTAAACAAAAAGTCTTAACAGTTTTGTCAGCTAATTCTGGATCTCTCCACATTCCAAACATCACACACCTTCATCACCACCACCATCCTATCGCCTCCCTTTCATATCTTAGCTTTTCCTTTATCTGCAGTAGGAGGAAAGAAAACAAAACTATAAGCGAAAACGCTTAGTAAGTACTAACCTATCTCACAAAAACTTCGAAGTGCATGAAAGTAATGCAATAATACTGAAAATGTAATGCTAAAGCAAAGCTGCATGTACTCATGGTATACAGGAATAAAACTGAATACTAAACATGCTCACTAAATGACAGGAAAGTAATGAAACTACTACTGTAGGCTTAGAATTAAAGAACTAAACTTTTATTGATTCTAAGCATAAACCTGTTTCCTTTTCTTATATCCTTATACTAGAAATTAATCTTTTAATTTCTCTTTCACTTTCTTCTTCTTTTTCTTTTCTTACTTTTCTTACTTTTCTTTTCTTTGTTCTTTTCTTCTTCTTTTCTTTCTTCTTTTCTTTCTTCTTTTCTTTCTTTTCTTTGGGCCCAGGCTTAGTACCATCTTTATTTTGCGCGCTCTCTAATAGTGACTGAGGTAGCGAGCCTCTAGTCCTATGAGGTAAAGACCTTGGTCTTACCAGGGTCAAGACCTTGGAATTGGTCACCTGGATTTGTTTAACGACAACCTTGGAAGTCGGGTACTAGCCTCTTACTTTAGTTTACTTGTTATCTCTTTTTAAATAGACCTTGGTCTTTTTCTTTTTACTAAGTTTTCTCATAATCCTTTATTAGAGTTTATTGGAATCCTTTAGATATACCTAACAAGTGTAGGATTACAATTAACTAAGCATGCTATAAAAACAATACAAGGGAAACAAATCTAAACTCTCTCTAAGCATGTTATAAAATAAAACAACAGAAAAGCAAATCTGAACTTTCTAAACATGCTGTAAAATAAAGGAAAAGAAAGCACATCTAAACTTACTAATCATGCTATAGAATGGAGCAAAAGAGAGCTAGTTTGATCTTTTAAAACATGTTGTGATAAGAGCAAGGAAAGCAAATCTAATCTTACTAATCATGCTATAAAATAGAGCAAAAGAAAGCTAATTCAAACTTGCTAATCATGCTATAAAATAGAGCAAAAGAAAGCTAATTCAAACTTACTAATCATGCTGTAAAATAGAGCAAAAGAAAGCTAACTTGGACTTACTAAACATGCTGTAAAATAAAGCAAAAGAAAACTAACTTGGACTTTCTAAACATGCTGTAAAATAAATCAAAAGAGAGCTTATTTAGATTTCCTAAACATGCTGTGATAAAAGCAAAAGAAAGCTAATCTAACCTCACTAATCATGTTATAGAATAGAGCAAAAGAAAGCAAACTTAATAACTGTTCATGATCAGGAAAACCAAGAAACTAACACTACATGCTTTAATTAGAGGCTGTCCTTGGATAAGAAATTACTCAAGCTTACTTATGAAACTTTCATGCTTAAGAACAAAGCTGTGAAATTCTGAATTTCAGGTTGAAATGCTAAGGAACTAAGCAACTGAAATGCCAAGCAGCCAAATACTAGAGTGCTAGAAAAGTAGCACAACAAGCTAACTCCGAATCATAAAAACAAGGCTGTTCATGTTAACCCAGGAAGCTAAGAACTCAGAACTGAAATGCTGGGAACTAGGGTTGATCGGCCTCATTGAGTTAGCACAGGAAGGACCAAACAGAAATCTCAAAGAGGGTTGTTCGTTCTACCAGACAGCACAAGAAAAAGAAATCTAACCAGATCTACTAATATAGAGTTGTTCTTTTCAAGTTTAATAGAAAAACTATGGCAGTAAATGCTCTAATCTGCATGGTATAAGGAACTAACAGTATAGGCAGAACATGCTGTCACCTGCAAAGCCTAAGGAAATTAATAGCATAAGCAGGAAATGCTATAACCTACATAGCATATGAAACCCCAATTCGGTAGAAATCTCAACCACGGTTCATCACCGAAAACATCCAAGCATGTAAACTCACGGCAGATTCAAACACAAGGAGAAACAAAACCTCAAACAAGGGCTGTTCGGTCTGCTACAATTGGAGCATCTCCATTACAAAACTCAAAACTCTCATGCAATTAGGTATAACCGTTCGGCTTGACAAACAGAGCAAGGAAGGAAAAACCCTAGCATAAAATTCTACTCGGCACTGTGAAAACCGGAAGCAAAGAAATCAAATCGAAGCTCGGAGCAACTTCTACCATAGGTGAGTAGTACTTACCTAGTACTTACCGACTATTTCTTGGACTTACAACCGAGAAGAGGAAGAAGGGGCGGCTAGGGTTCCAGGTGGAGCTCGAAATCTCGGTCTCCTCTTGTGCTCGCGGGCTCTCTTCGACGGGAGGAACTCGGATCCGCAAGGTTCGCTGGAAGAAGCCTTCGCCGGCCGCCGGAAGGAAGCTCCAAAGTGTTGCGTTTCCGCCCGAGACCAGCGACGCCGACGCACGAAGAGGAAGAAGGGAATTAGGGTTCGGGGAAAGAAATTAACCCTTTATAACCCTTGGTTTAATTCGATTCCAACTATGGCTTATATATACTTTATTCCCTACTTAGTTAATAAAGCTCGTGTAGCTCAGCTGGTTGGGTCGTGCCTGGTTGGGTCAGTCCGACCCGAGGTCGTGAGTTCGAGCTTCGGTTTTGACAAATTTTTTGCCAACTTTCTTTCGTTTTGTAAAAATATCAAATGATCTCCAAAAATTACGTAAAAATACTCTAAAAATTCCTAAAAATCTCTAGAATATTTTAAAAGCATTTCCAAATATTTTTATGGACATTTGGAACTCGAAATAGGGAAAATTGGGCCGTTACAATCCCCCATACCTTATAAAAAGTTCATCCTCGAACTTAGAATAGCTCTGGATACTTCTGTCTCATACTGTCCTCCCGCTCCCAAGTGATTTACTCGTGCTTCTGGTTCTTCCAGACGACCTTCACTAGTGGTACTTCTTTATTTCTCAATCTCTTGACTGCTCTGTCCACTATCTGTGTAGGTCTGCTCTCATAACTAAGATCCTCTTGGATCTGTACTGACTGAGGCTGAATCACTTGGCTCAGGTCATGGAGACACTTCTTTAGCATGGAGACATGAAATACATTGTGTATTGCTGACATGTCTTGTGGTAAGTCCAGCCTGTAAGCTACCTTCCCAATCCTCTCTATGATCAGGGAAGGTCCTACATAGCGAGGACTTAATTTGCCCTTCTTGCCAAATCTCATCACTCCCTTCATAGGAGCGACCTCGAGGAAAACAGAATCTCCTACTTGGAATTCCAATGGCCTACGGCGTGTGTCAGCATAACTCTTCTGTCTACTCTGGGCAGTCTCAATTCTCTGTCTGATCTTCACTTTGCTCTCTCTGTATGTCCTCAAGCAAGGTAGACTCTAAGGTCAATGCAGAGAGTTGCCCTTCAATAATTTCAAGTCCAAAATCCGACAACTCCTTCTGCAGTGCCAGGGCTAATGATGACAAAGACATCAGGGATGCACTGGATTTTCTGCTGAGTGCATCTGCCACTTTGTTAGCTTTGCCTGGGTGGTAGAGGATCTCATAGTCGTAATCTTTGACCAACTCCAGCCACCTGCGCTGTTTCATGTTTAAATCCTTCTGAGTGAAGAAGTACTTAAGAATCTGATGATCTGTGAAGATTCTACACTGAACTCCATACAAATAATGTCGCCAGAGTTTAAGTGCAAAAACCACAGCTGCCAGCTCAAGATCATGAGTAGGGTAGTTCTTCTCATAATCTTTGAGTTGTCTGGAGGCATAAGCTATGACTTTTCCTTCTTGGATGAGTACAACTCCTAAGCCCATCTTAGAAGCATCACTGTAGATGTCGAAACTCTTGTCACTCTGTGGAACAGTCAGAATGGGAGCACTGATCAATATCTTCTTTAGATCTTGGAAACTCTGCTCACATTTATCTAACCATTCGAATCTCTTGTTCTTTTTGGTGAGGGTTGTTAGTGGAGAGGCTATCCTGGAAAAGTCCTCCACGAACTTCCTGTAGTACCCAGCTAAACCAAGGAAGCTTCTGATCTCTCTGACGTTCTTGGATCTACTCCAGTTGTTGACCGCTTCCACTTTGGCTGGATCCACTTGAATACCTTCTTTAGAAATAATGTGACCTAAAAACGCCACCTGATTTAACCAGAACTGGCACTTTGAGAATTTAGCATAAAACTGCTTTTGCTGAAGAGTCTGCAGTACCATCCTCAAGTGCATGTCATGCTCCTCTGGGGTCCTTGAATAGACCAGAATGTCGTCGATGAATACGATGACAAATTTGTCAAGATATTATCTGAACACTCTGTTCATTAAGTCCATGAAGACCGCAGGTGCATTAGTCACTCCAAAAGGCATGACCACAAACTCGTAGTGTCCACATCTGGTCCTGAACGTCATTCTGGGTATATCACTTTCTTTAACTTCCAACTGATGATACCCATAGCGTAGGTCTTGTAGGACCGTTAGATTCGATAGAGGGGGGGGTGAATATCGATTCGAAAAACAAGAGTATAGGCGCAGCGGAAAAGTAAAATAGACACAGTTGTTTTACTTCGTTCGGAGCCTGTGACGACTCCTACTCGAAGGCCCGTGGTCCTTGACCACTTTCGTTGGGCAATCACTAGCAATTCGAAATAATGATTACAAAAGGACCGTACATTGAATGCTAATGAAAACTAAAAACAAAATACCGACAAGAAGGGAAAAGAATGGAGCGTAGTGTCGGAGCTTTGTTGGCGTCGCACTGAACGTTGAGCAGCAAGACCAGCAGCAGAAGAATTCTTAGCTTGATTGTATTTGAAGCTCCTGCCTGGGGCTTCTTTTATATGCTGTTCCGGGCGCCTGGATCCCTTCCGGGCGCCTGGAATGCGATGTAGCTGCACAAACCGTGATGCTCCACGTGGCGACGACTCGGCTGGATATAATTTGCCTTCCGGGCGCCCGGATCCCTTCCGGGCGCCCGGATCCCCTCCGGGCGCCCGGACCACCTTGTTCCAGAAATCTCCTTTTTCCTGCAAAACAAAGTTAGTCCGAGGCAATATATATCCTGCAAAACAGATTATTAGCACATTTGTAATAGTATGAATTAGCATAAGTTAGTATGACTTAGATTCCGTCTTTCCGAGATCGGAATCTAGTCACGATCTCGACTTAGACATCCGAAATGGATCTAAGCCGGATCGACGCCTAATGTCCCCTTCCCGGGAACGCGTCCTCACAGTCACTCCCCTCCAGTGACTTACCTCACTTACCTGCCAGACGTCCGGTCAGCCCGTCGACCCGTCTGGACTTCTCGCCAAGCGTCCGGTCAGCCCGTCGACCCGCTTGGACTTCTTGCCAGCTATCCGGTCAGCCCGTCGACCTAGCTGGACTTCTTGCCAAGCGTCCGGTCAGCCCGTCGACCCGCTTGGACTTCTCGCCAGCTATCCGGTTAGCCCGTCGACCTAGCTGGACTTCTCCTGCACACTCGATCAAAGTGTCAGACAACAACAAGACTAACTTAACCTATTTGTCATTCATCAAAACCTAGGTTAAATCGTTAGTGCTAGCCGCACCAACAATCTCCCCATTTTTGATGGAATGACAACCTGGTTAAGTTAGTGAAAGCATATGCAAGAAACAACATGCATTTGTGTGGTTTTAAAGTTAGTTTGTGTTTTCAAATTGGTTTAGCTAACTTAACCACCTAACCCTCCTCCCCCTTTGGCATTCATCAAAAAAAAAATGAACAAGGGTAAATCATCATAGTGAAGAGTTACTGTAACAGGTAATCAAATTTTGAAAGATAAAATTGCAATTTTTTAACAGCAAGTCAGAAAAATAGTCAAGTTGACTTGGGTAAGACAGGTTGAGTTTTGAAGTTTAACTCTCAAACGTGTGGAAATTTTCAAAATAGGTTTTTCAAATTTACTTTTTATGTTTAAATAACATCTACTAGGTAAATTTTTCAATTTCGATTTTTCAAAAACAAAGCAAAAATTAAATAATTTTTCAAGAAATAAATTTTTTGCCAAAATTACTTTTTTTTTAAGGCTGATTTGATAAAGGCTAAATTTGGAAATAGTTAATTTTTCAAATTAGGTTTGAAAATTGGGTGGGAATAAACTTTCACATTTTTAAATACTTAGTTAAATTTAAATTTTGTAAATCAATGTTCAAACATAGGTTAGGTTTTAAAAGGCATTTTTCAAACACACAAAATTTGAGTTAATTCTCCTCCTGAACTTGATATTTGACTTTAACCAGCTGTCTAACCAATTAGGTACTCACTAGCTATCAGAAGATAGTAGCTTTCACATGGTTAGTCAGATTAAGTTGATTACAAGCAATCAGTTTATATTTGACTTGACTGATTAACTTTAATCTGATTAATATCTGAGTTGTATTTAACTTCCAGACTTATGTTGATGCACTAAAATAAGCATCTTAAGTCCAGACAGTTGGCCTATGCATCTCACCCCTTTCTATGTTTGTCAAACACAAGCAAGGTAAACCTAGGGTGTTGGTGAGATGCTCAAAAACTAGTCCTATGGGTACATGCTTTCTAAGGATTCAAAAACTAGTCTACGGCCAAAACTGTTTTTGAACATGTAAAAATGGTAAGTTTTTGAAAACAAATAAATTTGACTTATAATTTGGTAGAATCATTTTTGAAAGTATCTTTGAAAGATCCTAGTCTATTAAGCACATCCCTAATTTTCGTCGTAAGTTACTAAATTCATTTTCAGGGAGAGGTTTTGTAAAAATGTCAGCTAAATTTGATTTGGACTCAATGTATTGAGTTCAATATCGCCTTTAGTAACATGATCCCTGATGAAGTGGTGTCTAATTTCAATATGTTTGGTTCTTGAATGATGCACAGGATTCTTGGTTAAGTTAATTGAACTTATATTGTCAATTAATACTTTTACATTAGTGATATTTAGGTTGAAATCTTTTAGAGTATGCATCATCCATAATATTTGTGCAACACATTCGCCTATAGCTATGTATTCTGACTCAGTTGTAGACAGAGCAACACAATGTTGCTTTCTACTAAACCAGCTAACAAGTGATGCACCTAATAATTGGCATCCACCACTTGTGCTTTTGCGGTCTAATTTGCATCCAGCATAATCTGAGTCAGAATACCCTATTAGTTCAAAATTATTTGTCCTAGGATACCAGATTCCTACATTTGTTGTTCCTTTAAGATATCTAAAAATTCTTTTAACCTGTGTCAAATGGGATTCCTTAGCACAAGTTTGGTATCTAGCACACATACTAACTGCAAATAAAATATCAGGTCGAGTTAAGTACAGTAGGCTACCTATTGCACTTTTATAATACTTTAAATCAATTGGTTTTCCATTTGGGTCACTATCTAAGATTGTGTTTACAGCCATCGGTGTTTTTGTTTCTTTTGTATTTTCCATTCCGAATTTTTTAAGTAATTCTTTGGTGTATTTATGTTGAGAAATATAGTTTCCTTCATTTGTCTATTTGATTTGTAATCCTAAGAAATAGGTTAGTTTTCCCACTAAGCTCATTTCAAATTCTTTTTCCATTAGATTAATAAATTCTTCTAAAAATTCTGAATTTGTTGAGCCAAATATTATGTCATCCACGTATATTTGTGCAATAAATATGTTTGTATTTAATGATTTAACAAACAAGGTTGGGTCAATTTGACCTTGTTTGAATCCTTTAGATGTTAGGTAAGATGTTAGCCTCTCATACCACGCTCTGGGTGCTTGTTTAAGTCCATATAGGGCTTTTTTTAATTTAAAAACATAATCAGGGTGTTCTAAGCTTTCAAACCCAGGAGGCTGACCTACATAAACTTCTTCTTTGATTAGTCCATTAAGAAAGGCAGACTTAACATCCATTTGGTATAGTTTAAATCCCTTATGGGCTGCATAACTTAGTAACATTCTAATGGATTCTAATCTGGCTACTGGGGCATATGTTTCGTCATAGTCAAGTCCTTCAACTTGACTAAATCCTTTGGCAACTAGCCTAGCCTTATTTCTAGTAATTTCCCCAGTTTCACTTAGTTTGTTTCTGAATACCCATTTTGTTTCTATTATTTTCTTATTCTTAGGTAGTGGGACTAGGTCCCAGACCTCATTACGCTCAAATTGGACTAGTTCTTCTTGCATAGCTATAATCCAATCTGGGTCTAGTAGGGATTCATCCACAGTTTTAGGTTCAATTTTTGAAATTAATGAAATTTGACTTAGGTTTCTAAAGGATGATCTGGTTTGAACTCTTAAGTCTGGGTCACCAATTATTTGATCAGTTGGATGATTTGGGTTTACCCTTATTGTTTTAGGAGGTTGATTCTCTTGATGTTGTTCCTCTTCTTCATGACTTAGTGTTTGATTGATTTCTGGAACAAACTCCGGTGGTTGTGTAGGTTCTATGTCTTGTTTAGTTTCTTTAAATTTTACATTAGTAGTTTCTTCAATTTTTAAGGTAACCTTATTATAAATTCTGTAGCCTCTACTATTTAGGGAGTATCCTACAAAAATTCCATTTTCAATTTTAGAGGTGAATTTTCCTAAGTGTTCTCTTGTATTTAAGATAAAAACTGGGCACCCAAATACCTTAAAGTATTTTATGTTTGGTTGTTTATTATAAAATATTTCGAAGAAAGTTTTGTTATGAGTTTTATTTATTGTTGTTCTGTTCTGTACATAGCAGGCTGTACTAACAGCTTCTGCCCAAAAGTATTTAGGTAGGTTATACTCATTTAACATTGTTCTAGAAGCTTCAAGTAAGGTTCTATTTTTTCTTTCTACAATTCCATTTTGTTGGGGGGTTTTAGGGCATGAGAACTCATGATGGTAACCGTTTTCTAGACAAAAACTGTTAAAGTTGTGATTTTTAAATTCTCCCCATTGTCACTCCTAATTCTTTTAATTTTAATATCTTTTTCGTTTTCAATCTATTTGCAAAAATTTGTAAGAATTTCAAAAGTTTCATCTTTATGTTTTAAGAATTTTACCCAAGTAAACCTAGAGTAATCGTCTATAATTACTAAACAATATAAGTTTCCATTAATGGATTTGACTCCATGGGAGTCAAAAAGATCTAAATGTATAAGTTCTAAGATTGAGTTAGTTTGTGGTTGATTTGTTTGTTTGTGGGTTGATTTAGTTTGTTTTCCTTGTTGACAAGCATTACATATAGTTGAATCTAAGTTAGGTAACTTCGGTAAGCCTTTTACAAGTCCATTTAGTTTACTTATATTTCTAAAGTTGGTGTGAGACATTCTCCTATGCCATAACCAAGTTTCTTCTTTTTGTGTTAAATAGCACTTAATGGAAGAAATGGTTAAGTTGATGACATAGATGTTGTCTTTTCTAAAACCTTTTAGGCTTATGGTAGGATTATCTAGATGTTTGATTGAGCATTCTGTAGATAGAAACTTGACCTTATACCTAGCATCACACAATTGACTTATTCTTAGAAGATTATATTTAAAGTTTTCAACAAGTAAGACATTTGTAATTATAAAGTCTAATTTTAATTCAATATTACCTATACCAATTACCTTGAGTTTGCCGTTGTTTCCAAAGGCAACTGTTCCTAGGCTTTTGTAAGTGAGTTGAGTGAACTTGGTGTGATCTCCAGTCATATGTTTGGAGCAACCACTGTCCAAAATCCACTTGGTTTCCTACAGTAAGTAGGATCTAAAGTTAGTCTTTTGAGCATGCATTAATTTAAGTTTAAAATTAAAATTTTGAAAATAATTTTTAAGTTTAAAAATTAATTTAAATTTTGAGATTAATTTTTAAATTAAAGTTAAAATTTTGAAAATAATTTTTAAGTTTAAAATTAAAATTTTGAAAATAATTTTTAAGTTTAAAATTAAAATTTTGAGAATAATTTTTAAGTTTAAAATTAAAATTTTGAAAATAATTTTTAAGTTTAAAATTTTGAAAATAATTTTTAAGTTTAAAATTTTGAAAATAATTTTTAAGTTTAAAATTAAAATTTTGAAAAATTATTTTTTAAGTTTAAAATTAAAATTTTGAAAATAATTTTTAAGTTTAAAATTTTGAAAATAATTTTTAAGTTTAAAATTTTGAAAATAATTTTTAAGTTTAAAATTAAAATTTTGAAAATAATTTTTAAGTTTAAAATTAAAATTTTGAAAATAATTTTTAAGTTTAAAATTAAAATTTTGAAAATAATTTTTAAGTTTAAAATTAATTTAAAAATTAATTTAAGTTTAAAATTTTTGAAATTAATTTTAAAGCCTTATTCATCTCACCCGATCTATATTATCAATCAGGAAATCCTATGATTTTGTGAGATGAAATTGGTTTGATTACCGAGTTTTGGTTTAACTTGAGTTAGATTCAGACTTAGCTTTGGTTTCCACAAGTAGGCATTCTCCGGATAAACTTCTAAGCTTGGTGAGTCACATGGACATCATTAGAAATAACCAACCTTTCGAGGTTTTCCGAATAGTCCTATCCACGGAACTTAGTACTAAATCTTGGTCTAACTGGTTAGGATTCGTTTAAGGGTAGCTTCGGTCAGTTCCACTTGGCCAAATGCACCAGATCGAAACCATATCTTTCTAGACATGCGATGCCCAAGTTTCCCTAACGTACTATCATCCAAAAATTTCACCAATACCATGATTCAAGTTTAAACTTGGTCTCTAATTCTAATTGCCCTGCCGGGTTTGTTAGTTTTGGGTTACCCTGTCGAGTAAGTTAGTTTTGGAGGTGCCAGCTATTCTGGAGCCTCCCCCTGAATTATTGGCCATTAATTTAAGTTTTGATTTTAGGCTTGTGTCGATTCATTTTATAGTTATAGTTAACTTGGTGATAATTTTGTTGTTTTTTAAACTGTTTAGATTTTGAATTTGATTTAGGTTTATATTTTGGATTTTGGTTTGGTTTATTTATATAATGTATTTTTTCTTTAGGTATATAATATTGATTAAGTCCTACTTGCGTGGTTAGACACGCTTTAGGAACCCAAGCTAGATTGGTTGACTTGTATTGGGTTATTAATGATTTGAAGGTTTTATTTGAATTCGACTTATATCCTAGTCCGGTTTTATTATAACATGCTTTTTGATTATTTAGGATTAAGTCTAAATTTTTTGATCTTGTTGTGAATTTTTCTAACATCTCCTTTAAATTGTTTATTTCATTTTTTAATGATAAATTCTCCTCCTCAAGTGTTAGATCTTGAGTTGGATTTGAATTTTTTAATTGTTCCTTGAGGTTTTGATTTTCCTCAAGAAGTAATTTGTTTTCATTTTCTACTTTGGTTAATTTACTATTTAAACAAGAAATGATTCTAAAGAACTTTTTGTTTAAATTAAGATATACCTCATTCGAGCCTTCGGAAACGAGTACGGACTCGTGGCTTGTTTCGAGTTCAGACCCGTCTTCATCTTCCGACTCATTTTCATCATCAGTGCGAGGTGGCTCTGATGTTTCTGCTCTTCTTCCTCTGATTCGTCCGAGGAGTCGTCCCACGTTGCTTTGAGTGCTTTCTTTTTTGTTGGTTTTGGTTTGTCGAACTTTAGTTTTGGGCATTCGTTCTTGTAATGTCCCTTTTTGTTGCAGCCGTAGCAAGTCACGTTCTTTTGTTCTGAGGGAGAGCTGATCTTTTGAAGATCCTTTTTGCTGAAGCTCCTCTTTCTCCTGGTGAACATTTTTCTTACCAAGTTCACCAGGTATTCTTCGTTTTCGGAGTCTTGGTCAGATTCTTCTTCAACTTCAGGCTTGCTTTTCTTAGAGGAACCTGCAAATAAGGCTACACCTTTCTCGGCTCCAGCATTAGTTTGTTCGTGCAATTCTAATTCACAGAAAAGCTCATCCAATTTTAATTTAGAAAGATTCTTAGAAATTTTGTAGGCATCCACTATTGATGCCCACAAACTGTTACGTGGAAAGGCGTTTAATGCGTACCTTATCAAGTCTCTGTTCTCCATCTGGTGGCCTATCGCATGGAGCCCGTTGAGGATGTCCTTGATCCTCGCGTGGAGTTGATTCGCTGTTTCTCCTTCCTGCATTTTTATATTAAAAATTTTATTTAAAAGCAGGTCTCATTTTGTTACCTTAGCGTCGCTTGTTCCTTCGTGCAGCTCGATCAGTTTGTCCCACAATTCTTTAGCGTTTTTGTGTGGACCGACTCTGTTTAGCTCTTCTCTTGTTAGTCCGCACTGTAGAGTGTTGATCGCTTTGTTTTCTGTTGACGCTTTTTTCTTGAGATCTGCTGTACAGTCTTCAGGATCCACTAGATTCCCTGCGTTGTCCACTGGAATTTTGTAAGGTCTTGTAATGCTCATCCACTGGTCAAAGTCAGTTTTAAGGTAGACCTCCATGCGCTTCTTCCAGTAAGGGAAGTCGTCCCCGTTGAAGAGTGGAGGTCGCACTGTGCTGAATCCTTCTTGTTGGGACATTCTGTGCACAGGTAAATAAAAAATATCCCAAGACTTGGTCTTGGATTAGTAGTGCGGGAAAAAAAAACTAGATTCGTGTTGTACTAATTTAAATTGATTAGAGAAATATTAAGTTAACGAAACACCAGTTTTTAAAATAAAAAAAAACAAAAGAAAATTCACCCCCTGTCTGATTGGTGGTTGCACCAAATCAGAGCGGAACCTCGCTCTGATACCACTTGTAGGACCGTTAGATTCGATAGAGGGGGGGGGAGGTGAATATCGATTCGAAAAACAAGAGTATAGGCGCAGCGGAAAAGTAAAATAGACATAGTTGTTTTACTTCGTTCGGAGCCTGTGACGACTCCTACTCGAAGGCCCGTGGTCCTTGACCACTTTCGTTGGGCAATCACTAGCAATTCGAAATAATGATTACAAAAGAACCGTACAGTGAATGCTAATGAAAACTAAAAACAAAATACCGACAAGAAGGGAAAAGAATGGAGCGTAGTGTCGGAGCTTTGTTGGCGTCGCACTGAACGTTGAGCAGCAAGACCAGCAGCAGAAGAATTCTCAGCTTGATTGTATTTGAAGCTCCTGCCTGGGGCTTCTTTTATATGCTGTTCCGGGCGCCTGGATCCCTTCCGGGCGCCTGGAATGCGACGTAGCTGCACAAACCGTGATGCTCCACGTGGCGACGACTCGGCTGGATATAATTTGCCTTCCGGGCGCCCGGATCCCCTCCGGGCGCCCGGACCACCTTGTTCCAGAAATCTCCTTTTTCCTGCAAAACAAAGTTAGTCCGAGGCAATATATATCCTGCAAAACAGATTATTAGCACATTTGTAATAGTATGAATTAGCATAAGTTAGTATGACTTAGATTCCGTCTTTCCGAGACCGGAATCTAGTCACGATCTCGACTTAGACATCCGAAATGGATCTAAGCCGGATCGACGCCTAATGTCCCCTTCCCGGGAACGCGTCCTCACAGTCACTCCCCTCCAGTGACTTACCTCACTTACCTGCCAGACGTCCGGTCAGCCCGTCTGCTTGGACTTCTCGCCAGCGTCCGGTCACCGTCGACCGCTTGCCAGCTATCCGGTCAGCCCGTCGACCTAGCTGGACTTCTTGCCAAGCGTCCGGTCAGCCCGTCGACCCGCTTGGACTTCTCGCCAGCTATCCGGTCAGCCCGTCGACCTAGCTGGACTTCTCCTGCACACTCGATCAAAGTGTCAGACAACAACAAGACTAACTTAACCTATTTGTCATTCATCAAAACCTAGGTTAAATCGTTAGTGCTAGCCGCACCAACAGGTCTATCTTTGAGAACACTGTTGCTCCTCTTTACTGATAAAATAAGTCATCGATCCTTGGAAGGGGGTACTTGTCCTTAGTTGCTACTTTGCTCAGCGTTCTGAAATCTATGCACATTAGCACGGATCTGTCTTTCTTCTTAAGGAACAACTCTGGAGCTCCCCGGGGTGAATGACTAGGGCGAATGAAGCCTTTGTCAAGTAACTCCTGTAGTTGTTCTTGTAACTCCTTCAGCTCTGTTGGAGACATGCGATACGGAGTTTTTGAAATTGGACCGGTTCCAGGGACCAATTCAATCTCAAATCCACTCATTTATTGGGAGGTAGTCCAGGTAGATCTGCTAGGAATACCTCGGGATATTCACAGACCACCCGAACCGCCTCTTTCTTACCTTCTTTCTGTTCTTCTGCACTTACTTGACTGGGGCTCCGGGCTTCCTACTGTCTTGTCTTCTATCTTGGCTGGCTTGAACTCTATAAACTCCTCATAGTGCTTGTTGGTGATAGAACTCTTCATAGAACTCTATCTGAAGATCTGCCCAGCTCATCTGATCGGCTGCTCTCTTGGTCTTTATCCTCTCCCACCACATACGAGCATCTCCGGATAGGCAGAAAGAGGCGCACTTAACCTTCTCGACTTCTGGCCCGTCAAGAAGCTCCATTATGCTCTCAAGTATCTTAAACCAAGCCTGGGCATCCCAAGGCTCAATCGTGCCTGAGAAGCTCTCTGGTTTCAGCTTCAGCCACTGTATAAGATAAGCTTCTGGTCTCTGGGGTGCTGTGACGGCTCCCAGGGCAGCTGGTGGAGTCTCAGTTACCACTGGATTCTCTGCAGTGACAGCTGGAGGAGGGGGAGGAACTGCTTGCTGGTTTGCCATCAGATTGGCAATCACTTGCTGCTCTGCTACTTGTCTCTAGAGTTAGGCAACAACTTCAGAGAGATTGGGCTCAGTTGATCTAAGCTCAGCGTTCTCCTGATCTTGGTTCTCAGTACGAACGGTACGAGGACATCCTTTTTCTTAACATCTAATTATGTAAAGAAAAAGACTTGGTATCCCCTCTCTAACCCTTCTAATCATACATAAATATGAATAAAGAAAAGGGAAACTAAATCTTTTATCTTACTTAAGCACTTAAAAAAAAATAAGTACTCTATACTGCAGTTAATAATAAGAAAAGCAGAATAAAGAAAGGATTTAAATACTTTCTTACTTAGAGACGGCGAGAATGATGCTGATGTGTGTGTGATGCTGAAGAATGGAACACTGCTCTGATACCAACTGTAATGACCACCCTTCTTACTACTACTACTCTCTAAGGATGACCGTTACCTAATTACTACTCTACTTACTAGTGTCACTTATGCTATTATTAGCGACACTTAGATTTATCACGATTCAGAGGAACTCCTACCGAAAAATTTCGACAGAATCTCCCCTCTACCGGTGACCAAATCCATAGTACATAAGATATATACGCAGCCACAGGCGGCTGGAACACATTTTATTCACAACCACGCAGTAATAAATCAACAGTAAAAGAAAGAAACTACTCTAGCAAAGCAACCAACTACATCACTCCACCAATAATACAAGTGAACTACTTACAAGTGTGGAATAAACTTAAATACAGTCTCAATCTCAAAATAACACTTAAGAAAATCTAAAAGAATTAAACAAAAAGTCTTAACAGTTTTGTCAGCTAATTCTAGATCTCTCCACATTCCAAACATCACACACCTTCATCACCACCACCATCCTGTCGCCTCCCTTTCATATCTTAGCTTTTCCTTTATCTGCAGTAGGAGGAAAGAAAACAAAACTATAAGCGAAAACGCTTAGTAAGTACTAACCTATCTCACAAAAACTTCGAAGTGCATGAAAGTAATGCAATAATACTGAAACTGTAATGCTAAAGCAAAGCTGCATGTACTCATGGTATACAGGAATAAAACTAAATACTAAACATGCTCACTAAATGACAGGAAAGTAATGAAACTACTACTGTAGGCTTAGAATTAAAGAACTAAACTTTTATTGATTCTAAGCATAAACCTGTTTCCTTTTCTTATATCCTTATACTAGAAATTAATCTTTTAATTTCTCTTTCACTTTCTTCTTCTTTTTATTTTCTTACTTTTCTTACTTTTCTTACTTTTCTTTTCTTTGTTCTTTTCTTCTTCTTTTCTTTCTTCTTTTCTTTCTTTTCTTTGGGCCCAGGCTTAGTACCATCTTTATTTTGCGCGCTCTCTAATAGTGACTGAGGTAGCGAGCCTCTAGTCCTATGAGGTAAAGACCTTGGTCTTACCAGGGCCAAGACCTTGGAATTGGTCACCTGGATTTGTTTAACGACAACCTTGGAAGTCGGGTACTAGCCTCTTACTTTAGTTTACTTGTTATCTCTTTTTAACTAGACCTTGGTCTTTTTCTTTTTACTAAGTTTTCTCATATCCCTTATTAGAGTTTATTGGAATTCTTTAGATATACCTAACAAGTGTAGGATTACAATTAACTAAGCATGCTATAAAAACAATACAAGGGAAACAAATCTAAACTCTCTCTAAGCATGTTATAAAATAAAACAACAGAAAAGCAAATCTGAACTTTCTAAACATGCTGTAAAATAAAGGAAAAGAAAGCACATCTGAACTTACTAATCATGCTATAGAATGGAGCAAAAGAGAGCTAGTTTGAACTTTTAAAACATGCTGTGATAAGAGCAAGGAAAGCTAATCTAATATTACTAATCATGCTATAAAATAGAGCAAAAGAAAGTTAATTCAAACTTGCTAATTATGCTATAAAATAGAGCAAAAGAAAGCTAATTCAAACTTACTAATCATGCTGTAAAATAGAGCAAAAGAAAGCTAACTTGGACTTACTAAACATGCTGTAAAATAAAGCAAAAGAAAACTAACTTGGACTTTCTAAACATGCTGTAAAATAAACCAAAAGAGAGCTTATTTAGATTTCCTAAACATGCTGTGATAAAAGCAAAAGAAAGCTAATCTAACCTCACTAATCATGTTATAGAATAGAGCAAAAGAAAGCAAACTTAATAACTGTTCATGATCAGGAAAACCAAGAAACTAACACTACATGCTTTAATTAGAGGCTGTCCTTGGATAAGAAATTACTCAAGCTTACTTATGAAAATTTCATGCTTAAGAACAAAGCTGTGAAATTCTGAATTTCAGGTTGAAATGCTAAGGAACTAAGCAACTGAAATGCCAAGCAACCAAATACTAGAGTGCTAGAAAAGTAGCACAACAAGCTAACTCCGAATCATAAAAATAAGGCTGTTCATGTTAACCCAGGAAGCTAAGAACTCGGAACTGAAATGCTGGGAACTAGGGTTGATCGGCCTCATTGAGTTGTCACAGGAAGGACCAAACAGAAATCTCAAAGAGGGTTGTTCGTTCTACCCGACAGCACAAGAAAAAGAAATCTAACCAGATCTTCTAATATAGAGCTGTTCTTTTCAAGTTTAATAGAAAAACTATGGCAGTAAATGCTCTAATCTGCATGGTATAAGGAACTAACAGTATAGGCAGAACATGTTGTCACCTGCACAGCCTAAGGAAATTAATAGCATAAGCAGGAAATGCTATAACCTACATATCATATGAAACCCCAATTCGGTAGAAATCTCAACCAAGGTTCGTCACCGAAAACATCCAAGCATGTAAACTCACGGCAAATTCAAACACAAGGAGAAACAAAACCTCAAACAAGGGATGTTCGGTCTGCTACAATTGGAGCATCTCCATTACAAAACTCAAAACTCTCATGCAATTAGGTATAACCATTCGGCTAGACAAACAGAGCAAGGAAGGAAAAACCCTAGCACAAAATTCTACTCGGCACTGTGAAAACCGGAAGCAAAGAAATCAAATCGAAGCTCGGAGCAACTCCTACCACAGGTGAGTAGTACTTACCGATGGTTTCTTGGACTTACAACCGAGAAGAGGAAGAAGGGGTTCCGGGTGGAGCTCGAAATCTCGGTCTCCTCTTGTGCTCGCGGGCTCTCTTCGACGGGAGGAACTCGGATCCGCAAGGTTCGCCGGAAGAATCCTTCGCCGGCCGCCGGAAGGAAGCTCCAAAGTGTTGCGTTTCCGCCCGAGACCAGCGACGCCGACGCACGAAGAGGAAGAAGTGAATTAGGGTTCGGGGAAAGAAATTAACCCTTTATAACCCTTGGTTTAATTCGATTCCAACTATGGCTTATATATACTTTATTCCCTACTTAGTTAACAAAGCCCATGTAGCTCAGCTGGTTGGGCCGTGTCTGGTTGGGTCAGTTCGACCCGAGGTCGTGAGTTCGAGCTTCGGTTTTGACAAATTTTTTGCCAACTTTCTTTCGTTTTGTAAAAATATCAAACGATCTCCAAAAATTACGTAAAAATACTCTAAAAATTCCTAAAAATCTCTAGAATATTTTAAAAGCATTTCCAAATATTTTTATGGACATTTGGAACTCAAAATAGAGAAAATTGAGTCGTTACAAGTCAGGACTACATTTGTTGCTGGTACTTGAATTCCAGATTCAACGATTGGCCAATACTCTTTTGATCTTAGAAAATTCTCCATCAGCATACTCCAATGGTCATAGTGACCATCAAAATGTGGAATCGCAGGTTGCACAAAATTATTGTCAAACGTCATTGAGTCTTGCTATTGCAAGTGTAGGACCGTTAGATTCGATAGAGGGGGGGGGGGGGGGGAATATAGATTCGAAAAAGACGAGTATAAACGCAGCGGAAAAATAAAGTAGACACAGATGTTTTTACTTCGTTCGGAGCCTGTGATGACTCCTACTCGAAGGCCCGTGGTCCTTGACCACTTTCGTTGGGCAATCACTAACAAGTCGAAATATGATTACAGAATAAGTACAGGAAATGCTAGTAATAATAAAGCAATACCGACAAAGAAAAATTAAATAAACACCGGAGGAGCACTTTTGTCGGAGCGTTGTTGACGTCGCACTTGAACGTCGAGCAGCAAGACCAGCAGTAGAAGAGTTCTCAGTAAAAATTGATTTTTGAAGCTCCTGCCTGGGCTTCTTTTATATGCTGTTCCGGGCGCCTGGATCCCTTACGGGCGCCTGGAGTGTGACGTAACTGCTCAAACCAAGATGCTCCACGTGGCGACGACTTGGCTGGATCCTTCCGGCGCCGGACCTCAGCGCCGGATCCTCCGCCCGGACCACCTTGTTCCAGAAAGACTCCTTTTTCCTGCAAAACAAAGTTAGTCCGAGGCAAATATACATCCTGTAAAACAAATTGTTAGCACAGTTAAAGTTCAACAGATGGATAAAGAGAGTATGACTTAGATTCCGTCTTTCCGAGACCGGAATCTAGTCACGATCTCGACTTAGACATCCGAAATGGATCTAAGCCGGATCGACGCCTAATGTCCCCTTCCCGGGAACGCGTCCTCACAGTCACTCCCCTCCAGTGACTTACCTCACTTACCTGCCAAACGTCCGGTCAGCCCGTCGACCCGTCTGGACTTCTCGCCAAGCGTCCGGTCAGCCCGTCGACCCGCTTGGACTTCTCACCAGCTATCCGGTCAGCCCGTCGACCTAGCTGGACTTCTCGCCAAGCGTCCGGTCAGCCCGTCGACCCGCTTGGACTTCTCGCCAGCTATCCGGTCAGCCCGTCGACCTAGCTGGACTTCTCCTGCACACTCGATCAAAGTGTCAGACAACAACAAGACTAACTTAACCTATTTGTCATTCATCAAAACCTAGGTTAAATCGTTAGTGATAGCCGCACCAATAGCAAGATGAAAGCTGTTGCTTCTTTGTGGCTCTGATACCACTGATACAATGGCGAGGAAGAAGAAAAAGAGATGTATTAGCACGGAAATGCAAAAGAGATGTATTGGAATGGAAATGCACTTCTTGTTGATGAAGAAATGGAGCCTATAAATAGGCTTTACATGAGGACTTTACAAACTCTATCTCCGATAAAGTAGGATCAATAGATAAGAATCAAAAGACTCGGACAAATCAAAAATGGCTAACACCTAAAGACTTGGACAATAGATAAAACTTTCAATAAAAAATATTTTAAATCTCAACAATTCCCCCACCACGACCAGATTGTCGGCTGCCACCTCCTGGCCGCCACCTCCACCGCCTTGTTCTCACCAACTGTCGGGTCTCTCCGCCATCCTCAACAGCTGACATTGACACCCGTCTAACTCTTCGAATATACGTCTAACTCCTCGGCCTCCATTGGAGAAGAAGAGTTTTGGTAACGATTAATTAAATGTTTTGATTAACATAGGTTTATTTTGTGATTTCGGATTAATTAAGATTAGGTTAAGTTGATTGGGTTAACTCATCAATGAATTGAGTAATAATCCTAATTACAGATTTAGTAAATCTAATTAATTAGTGTTGATTAATTTCTTGGTTAATTAATTTATAGTTTAATTGAGAAGTCGATTAAAGGTTGATTAATTAAGATAGATTGATTAACTATTAACGAAGAGTATGAGATTATTAATCAACGTTATATTATTAATTTAAATGATAAGTTGGATAGTTAATTAGGTTAGTTTAAATGTTGATTAATTTAGATTAATGGTGGGATTAGATGATTTAATTGAGGTTCCTTGATTTAAATTAAAAGAGTAATGCTTAATCGATTAAGGAATAGATCGATTAATGGATTGATTAATTCATTAGTAGACAATTAATTAATAAATAGGTTGCTTAATGGGTTACTTCTTGGTATATCTTACATGTAGATTCGAGCATGAGGTAGATCATTAACTTGAAGACAATTAGAATGATCTACAATTGAGGTGGGTAGTTTTGATCATAGTGCATGATTATTTACTGTCATGTTTTGATGAGGTCATAATTACTCACTTACCTTAAATCTATCCTATATTATATTGCTCCTGAGTTTGATACCTTATTGTTTGTCCTTATTGGTTAACCTATTATTGATAGCTATGTAATTATGTTTGTTATTCATGATTGTGTTTATATAGGTACATGATATTACCATAGTGTAGGACGTTGGATATTTTGCTAGACCCCTTGGTAGATGATTTAAATTTTTGCTTATTGTTAGGATGATCATACTGTAGTATAGGATATCAGGCATCTTGCTAAACCTTTAATTGTTATTTCATACCGTAGTGTGGTATTGAGTATCCTAATATACCCTTATTGTTATTTAGGCCTATGCCTATACATTAGCAAGGTTAGACCAAGGTGTGGCTATATAATCTTATATTAGATGTGATTATACCTTTTTTGCTTATGGTTACGTTGTTATATCCTAACGATCATTATCTCATATTCATGGTTGAGAGAGTTGTTAGTGACCATTGACATATACTCTGTCTGCCCATGAGACCATCCGTGGTAGAGCGTTTCCCCTTAGACATTGAGTAGTTATTTACTCTGTCTGCCCACAGGACCATCCATGATAGAGTGTTCTCCTGTAGACAGTGACTAGTTACATATCCTAACTGTCCATGGGACCATCCATAGTAGAGCATCCTCCTATAGTCAATATTTGTTATGTGCTTGCTATATGTCGGTCATGCATTTGTTAGTACATGTTTGGATGTACTATAGGTTCGCCTGATTTATTGGTTATACTTGGTTGAACATGTTAGTGAAGTGTTATGTTATTAGTTATACTTGGTTGAGCAGGTTAGTGAAGTGTTATGTTATTGGTTATACTTGGTTGAGCAGGTTAGTAAAGTATTATGTTATTGGTTATACTTTTAGTTAGTTGGTGATTATGTTAGGATACTTACGTTGGTTAGTAAGTATTTTACCTGAGACTGTATCCTTTGATCTCTTGATAGTATATTATTCATGTACTATCTTCTCTTATCCATTGAGTTGTTGTACTCACCACTCTTTACTTTTCCTTTGGCTTTCAGGTTAGCAGATAGAGGAAGTATTGTGTCACTCAGAGGTCCTAGTCGTCTGTTCCACTCAAGTTTAGATTTCTATATGAGTTGTTAGAGTGCTTTCCGCTGCTTATAGTTTTGGATTCTCTTTTTGTATTGAATGTTTATATCGTTGGTTATGCTTTTGGTTAATTTAATATGTTCATTTGCACATGCATACATACACACATTGGTATTTAAAGAAAAAGTTAACAAGTTTTTATTTTGCATTGATGTTTAATTGGCTCGATCTGAGTTCAATATCGTATTTCTCATATTGTCACTAGGGGGTACCATCCGATTTAGCGGATAAATATACCCTCGAAGTGTGACAAGATCGAGTGGCACTAGTGTGATTAGGCGATAGTGTCGGGCAGTTGGGTGGTCGGCAATCGATAACGCAGCAAAGACGGCATGATTGGGGCATCGCGAGGGGAATAAGGGTGGTGGCGCATGATGGGAGGGCCACGACGGGAGGGTTGGCGACGTTGACCCCTTGTGATGACGACGACTACGACATCATCAGTTGTCAGTCGATTCTTCGCAAAGGTGGGGAGGCAACAATGGTGAATCGAGAAGGGGGTAGGGCACGGGAGAACAGTGAAGAGAAACGAAATGAAATTAGGTTTCAATTTTTATAGTTAAGTTACTTTAATAATAACTTTATGTTAGTTATATTAATAAATCCCACTTAAGTGATAATCCAAATAGACTTTTCCTAAGTATAATAGATCTTTCCCCTTAAAACGTCTCATCCAAGCTCAGAATAAATCATAAAAAATTTCTAAATTTTTTTAAAAAATTCTATAAAGTTATTTCTCCAATAATAATTATTATTTAATTATCGTATCTTACAACTTAATGTTAACATGATCAATAGAATAAAATACAAATCCAAATTATTTAAGTTCTCTTAAATCATTTTCTATATTGATGTTTTTTGTTACATATTTTTTCTAACTTTAATCCACATTATCATTGCATTAAAAAGGGAGAGATTGTTGATGCAGTTTGCACCAATGGTTAAATTTAAGTTTTGATAAATGACAAATAAATTAAAATTAGGTGTTGTGTTATCTAACCTTATTACTAAGTATCTAGGACTTGACGGATCTGGAGAACCTGACATCAGGCTAAAATTCAACTAGATTTGTTGAACCTGATAGGTAGTGTGGAAGTCTAGATAGGTATAGAAGTGATCCGATATCTAATGGGAAATCCGGTTGGGTCCGTGAGACTTGATAGCCAGCGGAAGTTCAGTTAGATCTATGGACCTAACAACTAGTGGGAAGACCTGGTAGATCAAAGATGAGTCAAGCGATTTTGCATGGTAAGTAAGGTAAGTCATTGGAGGAGAGTGTTCCAATAAGGGCGAGTCCCAATTATGGATTTTAGGTGCAGGTCCAGTTTAGACCCATTTTGGAAAACTAGATTGAGACCGTGACTAGATTATGGTCTTCGAAAGATAGGATCTAATTAATAATGTCATTTCATTATTGTGTTAACTTTATTTTACAGGGTATAGTTTGTTATTTGGACTAACACATTTTGTAAGAGCAAAAAGTGACTTAAACCTCGGGTGAACAGTGATCCGAGGTGCCTCCTGTTCGAGTGGAGGTGCCTCGAATGCTTCGGTCGAAGTCCCTACGCGGAAGGGTGTGGAGGCACCTCCCATGCGGATGGAGGCACCTTGAAGCTTGGCGCTGGAGGTGCCTCAGAGAGATTTGAAGGCGCCTTCTAGAGGATAAATCCACAGGTTATGGGTTTTATCGATTCTGAAGATAAGGGAATAAAAGTTGTTGTTGGAGGCACCTCGGACACAGTTAGAGGCACCCCAACAATCCATATAAGCCTTGTTTGAGTAGCCATCAAGATGCATCTTCTCCTCGAACTACAAAGACCTTTCTGCTACTGCGAACATGTCTGATTATTGTTGTACTACTGCTTCCGGCAAATCGACACCAACTCCTGAGCGCTTCTGGATCCTCTTTCTACAAGTTGGCAACAAAGTTAATTACTACATCTCTTTATTATTTGTAAAAGGGAGTGTAGACTGTTACAACTTTCCTTTCTCGATTTTGAAAGAGGTTTATAGTGGATTGCCCTTGGTCCGATGGATCATAGGTCTTAGAGTAGGAGTCGTCGAAGGTTCTAAACCAAGTAACTCCTCGTGTTCGAATTCTTTGTATTCTTTTTGTTTATATTTCTATTTTATTCCACTATGCAGTTTGATTTTAAAACGAAAAAGATAGATTTTTTTAAACACGCGAGATTCATCCCCTTTCTTACGTATGCACCAATCATACAACCTCGACGTCTCTAATTGATTAGATTTTTCCTTAATCAATTGCCACGTAATATGAATGTTCAAACACATACAGAACAGCTCTTTTCGTCCATCTAATCGATTGGTAAGTTATATCAATCGATTCAACAGCTACTTATTAATTGCCCTAATCGATTCAAAAGCTTTTTGTTCATGAGATAAAGCAGTCTAATCAATTGCCCAAGAGATTTCCATAGTCTCTGTTCTCTCGTGAAAAGACTTTAATTGATTGCCCAATAGATTAGCCAAGACTTAATCGATTGCCCCCAATCGATTAAAACCCCTTTTGTTCTTCATGAAATACAACCCCCAATCAATTCCCAATCGATTGGAACTGAGCTTAATCGATTGGCTTTAGCCTAATTGATTCCTGCCTTAGTGTGCTCTCGTGAAAGCTCCCAATCAATTAGCCAATAAACCTAATCGATTGGAATAAGTCCCAATCAATTAGCCAATAAACCTAATCGATTGGAGTAAGTCCCAATTGATTAGACACTCTACCTAATTGATTGAACATGGGTAATTTGATTGATCTGATCGATTGCTCAACCCTAAGCTCTGATCTTGAATTTAGGATTCCTTTGTCTAATCCTACAATCATTCATGACTCGTTAGGACTTCTCATTGCCAAGCATTCGATCACCCTTAACATTCCAGGGCTTGTTCACCAAGTGTCTGATCAACCCCTGATCCACTTGAACTTTCCATCATATGTCAACTTCCCATTGGACTTTCTATCACCAAGTGTCCAACCAATTTTTTACTTACTTGGACTTTCCTTTGCCTATCCCGGTTAGGACTTCCACTACCTAGTTCCCAACTAAGTCTTTAATGCCAAGCCCTAGTAGGACTTGCACTGCCTAGTTACCAATTAGGTCTTCACTAACTAGCCTTGCTAGGACTTCCATTGTCTAGTTCCCAACAAAGTCTTCACTGTCTAGTCCTTCTATAACTTTTAGTTGCCTAACCTCAAGTTAGGATTTCTCGTTATCTAACTTCTAGTTAGGACTTCTCAGACAAGTATCTGTTTATCCCTTGACCTACTTAACTCTTCTCTCACATATTGTTAAACATTGAAACTCAAGCTTGAGTCAATTCGAGCTTAGTCAAACTAGTCAACCCAATAGATTGGCCAAGCCTTAATCAATTTCCCCAATTGATTAAAACCTCTTCTATTCTTTGTGAAATACAACCCCCAATTGATTGGAACTGAGCTTAATTGATTCCTGCCTTAGTGTGCTCTCGTGAAAGCTCCCAATTGATTAGCCAATAAGTCTAATCGATTGGAGCAAGTTCCAATCGATTAGACACTCTACCTAATTGATTGGACTTGGGCAATTTAATTGAGCTGATCGATTGCTCAACCCTAAGCTCTGATCTCAAATTTAGGATTCCTTTGTCCAATCCTACAGTCATTCATGACTCGTTGGAACTTTCCATTGCCTAGCATTCGGTTACCCTTAACATTCCAGGGGTTCTTCACCAAGTATCCGATCAACCCTTGATCCACTTGGACTTTCCATCTCATGCCAACTTCCCATTGCACTTTTTATCACCAAGTGTCCAGCCAACTTTTGACCTACTTGGACTTTCCCATGCCCATCCCCACTAGGACTTCCACTACCTTATTCCCAACTAGGTCTTCACTGACAAGCCCCAATAGGACTTCCATTGCCTAGTTCTCAACTAGGTCTTCACTACCTAGCTTTGCTAGGACTTCCACTGTCTAGTTCTCAACTAAGTTTTCACTGCCTAGCTCTTTTATAACTTTCAGTTGCCTAAACTCAAGTTAGAACTTTCCGTTATCTAACTACAAGTTAGGACTTCTCAAACAAGTATCCCGTTACCCCTTGACATACTTAACTCCTTTCTCACATATTGTTAAACATTGAAACTCAAGCTCAAGCCAATTAGAGCTTAGTCAAACTAGTCAAGCTTAACTCGAGAATGATTGGACCAATAATCTCCCTCTTTTGATGTTTGACAATATATTTAAGTTAGGGTAACCCATATGAGCCCAACTCCCTTCTTCATCCCATGCCAAAGAATAAATGAGGGTTTCCTAATTTTAACCCTACATTTTTCTTCTCCTTTGATATATATCAAAAATTCTTTTCGAAAGTCAATTCTTTCAAATTAACCCAATGAAAGTCTCATATCTTTCATTGTATCCTATGCTTAACCTTGAGTGTCCATCCATTATAATGAAGATTCCCAATTTCTATTGTCTCATCATCCTTATCATTAAAAAAAATTACAAATCTTGCCTATAAGGAGACCTCCCCCTTAATGTATGCTCTAATTTATATCATTACACCAACAATGATTTTGAGTTCCCAAACCTTTAGGAAACTTAAAACTAAGTCATGAGTTTAAAGATTCAATCTTGAATCTAAACTTCCCCTTTAACTCCACATTTCCCCCCTTTAACCATTTATTTCTTATTTTCATCATGAAAATTACCCTTAAATACTTATCAAAGTATTTCATAGGGTTATAAATAGTTAAATGACCTAAGTGTAGCTTAATTAGCTGAAGTAAACTTATTTCAGCCAAAATCACTATTGCCAATCGATTGGTTTCAAATACCAATTGATTCCAGCACTACTTAATCGATTGGTTTAAGCTTCCAATCGATTCCACATGTATCAATCAATCACCTTATCTATCTTGCGAGCTTCTATACTTCTAGAAATTCACTACCAATCGATTGTCCAATCGATTGGTGTGAAGTAATCGATTGATCCAATCAATTATTGTAACTATATTTTTTTATTTAAATTTTAACTGAAATTTAGAAATCCATAAATAATTCTATGATTATCCAAAAGTCATGAAACTTTATGTAGACATTACTTATATTATACACTGAAAATATCTCTCATTTTCAAAGACTAACATTAAATTGGAAAATATTGAAAACTTAAATGTTCACTCTAACTTTGTATTTAACTAAGCAATGATGATTCCTACCAATAAATAGACTTCACTAAGGTTTTTCAAAATAATTTTAAAATAATTTTAAAAAGTAAATTTTCGACCATGATCTTTGGATCAAATCCACATGTCTTGTATATTAGCTTTTCCCATGATCATAATCATTTATTTTGATGAAACTAAAAGTCAATTAGATGCACTAAATCAATACCATGAGTCTTATTCATCCTCCTAACACCTTCCTTGTATCTAATGTGACTCGACACACATAAGCCAACTCTATGTTGGTGCAGGAAGCATCCGACGATCGAACCCAAGTTTTGATAATGACAAAGGGATTCAAAGTTAGGATTCCTTGTTATCTAACGTGCTTAAATGAGGTTTCAAGAAAAACCTAACTGCGGTTAGGCAGGTGAAAATCCTAAAGGGGTGGTAACCTTAGGTCCTAGGGGGTGGTAACCTAGGTGAAGGAAAAATCCTAAGAGGGGGGGGGGGGTAACCTTAAGTCCTAGGGGGTGTTAACCCTAGGTGGAGAAAAACCCTAAGGGGCGGCAACCTTAGGTCCTAGGGGGCGGTAACCCTAGGTGGAGTAAAATCCTAAGGGATAACCTTAGGTCCTAGGGGGTGTTAACCCTAGGTGGAGAAAAACCCTAAGGGGCGGCAACCTTAGGTCCTAGGGGGCGGTTACCCTAGGTGGAGAAAAACCCTAGGGGGCGGTAACCCTAGGTCTAGGGGGTGGTAACCCTAAGAAAAAAGTCCAGTCGGTCTGGAGGACCGGACTGGCACCAGGTAATCTCTCCTGAGGGGAGTAGGTGAGGACGCGTACCCCATAGAGGGAACAGTAGGCGTCGGGTCGACCTAGGATTTCAGGTCGGAAATCTGAAGTCAGACCCGGACAATCCATTGACTGTCGATATCATTTATCATATTTCTGTGCTAACTTTGTTTTGCAGGGTTTGTGTTTGGGACTAACACATCTTGCAGGAACAAAGGAGCACATTTAACCTCGGATGAACAGTGTCCGAGGCGCCTCCATGGGGCTTGTAGGCGCCTCGGGTGCTAGCCGAAGCTAGCTATCCAGAGGCACTGGAGGCGCCTCGGAGGAAGCTGAAGGTGCCTTGGACAAGGCGTTGGAGGCGCCTTAGAGCAGCTTGGAGGCGCTTTCAATGGGATAAGGTGCGACCAGATCAGAGTTGATCCACGCGTGCGACTTGGCAGCCTGGAGGCGCCTCAGATAGGCTTGGAGGCGCATCCAGCAGTGTATAACAGGGGACCTCGAGGCAGCAGTTAGAATAAGACAAGAAAATCAATCCTTATACAACCAGCTGCTAGCGAGAAGTTCCGACGAAGCTGTAACTTGACGCCGACGATCCCAGAGCTCAGAATCTACTTTTAATCTTGTCGTTGGTATATTTCATTATTAAGTGTACTTGAAATTTTAACTATCTTTACGAGATTATAGTTGTTGCCCAACGTAAATGCTCAATGAGCGTGGGCCATGGAGTAGGAGTCGACACAGGCTCCAAACCAAGTAACTACTTGTGTTTGCGTGTGCTCTTTTCTTTACTTAATTCCGCTGCGTATTTTCGACTCTGTTTTAAATCGAACGAAATAGCCACAAGGGCTATTCACCTCCCCTCCTCTAGCGCTTCTCGATCCAACAATTGGTATCAGAGCGGGGTGGCTCTAAATTGGTACAACTACAGTTCGAGCATTTTTTTTCGTCGCTTTTTCATTCGATAAGGGCAAAAATAAATTTCAACTACACCTTTCATTTTTTCCCTCCAAAATTAATTTCAAAAAATTCATTGTCATCTTTTCACCATTGGTCTGCATTAGTGAAATATCACATTTTCAAAAATTTATGGTAATATTTTTTTAAAATTATTTTAATAATATTTTATTATTATTTTATTATTTTTTCTCGAAATGCCTGAATTACTATTTCTATCTTTTTTCCCGCACTACTAATCCAAGACCAAGTCTTGGAACAAATTTTTTTGTGCTTATTTTGCGAGATTCCTTCTTAATGGCCTACGAAGATCGGTACAGCTCCACATGCCTATCACTTTTTTCCAACAAAAATTTTAGATACTAGAAAGACCAGATGGAGCACCAATTGAAGACCGAAGTAGAAATATGGACTATAGTCCATTTTGGATTTATTTTCCCCACCGAAGAAGGTGTACCCATCATCTGTGACAAGTGGGATGCACAAACAATAAGAACATTCGAGGCAAATGAAAAAGCGACATGGATTCTCCTATGCGAACTAACAAATTCAGATCTTGATCGAGTTGGAAAATTCAACAATGCTAAGGAGCTTTGGAAAAAAGTGCTCAAGCTTCATGAAATTCCTTCAGAGTCAGAAGATCAAGATAAACTAGAGTTTGAATTCGAACACGACTTTCCAGAATCAACCTCTGAACCAAACTCAGAAGAATCGGATCAGACTGACTTCATAGCACTAATGGCCAGAGAAGAAATTGCTAAATCTAAGTCTGAATTCGAGACGGCAACAGTCAAGGGGGAGGATCCTATCACGGATCTAAAAGGTAAAATTGTAAATTCAAATTGTAAATCTCTTATAACTTGTTTTAAGTGTAGGGAGAGAGGGCACTATAGAAACGAATGCCCCACTCGTAAGACTCGACCGGCACAATCGGAGGAGAAGGAGAAAAAGATCAGGAGAGGGAAGAAACACATTAAATGATCCAAATACAAACAAATGGGTCACTGCAAAAGACAATGCCCAGAAAGAAGACCCAAGAATCCAGAGGGAGAAATCAAGGTTAGTACATTTACATTATATGAAAATCCAGTTTTTACAACACATGATTGCACTAGTTTAACTAATCTTGCTTGCTCTAGTACAGATTTCTCTTCAAAATTAGATATGCATGCTAATAATGTAATGAATAAAATTAATTCAAATAAAAATAAGAAATTAACTCTTAAAAAATTAAAGAAACTGTAACGACCCGCCTTCTGGGTACTAGGCTGTAAGGCGAATCGCTATAGTTAATGCTAAACTATACTGTGCGGAACGCTGGGCTAATTAAAATTTTGCTAACTATTATCTTTTAAAAACTAATCTGAATGTTCTAGGTGTACCTAGGAGTTGTACACATGCTAGGGGAGGGAAACTGAACTTCCCAACTGAGCTAGGGACTAGAAACTAACCTTCCTAACTACCTACAAACCTGTCGATCGATCCACAGATCGATCGAAGCTGGGGAGCATTCTGTTCCCAACTGGATCGGTTGGCAGACCGATCCAGGTGTGGCTGGATCGGTCAGCAGACCGATCCAGGTATGTCTGGATCGGTCGGCAGACCGATCCAGGCACCCGAAACTCTCTGGAACACTACTGTATCGTGCTGGATCGGTCGGCTGACCGATCCAGGAGGATACAGTAGCCTACTGTATCTGTCTGGATCGGTCGGCTGACCGATCCAGTGACACTTCCCAGGCCCTGATCGGTCTGGAGACCGATCAGGGTTCTGATTTCAGCCCTGAACTCTGATTTCAGCACTTGTTCGTGCTAAAATCTCACATATGAGTTATACACTACATGAGGAACATTCTTATGACATAAAAACTAGTATTCTAACATAATTACTAACAACTTAAACCAATCTTCCATGAGTTAAACATTCTAGCATTTCAAAAGTGCATAAAACACGAAAACTAAAACTAATGAACTGTAAAATGCAATAGTAGGTGCAAATCCCTAGAGGATCTTTTATTCCAGTTCCTGCCACACACATCTTGATCTGCATTGTCCTCCAGCCTCCACTGTTAGTCCATCTTTCCTTTACCTTTATCTGCAGTATAAGGAAAAGTAGAATCTGTAAGCTTAAAGCTTAGTAAGAAACCATCTACCTCACAAAAACATGCAACGATGCAAATATGATTTTAAATCATGCTATTTGAAAAGAACATACTGAATATACAAGCATGGCATGGCATGGTATCGTACAAAGCATGGCATAACATAAGCTGAACATAAGCTATCATAAGGTATAAACAAGGAAGAGCTAAACTGAAGCTAAACTGATACTGAAATCAACCTCAACTAATATAACCAGTTTTGAGTTTTGAAAACTATTTCATAATAAGTGAAAATACATAATCATGCTGTTTGGGCCCGGCAATTGTACTTGCTGTGCGCGCATCCCTAACTAGACCCGGGTTTGCAAGTCCCGAATTTAGTAGGGTTAACTAGATTATCTAAACCTAGAGATGACTGTGGGAGTCCAACCCAATGGATATCTGATCCAGTACAGTGCCACTGAAAATAAAATACTGAAAATAGCTAACTGTTCTAACTTGCTGTTTCTAGGTTATCTGAACCTAGAGCTAGGTTGTCTGAACCTAGAGGCGACTATGGGAGCCCACCCATTGGACCGTAGCCCCATATAAGCTAAAATACACTGATTTACTATTTTAAACGCTTCTAATGCATTTAACTGAGCTATTAAACATAACTGAGGTGGTATTTAGCTACACTAACATTTTACCGAACACTTGGTGTGCTCCAACTCTCTCCTCTAATAGGGAGGTCACCTCTAGGCACCCGACAACGTCTAGAATCTCCAACTAAAGGAGAACAACGTGTCCGACCCGTCTAGAGGTGCTCAACTAGATCCCTAATCCTCGAGGAGGGTTTAAACACACCCCAAACGCCGGAAAAACCTGCATATAGCTAAAACTAATGCGTAGGAAATCAAACGGAGCTATTATACTGCAGGTGAGGGGTTTCTTACATCCGGTTCGTAATTTCTTACGATTCTATTCGCTAGAATTCCGGTGGAGTCATCTTCTCGACGATCCGCTCACGTCTTCGCGTTCCTCTCGTGGAGAAGAACCTTTTCCGTGTTGGAGTCGCTGCCGGAAGATGATCCGATGGTCCTTGGGCTTGGGCGCCGAGAGAGGAGGAGGAGGAGGTGTGGGCGGCGGTGAAGTTTTGGAAGAGGAATAGGTCACGGTGAAAATAAAACCAAATAACTCTTCACCCTATTAATCTTCCTATTTAAATTAAGTGATTAATTCGGCCAACCCAACTATAAATATACTTGATTCCCTTTTCTTTTAGCACGGCCCTGCTGGGTTCAACCGGTTACTAACATTATCCCTAAACCATAGGTCTCGGGTTCGATTCCCGCCTAAGCTATTTTGCGGTTCTATTTGTTTTTGCTGCTTCCGCTACTCGGAAAATTCCGGAAAAATATCTAAAAATTCCAGAAAAATCATAGAATGTTTCTAAAAATAATTTGAGAATTTTCGGGCATTACAACTCCCCATACCTTATAAAAAGTTCATCCTCGAACTTAGAATAATTCTGGGTACTTCTGTTTCTGACTCCCAAGTTGCCTCTTCTGCTGTGTGACTGTGCCAAATGACTTTGACTAATGGTACTTCCTTGTTCCACAATTTCTTAACTGCTCGGTCTATTATCTGAATAGGCCGACTATCATAGCTGAGGTCTTCGCGGATCTGTACCGACTGGGGCTCAATCACCTGGGTGACATCTGGGGTATGCTTCTTCAACATGGAGACATGAAATACGTTGTGGACAGCTGACATTTCCTGGGGTAGCTCTAGCTCATATGCTACCTTGCCCACTCTTCTGCTGATAAGGTATGGTCCCACATATCTGGGAGCTAGCTTGCCCTTCTTCCCAAAACGCATGACTCCCTTCATGGGAGCTACTCTGAGGAAAAGATCCCAATCGAAAACTCTAGGGGTCTCAAGGCTGTATCAAGATAGCTCTTCCGACGGCTCTGTCGTCTCTATCCTCAGACGAATCTGCTGTATGGCTGTGGTATCTGCTACTAGATCCGTCTCAAGCTCTAGTTTACCTCACCACTCTCATACCCAGATTGGTGATCGCACCTCCGCCCATAGAGAGCCTCATAAGGTGCCATGCCGATAGTGGCCTGATAGCTATTGTTGTATGCAAATTCTGCTAAGCTCAGATATTTGCACCAACTTCCCTTGAAGTCTAGGGCACACGCTCGGAGCATATCTTCGAGTACCTGATTTACTCGCTCTGTCTGACCATCTGTCTGCGGATGGAATGCTGTGTTGAACTTTAACTTCGTGCCCAATGCTGACTGTACACACTCCCAGAAGTGTGATGTAAATCTGCTGTCTCTGTCTGAAATAATGGTACGTGGGACTCCATGAAGTCTGACGATCTCCTGGAGATACAACTGAGCTAGCTTCTCCATGGAGTAGGATATCTTGATAGCTAAAAAGTGGGCTGATTTAGTCAACCTGTCGACTATTACCCAGATGGCATCAAAACCATTCGTGGTTCTGGGTAGTCCCACTATGAAGTCCATAGAGATATCCTCCCACTTCCATTCTGGAATCTGTATAGGCTGCAGAACTCCTCCTGGTCGCTGATGTTCTGCCTTGACCCTCTGACAGGTGAGGCAGATGCTAACATATCTGGCGATGTCTCGCTTCATCCCGGACCACCAAAAACGTTTCTTCAGGTCTTGATACATTTTGGTGGAACCTGGATGCATTGCGTAGGGAGTCCTGTGAGCCTCATCTAAAATCTGTCTCCGTAGCTCCTCCTGATCTGGAACACAGAGTCTGTCACCAAAATACAACACCCCGCTATCGGACACTCTGAATTCTCTACTCTCTGATTCTGCTAGCCCTTGCTTGATTTTCTGAATTTCAGGGTCCTGCTCCTGAGCTGACTGAATATCACCAAGCAAGGTAGACTCTAAGGTCATAGTAGAGAGCTGTCCAACGATGAGTTCGAGACCGAAATCTACGATCTCCTTCTGTAGGGGCGGTGACATAGCTGTAAGAGATAATAAGGTAGCACTGGATTTTCTGCTAAGTGCATCTGCTACCTTATTGGCTTTCCCTGGATGGTAGAGGATGTCTATATCGTAGTCTTTGACCAGCTCTAACCTCTGCGCTGTCGCATATTCAGATCCTTCTGAGTGAAGAAGTACTTCAGACTCTGATGATCTGTATACACTCTGCACTGAGCTCCATATAAGTAATGTCTCCAAATTTTGAGAGCGAACACTACTGCTGCCATCTCAAGGTCATGAGTAGGGTAATTCTTCTCATAATCCTTGAGTTGTCTGGAGGCATAGGCGATCACCTTGCCATTTTGCATCAGTACTGCTCCTAGTCCCAACTTAGAGGCATCACTATAGATGTCAAAGCTGCTGGTGTCGTCTGGTAGAGCCAAAATGGGAGCACTGGTCAACCTCCTTTTTAGCTCGCTGAAGCTATTCTCACAGTCCTCTGTCCACTGAAATTTTCTGTTCTTTCTGGTAAGAGCTGTCAGTGGGGAGGCTACCCTGGAGAAGTCCTCTACAAACTTCCTGTAATATCCTGCTAATCCCAGAAAGCTCCTGATCTCGCTGGCGTTCTTAGGTCTCTTCCAATTACTTACTGCTTCTATCTTACTGGGATCTACCATAATACCATCCTTGGAGATGATGTGACCAAGGAAGGACACCTGATCTAACCAAAATTCACATTTCGTGAACTTGGCGTATAGCTGGTTCTGCTGAAGGGTCTGCAATACTAGTTTCAGGTGCTCTGAATGTTCTTCCTGAGTTCCTGAATAGATAAGAATGTCATCGATAAACACAATAACAAACTTATCTAAATACTCCCGGAATACTCTGTTCATGAGATCCATGAATGTAGCTGGAGCATTGGTCACGCCAAAGGGCATGACTACGAACTCGTAGTGTCCGTATCTGGTTCTGAAGGCTGTCTTCGGTATGTCCCCTTCTTTGACCTTCACCTGATGATAACCTGATCTGAGATCTATCTTAGAGAACACTGCTGCTCCCTTCAGCTGGTCGAATAGATCATCGATTCTGGGAAGGGGATACCTGTTCTTGATCGTGACCTGATTCAGTGCTCTGTAGTCTATGCATAGCCGCATGCTTCCATCCTTCTTCTTCACGAACAGTACAGGCGCTCCCCATGGTGAGTGACTAGGGCGTATGAAGCCCTTGTCAAGCAGCTCCTGTAGTTGCTCATGAAGTTCCTTCAGTTCTGCTGGAGCCATGCGGTAAGGCGCCTTGGAAATAGGATTGGTGCCGGGGAAAAGCTCTATCTCAAATTCAATCTCCCTGACTGGTGCTAGGCCTGGTAACTCTTCAGGGAAGACTGCTGGGTAGTCACATACAACTCGGACCTCTGCTAGCTGTT
Organism: Zingiber officinale; assembly: GCF_018446385.1. Lineage (NCBI taxonomy): Eukaryota > Viridiplantae > Streptophyta > Magnoliopsida > Zingiberales > Zingiberaceae > Zingiber > Zingiber officinale. Next base: position 107,503,874 of record NC_056002.1, read on the forward strand.
GGCCCTTGTCCTGGCTGGTATTGACTACATGTGCTAGGTACCCCGTACATCCTGAATCCATCAACTTCTGTGCCTTCATTGCTGAGAGAAATTTTCTGGCTTTTCTCTTTGGTTCTCCGTGGTATTCAAACTGTATTTCTGCTTCGGGTTGGAATACGACTTTCTGTTTACGGCACTCTATGGAAGCACCGTATCTGATCAGAAAGTCCATCCCAAGGATGACGTCATAGTCAGTCATTTCTAGCAGGATCAGATCGCAAAAGAGTTCCCTGTCTGCTATAATGACTAGCACTGCTCTGAGCCAGTGCGTGGATGCCATGACCTCTCCTGAAGGTAGTGCCGTCAGAAACTGACCACTGAGTACCTCTGGGGATATTTCCAATTTTTCGGAGAATATCCTGGCTATATATGAATGGGTTGCCCCAGTATCAAAGAGAACAGTAGCACTATACTGAAAAATGCTAATCTGACCTATGACGACTGTCGAGGCATTGGCTACGTCCTCTCTGGTGAGTGAGTAGATCCTCTCATTCGCCATAGCTGGAGGGGCTTCTAATCTGCCTTGGCTGATATGTGGACCTTCTAGAGCGGCCTGCATCTGATACAACTGAGCTGGCTGGCCTACATACTGAATCTGCTGTGGCTGAGGAAGACCGGTCTTGTTCGGGCACTGCTTAGCCATGTGCCCCTCCTGTCCACATTTAAAGCATCCTCGTGTGCCCTTGCGACAAACCCCTGGGTGGAATTTCCCACAAGTGGCACACTTTGGATAACTGGGTCGCTTGCTGGATGGTCCTCCTTTTGAGTCGCTCCCTGATTTGCGCTTGCTGTTGGAGTTCCCTTTCCAGTTAGAGCTGTGGCCTTGCTGTTTCTGGGTGTGAGAGTTTCCTTGGCCTTTGGACTCTGAGGAGACTTGCTTCTGCTGCTTTATGTTGTTCTGGTAATGCTCTGTGGTCAAGGCACTGCTCACCAACTCCTCTGTGGTTTATGGCCTATGTATGCCACTAGCCACGTTCACTGCTATCTCTGGCCTCAGCATCTTGAGCATCAACCGGATTCGTTCCTTCTCTGTGCCGACTAGCTCTGGGCATAAACGAGCCAACCTGTTGAATTTCTTCACGGCTTCCTCAACTGATAGGTTGCCCTGACGAAACTCAGTGAACTCGTCGTAGTGGCGGTTTGTAACCCGCATATGAAAGAATTCCTCGAAGAACTCCTTCTCGAAGTCAGCCCATGTCATCTGGTTCACTGGGCGCTTCGTTCTGATTCTCTCCCACCACATGCGTGCGTCTCCTGTCAGGCAGAAGGAGGCACACTTCACCTTCTCGTGTTCTGGCCAGTCCAGAAGCTCCATCGTGCTCTCTAGTGTTTTGAACCAGGCTTGTGCATCCCATGGTTCACTAGTGCCTGAGAAGTTCTCTGTCTTGACCCGCTGCCACTGGATCAGATAGGCTTCCTTTCTTGGCTCAGCTGCTGGGGCTGCTGGTGGAACCTCCAAGACTACCGGAGTAGTCAAATTCGGTTCCGGGGTGACTGTGGGAGTACTCTGCTGATTAGCCTTTAAGGTGACTATTTCCTGTTGCTGTTCAGCTAGCTGCTGCTGTAACTGAGCCACTAATGCTGTAAGGTCTGGAGGAGGCACTGAACTTCCTGCCTCTTGCTGGGGCTCAGTAGCTAATGCCCTTCTAGCTGGGCGTCCTCGTGCCATTACTAAAGACATAGAGAACATAACATAACTAAGGTAATTGCAGTTATATAACTACTGATATCATGTTAAAAGACTAGCACAGACAAACAGGCAATAGACATATAAACATGAACTGTAACTAGAAAGCAAGAAACAATAAAGAGAGTAGAGGTATCCTTACTTGGAAGCTGCAGGTACAATGCTGATGTGTGTGTAGGAAGTATGGAACACTGCTATGATACCACTCTGTAACGACCCGCCTTCTGGGTACTAGGCTGTAAGGCGAATCGCTACAGTTAATGCTAAACTATACTGTGCGGAACGCTGGGCTAATTAAAATTTTGCTAACTATTATCTTTTAAAAACTAATCTGAATGTTCTAGGTGTACCTAGGAGTTGTACACATGCTAGGGGAGGGAAACTGAACTTCCCAACTGAGCTAGGGACAAGAAACTAACCTTCCCAACTACCTACAAACCTGTCGATCGATCCACAGATCGATCGAAGCTGGGGAGCATTCTGTTCCCAACTGGATCGGTCGGCAGACCGATCCAGGCACCCGAAACTCTCTGGAACACTACTGGCTGACCGATCCAGGAGGATACAGTAGCCTACTGTATCTGTCTGGATCGGTCGGCTGACCGATCCAGTGACACTGCCCAGGCCCTGATCGGTCTGGAGACCGATCAGGGTTCTGATTTCAGCCCTGAACTCTGATTTCAGCACTTGTTCGTGCTAAAATCTCACATATGGGTTATACACTACATGAGGAACATTCTGATGACATAAAAACTAGTATTCTAACATAATTACTAACAACTTAAACCAATCTTCCATGAGTTAAACATTCTAGCATTTCAAAAGTGCATAAAACACGAAAACTAAAACTAATGAACTGTAAAATGCTATAGTAGGTGCAAATCCCTAGAGGATCTTTTATTCCAGTTCCTGCCACACACATCTTGATCTGCATTGTCCTCCAGCCTCCACTGCTAGTCCATCTTTCCTTTACCTTTATCTGCAGTATAAGGAAAAGTAGAATCTGTAAGCTTAAAGCTTAGTAAGAAACCATCTACCTCACAAAAACATGCAACGATGCAAATATGATTTTAAATCATGCTATTTGAAAAGAACATACTGAATATGCAAGCATGGCATGGCATGGTATCGTACAAAGCATGACATAACATAAGCTGAACATAAGCTATCATAAGGTATAAACAAGGAAGAGCTAAACTGAAGCTAAACTGATACTGAAATCAACCTCAACTAATATAACCAGTTTTGAGTTTTGAAAACTATTTTATAATAAGTGAAAATACATAATCATGCTGTTTGGGCCCGGCAACTGTACTTGCTGTGCGCGCATCCCTAACTAGACCCGGGTTTGCAAGTCCCGAATTTAGTAGGGTTAACTAGGTTATCTAAACCTAGGGACGACTGTGGGAGTCCAACCCAATGGATATCTGATCCAGTACAGTGCCACTGAAAATAAAATACTGAAAATAGCTAACTGTTCTAACTTGCTGTTTCTAGGTTATCTGAACCTAGAGCTAGGTTGTCTGAACCTAGAGGCGACTATGGGAGCCCACCCATTGGATCATAGTCCCATATAAGCTAAAATACACTGATTTACTGTTTTAAACGCTTCTAATGCATTTAACTGAGCTATTAAACATAACTGAGGTGGTATTTAGCTACACTAACATTTTACCGAACACTTGGTGTGCTCCAACTCTCTCCTCTAATAGGGAGGTCACCTCTAGGCACCCGACAACGTCTAGAATCTCCAACTAAAGGAGAACAACGTGTCCGGCCCGTCTAGAGGTGCTCAACTAGATCCCTAATACTCGAGGAGGGTTTAAACACACCCCAAGCGCCGGAAAAACCTGCATATAGCTAAAACTAATGCGTAGGAAATCAAACGGAGCTATTATACTGCAGGTGAGGGGTTTCTTACATCCGGTTCGTAATTTCTTACGATTCTATTCGCTAGAATTCCGGTGGAGTCAACTTCTCGACGATCCGCTCACGTCTTCGCGTTCCTCTCGCGGAGAAGAACCTTTTCCGTGTTGGAGTCATCGCCGGAAGATGATCCGATGGTCCTTGGGCTTGGGCGCCGAGAGAGGAGGAGGAGGAGGTGTGGGCGGCGGTGAAGTTTTGGAAGAGGAATAGGTCACGGTGAAAATAAAACCAAATAACTCTTCACCCTATTAATCTTCCTATTTAAATTAAGTGATTAATTCGGCCAACCCAACTATAAATATACTTGATTCCCTTTTCTTTTAGCACGGCCCTGCTGGGTTCAACCGGTTACTAACATTATCCCTAAACCATAGGTCTCGGGTTCGATTCCCGCCTAAGCTATTTTGCGGTTCTATTTGTTTTTGCTGCTTCCGCTACTCGGAAAATTCCGGAAAAATATCTAAAAATTCCAGAAAAATCATAGAATGTTTCTAAAAATAATTTGAGAATTTTCGGGCATTACAGAAACAAAGTAATATCTTAAAAGATAAAATAGATAAGTTAGAAAAGATTATTAATAAGTTAACTAATCAACAAAATCTAGACTTGGATTATAAGTCTAAAGTCAAACTTAAACACTACAAACCAAGCTATAATCAAGTACTTCTTATTTACTAAAATTAATTTAAATATAACTCAAATCTAATTTATAAATTTAAATAAAATTATCAATAATTTAGGGAGAGGCTCCAGAATAGCTGGCACCTCCAAAACTAACTTACCCGACAGGGTAACCAAAAGCAACCTACCCGGCAGGGTAATTAGGATTAGAATAAAAAGGGACAACATTTTAACTTGACTAATGGTACCGGTGAAGTTTTGGATGACAGTACGTTAGGGAAGCTTAGTCTATGCATGTCTAGGAAGATATGGCTTCGACCTGGTGCATTTGACTAAGTGGAACTGACCGAAGTTACCCCTTACGGATCCTAACTAGTTAGACCAAGGTTTTGTACTAAGTTCAGTGGATAGGACTATTTGGAAAACCTCGAAGGCATGGTTACTCTAATGATGTCCAAGTGACTCACTATAGCCCAGAAATTTATCCAAAGAATGCTTATTTGTTGAGCCCAAAACTAAACCTGAATCTAACACAAAGTTAAATCAAACCATATAATTGAACCTAATTCATCTCAAAAAATTATAGAATTCCCTGATTTGAAATTTAGATCGGGTGAGATGATTAATAATTAAATTAAAATAATTCAAATCAAATTACTAAGTAATAATTCAAATATAATTAATAATTAATAATTAATAATTCAAATTAAAACTGTTAAAAAAACTTATTTAAAAATCATTTTATAAAATTATTTGAAAATTTATTTAAAAATCATTTAAAAATTATTTGAAAAATTATTTTAAAATCATTTTAAAATTATTTGAAAAATTATTTAAAAATCATTTTAAAATTATTTGAAAAATTATTTTAAAATTATTTGAAAAATTATTTTAAAATCATTTTAAAAACTTATTTGAAAAAATATTTAAAAATCATTTTAAAATTATTTGAAAAATTATTTAAAAATCATTTTAAAAAATTATTTGAAAAATTATTTAAAAATCATTTTTAAATTATTTAAAAATCATTTTAAAATTATTTGAAAATTTATTTAAAAATCATTTTATAATTATTTGAAAATTATTTAAAAAACATTTTAAAATTATTTGAAAAATTATTTTAAAATCATTTTAAAAATTATTTGAAAAATTATTTAAAAGTCATTTTTAAAAACATTTGAAAAATTATTTTAAAAAAACATTTTAAAAATTATTTGCAAAATTATTTTAAAATCATTTTAAAAATTACTTGAAATTCAAAACTTATTTTAAATGCAAAGACAACTCCATCTCACGCTCACTCATAAGCTAAACGTGCGTGTTAACCTAGAATGGGTGAGATGGAAAATTAGGTAAATTACTTCCTTTGGTCCTCCTCATGCACCTTGGCTTGGCTTCCCAATAATCTCCTAACCACCAAGAGATCTCCATCTTGCGCATAGGCTGCTCCATCATTTTCCTCATCGCTTGAGGAAGAGGAATGAGAAGTAATTTCTTCACTAGAGATACTCCCATTATCTCTCACCACCATAGTCTTCTTATTCGGGCATTCGGATGCAATATGACCTTTTCCCAAACACATAAAACACTTGATATCCCTACTCTTAGAAGTGGAAGAAGAGGTAGTAGGAATAGGCTTCTTAGTGCTTGCTGCCTCCTTAGAATTTGAAGAAGAACCCTCCTTCTTTGGCTTGTCCTTCCAACTTGAAGAGTAGTTTGGAGAAGATGATTTCTTCATAACGCCCTTTCTCTTTAATTGTTGCTCTATTTTCATTGCTTGATGCACTAAGTCGTCAAGCTCCACATAATGTTGTAACTCCACAATGTCTCCAATGTCTCGGTTTAGGTCATGGAGAAACCGAGCCATGGTAGCTTCCCTATCCTCCACAATATTGGCCCTAATCAAAGCCACCTCCATCTCCTTGTAGTAATCATCCACACTCCTACTCCCTTGGGTGAGTCTTTGCAATTTGTTGTGCAATTCCCTATGGTAGTGGGAAGGCACAAATCTCCTTCTCATCAAAGTCTTCATTTCGTCCCAAGTGTTGATAGGATGCTCTCCGTACCTTCTTCTCTCCTTTTGCAATTGATCCCACCAAATTAAGGCATAATCGGTGAACTCAAGGGCAGCCACCTTTACTTTCTTTGCATCATTGTAATTGTGGCATGAGAAAATTTGTTCTATTTTCATCTCCCATGCAAGATATGTTTCAGGATCATTCCTCCCTTGGAAGGAAGGTATCTGGACTTTCACACCTCCTAGATCATCTTCTCGTCTATGGTCTCTACCTCCTCTTTCACGTCTTCTTCCCCCTTCATGCCTCCTTCTTTCTCTTGGTGAATCATAGAATGGTTCACTTTGACGAAATTCTTCATGATTAGAATTGCCCCCACGGTTCGAAACTTTTTCTTCTTCAAGTCGGTCCATCCTTTTGTGTATTTCTTCAAGTTGTCTTTGAAGTATTCTCTCAAATTGTTGAGTAAGTGCCTCCATTTAAAGCCTATTAAGATCTTGCCTAGGGGAATGAGGTGATTTTTCCCCACTCATGCTTGTAAAAAAAAATAGAAGATGACAAGGAAAATTACAAAAGAAATGTTAGACGGACCTCACCACTCTACTCACGTAGTTGCACTCAAATTTATCCACTCAGCTTCCTTTATAAGCTCTTAAGGAAAGAACCTTATCAATATCTTTCTCAAGACAACAAGTAGACAATCAAGTGAATAAGAAAGCAACAAGAGAAATATGAGTAGAACAAGAGAAATAAACGGATAAAACGAGAAATTCAGCAATGATCAAGAGCAATGGAAGCAATATATCTTTGAATTCAGATTTCACAAAGAAAGAATATTGAGTCCTTTTAATTCACAAATCCTCCTCCTTTTTTTTTTCTTTTTTTTTTCAATCAGAAATCAATGACTCTAATGATTCTTTTTTTCTTTTTGTTTTTTTTTCGAATTTTCCTTCTTTTTTTTTTTTGAGTTGAGGACCCAAATAGCGAATAGAAATTTATGATAGATAGGGACGAAGAGATCAACAAAGATGAAAACAAGACACAAACCTGAAAATCAAGGAGCCAAGGCTCTGATACCAAATGATAAAGAAACCTTGTAAATGGATCGCCTTGAAATTCAGCTTGGGGAAGGGTATTGACGCCACACTCAAGCAAGATGAGAAGGTGAGTGATAAGTCATGGAGTTTTGATCGCCACAAGTTGCCTTGATAAGATCAAAATTAGTTCTTTGCCTAAGAACAAGAAGGAAGCTCTCACAAAAGAGGAACTCAAATTTTCATTCAAACTTACATGATTTTTCATACAAGAGTTCTCCTATTTAACATCCCTTAAGATCCCCTATGCACTAATTATGCAATAAATATCATGCTTGCATGCATGGATTTTATTATCCACTAATGCAACCACTAATCCCTAATACTAGCTTAATGCAACCATGCATGCATGGTATTTGTTATACTAGCATAGGAACTTTCAAAAATGCATTAAAAACCCACAAAGGACATCAAAAGTCACTTTAGAACCCCCCCCCCCATGCATGCACACGAAAATGGTCCTCATGTCGGTCCAATTTCACTTTCAAATTGAAGGAATGTGATCCACTTAGTTGTTGCCTCCATTGTGCATTGATCCTCCTTTTCCTTGAGCCTCATTATTAAGCCTTCCAAAGCTTGCTTCATTCTCTTAGTCTTGGATCTTGTCATGGGTCCCCCAATTCCCTTCAATGCCTCTTCTTGGCTCACATCAGTCCGACTACAACCTGGTGTAGTACGCCAAAAGATACTATCGTCCTAAATATATATATATATATATATATATATAGTGTCCCATCCTCTCTCGACTTCTATCTGTGTATCTGTATGTCTCTCGTTTTATATCTATAGGGTCGGTACTAGAGAATCGTTAAGGTAGCGAACTTTTTTTTTTCTTTTAATATTTATTGTCTCTCACATAGCTTTAATATAAATATATATTTTGTCTATATTATAAATTATTTTATATAAATCAATTTTAATTTAACTCTAACCTGAGAGATCATGATTAAAATACGAGGAAGGTCTAATTTAATTTAACAAATACATTTTCAGATGCAATTGTAAATTGTTTTATATATATCTAACTCTTACGAGAACAATAGTGATATAAAATACAAGGTCGAAAATTAGGTTCAGGTGAGCCCTATTTCGATTGGCTGGAATCACCCAGACATTCAGAGCAACAGAGGAGTGAGAGAAGATGATGAAGACTGATGGAGGTACCCTCAAAGGAGATTGAATGCGCCTCCGAGGCGCGCACGCACCTCCTCCACCTTCGGGCAGAAGGTGCCCTCCATAAGCATAGAGGGCGCCCTCCATAAGCATAGAGGGCGCCCTCCATGAGTATGGAAGGTATCCTCGGCTAGTCAAAATAGTCGTTCACAGTGGATAAAATTTTATCCACTGCGCCTCACTGGAGGCGCTCTCCAAACCCTTTTGAGGTACCCTCAAGCTGCGGATAAATTTTTTCAGGGATTATAAAAAGACTCCTGGACCTAGGAATGTAGCAACAACTTGTGTATTTATTTGCTAACAATAGTCTGCGATGTTAGTGTGTGTAAGAGGCTTTTCCGCCTTCACCAAAAGAGATTCTTAGTGAGCTTTCATTTGCCTTAGATTAACAACCATCCCGGTTGTAACCAAGTAAATTCTGAGTCTCTTTCTTTTAGTTTCGTATTGTTTATTTTTATGTTATTGTTGCTAATCTAAGTCGAAAGACGAGAAAGGTGCTGTGTTTTAGTGTTTCATGCAACTCAACCCTCTCCAGGCGGCCTACCCGGTCCTACAAGTGATATCAGAACCTAACAGCTCCAGGAGGACTAACCGTCGAACGAAGCACATGAGATGGTCAGACCAAGCCTCTACCCACCAAAATTTGAGGGGGAGTTCGCGAGCTAAAAAAGAGAATGGAGGTATTTTTCAAAACAGACTTTGATTTATTATTAATAATGGAATTTGGTTTTGAAGTACCCAAGGGCAAGGAAAAGTTTCAATGGACGAAGATGATTTTACAGAAGATGATTTTCAAGACATGTTTATTGATTTAAGAAATGCAGAAAATATCAATACCATTGGGTCTCAATTAGATGATATTAATGAAAACATGAATGCAGATGATATTAGAGGAAGTTATTACTCAATGTTTGAAGAAGCACAAAAAGAGTTGTATTACACTTGTACAAATTTTTCTATATTCAATTTTTTAGTCAAGTTAATGCATGTGAAGGTGTTAAATGGTTGGAGCAATAAATCTTGTGATATTTTACTTCAGTTATTGCAAGAGACATTTCCCAAACCGAATGTGATTCCAAACTCTCATTATGAAGCAAAGAAAATGTTAAAGAGTTAGAATTGGCATATGAGAAGATATATGCATGTAAGAATGATTGTATATTATTTTGGGATGAGCATGAGAATAAGGATACATGTCCGGTGTGCAAGGAGCCTAGATACAAGTATGATGGGATGAATAAAAAAAAGAATGCTCAGAAAATTCTTCAATATTTTCCTTTGAAGCCCAGACTTAAGCGGTTGTTTATTGCAAAACATGCAACAAAAGATATGAGATGACATAAAGAAAAATGGATTGAAATTGATGGTGTATTAAGGCATCGAGTAGATAATGAATCACAGAAAGAATTTGACATATCACATGAAATATTTGCTAGTGATCCATGAAATTTTCGTTTAGGGTTGGCTATAGACAGTTTTAATCCGTTTAAAAATATGTCAAATGCTTATAGTATGTGGCCTGTTATACTTGTAAATTATAATTTGCCACCATTGAAAATAATGAATCCATCATACTTGATTATGTATCTTTTAATTCCTCGACCTAAATCACCTGGGAAAGAGATAGATGTATACTTATGACCTTTGATCAATGAACTGATGGAGCTATGGGATGATGGGGTGGCAGTATATGATGCATCGACTAAACAAGTATTTTGATTACATGTTGCTATGATGTGAATCATTCATGACTTTCCAGCATATAAAATAGTATCTGGATGGAGCATTAAGGGTTATAAAGCATGTCCAGTATGTGTAGTTGAAACTAAATCTCAAAGATTATGGAGTAAAATATGTTATACATGCCACCGTCGATTCTCAAATGTGCAACACCCATGGCGCAGAAATAAAAATTTCAATGGAAAGATTGAATAAGAAGGACCACCATGAAGATTTAGTGGTTATGAGATTTTAGCACAGTTAGATACATTACCCCAGGTGACATTCAGTAAGCATCCACTACAACAAAAACATTAAAAGACAACGGTTAAAAACCATTGTCGTAGGCCCTTTAAAATCGTTGTAATTGGCAGTGTTGTTAAATGTGCGGTAAAAGGTAACAGTTTAAAACAGTTGTCTTTGACCACATTAGACAATAGTCATGCAACGGATTTAAAGTGTTGTCTTTTAATACTAAAGACAACAGTTCTGTAATAGTATAAAACCGTTGTAATTGCCAGTTTAGCAATCATTTTGATCGCAGATATGCTTTTGACAACAAATACACTGTTGTCTTTCTTCAAAATTTAGTTTAAAACCATTGTCTTTGTATACTTTTCACAACGGTTAAAAAACCGTTGTCTATGTTGATTAGAAAATGTATCGCGAATAGATAAAATATTTTTTTTGCACACAAACTGGTACAACATATATACATTCACAAAAACCATTTTCAACATATATACATTCAGTTGTCTTTAATACATCTCTTGTCTCAACCAAAAACTGGTACAACATATAGGTACATTCACTTAAGTTAAGTTTATAAACTTCTACAATTACTACAAGCTATCCAAACATGACCACGAGTAGTATCCAATCATGACAACCACAAAAGATGAAACCACAAAATTAAGTTTATCAGACCACAACCATGAAAATTAACTTGTCCTTTTCTGAATAGATCAAGTCAGGATGTGCAACAATCTTCATGTACTGGTCCTTTTTCTGCATACAGAATTTCATAGACTTAGCTTGCAAACCCAGCTTTCTCCCTTTTCTGAAAATAAAATATAGTTAAAGCCATAGAAAAGTAGAAACATGCATGTATAAACTGATAAACATTAAAAACTGATAATTGAAATGGATAATCTAATAAACCACTACAAACTAAAGCGATAATTGAAACAAACAAGCCCCGAAAGTAGAAAACCAAATTATAAACTTCTTGCAGCTTTCCATCTTTTGCACAGTGGAAACCAAATTGTGAAGTACATAAATCTGGACCTTCTGAAATGTTGAAGTTAAAGAATGACCAAATAAGCACGAGAAATGTTGCCGCTTCACATTTTCATGACTAGTCAAACAAGTAAGCACGAAAAAAGTTGATGAATATATAAACTTGACATTATATCTTAAACCATGTATTATGTGAAAGCAACTAGAATAGCTAACAGCAGCAACAGAAAGAAGGAATCATAGAGGAAGTCATGTACCTTATGTCTCAACATTACAGCAGCAACACTCTAGTAAGATCTCAAAGCTTGAGGATGTGCAGTTTACATAAAAATCACAAAGCAGTATATGAAACTAGTTTCAACATTATTTCTATAAGAAAGCAAGAACAAACTAATCCATTAAACCATCTAAATTGTTAATCACTTTATGTAATCCAGAATATGATTTTCTAAACTGATAATTACTACCACCTAAACTTACAATCACTACAAACTTAATTAACTGATAATCTGACAAGTGTGTTAGTACTACAGAAATGTGTTTACTAGCAAATGATATATATGTTTGAACATCTCAAAATCTTAAGATGTTGGAAATCACTTCATGCATTTCAAAATAAGAATAATAATAAAATAGAGATGCTCTACCTAGATGTCCTACACACTAAAGTTTTAATAATCATGATGTTTCCAGTGGCATATCTGTTAGGATCAGATTATGTAATTTGCATTATATGCAAATACTTTCTGAATAGATCAAGTCATTGTATGACTTTACATACCTAGTCATAAATATAGTCTTGTATGCATTCTTCTCACTCAGAACGCACTTCATCAATTTCTTCTCTGGAGTACTGTGTTTTGATGAACCATGAACAAAGACATAGATTAGATTAGATTAGTAAAAAACAATCAAAAGATGATAAGTGCAAAATGATAAACACAAATATTTGCGAAAATTGAGAATTGAATGCCAAAAATTACTATTGATCGAAGTGAATCTCTCTCGATAGTTTCCACTGTTAGTTAGAGCCCTAGAGCCAATCATTTGATGATTGCTGTATGGCCTCATTGTATCATATTCTTATATATAAAGACATTTGGTTTTGGTTATTATGCTTACTTGTATTAGTGCCAAATAAATTAAGTATAATAGCGTCCTTGAGTAGAAGGTTCTTATCTATATCAATTGATTGGTTGAATCGATAGTGAGATGATATAGGGAACACTACTCTTAATCATTCCTAGTCGAGTATTAACATTCAGGGACAATGTTAATGCAATAAGACTAGCATGTAGGTCAACTCGATGACTTGATCTCACAAGTCATGGATATAGAGATATCAAGTTGACACATGGGTATGTATTGGAGAATGTATACTGAATGACCCGTCATGAGAAAGTATCATGGATCGTTATATGAGTGTCATATACTTTCTCATGTGGCTATTAGTATGACTACTAGTCCTTGGACCTGAAGTCACCATGGATCCCTACATAAGGAGTTACGTACTTTGGCCTCGTCAAACGTCACCCGTAACTGGGTGGACTATAAAGGCGATTACTGGGTATGTAATGAATTATGCAGAGGGATGTGAGTGATATAGATGAGATCTATCCCTCCTATATGACGGGAGCGACATCAATATTCTTGATAGAGTGAGACCACGAAGTGCATGGCCATGCCCAAATGAGTCAATATGAGATATTGAACTCATTTGATTGAGTGAGTCTACTTGGAGTTCAAGATTTAGATTGATTAGAGGATGATACGGTCTATGCCTCACATTGATCAATCTAGATGTCTAGGATAGAAGGACAATGTCATATGTTGTGAGGAGTCACAATTAGTAGTCACAAGGTGATGTTGGATCTCAACATTCTTATAACTTGGGTAGTAATGATGTGTTGCTAGATACCGCTCATTACTTATGCTTCTAAATGAGTTTAGGAGCATTGCCAACGTTATAAGAACCTATAGGGTCACACACAAAGGACAATTAGATGGAGATTATGTTCATATGATGAACCAAGAGGATTAGATTCATGTGATGAATCAAATTGGATTAAGAGTAATCCTAATTGAACTAATTGAGTTGGACTCAATTTGATTAATGTGTTCAATAAGTCTAATTTTGATTATGACTCATTGAATCAATTTAATTAAATGAATTAGATTCATTATATTAAATTGGCTTGAATCAAATGGTTAGATTAGATCAACCAAGGGAGAGAAGTGGTCAAGTTTGACTTGACTTAAGTAGGAAGATGAAGAGTCAAGTTTTGACTTGACTTTGACTTGACCAATGTCACATCATCAAAGCTTCTTCATTTGGTCAAGTTTGACTTGACCAAATGCCACCTCATGGGAGTTACCAAGAGTTGTGACTCTTGATATTCCATGGGAGTTACAAGCCATAATATGACCGGCCACTTAAGCATGAAAATTGATTTTTCATTCAAGTGAATTCATTCCATCTTCTTCCTCAAGCTCTTCTCTTCTCTCCCTCTCCTCCCTTGGCTGAACCACTTAAGATGCTAGCACACCTTTGTTTGGTCTTCTCCACCTAGTTTGTTCGTGTGGATATGCATAGAGGATCGTACACTTGACGATCTCGAGATCCGACGAATCTTTGGACGAGCGGGATTGCGAAGGGCATCGCATCAAGGGTAAAATCTCTCAACCATGTAGTTCTAGTGTAGATCTAGAGGTAAGAAACTAGTACTCGAAATTTTATGAAACTATTTTACTTCGTACGGATCCGGTGGCTTGGGGTTCAGGGTTTCCGCAACGCAAAAAGGCGATTTTTGCGGCCCGAAAAATCCAATAGTGGTATCAGAGCCACGTGCGAAGTCTTGTACGAGTTTAATTTGTATTTTTATGAAAAATATCAGTTCTGTAATATTCTGTGAATTTCCTATTTTTATTTTTTTTATGGGTATTTTTCTCGTAGAATTGAATCAGAAGTGTTTAGACACTTGTAGGCTTCGGCTACCGAGAAGATTTTTTCGAAACGACAAGGTTTCACCCTAAATATTTTTGGGACAGCGGGCTAAGGTGCTATAGGATCGCTAAGGAACACTCGTGATGGTTATATCGTGGGTAGGAGCGCTGCCCCTGACCCCGAAAGGGGCTTCGTTCCGCGATTGCGCCCGAAAACCCGCTTAACGGGACTGCCGGGAATTTTACTCATAAAAATTGTAGTAAAAATTACAGAAAATTATAGAAAATACATAATTTAGAATTATGTATTATTTTGTGATAGTCATGGACCAAAAGACCCAAATTGGATTTGAAAATTGTGTTGTAATTCATATTACGGCCTGCGCGCCGTCATTTGTGTTGTGTGTGTTGTATACTTGATACGCGACCTGCGCGTCGTGCCTCTCTTTTTATTCTTGTTGTAAATTAGTTTAGACTCGAATGTAACTTGAGTTTTTAAATTTGTAATGTACAAAATTGGAGCGGTGGAAGGTCCACTCAAGACGGAGTTACAAGAAGGGCGCGAGCAACACAAGGTGGTCAAAGGAAGGAGCTTGAGAAGCTGTTGACCCTAGGTTGACCATCCGATCTTCTCATTGGCTTGAGAAGATCGTAGTAGGGCCATGACTAATCATAAAAAAATATTTAATTAATTTCTTGTGTGTGTATATGTGATGCATGCTAGTATAGTAATTAATTAGCGCCTTAACGATTAGATTAGATCTAAATTGTGTACAAGATGCACCCTATCGATTAGATTAGATCTCAATCACGTCAACTCAAATGCCTACCATGACGTGATACCTATCACTACCTCGATCACATGTGTTGTTGAATCTGCCAAAGCAGAGCAACACATATTATCTTGGTAGGGTACGGAGGGGCAATCTTGGTCCCGCCTATCAACGCATGAGTGAGTACAACTCAATTAGATTGAGTAACTAGTTAACTCAATTGGATTGAGTTTAACTATAGGAATTTTTCAAATAGTTGGTAGATAAGTCAAAATCACATTTATATTAACTCTTGGGCGTATTAGCCAAAGCTAACTCAAGTTTTAATATAAATGCAGATCTTGATCCTATAAACAAGAGTTGCATAGAGATGTAATTGGTAATTAGTTATCTACCGATCATACTAAGTCTTGGGAAATTTAGCCAAAGCTAACTCAAGGCATAGTATGATGTGGATCTTGTCCCACTTGAATTATAGAATTCAGTGGGAGCATCATTTAGTTAAAGGCCTAATTAAATGATTAAAAAGAATATGATATTTATTTTCTGCATTTTTTTTGTTGTAGATAACCATGATGTCAAACACGAACACCTTCTCTCTACGTTCTGTCCTTGACAAGGACAAGCTCAACAGAGCAAATTTCCTGGACTGGTACAGGAATCTGAGAATAGTTCTCACCCAAGAACATAAACTGTACGTTCTAGAGCAGCCCATTCCGGAGGCTCCTCCTGCCAATGCCACGCGAGCAGACAAAGATGCTTATAAGAAGCATCAAGATGACGCATTAGATATATCATGTCTAATGCTCACGACCATGAACTCTGAGCTTCAGAAGCAACATGAGTTAATGGGTGCTTATGATATGGTTGAACATCTTCATCAACTATATCAAGGACAAGCGCGGCACGAGAGATTTGAGATCTCAAGGGTACTATTTCAGTACAAGATGTCAGATGGGACTCCCATAGGCCCATATGTACTCAAAATGATTGGGTACATAGAAAACCTACAGAGGTTGGGATTCTCACTTGTCCAAGAGCTGGCCACTGACCTGATCTTGCAATCCTTACCGGATAGCTATAGTCAATTCGTTCTAAACTACAACATGAACGAAATTGACAAGCCACTGCCCGAACTACTTAGTATGTTACAAACTGCTGAGCTCAACCTTAAGAGGGTTAAGCCCAACTCTATTTTGATGGTTCAGAAACACAAGGGCAAGGGCAAGCCTAAAGGCAAAGGAAAGTCCCAAGCCAAGGGCGAAGGCAAGGCACTGAAGCCTAAAGGGGGGGGTCGCCAAGGATGCTACATGTTTCCACTGCGGTCAGACCGGGCACTGGAAGAGGAGCCGCAAGGTGTACCTAGAAGATCTTAAGAAGAAGCAAAGTGAGACTTCCACTTCAGGTATATATGTTATAGAAGTCAATCTATCTATTTCTTCATCATGAGTATTAGATACCGGATGTGCTTCTCACATTTGTACTAATGTGCAGGCGCTGAGAAATAACAGGGCATTGACGAAGGGTGTAAAATACCGGAAAATAGGAAATATTAATAAGGGAATTTTTCAGAATTTTTGGAAATTTTTCGGGAATTTTTCGGAGCTCGTATGGACGAGTTCACGGGGATAAAAATAGGGCCCGGAAAAGCCTGTTTTGGCTACCCCAGTTAAGCGAGGAAATGTTTATAATTACATTTCCTTTTTCCTTTTTATTTTCTTTATTTGTTTTCTTTTTCTTACCTTGCTGAAACCCCCCGACGCCGCGACCTTCTCCCCCTTGCGCCCGACGCCTCCGAGTCCTAACCGCCGGAGCACTAACCGCCGGTCGCGGCGGTTTCTTCTTCCCCTCTGCGTACAATAGCCCTCGGCTAAGGCTTTCACCTCTTCCCCTCGCCACTGCCCGGCGTCCTAGCCGTGAGATCCCGATCACTGGCCGCCGGCTCTCGGTCCCCGATCGCGACCCCGCCGGTCTCCCTTCTGCCCTAGCATCTCCACCGGCCGCCTCCTCGGTGTCGAGATTCTTCTTCTCCTCTTCCGAGCGCCGACAGCCGACCAAGCTCCCTTGCCCTAAATCTGCCGACCCAGCACCGCCATTTCTTGACCTAGCCAGTCATTAGAAAGCTTGCTGCCATTGTTGACGAAGCCTCAGCCCTAGCACGGTTGCCGTGAGCTCTAGTTGAGGTCGCAGGGTTCTGCCGAGCCCTAGTTTCCACTGTCGAGTTCCTTCTTCACCAAATCCTTACGCTGTTAGGATTTGGGTTTTTGGCGGTGTACACTGTCAGCCATTTCTCCGGCCACAGAAGGTCACCAGCAGCTAGTTGTGAGGGGTGTTTGAGTTATACACAAGGAACTGCCACCGTAGAGGTAATGGTTATGTTTTGGGAACATAGTTTGGAAGGAAAATTGATGATTTGGTTTGTTTGTTTTGTTCCCAGCAGTTGCCCCTGTTCCGGCAGCCCTCATTTCAGCAGTAAACGATTAGCAGCAATCAGTGGCTGTGATTTGAGGTAAAGTGTAGGATCGTGATACATTTTGTAGTGAAATTGAATTATATGGTTAGTAGGTTGACTTAGGGTTTTGCCCTAAATAGTTCTTAAGAATTTATTTAGCTATTTATGTAAATTGTAGCTAAATAAACTATATTTATTTGTTCGTGACTTAGGGTTTTGACGCGAGACGAGTATCTCGACGTTGGCTTTGGACCGGATACGATCCTTTCTATTGGAGGCGGGTACTTTTGACTTATTGTCTTTGATATGCTTAGTAATGAATTTAACAAGTTGCATTAATTGTGTTTCTTATTTGTTCGGTTAATCACAACCCAATACATGTTACCTGTTTGATTGGTTGTTTGTTTGCATCTCGTATTGATCTCGTACCTGATTTTTCATGCTTATGGGTAGTGATAAAACCATGTTTCACATGTTCAGGGCCTAGGTTTGATACCTTATTGATCAGTATATCTTGATATGATTTATTCACTATGGTGCCCATTGTTATATGTCCAGAGGTTGGTTTAGTATATTGTCATGCTTAGTGACATGCACCATTTGCATGATCGCATGCTGTGCGATAGATTGCTCCATTATTATTGAGCACATTGTCAGTTTCATCACTGTTCGGTGCTCCGTTGTGACGCTCATGGGTAGCGTGATACAGCGTGGTAGCACGTCAGTTTGGCTCTTCCGGTGCTCCGTTGGTCCGCTCATGGGTAGTGTGACGCAGCGTGTAGCACGTTAGAGATCCCTCCTCGTCATAGCGTACCGGGAGATGAGAGGATTGCGCTCCCCCATTTATGATTTGGGGTAGGAGTACGTGTGTACTCCGACAGCATCCCGTCCACTCGGTCACTCATCAGGGGTAGTGATGCAGAGTGCACGGTTGTCACAGCTCTACCCACTCGGTCCCACTTTTGTTGTGAGTTGACTGACTGGCGTCAGGGGTGACCATGACATTGGCATCATATGCATGATGCATTTATTGTTTGTGATTGTGTTTGCTGCATTTATATGCTGCATATTGTTTGGATACCTATGTTTGACATGCATACAGGTCTTCTATACCTTTCGGACTGTTTGTCCTTATACCGGGTCCTGGTTAGTACAGATTCTCTCCTGCTACTTCGGTTTGCATTTATCTTTATTTTTATCAGAAGATTGTACGCATGATTAGTGCTAGGTGTTATTTCTTTACTTTGCATATCAATTGTACCTGCTGAGTGTTGGACTCACCCCGCCTCCATTGTTGTTATTTTCAGGTTGATGCTGTCAGGAGGGAGTTCCAGTCGCTAGTCCTCACTGCACGTAGTGCTAGATCCCTGCAGACCTCGAGGGTTTATTTACTATTTGGTTTGGTTTTTATTTGCTTATGTGTGTACTTGGTTATTTAGATACTTGGACATCGTATGTTTTTCTTTTGATATTGATGGATGTTCTATTCGATATGTTTTTACTACATGCCTGCCTGGACGGCAGAAGAGGTGAGTTTCGTCGGATTTGAGCTTTACGAGTGTAGTTGAGTAGGGTGGATTTCGAGTCAGAGTACTATAGTTTGTGGTTACTATTATTAACTGCGTGGTTGTGACAGCCAGAGGCTGAATATCTATATAATCTGCGTGGTGATTGTTTTTATTTATTGTTATTATTCCAGCCGCCTGTGGCTGAGGTATGTGAGGATGTAGAAAAGTTTCAAATTGTCCACCGTACAGGGGAGATGCTGCCGAAATTTTCTCGGACAGGGACTCCTCTGGGGCGTGACAATTTAGTGGTATCAGAGCACAGGTATACGATCTTTTGTTTTCGTATTTTTGATGTTTGGGATAACCTGATACCAATTTATTTACTTGGTTTCAAAGCGCCAAGTTTGGCGATACTTGTTGGATTTTTGTATTTTGGATTTTCGAGATTTATCTGATACCAATTTATTTGGTATCAGAGCGGGTTATGATACTTGCTTTTGGTTTTCTGGAGATTTATCGGATACCTGTTGTTGGTATTCTGGATATTTGGGTTAGCCAGGTTTGCGAGTCAAACTGGGCATTTTCGGATTTTCGATATGGTTATGTTTCGGATTTCCGTTTCAGATTTATATGGATTTCCGGCGATTTTCTCGTTCGGAATTTTGAGGTCAGAAGTTGGGGACTGGACAGCGATGGAACATCTCCAGACGGCAAATAGGTATGATGTTTAATTTGATAGTTATGACATCTATTAGCACTTTATCTTTATTACTTGTCTGGTTGTTGTAGCCATATTACATGTGATGGGTTAGCCACTGATCTTGGTCAACCCTAATAGAGATCAAGGATTATAGTCTCTGGTGATTTTTCATATCATATCATCAGTAGTTTTAGCTTCTGTTACTACTATTAGGAGATGGAGGCACATATCAGCCTCTGCTATTGTTAGCTGGGTAATGGATGATACCTATATATTCCTGTGGACTTAGCCAGTAGAGTTTTTTATACTCATATCTTTTGGATATTAGGGTATCCGATACGATGAAAATTGGTCATTGGAGAGTTATCATGTTTGATCATTGTTGAGAATGATTTGAGGTTGAGGGATATTGGGAGATCAGATATTGTGATGTGTTGATTTTTAATGATTTATGAGAGTAAATGTTATATGGTTGTCTGATGATCTATTTCTAGATTTTTGTTTTGATGATCTATTATTTGGGTTGTCGTTGATGGTGACATAGTGAGTGTTATGTATGATATTCACAGGTTTGATGATTATAGTTGGTGATCAGATATAGATCGGGTGCTAGAGAGTTTACGGTTGAGTGTGCCTATGAATTTTAATAAATCTGGTTAGTTGTGGTTAGTTAACAGGATAATAAAATTGATATTTGCTTCCTCTGATATTGGATTATGTTGATAAATAATGATTTGATGTTTTGAATGTTAACTTGCTCTCATGGGGAGTAGAGACTTATTCATCTGATATTATGTGGACTGATATTTTTGAGGATAAAAAAAATGAGAGTGTCTTGATGTTCTTGAATTCTGACTTTATCTTTTGGGGCGTACACATTTATACATATGATTATTGTGGGTTTCTAGTCGATTATACCCGAGTGGTTAGACATACATGTCTGATTGTTTATTGGAGGTATTTTGTCAATTAAAATTATGTTGTGGAATGTGCACATATGTTTGAGTGTTTTATTGGAGGTATCTTATCAATTTAATATGAGTTCTTATATGTGCAGATGTGTTGGGTGTAATATTTGAGGTATTTTGTTTATTATATGATTGTTTTGAGAGTATACTCGTGTCGATTATGATTTGTTGGAAGTATTACGTTGATTATACTCTTGGCATAGGTGTACATATGTCATGTGAGTGTTGAGGTATATTGTTGATTATACCTATGTTAATATATGCACACGGGTTCGGTAGGTGTTGTTGTAGGTATTACACTGATTTATACCTGTGCTATGAGTGTGTTTGATGTGTACTAATTGGATGATTATGTTGATCATACCTATGTTGTGTGCGCACGTGTGTCAGGTGCATTGTTGGTAGTATCATGATGATTCTACCTATGTTGAATGTAGAGTGTAAGTGTCTACATTATGTTATTGGTTGTATTATCCTGTCAATTAATTCTTCTATTAGTGGGTGACCGATCCACTAGGATGATGATAGAGTTAACTATGGATTTGATTTGCTTACTAGGTTGTTATACCCTAGGCTACTCACATTGATCTGTGGTTGAGTGATCTCGTGCAGTCTCTAGTTGGATAGTTAGGTGCCTTGGACACTTATGGATTGTTTGTGGTGGAACGGAGTTCCCACATATACATATTTCGGATTGCTTATAGCGGAGCATTGCTCCCATATCTATTGCAGATACATGTTATAAATTATTTGTAGTGGAGTGTCACTCCTACATATTAAGGATTTCTTGTGGTAGAGCGTTGCTCCCACATATGTGGTATTTTCTGTGATGGAGCGTTGCTCTCACACTGGAGGATCTATGCTTAGGTGATTTGTATCGTTGGTGATCATATTTCAGATTTATTGTCGAGGATCTTATGGATTGGGAATGTCTGTGATACGGACATTATGTGTATTGGTTTTACCATTAGGGCTTGCGGAGCCTTAGATGTTTTCATGGACTAGATGATTTGGGTATCCCTAGGATATTGGATCATAATTCGTTATCGTTATTGATGATGTGGTGTTTTATTCCTGATCTGAGGTGTATCACGTACACTATCTTTGCATAGTTCTAGAGATGTTTCGACTGAAACGTCTAGATGTGAAGATCAGTAGTGCGTATTTTGGTTGTCTTCTGTGAGATGTTTGAGACACACGGTCATCAGTAGGAGTATACCGTGGTTCCACAGGAGATCGAGGTTGTTATCGTTGGGAGTAGACAGAGTCTATAGAAGAGGCTCGCAACTTCCTTTGTTTGGTTCGATATTTCCAGAGATACATTGAGGGTTTCTCTCGGATAGCTATGTCACTGACACGCCTAACCTGGAAAGGCGTGAAGTTCACTTGGACTAAGGATGACAAGACCAGCTTCTAGGAGCTGAAGCGGAGATTAGTGTCGGCTCCGATTATGGTTTTACCTTCTGGAGAGGACGGATATGTCCTCTATACCGACGCATCTATTCAGGGTTGAGCGCTGTTCTGATGCAGCACGATATGGTAGTCTCCTATGCTTCTCATCGATTGAAGGAACATGAGAAGAACTACCCTGTACATGATCTGGAGCAAGTCGTCATTATTTTTTTTGCCATGAAGATTTGGCGATATTATTTATATGGCGTTACATTTGAGATTCTCACTGACCATAAGAGTCTCAAATATCTGTTTACTTGGAAGGAACTTAAATCTCCGATGGAGGAGATGGATGGAGTTCCTGAAGGATTATGATTGTACCATTAGCTATCACCCGGGGAGAGCTAATGTGGTTGCCAATGCGCTTAGCAGGAAGTCCGGAGGGACTTTAGCTTGCCACCGAGTTGTGGTCACAGATTTGATTTAAGGTTCCTCCGATTTGGGCCTTGAGGGGTAAGGACAGACAGAGCAGGGTACTCTAGTTACCATGGGTGCTCAGTCGTTGATTAGGACGAGGATACGAGAGCCCTAGGCTGCTGATCAGTATTTGCAATTTATTTACAGCCAGATAGCTTCCGGCAGCAGACCGATTTCACACGAGACGAGGAGGGTGTTATTCACTTCTGAGGTAGATTATGCGTACTTCAGTCTCATCCGGTCTTATAAGAGTTACTTCCGGAGGCTCATCGCCCATGATTTGCTGTCCACCCAGGCGGTACCCGTATGTACCAAGATTTGAGGCGTTCCTATTGGTGGAACGACATGAAGAAAGACATCGCGGATTTCGTAGTTAGATGTCTGGTTTGTCAGCAAGTGAAGGCTGAGCACCAGAGACCTACAGGATTACTTCAGCGGATTACTATTCCTGGGTGGAAATGAGAACACATTACTATGGACTTTGTGGTAGGTTTGTCGAGGACACGATGAGACCATGACGCGATTTGGGTAATCGTTGATCGATTAACCAAATCCACGCACTCGTTAGCGATCCGGAAGACTGATTTCCTGGATCGATTGGTAGATCTGTTTTGCCGGGAGATTTTCAAATCACGTGGTATCTCGTTGACTATTATTTTGGATAGAGATCCACGGTTCACGTCTCGCTTCTGGCAGAGTCTGCAGCAGGCCTTAGGTACACAGCTCCATTTCAGTACAACTTTCCATCCACAGACAGATGGACAGTCAGAGCGGACCATTCAGACTTTAGAGGACCTGCTGAGGTCATGTGTTATGGATTTCGGAGGCAGTTGGGAGGACCATCTGCCGTTGGTAGAGTTTGCCTACAACAACAGCTTTCATTCGGCTATCCAGATGGCACCGTTTGAGGCGTTGTATGGTAGACCTTGTCGGACATCCGTCCTTTGGGATGAGGTTGGAGAGGCCCAGTTGTTGGGACCTCATAGGGTTCAGCAGGATGCAGAGTTGGTCCGTACTATCAGACGGATGATGTCAGAGGCGTAGGACCGCCAGAAGAGTTATGCTGATCGGAGACGCAGACCACTAGAGTTCTCTGTTGGCGACCATGTATTTCTGCGAGTTTCACCCACGAAAGGGGTGAAGAGATTTGGCCTCAGAGGTAAGCTAGCGCCGCGGTACATTGGCCCTTTCGAGATCTTGGAGAGGATCGGAGCGGTAGCTTACCGATTGGCACTATCACCGTCCCTGTCAGGCGTTCATGACGTATTCCATGGGTTTATGCTGAGGAGGTATATACCTGAGTCGACACATGTGCTGACAGATATTTAAGTTCCTGTTCAGCCTGACATTATTTATGAGGAGGTTCCGACACGTATTTTGGATCGGAAAGAGCGTAAGTTGCGGAACAAGACTATCCGCATGGTTAAAGTCGGATGGCAGTATCATACGGACGAGGAGGCTACTTGGGAGCTCGAGGATACTATCCGAGCTCGATATCCTCATCTTTCACTTGAGGTATGTGATTTATTTACCGTTCAGCATTTATACTCTATATCTGTTGTTAGTACTTGCTGATGGTAGATAACGAAATTTGGGGACCAAATTTTTATTAGTGGGGGAGAATGTAAAATACCGGAAAATAGGAAATATTAATAAGAGAATTTTTCGGAATTTTTGGAAATTTTTCGGGAATTTTTCGGAGCTCGTATGGACGAGTTCACGGAGATAAAAATAGGGCCCGGAAAAGCCTGTTTTGGCTACCCCAGTTAAGCGAGGAAATGTTTATAATTACATTTCCTTTTTCCTTTTTATTTTCTTTATTTGTTTTCTTTTTCTTACCTTGCCGAAACCCCCCGCCGCCGCGACCTTCTCCCCCTTGCGCCCGACGCCTCCGAGCCCTAACCGCCGGAGCACTAACCGCCGGTCGTGGCGGTTTCTTCTTCCCCTCTACGTACAATAGCCCTCGGCTAAGGGTTTCACCTCTTCCCCTCGCCACTGCCCGTCGCCCTAGCCGTGAGATCCCGATCACTGGCCGCCGGTCTCCCTTCTGCCCTAGCATCTCGACCGGCCACCTCCTCGGTGTCGAGATTCTTCTTCTCCTCTTCCGAGCGCCGACAGACGACCAAGCTCCCTTGCCCTAAATCTGCCGACCCAGCACCGCCATTTCTTGACCTAGCCAGTCATTAGAAAGCTTGCTGCCATTGTTGACGAAGCCTCAGCCCTAGCACGGTTGCCGTGAGCTCTAGTTGAGGTCGCAGGGTTCTGCCGAGCCCTAGTTTCCACTGTCGAGTTCCTTCTTCACCAAATCCTTACGGTGTTAGTATTTGGGTTTTTGGCGGTGTACACTGTCAGCCATTTCTCCGGCCACAGAAGGTCACCAGCAACTAGTTGTGAGGGGTGTTTCAGTTAGACACAAGGGACTGCCACCGTAGAGGTAATGGTTATGTTTTGGGAACATAGTTTGGAAGGAAAATTGATGATTTGGTTTGTTTGTTTTGTTCCCAGCAGTTGGCCCTGTTCCGGCAGCCCTCATTTCAGCAGTAAACGATTAGCAGCAATCAGTGGCTGTGATTTGAGGTAAAGTGTAGGATCGTGATACATTTTGTAGTGAATTTGAATTATATGGTTAGAAGGTTGACTTAGGGTTTTGCCCTAAATAGTTCTTAAGAATTTATTTAGCTATTTATGTAAATTGTAGCTAAATAAAATATATTTATTTGTTCGTGACTTAGGGTTTTGACGCGAGACGAGTATCTCGACGTTGGCTTTGGACCGGATACGATCCTTTCTATTGGAGGCGGGTACTTTTGACTTATTGTCTTTGATATGCTTAATAATGAATTTAACAGGTTGCATTAATTGTGTTTCTTATTTGTTCGGTTAATCACTGCCCAATACATGTTACCTGTTTGATTGGTTGTTTGTTTGCATCTCGTATTGATCTCGTACCTGATTTTTCATGCTCATGGGTAGTGATATAACCATGTTTCACATGTTCAGGACCTAGGTTTGATACCTTATTGATCAGTATATCTTGATATGATTTATTCACTATGGTGCCCATTGTTATATGTCCAGAGGTTGGTTTAGTATATTACCATGCTTAGTGACATGCACCATTTGCATGATCGCATGCTGTGCGATAGATTGCTCCATTATTGTTGAGCACATTGCCAGTTACATCACTATTCGGTGCTCCGTTGTGACGCTCATGGGTAGCGTGATACAGCGTGGTAGCACGTCAGTTTGGCTCTTCCGGTGCTCCGTTGGTCCGCTCATGGGTAGTGTGACGCAGCGTGTAGCACGTTAGAGATCCCTCCCCGTCATAGCGTACCGGGAGATGAGAGCATTGCGCTCCCCCATTTATGATTTGGGGTAGGAGTACGTGTGTACTCCGACAGCATCCCGTCCACTCGGTCACTCATCAGGGGTAGTGATGCAGAGTGCACGGTTGTCACAGCTCTACCCACTCGGTCCCACTTTTGTTGTGAGTTGACTGACTGTCATCAGGGGTGACCATGACATTAGCATCATATGCATGATGCATTTATTGTTTGTGATTGTGTTTGCTGCATTTATATGCTGCATATTGTTTGGATACCTATGTTTGACATGCATACAGGTCTTCTATACCTTTCGGACTGTTTGTCCTTATACCGGGTCCTGGTTAGTACTGATTTTATCCTGTCTACTTTGGTTTGCATTTATCTTTATTTTTATCAGGAGATTGTACGCATGATTAGTGCTAGGTGTTATTTCTTTACTTTGCATATCAATTGTACCTGCTGAGTGTTGGACTCACCCCGCCTCCATTGTTGTTATTTTCAAGTTGATGCTGTCAGGAGGGAGTTCCAGTCGCTAGTCCTCACTGCACGTAGTGCTAGATCCCTGCAGACCTCGAGGGTTTATTTACTATTTGGTTTGGTTTTTATTTGCTTATGTGTGTACTTAGTTATTTGGATCTTGGACATCGTATGTTTTTCTTTTGATATTGATGGATGTTCTATTCGATATGTTTTTACTACATGCCTTCCTGGACGGCAGAAGAGGTGAGTTTCGTCGGATTTGAGCTTTACGAGTGTAGTTGAGTAGGGTGGATTTCGAGTCAGAGTACTATAGTTTGTGGTTACTATTATTAACTGCGTGGTTGTGACAGCCAAAGGCTGAATATCTATATAATCTGCGTGGTGATTGTTTTTATTTATTGTTATTATTCCAGCCGCCTGTGGCTGAGGTATGTGAGGATGTAGAAAAGTTTCAGATTGTCCACCGTACAGGGGAGATGCTGCCGAAATTTTCTCGGACAGGGACTCCTCTGGGGCGTGACAAAGGGCGAGGTGGACCTACGAGTAGGCAATGGAGCACGGGTTACTGCTGTTGCTGTAGGAACTTATCATCTATCTCTGCCCTCTGGGCTTGTATTAAAATTAGATGAATGTTGTTATGTGCCTACTTTAACTAAGAACATAATTTCAGTTTCTTGTTTGGACAAGAAAGGTTTCTCTTTTGTAATAAAGGACAAATGTTGTTCTGTTTATTTAAAAGATATGTTCTATTGTAGTGCACCTCTGATAAACGGACTCTACATTCTAGACCTTGAAAGTCCTATCTATAACATAAATACCAAGAGGTTCAAGTCAAATGATATGAATCAAATCTATCTCTGGCACTGTCGCTTAGGTCATATAAATGACAAGCGCTTATCCCAGCTCCATAAGGATGGTTTGCTGGACTCATTTGATTTTGAATCTTATGAGACGTGCGAGTCCTACCTACTAGGCAAGATGACCAAGACTCCCTTTAGTGGGCACAAGGAAAGAGCGACTGATTTGTTAGGATTTATACATAGTGATATATGTGGCCCTTTCAATGTCGCTGCTAGAGGCGGTTATAGGTACTTCATCACATTTACTGATGACTTCAGTAGATATGGTTATGTGTACTTGATGGCACATAAGTCTGAATCATTTGAAAAGTTCAAAGAATTCAAGAATGAAGTATAGAACCAGCTTGGCAAGAGTATTAAGATACTTCGATCAGATCGAGGTGGAGAATACCTTAGCCATGAGTTTCGTGACTATCTAGCTGAGTGTGGGATTCTATCCCAACTCACTCCTCCTAGAACACCACAGTGGAATGGTGTATCCGAAAGGAGGAACAGTACCTTATTAGATATGGTACGGTCTATGATGAGTCACACAGATCTTCCTATATTTCTTTGGGGCTATACTCTAGACACGGCAGCTTTTATACTCAACCGAGTTCCATCCAAGGCCGTGATAAAGACACCATATAGGATATGGGCTGGGAGAGATACCCAGGTGTCTTTTATGAGGATTTGGGGTTGTGAGGCTTACGTTAGACGTCAAATCTCAGACAAACTGGGACCCAAATATGATAAGTGATATTTCATTAGATATCCCAAGGAAACTAAGGGATATTACTTCTACATTCCCAGTCAGCACAAGATAGTTGTGGCAAAAACTGGGGTCTTTCTAGAAAGGGACTTTGTTTCTAGAAAAACTAGTGGGAGTACGTTCGATCTTGAAGAAGTTCAAGATGCGGACCATAGCACTGATGCCTTGATGGAAGTTGAACTGGAACCACAAAGTGTTGTGGATGATGTTGTTCCACAAAGAGTTGAGGAACAACAACCAGTTCAAGTAGACATACCTCTTCGCAGGTCTGATAGGGTACGTCGTCAGTCTGAGAGATACTCATTTCTCTTGTCTGACCATGATGACGTTGTGCTCATAGAGGATGAGCCTACCACCTATCAAGAAGTTGTGATGAGACCAGATTCTGAGAAATGGCTAGAGGCCATGAGATCCGAAATGAAATCCATGTACACCAACCAAGTATGGACTTTGGTTGATCCACCTGAAGGGGTAAAACCCATTGGGTGTAAGTGGGTCTTTAAGAGAAAGACTGACATGGATGGATTTATCTATAAGGGTCGCTTGGTAGTTAAAGGTTTCAAGCAGATTCATGGTATTGACTATGAAGAAACCTTTTCTCCAGTAGCGATGTTTAAGTCCATTCGGATCATGCTTGCTATTGCAGCATACCATGATTATGAGATATGGCAGATGGATGTCAAAACCGTGTTTCTGAATGGAAACCTGCTTGAGGATGTGTACATGACACAACCTGAGGGTTTTGTAGATCCACCGCATACTAGCAGAGTATGCAAACTGTATAGATCCATTTATGGACTGAAGCAAGCTTCTCGGAGCTGAAATCTTCGATTCGATGATGCAATCAAACAATTTTGTTTCATCAAGAACGAATATAAGCCTTGTGTCTATAAGAAGGTTGTAGGGAACATAGTTGTCTTCCTCATTTTGTATGTGGATGACATACTTCTCATTGGGAAGGACATCCCATTGCTACAGTCTGTCAAGACTTGGCTAGGGACTTGTTTCTCAATGAAGGACTTAGGTGAAGCATCCCGCATTCTAGGCATACAGATATATTGAGATAGATCTAAAAGGTTGCTTGGCCTAAGTCAGAGTACATATATTGACAAGGTACTCCTACGGTTTGCCATGCAGAACTCCAAGAAGGGATTTCTGCCGATGTCACATGGCGTAAGTCTTTCGAAGACTCAAGGTCCCTCTTCTAGAGAGGAGAGAGACTGCATGGATCAGATCTCTTATGCCTCAGCCATAGGATCTATTATGTACGCCATGCTATGTACTCGTCCTGATGTCTAGTATGCTTTGAGCATGACGAGCAGATACCAGTCAGACCCAGTGAAAGTCACTGGATAGAAGTCAAGAATATTCTTAAGTACTTAAGAAGGACTAAAAAATATTTCTTGATTATGGAAGCGATGACGAGCTAGCTGTAAGGGGTTACAGTGATGCCAGCTTCCAGACCGACCAGGATGATTATCGATCGCAGTCGGGGTTCGTGTTTTGCATAAATGGTGGCGTTGTGAGCTGGAAGAGTTCGAAGCAGGACACAATCACTGATTCTACAACAGAGGCCGAGTATATTGTTGCATCAGAAGCAGCAAAGGAGGCAGTTTGGATTCGCAAGTTCATCACTGAACTTGGGGTGGTTCCTAGCATCGCTGACCCTATTGAGCTCTATTGTGACAACAATGGAGCTACAGCACAGGCTAAGGAACCTCGCTCACACCAGCGGACCAAACACATACTACAGCGCTTCCATCTCATTCGAGAGATCATCGATAGAGGAGATGTGAAGATTTACAGAGTACCCACAGAGGCAAACATCACAAATCCCTTGACCAAGGCTTTGGCACAGAGAAAGCATGATGGTCACACTAGGTCATTAGGCCTTAGAGCCTACACTTATTGGCACTAGTGCTAGTGGGAGATTGTTAGTTAGAGCCCTAGAGCCAATCATTTGATGATTGTTGTATGGACTCATTATATCCTATTCTTATATATAAAGACATTTGGTTTTGGTTATTATGCTTACTTGTATTGGTGCCAAATAAACGAAGTATAATAGCGTCCTTGAGTAGAAGGTTCTTACCTATATCAATCGTTTGGTTGAATCGATAGTGAGATGATATAGGGAACACTACTCTTAATCATTCCTAGTCGAGTATTAACATTCAGGGACAATGTTAATGCAATAAGACTAGCATGTAGGTCAACTCGATGACTTGATCTCACAAGTCATGGATATAGAGATATCAAGTTGACACATTGCTATGCATTGGAGAATGTATACTGAATGACCCGCCATAAGAAAGTATCATGGGTCGTTATATGAGTGTCATATACTTTCTCATATGGCTATTAGTATGACTACTAGTCCTTGGACCTGAAGTCACCATGGATCCCTACATAAGGAGTTATGTACTTTGGCTTCGTCAAACGTCACCCGTAACTGGGTGGACTATAAAGGCGATTACTTGGTATGTAATGAATTATGCAGAGGGATGTGAGTGATATAGATGAGATCTATCCCTCCTATATGACGGGAGCGACATCGATATTCTTGATAGAGTGAGACCACGAAGTGCATGGCCATGCCCAAATGAGTCAATATGAGATATTGAACTCATTTGATTGAGTGAGTCTACTTGGAGTTCAAGATTTAGATTGATTAGAGGATGGCATGGTCTATGCCTCACATTGATCAATCTAGATGTCTAGGATAGAAGGACAATGTCATATGTTGTGAGGAATCACAATTAGTAGTCACAAGGTGATGTTGGATCTCAACATTCTTATAACTTGGGTAGTAATGATGTGTTGCTAGATACCGCTCATTACTTATGCTTCTAAATGCGTTTAGGAGCATTGCCAACGTTATAAGAACCTATAGGGTCACACACAAAGGACAATTAGATGAAGATTAGGTTCATATGATGAACCAAGAGGATTAGATTCATGTGATGAATCAAATTGGATTAAGAGTAATCCTAATTGAACTAATTGAGTTGGACTCAATTTGATTCATGTGTTCAATAAGTCTAATTTAGATTATGACTCATTGAATCAATTTAATTAAATGAATTAGATTCATTATATTAAATTGGCTTGAATCAAATGGTTAGATTAGATCAACCAAGGGAGAGAAGTGGTCAAGTTTGAGTTGACTTAAGTAGGAAGATGAAGAGTCAAGTTTTGACTTGACTTTGACTTGACCAATGCCACATCATCAAGGCTTCTTCATTTGGTTAAGTTTGACTTGACCAAATGCCACCTCATGGGAGTTACCAAGAGTTGTGACTCTTGATATTCCATGGGAGTTACAAGCCATAATGTGGCCGACCACTTAAGGATGAAAATTGATTTTTCATTCAAGTGAATTCATTCCATCTTCTTCCTCAAGCTCTTCTCTTCTCTCCCTCTCCTCCCTTGGTCGAACCACATAAGGTGCTAGCACACCTTTGTTTGGTCTTCTTCACCTAGTTTGTTCGTGTGGATACGCATAGAGGATCGTACACTTGACGATCTCGAGATCCAGCGAACCTTTGGACGAGCAGGATTGCGAAGGGCATCTCATCAAGGGTAAAATCTCTCAACCATATAGTTCTAGTGTAGATCTAGAGGTAAGAAACTCGTACTTGAAATTTTACGAAACTATTTTACTTCGCACGGATCTGGTGGCTTGGGGTTCGGGGTTTCCGCAACGCAAAAAGGCGGTTTTTAGGCCCGAAAAATCCAACATCCACTTCTTCAATAATATCTCTCATATATCTCATCACATAAAAATCACACTGTTTAGAATATGGTTGGCGAGGACCCTATGTTAAAAACAAATTGTAAATGTCTTATATACATGTTTAATTGTTTATACTTTAATCATAAGTAGACATGCATACCTTTATTACTTCCCATGTAACATGTTTTTTTCTCTTTTTTTCCTTGTTTGAATTAAACAATCTTATGCTCCTTTATACATCATTAAGAATGGACATATGAGAGTTTTACTGATTAAAAAAATGCTTAATAAAATTAAAATATGTACTCACATATCCACTACGTATTTTCAGTCCTCATCACGAATGCGATGACTAAGCGAATCCAACAAATAAATTGTCTCCTTATATGGATCAATGACTGTGAGAATCCAATGATAACTATACACAAATCACATAATTAGTGCATGCATATTTCTCAAAATAATAAATTAAAACTGATATTATAAGTCTTACTTACCCAACATTATGTGACACCAAAACTAGTTGATTTCTTGATGCTTGACTCAGCTTATCTGCCAAGACATTCATTGAGATAAATTGAGCACAACTTAAAACATTCATTAAATTTCACTATAGGCAACAAAGCCAATGAATAATATTGTCACTTCATAAATCAAGTTTCAAGAAAATTCCAGATAGAAGAGACCATTTTAGGAATATATTCTACCATTTTCTGTGTTTCTTGAGATAAATGGCTAACAAAGGTAACACCCAAGGAAAGAGCAGATAAATCAGAAAGACCATAATATCTTAGCTAAAAAAACCACCACATGTTGGATTAACGTCACTATTAGCAGCCTCTCTTAAAAAATATAATGCAATAATATTAAAAATTATCTCAAGACAAGCATAAAAAATATGACAAGCGGCTTACAAATTAGAAAAGAGTTTGCAGCGACAACATTCACAGATTTGAAAACATTTCCATTTTAAAGACATACTAGAATAGCTGCCAATATTATGCAGTCAACCATACCAAGGAAATTCATGAAAAGCTAACTAGTTGTAGATTCTAAATTATATTCAAATGCTTAAGTATAACTGTTAAGAAATATTAGTATTAATAGAATTATGGTGTAACAAGTTCAGTCCTGCATTGATATTTCAGTTTAGGATTGTATCCAACATTCTATGCATATCCATGTTAATATTTCAGTTTAGGATTATTGTGACATTTTTTGTACTCAGTGTGAGATACTTTACAGTGCTTCATCAATTTTGTCTCAATTTTCAATATAATTTGAGGGTTTGTTTTGTTATTGCATCAGTTAAGAATAAATAAGTTTATATATATAACCACAATAGAATGTTGCTTAAAGTTGCAATTTCGGATTTCATTGCTACAGATAACACAATGGCCAAAAACTATAATACTTGATTGAAATTCTAGACAACAGCAGTCACACTTGAGATGACTTTAAATAAAAGATATATTTAGAGAACATAAAACAAAACAGTTGTTTCAAATATGGCAAATAAAGCAAACAAATACCAAGGAAAAACGAATTATGTGGCAGAAGCTTACATTTGCTCTAATTTTCCATTGTTTACAAAATATCCATTATGTTTTGTTGACATTTTGTTTACTTGAAAGTATTCATCCTGCAAAAAACAACATATTCAATATAATCTTTCAATATTAAACTAGCAAAAAGAAGAAAACAGAATTAAAGACATCATTAATCAAATGCAAGATGGAAGACAATCTTTGATGCACCTTCTGATCCAGAACTTAAAAGGAACAAGCAATGCATACAAAAACAACTTGGTTGACAGACGGTAGGTAGGTGCTAGCTCAATTTCTGCACAGGATATATGCTGCCAGTCAGGGCCTCCTAATAAATGAAAAGACAAACATGACTTGAAATATGCATAGCTTATCATTAAATGTCAATCTCAAGAAATGTTTCTGAAATCGACAAGCTGTAGTTGTGGGCTAAAGTTGCTGCCCATGTTCAGTGTACCATTGAATCCATTGTCACTTAGCAATCTATCAAGGTGTCAAAGTTTCAGCATTAGGTGCCATTCAGTCAAGTATCCTCTGCTTTCACATCAAATAAAAACTCGCAAATCAATACTCACACTTGTTGCAATTGAGGCAAGCTGAATAGCTCGGCCAGAACCTGAACTGTTAACAAAACTAGATTATATTAGTAAAAAAATCAGTAATGAAGAAGCAAAATCAAATAAAGAAAATTATTCGAGAAACTTGAGCATATGTCAAATATTACCATTGAGAAAAATGAAACCTTCTAGCTGGTAGCATTTCCTTCAATAATTTCTCTCATAAATTTCATTACATAAAATCCACATTGTTTCACATCAGGTTGACAAGGACCCTATGTTAACAAAAAAATTATCAACGAATAATGCACATATAACTATTTTTTAATTAATCACAAGTAGACATATATGTGTATATATAATATAGAAACCTTTGGCAAAGAAATACATGTGCGCACTATAATTTTTTCTGGATCAGTGTTCATACTATTAATTCAAGCTAACAAACTGAAAGCACAGATGGATATACTTGAGCACAAAGAAGTTGTTAGTCATCCAAGAGGGTCTTCAACATTTATGAAGTGAAACTACAAACCATGTATCAACCATATATTTGTTAAGTCAGCACAATATTTGTGTTCAGTAGGTATTTGGACAAAAACTAACAAAAGAACAATATGATTTGATGATGATGATTGCTTCTCAGTTCTCTTATCTATTGATCTTTTTTACATTATTTCTAAAAAGGTGCCCAATTTCCATTAGGGTTCTTGAATCATTAGCTTAGGATTGATAATAAATAAATAAACACTGCTTAAAGCTAATCTTTTTAAACGGTACTCACCTCCCAACTCATGATTCTTCCCTTTCTCTTGCAGCTCATAGACCAGATCCACAATTCTTTTTTGCTCGGGAGTGCTGAATACTCCAGTATGTAGCTCGAGGACATTGAGGATATTAACGATCTTGTCATTAGCCCTCTCCAGGCATATGAAATCCTTCTTCCTGACAACATTCCTAAAGTGTATTTCTTCCCTCTGTTCCCATGAAAATCCCGTCTCCTTCTTTACAATCTCCCTTTTAACTCTTGCTGCTCCCTCAATCGAAGTTCTCCCTGACTCCTCCGTCTTTTCCTCCTGCGCTGCAGCCTCCTTGAGCTTGTCTTTTTGAGCCATGTCGGCCCAAGACATCCGGATTTGAGGGGACTCTTGCGAAGACGTCGGATCCGGGTCCTACCCAATTGGTTGGGCATCGGGAAAGGGGGCAGCAAAGCTAGCAGAGGCATAAGACGCCTGATCCTCCGTGGAAGTGGACCCGGAGGCTTCCGTGTCAGCTTCGGTAGCAAACCCTAAAGAAGAGCACCACCCCAGCGAACTAAGTAATCTAGCATTCTTCCAAAGGGAAAGGGATCAACAAATCAAGAACCGAGAAAGGAAATGCGATACTTGGGCGAAGGGAGTCGATGCGGCTTCGGACAGTGGCGGAGTAGTCGTCGCAGAGGGATCGGGTGAGGAAGTGGAAGTCAATTGGTGAGGAACTCGGCTGCGATCTCCAAGTCTTTTGGATCGAACTATTGGAGGAATAAATCGTCGTCCTCCATGAGCAGCTGTCTTCTTCATTCAACAAGACGAATAGGTTTTGAATCGACGGAGGAGTGCCACCTTTGGCGAAGGAGCAGCAGTGGAAGGTCAAAGGGCCTCGTCGAGCTCAGAACCTAGCTCACTAGGGAGAGAGGAGAGCACACAGTAGTGGATGGCGTGAAGAGATTATATGAGGAGAGGGAAAGAAAAATGGCTTAGAGATCGAGAATGTGAAGGGGAAAATAAGGCGACGAAAAAATTTACGGAGAGAGGGAAAGCAAAATTGTGAGAGGGAAAATGACAGAACAAATAAAGTCAAAGACAACGGTTTTATCAAAACTGTTGTCGTAGCCCCTAAAACAGCGCTTAAAGACAACGATTTTAGATAACCGTTGTAAAATGTGTTGTTGATTTTAAAAAAAATTACTCAACGACAACGGTTTTCACAAACCTGTTGTCTTTTGTATTTTATGGGAGCTCAAAGACAACGGTTTTTTCTAAAACCGTTGTCTTTTACCAATCATCTAAAACTGTTGTCTTTGTGGTGTTGTCGTTTAACATTTTTGTTGTAGTGATCCTACATTAAGAAAAAACCGGCAACGATCTTTGGATGATACAAATAGAGTAAAGAAGTCTATATTTTTTGAGTTATATTGGCCAAATTTAAATTTGAGAACAATTTAGATGTGATGCACATTGAAAAAATCATTTATGATGCTTTTGTTGGCACATTATTTAATATAGATGGAAAGTCATAGGATACATTTAAAGCAAGGTTAGACTTGCATGATATGAGGATTAGAAGTGAATTACATTTAAAGAAAGTTGGAGATAAATTTAGTAAACCATATGCAAATTTCACGCTAACATTGGAAGAAAGACGTGCATTTCATCAATTTTAAAATTTGTAAAGTTTCTTGATGGATATGCTGCTAATATATCTAGATATGTGAATGTAGATGATGGAAATTTACATGGATTCAAATCACATGATTGTCATGTCTTGTTGCAAAGAATACTTCTATCTACTGTACGTAAATTCTTCCCAAAAGATATATGTGGCACACAAATTGAGTTATGTGATTTTTTCAAAAAGATAACTGCAGGATTTTTACATATAGCGGACTTATATAAAATGGAGAAGGAAATAGTCTTCATAGTGTGTAAGATGGAAAGAATATTTCCTCTAGTATTTTTTGATATTATGGTTCATTTGGCAGTTCGTTTACCCCGTGAAGCTATGTTAGCTAGACCTGTTTCGTCACGATGGATGTATCCCTTTGAACGATATTTAGGTAGACTAAAAAAATATATTTGTAATAAAGCAATACCTGAAGGATCTATTGCAGAGGGGTATATTATAAATGAGGCATTAACTTTCAGTTCTTTATAAACGAGTCAAATTGAGACAAGATTTAGTAGGCCAGAATGAAACAAAGATATTCAACCAGTAACATGCAATTTAAGTGTTTTCTCACAACTAGCAACAGTGTTTGGCAACCAACATAATATGAAATTACCTTTGACTTTGTATAAGAAAGTATATTGGTATATTGTCAACAATTATAAAGAAGTTGACTAATATAGAAAGTAAGTTTTTACATTATGTAATTTTATTGTTTACATTTCATTATAAAATTATAACTTAAATATTTATTTTTGCAGTGAATATCTACAACTTCTATAACATAAAGTTCATTCACTCGTTCGGGATACATTAGAGGACTTGGAAGTGAGCCAAAGCCAGTTAGGTCCACTTCTTTAGATGTCATCTCCTTAACCAGATTAACTAATACCGCATTACGTGAAAAACTTGAATCCACCTAAGAAGAGTTAGTATCACCAAAGTTCAATTAGCATGCACTCAAGATGAGTTAGCATCAATGAAATCAAGACAAGATATGTTTGAACAAATTCTTAACCGATTGACACCTGGAGCATTAGATTCCTTGATCCATGATTCATCTTCGGTTCCATCTCCTCCTCCTCGTTCTTAGACTTTGATGTTGTGGATTTTTGGATATGAACAGGATGTTGCGAAGTTTATTTCTTGTAGACTTTGATGTTGTGGATTTCTAGATGTGAACTTCATGTTTTAAACTTGTTACTTGTTTGTACTTTATTTGTTGCATTACTTGTGTACTTTATTTGTTGCATTACTTGATGTTAGACATTGATGTTGAGTACTTGCATCTGTTTGTGAATGTTGCTACAGGTGTGAACTTATACTTGATGAAGTATGAGTTGTTTGTGAGTTTATTTGTGAATTTATTGTTAGAGTTAATATTGTATAAGTTTGTGAATATTGGTGTTATAGTTGTGATTATTGTGAATATTGTTGTTAGAGTTGTGATGATTGTGTGGGTTTGTAAATGTGTATACAGAGTATGTTGAAAATATTTTTTTTTAAAAAAAACAAAGGTTAGCGATGAAATCCTCGAAATTTGTCACTAACATTATTAGCGACGAGTTCAAATTCATCACTAACAACTCAAACATATCGAGCCTCATCGTAGGCGTTTGCGGTGAAATGAAATGGGGTTAGCGACGAATCATATTGTTAGCGACGAAAACTTAGCGGCGAAACAGTTCAAATTCATCGTTAATAACTTAAACATATCAATACTTATCGCAGGCGTATGCGGCGAAATGAAATGGGTTAGCGACGAATTAAGATGGCGTTAGCGACGACATTAGGAAAATCATAGCTAACTTGTTTGCGACGAAAAATTTAGATTCATTGTAAACAAATTTCTTAGCGACGGAAGATTTTAATTCGTCGCTAAAAATTTAGCGTTGATTAAAATTATTTAGCGACGAGTTAATCACGTCGTTAATTTATTAGCGATGAAACATAAAAATCGTTGCTAATAATTGTTTACGACAAGTTTATAACGATGATTCTAGCGATGAAAAGTTATCATCACAAATATTTGTTAGCGACGAACATTAATATGTTAGCGATGAAATATTTCATCGCTAAATATCAATTTTCTTGTAGTGTATAGGACTTTACTTGCCTATCATCTGATTAATCTTGATCTATTAAAACTTTTTATCTTATGTTTAACATGTGATCAACTTTGATCTACAAGATCTTCGTGTTTGCCAAATATATGGTCTTATTTGACCAGTCTAGACTTTCCATCCCATGTTTAATATCTGATTAATCTTAATTTGTCAGAAATTTATATTTATCTAACATCCGATCGCTCTTAATCTATTTAGACTTCTTTTCTTACATACCCATAAAATCAGGTCCTTCATGACCTATCAGAACTTTCAATGTTGCCAAGGATCCTCTTGTGTTTTTTATGCATCCATTTGTTGATATTCTTTAGTGTTAATATAGGACGATTGATTTCCAGCCCTCGTCACAAATGCGATGACTAAGCGAATCCAACAAATAAATTGTCTCCTTATATGGATCAATGACTGTGAGAATCCAACGATAACTATACACAAATCACATAATTAGTGCATGCATATTTGTCAAAACAATAAATTAAAACTGATATTATAAGTCTTACTTACCCAACATTATGTGACACCAAAACTAGTTGATTTCTTGATGCTTGACTCAGCTTATCTGCCAAGACATTCATTGAGATAAATTGAGCACAACTAAAAACATTCATTGAATTTCACTATAGGCAACAAAGCCAATGAATAATATTGTCACTTCATAAATCAAGTTTCAAGAAAATTCTAGATAGAAGAGACCATTTTAGGAATATATTCTACCATTTTCTGTGTTTCTTGAGATAAATGGCTAACAAAGTTAACACCCAAGGAAAGAGCAGATAAATTAGAAAGACCATAATATCTTAGCTAAAAAAATCACATGTTGGATTAACGTCACTATTAGCAGCCTCCCTTAAAAAAGATAATGCAATAATATTAAAAATTGTCTCAAGACAAGCATAAAAAAAATGACAAGCGGCTTACAAATTAGAAATGAGTTTGCAGCGACAACATTCACAGATTTGAAAACAATTCCATTTTAAAGACATACTAGAATAGCTGCCAATATTATGCAGTCAACCAAACCAAGGAAATTCAAGAAAAGCTAACTAGTTGTAGATTCTAAATTATATTCAAATGCTTAAGTATAAC
This sequence comes from Zingiber officinale, assembly GCF_018446385.1. NCBI lineage: Eukaryota > Viridiplantae > Streptophyta > Magnoliopsida > Zingiberales > Zingiberaceae > Zingiber > Zingiber officinale. The sequence goes on from NC_056002.1 coordinate 107,543,493, forward strand.
TGTTAAGAAGTATTAGTATTTAATAGAATTATGGTGTAACAAGTTCAGTCCTGCATTGATATTTCAATTTAGGATTGTATCCAACATTCTATGCATATCCATGTTAATATTTCAGTTTAGGATTATTGTGACATTTTTTGTACTCAGTGTGAGATACTTTCCAGTGCTTCATCAATTTTGTCTAAATTTTCAATGTAATTTGAGGGTTTGTTTTGTTATTTCATCAGTTAAGAATAAATAAGTTTATATATATAACCACAATAGAATGTTGCTTAAAGTTGCAATTTCAAATTTCATTGCTGCAGATAACACAATGGCCAAAAACTATAATACTTGATTGAAATTCTAGACAACAGCAGTCACACCTGAGATGACTTTAAATAAAAGATATATTTAGAGAACATAAAACAAAACAGTTGTTTCAAATATAGCAAATAAAGCAAACAAATACCAAGGAAAAACGAATTATGTGGCAGAAGCTTACATTTGCTCTAATTTTCCATTGTTTACAAAATATCCATTATGTTTTGTTGACATTTTGTTTACTTGAAAGTATTCATCCTGCAAAAAATAGCATATTCAATATAATCTTTCAATATTAAACCAGCAAAAAGAAGAAAACAGAATTAAAGGCATCATTAATCAAATGCAAGATGGAAGACAATCTTTGATGCACCTTCTGATCCAGAACTTAAAAGGAACAAGCAATGCATACAAAAACAACTTGGCTGGCAGACGATAGGTAGGTGCTAGCTCAATTTCTACTCAGGATATATGCTGCCAGTCAGGGCCTCCTAATAAATGGAAAGACAAACATGACTTGAAATATGCATAGCTTATCATTAAATGTCAATCTCAAGAAATGTTTCTGAAATCGACAAGCTGTAGTTGTGGGCTAAATTTGCTGCCCATGTTCAGTGTACCATTGAAGCCATTGTCACTTAGCAATCTATCAAGGTGTCAAAGTTTCAGCATTAGGTGCCATTCAGTCAAGTATCCTCTGCTTTCACATCAAATAAAAACTCGCAAATCAGTACTCACACTTGTTGCAATTGAGGCAAGCTGAATAGCTCGGCCAGAACCTGAACTGTTAACAAAACTAGATTATATTAGTAAAAAAAATCAGTAATGAAGAAGCAAAATCAAATAAAGAAAATTATTCGAGAAACTTGAGCATATGTCAAATATTACCATTGAGAAAAATGAATCCTTCTTGCTGGTAGCATTTCCTTCAATAATTTCTCTCATAAATTTCATCACATAAAATCCACATTGTTTCACATCAGGTTGACAAGGACCCTATGTTAACAAAAAAATTATCAACGAATAATGCACATATAACTATTTTTTAATTAATCACAAGTAGACATATATGTGTATATATAATATAGAAACCTTTGGCAAAGAAATACATGTGCGCACTATAATTTTTTCTGGATCAGTGTTCATACTATTAGTTCAAGCGAACAAACAGAAAGCACAGATGGATATACTTGAGCAGAGAGAAGTAGTTAGTCATCCAAGAGGGTCTTCAACATTTATGAAGTGAAACTACAAACCATGTATCAACCATATATTTGTTAAGTCAGCACAATATTTGTGTTCGGTAGGTATTTGGACAAAAACTAACAAAAGAACAATATGATTTGATGATGATGATTGCTTCTCAGTTCTCTTATCTATTGCTCTTTTTTACATTATTTCTAAAAAGGTGCCCAATTTCCATTAGGGTTCTTGAATCATTAGCTTAGGATTGATAATAAATAAATAAACACGGCTTAAAGCTAATCTTTTTATGCTGTACTCACCTCCCAACTCATGATTCTTCCCTTTCTCTTGCAGCTCATAGACCATATCCACAATTCTTTTTTGCTCGGGAGTGTTGAATACTCCAGCATGTTGCTCGAGGACATTGAGGATATTAACGATCTTTTCATTAGCCCTCTCCAGGCATATGAAATCCTTCTTCCTGACAACATTCCTAAAGTGTATTTCTTCCCTCTGCTCCCTTGAAAATCCCGTCTCCTTCTTTGCAATCTCCCTTTTAACTCTTGCTGCTCCCTCAATCGAAGTTCTCCCTGACTCCTCCGTCTTTTCCTCCTGCGCCGCAGCCTCCTTGAGCTTGTCTTTTTGAGCCATGTCGGCCCAAGACTTCCGGATTTGAGGGGACTCTTGCGAAGACGTCGGATCCGGGTCCTACCCAATTGGTTGGGCATCAGGAAAGGGGGCAGCAAAGCTAGCAGAGGCATAAGACGCCTGATCCTCCGTGGAAGTGGACCCGGAGGCTTCCGTGTCAGCTTCGGTAGCAAACCCTAAAGAAGAGCACCACCCCAGCGAACTAAGTAATCTAGAATTCTTCCAAAGGGAAAGGGATCAACAAATCAAGAACCGAGAAAGGAAATGCGATACTTGGGCAAAGGGAGTCGATGCGGCTTCGGACAGTGGCGGAGCAGTCGTCGCAGAGGGATCGGGTGAGGAAGTGGAAGCCAATTGGTGAGGAACTCGGCTGCGATCTCCAAGTCTTTTGGATCGAACTATTGGAGGAATAAATCGTCGTCCTCCATGAGCAGCTGTCTTCTTCATTCAACAAGACGAATAGGTTTTGAATCGACGGAGGAGTGCCACCTTTGGCGAAGGAGCAGCAGTGGAAGGTCAAAGGGCCTCGTCGAGCTCAGAACCTAGCTCACTAGGGAGAGAGGAGAGCACACAGTAGTGGATGGCGTGAAGAGATTATATGAGGAGAGGGAAAGAAAAATGGCTTAGAGATCGAGAATGTGAAGGGGAAAATAAGGCGACGAAAAAATTTACGGAGAGAGGGAAAGCAAAATTGTGAGAGGGAAAATGACAGAACAAATAAAGTCAAAGACAACGGTTTTATCAAAACTGTTGTCGTAGCCCCTAAAACAGCGCTTAAAGACAACGATTTTAGATAACCGTTGTAAAATGTGTTGTTGATTTTTAAAAAAATTACTCAACGACAACGGTTTTCACAAACCTGTTGTCTTTTGTATTTTATGGGAGCTCAAAGACAACGGTTTTTTCTAAAACCATTGTCTTTTACCAAATTTACAACAGTTGCATCAAAAATTGTTGTCTTTGTGGTGTTGTCGTTTAACATTTTTGTTGTAGTGATCCTACATTAAGAAAAAATCGGCAACGATCTTTGAATGATAAAAATAGAGTAAAGAAGTCTATATTTTTTGAGTTATATTGGCCAAATTTAAATTTGAGAACAATTTAGATGTGATGCACATTGAAAAAATCATTTATGATGCTTTGGTTGGCACATTATTTAATATAGATGGAAAGTCAAAGGATACATTTAAAGCAAGGCTATACTTGCATGATATGGGGATTAGAAGTGAATTATATTTAAATAAAGTTGGAGATAAATTTAGTAAACCATATACAAATTTCATGCTGACATTGGAAGAAAGACGTGCATTTCATCAATTTTAAAATTTGTGAAGTTTCTTGATGGATATACTACTAATATATCTAGATATGTGAATGTAGATGATGGAAATTTACATGGATTAAAATCAAATGATTGTCATGTCTTGTTGCAAAGAATACTTCCATCTACTGTACGTAAATTCTTCCCAAAAGATATATGTAGCACACTAATAGAGTTATGTGATTTTTTTCAAAAAGATAACTGCAGGATTTTTACATATAGCGGACTTATATAAACTGGAGGAGGAAATAGTCTTCATAGTGTGTAAGATGGAAAGAATATTTCCTCTAGTATTTTTTGTTATTGTGGTTCATTTGGCAGTTCGTTTACCCCGTGAAGCTATGTTAGCTAGACCTGTTTCGTCACGATGGATGTATCCCTTTGAACGATATTTAGGCAGACTAAAAAAATATAATTGTAATAAAGCAATACCTGAAGGATCTATTGCAGAGGGGTATATTATAAATGAGGCATTAACTTTCAGTTCTTTATATACGAGTCAAATTGAGACAAGATTTAGTAGGCCAGAATGAAACAAAGATATTCAACCAGTAACATGCAATTTAAGTGTTTTCTCACAACAAGCAAGAGTGTTTGGCAACCAACATAATATGAAATTACCTTTGACTTTGTATAAGAAAGTATATTGGTATATTGTCAACAATTATAAAGAAGTTGACTAATATAGAAAGTATGTTTTTACATTATGTAATTTTATTGTTTATATTTCATTATAAAATTATAACTTAAATAATTATTTATGTAGTGAACATCTACAACTTCTATCACATAAAGTTCATTCACCCGTTCGGGATAAATTAGAGGACTTGGAAGTGAGCTAAAGCCAGTTAGGTCCACTTCTTCAGATGCCATCACCTTAACCAGATTAACTAACACTGCATTACGTGAAAAATTTGAATCCACCTAAGAAGAGTTAGTAAACACCAAAGTTCAATTAGCAAGCACTCAAGATGAGTTAGCATCATTGAAATCAAGACAAGATATGTTTGAACAAATTCTTAACCCATTGACACCTGGAGCATTAGATTCCTTGATCCATGATTCATCTTCGGTTCCATCTCCTCCTCCTCGTTCTTAGACTTTGATGTTGTGGATTTTTGGATATGAACATGTTGTTGTGAAGTTTATTTCTTGTAGACTTTGATGTTGTGGATTTCTAGATGTGAACTTGATGTTTTAAACTTGTTACTTGTTTCTACTTTATTTGTTGCATTACTTGTGTACTTTATTTGTTGTGTTACTTGATGTTAGACATTGATGTTTAGTACTTGCATCTGTTTGTGAATGTTGCTACAGGTGTGAACTTATACTTGATGAACTATGAGTTGTTTGTGAGTTTATTTGTGAATTTGTTGTTAGAGTTAATATTGTATAAGTTTGTGAATATTGGTGTTAGAGTTGTGATTATTGTGAATATTGTTGTTAGAGTTGTGATGATTGTGTGGGTTTGTAAATGTGTATATATGTTGAAAATATTTTTTTAAAAAAAACAAAGGTTAGCGATGAAATCCTCGAAATTTGTCACTAACATTATTAGCGACGAAATATTGTTCAAATTCGTCGCTAACAACTCAAACATATTGAGCCTCATAGTAGGCGTTTGCGGTGAAATGAAATGGGGTTAGCGACGAATCATAATGTTAGCGACAAAAACTTAGCGACAAAACAGTTCAAATTCATCGTTAATAACTTAAACATATCAATACTTATCGTAGGCATTTGCGGCGAAATGGAATGGGTTAGCGACGAATTAAGATGGCGTTAGTGACGACATTAGGAAAATCGTAGTTAACTTGTTTGCGAGGAAAAATTTAGATTCGTTGCAAACAAATTTCTTAGCGACAAACGATTTTAATTCGTCGCTAAAAATTTAGCGTTGATTAAAATTATTTAGCGACGAGTTAATCACGTCGTTAATTTATTAGCGACGAAACATAAAAATCGTTGCTAATAATTATTTACGACAAGTTTATAACGATGATTCTAGCGATGAAAAGTTATCATCACAAATATTTGTTAGCGACGAACATTAATATGTTAGCGACGAACTAAATATCAATTTTCTTGTAGTATAGGACTTTACTTGCCTATCATCTGATTAACCTTCATCTATTAAAACTTTTTATCTTATGTTTAACATGCGATCAACTTTGATCTACAAGATCTTCGTGATTGCCAAATATATGATCTTATTTGACCTGTTTAGACATTCCATCCCATGTTTAATATCTGATTAATCTTAATTTGTCAGAATTTTATATTTATCTAACATCCGATTGTTCTTAATCTATTTAGACTTCTTTTCTTACAGACCCATAAAATCAGGTCTTTCATGACCTATCAGAACTTTCAATGTTGTCAAGGATTAGGATATCCTCTTGTGTTTTTTATGCATCCATTTGTTGATATTCTTTAGTGTTAATATAGGACGATTGATTTTCATCCAATGTTCGATATATATGCTCTCATATGTATTTACTATACTGGCATTTAAAAAAACATGCACTTCAGCTTGTCTAAAATTCACTACTACTTAAATCACAATCATCAATTTTCAATAATTTTTATTTTATCGTTGGTTAATAACTGTTTATGTATACTTTATTGATATGAACGGATAGAAATATACTGAGTCCCATTTCCAATGGCGTGCCCATCTTTGAATATTTGGATCGATCAAAAAATATCTTCTAGATTACACAACTTTTGTCGTAAAAATATTGGATAAAATATTTAGAGAAGGGACTATAAATTCACCATGATTATGACTTACTGTCAACCAAATAATGTGGATGAGTTGGCAGAATAACGTTCCGTAAAAATTAGTTCAATATTATATATTTTTTTTAATATTTGCCGATTAATGGTAGAGAACTTAAAGTGAAGTGGCATATATTTATTGGGTAGTTTTGTCCTACTCTACAAATCAATGATAAATTATTTACCTGGATTATCGACCGCACAACCACTTGGAATAATTTCGAATGTTTTAATTTTAATAAATAAATTTACCACCTTCTCAATTCTCATCTATAAATAGATGGGAATTGCATGATACTCTAAACAAGCGATCACTTTGACTGAAGTGAGTGGCATCCGTAGCTTAACCATGGCTTCCCTTGGCATGCTCTCTGCTGCTCTCCTCCTCGGCCTCTTCCTGCCTTCCTCCATGGCCAACAACGTTCTCTTTGGTGGTGACAGGCTGAACACCGGCGAATCCCTCAGAGAAGGGAACTTTAAATTCACCATGATGTCCGACGACTGCACCCTGGTGCTGAACGACAACGACCAGACCGTGTGGTCCTCCCCCACCAACGGCCTAGGCAACAACTGCTTCGCCCACTTGCAGACCAACGGCAACCTCGTCATCCGCAACGACAAGGACCAGGTTGTTTGGTCGAGCAACACCGCCGGCGAGGAGGGCAACTACATCCTCGTCCTGCAGAACGACGGCAGCGTCGTCATCTTCGGCCGCTCTATATGGTCCATCCCCCCCGGTTCCAACACCGCCACTTCCAAAGGCGCCGTGATCGTCAAAAGGGGCCGCAGCGATGAATCCACGAACATTCTCTATGGAGGTCACAAGCTGCGCACCGACGAATCCCTCAAAGAAGGGGACTATACCTTCGTCATGCAGTCCGACTGCAACCTGGTGCTGTACGCCAACAACAACAACCAGGTCATGTGGTCCTCCCAAACCAACGACCTAGGCAGCAGGTGCTTCGCCCGCATGCAGACCGACGGCAACTTAGTCATCTTCGACGGTATTAACTTCAACAAAATTTGGGATAGCAACACCCGCGGCCCGGAGGGCAAGTACATCCTCGTCCTGCAGCGCGACGGCCACGTCGTCATCTACGGCAGCCCTATATTGACGATCCCCAACGATGAACCCACGAACAGGAAGATCGCCATGGTGACTAAAAAATAGTTGCCTTCACCACGAATGATGCATGGGTAGCTATTAAATAAAAGCGAATAAATTGAAGCGAGGCATAAATAATAATTAGCTAGCTACATGGTGGCATAGCACGTAGCCTCGTTGTTCTGGTGTACGTACCTACTGTTAAGTTGGTGTGAGTCGATCACCTAAATTATCCATCTGCTCTGCCTTTTTTAGTTGAATTGCATTGAAAAAAGAAAAAGATAATTAATTAAAGAAATCTAATAGCACACATATATAAATTGAAAAAATAAAATTAAAAGGTAGAATCTAATTAACCAAATCCAGCTTTATAATATGAAACAATACTATTGGCTAATGTTTGAAATTTTGGAGAAGATTTTTTTTATTTTAAATTTTAGAGATCATCTAGAATATAAATATTTATGGTCTCTCACATAGTTTTAATATAAATATATATTTTGTCTATATTATAAATTATTTTATATAAATCAAGTTTAATTTAACTCTAACATGAGAGATCATGATTAAATTAGAAGGTCTAATTTAATTTAGCAAATACATTTTCCAATGTGATTGTAAATTGTTTTATATATATCTAACTCTTGCGAGAACAATAGTGATATAAAATATGAGGAAGGCCGAAAATTAGATTCAGGTGAGCCCTATTTCGATTGGCTGCAATCACCCAGACAATCGGAGCAACAGAGGAGTGAGAGAAGGTGATGAAGACTTATGGAGGCACCCACAAAAAAGATTGAATGTTCCTCCGAGGCGCACTCACACCTCCTCCACCTTTGGACGGAAGGCGCCCTCCATAAGCATAGAGGACGCCCTCCATGAGTATGGAAGGCGTCCTCGGCCAATCAAAGTAGTCGTTCACAGTGGATAAAATTTTATCCACTACGCCTCGCTGGAGGCGCTCTCCAAACCCTTTTGAGGTACCCTCAAGCTGCGGATAAGTTTTTTCAGGGGTTATAAAGGACTCCTGGACCTAGGAATGTAGCTACAACTTGTGTATTTATTTGCTAACAATAGTTTGCGATGTTAGTGTGTGTAAGAGGCTTTTCCGCCTTCACCAAAAGAGATTCTTAGTGAGCTTTCATCTGCCTTAGATTAACAACCATCCCGGTTGTAACCAAGTAAATAGAGGATCAAGTGTCATCCCTACATGTGAAGGTATAAATTGTTTAATTAAAAATAAAGATCACATTATATGTTTTGAGTGTAGGGAACATGGACATTACAAGAGCAAGTGCCAATGTCCAAGAAAAAGGGCCAAGTGGCACTAAAGGGCAAGGTGAATCCCAAGGAGACCATCCCCACAACAAAGAAGAGCAAGGAGCACATTGTGTGCTTCTCTTGCAATCAAAAAGGACATTACCGGAGCCAATGTCCTAAGGGGAAGAAGACGGTCAAGCCTAAGGGAGGAAGCATAACTCAAGGGGGAGCCTTCAAGGTAAAACGAAATGTATCATTTATTGAGCCTATCCCCTTTAATATTGGTAAAAAGCATGATAATTCTAATTTTTATCATTTTAATACTATTTACCATAAAAATAGGGAGCATGATAGCATTAAAGAAAAACATATGGCTCTTCATGCTAAAACCACTCAATCTAGGGCTAAGAAGGTAGATAACCAACTAGGAAGTAATCCTAAGGATTTTAGGTATTTACCTAAGAAAAAGAAAAATCAAAGTTTTAGTGAAAAATCCAAGGTTGAGGGATTATGGAGAGAAAATCAAGTCTTAAGGTCAAGACTTGATAAATTGGAGAGGACTCTTAGAAAAATCACAAATAATACACAAAGATTCAAGAGTCAAAACCTAGGTCTAGAACAACAAGAGTCATCCAATGGTCATAGAGGTTTGGGATACAAACTTAAGTCTAAGAAGGATGTACCTTCGTATCATATGGTTCCATATAATTATGGAACCCACCCTAGGTCAAAGGGTCAAGTCAAAAATACTAGGGAGGTCATCCCTAAGAGTATTTTTGCAACAAAAGTGATTAAAACTTCTAAGAAGTCCAAGAAAGCCACAAAGAAGGTCGCAAGGGAAGAAATCCCTAGGGTTGACTTAGAAAAAGTGACAAAGGCTTCTAAGAAGCCTAACAAGGTCACTAGGAAGGTATCTAGGGAAGTTATCCCTAGTGAATACTTAGAGCATCCAAGGATCACCAATAGGTTTTGGGTTCCTAGGAGCATTTTCTCTACTCCTTAGATGAGTTAGAGAGTGTCAACTCAAATTGAAAGGGTAGTTAACCCAATCATGATGAAGTTGGCACTCTAAGAGCATTTTCAAGGTTATTATCAACCTTTGAAAATGAAGTGGAGTTTCATTTATTCTTTGGTAGAGTAAAATGTGCCATAATTTGAAAGTTCAATTTAAAATTAAATCGGCACAATTGGGAAAATCATAAAGAACTACCAAGTTGGGAGTTTGGTATATTCTTAAGGAGTAAGGGCAAAAATTTAGAACTTGATCTCGATGATTACTCCTTGAAGGAGAAAATTGTACCAAAATTTGAGGAATATGCTTAATTTGTATTGACACAATGTAGGAAAAGCAAAGGAAATGTCAAAATTAGATTTTGGCATTTTCTTGGGAAATAGTGGGCAATCTAGGATCCAATTTTAAGTTAACTAAGTTTAATGATACTTAGATAGATAATCTAGGTATTTCTTTTATGCTAATTTGCCATGCGTTGTTTGCCCAAAATATGCCATGACATCATATTTATTTTTGCATTCATGTTTTATTATGAAAAACACAAAAATACCATGCCATATCATACAAACATCATGTAGTTATAGGAAATTTTCTTTTGAAAATTATTTTTTTTTGATGTATGTCATAATATATCATGCATTATTTTAATTCCTTGCAATTTAAGGACAAATGACATTTATTAACAAATAACATCCTTGGTGGATGTTCACAACTTCAAAATGCCTAGGTAGATATGCATGATCCCTAGATTAGGGCAAAACCAAACTTTACATCTCGCTATGAACTATAAGGTGACTTTGTTAGTTAGAGCCCTAGAGCCAATCATTTGATGATTGTATGGACTCATGTATATCATATTCTTGTATATCAATAAAGGCATTTATTTGGTTATTATACTTATTTATATTAGTGCCAAATAGACTAAGTATAATAGCGTCCTTGAGTAGAAGGTTCATACCTATATCAATCGATTAGTTGAATCGATAGTGAGATGATATAGGGAACACTACTCTAAATCATTCCTAGTCGAGTATTAACATTCAGGGACAATGTTAATACAATAAGACTAGCATGTAGGTCAGCTCGATGACTTGATCTCACAAGTCATGGATATAGAGATATCAAGCTGACACATGGGTATGCATTAGAGAATGTATACTGAATGACCAGCCATGAGAAAGTATCATGGATCGTTATATGAGTGTCATATACTTTCTCATGTGACTATTAGTATGACTATTAGTCCTTAGACCTGAAGTCACCATGGATCCCTACATAAGGAGTTATGTACTTTGGTTTCGTCAAACGTCACCCGTAACTGGGTGGACTATAAAGGCGATTACTGGGTATATAACGAATTATGTAGAGGGATGTGAGTGATGTAGATGGGATCTATCCCTCCCATATGACGGGAGCGACATCGGTATTCTTGATAGAGTGAGACCACTAAGTGCATGGCCATGCCCAAATGAGTCAACATTAGATGTTGAACTCATTTGATCGAGTGAGTCTACTTGGAGTTCAAGATTTAGATTGATTAGAGGATGACACGGTCTATGCCTCATATTGATCAATCTAGACGTCTAGGATAGAAGGACACTTGTCATTATTTTGTGAGTATTAAAAATTGGTAGTCACAAGGTGATGTCGGATCTCGACATTCTTGTAATTTGGGTAGTAATGATGTGTTGCTAGATACCGCTCATTACTTATGCTCCTAAATGGGTTTAGGGCATTGCCAACGTTACAAGAACCTATAGGGTCACACACTTAGGACAATTAGGTGGAGATTAGGTTCATATGATGAACCAAGAGGATTAGATTCATTTGATGAATCAAATTGGATTAAGAGTAATCCTAATTGGGCTAACTTGAGTTCGACTCAAGTTGATTCATGTGTTAAATGAGTCTAATTTAGATTTTGACTCATTGAATCAATTTAATTTAATGAATTAGATTCATTATATTAAGTTGGCTCGAATCAAATGGTTGGATTAGATCCACCATGGTAGAGATGGAGTCAAGTTTGACTTGACTTGAGAAGGAAGACCAAAGGTCAATTTTGACTTGACCTTTTTGCCACCTCATTGGTGAGTTGGCATTAGGTGGACCAATAATGATGTTCCACATCATCATGGGTGCCACCTCATGGAAGTAACAAAGCCACTCTCTTAATGGTTTCATATTAATTACAATTAATGCAATTAATGTGATTTTATGGTTTCATATTAATTGCAATTAATGCAATTAATGTGAATTTTTGAAATGTGGCCGGCCACTTGGTTTTTGGGTGAAAAAAAATTCATTTTTTTCACTTGTGGGCATCTTCCTCCTTCTCCCTCTCAAGCTCTCCCTCTCCCTCTCCTCCCTTGGCCGAACCACATAGGTGCTAGCACACCTTGGTTTTTGGTCATCTCCATCTAGTGTGTCCGTGTGGATACTTCTAGAGGACCGGCGCTTGACGGTCTTGAGATCCGGCATCATTTGGACGAGCGGGAACGCGAAGGGCATCGCATCAAGGGTAAACACTTTTTCCTCATAGATCTAAGTAGTAGATCAGTTTTTGAACTCGTACAAGAAATAGTTTTTCGAATTTTTATACGAATCTTTGCACGGATCTACGGCTTTGGGTCCTTCGGGGTTTCCGCGACGCGAAAAAGCGGTTTTCGCGGCTCGAAGAACCCAACAGACTTGTATGTGGTTTAGTACACATTAAATACAAGTGAGATGTTAGGATGATGGACAAAACTCAAGATGTTGATTTAGTGCATTCTTGTGAGTTTTAAGTTCATCAAAACACACATGTATGTGTTTTCCAATCATTGGGAAAGCTAATGTACAAGTCATGTGCATTGAGCCCAAAGAACATGGTTAGAAATTGGTTTTGAAAATGATTTCAAAAATGTTTTGGAAAACCTTGGTGAAGACTATCTTTTGATAGTACTCATCATTAAAAAGTTAGACACAAACTAGAAGGAAACACTAAAGTTTTTACAAGTTTTCTAATTTGTGTCAATCTTGAAAAATATGAAGTATTTTCTTAGAAAACTATTTTTCCATGATACTATATGCCCTAAATAATGTCTACAACGATTTTTATGATTTTTGGAATTTTTTAGATTTTTCTAGGGGTTTCTGAAATTGACTGAAATGACATTTCAGCTTTTTCAGAGCTTCAATCGATCACCCGATCGATTGAAGGGTCTCAATCGATCGGGCGATTGATTGAGAGCAAGCTTCTCACGAACAGAAGCTTCCTGGATCGATCCACCGATCAATCCAACCCTCATGAATCGATCAGTGGATCGATTCAAGCAGGTTCAATCGATTGTGACCCAACTCCAATCGATTGGGAATGCTGATTTTGGCTGGTAAAGCCTGATTTCAGCATTTTGGACCGCCTTTAGTCTAGTTAACCACTTCTTACCCCTCAAAACATATTTGTATACATTTAGGGGAAGTTTTCATGATGAAAACAAGGACGGATTGGTTAAAGGAGACTAAGTAGAGGTTTAGGTTGAGGTTTGGTTTCAATATTGAATTTTTGAACCTCAAAACTTCTAAATTTGGGTTTCCTAAAGGTTTAGGGATTCTAAGTCATTGTTGGTGCAATGACAGAAGTTCCGTGCATGTCTTTAGGGGGAGTTACTCTTTAAGGACATGAAAATCTATTTTTCATACACCTTGGAAGGTGGTTAACCTTCTTTAGCGAAAATGCTCAGGGTTGGGCATTTGAATATAATAGAGAGTGGATATCTTCATTATTCATGTGACGTATGCTCACGGATGAGCATTTGATGACAATGAAGGGTATGAGACCTTCATTTGAATCATGTGTGAATATACCAAGTGGTATATGCACAAGGATGAGCGTTAAGAATAATGAAGGGTATGAGACTTTCATTATTGTGTTGTGAACAATGAGTGAAGTTGTAAACAACGTTGGGTAACTCTTCAGAGGGAGAGTTTTTGATGTGTGCCAATAGGGGGAGAATGTGTGGTTAAGTTAGGCCTTCATTAACTAAGATGGAGTTTGTCCTCTAGAAAAGGAGGAGAATGAAGGAAACCATTATTCTCATATTGGCATGATGGGAGTTGAGGCTATGGGATTAGCCTAACTTACTAGTGGTATTGTCAAACATTAAAAAGGGGAAGATTGTTGGTGCAATATTCCTTAGGTCAAGGTTGACCAAGTTGACTGAGCTTGGACTGAGTCAAGCTCGAATCTTGATGTTTGACAATACATGTAAACAACACATGGAGATTACAGGTGCAATTGTTCATGTGGGTAGATTGTGAAGAAGAGTCATGTAGGTCAAGATTGACTGGATACTTGACTGGAAAGTCCTGGTGAGTGAAGCCAGGCAGAAGGGAAGTCTTGGTGAGTGAAGCCAGGCAGAAGGAAAGTCCTGGTGAGTGAAGCAAGGCAGATTGAAAGTCCTGGTGAGCCAAGCAGATTGGAAGTTCTGGTGAGTGAAGCCAGGCAGATTGAAAGTCCTGGTGAGTGAAGCCAGGCAGATTGAAAGTCCTGGTGAGTGAAGCCAGGCAGATTGGAAGTCCTGGTGAGTGAAGCCAGGCAGATTGAAAGTCCTATTGAGTGAAGCCAGGCAATTAAGAAAAGTCCAAGTAGGTCAAAGTTTTGACCGGATACTTGGCACGAGGAAATCCAGGTGGATCAAGGTTGATCGGACACCTGGTGGTGAAAGTCCAAGTAGGTCAAAGGCATTGACTGGATACTTGGCACGAGGAGGAAAAGTCCAAGTAGGTCAAAGGGATTGACCGAATACTTGGCACGAAGAAAAGTCCAAGTAGGTCAAAGGGATTGACCGGACATTTGGTGAGCGAGTTCTAGCAGGTCAAGGGTGACCGGATGCTATGCATGATGTACCAACAGGTCATAGGTAACTGGATGTTGGTTTAGGGGGCTTTGGACTTGATTTTGGGCAAAATCAAGGAGCTGGATCGATCAGTCGATCGATTGGGTCATGCCAAATCGATCGACCGATCGATTGGGTGAGTCCCTGCGACAAGATTCCTCTCAATCGATCAGTGGATCAATTGGGAGAGGCACGTAATCGCACAGAACAGCGCTGGATCGATCAGCCGATCGATCCAGAGCTCCCAATCGATCGGGAGATCGATTGGGAGATGCGATTCTGCACAATATGTGTAACGACCACCCTTCTTACTACTACTACTACTCTCTAAGAGTGACCGTTACTTATCTACTACTCTACTTCAACCGGTTTATTAAAAATCTTTAGGAAAACCCTACCGAAAAATTTCGGCAGAATCTCCCCTGTACCGGTGACCAAATCAGCAATACAAACAAATAATAAACCATCAGCCACATGCGGCTGGTATAAATACTTCACAACCACGCAGTAATAATATCACAATAACTAAAAGGAAACTATTCTAGCAATAGTAAACAAATAGAACTCCAACGATAAGACATACCAAACTACAAGTGCGGAATAGACTCAATTACAATCTCAACTTCATCATAGCATTAAAAGAGAACTAAAATAACTAAACAGAAAAGTCTTGGCAATTTGCCAGCTCATTCTGGATCTCTCCATAGTCCAGCCATCACACACCTTCATCACCACCACCTTGTCGCCTTCCTTGCTAAATCTTTTCCTTTCCTTTATCTACAGTAGGAGGAAGTGTAGTCTATAAGCATAAAGCTTAGTGAGCGCTATCTACTCACAAAAACTCGATATGCATGTATATAAATAAAAACATGCTAAAACTGAATGCTAACATGTAAAGCTACTCATGCTCATACATAGCAAAGGAATCATGCTAACTGAAATACTAAACATGTATAGTTAATCATGCTCATAAGAATGAAACTATAAAAGAAGCATACTAAACATGTAAAACTACTAAACTTGTAAAACTACTAAACTTGTAAAACTACTAAACATGTAAAGCTAAACATGTAAAACTACTAAACTTGTAAAACTACTAAACATGTAAAACTATTAAACATGTAAAGCTAAACATGCTGAATAAGCTAATAGCAAGAAACAAATAAAACTACTACTGCATGCTTCAAATAACAAGAAACTAAACTTTCTAATTCTAAACATATTTGAAGCTTGTTTCATTTGTTTCAAAACTTATACTTTAATACTTCAAAATAGTAATCAACTTCTTCTTGGGCCCGGCATTGTACCACTTTGCGCGCATTCTTAATAAGAATCGAGGTAGCTAATCCCGAAACTACTAAGATACTTCTAGGCCTTGTGCCTAGGGGCAACTTGGAGCCCATCCCTTGGACCTTGTGTCCGGTACATGCCCTTTAAAAGTAAAATACTTTTTATCTTAATTACTTATTCTTTAAATGCCTTGGCATTTTAATAGACACCTTGTGTGCCAAAAATCCCTAAAATCTTGACTTTGGGATTTACTTAAGGCCTTGGCCTTTCTCTTTCTTTTCTTTTTCTTTCTTTTACTTGTTAATACTTCTAAAAGTATTTAATAGGATTCTCATTTTTCCACTAGAATACATGGTTGTTCATGCATATTAAAATAGCAAATGAAAATAACTTTGAGCTTACTAATCATGCTATAAAATAGAGTAAAAGAAAGTAACTTTGAACTTACTAATCATGCTATAAAATAGAGCAAAAGAAAGCAACTTGGGCTTTCTAAACATGCTGTAAAATAGAGCAAAAGAATGCAACCTTGAGCTTTCTGTACATGCTGTAAAATAGGGCAAAAGAAAGCAACTTTGGACTTTCTAAACATGCTATGATAAGAGCAAAAGAAAGTAACTTTAAGCTTACTAATCATACTTTAAGCAAATCTACATCCTAAGCTTAACAAATCTGCACTATACTGCTTAATGAAATCTGTAAAAACAAAGTGGATGTTCTAAAATTTCATGGGAAAAACTAGTAGCACATGCTCTACTGAATACTCCCAAAACTAAGGTTGTACATGTCAAATGCATGGCACAACAAGACTATAATCTGCTAAAGTTTAAACCTATGTAAAGCTTGGTGCAGTAGCAAATGAAGTCAATTATTCTGTTATAATTGCATTTTTGGTAAATAGCACAGAAATAACATATTTCAAAGAAATAAAACCACATGTACAATTACTACTACTACTACTCTATTTCAAGTTCAGCAGATCCTTTTCACGGTTCTGTTGTACGTGTGGTTCAACAAATATTGACTTGATCCGATTTAATAAATCTGAGCCTTCTTATAGCCAGCTCAGTAGCCGAAATTGCACAGCAACCCAGTGGAAGTTACTCGTGCCCCTTTTTCTTTGCATAAGATCAAGTTCATCTCGCTGTAAAATTTAAAATAAACCTAAATGACACCTTCACAACTTAACTCTTATTGTAAAGCAACCCAAAATCTCCAACGTGCTGCTAATAGGGTAGAACTACTACTGGAAACCTAAGTTTTGTAACTATTCTTCATGCTTAACCTAAACTAATCCTTTTCTTCTTTCTTCAACCTCACGACAGCAAACATGAGGTGGCAACCTGTACGGTATGATCCGAAAATAGGGAAGCAAGGGAACAAACCGAAACCTAAATTTGCATGGCAAAATACCTAGCAACAACTAAAGGAAGGGATGCATGACAACCCTAGGACCATCTATTCGGCACAATAGAATTCATGAGCAAGGAAACGAAAATCGAAAACTCGGAGCTACTCCTACTGCAGGTGAGAAGCAACTCACCTCTTGTTCTTGCACTTACAACCGAGAAGAAGGGAAGGAGGGCTTCTAGGGCTCGGGTAGCAACTTTTCCGGCGTGTTCTCGGAGCTCTCGGGCTTCTCTCCGTCGGGAACAGCCACCGTGGATGAGGGACGGCTGGAATCAAGTCTCGCCGGCGCCGGAATCTCCAACCCTAGCTCGCTCTAGGTTTCCGCCGCAACTTTGCGCCGTCGCGAGGGAGAAGAGCGAAGGAGATTAGGTTTTCGGGAGAAAAAGTTAGGTTTTCTTAAAATCCCAAAACTTATTTCCTTTTATAAGTATTCGGATATAACCCAACTATACTATAACCTTATTTAACTCTATATGAGATTAACATAAATCTCTTATCCCAGCTGGTCAAGCCGGTTTGGCTTGGTTCAGTCCGACCCGAGGTCGCGGGTTTGAACCTCTCCTCCAACGTTTTTTTAAACTTCTTTGGTTTTGTAAAAATACTAAACGATCTCCAAAAATTACGCAAAAATACTCTAAAAATTTCTAAAAATCTCTAGAATATTTTAACAGTATTTTCAAACATTTTTATGGACGTTTGAAACTCAGAATAGGGAAAATTGGGGCGTTACAATCCCCCATACCTTATAAAAAGTTCGTCCTCGAACTTAGAATAGCTCTAGATACTTCTGTCTCATGCTGTCCTCCCGCTCCCAAGTGATTTCCTCGTGCTTCTGGTTCTGCTAGACGACCTTTACTAGTGGTACTTCTTTGTTTCTCAATCTCTTAACTGCTCTGTCCACTATCTGTGTAGGTCTGCTCTCAAAACTAAGATCCTCTTGGATCTGCACTGACTGAGGCTCAATCACTTGGCTAGGGGCACGGAGGCACTTCTTTAACATGGAGACATGAAATACATTGTGTATTGTTGACATGTCTTGTGGTAATTCCAGCTTGTAAGCTACCTTCCCAATCCTGTCCGTAATGAGGTAAGGTCCTACATAGCGAGGACTTAATTTGCCCTTCTTGCCAAATCTCATCACTCCCTTCATAGGAGCAACTTTGAGAAAAACTGAATCTCCCACCTGAAATTCCAGTGGCCTACGGCGTGTGTCAGCATAGCTTTTCTATCTACTCTGGGCAGTCTCAATCCTCTGTCTAATTTTCTGAATAGCCTGAGTGGTTTCTTCTATCAGCTCTATCTGAATGCCCAGCTCTACTTCCATTTCCTTTCTCTCTCCTGCTTCTTGCTAGCATATGGGTGATCTGCACTTTCTGCCATACAACGCCTCATATGGTGCCATCTTGATGGTGGCCTGATAGCTATTGTTGTAGGCAAACTCAGCTAAGCATAGATACTTGCACCAACTTCCCTTGAAATCTAGTGCACAAGCTCTGAGCATATCTTCTAGGATCTGATTTACTCGCTCTATCTGTCCATCGGTCTGAGGATGGAAGGCTGTGCTGAACTTGAGTTTGGTGTCTAGTGCAGTCTGAACACACTCCCAAAAGTGAGAGGTGAAGCGCCCATCTCTATCATACACAATAGATTTGGGAACTCCATGAAGTCTGATCACTTCCTTAACATATAACTGTGCCAACTGCTCTATAGAGTGAGACACCTTGATGGCTAGAAAATGAACAGACTTGGTCAATCTGTCCACTACTACCCATATTGCGTCATATCCATTTGTAGTTTTTGGAAGGCCTGTTATAAAGTCCATGGATATGTCTTCCCACTTCCACTCTGGTATTGGGAGGGGTTGTAGGACTCCTCCTGGTCTCTGGTATTCTGCTTTGACCCTCTGACATGTCAGGCAGGTACTGACATAATTAGCTACATCTCTTTTGAGTCCAGACCACCAGAATCTCTGTTTCACGTCTTGATACATCTTAGTAGAACCAGGATGCATAGAGTACGGTGTACTGTGAGCTTCTTCTAAAATTTTCTTTCTCAGCTCTTCATCATTGGGAACACAAAGGCGACTTCCCTGATAAAGAATTCCACTGTCTGATACTCAAAATTCAGAATTTTCTTCTTCTTGTATCCCTTGCTTGATCTTTTGGATATCTGGATCTTCACTTTGCTTTCTCTGTATATCCTCAAGCAGGGTTGACTCTAAGGTCAATGCAGAGAGTTGCCCATAAATAATTTCGACTCCAAGGTCTAACAACTCTTTCTTCAGTGGCAGGGCTAATGATGACAGAGACATCAGGGATGCACTGGACTTTCTGCTTAGTGCATCTACCACTTTGTTAGCTTTAACTGGGTGTATTACTTCCTTTCGCTTTCAACTGATGGTTCCCAAAACACAGGTATATTTTAGGGAATATTGTTGCCCTCTTTAGCTGATCAAATAGATCATCTATTCTGGAAAGAGGGTACTAGTCCTTAACTGTTACTTTGCTCAGCACTCTAAAATCTATGAACATTAGCATAGATCCGTCTTTCTTCTTGACAAACAACACAGGAGCTCCCCAAGGTGAGTGACTAAGGCGGATGAAACCCTTGTCAAGTAGCTCCTGAAATTGTTCTTGTAACTCTCTTAGCTCTGCTAGAGAAATTCGGTAAGGAGCTTTTGAAATTGGGCTGATGTCAGGAACCAATTCAATTTCAAACTCCACTTATCTGCTGGGAAGTAGTCCAAGTAGCTCTTCTGGGAACACCTCTGGGTACCCACAGACTACCCGAACATCTTCCTACTTGGGTCTTTCTTGTTATCATTGTCTTTCTAGTTCTAATTACTTAACTGGGGTTTCTGACTCCCCACTGTCTTGTCTTCTATCTTGACTGGCTTGTGTTGTGTTTGTTGTGCCTTGATGCTGTTCAGATAGTGCTCACTAATGCCCTACTGACTAGTTTCGTATTGTTTATTTTTATGTTATTATTGCTAATCTAAGTCGAAAGATGAGAAAGGTGCTGTGTTTTAGTGTTTCATGCAACTCAACCCTCTCCAGCCGGCCTACTCGGTCCTATAAGTGATATCAGAACCTAACAGCTTCAGGAGGACTAATCGTCGAACGAAGCACATGAGATGGTCGGACCAAGCATCTACCCACCAAAGTTTGAGGGGGAGTTCGCGAGCTAGAAAAAGAGAATGGAAGTATTTTTCAAAACAGACTTCGATTTATTATTAATAATGAAATTTGGTTTTGAAGTACCCAAGGGCAAGGAAAAGTTTCAATGGACGAAGATAATTTTAAAGAAGATGATTTTCAAGACATGTTTACTGATTTAAGAAATGTAGAAAATATCAATACCATTGAGCCTCAATTAGATGATATTAATGAAAACATGAATGCATATGATATTAGAGGAAGTTATTACTCAATGTTTGAAGAAGCACAAAAAGAGTTGTATTACACTTGTACTAATTTTTCTATATTCAGTTTTTTGGTCAAGTTAATGCATGTGAAGGTGTTAAATGGTTGCAGCAATAAATCTTTTGATATGTTACTTCAGTTATTGCAAAAGACATTTCCCAAATCGAATGTGATTCCAAACTCTCATTATAAAGCAAAGAAAATGTTAAAAGAGTTAGAATTGGCATATGAGAAGGTATATGCATGTAAGAATGATTGTATATTATTTTGGGGTGAGCATGAGAATAAGGATACATGTCCAGTGTGCAAGAAGCCTCGATACAAGTATGATGGGATGAATAAAAAAAGAATGCTCAGAAAATTCTTCAATATTTTCCTTTGAAGCCTAAACTTAAGCGGTTGTTTATTGCAAAACATACAACAAAAGAAATGAGATGACATAAAGAAAAATGGGTTGAAATTGATGGTGTATTAAGGCATCCGGCAGATAGTGAATCACGGAAAGAATGACATATCACATGAAATATTTGCTAGTGATGCATGAAATATTCGCTTAGGGTTGGCTATAGACAGTTTTAATCCGTTTGAAAATATGTCAAATGCTTATAGTATGTGGCTTGTTATACTTGTAAATTATAATTTGCCACCATTGAAAATGATGAAGCCATCATACTTGATTATGTATCTTTTAATTCCTCGACCTAAATCACCTGGGAAAGAGATAGATGTATACTTATGACCTTTGATCAATGAACTGATGGAGCTATGGGATGATGGGGTGGCAGTATATGATGCATCAACTAAACAAGTATTTTGATTACATGCTGCTATGATGTGGATCATTCATGACTTTCCAGCATATGGAACATTATATGGATGGAGCACAAAGGGTTATAAAGCATGTCCAGTATGTGTAGTTGAAACTAAATCTCAAAGATTATGGAGTAAAATATGCTATACATGCCACCGTCGATTCTCAAATGTGCAACACCCATGGCGCAGAAATAAAAATTTCAATGGAAAGATTGAATAAGAAGGACCACCATGAAGATTTAGTGGTTATGAGATTTTAGCACAGTTAGATACATTACCCCAGGTGACATTCAGTAAGCATCCTACATTAAGAAAAAACCGACAACGATCTTTGGATGATACAAATAGAGTAAAGAAGTCTATATTTTTTGGGTTATATTGGCCAAATTTAAAGTTGAGAACAATTTAGATGTGATGCACATTGAAAAAACATTTATGATGCATTGGTTGGCACAATATTTAATATAGATGGAAAGTCAAAGGATACATTTAAAGCAAGGTTAGACTTGCATGATATGGGGATTAGAAGTGAATTACATTTAAAGAAAGTTGGAGATAAATTTAGTAAATCATATGCAAGTTTCACGATAACTTTGGAAGAAAGACGTGCATTTCATCAATTTTAAATTTTGTGAAGTTTCTTGATGGATATGCTGCTAATATATCTAGATATGTGAATGTAGATGATGGAAATTTACATGGATTAAAATCACATGATTTTCATGTCTTGTTGCAAAGAATACTTCCAGCTATTGTACGTAAATTTTTTCCAAAAGATATATGTGGCACACTAATTGAGTTATGTGATTTTTTTCAATAAGATAACTGCAGGATTTTTACATATAGCGGACTTATATAAAATGGAGGAGGAAATAGTCTTCATAGTGTGTAAGATGGAAAGAATATTTCCTCTACTATTTTTTGATATTATGGTTCATTTGGCAGTTTGTTTACCCCGTGAAGCTGTTGGAAATGGGGATAGTGGGGATGTGGGAACATGACCCACGTTCCCCACTACTTATAATGGAAAAGTCCATTATGCCCTTGGTTTATTTCCCTATATAAAGGGGGCGCGACCAAGAGATCATTAGTGGGTTGGAGACGAGAGTAAGCGAGAAGAATATTCAAGGCGGTGGGATTTGATTTATGGACTTACGGAGGGTTTTCCGATCCTGTGATCGCTCTTCTGACAGCGAGTTTCGCCATTGCCGATTGCGGATCTGCGGGAGATCGCTATAAGTTTTTACCGCTTTAATTTAATTCCTTTTTTCATGCATTTAGAATTATCTACATTGGTATCAGAGCTGTGTTAGTTCTAAATGCATGATAAATTCCTAAATCCTTATCTCTGCATTGAATCAAAATTATGGCATGGTCCTGTTCATTTTGTTGGGCAAAATCATGACTGAGTCGTGATCAGCGATTATCATCGCTGCCCTAAACGGAGTTTGACTTCGTCTAGTTTTACCGTAGCCGAGTGAAATCATGACGCCGTATGCCTCGGGGAATATCCACGGAGTTTGTCTCCGATGATGGATGGCGGCAACGATCCAAGTCCGACGACAACATCAAGGTTGGCCGACGGAGTGCTCATGGACACCTCTGCGACCCGTGTTCGTTGCGAGCAAGGTGGCGTGCACAGCGTGCACGACGTGCGCAGCGTGCGTGCAGAAGATTGAGGTGGCCTCTTGTAGTTTCTGCGCAGCGTTTGTCGCTCTGAGGCTGGCTGTTGCGGGTGAGACGGCGTGCGGCATGGTCAGCGTGCGGTCTGTAGCGTGCAGCGTGCAGGGTGCAACGTGGAATCATGCAACAAAGAAAAATGGAAAAGATAAATATCAAGTTTCTGTTTTGACTTTTTCAAATTAAAAACAAACTTTGATATGTTCACAAAATGAGGTGGAAGGAAATAGGATTAAGTTTTTTTTAAAAAAAAAAACAAAAGATTGTATAAAATAATTTAAAATTTCTCATTAATTCATGCATGGTTTAAATGTGTACATGCATGTTTAATTATTTTTATTTAATGCAATTAATTTTATTTGCATGGGTTAATTAATTGAAAATTACTTTCAATTAATTCACCATTTATGATAAATGGTCTAGAGTAATTTTGGTCCATTTAGATCCGGTTCAGGTTTAAATCATTAGTTGATTTAACCGAACCAATTTGATCCAAACCCAAAATCAATTTAGGTTGATTAATTGGACTTGGACCAAATATGATCAAATGACCATATTTGTTCTAATGGGTCAGATTTGATCAAAACAATTAGATTTGTTCTAATTGGTCGGACTTAAACCAATGGCATTGGTTTGATCAAACGGACCTGAGTTTGATCAATAAGTCTGAAATTGGTAGAAATGGACTTAGATTAAAAGTAACAGAATATAGGTATAAAAATCTCTGTCTAATTAGATTAGTTCTAATTAAGAACAATGGACCGAGCTTAGGATCTGGATCCCTAATCAACCGATTTAATGGGTCTGATCAATTAGATTAGTTCTAATTGTCGACTTGAACTCCTGAAAATCGAGAAGATTTATTTTTCTTGATTTATTATGTTGGTACTATGACTGTATAAATTGAAATAAATCGATTTTGTACTGGTTAGTCGGTTTTGTACTGACTTATTTATTTTCAATTTTTCAGATGGCACGGACGATTACCACATTGGCTCGTCGTGAAGTGTGACGAAATCAGCACAGGGAGGAAATTCAGGAGATAGAGTATAACTCTACTTATGGAGTCGATGGACACATTGGACGGCTTGATGATCTGTTTTGGAAACTTGAGCGAGAAGAGTTTCCAGTCCTGGACAATTATATGATATGGGTTTTGATGCGTTCATTGCCAGAAAATCCAAAGATGATAGTAGACTATATTTGGGGGTGTCATCAAGGACGCGTCACATATTCTGTATTATGTGAGGAGATGCTTCATCATATGACTGAAAAGCATCCGGAAGAGTTCGAAGAGGACCCGGAAATGATCGAGGAGGAACCAGAAGAGGATCCAATTGTGGATCCAATAGAGAACCTTGAAGCTGTCCTGCCTGTGATTACCCCAAATGAGTCTACGCTGAGAGGGATTATTTTGACCGTTGCACTAGTGTCTATCCTAGTGGGAGTGGTAGTTGCCTATCTAGTTTACTAAAGTTCTGTTATTGTGATTGTCGTTTTGTATGAACAATATGTTAGTCCAGTTCATTCATGTCAGTTAGTTATTTGTTAACAATTTGCAACATAATTTTATGTTAATGATGTGTTCATTTATTTATGTTGTTTACTTGACATGATGCATGATTAGTTCATGAAGTATTAAATGATTACTTCATTTAATTAAAAAAACATGATATATTAAATGATTAGTTCATTTAATTAAAGAATTCATGATATTATAAATGATTAGTTCATTTGTTGGGATGTATGTAATAGAATTGATTAGTATTAATTTGATTGGTCATACGGATGATTAGTGAAAACATAGTTGTCACTTGATTTTGTAAACCAACTCAAAGTAATATTAAGTCCATCATAAATTGCATACATATAATATACACTGAATACTAAATAATGTATTTATTTATGATAGATTATGGCAACCAAAAACATAATAGTTGAACTCAACAAAGGTGAAAAACTTAATGGGGATAACTACAAGATTTGGCACCTCAGGATACAATATGTACTTGAGGAACAAGAAGTTCTAGAGGCTGTAAATCAGGATATGGAAGTACTTGTAGATGGTCCCACTGCACAACACAGACGAGATCTTGATGCCTATAAGGCATGGAAGAAAAAGGACTTCACTGCAAAGGGTATATTGATTAATTCAATGGTAGACGACCTAGCTTTTGAGTATGAGTCATATCTTATGACTCATGCAGTCTGGGTAGCCCTTAAAGAAAAATACAGTGGAGTCAGTCTGAGCAAGCTTCGACAGCTGACAATCAAGTTTGACAACTACAAAAAGTGTCCGAATGTATCAATGGTTCAACACCTCAGGGAGATGTCGAACATGATTCAGGAGCTTAAAACTGCTGGTCATGAGTTGACTGATGAACAACAGGTTCAAACAGTTATTCGTTCACTTCCAGATTCTTGGAAGACCATGAACAGACCCTAATTCACAGTGAGAGTATTAAGATTTTCACTGACGTCTCACGCCATGTAGAATTGGAGGCGGAGAGAGTTGAATCCGCAAGAATTTCTGGACAAGCCTATGTGGTTATAGGTTCTGTCGGATCATATGGATCCAAGAAAAAGAAATGGTTCAAGAAAGGGAAGGGAAAGAAGAGGGAAGTTGCTGGTGTGGGATAGAGCCCAATCAAGAAGATAGTCAAGAAGACTGAAAAAAAAAACCTAAAAACAAGTTGACTTGTTTTAACTATGGAAAAAAGGGCCACTTTGCTCAGGATGCACTGAGCCGAAAAAGGTAAATCCAAGTGTGTCTTCTTTTCAAGAGCATTTTGTTGCTAGTTTAGTGTTGTTAGCTGATTCTTATCCTTTGTAGATTATAGATTCGGGAGCAACCAACCATGTAGCTCGGGAATGAGTTACATTTGTTGAGTTCCGTCGGGTACCAGCTGGCAACAAGTGGATCTATGTGGGAAACAATGCAAGAGTTAAAGTCAAAGGAGTCGTCACTTGCAAACTCAACCTCCATGGTGGTAGAGTTTTGTTTCTACATGATGTCCTATATGCTCCTGAAATTCGACGGAATCTTGTTTCCGTAACATGTCTTCTTGATTTAGGGTATTGTATTAATTTTTACAGTCGGTCTGTTGAACTTAAAATTGACTCAATGTCAATCAGACATGATATTTTAACAAATGGTTTTATGGTTCTTGATATAGAACCAGATGTCAATTATGCTATTGATGGTTGTTTTTCAAACATTGCTTTAACTAGTGATGCAGATATAACTGATGAGGTTTGGCATGCTAGATTATGACACATAGGACAAGAATGTATGAATCAGTTGGCTAGAGATGGTCTATTGGACACTCGGGCTAAGATTCAATTGTCTATATGTGAGCATTGTCTTGCTGGAAAAGTAATTAAGAAACCATTTGATAAGGCTATAAGATCTTAATCAACATTGCAGTTAATTCATTCGGATATTTGCGGTCCAATGAATGTGAAGGCTAGACATGGAGCTTCCTATTTCATTATATTTATTGATGATTTCTCTAGGTTCGGTCATGTGTATTTTATTTCTCACAAATCTGAAGCATTAGATTGCTTCATTCATTATATGAACAAAGTTGAGAATCAAACGGAATGTAAAGTTAAGACTTTACGCACTGGCCGTGGAGGGGAGTATTTGTCTGATATGTTCAAGACAATATGTAATGATAGAGGGATTATTAGACAGCTGACAATCCCTGGAACTCCACAGCAAAATGGGGTAGCTGAAAGAAGAAATAGGACTCTTCTTAAAATGGTTATGTCTATGATGACACAAGCTAATTTGCCAATCTCCTATTGGCGAGATGCATTATTAACTGCAGCCTATATACTTAACAAAGTACCTTCAAAGTCAGTTCCATCTACCCCATATGAACGTTAGATAGGCAAAAAACCAGATTTAAGTAATCTGAGACCCTGGGGGTCAGCTGCTTATGTTCATGATAGTTCTCACAAGTATGAAAAACTAGGGCCTAGGGGTAAGAAATGTATCTTGATAAGATATCATGAGACCTCCAAAGGTTATGTTTTCATAGGTGAGCAACTAGATGGAACCATCTCCGAAATAGACTCAAGAGATGCGACTTTTCTCGAAATAAAGTTCCCAATCAAAGGTGATGTTGATAAAAATGTTCCTCTATTTGTGGAGGATGAGATATTATCAACAAGAGAGGTGTCAAAAGGGATACTTGAGTCTAGTCAACCGAGTGGGAGTGATATGTCGAGTCATGAGTTGACTTCTCAACAACCCAACTTACGGAGAAGTGTTTGTAAGATCAAACCTAAGAAGAGGTTTGATATTGAGAATGAGGCATTGGTTACACTTTCAATTGACGATGACGAACCTTAATCCATTGAGGAAGCATTGGGATGTAGAGTTAGAGAAAAATGAGAAGCTGCAATGGTTGAAGAGATGGAGTCCATGATTCAAAATCACGTTTGAGACTTAGTCGATCTTCCTCCGGGCCGAAGGGCTATTGGGAATAAGTGGACTCTCAAAATAAAGAGGAAATCAGATGGATCAATTAACAGATACAAAGCTCGTTTAGTTGCAAAAGGATATACCCAAATGGAGGGTATTGACTTTGAAGAGACATTTTCTCCCGTAGTGAAATTTGTGTCAATACGAGTTATTTTGGCCTTTGTGGCACATTATGACTTGGAATTACATCAAATGGATGTAAAAACCGTTTTCCTTAATGGTGATCTTGACGAAGAAATCTATATGGTTCAGTCAGAAGGTTTCATTGCTGAAGGCCAAGAGCAGAAAGTATGTAGACTTAGAAAGTCTATATATGGGCTAAAACAAGCATCAAGACAATGGAACATAAGATTTAACGAAGTCGTTTTATCTTATGGTTTTGAGATGATCAATGAGGATTATTGTGTTTTCCTGAAAAGGGAAAAATGAAAGTATGTCATTTTATCATTATATGTTGATGATATGCTGATAGCTGGAAATGACATAGGATATGTGAATGAAGTCAAGAAGTGGTTGTCATCATAATTTCATACAACAGATATGGGATAAGCTGAATACATCTTAGGGGTGAAAATTATAAGAGATCGTTCTAAAAGACATTTGGGTCTGTCACAAGAGTCTTATATAAATAAGATATTACATCATTTCAACATGTCTAATTGCAACATA
Source organism: Zingiber officinale (assembly GCF_018446385.1). Taxonomy (NCBI): domain Eukaryota; kingdom Viridiplantae; phylum Streptophyta; class Magnoliopsida; order Zingiberales; family Zingiberaceae; genus Zingiber; species Zingiber officinale. Next base: position 107,571,761 of record NC_056002.1, read on the forward strand.
GAACATACACCTATTGTGAAAGGTACTGTTTTGAGCAAGAGTATGTGTCCTAAAACTCCAGAGGAAATAGCTGAGATGAATAAAAAACCATATGACAGTGCCATTGGTAGTTTGATGTACACTATGTTGTGTACGCATCCCAATATCAGCTATGTTGTGGGCTTGGTCAGTCGCTTCCAGTCAAACCCAGGACCGAGACACTGGAAGGCGGTAAAAAGGATATTTAGATATCTGAAGGCAACAACAGATTATTGCTTCTGTTTTCAAGGATCAGATATGAAACTGAAAGGTTATTCAGATGCAGATTGGGCTGAATACCTGGATGATAGAAAATCCACATCAGGCTATGCATTCTTATTGAATGGTGGGGCCATCTCTTGGAACAGCAAGAAACAAGCTTGTATAGCTTTGTCGACTATGGATGCTGAATATGTGGCATGTTCAGTAGCTGTGCAAGAAGCAGTTTGGCTGAGAAGGTTTTTAAAGCATCTGAAAATTACTGAGAATAGTGGTAGTCCAGTAACTGTCTACTGTGACAGTCAAACTACAATAGCTTTTTCCAAGGATCCCAAATATCATAGCAAAGGCAAGCATATAGAAATTAAATATAATTTTGTGAGGGATCTTGTGGCTAAAAGAAAAGTCATTCTTGAGTATGCCCCTACAAGTGTTATGCTTGCAGATCCTTTTACTAAGCCAATGACTAAAGAGTCATTTAAAGAACATGTAAAGTCTTTGAGACTTCATAGAATGTAACAATATTGAAATAACAATCAGACTCTGTGTTATGATTGTGTCATTTGCCATAATTTATCTAGTGTATATGTTGTATTTGTTATATTCATATAAGATCTCGGTGAGCATGTTGGCAGGTGTGTTAGCAATGAGTCCTAGAGCCAATCATTTGATGATTGTATTTTGGACTTGTTGTATCATATTCTATATAAATAAAGGCATTTGGTTTTTGGTTATTATACTTACTTGTATTGGTGTCAAATAAACTAAGTATAATAATGTCCTTGAGTAGAAGGTTCTTACCTATATCAATCGATTAGTTGAATCGATAGTGAGATGATATAGGGAACACTACTCTTAATCATTCCTAGTCGAGTATTAACATTCAGGGACAATGTTAATGCAATAAGACTAGCATGTAGGTCAACTCGATGACTTGATCTCACAAGTCATGGGTATAGAGATATCAAGTTGACACATGGGTATGCATTAGAGAATGTATACTGAATGACCCGCCATGAGAAAGTATCATGTATCGTTATATGAGTGTCATATACATTCTCATGTGGCTATTAGTATGACTACTAGTCCTTAGACCTGAAGTTACCATGGTTCCCTACATAAGGAGTTATGTACTTTGGTTTCGTCAAACGTCACCCGTAACTGGGTGGACTATAAAGGCGATTACTGGGTATGTAACAAATTATGCGGAGGGATGTGAGTGATGTAGATGGGATCTATCCCTCCTATATGACGGGAGAGACATCGGTATTCTTGATAAAGTGAGACCACGAAGTGCATAGCCATGCCCAAATGAGTCAATATGAGATATTGAGCTCATTTGATTTAGTGAGTCTACTTGGAGTTCAGGATTTAGATTGATTAGAGGATGACATGGTCTATGTCTCACATTGATCAATCTAAATGTCTAGGATAGAAGGACACTTGTCATATATTGTGAGGAGTCACAATTAGTAGTCACAAGGTGATGTTGGATCTCAACATTCTTGTAACTTGGGTAGTAATGATGTGTTGCTAGATACCGCTCATTACTTATGCTCCTAAATGGGTTTAGGGGCATTGCCAACGTTACAAGAACCTATAGGGTCACACACTAAGGACAATTAGATGGAGATTAGGTTCATATGATAAACCAAGAGGATTAGGTTCATGTGATGAACCAAATTGGATTAAGAGTAATCCAAATTGGGCTAATTGAGTTGGACTCAAGTTGATTCATGTGTTCAATGAGTCTAATTTAGATTATGACTCGTTGAATCAATTTAATTAAATGAATTAGATTCATTATATTAAATTGACTTGAATTAAATGGTTGGATTAGATCAACCATGAGAAAGATTAAGTCAAGTTTAACTTGACTTGAGAGGAAGATGAAGAGTCAAGTTTGACTTGACTTTATGCCACCTCATTGGTGAGTTGGCAAGATGTGGACCAATGATGATGCTCCACATCATCATGGTTACTTAGGTGTGTGCCACATCATGGAGGTTACAAGCCTCCTTTCCATTTAATGTGGCCGGCCACATTAATTGTAGAGGAGTTACAATTGTGGTCGGCCACACATAGTGAAGAAAATATTGATTTTTCTTCATTCAAGGGAACTCACTTCATCTCCTTCCTCTAGCTCTCCCTCTCCCTCTCCTCCTCAACTTGGTCGAATCATCAAAAGGTGCTAGCACACCTTTTGTGTGATTTTCCATCTACGTGTTCGTGTGGATACATATAGAGAGTTGTCTACGTTGACAACTTCGAGATCCGGCACCATTTGGACGAGCGGGAACGCGAAGGGCTTCGCTACAAGGGTAATACTCTTATCTACTGTAGATCTAGAGTTTGAAACTCGTACTCGTATGTTTTCTAAATTTTTCTTCGCACGGATCCGTTGGCTAAGGGGTTTCGGGGTTTCCACGACGCGAAAAAGCGGTTTTTGCGGCCCGAAAAACCCAACAAGGTGGAGATTGCTCCACTCACATGGACAATCATCTCTGTTTGTTAAGTACAAATATGGGTAAGACCGTTACTTATGGAATAGCTTATGTAGCTGAAATTAGAGACAGATCCATAAGTTGAGGTCGCCTTGATAATTGTGTCAAGATGAGATCATTTATGTGTTAATAATGATCGAAGTAAATAAACTCACCATTTACTGAACCTGTTGAAAGCCAGATTAGAATTCATATGTTGAATTCAGGATAGACATTAGGTATGTCTAGATCAAAATCTATACGATGTTAAATTTGAAGACAACATGCATTCTTTTTAGTAAAGAGAATAACATCATAGCATGTGATTCATACCACATGTGCTATTGCGATAATAAAGGTAGTAAGAGAATGGATCCCTATTTCTCTACTATGTGAGACCTTTGAGATTATATGTTAATCTCAGTTTTTGCCTTAGTGACTATTTAACTTTTTACTTGAAGTTTTAATCAGTATCTGCTACTTTAGCGTGTATCCTATGGCTATAGATGATTTGGTTTATGGAGCATAACTAGGAAAACGACTGATTCAAATGAATAGATTATAGTTAAAAAGGTATATTTACATCTTTTATTGTTATTCACTGGTCGACCCATTTCTATTATGTATAAAAATGAATGTGAATATTGGATATGGAACATGCTCTTGACATAATGGTCATTATAAGGGATTAGAGATGTTCATATCGGTGTAAATGAAAATTATTTAATCTGGGTAAATAGCAAGACATGAATATCTTCCAGATAATGGTTGTGTGCCACTTGAAGATTGGATGGATCCTGGATAAAGGCTATGTGCCACCAGGAAAGAGGCTATGTGCCATGAAGAGTGTGTCTCTAATTTATTTGGGCAGCTAAGTAAAGTGTAACAACTTTCTTAGCATTGATTGCTCAAAGAGCAGCAAAATCAAGGTGTAACAATCTTCTTAGTAACTATCGCTCAGTATGCTTGCTGTCGAACGAACCATTTTCTCTAAGTATGGATTGGATATTCTCATATGGTCTATGTGACCAAACTCTCTAATAGTCTATGTGACATATTAAGTCTTTGTGACTTACCTGAATAACTAGTCTTAGTGACTTACCTTGGATGAGTGGGAGATGTTGGAAATGGGGATAGTGGGGATGTGGGAACATAGCCCACGTTCCCCACTACTCATAATGGAAAAGTCCATTATGCCCTTGGTTTATTTCCCTATATAAAGGGGGTGCGTCCAAGAGATCATTAGCGGGTTGGAGACGAGAGTAAGCGAGGAGAATATTCAAGGCGGTGGGATTTGGTTTGTGGACTTGCGGAGGACTTTCCGATCCTGTGATCGCTCTTCTGACAGCGAGTTTCGCCATTGCCGATTGCGGATCTGCGGGAGATCGCTATAAGTTGTTACCGCTTTAATTTAATTCCTCTTTTCATACATTTAGAATTATCTACAGAAGCTATGTTAGCTGGACCTGTTTCGTCATGATGGATGTATCCCTTTGAACGATATTTAGGCAGACTAAAAAAATATATTCGTAATAAAGCAATACCTGAAGGATCTATTGCAGAGGGGTATATTATAAATGATGCATTAACTTTCAGTTCTTTATAAACGAGTCAAATTGAGACAAGATTTAGTAGGCCAGAATGAAACAAAGGTATTCAACCAGTAACATGTAATTTAAGTGTTTTCTCACAACAAGCAAGAGTGTTTGGCAACTAACATAATATGAAATTACCTTTGACTTTGTATAAGAAAGTATATTGGTATATTGTCAACAATTATAAATAAGTTGACTAATATAGAAAGTAAGTTTTTACATTATGTAATTTAATTGTTTATATTTCATTATAAAATTATAATTTAAATATTTATTTATGTAGTGAACAGCTACAACTTCTATCACATAAAATTCATTCACCCGTTCGGGATACATTAGAGGACTTGGAAGTGAGCTAAAGCCAGTTAGGTCCACTTCTTCAGATGCCATCTCCTTAACCAGATCAACTAACACCGCATTACGTGAAAAACTTGAATCCACCTAAGAAGAGTTAGTAAACACCAAAGTTCAATTAGCAAGTACTCAAGATGAGTCAGCATCAATGAAATCAAGACAAGATATGTTTGAACAAATTCTTAACCCATTGACACCTGGAGCATTAGATTCCTTGATCCATGATTCATCTTCGGTTCCATCTCCTCCTCCTCGTTCTTAGACTTTGATGTTGTGGATTTTTGGATATGAACATGATGTTGTGAAGTTTATTTCTTGTAGACTTTGATGTTGTGGATTTCTAGATGTGAACTTGATGTTTTAAACTTGTTACTTGTTTCTACTTTATTTGTTGCATTACTTGTGTACTTTATTTGTTGTGTTACTTGATGTTAGACATTGATGTTGAGTACTTGCATCTGTTTGTGAATGTTGCTACAGGTGTGAACTTATACTTGATGAACTATGAGTTGTTTGTGAGTTTATTTGTGAATTTGTTGTTAGAGTTAATATTGTATAAGTTTGTGAATATTGGTGTTAGAGTTGTGATTATTGTGAATATTGTTGTTAGAGTTGTGATGATTGTGTGGGTTTGTAAATGTGTATATATGTTGAAAATATTTTTTTTTAAAAAAACAAAGGTTAGTGATGAAATCCTCGAAATTTGTCACTAACATTATTAGCGACGAAATATTGTTCAAATTCGTCGCTAACAACTCAAACATATCGAGCCTCATAGTAGGCGTTTGCGGTGAAATGAAATGGGGTTAGCGACGAATCATAATGTTAGCGACAAAAACTTAGCGACGAAACAGTTCAAATTCATCGTTAATAACTTAAACATATCAATACTTATCGTAGGCGTTTGTGGCGAAATGGAATGGGTTAGCGACGAATTAAGATGGCGTTAGTGACGACATTAGGAAAATCGTAGTTAACTTGTTTGCGAGGAAAAATTTAGATTCGTTGCAAACAAATTTCTTAGCGACAAACGATTTTAATTCGTCGCTAAAAATTTTGAGTTGAGTAAAATTATTTAGCGACGAGTTAATCACGTCGTTAATTTATTAGCGACGAAACATAAAAATCGTTGCTAATAATTATTTACGACAAGTTTATAACGACGATTCTAGCGATGAAAAGTTATCATCACAAATATTTGTTAGCGACGAACATTAATATGTTAGCGACGAACTAAATATCAATTTTCTTGTAGTGTAGGACTTTACTTGCCTATCATCTGATTAACCTTCATCTATTAAAACTTTTTATCTTATGTTTAACATGCGATCAACTTTGATCTACAAGATCTTCGTGATTGTCAAATATATGGTCTTATTTGACCTGTTTAGACATTCCATCCCATGTTTAATATCTGATTAATCTTAATTTGTCAGAATTTTATATTTATCTAACATCCGATTGTTCTTAATCTATTTAGACTTCTTTTCTTACAGACCCATAAAATCAGGTCTTTCATGACCTATCAGAACTTTCAATGTTGTCAAGGATTAGGATATACTCTTGTGTTTTTTATGCATCCATTTGTTGATATTCTTTAGTGTTAATATAGGACGATTGATTTTCATCCAATGTTCGATACATATGCTCTCATATGTATTTACTATACTGGCATTTAAAAAAACATGCACTTCAGCTTGTCTAAAATTCACTACTACTTAAATCACAATCATCAATTTTCAATAATTTTTATTTTATCGTTGGTTAATAGCTGTTTATGTATACTTTATTGATATGAACGGATAGAAATATACGAGTCCCATTTCCAATAGCGTGCCCATCTTTGAATATTTGGATCGATCAAAAAATATCTTCTAGATTACACAACTTTTGTCGTAAAAATATTGGATAAAATATTTAGAGAAGGGGACTATAAATTCACCATGATTATGACTTACTGTCAACCAAATCATGTGGATGAGTTGGCAGAATAACGTTCCGTAAAAATTAGGTCAATATTATATATATTTTTTAATATTTGCCGAGAACTTAAAGTGAAGTGGCATATATTTATTGGCTAGTTTTGTCCTACTCTACAAATCAATGATAAATTATTTACCTGGATTATCGACCGCACAACCACTTGGTATAATTTCGAATGCTTTAATTTTAATAAATAAAATTACCACCATCTCTTCTATAAATAGATGGGAATTGCATGATACTCTAAACAAGCAATCACTTGGCTGAAGTGAGTGATATCCGTAGCTTAACCATGGCTTCCCTTGTCATGCTCTCTGCTGCTCTCCTCCTCGGCCTCTTCCTGCCTTCCTCCATGGCCAACAACGTTCTCTTTGGTGGTGACAGGCTGAACACCGGCGAATCCCTCAGAGAAGGGAACTTTAAATTCACCATGATGTCCGACGACTGCACCCTGGTGCTGAACGACAACGACCAGACCGTGTGGTCCTCCCCCACCAACGGCCTAGGCAACAACTGCTTCGCCCACTTGCAGACCAACGGCAACCTCGTCATCCGCAACGACAATGACCAAGTTGTTTGGTCGAGCAACACCGCCGGCGAGGAGGACAACTACATCCTCGTCCTGCAGAAAGACGGCAGCGTCGTCATCTTCGGCCGCTCTATATGGTCCATCCCCCCCGGTTCCAACACCGCCACTTCCAAAGGCGCCGTGATCGTCAAAAGGGGACGCAACGATGAATCCACGAACATTCTCTATGGAGGTCACAAGCTGCGCACCGACGAATCCCTCAAAGAAGGGGACTATACCTTCGTCATGCAGTCCGACTGCAACCTGGTGCTGTACGACGACAACAACAACCAGGTCATGTGGTCCTCCCAAACCAACGACCTAGGCAGCAGGTGCTTCGCCCGCATGCAGACCGACGGCAACTTAGTCATCTTCGACGGTATTAACTTCAACAAAATTTGGGATAGCAACACCCGCGGCCCGGAGGGCAAGTACATCCTCGTCCTGCAGCGCGACGGCCACGTCGTCATCTACGGCAGCCCTATATTTACGATCCCCAACGATGAACCCACGAACAGGAAGATCGCCATGGTGACTAAAAAATAGTTGCCTTCACCACGAACGATGCATGGGTAGCTATTAAATAAAAGCGAATAAATTGAAGCGAGGCATAAATAATAATTAGCTAGCTACATGGTGGCATGGCACGTAGCCTCGTTGTTCTGGTGTACGTACCTACTGTTAAGTTGGTGTGAGTCGATAACCTTAATTATCTATCTGCTCTGCCTATTTTTAGTTGAATTGCATTGAAAAAAGAAAAAAATAATTAATTAAAGAAATCTAATAGCACACATATATAAATTTAAAAAATAAAATTAAAAGGTAGAATCTAATTAACCAATTCCAGCTTTGATAATATGAAACAATATTATTGGCTAATGTTTGAAATTTTGGAGGAGAAGGTTTTTTTATTTTAAATTTTAGAGATCATCTAGAGAATAAGTTAAAAATAGTGGATACTATCGTCCTAAAGGTATATATATATAGTGTGTCAGCCTCTCTCGACTTCTATCTATGTATCTGTATATACCTCATTTTATATTTATAGGGTCGATACTAGAGGATCGCTAAGATAGCGAATTTATTTTTTTAATTTTTTTTCTTTTAATACTTATTGTCTCTCACATAGCTTTAATATAAATATATATTTTGTCTATATTATAAATTATTTTATATAAATCAAGTTTAATTTAACTCTAACATGAGAGATCATGATTAAAATACGAGGAAGGTCTAATTTAATTTAACAAATAGATTTTCCAATGCGATTGTAAATTGTTTTATATATATCTAACTCTTGCGAGAACAATAGTGATATAAAATATGAGGAAGGTCGAAAATTAGATTCAGGTGAGCCCTATTTCGATTGGCTGCAATCACCCAGACAATCGGAGCAACAAAGGAGTGAGAGAAGCTGATGAAGACTGATGGAGGCACCCTCAAAGGAGATTGAATGCGCCTCCGAGGCGCGCTCCCACCTCCTCCACCTTTGGGCAGAAGGCGCCCTCCATAAGCATAGAGGGCGCCCTCCATGAGCATAGAGGGCGCCCTCCATGATTATGGAAGGCGTCCTCGGCCAGTCAAAGTAGTCGTTCACAGTGGATAAAGTTTTATCCACTGCGCCTCGCTGGAGGCGCTCTCCAAACCCTTTTGAGGTACCCTCAAGCTGCGGATAAATTTTTTCAGGGGTTATAAAAAGACTCCTGGACCTAGAAATGTAGCAACAACTTGTGTATTTATTTGCTAACAATAGTCTGCGATGTTAGTGTGTGTAAGAGGCTTTTCCGCCTTCACCAAAAGAGATTCTTAGTGAGCTTTCATCTGCCTTAGATTAACAACCATCCCGGTTGTAACCAAGTAAATTCTGAGTCTCTTTCTTTTAGTTTCGTATTGTTTATTTTTATGTTATTGTTGCTAATCTAAGTCGAAAGACGAGAAAGGTGCTGTGTTTTAGTGTTTCATGCAACTCAACCCTCTCCAGCCGGCCTACCCGGTCCTACAAGTGATATCAGAACCTAACAGTTCCAGGAGGACTAACCGTCGAACGAAGCACATGAGATGGTCGGACCAAGCATCTACCCACCAAAGTTTGAGGGGGAGTTCGCGAGCTGGAAAAAGAGAATGGAGGTATTTTTCAAAACAGACTTCGATTTATTATTAATAATGAAATTTGGTTTTGAAGTACCCAAGGGTAAGGAAAAGTTTCAATGGACGAAGATGATTTTAAAGAAGATGATTTTCAAGACATGTTTACTGATTTAAGAAATGCAGAAAATATCAATACCATTGAGTCTCAATTAGATGATATTAATGAAAACATGAATGCAGATGATATTAGCGGAAGTTATTACTCAATGTTTGAAGAAGCACAAAATGAGTTGTATTACACTTGTACTAATTTTTCTATATTCAATTTTTTGGTCAAGTTAATGCATGTGAAGGTGTTAAATGGTTGGAGCAATAAATCTTTTGATATGTTACTTCAGTTATTGCAAGAGACATTTCCCAAACCGAATGTGATTCCAAACTCTCATTATGAAGCAAAGAAAATGTTAAAAGAGTTAGGATTGACATATGAGAAGATATATGCTTGTAAGAATGATTGTATATTATTTTGGGATGAGCATGAGAATAAGGATACATGTCCGGTGTGCATGTAGCCTAGATACAAATATGATGGGATGAATAAAAAAAAGAATGCTCAGAAAACTCTTGAATATTTTCCTTTGAAGCCCAGACTTAAGCGGTTGTTTATTGCAAAACATGCAACAAAAGATATGAGATGACATAAAGAAAAATGGATTGAAATTGATGGTGTATTAAGGCATCCAGCAGATAGTGAATCACGGAAAGAATTTGACATATCAGATGAAATATTTGCTAGTGATCCATGACATATTCGTTTAGGGTTGGCTATAGACAGTTTTAATCCGTTTGAAAATATGTCAAATGCTTATAGTATGTGGCCTGTTATACTTGTAAATTATAATTTGCCACCATTGAAAATAATGAAGCCATCATACTTGATTATGTATCTTTTAATTCCTCGACCTAAATCACCTGGGAAAGAGATAGATGTATACTTATGACCTTTGATCAATGAACTGATGGAGCTATGGGATGATGGGGTGGCAATATATGATGCATCGATTAAACAAGTATTTTGATTACATGCTGCTATGATGTGGATCATTTATAATTTTCCAGCATATAAAACAGTATCTAGATGGAGCATAAAGGGTTATAAAGCATGTCCAGTATGTGTAGTTGAAACTAAATCTCAAAGATTATGGAGTAAAATATGCTATACATGCCATCGTCGATTCTCAAATGTGCAACACCCATGGCGCAGAAATAAAAATTTCAATGGAAAGATTGAATAAGAAGGACCACCATGAAGATTTAGTGGTTATGAGATTTTAGCACAGTTAGATACATTACCCCAGGTGACATTCAGTAAGCATCCACTACAACAAAAAAAATTAAAAGACAACGGTTTAAAACCGTTGTCGTAGGCCATTTAAAACCGTTATAATTGGCAGTGTTGTTAAATGTGTGGTAAAAGGCAACAGTTTAAAACCGTTGTCTTTGACCACATTAGACAACAGTCATGCAATGGATTTAAAGTGTTGTCTTTTAATACCAAAGACAACAGTTCTGTAATAGTATAAAACCGTTGTAATTGCCTGTTTAGCAATCATTTTGATCGCAGATATGCTTTTGACAACAAATACACTGTTGTCTTTCTTCAAAATTTAGTTTAAACCATTGTCTTTGTGTACTTTTCACAACGGTTAAAAAATCGTTGTCTATGTTGATTAGAAAATGTATCGCGAATAGATAAAATATTTTTTTTGCACACAAACTGGTACAACATATATACATTCACAAAAACCATTTTCAACATATATACATTCAGTTGTCTTTAATACATTTCTTGTCTCAACCAAAAACTGGTACAACATATTGGTACATTCACTTAAGTTAAGTTTATAAACTTCTACAATTACTACAAGCTATCCAAACATGACCACAAGTAGTATCCAATCATGACAACCACAAAAGATGAAACCACAAAATTAAGTTTATCAGACCACAACCATGAAAATTAACTTGTCCTTTTCTGAATAGATCAAGTCAGGATGTGCAACAATCTTCACGTACTGGTCCTTTTTCTGCATACAGAATTTCATAGACTTAGCTTGCAAACCCAACTTTCTCCCTTTTCTGAAAATAAAATGTTAAAAGAGACATTTCCCAAACCGAATGTGATTCCAAACTCTCATTATGAAGCAAAGAAAATGTTAAAAGAGTTAGGACTTGTAGGACCGTTGGGCCGGCTAGAGGGGTTGGTAAATAACCTGTCAATTAAAAACAGACAACCCTTCCTCGAACGATTAAGCTAACACTTGTAAAATGAAATTAAGCAGATAAATAAAAACATAAAAGTAAAAACGAGGCACCAGATGTTTACTTGGTTACAACCGATGTGGTTGTTAATCCAAGGAAGATTAAGCTCAAAAACTCCTTCAGGCGGAGAAGCCTCTTACAGCGTTTAGGCACAGAAAACAGAAGCTTAACTACAACTAAAGCATACAAGTGCTTGAAAATAGAATGAGCGTGATTGTTGAAAAGCTTTTGGACCAAGGCTATATTTATAGCCTTGGTCGGGGCGCCTGGATGGGTTCTGGGTGCCCTGGGGGGATAAAATTTATCCCCCAACGGTTGGATCGAGTCAAAGCTCGATCCTGTGAAAAAGTCCCTTCCGGGCGCCCCGGACAGCTCCGGGCGCCCCGGATAGTTCCAGGCGCCTCGGACAGCTCCGGGCGCCCCGGAGCCAAAAGTCAATCCAGTTGACTTTTGGTCCGTGCTCTCTTCTCTGGTTCAGCTCGCCTCTGGTCCGGGTCTTTCTGCTCCGGCTCCGCTTGCTTGGGTGATCTCTGACATCCGGAATAGGGCTCACCCGAACCCATCTTCCGGTCTTCTCGAGCGTGCTTCCCTCCGGCTTCTCGTCCCTCAGAATTACCGCGTGTCCCTTCTCGTCCACCAGCGTACTCATCCGCAGACTTCGTCCCTCGGTCGCACCCCGTGCCGACCTTCTGCGTCTCTTGCTCCCGAGCAATCTTCCGCTCTGGCTCGTACCTCGGAACCACCGCGCACTTCCTTCTCGTCAGCCTGTACTCTTCCGCAGACCTCGTCCCTCGGACGCACCTCCTTCTCGCTAGCTGCGTCTTCCGCTCGAGTACCTGTGCTCCTAAGCTCCTGCACACTTAGACACAAGGTTAGAAACAACGCAGGACCTAACTTAACTTGTTGATCACACCAAAACAACCTTGGGGTTCCAAACAATCTCCCCCTTTTTGGTGTGATCAACCCAAGTTAAGCTAGGGTCAACAATAGATATGAAATTAAACAGTTTATTGCAATAACATGCAACATGATAGAAAAAATTAAATTTCAAACATTTTAATTTTCAATTTTGTCTACCTCCTCCTAGACTTATACTTTCCCTTCTCCCCCTTTGATCACAATAAAAATGGGGTACAAACGAAATCTAAGGGTTGACATTAAAAAAAATTTTGAAACTATATTTCAATAATTTTCAGGGAAATATTTCTAAGTCAAGACAAATTTCTAAGTCATTCGACATCAAGATTAAGAAGTTTTTGAACAGAAAGCTTTATGCAAGAAAATTTCAGAGAATTAATAACATAAAGAGAAATTTTCTATGCATTTATTTATTTATATATTTTATGCTTTAATAAGAAGGTTTAAATTTCCATTTTAATTTATCAGAAATTCTTATGTCACACTTTTTCAGATTTAAAGCAAAAAATATTAAACATGCAACAATTTGTATCATGTTAATTTCTATTATTTTTTGAATTTCAAGTTCACAAAAATATTTCGATAGCATAGATTCTAACTTGATAAAATTTTCCGACGCTATAAAAGATTCTTTCGACAATGTGCAAAATTTGTTTGAAAGAATATTTTGTAATTTGCAAGAATTTTTTAATAAAAATTCTAATTTGTAGGAATTTATTAATAATAGATTTCTTAATCCGAAACACTTTTTCGATGACTCATTTTCTGAATTGCAAAACTCTTTCGAGAAAGTAATTTGTAATTCGAAAAAATATTCGAAGAAAGTTTTTGATATCATTTCTAATTTGCATAATTCTTTTGAAAAAATATTTTGCAATTTACAAAAGTTTTTCGACAAAATTTCTAACTTGCAAAATTCTTTTAATAATAATTTGCAAGGCAAGTTTGACAATTGATTTTCTAATTCGAAAAATTCTTTCGATGATTCAATTTCTGATTCGAAAGACTCTTCAGGCAATTTTTCGATTGAATCATTTAATTGATCAGAGGTTCGAGTCCATACCTGACTTACCTTGTCAGTAATTGATTCTCCCCCTATCGAGTTGCTTTCTTCCGAAGATTCTCCCCCTTCATCGATCTCGGGATGTACTTCGGCTGTTGTAGTACTTACCTCGATTTCGGACTCTTCTGTCGGTGGCTCGGTGTCTATTGAGGTGTCAGCTTTTGAAGGTTCTTCGTAGAGCTTCCCAAAGTTCTTTTGCGTTTCCATAATATGCGACCTTTTTGAAATCTTCCTTTGGTATTACATTCAGAAGATAATATTTTGCCCGCCCATTTGCCATAGACTGCTCACGTTGCTTTTCGTTCCAGAGGCGTAGATCGAGTCTTTCTCCGTTCGTGTTCTTTGGTTCTTCATAACCAAATTTCATTATTAAAGAAATACCAGAATCTGAGTTAAGGTATACCTCCATGTTTTGTTTCCAAATGGAAAACTCCCCCTCGAATGCAGGTGGGTAGTCGCTAGCTCCGGCCATCGTTTTTGTTGCGTCAGACGGCGGTTAGTCCTTCTGAGGCGTACTCGGCTTTGATACCACTTGTAGGACCGTTGGGCCGGCTAGGAGGGTTAGTGAATAGCCTGTCAATAAAACACAAAAGCCCTTTCTCGAACGATTAAGCTAACACTTGTAAAATGAATTAAGCAGATAAATAAAGGCATAAAAGAAAAGACGAGGCACCAGATGTTTACTTGGTTACAACCGATGTGGTTATTAATCCAAGGAATATTAATCTCAAAAACTCCTTCAGGCGGAGAAGCCTCTTACAGCGTTTAGGCACAGAAAACAGAAGCTTAACTACAACTAAAGCATACAAGTGTTTGGAAATAGAATGATCGTGATAGTTGAAAAGCCTCTGGACCAAGGCTATATTTATAGCCTTGGTCGGGGCGCCTGGATGGGTTCTGGGCGCCCTGGGGGGATAAAATTTATCCCCCAACGGTTGGATCGAGTCAAAGCTCGATTCTGTGAAAAAGTCCCTTCCGGGCGCCCCGGATGGTTCCAGGCGCCCCGGACAGCTCCGGGCGCCCCGGAGCCAAAAGTCAACCCAGTTGACTTTTGGTCCGTGCTCTCTTCTCTGGTTCAGCTCGCCTATGGTCCGGGTCTTTCTGCTCCGGCTCCGCTTGCTTGGGTGATCTCTGACATCCGGAATAGGGCTCACCCGAACCCATCTTCCGGTCTTCTCGAGCGTGCTTCCCTCCGGCTTCTCGTCCCTCAGAATTACCGCGTGTCCCTTCTCGTCCATCACGTCCCTCGGTCGCACCCCGTGCCGACCTTCGCGCTAGCTGCGTCTCTTGCTCCCCGAGCAATCTTCCGCTCCGGCTTTCGTACCTCGGAACCACCGCGCGCACTTCCTTCTCGTCCGCTGGTGTACTCTTCCGCAGCACCTCGTCCCTCGGACGCACAGCGTGCCGTCCTTCTCGCTAGCTGCGTCTTCCGCTCGAGTACCTGTGCTCCTAAGCTCCTGCACACTTAGACACAAGGTTAGAAACAACGCAGGACCTAACTTAACTTGTTGATCACACCCAAACAACCTTGGGGTTCCAACAGGATTGGCATATGAGAAGATATATGCATGTAAGAATGATTGTATATTATTTTGGGATGAGCATGAGAATAAGGATACATGTCCAGTGTGCAAGGAGCCTAGATACAAATATGATGGGATGAATAAAAAAAAGAATGCTCAAAAAATTCTTCAATATTTTCCTTTGAAGTCCAGACTTAAGCGGTTGTTTATTGCAAAACATGCAACAAAAGATATGAGATGACATAAAGAAAAATGGATTGAAATTGATGGTGTATTAAGGCATCTAGTAGATAGTGAATTACGGAAAGAATTTGACATATCACATGAAATATTTGCTAGTGATCCATGAAATATTCGTTTAGGGTTGGCTATAGACAGTTTTAATCCGTTTGAAAATATGTCAAATGCTTATAGTATGTAGCCTGTTATACTCGTAAATTATAATTTGCCACCATTGAAAATAATAAAGATATCATACTTGATTATGTATCTTTTAATTCCTCGACCTAAATCACTTGGGAAAGAGATAGATGTATACTTATGACCTTTGATCAATGAACTAATGGAGCTATGGGATGATGGGGTGGCAATATATGATGCATCGACTAAACAAGTATTTTGATTACATGCTGCTATGATGTGGATCATTCATGACTTTCCAGCATATAAAACAGTATATGGATGGAGCATAAAGGTTTATAAAGCATGTCCAGTATGTGTAGTTGAAACTAAATCTCAAATATTATGGAGTAAAATATGCTATACTTGCCACCGTCGATTCTCAAATGTGCAACACCCATGGCGCAGAAATAAAAATTTCAATGGAAAGATTGAATAAGAAGGACCACCATGAAGATTTAGTGGTTATGAGATTTTAGCACAGTTATATACATTACCCCAGGTGACATTCAGTAAGCATCCACTACAACAAAAACATTAAAAGACAACGATTTAAAATCGTTGTCGTAGGCCCTTTAAAACCGTTGTAATTGGCAGTGTTGTTAAATGTGCGGTAAAAGGCAACGGGTTAAAACCGTTGTCTTTGACCACATTAGACAACAATCATGCAACGGATTTAAAGTGTTGTCTTTTAATACCAAAGACAACAGTTCTGTAATAGTATAAAATCGTTGAAATTGCCAATTTAGCAATCATTTTGATCGCAGATATGCTTTTGACAACAAATACACTGTTGTCTTTCTTCAAAATTTAGTTTAAAACCATTGTCTTTGTATACTTTTCACAACGGTTAAAAAATCGTTGTCTATGCTGATTAGAAAATGTATCGCGAATAGATAAAATATTTTTTTTGCACACAAACTGGTACAACATATATACATTCACAAAAACCATTTTCAACATATATACATTCAGTTGTCTTTAATACATTTCTTGTCTCAACCAAAAACTGGTACAACATATAGGTACATTCACTTAAGTTAAGTTTATAAACTTCTACAATTACTACAAGCTATCCAAACATGACCACAAGTAGTATCCAATCATGACAACCACAAAAGATGAAACCACAAAATTAAGTTTATCTGACCACAACCATGAAAATTAACTTGTCCTTTTCTGAATAGATCAAGTCAGGATGTGTAACAATCTTCACGTACTGGTCCTTTTTTTGCATACAGAATTTCATAGACTTAGCTTGCAAACCCAACTTTCTCCCTTTTCTGAAAATAAAATATAGTTAAAGCCATAGAAAAGTAGAAACATGCATGTATAAACTGATAAACATTGCAAACTGATAATTGAAATGGATAATCTAATAAACCACTACAAACTAAAGTGATAATTGAAACAAACAAGCCCCAAAAGTAGAAAACCAAATTATAAACTTCTTGCAGCTTTGCATCTTTTGCATAGTAGAAACCAAATTGTGAAGTACATAAATCTGGACCTTCTGAAATGTTGAAGTAAAAGAATGGCCAAATAAGCACGAGAAATGTTGCCGCTTCACATTTTCATGACTAGTCAAACAAGTGAGCACGAAAAAAGTTGATGAATATATAAACTTGACATTATATCTTAAACCATGTATTATGTGAAAGCAGCTAGAATAGCTAATAGCAGCAACAGAAAGAAGGAATCATAGAGGAAGTCATGTACCTTATGTCTCAACATTACAGCAGCAACACTCTAGTAAGATCTCAAAGCTTGAGGATGTGAAGTTTACATAAAAATCACAAAGCAGTATACGAAACTAGTTTCAACATTATTTCTATAAAAAAGCAAGAACAAACTAATCCATTAAACCATCTAAATTGTTAATCACTTTATACAATCCAGAATATGATTTTCTAAACTGATAATTACTACCACCTAAACTTACAATCACTACAAACTTAATTAACTGATAATCTGACAAGTGTGTTAGTACTACAGAAATGTGTTTACCAGCAAATGATATATATGTTTGAACATCTCAAAATCTTAAGAAGTTGGAAATCACTTCATGCATTCCAGAATAAGAATAATAATAAAATAGAGATGTTCTACCTAGATGTCCTACACACTAAAGTTTTAATAATCATGATGTTTCGAGGGGCATATATGTTAGGATCAGATTATGTAATTTGCATTATATGCAAATACTTTCCGAATAGATCAAGTCATTGTATGACTTTACATACCTAGTCATAAATATAGTCTTGTATGCATTCTGCTCACTCAGAACGCACTTCATCAATTTCTTCTCTGGAGTACTGTGTTTTGATGAACCGTGAACAAAGACATAGATTAGATTAGTAAAAAACAATCAAAAGATGATAAGTGCAAAATGATAAACACAAATATTTGAGAAGATTGAGAATTGAATGTCAAATATTACTATTGATCGAAGTGAATCTCTCTCGATAGTTTCCACTGTTAGTTAGAGCCCTAGAGCCAATCATTTGATGATTGTTGTATGGACTCATTGTATCATATTCTTATATATAAAGGCATTTGGTTTTGGTTATTATGCTTACTTGTATTGGTGCCAAATAAAATAAGTATAATAGCATCCTTGAGTAGAAGGTTCTTACCTATATCAATCGATTGGTTGAATCGATAGTGAGATGATATAGGGAACACTACTCTTAATCATTCCTAGTCGAGTATTAACATTCAGGGACAATGTTAATGCAATAAGACTGTCATGTAGGTCAACTCGATGACTTGATCTCACAAGTCATGGATATAGAGATATCAAGTTGACACATGGGTATGCATTGGAGAATGTATACTGAATGACCCGCCATGAGAAAGTATCATGGATCGTTATATGAGTGTCATATACTTTCTCATGTGGCTATTAGTATGACTACTAGTCCTTGTACCTGAAATCACCATAGATCCCTACATAAGGAGTTACGTACTTTGGCTTCGTCAAACGTCACCCGTAACTAGGTGGACTATAAAGGCGATTGCTGGGTATGTAACGAATTATGCAGAGGGATGTGAGTGATATAGATGGGATCTATCCCTCCTATATGACGGGAGAGACATCGATATTCTTGATAGAGTGAGACCATGAAGTGCATGACCATGCCCAAATGAGTCAATATTAGATATTGAGCTCATTTGATTGAGTGAGTCTACTTGGAGTTCAAGATTTAGATTGATTAGAGGATGACATGGTCTAAGCCTCACATTGATCAATCTAGATGTCTAGGATAGAAGGACAATGTCATATATTGTGAGGAGTCGCAATTAGTAGTCACAACATTCTTATAACTTGGGTAGTGATGATGTGTTGCTAGATACCGCTCATTACTTAAGCTTCTAAATGGGTTAGGAGCATTGTCAACGTTATAAGAACCTATAGGGTCACACACAAAGGACAATTAGATGGAGATTAGGTTCATATGATGAACCAAGAGGATTAGATTCATGTGATGAATCAAATTGGATTAAGAGTAATCCTAATTGAACTAATTGAGTTGGACTCAATTTGATTTATGTGTTCAATAAGTCTAATTTAGATTATGACTTATTGAATCAATTTAATTAAATGAATTAGATTCATTATATTAAATTAGCTTGAATCAAAATTGTTAGATTAGATCAATCAAGGGAGAGAAGTAGTCAGGTTTGACTTGACTTAAGTAGGAAGATGAAGAGTCAAGTTTTGACTTGACTTTGACTTGAGCAATGTCACATCATCATGGCTTCTTCATTTGGTCAAGTTTGACTTGACCAAATGCCACCTCATGGGAGTTACCAAGAGTTGTGACTCTTGATATTCCATGGGAGTTACAAGCCATAATGTGGCCGGCCACTTAAGGATGAAAATTGATTTTTCATTCAAGTGAATTCATTCCATCTTCTTCCTCAAGCTCTTCTCTTCTCTCCCTCTCCTCCCTTGGCCGAACCACTTAAGGTGCTAGCACACCTTTGTTTTGTCTTCTCCACCTAGTTTGTTCATGTGGATACGCATAGAGGATCGTACACTTGACGATCTCGAGATCCGACGAACCTTTGGACGAGCGGGATTGCGAAGGGCATCGCATCAAGGGTAAAATCTCTCAACAATATTGTTCTAGTTTAGATCTAGAGGTAAGAAACTCGTACTCGAAATTTTATGAAGCTATTTTACTTCGTACGGATCCGGTGGCTTGGGGTTCGGGGTTTCCGCAACGCAAAAAGGCGGTTTTTGCGGCCCGAAAAATCCAACAGTGGTATCAGAGCCACGTGCGAAGTCTTGTATGAGTTTAATTTGTATTTTTATGAAAAATATAAGTTCTGTAATATTCTTTTAATTTCTTATTTTTATAGTTTTTATGGGTATTTTTCTCGTAGAAGCGAAGCACAAGTGTTTAGACACTTGTAGGCTTCGGCTACCGAGAAGATTTTTATGAAACGGCAAGGTTTCGCCCCAAATCTTTTTGGGACAGCGGGCTAAGGCGCTGTAGGATCGCTAAGGAACACTCGCGATGGTTATATCGTCAGTAGGGGCGCTGCCCCTGACCCTGTAAGGGGCTTCGTTCCGCGATTGCGCCCGAAAACCCGCTAAACGGGACCGCCGGGAATTTTACTCATAAAAATTGTAGTAAAAATTATAGAAAATTATAGAAAATACATAATTTAGAATTATGTATTATTTTGTGTTAGTCATGACCCAAAAGACCCAAATTGGATTTGAAAATTGTGTTGTAATTCATATTACGGCCAGCGCGCTGTCATTTGTGTTATGTGTCAACTCAAATTGAAAGAGTAGTTAACCCAATCATGATGAAGTTGGCACTCTAAGAGCATTTTCAAGGTTATTATCAACCTTTGAAAATGAAGTGGAGTTTCATTTATTCTTTGGTAGAGTAAAATGTGCCATAATTTGAAAGTTCAATTTAAAATTAAATCGGCACAATTGGGAAAATCATAAAGAACTACCAAGTTGGGATTTTGGTATGTTCGTAAGGAGTAAGGGCAAAAATTTAGAACTTGATCTCGATGATTGCTCCTTGAAGGAGAAAATTGTGCCAAAATTTGAGGAATATGCTTAATTTGTATTGACACAATGTAGGAAAAGCAAAGGAAATGTCAAAATTAGATTTTGGCATTTTCTTGGGAAATAGTGGGCAATCTAGGATCCAATTTTAAGTTAACTAAGGTTAATGATACTTAGATAGATAATCTAGGTATTTCTTTTATGCTAATTTGCCATGCGTTGTTTGCCCAAAATATGCCATGACATCATATTTATTTTTGCATTCATGTTTATTATGAAAAACACAAAAATACCATGCCATATCATACATACATCATGTAGTTATAGGAAATTTTCTTTTGAAAATTATTTCTTTTTGATGTATGCTATAACATATCATGCATTATTTTAATTCCTTGCAATTTAAGGACAAATGACATTTATTAACAAATAACATCCTTGGTGGATGTTCACAACTTCAAAATGCCTAGGTAGATATACATGATCCCTAGATTAGGGCAAAACCAAACTTTACATCTCGCTATGAACTATAAGGTGACTTGTATGTGGTTTAGTACACATTAAATATAAGTGAGATGTTAGGATGATGGACAAAACTCAAGATGTTGATTTAGTGCATTCTTGTGAGTGTTAAGTTCATCAAAACACACGGGTATGTGTTTTCCAATCATTGGGAAAGCTAATGTACAAGTCATGTGCATTGAGCTCAAAGAACATGGTTGGAAATTGGTTTTGAAAATGATTTCAAAAATGTTTTGGAAAACCTTGGTGAAGACTATCTTTTGATAGTACTCATCATTAAAAAGTTAGACACAAACTAGAAGAAAACACTAAAGTTTTTACAAGTTTTCTAGTTTGTGTCAATCTTGAAAAATATGAAGTATTTTCTTAGAAAACTATTTTTCCATGATATTATATGCCCTAAATAATGTCTACAATGATTTTTATGATTTTTGGAATTTTTTAGATTTTTCTAGGGGTTTCTGAAATTGACTGAAATGAAATTTCAGCTTTTTCAGAGCTTCAATCGATCACCCGATCGATTGAAGGGTCTCAATCGATCGGGCGATTGATTGAGAGCAAGCTTCTCGCGAACAGAAGCTTCCTGGATCGATCCACCGATCAATCCAACCCTCCTGAATCTATCAGTGGATCAATTCAAGCAGGTTCAATCGATTGGGACCCAACTCCAATCGATTGGGAATGCTGATTTTGGTTGGTAAAGCCTGATTTCAGCATTTTGGACCACCTTTAGTCTAGGTAACCACTCCTTACCCCTCAAAACATATTTGTATACATTTAGGGGGAGTTTTCATGATGAAAACAAGGACGGATTGGTTAAGGGAGACTAAGTAGAGGTTTAGGTTGAGGTTTGGTTTCAATATTGAATTTTTGAACCTCAAAACTTCTAAATTTGGTTTCCTAAAGGTTTAGGGATTCCAAGTCATTGTTGGTGCAATGACAGAAGTTTCGTGCATGTCTTTAGGGGGACTTACTCTTTAAGGACATGAAAATCTATTTTTCATACACCTTGGAAGGTGGTTAACCTTCTTTAGCGAAAATGCTCAAGGTTGGGCATTTGAATATAATAGAGAGTGGATATCTTCATTATTCAAGTGACGTATGCTCACGGATGAGCATTTGATGACAATGAAGGGTATGAGACCTTCATTTGAATCATGTGTGAATATAAAAAGTGGTATATGCTCAAGGATGAGCGTTAAGAATAATGAAGGGTATGAGACTTTCGTTATTGTGTTGTGAACAACGAGTGAAGTTGTAAACAACGTTGGGTAACTCTTCAGAGGGAGAGTTTTTGATGTGTGCCAATAGGGGGAGAATGTGTGGTTAAGTTAGACCTTCATTACCTAAGATGGAGTTTGCCCTCTAGAAAAGGAGGAGAATGAAGGAAACCATTATTCTCATATTGGCATGATGGGAGTTGAGGCTATGGGATTAGCCTAACTTACTAGTGGTATTGTCAAACATTAAAAAGGGGGAGATTGTTGGTCCAATATTCCTTAGGTCAAGGTTGACCAAGTTGACTGAGCTTGGACTGAGTCAAGCTCGAGTCTTGATGTTTGGGTTTCGATGTTTGACAATACATGTAAACAACACATGGAGATTGCAGGTGCAATTGTTCATGTGGGTAGATTGTGAAGAAGAGTCAAGTAGGTCAAGATTGACTGGATACTTGACTTGAAAGTCCTGGTGAGTGAGGCCAGGCAGAAGGGAAGTCCTGGTGAGTGAAGCCAGGCAGAAGGAAAGTCCTGGTGAGTGAAGCCAGACAGATTGAAAGTCCTGGTGAGTGAAGCCAGGCAGATTGAAAGTCCTGGTGAGTGAAGCCAGGCAGATTGGAAGTCCTGGTGAGTGAAGCCAGGCAGATTGAAAGTCCTGGTGAGTGAAGCCAGGCAATTAAGAAAAGTCCAAGTAGGTCAAAGTTTTGACCGGATACTTGGCACGAGGAAATCCAGGTGGATCAAGGTTGATTGGACACCTGGTGGTGAAAGCCCAAGTAGGTCAAAGGCATTGACTGGATACTTGGCACGAGGAGGAAAAGTCCAAGTAGGTCAAAGGGATTGACCGAATACTTGGCACGAAGAAAAGTCCAAGTGGGTCAAAGGGATTGACCGGACATTTGGTGAGCGAGTTCTAGTAGGTCAAGGGTGACCGGATGCTAGGCATGATGTACCAACAGGTCATAGGTGACCGGATGTTGGTTTAGGGGGCTTTGGACTTGATTTTGAGCAAAATCAAGGAGCTGGATCGATCAGCCGATCGATTGGGTCATGCCAAATCGATCGGCCGATCGATTGGGTGAGTCCCTACGACAAGCTTCCTCCCAATCGATCAGTGGATCGATTGGGAGAGGCTCGCAATCGCACAGAACAGCGCTGGATCGATCATCCGATCGATCCAGAGCTCCCAATCGATTGGGCGATCGATTGGGAGGTGCGATTCTGCACAATATGCCCTGGATCGATCAGTGAATCGATCCAGGCGTTTCCCGAGAGCACAGAGGCATTCTGGATCGATCGACCGATCGATCCAAAGCCTCCCCAATCGATTGGGAGCAATCCAATCGATCGGGATCCGACCATTGGCGCTGGATAAAGCCGTTGGCGTGTGATTCCTTCGCCATCGTTCGCACTGTTCACTCCTGATCTACACAGCGATCTTCGAGGGCTCTTCTCTAGAGCTCACTGCCAGTTCTTGAAGCTTCTTGGAGCAGCGTTTCCAAGGTCAAGAGGCATCCCAAGCAAGAGGAAGAAGGTAGCTAGGGTTTATTGTACACAATCTTGTAAGATTTACTTGTATTTGCTTCTTCTTCTCTTCTTGTTTGTTGTGTGAGTTTGAAAAGGCTTCTCCGCCTTCGGTAGTTACCGTAAAGGAGTGTTTTCATAGTGGAGAGTGCTCGTGTGTGTGGATCCTTGGATTAGTCACCTCATCTTGAGGTGGATACCAAGTAAATCCTTTGTGTTAGCATTGTATGTTTTGTTTCTTGTATTTCCACTGCATATCATTGAAGAAACAAGCAACGAAGAGCACGAGGAGCGCAACGAGCTATTCACCCCCCTCTAGCTACATATTTGGTCCCAACACTTTCATCTGCCTTAGATTAACAACCATCCCGGTTGTAACCAAGTAAATTCTGAGTCTCTTTCTTTTAGTTTCGTATTGTTTATTTTTATGTTATTGTTGCTAATCTAAGTCGAAAGATGAGAAAGGTGCTGTGTTTTAGTGTTTCATGCAACTCAACCCTCTCCATCCGGCCTACTCGGTCCTATAAGTGATATCAGAACCTAACAGCTTCAGGAGGACTAATCGTCGAACGAAGCACATGAGATGGTAGGACCAAGCATCTACCCACCAAAGTTTGAGGGGGAGTTCGCGAGCTAGAAAAAGAGAATGGAAGTATTTTTCAAAACAGACTTCGATTTATTATTAATAATGAAATTTGGTTTTGAAGTACCCAAGGGCAAGGAAAAGTTTCAATGGACGAAGATGATTTTAAAGAAGATGATTTTCAAGACATGTTTACTGATTTAAGAAATGTAGAAAATATCAATACCATTGAGCCTCAATTAGTTGATATTAATGAAAACATGAATGCATATGATATTAGAGGAAGTTATTACTCAATGTTTGAAGAAGCACAAAAAGAGTTGTATTACACTTGTACTAATTTTTCTATATTCAGTTTTTTGGTCAAGTTAATGCATGTGAAGGTGTTAAATGGTTGGAACAATAAATCTTTTGATATGTTACTTCAGTTATTGCAAAAGACATTTCCCAAATTGAATGTGATTCCAAACTCTCATTAAGAAGCAAAGAAAATGTTAAAAGAGTTAGAATTGGCATATGAGAAGGTATATGCATGTAAGAATGATTGTATATTATTTTGGGGTGAGCATGAGAATAAGGATACATGTCCAGTGTGCAAGAAGCCTAGATACAAGTATGATGGGATGAATAAAAAAAGAATGCTCAGAAAATTCTTCAATATTTTCCTTTGAAGCTCAAACTTAAGCGGTTGTTTATTGCAAAACATACAACAAAAGATATGAGATGACATAAAGAAAAATGGGTTGAAATTGATGGTGTATTAAGGCATCCAGCAGATAGTGAATCACGGAAAGAATTTGACATATCACATGAAATATTTGCTAGTGATCCATGAAATATTCGCTTAGGGTTGGCTATAGACAGTTTTAATCCGTTTGAAAATATGTCAAATGCTTATAGTATGTGGCTTGTTATACTTGTAAATTATAATTTGCCACCATTGAAAATGATGAAGCCATCATACTTGATTATGTATCTTTTAATTCCTCGGCCTAAATCACCTGGGAAAGAGATAGATGTATACTTATGACCTTTGATCAATGAACTGATGGAGCTATGGGATGATGGGGTGGCAGTATATGATGCATTGACTAAACAAGTATTTTGATTACATGCTGCTATGATGTGGATCATTCATGACTTTCCAGCATATGGAACAGTATATGGATGGAGCACAAAGGGTTATAAAGCATGTCCAGTATGTGTAGTTGAAACTAAATCTCAAAGATTATGGAGTAAAATATGCTATACATGCCACCGTCGATTCTCAAATGTGCAACACCCATAGCGCAGAAATAAAAATTTCAATGGAAAGATTGAATAAGGACCACCATGAAGATTTAGTGGTTATGAGATTTTAGCACAGTTAGATACATTACCTCAGGTGACATTCAGTAAGCATCCTACATTAAGAAAAACCGACAACGATCTTTGGATGATACAAATAGAGTAAAGAAGTCTATATTTTTTGAGTTATATTGGCCAAATTTAAAGTTGAGAACAATTTAGATGTGATGCACATTGAAAAAATATTTATGATGCTTTGGTTGGCACAATATTTAATATAGATGGAAAGTCAAAGGATACATTTAAAGCAAGGTTAGACTTGCATGATATGGGGATTAGAAGTGAATTACATTTAAAGAAAGTTGGAGATAAATTTAGTAAATCATATGCAAGTTTCACGCTAACATTGGAAGAAAGACGTGCATTTCATCAATTTTAAATTTTGTGAAGTTTCTTGATGGATATGCTGCTAATATATCTAGATATGTGAATGTAGATGATGGAAATTTACATGGATTAAAATCACATGATTGTCATGTCTTGTTGCAAAGAATACTTCCAGCTATTGTACGTAAATTTTTCCCAAAAGATATATGTGGCACACTAATTGAGTTATGTGATTTTTTTCAAAAAGATAACTGCAGGATTTTTACATATAGAGGACTTATATAAAATGGAGGAGGAAATAGTCTTCATAGTGTGTAAGATGGAAAGAATATTTCCTCTAGTATTTTTTGATATTATGGTTCATTTGGCAGTTCGTTTACCCCGTGAAGCTGTTGGAAATGGGGATAGTGGGGATGTGGGAACATGACCCACGTTCCCCACTACTTATAATGGAAAAGTCCATTATGCCTTTGGTTTATTTCCCTATATAAAGGGGGCGCGACCAAGAGATCATTAGTGGGTTGGAGACAAGAGTAAGCGAGGAGAATATTCAAGGCGGTGGAATTTGATTTGTGGACTTGCGGAGGGTTTTCCCATCCTGTGATCGCTCTTCTGACAGCGAGTTTCGCCATTGCCGATTGTGGATCTGCGGGAGATCGCTATAAGTTTTTACCGCTTTAATTTAATTCCTTTTTTCATGCATTTAGAATTATCTACATTGGTATCAGAGCTGTGTTAGTTCTAAATGCATGATAAATTCCTAAATCCTTTTCTCTGCATTGAATCAAAATTATGGCTTGGTTCTGTTCATTTTGTTGGGCGAAATCATGACTGAGTCGTGATCAGCGATTATCATCGCTGCCCTAAACGGAGTTTGTCTTCGTCTAGTTTTACCGTAGCCGAGTGAAATCATGACGCCGTATGCCACGAGGAACATTCACGGAGTTTGTCTCCAATGATGGATGGTGGCAACGATCCAAGTCCAGCGACAACATCAAGGTTGGCCGGCGGAGTGCTCATGGATACCTCTGCGACCCGTGTTCGTCGCGAGCAAGGTGGCGTGCACAGCGTGCACGACGTGCGCGGCGTGCATGCAGAAGATTGAGGTGGCCTCTTGCAGTTTCTGCCCAGCGTTTGTCGCTCTGAGGCTCGCTGTTGCAGGTGAGACGGCGTGCGACATGGTCAGCGTGCAGTCTGTAGCGTGCAGCGTGCAGGGTGCAACGTGGAATCGTGCAACAAAGAAAAATGGAAAAGATAAATATCAAGTTTCTGTTTTGACTTTTTCAAATTAAAAACAAACTTTGATATGTTCACAGAATGAGGTGGAAGGAAATAGGATTAAGTTTTTTTTAAAAAAAAAAACAAAAGATTGTATAAAATAATTTAAAATTTCTCATTAATTCATGCATGGTTTAAATGTGTACATGCATGTTTAATTATTTTTATTTAATGCAATTAATTTTATTTGCATGCGTTAATTAATTGAAAATTACTTTCAATTAATTCACCATTTATGATAAATGGTCTAGAGTAATTTTGGTCCATTTAGATCCGGTTCAGGTTTAAATCATTAGTTGATTTAACCGAACCAATTTGATCCAAACCCGAAATCAATTTAGGTTGATTAATTGGACTTGGACCAAATATGATCAAATGACCAGAGTTGTTCTAATGGGTCAGATTTGATCAAAACAATTAGATTTGTTCTAATTGGTCAGACTTAAACCAATGGCATTGATTTGATCAAACGGACCTGAGTTTGATCAATAAGTCTGAAATTGGTAGAAATGGACTTAGATTAAAAGTAACAGAATATAGGTATAAAAATCCCTGTCTAATTAGATTAATTCTAATTAAGAACAATGGACCGAGCTTAGGATCTGGATCCCTAATCAACCGATTCAATGGGCCTGACCAATTAGATTAGTTCTAATTGTCGACTTAAACTCCTGAAAATCGAGAAGATTTATTTTTCTCGATTTATTATGTTGGTACTATGACTGTATAAATTGAAATAAACCGATTTTGTACTGGTTAGTCGGTTTTGTACTGACTTATTTATTTTCAATTTTTCAGATGGCACAGACGATTACCACATTGACTCATCGTGAAGTGCGACGAAATCAGCTTAAGGAGGAAATTCAGGAGATAGAGTATAACTCTACTTATGGAGTCGATGGACACATTGGACGGTTTGATGATCTGTTTTGGAAACTTGAGCGAGAAGAGTTTCTAGTCCTGTACAGTTATATGATATGGGTTTTGATGCGTTCATTGCCAGAAAATCCAAAGATGATAGCAGACTATATTTGGGGGTGTCATCAAGGACGCGTCACATATTCTGTATTATGTGAGGAGATGCTTCATCATATGACTGAAGAGCATCCGGAAGAGTTCGAAGAGGACCCGGAAATGATCGAGGAGGAACCAGAAGAGGATCCAATTGTGGATCCAATAGAGAACCTTGAAGCTGTCCTGCCTGTGATTACCCCATATGAGTCTACGCTGAGAGGGATTATTTTGACCACTGCACAAGTGTCTATCCTAGTGGGAGTGGTAGTTGCCTATCTAGTTTACTAAAGTTCTGTTATTGTGATTGTCGTTTTGTATGAACAATATGTTAGTCCAGTTCATTCATGTCAGTTAGTTATATATTAACAATTTGCAGAATAATTTTATGTTAATGATGTGTTCATTTATTTATGTTGTTTGCTTGACATGATGCATGATTAGTTCATGAAGTATTAAATGATTAGTTCATTTAATTAAAAAACATGATATATTAAATGATTAGTTCATTTAATTAAAGAATTCATGATATTATAAATGATTAGTTCATTTGTTGGGATGTGTGTAATAGAATTGATTAATATTAATTTGATTGGTCATACGGATGATGAGTGAAAACATAGTTGTCACTTGATTTTGTAAACCAACTCAAAGTAATATTAAGTCAATCATAAATTGCATACATATAATATACACTGAATACTAAATAATGTATTTATTTATGATAGATTATGGCAACCAAAAACATAATAGCTGAACTCAACAAAGGTGAAAAACTTAATGGGGATAACTACAAGATCTGGCACCACATGAACACTATGTACTTGAGGAACAAGAAGTTCTAGAGGCTGTAAATCAGGATATGGAAGTACTTGTAGATGGCCTACTTCTAGATTAATATCAATCTAGATGTCTAGGATAGAAGGACAATGTCATATATTGTGAGGAGTCACAATTAGTAGTCACAAGATGATGTTGGATCTCAACATTCTTATAACTTGGGTAGTAATGATGTGTTGCTAGATACCGCTCATTACTTATGCTTCTAAATGGGTTAGGAGCATTGTCAACGTTATAAGAACCTATAGGGTCACACACAAAGGACAATTAGATGGAGATTATGTTCATATGATGAACCAAGAGGATTAGATTCATGTGATGAATCAAATTGGATTAAGAGTAATCCTAATTGAACTAATTGAGTTGGACTCAATTTGATTCATGTGTTCAATAAGTCTAATTTAGATTATGACTCATTGAATCAATTTAATTAAATGAATTAGATTCATTATATTAAATTGGCTTGAATCAAATGGTTAGATTAGATCAACCAAGGGAGAGAAGTGGTCATGTTTGACTTGACTTAAGTAGGAAGATGAAGAGTCAAGTTTTGACTTGACTTTGACTTGACCAATGTCACATCATCAAGGCTTCTTCATTTGGTCAAGTTTGACTTGACCAAATGCCACCTCATGGGAGTTACCAAGAGTTGTGACTCTTGATATTCCATGGGAGTTACAAGCCATAATGTGGACGACCACTTAAGGATGAAAATTGATTTTTCATTCAAGTGAATTCATTCCATCTTCTTCATCAAGCTCTTCTCTTCTCTCCCACTCCTCCCTTGGCCGAACCACTTAAGGTGCTAGCACACCTTTGTTTGGTCTTCTCCACCTAGTTTGATCGTGTGGATACGCATAGAGGATCGTAACTTGACGATCTCGAGATCCGGCGAACCTTTGGACGACCGGGATTGCGAAGGGCATCGTATCAAGGGTAAAATCTCTCAACCATGTAGTTCTAGTGTAGATCTAGAGGTAAGAAACTCGTACTCGAAATTTTACGAAGCTATTTTACTTCGTACGGATCCGGTGGCTTGGGGTTCGGGGTTTTCGCAACGCAAAAAGGCGGTTTTTGCGGCCCGAAAAATCCAACAGTGGTATCAGAGCCACGTTCGAAGTCTTGTATGAGTTTAATTTGTATTTTTATGAAAAATATAATTTCTATAATATTCTGTGAATTTCCTATTTTTATAGTTTTTATGGGTATTTTTCTTGTAGAAGCGAAGCACAAGTGTTTAGACACTTGTAGGCTTCGGCTACCGAGAAGATTTTTCCGAAACGGCAAGGTTTCGCCCCAAATATTTTTCGGACAGCGGGCTAAGGTGCTGTAGGATCACTAAGGAACACTCGCGATGGTTATATCGTGGGTAGGGGCGCTGCCCCTGACCCCGCAAGGGGCTTCGTTCCGCGATTGCGCCCGAAAACCCGCTAAACGGGAACGCCGGGAATTTTACTCATAAAAATTGTAGTAAAAATTACAGAAAATTATAGAAAATACATAATTTAGAATTATGTATTATTTTGTGTTAGTCATGGCCCAAAAGACCCAAATTGGATTTGAAAATTGTGTTGTAATTCATATTACGGCCTGCGCGTCGTCATTTGTGTTGTGTGTGTTGTATACTTGATACGCGACCTGCGCGTCATGCCTCTCTTTTTATTCTTGTTGTAAATTAGTTTAGACTTGAATGTAACTCAAGTTTCAAAATTTGTAATGTACAAAATTGGAGCGGTGGAAGGTCCACTCAAGACGGAGTTACGAGAAGGGCGCGAGCAACACAAGGTGGTCAAAGCAAGGAGCTTGAGAAGCTGTTGACCCTAGGTTGACCATCCGATCTTCTCATTGGCTCGAGAAGATCGTAGTAGGGCCATGACTAATCATAAAAAAATATTTAATTAATTTCTTGTGTGTGTATATGTGATGCATGCTAGTATAGTAATTAATTAGCGCCTTAACGATTAGATTAGATCTAAATCGTGTACAAGATGCACCCTATCGATTAGATTTAATCTCAATCGCGTCAACTCAAATGCCTACCATGCCGTGATACCTATCACTACCTCGATCACATGTGTTGTTGAATCTGCCAAAGCAGAGCAATACATATTATCTTGGTAGGGTACGGAGGAACAATCTTGGTTCCGCCTATCAACGCATGGGTGAGTACAACTCAATTAGATTGAGTAACTAGTTAACTCAATTGGATCGAGTTTAACTATAGGCATTTTCCAAATAGTTGGTAGATAGGTCAAAGTCACATTTATATTAACTCTTGGGCGAATTATCCAAAGCTAACTCAAGTTTTAATATAAATGCGGATCTTGATCCTATAAACAAGAGTTGCATAGAGATGTAATTGATAATTAGTTACCTACCGATCATACTAAGTCTTGGGCGATTTAGCCAAAGCTAACTCAAGGCATAGTATGATGTGGATCTTGTCCCACTTGAATTATAGAATTCAGTGGGAGCATCATTTAGTTAAAGACCTAATTAAATGATTAAAAAGAATATGTTATTTATTTTCTGTATTTTTTTTGTTGTAGATAACCATGACATCAAACACGAACACCTTCTCTCTACGTTCTGTCCTTGACAAGGACAAGCTCAATGGAGCAAATTTCCTGGACTAGTACAGGAATCTGAGAAAAGTTCTCACCCAAGAACATAAACTGACAAGGACAAGCTCAATGGAGCAAATTTCCTGGACTGGTACATGAATCTGAGAAAAGTTCTCACCTAAGAACGTAAACTGTACGTTCTAGAGCAGCCCATTCCGGAGGCTCCTCCTGCCAATGCCACGCGAGCAGACAAAGATGCTTACAAGAAGTATCAAGATGACGCATTAGATGTATCATGTCTAATGCTCGCGACCATGAACTCTGAGCTTCAGAAGTAATATGAGTTAATGGGTGCTTATGATATGGTTGAATATCTTCGTCAACTATATCAAGGACAAGCGCGACACGAGAGATTTGAGATCTCAAGGGCACTATTTCAGTGCAAGATGTCAGATGGGACTCCCATAGGCCCATATGTACTCAAAATGATTGGGTACATAAAAAACCTACAGAGGTTGGGATTCCCACTTGGCCAAGAGCTGGCCACTGACCTGATCTTGCAATCCTTGCCGGATAGCTATAGTCAATTCGTTCTAAACTACAACATGACCGAAATTTACAAGCCACTGCCCGAACTGCTTAGTATGTTATGAACTGCTGAGCTCAACCTTAAGAGGGTTAAGCCCAACTCTATTTTGATGGTTCAGAAACACAAGGGCAAGGGCAAGCCTAAAGGAAAAAGAAAGTCCCAAGCCAAGGGCAAAGGTAAGGCACTGAAGCCTAAAGGGGGGGTCGCCAAGGATGCTACATGTTTCCACTGCGGTCAGACCGGGCACTGGAAGAGGAACTGCAAGGTGTACCTGGAAGATCTTAAGAAGAAGCAAAGTGAGACTTCCACTTCAGGTATATATGTTATAGAAGTCAATCTATCTATTTCTTCATCATGGGTATTAGATACCGGATGTGCTTCTCACATTTGTACTAATGTGCAGGCGCTGAGAAATAGCAGGCCATTGATGAAGGGCAAGGTGGACCTATGAGTAGGCAATGGAGCACGGGTTGCTGCTGTTGCTGTAGAAACTTATCATCTATCTCTGCCCTCTGGGCTTGTATTAGAATTAGATGAATGTTGTTATGTGCCTACTTTAACTAAGAACATAATTTCAGCTTCTTGTTTGGACAAGAAAGGTTTCTCTTTTATAATAAAGGATAAATGTTGTTCTGTTTATTTAAAAGATATGTTCTATTGTAGTGCACCTCTGATGAACGGACTCTACATTCTAGACCTTGAAAGTCCTATCTATAACATAAATACCAAGAGGTTCAAGTCAAATGATATGAACCAAACCTATCTCTGGCACTGTTGCTTAGGTCATATAAATGACAAGCGCTTATCCCAACTCCATAAGGATGGTTTGCTAGACTCATTTGATCTTGAATCTTATGAGACGTGCGAGTCATGCCTACTAGGCAAGATGACCAAGACTCCCTTTAGTGGGCACAGTGAAAGAGCGACTGATTTGTTAGGACTTATACATAGTGATGTATGTGACCCTTTCAATGTCGCAACTAGAGGCGATTACAGGTATTTCATCACATTTACTGATGACTTCAGTAGATATGGTTATGTGTACTTGATGACACATAAGTCTGAATCCTTTGAAAAGTTCAAAGAATTCAAGAATGAAGTATAGAACCAGCTTAGCAAGAGTATTAAGATACTTCTATCAGATCGAGGTGGAGAATACCTTAGCCATGAGTTTCATGACTATCTAGCTGAGTGTGGGATTCTATCCCAACTCACTCCTCCTGGAACACCACAGTGGAATGGTGTATCCGAAAGGAGGAACCGTACCCTATTAGATATGGTACAGTCTATGATGGGTCACACAGATCTTCCTACATTTCTTTGGGGCTATGCTCTAGACATGACAGCTTTTATACTCAACCGAGTTCCATCCAAGGTCGTGATAAAGACACCATATAGGATATGGACTGGGAGAGATGCCCAGGTGTCTTTTATGAGGATTTGGGGTTGTGAGACTTACGTTAGACGTCAAGTCTCAGACAAACTCGGACCCAAATCTGATAAGTGCTATTTCATTAGATATCCCAAGGAAACTAAGGGATATTACTTCTACATTCACAGTCAGCACAAGGTAGTTGTGGTAAAAACTGGGGTCTTTCTAGAAAGGGACTTTGTTTCTAGAAAGACTAGTGGGAGTACGTTCGATCTGGAAGAAGTTCAAGATGCGGACCATAGCATTGAAGTCTCGATGGAAGTTGAACTGGAACCACAAAATGTTGTTGATGATGTTGCTCCATAAAGAGTTGAGGAACACCAACCAGTTCAAGTAGACATACCTCTTCGCAGGTCTGATAGGGTACGTTGTCAGCCTGAGAGATACTCATTTCTCTTGTCTGACCATGATGACGTTGTGCTCATAGAGGATGAGCCTACCACCTATCAAGAAGCTGTGATGAGACCAGATTCTGAGAAATGGCTAGAGGCCATGAGATCCGAAATGGAATCCATGTACACCAACCAAGTATGGACTTTGGTTGATCCACCTGAAGGGGTAAAACCCATTGGGTGTAAGTGGGTCTTTAAGAGAAAGACTGACATGGATGGACTTATCTATAAGGGTCGCTTTGTAGATAAAGGTTTCAAGCAGATTCATGGTACTGACTATGATGAAACCTTTTCTCCAGTAGCGATGTTTAAGTCCATTCGGATCATGCTTGCTATTACAGCATACCATGACTATGAGATATGGCAGATGGATGTCAAAATTGTGTTTTTGAATGGAAACCTGCTCGAGGATGTGTACATGACATAACCTGAGGGTTTTGTAGATCCACAGCATACTAGTAGAGTATGCAAGCTGCATAGGTCCATTTATGGACTGAAGCAAGCTTCTCGGAGCTGGAATCTTCGATTCGATGATGCCATCAAACAGTTTGGTTTCATCAAGAACAAAGATGAGCCTTGTGTCTACAAGAAGGTTGTAGGGAATATAGTTGTCTTCCTCATTTTGTATGTGGATGACATACTTCTCATTGGGAAGGACATCTCTTTGCTACAGTTTGTCAAGACTTGGCTAGGGACTTGTTTCTCAATGAAGGACTTAGGTGAAGCATCCCGCATTCTAGGCATACAGATCTATAGAGATAGATCTAAAAGGTTGCTTGGCCTAAGTCAGAGTACATATATTGACAAGGTACTTCTACGATTTTCCATGCATAATTCCAAGAAGGGATTTCTGTCGATGTCACATGGCGTGAGTCTTTCGAAGACTCAAGGTCCCTCTTCTAGAGAGGAGAGAGACCGCATGGATCAGATCCCTTATGCCTCAACCATAGGATCTATCATGTACGACATGCTATGTACTCGTCCTGATGTCTCGTATGCTTTGAGCATGATGAGCAGATACCAGTCAGATCCAGGTGAAAGTCACTGGATAACAGTCAAGAATATTTTTAAGTACTTAAGAGGGACTAAAAAATATTTGTTGATATATGGAGACGATGATGAGCTAGCTGTAAAGGGTTATAGTGATGCCATCTTCCAGACCGACCAGGATGATTATCGATCACAGTCGGGGTTCGTGTTTTGCATAAATGGTGGTGCTGTGAGCTGGAAGAGTTCGAACAAGGACACAATCACTGATTCTACAACAGAGGCCGAGTATATTGCTGCATCAGAAGCAGCAAAAGAGGCAGTTTGGATTCGCAAGTTCATCACTGAACTTGGGGTGGTTCCTAGCATCGCTGACCCTATTGAGCTCTATTGTGACAACAATGGAGCTATAACACAGGCTAAGGAACCCCGCTCATACCAGCGGACCAAACACATACTACGGCGCTTCCATCTCATTTGAGAGATCATCGATAGAGGAGATGTGAAGATTTGCCGAGTACCCACAGAGGCTAACATCGCAGATCCCTTGACCAAGGCTTTGGCACAGAGAAAGCATGATGGTCACACTAGGTCATTAGGCCTTAGAGCCTACACTGATTGGCACTAGTGCTAGTGGGAGATTGTTAGTTAGAGCCCTAGAGTCAATCATTTGATGATTGTTGTATGGACTCATTGTATCCTATTCTTATATATAAATACATTTGATTTTGGTTATTATGCTTACTTGTATTGGTGACAAATAAACTAATTATAATAGCGTCCTTGAGTAGAAGGTTCTTACCTATACCAATCGATTGGTTGAATCGATAGTGAGATGATATAGGGAACACTACTCTTAATCATTCCTAGTCGAGTATTAACATTCAGGGACAATGTTAATGCAATAAGACTAGCATGTAAGTCAACTCGATGACTTGATCTCACAAGTCATGGATATAGAGATATCAAGTTGACACATGAGTATGCATTGGAGAATGTATACTGAATGACCCGCCATGAGAAAGTATCATGGATCGTTATATGAGTGTGATATACTTTCTCATGTGGCTATTAGTATGACTACTAGTCCTTGGACCTAAAGTCATCATGGATCCCTACATAAGGAGTTACGTACTTTGGCTTCGTCAAACGTCACCCGTAATTGGGTGGACTATAAAGGCGATTACTGGGTATGTAACGAATTATGTAGAGGGATGTGAGTGTTATAGATGAGATCTATCCCTCCTATATGACGGGAGCGACATCGATATTCTTGATAGAGTGAGACCACGAAGTGCATGACCATGCCCAAATAAGTCATTATGAGATATTGCGCTCATTTGATTGAGTGAGTCTACTTGGAGTTCAAGATTTAGATTGATTAGAGGATGACATGGTCTATGCCTCACATTGATCAATCTAGATGTCTAGGATAGAAGAACAATGTCATATGTTGTGAGGAGTCATAATTAGTAGTCACAAGGTGATGTTGGATCTCAACATTCTTATAACTTGGGTAGTAATGATGTGTTGCTAGATACCGCTTATTACTTATGTTTCTA
The DNA here is from genome assembly GCF_018446385.1 of Zingiber officinale. Taxonomy (NCBI): domain Eukaryota; kingdom Viridiplantae; phylum Streptophyta; class Magnoliopsida; order Zingiberales; family Zingiberaceae; genus Zingiber; species Zingiber officinale. Next base: position 107,608,507 of record NC_056002.1, read on the forward strand.
AATGGGTTTAGGAGCATTGCCAACATTATAAGAATCTATAGAGTCACACACAAAGGATAATTAGATGGAGATTAGGTTCATATGATGAACCAAGAGGATTAGATTCATGTGATGAATCAAATTGGATTAAGAGTAATCCTAATTGAACTAATTGAGTTGGACTCAATTTGATTCATATGTTCAATAAGTCTAATTTAGATTATGACTCATTGAATCAATTTAATTAAATAAATTAGATTCATTATATTAAATTGGCTTGAATCAAATGGTTAGATTAGATCAACCAAGGGAGAGAAGTGGTCATGTTTGACTTGACCTAAGTAGGAAGATGAAGAGTCAAGTTTTGACTTGACTTTGACTTGACCAATGTCACATCATCAAGGTTTCTTCATTTGGTCAAGTTTGACTTGACCAAATGCCACCTCATGGGAGTTACCAAGAGTTGTGACTCTTGATATTCCATGGGAGTTACACGCCATAATGTGGCCGACCACTTAAGGATGAAAATTGATTTTTCATATAAGTGAATTCATTCCATCTTCTTCCTCAAGCTCTTCTCTTCTCTCCCTCTCCTCCCTTGGCCGAACCACTTAAGGAGCTAGCACACCTTTGTTTGGTCTTCTCCACCTAGTTTGTTCGTGTGGATACGCATAGAGGATCGTACACTTGACGATCTCGAGATCCGACGAATCTTTGGACGAGCGGGATTGCGAAGGGCATCACATCAAGGGTAAAATCTCTCAACCATGTAGTTCTAGTGTAGATCTAGAGGTAAGAAACTCGTACTCGAAATTTTACGAAACTATTTTACTTAGCACGGATCCGGTGGCTTGGGGTTCGGGGTTTCCGCAACGCAAAAAGGCGGTTTTTGCGGCCCAAAAATCCAACATCAACTTCTTCAATAATATCTCTCATATATCTCATCACATAAAAATCACACTGTTTCAAATATGGTTGGCGAGGACCTTATGTTAAAAACAAATTGTAAATGTCTTATATACATGATTAATTGTTTATAATTTAATCATAAGTATACATGCATACCTTTATTACTTCCCATGTAACATGTTTTTTCCCTTTTTTTCCTTGTTTGAATTAAACAATCTTATGCTCCTTTATACATCAATAAGAATGGACATATGAGAGTTTTACTGATTAAAAAAATACTTAATAAAATTAAAATATGTACTCACATATCCACTACGTATTTCCAATCCTCGTCACGAATGCGATGACTAAGCGAATCCAACAAATAAATTGTCTCCTTATATGGATCAATGACTGTGAGAATCCAATGATAACTATACACAAATCACATAATTATTGCATGCATATTTCTCAAAAACAATAAATTAAAACTGATATTTTAAGTCTTACTTACCCAACATTATGTGACACCAAAACTAGTTGATTTCTTGATGCTTGACTCAGCTTATCTGCCAAGACATTCATTGAGATAAATTGAGCACAACTTAAAACATTCATTGAATTTCACTATAGGCAACAAAGCCAATGAATAATATTGTCACTTCATAAATCAAGTTTCAAGAAAATTCCAGATAGAAGAGACCATTTTAGGAATATATTCTACCATTTTCTGTGTTTCTTGAGATAAATGGCTAACAAAGGTAACACCCAAGGAAAGTGCAGATAAATTAGAAAGACCATAATATCTTAGCTAAAAAAACCACCACATGTTGGATTAACGTCACTATTAGCAGCCTCCCTTAAAAAAGATAATGCAATAATATTAAAAACTGTCTCAAGACAAGCATAAAAAAAATGACAAGCGGCTTACAAATTAGAAAAGAGTTTGCAGCGACAACGTTCACAGATTTGAAAACATTTCCATTTTAAGGACATACTAGAATAGCTGCCAATATTATGCAGTCAACCATACCAAGGAAATTCATGAAAAGCTAACTAGTTGTAGATTCTAAATTATATTCAAATGCTTAAGTATAACTGTTAAGAAGTATTAGTATTTAATAGAATTGTGGTGTAACAAGTCCAGTCCTGCATTGATATTTCAGTTTAGGATTGTATCCAACATTCTATGCATATCCATGTTAATATTTCAGTTTAGGATTATTGTGACATTTTTTGTACTCAGTGTGAGATACTTTCCAGTGCTTCTTCAATTTTGTCTCAATTTTCAATGTAATTTGAGGGTTTGTTTTGTTATTGCATCAGTTAAGAATAAATAAGTTTATATATATAACCACAATAGAATGTTGCTTAAAGTTGCAATTTCGGATTTCATTGCTGCAGATAACACAATGGCCAAAAACTATAATACTTGATTGAAATTCTAGACAACAGCAGTCACACCTGAGATGACTTTAAATAAAAGATATATTTAGAGAGCATAAAACAAAACAGTTGTTTCAAATATGGCAAATAAAGCAAACAAATACCAAGGAAAAACGAATTATGTGGCAGAAGCTTACATTTGCTCTAATTTTCCATTGTTTACAAAATATCCATTATGTTTTGTTGACATTTTGTTTACTTGAAAGTATTCATCTTGCAAAAAATAGCATAATCAATTTAATCTTTCAATGTTAAACCAGCAAAAAGAAGAAAAAGAATTAAAGGCATCATTAATCAAATGCAAGATGGAAGACAATCTTTGATGCACCTTCTGATCTAGAACTTAAAAGGAACAAGCAATGCATACAAAAACAACTTGGCTGGCAGACGGTAGGTAGGTGCTAGCTCAATTTCTGCTCAGGATATATGCTGCCAGTCAGGGCCTCCTAATAAATGGAAAGACAAACATGACTTGAAATATGCATAGCTTATCATTAAATGTCAATCTCAAGAAATGTTTCTGAAATCGACAAGCTGTAGTTGTGGGCTAAAGTTGCTGCCCATGTTCAGTGTACCATTGAAGTCATTGTCACTTAGCAATCTATCAAGGTGTCAAAGTTTCAGCATTAGGTGCCATTCAGTCAAGTATCCTCTGCTTTCACATCAAATAAAAACTCGCAAATCAATACTCACACTTGTTGCAATTGAGGCAAGCTGAATAGCTCGGCTAGAACCTGAACTGTTAATAAAACTAGATTATATTAGTAAAAAATCAGTAATGAAGAAGCAATATCAAATAAAGAAAATTATTCGAGAAACTTGAGCATATGTCAAATATTACCATTGAGAAAAATGAATCCTTCTAGCTGGTAGCATTTCCTTCAATAATTTCTCTCATAAATTTCATCACATAAAATCCACATTGTTTCACATCAGGTTGACAAGGACCCTATGTTAACAAAAAAATTATCAACGGATAATGCACATATAACTATTTTTTAATTAATCACAAGTAGACATATATGTGTATATATAATATAGAAACCTTTGGTAAAGAAATACATGTGCGCACTATAATTTTTTCTGGATCAGTGTTCATACTATTAGTTCAAGCGAACAAACAGAAAGCACAAATGGATATACTTGAGCACATAGAAGTTGTTAGTCATCCAAGAGGGTCTTCAACATTTATGAAGTGAAACTACAAACCATGTATCAACCATATATTTGTTAAGTCAGCACAATATTTGTGTTCGGTAGGTATTTGGACAAAAACTAACAAAAGAACAATATGATTTGATGATGATGATTGCTTCTCAGTTCTCTTATCTATTGATCTTTTTTACATTATTTCTAAAAAGGTGCCCAATTTCCATTAGGGTTCTTGAATCATTAGCTTAGGATTGATAATAAATAAATAAACACTGCTTAAAGCTAATCTTTTTATGCTGTACTCACCTCCCAACTCATGATTCTTCCCTTTCTCTTGCAGCTCATAGACCAGATCCACAATTCTTTTTTGCTTGGGAGTGCTGAATACTCCAGCATGTTGCTCGAGGACATTGAGGATATTAACGATCTTGTCATTAGCCCTCTCCAGGTATATGAAATCCTTCTTCCTGACAACATTCCTAAAGTGTATTTCTTCCCTCTGCTCTCTTGAAAATCCCGTCTCCTTCTTTGCAATCTCCCTTTTAACTCTTGCTGCTCCCTCAATCAAAGTTCTCCCTGACTCCTCCGTCTTTTCCTCCTGCGCCACAGCCTCCTTGAGCTTGTCTTTTTGAGCCATGTCGGCCCAAGACATTCGGATTTGAGGGGACTCTGGGGAAGACGTCGGATCCGGGTCCAACCCAGTTGGTTGGGCATCGGGAAAGGGGGCAGCAAAGCTAGCAGAGGCATAAGACGCTTGATCCTCCGTGGAAGTGGACCCGGAGGCATCCGCGTCAGCTTCGGTAGCAAACCCTAAAGAAGAGCACCACCCCAGCGAACTAAGTCATCTAGCATTCTTCCAAAGGGAAAGGGATCAACAAATTAAGAACCGAGAAAGGAAATGCGATATTTGGGCGAAGGGAGTCGATGCAGATTCGGACAGTGGTGGAGTAGCCGTCGCAGAGGGATCGAGTGAGGAAGTGGAAGCCAATTGGTGAGGAACTCGGCTGCGATCTCCAAGTCTTTTGGATCGAACTGTTGGAGGAATAAATCGTCGTCCTCCATGAGCAGCTGTCTTCTTCGTTCAACAAGACGAACAAGTTATGAATCGACGGAGGAGTGCCACCTTTGGCGAAGGAGCAGTAGTGGAAGGTCAAAGGGCCTCGTCGAGCTCAGAAACCTAGCTCACTAGGGAGAGAGGAGAGCACATAGTAGTGGATGGCGTGAAGAGATTATATGAGGAGAGGGAAAGAAAAATGGCTTAGAGATCGAGAATGTGAAGGGGAAAATAAGGCGCCGAAAAAATTTGCGGAGAGAGGGAAAGCAAAATTGTGAGAGGGAAAATGACGGAACAAATAAAGTCAAAGACAACGGTTTTATCAAAACTGTTGTCGTAGCCCCTAAAACAGCGCTTAAAGACAACGGTTTTAGATAACCGTTGTAAAATGTGCTGTTGATTTTAAAAAAAAATTACTCAACGACAACGGTTTTCACAAACCTGTTGTCTTTTGTATTTTATGGGAGCTCAAAGACAACGATTTTTTTCTAAAACCGTTGTCTTTTACCAAATTTACAACAGTTTCATCTAAAACTATTGTCTTTGTGGTGTTGTCGTTTAACATTTTTGTTGTAGTGATCCTACATTAAGAAAAAACCGGCAATGATCTTTGGATGATACAAATAGAGTAAAGAAGTCTATATTTTTTTAGTTATATTGGCCAAATTTAAAGTTGAGAACAATTTAGATGTGATGCACATTGAAAAAATCATTTAGGATGCTTTGGTTGACACATTATTTAATATAGATGGAAAGTCAAAGGATACATTTAAAATGGTTAGACTTGCATGATATGGGGATTAGAAGTGAATTACATTTAAAGAAAGTTGGAGATAAATTTAGTAAACCATATGCAAATTTCACGCTGACATTGGAAGAAAGACGTGCATTTAATCAATTTTAAAATCTGTGAAGTTTCTTGATGGATATGCTACTAATATATCTAGATATGTGAATGTAGATGATGGAAATTTACATGGATTAAAATCACATGATTGTCATGTCTTGTTGCAAAGAATACTTCCATCTACTGTACGTAAATTCTTCCCAAAAGATATATGTGGCACACTAATTGAGTTATGTGATTTTTTTCAAAAAGATAACTGCAGGATTTTTACATATAGCGGACTTATATAAAATGGAGGAAGAAATAGTCTTCATAGTGTGTAAGATGGAAAGAATATTTCCTCTAGTATTTTTTGATATTGTGGTTCATTTGGCAGTTCGTTTACCCCGTGAAGCTATGTTAGCTAGACCTGTTTCGTCACGATGGATGTATCCCATTGAACGATATTTAGGCAGACTAAAAAAATATAATTGTAATAAAGCAATACCTGGAGGATCTATTGCAGAGGGGTATATTATAAATGAGGCATTAACTTTCAGTTTTTTATTAACGAGTCAAATTGAGACAAGATTTAGTAGGACAGAATGAAACAAAGATATTCAACCAGTAACATGAAATTTAAGTGTTTTCTCACAACAAGCAAGAGTGTTTGGCAACCAACATAATATGAAATTACCTTTGACTTTGTATAAGAAAGTATATTGGTATATTGTCAACAATTATAAAGAAGTTGACTAATATAAAAAGTAAATTTTTACATTATGTAATTTTATTGTTTATATTTCATTTTAAAATTATAACTTAAATATTTATTTATGCAGTGAATATCTACAACTTCTATCACATAAAGTTCATTCACTCGTTCGGGATACATTAGAGGACTTGGAAGTGAGCCAAAGCTAGTTAGGTCCACTTCTTTAGATGCCATCTCCTTAACCAGATCAACTAATACCGCATTACGTGAAAAACTTGAATCCACCTAAGAAGAGTTAGTAACACCAAAGTTCAATTAGCAAGCACTCAAGATGAGTTAGCATCAATGAAATCAAGACAAGATGTGTTTGAACAAATTCTTAACCGATAGACACCTGGAGCATTAGATTCCTTGATCCATGATTCATCTTCGGTTCCATTTCCTCCTCCTCGTTCTTAGACTTTGATGTTGTGGATTTTTGGATATGAACATGATGTTGCGAAGTTTATTTCTTGTAGACTTTGATGTTGTGGATTTCTAGATGTGAACTTCATGTTTTAAACTTGTTACTTGTTTGTACTTTATTTGTTGCGTTACTTGTGTACTTTATTTGTTGCGTTACTTGATGTTAGACATTGATGTTGAGTACTTGCATCTGTTTGTGAATGTTGCTACAGGTGTGAACTTATACTTGACGAACTATGAGTTGTTTGTGAGTTTATTTGTGAATTTGTTGTTAGAGTTAATATTGTATAAGTTTGTTAATATTGGTGTTAGAGTTGTGATTATTGTGAATATTGTTGTTAGAGTTGTGATGATTGTGTGGATTTGTAAATGTGTATACAGAGTATGTTGAAAATATTTTTTTTTTTTAAAAAACAAAGGTTAGCAACGAAATCCTCGAAATTTGTCACTAACATTATTAGCGACGAAATATTTGTTAGCGACGAACATTAATATGTTAGCGACAAAATATTTCATCGCTAAATATCAATTTTCTTATAGTGTAGGACTTTACTTGTCTATCATCTGATTAACCTTGATCTATTAAAACTTTTTATCTTATGTTTAACCTGCGATCAACTTTGATCTATAAGATCTTCGTGATTGCCAAATATATGGTCTTATTTGACCTGTTTAGACTTTCCATCCCATGTTTAATATCTGATTAATCTTAATTTGTCAGAATTTTATATTTATCTAACATCCGCTCTTAATCTATTTAGACTTCTTTTCTTACATACCCATAAAATCAGTTCTTTCATGACCTATCAGAACTTTCATGATCGATCAAAAAATATCTTCTAGATTACACAACTTTTGTCGTAAAAATATTGGATAAAATATTTAGAGAAGGGGACTATAAATTCACCATGATTATGACTTACTGTCAACCAAATAATGTGGATGAGTTGGCAGAATAACGTTCCGTAAAAATTAGGTCAATATTATATATATTTTTTTAATATTTGCCGATTAATGGTAGAGAACTTAAAGTGAAGTGGCATATATTTATTGGCTAGTTTTGTCCTACTCTACAAATAAATGATAAATTATTTACCTGGATTATCGACCGCACAACCACTTGGTATAATTTCGAATGCTTTAATTTTAATAAATAAAATTACCACCATCTCTTCTATAAATAGATGGGAATTGCATGATACTCTAAACAAGCAATCACTTGACTGAAGTGAGTGATATCCGTAGCTTAACCATGGCTTCCCTTGTCATGCTCTCTGCTGCTCTCCTCCTCGGCCTCTTCCTGCCTTCCTCCATGGCCAACAACGTTCTCTTTGGTGGTGACAGGCTGAACACCGGCGAATCCCTCAGAGAAAGGAACTTTAAATTCACCATGATGTCCGACGACTGCACCCTGGTGCTGAACGACAACGACCAGACCGTGTGGTCCTCCCCCACCAACGGCCTAGGCAACAACTGCTTCGCCCACTTGCAGACCAACGGCAACCTCGTCATCCGCAACGACAATGACCAGGTTGTTTGGTCGAGCAACACCGCCGGCGAGGAGGACAACTACATCCTCGTCCTGCAGAAAGACGGCAGCGTCGTCATCTTCGGCCGCTCTATATGGTCCATCCCCCCCGGTTCCAACACCGCCACTTCCAAAGGCGCCGTGATCGTCAAAAGGGGCCGCAGCGATGAATCCACGAACATTCTCTATGGAGGTCACAAGCTGCGCACCGACGAATCCCTCAAAGAAGGGGACTATACCTTCGTCATGCAGTCCGACTGCAACCTGGTGCTGTACGACGACAACAACAACCAGGTCATGTGGTCCTCCGAAACCAACAACCTAGGTAGCAGGTGCTTCGCCCGCATGCAGACCGACGGCAACTTAGTCATCTTCGAGGGTATTAACTTCAACCAAATTTGGGATAGCAAAACCCGCGGCCCGGAGGGCAAGTACATCCTCGTCCTGCAGCGCGACGGCCACGTCGTCATCTACGGCAGCCCTATATTTACGATCCCCAACGATGAACCCACGAACAGGAAGATCGCCATGACTAAAAAATAGTTGCCTTCACCACGAACGATGCATGGGTAGCTATTAAATAAAAGCGAATAAATTGAAGCGAGGCATAAATAATAATTTGCTAGCTACATGGTGACATAGCACGTAGCCTCGTTGTTCTGGTGTACGTACCTACTGTTAAGTTGGTGTGAGTCGATCACCTAAATTATCTATCTGCTCTGCCTTTTTTAGTTGAATTGCATTGAAAAAAGAAAAAAAATAATTAATTAAAGAAATCTAATAGCACACATATATAAATTGAAAAAATAAAATTAAAAGGTAGAATCTAATTAACCAATTCCAGCTTTGATAATATGAAACAATATTATTGGCTAATGTTTGAAATTTTGGAGGAGAAGGTTTTTTTATTTTAAATTTTAGAGATCATCTAGAGAATAAGTTAAAAATAGTGGATACTATCATCCTAAAGGTATATATATATATATATATATATATATATATATATATATATATATATATATATATATATATATATATATATAGTGTGTCAGTCTCTCTCGACTTCTATCTGTGTATCTGTATATACCTCGTTTTATATTTATAGGGTCGGTACTAGAGGATCGCTAAGGTAGTGAATTTATTTTTTTATTTTATTTTCTTTTAATATTTATTGTCTCTCACATAGCTTTAATATAAATATATATTTTGTCTATATTATAAATTATTTTATATAAATCAATTTTAATTTAACTCTAACATGAGAGATCATGATCTAAAATACGTGGAAGGTCTAATTTAATTTAACAAATAAATTTTCCAATGTGAGTGTAAATTGTTTTATATATATCTAACTCTTGCGAGAACAATAGTGATATAAAATACAAGGTCGAAAATTAGATTCAGGTGAGCTCTATTTCGGTTGGCTGCAATCACCTAGACATTCGGAGCAACAGAGGAGTGAGAGAAGCTGATGAAGACTGATCGAGGCACCCTCAAAGGAGATTGAATGCGCCTCCGAGGCGCGCTCGCACCTCCTCCACCTTCAGGCGGAAGGTGCCCTCCATAAGCATGGAGGGCGCCCTCCATGAGTATGGAAGGCGTCCTCGGCCAGTCAAAGTAGTCGTTCACAGTGGATAAAATTTTATCCACTGCGCCTCGCTGGAGGGGCTCTCCAAAGCCTTTTGAGGTACCCTCAAGCTGTGGATAAATTTTTTCAGGGGTTATAAAAAGACTCCTAGACCTAGGAATGTAGCAACAACTTGTGTATTTATTTGCTAACAATAGTTTACGATGCTAGTGTGTGTAAGAGGCTTTTCCGCCTTCATCAAAAGAGATTCTTAGTGAGCTTTCATCTGCCTTAGATTAACAACCATCCCGGTTGTAACCAAGTAAATTCTGAGTCTCTTTCTTTTAGTTTCGTATTGTTTATTTTTATGTTATTGTTGCTAATCTAAGTTGAAAGACGAGAAAGGTGCTGTGTTTTAGTGTTTTCATGCAACTCAACCCTCTCCAGCCGGCCTACCTGGTCCTACAAGTGATATCAGAACCTAACTGTTCCAGGAGGACTAACCGTCGAACGAAGCACATGAGATGGTCGGACCAAGCATCTACCCACCAAAGTTTGAGGGGGAGTTCGCGAGCTTGAAAAAGAGAATGGAGGTATTTTCAAAACAGACTTTGATTTATTATTAATAATGGAATTTGGTTTTGAAGTACCCAAGGGCAAGGAAAAGTTTCAATGGACGAAGATGATTTTAAAGAAGATGATTTTCAAGACATGTTTACTGATTTAAGAAATGCAGAAAAATATCAATACCATTGAGTCTCAATTAGAAGATATTAATGAAAATATGAATGCAGATGATATTAGAGGAAGTTATTACTCAATGTTTGAAGAAGCACAAAAAGAGTTGTATTACACTTGTACTAATTTTTCTATATTCAATTTTTTGGTCAAGTTAATGCATGTGAAGGTGTTAAATGGTTGGAGCAATAAATCTTTTGATATGTTACTTCAGTTATTGCAAGAGACATATCCCAAACCGAATGTGATTCCAAACTCTCAGTATGAAGCAAAGAAAATGTTAAAAGAGTTAGGATTGACATATGAGAAGATATATGCATGTAAGAATGATTGTATATTATTTTGGGATGAGCATGAGAATAAGGATACATGTTCGGTGTGTAAGGAGCCTAGATACAAATATGATGGGATGAATAAAAAAAATAATGCTCAGAAAATTCTTCAATATTTTCCTTTGAAGCCCAAACTTAAGCGGTTGTTTATTGCAAAACATGCAACAAAAGATATGAGATGACATAAAGAAAAATGGATTGAAATTGATGGTGTATTAAGGCATCCAGCATATAGTGAATCACGGAAAGAATTTGACATATCAGATGAAATATTTGCTAGTGATCCATGAAATATTCGTTTAGGGTTGGCTATAGACAGTTTTAATCCGTTTGAAAATATGTCAAATGCTTATAGTATGTGGCCTGTTATACTTGTAAATTATAATTTGCCACCATTGAAAATAATGAAGCCATCATACTTGATTATGTATCTTTTAATTCCTCGACCTAAATCACCTGGGAAAGAGAGATAGATATATACTTATGACCTTTGATCAATGAACTGATGGAGCTATGGGATGATGGGGTGGCAATATATGATGCATCGATTAAACAAGTATTTTGATTACATGCTGCTATGATGTGGATCATTTATGACTTTCCAGCATATAAAACAGTATCTAGATGGAGCATAAAGGGTTATAAAGCATGTCCAGTATGTGTAGTTGAAACTAAATCTCAAAGATTATGGAGTAAAATATGTTATACATGCCATCGTCGATTCTCAAATGTGCAACACCCATGGCGCAGAAATAAAAATTTCAATGGAAAGATTGAATAAGAAGGACCACCATGAAGATTTAGTGGTTATGAGATTTTAGCACAGTTAGATACATTACCCCAGGTGACATTCAGTAAGCATCCACTACAACAAAAAAATTAAAAGACAACGGTTTAAAACCGTTGTCGTAGGCCATTTAAAACCGTTATAATTGGCAGTGTTGTTAAATGTGCGGTAAAAGGCAACGGTTTAAAATCGTTGACTTTGACCATATTAGACAACAGTCATGCAAAGGATTTAAAGTGTTGTCTTTTTATACCAAAGACAATAGTTCTGTAATAGTATAAAATCGTTGTAATTGCCTGTTTAGCAATCATTTTGATCGCAGATATGCTTTTGACAACAAATGCACTGTTGTCTTTCTTCAAAATTTAGTTTAAAACCATTGTCTTTGTATACTTTTCACAACAGTTAAAAAATCGTTGTCTATGTTGATTAGAAAATGTATCGCGAATAGATAAAATATTTTTTTTGCACACAAACTGGTACAACATATATACATTCACAAAAACCATTTTCAACATATATACATTCAGTTGTCTTTAATACATTTCTTGTCTCAACCAAAAACTGGTACAACATATAGGTACATTCACTTAAGTTAAGTTTATAAACTTCTACAATTACTACAAGCTATCCAAACATGACCACAAGTAGTATCCAATCATGACAACCACAAAAGATGAAACCACAAAATTAAGTTTATCAGACCACAACCATGAAAATTAACTTGTCCTTTTCTGAATAGATCAAGTCAGGATGTGCAACAATCTTCACGTACTGGTCCTTTTTCTGCATACAGAATTTCATAGACTTAGCTTGCAAACCCAGCTTTCTCCCTTTTCTGAAAATAAAATATAGTTAAAGCCATAGAAAAGTAGAAACATGCATGCATAAACTGATAAACATTGCAAACTGATAATTGAAATGGATAATCTAATAAACCACTACAAACTAAAGTGATAATTGAAACATACAAGCCCCAAAAGTAGAAAACTAAATTATAAACTTCTTGCATTTTTGCATCTTTTACACAGTAGAAACCAAATTGTGAAGTACATAAATCTGGACCTTCTGAAATGTTGAAGTAAAAGAATGGCCAAATAAGCACGAGAAATGTTGCCGCTTCACATTTTCATGACTAGTCAAACAAGTGAGCACGAAAAAAGTTGATGAATATATAAACTTGACATTATATCTTAAACCATGTATTATGTGAAAGCAGCTAGAATAGCTAACAGCAGCAACAGAAAGAAGGAATCATAGAGGAAGTCATGTACCTTATGTCTCAACATTACAACAGCAACACTCTAGTAAGATCTCAAAGCTTAAGGATGTGCAATTTACATAAAAATCACAAAGCAGTATACGAAACTAGTTTCAACATTATTTCTATAAAAAAGCAAGAACAAACTAATCCATTAAACCATCTAAATTGTTAATCACTTTATGCATTCTAGAATAAGAATAATAATAAAATAGAGATGTTCTACCTAGATGTCCTACACACTAAAGTTTTAAAAATCATGATGTTTCCAGAGGCATATCTGTTAGGATCAGATTATGTAATTTGCATTATATGCAAATACTTTCCGAATAGATCAAGTCATTGTATGACTTTACATACCTAGTCATAAATATAGTCTTGTATGCATTCTGCTCACTCAGAACACACTTCATCAATTTCTTCTTTGGAGTACTGTGTTTTGATGAACCGTGAACAAAGACATAGATTAGATTACTAAAAAACAATCAAAAGATTATAAGTGCAAAATGATAAACACAAATATTTGAGAAGATTGAGAATTGAATGTCAAATATTACTATTGATCGAAGTGAATCTCTCTCGATAGTTTCCACTATTAGTTAAAGCCCTAGAGCCAATCATTTGATGATTGTTGTATGGACTCATTGTATCATATTCTTATATATAAAGGCATTTGGATTTGGTTATTATGCTTACTTGTATTGGTGCCAAATAAACTAAGTATAATAGCGTCCTTGAGTAGAAGGTTTTTACCTATATCAATCGATTGGTTGAATCGATAGTGAGATGATATAGGGAAGACTACTTTTAATCATTCCTAGTCGAGTATTAACATTCAGGGACAATGTTAATGCAATAAGACTAGCGTGTAGGTAAACTCGATGACTTGATCTCACAAGTCATGGATATAGAGATATCAAGTTGACACATGGGTATGCATTGGAGAATGTATACTGAATGACCCGCCATGAGAAAGTATCATGGATCGTTATATGAGTGTCATATACTTTCTCATGTGGCTATTAGTATGACTACTAGTCCTTGGACCTGAAGTCACCATGGATCCCTATATAAGGAGTTACGTACTTTGGCTTCGTCAAACGTCACCCGTAACTGGTGGACTATAAAGGCGATTACTGGATATGTAACGAATTATGTAGAGGGATGTGAGTGATATAGATGGGATCTATTCCTCTTATATGACGGGAGCGACATCGATATTCTTGATAGAGTGAGGCCATGAAGTGCATGGCCATGCCCAAATGAGTCAATATGAGATATTGAGCTCATTTGATTGAGTGAGTCTACTTGGAGTTCAAGATTTAGATTGATTAGAGGATGACACGGTCTATGCCTCACATTGATCAATCTAGATGTCTAGGATAGAAGAACAATGTCATATACTGTGAGGAGTCACAATTAGTAGTCACAAGGTGATGTTCGATCTCAACATTCTTATAACTTGGATAGTAATGATGTGTTGCTAGATACCGCTCATTACTTATGCTTCTAAATGTGTTAGGAGCCTTGTCAACGTTATAAGAACCTATAGGGTCACAAACAAAGGACAATTAGATGGAGATTAGGTTCATATGATGAACCAAGAGGGTTAGATTCATGTGATGAATCAAATTGGATTAAGAGTAATTCTAATTGAACTAATTGAGTTGGACTCAATTTGATTCATGTGTTCAATAAGTCTAATTTAGATTATGACTCATTGAATCAATTTAATTAAATGAATTAGATTCATTATATTAAATTGGCTTAAATCAAATGGTTAGATTAGATCAACCAAGGGAGAGAAGTGGTCATGCTAGACTTGACTTAAGTAGGAAGATGAAGAGTCAAGTTTTGACTTGACTTTGACTTGACCCATGTCACATCATCAAGGCTTCTTCATTTGGTCAAGTTTGACTTGACCAAATGCCACCTCATGGGAGTTACAAGCCATAATGTGGCCGACCACTTAAGGATGAAAATTGATTTTTCGTTCAAGTGAATTCATTCCATCTTCTTCCTCAAGCTCTTCTCTTCTGTCCCTCTCCTCCCTTGGCCGAACCACTTAAGGTGCTAGCACACCTTTGTTTGGTCTTCTCCACCTAGTTTTTTCATGTGGATACGCATAGAGGATCGTACACTTGACGATCTCGAGATCCGGCGAACCTTTGGACGAGCGGGATTGCGAAGGGCATCGCATCAAGGGTAAAATCTCTCAACCATGTAGCTCTAGTGTAGATCTAGAGGTAAGAAACTCGTACTCGAAATTTTACGAAGCTATTTTACTTCGTACGGATCCGGTGGCTTGGGGTTCGGGGTTTCCGCAACGCAAAAAGGCGGTTTTTGCTGCCCGAAAAATCCAACAGTGGTATCAGAGCCACGTTCAAAGTCTTGTATGAGTTTAATTTGTATTTTTATGAAAAATATAAGTTCTGTAATATTCTATGAATTTCCTATTTTTATAGTTTTTATGGGTATTTTTCTTGTAGAAGCGAAGCACAAGTGTTTAGACACTTGTAGGCTTCGGCTACCGAGAAGATTTTTCCGAAACGGCAAGGTTTCGCCCCAAATATTTTTGGGACAGCGGGCTAAGGTGCTGTAGGATCACTAAGGAACACTCGCGATGGTTATATCGTGGGTAGGGGCGCTGCCCCTGACCCCGCAAGGGGCTTCGTTCCGCGATTGCGCCCGAAAACCCGCTAAACGGGAACGCCGGGAATTTTACTCATAAAAATTGTAGTAAAAATTACAGAAAATTATGGAAAATACATAATTTAGAATTATGTATTATTTTATTTTAGTCATGGCCCAAAAGTCCCAAATTAGATTTGAAAATTGTGTTGTAATTCATATTACGGCCTGCGCGCCATCATTTGTGTTGTGTGTGTTGTATACTTGATACGCGACCTGCGCGTCGTGCCTCTCTTTTTATTCTTGTTGTAAATTAGTTTAGACTCAAATGTAACTCAAGTTTCAAAATTTGTAAAGTACAAAATTGGAGCGGTGGAAGGTCCACTCGAGACGGAGTTACGAGAAGGGCGCGGGCAACACAAGGTGGTCAAAGCAAGGAGCTTGAGAAGCTATTGACCCTAGGTTGACCATCCGATCTTCTCATTGGCTTGAGAAGATCGTAGTAGGGCCATGACTAATCATAAAAAAATATTTAATTAATTGCTTGTGTGTGTATATGTGATACATGCTAGTATAGTAATTAATTAGCGCCTTAACAATTAGATTAGATCTAAATCGTGTACAAGATGCACGATTAGATTAGATCTCAATCGCGTCAACTCAAATGCCTACCATGCCGTGATACCTATCACTACCTCGATCATATGTGTTGTTGAATCTGCCAAAGCAGAGCAACACATATTATCTTGGTAGGTTACGGAGGGACAATCTTGGTCCCGCCTATCAACGCATGGGTGAGTACAACTCAATTAGATTGAGTAACTAGTTAACTCAATTGGATCGAGTTTAACTATAGGCATTTTCCAAATAGTTGGTAGATAGGTCAAAGTCACATTTATATTAACTCTTGGGCGTATTAGCCAAAGCTAACTCAAGTTTTAATATAAATACGGATCTTGATCCTATAAACAAGAGTTGTATAGAGATGTAATTAGTAATTAGTTACCTACCGATCATATTAAGTCTTGGGTGATTTAGCCAAAGCTAACTCAAGGCATAGTATGATGTGGATCTTGTCCCACTTGAATTATAGAATTCAGTGGGAGCATCATTTAGTTAAAGACCTAATTAAATGATTAAAAAGAATATGATATTTATTTTCTGCATTTTTTTTGTTGTAGATAACCATGACGTCAAACACAAACACCTTCTCTCTACGTTCTGTCCTTGACAAGGACAAGCTCAACGGAGCAAATTTCCTATACTGGTACAGGAATTTGAGAATAGTTCTCACCCAAGAACGTAAATTGTACGTTCTAGAGCAGCTCATTCTGGAGGCTCCTCCTGCCAATGCCACACGAGCAGACAAAGATGCTTACAAGAAGCATCAAGATGACGCATTAAATGTATCATGTCTAATGCTCGCGACCATGAACTCTGAGCTTCAGAAGCAACATAAGTTAATGGGTGCTTATGATATGGTTGAATATCTTCATCAACTATATCAAGGACAAGCGCGACACGAGAGATTTGAGATCTCAAGGGCACTATTTCAGTGCAAGATGTCAGATGGGACTCCCATAGGCCCATATGTACTCAAAATGATTGGGTACATAGAAAACCTACAGAGGTTGGGATTCCCACTTGGCCAAGAGCTGGCCACTGACCTGATCTTGCAATCCTTGCCGGATAGCTATAGTCAATTCGTTCTAAACTACAACATGAACGAAATTGACAAGTCACTGCCCGAACTGCTTAGTATGTTGCGAACTGCTGAGCTCAACCTTAAGAGGGTTAAGCCCAACTCTATTTTGATGGTTCATAAACACAAGGACAAGGGCAAGCCTAAAGGCAAAGGAAAGTCCCAAGCCAAGGGAAAAGGCAAGGCACTGAAGCCTAAAGGGGGGGGGGGGTCGCCAAGGATGCTACCTGTTTCCACTGCGGTCAGACCGGGCACTAGAAGAGGAACTGCAAGGTGTACCTGGAAGATCTTAAGAAGAAGCAAAGTGAGACTTCCACTTCAGGTATATATGTTATAGAAGTCAATCTATCTATTTCTTCATCATGGGTATTAGATACCGGATGTGCTTCTCACATTTGTACTAATATGCAGGCGCTGAGAAATAGCAGGCCATTGACGAAGGGCGAGGTGGACCTACGAGTAGGCAATGGAGCACGGGTTGCTGCTGTTGCTGTAGGAACTTATCATCTATCTCTGCCCTGTGGGCTTGTATTAGAATTAGATGAATGTTGTTATGTGCCTGCTTTAACTAAGAACATAATTTCAGTTTCTTGTTTGGATAAGAAAGGTTTCTCTTTTATAATAAAGGATAAATGTTGTTCTGTTTATTTAAAAGATATGTTCTATTGTAGTGCACCTCTGATGAACGGACTCTACATTCTAGACCTTGAAAATCCTATCTATAACATAAATACCAAGAGATTCAAGTCAAATGATGTGAACCAAACCTATCTCTGGCACTGTTGCTTAGGTCATATAAATGACAAGCGCTTATCCTAACTCCATAAGGATGGTTTGCTGAACTCATTTGATTTTGAATCTTATGAGACGTGCGAGTCATGCCTACTAGGCAAGATGACCAAGACTCCCTTTAGTGGGCACAGCGAAAGAGCGACTGATTTGTTAGGACTTATACATAGTGATGTATGTGGCCTTTTCAATGTCGCTACTAGAGGCGATTATAGGTACTTCATCACATTTACTAATGACTTCAGTAGATATAGTTATGTGTATTTGATGACACATAAGTCTGAATTCTTTGAAAAGTTCAAAGAATTCAAGAATGAAGTATAGAACCAGCTTGACAAGAGTGTTAAGATACTTCGATTAGATCGAGGTGGAGAATACCTTAGCCATGAGTTTCGTGACTATCTAGCTGAGTGTGGGATTCTATCCCAACTCACTCCTCCTAGAACACCACAGTGGAATGGTGTATCCGAAAGGAGGAACCGTACCCTATTAGATATGGTACGGTCTATGATGAGTCACACATATCTTCCTACATTTCTTTGGGGCTATGATCTAGACACGGCAGCTTTTATACTCAACCGAGTTCCATCCAAGGTCGTGATAAAGACGCCATATAGGATATGAACTGGGAGAGATGCCCAGGTGTCTTTTATGAGGATTTGGGGTTGTGAGGCTTACGTTAGACGTCAAGTCTCAGACAAACTGGGACCCAAATCTAATAAGTGTTATTTCATTAGATATCCCAAGGAAATTAAGGGATATTACTTCTACATTCCCAATTAGCACAAGGTAGTTATGGCAAAAACTGGGGTCTTTCTAGAAAGGGACTTTGTTTCTAGAAAGACTAGTGGGAGTACGTTCGATCTTGAAGAAGTTCAAGATGCGGACCATTGCATTGAAGTCTCGATGGAAGTTGAACTGGAACCACAAAGTGTTGTGGATGATGTTGTGCCACAAAGAGTTGAGGAACACCAACCAGTTCAAGTAGACTTACCTCTTCGCAGGTCTGATAGGGTACGTTGTCAGCCTGATGTTGGTTGCTACTCGGAAAACCTAGAGGTTCCATTGTACAAAAATTTTGTACAAAGGTCTGAACCTTTTCCTAGCTACCATGTGTTCTTTTAAATTAAATTTTGGATCGCCTGCGGAACTTAACACGTTTGATCCAAAACTTAATCTATTCGTTCTTTTAGGTTTTGACTTGGGTCTCCTGCGGAACTTAACACGTTTGACCCAAATCACCTTAAGTTATTAATTCCATTAAATATTAATTTCCATAATCGGTTCCCAGTACTGACGTGGCGAGGCACATGGCCTTCTTGGATATGGGAGCAACCACCACCGACTAGACAAAACCTTTTATAGAAAGCTAATATTTAATTTCCTAAAATAACTTTAGGTTAACCGAAAAGAACAATCAAATCACAAGGAAAAGAAAAAACAAAAGAACACAACATCGAAAAACATATTCGAAATTCTAGAATCGTAAGCCTCTTGTATTTGGTATTATTTCCATAAATAACTAATATGATGCGGAAAGAAAAATTACTAGTTATACCTTGTAGAAAAACCTCTTGATCTTCTACCGTATTCCTCTTCTAACCTCGGATGTTGTGTGGGCAACGATCTTCCGAGATGAGAAACCACCAACCACCTTCTTCTCCTCCTAGCTAGGTTCGGCCACAAAAAATAAAGCTTCACCAAGGAAGAAGAAAAACACCAACCAAGCTCCAAGAGATGCAAGCTTTCTCTCCTTCTTCTTCTTCTCCAAGTAGTATCCAGCCACCACGAGAACTCCAAGAGGGATGAAGTATTTGGCCACCACAAGAGGAAGAGAGGGAGAAGATGATGGCCGGCCACAACACCAAGGAAAAGAGGAAGAGAAAATAATAGAGGTTGTCTCTTGTGAAGGCACCCTCACCCCTTCTTTTATATTCCTTGGCCTAGGCAAATTAGGAAATTTAATTACAATAAAATTTCCTTAATTCCCTTGACATGATTTAATTGAGAAAAATAAAATAATATTTCCCCAATTAATCTCTAATGGCCGGCCACATCAAGAGGAAATAAATTAGACAAGTTTTAATCAACAAATTAAAACTTCCTAATTTGTTTCCGAAAATTTTAAAAATAAAATTTCTCTTTAAAAATCTCTTCATGGTTGATAAAAGGAAATTTCTATAATTTTAATTTTATTAACATGTGGATAATTTTAAAGAGAAAATAAAATATCTCACCAATCTACAAATAAGGAAAGAGATTTAATCTCTTTCTTTAATCTTTTGTAGATCTTTTACAAGAGAGATATTTTAATTTTAATTCTCTTTAATAAATTATTTATTCCACATAATAAAAATTAAAATTAAAATCCCTTTTTAATTTAATTTGGCCGGCCCCCACTAGCTTGGGTTCAAGCTAGGGCCGGCCACCCAATTTTATACCTAGGCCGACCCTAGCTTGGTTCCCAAGCTAGCTTGGCCAGCCCCCTATTGGTGGGTATAGAAGGTGAGTATAGGTGGGTATAGTACTCTATAAATAAGAGGCTACGATAGGGACCGAGAGGAGGAATTGGTTTTGGTCTCCCGATAAAATTAAGCATCCCGTGTTCGCCCCAAACACACAACTTAATTTTATCAATAATAATTCATTCCACTAGAGAACTATTATTGAACTACCGCACCAATCCCAAATTACATTTTTGGGCTCCTTCTTATTATGAGTGTGTTAGTCTCCCTGTGTTTAAGATATCGAATGTCCACTAATTAAGTGAGTTACTGACAACTCATTTAATTAATATCTTAGTCCAAGAGTAGTACCACTCAACCTTATCGTCATGTCGGACTAAGTCCACCTGCAGGGTTTAACATGACAATCCTTATGAGCTCCTCTTGGGGACATTATCAACCTAGTATCTCTAGGACACAGTTTCCTTCTATAATCAACAACACACACTATAAGTGATACCATTTCCCAACTTATCGGGCTTATTGATTCATCGAACTAAATCTCACCCATTGATAAATTAAAGAAATAAATATCAAATATATGTGCTTGTTATTATATCAGGATTAAGAGCACACACTTCCATAATAACCGAGGTCTTTGTTTCTTTATAAAGTCAGTATAAAAGAAACGACCTCAAATGGTCCTACTCAATACACTCTAAGTGTACTAGTGTAATTATACAGTCAAGATAAACTGATACCTAATTACACTACGACCTTCTAATGGTTTGTTCCTTTCCATTTTGGTCGTGAGCTACTGTTTATAATTTATAAGGTACTGATAACATCATCTTCTGCATGTGACACCACATACTATGTTATCTACAGTATAAATTAATTGAACAACTACAACTAAATGTAGACAATTTGACCAAATGTGATTCTTTATTCATAATGAATGTTTACAAAGCTTAGGCTTTCAGTATACACTCCAACAATCTCCCACTTATACTAATGACTAAGCTGCCATATCTTCTACCATACATCTGATTCTCATTCCCTCCACATGCCGATCAAAAGCTTTCGCCGGAAGGGCCTTAGTGAAAGGATCTGCCAGGTTATCCGCTGATGCAATCTTGGCGATGACAACTTCTCCTCGCTTCACGATATCTCGTATCAGGTGGTACTTGCGCTCTATATGTTTACTTGCCTTATGAGCTCGTGGTTCCTTCGAGTTTGCAACTGCACCGCTATTATCACAATAAATTGTGATAATTTTGGGCAAACCAGGAATCACATCTAAGTCCATTAGAAAGTTCCTGAGCCATACTGCTTCTTTAGCTGCCTCAGAGGCTGCTACATACTCAGCTTCCATGGTTGAGTCCGATACGTATTTCTGCTTAACACTCCTCCATGAAATGGCTCCACCTCCTAAAGTAAACACATAGCCTGATGTAGACTTACTATTGTCCCTATCTGATTGGAAATCGAATCTGTGTAACCCAGAGGGATCAGCCTTGCAAATTAGCATATAATCTCTAGTCCTTCGAGATACTTTAATATATGCTTTCAGTCCAATGTCCTTGTCCAGGTTACTCGATATCTGCTGACCATGCCCACAGTAAAACAAATATCGGTCTCGTACATAGCATTGCATACATAAGGCTTCCTACCGCCGTAAGGAACTGCTTTCATGTCATCTATCTCCTTTGATGTCTTCGGAGACATCTCTTTAGATAGAGCTATTCCATGCCTAAAAGGTAAGAAACCTTTCTTGGAATCCTGCATACTAAAACGAGCAAGGATTGTATCTATATATGAAGCTTGGGATAGACACAACATTCTTTTCTTGCGATCCCTTATCACTTTGATCCCAAGAATGTGCGCACACTATCCTAAGTCCTTCATATCAAATTGTTTGGACAACCATACCCTTACGTCTGATAATACCTTGACATTGTTGCCAATTAACAAAATATCATCTACGTATAGTACAAGAAATACTACCACGTTTCCGTTACACTTCTTATATACACAAGACTCATCCGGACTTTGAATAAATCCATATGACTGGATTACTTCATTAAACCGGATGTTCCAAGACCTTGAAGCTTGCTTCAGTCCATAAATGGACCGATTGAGCTTGCACACTAGATGCTCTTTGCCTTTTTCAATGAACCCTTCTGGTTGCTTCATATGGATGTTCTCTTCAAGACTTCCATTAAGGAAAGCTGTCTTGACATCCATTTGCCAAATCTCATAATCCATATGAGCAGCAATGGATAAGAGTATCCGGATAGACTTAAGCATGGCTACCGGTGAAAAGGTTTCCTCATAATCGATTCCCGCTTTCTGAGTGTACCCTTTTGCAACAAGCCTAGCTTTGAAGGTTTCTACCTTCCCGTCTGTCCCTCTTTTCCTTTTGTAGATCCACTTGCATCCAACGGCTTTTACACCATCAGGTGGTTCTACAAGCTCCCAGACCTTATTAGAGTACATAGACTCTATTTCAGAATTCATTGCCTTTTGCCAAGATGTTGCATCTATATCTTGGAGTGCTTCATCATATGTTCGTGGATCAGGTTCATGTTTACCCGGGATCAAGTCCGAAGACTCTCCCAAAAACATGAATCTTTCAGGCTGTCTGACAACCCTCCCACTACGATGAGGCACTGTCTGTGGTTGTGTATCATGTGTGACACGTGTTGCAGTCTCTTGTGATACTTCATCTTATACTGTTGGTACTGAAGTAGACGTGTCCTCTCTAAGTTCTTCTAAAACAACTTTGCTACTGGGCTTGTGATCCATTATATAGTCTTCTTCTAAAAACTGGGCATTGGTGCTAACAATGACCTTCTGGTCTTTAGGACTATAAAATAAACCACCTTTCGTTCCTTTGGGATATCCTACAAACACGCGAACTTTTGTATGGGATTCTAACTTATCAGCATCTGGTTTCAGCACATGTGCTGGACTACCCCAAATCCGAATATGTCTTAGACTGGGCTTTCGCCCATTCCACAATTCGATGGGAGTAGAAGAAACTGATTTAGAAGGTACTAAGTTCAGAACGTATACTGCTGTTTCCAGAGCATATCCCCAAAACGAATTTGGTAATTCTGAATAACTCATCATTGATCTAACCATCTCCATAAGAGTCATATTCCTTCGTTCTGCTACACCATTCTGTTGGGGTGTTCCAGGTGCAGACAATTGGGATTGAATCCCGGCCTCTGATAAGTAATTCCTAAACTCTCCTAAGAGGTATTCGCCACCACGATCTGACCGTAGTGTCTTGATACTTTTACCTAGTCGTTTCTCCACATCAGCCTTGTATTCTTTGAACTTATCAAAGCACTCGGACTTGCGGCGCATTAGGTAAATGTATCCATATCTTGAATAATCGTCTATGAAAGAGACAAAATATTCAAAACCTCCTCTTGCCTGGACAGACATAGGACCACACAAATCAGAGTGAACCAACTCTAACACTTCTTTGGCTCTATACCCCTTGGCCTTGAACGGCCTCTTGGTCATTTTACCTTCCAAGCAAGATTCACAAGTTGGAAAATTTTCCAACTCAAATAAACTCAAAAGTCCATCGGCTATAAGCCTCTGAATCCTACTTAAGTTAATATGACCAAGCCTTAGATGCCAAAGATATGCTTGGTTCATTTCCGAAGGTTCTTTTCTCTTATTAGAGTTAGAAGATGAGTTATAAATTTCCATGTTTTGCTTTGTGGAAGAAATTGGATTTAAAGTATACAAATTGCCAACTAATGCACCAGAACAGATAATCACTTTATTTCTTTTAATAACTACATCGTTACTGAAAGAAACTGAATATCCATCTAAAAATAGTTTAGAAACTGAAATTAAATTCTTTCTAAAACTGGGTACATAAAGACAATTTCTTAAAATCAAATTTCTATTTCTACTAAAAGATAAGTAGACGTCTCCCACTGCAACAGCTGCCACCTTAGTAGCATTGCCCATGTAGACGGTAATCTCTCTTTCAGATAGTCGTCGGGTTTCCTGGAACCCCTACAAGGAATTGCAGACATGATCAGTGGCTCCCGTATCTACACACCAGGTGTTGGTAGATAACACCACTAAACATGTTTCAACAACTAGAGTATGAGATATACCTTTGTTTTGGTTCCTACGAGGACAGTCCGCCTTCCAATGTCCTGCCTGCTTACAGATGAAGCTTTAAATCCCGTACTCTGAGATTTATTCACTTTCTTTGCTGAACCAGCTTGTTTCTTCTTCTTCTTTCCTTTCGGTTTAGAAGTAGAATCATTTTCAGCATAGTGAATTTGAGCATTGTGACGAAATAATCCTTCTGCTGCTTGAAGTTCCACTAATGAATAAACCCTCTTATTCATATTATAGTTCAGGCGAAACTGCTCAAAACTTCTAGGTAGCGTTTGGAGGATCATATCGATCTGGGTTTCCCCATCAATTTCTCCTCCAAGGATCTGTATCTCGTTTAGATAAGCCATCATCTTTAGGATATGATCCCTCACAGGAGTACCCTCTTGCATGGTGGCTGTCATTATCTTTCTCATGGCTTCTTGCCTAGAAGCCCTATCCTGATGACCAAAGAGTTCCTTGAGATTGTTCATAATATCATAGGCTGTTGGTAAATCTTGATGCTGATGTTGCAATACATTTGACATTGAAGCCAAAATGTAACACCGCGCCATCTCATCTGCTTTTACCCATTTCCTATGATATTCAATCTCCTCTTGGATAGATTCACCAGTAGGTGCTTCAGGGCATTGCTCAGTCAGTACAAATTTATAGCTTTCAGCAGTAAGAACAATGTTTAGGTTTCTTTTCCAATCTATGTAGTTTGGTCCAGTAAGTCTATTCTGTTGAAGTATGATGGACAGTGGGTTGAAAGTCATCCTAAGAATCACAAATAACTTTTGGTCAGAACTCTAAATTTAGAATAATATTGATTCCTCAAACAATACTATTTTAAATTAACCAACACCTCATAACACCGTGAATTTTGTATGCCACGTTAGTGTGGACGTATACAAATTCAACATTTGTAAAAGAAGGGTTTTAACCCATTAATTTTATTATCTTGTCAACCTAACTTTTGACAAATAAAATTAATAGTTGGTATCATTTGGTCACACAAATAATAGCAGTGACTCCGATGGGGAGGATACTATTAGATGTGTCTAAGTGTATACCATTACTTGACACTAAGTCCATTAATAAGATTATGCCCCTTCCGTTGGAGAAGATCACATGCTCTTAATTAACTTCCTATAGTCATCCAAAAATGGAAGTTTGTTCTAGTGATCCGCAAACAAGCTCATCCGTTATGGAGGAAGGCACTCAGAGCCAACGCGCAAGCTTGTTTGCATCACTTTCAAACCAGTAATGGAGACCATGGGATTTGTTTAAAAATCCCTCTCCCACTTAGTTATTTATAAATGAGGAATTTTAACTATGCTAGCCTACTAAACTTGTAAACTAACATGCACACACAGTACAATATAAAAGCAATAAATAGAAAATCTAATTTTCAACTATTATGGCTTTTATATCTAGTTGTTCTCCGTGTGTTGTCATCCCAAGCTGCTGCCATATTTGGCCACCGCCACTGGATCTAACTGTCGCATCCATCTTGCTCCTAGTTCCGCTGCGCCTCTGGTCCTTAGAAGGTTCCACGGTTTGCAAGATTCGATCAGCAACATAAATAGAATTTTACATTTTTGATCCTATATTCCATAAAAGGAATGTACATGTATCTAGATCAAAAATAAAATCCTAATAAAACTAAAGACAGCTCCTGCTGTATTTTAATACAATCATGCACACACATATAAATGCCCTTGACATGTCCAAGGGTCCAATCACACACATAATAACTAAAAGCCATAATAGTTGGATCCTGCATCCACAAAGTTAGCACATCCTACTATTAACCTGCCAAAATTATGTATGACATGTGCATAATTAACCTAATACCAAATACACAGAGGCAAAACCCTAGCTCTGATACCAATTGTTGGTTGCTACTCGGAAAACCTAGAGGTTCCATTGTACAAAAATTTTGTACAAAGGTCTGAACCTTTTCCTAGCTACCATGTGTTCTTTTAAATTAAATTTTGGATCGCCTGCGGAACTTAACACGTTTGATCCAAAACTTAATCTATTCGTTCTTTTAGGTTTTGACTTGGGTCTCCTGCGGAACTTAACACGTTCGACCCAAATCACCTTAAGTTATTAATTCCATTAAATATTAATTTCCATAATCGGTTCCCAGTACTGACGTGGCGAGGCACATGGCCTTCTTGAATATGGGAGCAACCACCACCGACTAGACAAAACCTTTTATAGAAAGCTAATATTTAATTTCCTAAAATAACTTTAGGTTAACCAAAAAGAACAATCAAATCACAAGGAAAAGAAAAAACAAAAGAACACAACATCGAAAAACATATTCGAAATTCTAGAATCGTAAGCCTCTTGTATTTGGTATTATTTCCATAAATAACTAGTATGATGCGGAAAGAAAAATTACTAGTTATACCTTGTAGAAAAACCTCTTGATCTTCTACTGTATTCCTCTTCTAACCTCGGACGTTGTGTGGGCAACGATCTTCCGAGATAAGAAACCACCAACCACCTTCTTCTCCTCCTAGCTAGGTTCGGCCACAAAAAATAAAGCTTCACCAAGGAAGAAGAAAAACACCAACCAAGCTCCAAGAGATGCAAGCTTTCTCTCCTTCTTCTTCTTCTTCTCCAAGTAGTATCCGGCCACCACGAGAACTCCAAGAGGGATGAAGTATTCGGCCACCACAAGAGGAAGAGAGGGAGAAGATGATGGCCAGCCACAACACCAAGGAAAAGAGGGAGAGAAAATAATAGAGGTTGTCTCTTGTGAAGGCACCCTAACCCCTTCTTTTATATTCTTCGGCCTAGGCAAATTAGGAAATTTAATTACAATAAAATTTCCTTAATTCCCTTGACATGATTTAATTGAGAAAAATAAAATAATATTTCCCCAATTAATCTCTAATGGCCGGCCACATCAAGAGGAAATAAATTAGACAAGTTTTAATCAACAAATTAAAACTTCCTAATTTGTTTCCGGAAATTTTAAAAATAAAATTTCTCTTTAAAAATCTCTTCATGGTTGATAAAAGGAAATTTCTATAATTTTAATTTTATCAACATGTGGATAATTTTAAAGAGAAAATAAAATATCTCACCAATCTACAAATAAG
The DNA here is from genome assembly GCF_018446385.1 of Zingiber officinale. NCBI lineage: Eukaryota > Viridiplantae > Streptophyta > Magnoliopsida > Zingiberales > Zingiberaceae > Zingiber > Zingiber officinale. Next base: position 107,636,067 of record NC_056002.1, read on the forward strand.
GAAAGAGATTTAATCTCTTTCTTTAATCTTTTGTAGATCTTTTACAAGAGAGATATTTTAATTTTAATTCTCTTTAATAAATTATTTATTCCACATAATAAAAATTAAAATTAAAATCCCTTTTTAATTTAATTTGGCCGGCCCCCACTAGCTTGGGTTCAAGCTAGGGCCGGCCACCCAATTTTATACCTAGGCCGACCCTAGCTTGGTTCCCAAGCTAGCTTGGCCAGCCCCCTATTGGTGGGTATAGAAGGTGAGTATAGGTGGGTATAGTACTCTATAAATAAGAGGCTACGATAGGGACCGAGAGGAGGAATTGGTTTTGGTCTCCCGATAAAATTAAGCATCCCGTGTTCGCCCCAAACACACAACTTAATTTTATCAATAATAATTCATTCCACTAGAGAACTATTATTGAACTACCGCACCAATCCCAAATTACATTTTTGGGCTCCTTCTTATTATGAGTGTGTTAGTCTCCCTGTGTTTAAGATATCGAATGTCCACTAATTAAGTGAGTTACTGACAACTCATTTAATTAATATCTTAGTCCAAGAGTAGTACCACTCAACCTTATCGTCATGTCGGACTAAGTCCACCTGCAGGGTTTAACATGACAATCCTTATGAGCTCCTCTTGGGGACATTATCAACCTAGTATCTCTAGGACACAGTTTCCTTCTATAATCAACAACACACACTATAAGTGATACCATTTCCCAACTTATCGGGCTTATTGATTCATCGAACTAAATCTCACCCATTGATAAATTAAAGAAATAAATATCAAATATATGTGCTTGTCATTATATCAGGATTAAGAGCACACACTTCCATAATAACCGAGGTCTTTGTTTCTTTATAAAGTCAGTATAAAAGAAACGACCTCAAATGGTTCTACTCAATACACTCTAAGTGTACTAGTATAATTATACAATCAAGATAAACTGATACCTAATTACACTACGACCTTCTAATGGTTTGTTCCTTTCCATTTTGGTCGTGAGCTACTGTTTATAATTTATAAGGTACTGATAACATCATCTTCTGCATGTGACACCACATACTATGTTATCTACAGTATAAATTAATTGAACAACTACAACTAAATGTAGACAATTTGACCAAATGTGATTCTTTATTCATAATGAATGTTTACAAAGCTTAGGCTTTCAGTATACACTCCAACACCTGAGAGATACTCATTTCTCTTGTCTGACCATGATGACGTTGTGCTCATAGAGGATGAGCCTACCACCTATCAAGAAGCTGTGATGAGACCAGATTCTGAGAAATGGCTAGCGGCCATAAGATCCGAAATGGAATCCATGTACACCAACCAAGTATGCACTTAGGTTGATCCACCTGAAGGGGTAAAACCTATTGGGTGTAAGTGGGTCTTTAAGAGAAAGACTGACATGGATGGACTTATCTATAAGGGTCGCTTGGTAGCTAAAGGTTTCAAGCAGATTCATGGTATTGACTATGATAAAACCTTTTCTCCAGTAGCTATGTTTAAGTCCATTCGGATCATGCTTGCTATTGCAGCATACCATGACTATGAGATATGGCAGATGGATGTCAAAACCGCGTTTCTGAATGGAAACCTGCTCGAGGATGTGTACATGACACAACCTGAGGGTTTTGTAGATCGACAATATACTAGCAGAGTATGCAAGCTGCATAGGTCCATTTATGGACTGAAGCAAGCTTCTTGGAGCTGGAATCTTCGATTCGATGATGCAATCAAATAGTTTGGTTTCATCAAGAACGAAAATGAGTCTTGTGTCTACAAGAAGGTTGTAGGGAATATAGTTGTCTTCCTCATTTTGTATGTGGATGACATACTTCTCATTGGGAAAGGCATCCCTTTGCTACAGTCTGTCAAGACTTGGCTAGGGACTTGTTTCTCAATGAAGGACTTAGGTGAAGCATCCCGCATTCTAGGCATACAAATCTATAGAGATAGATCTAAAAGGTTGCTTGGCCTAAGTCAGAGTACATATATTGACAAGGTACTCCTACGGTTTTCCATGCAGAACTCCAAGAAGGGATTTCTGTCGATGTCACATGGCGTGAGTCTTTCGAAGACTCAAGGTCCCTCTTCTAGAGAGGAGAGAGACCGCATGGATCAGATCCCTTATGCCTCAACCATAGGATCTATCATGTACGCCATGCTATGTACTCGTCCGGATGTCTCGTATGCTTTGAGCATGATGAGCAGATACCAGTCAGATCCAGGTGAAAGTCACTGGATAGCAGTCAAGAATATTCTTAAGTATTTAAGACGGACTAAAGAATATTTCTTGATATATGGAGGTGATGACGAGCTAGCTGTAAAGGGTTACAGTGATGCCAGTTCCAGACCGACCAGGATGATTATCGATCGCAGTCGGGGTTCGTGTTTTGCATAAATGGTGGTGCTGTGAGCTGGAAGAGTTCGAAGCAGGACACAATCACTGATTCCACAACAGAGGCCGAGTATATTGCTGCATCAGAAGCAGCAAAAGAGGCAGTTTGGATTCGCAAGTTCATCACTGAACTTGGGGTGGTTCCTAGCATCGCTGACCCTATTGAGCTCTATTGTGACAACAATGGAGCTATAACAAAGGCTAAGGAACCCCGCTCACACCAGCGGACCAAACACATACTACGGCGCTTCCATCTCATTTGAGAGATCATCGATAGAGGAGATGTGAAGATTTGCAGAGTACCCACAGAGGCTAACATCGCAGATCCCTTGACCAAGGCTTTGACACAGAGAAAGCATGATGGTCACACTAAGTCATTAGGCCTTAGAGCCTACACTGATTGGTACTAGTGCTAGTGGGAGATTGTTAGTTAGAGCCCTAGAGCCAATCATTTGATGATTGTTGTATGGACTCATTGTATCCTATTCTTATATATAAAGACATTTGGTTTTGGTTATTATGCTTACTTGTATTGGTGCCAAATAAACTAAGTATAATAGCGTCCTTGAGTAGAAGGTTCTATCCTATATCAATCGATTGGTTGAATCGATAGTGAGATGATATAGGGAACACTACTCTTAATCATTCCTAGTCGAGTATTAACATTCAGGGACAATGTTAATGCAATAAGACTAGCATGTAAGTCAACTCGATGACTTGATCTCACAAGTTATGGATATAGAGATATCAAGTTGACACATGGGTATACATTGGAGAATGTATATTGAATGACCCGTCATGAGAAAGTATCATGGATCGTTATATGAGTGTCATATACTTTCTCATGTGGCTATTAGTATGACTACTAGTCCTTGGACCTGAAGTCACCATGGATCCCTACATAAGGAGTTACGTACTTTGGCTTCGTCAAACGTCATCCGTAACTGGGTGGACTATAAAGGCGATTACAGAATATGTAACGAATTATGCAGAGGAATGTGAATGATATAGATGGGATCTATCCCTCCTATATGACGGGAGCGACATCGATATTCTTGATAGAGTGAGACCACGAAGTGCATGGCATGGTCTATGCCCAAATGAGTCAATATGAGATATTGAGCTCATTTGATTGAGTGAATCTACTTGGAGTTCAAGATTTAGATTGATTAGAGGATGACATGGTCTATGCCTCACATTGATCAATCTAGATGTCTAGGATAGAAGGACAATGTCATATGTTGTGAGGAGTCACAATTAGTAGTCACAAGGTGATGTTGGATCTCAACATTCTTATAACTTGGGTAGTAATGATGTGTTGCTAGATACCGCTCATTACTTATACTTCTAAATAGGTTTAGGAGCATTGCCAACGTTATAAGAACCTAAAGGGTCACACACAAAGGACAATTAGATGGAGATTAGGTTCATATGATGAACCAAGAGGATTAGATTCATGTGATGAATCAAATTGGATTAAGAGTAATCCTAATTGAACTAATTGAGTTGGACTCAATTTGATTCATGTGTTCAATAAGTCTAATTTAGATTATGACTCATTGAATCAATTTAATTAAATGAATTAGATTCATTATATTAAATTGGCTTGAATCAAATGGTTAGATTAGATCAACCAAGGGAGAGAAGTGGTCATGTTTGACTTGACTTAAGTAGGAAGATGAAGAGTCAAGTTTTGACTTGATTTCGACTTGACCAATGTCACATCATCAAGGCTTCTTCATTTGGTCAAGTTTGACTTGACCAAATGCCACCTCATGGGAGTTACCAAGAGTTGTGACTCTTGATATTCCATGGGAGTTACAAGCCATAATGTGGCCGGCCACTTAAGGATGAAAATTGATTTTTCATTCAAGTGAATTCATTCCATTTTCTTCCTCAAGCTCTTCTCTTCTCTCACTCTCCTCCCTTGGCCGAACCACTTAAGGTGCTAGCACACCTTTGTTTGGTCTTCTCCACCTAGTTTGTTCGTGTGGATACGCATAGAGGATCGTACACTTGACGATCTCGAGATCCGATGAACCTTTGGACGAGCGGGATTGCGAAGGACATCTCATCAAGGGTAAAATCTCTCAACCATGTAGTTCTAGTGTAGATCTAGAGGTAAGAAACTCGTACTCGAAATTTTACGAAACTATTTTACTTCGCACGGATTCGATGGCTTGGGGTTCAGGGTTTACGCAACGCAAAAAGGCGATTTTTGCGGCCCGAAAAATCCTACATCCACTTCTTCAATAATATCTCTCATATATCTCATCACATAAAAATCACACTGTTTCAAATATGGTTGGCAAGGACCCTATGTTAAAAACAAATTGTAAATGTCTTATATACATGTTTAATTGTTTATAATTTAATCATAAGTATACATGCATACCTTTATCACTTCCCATGTAACATGTTTTTTCCCTTTTTTTCCTTGTTTGAATTAAACAATCTTATGCTTCTTTATACATCAATAAGAATGGACATATGAGAGTTTTACTGATTAAAAAATACTTAATAAAATTAAAATATGTACTCACATATCTACTACGTATTTCCAGTCCTCGTCACGAATGCGATGACTAAGCGAATCCAACAAATAAATTGTCTCCTTATATGGATCAATGGCTATGAGAATCCAATGATAACTATACACAAATCACATAATTATTGCATGCATATTTCTCAAAACAATAAATTAAAACTGATATTATAAGTCTTACTTACCCAACATTATGTGACACCAAAACTAGTTGATTTCTTGATGCTTGACTCAGCTTATCTGCCAAGACATTCATTGAGATAAATTGAGCACAACTTAAAACATTCATTGAATTTCACTATAGGCAACAAAGCCAATGAATAATATTGTCACTTCATAAATCAAGTTTCAAGAAAATTCCAGATAGAAGAGACCATTTTAGGAATATATTCTACCATTTTCTGTGTTTCTTGAGATAAATGGCTAACAAAGGTAACACCCAAGGAAAGTGCAGATAAATCAGAAAGACCATAAAATCTTAGCTAAAAAAACCACCACATGTTGTATTAACGTCACTATTAGCAGCCTCCCTTAAAAAAGATAATGCAATAATATTAAAAATTGTCTCAAGACATGCATAAAAAAATGACAAGTGGCTTACAAATTAGAAAAGAGTTTGCAGCGACAACGTTCACATATTTGAAAACATTTCCATTTTAAAGACATACTAGAATAGCTGCCAATATTATGCAGTCAACCATACCAAGGAAATTCATGAAAAGCTAACTAGTTGTAGATTCTAAATTATATTCAAATGCTTAAGTATAACTGTTAAGAAGTATTAGTATTTAATAGAATTATGGTGTAACAAGTTCAGTCCTGCATTGATATTTCAGTTTAGGATTGTATCCAACATTCTATGCATATCCATGTTAATATTTCAATTTAGGATTATTGTGACATTTTTTGTACTCATGTGAGATACTTTCCAGTGCTTCATCAATTTTGTCTCAATTTTCAATGTAATTTGAGGGTTTGTTTTGTTATTGCATCAGTTAAGAATAAATAAGTTTATATATATAACCACAATAGAATGTTGCTTAAAGTTACAATTTCAGATTTCATTGCTGCAGATAACACAATGGCCAAAAACTATAATACTTGATTGAAATTCTAGACAACAGCAGTCACACCTGAGATGACTTTAAATAAAAGATATATTTAGAGAACATAAAACAAAACAGTTGTTTCAAATATGGCAAATAAAGCAAACAAATACCAAGGAAAACACGAATTATGTGGCAGAAGCTTACATTTGCTCTAATTTTCCATTGTTTACAAAATATCCATTATGTTTTGTTGACATTTTGTTTACTTGAAAGTATTCATTCTGCAAAAAATAACATACTCAATATAATCTTTCAATGTTAAACCAGCAAAAAGAAGAAAATAGAATTAAAGGCATCATTAATCAAATGCAAGATGGAAGACAATCTTTGATGCACCTTCTGATCTAGAACTTAAAAGGAACAAGCAATGCATACAAAAACAACTTGGCTGGCAGATGGTAGGTAGGTGCTAGCTCAATTTCTGCTCAGGATATATGCTGCCAGTCAGGGCCTCCTAATAAATGGAAAGACAAACATGACTTGAAATATGCATAGCTTATCATTAAATGTCAATCTCAAGAAATGTTTCTGAAATCGACAAGCTGTAGTTGTGGGCTAAAGTTGCTGCCCATGTTCAGTGTACCATTGAAGTCATTGTCACTTAGCAATCTATCAAGGTGTCAAAGTTTCAGCATTAGGTGCCATTCAGTCAAGTATCCTCTGCTTTCACATCAAATAAAAACTCGCAAATTAGTACTCACACTTGTTGCAATTGAGGCAAGCTGAATAGCCCGGCCAGAACCTGAACTGTTAATAAAACTAGATTATATTAGTAAAAAAATTAGTAATGAAGAAGCAATATCAAATAAAGAAAATTATTCGAGAAACTTGAGCATATGTCAAATATTACCATTGAGAAAAATGAATCCTTCTAGCTGGTAGCATTTCCTTCAATAATTTCTCTCATAAATTTCATCACATAAAATCCACATTGTTTCACATCAGGTTGACAAGGACCCTATGTTAACAAAAAAATTATCAACGAATAATGCACATATAACTATTTTTTAATTAATCACAAGTAGACATATATGTGTATATATAATATAGAAACCTTTGGCAAAGAAATACATGTGCGCACTATAATTTTTTCTGGATCAGTGTTCATACTATTAGTTCAAGTGAACAAACAGAAAGCACAGATGGATATACTAGAGCACAGAGAAGTTGTTAGTCATCCAAGAGGGTCTTCAACATTTATGAAGTGAAACTACAAACCATGTATCAACCATATATTTGTTAAGTCAGCACAATATTTGTGTTCAGTAGGTATTTGGACAAAAACTAACAAAAGAACAATATGATTTGATGATGATGATTGCTTCTCAGTTCTCTTATCTATTGATCTTTTTTACATTATTTCTAAAAAGGTGCCCAATTTCCATTAGGGTTCTTGAATCATTAGCTTAGGATTGATAATAAATAAATAAACACTGCTTAAAGCTAATCTTTTTATGTTGTACTCACCTCCCAACTCATGATTCTTCCCTTTCCCTTGTTGCTCATAGACCAGATCCACAATTCTTTTTTGCTCGGGAGTGCTGAATACTCCAGCATGTTGCTCGAGGACATTGAGGATATTAACGATCTTGTCATTAGCCCTCTCGAGGCATATGAAATCCATCTTCCTGACAACATTCCTAAGGTGTATTTCTTCCCTCTGCTCCCTTGAAAATCCCGTCTCCTTCTTTGCAATCTCCCTTTTAACTCTTGCTGCTCCCTCAATCGAAGTTCTCCCTGACTCCGCCGTCTTTTCCTCCTGCGCCGCAGCCTCCTTGAGCTTGTCTTTTTGAGCCATGTCGGCCCAAGACATCCGGATTTGAGGGGACTCCGGGGAAGACGTCGGATCCGGGTCCTACCCAGTTGGTTGGGCATCGGGAAAGGGGGCAGCAAAGCTAGCAGAGGCATAAGACGCTTGATCCTCGGTGGAAGTGGACTCGGAGGCATCCGCGTCAGCTTCGGTAGCAAACCCTAAAGAAGAGCACCACCCCAGCGAACTAAGTAATCTAGCATTCTTCCAAAGGGAAAGGGATCAACAAATTAAGAACCGAGAAAGGAAATGCGATACTTGGGTGAAGGGAGTCGATGCGGATTCGGACAGTGGTGGAGTAGCCGTCGCAGAGGGATCGAGTGAGGAAGTGGAAGCCAATTGGTGAGGAACTCGGCTGCGATCTCCAAGTCTTTTGGATCGAACTGTTGGAGGAATAAATCGTCGTCCTCCATGAGCAGCTGTCTTCTTCGTTCAACAAGACGAACAGGTTATGAATCGACGGAGGAGTGCCACCTTTGGCGAAGGAGCAGTAGTGGAAGGTCAAAGGGCCTCGTCGAGCTAAGAACCCAGCTCACTAGGGAGAGAGGAGAGCACACAGTAGTGGATGGCGTGAAGAGATTATATGAGGAGAGGGAAAGAAAAATGGCTTAGAGATCGAGAATGCGAAGGGGAAAATAAGGCGCCGAAAAAATTTACGGAGAGAGGGAAAGCAAAATTGTGAGAGGGAAAATGACGGAACAAATAAAGTCAAAGACAACGGTTTTATCAAAACTGTTGTCGTAGCCCCTAAAACAGCGCTTAAAGACAACGGTTTTAGATAACTGTTGTAAAATGTGTTGTTGATTTTAAAAAAAATTACTCAACGACAACGGTTTTCACAAACCTGTTGCCTTTTGTATTTTATGGGAGCTCAAAGACAACGATTTTTTTCTTAAAATGTTGTCTTTTACCAAATGTACAACCGTTTCATCTAAAACTGTTGTCTTTGTGGTGTTGTCATTTAACATTTTTGTTGTAGTGATCCTACATTAAGAAAAAACCGGCAACGATCTTTGGATGATACAAATAGAGTAAAGAAGTCTATATTTTTTGAGTTATATTGGCCAAATTTAAAGTTGAGAACAATTTAGATGTGATGCACATTGAAAAAATCATTTATGATGCTATGGTTGGCACATTATTTAATATAGATGGAAAGTCAAAGGATACATTTAAAAAGGTTAGACTTGCATGATATGGGGATTAGAAGTGAATTACATTTAAAGAAAGTTGGAGATAAATTTAGTAAACCATATGCAAATTTCACGCTGACATTGGAAGAAAGACGTGCATTTCATCAATTTTAAAATTTGTAAAGTTTCTTGATGGATATGCTACTAATATATCTAGATATGTGAATGTAGATGATGGAAATTTACATGGATTAAAATCACATGATTGTCATGTCTTGTTGCAAAGAATACTTCCATCTACTGTACGTAAATTCTTCCCAAAAGATATATGTGGCACACTAATTGAGTTATGTGATTTTTTTCAAAAAGATAACGGCAGGATTTTTACATATAGCGGACTTAAATAAAATGGAGGAGGAAATAGTCTTCATAGTGTGTAAGATGGAAAGAATATTTCCTCTAGTATTTTTTGATATTGTGGTTCATTTGGCAGTTAATTTACCCCGTGAAGCTATGTTAGCTAGACCTGTTTCGTCACGATGGATGTATCCCTTTGAACGATATTTAGGCAGACTAAAAAAATATAATTGTAATAAAGCAATACCTGAAGGATCTATTGCAGAGGGGTATATTATAAATGAGGCATTAACTTTCAGTTCTTTATAAACGAGTCAAATTGAGACAAGATTTAGTAGGCCAGAATGAAACAAAGATATTCAACCAGTAACATGAAATTTAAGTGTTTTCTCACAACAAGCAAGAGTGTTTGGCAACCAACATAATATGAAATTACCTTTGATTTTGTATAAGAAAGTATATTGGTATATTGTCAACAATTATAAAGAAGTTGACTAATATAGAAAGTAAGTTTTTACATTATGTAATTTTATTGTTTATATTTCATTATAAAGTTATAACTTAAATATTTATTTATGCAGTGAATATCTACAACTTCTATCACATAAAGTTCATTCACTCGTTCGGGATACATTAGAGGACTTGGAAGTGAGCCAAAGCCAGTTAGGTCCACTTCTTTAGATGCCATCTCCTTAACCAGATCAACTAATACCGCATTACGTGAAAAACTTGAATCCACCTAAGAAGAGTTAGTAACACCAAAGTTCAATTAGCAAGCACTCAAGATGAGTTAGCATCAATGAAATCAAGACAAGATATGTTTGAACAAATTCTTAACCGATTGACACCTGGAGCATTAGATTCCTTGATCCATGATTCATCTTCGGTTCCATCTCCTCCTCCTTGTTCTTAGACTTTGATATTGTGGATTTTTGGATATGAACATGATGTTGCGAAGTTTATTGCTTGTAGACTTTGATGTTGTGGATTTCTAGATGTGAACTTCATGTTTTAAACTTGTTACTTGTTTGTACTTTATTTGTTGCGTTACTTGTGTACTTTATTTGTTGTGTTACTTGATGTTAGACATTGATGTTGAGTACTTGCATCTGTTTGTGAATGTTGCTACAGGTGTGAACTTATACTTGATGAACTATGAGTTGTTTGTGAGTTTATTTGTGAATTTGTTGTTAGAGTTAATATTGCATAAGTTTGTGAATATTGGTGTTAGTGTTGTGATTATTGTGAATATTGTTGTTAGAGTTGTGATGATTGTGTGGGTTTGAAAATGTGTATACAGAGTATGTTGAAAATATTTTTTTTTTTTAAAAAAACAAAGGTTAGCGATGAAATCCTCGAAATTTGTCACTAACATTATTAGCGACGAAATGTTGTTCAAATTCGTCGCTAACAACTCAAACATATCGAGCCTCATAGTAGGCGTTTGCGGTGAAATGAAATGGGGTTAGCGACGAATCATAATGTTAGCGACAAAAACTTAGCGACGAAACAGTTCAAATTCATCGTTAATAACTTAAACATATCAATACTTATCGCAGGCGTTTGCGGCGAAATGGAATGGGTTAGCGACGAATTAAGATGACGTTAGTGACGACATTAGGAAAATCGTAGTTAACTTGTTTGCGATGAAAAATTTAGATTCGTTGCAAACAAATTTCTTAGCGACGAACGATTTTAATTCGTCGCTAAAAATTTAGCGTTGATTAAAATTATTTAGCGACGAGTTAATCACGTCGTTAATTTATTAGCGATGAAACATAAAAATCGTTGCTAATAATTATTTATGACAAGTTTATAACGACGATTCTAGCGATGAAAAGTTATCATCACAAATATTTGTTAGCGACGAACATTAATATGTTAGCGACAAACCAAATATCAATTTTCTTGTAGTATAGGACTTTACTTGCCTATCATCTGATTAACCTTGATCTATTAAAACTTTGTATCTTATGTTTAACATGCGATCAACTTTGATCTACAAGATCTTTGTGATTGCCAAATATATGGTCTTATTTGACCTGTTTAGACTTTCCATCCCATGTTTAATATCTGATTAATCTTAATTTGTCAGAATTTTATATTTATCTAACATCCGATCTCGCTCTTAATCTATTTAAACTTCTTTTCTTACCCATAAAATCAGGTCTTTCATGACCTATCAGAACTTTCAATGTTGCCAAGGATCCTCTTGTGTTTTTTATGCATCCATTTGTTGATATTCTTTAGTGTTAATATAGGACGATTGATTTTCATCCAATGTTCGATATATATGCTCTCATATGTATTTACTATACTGGCGTTTAAAAAAACACGCACTTCAGCTTGTCTAAAATTCACTACTACTTAAATCACAATCATCAATTTTCAATAATTTTTATTTTATCGTTGGTTAATAACTGTTTATGTATACTTTATTGATATGAACGGATAGAAATATACGAGTCCCATTTCCAATGGCGTGCCCATCTTTGAATATTTGGATCGATCAAAAAATATCTTCTAGATTACACAACTTTTGTCGTAAAAATATTGGATAAAATATTTAGAGAAGGGGACTATAAATTCACCATGATTATGACTTACTGTCAACCAAATAATGTGGATGAGTTGGCAGAATAACGTTCCGTAAAAATTAGGTCAATATTATATATATTTTTTTAATATTTGCCGATTAATGGTAGAGAACTTAAAGTGAAGTGGCATATATTTATTGGCTAGTTTTGTCCTACTCTACAAATAAATGATAAATTATTTACCTGGATTATCGACCGCACAACCACTTGGTATAATTTCGAATGCTTTAATTTTAATAAATAAAATTACCACCATCTCTTCTATAAATAGATGGGAATTGCATGATACTCTAAACAAGCAATCACTTGACTGAAGTGAGTGATATCCGTAGCTTAACCATGGCTTCCCTTGTCATGCTCTCTGCTGCTCTCCTCCTCGGCCTCTTCCTGCCTTCCTCCATGGCCAACAACGTTCTCTTTGGTGGTGACAGGCTGAACACCGGCGAATCCCTCAGAGAAAGGAACTTTAAATTCACCATGATGTCCGACGACTGCACCCTGGTGCTGAACGACAACGACCAGACCGTGTGGTCCTCCCCCACCAACGGCCTAGGCAACAACTGCTTCGCCCACTTGCAGACCAACGGCAACCTCGTCATCCGCAACGACAATGACCAGGTTGTTTGGTCGAGCAACACCGCCGGCGAGGAGGACAACTACATCCTCGTCCTGCAGAAAGACGGCAGCGTCGTCATCTTCGGCCGCTCTATATGGTCCATCCCCCCCGGTTCCAACACCGCCACTTCCAAAGGCGCCGTGATCGTCAAAAGGGGCCGCAGCGATGAATCCACGAACATTCTCTATGGAGGTCACAAGCTGCGCACCGACGAATCCCTCAAAGAAGGGGACTATACCTTCGTCATGCAGTCCGACTGCAACCTGGTGCTGTACGACGACAACAACAACCAGGTCATGTGGTCCTCCGAAACCAACAACCTAGGTAGCAGGTGCTTCGCCCGCATGCAGACCGACGGCAACTTAGTCATCTTCGAGGGTATTAACTTCAACCAAATTTGGGATAGCAAAACCCGCGGCCCGGAGGGCAAGTACATCCTCGTCCTGCAGCGCGACGGCCACGTCGTCATCTACGGCAGCCCTATATTTACGATCCCCAACGATGAACCCACGAACAGGAAGATCGCCATGACTAAAAAATAGTTGCCTTCACCACGAACGATGCATGGGTAGCTATTAAATAAAAGCGAATAAATTGAAGCGAGGCATAAATAATAATTTGCTAGCTACATGGTGACATAGCACGTAGCCTCGTTGTTCTGGTGTACGTACCTACTGTTAAGTTGGTGTGAGTCGATCACCTAAATTATCTATCTGCTCTGCCTTTTTTAGTTGAATTGCATTGAAAAAAGAAAAAAAATAATTAATTAAAGAAATCTAATAGCACACATATATAAATTGAAAAAATAAAATTAAAAGGTAGAATCTAATTAACCAATTCCAGCTTTGATAATATGAAACAATATTATTGGCTAATGTTTGAAATTTTGGAGGAGAAGGTTTTTTTATTTTAAATTTTAGAGATCATCTAGAGAATAAGTTAAAAATAGTGGATACTATCATCCTAAAGGTATATATATATATATATATATATATATATATGTAGTGTGTCAGTCTCTCTCGACTTCTATCTGTGTATCTGTATATACCTCGTTTTATATTTATAGGGTCGGTACTAGAGGATCGCTAAGGTAGTGAATTTATTTTTTTATTTTATTTTCTTTTAATATTTATTGTCTCTCACATAGCTTTAATATAAATATATATTTTGTCTATATTATAAATTATTTTATATAAATCAATTTTAATTTAACTCTAACATGAGAGATCATGATCTAAAATACGTGGAAGGTCTAATTTAATTTAACAAATAAATTTTCCAATGTGAGTGTAAATTGTTTTATATATATCTAACTCTTACAAGAATATTAGTGGTAAAGGGGTGTAAAAAAATTAAGTCGTTTGTCAACCACTCAAGAGTGGTTTGGTTAAAATTCAACTCGGGCTTAAAATTGACCGAGCTTGAGCCAATTTCGAGACGATTTGATTAGAAATCGAGTTGAGCTCAAGCTTAATTATTATTAGCTCAGTGGCTCGTCAAACTAAATGAGCCAATAATATATATATATATATATATATATAATATTAATTTATTTATTAAAAATAAGAAAAAAATAAATCTCATAATTAAATATCGAGTTCGATCTTAACTCAAATCTACCAGCCAACTTGAGCTAGTTTGAACTTGAATTGAATTAGTATAAATATAGTCGAGCCGAGTTCAAGGGTAGTCTGACTCGAGTCGAGGTTATTTACAACCCTAAATGATAGCTTCGATCGTGCCTACACAGGCAATACAGGAACATGACACAAAGAGGTTGCCATGTATGCACTCTCGGATGGGCCCCATTGGCCCTCTTGTGTCACGTTCCTACACTGCCTGTGCAGGTAGGATTGAAACAACCGACAAAGGGGAATGTTATGATCATTTACTCTCTTCCCCAACACATTACCCTTAAAAGTGGATACCCACTCTCTTTTAAATATATTTTTAATAAAAATAAGCTCAAATACTACGGCTGAGAAAATTATATTGTAGCAGTTATTGGTTAGTAGCTGCTAGCTAAATATATTTGTTGAGTGAACTTTAAGAGGTTATAATTTTTGACGTAGATTAAACCATGAGATGCACAATATATCAAATCGAACCTCATTCAGATATCTTCAATTTGATATATTATGCATTATATGATTCATCCAGAATCAAAAGTTATGATCTCTCAAATTTTACTCAACAAATATATTATAGCAGCTACTAATCAGTATTTCTTATGTTATTATAGCTACTACAACACAATTTTCTCTGTTGTAGTAGCTACTAACCAGTAGCTGCTACAACATAGTTTTTCCTATGTTGTTGTAGTATCTATGAACCAGTAGCTAATACAATAGAGAAAATTATGTTGTCACAGTTATTGGTTAGTAGTTGCTACAATATATTTGTTGAGTGAACTTTGAGAGGTCATAATTTTTTACTCTGATTAAACTATAAGACATAAAATATATCAAATCAAAGCTAATTCAAAGATCTTCAATTTTCTATATTGTGCATTATATGGTTCATCTATAATCAAAAGTTATGACATCTCAAAGTTTACTTGACAAACACATTGTAGTAGCTAATAACCAATAGCTGCTATAACACAAATTTCTCTGTTGTAACAGCTACTAACTGTTAGTTAGAGCCCTAGAGTCAATCATTTGATGATTGTATGGACTCATTGTATCATATTCTTGTATATTAATAAAGGCATTTGTTTGGTTATTATACTTATTTGTATTAGTGCCAAATAGACTAAGTATAATAGCGTCCTTGAGTAGAAGGTTCATACATATATCAATCGATTAGTTGAATCGATAGTGAGATGATATAGGGAACACTACCCTAAATCATTCCTAGTCGAGTATTAACATTCAGGGACAATGTTAATGCAATAAGACTAGCATGTAGGTAAGCTCGATGACTTGATCTGACAAGTCATGGATATAGAGATATCAAGCTGACATATGGGTATACATTGGAGAATGTATACTGAATGACCCGCCATGAGAAAGTATCATGGATCGTTATATGAGTGTCATATACTGTCTCATGTGGCTATTAGTATGACTATTAGTCCTTAGACCTGAAGTCACCATGGATCCCTACATAAGGAGTTATGTACTTTGGTTTCGTCAAACGTCACCCGTAACTGGGTGGACTATAAAGGCGATTACTGGGTATATAACGAATTATGTAGAGGGATGTGAGTGATGTAGATGGGATCTATCCCTCCCATATAACGGGAGCGACATCGGTATTCTTGATAGAGTGAGACCATTAAGTGCATGGTCATGCCCAAATGAGTCAACATTAGATGTTGAGCTCATTTGATCGAGTGAGTCTACTTGGAGTTCAAGATTTAGATTGATTAGAGGATGACACAGTCTATGCCACATATTGATCAATCTAGATGTCTAGGATAGAAGGACAATGTCATATATTGTGAGGAGTCACAATTAGTAGTCACAAGGTGATGTCGGATCTCGACATTCTTGTAACTTGGGTAGTAATGATGTGTTGCTAGATACCGCTCATTACTTATGCTCCTAAATGGGTTTAGGGCATTGCCAACGTTACAAGAACCTATAGGTCACACTTAGGACATTTAGATGGAGATTTGGTTCATATGATGAACCAAGAGGATTAGATTCATTTGATGAATCAAATTGGATTAAGAGTAATCCAAATTGGGCTAATTGAGTTAGACTCAAGTTGATTCATGTATTTAATGAGTCTAATTTAGATTATGACTCATTAGATCAATTTAATTTAATGAATTAGATTCATTATATTAAGTTGGCTTGAATCAAATGGTTAGATTAGATCAACCATGAGAGAGATTGAGTCAAGTTTGACTTGGCTAGAGAGGAAGAGGTAGAATCAAGTTTGACTTGACTCTTTGCCACATCATGAGTGAGGTGGCGAGATGTGGACCAATGGTGTTGCTCCACATCATCATGGTTTGCCACCTCATGGAGGTTACAATCCTCCATTGCATTTAATGTGGCCGGCCACATTAAATGAGTGTAGGTTACTCATTTGCCACATCATTAGTGAGGTGGCAAGAGGTGGACCAATGGTAATGGTCCACATCTTCATGGTGTGCCACCTCATGGGAGTTACAAGACACCTCTTAATGGCCTCCACTTAATTGCAATTAAGTGGAAATGGGGGTTACACAACAAAATGTGGCCGACCATTTTTGATTGAATGAGAAATTCAATTTGCTCATTCAAGTGATTACTCCTTCTTCTTCCTCA
This sequence comes from Zingiber officinale, assembly GCF_018446385.1. Lineage (NCBI taxonomy): Eukaryota > Viridiplantae > Streptophyta > Magnoliopsida > Zingiberales > Zingiberaceae > Zingiber > Zingiber officinale. Next base: position 107,652,906 of record NC_056002.1, read on the forward strand.
AGCTCTCCCTCTCCCTCTCCTCCTTGCTTGGCCGAATCTTACCAAGGTGCTAGAACACCTTTGTGTAAGGTTTTCTCCACCTACGTGTCCATGTGGATACTTCTAGAGGACCGACGCTTGACGGTCTTGAGATCCGGCAACTCCTTGGAAGAGCGGGAATGCGAAAGGGCACGCAACAAGGGTAAAGTTCTCAACACATAGATCTAGGAGTAGATCTAGATTTTTTGAAACTCGTATTCATATTTTCGTTGGGTTTTTCCTTGCACGGATCCGTTGGACTTGGGTGATTCGGGGTTTCCGCGACGCGAAAAGCGGATTTCGCTGCCTGAAGAACCCAACAGTGGTATCAGAGCCACGTGCAAGGCTTGTACGAGTTTAATTTTTGGTTTTATGAAAAACTAAAGTTTCTGTAATTTTCTGTAAAATTATGATTTTTATAGTTTTTATGGGTAATTTTTCCATAGAAGCGAAGCACAAGTGTCTCGTCACTTGTAGGCTTCGGCTACCGGAATGATTTTTCCAAAATGGCTTCGTTTTGCCCCAAATCCGTTTGGGACAACGGGCTTGGGTGCCATTAGATCGCAAAGGAGCAACTCACGATGGTTAGATCGTGGGTAGGGGTACTGCCCCTAACCCCGCAAGGGGATTTGCTCCGCGATTGCACCCGAAATCGCTAAAAACGAACCCGCCGGGAAGATTTTTCCGAAACGGCAATGTCTCGGCCCAAATCGTTTTGGGACAGCGAGTTTAGGTGCTGTTGGATCGCAAAGGAACCCTCGCGATGGTTAGATCGCGGGTAGGGGCGCTGCCCCTAGCCCCGCAAGGGGATCCGTTCCGCGATTGCGCCCGAAACCGCTAAACGGGGCCGCTGGGAAATTTTACTCGTAAAAATTGTAAAAATTAATTTTAAAATTATAGAAAATTATGAAAATATATAATTTTGAATTATATATTAATTTTGTGATAGTCATGACCCAAAAACCCAATATGATTGGATTGTGTTATAATTCATAATACGGCCTGCGTGCCGTTATGTGTTTGCGCGTGTTGTATGTTTTTATTTTTCCGCGACCTGCGCGTCGTGCCTTTCTCATATATTCTGGTTGTAAATTAGATTTAGACTCGAATGTAACTCGAGTTTCAAATTGTAATGTACAAATTGGAGCGGTGGAGGGTCCACACGAGATGGAGTTCCGAGGCGGGCACGAGCAACACAAGGTGGTCAAAGGGAGGAGCTTGGAGAAGCTGTTGACCCTAGGTTGACCATTCGATCTTCTCATTGGCTTGAGAAGATCGTAGTAGGGCCATGACTAAATCACAAATAGATTAATTAGTTAATTGATTATGTATATGATGCATGTTTAATAAGTAATTAATTAATTAGTGCCTTACGATTAGATTAGATCTAAGTCGTGCACATGATGCACCCTTGCGATTAGATTAGATCTAAGTCGTGCACAAGATGCATCCTTTTCAATTAGATTAGATCTCGATCGAACCAACTCTAAATGTCTAACCGTGCCGTGATACCTATCACTACCTCGATCACATGTATTGTTGAATCTGCCAAAGCAGAGCAATACATATTATCTTGGTAGGGTACGGAGGGACAATCTTGGTCCCGCCTATCAACGCATGGGTGAATACAAATTCAATTAGATTGAGTATTCCTAGTTACTCAGTTGGATCGAGTCAACTATAGGCATTATTCCAACGGTTGGAAAAGATAGGTCAAAATCACATTTATATTAACTCTCGGACGTATTAGCCAAAGCTAACTCGAGTTTTAATATAAATGCAGATATTGATTCTATATACAAGAGTTGCATAGAGATGTAATTAGTAATCGTTACCTACCGATCATGCTAAGCCTTGGGCGTATTAGCCAAAGCTAACTCAAGGATTAGTATGATGTGGATCTTGTCCCACAAGAATTATAGAATTCAGTGGGAGCATCATTTAATTAAAGGCCTAATTAAATGATTTTAAGAATATGATATTTATTTCTGCAAATTTTTCTGTTGTAGATAACTATGACGTCGAACACGAATTTCTTCTCCCTGCGATCTGTCCTTGAGAAGGACAAGCTCAACGGAGCGAATTTCCTGGACTGAGAATAGTTCTCACCCAAGAACGTAAACTGTACGTTCTGGAGCAGCCCATTCCGGAGGCTCCTCCTGCCAATGCCCCGCGAGCCGACAAAGATGCTTATAAGAAGCATCAAGACGACGCATTAGATGTGTCCTGTCTAATGCTCGCGACCATGAACTCAGAGCTTCAGAAGCAACATGAGTTGATGGGCGCTTACGATATGGTTGAGCATCTTCGCCAACTATATCAGGGACAAGCGAGGCATGAGAGATTTGAGATCTCGAAGGCACTGTTTCAGTGCAAGATGTCAGACGGGGCTCCTGTAGGTCCTTATGTACTCAAGATGATTGGGTACATAGAGAACCTACAAAGACTGGGGTTCCCACTTGGCCAAGAGCTGGCCACTGACTTGATCTTGCAGTCCTTGTCAGATAGCTATAGTCAATTCGTTCTCAACTATAACATGAACGAGATTGACAAGCCACTGCCCACTTAGTATGTTACGAACTGCCGAGATTAACCTTAAGAAGGTTAAGCCCATTCCGATGGTCGAAGCATAAGGGCAAAGGCAAGCCCAAAGATAAGGAAAGTCCCAAGCCAAGGGCAAAGGCAAGGCCATCAAGCCTAAAGGAGGGTCGCCCAAGGATGCTACTTCCCACTACGGTCGGGGCCAAGACCTGGAAGAGGAACTGCAAGGTATACTTGGAGGATCTAAAGAAGAAGCGAAGTGAGACTTTCACTTCAGGTATATATGTTATAGAAGTTAATCTATCTATTTCTATATCATGGGTATTAGATACTGGATGTGCTTCTCACATTTATACTGATGTGCAGGCGCTGAGAAATAGCAGAGCATTGACAAAGGGCGAGGTGGACCTACGAGTAGGCAATGGAGCACGGGTTGCTGTTGTTGCTGTAGGGACTTACCATCTATCTCTGCCCTCTGGGCTTGTACTAGATTTAGACGATTGTTATTATGTGCCTGCTCTTATTAAGAACATAGTTTCAGTTTCTTGTTTGGACAAGAAAGGTTACTTTTAATAAAAGACAAATGTTGTTCTGTTTAAAAGATATGTTCTATTGTAGTGCACCTCTGATAAACGGACTCTATATTCTAGATCTAGAGAGCCCTATCTATAACGTTAGTACCAAGAGGTTCAAATCGAACGATATGAACCACACCTATCTCTGGCACTGTCGCTTAGGTCATATAAATGACAAGCGTTTATCCCAGCTCCATAAGGATGGTTTGCTGGACTCATTTGATTTTGAATCATATGAGATATGCGAGTCATACCTACGAGGCAAGATGACCAAGACTCCCTTTAGTGGGCACAGCGAGAGAGCGACTGATTTGTTAGGGCTCATACATAGTGATGTATGTGGCCTTTTCAATATCGCTGCTAGAGGCGATTATAGGTACTTCATCACATTTACTGATGACTTCAGTAGATACGGTTATGTGTACTTGATGACACATAAGTCCGAATCCTTTGAAAAGTTCAAAGAATTCAAGAATGAAGTACAAAACCAGCTTGGCAAGAGTATTAAAATACTTCGATCAGATCGAGGTGGAGAATACCTTAGCCATGAGTTTCGTGACTACCTAGCTGAGTGTGGGATTCTATCCCAACTCACTCCTCCTGGAACACCACAGTGGAATGGTGTATCCGAAAGGAGGAATCATACCCTATTAGATATGGTACGATCTATGATGAGTCACACAGATCTTTCGACATACCTTTGGGGCTATGCTCTAGACACGGCAGCTTTCATTCTCAACCGAGTTCCATCCAAGGCCGTGATAAAGACACCATATAGGATATGGACTGGGAGAGATGCCCAGGTGTCTTTCATGAGGATTTGGGACTGAGAGGCTTACGTACGACGTCAAGTCTCAGACAAATTAGGACCCAAATCCGACAAGTGCTATTTCATTGGATATCCCAAGGAAACTAAGGGATATTACTTCTACATTCCCAGTCAGCACAAGGTAGTTGTGGCAAAGACTGGGGTCTTTCTAGAAAGGGACTTTGTTTCTAGAAAGACTAGTGGGAGCGCGCTCGATCTTGAAGAAGTTCAAGATGCGAACAATAGCACTAATGCCTCGATGGAAATTGAACTGGAACCACAAAGTATTGTGGATGATGCTGTTCCACAAAGAGTTGAGGAACAACAACCAGTTCAAGTAGACATACCTCTTCGCAGGTCTGATAGGGTACGTCGTCAGCCTGAGAGATACTCATTTCTCTTGTCTGACCATGATGACATTGTGTTCATAGAGGATGAGCCCACCACCTATCAGGAAGCTGTGATGAGACCAGATTCCGAGAAATGGCTAGAGGCCATTCTCGGAGCTGGAATCTTCGATTCGATGATGCGATCAAACAGTTTGGTTTCATCAAGAACGAAGATGAGCCTTATGTCTACAAGAAGGTTGTAGAAAACATAGTTGTCTTCCTCATATTGTATGTGGATGACATACTACTCATTGGGAAGGACATCCCTATGCTTCAGTCTGTCAAGACCTGGCTAGGGAGTTGCTTCTCAATGAAGGACTTAGGTAAGGCATCCCGCATTCTTGGGATACAGATCTATAGAGATAGATCTAAGAGATTGCTTGGCCTAAGTCAGAGTACATACATTGACAAGGTACTCCTACGGTTTGCCATGCAGAACTCCAAGAAGGGATTTCTGCCGATGTCACATGGCGTGAGTCTTTCGAAGACTCAAGGTCCCTCTTCTAGAGAGGAGAGAGACCGCATGGATCAGATCCCTTATGCCTCAGCCATAGGATCGATCATGTACGCCATGCTATGTACTCGACCTGATGTCTCGTATGCTTTGAGTATGACGAGCAGAAACCAGTCAGATCCAGATGAAAGTCACTGGATAGCGGTCAAGAATATTCTTAAGTACTTATGAAGGACTAAAGAATATTTCTTGATATATGGAGGCAATGATGAGCTAACTGTAAAGGGTTACAGTGATGCCAGCTTCCAGACCGATCAGGATGATTAAAGATCACAGTCGAGGTTCGTGTTTTGCTTGAATGGTAGTGCTATGAGCTGGCAGAGTTCACAGCAGTTCTACAACGTTTCCATCTCATTCGAGAGATTATCGATAGAGGAGATGTAGAGATTTGCAGAGTATCTACAGAAGCTAACATCGTAGATCCCTTGACCAAGCCTTTGGCACAGAGAAAGCATGATGGTCACACTAGGTCATTAGGCCTTAGAGCCTATACTGATTGGCACTAGTGCTAGTGGGAGATTGTTAGTTAGAGCCCTAGAGCCAATCATTTGATGATTGTATGGACTCATTGTATCATATTCTTGTATATTAATAAATGCATTTTTTTGGTTATTATACTTATTTGTATTAGTGCCAAATAGACTAAGTATAATAGCGTCCTTGAGTAGAAGGTTCATACCTATATCAATCGATTAGTTGAATCGATAGTGAGATGATATAGGGAACACTACTCTAAATCATTCCTAATCGAGTATTAACATTCAGGGACAATGTTAATGCAATAAGACTAGCATGTAGGTCAGCTCGATGACTTGATCTCACAAGTCATGGATATAGAGATATCAAGCTGACACATGGATATACATTGGAAAATGTATACTGAATGACCCTCCATGAGAAAGTATCATGGATCGTTATATGAATGTCATATACTTTCTCATGTGGCTATTAGTATGACTATTAGTCCTTAGTCCTGAAGTCACCATGGATCCCTACATAAGGAGTTATGTACTTTGATTTCGTTAAACGTCACCCATAACTGGGTGGACTATAAAGGCGATTACTGGGTATATAACGAATTATGTAGAGGGATGTGAGTGATATAGATGGGATCTATCCCTCCCATATGACGGGAGCGACATCGGTATTCTTGATAGAGTGAGACCATTAAGTGCATGGCCATGCCCAAATGAGTCAACATTAGATGTTGAGCTCATTTGATCGAGTGAGTCTACTCGGAGTTCAAGATTTAGATTGATTAGAGGATGACACAGTCTATGCCTCATATTGATCAATCTAGATGTCTAGGATAGAAGGACAATGTCATATATTGTGAGGAGTCACAATTAGTAGTCACAAGGTGATGTTGGATCTCGACATTCTTGTAACTTGGGTAGTAATGATGTGTTGCTAGATACCGCTCATTACTTATGCTCCTAAATGAGTTTAGGGCATTGCCAACGTTACAAGAACCTATAGGGTCACACACTTAGGACATTTAGATGGAGATTTGGTTCATATGATGAACCAAGAGGATTAGATTCATTTGATGAATCAAATTGGATTAAGAGTAATCCAAATTGGGCTAATTGAGTTAGACTCAAGTTGATTCATGTATTTAATGAGTCTAATTTAGATTATGACTCATTAGATCAATTTAATTTAATGAATTAGATTCATTATATTAAGTTGGCTTGAATCAAATGGTTAGATTAGATCAACCACGAGAGAGATTGAGTCAAGTTTGACTTGACTAGAGAGGAAGAGGTAGAATCAAGTTTGACTTGACTCTTTGCCACATCATGAGTGAGGTGGCGAGATGTGGACCAATGGTGTTGCTCCACATCATCATGGTTTGCCACCTCATGGAGGTTACAAGCCTCCATTGCATTTAATGTGGCCGACCACATTAAATGAGTGTAGGTTACTCATTTGCCACATCATTAGTGAGGTGGCAAGAGGTGGACCAATGGTAATGGTCCACATCTTCATGGTGTGCCACCTCATGGGAGTTACAAGACACCTCTTAATGGCCTCCACTTAATTGCAATTAAGTGGAAATGGGGGTTACACAACAAAATGTGGCCGGCCATTTTTGATTGAATGAGAAATTCAATTTGCTCATTCAAGTGATTACTCCTTCTTCTTCCTCAAGCTCTCCCTCTCCCTCTCCTCCTTGCTTGGCTGAATCTTACCAAGGTGCTAGCACACCTTTGTGTAAGGTTTTCTCCACCTACGTGTCCGTGTGGATACTTCTAGAGGACCGACGCTTGACGGTCTTGAGATCCGGCAACTCCTTGGAAGAGCGGGAACGCGAAAGGGCACGCAACAAGGGTAAAGTTCTCAACACATAGATCTAGGAGTAGATCTAGATTTTTTGAAACTCGTATTCGTATTTTTGTTCGGTTTTTCCTTGCACGGATCCGTTGGCCTTGGGTGATTCAGGGTTTCCGCGACGCGAAAAGCGATTTTCGCGGCCCGAAGAACCCAACAGACTAACCAGTAGCTTCTACAATATAGGTTTTCCTATATTGTTGCAGCATCTACAAACTAGTAGCTACTACAACAAAGGAAATTGTATTATAGCAGATACTGGTTACTAGCTGCTACAACGTGTTTACCGAGTGAACTTTGAAATATAATAACTTTTGACTTGGATTAAATCATAAGATGCAAAATATATTAATTCAAAGTCCATTTAGAGATATTCAATTTGATATATTGTGAATTATATGGTTCATCCAGAATCAAAAGTTATGACATCTCAAAGTTTACTCGATAAATACATTGTAGCAGCTACTAATTAGTAGTTGCTACAACATAATTTTCTCTATTGTAATAGCTACTAGCAAGTAGCTGCTACAACATAGTATTTGTTATGTTATTATAGCATCTATGAACCAAAAACTGATACAATAGAGAAAATTATGTTGTAGCAGCTAGTGGTTAGTAGCTATTACAATGTATTTGTTGAGTAAATTTTAAGAAATTGTAACTTTTGACATAAATTGAACCATGAGACATACAATATATCAAATCGAAGCTCATTCAGAGATCTTCAATTTGATATATTGTGCATTATATGATTCTGTTGTTAGTTTTGAGAGCATGAAACAGAAACAAAATAATGCGGTAACCACTCACAGTGATCTCCCGAAGATCTCCCGAAGATATCACAACTGAAGACGTCATCGGTTGACGAAGAAGTTGCCGCTGTCGGAAGCATGATCACGGAGCAACAGGAAAGTACTTCAAGGTTCACTAGCCAAATCCCAGCCGTTGGATGTTCTCCTTTGCTCGCACACGATTACCTCACGGCTACGCTCTCCGATCACCTTCGCAACACCAGTCACTCGTACCCACTCTTCTCCTCTTTGGATATGTGCTTGGACGCTGCTTTTATAGGAAGCCTGAGGAAGATGAAGGGGAAAGGACGCCCCTTCGTCTCCTTGGCGTTTGCAGCAAAAGGAGTAACGAAGGGGAACCCTTCGTCTCCAATAACGCCTCACATCTCCCACTCGTCCAAGTCAATCCATATGGTCACATAGACCATGTTAGTCATATAGACTACAAGGTGATCATGTCATGAAGACCAGAGCGAAATTAGTCACAAAGACTAAATAAGTCACGTAGACTTTATGAGGATCAAGTCACAAAGACCAAAACAAAATTTAGTCACAAAGACCAAATAAGTCACGAAGACTTTATGAGGATCAAGTCACAAAGACCAGAGCAAAATTTAGTCTCAAAGACCAAATAAGAACATCCATTCCATACATTAGGGAAAATGGTTCGTGTGACAACAAGCACAGTGAGTATTCAATTGCTAAGAAGATTGTCACACCTTACTTAGCTACTCCATAGAATGAATTGGAGACATAAATGTCCATAGAACGAATCAAAGACATAAATGGCTTGCCTTTACCCCAGATTAAATTATTTACATCATTATAAACACCTCTAATCCCTCAAATTGACCATATGTCAAGAGCATGTTCAACATCTCCAATCAAACAAATTATTCACAATTACATTTTATGTATTGAACTAAGTAAATAAATGTCTTAGATGTAAAACAATCTTAATCTTCCTTTTTAGCTAGAATCTATTCATTCTAATCAGTCGCTTTCCTAGTTATGCTCCATAGACCGAATCATCCATAGCCAAAAGGAAACATGCTAAAGTAGCATATACTGATCAGAAATTCAAGTAGACAGCTAAATAGTCACTTAGGGTAAAATCGAGATTAACTTATAATCTCAAGGGTCTCACATAGTAGAGAAGCAGAGATCCATTCTCCTACTACCATTCTTGTTTCCATAGCATATGTGGTATGAATCACATGCTACGATGTTATTCTCTTTACCAAAAAGAGCGCATGTTTTTCTAAAATTTAACATCGTACAAATTTCGATCTAGACATTCCCAATGTCTAATCCTGAATTCAACATATGAATTCTAATCTGGCCTCAAGCAGATTCAGTAAATGGTGGGTGCATTTACTCCAATCATTACACAAATGATCTCATTTTGACACAAATTGTTAGGATGTATACTAAAAGCCTAGCTTTTGGTATAAACATTTATCTAGAAATAAGAATCACATTGGTCAAGTGTCTACATTTATGATAAATGTAATTGTTCAATTAATTTATATTGTAGATAACATGGTGTGTGGTGTCACACACAGAAGATCATGTTATCGGTTCCTTATAAATTATAAACAGTAGCTCACGACCAAGATGGAAAGGAACAAACCATTGGAAGATCGTAGTGTAATTAGGTATTAGTTTATCTTAACTATATAATTACACTAGTACACTTAGAGTGTAATGAGTAGGACCATTTGAGGTCGTTTCTTTTATACTGACTTTATAAAGGAACAAAGACCTCAGTTATTATGGAAGTGTGTGCTCTTAATCCTAATATAATAACAAGCACATATATTTGATATTTATTTCTTTAATTTATCAATGGGTGAGATTTAGTTCGATAAATCAATAAGCCCGATAAGTTGGGAAATGATATCACTTATAGTGTGTGTTGTTGATTATAGAAGGAAACTGTGTCCTAGTCATCTAGGTTGAGAATGCCCCCAAGAGGAGCTCATAAGGATTGTCATGTTAAACCCTGTAGGTGGACTTAGTCCGACATGACGATGAAGTTGAGTGGTACTACTCTTGGAGCTAGATATTAATTAAGTGAGTTGTCAGTAACTTACTTAATTAGTGGACATTCGACATCTTAAACACAGGGAGACTAACACACTCATAATAAGAAGGAGCCCAAAATGTAATTTGGGATTGGTGCGGTAGTTCAATAATAGTTCTCTAGTGAAATGAATTATTATTGATAAAATTAAGTTGTGTGTTCGGGGCGAACACGGGATGCTTAATTTTATCGGGAGACCAAAACCAATTCCTCCTCTCGGTCCCTATCGTAGCCTCTTAATTATAGAGTACTATACCCACCTATACCCACCTTCTTACCCATCCCATAGGGGTCGGCCAAGCTAGCTTGGACACCAAGCTAGGGTCGGCCAAAGTTTGGTTCATGGGTGCTTCAAGGTGGCCGACCCTAGCTTGGGTTCAAGCTTGGTGTAGCCGGCCCAAATTAAAATAAAAGGATTTTTATTTTTTAAAATTTTCTTATGTGGATAACATGATTTAAAAGAGAGTTTAAAAATTTAAATATTTCCTTTTATAAGATTCTACAAAAGATTAAGAGAAGAGCTAAATCTCTTTCCTTATTTGTAGATTAAAAGGTTGATTTTAATTTTGGTAAAAACTTTCCTTTTAACCATGTTCATGATTTAAAAGTTTAAAAAATTAATAATCCTCTTTTATTAGTTTCTACAAAAGATTAAGAAAAGATTTGATATCTTTCCTTATTTGTAGATTGAAAGGAGATTTTAATTTTTAGAGATAACTTTCCGGAAATTATCCATATGTTTAAAGAAAGATTTAATTTATAAAATTTCCTTTTTATTAACCAATCATGAAGGGATAAAAATTATTGGAGAAATTTTTTATAAAATTTCTGGAAGCAAATAAGGAAGTTTTAATTTGTGTTTAAAATTTTTATTTGCTTGGAGATTTGGTGTGGCCGACCATTATAATAATGAGAAGAAAAATTATTTTTAATTAAATAAATTTTTCCTTTTCATGGCAAAAGAATTAAGGAATTTTTTATTAAAATTTCCTTATTTGCCAAGACCAAGGATTATAAAAGAGGAGATAGAGGAGCCTTCATGGGAGAACAACCTCTATTCTTTTCCTCCCTCTCTTCCTTGGTTTTGGTGGCCGGCCCTATTTCTCTCCTCTCCTCTTGTTGGCCGAAACCTATCTTCTTGGTGGAGTTCTTGTTTGTGGCTGGATCAAGGAAGGAGAAGAAGAAGAGAAAGCAAGCCTCGTCTCTAGCATCCCTTGGAGCATTGGTGGTGGCCGAAATTCTTCATCCTTGAAGAAATTTATTGTGGCCGAAATCTAGAAGAAAGAAGGAAGGTGGAAAGGTGGTTCTCATCTCGGAAGATTGTTGCCCACACAACGTCCGAGGTTAGAAGAGGAATACGGTAGAAGATCAAGAGGTCTTTCTAAAAGGTATAACTAGTATTTTTCCTTTCCGCATCATACTAGTTATTTTTGGAAATAATACCAAATACAAGAGGCATGAAATTCTAGTATTTTGAATTTATTTTTGATGTTGTGTTCTTTTATTTTTCTTTTTCCTTGTGATTTGATTGTTCTTTTCGGTTGACCTAAAGTTATTTAAGGAAATTAAATATTAGTTTTCCTTAAAAGGCTTTGTCTAGTCGGTGGTGGTTGCTCCCATATCCAAGAAGGCCATGTGCCTTGCCACGTCAGTACTGGAAGCCAATTTTGGAAATTAATATTTAATAGAATTAATAACCTAGGTGATTTAGATCGAAAGTGTTAAGTTCCGCGGGAGATCCAAGTCTAAACCTAAAAGAACAAATAAATTAAACTTTGGATCAAACGTGTTAAGTTCCGCAGGCGATCCAAGTTTAATTTAATAGAACACATGGTAGCTAGGAAAAAGGTTCAGACCTTTGTACAAAAATTTTGTATAGTGGAACCATTAGGTTTTCCGAGTAGCAACCAACAATTGGTATCAGAGCTACGGTTTTGCCTCTGTGTATTTGGTATTAGTTTAATTATGTACATGTCATACATAATTTAGGCAGGTTAATAGTAGGATGTGCTAACTTTGTGGATGCAGGATCCAACTATTATGGCTTATAGTTATCATGTGTGTGATTGGACCCTTGGACATGTCAAGAGCATTTTATTGTGTGTGCATGATTGTATTATGAAATACAGAAGGAGCTGTATTTAGTTTTATTAGGATTTTATTTTTTGATCTAGTTACATGTACATTCCTTTTTTGGAATATAGGATCGATGGATGTAAATTTTATTTTATGTTCGATCTAGTTTACATGTACATTCCTTCGAGGAATATAGGATCGAAAAATGTAAAATTCTATTTATGTCGCGGATCGAATCTTGCAAGGAGTGGAACTTTTTGAGGATCAGAGGCGCAGCGGAACAAGGAACAAGATGGATGCGACAACTAGACCCGGTGGCGGTGGCCAAAGATGGCAGCAGCTAGGGTTGGCGACACACGGAGGACAGCAATAGATAAAAGCCATAATAGTTGAAAATTAATTTTTCTATTTATTGCTTTTTATGCTGTGTTGTGTATGCTTGTTAGTATGCATGCTAAGTAGGCTAGCATAGTCAAAATTCCTCACTTTAAATAACTAAGTGGGAGAGGGATTTATTTTTAAATAAATTCCACGGTCTCCATTACTGGTTTATAAGTGATGCAACAAGCTTGCGCGTTGGCTCTGAGTGCCTTCCTCCATATCGGATGAGCTTGTTTACGGATCACTAGCTTAAACTTCCATTTTGGATAGCTATAGGAAGTTAATTAAGAGCGTGTGATCTTTCCCATCGGAAGGGACACAATCTTATTAATGGACTTAGTGTCAAGTAATGGTATACACTTAGGTACGTCTAATAGTATCCTCCCCATCGGAGTCACTGCTATTATTTGTGTAACCGAAGAAAACCAACTATTAATTTGTCAAATAAATAAGTTGACAAGATAATAAAATTAAAAACCCCTCTTACAAATGTTTGATTTTGTATACATCCACACTATCGTGGCATACAAAATTCACGGTGTTTGAGGTAATTTTATTTGTCATAAAGATTTATTGACAAGATAATTAATGGGTAAACCCCTGCTCTTACAAATGTTTAATTTTGTATACGTCCACACTATCGTGACATGCAAAATTCACGGTGTTTGATGTGTTGGTGAATTTAAATAATATTATTTGAGGAATCAATGTTATTTTAAATTCAAAAGTTTTGACCAAATATTTGATCAAAGAAAGATCAACTATTAATTTTATTCATCATAAAGTAAAGTTGACGAGATAATAAAATTAATGGATAAAATCTCTTCTTTGATTTTGTATACGTCCACACTATCGTGGCATACAAAATTCATGGGGATTTTAAGGAATTGATCTTGACCAAATATTTTTCTGATTCTTAGGATTTAAAATGTTTGTCAATTCCCTAGTTGTTATACTATAGAAAAGACTTAGTAGTCCCGATTATAAAAATTGAAAATAGGACTTGGACATTAAGGTAGTCTGTCTTTTTAGAACTAAAGAACAATATAGGTGTATTTAATTCATTAGTTGAAACATGTTTAGTGGTGTTATCTACCAGAACTTGGAGTGTAGATACAGATGCCATTAATCATGACCGCAATTCATTGCAGGGTTCCAGGAAACCCGAATAAAAACACCGTCCACATGGGCACTGCTGTAAAAGTGGCAGCTGTTGCAGTGGGAGATGTTTATCCTTTAATAGGAATAAAATATGGATTATTAGAAACTGTCTTTATGTACTAAGAACCTGATTTCAGTTTCTAAACTATTATAGAATATATATTGTGTCTATTTTGATAACAAAGCTGTTATCAAGAAAAATAGAGAAGTTATCTATTCTGGTATGTTGGTTGACAATTTATAATCCAATAACTCCCACGATGCAATAAATGGAAATTATAACACATCTTCTAACTTTAAGAGAAAGCAACCTTCGGAAATGAACCAATTATATCTTTGGCATCTAAGGCTAGGTTATATTAACTTGAGTAGGATTCATTGGTAGCTGATGAAATTTTGGGTTCATTGGTAGTGGAAATCTTTCCAACCTGCGAGTCTTACTTGGAAGGAAAAATAACCAAGAAGCTTTTAAGTCTAAGGGGTATAGAGCCAAAGATATGTTGGAATTGTTTCATTCTGATTTGTGTGATCCTATGACTATCTAGACAAGAGGTAGTATCGAATATTTCATCTATTTTATAGACAACTATTCAAGATACAAATACATTTACTTAATGTGCCGCAAGACTAAGTGCTTTGATTAGTTCAAAGAGTACAAGGCTGATGCGGAGAAAACGTCAAAGTAAAAGTATCAAGACACTACGGTGAGATCGTAGTGGCAAGTACCTCTTGGGAGAATTTAGGAGTCACTTATCAAAAGTAGGGATTCAATCCCAACTAACTGCACCTGGTACACCCCTATAGAATGGTGTAGAAAAAGGAAGGTATAGGACTCTTATGGAAATAAGTAGATTGATGATGAGTTATTTGGAAAATTACCAAATTCATTTTAAGGATATACTCTGGAAACAGAAGTGAACATAATACCTTCCAAAGTCAGAACTCTCTACTCATATAGAATTGCTAAATAGGCATAAGCCTATTTTGAAGCATATTCGGATTTGGGTAGTCCAACACATATGCTGAAGAGAGACAATGATAAGTTAGACAGGAATTCACTTGTTTGTAAGTTATCCTAGAGAAATGAAAGTAGGTTTATAGTCTTAAAAATCAGAAGGTCATTGTTAGCATCAATGATCGATTTTTAGAAAAGGACTATGTAATAAATCACAAGCCCATAAGTAAATTTGTTCTTAAAGAAATTATAAAGGACATGTCTAATCTAGTACCAACTGTACAAGATGAAATATCACAAGAAACTGCAACACGTATCACAATTGATACACAATTATAGACAGTACATCATCGTAGTGGGAGGATTGTCAAACAACCAAAAGGATTCATGTTTTGGGAGAGTTTTTGGACTTGATCCCAAATGAACATGAGTCTGATCCCGGAAATATGATGAAGCACTCCAAAATAAAGATGCAGCATCTTGGCAAAGAGCAATGAATACAGAATTAGAATATATGTATTCTAATCAAATCTAGAAGCTTGTAGAACCACCAGATGGTGTAAAAGCCATTGGGTGAAAATATGTCTACAATAGGAAAAGATGGATAGACAGGAAGGTGGAAACTTTCAAAGCAAGACTTGATGAAAAAGGAAACTTTTTCACTGGTAGTCATGCTTAAGTCTATCCGGATTCTTTTATCTATTTAGCAAGTGGATGTCAAGACAGCATTCCTTAATGGAAGTCTTGAAAAAAAACATCCATACAAAGCAACCAGAAGGGTTCATTGCAAAGGGTAAAGAGCATTTTGTGTGTAAGCTCAATCAGTCTATGGACTGAGGCAAAGCTTCAAGGTCTTGGAACATCCGGTTTATCAAAGGAATCCAGACCTATGGATTTATTTAGTAACCGGATAAGTCTTGTGTATACAAAAGGTGTGATGGAAACGTAGTGATATTTCTTGTACTATATGTAGATAACATTTTTGGTAGTTGGAAACAATATCAAAATGTTGTCAGAAGTAAGGGTATGATTGTCCAAACAATTTGATATGAAGGACTTGGGAGAATGAATATATTCTTGGGATCAAAGTAATAAGGGATCGCAAGAAAAGAATATTTTAATTATCCCAAGCTTCATATATCAGAAAAAAATCCTTGCTCATTTTAAGCATGCAAAACTCCAAGAAAGGTTTCTTACCTTTTTAGCATGGAGTAACTTTATCTAAAGAAATGTCTCGGTAGACATCAAAGGAGATAAAGGACATGAAGGCAGTTCCTTATGCTTCGGCTGTGGGAAGCCTAATGTATGCAATGCTGTGTACGAGACTGAATATCTATTTTGCCGTGGGCATAGTTAGTAGATATCAAAGCAACTCTGGACAAGGACGTTGATCTGCAGTAAAGCATATATTGAAGTACCTTAGAGGCACTAGAGATTATATGCTAGCTTATAAGACAGATAATTTGTTCCCTGTGGGTTGCATGGATTTTAACATCCAATCGGAAAGGGACAATAGTAAGTCAACCTCAGGGGTTTGTGTTTACTTTAGGAGGTAAAGTCATAACTATGGAAGAGTGATAAGCATAGGTATTTTTCTGGACTCTACCATAGAAGTTTAGTATATGACAAGCCTCTGAGGTAGCCATAAAAGCTGAATGACTCAATAACCTCAAGATAGACTTAGATATGATTTCTGGTTTGTCCAAAGATTATTACAATTTATTGTAATGATATTGGTGCAGTAACAAACTCGAAGAAACCATAAGTCTATAAGGCAGGTAAACACAATAGAGTGCAAGTACCACCCCATACGAGAAATCATATAAACGAGGAGAAGTTGTTGCTACCTAGATTACATTAGATGATGACCTATAGATCTTTTCACTAAGGCCTTTAAGGCAAGAGCTTTTGATGAGCATGTTGAATAGTTGGGAATCAGATGTATGACAGTAGATATAGCAACTTAGTCTTTTAGTATAAGTGGGAGATTGTTAGGATGTATACTAAAAGCCTAGCTTTTGGTATAAACATTTATCGAGAAATAAGAATCACATTGGTCAAATGTCTACATTTATGATAAATGTAATTGTTCAATTAATTTATATTGTAGATAACATGGTGTGTGGTGTCACACACAGAAGATCATGTTATCGGTTCCTTATATATTATAAACAGTAGCTCACGACCAAGATGGAAAGGAACAAACCATTGGAAGGTCGTAGTGTAATTAGGTATTAGTTTATCTTAACTATATAATTACACTAGTACACTTAGAGTGTATTGAGTAGAACCATTTGAGGTCGTTTCTTTTATACTGACTTTATAAAGGAACAAAGACCTCAGTTATTATGGAAGTGTGTGCTCTTAATCCTAATATAATAACAAGCACATATATTTGATATTTATTTCTTTAATTTATCAATGGGTGAGATTTAGTTCGATAAATCAATAAGCCCGATAAGTTGGGAAATGATATCACTTATAGTGTGTGTTGTTGATTATAGAAGGAAATTGTGTCCTAGTCATCTAGGTTGAGAATGTCCCCAAGAGGAGCTCATAAGGATTGTCATGTTAAACCTTGCAGGTGGACTTAGTCCGACATGACGATGAAGTTGAGTGGTACTACTCTTGGAGCTAGATATTAATTAAGTGAGTTGTCAGTAACTTACTTAATTAGTGGACATTTGACATCTTAAACACAGGGAGACTAACACACTCATAATAAGAAGGAGCCCAAAATATAATTTGGATTTGGTGCGGTAGTTCAATAATAGTTCTCTAGTGGAATGAATTATTATTGATAAAATTAAGTTATGTGTTCGGGGCGAATACGAGATGCTTAATTTTATCGGGAGACTAAAACCAATTCCTCCTCTCGGGTCCCTATCGTAGCCTCTTAATTATAGAGTACTATATCCACCTATACCCACCTTCTTACCCATCCCATAGGGGGCGGGCAAGCTAGCTTGGAGACCAAGCTAGGGCCGGCCAAAGTTTGGTTCATGGGTGCTTCAAGGTGGTCGGCCCTAGCTTGGGTTCAAGCTTGGTGTCGCCGGCCCAAATTAAAATAAAAGGATTTTTTTTAAAAAATTTTTCTTATGTAGATAACATGATTTAAAAGAGAGTTTAAAAATTTAAATATTTCCTTTTATAAGATTCTACAAAAGATTAAGAGAAGAGCTAGATCTCTTTCCTTATTTGTAGATTAAAAGGTTGATTTTAATTTTGGTAAAAACTTTCCTTTTAACCATGTTCATGATTTAAAAGTTTAAAATATTAATAATCCTCTTTTATTAGTTTCTACAAAACATTAAGAAAAGATTTGATATCTTTCCTTATTTGTAGATTGAAAAGAGATTTTAATTTTTAGAGATAACTTTCCGGAAATTATCCACATGTTTAAAGAAAGATTTAATTTATAAAATTTCCTTTTTATTAACCAATCATGAAGGGATAAAAATTATTGGAGAAATTTTTTATAAAATTTCCGGAAGCAAATAAGGAAGTTTTAATTTGTGTTTAAAATTTTTATTTGCTTGGAGATTTGGTGTGGCCGGCCATTATAATAATGAGAAGAAAAATTATTTTTAATTAAATAAATTTTTCCTTTTCATGGCAAAAGAATTAAGGAAGTTTTTATTAAAATTTCCTTATTTGCCAGACCAAGGATTATAAAAGAGGAGATAGAGGAGCCTTCATGGGAGAACAACCTCCATTCTTTTCCTCCCTCTCTTCCTTGGTTTTGGTGGCCGGCCCTATTTCTCTCCTCTCCTCTTGTTGGACGAAACCTATCTTCTTGGTGGAGTTCTTGTTTGTGGCCGGATCAAGGAAGGAGAAGAAGAAGAGAAAGCAAGTCTCGTCTCTAGCATCCCTTGGAGCATTGGTGTGGCCGAAATTCTTCATCCTTGAAGAAATTTATTGTGGCCAAAATCTAGAAGAAAGAAGGAAGGTGGAAAGGTGGTTCTCATCTCGGAAGATCGTTGCCCACACAACGTCCGAGGTTTGAAGAGGAATAAGGTAGAAGATCAAGAGGTCTTTCTAAAAGGTATAACTAGTATTTTTCCTTTCCGCATCATACTAGTTATTTTTGGAAATAATACCAAATACAAGAGGCATGCGATTCTAGTATTTCGAATTTATTTTTGATGTTGTGTTCTTTTGTTTTTCTTTTTCCTTGTGATTTGATTGTTCTTTTTGGTTGACCTAAAGTTATTTAAGGAAATTAAATATTAGTTTTCCTTAAAAGGCTTTGTCTAGTCGGTGGTAGTTGCTCCCATATCCAAGAAGGCCATGTGCCTCGCCACGTCAGTACTGGAAGCCAATTTTGGAAATTAATATTTAATAGAATTAATAACCTAGGTGATTTGGATCAAAAGTGTTAAGTTCCGCAGGAGATCCAAGTCTAAACCTAAAAGAACAAATAAATTAAACTTTGGATCAAACGTGTTAAGTTCCGCAGACGATCCAAGTTTAATTTAAAAAAACACATGGTAGCTAGGAAAAAGGTTCAGACCTTTGTACAAAATTTTTGTACAGTGGAACCATTAGGTTTTCCGAGTAGCAACCAACACAAATATCAAGGCGACCTTAACTTATGGGTATGTCTCTATTCACAGCTACATAAGTTGTCCCATAAGCAACGGTCTTACCTTTATTTGTACTTAACAAATAGAGATGATTGTCCATATGAGTGGACCAATCCCAATCTGCCAACATGCTTGTCGAGACTTTTATTCGAATGTAACAAAGACATATACACTGAATAGATCATGACATTTTTCATTTATCAAAATGTCTTTACAATTGTTACATTTTTTGAAGTCCCAAAGACTTCATATGCCCATGAAATGACTCTTTAGTCAATGGCTTAGTAAAAGGATCAATAAGCATATTTCGTTTAGGGATGTACTCAAGAATCACCTTTTTCTTGTCAATAATATCCCTTATAAAATAATATTTAATTTCTATATGCTAGCCTTTGCCGTGATATTTGGGATCCTTGGAAAAAGCTATCGCAGCTTGACTATCACAGTACACAGTAACAGGACTCCCAGTATCCTCAGCAATCTTCAGATGCTTTAGGAACCTTCTTAGCCAGACAACCTCTTGCACAGCCGCTGCACAAGCCACATACTCAGCTTCCATTGTCGATAAGGCTACACAAGCTTGCTTCTTGCTGTTCCATGAGATGACGCCATCATTCAGTAAGAAGACATAGCCAGATGTGGATTTTCTATCATCATGGTCCCCTGCCCAATGCATCTGTGTAGCCATTTAGGCTCATTTATGATCCTTGGAAACAGAGGCAATAATCAGCTGTTCCTTTAAGATATCTAAATATCCTCTTCACCGCTTTTCACTGTCTCGATCCTGGGTTTGACTAGAAATGACTAACTAAACCAACAACATAACTTATATCGGGACAAGTACACAACATAGTGTACATCAAACTACCAATAGCACTGGCATATGGTTTCTTCTTCATTTCGGCTATTTCCTCGGGAGTCTTGGGATACGTATTTTTGCTCAAGACAGTACCTTTCGCTATAGACTTATGTTCAACGTTGTAATCTGACATATTGAAGTGTTGCAGCATCTTAGTGATATAAGCTTCTTGAGACAAACCCAAAAGCCTCTTTGATCGGTCTCTAACGATCTTCACTCCTAAGATGTACTCTGCTTCTCCCATATCTATTATATCAAATTGTGATGAAAGCCAACTTTTGACTTCTATCACACACTTTATGTCACTTCTAGCTATTAGCATATCATCAACATATAATGATAAAATGATAAACTTTTCTTTTTTCCTTTCTTAGGTAAACACAATGATCCTCATTGACCATTTTGAAACCATAAAATAGTATTACTTCAATAAATCTTATGTTCCATTGTCTTGACGCTTGCTTTAGCCCATATATAGACTTCCGAAGTCTACATACTCTTTTCTCTTGGCCTTCAGCAACATAATCTTCTGGTTGTACCATATAAATTTCTTCGTAAAGATTACCATTAAGGAAAGTCGTTTTTACATCCATCTGATGTAATTCCATGTCATATTGTACTACTATAGCTAGGATGACACGTATTGACACAAATTTCACAACTGGGGAGAATGTCTCCTCAAAGTCAATACCCTCCATTTGGGTATATCCTTTTGCAACCAATCGAGCTTTGTAACGATTAATCGATCCATCTGCTTTCCTCTTTACTTTGAGAATCCACTTATTCCCAATAGCCCTTCGGCCCGGAAGAAGATCGACTAAATCCCAAACTTGATTCTTTCTCATTGACTCCATTTCTTCATCCATTGCAACTTTCCATTCTTTTCTAATTGAGCTGCTCAAAGCTTCCTCGAACTCAGTTTCAAGAAAAGTAGCATCTCTTGACTCTATTTCAGAGATGATTCCATCTTGTCGCTCACCAATAAAAACACAACCCTTAGAAGTCTCAAAGTACCTTATAAAGATACACTTCTTACCTCTGGGTCATAATTTTCTATATTCGTGAGTCTTATCATGAACGTAGGCAGCTGCCCCCCAATGTCTCAGATTACTTAAATCTGGCTTTTTGCCTGTCCAATGTTCATGTGGGGTAGATGTAACTGACTTTGAAGGTACTTTGTTAAGTATATAGGTCGCAACTAATAATGCATCTCCCCAATAGGAGATTGGCAAATTAGCCTGCGCCATCATAGACCTAACAATTTCAAGAAGAGTCCTATTTCTTCTTTCAGCAACCCCATTTTGCTGTGGAGTTCCAGGGACAGTTAGCTGTCTAATAATCCCTTTCTCATTACATATTGTCTTGAACTGATCAGACAAATATTCTCCTCCACGGCCAGTGCACAAGGTTTTAACCTTACGTTCGAATTGATTTTCAACTTTATTCAAGTAACAAATAAAGCAATCCAATGCCTCAGATTTGTGAGAAATCAAATACACATGACTAAAACGTGTGAAGTCATTGATAAATGTAATGAAATAAGAACTCCTATTTCTAGCCTTCATATTCATTGGACCACAAATATCTGAATAAATTAATTACAATGGTGATTCAGCCCTAATAGCCTTACTAAATGGTTTTCTAGTCGTCTTTCCCTCAAGACAATGCTCACATATAGACAAGTTAATCTTAGCATGAGTGCCTAATAGGCCCTCCTTAGCTAATCTATTCATTCGTTCTTGTCCTATATGCCTCAATCTAGCATGCCAAATTTCATCATTTACATCAACATTACTAGTAAGAGCAATGTTTGAAAAACAACCATCATTATTATTTGGTTCCACATCAAGAACCATAAAACCACTTGTTACAAAACCATACCCAATTAACACAGACTTAATTCAAAGTTCCACACAACGGTTATAAAAATTTACATTGTAACCTAAATTAAGAAGATAAATGACAAAAATCAAATTCCGTCGAATCTCAGGAGCGTACAGGACATCATGTAGAAACAAGGTGCCTCCACCACGTAGGTTGAGCTTGCAAGTGCCAATTCCTTTGACTTCAATTCTTGCATTGTTTCCTACATATATCCATTTGTTGCCAGCTGGTACCCGACGGTACTCCACATATGTAGCTCGATCACGAGCTACGTGGTTCGTTGCTCCTGAATCTACAATCCACAAAGGATATGAATAAGCTAACAACACTGTACTTGCAACATATTACTCGTGAAAAGAAGACAAAAATGGATCTACCTTTTTAGGCTCAGTACAATCCCGAGCATAATGACCCTTCTTGCCACAGTTGAAGCAAGTCAACCTGCTCTTAGGTTTTTGTCCATATTTCTTTCCTTTCTTCTTGATTTGGTTTTTTGCAGCAACAACATTAGCCTCCTTTCCTTTCCCCTTTCCTTTCTTAAACCATTTGTTCTTATTCTTGGAACCAGAATCTTCAGCTACAAAAGCTTGACCCGAAATCCTTGCGGATTCAATCCTCTCCAGCTCAAGTTCTACATGGCGTGAGAAATCAACGAAATTCTTGATATTCTCACTATGGGTCAGATTCTGTTTCATCGTTTCCCAAGAATCAGGAAGGGAATGGATAATTGCCTGAACCTGTTGTTCATCGATCAACACATAACCAGCAGTCTTAAGCTTTCGAATCATGTTACCCATCTCCTTGAGATGTTAGGCCATGGTAACATTCGAGCGCTTTTTACAGCTATCAAACTTGATAGTTAGCTGACAGAGCTTACTAAGACTGACTCCACTGTACTTCTCTCTAAGGGCTACCCAGACAGCATGAGTCGATGGTAATGGCTCATACTCAAATACCAGGTCATCCACCATTTAACTAATCAATATACCCTTAGCAATGGAGACCTTCCTTTTCCATGCCTTATAGGCATCAAGGTCACGTCTGTGCTGTGCTGTAGAACCATCAATCGGTTCCTCCATGATTTGATTTACAACCTCTAGAACTTCTTGTTCCTCAAGAACGTATTGTATCTTGAGGTGCCAGATTTTGTAGTTATCCCTATATAATTTCTCACCCTTATTGAGTTCAGCTATGATGTTTTTAGTTGCCATAATCTACATAAATAAACAAATTATTTATTATTTCAGTGTAATTCATATATGTGCAATTATTTATTGACTCATTGTAAATTAGAGTTAGTTTACAAAATCAAGTGATAACATTGTTTCCACTCATCATTTGTATGTTCTAATCTAATCAACATTGATCAATTATATTGCACACATCCCATCTAAGGAACGAATCATTTTTCATATGAACTAATCATATGGATATATGAACTAATCATATCATGAAATGAACTATCATTTCCAAGTTAGTTAACATATAACATAACTTTTCATTATTTAATTTTGTTCGTACAAAACGACAGAAATTATTACATGACTCAAAAACCAGATGAGCTAACACTGTTCGTACATAACGATAGTAAACAAAACACTAGTAAACTAGATAAGCTAGCACTACTCCCACTAGGATAAATGCTAGAGCAGTGGGTAATTACATCCCATTCATCCCGGATTCTATGATGGGTGGATCAGCCTCAGATGTATCCATCAGATCCATTTCTAGATCTTCTACACATTCTTGAGGATCCTCCTCTGATTCTTCTGGATTCATTTCTAGATCCTCCTTGGGATCCATTCTGGATCCTCCTCAAAATCTTCAGGATCCATTTCTGGATCCTCTTCAAATTCTTCGAGATTCATTTCCGGATCATCTTCAAATTCTTTGGGATTTGGATCCTCCTCTAAATATTCAGAACCCATTTCTGGATCCTCCTCAGATTCTTCGAGGTCCATATCTTCGGGATCTGGATTCTCTTCAGATTCATTAGGAACCCATTCCAAATGAAGTAACTGTCTGCACATCTTTGAATATGAGATATGCCCATCAAACTCATCCCAAAGTTGGAATGCTCACTACAAGAACTTCTGGATATAACCACACCTAATAGACAACAGTTTTTCAAGAAATTGTTGTCTTTTTTTCCATTTAACAACAGTTTTATTGAAAACTGTTGTTGTTCACCATAATGTTTTTTTAAATAACAATAGTTTTTCAAAACATTGTTGTCTAATGTGTGTCAAAGACAACGGTTTTAAAAAATTATTATCTTTTAGTGTTGCTTATGTGATAATATACAACAGTTTTATTAAACTGTTGTCTATTGAATGTTGTTGAATCCTAAAAACACAACAGTTTTTTTAACTTCATGAAAAAAAACCTAAAACCGACTTCTCTGTGACTCTTCAAACGAACAAAAACCTATCTTCGACTCCTCCTTCGTGACTCCTCCGCGAAAGACGCTCCTCCAAATTTGACTTTATTTGGAGGTCAAATGATGGAGATCAAGCAGAATTAATATGAGTCGTTGATCCAGATCAAGAGAAATCTTCCTCCTTCATTCAGATCTAAGCCATCCAACCCTCCATCCAGATTTGAAACTACATGGACCATTGGATCGAAACAAGAAGGTAACTAGATCCGCACCACTCATCTCTTCATCAGCTAGATCAAATGGATCCATCTTCATCAAATCGGACGACCCATATTAAAGGAGGAGAAAACCATTCCCTTTCCTTTATTTCTTTGCACGGCACAGTACCAGAACCCCCGATTTCCTTTATTTCCTTTATTTCTCGCGTGGCTTCTCCTCGAGCTAGGGCTCACGACGCCACCGCCCTTCTACTTCTTCTCCTTCACCAACGGCCGGTGGCAACCTCTGCCCACACACCATCGTCGGCCGGCCATCCACTACCCAATCTTCCTCTTCTGGATTCCAATCGGTGAGGGTAGCAGCAAACATCTCTTGGCGGCAATAGCGAGCGACGGCAGCAGCAATGAGCATCCACCTTGTCGGAGGGGTTCTCTGACAAGATCCTTCACCTTACGGCGGTCTTCTTCACTTCTTCCTACTGGGGTTCAGGAGGTAGAGGCAGAGGTTGGCAGCGGTTCATTCCAGCACCTCCATTACTTCCGTTCATCTTCCATCCGAGGGGGTTCCTTGGTGGAAGATTCGTTCATCATCACCGTTGTTGAAGCAAGCACAGCCGGTATTTGGTTGCTGTTCATCGGTTCTGGGAGTTCAGGAGCTGGGCGTTTTGTGTGAAGCTCCTTCATCAGATTCCGAACAAAGCATCGATTTGATTGTCAGTTGTTTATAAACCCCAGTAGGAAGAAAACAGGTCATCACAATCAAATCGATGATCAGTGATAGAAAATAGGTCTTTCACAATCTTAATTTTTAGTTGTTTATAAACCTTTGATCATCGATTTGATTGTGATTTCCATACTTTGCAGACCCATGGAATTCATTGTGTTGTCAGTTGGGGTGTTTTGTTTCCACTGGGTCAAATATTTGCCAGATATCTGAAGACATCAAGTCCGCAGACCCTGCATGGTTTTACCTCCATATTTCCTGCCAGATGCTTGGCTATGTCATTGGTGTTGCTGGCTGGGCTACTGGTCTGGAATTTGAAGGTGGCAGAGGGTATGATGTCGATGGTATTCAGATAAAGCCCAAGTCGAGGCATATTTGGATAGACCGCTGCAGCTTACAAGATTATGATGATGGACTAATTGATATCACTCGCGAAAGTACTGATATCACCGTTTCAAGGTGATGTAATATACTAATTTTCTGTGTGATTATAGATTAATTATCCTTGTAGAAGTTTCTGTTTCTTTTGGTCTATATTCTGATACACTTGCAGTTGCTTTCCTTCTTTTACTAGCCATCACAACATAATGCAGCAATCTTTTATGAAATTTCTTTAGCAAAATCTGCAACCTTATCAAGAAATCTTGTCAATATGGTTTGTTCTTGCAATAGATTAGCATAAAAAAGTTAGTGGTGATCACTGCAAGAATTATTGTATGCTTCTCATTTCCATGTTTGAATAGATGTCGCTTCGCCAATCATGACAAGACAATGCTTATTGGAGCAGACAAGAGTCATGTTACCGATAGATGTATTCGCGTTACCATTCACCATTGCTTCTTCGATGGAACAAGACAGAGACACCCTCAACTTAGATTTGGCAAAGTTCACCTTTACAACAATTACACAAGAAACTGGAGTAGATATGCTGTCTGTGCCAGTGTAGAAGCACAGGTCCTTTCTAATTTAAACTATACAAGCAACACTTGTTTGTCTGTGTTCTACTCAAAATACTTGACTGGCCTTTTTCTCTGGCTCCAGATCTTGTCTCAATGCAATATTTATGAAGTAGGACAAAAGAAGTTGGTATTTAGGTACATGCCTGAGAAGGTAATTCTTGTTAGATTACAACATGAATCATGCCTGACAAGTTGGTATTTCATTCTAAATGAGCTTATGAACATTTCATGTTGAATTTATTAAGAATCTAGTGAGCCTTGGTAATTAGATGTATGTTGTTGGCACAGGCAGCCGATCGAGAAGAGGTGAAGGCGGGTTGGATAAACCAACCATCTATTTTCGTTCAAGCTTCATTGAAAATGAGTGCATAAACCAACCATCTATTTTCGTTCAAGCTTAAACAACCTTTGGTTACAAAACTAACTTTGCAACAAAAGTGAATGCATCAAGAGATTCCATGCTCACAAAGTTTCAAGATACACATTTGTTAACTGATTTTTAGTTCCTTAATTTCTTTCAATGCTTTGTTTGGTTATGTTAGTGATAGTTGTCCTTTTATTGTATGCAATTAGGATTAGATTTCTTTAATGCTCTAGATTATGTTCTATGCTTAAAATAGAAAACAGGTCTAAATGCATTAAGCATGACATCTCAACGTGTTCATAAGGCTAAATGCATGAATGAATTAAGTGTTCATTCTGTTAAGCAGCCATTAAGCATGACATCTCTTAATTCATTCTGTATGAGTCTTTGGTTAACTCATACAATGCATTAAGCATTTAAAATAGTATGTTCACGTGACTCATACAATGCATTCACCCTAAACACATAACGTGTTCATGCATTTAGCCTTAATTCATTCACCTTAACGATTGTTGTTCCTACTCTTCACCGACATCTAAGTAGAAAATCTTGTGTTACATTGTTCTACCTTTGTTTTAATAGTGTTATCATATTGTTGGTTGCTTATGAAAATACTGTATGAGAAGTTTAATTTAGAGTATATCACAATGAAAAAAATAACAAACCTTGTTAGCTAGTTTTTGTTATATACTTTGCAAACTCTAAAGCTCTATATTACTGGAGACTAGCTAGACTTGTTGTTGTTGAATTGGATTAAAATCATATGATTTTTATTTTTACAGGAAGTAAAAGGGTGTTTAGAAGATGCACAAGTAGAGAAGATTTGATCCAACAAAACAAGATACTTTGGCATATATATGTGTGATATATTGTTATGGGTACTATTTAGTTTTGTAAACTTCGATGTTTGGATGTTGATGTTTGGTACTTTAATGATGTTTGGATTGTAGGTTCTTGATCAATGATATTTTGTAGATAACTTGAACTGAAATTGAGGTATGCAGTAATTTTAGTTTGTGCCTAGAAAGAAGTATTGTTATCATATTCAATTGTGTACATCGTCTTTGTCATCATCATCTTTATGCCATTTACTCCTGGGAAATGACTTAACTTGCAATCATATGCTATTTACCTCAGGGAAAAGATAATGACCATACCTAGAAAGGAGAAGAAAAGAAAAGCTAGGAGGGAGGAGAAAGCAGAAAAGGCTGCAGTTCTCGATATGGTGTTTAGAAGATGTACAGGGTGTTTAGAAGATGCACAGGTAGAGAAGATTTGATCCAACAAAACAAGATATTTTGGACTTCATATATATGTGTGATATATTGTTATGGGTACTATTTAGTTTTGTAAACTTTTGTGATGTTTGGATGTTGATGTTTGGTACTTTAATAATGTTTAGATGATGATGTTTGGTACTTTAATGAAATTTGCACTGGATGATGATGTTTGGATTGTATGTTTTTGATCAATGATATTTTGTAGATATATTATTTAAATAAAATAATGGTTATAAAATGATGGAAAAGATTCAATTTTTTATTTATTGTCAAAATGTTGTATATTGTACTTAAAGACATCAGTTTAAATATGTGAAACTGTTGTCAATGGCGTTAAAAGACAACGGTGAAAAATCATTGTCAAACTGATGTTAAATAACATTGATGGCTAAAAAGACAACAGTTTTTAACCGTTGTCATTAGCTAAAAAGACAACAATTTTTAACCGTTGTCGTAGACAGTTCAAAACTGTTGTTGAAGAGCATATTATTAAAGGAATACGCTCAAAGACAACGGTGAACAACTGTTGTCGTTGAATAAAAAAACAACGATTTTTTACCGTTGTAAATCTATTGTCTTTGTCTTCAAAGACAACGGTTAAAAACTGTTGTCTTTGGACATCCTCTTTAACAACACAACATTTAACAACAGTCCGAAAGGGCCTATGACAACGGTGAAAAACCGTTGTTGTTAGGCTTTTTTATTATAGTGCCTATCTACCATAGATGTTCTGATAATGAATAAACCAGATACCATCTTCTTTCTATTTCTTGGACTGGATACCCTTCTTGCTCGAGATTCCAAAACAACCAATCGAGCCAACCAATAAGCCTATCGACTCTGT
Source organism: Zingiber officinale (assembly GCF_018446385.1). Classification (NCBI taxonomy): domain Eukaryota; kingdom Viridiplantae; phylum Streptophyta; class Magnoliopsida; order Zingiberales; family Zingiberaceae; genus Zingiber; species Zingiber officinale. The sequence goes on from NC_056002.1 coordinate 107,681,633, forward strand.
GATACGGGTCATATTCTAACTTCTTGATCTCCTCCCATAGCTCATATTATCGTTCATAGCGACCAGTCATTGTGTATATCGTTCTTTGTATCTGGAATTGAAAATCATGATGTCAATACAAAACTGACAGACCAGTAACAAAAATCGGTCTAATTCAATTCCCACATATAGAACAAAATATATAGAATACACAAGCAATTAAGAAAAATAAATTTCCTCATTTTGGGGAGTCTCATGTGACTGACACATAGGATCAGTCGATCAGGAATCCAAATCTTAAGCTTAGTCTATTGTCCTCATTAGAACTAATCTAATTGGACTTATGTTCTGTCATTGTTTAAGCCCATTTGAGTCAATCTCAGACTTATTGATCAAACTCAGGTCCATTTGATTCATCCAATGTCCATTGGATTAAGTTTGACCCATTAGAACAAATCTAATCTTTTTGATCAAATCTGACATAACGGAACTAATCCAGTCATATTTGATCAGCCCAACTTCTGTAATCAAACCCACCCCAATTAATTCAATAATAAATTGAACTGGTTAAACCAACAAATAATTTGAACCAGCTTTAGATATCATTGAATCAAACTGGTCTCCTTAAATCAACTAATAATTTAAACCAGACCTGGGTTTGATCGGACAAGTTGGTCTGGTTCCAATTTCAGTAAATTGAATCATAAATTAATTAAATATTTATTTATTAATTAATAATACATTTACTTATGTATTTAATTAATTAATAAATATATTTAATTAAAATTTTTCTCATGCACTGTTTATTTATCAAAATATTAATAATATTCAATTAAATCTTTAAACAGTACTTCATGCAACGAACAGGATATATATTTGTTTTTTTTTCTCCCGCATGGTTCACGGTGCTTCGGAAGTAAGAAAAACTTACTGTTCATGCCTTTAATCGATTCATGAATCGATTCAGTGAGCTTTCACTATGCTTCGTCAAAAACGCGTTTTCGTTTCTCTTCAATAGATTCAAGAATCTGCGCTTCGTCAAAACAAACTGTTCGTGTTTTTTGTTCAATCAATCCATGAATCGATTAAACTACTGTGCGTGATTTTGAATCGATTGAAACGAAATTTCAATCGATCCAATTCAATTGAATCGATTGGTTAATCGATTCAAATGACGAACAATGTTACTGTTCATCTTCTTCTTCGCGACAGAAGAAGAAAAATGCGAGACTTTTCGCATCGATTTCCATGCTTTCAAAACCATGCATGCTCTGATACCAGTGTTGGTAGTTTTGAGAGCATGAATAGAAACAAAATAATGCGGTAACCACTCACAGTGATCTCCCGAAGATATCACAACTGAAGACGTCGCTGGTCGACGAAGAGGTTGTCGCTGTCGGAAGCACAATCACGGAGCAATCGGAAAGTACTTCAAGGTTCACGAGCCAAATCCCAGCCGTTGGATGTTCTCCTTTGCTCGGACATGATTACCTCACGGCTACACTCTCCGATCACCTTCGCAACACTAATCGCTCGCACCCACTCTTCTCCTCTTTGGATATGTGCTTGGACGCTGCTTTTATAGGAAGCCTGAGGAAGATGAAGGGGAAAGGACACCCCTTCGTCTCCTTGGCATTTGCAGCAAAGGGAGTAACGAAGGGGAACCCTTCGTCTCCAGTAACGCCTCATAGATTCATCTAAAATCAAAAGTCATGATCTCTCAAAGTTTACTCAACAAATATATTATAACAGCTATTAACTAGTAGCTGCTACAACACAAATTTTTTATTATAGTAGCTACTAACCAGTAGCTGCTACAACATAGATTTTCCTGTGTTGTTGTAGCATCTACAGACTATTAGCTTCTACAACAAAGAAAATTATGTTGTTGCTTTGCCGAGTGAACGTTTAAATGTCATAACTTTTGACTCAGATTAAACTATCAGATGCACAATATATCAAATCATAGCTTATTCAGAGATCTTCAGTTTGATATATTGTGAATTATATGGTTCATCCAAAATCAAAAGTTATGACCTTTTAAAATTTACTCAACAAACATATTATAGTAGCTGCTAACCAGTAGCTGCTATAACATAATTTTCTCTATTGTAGCAGCTACTAACCAGTGATTGCTATAACATAGTTTTCCCTATGTTGTTGTAGCATTTACAAACCAATAGGTACTATACTAGAGAAAATTGTGTTGTAGCAACTATTAACCCTGGTTAGTAGCTACTACAACGTGTTTGCCTAGTGAACTTTGAAACATCATAACTTTTGATTTGCATTGAACCATAAGACGCATAATATATCAAACTGAAGTTCATTCAAAAATCTTTGATTTGATATATCATATGATTTATCCAAAATTAAAAGTTATGACCTCTCAAAACTTACTTGACAAACACAATGTAATAGCTACTAACCTATAACTACTACAACATAATTTTCTCTATTATAGCAGCTACTAACAGTAGATGCGACATAGTTTTTCTTGTGCTGTTGTAGGCGCTATGACATGTGGGCCAATGAAAAATGAAATTAGGGAAAGAGAAAATTTAAACAAACTAAAACATATTAAAGCCCAAAACCCCATTTGAAAAAGTAAATAATTTATTCAATATTTCAGTATATACCAAAATACCAAAAAATAATAAATTTTATACCGATATCGAAAATTTTGTTATTGTATTATACTAGACTGAAATATTTGTTATACTAAAAATTTCATTATAGACGGTATCTATCAATATGTTATATGTAGTATACAAATTTTTTTGATATTTTTCCTACCCCTACTCAAAGGGGCCTGAAGTTCCAAACAAGTGAATGTGACTTCCACTTGATCAACTAAGGGCTCTAGCTCTAGCATTGGTTGTGATGCTTCAAAATGTTGTGATTCTTGAGGCTTCACCTTGTTTTGTAGAAGTCCCTACACTTTGATTTTCAACAATTTCAATCATTGAAACTTGTGAAATCAAGAGAAGTGATTCTTAGGGCATTACTTCCATAGCACAAGTTCCTACACTTTCATCCACCATATCATTTTCATAAGTGGCGAAGAGTTCACTAACAACAATATCATCAACTGAGGATCAACAACTTCATCAAAAAATTTAAATTAATTATCCTCATCAAAAAATTCTTCATCGTTAAGTATTCCAACAAAATTGTAAGTTGCTAATTTATCATCATCAATAAATTTATCATCTTGAATTAAATCAATAAATTAGCATGCAATCAAATTATCATCACAAAATTTGCTAAATTCTTCTTTGCTCATAGTTGTCACTTGCCTTTATAGAAAAGGGATTAATGGTACAAAAGTATTCTATTGTGGCATTGGGATGGATTTCTCATTCATATCCATAGTTCCCTTTTAAAAATTTGGTGGAGGTTCAAATTTTTTATCTAGACATGATTTTACCAACTGTTGAGGGAATGATACCAGTGGCCTATTGATCATAACTAGAGTGATGGAGGTGAGTCTTTGTTGTTCTCTTGTGTTCTCCGACATTGATGCTAAAAATTTATTACGAAGCTGCAAGTGCATGACTATTCCATCAATAATTAAAATATCGATCACATAGGGGTTGCTGACTAAACACTAATTGATTTCACATAGTAAAAATGTCCAAGAAATGTCCAAATATATAGTTCATACACCAACATCACATAAAACTATTGGAAATCTTGTGGTCGATTAAAAAGAGGGTTGAAGAGCTTGGACATCCCCAAGTCAATTACTTCTCTACAAGGTTAGTGCACAAGCGGAAATACAAAACAAATCAATTAAAGCAATAAGTAAAGAACATAAAACTACTAACATGTTTGATGTAATATGGTTCAAAGATTGCTTGCTCCTACTCTACGGCTTGTCCTTGAGGTGGATGATCCCTTAATCCTTCGGTGGATTAGTCCCCGGTAATCTCTGGCTAGAGCTTTCTCCTTCTCGGTGGAGCAAACCTCTCACAATGATCTCTTCCTATTTACAAGATGACACTTAGATTTAGAGAGGAAGAGAAGACTTGGAAGCTTGGAGGTAAAGACTAGGAGTGTATCAACAAGATTAGTAACCTCCTTCAATGCCCCAAGCTTCCAATATATAGAGAGGAAAGAGTTGATCACATATCAACTCATTTCCTACGCACCAGTCGACTGGCATTTCCATCAGTCGACTGGTGCTACCACTGGATGTAGCTAACAGCTACATCGCAGAATGCCAACGGTCACAAACGACCACTTACCAGTTGACTGGTGAAAGTACCAGTCGATTGGTCACTATTGGCTGAGCGAACAGAATTCTTCTGTTCACTTACAGTCGACTGCATAGTCGATTGGACCAGTCGACTACATAGTTGACTAGACCAATCGACTGTAACTTTCATCAGTTAACTTTCATCATTTTCGGAGTCGCTCTTGAAGCCATCTTCCTTGGCCTTCGTCCCTCAAATGCACCTGAGCCCACAGCTCCTCTCCGTGCCATCCTTCACATTGCCTTGAAGTCTTCTTTCTTCGGCTTCACTCCATTGCTCCTCGTCTGGCGGTCCCTCGAATGCCTTCCACATCATCCTTCACCGACTCAAGGACCCGAGCCCTATGATGAGCTTCTGAATCTTAGCCGCACAAAGCTCCTCATGTGTGTTTCACTAAGTCTTGCATAACTCAAACTCACATATCAAACTAATATGCAAGCCTAACTTAAACTCTTTGACACACACATCAAAATCATGATCGTATCGATCAAACCTAGGTCGATTGCACCAACAATCTCCCCCTTTTGATGTGTGGTAATATATTTAAGTTAGGCATAGATAACAATATGAAAATTATAATCATAGCATATGCATACAGCATAAAACTCAAGCTCCCCCATAACATATGTTGTACCCCTTAATTTTCATGTTTTGCATAAATAAGTTTCTAACTTAAACTTTCCTATTTTCTCCCCCTTGACACCATCAAATATATCGCACCTTTCTTCCAAGTACACTATGGTATCAATGTTGACTTAAAAATATCTAGAACCAGCTTTTGAAGGTGCTAGAAAATAGTTACCAGTCGATTGATAACTGTTGCAGTCGACTGGCACAAAGCGAATTCAAATTTCAGCCTTCTGAAACCAACTTCAAAAATGCATAAAATTTTTTAGAAAATTTGAAAAATCATGAAATTTTGAACACGTATTTCTTATAATGTCCTTTAACTAGGAAAAATATGTGTCCATGAAAATTTATTATATTTTTAAAGTTTTGATAAAAACTTAAAAACCTTGAAAACAACTCAAATTTGTATCACTTTGAAACTTTGTTTTGAATTCATCTGTTGCAAAATAACTATACCACTGTAAATAAAATATTGAATTATTTTTAAAATAATTGAAATATCCAACTATGATCTATGGGCAAGATATCCATTAATTAAACATTTACTTTCCCTATAGTTGGCATATGATCATTATTTTGATATATTTCATAATTCATCAAAATGTCATAAGCACAAGTGAATTATTTGTATCATCCTAGCATCTCACATCTATGTTTAAAATGATAAAGCAAGTCATTGTGAGATAAAATGAAGGTAACCTCTACTTAGCCTTCATGAGGTTATATTCAAGGCTAAGTGCTCCCCCTTAAGGTCTCAAGTCAACCGCATAGGAAAAAATATTAGAATTATGACTTCCATGGTTGACTTATCCCAAAATCCTCTAATGCTTGAGGATTGATTTTGGTACCCAATAGAGGTTCTTATCAATTGGGTTAACCAAGTATTCCTTAGGGATCCATTTACTATCTATGGTTTTTGTCTTTAATTACCCCCTAGCAATTAGACAATGATAGGATTTTTCATTGTTGGATTCCTTATACCCTAAACCCTTTTTGTTGAAACTTGCCCTTTAGCTCTCAATAATCATGTTTAGGGTTTTAGAGCCAATTTTAAATTTTTCAAGGGATTTGCTAAGATATTCTACCTTTGCCCTTAATTTCCTATTTTCCTCTTCTAAACATGAATCATTGAATTTGTAGAAGAAGCATGCTTATCATTATCCTTAATAGTCATAGATTCTAATTTTTCTTCAAGGTAAATAATATCATTTTTCAAAGACTTATTTTCCTTTTTAGTCTTAAATAAATATTCATTTGTACTTTTAATAATTTTAATTAAAACATGAGGAGGAAGATTGTATACCTCACTTACCGAGACGTCCAAATCCGATGTTTGACCTCCCCTTCACTTGAGCTCCCTTCTTCTTCTCTTGAACTCCTTCCCTCTTCATTTTCGGATGAGGTGGAGGCTACATCATCAATTCCCATTAGAGCAAAATGGGACACATGGTGTTCTTCTTCCTCTGATGATGATGGATCATCCCATGTTGCTTTTAAGTTTTTGACCTTCTTCCCTTTTTCTTTTGACTTCTTCTTCTCTTCCTTCTTCTTTTCTTCTTTCTTCTTCAAGAGGGGGCATTCATCTCTCATGTATCCTTCTCCTTGGCAATTGTAACAAATGACCTTCCTAGTTCTACTCTTGCTTCTTGAATTTTTCCTAACATGGGATTTGTTAGTAGAAAAAGTTTTAAATGTTTTTCTCATCTTCCTTACCATATATGCCTATTGATCGCTATCCATTGAGGGGATTGATTCTTCAGAGTCGGAGGATGATGGGGATGAAGACTTCTTCTTCTTACCCTTTCCCTTGTTTGCCACATGGGCTACTCCTCTTGATCTATAGGATTCTCCATCTAGCCCTTCAACTCTAGTTTTGTGGAGCTCCATTGTTGAGAAGAATTTATCTAGAGAATATTTCTCTAGATCTTTTAAAATGTAGAATGAGTCTACAATTGAGCTCCATGTCGAGGTTCTTGTGAAATCATTGATGGCTTTCATCATAATGTTCCGGTTGGAGAGTTTCTCACCTACATTTGTTAGTCCACTTAAAATTTCTTTAATTTTAACATGAAGTAAAGATACATTTTCTCCTTTTTCAAGCTTTATATTATTGAGTTGAGTTCGGAGAAGGTCTCTTCTTGCTAACTTCGCCTCTGATATACCTTCATGAAGCTCTATGAGCTTTTTCCACAAATCCTTGGCACTTGTGTAGTTCCCAGTCCTTGTTATTTCTTGTTGAGAAAGAAAGTTTAATAGATGATGCAAGGCTTTTGAATTTGCTAAGTGCTCTTCCTTCTGCTTCTTGCTCCATCTTGCTTTGTTGATTATCATGTTGTTTTCATCCCTAGGTATCTCGAAATGGCTTTTCATAATTAGCATAATATCAAAATTGGTATCGAAAAATACCTCCATTCTCTTTTTCTACCAAGAAAAATCTCCTTCAAATTTTGGCAGTTGATTGTGTGAGTCAGCCATTTGATGATATTGTTGTTCTCGGCAATTAGTCTGGTGAAGTACAACCCTCGCTCTAATACCACTTGTTGGAAATCTTGTGGTCGGGTAGAAAGAGGGTTGAATAGCTTGGATACTCCCAAGTCGATTACTTCTCTACAAGGTTAATGCGCAAGCAGAAATATAAAATAAATTAATGAAAGCAATATGTAAAGAACATAAAATCGCTAACACATTCGATATAACGTGGTTCAGAGATTGCTTGCTCCTACTCCACGGCTTGTCCTTGAGGTGGACAATCCCTTAATCCTTTGGTGGATTAGTCCCCGGTAATCTTCGACTGATCACATATCAACTTATTTTCTGCGCACCAGTCAATTGGCATTTCCATCAGTCGACTGGTGCTACCGTTGGATGTAGCCAACGACTATATCGCAGAATGCCAACGGTCACAGATGGTCACTTACCAGTCGACTGGTGAAAGTACCAATTGACTGGTCACTGCTTGCTGAGCGAACAGAATGCTTTTATTCACTCCCAGTCAACTACAACTTCCATCAGTCTACTGGTCTTGGTTATAGACTCACACTCATCCTTTCCAGAGTCGCCCTTGAAGCCATCTTCCTCAGCCTTCATCCCTTAGATGCACCTGAGCCCACGACTCCTCTCCGTGCCATCCTTCACATTACCTTGAAGTCTACTTCCTTCGGCTTCACTCCAGTGCTCCTCATCCGGCGACCCCTCGAATTCCTTCCACATTATCCTGCACCGTCTCAAGAATCCAAGCCCTAGGATGAGCTTCCCAAGCTTAGCCGCACTATGCTCCTCATGTGTGTTTCACTAAGTCCTACATAACTCAAACACACATATCAAACCAATATGAAAGTCTAACTTAAACTCTTTGACACACACATCAAAATCATAATCGTACTGATCAAACCTAGGTCAATTGCTCCAACAAAAACTACTCCCTACATCCTAAGAATCGAAGGATCCACTCCACAGAGAATGAAGAACAAACCAAAGATACAAAATAAAGCATTCTTAAAATTTGAGAATAGAGGATAAGAGATGCTTAGCATTGCATTATTGATGTCTTTGAAGTGTTTCCTTGCTCTGGAGGAGGATGAATCGTTGATAGCTCAAAGAAGGAGGCTCTAGGGGTTTCCCCTAGAGGAGAAAACCCTTTCCAATGGAGAGGGGTGAAAACCCCAATCGAAAGATAAGTAAAAAAAGGGGAGAAAATTCCCTTTTATAGCAAGGGCATACCCCCCTTGTGTTCTCCGCCACAGTCATGCCTCAAGGCATGGTTGGGGTGTGCATTCAAGGAAAAAGAGTTGCATAGCCATGCTTCAAGGCATGACCAAACCGTGGGAGTTATTGGGAGAAAGAGGCTCAGCCAGGTCGTGTCTTTGTTTGGGATGAGAGGTTGGGTCATTCCTTAGAGGCATGGACATGCCTCAGGAGATGGTCATGCCTTAGAGGCACAACTTGCCCATGGTTCTTTTTGGAAGAGGCACACGACCATGCCAGGGGCACGACCTGGTTTGCATCTTTGATCCGACACCCAATTTGATCTATTTGCACTCCAATTTATGTTCTATCAATTAAAACAAGCAAGGAGCATATCTCTAAAGAAGAGGAGTAGAAGTATGATAATATAATGAAATAGGGTGCAATAAACATAGATTATACTCAACATACAAGTAGATATGTGTCAAAGAATGCCTAGAAATGTATATAACCTACGCACATCAATCAGCATCATGATGGTGATGACGTTTGTAAGGTTCAAGGGATTTTCTCTTGTTAGGCCACCTCTCATTGGCATTCTGTTGATCAGCTACTCATTTTAAATCGTTTCTATATTGTTAGCAATCCCAAATCGAATGGATGCTCGATTAATGGTAGGCACAAAACTGAGTTACCTTGGTGGACCATCGACCAGACTTGGGAGAAGGAGTTGGGACCACTTTAACACCTGTACCACCTTTTTCCCTCTTCAATTTGTGAACTCCTAATTTCATAAAGGTGGATGAGGGGGGCTCTACGATCTGAATGAGTGGAGACAAAAACAAGAGTCAAAGTTTCCTCTTTTTTTACGGAATGGACTTCCTTGACTTGAATATACATAAATGCTTAGACTTGTAATCCTTCAAAATTGGTTGGATTTTTGGTTGGGGATTTTTTGACCAGAGACCTGAAAAAATCTCCATCGATCAAACCTTGCGAGAAAGCACTAACATGCACTTCTAGGGTAACCATAAGAGCATCCATGACTACCCAATTAAACCATTATAAATATTCTTTCATTGGCTCTTTGAATTTCTGTCTAAGGGTGAATAAATCATGTGGCATCTTTTGGTATCTTCAACTAGTTGTAAAGTGTTGCATGAAGACATCTTTAAACTTATCAAAAATATGAATAAAAAAAGCAAGGAGTTGACTAAACCATCTGTAATACCCACTAATCTTGTAAGATAAATATATGAATGTGGGATTTTTCCTTAGAAAAATAATAGGAAGTGAGTTGAAGCAAAAAGAAATAAAATGAAATAAAAAGAAGAGGAGGTGAAGGATTGAACCATGAACCTCTTATATTATATTTCATAGAATTAATTAGTAGAAACCAATTGGGATAGAGAGAAGATGTTGATAACAAAGGAGGGAAACTCATGATAAAGGTAAGAGTAAAAGCTAGCCAAAAGAAGACAAGAAAAGAGCAAGAGAAAGGCAACTTGCCTTCCTCCCTTTCTCTCCCTCTTCCTCTTTGTTCTTGCCGAAAATTTAAAGAGGGAATTAAGAGGATTCAATCCCCCTTATTTCATCATGAATGGTAAGAATAAATGAATAAATAAAATAAATAGGAAATAGAAAAAAAAGGCTAAGGGAGAAGGAAAGCAAAAATCAATTTTGCTACCTCTTCCCCCTTAACATAAAAGGGAGTAAGAAAAGAGAAGTTTATTTTTCTCTCATTTTCTCTCATGCTTCCTCTCCCTCACCGAAACCATCAGTCTCCTCTCCTCCATCTTCGGCCCCAAAGCCAAGGTTTTTCTCCTAAGAAGCCTAAGATACAAGGAGGACTTAGCAAGGGAATCAAGGGAAAGGAACTAGAAGGAGAGGCTACTTCTTTCATCACCATACCTTAGATCCACAAGAGAAAAGGATGTAAGCTTCCCCTCACCTGTGGTATAAGGCTTTTTTTATGTGATTTTCGGATTTTATAAGGATTAGAAAACCTAGGAAAGAATTTAAGAAAAATTCGGCCAAAGAAAGGGTTTTCAAATCTAGGAAGGTTTAAACAAGTCCTTATTTCATGATATTTTTTCTATGCTATGTAGGAAGGATTTTCTTCATGTTTTTATACCTAAATGATGCTTGATTAGAGAAGTACCTAACCCTAGAATTTCGGCCAAAAATATTTTAAAGAGGTTAGGGAAAATATTGTGTAACCAAACTAGTGCAAGATTCTCTCCATGAACTATTAAGGATCTTTTATTAGTTTTCTTGCTTAAAAGTTACTTGGAACCAAAAGAAATCCATTTATATGTTTTGGCCAAGAAAAGGGCTTAGGGTTAGGAAGACCTTTAAATTTAAGTAACCATGTTAGTATGATAGAATATAGAGTTTTCTTAAAGAATTGCATGTTGAACATTGCTAGAAATTCATGAACTCTTATTTTAGATTTTCGGCCATGATAAGATGGATAGTTTAGAAAAGCTTAAACAAAATTCTAAAATGCTCAAGACCTCTGTGATATTATGATATGAAGGTTGTTTAATGTTCTTATGTTTAAATTGAGTATAGGAAAATTAGTTACATGATATATGACATGTAAGATCACAAGGGTCCTAGCTTGTTTATGAACCAACTTTGTATATGATGTTCTTAGTAATTTATGCCATGAAACTTACTTAGGTTTTCCATGCTTTAGGCCACTTAAAACCTAGTTTAAATATTGGTAGGTTTCGGCCATGAGGAAAAATAAAAGAAAAAGGGAAAGAAACCTAGGAAGCCTAAGACACAATTCACATGTATGTTTATTATGCTTGTCTTTATACATGCTATGAAACTGGTATGATTTCTTATGCTTTTACGATATTTGAAGCAAGTTTATATACTGTTGAGTTTCGGCCAAGTAGGGTTTAAAAGACCTAGAGGCCTTAGAAATGGAACCAAATGTGTTAAAAGTGCTTCTTATGAAAATAGGATAATGTGTTGATTGTGTCACATGCTTGTATAATTTTTCCATGACCTAAATGGACCATTGTATGTTTCTTCCATGAAGGAATAGATGCCCTAGAAACCCTAGAACAAGAATTAAATATGCTTATGTCACTTTACATGGAATATGATAAGTAGAAAGACAAAGTTCCCATGCTATATGTTGTTTAATGACCTAATTGAGGCTAGGGTAAGTTTCGGCCATACATGTTGTATAATGTCTTGTTATGAATTTATACATGATGTTAGTTCAAGTTCACATGCTTGTATGTTTGTTTTTAGCCCTAATGAACACTTGTTAAAAGTTTGACCATGACATATGTTAAGTGCTTGAAGGACTTAGGAACTAGCTCAATATGCTTACTATGTTACTTGAAAAAAATGCTATAAATATGGTTTAAGGTTTTCATGCTTTCATGACATTTGGGACCTGGTTTATATACTGATAGGGTTCGGCCACATGAGTTTAAGGACTTGGAGAACTTAGAAACCAAGTAAATCATACTTATAATGCTTCCTATGAAATTCATGTAATGATAATTTAGGTTTCACATGCTTGGAGGTTGTTTTTACCTAAATTGAGACCTAAGGGGGTTCGGCCATGATAGGAACCCAAGGGTTTAGGAAGCTTAGAACCCAAGTTAACTATGTTACCATGTTTCTTATGATAGTATAATCACATGATACACCCTTATGCTTAATCATGTATGCTTGTGATTTATACCTTTTTATGATATGATATGTGGATAGAGATATGCATGTTTTAATGATATGTTATGTGCTTAGAAATATGCATGCTTTAATGATATGCTATGTGCTTAGAATATGCATACTTTTATGATATGCTATGTGAGTAGAAATATGCATGCCTTAATGATATGCTATATGCTTGGAATATGCTTGTTTTTATGATATGCTATGTGGATAGAAATATGCATGCTTTCTTAAGACATGATGTATGCCTAAGTGATGCATATTTTTTATGATATGATGTATGCCTAAGTGATGCATACTTTCTCAAGACATGATGTATGCCTAAGTGATGCATACTTTTTATGATATGATGTATGCCTAAGTGATGCATACTTTCTCAAGACATGATGTATGCCTAAGTGATGCATACTTTTTATGATATGATGTATGCCTAAGTGATGCATACTTTTATGACATAATGTATGCCTAAGTGATGCATACTTTTATGCTATGCTATGTGACTAAATGATGCATTTTTATACATGCTACTTTACTTTGTAAGGCTTGTACCAAGGGTGGACTCCTAATCAGTCTATAGGCCTTGCTTTGTGATCTAGGCTAATAAGGGATGGGCTCCTTAGTACGCCCCTAAGCCTTGCTTTGTGATCTAGGCTAATAAGGGATGGACTCCTTAGTACGTCCCTAGGCCTTGCTTTGTGATCTAGGCTGATAAGGGATGGACTCTTTAAGTATGCCCCTAGGCCATGCTTTGTGATCTTGACCTAGTTCCTAGTATGATTCAAGACTTGCTACCTTGGATATACTTAGGACGCGCGCATTTATGTTATGTATGTATGGTACAAGCCGGGGCCCTGAATATGTTGATATTATGTTCAAGTATATATGTAAGAAGAAATGATTTTAAAGATCATGAGACATACACATGTTTTTCGGATACATGTTTTCAAAATCATATTGCATATACTTTATGATCATGTTGTGATAATGCTATGATTTATGATATGCCATGATTAGATATGACTATGATATGTTTCATGCTATGCTTTAAGAGATGAGATGCCATGATTAGATATGATTATGTTGTATTTCATGCTATGCTTTAAGAGATGATATGCCATGACTAATTATGATTTTGTTATGTTGCATGATATGCTTAAAGAGTATGATATGTTATGCCATGACTAGTTGAGATCATGTTATGTTGATATATTCTTTGATTATGTAATGATTTTTGGTTTTAGTGAGTTGGAAAGGAACTTACTGAGCCATGAGTGCTCATAGCTTACTTTCCTTGTACCACAGATAAAGGATAAAGCTGGATGAGCTAAAGGAGCAACAGGAGAGGCAAAGAGATGTGTGTGGCGGTGGCTAGGCAACCAAATAAGAACCTGCTTTAAGAACTTTTAGGAATTACACTTTGGTTTCATAAATTGTAGTACTACATGGTTGACTTGATGTTATGTTTCTATTTAACTTGTTATCATGTTATGGAAACCATATTAGTGTAGTTCGGTTTTTATTAAACCAAGAAAAATGATTTTTAAGTTTTCCGCTGTAATATGTACGTTGAGTATCGTAGCCCCGTCCCTTAGGGTTAGCAGGGAGGGCGGGCGTTACAGGTTGGTATCAGAGCTAAAGTTATTGCCAGCTCGCTACATACACATCAAGCCTCCTACCTGCCGCTCCAAGTAAGAATGTTTATGCTAAATTTACTTGTTATATGCTTATGTTTAATTTTCTTGTTACATGTTTATGCTTAATTTTCATGATTATATGACTTATGCTTTATTTTTTTCTTTCTTGTTATATTGCCTATGCTTCATTTTCTTTACTACATTTCTTATGCTTTATTTCCTTATGTTACATTGTTTGTCATTATATTCCTTATTTTTCCTTATGTTGTTTATGCTTTAGTTTCATGTTCTACTTGCTTATGTTTGATGCTTTATTCTATACTTTTAGTTATAAATTAGATTAGGATTACATATTGGTAGGTTAGGAATAATACCAGAACAAATAGATAGAAACAAAACAATAGGTTAGATTGGCTAAAAACGATAACCACTTACACTAGTCTGTTTGTCCTTATTTAGATAAACATGGTTAGGACACGCAATGCCCGAACCGGAGGAACAGTGACTCCACCAGATCTGACACAGGTAGTCGCAGACCTCCAGCATCAGATCGCAGAGCAACAGCAGCTGATCACTACCTTGATGGGTCAGCAAGGCAACCCAGTCACCCCACCGGTGAATCCACTACCTGTTGTACCTACAGCCGCACCAGTGCCCCCGGCAGCCCCTACTCCGATGGTCCGACAAGAGGCCTATCTGATTCAGTGGCAAAGGCTTAAGCCGGAAGCATTCTCGGGAAACTGTGAACCATGGGATGCGCAAGCCTGGCTCAAAACCATGGAGAACATAATGGAATTATTGGATTGGCCTGAACACGAGAAGGTCAAATGCGCGTCGTTCTGTCTTACCGGAGATGGTGGGACAGAGTAAAGGAGAAAAGACAAATAAACCAAATGCAGTGGATGATTTTGAGACAGAGTTCTTAGAGGAATTCTTCCATATGCAGTGACCAACAAGCACTATGATGAGTTCCGACAAGGTGATCTGTCAGTTAATGAAGCCGTTAAGAGGTTCAACCGCCTAGCCCGACTGTGCCCAGAACTGGTCCGAACTGAAAAAGAAAGGGTCCGATTAATGTTAAAGATGCTCCGACCCGAGATAGCTCTGAACGTAGCCGGCGGAGTTAATAGACCGCAGACTGCAGAGGAGCTAGTCAGCAGTGCCCTGATTACCGAGCACTATCAGGAAGCAATGAACAAGGGCAAGAACCAAGCACTGACCAGAGCACAAAAATCGCACAATACCAGAACCGACTGGAAAGGAAACTCAGGTGGAAAGAGGAAACAGTGGAATAAAACGAAAGGTGGTCTGGCCAATAAGCAGACCAAGTACCCTCAGTGTGCCACATGTGGGAAGATACATTCTGGAGTATGTCGTCTGAGCACCAGAAAGTGCTACAACTGCGGAAAGGAAGGTCATTTGATTAGAGATTGTCCTACTCAGCCTCAGGCACCACCTTCGCAGAACTTCCAGAACAGGAGTGCCCCTGCACAGTTTCACCAGATGCAAGCTGCCATAGAAGGGACTTCAATCAGCCAAGGAAGATTGGAGGCCCCTCCCACTATGACCGATGCCAGAATCTACTCACTTACCCAGGAAGACGTGGCGAACGCCTCTACTGTTGTCACAGGTCAGCTACTTATTTACAATCAGTATGCTGTAGTATTATTTGATACCGGGGCAACACACTCGTTCGTCTCAACGCCTTTTATGAAGAAGCTAGATATACCACTCCGAACTCTAGAGGACATGTTCTTAACAACCTTACCATCCGGGGAGATTATGCCATCGGACCACATGCTGCAAGCAGTACTCATTCGGATCACAAACAGAGAACTCTACTGCAATTTGATAGTACTCGATATGCAGGATTATGACATAATTTTGGGCATGGATTTCCTTAGCAAGTACGACGCTTCAATCGAGTGCCGCAAAAGAAAAGTGATTTTTCGACCCGAAAATGAACCAGAGTTTGAATTTTACGGAGAATCAGAAGGAACGAAGAAGTTATTGTCATCTATTAAAGCACAAAAGATGTTAGATAAAGGATGTATAGGGTTTCTAGCACACGTGGTTGATACCAATCAAGTCAAAGACCCGAAGTTAGAAGACGTCAGAGTAGTATGCAACTACCCAAAAGTATTTCCTGATGAACTACCAGAGTTGGCCCCTGACAGGGAGATAGAATTCGGAATCGAATTGATTCCTGGTACTCAGCCGATCTCGAAAGCACCTTATCGTATGGCTCCGGCTGAATTAAATGAACTTCAGGAACAGTTATCCGAATTACTCGACAAGGGACTTATTCGTCCTAGTCACTCTCCATGGGGAGCTCCAGTGCTATTCGTAAAGAAGAAGGATGGTTCTATGCGAATGTGTATAGACTACCGAGCGCTGAATAATGTGACGATCAAGAATCGGTACCCACTCCCACGGATCGATGACCTGTTTGATCAACTGAAGGGTGCGACTGTTTTCTCAAAGATAGATCTACGATCCGGTTATCATCAAGTGAAGGTGAAACCAGATGATATACCAAAATCGGCATTTCGAACCCGATATGGACACTATGAGTTCATAGTTATGCCTTTCGGAGTAACCAACACTCCTGCAGTATTTATGGACCTAATGAATCGAGTATTTACGGCATATCTTGATAAATTTGTGATCGTCTTCATTGATGATATACTTATCTACTCGAGAACTCCAGAAGAACATGCCGAACACCTGAATACTGTACTACAGATCCTTCAAGAGAAACAACTATATGCAAAATTCTCCAAATGCGAGTTTTGGCTTGACCGGGTAATATTTCTAGGTCATGTCATCTCCAAAGATGGAGTTATGGTGGATCCAAGTAAAATCGAAGCTGTGAATAGCTGGAATCGACCAAAGAATGCCAGCGAAGTCAAGAGTTTTCTCGGACTAGCAGGTTATTACAGGAAATTTGTAGAGAATTTCTCCAAAATCGCAGCCCCTATAACAGCCCTCACCAAGAAAAATACAAAGTATGAATGGATAGAAGCTTGCGAGAAGAGTTTCGCAGAATTAAAAAGGAGACTGACCAGTGCTCCGATTCTTACTATTCCGGAAACCAACCGATATGTACAGCGATGCTTCCATCACAGGACTTGGAGCTGTACTCATGCAAGATGGCAAAGTCATTGCCTACGCTTCTAGACAACTTAAAGAACATGAGAAGAATTATCCCATTCATGACTTAGAACTAGCAGTCGTGGTCTTCGCTCTAAAAATATGGAGACATTATTTATATGGAGCTCAGTGTAAGATTTATACCGACCATCAGAGTCTGAAATATTTCTTCACACAAAAAGACCTAAATATGAGGCAACGCCGATGGCTCGAGTTAGTTAAAGATTACGACTGCGAGATTCTTTATCACCCAGGGAAGGCGAAGAAAGTGGCCGATGCACTCAGCCGAAAGTTCAGTGCCACCTGATGTAATTATTTTAAAGTTCGAGGACGAACTTTTTATGAGGTACGGGGTACTGTAATACCCACTAAGCTTGTAAGATAAATATATGAATGTGGGATTTTTCCTTAGAAAAATAATAGGAAGTGAGTTGAAGCAAAAAGAAATAAAATGAAATAAAAAGAAGAGGAGGTCAAGGATTGAACCTTGAACCTCTTATATTATATTTCATAGAATTAATTAGTAGAAACCAATTGGGATAGAGAGAAGATGTTGATAACAAAGGAGGGAAACTCATGATAAAGGTAAGAGTAAAAGCTAGCCAAAAGAAGACAAGAAAAGAGCAAGAGAAAGGCAACTTGCCTTCCTCCCTTTCTCTCCCTCTTCCTCTTTGTTCTTGCCGAAAATTTAAAGAGGGAATTAAGAGGATTCAATCCCCCTTATTTCATCATGAATGGTAAGAATAAATGAATAAATAAAATAAATAGGAAATAGAAAAAAAAAAGGCTAAGGGAGAAGGAAAGCAAAAATCAATTTTGCTACCTCTTCCCCCTTAACATAAAAGGGAGCAAGAAAAGAGAAGTTTATTTTTCTCTCATTTTCACTCATTCTTCCTCTCCCTCACCGAAACCATCAGTCCCCTCTCCTCCATCTTCAGCCCCAAAGCCAAGGTTTTTCCCCTAAGAAGCCTAAGATACAAGGAGGACTTAGCAAGGGAATCAAGGGAAAGGAACTAGAAGGAGAGGCTACTTCTTTCATCACCATACCTTAGATCCACAAGAGAAAAGGATGTAAGCTTCCCCTCACCTGTGGTACAAGGCTTTTTTTATGTGATTTTCGGATTTTATAAGGATTAGAAAACCTAGGAAAGAATTTAAGAAAAATTCGGCCAAAAAAGGGTTTTCAAATCTAGGAAGGTTTAAACAAGTCCTTATTTCACGATATTTTTTCTATGCTATGTAGGAAGGATTTTCTTCATGTTTTTATACCTAAATGATGCTTGATCAGAGGAGTACCTAACCCTAGAATTTCGGCCAAAAATATTTTAAAGAGGTTAGGGAAAATATTGTGTAACCAAACTAGTGCAAGATTCTCTCCATGAACTATTAAGGATCTTTTATTGGTTTTCTTGCTTAAAAGTTACTTGGAACCAAAAGAAATCCATTTATATGTTTCGGCCAAGAAAAGGGCTTAGGGTTAGGAAGACCTTTAAATTTAAGTAACCATGTTAGTATGATAGAATATAGAGTTTTCTTAAAGAATTGCATGTTGAACATTGCTAGAAATTCATGAACTCTTATTTTAGATTTTCGGCCATGATAAGATGGATAGTTTAGAAAAGCTTAAACAAAATTCTAATATACTCAAGACCTCTGTGATATTATGATATGAAGGTTGTTTAATGTTCTTATGTTTAAATTGAGTATAGGAAAATTAGTTACATGATATATGACATGTAAGATCACAAGGGTCCTAGCTTGTTTATGAACCAACTTTGTATATGATGTTCTTAGTAATTTATGCCATGAAACTTACTTAGGTTTTCCATGCTTTAGGCCACTTAAAACCTAGTTTAAAGATTGGTAGGTTTCGGCCATGAGGAAAAATAAAAGAAAAAGGGAAAGAAACCTAGGAAGCCTAAGACACAATTCACATGTATGTTTATTATGCTTGTCTTTATACATGCTATGAAACTTGTATGATTTCTTATGATTTTTGGCTATTTGAAGCAAGTTTATATACTGTTGAGTTTCGGCCAAGTAGGGTTTAAAAGACCTAGAGGCCTTAGAAATGGAACCAAATGTGTTAAAAGTGCTTCTTATGAAAATAGGATAATGTGTTGATTGTGTCACATGCTTGTATAATTTTTCCATGACCTAAATGGACCATTGTATGTTTCGGCCATGAAGGAATAGATGCCCTAGAAACCCTAGAACAAGAATTAAATATGCTTATGTCACTTTACATGGAATATGATAAGTAGAAAGACAAAGTTCCCATGCTATATGTTGTTTAATGACCTAATTGAGGCTAGGGTATGTTTCGGCCATACATGTTGTATAATGTCTTGTTATGAATTTATACATGATGTTAGTTCAAGTTCACATGCTTGTATGTTTGTTTTTAGCCCTAATGAACACTTGTTAAAAGTTTGACCATGACATATGTTAAGTGCTTGAAGGACTTAGGAACTAGCTCAATATGCTTACTATGTTACTTGAAAAAAATGCTATAAATATGGTTTAAGGTTTTCATGCTTTCATGACATTTGGGACCTTGTTTATATATTGATAGGGTTCGGCCACATGAGTTTAAGGACTTGGAGAACTTAGAAACTAAGTAAATCATACTTATAATGCTTCCTATGAAATTCATGTAATGATAATTTAGGTTTCACATGCTTGGAGGTTGTTTTTACCTAAATTGAGAACTAAGGGGGTTCGGCCATGACAGGAACCCAAGGGTTTAGGAAGCTTAGAACCCAAGTTAACTATGTTACCATGTTTCTTATGATAGTATAATCACATGATACACCCTTATGCTTAATCATGTATGCTTGTGATTTATACCTTTTTATGATATGATATGTGGATAGAGATATGCATGTTTTAATGATATGTTATGTGCTTAGAAATATGCATGCTTTAATGATATGCTATGTGCTTAGAATATGGATACTTTTATGATATGCTATGTGAGTAGAAATATGCATGCTTTAATGATATGCTATGTGTTTGGAATATGCTTGTTTTTATGATATGCTATGTGGATAGAAATATGCATGCTTTCTTAAGACATGATGTATGCCTAAGTGATGCATACTTTTTATGATATGATGTATGCCTAAGTGATGCATACTTTCTCAAGACATGATGTATGCCTAAGTGATGCATACTTTTTATGATATGAGGTATGCCTAAATGATGCATACTTTCTCAAGACATGATGTATGCCTAAGTGATGCATACTTTTTATGATATGATGTATGCCTAAGTGATGCATACTTTTATGACATAATGTATGCCTAAGTGATGCATACTTTTATGCTATGCTATGTGACTAAATGATGCATTTTTATACATGCTACTTTACTTTGTAAGGCTTGTACCAAGAGTGGACTCCTAATCAGTCTATAGGCCTTGCTTTGTGATCTAGGCTAATAAGGGATGGGCTCCTTAGTACGCCCCTAAGCCTTGCTTTGTGATCTAGGCTAATAAGGGATGGGCTCCTTAGTACATCCCTAGGCCTTGCTTTGTGATCTAGGCTGATAAGGGATGGACTCTTTAAGTATGCCCCTAGGCCATGCTTTGTGATCTTGACCTAGTTCCTAGTATGATTCAAGACTTGCAACCTTGGATATACTTAGGACGTGCGCATTTATGTTATGTATGTATGGTACAAGCTGGGGCCCTGAATATGTTGATATTATGTTCAAGTATATATATAAGAAGAAATGATTTTAAAGATCATGAGACATACACATGTTTTTCGGATACATGTTTTCAAAATCATATTGCATATACTTTATGATCATGTTGTGATAATGCTATGATTTATGATATGCCATGATTAGATATGACTATGATATGTTTCATGCTATGCTTTAAGAGATGATATGCCATGATTAGATATGATTATGTTATATTTCATGTTATGCTTTAAGAGATGATATGCCATGACTAATTATGATTTTGTTATGTTGCATGATATGCTTAAAGAGTATGATATGTTATGCCATGACTAGTTGAGATCATGTTATGTTGATATATTCTTTGATTATGTAATGATTTTTGGTTTTAGTGAGTTGGAAAGGAACTTACTGAGCCATGAGTGCTCATAGCTTACTTTCCTTGTACCACAGATAAAGGAAAAAGCTGGATGAGCTAAAGGAACAGCAGGAGAGGCAAAGAGATGTGTGTGGCGGTGGCTAGGCAACCAAATAAGAACCTGCTTTAAGAACTTTTAGGAATTACACTTTGGTTTCATAAATTGTAGTACTACATGGTTGACTTGATGTTATGTTTCTATTTAACTTGTTATCATGTTATGGAAACCATATTAGTGTAGTTCGGTTTTTATTAAACCAAGAAAAATGATTTTTAAGTCTTCCGCTGTAATATATACGTTGAGTATCGTAGCCCCGTCCCTTAGGGTTAGCAGGGAGGGCGGGCGTTACACCATCTCTGCGCCAAGCCCAAGAGCATGGTCAAGAAAACTCGACATTTGACACTATATGTATATTGATGTAACAATCAAGCATTCTCAAATTTGCAGATGTGGTCCTCAAGATCGGTAGAACCATTATATTCCTCGATCTATAATACTCATAAGTGTCTTGGTAAATCATTCTGGAGGATGTCCTTCTTAAATGGAGGGCCCCAAGGAGTTTTTGTTCCGCCAAATTCAGGATTCTTTTCCCTTAGAAAATCCCAATAAGAGATTTCATCGGAAGATTCGACAGAATGTTCTCTTTCAAGAAACTTACTGATCGGTGATGTGTACAATCCGCAAGTGGATGATTGTTATCAAGTAATAAAAGATATCAATCCCACAAGGACATGTACAAGCACTAGAGATCAATCACAACGAACTAGCTAAACAAACGTTGGTTGAGAATCTTGCACTAAAGAAGTAGATTGAGAGAAAGAGGAATAGAGAGCGAGATTGAGAGAGAAAGTTGTGAGTTGGTTAAGGAAGTTGGTTGGGAGGAACGTTTTAGGGGTTCAGTTTCATTGTGTGCTAATCAATGAACTAAGGATCACCAATTATCCATCCTCTATTCCCATGCACATGTAGGAAGTTCATTCCGTTATCGACACTTCCCCGCGGTGGTCACGCTGGATTGCCATTTCTATTGACATCCTATGCTATCTAATGGAAGGGTCATACATCTACAAGAATGCACCAAATACTTGATAGCATGAACATAGAAATGAACCAATAAGCCTAATTCTACACCTCCTTGTACAGAATTGCTCCCTCTTTTGAGGTGATGCTCTAGATGTCCAGTTAAAGGGTTACCCTTGTCACTAGCCCCACCTGGCGGTCATATAATCCAGAGCATCGCCTCTACGGGATGAATAAAACTATACAATCATTCAACCAAACATGAGAATTAAGCAAAAACATATCACACACATATTTAATCAATTGAGTACAAGGCATAAGCAATGTCATATGGAAAGGAAATTGACAAATCGAAGAGTATACATCAATTTCACATCATAATTTCTTATTTAATCCTAGAATAAATAGATCTAATCAATAACAATGAGGAAAGAATCTAAAGACAATGAAATTAAAAACATCAAAACCTAATATAAGAGAAAAAGGGAGAAGAAGCTTATATGATGCGTTAAATAATCTTCGGATCTAATCCTTTGCTTCCGGGGTTGAGGGGGATGATGAAAATGGATTTGGATTATCGAACTGAGTGTGGAGAGGGCATAGATCTGAATCAAGTTGGTCTTCCAAAGGGGAGAACCTTCTTCCCTTGAAGAAGGGGAAGAACTCCTATTAAATAGAGTAGGGCACAACCCATGTCACAGTCGTGCCCAGTTGGCATGGCCAGACCTTGAAGTTGTTCTGTTTGGGAGGCACAATCATGCCTTTTAGCATGACCATGTCTTTACTCGGTTCAGCTTGCTTGGCACAGCCAGGGCTTGATTGAGCTCTAAATGGGAGGCACGACCATGTGAAAACACATGGCCAGAGTCTTCCTCTTCTCTGGACGAATGGCACGACCATGTGTTGCTTGCTCATAGGAGAAGGGACACGGTTATGTGGATTCTCACGGCCAAAAGTCTATTCTTCTTCTTTCATCTCTTCGAAGCATGTTTCACACCGTTTCATTCCAAAAATGCATCCTATTAATAGAAAATCAAACAACAGCAGATCTCTGACAAAGAGTGTAATTATGCTGAAAATATGACAAACAGGGTTGAAAGTGCATCGAACATAAGCAAGGAAAGTAAGTGAATGTGTGTTAAAGCATGCATAAAAATAGATATATTCTATGTACATCACACCCACAGACTTAAACTTTTGCTTGTCTTCAAGCAAATTGCTATAATCTTGATCCATGTGCTAACATAATGCATCATAATCTCTAGTGAATCAATCCAACTCTATCTACTAATTTCATTAGTGAGCATGATCATAAAACAACCTAAGAATGGCCTAACCATAAGTTATAATCCACAGTGCAATAAGTGACCTAAGCTCTTCATGTTTCAATCCCTAATCACAATCAAGTCGTCATCCAAATGAATTCCTCGTGTTCCCAGTGATAGATACTTACCTGCCACACGCTTGGTTCATATTTTTTAATCTACCCAAGGTCTCAAAGGCATGCTCGACATCAAGAGAAACATAGTATTTATTTCCCTAGTAACCTAACTCGGTCTTAAAGGGGTAACTTGCTAGTTTCCAGTTGCAAAACTATTTTTTTATAGATATCTAACTCTTGCGAGAACAATAGTGATATAAAATACGAGGAAGGCCGAAAATTAGATTCAGGTGAGCCCTATTTCGGTTGGCTGCAATCACCTAGACAATCGGAGCAACAGAGGAGTGAGAGAAGCTGATGAAGGCTGATGGAGGCACCCTCAAAGGAGATTGCATGCGCCTCCGAGGCACGCTCGCACCTCCTCCACCTTTGGGCAGAAGGCACCCTCCATAAGCATAGAGGGCGCCCTCCATGAGTATGGAAGGCGTCCTCGGCCAATCAAAGTAGTCGTTCATAGTGGATAAAGTTTTATCCACTGCGCCTCGCTGGAGGCGCTCTCCAAACCTTTTTGAGGTACCCTCAAGCTGCAGATAAGTTTTTTCAGGGGTTATAAAAAGACTCCTGGACCTAGGAATGTAGCAACAACTTGTGTATTTATTTGCTAACAATAGTCTGCGCTGTTAGTGTGTGTAAGAGGCTTTTCCGCCTTCACCAAAAAAGATTCTTAGTGAGCTTTCTGTTGGTGAAATATTCCTTAGGTCAAGGTTGATCAAGTTGACTGAGCTTGGACTGAGTCAAGCTCAAGTCTTGATGTTTGGGTTTCGATGTTTGATAATCGATGTAAACAACACATGGAGATTGCAGGTGCAATTGTTCATGTGGGGAGATTGTGAAGAAGAGTCAAGTAGGTCAAGATTGACTGGATACTTGACAGGAAAGTCCTGGTGAGTGAAGCCAGGCAGAAGGAAAGTCTTGGTAAGTGAAGCCAGGCAGAAGGAAAGTCCTGGTGAGTGAAGCCAGTGTTGGATTGAGACGTGCTAGAGGGGGGGGTGAATAGCACTCGTGGCTAAATCGTTCGATTTGTAAAACACTCGAGTAATTAAGACGCAACGGAATAAAAAGGCAAACACACAAACACAGAGGAATTTACTTCGTTCGGAGCCTAAGGCGACTCCTACTCGAAGGCCCGCGATCCTTGATCGCTTCCGGTGGGCAACAACTATAAGCTCGATTATTACAGACTAAGTATTACAAGAGATGCGATAAAAGAAATCTATACCGACGACGAAAAAGAGGAATCTTGGAGCTCTGGGTTGTCGTAGACGTGTAGCAGCACTTCTGGGAGTCTTTCGGAGCAGCACGTTGAGTAAAGAAGGCTTGGAACTTGTTATTTTGGTGCTGCTGCTCGAGACCCCTTATAAAGGGTGTTCAAGGTGCCTTGAAGCCCTTCAAGGCGCCTTAAACAGGCCGAGTCACCCGCGGAGATCAGCACAGACTTGGTCGAACTTCATCCAGTTCAAGGCGCCTTCAGCCTACCCAAGGCGCCTTCAACCTTCGACCCAAGGCGCCTTGAACTTCATCTAAGGCGCCTCCAACCTTCTGCGCTGGCTTTTCCTGGTTCGCCTCCAAGCTCCATGGAGGCGCCTCGGACACTGTTCATCCGAGTTGTAACTTGCTCCTTTGTTCCTGCAAAATGTGTTAGTCCCAAACACATACCCTGCAAAACAAAGTTAGCACAGAAACATAATAAATGATAATAATGAAAGTTTTGACAGCATTCGAACTGTCCGGGTCTGACTTCAGGTTTCCCCCCGGAAACCCTAGGTCGACCCGACGCCTACTGTTCCCTCTACGGGGAACACGTCCTCACCTACTCCACTCAGGAGATTTACCTGTTGCCAGTGCGATCCTCCAGATCGACTGGACTTTTGCTCAGCACTCGACGCTTCCGAACTTTCTGCTGGACATCCGCTTCCCGGCTAGTCCAGTCTTTCACCTGGTTCGCGACACCAGGACTTTCCACCTAGGGTTACCACCCCCTAGGACTTTTGCCTGAAGCCATCGACCTGCCAAGACTTTCCGCATAGGGTTACCACCCCCTATGACCTAGGGTTACCACCCCCTAGGGTTTTCCCTTTGCCTAACCGCAGCTAGGACTTTTCTCCACCTAGGGTTACCACCCCCTAGGACCTAGGGTTACCACCCCCTAGGACCTAGGGTTACCACCCCCTAGGACTTTTCCTGAAATACTCATTCAACATGTTAGATCACAACACTCCTTAACTTTGAATCCTTTGCCATTATCAAAACTCAGGTTCGATCGTTAGATGCTTCCCGCACCAACAATCTCCCCCTTTTTGATTATGGCAACCCAAATTCAAAGTTAAGTAAAAACAAATGCATAAAAAAGTTTTAAGTGAGCAAGCTTAAGTATATAAAATCAAATCAACGCCTAACTTAAGCTAACACTTAAACTTTTGTGAAGCTCCCCCTTAATACAGGGTTTCCTTTTTAAATTTTTACTTTTTACTTTTAAAGTTTACTTTTGAATTTTCTTATTCTCCCCCTTTGCCTTTATCAAAAATAAGCCAGTTTCAATTTTTATTTTTGAAAAATAAATTAGACTAAAAAACAGCATAAGTGCTAAGTTGAAAAATAACTTTTCACCTAAAATTTTGAAAGCTGCTCTATGAACCACTTAGCTAAGCCTTTTGCAAACATTGAACTTTGAAAATGTAGCTTAAGTGAAAAGTGACTTAGCTTAATTAAAAAAACTTGTTAAGTTTTAAGTTGAAGAGAGAGAGTAGCTAAAATTTTAATTTAGATTATTTATTCAGTTGGTCTTTAAGTCTAAGCATGAGTCAAGTTAAATAGTAATCAAATTATCTAATTGGTGTTGATCAGGTATCAGAGCCCTAAAGTACAGGTAATCTTAATCTTAATATTTCCATTTCCTTTAGTTTGAGAGATACTTTTAGCTAAGATAAGGTTATTTTTGTCTTTAACAAGTGACTCAGCAAATTTTTGTGATATCACAACACTTTAAATACTTTAAATTTTAAGAATGTTTTGGAAAATACTTAGCATATTCAGCGAAACTTAGCATTTGAAAACAATTGCTTTGAGAGACTCTTAGCTAAATTCCCTTTTTGTCTTTAAAAAAACTTTAAAAAGCATTTAGCTAAATTTGAAAATACTTAGCTATATATTCAGCTTAAAAATGATTGTCTTGAGAAAACTTCTTGCCAAATAGCTAAGTTTAGAGTATAATCTAACTAAGCTTAGTTAAAGAAGACTTGATTAAGTACTTAGCTTAAAGAGGTTTTACGTAAAGGCTTAGCTTTGAAAAAATTCTAGAAGAGTTGTAATTTAACAGCCAGGTCATAAATAATTTTAGTTTTAAAGTTAAGTTAAAAATAACCTGAATTTTTGAAGATAAGTAAAAATAGTTTTTAATTTTGAGGTCAAGTTAAAAATTTTAAAGAAAAACTAATTTTCAAACAGACTCAAAATCACTCCCCCTTAATTAATGCCTTAATAAATTTTTGAGTTCAGGAGTCCAAGCATGAGAGGTAAAAAAAATATTTTCCTATCTTTCCATCTCACTCATTCTAGATTAACAAGCATGTTTAGCATATGAGTGAGCGTGAGATGGAGTTGTCTTTGCAAAACATAAGTTTTGAATTTTAAATAATTTTGAAATGGAGTTTTAACAGATTTTAAGATGATTTTTGAAATTTAGTTTTGAAAATATTTTTAAAATGATTTTTTGAAATTTAGTTTTGAAATTTTAAAATGATTTTGAAAAGATTTTGAAATTAAGTTTTGAAAAGATTTTAAAATGATTTTTGAAATTTAGTTTTGAAAAGATTTTTAAAGTAATTTTTGAAATTTAGTTTTGAAAAGATTTTAAAATGATTTTTGAAATTAAGTTTTGAAAGGATTTTAAAATAATTTTGAAATTAATTTTGAAAGATTTTTAAATAGTTTTGAAATTAATTTTGAATTTTTTTTTTAAATAATTTTGAAATAAATTTTGAGTTAATTACTTTGATGATAATTTAAGATAATTAACTTGATTAATTTAAATTCAATTCAATTTTACTTTTAATTCTTAGTCATCTCACCCGATCTAAATTTTCAATCAGGGAACCCTATAATTGTTGTGAGATGAATTATGGTTGAATTTTAGGGTAAGGTTTGACTTTGTGTTAGATTCAGGTTTAGCTTTGGGTTCAACAAGTAAGCATTCTTTGGATAAACTTCTGGGCTATGGTGAGTCACAAGGAACTCATTAAAGTAACCATGCCTTCGAGGTTTTCCAAATAGTCCTACCCACTGAACTTAATACTGAACCTTGGTCTAACTAGTTAGGATCCATTTAAGGGTAGCTTCGGTCAGTTCCACTTGGCCAAATGCACCAGGTCGAAGCCATATCTTCCTAGACATGCAATGCCCAAGCTTCCCTAACGTACTATCATCCAAAAACTTCACCAGTACCGTGGGTCAAGTTAAACCTCGCCCTTTTATCTAACCTTAATTAACCTGCTGGGTAGTCTATTCTTGTTTACCCATTTCGGGTAGATTAGGTTCAGTTACCCTATCGGGTAGTTCAGTTGGAGGTGCCAGCTAGTTTGGATCCTCCATCTAATTTTCAATTTTTTAATTTAATTTCGAATTTAAATTTAATTTTGAATTTCAAATTTTGAATTTTGAATTTTGAATTTGTAATTTAATTTCGAATTTTAAATTTAATTTTAAATTTCAAATTTTGAATTTTGAATTTTGAATTTGTAATTTAATTTCGAATTTTAAATTTAATTTTAATTTTGTTTCATTAAGATCATTTTTCTTTTAACTCCCCCTGGATCATAGCCTCGATATGGTCTATTGAGGTAGTAGACTTGATCCTTGGGGACCCAATATTGACCAAGTCCAACTTGATTGACCAAGTTGGACTTAGGTACCCATGCTTGGACTACCTTTCTATTATTTCTATTTAATAAAGACAGATATGATTTATATTTTGTTTTGGTCTTAAATCCAAGTCCGGATTTGTTGTAACTGGCTCGCTGTTTTCCAAGAATTAGATCCAAATTCTTGGAACCCAAGGTGAACCGTTCCAATGTGTCCTTGAGTTCTTTAATTTGAGTTTTCAAATTGGAATTTTCTTCCTCAAGTTGTTGGACTTGAGTCGAACTTCCAATTTGAACTGGCTCAGTTAAAGCACTTAAGTCAGTCACTTCCTTAAGGGCTGTTACCTCCTTTTGGAGCGACTTAACCCGGACGTTGGATTTAGCCAACTTCTTTAATAAGTAAGGAATTAAATTTTCTGAATCATCTAAGCCAATACTTGAAATTAGAGCACTTACAGTGAGTTTGGGTCCTTCGGAAATGGATACGGATCCGTGGCTTCGCTCGGACTCGGTATCTAACTCGTTCTCGGTTTGGGATTCGAACTCTGACTCAGTTTCGGCCACGGATGCTAGTACTGGTAGAGCAAGGAAACTCGTCTGCTCTTCTGCGTCGGATTCAGATTCGTCTGATGACTCAGACCATGTTGCCTTCATCTTTCTAGCTTCCTGTGTTATGCTTGTACCTGCAACCAACGCAATACCTTCCTCGGCCAGAGTAGTATCAGTCTGCTCATGTAATTCAAATAATTTATCATGCTTACTTGTGTCTGACATACCTTCGTGTAACTGAATCAGATTCTCCTATAGCACCTTGGCGCTTGAGAACGTGCCGGCGCGATTCAGCTCCTTATTCGTTAAGCCGCACTGAATTGTATACGTTGCTTTTGCGTTTGCCTCTACCTTTTTGATAAGGTTCGCGTCCCAGTTCTCGTACGGTAGTGGTATGCCAACGTCGTCAGTTGGTATTTCAAGCCCGGCCTTAGTGATCATCCAGACATCGAACTCGGTTTGTAGGTACGACTCCATTCGGCCTTTCCAGTAGCCGAAGTCTTCACCAGAGAAGAGCGGTGGTCGAGTGGTGCTATAGCCTTCTCGTTGGGCCATTTAGATCTAAAAGAAAAAAAAAACAACAAGATCTATTCCAAGACTGAGTCTTGGATTAGTAGTGTGGGAGAGAATAGTAATAATTACGAGCTCGAGTGGTGTTGCACCAACTTCGGGCAAAAAATCGATTCGTAAAAAGAAATTAGAATATAGCTATGAGGCTAAATTCTAATTGACTCCGAACAAAACCACGAAAAGAAAATTGTCCTGAATAGTGGTAGTGGTTGCACTGATTCAAGACGACCCCGCTCTGATACCAATTGTTGGATCGAGACGTGCTAGAGGGGGGGTGAATAGCACTCGTGGCTAAATCGTTCGATTTGTAAAACACTCGAGTAATTAAGACGCAGCGGAATAAAAAGGCAAACAAACAAACACAGAGGAATTTACTTCGTTCGGAGCCTAAGGCGACTCCTACTCGAAGGCCCGCGATCCTTGATCGCTTCCGGTGGGCAACAACTATAAGCTCGATTATTACAGACTAAGTATTACAAGAGATGCGATAAAAGAAATCTATACCGACGACGAAAAAGAGGAATCTTGGAGCTCTGGGTCGTCGTAGACGTGTAGCAGCACTTCCGGGAGTCTTTCGGAGCAGCACGTTGAGTAAAGAAGGCTTGGAACTTGTTATTTTGGTGCTGCTGCTCGAGACCCCTTATAAAGGGTGTTCAAGGTGCCTTGAAGCCCTTCAAGGCGCCTTAAACAGGCCGAGTCACCCGCGGAGATCAGCACAAACTTGGTCGAACTTCATCCAGTTCAAGGCGCCTTCAGCCTACCCAAGGCGCCTCCAGTCTGCTGCGCTGGCCTTTTCCTGGTTCGCACCCGAGGCGCCTCCAAGCTCCATGGAGGCGCCTCGGACACTGTTCATCCGAGTTGTAACTTGCTCCTTTGTTCCTGCAAAATGTGTTAGTCCCAAACACATACCCTGCAAAACAAAGTTAGCACAGAAACATAATAAATGATAATAATGAAAGTTTTGACAGCATTCGAACTGTCCGGGTCTGACCGGAAACCCTAGGTCGACCCGATGCCTACTGTTCCCTCTACGGGGAACACGTCCTCACCTACTCCACTCAGGAGATTTACCTGTTGCCAGTGCGATCATCCAAATCGACTGGACTTTTGCTCAGCACTCGACGCTTCTGGACTTTCTGCTGGACATCCGCTTCCCGGCTAGTCCAGTCTTTCACCTGGTTCGCGACATCAGGACTTTCCACCTAGGATTACCACCCCCTAGGACTTTTGCCTGAAGCCATCGACCTGCCAAGACTTTCCGAATAGGGTTACCACCCCCTATGACCTAGGGTTACCACCCCCTAGGGTTTTTCCCTTTGCCTAACCGCAGCTAGGACTTTTCTCCACCTAGGGTTACCACCCTCTAGGACCTAGGGTTACCACCCCCTAGGGTTTATCACCTGCCTAACTGCAGTTAGGACTTTTCCTGAAATACTCATTCAACATGTTAGATCACAACACTCCTTAACTTTGAATCCTTTGCCATTATCAAAACTCAGGTTCGATCGTTAGATGCTTCCCGCACCAACAGCCAGGAAGAAGGAAAGTCCTGGTGAGTGAAGCCAAGTAGAAGGAAAGTCCTAGTGAGTGAAGCCAGGCAGAAGGAAAGTCCTGGTGAGTGAAGCCAGGCAGATTGAAAGTCCTGGTGAGTGAAGCCAGGCATATTGGAAGGCCTAGTGAGTGAAGCCAGGCAGATTGAAAGTCCTGGTGAGTGAATCCAGGCAGATTGGAAGTCCTAGTGAGTGAAGCCAGGCAGATTGAAAATCCTGGTGAGTGAAGCCAAGCAATTAAGAAAAGTCCAAGTAGGTCAAAGTTTTGACCGGATACTTGGCACGAGGAAATCCAGGTGGATCAAGGTTGATCAGACACCTGGTGGTGAAAGTCCAAGTAGGTCAAAGGGAATGACTAGATACTTGGCAGGAGGAGGAAAAGTGCAAGAAGGTCAAAGGGATTGACCGGATACTTGGCACGAAGAAAAGTCCAAGTGGATCAAAGGGATTGACCGGACACTTGGTGAGCGAGTTCTAGCAGGTCAAGGGTGACCGGATGCTAGGCATGATGTACCAACAGGTCATAGGTGACCGGATGTTGGTTTAGGGGGCTTTGGACTTGATTTTGGGCAAAATCAAGGAGCTGGATCCATCAGCCGATCGATTGGGTCATGCCAAATCGATCG
The DNA here is from genome assembly GCF_018446385.1 of Zingiber officinale. Classification (NCBI taxonomy): domain Eukaryota; kingdom Viridiplantae; phylum Streptophyta; class Magnoliopsida; order Zingiberales; family Zingiberaceae; genus Zingiber; species Zingiber officinale. The sequence continues at coordinate 107,713,397 of NC_056002.1, forward strand.
ACCGATCGATTGGGTGTGTCCCCGCGACAAACTTCCTCCCAATCGATTTGTGGATCGATTGGGAGAGGCTCGCAATCACACAGAACAGTGCTGGATCGATCAGTCGATCCATCCAGAGCTCCCAATCGTTCGGGCGATCGATTGGGAGGTGAGATTCTGCACAATAAGCCCTGGATCGATCAGTGAATCGATCCAGGCGTTTCTCGAGAGCACAAAGGCGCTTTGGATCGATTGACCGATCGATCCAAAGCCTCCCCGATCGATTGGGAGCAATCCAATCGATCGGGATCCGACCGTTGGCGCTGGATAAAGCCGTTGGCATGCGATTCCTTCACCATCGTTCGCACTATTCACTCCCAATCTACACAGCGATCTTCGAGGGCTCTTCTCCAGAGCTCACCGCTAGTTCTTGAAGCTTCTTGGAGCAGCGTTCACTACAAGAAAAAAGACAAACAACAACGGTTTTAAACCGTTGTCGTAGGCCATTTTGAACTGTTGTTAAAGGCTGTGTTGTTAAAAGGGGTGGCCAACGACAACAGTTTTTAACCGTTGTCTTTGAAGGCAAAGACAACATTTTTACAACGGTGAAAAACTGTTGTCTTTTCCTATAAAGACAACAGTTTTTCACCGTTGTCTTTGAGAGTATGCCTAGGCTTTTCAACAATAGTTTTGAACTGTCTACGACAACGGCTAAAAAGCGTTGTCTTTTTTGCCAATGATATCGGTTTGACAACGGTTAAAAACCGTTGTCTTTTTAGGCAACGATGTTAAATAACATCAGTTTGTCACTATTGTCTTTTAACGCCATTGACAACAGTTTGAAATATTTAAACTGATGTCTTTGGGTACAATATACAACATTTTGACAATAAATAAAAATCTTATTAATCTTTTCCTACTCAATGGTTTATAAAAAACATCCAGTGCAAATTTCATTGATAAAAAACCTACATAATCAATATTTACAATGCAAATTTCATTAAAGTACCAAACATCATCATCCAAACATCATTAAAGTACCAAACATCAACATTCAAACATCACAAAAGTTTACACAGCCAAAAGTTTATATATATCACACATATAGTCCAAAATATCATGTTTTGTTGGAGCACGTCTTCTCTACCTGTGCATCTTCTAAACAGCCTGTGCATCTTCTAAACTGCAGCCTTTTCTAGTTTCTCCTCCCTCCTAGCTTCTCTTTTCTTCTCCTTTCACAGAAACTGCAGCATATGATTGCAAGTTAATTCATTTCCCAGGAGTAAATAGCATAAAAATGGATCTCTTGGAAATTTCACACCTGACCTTATTACAGTTTTACAAAAACTCAGAGTAGTATGTCTTAAAAGACCAGCTATATGGCTTTACAAGTAACTCTTAAGTATGGTAAACCAAACCTATCAACTTTACATATACCAAAAAAAATTCTATCCAATTTGAAGTTTAGCGAAACTCCATCTACTATGGGTTCAACTGCTTTGTTAGCGATGCTTTGTTAGCGAGATAATCCGCCAGCAATTTCTTTAGTAAATCAGCATAATTATTTAAATTAATCTAAAAATCGAAGACTTGTAGATCTACATATAGCATTTGCTTAATTAATAGCAAATTCAGGAAAATCTACTTGCAGAAATGGCTTAGAGCAACAACCAGATTCGGGTTCTATCATCGAGCATCAAAAAAGCATTATAGAATCTAGCTAAATTAGACATGAAAAATCAAGTTCCAACTTATTTCCGGAGCATACAAAATCACAAATACAAACAAGGGATGAAGCAACAAAGCAGCACACAGAGAATTAAGCAAACAAGCTTTACTAATTTAAATTCACAGAGCAAGCAAATTGATCAACCCATAATTATCATAAGGATCTACTCTCTTGATACTCAAATAGACTCAGTAAACGGCCTAACTTCTAGCAGGAATCAAAATTCCTAACTATATTAGCATTTTCCCCAATTCATATTCGAATAAAATTCTCCGACAATCATGCAAAAGCATAGAGATGGTTTATTTAGTTTTTACACGGAATAGAGAGTAGAAAAGAGCAATCCAAACTTCCAACAACATCATAGAGGATACCGCTAATTAGATCATGGAAATCACACAGATAGAACTAGTAAAGAACATAAAAGCCCAAGATTTAACGATGAGACTGAGGGATTTAACAAAGGACCTGCATCTAACCATGTATCAAACCAGAAATTAATATGATCTTCACCTAAACGCCATCTAATCTGCTCTTCTGCTACGTTTCTCATCTGTAACGTCCTTTTCCAACAATGTGAAGCTTTGTTTTTGAGTAAAACCACCACAGGAGAGACTGACCCACAGTACATGCTAGACAGAAATTTCGACAAGTGTGTTCTCTACTCCTAATCCTCCTTCTAGGTTAGGTTTACAAATATCTTTCCAAGAGATCCAGTGAATCTTCCTATTGGAACTGATAGAACCCCAGAAAAAATTGACCATAATCATCTCAATTTGATGTAAAATACCCCCTTCGTCACTATTAATAATGGAGTCATCTAAAAAATGAAGATGCTACAGTAACAAGATTATTACCCTTCTAAACAAAGACATCTACATTATAAAATTGAGAACCCCAGAAAGTTTGTTATGTAAACCAAAATACAGTATACATATTTGACAAAGGATTAAGGTTAATCAATTTTTATATTTGACAAAGGATTAAGTTATCGGTTTGTATTTGATGTTGGCGCATCAAGTATGCAGTTTAGTCATGCCGATTGGATTTGGTAAATGGACTCAGAGACAGATATCTCCAAATCAAGTGCAATCAAGTATAAGCAGCATGTATTCAATTTAACTGAATATTATTATTGTCAAATGCAATAAGATGAACTCATGTATATACCTATTCATAAATATGATCTTGTATGCATTCTACTATCTCAGAGCGCACTTCATCAATTTCTTCTTGAGAGTACTCCGCTTTTGTGAACTGTGAACACACATAAATTATATGATCTTAAAGAACAAAATATAATTAATTGGAAAAAAATAATAACTAAATAACAATTCGTGAAGTGATACCAAAGATCATTTTGAGAAATTCGTCCTAGTTGATCTACTAAGATTACCCCAAAGAAGTCATCTGATATGATTCCCATGCTGTGAGCATAAGGTATTTTAGAATTGGTATCGACTTTTCCACCCATGGATGGATTGCCAATCAAGTAACCCTGAAAGCCAAGGCTTTTTCTTTCATATAAACTATGACATAATTTAAAGATCAAAAATAGATTCTTTCCCTTTATTGCAGTGGCCCATCAATTCAAGCAATTTACCTGGAGGTTAAGTAATGGTTCTTTCCCTTCATCAATACCTGAATTATAGTAAATGAAAATGGCATGTAAATTAACACCCTCATCAATAGTTTACATTAAAAGTAGAGTTACCATCCAATATTCTTTTGGCCACCATAGGTACAATTTTTCCAGCATATGAATCCCCAGCAATGTAGAGGGGATTGGAGATGAACTGTGGGTGCTCAACAAGCCACTGCAAAAGTGAAAGATTACATATTTAAGGCACTTACAGTAATTACATCAGGAATATATATGATCTTTCCCACCTGTAAAAGAAACTTAGAAGCCTGTTCGGACCAAATAGTATCGTTGGCATCATACCCTTCATATTTTCTTGAGTATGAGAATCCAGAACCCAACGGGGAATCTACAAAGATAATGTTGGCTACCTGCACGAATGTTTTCACGCAGACAGGACAAAAGCATGTATCATATTGCTTCCTCAATTACTGATCAAGAAGAAGAAGTTACCTTGGTCCAGGAATAAGGATGGTAGACCAAGCTTCCCTTATATGGTCCAGGAAACTTAAAGATATGGTCCAGGACTATTACATCTCATCATCTCAAGCAAACTTAGCATAGTCAGATATGAACCAGACTGAGTTAGGAGAACATCTTTCAAACTTGTATGACAGCAAGCTAACCAAGGAAACTTCAAAAAGACCGATATGCATCTTGCAATCTTCTACAATTTCCGCCCTACAAAGGTGGACTAAGACATGAGTCACAATCTTTATTAGTCTACATGATGAAATCTAATTGCTTGTAACTTCACCCAGATAGTATTTGTAACCAAGTCCAACTGGATATAACTTGCAAATTCAAATTCTCAGTCCTCATCCAGTTCTAAGCGCATTTCTTCATCAAGATGAATAACTAAGTTGTAGGTTTGCATACTCACTTTGCCTTTTGAGATCACTTGCCTACTAGAAAAGTCTACTATGCAATGTGCACAGGTCAAGATCGTTCCATCAGGATCAATGATAGTGCCAGACCCTATACCCATTATAGGCATAGGACCATATACATCTGAAAAGAAGTATTGGAAAAAGCTCATCGTTCAAACGAATACACCTAAAAAAAATCCACATATTGAGGAAATCTGAAGACACAATAAAGTCCTTTCACCTTCAGTAAGACATATATTCACCACGGCAGGACCAGCTGCCGCGGCCGCTTTGACAATAGAGTTCCTTTTGAGGCATCCACTGCAGCATGCCACGTCCTTACTTGAATCCGGAGGTGGAAGAGGGCACGCGGTTGGAAAATGCCGTGCAAAAAACTCTACGAATCAGATTAAAAGATTATGCAACTCCAAATCGATGAAAGAAAACTTTAAGGACGATAGGTTAGGTTTAAACCTGGAGAAAAGACTGAGAATGGAAGCGTGAAATCTTGCGAGAAAATCGACGAAGTCGAAGACAGATATTGCCGAAATGGATCGCATATCGAAATGGCGACATCTTTTACGAAGGGGAGCACATGCGTGAGAAAGAAGAGAAAATATTGAGAAAGGAGGTGAAGGGAAAAGGAAGAAAGGAGGGTTACTTGTGGGGAGGGAGGGGTCGTCGGAGGAACCGAGAGTGAAGGCGGTGAGAGCGAGGAAGCCAGTGGCGACGCCACGGCGGGGATGCTGCAACAGGAGACGCCGAAACATGATTCACCGCCGCCGATCGTAGACCAAGCTTCCCTTGGTCATGTAGGGAAGGGGGCCTTGGAATCCAGGTAAATAGGTGACCACAGAAGATGAGAGAGCAGAGGAAAAGAAGCAGAGAAAGATCAGTGAGACAATCAGGAGAGGGATTTCCATCTTCTTCCTCCTCCTTCCTTCTTCTTCCTTCTTGTGTTGGAACTGGCTGAAAGTCGAGGCGACGAGGAGGAGGCGGTGAAGATGGCTGAAAGTAGAGGCCGTGAGGAGGAGGTGGCGAGGCCGAAAGTTGAGGCGACGAAGAGGGCGGCGAGGAAGGAGGCAGCGAAGAGGGTGGTGAGGAGGGAGGCGGCGAAGAGGGAGGCAGCGAAGAGGACGGTGAGGAGGGAGGCGGCGAAGAAGGCGGTGAAGAGGGAGGTGACGAAGAGGGCGGTGAGGAGGAGGCGGCGAAGAGTAGGGTTTTGGGAAAGAGACAGAAAAAAACAAAGCGTAAAACAGACAAATGACGAAGGAGAAAAAGTGGCGAAAGAAAAAACTGTTGTCGTTCCCTTTAAAAACCATTGTCGTATCCTCAAAAAAACATAAATTGACAACAGTTTTTAAAAACCGTAGTCATAGGCCAAAAAAATTACTAAAAGACAACAGTTTTTGTTAAAACCGTTGTTAAAAGATAAAAAGACAACGGTTTGGTATAAAACCGTTGTTGTTTGAGTATTGTTGAATGACATTTTTCTTGTAGTGGTTTCCAAGGTCAAGAGGCATCCCAAGCAAGAGGAAGAAGCTAGCTAGGGTTTATTGTACACAATCTTGTAAGATTTACTTGTATTTGATTCTTCTTCTCCTCTTGTTTGTTGTGTGAGTTTGTAAAGGCTTCTCCGCCTTCGGTAGTTACCGTAAAGGAGTGTTTTCATAGTGGAGAGTGCTCATGTGTGTGGATCCTTGGATTAGTCACCTCATCTTGAGGTGGATACCAAGTAAATCCTTTGTGTTAGCGTTGTATGTTTTGTTTCTTGTATTTCCGCTGCATATCATTGAAGAAACAAGCAACGAAGAGCATGAGGAGTGCGACGAGCTATTCACTCCCCCCCCCCCTCTAGCTACATATTTGGCCCCAACAAGTGGTATCAAAGCAAGGTTGCTCTTCATCGGAATCATCGTCGGAAGAGGCAAAAGCTAGAGGGTTAAGAAGTTGAAGCAAATCATCACAAGTCAAAGACTTCATCAAAAGTCTCAACTTCAAGATGGAATTCCAAGATGGACTTGGATTCGATATTATAGGTCCCTTTGGAGGCAGGCAAGAGGGGAGGGGTGAATTGCCCTACAAAATAAAACCAAAAACCCTTCTCGGATATTCAACTAACTTAAAAGAACTTGTAATTAAAAAGGTAGAGACTAATTAATACAGAAAGTAGACACAGAGGAATTACTTGGTTTGCAATCAGAGGATTGCTAATCCAAGGCAAAGAAGGCGCACTAATTGATTCTCCTCTGGGCGGAGTAGCCTCTTACAGCGTTGAAAGCACAGAAAGAAATAACACAAATGAAAGCACTGGATTACAAGTAGTTACATTTAAGCTTCTGGACCAAGGCTATATTTATAGTCTTGGTACGGGCGCCTGGAAGGGTTCCGGGCGCCCTGGGGGGGATAAATTTTATCCCCCAACGGTCGGATCGAGTCCAAACTCGATCCTGTTGAAAAGTCGATTCCGGGCGCCCGGAACCCTTCCGGGCGCCCGGAGCCCTAAGGTCAACATAAGTTGACTTTTCGACTCCGGTTCAGCTCGTCTCGATCTAGCTCATCTCGGTTCGGGTCTGTTCGCTCTGGCTCTATTTGCTTTGGTGATCTCGGCCTTCAGGAATAGGGCTCACCCGAACCCATGTTCCGGCCTTCTCCTCGAGCAGCCTTCCTTCCCTGTTTCTCGTCCCTCGAACACCGCGCACGTTCTTCTCGTCCGCCGGTGTACTCTTCTGCGGTCACCTCGTCCCTCGGACGCACCGAGCCCGTCGGCTCTCTCCCCGTGCCGTCCTTCTCGTTAGCCGCGTCTTCCGCTCGACTTCCTGTGTTCCTAAGCTCCTGCACACTTAGACACAAGGGTTAAACAAACGCAGGACCTAACTTAGCTTGTTTGATCACATTAAAACACTTTGGGGTTCCAACAATCTCCCCCTTTTTGATGTGAAGAACCCAAGTTAAGTTAGGGTAACCATATGCAATAAAAACGATTTATATTCCAATAAGTCCAAATATTTTTCAATTAAAAAATTATAGTAACTCCCCCTAGACTTAACATACTTCTCCCCCTTTGATCACATAAAAATTGGGATTAATGTAATACATTTAAAGACACTCTTCAGAATTTTTCTTTCGAAAGAGAAACATTTAAGTAAAACACTTTTCAGATAAAACAGTCATAAGTGTTAAAAAAAATTTTAAGTTTTGAAACTTATCTCAACATTCAAAAAAAATTTCTAATTTAAAAAAATTCTAAGTTAATATTCATAAGAAACAATTCTAAGTCAATTTTAAGAAAAATTATAAGGCAATAAAAAAAATTCTAAGATAACTTAAAAAAAAAATTCTAAGTCAATTTTCATAAAAATTTCTAAGATAAAAAAATTTCTAAGTTAAAAAAAATTTAAAATTTTTATTTTTCTAACACAAATTGAATAACTCTTTTAAAGCATTAAGTAATTTAAATTAATGCTTTTTCAGTTAGTCAATTAAACTCTTCATTTCGATACTTGGCTCCCAGGTCGTGGCGAGGCACTAGGCCTTCTTGGTTATTGGAGCAACAACCACTTCCTTAGACAAAGCCGCATAAAGAAATTAGTTGTTTAATTTCCTTACTGAAAATGCTAAGTCTAATTTTAATTTTAAATTAAATAGGTTTTTGGAACCCAATAGAGGTTTCTACCTACAAGATTAACCAAGTATTTCCTAGGTATATAGATTTTTGAAATATTTCTAATTTGACTTTGATGAAATCTATAATACCAATTTAAACCTCTATAATTTCTAAAAGTAGAAATATTTGAACCATTAGATTTTTTCAATCTTTCTATTTCTTCTTTTAGTTTTTCATTTTCAATTTTCAATTTTTCAAAATCCTCTATAAGACATGATTTTGCCAAAATTCTCTTTGTTTCTAAAATTTCATTTTCTAATTTGGCATTTTTATTTTCTAATTTATACATGGATTTAGTCATAGCTTTGATACCAAAGTAAAGTTCATCAGGGGGTAAGAGGCATACCTCACTTACCATATCAGACTTGAAGCCTGAATCTCCCCCTGCTTCGCTACTTCCATCTGAGGTCGCTCCCCCTTCATCGATGCTAGGTTCTGATATACTTCATCCTTCGTGGCTTGCCATCAGTGCAATCCCCGCATATTCTTGAGCTTCTGATTCAGATGAAGAAGTGTCATCCCAAGTTGCTTTTAGGTTGTGTTTCTTGGGTGTCTTCATTTTGACCTTCTTTAGTTCTGGGCAGTCTTCCCTTAGGTGTCCCTCCTTCTGACACTGGTAGCACCGTACCTTTCTTCTAGCTTTTTGATTCTTTTTATTCTGCATTTTAAATTTATTAGATCTAAAAAACTTTTGAAAGTTTCTTACCATGTACGCTTCTTGATCGTCTTCGGAGTCTGACTCGGGTTCATCCTTATTGGTTGCTTTCAGCGCCATAGTCTTGGTTGTGTCCTTTGATATCTCTGCACATCTAGTTTCGTGTAATTCAAGGGTAGAGAACAACTCTTCTAAAGTACTTACCTCCAGGTCTTTTGAGATGTAGTAAGCATCGACGATTGATGTCCATTCCGGAGTTCTTGGAAACGCATTGAGCGCGTAGCGTATAGTGTCCCGGTTTGTTACCGTTTCACCAAGGCTTTCGAGACCAGTAACTAGTTCTTTTACCTTTGCGTGTAGACCGGCTACTTTCTCACCTTTCTCCAGACGGATGTTCATCAGTTTGTTGCGGAGGATGTCCCTTCTAGCGAGCTTTGCTTCGGACGTGCCTTCGTGGAGTTCCAAGAACTTCTCCCAAAGTTCTTTAGCAGATATATAGTTTCCGATGCGGTTGACCTCTTGAGGCGGTAACACGCTCAGCAGGTGATGTTCTGCACGACTGTTTGCTACCGACTCATTTTGCTCCTTCTTTGTCCAATCGCTCTCTTCTTTTTCTTTTCCATCTTTATCTATTGGAGCTACAAAACCATATTTCATAATAAATCGAATTTCAAAATCTATTTTTAGGAATACCTCCATACGACGCTTCCAGTCTGCGAAGTTCCCCTCGAATTTTGGTGGGACGATACTTGGTCCGGCCATCTTGTTGCTTCGATCGGCGGTTAGTCCTCCTGAAGTGCCTTGCTCTGATACCACTTGTAGGTCCCTTTGGAGGCCGGCAAGAGGGGAGGGGTGAATTGCCCTACAAAATAAAACCAAAAACCCTTCTCGGATATTCAACTAACTTAAAAGAACTTGTAATTAAAAAGGCAGAGACTAATTAAAACAGAAAGTAGACACAGAGGAATTACTTGGTTTGCAATCAGAGGATTGCTAATCCAAGGCAAAGAAGGCGCACTAATTGATTCTCCTCTGGGCGGAGTAGCCTCTTACAGCGTTGAAAGCACAGAAAGAAATAACACAAATGAAAGCACTGGATTACAAGTAGTTACATTTAAGCTTCTGGACCAAGGCTATATTTATAGTCTTGGTCCGGGCGCCTGGAAGGGTTCCGGGCACCCTGGGGGGGATAAATTTTATCCCCCAACAGTCGGATCGAGTCAAAACTCGATCCGGTTGAAAAGTCGATTCCGGGCGCCCGGAAGGGTTCCGTGCGCCCCGGTCGGTTCCGGGCGCCCGGAATGGTTCCGGGCGCCCGGAGCCCTAAGGTCAACATAAGTTGACTTTTCGACTCCAGTTCAGCTCGTCTCGATCCAGCTCATCTCGGTCCGGGTCTGTTTGCTCCGGCTCCGTTTGCTTGGGTGATCTCGGCCTTCCGGAATAGGGCTCACCCGAACCCATGTTCCGGCCTTCTCCTCGAGCAGCCTTCCTTCCCGGTTTCTTAACCCTCGAACGCCGTGCATGTTCTTCTCGTCCGCCGGTGTACTCTTCCGCGGTCACCTCGTCCCTCGGACGCACCGAGACCGTCAGCTCTCTCCCCGTGCCGTCCTTCTCGTTAGTCGCGTCTTCCGCTCGACTTCCTGTGTTCCTAAGCTCCTACACACTTAGACACAAGGGTTAAACAAACGCAGGACCTAACTTAGCTTGTTTGATCACATCAAAATACCTTGGGGTTCCAACAGATACAAGGGTGCCTCCATCATTCACAATGACAAGGTTCGATTTTTGGAGATCAAGAATCGAAAATTTCTTGATGATGGAGATAGAGGAATGGTTTGCTCTAATGGAAGGTTTCGAAGCTCCAACAAATTCCAAGGGTAAAATTCTCAAGAGGAGCAAGTGGAGCGAAGAACAAATTCAAAGATGTGAGGCCAATGACAAAGTGACCAAGCTTTTGGTCAATCTATTACCGAGCAACATCTTGGAGCAAATTGGAGAATTCAAAGATGCCAAGGAGCTTTGGAGCAAATTGGCAAAGATTCATGAAGTCCCCTCCACTATGCCAAACCAAGAAGAATCCAAAGAGGGTGACTCATTGGATCAAGACCAAGAGCAAGAGGACTCCGAAGTTGAGAGATGCTCAACTTCCGAAGATGAAGAAGTCCAAGAAGCCTCATCTTCGAAGGAGTACAATGAAAAGGGCAAAGAGGGAGCATACTCTTTGTTCCATATACACCATGAGGAGGAAGAAGCCTCCACCTCTAGGATTGAGGGGGAGCAAACTTCGGTGACACCGGATCAAGAAGAAGGAGAAGCTTCTACATCCGGGTCAAGTGGAGAAGAAGATGATGCATCCTCCAAGAGTCATGAAGAATCAAATGGAGGATCAAGTGTCATCCCTACATCTGAAGGTATAAATTGTTTAATTAAAAATAAAGATCACATTATATGTTATGAGTGTAGGTAACATAGACATTACAAGAGCAAGTGCTCCAAATTGTCTAAGAAGAAGGGCCAAGTGGCACTAAAGGGCAAGGTGAAGCCCAAGTAGACCGTCCCCACAACAAAGAAGAGAAAGGAGCACATTGTGTGCTTCTCTTGCAATCAAAAAGGACATTACCGGAGCCAATGTCCTAAGGGGAAGAAGGCGGTCAAGCCTAAGGGAGGAAGCATGAGTCAAGGGGGAGCCTTCAAGGTAAAACGAAAGGTATCATTTATTGAGCCTATCTCCTTTAATATTGGTAAAAAGTATGATAATTTTAATTTTTATCATTTTAATGCTATTTACCATAAAAATAGGGAGCATGATAGCATTAAAGAAAAACATATGGCTCTTCATGCTAAAATCACTCAATCTAGGGCTAATAAGGTAGATAACCAACTAGGAAGTAATCCTAAGGATTTTAGGTATTTACCTAAGAAAAAGAAAAATCAAGGTTTTAGTGAAAAATCCAAGGTTGAGGGATTATGGAGAGAAAATTAAGTCTTAAGGTCAAGACTTGATAAATTGAAGAGGACTCTTAGAAAAATCACAAATAATACACAAGGATTCAAGAGTCAAAACCTAGGTCTAGAACAACAAGGGTCATCCAATGGCCATAGAGGTTTGGGATACACACCTAAGGCTAAGAAGGATGTACCTTCGTATCATATGGTTCCATATAATTATGGAACCAACCCTAGGTCAAAGGGTCAAGTCAAAAATACTAGGGAGGTCATCCCTAAGAGTATTTTTGCAACAAAAGTGACTAAAACTTCTAAGAAGTCCATGAAAGTCACAAAGAAGGTCGCAAGGGAAGAAATCCCTAGGGTTGACTTTGAAAAAGTGACCAACGCTTCTAAGAAGTCTAACAAGGTCACTAGGAAGGTATCTAGGGAAGTTATCCCTAGTGAATACTTAGAGCATCCAAGGAGCACCAATAGATTTTGGGTTCCTAGGAGCATTTTCTCTACCCCTTAGATGGGTTAGAGAGTGTCAACTCTAATTGAAAGGGTAGTTAACTCAATCATGATGAAGTTGGCACTCTAAGAGCATTTTCAAGGTTATTATCAACCTTTGAAAATGAAGTGGAGTTTCATTTATTCTTTGGTAGATTAAAATGTGCCATAATTTGAAAGTTCAATTTAAAATTAAATCGGCACAATTGGGAAAATCATAAAGAACTACCAAGTTGGGATTTTGGTATGTTCTTAAGGAGTAAGGGCAAAAATTTAGAACTTGATCTCGATGATTACTCCTTGAAGGAGAAATTTGTGCCAAAATTTGAGGAATATGCTTAATTTGTATTGGCACAATGTAGGAAAAGCAAAGGAAATGCCAAAATTAGATTTTGGCATTTTCTTGGGAAATAGTGGGCAATCTAGGATCCAATTTTAAGTTAACTAAGGTTAAGGATACTTAGATAGATAATCTAGGTGTTTCTTTTATGCTAATTTGCCAGGCGTTGTTTGCCCAAAATATGTCATGACATCATATTTATATTTGCATTCATGTTTTATTATGAAAAACACAAAAATACCATGTCATGTCATGCATACATCATGTAGTTACACGAAATTTTCTTTTGAAAATTATTTCTTTTTGATGTATGCCATAACACATCATGCATTATTTTAATTCCTTGCAATTTAAGGACAAATGACATTTATTAACAAATAACATCCTTGGTGGATGTTCATAACCTCAAAATGCCTAGGTAGATATGCATGATCCCAAGATTAGGGCAAAATGAAACTTTACATCTCGCTATGAACTATAAGGTGACTTGTATGTGGTTTAGTACACATTAAATACAAGTGAGATGTTAGGATAATGGACAAAATTCAAGATGTTGATTTAGTGCATTCTTGTGAGTTTTAAGTTCATCAAAACACACAGGTATGTGTTTTCCAATCATTGGGAAAGCTAATGTACAAGTCATGTGCATTGAGCCCAAAGAACATGGTTGGAAATTGGTTTTGAAAATGATTTTAAAAATGTTTTGAAAAACCTTGGTGAAGACTATCTTTTGATAGTACTCATCATTGAAAAGTTAGACACAAACTAGAAGAAAACACTAAAGTTTTTACAAGTTTTCTAGTTTGTGTCAATTTTGAAAAATATGAAGTATTTTCTTAGAAAACTATTTTTCCATGATACTATATGCCCTAAATAATGTCTACAACGATTTTTATGATTTTTTGAATTTTGTAAATTTTTCTAGGGATTTATGAAATTGACTGAAATGGAATTTCAGCTTTTTCAGAGCTTCAATCGATCACCCGATCAATTGAAGGGTCTCAATCGATCGGACGATTGATTGAGAGCAAGCTTCTCGCGAACAGAAGCTTCTTGGATCGATCCAGCCCTCCTGAATCGATCAGTGGATCGATTCAAGCAGGTTCAATCGATTGGGACCTAACTCCAATCGATTGGGAATGCTGATTTTGGCTGGTAAAGCCTGATTTCAGCATTTTGGACCGCCTTTAGTCTAGGTAACCACTCCTTACCCCTTAAAACATATTTGTATACATTTAGGGGGAGTTTTGATGATGAAAACAAGGACGAATTCGTTAAGGGAGACTAAGTAGAGGTTTAGGTTGAGGTTTGACTTCAATATTAAATTTTTGAACCTCAAAACTTCTAAATTTGGGTTTCCTAAAAGTTTAGAGATTCCAAGTCATTGTTGGTCCAATGACAGAAGTTTCGTGGATGTCTTTAGGGGGAGTTACTCTTTAAGGACATGAAAATCTATTTTTCATACACCTTGGAAGGTGGTTAACCTTCTTTAGTGAAAATGCTCAGGGATGGGCATTTGAATATAATGGAGAGTGGATATCTTCATTATTCAAGTGGCGTATGCTCACGGATGAGCATTTGATGACAATGAAGGGTATGAGACCTTCATTTGAATCATGTGTGAATATACCAAGTGGTATATGCTCAAGGATGAGCGTTAAGAATAATGAAGGGTATAAGACTTTCGTTATTGTGTTGTGAACAATGAGTGAAGTTGTAAACAACGTTGGGTAACTCTTCAGAGGGAGAGTTTTTGATGTGTGCCAATAGGGGGAGAATGTGCGGTTAAGTTAGGCCTTCATTACCTAAGAGGGAGTTTGCCCTCTAGAAAAGGAGGAGAATGAAGGAAACCATCATTCTCATATTGGCATGAAGTGAGTTGAGGCTATGGGATTAGCCTAACTTACTAGTGGTATTGTCAAACATCAAAGAGGGGGAGATTGTTGGTGCAATATTCCTTAGGTCAAGGTTGACCAAGTTGACTGAGCTTGGACTGAGTCAAGCTCGAGTCTTGATGTTTGGGTTTCCATATTTGACAATACATGTAAACAACACATGGAGATTGCAGGTGCAATTGTTCATGTGGGTAGATTGTGAAGAAGAGTCAAGTAGGTCAAGATTGACTGGATATTTGACTGGAAAGTCCTGGTGAGTGAAGCCAGGCAGAAGGGAAGTCCTAGTGAGTGAAGCCAGGCAGAAGGAAGGTCCTGGTGAGTGAAACCAGGCAGAAGGAAAGTCCTGGTGAGTGAAGCCACGCAGAAGGAAAGTCCTGGTGAGTGAAGCCAAGCAGAAGGAAAGTCCTGGTGAGTGAAGCCAGGCAGATTGGAAGTTCTGGTGAGTGAAGCTAGGCAAATTTAAAGTCCTGGTGAGTGTAGCCAGACAGATTGGAAGTCCAGGTGAGTGAAGCCAGGCAGATTGAAAGTCCTAGTGAGTGAAGTCAGGCAATTAAGAAAAGTCCAAGTAGGTTAAAGTTTTGACCGGATACTTGGCACGAGGAAATCCAGGTGGATCAAGGTTGATCGGACACCTGGTGGTGAAAGTCTAAGTAGGTCAAAGGGATTGACTGTATACTTGGCACGAGGAAGAAAAGTCCAAGTAGGTCAAAGGGATTGACCGAATACTTGGCACGAAGAAAAGTCCAAGTGGATCAAAGGGATTGACCGGACACCTGGTGACGAGTTCTAGTAGGTCAAGGGTGACCGGATGCTAGGCATGATGTACCAACAGGTCATAGGTGACCAGATGTTGGTTTAGGGGGCTTTGGACTTGATTTTGGGCAAAATCAAGGAGCTGGATCGATCAGCCGATCGATTGGGTCATGCCAAATCGATCGACCAATCGATTGGGTGAGACCCCGCGACAAGCTTCCTCCCAATCGATTGTTGGATCGATTGGGAGAGGCTCGCAATCGTACAGAACAGCGCTGGATCGATCAGCCGATCAATCTAGAGCTCCCAATCGATCCGGCGATCGATTGGGAGGTGCGATTCTTAACAATAAGCCTTGGATCAATCAGTGAATCGATCCAGGCATTTTTCGAGAGCACAAAGGCGCTCTGGATCGATCGACCGATCAATCCAAAGCCTCCCCGATCGATTGGGAGCAATCCAATCGATCGGGATCCAACCGTTGGCTCTGGATAAAGCCGTTGGCGTGCGATTCCTTCGCCATCGTTCGCACTGTTCACTCCCGATCTACACAGCGATCTTCGAGGGCTCTTCTCCAGAGCTCACTGCCAATTCTTGAAGCTTCTTGGAGCAGCGTTTCCAAGGTCAAGAGGCATCCCAAGCAAGAGGAAGAAGCTAGCTAGGGTTTATTGTACACAATCTTGTAAGATTTACTTGTATTTGCTTCTTCTTCTCTTCTTGTTTGTTGTGTGAGTTTGTAAAGGCTTCTCCGCCTTCGGTAGTTACCGTAAATGAGTGTTTTCATAGTGGAGAGTGCTCGTGTGTGTGGATCCTTGGATTAGTCACCTCATCTTGAGGTGGATAACAAGTAAATCCTTTGTGTTAGCGTTGTATGTTTTGTTTCTTGTATTTCCACTGCATATCATTGAAGAAACAAGCAACGAAGAGCACGAGGAGCGCGACGAGCTATTCACCCCCCTCTAGCTACATATTTGGTCCCAACACTTTCATCTGTCTTAGATTAACAATCATCCCGGTTGTAACCAAGTAAATTCGGAGTCTCTTTCTTTTAGTTTCGTATTGTTTATTTTTATGTTATTGTTGCTAATCTAAGTTGAAAGATGAGAAAGGTGCTGTGTTTTAGTGTTTCATGCAACTCAACCCTCTCCAGCCGGCCTACTCGATCCTATAAGTGATATCAGAACCTAACAGCTTTAGGAGGACTAATCGTCGAACGAAGGACATGAGATGGTCGGACTAAGCATCTACCCACCAAAGTTTGAGGGGGTGTTCGCGAGCTAGAAAAAGAGAATGGAAGTATTAAAACAGACTTCGATTTATTATTAATAATGAAATTTGGTTTTGAAGTACCCAAGGGCAAGGAAAAGTTTCAATGGACGAAGATGATTTTAAAGAAGATGATTTTCAAGACATGTTTATTGTTTTAAGAAATGCAGAAAATATCAATACCATTGAGCCTCAATTAGATGATATTAATGAAAATATGAATGCAAATGATATTAGAGGAAGTTATTACTCAATGTTTGAAGAAGCACAAAAAGAGTTGTATTACACTTGTACTAATTTTTCTATATTCAGTTTTTTAGTCAAGTTAATGCATGTGAAGGTGTTAAATGGTTGGAGCAATAAATCTTTTGATATGTTACTTCAGTTACTGCAAGAGACATTTCCCAAATCGAATGCGATTCCAAACTCTCATTATGAAGCAAATAAAATGTTAAAAGAGTTAGAATTGACATATGAGAAGATATATGCATGTATGAATGATTGTATATTATTTTGGGGTGAGCATGAGAATAAGGATACATGTCCGGTGTGCAAGAAGCCTAGATACAAGTATGATGGGATGAATAAAAAAAGAATGCTCAGAAAATTCTTCAATATATTCCTTTGAAGCCCAGACTTAAGCGGTTGTTTATTGCAAAACATACAACAAAAGATATGAGATGACATAAAGAAAAATGGGTTGCAATTGATGGTGTATTAAGGCATCCAGCAGATAGTGAATCACGGAAAGAATTTGACATATCACATAAAATATTTGCTAGTGATCCATGAAATATTCGCTTAGGGTTGGCTATAGACAGTTTTAATCCATTTGAAAATATGTCAAATGCTTATAGTATGTGGCATGTTATACTTGTAAATTATAATTTGCCACCATTGAAAATGATGAAGCCATCATACTTGATTATGTATCTTTTAATTCCTCAGCCTAAATCACCTGGGAAAGAGATAGATGTATACTTATGACCTTTGATCAATGAACTGATGGAGCTATGGGATGATGGGGTGGCAGTATATGATGCATCGACTAAACAAGTATTTTGATTACATGCTGCTATGATGTGGATCATTCATGACTTTCCAGCATATGGAATAGTATATGGATGGAGCACAAAGGGTTATAAAGCATGTCCAGTATGTGTAGTTGAAACTAAATCTCAAAGATTATGGAGTAAAATATGCTATACATGCCACCGTCGATTCTCAAATGTGCAACACCCATGGCGCAGAAATAAAAATTTCAATGGAAAGATTGAATAAGAAGGACCACCATGAAGATTTAGTGGTTATAAAATTTTAGCACAGTTAGATACATTACCCCAGGTGACATTCAGTAAGCATCCTACATTAAGAAAAAACCAGCAACGATCTTTGGATGATACAAATAGAGTAAAGAAGTCTATATTTTTTGAGTTATATTGGCCAAATTTAAAGTTGAGAACAATTTCGATGTGATGCACATTGAAAAAATCATTTATGATGCTTTGATTGGCACAGTATTTAATATAGATGAAAAGCCAAAGGATACATTTAAAGCAAGGTTAGACTTGCTTGATATGGGGATTAGAAGTGAATTACATGTAAAGAAAGTTGGAGATAAATTTAGTAATCCATATGCAAGTTTCACGCTAACATTGGAAGAAAGACGTGCATTTCATCAATTTTAAAATTTGTGAAGTTTCTTGATGGATATGCTGCTAATATATCTAGATATGTGAATGTAGATGATGGAAATTTACATGGATTAAAATCACATGATTGTCATGTCTTGTTGCAAAGAATACTTCCAGCTACTATACGTAAATTTTTCCCAAAAGATATATGTGGCACACTAATTGAGTTATGTGATTTTTTTTCAAAAAGATAACTGCAAGATTTTTACATATAGCGGACTTATATAAAATGGAGGAGGAAATAGTCTTCATAGTGTGTAAGATGGAAAGAATATTTCCTCTAGTATTTTTTGATATTATGGTTCATTTGGTAGTTCGTTTACCCCGTGAAGTTGTTGGAAATGGGGATAGTGGGGATGTGGGAACATGGCCCACGTTCCCCACTACTCATAATGGAAAAGTCCATTATGCCCTTGGTTTATTTCCCTATATAAAGGGGGTGCGGCCAAGAGATCATTAGTGGGTTGGAGACAAGAGTAAGTGAGGAGAATATTCAAGGCGGTGGGATTTGATTTATGGACTTGCGGAGGGCTTTCCGATCCTGTGATCACTCTTCCAACAGCGAGTTTCGCCATTGCCGATTGCGGATCTACGGGAGATCGCTATAAGTTTTTACCGCTTTAATTTAATTCCTCTTTTCATGCATTTAGAATTATCTACATTGGTATCAGAGCTGTGTTAGCTCTAAATGCATGATAAAGTCCTAAATCCTTATCTCTGCATTGAATCAAAATTATGGCTTGGTTCTGTTCATTTTTGTTGGGCAAAATCATAACTGAGTCGTGATCAGCGATTATCATCGTTGCCCTGAACGGAGTTTGTCTTCGTCTAGTTTTACCGTAGCCAAGTGAAATCGTGACACCGTATGCCTCGAGGAACATCCACGGAGTTTATCTCCGATGATGGATGGCGGCAACGATCCAAGTCTGGCGATAACATCAAGGTTGGCCGGCGGAGTGCTCATGGACACCTCTGCGACCCATGTTCGTCGCGGGCAAGGTGGCGTGCACGACGTGCGCAGCGTGCATGCAGAAGATTGAGGTGGCCTCTTGCAGTTTCTGCCCAGCGTTTGTCGCTCTGAGGCTGGCTGTTGCGGGTGAGACGGTGTGTGGCATGGTCGGTGTGCGGTATGTAGCATGCAACGTGCAGCGTGCAACGTGGAATCGTGCAACAAAAAAAAATGGAAAAGATAAATATCAAGTTTATGTTTTGACTTTTTCAAATTAAAAACGAACTTTGATATGTTCATAGAATGAGGTGGAAGGAAATAGGATTAAGTTTTTTTTAAAAAAAAACAAAAGATTGCATAAAATAATTTAAAATTTCTCATTAATTCATGCATGGTTTAAATGTGTACATGCATGTTTAATTATTTTTATTTAATGCAATTAATTTTATTTGCATGCGTTAATTAATTAAAAATTACTTTCAATTAATTCACCATTTATGATAAATGGTCTAGAGTAATTTTGGTCCATTTAGATCCGGTTCAAGTTTAAATCATTAGTTGGTTTAACCGAACCAATTTGATCTAAACCTGAAATCAATTTGGGTTGATTAATTGGACTTGGACCAAATATGATCAAATGACCAGATTTATTCTAATGGGTCAGATTTGATCAAAATAATTAGATTTGTTCTAATTAGTCGGACTTAAATCAATGGCATTGGTTTGATCAAACGGACTTGAGTTTGATCAATAAGTCTGAAATTGGTAGAAATGGACTTAGATTAAAAGTAACAGAACATAGGTATAAAAATCTCTGTCAAATTAGATTAGTTCTAATTAAGAACAATGGATCGAGCCTAGGATCTGGATCCCTAATCAACCGATCCAATGGGTCTGACCAATTAGATTAGCTCTAATTGTCGACTTGAACTCCTGAAAATCGAGAAGATTTGTTTTTCTTGATTTATTATGTTGGTACTATGCTTGTATAAATTGAAATAAATCGGTTTTGTACTGGTTAGTCGGTTTTGTACTGACTTATTTATTTTCAATTTTTCAGATGGCACAGATGATTACCACATTGACTCGTCGTGAAGTGCGATGAAATCATCTCAGGGAGGAAATTCAGGAGATAGAGTATAACTCTACTTATGGAGTCGATGGACACATTGGACGGCTTGATGATCTGTTTTGGAAACTTGAGCGAGAAGAGTTTCCAGTCCTGGACAGTTATATGATATGGACTTTGATGCGTTCATTGGCAGAAAATCCAAAGATGATAGCAGACTATATTTGGGGGTGTCATCAAGGACGTGTCACATATTCTGTATTATGTGAGGAGATGCTTCATCATATGACTGAAGAGCATCCGGAAGAGTTCGAAGAGGACTCGGAAATGATCGAGGAGGAACCAGAAGAGGATCCAATTGTGGATCCAATAGAGAACCTTGAAGTTGTCCTGCCTGTGATTACCCCAAATGAGTCTACGCTGAGAGGGATTATTTTAGCCACTGCACTAGTGTCTATCCTAGTGGGAGTGGTAGTTGCCTATCTAGTTTACTAAAGTTCTGTTATTGTGATTGTCGTTTTGTATGAACAATATGTTAGTCCAGTTCATTCATGTCAGTTAGTTATATGTTAACAATTTGCAGCATAATTTTATGTTAATGATGTGTTCATTTATTTATGTTGTTTGCTTGACATGATGAATGATTAGTTCATGAAGTATTAAATGATTAGTTCATTTAATTAAAAAAACATGATATATTAAATGATTAGTTCATTTAATTAAAGAATTCATGATATTATAAATGATTAGTTCATTTGTTGGGATGTATGTAATAGAATTAATTAATATTAATTTGATTGGTCATACGGATGATGAGTGAAAACATAGTTGTCAATTTATTTTGTAAACCAACTCAAAGTAATATTAAGTCAATCATAAATTACATACATATAATATACACTGAATACTAAATAATGCGTTTATTTATGATAGATTATGGCAACCAAAAACATAATAGCTGAACTCAACAAAGGTGAAAAACTAAATGAGGATAACTACAAGATCTGTCACCTCAGGATACAATATATACTTGAGGAACAAGAAGTTCTAGAGGCTGTAAATCAGGATATGAAAGTACTTGTAGATGGTCCCACTGCACAACACAGACGAGATCTTGATGCCTATAAGACATGGAAGAAAAAGGACTCCACTACAAAGGGTATATTGATTAGTTCAATGGTAGACGACCTAGCTTTTGAGTATGAGTCATATCTTATGGCTCATGCAGTCTGGGTAGCCCTTAAAGAAAAATACAGTGGAGTAAGTCTGAGCAAGCTTCGACAGCTGACAATCAAGTTTGACAACTACAAAAAGCGTCCGAATGTATCAATGGTTCAACACCTCAGGGAGATGTCGAACATGATTCGGGAGCTTAAAACTGCTGGTCATGAGTTGACTGATGAACAACAGGTTCAAGCAATTATTCGTTCACTTCCAGATTCTTGGGAGACCATGAACAAACCCTAACTCATAGTGAGAGTATTAAGACTTTCACTGACGTCTCACGCCATGTAGAATTAGAGGCGGAGAGAGTTGAATCCGCAAGGATTTCTTGACAAGCCTATACGGTTGTAGGTTCTGCTGGATCATATGGATCCTAGAAAAAGAAATGGTTCAAGAAAGGGAAGGGAAAGAAGAGGGAAGTTGCTAGTGTGGGACAGGGCCCAATCAAGAAGATAGTCAAGAACACTGAAAAAAAAACCTAAAAACAAGTTAACTTGTTTTAACTATGGAAAAAAGGGCCACTTTGCTCAGGATGAAGTGAGCTGAAAAAGGTAAATCCAAGTGTGTCTTCTTTTCAAGAGCATTTTGTTGCTAGTTCAGTGTTGTTAGATGATTCTTATTCTTTGTGGATTATAGATTCGGGAGCAACCAACCATGTAGCTCGGGAACGAGTTACATTTGTTGAGTTCCGTTGGGTACCAGCTGGCAACAAGTGGATCTATGTGGGAAACAATGCAACAGTTGAAGTCAAAGGAGTTGTCACTTGCAAACTCAACCTCCGTGGTGGTAGAGTTTTGTTTCTACATGATGTCCTGTATGCTCCTGAAAGTCGACGGAATCTTGTTTCCGTAACATGTCTTCTTGATTTAGGGTATTGTATTAATTTTTACAGTCGATCTGTTGAACTTAAAATTGACTCAATGTCAATCAGACATGATATTTTAACAAATGGTTTTATGGTTCTTGATGTAGAACCAGATGTCAATTATGCTATTGATGGTTGTTTTTCAAACATTGCTTTAACTAGTGATGCAGATATAACTGATGAGGTTTGGCATGGTAGATTAGGACACATAGGACAAGAACGTATGAATTAGTTGGCTAGAGATAGTCTATTGGGCACTCGGGCTAAGATTCAATTGTCTATATGTGAGCATTGTCTTGCTGGAAAAGTAACTAAGAAACCATTTGGTAAGGCTATAAGATCTTAATCAACATTGCAGTTAATTCATTCGGATATTTGCGGTTCAATGAATGTGAAGGCTAGACATGGAGCTTCCTATTTCATTATATTTATTGATGATTTCTCTAGCTTCGGTCATGTGTATTTTATTTCTCACAAATCTGAAGCATTAGATTGCTTCATTCATTATATGAACGAAGTTGAGAATCAAATGGAACGTAAAGTTAAGACTTTACACACTGACCATGGAGGGGAGTATTTGTCTGATATGTTCAAGACAATATGTAATGATAGAGGGATTATTAGACAGCTGACAATCCCTGGAACTCCACAGCAAAATGAGGTAGTTGAAAGAAGAAATAGGACTCTTCTTAAAATGGTTATGTCTATGATGACACAAGCTAATTTGCCGATCTCCTATTGGGGAGATGCATTATTAACTGCAACCTATATACTTAACAAAGTGCCTTCAAAGTCAGTTCCATCTACCCCATATGAACGTTGGATAGGCAGAAAACCAGATTTAAGTAATCTGAGACCCTGGGGGTCAGCTGCTTATGTTCATGATAGTTCTCACAAGTATGAAAAACTAGGGCCGAGGGGTAAGAAATGTATCTTGATAAGATATCATGAGACCTCCAAAGGTTATGTTTTCATAGGTGAGCAACTAGATGGAACCATCTCCGAAATAGACTCGAGAGATGCGACTTTTCTCGAAACAAAGTTCCCAATCAGAGGTGATTTTGATAAAAATGTTCCTCTATTTGTGGAGGATGAGATATTATCAACAAGAGAGGTGTCAAAAGGGATACCTGAGTCTAGTCAACCGAGTGGGAGTGATATGCCGAGTCATGAGTTGACTTCTTAATAGCCCAACTTACGGAGAAGTGTTTGTAAGATCAAACCTAAGAAGAGGTTTGATATTGAGAATGAGGCATTGGTTACACTTTCAATTGACGATGACGAACCTCAATCCATTGAGGAAGCATTGGGATGTAGAGCTAGAGAAAAATGGGAAGCTGCAATGGTTGAAGAGATGGAGTCCATGATTCAAAATCACGTTTGAGACTTAGTCGATCTTCCTCCGGGCCGAAGGGCTATTGGGAATAAGTGGATTCTCAAAATAAAGAGGAAAGCAGATGGATCAATTAACAAATACAAAGCTCGTTTAGTTGCAAAAGGATATACCCAAATGGAGGGTATTGACTTTGAAGGGACATTTTCTCCCGTAGTGAAATTTGTGTCAATACGAGTTATTTTGGCCTTTGTGGCACATTATGACTTGGAATTACATCAAATGGATGTAAAAACCGCTTTCCTTAATGGTGATCTTGACAAAGAAATCTATATGGTTCAGCCAGAAGGTTTCATTGCTGAAAGCCAAGAGCAGAAAGTATGTAGACTTAGAAAGTCTATATATGGGCTAAAGCAAACATTGAGACAATGGAACATAAGATTTAACGAAGTCGTTTTATCTTATGGTTTTGAGATGATCAATGAGGATCATTGTGTTTTCCTGAAAAGGGAAAAATGAAAGTATATTATTTTATCATTATATGTTGATGATATGCTGATAGCTGGAAATGACATAGGATATGTGAATGAAGTCAAGAAGTGGCTGTCATCACAATTTGATACAACAGATATGGGAGAAGCTGAATACATCTTAGGGGTGAAGATTATAAGAGATCGTTCTAAAAGACTTTTGGGTCTGTCATAAGAGTCTTATATAAATAAGATGTTACATCATTTCAGCATGTCTAATTGCCACATAGAACATACACCTATTGTGAAAGGTACTGTTTTGAGCAAGAGTATGTGTCCTAAAACTCTAGAGGAAATAGCTTAGATGAATAAAAAACCATATGTCAGTGCTATTGGTAGTTTGATATACACTATGTTGTGTACGCGTCCCGATATCAGCTATGTTGTGGGCTTGGTCAGTCGCTTCCAATCAAACACAGGACCGAGACACTGGAAGGCGGTAAAAAGGATATTCGGATATCTGAAGGCGACAACAGATTATTGTTTCTGTTTTCAAGGATCATATATGAAACTGAAAGGTTATTCAGATGCAGATTGGGCTGGATACCTGGATGACAGAAAATCCACATCAGGCTATGCATTCTTGCTGAATGGTGGCGCCATCTCCTAGAACAGCAAGAAACAAGCTTGTGTAGCTTTGTCGACTATGGATGCTGAATATGTGACATGTTCAGCAGCTGTGCAAGAAGCAGTCTGGTTGAGAAGGTTTCTAAAGCATCTGAAAATTGCTGATGATAGTGGGAGTCCAGTAACTGTCTACTGTGACAATCAAGCTGTAATAGCTTTTTCCAAGGATCCCAATTATCATAGCAAAGGCAAGCATATAGAAATTAAATATAATTTTGTGAGGGATCTTGTGGCTAAAAGAAAAGTCATTCTTGAGTATGCCCCTACAAGTGTTATGCTTGCAGATCCTTTTACTAAGTCAATCACTAAAGAATCATTTAAAGAACATGTAAAGTCTTTGAGACTTCATAGAATGTAACAATATTGAAATAACAATCAGACTCTGTGTTATGATTGTGTCATTTGCCATAATTTATTCAGTATATATGTTGTATTTGTTACATTCATATAAGATCTCGGTGAGCATGTTGGCAGGTGGAGATTGCTCCACTCACATGGACAATCATCTCTGTTTGTTAATTACAAATATGGGTAAGACCATTACTTATGGAATAGCTTATGTAGCTGAAATTAGAGACCGATCCATAAGTTGAGGTCGCCTTGATAATTGTATCAAGATGAGATCATTTATGTGTTAATAATGATCGAAGTAAATGAACTCACCATTTACTGAACCAGTTGAAAGCCAGATTAGAATTCATATGTTGAATTCAGGATTAGACATTAGGTATGTCTAGATCAAAATCTGTACGATGTTAAATTTGAAGACAACATGCACTCTTTTTAGTAAAGAGAATAACATCATAGCATGTGATTCATACCACATGTGCTATTGCGACAATAAAGGTAGTAGGAGAATGGATCCATGTTTCTCTACTATGTGAGACCTTTGAGATTATATGTTAATCTCAGTTTTTTCCTTAGTGACTATTTAGCTGTTTACTTGAAGTTTTAATCAGTGTCTGCTACTTTAGCGTGTATCCTATGGCTATAGATGATTCGGTCTATGGAGCATAACTAGGAAAACGACTGATTAAAATGAATAGATTCTAGATAAAAAGAAAGATTAAATATATTTACATCTTTTATTGTTATTCACTGGTCGACTCATTTCTGTTATATATAGAAATGAATGTGAATATTAGATATAGAACATGCTCTTGACATAATGATCATTATAAGGGATTAGAGATGTTCATATCGATGTAAATGGAAATTATTTAATCTGGGTAAATAGCAAGACATGGATATCTTCAAGATAACGGTTGTGTGCCACTTAAAGAATGGATGGATCCTGGATAAAGGCTATGTGCCACCAGGAAAGAGGCTATGTGCCATGAAGAGTGTGTTTCTAATTTATTTGGGCAGCTAAGTAAAGTGTAACAACTTTCTTAGCATTGATTGCTCAAGGAGCGGCTAAGTCAAGGTATAACAATCTTCTTAGCAACTATCGCTCAGTGTGCTTGCTGTCGCACGAACCATTTTCTCTAAGTATGGATTGGATGTTCTCATATGGTCTATATGACCAAACTTTCTAATAGTCTATGTGACTTATTAAGTCTTTGTGACTTACCAGAATGAACTAGTCTTAGTGACTTACCTTGGACGAGTGGGAGATGTTGGAAATGGGGATACTGGGGATGTGGCAACATAGCCCACGTTCCC
Organism: Zingiber officinale; assembly: GCF_018446385.1. Classification (NCBI taxonomy): domain Eukaryota; kingdom Viridiplantae; phylum Streptophyta; class Magnoliopsida; order Zingiberales; family Zingiberaceae; genus Zingiber; species Zingiber officinale. The sequence continues at coordinate 107,739,586 of NC_056002.1, forward strand.
CACTACTCAAAATGGAAAAGTCCATTATGCCCTTGGTTTATTTCCCTATATAAAGGGGGTGCGTCCAAGAGATCATTAGTGGGTTGGAGACGAGAGTAAGCGAGGAGAATATTCAAGGCGGTGGGATTTGGTTTGTGGACTTGCGGAGGGCTTTCCGATCCTGTGATCGCTCTTCCGACAGCGAGTTTCGCCATTGCCGATTGCGGATCTACAGGAGATCGCTATAAGTTTTTGCCGCTTTAATTTAATTCCTCTTTTCATGCATTTAGAATTATCTACAGAAGCTATGTTAGTTGGACCTATTTCGTCATGATGGATGTATCCTTTTGAACAATATTTATGCAGACTAAAAAAATATATTCGTAATAAAGCAATACCTGAAGGATCTATTGCAGAGGGGTATATTATAAATGAGGCATTAACTTTCAGTTCTTTATAAACGAGTCAAATTGAGACAAGATTTAGTAGGCCAGAATGAAACAAAGATATTCAACCAATAACATGCAATTTAAGTGTTTTCTCACAACAAGCAAGAGTGTTTGGCAACCAACATAATATGAAATTACCTTTGACTTTGTATAAAAAAGTATATTGGTATATTGTCAACAATTATAAAGAAGTTGACTAATATAGAAAGTAAGTTTTTACATTATGTAATTTTATTGTTTATATTTCATTATAAAATTATAACTTAAATATTTATTTATGTAGTGAACATCTACAACTTCTATCACATAAAGTTCATTCACCCGTTCGGGATATATTAGAGGACTTGGAAGTGAGCTAAAGCCAGTTAGGTCCACTTCTTCATATGTCATCTCCTTAACCAGATCAACTAACACCGCATTACGTGAAAAACTTGAATCCACCTAAGAAGAGTTAGTAAACACCAAAGTTCAATTAGCAAGCACTCAAGATGAGTTAGCATCAATGAAATCAAGACAAGATATATTTGAACAAATTCTTAACCCATTGACACTTGGAGCATTAGATTCCTTGATCCATGATTCATCTTCGGTTCCATCTCCTCCTCGTTCTTAGACTTGCCTATCATCTGATTAACCTTGATCTATTAAAACTTTGTATCTTATGTTTAACATGCGATCAACTTTGATCTACAAGATCTTCGTGATTGCCAAATATATGGTCTTATTTGACCTGTTTAGACTTTCCATCCCATGTTTAATATCTGATTAATCTTAATTTGTCAGAATTTTATATTTATCTAACATCCGATCTCGCTCTTAATCTATTTAAACTTCTTTTCTTACCCATAAAATCAGGTCTTTCATGACCTATCAGAACTTTCAATGTTGCCAAGGATCCTCTTGTGTTTTTTATGCATCCATTTGTTGATATTCTTTAGTGTTAATATAGGACGATTGATTTTCATCCAATGTTCGATATATATGCTCTCATATGTATTTACTATACTGGCGTTTAAAAAAACACGCACTTCAGCTTGTCTAAAATTCACTACTACTTAAATCACAATCATCAATTTTCAATAATTTTTATTTTATCGTTGGTTAATAACTGTTTATGTATACTTTATTGATATGAACGGATAGAAATATACGAGTCCCATTTCCAATGGCGTGCCCATCTTTGAATATTTGGATCGATCAAAAAATATCTTCTAGATTACACAACTTTTGTCGTAAAAATATTGGATAAAATATTTAGAGAAGGGGACTATAAATTCACCATGATTATGACTTACTGTCAACCAAATAATGTGGATGAGTTGGCAGAATAACGTTCCGTAAAAATTAGGTCAATATTATATATATTTTTTTAATATTTGCCGATTAATGGTAGAGAACTTAAAGTGAAGTGGCATATATTTATTGGCTAGTTTTGTCCTACTCTACAAATAAATGATAAATTATTTACCTGGATTATCGACCGCACAACCACTTGGTATAATTTCGAATGCTTTAATTTTAATAAATAAAATTACCACCATCTCTTCTATAAATAGATGGGAATTGCATGATACTCTAAACAAGCAATCACTTGACTGAAGTGAGTGATATCCGTAGCTTAACCATGGCTTCCCTTGTCATGCTCTCTGCTGCTCTCCTCCTCGGCCTCTTCCTGCCTTCCTCCATGGCCAACAACGTTCTCTTTGGTGGTGACAGGCTGAACACCGGCGAATCCCTCAGAGAAAGGAACTTTAAATTCACCATGATGTCCGACGACTGCACCCTGGTGCTGAACGACAACGACCAGACCGTGTGGTCCTCCCCCACCAACGGCCTAGGCAACAACTGCTTCGCCCACTTGCAGACCAACGGCAACCTCGTCATCCGCAACGACAATGACCAGGTTGTTTGGTCGAGCAACACCGCCGGCGAGGAGGACAACTACATCCTCGTCCTGCAGAAAGACGGCAGCGTCGTCATCTTCGGCCGCTCTATATGGTCCATCCCCCCCGGTTCCAACACCGCCACTTCCAAAGGCGCCGTGATCGTCAAAAGGGGCCGCAGCGATGAATCCACGAACATTCTCTATGGAGGTCACAAGCTGCGCACCGACGAATCCCTCAAAGAAGGGGACTATACCTTCGTCATGCAGTCCGACTGCAACCTGGTGCTGTACGACGACAACAACAACCAGGTCATGTGGTCCTCCGAAACCAACAACCTAGGTAGCAGGTGCTTCGCCCGCATGCAGACCGACGGCAACTTAGTCATCTTCGAGGGTATTAACTTCAACCAAATTTGGGATAGCAAAACCCGCGGCCCGGAGGGCAAGTACATCCTCGTCCTGCAGCGCGACGGCCACGTCGTCATCTACGGCAGCCCTATATTTACGATCCCCAACGATGAACCCACGAACAGGAAGATCGCCATGACTAAAAAATAGTTGCCTTCACCACGAACGATGCATGGGTAGCTATTAAATAAAAGCGAATAAATTGAAGCGAGGCATAAATAATAATTTGCTAGCTACATGGTGACATAGCACGTAGCCTCGTTGTTCTGGTGTACGTACCTACTGTTCAGTTGGTGTGAGTCGATCACCTTAATTATCTATCTGCTCTGCCTTTTTTAGTTGAATTGCATTGAAAAAAGAAAAAAAATAATTAATTAAAGAAATCTAATAGCACACATATATAAATTGAAAAAATAAAATTAAAAGGTAGAATCTAATTAACCAAATCCAGCTTTGATAATATGAAACAATCTATGATTTGTTGGATTTTTTTCATTGTGTCAATTGGATTTTTTTATTATTTTCTATGAGAACCTGAGATGTGTTTCGGCGCCAATCAATTAAAGTTAGAAACAATGATTGTGTGATTGTTCTTGCTACTGGTTTATGCGATTTTGATTTCATTCATAGAATTGATTTCATTGTTACATGTGAAATCTTCTCAGTTTAAATTGGGGTTTTTATGAAATTCCCAATCAGTATGATCTATTGATTGTTTCATACAACAATTTTGTTGTATCTTTGTCATAAGGAATTGTAATGATTTTGTATCCAACTAGGGAATGCTATGGGTATTTATTGATAAAGTCATATCGTGAAAGAAACATTGGAGTCAATACTAAAGTATGTACCCATTTTAAGATTATTTGTTGGATATAAATTAAGCTTTATTAAATTATGATTAAGTAATACAATAGTTACTTTACCCCACAGGGAAGTAGTTATTTTTGTTGCTTAATTAGGATGAGGTGATAAATAAAATCTTAAAATAATTATCCTAGGCCCACAGGTATCAATTTTATTTTGGTTTATTTGTCAGCCTTATCATAAAGTTTGAGACAAAGATTATATTTTATAAACTTGTAATTAAATAATAAGGTAAGTACTTTACCCCACAGGAAGGTATTTATTTTCTTATTTAATTAGAATAAGGTGGTCAATTGAGTGTCAAAGTGCTATTCCTAAGCCCGCAGGTGTGGAACTAGTATTTTGATGACTTGTCTTACTAGCCTTATTATAAAGGGTTTGTATATTCAATGCTAGTTTTTAACCTATTAAAGTATGAATTTACTAACACATTTGGAGTTAATATCATTGATGTATGTTTTCTTGGTTAATGCAGTTCCTACTACACTTTATAATGATCCTTCTCGTATTCCAATGTTGTCGGGTGACAACTTTTCGGACTGGAAAGAAAAAGTTCTCTTAACATTAGGGTGTATGGATCTCGATTTGGCGCTTCGTGTGGATGAGCCTCAACATCCCACGGAATCAAGTAGCGCTGGTGAGAAAGCATCATATGAGAGGTGGGAGCGATCTAATTGCTTGAGTTTGATGCTTATTAAGTCTCATGTATGTAAAAGTATTAGAGGTTCCATTCCTGATTGCGAGAAAGTTGCAGATTTTATGAAAGCTATTGAGGAACAATTTGTAAAATCTGATAAGGCATTGGCTAGCACCCTAATGAAAAGACTCTCTGGCATGAAGTATGATCATGCAAAAAGTGTACGAGAGCATATAATGGAAATGCGGGACATTGCTGCTCAATTGAAGTCCCTTGAGATCGAGATTTCTGAGTCATTCTTAGTGCATTTCATTCTGAATTCTCTCCCTATAGAATACACTCCTTTTAAGATATCATACAACACAGAAAGAAAAATGGTCAGTAAATGAATTATTAACCATGTGTGTTCAGGAGGAGGAGAGAATGAAACATGAAAAACTAGAGACGGTGCATCTAGTAAATCATGATAAAAGAAATGCCAAAAGGTTTAAAAGTGGTCTAGAGAAGAAAAAAATTGTTGTTGTGCCAATGAAGAAAAATGGCAATAAGGGAGCATGTTTTTTCTGCAAGAAAAAGGGACACATAAAGAAAGACTGCTCTAAGTTTAAGGCATGGCTTGAAAAGAAAGGTATTCTCATATCTCTTGTGTGTCATGAATCTTTTTTCATTGATGTTCCAAGTAATACTTGGTGGATAGATTCTGGTTCAACTATTCACATAGCTAATACCATGCAGGGCTTTCTAGATCAAAGGAAGCCGATGACAAGTGAAGGTTATATCTATTCAGGAAATCGGAAACCTTCACAAGTTGAAACTATGGGGACCTGTCGACTAATTTTAAAATCTGGATTTGTTTTAGACTTGGAAAATGTTTTCTATGTTCCAACCTTTTCAAGAAATTTGATTTCTGTTTCTAGACTTCATCAGATTGGTTACAATTTTCATTTTGTGAAAAGAACTATATTTAATCTTTTCTGGGATAATAAAATAGTTGGTACTGGTTTAAATTTTGATGGATTATATAAAATTGATTTGGACCCTACTTGTCACACTCCGGAGGAGTCCCTGTCTGAGAAAATTTCGGCAGCATCTCCCCTGTACGGCGGACAATCTGAAACTTTTCTACATCCTCATATACCTCAGTCACATGCGGCTGGAATAATAACATGTAAATAAACCATCACCACGCAGTTTATATAAATATAAGCAAACCAAAACAGCAATACCATGACTCAAAATCAACCCTACTCAACTACACTCGTAAAGCTCAAATCCGATGAACTTACCTCTTCTGCCGTCCAGGCAGGCATGTAGTAGAATAAATCCAAATCATACCAAAAATCCATCAAACGATAAGAATCCATACAGTATCCATAAGTAAAACAATACAAGACTAAAAACAAAGTCTGATAGCGAAACTAAGACAAAATAACACTCAAGACCAACAGAGGACTAGCACTACGTGCAGATGGGGACTAGCGACTGGAACTGCTCTGGACAGCCTCAACCTGAAAATATCAACAATGGAGGCAGGGTGAGTCCAACACTCAGCAGGTACAACTGATATGCAAAGTAAGAAAATAACACCTAGCACTAATCATGCGTACAGTCTCCTAATGTAATAAAGGTGAATACAAACTGAAGTAAACAGGAGAATACTGTACTAACCAGGATCTGGGTATAAGGACAAACAGTCCGAGAGGTATAGAAATCCTGTATGCATGTCAATCATAGGCATCTAAACAATATGTAGCATATAAATGCAGCAAACACAAACACAAGCAATAAATGCATCATGCATATGATGTCAATGTCATGGTCACCCCTGACACAAGTTAGCCAACTCACAATAGAAGTGGGACCGAGTGGGTAGGACTGTGATGACCGTGCACTCCGCATCACTACTCCTGATGAGTGACCGAGAGAACGGGATGCTGTCGAAGTACATACATACTCCTACCCCAAATCGTAAATGGGGGAGCTCAGTGCTCTCATCTCCCTGTACACTATGACGGGGAGGGATCTCTAACGTGCTACACGCTGCGTCACACTACCCATGAGCGGACCAACGGAGCACCGGAAGAGCAAACTGACGTGCTACCACGCTGCGTCACGCTATCCATAAGCGTCACAACGGAGCACCGAACAGTGATGAAACTGGCGATATGCTCGACAATAATGGAACAATCTATCACACAGCATGCAATTATGCGAATGGTGCATGACACTAAGCATGGTAATATACTGAACCAAATCTATATACATACATGATGTGCACCATAATCAATAAATCATATCAAGAGTTCACAGATCAGATAGGGTATCACACCTAGGTCCTGAACATGGTGAAACATGGTTATATCACTACCCCTAAGCATGTGTAATCAGGTAAGTAATAACATGAGATGCAAAACAAACAAACAACCAAACAGGTAACAGGTATCGGGTAGTGACTAACCGAAACAGTTAAGAAACATAATTGTTGTTATTTGTTAAATTCATTACTATGCATATCAAATGACATAAGTCAAAAGTACCCGCCTCCAATCGAAATGGTCCAGTCCGACAAATCGAGATACTCGTCTCGCGTCAAAGTCCTGTATCCAATAGATATACGATATTTTAGCTAAATTCCTATAAATAGCTAAATAAATTCTTTAACTCTAAATTAGGGCAAAATCCCTAATCAACAATCACATAAACCTAACCCAGAACCCAACTCATACCAAATACAAAACATAACCTAATTTAATATTCCTTGCTGACCTATCAACCAATCCTCTACAAGATGATCAAATTCTTTACCTCAAATCACAGCTGGAGAAGATTCGCTGTTACAGCACAGTAGGCGAAGTTGCTGCCAATAATCCTATCCGGAGCGAGGTGGAGCCGTTGCCTAGCAAGTCAACCCTTCCAAATCAGCACCTAGACAAAACAAATGTCTAATTCACAGTGTGTACATACTCAACCATGCAAGACCAAATCAAGGCTCACCTTGTGGTCTGATCACCTTACTCACTGTCGGCAACTTCACAGCAACCCGAGGCTGAGAATCCAGCGCTGGTCTTGAGGCTAGATTGGCGACTTCTTTCGCTTGGCCACAGATCAGCCCGTGGAAGGCAGTGTGTCACAAAGGGGACAGTGGCACAGAGAACCCGTGTAGGCAGATTGGTTGGCTGCCGGCGCTAGGGAACTCCTCGGAGGGGTAGCCGGCGATGGTGCTAGAGCACGAAGGTCGGCTCTGGCAGAACAGAGGAAAGAAGACCGGCCCGGCGCTAGGGCAGCAAAAGGTGATCGACGTCGGTAGAGAAAAAGAAGAGAAGAAAAAGTGGCGGCGGCGTGGGGATCTCCGCAGCAAAGGGAAGACGAGCACCGATGGCCAGCTAGTGTTGAGAACAGAAGAGGGGAATACAGCCGTGAAGACGGCTAGAACTCACGGTGGCCGGCGGCAAAGACCTAGGGCACAGCAACTGGGGGCGGCAGTGTGCAGCGGTGAAGAGGCTAGGGCAGAGGTGGCTGGCGGTGACTCGTCGGACCAGAGGAGGGGAGAAGGAGATGAAGTAGAAGAAGTGTCGGCACAAGTTTTGTGCACTCGGGGAAGAAGGAAACCGCCATGTGTGCAGTTAGGGCACGGCGTCGGGCGGGGGAAGAAGTGCGGCTCGGTGCGCGAGGGAGAGGGAAAAGGAACGGCGAAAAACAAGAAAAAGAAAAAGGAAAAAGGGAAAAGAAATTAAAACTTTTCCTCAATAAAACAAGGTAGCCTAAACAGGCTTTCCCCGGACCCCGTTTTTATCCCCGTTAACTCGCCTGTACGAGCTCCGAAAAATTTCTGAAAGATTTTCAAAAATTTAGGAAAATTCCCTTGTTAATATTCGCCTATTTTTGGTATTTTACATTCTCCCCCACTAATAAAAATTTGGTCCCCAAATTTCATTATCTACCATCAGCAAGTACTAACAACAGATATAAAGTATAAATGCTGAACGGTAAATTAAATCACATACCTCAAGTAAAAAGATAGGGATATCGAGCTCGGATAGTATCCTCGAGCTCCCAAGTAGCCTTCTCATCCGAATGATGCTGCCATCCGACTTTAACCAGCCGGATAGTCTTGTTCCGCAACTGACGCTTCTTCCGGTCGAGAATCCGTACGAGAACCTCCTCATATGTAATGTCAGGCTAAACTGGAACTGGAATATCTGTCAGCACATGCGTCGGGTCGGGCACGTATCTCTGCAGCATCGATACGTGGAATACATCATGAACGCCTGACAGGGACGGTGGTAGTGTCAGTCGGTAAGCTACCGCTCCGATCCTCTCCAAGATCTCGAAAGGGCCAATGTACCGCGGAGCTAGCTTACCTCTGATGCCAAATCTCTTCACCCCTTTCATGGGTGAAACTCAAAGAAATACATGATCGCCAACAGAGAACTCTAGTGGTCTGCGTCTCCGATCAGCATAACTCTTCTGGCGGTCTTGCGCCTCTGACATCCTCCGTCTGATAGTACGGACCAACTCTGCATCCTGCTGAACTCTATGAGGTCCCAACAACTGGGCCTCTCCAACCTCATCCCAGAGGATGGGTGTCCGACAAGGTCTACCATACAACACCTCAAGCGGTGCCATCTGGATAGCCGAATGAAAGCTGTTGTTGTAAGCAAACTCCAGTAACGGCAGATGGTCCTCCCAACTGCCTCCGAAATCCATAACACATGACCTCAACAGGTCCTCTAAAGTATGAATGGTCCACTCTGACTGTTCATCTGTCTGTGGATGGAAGGCTGTACTGAAACAGAGCTGTATGCCCAAGGCCTGCTGCAAACTCTGCCAGAAACGAGACGTGAACCGTGGATCTCTATCCGAAATGATACTCAACGGAATACCATGTAGTCTGATAATCTCCCGACAATACAGATCTGCCAATCGATCCAGAGGATCAGTCCTCCAGATCGCTAAGAAGTGCGCGGATTTGGTTAATTGATCAACTATTACCCAAATTGCGTCATCGCCTCATCGTGTCCTCGGCAAACCCACCACAAAGTCCATGGTAATGTGATCCCACTTCCACTCAGGAATAAGAATCCGCTGAAGTAATCCTGCAGGTCTCTGATGCTCAGCCTTTACCTGCTGACAAACAAGACATCTAGCTACGAAATCCGCGATGTCTTTCTTCATGTCGTTCCACCAATAGGAACGCCTCAAGTCTCGATACATATGGGTCCCGCCTGGATGGATCGCAAATCGAGAACGGTGTGCCTCCTGGAGTAGCTCCTGTAAGATCGGATGAGACTGAGGTACGCACAATCTGCCTCAGAAGTATATAATACCCTCCTCGTCTCGTGTAAATTCGGTCTGCTGCCCGAAAGCTATCTGACTGCTAATGAACTGTAAATGCTGATCGCCAGCCTGAGCCTCTCGGATCTTCATCCTGATCGACGACCGAGCAACCATAGTAACAAGAATACCCTGCTCTGTCTGTCCCTGCTCCTCAAGGTCTAACTCAGAGAAACCCTGAATCAAGTCCGTGACTGAAGTCCGGTGGCAAGCCAAAGTCCCTCTGGACTTCCTGCTGAGTGCATCTGCAACCACATTAGCTTTCCCCGGGTGGTAACTAATGGTACAATCGTAGTCCTTCAGGAACTCCATCTATCTCCTCTGTCGGAGATTAAGCTCCTTCTGGGTAAAAATGTATTTGAGACTCTTATGATCAGTGAGAATCTCAAATGTAATGCCGTACAGATGATGACGCCAAATCTTCAAAGCATAAATGATGGCGGCTAACTCCAGGTCATGAACTGGGTAGTTCTTCTACATGATACTGTTGGTATTAAGCGAAATGTCATCAATGAAGAATCTTCTAAATTGTGGCATAAAAGGTTGGGACATATCTCCATTGAGAGAATAAAAAAACTTGTTCATGATGGTTTGTTGAACAACCTTGACTTTACTGATTTTGGTACTTGTGTGGATTGCATTAAGGGTAAGCAAACCAACAAGAACAATAAAGGTGCCACTAGGAGTACGGAGATTCTTGAGATCATACACACTGATATTTGTGGACCATTCTCTACCCCTTGTTTGAATGGTCAAAGATATTTTATCTTATTTATAGATGACCATTCCAGATTCATGTATCTCTATCTTCTACACAATAAATTAGAAGCATTAAATGCTTTTAAAAATTTTAAAGCAGAAGTAGAGAAACAAAAGGGTAAAAAGATTAAGATCGTTAGATCTGATCGAGGTGGAGAATATTATGGTAGGTACACAAATTTGGGACAACAAAAGGGTCCGTTTGCTTTATTTCTTCAAGAGGAAGGCATTATTGCACAATATACAATGCCTGACACACCTCAACAAAATGGTGCGGCTGAAAGAAGAAATCGGACCCTTATGGATATGGTGAGAAGCATGATAAGTAATTCTAATCTACCTATTAGTTTATGGAGTGAAGCCTTAAAAACTGCTGTGTATGTCTTAAATAGAGTTCCTTCTAAGGCTATTCCTAAAACTCCCTTTGAATTATGGAATGGTTGGAAACCTAGTTTGAGACATTTACACATATGGGGTTGTCCTGCTGAAGTACGAATCTATAATCCGAATCTAAACAAATTGGATCCGAGGACAATTAGCAGTTATTTTATTGGCTATCCAGTTAACTCCAAGGGATTTAGATTTTACTGCCCCTCAAATACACTAATGATAGTTGAATCAAGAAATGCTAAATTCCTTGAGGATTATGAGCTTAGTGGGAGTTATCCTCATGCATTACAAATTGAGGAAACAACATATCCTATTGAAAGACCACTTAACTTGGATCAATTGATTGGTTTTCAAGATACTCAACTAAATAGTGTTGAAGAACAACCAATTCAAGAACAATCCCATGAAGAAAATGTTTCTGTTGAACCCATTGTTCAACAAGAAAGGGATGTAAGAAGATCCACAAGGGTAAGAAAATCAGCTATCTCTAGTGATTATTTGGTCTATTTGCAAGAGTCAAGTTTAGATCTTCGAGATGATCCTAGTTGCTTTTCACAAGCCATGGATAGTGTAAATTCGAGCCTTTGGTATGAAGCCATGCAGGATGAGATGAAATCTATGCTCAATAATTAAGTTTGGGAACTCGTTGAATTACCAGAAGGGTCTACAGCTATTGGTTGTAAATGGGTTTTTAAAACCAAAAAAGACTCATCTAGTAATGATGAACGATATAAGGCCAGACTTGTTGCAAAAGGTTTCACTCAAAAGGAAGGTATTGATTATCATGAAACCTTCTCTCCATTTTCAAAGAAGGATTCATTGAGGATAATCATGGCTTTAGTGGCTCATTTTGATATAGAATTACACCAAAAGGATGTGAAAACAACATTTTTTAATGGAAATCTTGAGGAAGAAGTGTACATGACTCAACCTGAGGGTTTTGTTGCTAGTGATAAAAGTCATTTGGTTTGCAAGTTAAGGAAATCTATATATGGATTAAAACAAGCCTCACGTCAGTGGTATATAAAATTTCATGATATTATAACCTTTTATGGTTTTGTGGAAAACATCGTTGATGAATGTATATACCTTAAGGTGAGTGGGAGCAGATATATGTTTTTAATTCTATATGTAGACGACATTTTGCTTGCAAGCAATGACTTAGGATTGCTATATATGACTAAGGAATTTCTCTCTAAAAATTTTGAAATGAAAGATTTAGGTGAAGCCTCTTATGTCATTGGCATAGAGATTTACAAAGATAGATCTTTAAAGACATTGGGATTATCTCAAAAGGTTTACATTGAAAAAATTTTAGAGAGATTCAGGATGAGCAATTGTTCATCAACCATAGCACCCATTGTTAAAGGGGATGTTTTCTGTCAGAAACAATGTCCAAAGAATGACTTGGAACACGAAGAGATGAAGCGCATACCATATGCATCTGCAGTTGGCAGCTTAATGTATGCACAAGTATGCACAAGACCTGATATTTCGTTTATAGTAGGGATGTTGGGAAGATATCAGAGTAATCCAGGATTAGATCACTGGAAAGCTGCTAAAAAAGTCATGCGATATTTGCAAGGAACCAAGAATTTCAGGCTCACATACAGACATTCTGACAATTTAGAAGTGGTTGGATATCCAGATTCAGATTTTAATGGGTGTGTATACACTAAAAGGTCTATATCTGGACACATTTTTCTCCTTGCTGGAGGTGCCATTTCTTGGAGAAGCATTAAGCAAACCATTTCAGCCTCTTCTACTATGGAGGCAGAATTTATAGCTTGTCATGAAGCTACTGCACAGGCGTTATGGCTAAGGAATTTCATCACAAGTTTGAGGATCATTGATAGTATTTCACGACCATTAAGAATTTACTGTGATAATTCAGCTGCAGTGTTCTTTTCAAGGAACAATAAAAGTGGGAGTGGAAACAGGCACATTGATATTAAGTACTTGGTTGTAAGAGATCGAGTAAAAGAGGGTTCAATTGCCATTGAGCATATAAGTACTAATCTCACGACTGCTGATCCTATGACTAAAGGTTTGACGGCTAAGTCGTATGTGGATCATGTGGAAAGGATGGGATTATTGAGCTCTTTGTGATTTATTTAGTTTCTATTTGAGATGATAAACTGTTGTGCACGTTAAGTTATGTTTTATATTTTACATCTCATTTTGGTTTAGACCTGAATGAATTTAAGTTCAAATAAATATTTGTTCATTTATTAAGTTTGAGTACTTGATTAAGATTTTTCTTAATATTGTAATACATGGAAGGGAGTGTTTGCCGCTTGTATAAAGAACATAACCGTCATGATTCATATTAAGAGAGTTTTAATTGAGTTATAAGGTTAAACCCATGATTTGACATGTCAAATGTTTATGGTCATTTTCGTTTTATTACCTATAAAGAATTTTTAGGCCAAGTGGGAGAATGTTAGACTGGACATTAATATGGCCCAAATATTGAGGTGATAACTAAAGATAATGGGTTATTAGTATTACTCACTTATTTGGGCTTTAAGTCCAACTCGTTCCCTTGATGGTAGGGATATTTTTGGCATTTACTTGCTAGGGTTTTGTGAGTAACTGGGTCCCTAACCTAGCCTCTATATAAAAGCATGTGCCTCCATCAAACAGCGTCGACAATGTTTTTCAGATTGTATAGAGGAGATAGGTTAGAAGATCGTGGTTACAGGAGCAACAAAAGCGACTTCAAGTTCAAGTTTCAGATTTAATCAATATGGCTGGAGGTACATAAATTCCGCTGCCCTTTATTCATTAAGATTAAATCTCGATTACTATTTTACCATCGATTTAACATATATACCTCGTTTTATATTTATAGGGTCGGTACTAGAGGATCGCTAAGGTAGCGAATTTAATTTTTTTATTTTTTTTCTTTTAATATTTATTGTCTCTCACATAGCTTTAATATAAATATATATTTTGTCTATATTATAAATTATTTTATATAAATCAATTTTAATTTAACTCTAACATGAGAGATCATGATCTAAAATACGTGGAAGGTCTAATTTAATTTAACAAATAAATTTTCCAATGTGAGTGTAAATTGTTTTATATATATCTAACTCTTATGAGAATAATAGTGGTAAAGGGGTGTAAAAAAATTAAGTCGTTTGTCAGTCACTCAAGAGTGGTTTGGTTAAAATTCAACTCGAGCTCAAAATTGACCGAGCTTGAGCCAATTTCGAGATGATTTGATTAGAAATCAAGTTGAGCTCAAGCTTAATTATTATTGGCTCAGTGACTCGTCAAACTAAATGAGCCAATTATATATATATATATATATATATATATATATATATATATATATATATATAATATTAATTTATTTATTAAAAATAAGAAAAAAATAAAGCTCATAATTAAATATTGAGTTCGATCTTAACTCAATTCTACCAGCCAACTTGAGCTAGTTTGAACTTGAATTAGTATAAATATAGTCGAGCCGAGTTCAAGCGTAGTCTGACTCGAGTCGAGGTTATTTACAACCCTAAATGGTAGCTTCGATCGTGCCTACACAGGCAATACAGGAACATGACACAAAGAGGTTGCCATGTATGCACTCTCGGATGGGCCCCATTGGCCCTCTTGCGTCACGTTCCTACACTGCCTGTGCAGGTAGGATTGAAACAACCGACAAAGGGAATGTTATGATCATTTACTCTCTTCCTCGACACATTACCCTTAGAAGTGGATACCCACTCTCTTTTAAATATATTTTTAATAAAAATAAGCTTAAATACTACGACTGAGAAAATTATATTGTAGCAGTTATTGGTTAGTAGCTGCTAGCTAAATATATTTGTTGAGTGAACTTTAAGAGGTTATAATTTTTGACGTACATTAAACCATGAGATGCACAATATATCAAATCGAACCTCATTCAGATATCTTCAATTTGATATATTGTGCATTATATGATTAATCCAGAATCAAAAGTTATGATCTCTCAAATTTTACTCAACAAATATATTATAGCAGCTACTAATCAATATTTCTTATGTTATTATAGCTACTACAACACAATTTTCTTTGTTATAGTAGCTACTAACCAGTAGCTGCTACAACATAATTTTTCCTATGTTGTTGTAGTATCTATGAACCAGTAGCTAATACAATAGAGAAAATTATGTTGTCACAGTTATTGGTTAGTAGTTGCTACAATATTGTTAGTTAGAGTCCTAGAGCCAATCATTTGATGATTATTGCATGGACTCATTGTATTATATTCTTCTATATATAAATAAAGGCATTTGTTTTGGTTATTATACTTACTTGTGTTGGTGCCAAATAACTAAGTATAATAGCGTCCTTGAGTAGAAGGTTCTTACCTATATCAATCGATTTGTTGAATCGATAGTGAGATGATATAGGGAACACTACTCTTAATCATTCCTAGTCAAGCATTAACATTTAGGGACAATGTTAATGCGATGAGACTAGCATGTAGGTTAACTCGATGACTTGATCTCACAAGTCATGGATATGGAGATATCAAGTTGACACATGAGTATGCATTGGAGAATGTATACTAAATGACCCGCCATGAGAAAGTATCATGGATCATTATATGAGTGTCATATACTTTCTCATGTGGCTATTAGTATGATTACTAGTCCTTGGACTTGACGTCACCATGGTTCCCTACATAAGGAGTTACGTACTTTGGCTTCGTCAAACGTCACCCGTAACTAGGTGGACTATAAAGGCGATTACTGGGTATGTAACAAATTATACAGAGGGATGTGAGTGATGTAGATGGGATCTATCCCTCCCATATGACGGAAGAGACATCGATATTCTTGATAGGTGCATGGCCATGCCCAAATGAGTCAATATGAGATGTTGAGCTCATTTGATTGAGTGAGTCTACTTGGAGCTCAAGATTTAGATTGATTAGAGGATGACACGGTCTATGCCTCACATTGATCAATCTAGATGTCAAGGATAGAAGGGCACTTGTCATATATTGTGAAGAGTCACAATTAGTAGTCACAAGTGATGTTAGATCTCAACATTCTTATAACTTGGGTATTAATGATGTGTTGCTGGATACCGCTCATTACTTATGCTTCTAAATGAGTTTAGGAGCATTGCCAACGTTATAAGAACCTATAGGCTCACACACAAAGGGAAATTAGATGGAGATTAGGTTCATTTGATGAACCTAAAGGATTAGGTTCATGTGATGACCCAAATTGGATTAAGAGCAATCCAAATTAGGCTAATTGAGTTGGACTCAATTTGGTTCATGTGTTAAGTGAGTCTAATTTGGATTTAGACTCATTTAATTAATTTAATTCAATGAATAGAGATACATTAAATTAAAATTGACTTGAACCAATGGTTAGATTAGATCAACCAAGGGAGAGAAGTGGTAAGTTTGACTTGACTTGAGAGGAAGATGAAGGGTCAAGTTTGACTTGACCATTTGCCACCTCATTGGTGAGTTGCCATTAAGTGGCTAATGGTGATGTGCCACATCATCAAGGCTAGCACATGTGTGTGCCACCTCATGAGGGAGATCAAGAGTTTTTGACTCTTGAAATTCCATGGAGTATATAAACCTTTTCAAAAGGTGGCCGGCCACTTTAGTGGAGTTACAACCTTGAATTGATTTTTCATTCAAGTCATCTTCTTCCTCAAGCTCTTCTCTTCTCTCCCTCTCCTCCCTTGGCCGAACCCTAAAAGGTGCTAGCACACCTTTTGTTTGGTCTCTCCATCTCTTGCTTGGGTGGATACACATAGAGGAGTATCTACTTTGATACTCTCGAGATCCGGCGACGAACCTTGGACGAGCGGGATTGCGAAGGGCTTCGCATCAAGGGTAAAACTCTTATCTTGTAGATCTAAAGTAGATCTAGGCATAGAAAACTCGTACGTGAAATTTTACGTAATTTTATTTCTTTGCACTGATCCGTGGCATGGGGTTTCAGGGTTTTCGCAACGCAAAAAGCGGATTTTGCGGCCCGAAAAACCCAACAGTGGTATCAGAGCCACGTGCGAAGCTCGTACGAGTTTTAATTTGTATTTTTATGAAAATTACAGATCTATAACTTTCTGTGAATTTATGATTTTTATAGTTTTTATGGGTATTTTTCTCGTAGAAGCGAAGCACAAGTGTTTAGACACTTGTAGGCTTCGACTACCGAGAAGATTTTTCCAAAATGGCAAGGTTTCACCCCAAATCATTTTGGGACAGTGGACTAAGGCACTGTAGGATCACTTAGGAACACTCGCGATGGTTATATCGCGGGTAGGGGCGCTTCCCCTGACCCCGCAAGGGACTTCGTTCCGCGATTACGCCCGAAAATCGCTAAACGGGATCGCCGGGAATTTTTACTCATAAAAATTGTACTAAAAATTACAGAAATTTATAGAAATTGCATAATTTAGAATTATATATTATTTTGTGATGGTCATGGCCCAAAAGACCTAATTAGATTGAAAAATTGTGTTGTAATTCATAATATGACCTGCGTGCCATTTTGTGTTTGTGCGTGTTATACTTGATTCGCGACCTGCGCGTCGTGCCTTCCTCTATTTTATATTTCCTGTTGTAAATTAGTTTAGACTCGAATGTAACTCGAGTTTCACTTTTGTAATGTACAAAATGGAGCGGTGGAAGGTCCACTCGAGACGGAGTTACGAGGAGGGCGCAAGCAACACAACGTGGTCAAAGGAAGGAGCTTGAGAAGCTATTGACCTTAGGTTGACTATCCGATCTTCTCATTGGCTTGAGAAGATCGTAGTAGGGTCATGACTAATCACAAAACATTTAATTAATTGCTTGTGTGTGTATATGTGATGCATGCTAGAATAAGTAATTAATTAGCGCCTTAACGATTCGATTCGATCAATCGCGTATATGATACACTTCGACGATTAGATTAGATCTAAATCGTGTACATGATGCGCCCTAACGATTAGATTAGATCTAAATCGAGTATATGATACACCTCATCGATTAGATTAGATCTTAATCGCGACAACTCGTAATGCCTACCATGCCGTGATACCTATCACTACCTCGATCACATGTAGTTGTTGAATCTGCCAAAGCAGAGCAATACATATTATCTTGGTAGGGTACGGAGGGACAATCTTGGTCCCGCCTATCAACACATGGGTGAGTACAACTCAATTAGATTGAGTAACTAGTTAACTCAATTGGATCGAGTTTAACTATAGGCATTTATCCAATGGTTGGTAGATAGGTCAAAATCACGTTTATATTAACTCTTGGGTGTATTAGCCAAAGCTAACTCGAGTTTTAATATAAACGCGGATCTTGATTCTATAAATAAGAGTTGCATAGAGATGTAATTGGTAATTAGTTACCTACCGATCATACTAAGTCTTGGGCGATTTAGCCAAAACTAACTCAGGGCATAATATGATGTGGATCTTGTCCCACATGAATTATAGAATTCAGTGGGAGCATCATTTAATTAAAGGCCTAATAAGATGATTAATAGAATATGATATTTATTTATTTTCTGTAAATTCTGTTGTAGATAACCATGACGTCAAATACGAACTCTTTCTCCCTGCGTTCTGTCCTTAAGAAGGACAAGCTCAACGGAGCTAATTTCCTGGACTGGTACAGGAATCTGAGAATTGTTCTCACACAAGAACGTAAACAGTACGTTCTGGAGCAGCCTATTTTGGAGGCACCTCCTACCACTGCCATGCGAGCTGACCGAGATGCTTACAAGAAGCATCAAGATGACGCATTAGATGTGTCTTATCTCATGCTTACAACCATGAACTCTGAGCTTTAGAAGCAACACGAGTTGATGGGTGCTTATGATATGGTTGAACATCTTCGTCAACTGTATCAAGGACAAGCAGGGCACTGGAAGAGAAACTGCACAGGATACCTAGAAGATCTTAAGAAGAAGAGAAATAAGATTTTTACTTCAGGTATACATGTTATAGAAGTCAACCTCTCTATTTCTTCATCGTGGGTATTAGATACCGGATGTGCTTCTAACATTTGTACTAATGTACAAGCGCTGAGAAATAGCAAAGCATTGACGAAGGGCGAGATAGACCTACGAGTAGGCAATGGAGCACGAGTTGCTGCTGTTGCTGTAGGAACTTACTATCTATCTCTACCCTCTGGGCTTGTACTAGAATTAGATGAATGTTGTTATGTGCCTGCCTTGACAAAGAACATAATTTCAGTTTCTTGTTTGGACAAAAAAGGTTTTTCATTTATAATAAAGAACAAATGTTGTTCAGTTTATTTAAATGATATGTTCTATTGTAGTGCACCTCTGATGAACAGACTCTATATTCTAGACCTTGAGAACCCTATCTATAACATAAGTACCAAGTGGTTTAAGTCTAATGACATGAACCAAACCTATCTCAAGCACTGTCGCTTAGGTCATATAAATGACAAACGCTTATCCCAGCTCCATAAAGATGGTTTGCTGGACTCATTTAATTTTGAATCATATGAGACATACGAGTCATGCCTTCTAGGCAAGATGACCAAAACTCCCTTTAGTGGACACAGTGAGAGAGCGACTGACTTGTTAGGTCTTATACATAGTGATGTATGTGGCCCTTTCAATGTCACTACTAGAGGTGGTTATAGGTACTTCATTACATTTACTGATGACTTCAGTAGATATGGTTATGTATACCTGATGACACATAAGTCAAAATCCTTTGAAAAGTTCAAAGAATTCAAGAATGAAGTACAAAACCAGCTTGACAAAAGTATTAAGATACTTCGATCAGATCAAGGTGGTGAATACCTTAGCCATGAGTTTCGTGACTATCTAGCTGAGTGTGAGATTCTATCTCAACTCACTCCTCCTGGAACACCACAATGGAATGGTGTATCTGAAAGGAGGAATCGTACCTTATTAGATATGGTACGGTCTATAATGAGTCACACAGATCTTCCTATGTATCTTTGGGGCTATGCTCTAGACACAGCAGCCTTCATTCTCAACCGAGTTCCATCCAAGGCTGTAATAAAGATACCATATAGGATATGGACTGGGGGAGATGCCCAGGTGTCTTTTATGAGGATTTGGGGTTGTGAGGCTTACGTTAGATGTCAAGTCTTGGACAAATTGGAACCCAAATATGACAAGTGCTATTTCATTGGATATCCCAAGGAAACTAAGGGATATTACTTCTACATTCCCAGTCAACACAAGGTAGTTGTGGCTAAGACTGGGGTATTTCTAGAAAGGGATTTTGTTTCTAGAAAGACTAGTGGGAGTACGTTCGATCTTGAAGAAGTTCAAGATGCGAACAATAGCACTGAAGCCTCGATGGAAGTTGAACTGGAACCACAAAGTGTTGTGGATGATGTTGTTCCACAAGGAGTTGAGGAACAACAACCAGTTCAAGTAGACATACCTCTTCGCAGGTCTGATAGGGTACGTCGTCAACCTGAGAGATACTCATTTCTCTTGTCTGACCATGATGACGTTGTGCTCATAGAGGATGAGCCCACCTCCTATCAAGAAGCTGTGATGAGACCAGATTCCGAGAAATGGATAGAGGCCATGAGATCCAAGATGGAATCCATGTACACTAACCAAGTGTGGACTTTGGTTGATCCACCTGAGGGCGTAAAGGTGTAAGTGGGTCTTTAAGAGAAAGACTAACATGGATGGACTTATCTATAAGGGTCGCTTAGTAGCTAAAGGTTTCAAGCAGATTCATGGTATTGACTATGATGAAACCTTTTCTCCAGTAGCGATGTTTAAATCCATTCGGATCATGCTTGCCATTGCAGCATACCATGACTATGAGATATGGCAGATGGATGTCAAAACCGTGTTTCTGAATGGAAACCTGCTCGAGGATGTGTACATGACACAACCTAAGGGTTTTGTAGATCCACAGCATACTAGCAGAGTATGCAAGCTGCATAGGTCCATTTATGGACTAAAGCAAGCTTCTCGGAGCTGGAATCTTCGATTCAATGATGCAATCAAACAATTTGGTTTCATCAAGAATGAAGATGAACCTTGTGTCTACAAGAAGGTTGTTGGGAGCACAGTTGTCTTCCTTATATTGTATGTGGATGACATACTACTCATTGGGAAAGACATCCCTTTGTTGCAGTCTGTCAAGACTTAGCTAGGGACTTGTTTCTCAATGAAGGACTTAGGTGAAGCATCCCGCATTCTTGGCATACAGATCTATAGAGATAGATCTAAGAGATTGTTTGGCCTAAGTCAGAGTACATACATTGACAAGATATTACTTCGGTTTGCCATGCAGAACTCTAAGAAGGGATTTCTGCCGATGTCACATGGTGTGAGTCTTTCGAAGACTCAAGGTCCCTCTTCTAGAGAGGAGAGAGACCACATAGATTAGATCCCTTATGCTTCAGCCATAGGACCTATCATGTATGCCATGCTATATACTCATCCTAATGTCTCGTATGCTTTGAGCATGACGAGCAGGTACCAGTCATATCCAAGTGAAAGTCACTGGATAACGGTCAAGAATATTCTTAAGTACTTGACAAGGACTAAAGAATATTTCTTGATATATAGAGGCAATGATGAGCTAGCTATAAAGGGTTACAGTGATGCCAACTTCCATACAGACCAGGATGATTATCGATCGCAGTCAGGGTTCGTGTTTTGCATAAATGGTGGTGCTGTGAGCTGGAAGAGTTCGAAACAGGACACAGTAGCTGATTCTACGACAGAGCCCGAGTATATTGCTGCATCAGAAGCAGCAAAGCAGGCAGTTTGGATTCGCAAGTTCATCACAGAACTTGGGGTGGTTCCTAGCATCGCTGACCCTATTGAGCTCTATTGTGACAACAACGGAGCAATTGCGCAGGCTAAGGAACCTCGCTCACACCAGCGGACCAAACACATACTACGACTCTTCCATCTCATTCGAGAGATCATCGATAGAGGAGATGTGAAGATTTGCAGAGTACCCATAGAGGCTAACATCGCAGATCCCTTGACCAAGGCTTTGTCACAAAGAAAGCATGATGGTTACACTAGGTCATTAGGCCTTAGAGCATACACTGATTGGCACTAGTGCTAGTGGGAGATTGTTAGTTAGAGCCCTAGAGCCAATCATTTGTTGATTGTTGTATGGACTCATTGTATCATATTCTTCTATATATAAATAAAGGCATTTGTTTTGGTTATTATACTTACTTGTATTGGTGCCAAATAACTAAGTATAATAGCGTCCTTGAGTAGAAGGTTCTTACCTATATCAATCGATTGGTTGAATCGATAGTGAGATGATATAGGGAACACTACTCTTAATCATTCCTAATTGAGTATTAACATTCAGGGACAATGTTAATGCGACGAGACTAGCATGTAGGTCAACTCGATGACTTGATCTCACAAGTCATGGATATGGAGATATCAAGTTGACACATGGGTATGCATTGGAGAATGTATACTGAATGATCCGTCATGAGAAAGTATCATGGATCGTTATATGAGTGTCATATACTTTCTCATGTGGCTATTAGTATGACTACTAGTCCTTGGACCTGAAGTCACCATGGTTCCCTACATAAGGAGTTACGTGCTTTGGCTTCGTCAAACGTCACCCGTAACTAGATGGACTATAAAGGCAATTACTTGGTATGTAACAAATTATGCGGAGGGATGTGAGTGATGTAAATGGGATCTATCCCTCCTATATAACGGGAGAGACATTGATATTCTTCATAGAGTGAGACCACTAAGTGCATGGCCATGCCCAAATGAGTCAATATGAGATGTTGAGCTCATTTGATTGAGTGAGTCTACTTGGAGCTCAAGATTTAGATTGATTAGAGGATGACACGGTCTATGCCTCACATTGATCAATCTAGCTGTCAAGGATAGAAGGGCACTTGTCATATATTGTGAAGAGTCACAATTAGTAGTCACAAGGTGATGTTGGATCTCAACATTCTTATAACTTGGGTATTAATGATGTGTTGCTAGATACTGCTCATTACTTATGCTTCTAAATGGGTTTAGGAGCATTGCCAATGTTATAAGAACCTATAGGGTCACACACAAAGGGCAATTAGATGGAGATTAGGTTCATTTGATGAACCTAAAGGATTAGGTTCATGTGATGAACCAAATTGGATTAAGAGCAATCCAAATTAGGCTAATTGAGTTGGACTCAATTTGGTTCATGTGTTAAGTGAGTCTAATTTGGACTTAGACTCATTTAATTAATTTAATTCAATGAATAGAGATTCATTAAATTAAAATTGACTTGAACCAATGGTTAGATTAGATCAACCAAGGGAGAGAAGTGGTCAAGTTTGACTTGACTTGAGAGGAAGATGAAGGGTCAAATTTGACTTGACCATTTGCCACCTCATTGGTGAGTTGGCATTAAGTGGCTAATGGTGATGTGCCACATCATCAAGGCTAGCACATGTGTGTGCCACCTCGTGAGGGAGATCAAGAGTTTTTGACTCTTGAAATTCCATGGAGTATATAAACCTTTTCAAAAGGTGGCTGGCCACTTTAGTGGAGTTACAACCTTGAATTGATTTTTCATTCAAGTCATCTTCTTCCTCAAGCTCTTCTCTTCTCTCCCTCTCCTCCCTTGGCCGAACCCTAAAAGGTTCTAGCACACCTTTTGTTTGGTCTCTCCATCTCTTGCTTGTGTGGATACACATAGAGGAGTATCTACTTTGATACTCTCGAGATCCGACGATTAACCTTAGACGAGCGGGATTGCGAAGGGCTTCGCATCAAGGGTAAAACTCTTATCTTGTAGATCTAAAGTAGATCTGGGCATAGAAAACTCGTACGTGAAAGGTTTACGTAATTTTATTTCTTCACACGGATCCATGGCATGGGGGTTCGGGGTTTCCACAATGCAAAAAGCGGTTTTTGCGGCCAGAAAAACCCAACAAATATATTTGTTGAGTGAACTTTGAGAGGTTATAATTTTTTACTCTGATTAAACTATAAGACATACAATATATCAAATCAAAGCTAATTCAAAGATCTTCAATTTTCTATATTGTGCATTATATGGTTCATCTATAATCAAAAGTTATGATATCTCAAAGTTTACTTGACAAACACATTGTAGTATCTAATAACCAGTAGCTGCTACAACACAAATTTCTCTGTTGTAACAACTACTAACCAGTAGCTTCTACAATATAGTTTTTCCTATGTTGTTGCAGCATCTACAAACTAGTAGCTGCTACAATAAAGGAAATTGTATTATAGCAGCTACTGGTTACTAGTTGCTACAACGTGTTTACCAAGTGAACTTTGAAATATAATAACTTTTGACTCGGATTAAATCATAAGATGAAAAATATATTAATTCAAAGTCCATTTAGAGATCTTCAATTTGATATATTGTGAATTATATGGTTCATCCATAATCAAAAGTTATGACATCTCAAAGTTTACTCGATAAATACATTGTAGCAGCTGCTAATTAGTAGTTGCTACAACATAATTTTCTCTATTGTAATATCAACTAGCAAGTAGCTGCTACAACATAGTATTTCTTATGTTATTATAGCATCTATGAACCAGAAACTGATACAATAGAGAAAATTATGTTGTAGCAGCTAGTGGTTAGTAGCTATTACAATGTATTTGTTGAGTAAATTTTAAGAAATTGTAACTTTTGACATAAATTGAACCATGAGACATACAATATATCAAATCGAAGCTCATTCAAAGATCTTCAATTTGATATACTGTGCATTATATGATTTTGTTGGTAGTTTTGAGAGCATGAAACAGAAACAAAATAATGTGATAACCACTCATAGTGATCTCCCAAAGATCTCCTGAAGATATCGCAACTGAAGACGCCGTCGGTCGACGAAGAGGTTGCCACTGTCGGAAGCACGATCACGGAGCAACCGGAAAGTACTTCGAGGTTCACGAGCCAAATCCCAGCCGTTGGATGTTCTCCTTTGCTCGCACACGATTACCTCACGGCTACGCTCTCTGATCACCTTCGCAACACCAGTCGCTCGCACCCACTCTTCTCCTCTTTGGATATGTGCTTGGACGCTGCTTTTATAGGAAGCCTGAGGAAGACAAAGGGGAAAGGATGCCCCTTCGTCTCCTTGGCGTTTGCAGCAAAGGGAGTAACGAAGGGGAACCCTTCATCTCCAGTAACGCCTCACATCTCCCACTCGTCCAAGTCAATCCATATGGTCACATAGACCATGTTAGTCACATAGACTACAAGGTGATCATGTCACGAAGACTAGAGCGAAATTAGTCACAAAGACTAAATAAGTCACATAGACTTTGTGAGGATCAAGTCACAAAGACCAGAACAAAATTTAGTTACAAAGACCAAATAAGTCACGAAGACTTTATGAGGATCAAGTCACAAAGACCAGAGCAAAATTTAGTCTCAAAGACCAAATAAGAACATCCATTTCATACATTAGGAAAAATGGTTCGTGTGACAACAAGCACATTGAGTATTCAATTGCTAAGAAGATTGTCACACCTTACTTAGCTGCTCCATAGAACGAATCAGAGACATAAATGCCCATAGAACGAATCAAAGACATAAATGGCTTGCCTTTACCCCAGATTAAATTATTTACATCATTATAAACACCTCTAATCCCTCATATTGACCATATGTCAAGAGCATGTTCAACATCTCCAATCAAACAAATTATTCACAATTGCATTTTATGTACAGACTAAGTGAATAAATGTCACAGATGTAAATCAATCTTAATCTTCCTTTTTAGCTAGAATCTATTCATTCTAATCAGTCGCTTTCCTAGTTATGCTCCATAGACCGAATCATCCATAGCCAATAGGAAACATGCTAAAGTAGCAAATACTGATCAGAATTTCAAGTAGACAGCTAAATAGTCACTTAGGGTAAAATCGAGATTAACTTATAATCTCAAGGGTCTCACATAGTAGAGAAGTAGAGATCCATTCTCCTACTACCATTCTTGTTGCCATAGCATATGTGGTATGAATCACATGCTACGATGTTATTCTCTTTACCAAAAAGAGCGCATGTTTTTCCTAAAATTTAACATCGTACAGATTTCGATCTAGACATTCCCAATTTCTAATCCTGAATTCAACATATGAATTTTAATCTGGCCTCAAGCAGATTCAGTAAATGGTGGGTGCATTTACTCCAATCATTACACAAATGATCTCATTTTGACACAAATATCAAGGCGACCTTAACTTATGGGTATGTCTCTATTCACAGCTACATAAGTTATCCCATAAGCAACGGTCTTACCTCTATTTGTACTTAACAAATAGAGATGATTGTCCATGTGAGTGGACCAATCCCAATTTGCCAACATGCTTATCGAGACTTTTATTCGAATGTAACAAAGACATATACACTGAATATATCATAACATTTTTCATTTATCAAAATGTCTTTACAATTGTTACATTCTTCGAAGTCCCAAAGACTTCATATGCCCATGAAATGACTCTTTAGTCAATGGCTTAGTAAAAGGATCAGCAAGCATATTTCGTTTAGGGATGTACTCAAGAATCACCTTTTTCTTGTCAATAATATCCCTTACAAAATAATATTTAATTTCTATATGCTTGTCTTTGATGTGATATTTGGGATCCTTGGAAAAAGCTATCGCAGCTTGACTATCACAGTACATAGTAACAGGACTCCCACTATCCTCAGCAATCTTCAGATGCTTTAGGAACCTTCTTAGCCAGACAGCCTCTTGCACAGCCGCTGCACAAGCCACATACTCAGCTTCCATTATCGACAAGGCTACACAAGCCTGCTTCTTGCTGTTCCATGAAATGGCGCCATCATTCAGCAAGAAGACATAGCCAGATGTGGATTTTCTATCATCAAGGTCCCCTGCCCAATGCATCTGTGTAGCCATTTAGGCTCATTTATGATCCTTGGAAACAAAGGCAATAATCAACTATTCCTTTAAGATATCTGAATATCCTCTTCACCGCACTACAACAAAATCGCTCATAGACATCGATTTTCCACCGGTGTCTATTTGATTTTCGACCGATGTCTATGAAGTCGATGTTAAAAGTCTGCCATTTTAGACATCGGGTTAAAACCGGTGTAGTATCACTTAACGACACCGGTTTTCGAATCGGTTATTAACCGGTGTACTATCACTTAACGACACCGTTTCATACACGGTGTAAAACCGATGTAATAGCTTTTGTTAATAACACCAGTTTTGGCAGCGGTAAATGACCGATGTAATA
Organism: Zingiber officinale; assembly: GCF_018446385.1. Lineage (NCBI taxonomy): Eukaryota > Viridiplantae > Streptophyta > Magnoliopsida > Zingiberales > Zingiberaceae > Zingiber > Zingiber officinale. The sequence goes on from NC_056002.1 coordinate 107,766,547, forward strand.
TTACTTTATAACACCGGTTTTACATCGGTGGAAAACCGATGTAATATGTATTTTTTCTAACAGCACAGATTTGATTTTAAAACTGACAATAACAAAAAAAAACACAAATATTCACAAATTGTACAAATATTCTTCATTCAATAATATCTATAAAATACACAAATATTCACAAATTATATAAATAATCTTCTTACAACAATATTCATAAAATACCCAAACATTCTTTTTACATCAAAAGCTAGCTAATAGATATCAAAATCAAAGTATAACATTTTGTTAACACATCAAGGTACAACTGTCTCAAATGTAATCTAGCATGCATTCAGCCCACTCAAACCGCACTTCATCAATTTCAACTCTGGAGTACTTGAGATTTGTAAACTGTAAAAACACATAAATTCACCATATGTCAAATAACTAAAACAAATGTGTGCATTTATCAAATAAAATAGAATACTGAGTTTTTAAAGGCTGCTGTGGAAGATAACGAATATAACAGTGAAGGAAGCATAGAAGAACAAAGAAAATGTTCATAGTTAACAAGCAAATGAAGAGATATACTATTTATTGTACTACCTCTGATGCCATCTTCCAAATCTCATAAGCAAGAATGCAACTGTGCCCTTTGTATACACATGGCTAATAGACATAATACAATAAGGAGCAAAAGCTATAAAATTCACCATCACCACACAATCAATGAAGCAGGCAAACACAAGGTGGGTTGATATGCAGTGAAAGTGTTAATTAAGTGGAACTGCAGCAAATCATGACTCAAGTCTGAGCACTATTTTAACAATACATTGCAATGATATCTGAAGGATGTGAACACTGTATTAGAATTGTACAAGGCATCACAAATCAAAATATTTCCCTACGAGCAAGGTTTAGACAAATTAGCCTCCTGGTCAAGAATGTTTTTGAAAGAAGCATTAACCACCAACCGAAATCACGAACAGTACCAGATGCGTTTACAAGAGGTAAATGGATATTACTTGCAAAGAAAAATCATGTCTGAACATTCATAAATTTGGAGTTTTGTTCAGGTGGATTATGCTCTAAATTTTTTGATTTGGTCCAATCTGGAACGTTTAGAGCATAAAAATACCATTGAGAACTTCACTCTTGGCAACTTGCAAGTTCTCAAAACTTCATACGAGTAAGATTCCAATATAATGTGTGGCAACAATGATATCTTCAACTTTCTACATATTATGCTCCTGATTTTTTTGAACCTGTAAATAGGCGTTATAGCATAAAGGATAGGGATCTAGTGGAATTGGCATTGGTTTCCTTTGAAACTTATCAGCGTATATATCAGGAAGAACTCCAAATACTTGACAAGTATTTCCACTGTTCTATTACCTACATGACTAGATAGTTTAATCCTCCTCTTTTTCTTTTTCAGTGATCATATTTCTTGAATTTGACAGTTGGGTGAAAGATAACAAACTAGATCAACTGGAACATAAAGAACATATCCCAAATTCAAGAACATAAAGATCCTAACATATCACACTTACAAAAAAAACTTTCTCTAATAAAGAAACATGATAGCATCTAATAAAGTAGGGTCATACTTGATGGTAGATGTACAAAAAAAAATTGGTTCTCAAAATTCTGAAAATACACTTAAACAATAAAAAAAACTTAGTTTAGAGTCACAAAATGAACCTAATCTCTAATTCCTTTCTTCTTAGGCAATCATTTAGTCTCCAACTAGTATATGGTTTGTAACAAAAGCATAGCATTCGGTTTGTATAAAAAAAATCATTGTAACAAAAGCATAGCATCCGGTTTGTATCAAAAAATCATAGCAAGCACCAGGGGAACTAAATCAAAATTATCAAAATCACCAGGGGTAAATATTGTATTATTACCATTGCTGGAAGTGAATCCTTGTGGTCAACTCCAAAATTTTCAATTAAATCTTTCATATATAGCATGATATAGAAACCACATTGCTCCACATCCGGTTGTTGAGGAGCCTATGTTAGAAAAGAAATATTGGAATAACTCCTTCAAGGATAGTGAAACAGTTGCTAATCAAAAGGACATACCTTGACAGCTACCCATGTTGGTTGTTTTTTCCCTTTCCTTCCAGCCTCCGCATTATACATTTTCAAGGCCCTACATGCATATAACCCATGGGAATTGTATTGCCACATCAAAATACTTACATGTTTCAACAAAGGTAAGAAAAGAAGCCAAAAAACTTACATGTTGACAACATATTTCCAATCTTGATCACGAATGCGGTGACTAAGAGGATCCAACAAAAAATAATCTCCTTCTCAACATTGATGATAGTCAAAATCCAGTGAAAACTACACAAAGAAATATAATTAGTGTATATATGCATCTTGCAAGTTCTCAAAATATGCAAGTGAGAGTGATATATAATGTTATTCTTACTCACCCAACGTTGCATGGCACAACAACCAATTGACCAGATGAGGTACCAATTAGCCTACTGCTCAAGTAACAAGCCCTTTTATTCAACTGTTCTTGGATGAAATCTCTATTCTGATTTCTTGATGGTACATATTCCACAAGCACTGGATCCACCAATCTGAAATCTTGCAGCAACATCTTTTCCTGCATCTTTCTATATAAATGCCTACAAAGAGTGGATCTGAGCTCAAGAATGGCACAGGTTTTGGTACTAACATCCATGTGATTAGATAATCTTGCTATCAAGTAGACATGGCAATAATTCATATTTATGCTTTAAAATGCTTCATGCCTTTCGGGAACTGACATATGTTTTGGTACTAACATATGCTTTCTGAAACTATTGAGTTCACAAATCTGTAAATTAGAGATATAATTTCCTAGGAAGTTGTACAAAATGTGAAACATAGGGAGGCAGCATTTGGTGAAGCTATGTAATGAGATATAGTAGACAAGCCATGATTCATCAAAATGTCAAACATAAAGACGACTAGGATTACAAGAGAGGAGACTAGTGAGACAGAAAATATCCCAAAAAAATGATGAAATATAAATTAATGAAACACATAAATAAAGTCCAATTCAATTGAAAGCTTACCACATATACACAACTATGCAAGTGTCTGTGATTGGCTTCAATTCACAAAAGGGAAATATGTCATCGCAATTAACATGGACTGTGCATTCCATGCCAAATACATCAGGAACTAATTCCAAAATCACATTCTCTGTTTCATCAAGACGTTGAAAATAACTATATAAGATGTGTAAGGGTCTTGGCACATTGGACGATTGTAACTTAGACTTCTCTTGTCTGTTGTCAACTTGTTTCTTCCTGGTCTTCTACATATGTAGATGCAACCATATATATATTAGATATGTGACATACTTTAAATGTACACAAAATTTACACAACACTTTATCACATTTACCTCATCCCGCATGCTGATTAAGTGCACAGGCCAAGCCACATGGCCACCTACAGCATCCCCAATACTCTGACATGCAGACGGGATTGCAACAGGCAGTGGTGTTGATCGATCAATTGCTTTATCAATGGCAATCCTCATGCAATTCACAGGTAATGGAACATCATCAATAAAGTTGCCAGGTCCATTAACAGAGACAATTGTCCCATATGCAACAATCTTGTCGTTAGGTTGCAATAACAACATCACTGCTTTTCCCTATAAGACAAACAATTTATGAATCTTCAACATCACTGCCAAATTCATTAGATACTAACGATGGGATAATAATATCAACGTGAAATATAAATTTAACCTGTAAAGCCGAATCCTTCTCAATAACTTTCACATCATCATCATCATGTTCTTCTAGGCCTTCATTTGAGAGGCGCGTATGACGTTCAACTTCAGGTTTTATATCGATCAGGCATTGTGGTTTAACTGAGCAGCTACCCTTCTCCTCACTGTCAAATTCTCGACCAGAAAGTTTCAACACCATTGCTTCCAATTTTTCTAGTCTGTCACCTTGATAAGAAAGCATAGCTTTTGCCTCCTTAAACTCTTTCTGTTGGCTTTCATAGGCAGCCTTATCAATTTGCACCTTCCCTCTAGCAAGCTTGAAGAAGGATGATGGAGTGACATTTGCTCCTATGCCTCTCACACGTCCACCATGTTCGTTAGAATTCAAGGCCTTCGTGAGAATATCCTCAAATGGTTTGGTAAAGGGCATCTTACCATCCTTCTTTTGGACAATATAATCATCCTGTCATGCATCCAAATACAATAACTTTAAATATATACATATATCATATATGTACAAAATAAGCAATTTATGTATACTTTTGCTTACAATCTTATTCACTGTTTGCTTCAACTCATCGCCAACATATTCCCCAGCTTTGTTGAGCCGCCCTTTCTTCCAGAGGATGGCTCTGTTTATCTCTTCGTCATCACATAAAACACTGGACTGATACCAAAAACCACATGAAGTCAACGTACTCAACAACCATAAGTAGGAATTTATTAATGTTAACTAAATACTTACTATTTCTTCAGACAAACCCGCATATCCTTTTCGAGAAAGACGATGAGGGTATAAGTTTTCCTTGCTTCTCTGACTTTGTAGTTCACTTTTCCTCTACATAGTGATAGATGAATTATAACCACATATATCAACTAGAATTTAAAAAGACCACCTTAAACAACTTACTATAAAGTCTTCAGACATTCGATTAATCACAAAACTACTCCAATCTTCACATGAAATGCAATATCCTTGAGGTACCTTATTGAGAAGCTTCGGATTATTTCTATTTGGATGGATGAATTTCCTGGTGAGGTGAGTTTTATACTGACGCCACTTGGTGTTTGCAGAGATCAAACACCCATTCCTCCATTTTGGGTCCAGTTCGTATGTCAACTACACAAACAAATATCTTAAGTATATAAATAACAGAACAGAAAAAAATGCATCACATAAGAAAGTTTCATGTTACTTACATTGACGGATTCCCATATCATGTTCTTAACTTCAATCGGCACTTGCTTCCAAGAGTTGTAATTAATATTAACTTTTTCTTGAGCAAGCACACCAATAAAACTTTGCAATTCAGAAGCCTTTTCGCCAACTGGCTGTCCATACTCATTAAATTTGACACTTTGTTTGACTCCGTGAATCCTTTGAACAACAAGCTTATTCATTTGTGTACGACCTCTTTTTGATCTTGTTGTTTGGGCCGTCCCGGCTGATCCTATGTCCTGGCTATCCTCAGCACCCTCTTTTTCATCCTGTTCTTTGTCTTTTGCATTTGTGTGTGAATACTTATCATCTTCACGTGCTAAATGGGCCTTTTTTCTAGTGTTCATTGTGTCGAAAACCTAATCATAACAGTGAGAATTTGAAATAGAGCAGAGCATATCATTCAAAATCACAACAAAGTAAACATTCGTATATTTAAAAAAAACTACTACCAAACAATGAACCAAAGTTACCAAAATAAAGTAAATAGTCACATATATAAACCATACATAAAGTTACCAAACTAAAAATTCTCATTGTCAACCCAAATCCCATCACAATCTCCACGAATACAGGATGGTTCATTGTCATCAGTTTCGTCAATATCCATTGATGGCATCCCTTTTGTGAAGCATTGGTAGTGGATTGAAGGATCTCCCAACTTATCATCAGTGATGTATTCAAAATACTCTCTATTTGTAGTTGAAAGTACAATAGACCATGTGGGATCTTGAGGGTCTTCTACATAAAATACTTGCTTTGCTTGAGTGCCCAAGATAAATGGGTCGGATTTGAATCCCATTCTCTTAAGATTTACCAAGGTGAAACCATTATCATCTACTCTAATACCAGTGTTATTCTCTACCCAATCACACTTAAACATTGGAACTCGAAAATCATGGTAATTGAGCTCTCATATTTCTTGTATCACACCATAATACATCATGTCTGTTATAATTGGATTCTTATCCTTTGAACTTGCAACTTGCATTGTTTGTGCCAGCAAGCTTACACTCGAGTTTTGAACAACTGTAACATTATCACGTTCTTTCGTGTAATAAGTGACCCCATCGATCATATAACTAGAGTATTTTAGCACTTGCTTTCTAGGTCCATTTGCCAACAGCTTCACTCTTTTTGATAATTGATTGGAGGAAGATGATGTTGTATTTGTAACCTACAATTCATCATAAGGGGGTTTAATTATTAAAAGTCTTAAAGTTCTTGTGTTCAATAATAAACATGCTAATATTTATGGTACTTACATGTTCATGGAACCAAGAAATAAAACTTCTGTGGTGTTTATCTTGTAACCACTTTGCACCTTTAATAGGAAATTTTTGCTTCAAGTGTGTCATATGTTCCCTAATCAAAAAATTTTGAAGAGATTAATCATATATTTTTTAAACAATTTCAGGAGATTATTACTGAATTAGAGGGCTTACACAATGTAAGGATCAACCTCAGCTTCATTTTCCAATACATACCGATGTGCTTGTTCCCACTCATCGTGACAACATAAGTGCACCTTGGCACCTGACAAGGACTTAGTGAGTATTGTTTCACGATGCTTTGATGGAATCCCTATCGTGTTCATATTAGATAGAAATTCTGAGCAAAACTCTACAGCTTCTTCAGCAATATAACATTCAGCCATGCATCCTTTTGGTCGATTTCTATTCCGCACATAACCTTTCAATGTTTTCATATATCTTTCAAATGGAAACATCCATCTATACCAAACTGGTCCACACAACTTGACCTCACGCACGAGATGAACTGTTAAGTGAACCATTATATCAAAAAATGAAGGTGGAAAATACTTTTCAAACAGACACAATGTCGTCACAATTTCTATTTGTACTTTATCCAACTTTGAGGCATCTATTACTTTGTTACATAACACATTGAATAAGAAACAAAACCTTGTGATAGCATTTCTGACGTGCTTGGGTAGAATACCACGGATGGCAATTGGAAGCAAATGTTGCATTAAGGTGTGGCGATCATGTGATTTAAGACCAACCAGTTTTAGGTCCTTCATTGAGACAAAGTTTTTGATGTTGGAGGAGTAACCCGTGGGAACCTTAATTCCGAACAATGAATTACAAAGTCTTCTTTTCTCATCCTTGCTTAATGTATAACATGCTGGGGGCAAAAATGTCCTTTTCTCCCCTTTTTGTGGTGCTAATTCTCCCCTAATTTTCATATCCACTAGGTCGTTTCTTGCTGCAATTCCATCTTTTGTCTTTCCTGGCATATCAAGTAATGTACCAATCAAACTTTCGCAAACGTTTTTCTCTATGTGCATCACATCAAGAACATGTCGAACATGCAGATCTTTCCAATACTCAAGTTCAAAGAATATTGATTTTTTTTTCCAGCAGGACTTACCATCATTTTCCTTTGATTGAAAATTTGCTCTAATTTTTCCCCATCGGCATGTAATTCCTTCTACTTTTTTTAAAACTTCATCACCGCTTAGTGGTTTTGGGGCCATAGTAAAGTCTTGCGTCCCATCAAATGCCTTCTTCTGCCTTCGATAAGGATGATCTCTACGAAGAAACCGTCTATGACCTGTAAATGACATTTTTTTACTATGCTTCAACCTTTTTGCACAAGTTTCCTCACCACAGATAGGGCATGCTTGATATCCTTTTACAGTGCATCCTGCCAGGTTTCCATATGCAGGAAAATCATTAATTGTCCACAATAGGACAGCTCTAAGCAAGAATCTTTCTTCTCGGTGTGCATCATATGCTTCAACACCAACTTCCCATAATTCTTTTAAATCATCAATCAAAGGCGCCAAGTACACATCAATGTCATTTCCCGGCTGTTTGGGACCAGAAATCAACAACGTGAGCATCATATATTTTCTCTTCATACACAACCATGGAGGAAGGTTATAGGTGATCATTATAACTGGCCAACAACTATATGTAGAACTCATCAAACTATGAGGATTGATCCCATCAGCTGCTATGGCCAACCTTAGATTTCTTGTCTCAGAAGAAAAATTTGGCCAATTATGATCCACAAGTCTCCAACAAGGTGCATCAGCTGGATGTCGCATATAGGCATCACATACTCTTTTATTAGCATGCCAAATTAACTCCTTAGATATTTCCTTGCTCCGAAACATTCTTTGAAATCTAGGAATAGGAGGAAAGTACCATAAAATTTTTGCAGGAACTCCTTCAATTATCCTAGAATTCTTGGCCAACTTCCACCTTGACACCCCACAAGTAGGACAATCGGTAAAATCCTCATACTCCTTCCAGTATAAGACACAATCATTAGGGCAAGCATGTATTTTCTTATAAGTCATCCCCATTGCACATAAGCTTTTCTTTGCATCATATAAAGATAAAGGCAATTCATTGTCAACGGGAAGCATTTCTCCAAACAATACAAGTAGTTCAGTAAAACTATTATCACTCCAGCTGTATTTCGCTTTCAAGTTATATAATTGCACAATTGCAGATAACTTTGTAAATTTAGTACACCCAACATACAGGGGTTTCTCAGCATCCTCAAGTAATTTTATAAATTGATCTGGATTCTCTGAACTTTCATATGCAGCGTGTACCATATCTATAGGTTTATCAGCAAAATAGTTTTCACTTTCTCCAGCTGCATCATTCTCTTTCTTTAAATCTCCTAATACAGATTCTTCCCCATGCCATATCCATTTTTTGTATGTTAAGTCTATACCATTACAGTACACATGTGCCCTTATGCTGTTAATATTAGTGTTCCATAGATTGCCACATTTCGTACAAGGACAAGGTATACTAGTAGGATTAGTAGCATGTTGCAGCGCAAATTGCAAGAAAGATTCTAGTCCAAGTTCAAACTCATGTGATAATCTATCCTTTGCCATCCATGCCTTGTCCATTTTGTTGTACTAATGAATCTAGAATCAATCAAAAATATCAAGACAATTACAACACTGAGCCAAAATTTTTAATCCATCATTATACAAATAAATTAACTATGCGGGTCCTCCAAGAAACCAACTACGCTTACCAAGGAAAGGATACAAATAAATTTCATAAACCAGAAACCAACTACTTCATCATTATACCAATAAATTTTATACCAGAAACCAACTACTTCATCATTATACCAATAAATTTCTAAACCAGAAACCATGACATTTCAGTGAAAACAATTAGCCTAGACATAAAAGAAACTTGATATTTCAAGGATTACATAAAACCTACTTAGCAACAGGAACTAACAACTCCTCAATCTATCAAACAAAAATGATCAAATCAACTCAAGGTAGTGTTTGAGGAAATTCATCAACCATATTGCATGCATCAATCAATTAATACTTGCAAACAAGAGGTCAAGAAGAAGAAACTGTCGAAGATGAGGAAGAAATTCAGTAGCGATGATGTATAAAGGAAAAATTACCGGAATGTGAAGAAGGGCTCGAGCGGTGGCAGTGAATGCTGGACCGGAGATGGATGAAGCAAAAACTACTGGAATGCGAAGAAGGCCTCGTCTTCTCAACCAAATGGAGGAGTTGGAGGAGATGCAGTGTGGTTGGACGGAGAAGCAAGTTCGTCGTGTCTTGATCCTGATCGGGAGAGGATCTAGGAAGGGGGGAAGAGGGAGATGAGGTTGAGAGAGATGGTCGAACGACCAGCGGCTAGGAGGAAAGTTGTGGTGGTGTCGTGGTGGTGTCGTGGTGGTGTCGCGTGGTGGTCGGATGGTCGGAGGTTTAGGTTATCGCGAGAGAGATGTCGCGCGGAGGAAGGGCGGGATAAAGATTTAGGTTTGGAGGGAATTCACAGTGTGCAGATTTTGGCATGTGGGGAAAAATTAAAATATTTAAGAAGGGGTTTATTAACATCGGATTTTAAAAACCGATGTTAAAATCGGTGTCTATTAACCAAAAAAAGGGCGCTCATAGACATCGCCTAAAAAACCGATGTCTATGAGCTAAAATCTGCGCTCATAGACACCGGTTTTTAGAAAAACCGGTGTAAAATACTCAAAGACTTCGGTTTTAGCCTAAAACTGTTGTTGTTCCACTGATGTCTATGAGCGATTTTGTTGTAGTGCCGTTTTTCATTGTCTCGATCCTGGGTTTGACTGGAAACGACTAACTAAGCCAACAACATAACTTATATCGGGACAAGTACATAACATAGTGTACATCAAACTACCAATAGCACTGGCATATGGTTTCTTCTTCATTTCGGCTATTTCCTCAGGAGTCTTGGGATACATACTTTTGGTCAAGACAGTACCTTTTGCTATAGGCGTATGTTCAGCGTTGCAATCTAACATATTGAAGTGTTGCAGCATCTTAGTGATATAAGCTTCTTGAGACAAACCCAAAAGCCTCTTTCATCGGTCTCTAACGATCTTCACTCCTAAGATGTACTCTGCTTCTCCCATATCTATTATATCAAATTGTGATGAAAGCCAACTTTTGACTTTTATCACACACTTTATGTCACTTCTAGCTATTAGCATATCATCAACATATAATGATAAAATGACAAACTTTCCTTTTTTCTTTTCTTAGGTAAACACAATGATCCTCATTGACCATTTCGTAACCATAAGATAATATTACTTCATTAAATCATATGTTCCATTGTCTTGACGCTTGCTTTAGCCCATATATAGACTTCGGAAGTCTACATACTCTTTTCTCTTGGCCTTCAGGAACATAACCTTCTGGTTGTGCCATATAGATTTCTTCGTAAAGATTACCATTAAGGAAAGTCGTTTTTACATCCATCTGATGTAATTCCATGTCATATTGTGCTACTATAGCTAGGATGACACGTATTGACACAAATTTCACAACTGGGGAGAATGTCTCTTCAAAGTCAATACCCTCCATTTGGGTATATTCTTTTGCAACCAATCGAGCTTTGTATCGATTAATCGATCCATCTGCTTTCCTCTTTACTTTGAGAATCCACTTATTCCCAATAGCCCTTCGGCCCGGAAGAAGATCGACTAAATCCCAAACTTGATTCTTTCTCATTGACTCCATTTCTTCATCCATTGCAACTTTCCATTCTTTTCTAATTGAGCTGCTCAAAGCTTCCTCGAACTCAGTTTCAAGAAAAGTAGCATCTCTTGACTCTATTTCAGAGATGGTTCCATCTTGTTGCTCACCAATAAAAACATAACCCTTAGAAGTCTCAGAGTACCTTATAAAGATACACTTCTTACCTCTGGGTCATAATTTTTCATATTCATGAGTCTTATCATGAACGTAGGCAGCTGCCCCCCAAGGTCTCAGATTACTTAAATCCAGCTTTCTGCCTGTCCAACGTTCATGTGGGGTAGATGAAACTAACTTTGAAGGTACTTTGTTAAGTATATAGGTCGCAACTAATAATTCATCTCCCCAATAGAAGATTGGCAAATTAGCCTGCACCATCATAGACCTAACCATTTCAAGAAGAGTCCTATTTCTTCTTTCAGCAACCCCATTTTGCTGTAGAGTTCCAAGGACAGTTAGTTGTCTAATAATCCCTTTCTCATTACACATTGTCTTGAACTGATCAGACAAATATTCTCCTCCACGGCCAGTGCACAAGGTTTTAACCTTACGTTCCAATTGATTCTCAACTTCATTCAAGTAACAAATAAAGCAATCCAATGCCTCAGATTTGTGAGAAATCAAATACACATGACCAAAACGTGTGAAGTCATTGATAAATGTAATGAAATAAGAACTCCTATTTCTAGCCTTCATATTCATTGGACCACAAATATCCGAATAAATTAATTGCAATGGTGATTCAGCCCTAATAGCCTTACCAAATGATTTTCTAGTCATCTTTCCCTCAAGACAATGCTCACATATAGATAAGTTAATCTTAGCATGAGTGCCTAATAGGCCCTCCTTAGCTAATCTATTCATTCATTCTTGTCCTATATGCCCCAATCTAGCATGCCAAATTTCATCATTACATCAACATTACTAGTAAGAGCAATGTTTGAAAAACAACCATCATTATTATTTGGTTCCACATCAAGAACCATAAAACCACTTGTTACAAAACCATACCCAATTAACACAGAGTTAATTCGAAGTTCCACACAACGGCTATAAAAATTTACATTGTAACCTAAATCAAGAAGATAAATGACAAAAATCAGATTCCGTCAAATCTCAGGAGCGTACAGGACATCATGTAGAAACAAGGTGCCTCCACCACGTAGGTTGAGCTTGCAAGTGCCAATTCCTTTGACTTCAATTCTTGCATTGTTTCCTACATATATCCATTTGTTGCCAGTCGGTACCCGATGGTACTCCACATATGTAGCTCAATCACGAGCTACGTGGTTCATTGCTCCTGAATCTACAATCCATAAAGGATACGAATAAGCTAACAACACTGTACTTGCAACATATTACTCGTCGAAAGAAGACAAAAATAGATCTACCTTTTTAGGCTCAGTACAATCCCGAGCAAAATGGCCCTTCTTGCCACAGTTGAAGCAAGTCAACCTGCTCTTAGGTTTTTGTCCATATTTCTTTCCTTTCTTCTTGATTTGGTTTTTCGCAGCAACAACATTAGCCTCCTTTCCTTTCCCCTTTCCTTTCTTAAACCACTTGTTCTTATTCTTGGAACCAGAACCTTCAGCTACAAAAGCTTGACCCGAAATCCTTGCGGATTCAATCCTCTCCACCTTAAGTTCCACATGGCTTGAGACATCAGTGAAAGTCTTGATACTCTCACTATGGGTCATATTCTGTTTCATCGTTTCCCAAGAATCAAGAAGGGAACGGATAATTGCCTGAACCTGTTGTTCATCGGTCAACACATAACCAGCAGTCTTAAGCTCTCGAATCATGTTACCCATCTCCCTGAGATGTTGGGCCATGGTAACATTCGAGCACTTTTTACAGCTATCAAACTTGATAGTTAGCTGACGGAGCTTACTCAGACTGACTCCACTGTACTTCTCTCTAAGGGCTACCCAGACAGCATGAGCCGATGGTAATGGCTCATACTCAAATACTAGGTCATCCACCATTGAACTAATCAATATACCCTTAGTAATGGAGTCCTTCCTTTTCCATGCCTTATAGGCATCAAGGTCACGTCTATGCTGTGCTGTAGAACCATCAATCGGTTCCTCCATGATTTGATTTACAACCTCTAAAACTTCTTATTCCTCAAGAACGTATTGTATCTTGAGGTGCCAGATTTTGTAGTTATCCCCATATAATTTCTCACCCTTATTAAGTTCAGCTATGATGTTTTTAGTTGCCATAATCTACATAAATAAACAAATTATTTATTATTTCAGTGTAATTCATATATGTGCAATTATTTATTGACTCAGTGTAAATTAGAGTTAGTTTACAAAATCAAGTGATAACATTGTTTCCACTCATCATTTGTATGTTCTAATCTAATCAACATTGATCAATTATATTGCACACATCGCATCTAATGAACGAATCATTTTTCATATGAACTAATCATATGGATATATGAAATAATCATATCATGAAATGAACTAATCATTTCCAAGTTAGTTAACATATAACATAACTTTTTATTCTTTAATTTTGTTCGTACAAAATGACAGAAATTATTACATGACTCAAAAACCAGATGAGCTAACACTGTTCATACATAACGATAGTAAACAAAACACTAGTAAACTAGATAAGCTAGCACTACTCCCACTAGGATAAATGCTAGAGCAGTGGGTAATTGCATCCCATTCATCCCGGATTCTATAATGGGTGGATCAGCCTCAGATGTATCCATTAGATCCATTTCTAGATCTTCTATATATTCTTGAGGATCCTCCTTTGATTCTTCTGGATCCATTTCTAGATCCTCCTCGGGATCCATCTCTGGATCCTCCTCAAAATCTTCAGGATCCATTTCTGGATCCTCTTCAAATTCTTCGAGATTCATTTCCGGATCATCTTCAGATTCTTCGGGATTTGGATCCTCCTCTAAATCTTCAGAATCCATTTCTGGATCCTCCTCAGATTCTTCGAGGTCCATATCTTCGGGATCTGGATTCTCTTCAAATTCATTAGGACCCCATTCCAAATAAAGTAACTGTCTGCACATCTTTGAATATGAGATGTGCCCATCAGACTCATCCCAAAGTTGGAATGCTATCTACCATAGATGTTCTGATAATGAATAAACCAGATACCATCTTCTTTCTATTTCTTGGACTGGATACCCTTCTTTCTCGAGATTCCAGAACAACCAATCGAGCCGACCAATAAGCCTACCGACTCCGTGATACGGGTCATATTCCAGCTTCTTGATCTCCTCCCATAGCTCATGTTGTCGTTCATAGCGACCGGTCATTGTGTATATCGTTCTTTGTATCTGGAATTGAAAATCATGATGTCAATACAAAATCGACAGACCAGTAACAAAAATCGGTCTAATTTAATTCCCACATATAGAACAAAATATACAGAATACACAACCAATTAAGAAAAATAAATTTCCTTATTTTGGGGAGTCTCATGTGACTGACACATAGGATCAGTCAATCAGGAATCCAAATCTTAAGCTTAGTTTATTGTCCTCATTAGAACTAATCTAATTGGACTTATGTTCTATTATTATTTAAGCTCATTTGAGTCAATCTCAGACTTATTGATCAAACTCAGGTCCGTTTGATTCATCCAATGCCCATTGGATTAAGTCTGACCATTAGAACAAATCTAATCTTTTTTATCAAATCTGACACAACGGAACTAATCCGATCATATTTGATCAGCCCAACTTCTGTAATCAAACCCACCCCAATTAATTCAATAATAAATTGAACTGGTTAAACCAAAAAATAATTTGAACCAGCTTTAGATATCATTGAATCAAACTGGTCTGCTTAAATCAACTAATAATTTAAACCAGATCTGAGTTTGATCGGACAAGTTGGTCTGGTTCCAATTTCAATAAATTGAACCATAAATTAATTAAATATTTATTTATTAATTAATAATATATTTACTTATGTATTTAATTAATTAATAAATATATTTAATTAAAATTTTTCTCATGCACTGTTTATTTATCAAAATATTAATAATATTCAATTAAATCTTTAAACAGTACTTCATGCAACGAACAGGATATATATTTGTTTTTTTTCTCCCGCATGGTTCACGGTGCTTCGGAAGTAAGAAAAACTTACTGTTCATGCCTTTAATCGATTCATGAATCGATTCAGTGAGCTTTCATTGTGCTTCGTCAAAAACGCGTTTTCGTTTCTCTTCAATCGATTCAAGAATCTGCGCTTCGTCAAAACAAACTGTTCGTGTTTTTTTTTTCAATCGATCCAATTCAATTGAATCAATTGGTTAATCGATTCAAATGACGAACAATGTTATTGTTCATCTTCTTCTTCGCGACAGAAGAAGAAAAATGCGAGCCTTTTCGCGTCAATTTCCATGCTTTCAAAACCATGCATGCTCTGATACCATTGTTGGTAGTTTTGAGAGCATGAAACAGAAACAAAATAATGCGGTAACCACTCACAGTGATCTCCCGAAGATATCGCAACTGAAGACGTCGCTGGTCGACGAAGATGATGTCGCTGTCGGAAGCATGATCACGGAGCAATCGGAAAGTACTTCAAGGTTCACGAGCCAAATCCCAGCCGTTGGATGTTCTCCTTTGCTTGGACACGATTACCTCACGGCTACGCTCTCCAATCACCTTCGCAACACCAATCGCTCGCACCCACTCTTCTCCTCTTTGGATATGTGCTTGGACGCTGCTTTTATAGGAAGCCTGAGGAAGACGAAGGGGAAAGGACACCCCTTCGTCTCCTTGGCATTTGCAGCAAAGGGAGTAACGAAGGGGAACCCTTCGTCTCCAGTAACGCCTCACAGATTCATCTAAAATCAAAAGTCATGATCTCTCAAAGTTTACTCAACAAATATATTATAACAGCTATTAACTAGTAGCTGCTACAACACAAATTTTTTATTATAGTAGCTACTAACCAGTAGCTGCTACAACATAGATTTTCTTGTGTTGTTGTCGCATCTACAGACTATTAGCTTCTACAACAAAGAAAATTATGTTGTAGCTTTGCCGAGTGAACATTTAAATGTCATAACTTTTGACTCAGATTAAACTATCAGATGCACAATATATTAAATCATAGCTTATTTAGAGGTCTTTAATTTGATATATTGTGAATTATATGGTTCATCCAAAATCAAAAGTTATAACCTTTTAAAATTTACTCAACAAACATATTATAGTAGCTGCTAACCAGTAGCTGCTATAACATAATTTTCTCTATTGTAGCAGCTACTAACCAGTGGTTGCTATAACATAGTTTTCCCTATGTTGTTGTAGCATTTATAAACCAATAGCTACTATAATAGAGAAAATTGTGTTGTAGCAACTATTAACCCTGGTTAGTAGCTACTACAATGTGTTTGCCTAGTGAACTTTGAAACGTCATAACTTTTGATTTGAATTGAACCATAAGACGCATAATATATCAAACTGAAGTTCATTCAAAGATCTTTGATTTGATATATCATACAATTTATCCAAAATTAAAAGTTATGACTTCTCAAAACTTACTTGACAAACACAATGTAATAGTTACTAACCTATAACTACTACAACATAATTTTCTCTATTATAACAGCTACTAACCAGTATATGCGACATAGTTTTTCTTGTGCTGTTGTAGGCGCTATGACATGTGGGCCAATGGAAAATGGGATTAGGGAAAGAGAAAATTTAAACAAACTAAAACATATTAAAGCCCAAAACCCCATTTGAAAAAGTAAATAATTTATTCAATATTTTAGTATATTCCAAAATACCAAAAAATAATAAATTTTATACCGATACCGAAAATTTTGGTATTGTATTATACTAGACTGAAATATTTGTTATACTAAAAATTTCATTATAGACGGTATCTATCAATATGTTATGTGTAGTATACAAATTTTTTTGATATTTTTCCTACCCCTACTCAAAGGGGCCTAAAAGTTCCAAACAAGTGAATGTGACTTCCACTTGATCAAGTAAGGGCTCTAGCTCTAGCATTGGTTGTGATGCTTCAAAATGTTGTGATTCTTGAGGCTTCACCTGGTTTTGTAGAAGTCCCTACACTTTGATTTTCAACAATTTCAATCATTGAAACTTGTGAAATCAAGAGAAGTGATTCTTAGGGCATTACTTCCATAGCACAAGTTCCTATACTTTCATCCACCATATCATTTTCATAAGTGGCGAAGAGTTCACTAACAACAATATCATCAACTGAGGATCAACAACTTCATCAAAAATTTTAAATTAATTATCCTCATCAAAAAATTCTTCATCGTTAAGTATTCCAACAAAATTGTAAGTTGCTAATTTATCATCATCAATAAATTTATCATCTTGAATTAAATCAATAAATTAGCATGCAATCAAATTATCATCACAAAATTTGCAAAATTCTTCTTTGCTCATAATTGTCACTTGCCTTTATAGAAAAGGGATTAATGGTACAAAAGTCTTCTATTGTGGCATTGGGATGGATTTCTCATTCATATCCACAGTTCCCTTTTAAAAATTTGGTGGAGGTTCAAATTTCTTATCTAGACATGATTTTACCAACTGTTGAGGGAATGATACGGGTGGCCTATTGATCATAATTGGATTGATGGAGGTGAGTCTTTGTTATTCTCTTGTGTTCCCTGGCAATGACGCTAAAAATTTATTACAAAGCTGCAAGTGCATAGCTATGCCATCAGTAATTAAAATATCAATCACACAGGGACTGTTGACTAAACACTAGTTAATTTCACACAATGAAAATGTCCAAAAAAATATCCAAATATATAGTTCATACACCAACATCACATAAAACTATTGGAAATCTTGTGGCCGACTAGAAAGAGGGTTGAATAGATTGGATACCTCCAAGTCGATTACTTCTCTACAAGGTTAGTGCGCAAGCGAAAATACAAAGTAAATCAATGAAAGCAATAAGTAAAGAACATAAAACAGCTAACACGTTCGATGTAATGTGGATCAGAGATTGCTTGCTCCTAGTCCACGGCTTGTTCTTGAGGTGGACAATCCCTTAGTCCTTCGGTGGATTAGTCCCCAGTAATCTCCGGCTAGAGCTTTCTCCTTCTCGGTGGAGCAAACCTTTCACAATGGTCTCTTCCTCTTTACAAGATGATACTTAGATTTGGAGAGGAAGAGAAGACTTGGAAGCTTGGAGGCAAAGACTAGGAGTGTAATAAAAAAATCAGTAATCTCCTTTAATTCCCCGAGCTTCCAATATATAGAAAGGAAAGAGTTGATCACATATCAACTCATTTCCTGTGCACCAGTCGACTGGCATTCCCATCAGTCGACTGGTGCTACCATTGGATGTAGCTACCAACTACATCGCAGAATACCAACGGTCACAAACGACCACTTACCAGTCGACTGGTGAAAGTACCAGTCGACTGGTCACTGTTGGCTGAGCGCGAACAGAATGCTTCTGTTCACTTCCAGTTGACTGTATAGTCGATTGGACTAGTCGACTACATAGTTGACTAGACCAATCGACTGTAACTTTCATCAGTCAACTAATCCCGGTTACACACTCACACTCATCATTTTCGGAGTCGCCCTTGAAGCCATCTTCCTCGGCCTTCGTCCCTCAAATGTACCTGAGCCCACTGCTCCTCTCCTGCCATCCTTCACATTGCCTTGAAGTCTTCTTTCTTCGGCTTCACTCCATTGCTCCTCGTCTGGCGGTCCCTCGAATGCCTTCACATCATCCTTCACCGTCTCAAGGACCCGAGCCCTATGATGAGCTTCCGAATCTTAGCCGCACCAAGCTCCTCATGTGTGTTTCACTAAGTCTTGCATAACTCAAACTCACATATCAAACCAATATGCAAGCCTAACTTAAACTCTTTGACACACACATCAAAATCATGATCATATCGATCAAACCTAGGTCGATTGCACCAACAATCTCCCCCTTTTTGATGTGTGGTAATATATTTAAGTTAGGCATAGATAACAATATGAAAATTATAATCATAGCATATGCATGAAGCATAAAACTCAAGCTCCCCCATAACATATGCTGTACCCCTTAATTTTCATGTTTTGCATAAATAAGTTTCTAACTTAAACTTTCCTATTTTCTCCCCCTTGACACCATCAAAAATATCACACCTTTCTTCCAAGTACACTATGGTATCAATGTTGACTTAAAAATATCTAAAACCAGATTTTGAAGGTGCTGGAAAATAGCTACCAGTTGACTGATAACTGTTACAGTCGACTGGCACAAAGCCAATTCGAATTTCAACCTTCTGAAACCAACTTCAAAAATGCATAAAATTTTTTAGAAAATTTGAAAAATCACGAAATTTTGAACACATATTTCTTATAATGTCCTTTAACTAGGAAAAATATGTGTTCATAAAAAGTTATTATATTTTTAAAGTTTTGATAAAAACTTAAAAACATTGAAAACAACTCAAATTTGTATTACTTTGAAACTTTGTTTTGAATTCATCTGTTGCAAAATAACTATACCACTATAAATAAAATATAGAATTATTTTTAAAATAATTGAAATATCCAACTATGATCTATGGGCAAGATATCCATTAATTAAACATTTACTTTCCCTATAGTTGGCATATGATCATTATTTTGATACATTTCATAATTCATCAAAATGTCATAAGCACAAGTGAATTATTTGTATCATCCTAGCATCTCACATCTATGTTTAAAATGATAAAGCAAGTCATTGTGAGATAAAATGAAGGTGACCTCTACTTAGCCTTCATGAGGTTATATTCAAGGCTAAGTGCTCCCCCTTAAGCTCTCAAGTCAACCACATAGGAAAAAATATTAGAATTATGACTTCCATGGTTGACTTATCCCAAAATCCTCTAATCCTTGAGGATTGATTTTGGTACCCAATAGAGGTTCTTATTAATTGGGTTAACCAAGTATTCCTTAGGGATCCATTTACTATATATGGTTTTTGTCTTTAATTACCTCCTAGCAATTAGACAATGATAGGATTTTTCATTGTTGGATTCCTTATACCCTAAACCCTTTTTGTTGAAACTTTCCCTTTAGCTCCCAATAATCATGTTTAGGGTTTTAGAGCCAATTTTAAATTTTTCAAGGGATTTGCTAAGATATTCTACCTTTGCCCTTAATTTCCTATTTTCCTCTTCTAAACATGAATCATTTGAATTTGTAGAAGAAGCATGCTTATCATTATCCTTAATAGTCATAGATTCTAATTTTTCTTCAAGGTAAATAATATCATTTTTCAAAAACTTATTTTTCTTTTTAGTCTTAAATAAATCTTCATTTGTACTTTTAATAATTTTAATTAAAACATGAAGAGGAAGATTGTATACCTCACTTATCGAGACGTCCAAATCCGATGTTTGACCTCCCCTTCACTTGAGCTCCCTTCTTCTTCACTTGAACTCTTCCCTCTTCATTTTCAGATGAGGTGGAGGCTACATCATCAATTCCCATTAGAGCAAAATGGGACACATGGTGTTCTTCTTCCTCTGATGATGATGGATCATCCCATGTTGCTTTTAAGTTTTTGACCTTCTCCCCTTTTTCTTTTGACTTCTTCTTCTCTTCCTTCTTCTTTTCTTCTTTCTTCTTCAAGAGGGGGCATTCATCTCTCATGTATCCTTCTCCTTGGCAATTGTAACAAATGACCTTCCTAGTTCTACTCTTGCTTCTTGAATTTTTCCTAACATGGGATTTGTTAGTAGAAAAAGTTTTAAATGTTTTTCTCATCTTCCTTACCATATATGCCTATTGATCGCTATCCATTGAGGGCTTGATTCTTCAGAGTCGGAGGATGATGGGGATGAAGACTTCTTCTTCTTACCCTTTCCCTTATTTGCCACATGGGCTACTCCTCTTGATCTATAGGACTCTCCATCTAGCCCTTCAACTCTAGTTTTGTGGAGCTCCATTGTTGAGAAGAATTTATCTAGAGAAGCTTTCTCTAGATCTTTTGAAATGTAGAATGAGTCTACAATTGAGCTCCATGTCGAGGTTCTTGTGAAAGCATTGATGCCTTTCATCATAATGTTCCGGTTGGAGAGTTTCTCACCTACATTTGTTAGTCCACTTAAAATTTCTTTAATTTTAACATGAAGTAAAGATACATTTTCTCCTTTTTCAAGCTTTATATTATTGAGTTGAGTTCGGAGAAGGTCTCTTCTTGCTAACTTCGCCTTTGATATACCTTCATGAAGCTCTATGAGCTTTTCCCACAAATCCTTGGCATTTGTGTAGTTCCTAGTCCTTGTTATTTCTTGTTGAGAAAGAATGTTTAATAGATGATGCAAGGCTTTTGAATTTGCTAAGTGCTCTTCCTTCTGCTTCTTGCTCCATCTTGCTTTATTGATTATCATGTTGTTTCCATCCCTAGGTATCTCGAAACCGTTTTCCATAATTAGCATAATATCAAAATTGGTATCAAAAAATACCTCCATTCTCTTTTTCTACCAAGAAAAATCTCCTTCAAATTTTGGCAGTTGAATGTGTGAGTTGGCCATTTGATGATATTGTTGTTCTCGGCGATTAGTCTGGTGAAGTACAACCCTCGCTCTAATACCACTTGTTGGAAATCTTGTTGCCGGGTAGAAAGAGGGTTGAATAGCTTGGATACTCCCAAGTCGATTACTTCTCTACAAGGTTAATGCGCAAGCAGAAATATAAAATAAATTAATGAAAGCAATATGTAAAGAACATAAAATTGCTAACACATTCGATGTAACGTGGTTCCGAGATTGCTTGCTCCTACTCCATGGCTTATCCTTGAGGTGGACAATCCCTTAATCCTTCGGTGGATTAGTCCCCGACAATCTTCGACTGATCACATATCAACTCATTTTCTACGCACCAGTTAATTGGCATTTCCATCAGTCGACTGGTGCTACTGTTGGATGTAGCCAACGACTATATCGTAGAATGCCAACGGTCACAGATGGTCACTTACCAGTCGACTGGTGAAAGTACCAGTTGACTGGTCACTGCTGGCTGAGCGAACAGAATGCTTCTATTCACTCCCAGTCAACTACAACTTCCATCAGTCTACTGGTCTTAGTTACAGACTCACACTCATCCTTTCCGGAGTCGCCCTTGAAGCCATCTTCCTCAGCCTTCATCCCTTAGATGCACCTGAGCCCACGGCTCCTCTCCGTGCCATCCTTCACATTACCCTGAAGTCTACTTCCTTCGGCTTCACTCCAGTGCTCCTCATCCGGCGACCCCTCGAATGCCTTCCACATCATCCTTCACCGTCTCAAGAATCCAAGCCCTAGGATGAGCTTCCCAAGCTTAGCTGCGCTATGCTCCTCATGTGTGTTTCACCAAGTCCTACATAACTCAAACACACATATCAAACCAATATGAAAGCCTAACTTAAACTCTTTGACATACACATTAAAATCATAATTATACTGATCAAACCTAGATCAATTGCTCCAACAAAAACTACTCCCTACATCCTAAGAATCGAAGGATCCACTCCATAGAGAATGAAGAACAAACCAAAGATACAAAATAAAGTATTCTTAAAATTTGAGAATAGAGGATAAGAGATGCTTAGCGTTGCATTATTGATGTCTTCGAAGTGTTTCCTTGCTCTGGAGGAGGATGAATCATTTACAACTCAAAGAAGGAGGCTCTAGGGGTTTCCCCTAGAGGAGAAAACCCTTTCCAATGGAGAGGGGTGAAACCCCCAATCGAAAGATAAGTGAAAAAGGGAGAAAATTCCCTTTTATAGCAGGGGCATACCCCCCTTGTGTTCTCCGCCACGGTCATGCCTCAAGGCATGGTTGGGGTGTGCATTCACGGAAAAAGAGTTGAATAGTCATGCTTCAAGGCATGGCCAGACCGTGGGAGTTATTGGGAGAAAGAGGCTCAGCCAGGCCATGTCTTTGTTTGGGATGAGAGGTTAGGGCATTCCTTAGAGGCATGGACATGCCTCAGGAGATGGTCATGCCTTAGAGGCACGACTTGCCCATGGTTCTTTTTGGAAGAGGCACACGACCATGCCAGGGGCACGACCTGGTTTGCATCTTTGCTCTGACACCCAATTTGATCTATTTGCACTCCAATTTATGTCCTATCAATTAAAACAAGTAAGGAGCATATCTCCAAAGAAGAGGAGTAGAAGTATGATAATATAATGAAATAGGGTGCAATAAACATAGATTATACTCAACATATAAGTAGATATGTGTCAAAGAATGCCTAGAAATGTATATAACCTACGCACATCAATCGGCATCATGACGGTGATGACGTTTGTAAGGTTCAAGGGATTTTCTCTTGTTAGGCCACCTCTCATTGGCATTCTGTTGATCAACTACTCTTTTTAACTCTTTTCTATATTGTTAGCAATCCCAAATAGAATGGATGCTCGATTAATGGTAGGCACAAGATTGAGTTACCTTGGGGGACCATCGACCAGACATGGGAGAAGGAGTCGGGACTACTTTAACACCTGTACCACCTTTTTCCCTCTTCAATTTATGAACTCCTAATTTCATAAAGGTGGATGACGGGGGCTCTACGATCTGAATGAGTGGAGACAGAAACAAGAGTCAAAGTTTCCTCTTTTTTTACGGAATGGACTTCCTTGACTTGAATATACTTAAATGATTAGACTTGTAATCCTTCAAAATTGGTTGGATTTTTTTGTTGGGGATTTTTTGACCAGAGACCTGAAAAAATCTCCATCGATCAAACCTTGCGAGAAAGCACTAACATGCACTTCTAGGGTAACCATAAGAGCATCCATGACTACCCAATTAAATCATTGTAAATATTCTTTCATTGGCTCTTTGAATTTCTGTCTAAGGGTGAATAAATCATGTGGCGTCTTTTGGTATCTTCAACTAGTTGTAAAGTGTTGCATGAAGACATCTTTAAACTTATCAAAAATATGAATAAAAGAAGCAAGGAGTTGACTAAACCATCTCTGCGCCAAGCCCAAGAGCGTGGTCAAGAAAACTCGACATTTGACACTATTTGTATATTGATGTAACAATGAAGCATTCTCAAATTTGTAGATGTGGTCCTCAAGATCAGTAGAACCATTATATTCCTCAATCTATAATACTCATAAGTGTCTTGGTAAATCATTCTGGAGGATGTCCTTCTTAAATGGAGGGCCCCAAGGAGTTTTTGTTCCGCCAAATTCAGGGTTCTTTTCCCTTAGAAAATCCCAATAAGAGATTTCATCGGAAGATTCGACAGAATGTTCTCTTTCAAGAAACTTACTGATCGGTGATGTGTACAATCCGCAAGTGGATGATTGTTATCGAGTAATAAAAGATATCAATCCCACAAGGACATGTACAAGCACTAGAGATCAATCACAACGAACTAGCTAAACAAACGTTGGTTGAGAATCTTGCACTAAAGAAGTAGATTGAGAGAAAGAGGAATAGAGAGAGAGAGATTGAGAGAGAAAGTTATGAGTTGGTTAAGGAAGTTGGTTGGGAGGAACGTTTTAGGGGTTCAGTTTCATTGTGATGCTAATCAATGAACTAAGGATCACCAATTATCCATCCTCTATTCCTATGCACATGTAGGAAGTTCATTCTGTTATCGACACTTCCCCGCGGTGGCCATGCTGGATTGCCATTTCTATTGACATCCTATGCTATCTAATGGAAGTGATTCCTATGAAGTCTGGTTCAAGGGATACCCTTATCACTAGAGCCCCATGGTCATACATCTACAAGAATGCACCAAATACTTGATAGCATGAACATAGAAATGAACCAATAAGCCTAATTCTACACCTCCTTGTAGAGAATTGCTCCCTCTTTTGAGATGATGCTCTAGATGTCCAGTTAAAGGGTTACCTTTATCACTACCCCCCCCCCCCCCCCACACCCGACGGTCATATAATCCAGAGCATCGCCTCTACGGGATGAATAAAACTATACAATCATTCATCCAAACATGAGAATTAAGTACAAACATATCACACACATATTTAATCAAATGAGTACAAGGCATAAGCAATGTCATATGGAAAGGAAATTGACAAATCGAAGAGTATACATCAATTTCACATCATAATTTCTTATTTAATCCTAGAAGAAATAGATCTACTCTATAACAATGAGGAAAGAATCTAAAGACAATGAAATTAAAAACATCAAAACCTAATATAAGAGAAAAAGGGAGAAGAAGCTTATATGATGCGTTAAATAATCTTCGGATCTAATCCTTTGCTTCCGGGGTCGAGGGGGATGATGAAAATGGATTTGGATTATCGAACTGAGTGTGGAGAGGGCATAGATCTGAATCAAGTTGGTCTTCCAAAGGGGAGAACCTTCTTCCCTTGAAGAAGGGGAAGAACTCCTATTAAATAGAGTAGGGCACAACCCATGTCACAGTCGTGCCCAGTTGGAATGGCCAGACCTTGAAGTTGTTCTGTTTGGGAGGTACAATCATGCCTTTTAGCATGACCATGTCTTTACTCGGTTCAGCTTGCTTGGCACAGCCAGGGCTTGATTGAGCTCTAAATGGGAGGCACGACCATGTGAAAACACATGGCCAGAGTCTTCCTCTTCTCTGGACGAATGGCACGACCATGTGTTGCTTGCTCATAGGAGAAGGGACACGGTTATGTGGATTCTCACGGCCAAAAGTCTATTCTTCTTCTTTCATCTCTTCGAAGCATGTTTCACACCGTTTCATTCCAAAAATGCATCCTATTAATAGAAAATCAAACAACAGCAGATCTCTGACAAAGAGTGTAATTATGCTGAAAATACGATAAACAGGGGTGGAAGTTCATCGAACATAAGCAAGGAAAGTAAGTGAATGTGTGTTAAAGCATGCATAAAAATAGATATATTCTATGTACATCACACCCACAGACTTAAACTTTTTCTTGTCTTGATCCATGTGCTAACATAATGCATCATAATCACTAGTGAATCAATCCAACTCTATCTACTAATTTCATTAGTGAGCATGATCATAAAACAACCTAAGAATGGCCTAACCATAAGTTATAATCCACAGTGCAATAAGTGACCTAAGCTCTTCATGTTTCAATCCCTAATCACAATCAAGTCGTCATCCAAATAAATTCCTCGTGTTCCCAGTGATAGACACTTACCTGCCACACGCTTGGTTAATATTTTTTAATCTACCCAAGATCTCAAAGGCATGCTCGACATCAAGAGAAACATAGTATTTATTTCCCTAGTAACCTAACTCAGTCTTAAAGAGGTAACTTGCTAGTTTCCACTTGCAAAACTATTTTTTATATCCTTTATTCTTCTCTCTTTTTTTTCTCAAAGTGATTGTATTGTGTAACACTTGAATTTTTTTTCTCTTTTTTTTTTGGTGCTTTAAATGTAGTACTAACAACCATTGTGATATTTAGATTTTTCCAAACAAGCTTACATGATACGAGCATCATACAGTAACCAAGATGTAGTGTACGAAATCACCTTGGAAATCCAAGTACTAAACAAATTAGATGAATGATGACTATTTCAAAGTTATCTACTATTCAAGCTTAAGTAAGTGAAAATAATATCCTTAATATCAGGCCAACACTCAGGTCTATCTCATTACAATACAATACTCACTTTGTGCTACTAGAGATAGACAAAAGAAATTCACTAAACATACTAGAACTATCTCGAATAACAACATAAATCTAAATATAAACGTGCTAACAATTTTACTATAGAACAAGCTAGCAGTAAGGTGAAGATTGATGTTCTCAATAAGCCACAAAACAACTAAAAATATGGTTGAAGCAATAATCAAAACAACTAAAGAAAAACTAAAAAATTGTACTCCAAGTAAGAACTAACAAGAAAATAACCAAATTGAAACTGAACTGCAAAGAAAATGATACTATGTACAATACCTCCCAAACATAAATTTTTCATCGTCCCAATGAAATTAATATGGTGGAGGAGTGGGAAAAGGAGGACCTCATGAGGGAGGGGGGGGGGGGGGAAGGGATAGGGAGGTGGATCTCTAGACCGAACAATACGTGGTCCAAGAGGAAATCTAGGTATCCTAGGAAGTTGGCTAATGTGTTCATGATACTGAAAAAGAGTAGCCACTTGCTATTTAGTGATGTCCATGGAACGCCTATAGTCATCCATCATCCCTTGCTCGGTGTGGTAGTCTTGAATAAATTCGTCCACCTAGCCTTGAAAGTTCCTCGTGAACTGAAAGTGATCATGGACCTCTTGGAATTGGCCATCCAATAATTTGTAGTGACCCTCCAATATTTGTTGTTGGATACTATACTTCTCATGAAGTAAATTTAAAGAGGTACAAAAATCAAAAAAATCAAATCTAGAAGGGTCTGAATTATAGGTAAAAGAATGTCTAGCAGGTTTCGGATGTCCAGATAGCTGCAGGTGTCCAGATGATGAGGGCTCAGTGTACTCTATAGGGGTGGAGGTAAACTTGGGAGCTATGTCCACAATTATCTAGTTGGTGGAGTTGCGAGCTGTGGTATGCTCGGGGCAAAGTAGAGGTAATGAAAAATCATCCCTCTTAGGAAAGGCAAAGTCATTCTCATCCCGACATATCATTCTTATGGAAAGACATGCATCAAGATTGATTTTATGACTGCTATGAACAATTTCTAAACTATCCAGTTCACAATCCAAATTTATAGCTATCTGGGTTATCAAACCACCAAAAATAGTTCATCTCAAGGCTGTTTTCCCATATCTCACAACTGTTTGCAAAAAGAAGAACTCGGTATCAAAATTGACTTTATGAAGCATAGCCCAAAAAGAATAAAACTCCACTTTTATAACTACCTTGTCACTTTCTCCTCTACCAAATATAGTCTTACTCATTCCACGGTAGAGATATCAAAAAATGGGATTTTGCATGTTAGAGGCTTTAGATCTAGAAGGGTTGTAAGGTTCACTCAAACTGGTAATTGATCTCCAAAAGGAATTGCTATCAAATCTAGAATTAAACTTGCGAGATTCCCCGGTAGGTTGGCTAAAACAAATATTAAAGTCACTAAGAGTGCACCGAAATTCTTGGTTCATCAGCCTAAAACTGATATTACCAATATAACCTTCATCAAAGATGAAGTGGACCTCCATGAGCTCAAAATTCAAGAGTAAAGTGGGGATATGTTAGTTGATGTGAATAAATCATATCATTTCAATCAAAGGCACTAATCAACCAATCTACATCCTCCTTAATTCCCAAAACTTTCATGGTGGTAGGGTCCAAGTATCTAGTGCAAACTATTTTATGGGTAACGAGAGAATCATATCTAGATTTTTGCTCATTTTTTCTAAAAATAATGTCATATTCATTGTCGTTACTTTCGTCGCGTGCAATTCGTTTGCCTTTGCCTTTGGAAGTAGCCTTCTCTTTGCCTTTATCCTTCCACAAATCATTTCCTCCACCAAATCCACCACTCTCTCATTGAATCCTTTTCAAAAGATGAGATATAATTGAAAGACAAATGAGGGAGAGTAATTATTGAAGAAGAAAGGGGTGTTCTTGAAGAAACGAAGAAAAATCCTGAGGTGGAGAAGAGAAGATCTTGGAGGAGAAGAGAGCTTTAAGGGAGAAGAAGGAGGAGAGATCTTTTAGATCTAAATCTTGAGGAAAAGAGACATAAGAATCTTAGAGGGGAGATTTTGGGATGAGGGTGAAGAAGAAGATTGCTTGGGCTTGAGGTGAGAAGAAAGTTGGGGTGTAAAAAATGGGAGAAAGAGAGAGGGAGGCATGGCCACGCCCACGGCCGTGTCTTAGATTGGCATGACCATGTTGAGATGACATGGCCATGCCATGCTTCATTTTTTTTTGAAGCACAGGTTAGACAAGTCGTGTAGAGATGACATGGTCGTGGCTTGAATGCTCTCAGCCAACTCCACACGGCCATGTCTTTCGACACAACCTCACCTTGCTTGCTCTTGGCTGATCTCACATGGCCGTGTCAAGTAACATGGCCTCATCTTGCATCCCCTTGGCGAAATTGACATGGTCGTAGCTTGAATCTCCTCTGCCTAGACTCGGGTGTGTGAATCTACAAGTTCTTCCATGGCCTTCCTCCTTTCTATCTTCTCTAATGCCTCCGCACCTATGGGAGGATCATGGTCAACTCACAGAGGACACAATAAACCTGAAAAAAAAATAAAAATGCATTAGAAAAACTAACAAAGAAAATAACATGCAAGCAAATGAAAGAAAAGAAACCCTTATGTTATCTCCCAAGCAATGCTTGTTTTTGGTCTTTAGCTCGACCTTATCTTAAATTAAATTAGAGTTTCGTCCATAGAGGGACAAGTTTCCCCTCCCAAGTTTTGTCCCTCTTCTTCTTTCTTCATTTTTGCTCTTGCAGGGTAGATATAGTTTTCATTTTTAATTGGGAGCCTTCTCCCAATACTTATCAGATCATGTATATCGTTTGGTGGCCTCCCATGAGGATAGAAGTTCCATTCCTCAGTTTTGAAGGCATCTACCCTGCTACAATCACTTATAAAAAGAGAGACATGATTAGAAGATTTAGATAAATAAAATTCCAACCTCTCCTCATCTATTACCAAAGATAGCTTATGATTTTTAACATTGATGATAGCTCCAACGATGGCAAGGAAGGGTCTTCCAAAAATAATTAGGATCTTTCGATCCTCCTCCATGTCTAGCACAACAAAGTCAGTTGATAGATACAACCATCCACCTTTACTGGTACATCCTCAATGATACCATAGAGTACCTACATGAATGATCAACTAACTATAGTGCCATAGTAGTAAATTTAAATTTTTTGAGACCTAATTTATTACAAATTGAGTAAGAAATAAGGCTAACACTCACCTCCAAAATCATAAAAAGCTTTATCTCATCTATGTAACATTCCATTATGTCCATGTCTTCTACAATTACCTTGCTTAATCTTTCTTATTATTTTTCTTACACTATAATTTGCTTTGATTCATGTTTCCCTTACATTTTCATTATTTTATTGTGTACTCTTATGTATATAGTGGTGGAGATTAGAAGCAAAGCAAAGCAAGCAAAGAAAGCATGTTTCCCTCCATGGCGTTGAGGGTGCCCTCAACCCTGTCAAAGTGACTATTTCGCATTTGGATAAAACTTTATCCAAATGCCACACTAGAGGCGCCCTCCATGCTTATGGGAGGCACCCTCAAGCCGAAGATAGAGTTTCCAGGCCCTATAAAAAGGGCCCTGGAGCTAGGAAATTAAGAATCAACTCTTGTACTTAATTCCTAGCAATGATTAAGCTTTCGTAGTGTGTAAAAAGCTTCTTCACCTTCAGAGAAGGAGATTCTTACTTAGCTCTTGCAACTGCCTTAGATTAACAACCACCTAGGTTGTAACCAAGTCAAACCCTGAGTCTTCTTAAGTTCTATTGTTTTCTTTTATTTATTTCTGTTGCACTTTAAGAGTTGAAAGATCGAGGAGGGTATCTTTTTTTGTTTCAGGCAATTCACCCCTCCTCTCTTGTCGGCCCGCTGCATCAACAAGTGGTATCAGAGCCCAACAGTCTCAGAAGGACTAACCGCCATCTGAAGCAACAAAGATCAAGACGATGGGCAGTGTAAGTATTCACCCCCAAAATTCGACGGAGACTTCGCTACATGGAAACATCTAATGGAGGTATTTTTTTAAAATAGATTTCGATATTCTATTAACAATGAAATATGGTTTTGTAGCACTTTCAAATCAGAAAGGAGCTGAGAAAGAAGAATATCAGTGGACGAAGAAAGAGAAAGCCAATTTCATGGCGAACGGGAAAGCAGAATTCCATCTGCTCAGCGTCCTTCCACCCCAGGAGGTCAACCGAATCGGCAGCTACATCTCCGCCAAAGATCTCTGGGAGAAGCTCCTGGAGCTCCACGAAGGTACTTCAGAAGCTAAGTTAGCAAGGCGGGACATCCTCTGAACTCAGCTAACAAATCTCCGGATAAACAATGAAGAAAAGGTAGCACAACTCCAAGCATGAATCAAGGAGCTGATAACTCAGCTAAACAATCTCAGAGAATCGGTAACAAATCGAGATTTGATCTGGTATGTACTCAATGCCTTCCCAAGAACTTCAGAATGGGCGTCCTTAGTAGATGCATACTACATCTCTAAGGACTTTGAGATAAGTATGCTAGAAAATCTATTTTCTACCTTCGAACTTCACGAATCTCGAATTACAGATTCAAAAGACATAGAAAAGACAAACCTCAATGTTGCCCTAAAGGCAAGGACGGAAGATCAAGAGTCTGAGACATCCATCGATGAAGATGAAATGACTCTACTAGTAAAAAGGTTCAATAGATTTCTTAAGTATAATAAGTTTAAATCACAGTCAAGAAGGTATCATCGAAATAAAAGAACTGCCCGATGCTACAACTGCAACGAAGAATGGCACATCAAGGATGGTTGCCCAAAATTGAAGGAAAAGGACAAGCACAAAAAACCAACTTCCTCCAAATACAAGACTATGAAGGCCACTTGGGATGATTCTTCATCCTCTAATTCTGAGGTAGCAGCATTCTCAGGACTAGTGCTAATGGCTAACCATCAAGAAGAAGATGAAACCAGCTCAGAGATGAGCATAGATGAAGGGGAGGATCAGAAGAAGAAAGCTGTGATGAAGGGGGAGCATCAGAAATTGAGGTAAGTGAGGTACGTGCTCTAACCCTCAAACAGTCTTTTCGTTTTATCAAAGTTCTTACAAGAGACTTAGTGAAATCAGAAAAATAGATTGTTGAGTTAAACAGAATATTAGATAACCTGAAATCAGAGAATGAAAAATTAAAATTGCAAATTGAAAATTTGAAATTAGATACATGTTGTCAAAAACCAAACAATTTTCAAAAGTCTAACATTAAGATTTATGGAAAATTAAACTAGTACATTAAAAAATATCAAGGACAACTTAGAAGAATACCTAAAGGATATGTACCCCCTAGATATCTAACTAACCCAGTAGAAAGGAACCTTTATTGGGTTCCAAAATTCTATCTAGATTAAAACCTTCTGTTAATCAAGGCTTTCAGAAGAAATTAAATATTTCAATTCCTTAAATGGCTTTGTCTAGAAGTGGTTGATGATCCAATAACCAAGAAGGCCTAGTGTATCACCACAACCTAGAAGCTAATTATCAAATTAAATATTTAATTGACAAACTGATAAGTAATTAAGATAATGCTTTTAAATTCTTGTCAACTATTTAAGTGTTTCAAGTTTTTTTTTCCTTTTTCTTCTAACTTGGAAATTGTTTCAAATTTTGTTTAACGTGGAAAATTTGAAAATTTGCAACTTGAATTTTTTTTCTTTTCTCTCATTTTTTTTAAATCTATACCTTATTTTTTTTGTGTACCCTATTTTTTGATGTGATTAAAGGGGGAGAGATAGATACAAGTTTAGGGGGAGTTAGAATATTTTGTCAAATTATTCTATTTTTCTGAATTATAATAGATCAATTCATTTTAGTATTGCAATTTCTTTTTTGCAAACTTTATGATTGAAATGGTGTTAGTTCTGTAATTTCTTTAAATTACTTCCTTGCTGTACCCTAACTTGAACTTGGGTTGATGCACATCAAAAAGGGGGAGATTGTTGGACCGTATGATTGTTTTGATGTGATCAACCAAGTTAGGTTGGGTCATGTTTTGTTTTAATCCCAATGTCTAAGTGTGCAGGAGTTTAGGAACACAGGAAGTTGAGCGGAAGACGCAGCCGGCGAAAAGGATGGCACGAGAAGGGAGTCGACGGGCTTGGTGCGTTCGAGGGACGAAAGAGCTGCAGAAGAGTACACCGGTGGACGAGAAGAATGTACGTGACGTTCGAGGGACGAGAAGCCGGAGCGAAAGCCTGCTCGAGAAGAAGGATAAAAATTGGGTTCGGGTGAGCCCTATTTCGGTTGGCCACAATCACCCAAGCGATCGGAGATTCAGAAGAAGAAAAGGAGTGAAAACAAGCTGGAGCTATTTATACACTACAGCATTGAGGGCGCCCTCCATGGCGTTGAGGGCACCCTCTACATTGAGGGTGCCCTCCATGGCGTTGAGGGCGCCCTCCATATTGAGGACACCCTCAACCCAGTCAAAGTGACTGTTTAACATTTGGATAAAACTTTATTCAAATGTCACGCTAGAGGCACCCTCCATGCTTATAGGAGGCACCCTCAAGCCGAAGATAGAGTTTTCAGGCCCTATAAAAAGGGCCCTGGAGCTAGGAAATTAAGAATCAACTATTGTACTCAATTCCTAGCAACGATTAAGCTTTCATAGTGTGTAAAAGGTTTCTCGGCCTTCAGAGAAGGAGATTCATACTGAGCTCTTACAACCGCCTTAGATTAACAACCACCTAGGTTGTAACCAAGTCAAACCCTGAGTCTTCTTAAGTTCTATTGTTTTCTTTTATTTATTTCTGTTGCACTTTAAGAGTTGAAAGATCAAGGAGGGTATCTTTTTCTATTTCAGGCAATTCACCCCTCCCCTCTTGTCGGCCCACTGCACCAACACACTATTGCATGTATATGAGAGGAGAGCCACCATCACTTTCCTTATGAGGTTATTTTATTATCATCCTCAGTTTATTTATTGTGGATTGAAATTATCATATTTGTTAATTAGTGTATGAATTGAATCCATGAATGCTTTGGTCATTTGAATTGGACAATCCTAGGTAACTTTCTTTTCATTATTTTCTATGCATAATTGAGAATTGCTAAGGGAATGCATCTTTAGTTATTTTTCTTATTTTATTTGATTTTCTCGAGATGAGTAAGAATAAGTGTGAGGGAGTTGATAACTAGCATTTTTATTGATTATTATGGTTATATAACATTTTATGAGGAGAATTTATTTTGGACTTAATTATAAATTTTCTACAAATTATGAAATTTAATTTCATATTTTTATGTGGTTTTGTAGGGAATTCAAAGAGCCATTGATTAAGGTCGATCCTGATCGAATTTGGCTTGATTTGGAGGTCAAACGGAGGAGATCAAGCTGAATTAATATGAACCGTTGATCCAGATCTGAAGAGATGTTGTTCCTTCATTCAGATCTAAGCCATCTAGCCCTCCATCCAAATTTGAAGCTATATAGACCATTGGATCCAAGCAAGAAGGCAACTAGATCCGCACCACTCATCTCTTCATCAATTAGATCAAATGGCCAGATCTTCATCTATCTTCCTTATCAAGTTGGATGGCCCAGATCGAAAGAAAGAAAACCCCTCTCTTAAGTCTTCACGCGGACGACACTATGGAGATGCTTCTCTTCATGACTATTTTCTCTCGTGCAAGGCTAGGGCATGCAACAACCCCACATAACACCTTTCTTCTCCATTCTTTCTCTGGCCGGCGGCTTCTTCCCTTACCTTCACTACCGTCGGCCGACCATCCACAGTCCACCTCTTCTTCTCGATTCTAATCGGCGACAACAGCGAGCACAATTGGAGAGAGCAGCAGGTTTCGGCAGTGATTTCGACCAAATCCACCTCGCCGGAGGGGTTCTCCAGTGTGATCTCCACCGTTCAATTTCTTCCCAACAGTGTCTTTCGACTGGGGTTCATGTGGCAGATTCCAGAGGAGCGACGGTTCTTCCATTTCACAGCAGTTCGTCTTTATCTTCGGCCAACTTCTAGCGAAATGGATCTTCGGTGGAAGATCCATTCACCATCATCGTATCGAAGCGTGCAACATTCCGGCAGTGAGCTACTGTCTACCGGCTTTGGGGGTTCCAGAGGTGGGTCTTTCGTGTGACGATGAAGGGTAGTCGTTGGAATCGGTAGTTGATGTATGAATTGTGGTTTGAAGTCTTAGTTTATTTCATGTTTATTGTTGATGTTTGTTAATTCTTATTGAATGTTTGTAGCAAACTTGATCTTCTATGTTTAGATTACACACACTTTATCTAATTTGATCTACGCATACAACATGTTCGATGAATTGCTTCAACCATTAGTTAGGTTCAATTTGATGCATTTTAGCATGTTTAATTCTAGCTTTGTCTTGTTCGTTCAATTTCATTAAGTTCTAGTTTTGATTGAATGCAATTAGCATAAATTAGTTTAGGTTTTGTTTCATGCTTTAGGTTTTATTACATGCTAGTTTTGTTATGTTTTACTTCATGTTGCCCTCTTAATTTCTGCAATTGTAGTTAGTTAGGTTTAGCTTATTACTTGCATTGTCTTTCATTTATTAGATTAGGTTTCATTTAATACTTTGTCATTTCATTCCTTAGTTTAATTGTGTTGATAGTTAATCCATAGTGTAGTGTGATAATGCGTTGTGAATTAATTATTTGCACTTAGTTAGATTTCATTCCAACATTAGATTAGTTTTGTACTTACTTTGCTTTCCATTTGTTAGGTTTAGAATTAAAATCCAAAACCCACATTTATATATTAAAAATCCCAAAAAATAGAAATAACATATGATCCTAAATTTATCACTTGCCATTATATTCCTTGGCGGACGACCCAAGTCATTTTTATGCTATATTAGCGTAGGAAGGGTTTGGTACTTCATTGTTTGATGCTCATTTCACGACAAAATTAGGTAGTAATCAGCCATCTCCCTAGCCTTCAGATAGGATCATCGCTACTTTTACTTTTATAGTATAAGTATCTTACTTGAGACTGCATCATTTGATCTCCGTATACTATATTTGTTAGTGCAGGAAGCATCAAATGATCGAACCTAGGTTTTGATAATGACAAAGAGTTCAAAGTTAAGGTTATTTGTGACCTAACAAGTTTGAATGAGCTTGTAGGAAAGTCCTAAGTATTCTTAGGCAAAAGTCCTAGTGGATTCTAGGCTGGTGGAAAACCCTAGGGAGTGGTAACCCTAAGTCCTAGTTGCAGTTAAGCAGGTGAAAAACCATAGGGGTGGTAACCCTAGGCTGTGGAAAACCCTAGGGGGTGATAACCCTAGGTCCTAGGGGGTGGTAACCCTAGGCTATAGAAAACCCTAGGGCATGGTAACCCTAGGTCCTAGGGGGTGGTAACCCTAGATAGAAAATCCAGTAGGTCTAGAGGATCGATCTGGCTATAGGTAAACTCTCTTGAGATGAGTAGGTGAGGACTCATTCCCTAGCGAGGGAACGGTAGGCGTTGGTTCGACCTAGGGTTTTCGGGAAATCCGAAGTCAGAACTGGACATTCCGAAGACTATCAAATGCTTTATTTTTTCATATCTATATTATGCTAACTTTGTTTTGTAGGGTATGGTTAGTTTCTTGGACTAATGTATTTTACAAGAAGAGAATTGGGCATGATTGGCTCGGATGAACAGTATTCGAGGCACCTCCGGGGCTATTAGAGGTGCCTCGAGCGCCTTGGCTATAGCTGCGCAGGAAGCAGGGCGAAGGCGCCTTCCAAGTGTGCTGAAGGCGCCTTGAACAGCTGATGGAATGCGCCTTCCATGGAGCTTGAAGGCGCCTTCGGGTGGATAAGCAGCGAATGCCGCGGAGCTTATCAACGCGACTGACTCAAGACTGAAGGTGCCTCCTATGGAGGCTGAAGGCACCTTCAGCAGACTATTTAAGCTTGGTTCGAGTAGATACATAGGTACAACACAAAATCATGATCCATCTTCTGTGCGCTGCTCCAAAAATGATTCGAAGAAGCCGTAGACTACTCCGACAACCTGAAGCCCAGATTTTCTCATTCTTAGTTGTTGGTATATTTTTTTGCACTTAATTATATACTTGTAATTAATCTTGTAAAGATTTTCGAGTTTATAGTGATTGCCCAACGAAAATTATCAATGATCGCGGCCTTGGAGTAGGAGTCAACACAGGCTCTGAACCAAGTAACCAAAAGTGTTGGCATTCCTTCTCTGTCTTTACTTTTTCACTACGTATTTACATAAAGTTTTCCAAAATGAATGAATTAGCCACAAGCGCTATTCACCCCCCCTCCCCCTCTAGCGATTTACGATCCTACAATTGGTATCAGAGTGGGGTCGCTTCAAATCGGTGAAATCACCATTCAAGTAATTTTTTATGGTATTAATTCTTTTGTTTTATTTAATCAGAATTGGTATAATTGCCTTATTCCAATTGTTTTATCATAATTTAGAATCCGTCTCTCTCGAAGCTGGTGCAACACCACTCGAGCTCGTCTATTTAAATTCATTATTCCACATTACTAATCCAAGACCAAGTCTTAGAACAAGTTTTTTTATTTTTCTATCATGCTAGATTTTTAAATGGCCCACCAAGAAAGGGTATAGCACTGCATTCCCTCCCCTCTTCTCTAGCGAGGATTTTGGCTACTGGAAGAGTCGAATAGAGTACCACCTCAAGATACAAGTCGAGATGTGAATAATCATCCAAACTAGTCTCAAACTTCCACTCGACGACACTGGAAAGCCAATATCATGCTTGAACTCGGACACCAGCTTGATGAAGAAAATTGAGCTTGACGCCAAAGCAACCTGCACCCTTCAATGTGGCTTAACCAAAGAAGAGCTGAACTGAGTTGGCCTATTCTCAAACGCGAAAGAACTATGAGAGAAGCTGATAGAGCTGCACGAAGACACTTCCGATACGAAAGTAAACAAACATGATTTAATTTTGAATAAATTATATAATATAAAAATATAGGAAGGTGAGTCAGCAAGCCAGCCTCATGTTCGCATACAAGATCTACTGAATGGACTCCACGCGATCGGATAAAAGGTGGAAAATCACGACGACATCAAGTATGCATTAAATGCATTTCCGAGGAACACCTTGTGGGCATCGATGGTAGATGCCTACAAAGTGTCTAAGGATTTGTCGTTAATCAAATTAGATAAATTATTTTCTGAATTTGAGTTACATGAGTAGAATAATACTACTCTGGCCGAGAAAGGTATTGCTTTGATTGCAGGTACGAGCAGAATATGGGAAACAAAAGCAAAGCACATAAATGAACCCGAGTCCAAAGATGAACCGGACTCAGAAGACGACGACGAGATCACAGTCGAGCTAGTAAATCCGGTACAAAAACTCTACAGGAAGAAGAAAGGATTCACCAAGAAGGACATCAAGAAAGTGATTCAGTCCAAGATGGCACAATCAAGTCCAAAAGTAAAATCTAAGGTAACCTGCTACAGATGCAACAAAAAGAGACACATCAAAGTCAACTGTCCGACCCAAAATGAAGCGATAAAGCAAAAGAAGAAGAAAGCACTTCAGGTGACATGGGATGAGTCTTCCTCAGAAGATTCTGACGAAGAGCTCGAGCAGACGAGCTTCCTCGTACTTACGACCTAGGAACAAGTCGATGAATCAGAAATTGAGAGCGAGTCGGAAATAGAATCTGAGAGAATCCATGGATCTGTATCCATTTCTGAAAGGCCTAACCCCACTGTAAGTACTTCTCAGATAACTAAATTGCATAATTTGGTTAATTATCTTATGCATAAGCTAGCCAAATCCAACCTCCTAGTCAAGTCACTCCAGAAGGAGGTAACAATCCTTAAGGAGGAGACTAAACTAAGTCCTTTGACTGAGCCAGTTTAAAATGGAAATTCAACTCAAGTCCAACAACTCGAGAAAGAAAATTCCAATTCGAAAACTCAAGTTAAAGAACTAAAGAATACATTGGAACGGTTTACCTTGGGTTCCAAGAATCTTGATCTGATTCTTGGAAAACAAAGAGTTGTATACAACAGATCCGGACTTGGATTTAAGGTTAAATGAAAATACAAGTCTTACTTATCACTTGTAAATAGAACTAATAGAAAAATAGTCCAAGCATGGGTCTCCAAGTCGAACTTGGTTAATCAAGTTGGACTTAATCAATATTGAATCCCCAAGGATCAAATCCACTACCTTGATAGACTCTATCGAGGCTATGATCTAGGGGGAGTCAATAGAAAGACCATCTTTATCAATAAATAGATTTATTTGATGCTTGCTTTACTACTTTTCTTATACATGCTTAGACTAGGCTAGATAAGAACTTAGGCATGATTCACACTTGACTAGTTAGACCTAGGAGTTTCAGAAAGGAAATTAAATATCAAATTTCTTTGAAGGACTTTGTCTAGAAGTGGTGGATGATCCCATACCCAAGAAGGCCTAGTGCCTCGCCACAGTCTAGAAGTCATTGAAATAAATATTTAATTGACTAACTGTAAAACCTTAGTCTAACTCAATTGTAAATCAATCCTTAGATGGTAATCTAAATTAAAGATAAAATTAATCATCTCATAAAAACATATAAGGTTCCCTGATAGATAATTTAGAAAAGGGTGAGATGGACTTAGGTAAAAATTTAGAATAAATTTTTAAAATCTTAATCAAATAAATTAATCAATTTAATAATCTTAATCAAATAAATTAATCAATTAATAATCTTAATCAAATAAATCAATCAATTTAATAATCTTAATCAAATAAACTAATTAATTAATAATCTTAATCAAATAAATTAATCAAATAAATAATCTTAATCAAATTAATTAATTAATTAATAATCTTAATCAAATAATTAATAAATTAATAAATTTTAATAAATTAATCAATTAATAAATAATTAATCAATTAATAAATCTTAATAAATTAATCAATTAATAAATAATTAATCAGTCTAACCAATTCATAACTTAACTTAACTTAACTTAATAAATCTAATTAACTTAATAAATTCAATTAAACATAAAATCATCTCACAGTCACCCATAGGAATAACATGATTGAAAACCTAAATTGGGTGAGATGGAAAATAAGGGGTTGAACCCAATCCAATCTATCTTACAATCATTTAAAATTGGTTCCAAATCAATATTTTATGTGTAGGAACATAACAATTTAGACCAATGGATGCTGGATAGTGGATTCTCCAGACACATGATTGGAGAGCGATTGAAGTTTACCAAGATAAAATTCAAAAATCTAGGGTCAGTTGCATTCAGCAATGACGGAACACTTAAAGTAATCAAAACAGGTAATATCAAACTGAGTTCTGATTTTTATATTCAAAAAGTTTTATTGGTTGATCAATTGAATTTTAACTTAGCATTAGTCAATTATGTGACTCTGGGTACTTAGTCACATTTTCAAACTCTGAGTGTTTAATTAAAAATATCAAAAATCTTAAAATTATACTTAAGGGAATTAGGAAACAAAAAAAAAAAATCTACACAATTGACCTATCAACCTCTTCACTAAGGTGTCTCCTGACACAACAAGAGGAAACTAAGTTGTGGCACAAAAGACTGGGTCACACTTATACCAGACTCATTTCAAAAATGAGTCAAAATGACTTAGTTAGAGGTTTACTCAAATTAAAAATTATAGAAAATACAATCTGTAATGTTTCCCAATAGGGTAAACAAACCAAGTCAACCCACAAGTTAACTAACTTAAATAGAACTAACTCAATACTTGAGCTCCTGCACTTAGACCTATTTGATTCACATGGAGCCAAGTCACTAAGCAAAAACCAATATTGCTTTGTTATAATTGATGATTACTCAAGATTTACTTGGGTAAAATTTCTAAAAACTAAAGATAAAACTTAAGAAATCTTTAAAACCTTTTGCAAGTTGATAGAAAATGAAAAAGATACTAAAATTAAAAGAATTAGAAATGATCATGGAGGGGAATTTGAAAACCATAAATTTACTGAATTTTTTGAAATTAATGGATACAAACATAAGTACTCATGCCCTAGAACCCCCCCCCCCCCCAACAAAATGATCTAGTAGAACGGAAAAATAGAACCCTATAAGAAGTCGCTAGAACCATGTTAAATGAATATAACCTAAATAATCAATTCTGGGTTGAGACAATAAATATGGCTTGTTACATTCAAAATAGAATTTTAATCAATAAATTTCAGAACAAAACTCCATATGAAATATATTATAATAAAATCTCTGACTTAAATTATTTAAAGGTGTTTAGATGTAAAGTCCACATTCTAAACACTAAGAACTGCTTAGGAAAATTTACATCAAAATCAACCCAGGAATCTTTTTAGGATACTCCACAAATAGTAGGGCTTAAAGAGTTTATAATAAAAATACCCTAAAAGTTGAAGAAATAACTAATGTGATTTTTGATGAAGAAAATAACTTTACTAATTTAACAAATGAAAATATCAATCAAAATACAGAAAAGATTAATACAAGAAACATAGACGATGATGAAAATTTTCAAATTAAATCTAGTGAATCATAAGAACCAATTGTTGACACTAATATAAGACCATCAAGAATAAGTTCCAATCACCCATCTGACCAAATTTTGAGTGACCCAACCCTAGGAGTACGAACTAGATTATTCTATAGAAACCTAAGTCAAATAACTCTTATTTCTAAAATTGAATCCAAGACTATAGAAGAAGCCCTACCTGACCCAGATTGGATCTTAGCAATGTAAGAGGAGTTAGCCCAATTTGAGAGAAATCAAGTCTGGGAATTTGTTCCTAAACCCATAAGTAAAATCATAGTTGACACTAAATGGGTATTTATAAATAAATTAGATGATAAGGGTAAAATAGTAAGAAATAAAGCTAGACTAGTAGCAAAAGGATTCAGCCAAGTAGAAGGATTAGACTATGATGAAACCTATGCACCCGTAGCCAGACTTGAATCCATAAGAATGCTGCTAGCCTATGCAGCACATAAAAGATTCAAGTTATACCAAATAGATGTAAAATCTGCATTCTTAAATGGGTTCATCAAGGAAGAGATGTATGTAAGTCAACCCCCAGGATTTGAGGATTTGGATCACCTAAACCATGTCTTTAGGTTAAATAAAGCTTTGTATGGACTAAAATAAGCACCTAGAGATTGGTATGAACGTCTATCAACTTATCTAATATCTAAGGGGTTTAAACAAGGTCAAATAGATCAAACTTTATTTGTAAAAATCTTAGAAAAAGACATCTTTGTAGCCTAAATTTACATAGATGATATAATTTTTGGCTCAACCAATGCTGAATGTCTAAAAGAATTTACCAAATTAATGGAAAGTGAATTTGAAATGAGCTTAGTTGGGGAACTTAACTTTTTCTTAGGCTTACAAATTAAACAAACCAAAGAAGGAATATATATTTTTTAAACAAAATATGCTAAGGAACTAATTAGAAAGTTTGGCATGGAAAATTCTAAAAATATAAATATCCCAATGTCAACTAATGTTAAAATTGACTCTGACTTAGAAGGAAAACACGTAGACTTAAAATATTATTGAAGTGCTATAGGAAGTCTACTATGCCTAACTACAAGTCAACCTGATATTCTTTTTGCAGTAGGTATGTGTGTAGGTACCAATCTTGTGTAAAAGAATCACACATAACAAATGTTAAAAGAATACTTAGATACATTAAGGGAACCTTAAATGTAGGACTTTGGTACCCTAGGACTAGCACCTTTGACCTAATTGGCTATTCTAACTCAGACTATGTCGGGTACAAACTAGATAGAAAAAGCACAAGTGGAAGCTATCAATTTCTAGGTCAATGCCTAGTAAGTTGGTCAAGCAAAAAGCAACACTGTGTTGCTTTATCCACTACTGAAGCAGAGTACATAGCCATCGGGGAATGTGCATCCCAACTATTATGGATGATGCATGCCTTAAAGAACTATCAATTAAAATATAAAAATTTCAATTGATAATTTAAGTTCAATTAACTTAACCAAAAATCCAATCCAACACTCAAGAACTAAACACATAGAAGTGAAACATCACTTTGTAAGGGATCATGTAGCTAAGGTTGACATTGTACTTAACTATATTGAGTCCAAGTTAAACCTAGCTAACATTTTCATAAAACTCTTACCTGAACTTGAGTTCAGTACACTTAGAAGACAAATAGGGGTGTGCTTAGTAGAATAGAGTTTACTTTCAAAAATATTCCTATTTCAAAAGTTATAATTTTAAAATTCTAGGAAAAATATTTTCAAAATTCTACTTTTATTAGATTTTCAAAAGATTAGACTTAGCCTAGGTATCTACCCCCTAGAAAGCATGTTCCCCTAGATCTCAACCAGAGCATCTCACAAGCACACCAGGTTTACCTTGCTTGTGTATGAAAAACATTTAGAATGGTGTGAGATGCACAGGGTACTGTCCGTACTTCAGAATACTTATGTATGTGCATCAACATAAGTTTGAGCAATAAATACTAAAATCAAATTAATCAAATTAAGTTATTCATGTTTAATCAAACTAACTGGAATACTTACTTAATTTGACTAACCAAGTGAAAGTCACTACCTCATGGTAAACGACTAGTAGCTAAAGGTTAGATATTTATTTAAAAGAAGATGTTTGATGTAACGCCCGAAAATTCTCAAAGTTATTTTAGAAATATTCTATGTTTTTTCTGGAATTTTAGGATATTTTTACAGAATTTTTAGAGTAGCGGAAGTAGCAAAAATAAATAGAATCGTAAAATAGACTACGCGGGAATTGAACCCGAGACCTATTAGGTTCTATGACTTAAGGTGAACTCTAGTAACCAAGTGAACCAAGCAGGGTCGTGCTGAAAGGAAAGGGAATCAGTTATATTTAAGTTAGAGTTGGGTGAATTAATTCCTTAATATAAATAGGAAATTGAGAGAGAAGTTATTTATTTTATTTGTAACTTTTCCTCTCCAAAAACCCTTACACGCCGACCCCTTCTCCTCTTCTTCTCTCGGCGCCAACCACAAGCACACCTAGGGTTCCACCCCTAGGGCCATAGGAGTACTTTCTGGCGATGACTCCGACACGAGGACGCTCCTCTCCGCGAGAGGAACACGTAGACGCAAGGAGATGGTCGAGAAGATCGTCTCCACCGGAAAATTAGCAACTAGATTCGTAAGAAAACTAGCGCAGGAGGTAAGAAACCCCTCACCTGCAATATAAGTAGCTCTCGTGTGAATTTCTGCTTTGTTTAGTAACATACGAATTTTGACACATAGGTTGTGCAATAGTGCACACTAGGTGTTCGATAATATGTGCAGCACAGGAAAAGAATGCAACTCAGGCATTTTACTAGCTTAGTAAATGCAATAGAAGCATTTATTCAGTATGTATAGTTTTACTATAGTCATAAGGGACTACGGTCCAATGGGTGGGCTCCCACAGTCACCTCTAGGTTCAGACAACCTAGCTCTAGGTTCAGATAACCTAAAAATAGCAAAATAAGAAGAATTTAGCTATAATTAGTATTTTATTTTAGCAGTGGCACTGTACTGGATTAGATATCCATTAGGTTGGGCTCCCACAGTCATCCCTAGGTTTAGATAAACTAGTAAACCCTACTAAATTCGGGAGTTGCAAACCCGGGTCTAGTTAGGGATGCGCACATAGCAAGTACAGTTGCCGGGCCCATCAGCAATATGATTATTATTTTAATCTATCTATGATAAATAGTTTTCAAAACTCACAAATCAGTTGTGTACACAGTTTAATTTCAACTCTAGCTTAGTTTTAGTGTAACTCAGTTCATGCTTTAGCTTAGCTCTTTCCTATTGATACATGTGATAGTTCTATGATCTGTTTTGATTC
This sequence comes from Zingiber officinale, assembly GCF_018446385.1. Taxonomy (NCBI): domain Eukaryota; kingdom Viridiplantae; phylum Streptophyta; class Magnoliopsida; order Zingiberales; family Zingiberaceae; genus Zingiber; species Zingiber officinale. Next base: position 107,811,016 of record NC_056002.1, read on the forward strand.
TATATTTCTGTATGATAGTATGTCATGCCATGCTTTAACATGTTCAGCATAGATTTCAATAGCATGTTTTAAAAAGCATACATTGCATCGTATGCATGTTTTTGTGAGGTAGATGGTTTCTTACTAAGCGTAAAGCTTACAGATACTTCTTTCCTTATACTGCAGATAAAGGTAAAGGAAAGGTGGATTAGCGGAGGCTGGGGGTTAATGCGATGAAGATGTGTGTGGAAGGAACCTGGAATGAAGATCTTGGAGAAATTAGCAAACTAAGACTTTAGATTTTATATAATGTTATTTCCGCACTTTAGTATGTTTAAATGCCATGAACTAGTGAACTATGCATTAGGCTATACTTAGAATATTAAATATTTGTTGTTAGAATGTTTCCCAACCATTTTAGAACTTGTATGTGTGATTTAGGCACAAAACAGTGCTGAAATCAGAGCTTTGCTGCGAAATCAGAAACCCCAATCGATCAGCAGATCGATTGGGGCCCTCAATAGATCAGCAGATCGATTGGGAGCCTGGTTCCGCGAACAGTAAGCTTCTGGATCGATCAGCCGATCGATCCAGTCACATTCTATTGCGAACAGTAAGCTTCTGGATCGATCAGCCGATCAATCCATTAGTATTCTGTCGCGAACAGAGAGTTTGGGAATCGATCGTTCGATCGATCGGGAAATCGCTCCCGAGAACAGAGAGCTCTGGAATCGATCACTGGATCGATTGGCCAGTCTGGATCGATCAGCCGATCGATCCAGCTTATTACCCCGAGCACAGTAGAGGTCTGAATCGATCCATGGATCGATCCAACAGCTTGCAATCGATCGAGTTCAATCTGGATCAATTGGGAAGTTGGGTTTCGACAAAGAGACCTTGTAGTTCAGCTCCTTGACCATAGAGGATGTAGGGTATGCCATGAATACCTTAGATTGCATCCCTTAGCACATATAGGACCAAGAACTTGTATTAGCTTAGCAAAGTTTTAAATTGGTACAGCTTTCCGCACCTAGACTTAGTAGTGGTCATGGATATAGCTTAGCACAGCATAATGTGACGGTCCGGCCTTACAGCCTAGCAGTAGAAGGCGGGTCGTTACAGAGTGGTATCAGAGCAGTGTTCCATACTTCCTACACACACATCAGCATTGAACCTGCAGCTTCCAAGTAAGAATATCTCGCACTTGTTATGTTTATTGCTTTCATGTTTGTAGACAACTAAAGTATGCTTATCTGTGATAGTAACTAACATGATAGTATTAGCTATGTAAACATGATGCTTTAGTTATGTATGTCCTTTGTTCCTTTAGAAATGGCACGAGGACGCCCAGCTAGAAGGGCACCAGCTACTGAGCCCTAGCATGAGGCAGGTAGTTCAGTGCCTCCCCCAGACCTTACAGCAGTAGTGGCTCAGTTACAGAAGCAGCTAGCAGAACAGCAACAGGAGATAGTCGTCTTAAAGGCTAATCAGCATAATACCCCCACTGTCACCCCGGAACCAAACATAGCAACCCCAGTAGTTTTAGAGGTTCCACCAGTCCAGCCTACAACACCAGTAGCCCCAGCAGCAGAGGCAAAGAGAGAAGCCTATCTGATCCAGTGGCAGAGAGTCAAGCCCGAGAACTTCTCAGGCACCAGTGAACCCTGGTTCAAAACACTGGAGAGTACGATGGAGCTTCTGGACTGGCCAGAGCATGAAAAGGTGAAGTGCGCCTCCTTCTGCTTGACAGGAGATGCACGCATGTGGTGGGAGAGAATTAGAGTGAAGCGCCTAGTAAACCAGATGACATGGGCCGACTTCGAGAAAGAATTCTTCGAGGAGTTCTTTAACATGCGGGTCACAAACCGTCACTATGACGAGTTCACTGAGTTTCGTCAGGGCAACCTATCAGTTGAGGAAGCCGTGAAGAAATTCAATAGACTGGCTCGTCTATGCCCCGAACTAGTCAGCACAGAAAAAGAACGAGTCTGGTTGATGCTCAAGATGCTGAGGCCGGAAATAGCGATGAACGTGGCTGGCGGCGTTCATAGGCCACAAACCACAGAAGGACTAGTTAGCAGTGCTCTGACTACCGAGCACTACCAGAATAATATCAAGCAGCAGAAGCAAGTCCTCTCATAGTCCAAAGGGCAAGGAAGCTCAGGTACTCAGAAACAACAGGGCCACAGCTCTAACTGGAAAGGGAACTCCAGCCACAAGCGCAAACCGGGGAGTTACCCAAAGGGAGGACCAGCCAGCAAACAGCCTAGTTATCCCAAATGTGCTACTTGTGGGAAATTTCACCCAGGAGTTTGTCGCAAGGGCACACGAGGATGCTTTGAATGTGGACAGGAAGGACACATGGCTAAGCAATGCCCGAACAAGGCAAGTCTTCCTCAGCCACAGCCGATACAGTACGGAGGCCAACTAACACAGCTACATCAAATGCATGCCGTTTTAGATGGTCCACACATCAGCCAGGGCAGACTAGAAGCCCCTCCAGCTATGACGAATGCAAGGATCTATTCCTTAACCAGAGAAGACGTAGTGAATGCCTCGACAGTTGTTACAGGTCAGATTAGTATTTTACAGCAAAGTGCAACTGTCTTATTCGATACTGGGGCAACCCATTCTTATATATCCAGGGCATTCGCCGAAAAGTTAGCAGTACCCCCAGAGGTATTCAGTGGTCAGTTTTTGACGACGCTACCTTCAGGAGAATTTATGGCGTCCACGCACTGGCTCCGGGCAGTGCCAGTCATTATAGCAGACAGAGAACTCTTTTGTGATCTGATAGTGCTAGATATGACTGATTATGATGTCATCCTTGGGATTGACTTCCTGATCAGATACGGTGCCTCTATAGAGTGCCGTAAACAGAAAGTCGTATTCCAACCTGAAGCAGAAGTACAATTCGAGTACATCGGAGAACCAAAGAGAAAGGCCAAGAAGTTTCTCTCAGCTCTAAAAGCACAGAAAGTAATGGATTCAGGATGTACGGGATTCCTAGCACATGTAGTCAATACCAGTCAGAATAGGGACCAACAGCTAGCAGAGGTTCGAGTTGTATGTGACTACCCAGCAGTCTTCCCTGAAGAGTTACCAGGCCTAGCACCAGACAGGGAGATTGAATTTGAGATAGAACTCATTCCCGGTACGAATCTTATCTCCAAAGCACCTTATCGCATGGCTCCAGCAGAACTGAAGGAACTTCAGGAGCAACTACAGGAGCTGCTTGACAAAGGTTTCATACGCCCTAGTCACTCACCATGGGGAGCGCCTGTATTGTTCGTGAAGAAGAAGGACGGGAGCATGCGCCTGTGCATAGATTACCGGGCACTGAACCAAGTCACCATCAAGAACAGGTATCCTCTTCCCAGAATAGATGACCTGTTCGATCAGCTAAAGGGAGCAGCAGTGTTCTCTAAGATAGACCTCAGATCAGGTTATCATCAGGTGAAAGTTAAAGAAGGGGATATACCCAAGACAGCATTCAGGACTAGATACGGACATTATGAGTTCGTCGTAGTCATGCCCTTTGGTGTGACAAATGCTCCAGCTATTTTCATGGACCTCATGAACAGAGTATTCAGGGACTACCTAGATAGATTTGTTATCGTGTTTATCGATGACATTCTTATCTATTCAGGAACTCAGGAAGAACACGCAAAGCACCTGAAAATAGTATTGCAGACCCTTCAGCAGAACCGGTTGTACGCCAAGTTCACGAAATGTGAATTTTGGTTAGATCAGAAGTCCTTCCTGGGTCACATCATCTCAAAGGATGGTATCATGGTAGAGCCCAGTAAAATAGAAGCTGTGAGTAACTGGAAAAGACCTAAGAATGCCAGTGAAATTAGAAGCTTTCTGGGACTAGCAGGTTATTACAGAAAGTTCGTAGAGGATTTCTCTAGGATAGCCTCCCCACTGACAGCTCTCACCAGGAAGAACAGAAAATTTCAGTGGACAGAGGACTGCGAGAATAACTTCAGTGAGTTAAAGAGGAGATTGACCAGTGCACTTATTCTGACTCTACCAGAAAACACAGATAGCTTTGGTATTTACAGTGACGCCTCTAAATTAGGACTAGGAGCAGTACTGATGCAAAATGGCAAGGTGATCGCCTATGCCTCCAGACAACTCAAGGAATATGAGAAAAATTACCCTACTCATGACCTTGAGCTTGCAGCAGTAGTGTTCGCTCTCAAAATTTAGAGACATTACTTGTATGGAGCTTAGTGTAGAGTATACACAGATCATCAAAGTCTGAAGTACTTCTTCACTCAGAAGGATCTGAATATGCGACAGCGCAGATGGCTAGAGCTGGTCAAAGACTACGACATAGACATTCTCTACCACCCAGGAAAAGCTAATAAGGTAGCAGATGCACTTAGCAGAAAGTCCGATGCTACCTTACTATCACTAGCAGCCATGTCACCGCCCCTACAGAAAGAGATCACAGATTTTGGTCTCGAACTTATAGTGGGATAGCTCTCTACTATGACATTAGCACCTAACCTGCTTGGTGACATTCAGACAGCTCAGGAACAGGATCCTGAAATTCAGAAAATGAAGCAAGGGTTAGCAGAATCAGAAAGTAGAGAATTCAGAGTGTCCGATAGTGGGGTATTATACTTCGGTGACAGAATCTGTGTTCCAGATCAGGAGGAACTAAAGAGGCAGATTTTAGATGAGGCTCACAGGACTCCTTATGCGATGCATCCAGGTTCCACCAAGATGTACCAAGATCTAAAAAAACGATTTTGGTAGCCCGGGATGAAAAGAGACGTCGCTAGATATGTTAGCACCTGCCTGAACTGCCAGAGGGTCAAGGCAGAACATCAGAGACCAGGAGGAGTTCTGCAGCCTATTCAGATTCCAAAATGGAAGTGGGAAGATATTTCCATGGATTTCATAGTGGGATTACCCAGAACCACGAATGGTTTTGACGCCATCTGGGTAATAGTCGACAGATTGACTAAATCAGCCCACTTCTTAGCTATCGGGATATCCTACTCCATGGAGCAACTAGCTCAGTTGTATCTCAAGGAGATCGTCAGACTACATGGAGTTCCACGGACTATCATCTCGGACAGAGACAGTAGGTTCATGTCACACTTCTGGGAGTGTGTACAGTCAGCATTGGGCACTAAGTTAAAATTCAACACAGCTTTCCATCCTCAGACAGATGGTCAAATGGAGCGAGTGAATCAGGTACTCGAAGATATGCTTCGAGCATGTGCCCTAGACTTCAAGGGAAGTTGGTGCAAATATCTGAGTTTAGCAGAATTTGCATACAATAATAGCTATCAGGCCACTATCGATATGGCACCTTACGAGGCTCTCTATGGGCGGAGGTGTAGATCTCCAATCTGCTGGTATGAGAGTGGTGAACAGAAAGAACTAGAACTCCAGACAGATCTAGTAGCAGATACCACAGCAGCTATACAGCAGATCCGCCAGAGGATAGAGACAGCTCAGAGCCACCAGAAAAGCTATGCTGATACACGGCGCAGACCCTTAGAGTTTTCAGTTAGGGATTCAGTGTTCCTCAGAGTAGCTCCCATGAAGGGAGTAATGCGTTTTGGGAAAAAGGGCAAACTAAGTCCCAGATATGTGGGACTATACCTTATCACTAGAAGAGTTGGCAAGGTAGCATATGAGCTAGAGCTACCACAGGAGATTTCAGCCATTCATAATGTATTTCATGTCTCGATGCTGAAGAAGCATATCCCAGATGCCACCCAGGTGATTGAGCCCCAGTCGGTACCAGTCCGCGAAGACCTCAGCTATGATAGTCGGCCTATTCAGATAATAGACCGAGCAGTTAAGAAATTACGGAACAAGGAGGTACCATTAGTAAAAGTCATTTGGCAAGATCACACCACAGAAGAGGCAACATGGAAGACAGAAGCTAGTATGTGACAGAAGTACCCAGAGTTGTTCTAAGTTTGAGGACGAACTTTTTATAAGGTATGGGGGATTATAACGCCCGAAAATTCTCAAAGTTATTTTAGAAATATTCTATGATTATTCTGAAATTTTAGGATATTTTTACAGAATTTTTAGAATAGCGGAAGTAGCAAAAATAAATAGAATCGTAAAATAGTCTACGCGGGAATTGAACCCGAGACCTATTGGGTTCTATGACTTAAGGTGAACTCTAGTAACCAAGTGAACCCAGCAGGGCCGTGCTGAAAGGAAAGGGAATTAGTTATATTTAAGTTAGAGTTGGGTGAATTAATTCCTTAATATAAATAGGAAATTGAGAGAGAAGTTATTTATTTTATTTGTAACTTTTCCTCTCCAAAAACCCTTACACGTCGACCCCTTCTCCTCTTCTTCTCTCAGCGCCAACCACAAGCATGCCTAGGGTTCCACCCCTAGGGCCATAGGAGTACTTTCTGGCGACGACTCCGACACGAGGACGCTCCTCTCCGCGAGAGGAACACATAGACGCAAGGAGATCGTCGAGAAGATCGTCTCCACCGGAAAATTAGCGACTAGATTCGTAAGAAAACTAGCGCAGGAGGTAAGAAACCCCTCACCTGCAGTATAAGTAGCTCTCGTGTGAATTTCTGCTTTGTTTAGTAACATACGAATTTTGACACATAGGCTGTGCAATAGTGCACACTAGGTGTTCGATAATATGTGCAGCACAGGAAAAGAATGCAACTCAGGCATTTTACTAGCTTAGTAAATGCAATAGAAGCATTTATTCAGTATGTATAGTTTTACTATAGTCATAAGGGACTACGGTCCAATGGGTAGGCTCCCACAGTCGCCTCTAGGTTCAAATAACCTAGCTCTAGGTTCAGATAACCTAGAAATAGCAAAATAAGAAGAATTTAGCTATAATTAGTATTTTATTTTAGCAGTGGCACTGTACTGGATTAGATATCCATTGGGTTGGGCTCCCACAGTCGTCCCTAGGTTTAGATAACTTAGTAAACCCTACTAAATTCGGGACTTGCAAACCCGGGTCTAGTTAGGGATGCGCGCATAGCAAGTACAATTGCCGGGCCCATCAGCAACATGATTATTATTTTAATCTATCTATGATAAATAGTTTTCAAAACTCACAAATAAGTTGTGTACACAGTTTAATTTCAACTCTAGCTTAGTTTTAGTGTAGCTCAGTTCATGCTTTAGCTTAGCTCTTTCCTATTGATACATGTGATAGTTCTATGATCTGTTTTGATTCTATATTTCTGTATGATAGTATGTCATGCCATGCTTTAACATGTTCAGCATAGATTTCAATAGCATGTTTTAAAAAGCATACATTGCATCGTATGATTGTTTTTGTGAGATAGATGGTTTCTTACTAAGCGTAAAGCTTACAGATACTTCTTTCCTTATACTGCAGATAAAGGTAAAGGAAAGGTGGATTAGCGGAGGCTGAGGGTCAATGCGATGAAGATGTGTGTGGAAGGAACCTAGAATGAAGATCTTGGAGAAATTAGCAAACTAAGACTTTAGATTTTATATAATGTTATTTTCGCACTTTAGTATGTTTAAATGCCATGAACTAATAAACTATGCATTAGGCTATGCTTAGAATATTAAATATTTGTTGTTAGAATGTTTCCCAACCATTTTAGAACTTGTATGTGTGATTTAGGCACAAAACAGTGTTGAAATCAGAGCTTTGCTACGAAATCAGAAACCCCAATCGATCAGCGGATCGATTGGGGCCCTCAATCGATCAGCGGATCGATTGGGAGCCTGGTTCCGCGAACAGTAAGCTTCTGGATCGATCAGCCGATCGATCCAGTCACATTCTGTCGCGAACAGTAAGCTTCTGGATCGATCAGTCGATCGATCAATTAGTATTCTGTCGCGAACAGAGAGTTTGGGAATCGATCGTTCGATCGATCGGGAAATCGCTCTCGAGAACAGAGAGCTCTGGAATCGATCACTGGATCGATTGGCCAGTCTGGATCGATCAGCCGATCGATCCAGCTTATTACCCCGAGCACAGTAGTGGTCTGAATCGATCCATGGATCGATCCAACAGCTTGCAATCGATCGAGTTCAATCTGGATCGATTGGGAAGTTGGGTTTCGACCAAGAGACCTTGTAGTTCAGCTCCTTGACCATAGAGGATGTAGGGTATGCCATGAATACCTTAGATTGCATCCCTTAGCACATGTAGGACCAAGAACTTGTATTAGCTTAGCAAAGTTTTAAATTGGTACAGCTTTCCGCACCTAGACTTAGTAGTGGTCATGGATATAGCTTAGCACAGCATAATGTGACGGTCCGGCCTTACAGCCTAGCAGTAGAAGGCGGGTCGTTACAGAGTTCAATCTGGATCGATTGGGAAGTTGGGTTTCGACCAAGAGACCTTGTAGTTCAGCTCCTTGACCATAGAGGATGTAGGGTATGCCATGAATACCTTAGATTGCATCCCTTAACACATGTAGGACCAAGAACTTGTATTAGCTTAGCAAAGTTTTAAATTGGTATAGCTTTCTGCACCTAGACTTATTAGTGGTCATGGATATAGCTTAGCACAGCATAATGTGGCGGTCCGGCCTTACAGCCTAGCAGTAGAAGGCGGGTCGTTACATTTGAAGTTTGAAAAATGTTGTTACTCATGGTTAGACTCTAGGACTTTAAAACTTAAAGAAGTTTTTTGACATTAAGGGGGAGTGAAAATAGTCAAGTTAAATATCCTTAAAAGTTAAAGTATTTTTTTTTTCAAAATTTCAAATTTAAAGTATTTTTGAAAAAGAAAGTTCAGTTTTTTTTCTTTGTAATTAAACAAAAATTATTTTTAAACTAAGTGTTTAAACAAAATTATTTTTATTCTAAGTACTTAACTAAGTTTTGATCAATTTTTTTTTTTGAAACTAAGCTTTTATCAGAATTTTTTACAAGAAATTCATTTTAAAGTTAAATGTTTTATCAAACTCTTTTTAAAGCCATGTTTTTATCAAAACAATTATCAAAAGCTTTTCAAAAGTTTTACAAGAAATCTTTTTATCACAAGTTTTTCAAAAATCTAAGTACCTGACAAAGTTTTTTTTAAAAAAAAAACTAAGTATTTTCAAAAGCATTTATAATTTAGCTAAGTGGTTTTTTAAAATAATTATTTTCAAAACTAAGTTTATGTAAATTGTTTGGTGAAAAAACTAAGTACTAAATCTAAATTTGTTTAACGACTAACCTTTTATCACAATCCTTTTTAAGCTAAGTACTTAAGTTACATTTGTTTAAAACCAAATTTTTATTAGGAATTAAAATTTTTAACTATGAGTTTTCTCAAATTTCTTACTCAACTATGAGTTTTATCAAATTTTTAACCAAACATTTTTTCAAAAACTCAATCTAGTTTAAATTATTTCAACTATTTTTTATATATATGGCAAAGGGGGAGAGAAAAAATGAAAGTTAAGTAACTAAAGAAAAGTGAAAGTTAAGTACTTAACTTAAGTGAAAGTTAAGTGATTAATGGGGAGCAATAACTTAAGTGATTAAGTTGTTCTAAGTATTGCATCTTTTTAATTGCACTTGATATTACATCCTTTTAACTTGTGTGTATTTATGTTCTATAAATTGTCTTTCTTTTTATAATCGAGTTATGTTTTACTTAATATTGAATTTTATTGCCATAATTAAAAAAGGGGAGATTGTTGGTGCGGGAAGTATCAGACGATCGAACCTGGGTTTGATAATGGCAAAGGGTTCAAAGTTAAGGTTATTTGTGATCTAACAAGTTTGAATGAGCTTGTAGGAAAGTCTTAAGTGTTCTTAGGCAAAAGTCCTAGCGGATTCTAAGCAAGTGGAAAACCCTAGGAGATGGTAACTTTAGGTCCTAGGGGGTGGTAACCCTAGGTGATGGAAAGTCCTAACTGCAGTTAGGCAAGTGGAAAACCCTAGGGGGTGGTAACCCTAAGTCCTAGGGGTGGTAACCCTAGGCTGTGGAAAACCCTAGGGGGTGGTAACCCTAGGTCCTAGGAGGTGGTAACCCTACGCTATGAAAAATCCTAGGGGTGGTAACCCTAGGTTCTAGGGGGTGATAACCCTAGGCAGAAAATCTAGTAGGTCTAGAGGAGCGATCTGGCAACAGGTAAACTCTCTTGAGAGGAGTAGATGAGGACGCATTCCCCAGCGAAGGAACGGTAGGCGTTGGTTCGACCTAGGATTTTCAGGAAATCCGAAGTCAGAACTGGACATTCCGAAGAATGTCAAATGGTTTGTTTTTTCATATCTATATTATTCTAACTTTGTTTTGCAGGGTATAGTTAGTTTCTTGGACTAACATATTTTACAAGAAACGAATTGGGCATGATTGGCTCTGATGAACAGTGTCCGAGGCACCTCCGGGGCTGTTGGAGGCGCCTCGGGCGCCTTGGCTACAACTGCCCAGGAAGCAGGGCAGAAGGCGCCTTCCAAGTGTGCAGAAGACGCCTTGAACAGCTGATGAAATGCACCTTCCATGGAGCTTGAAGGCGCCTTCGGGTGGATAAGCAGCGAACGCCACGGAGCTTATCAACGCGACTGACTCAGGACTGAAGGTGCCTCCTATGGAGGCTAAAGGCGCCTTGAGCAGGCTATTTAAGCCTGGTTCGAGCATATGCATAGGTACAACATGAAATCGCGATCCATCTTCTGTGCGCTGCTCCAAAAATGATCCGAAGAAGCCGTAGCACTGCTTCGACAACCTGAAGCCTGAATTTTCTCATTCTTAGTTGTTGGTATATTTTCTGCACTTAAATTATATACTTGTAATGAATCTTGTAAAGATTCTCGAGCTTATAGTGATTACCCATCGAAAGTGATCAACGGTCGCAGACCTTGAAGTAGGAGTCGACACAGGCTTCGAACTAGGTAACCAAAAGTGTTAGCATTACTTCCGTGTCTTTACTTTTCCACTGTGTATGTACTTATAGTTTTCCGAAATGAACGAATTAACCACGAGCACTATTCACCCCCCTCCTCTAGAACTTTACGATCCTACAATATTAATCATGTACTATTTTCTTATACCCACTGAGTATTTTGTACTCACTACCCATTATTTTTCTTTGACATTTCAGGTTAGCAAATAGATGATGTATGTGTCGCTCAGAGGTCCTGGCTGCTACGCCCACTCGAGTTTGGATTTCTGTTTGAGTTGTTGGTGTACTTTTTGTTGATACAATCGACCTAGGATTAAATAGGTGATCTTTGTTTTTGATGTGTGTGTCAAAGGGTTTAAGTTAGACTTTACATTGGTTCTAATATGTACTTAAGTTGTGCAGGACTTGGTAGACTGCACAAGCTTGGAAAGTTTCATGGCTCATGTTCTTGAAGATTGGTGAAGGATGGTGCATCCGATGGACTACGGACAAAAAGCAAACGGAGTGAAGGGAAGTGAATCTCAAGGCAATGTGAAGGATGGCCCGAAGATTAGCTACAGGCTTGAGTGCATCTGAGGGACAAAGGCTGAGGAGAAAGACTTCAAGAGCAACTCCGGACACCAGTCGACTGATACAGTCGATTGGGAGCGAACAGAGGCATTCTGTTCGCTCGGTCCACAACCACCAGTCGACTGGTGCAGTCGACTGCATGTTTCAGCAGTCGACTGGTATAATGCCGTTGGGATGATGACGCACAGGATCTCCGCAGATTTGATTGAAACAGTAGCCGTTGTGTGATACCAGTCGACTGCATGTTTTAGCAGTCGACTAATGTCGCGAATTCAAGCATACTGTATATAAAGTTGAGAGCTTGGAAAGAAAAACTTAACTGATTCAAATTACTATTTAAGCTTTCCAAGTGATCTTCTAGTCTTACTACTCTTATTCTCTCCTCCCTAAGCTCATCAAAACCTTGTAAAAGGAGGAGATCATCTTGTAAAGGTTTCTCCACCATCACTCTTGGATTGAAAAGGAGAAGATCTTAGTGGAGCTTGCTTGGGTGTGTGTGTGCCTTGGATTAGTCACCTCAAGGAGGTGGAGACCAAGTAAATCGAAGAGTTAGCCGTGTTCTCTTATTGTTTTTCATTTTCATTTCTTTTTGTGCTTCCGCTAACAAATTGTAGGTGAAAAATCAAGAAAGTCTATTCACCCCCCCCCTCTAGCCATACTCAAGGTTCTATCAATTGGTATCAGAGCGAGGTTCGCATCGGAAGACCTCACCGTCAACCGAAGCATCAAAATGGCATTTCAAGAGGGATATAGCACTACAAGGCCACTCTTCTTCGATGGGAACGACTTTGCATATTGGAAAGGTAGGATGGAGTATTATTTAATGAATGACATTGAAAATTGGTTTAGTGTTGTAGATGGATTCGAGATGTCGAAGGATGGGTCGGGAGCTCCTCTTTCAACCAAGGATTGGACAAAAGAGATGGCAAAGAAGGCTCAAGCAAATGCAAAGGCTACAACAACCCTACAATGTGGACTCTCAAAGGAGCAACTAAGCAAAGTAGGACCATTCAACTCCGCCAAAGAGCTTTGGGAAAAACTCATTGAGTTGAATGAAGGATCAAGCGAATCAAGGAGAGCCAAGAGAGATCTCTTGTTGGGGCAACTTCAAACTTTCACTATGAAGACAAATGAGACCGTGAGTCAAATGCATGGTAGATTCAAGGAGATAGTGAATAGTCTTCATGTAATAGGTGAGAAAATTGACAATCGAGACTTAGTAAGGTATGTTTTACAATCCTTTCCTAGAACTACCTTATGGGCATCAATGGTTGATGCGTATAAGGTTTCTAGAGATCTTTCCTTAGTTAAGTTGGATGAATTATTTTGTGAATTTGAACTTCATGAACAAGCTAATATGGTTTCAAAAGAGAAAGGTATGGCTCTTATTGTAGAAAAGAAGGAAAAGAAAACGAAGAAAGAAAAGAAGATAGAATCCTCATCATCCGAATCCGAACAAGAGTCATCAGATAGTGATGATGAAATGTCGGCGAGTGAAGTGGCTCACTATGTCAAAAAGATGATGGGAAGATCAAGAAAATTCACAAGAAAGGATGTGAAGAAAATGTTTCAACCCTCAAAAGGTAAAAGCAGTCAAAGTTCAAGTTTTAACACTAATGTGACTTTTTATGGATGTAACAAGAAAGGACACATTAAGCCAAATTGCCCGGAACTAAAGAAGAAAGAAGAGAAGGAGAAGAAGAAAAAGGAGAAAAAGAAGAAGGAAGCCATGGTGGCTCAAGCTACATGGGATACACCAAGCATTGACTCATCGGATGAAGATGAGCTATGCCATGTTACTCGACATATGGCATTTATGGCTTTGGAAGATGACAAAGAAGAGTCAAGTCAAGAAGAAGTGTCAAGTGAAGAGGATTCATCAAATGGAGAGTCATCAAGTGAGGAATCATCATCAAGTGATGATGATGAGGTAAAAGAATCTCCCAAAGTAGAATTTCTCTATAAAACCATTGCTCATCTCAAAAATGCTTTTGTCAAATCACAATCTAAGGTAAAAACCTTGAAGGGAAAGCTTAGGACCATTAAAGTTGATGCATGCATGTCTAGTGAGTCAAATATGCTCAAGGAAGAAAATGAGAAATTGAAGAATGATGTGATTGAATTAAGAGCATGTTTAGAAAAATTCACAAATGGATCCAAGTATTTAGATATGATCATTAGAGATCAAAGAGTCGTTTACAACAAAGCCGGAATAGGATATAGACCTAAGGAAAAGGAAGTTGCTTATATGTCTCTAATCAATGGTACTAGGAATGATGCACTTAGGAACAAAGTTACGAAAAATCTTAAAGGGAAGGTAAAACAAGCTTGGGTGCCTAAGAAATATTTGAATGATATTTCTGAATCTAGTGCATGGGTACCAAAGAGTTGTGTGTTTTATGTTTCTTAGGTAGAGAAGAAGGATGTAAGTATGTGGATTATGGATAGCGGTTGCTCAAGACATATGACCGGTGATGTGAGCAAGTTCTCCACAATAAATTATATAAAGAAGGGAACGATATCATTTGGGAATAGTGGAAAGCTCAAGATTATAGGTAAAGGTACAATTGAGGTATCATCTAAAATTACTATTCATAAAGTCCTATTGGTTAAAAGTATGAGGTTTAATTTGCTTAGTGTTAGCCAATTATGTGATGTCGGATATAATGTTGAGTTTCATCCCGATAAATATTTAGTTAAGCACAAAAATTTTGAGAATGCTGTGCTAAACGGATTTAGAAAAGCAAATCTTTATTATATTGATCTTTCATATACTTCTAATCCTCCTATTAAGTGTTTAATATCAAAAGAAGAGGAAGGATGATTATGGCATAGAAGACTTGGACATATCAACATGAGAAACATAGCCAAGGTAGCCAAGATGGAGCTAGTAAAAGGACTACCAAAGATCAAGTACATCAAGGACAAATTGTGTGATGCATGTCAAGAGGGTAAGCAATCAAGGTCATCACACAAAGGTAAAACTTTAACTAGCACTTCATTGCCATTAGAGTTATTGCATTTGGATCTTTTTGATTGTCATAGAACACTCTCTTTGGTAGGTAACAAATATTGTTTGGTGATAGTAGATGATTATTCTAGATATACTTGGGTTTATTTCTTGAAACAAAAGGGGGAAACTTTAGAAACAATTATCGGGTTTACCAAGAGGGTAGAAAACGAAAAGAATCTCAAGATTGATAGAATTCGAGTGATCATGGTGGAGAATTTGAAAACTTGAACTTTTCTAAATTTTGCTTGGAAAATGGCTATAAGCACGAATTTTCTTGTCCAAGAACACCTCAACAAAATGGTGTAGTGGAGAGGAAAAATAGGGCCTTATAAGAGGCGGCTAGGACCATGCTTAATGCATACTCTTTACCTAGTTACTTGTGGGCCGAAGCGGTTAATACCTCATATTATATTCAAAATCGTGTCTTGATTCATAAGTTTTTAGGTAAAACACCTTTTGAATTATGGAATGGAAAAATCCCTACAATTCACTATTTTAAAGTCTTTGGTTGTAAGGTTTATATTTTTAATACTAAAGATGACTTAGGAAAATTTGAGGCCAAGTCCAATGAGGGAATTTTAGTTGGATACTCATCTACTAGTCGAGGATATAGAGTATACAACAAAAGGACTCAAACAATTGAGGAATCATCCAATGTTGAGTTTGATGAATCCACTAGTACTTACCCTAGGAAATCCCCTATTGATAAGGATATAAGTGAACCAAATCAAGACGTTACTCAAGGATTACAAAATCTACATTTAGGGGGTATTGATCAAGGGGGAGGAAAAGATGGTTCGGATGATGAAAGAAACAATGTAAACAATGATCCTTCCAAAGATGATGATTCTATAACCTCAAGGATCTTAAGGCATCATCAAGATCATCTTATTAATCAAGTAGTTGGAGATGTTGCACAAGGGGTAAGGACTAGGTCATACTTTAGGGATCACACTAGTCAAATTGCTCTAATATCACAACTTGAACCAAAAACAATTGATGACGCTTTGCTTGATACGGATTGGATTCTAGTAATGCAAGAAGAGTTGAATCAATTTGAAAGAAGTGATGTATGGGAGTTGGTTCCAAGACCAAATGATAGTACAATTGTCACAACTAAATGGGTCTTTAGAAACAAGTTGGATGATCAAGGGAGAGTCACTAGGAATAAGGCTAGGTTGGTAGCTAGGGGTTTCAATCAAGTAGAAGGACTTGATTATGATGAAACATATGCTCCGGTAGCACGCTTAGAGTCCATTCGGATACTATTAGGATATGCCGCCTATATGAGGTTCAAACTTCACCAAATGGATGTAAAATCGGCTTTTCTAAATGGGTTCATTAAGGAAGAAGTTTATGTAGAGCAACCACCCGGATTTGAGAATATAGATTATCCAAACCATGTTTATAAACTTAAAAAGGCATTATATGATTTAAAACAAGCTCCTCGGGCTTGGTATGAGAGACTTTTATCTTTTTTAATCTCTAAGGGCTTTAGGAGGGGAACAATTGATCCAACATTGTTTTTAAAGTCTAAAGATGGAGACATTTTCATTGCCCAAGTCTATGTTGATGACATCATCTTTGGCTCAACAAATAATGATCTTCTTCATGATTTTATCAAACACATGGAAAGCAAGTTTGAAATGAGTCTAGTTGAAGAATTAAGTTTCTTTTTGGGATTACAAGTCAAACAAACTAATGAGGGAACCTATGTTTACCAATCCAAATTTGCTAAAGAACTTATCAAGAAATTTGGGTTGGAAAATGCTAAAGGAGCAACTACCCCTATGGGGACAAATACCAAGATAGATAGTGATCAAGAAGGAAAGTTAGTGGATCCAAAGCAATATAGGAGCATGATTGGTAGTTTGCTATACCTAACCGCTAGTAGACCGGATATATTATTCGCCGTAGGAATGTGTGCAAGATACCAATCATGTGCTAAAGAGTCACATTTAGTAGCGGTAAAAAGAATTTTGAGATACATCAAGAGCACTCTTAATGTGGGGCTTTGGTACCCTAGAACTAGAAATTTTGACTTAATTGGGTATACCGATTCCGATTATGCGGGTTGCAAATTGGATAGAAAGAGTACTAGCGGTGGATGTCAATTTCTTGGACCTTCTCTTGTAAGTTGGAGTAGTCGAAAACAACCTTGTGTGGCATTATCCACAACCGAGGCCGAGTATGTGGCAATGGGTGGTTGTGTAGCCCAATTGCTTTGGATGATGCATGCCTTAGAGGATTATGAGCTACATTATTCCAAAGTCAAGGTCTTATGTGATAATGTGAACACCATTAATTTAACCAAAAATCCGGTACATCACTCTAGAACAAAGCAAATTGAGGTAAAACACCACTTCATTAGAGATCATGTGGCAAGAGGAGACATTGAACTACTTTATGTTGAATCCAAATCTAATCTTGCCGATATTTTTACCAAACCATTGCCCGAAGCGGAGTTTATCTCTATTAGAAGAGAGCTTGGTTTGTGCCTTGTAGAATAATAGATTTAGCTTTTCATGATCACATAAATTCAAAAGCTAAATACATACTTGAATGCATCTCACAACGACCTAGGATGACTTGAATGTATTTAAACATGATGTGAGATATTAGGAAGATGCATTTGGCTCATCATGTTAGTTATGATGCATTATTGTGAGCCAAAATGGCGTCTAGAGATATCAATCCTTCATTGGACCAATCATTGGGAAGGCTTGTGCACAATCAATGTGATCTTTGCTCCTAGAATATGATTGGAAATTTTTGAAACAAATATGGCCACGAGGACATTAATTTATAAATTCATTACAAAATAATCATATAAATGACTCCTTGAGATGTACTCAGATTTGGCTAGGTAAATCATTCTAAGGAAAAACTCAAACTAGTACTTGGCTCAAGGTTCTATCTTTGTAATCTTAATGGTTATCAAGTTTGTATCTATTTTATAGGTTGGCTTGTATCCACTTGGATACCTATTTTTCCCAAGTAAATATTCACATAACAGATCACTTCACGAATTTTGGGCATTTTTAAAGGTCTAGAGAATATCTAGTGATTTTTTAAAACTCGGTTCCTGGTTCTTCCATCTGCGTGCCAGTCCCCTGTCACTGCATCAGTCAACTGGGTCAGTCGACTGATGCAGTCAACTGGTAGCACTATTCGATCATACAAAATGGTTCTGTATGTTTTTACTCTAGGGCGTAGTCGACTACTAAAACTTGCAGTCGACTGCATCAGTCGACTGCATGTTTTAGCAGTCGACTGACGCCCTCGATTTTATATAAGCCGCCAGATTGGGGCGACGGCAAAAACCCTAGTTTTTCGCCGCCGCCCGCTATTTCTCGCCTCCTACCCCTTCTTCCCGACATCTTCCACCGTTTTGTGGCTCCAAATACTCTTCCAACCTTTCGGATCCGCTCTCCCTCCCATTCCTTCTCTCATTTGCCGCCTGGAACAAGGTTTAGCCACCCTTCGAGGTTTGGGTTGCGGTTCCTGCCATCTCTCTTTCGTTTGACGATTCCCCGGCAAAAGGAGCGTCGGTAATACCTTCTTCCTTGTTTGTTCTATTGTTTTGGGGTTGATTCTTGCCTAAAAGTCTTCTATGTGTTGTTTCTTTGTTGTTTCCCTTCATGATTGACTGGTACTTGGCATGGTTATTGCATATGCATGGTTTATAGTTAGGCAAAAGCGTCCGAGTGAAGCGGGTACCTCTCGGTCGCCCCCTCCGGCGCCTTCTGGAGGGCGGTTTCCCTCTGCGGCTTGTCGTACTTGGTTTGAGAATACCGACTTCAAAATGATGAGTTGTCGCTATCTCAATCATCCATATTTCACTAGAATTGCTCCTGAAATCGTTGACATCAATGTGCATTATGGTTTAGAAAAGTTATTTCATTGCACAACTACTGTCAATTTAGACCTATGTAAGGAATTCTATAATAATCTGTGTCCATCTAGTACTGAGGGTCATGCATATGTCACTATGGTTGGCGGGACATCCATTAGCTTCACCCCTCAGATATTGAGGTCATTCTTAGGGTGTAGGCAGTCTACTAGTACCTTTACATGCTTTCCTCAGGTTGAGGAGCCTCTATCTAATACACTCTCTCATGTCTCTGTTGATCTGATTCATCATCATTATTTCCATGTTCCTAGGCCTCCACTTAAATGTATTTTTGATGCCACCCGCATGTCAGCCCCCAGTTACGTTCTCTATAAGGTTGTCGTTGCATGTCTCCTGCCCATCGTGACCAAAGGGCAAGCCAAAATCCGTCTTCCTCATCTAGTTCTGATGTATGCCCTAGAGCAGCGTCTTGACATTGATATTGCTCTTCAAGTCTATGAGTCTATCATCCACTTTTCTAGACCAGTCCAGGGGAAGCTATACATGCCTTTCTGCCATGTCTTAACATCATTTTTCGTGCATAAAGGGATAGATGTCACTAGGGGTACATTGCATCAGTTGTCAAAGTACTTTGATCAGTTAGGACCTCGCCAGATGTCTTTAGCCCAGCTTGAGCCACGTGACGGTGTTATGGTGTGGCGTCGCCACCCTGGCCCGGATGATTTTGATGAGGATGAGGATGCAGAGGATGTTCCTGTTCTTGCTGCAGAGCCAGCACGTGTCTCGCTGCGGGAGCGTGTCTACCACTTGGAGGAGTTTGTTCGGGAGGAGTTTTGGAGCGTTCGCCAGCAGCAGACAGAGATGTTTGATATGATGCGGTGCTGGGATCTTGCCTACCAGGGCCCCCCTCCTCCTCCATCTTCCCATGATGATGCGTCGGCATAGGAGTTTGTTGTGTTGCTATGGTGTTGGGTGACTTTTTGGCTTTGTAGTGCCTATCTTTTCTCACCTCGAACACTATTGATGTTGATGTTGTTGGATATTATTCACTCTTTTTCCTATGTTGTTTAAAACCTTTTATATTTCTAACTATGCATGCTAGTTATGTTTCTGGTATTATTGTTAATTTATGATTATATGTTTTTATTTGTAACTATTCATGTACACATATGCTTCGGTTTACTATTGTCATGGTTCGATGAAATTGTTGTTTCTTCTTTTTTTTTTTTTTTTTTTTTTTTTTGATGTATGTCAAAGAGGGAGGATACAACAAGTTTAAGTTAAAAATACTTTTGATAGAGCATATGTTAAGGGGAAGTTTTAGATTATAATGTTTTTAATATAGTATGTATTAAGGGGGAGTGTGTGTGGATCTCGTTATGCCTTATGGTTCATGATTTAAATCATGCTTACAATCTTCAAAGATATGAGTTTATATTTTTCATAAGTTTATGTTTCATGATAACAAATATCAAAGTTATGTTTCATGTCTATATTATGATTGTAACTTTCAAAGTTGGTTTTATGTCTAACTTAAACATATTGTCACACATCAAAAAAGGGGGAGATTGTTGATACAATCGACCTAGGATTAAATAAGTGATCTTTGTTTTTGTTGTGTGTGGCATAGGGTTTAAGTTAGACTTTACATTGGTTCTAATATGTACTTAAGTTATGCAGGACTTGGTAGACTGCACAAGCTTGGAAAGTTTCATGGCTCATGTTCTTGAAGATTGGGGAAGGATGGTGCATCCGATGGACTACGGACAAAAAGCAAACGGAGTGAAGGGAAGTGAATCTCAAGGCAATGTGAAGGATGGCACGAAGATTAGCTGCAGGCTTGAGTGCATCTGAGGGACAAAGGCTGAGGAGAAAGACTTCAAGAGCAACTCCGGACACCAGTCAAC
This sequence comes from Zingiber officinale, assembly GCF_018446385.1. Lineage (NCBI taxonomy): Eukaryota > Viridiplantae > Streptophyta > Magnoliopsida > Zingiberales > Zingiberaceae > Zingiber > Zingiber officinale. The sequence continues at coordinate 107,831,188 of NC_056002.1, forward strand.
TGATGCAGTCGACTGGGAGCGAACAGAGGAATTCTGTTCGCTCGGTCCACAGCCACCAGTCGACTGATGAAACATGCAGTCGACTGCATGTTTCAGCAGTCGACTGGTATAATGCCGTTGGGATGATGACGCACAGGATCTCCGCAGATTTGATTGAAACAGTAGCCGTTGTGTGATACCAGTCGACTACATGTTTTAGCAGTCGACTGATGTCGCGAATTCAAGCATACTGTATATAAAGTTGAGAGCTTGGAAAGAAAAACTTAACTGATTCAAATTACTGTTTAAGCTTTCCAAGTGATCTTCTAGTCTTACTACTCTTATTCTCTCCTCCCTAAGCTCATCAAAACCTTGTAAAAGGAGGAGATCATCTTGTAAAGGTTTCTCCACCATCACTCTTGGATTGAAAAGGAGAAGATCTTAGTGGAGCTTGCTTGGGTGTGTGTGTGCCTTGGATTAGTCACCTCAAGGAGGTGGAGACCAAGTAAATTGAAGAGTTAGCCGTGTTCTCTTATTATTTTTCATTTTCATTTCTTTTTGTGTTTCCGCTAACAAATTGTAGGTGAAAAATCAAGAAAGGCTATTAACCCCCCCCCCCCCCTCATCTAGCCATACTCAAGGTTCTATCACATTTTGCTGTTTGAAATTTTAATTTTCTTTTTGTATCAAATGTTTATGTTGTTGGTTATTTTTTTTATTAGTTTAATATGCACACTTATATATGTATACATACACGTATTATCATTTGTATCTAGTTGGTTTTATATTGTATTGTTGTTATTTTACTTGATCTGAGTTCGATATTATATTTCTCATATTGTCACTAGAGAATATTGTTTGATTTGATGGATAAATATATCCTTGGGATGTGATAATGGATATCCCAAAAATTTAATATTCTATAATTATATGTTTCATTATTTGAAGAAAAAATTTATATAAATATATCGTAACTGAGCATCGAAAAACGATGGCATGAGTAATAACTTGGGGCCGTTCACAACTTAGTCTCGGGGCAAAACTTTAAACAGTAACCAGTAGTTGACATTTATAGACTACCTAAATATAGTTGTGCATGTATGTAATTACTTATTGATCTGGTTTTATAGATATGTATATGGATTAATATATATTTATTATTCGTAATGGATAGAATATTATTACAATTAAGTTTAGAAAAAATATTTATAGTTATATTAATCGTGCTATATTAACACTAAATAAAAAATAATTAAGCAGAGATGATCGATCTAATTTTATAAAAAAAAAATTTATCAATTATTAAAATAAATTAAAAAATATATACATAAAGACTCAGCCATCTTTCTCAAATTCACACAATTATGTGGTGAGCAGAAAGTAAATTATTCTTTCGTCTTTTATATTAGCGCTAAAGAGCATCAAAAAATGAACGCATACAAAAATTAAGAGGATTTATGCTCATTGCAGAATTAAGTAAAGACATATCTCTAACTTCCATCGATCATTTATCATGTATGGATAACGGATGATCCACAACTAAGCAATTTCATGGTTCTGCCGTCGATAATCAAAGCAAATAATTTATCATTGATTTGTAGAGTGACAAAACTAGCCAATAAATTAATGCTCCTTCACTTTAGGTTCTCTACAACTGTAATGTGCAAATATTAAAAAAATTATAATATTGACATAATTTTTAAGCTATCTATTTATAGATGCCGAGGAGGCAAATTTATGGGACTTGATACGGCAAAGTAGGTGTTGGAGTCCAGAGAGAATCAATTTAAGTGACACGTCCTTGAGCCAACTCATTCAGATTCAATTGAAATCCATGTCCAATCGGATATAGAACCTCTAGGCTAAGTAGATGGCGATCACCAGATAGGTTGAATCGTCAGTCAGAAGCCGTTTAAACTGTACTAGCACCCTTTTCCTATTATTTGAACGGACCTAATTAGGAAAGAGAAGAAAAAATTAATCATATTATTGAATTCAAAAATTAATTGAGAAATAAATAGTACAAGATTTTTATATAGTTAATTATAAAAAAAAAATTTAAATCCTAAGGCTGTGTTTGGTAGCATGTAATCTACCTTGTAATGTAATCTAGATTATATTACAAAGTCGATTATTTTGTTTGGTTTGATTTAAAACTTGTAATGTAATGTAATCTGGATTACAAAATTTAAACATTACGAGGTCATTGTTTCACCAAAGTTTAAATGCCGAATATACCCCTAGTCTGTTATCGACCGCCGCCCGCCACTGGTCGCCGACCTTCGTCGCCGGCCGCCGCCGCCGGTCGCCGGCCGCCGGCCGCCGGCCGCCGCCCGTCGCCAGCCGTCACCGGCCGTCGCCGGCCGCCGATTGGCGAAGACGGTGGCCTGCTGCGGTGACCGACGGTGGCGGCGGCGGCTGGTTGCCGATGGCTGCCGCAAACTCCGCCAGAGGTGTGACGACCGCCGATAGAGGTCATAAGATATTTTTGTCATTTTATAATAATATGAATTACATTCCTTATAAAAAATAATGGACACCAAACAAAAGAATGTAATCACCTTTGTAATCAAAGATTACATACATTACATTACCAAACGTAGTAATGTAATCAAGATTACATTACATTACATTACAAATTTAATTATATTACAAGCTAGATTACATTACACTCAACCAAACGTAGCCTAAACTGAAAAGGTAAAAGACTAAATCTAAATCCTAAACTGAAAAGGTAAAAGATTAAATTACCCTCAAAACTATAAATAAATAATTCTAATAGATTATATAATATAAATTATATAATCTAACATCCCCTCAAACTCACGATGTTATAGCCAGAAGCATTGAGAGTTTGTCACATAAAAATCGGAAGCACGAAGCGGAATGAGCCTTGGTAAATATATCAGTAATCTGTAATTTTGAAGGAACAAAAGGCAATGTGATGGTGTCAATCTGAAGATGGTGACGAGTAATATGACAATCAATTTCAATATGCTTCGTTTGATCATGAAAAACTGAATTGCGCATAATTTGAATAACACTCTGATTATCACAATATAACGGAGTAGGTTGATGAAGAGAGATACCCATATTCGCAAGCAACCAATGCAACCAAATTATCTCACAAGTAGTTGAGGTCATGGCACGATACTCAGCTTCTGTGGAAGGTCTAGAAATAACATCTTGTTTTTACTCTTCAAAGAAATGAGGGAATCACCAAGAAAAATGCAGAAGCCAGTGGTAGATTTGCGATCCGTAGGATCACTAGCCCAATCCGCATCAGAGTATGCACGCAGCTCAAGAAATGAAGTAGAAGGTGTTGGTTGCTACTCGGAAAACCTAGAGGTTCCACTGTACAAAAATTTTGTACAAAGGTCTGAACCTTTTTCCTAGCTACCATGTGTTCTTTTAAATTAAATTTTGGATCGCCTGCGGAACTTAACACGTTTGATCCAAAACTTAATCTATTTGTTCTTTTAGGTTTTAACTTGGATCTCCTGCGGAACTTAACACGTTTGACCCAAGTCTCCTTAAGTTATTAATTCCATTAAATACTAATTTCCATAAAAGGTTCCCAGTACTGACGTGGCGAGGCACATGGCCTTCTTGGATATGGGAGCAACCACCACCGACTAGACAAAACCTTTAATAGAAAGCTAATATTTAATTTCCTAAAATAACTTTAGGTTAACAAAGAGAACAATCAAATCACAAGGAAAAGAAAGAAACAAAAGAACACAACTTCGAAAAAACATATTCGAAATACTAGAACGTAAGCCTTTTGTATTTGGTATTATTTCCATAAATAACTAGCATGATGCGGAAATAGAAATTACTAGTTATACCTTGTAGAAAAAACCTCTTGATCTTCTACCGTATTCCTCTTCTAACCTCGGACGTTGTGTGTGCAACGATCTTCCAAGATGAGAAACCACCAACCACCTTCTTCTCCTCCAAGCAAGGTTCGGCCACAAAAGAAAAGCTTTACCAAGGAGAAAAACCAAAATACTAACCAAGCTCCAAGAGATGCTAACTTTCTCTCCTTCTTCTTCTTCTTCTCCAAGTAGTATCCGGCCACCACAAGAACTCCAAGAGAGATGAAGTATTCGGCCACCACAAGAGGAAGAGAGGGAGAGGGTAATGGCCGGCCACAACACCAAGGAAAAAGGGAGAGAAAACAATAGAGGTTGTGTCCCATGAAGGCACCCTCACCCCTTCTTTTATATTCCTTGGCCTAGGCAAATTAGGAAATTTAATTACAATAAATTTTCCTTAATTTCCTTGACTTGATTTAATTGAGAGAAATAAAATAAAATTTCCCAAATCAATTTCAAGTGGTCGGCCACATCATTGGAAAACAAAAGAGGACAAGTTTTAATCAACAATTAAAACTTCCTAATTTGTTTCCGGAAATTTTAAAAAATAAAATTTCTCTTTAAAATCTCTTCATGGTTAATAAAAGGAAATATCTATAATTTTAATTTTATTAACATGTGAATAATTTTAAAGAGAAAATAAAACATCCCTCCAATCTACAAATAAGGAAAGAGATCTAATCTCTTTCTTTAATCTTTTGTAAATCTTTTACAAGAGAGATATTTTAATTCTAATTCTCTTTAAATTATATCTTCCACATTATAATAAAAATTAAAATTAAATTTCTTTTTTAATTTATTTTGGCCGGCCCTACTAGCTTGGGTTCAAGCTAGGGCCGGCCTGCCCTAGCTTGGTTCCCAAGCTAGCTTGGCCGGCCCCTTATTGGTGGGTATAGAAGGTGGGTATAGGTGGGTATAGAACTCTATAAATAAGAGGCTACGATAGGGACCGAGAGGAGGAATTGGTTTTGGTCTCCCGATAAAATTAAGCATCCCGTGTTCGCCCCGAACACACAACTTAATTTTATCAATGATAATTCATTCCACTAGAGAACTATCATTGAACTACCGCACCAATCCCAAATTACATTTTTGGGCTCCTTCTTATTATGAGTGTGTTAGTCTCCATGTGTTTAAGATATCGAATGTCCACTAATTAAGTGAGTTACTGACAACTCATTTAATTAATATCTAAGTCCAAGAGTAGTACCACTCAACCTTATTATCATGTCGGACTAAGTCCACCGCAGGTTTAACATGACAATCTTTATGAGCTCCTCTTGAGGACATTATCAACCTAGTATCACTAGGACACGCTTCCTTCTATAATCAACAACACACACTATGAGTGATACCATTTCCTAATTTATCGGGTTTATTGATTCATCGAACTAAATCTCACCCATTGATAAATTAAAGAAATAAATATCAAACATATGTGCTTGTTATTATATTAGGATTAAGAGCACACACTTCCATAATAACTGAGGTCTTTGTTCCTTTATAAAGTCAGTATAAAAGGAACGACCTCAAATGGTCCTACTCAATACACTCTGAGTGTACTAGTGTAATTATATAGTCAAGATAAACTAATACTTAATTACACTACGACCTTCTAATGGTTTATTCCTTTCCATTCTGGTCGTGAGCTACTGTTTATAATTTATAAGGTACTGATAACATCATCTTCTGTATGTGACACCACATACTATGTTATCTACAATATAAATTAAATGAACAACTACAAACAAATATAGATAATTAGACCAAATGTGATTCTTTATTCATAATGAATGTTTACAAAACTTAGGCTTTCAGTATACACTCCAACAGAAGGAAATAAAAGGCTATGAAATTGAGTGCCCCAAAGATACTTGAGAATACAAAGAACAGCAGCTCAATGAACTGTAGTTGGTGTAGCGACAAATTGACTAACCACATGAACAGCATACGCAATATCTGGACGAGTCACGGTGAGATAAACTAAGCTTCCAACAATAGTTCTGTACAAACTAGGATCCGACAAAGGTGAGTCATTAGATGGAGAATATCGAGCATTAGTCTCAATAGGAGTATCAACAACCCTATTATCAGTAAGACAAGCACGCTCAAACAGATCAAATATATACTTTGACTTAGATCAGTGGTGGATCTAGGGGAAGCAAGGGTGTGCTTGAGCACCCGCTTGCTCCCGAAAAATTCCACCAGTATGCTGCAGTCCGAGGGGCAACGAGATGGAAGACAAGCTCCAGCTCCCTTCTTTGAGCACCCTCTTCCTTTTTTGTCTGGATCCACCACTAACTGAGATAAAAGATAACATTTTGGGGAATAAGCAACCTCAATGCCCAAAAAGTAGCATAGTATACCCAAGTCTTTCATAGCAAAACAATGAGTCAACTAAGATTTCAAGGAAATAATTCCATCTGAATCATCACCAGTAATAATCATGTCATCAACATATAATGATAAAAGAATATAACCTACACTCGTACATCTAACAAACAATGTTGAATCATGATTACTAGGATGAAAATCAAACGAAGTAATCACTGTAGAGAATTTCTCAAACCAAGCACGAGGTGCTTGTTTGAGACCATAAAGTGCTTTACGAAGCTTGCAAAGTTCACCAGGTTAGTGTGAAATATCAGGAGGAGATATCATATAAACTTCTTCATGAAGATCATCATTTAGAAATGCATTCTTGACATCCATCTGAGATATTCTCCATCGACAAACAGAAACAACGACAATCAGAGTACGAACAGTCGTCATTTTTGCAACAAGAGTAAATGTTTCCTCATAATTCATGTCATACTCCTAAGAATAACCTTTAGCAACAAGACGAACTTTGTATCGTTCAATAGATCCATCAGATTTAGTTTTGATCTTATATACTTAACGAGAACCAATGGTATGTTTTCCTGATGGCAATGGGACCAAATCCCATGTATGAATTTGATGCAAAGCAGTTAGTTCCTCAACCATAGCACTCTGTCAAAGTGGATTACAAATAGTTTCTCTATAGGATACGGGCTCAGAAAGATAATGAATAGATACAACAAATGAAGCAAAAGAATGAGAATAACAAGAGTAAGTAAAATCTGGTAGTTTAGTAGACTTACAAACACGAGTGGATTGACGACGGTGGAGAGAAGGATCATCCGTAATCTCAAGAGATGATTGGATGGTGACAGAAGGAGGAGCATGTGAAGCGGATATGTTGGGAACCAAAGTACCAGATTTAGATGAGCTACTAGTAGGAGCTGTGGGTGAAGCTTCCTTAGTGTCGGTATTGAAAGGATCAATGCAAAGTAGATCTGACTTTGTTATATTATATGAACTAGCAGGAATAGAAAAGAATGAAATATGTTCAAGAAACACAACATGACAAGAGACATATAATTTTTGACTAACAGGAACAAAACAACGATATCCTTTTTGACTAATACCATAACCCAAAAAGATACAAAGAGCAGACCGAGAGTCTAACTTATTACGCTTTGCATGTGGAGGAAGGACAAAGCAAGTACAACCAAAAACATGCAAAGAGAAATAGACAGGAGCATACCCATATAATTTTTCAAAAGGTGACAAACCTGAATTGTGTGAGGTTGAAATTCTATTAATGATATGAGCAGCAGTAAGGATTGCTTCCCCCCAAAAGGCACTAGGAGCACTAGCAGACAATAAAAATGAACGGGTTATTTTAACAAGATGTCTATGTTTTCCGTTCAGCCACGCCATTTTATTCAGGATTATTTGTACACGAGGTTTAATGAATAGTACTATCAGAAGCTAGTAAATGTGAAAATTGATTCAAAACGTATTCACCTCCTAAATCACAATGGAAACACTTTATGATACTAGAATGATGAGTTTTCACAAGAGCTCTAAAGTTATTGAAAATTGTAAGATAATTAGACGTATGTTTCATAAGATAAACCCAAGAGTAACGAGTGCAATCATTAATAAAGGAAACATAATACCTTGAATATCCTTTTGTAGGAATAGGAGAGGGTCCCCACACATCTGAATGAAAAAGATCAAATGTAGCAGAAGAAAAAGAAAGACTTTTAGAAAATAGTAAGGTAGAAAATTTAGCCAGTTTACAACCACTACAATCAGAAATATCAGAACTTTTTAAAGGTCCTAATACTCTTATAGAAGCTAAAATCTGCAAATGAGACGCTGAAATATGACCTAAACGGGAGTGCCACAAATAAAAATCAGAAAATGAACGACTCAAATGAAAAGATGATAAATCTACACTTGAAGCTACAACTTCTGGTACTTTGAGTTGATCCAAAATATAGAGTCCTCCTTGCCTATGACCGGTCCCAATCAGCCTCTGAGATCGCGGGTCCTGAACATAACAATTGTATGAAGAAAAATAGACTAGGTATCCAGACTCACATAATTGACTAACAGAAACAAGATTTAGAGTAAGACTTGGAATATAATAAACATTAGTTAGAAATAAAGAAGATGTAACAATTAAACCAACACCTACTAATGACATTAGAGTACCATTAGCAGTCACAATAGATATAGATGAACTGGGAGAAAAAGAAATAAAAGATGACAAATTGGATGACATATAATGGGAGGCACTAGAGTCCAAAATCCATAAGGACGAAGATATATCTGAAATACCAGATGATGACAAATATATATGAGAGAAAGCTGACATGGCAGAGGGCTATGAAGCAAGGAATTGTTGAAACTGCTTAAACATAGACGAATCAAATTTTCATGAAGCATCTGTCGAAGAGGAAAAGAATTGGGGTAAGACATGTAGGAATATGATTTCTAATTTTTGTGCTTAGTGGGTTAATTGGTCACTATGGTGCTTTCTTGGTTTCCAGTAGCTATCTCGATTTTGGCAGCCACTCCATTCCGTAGCTACTGGATTCCTGCAACGACTGTGAATCTAGGTAAGAAGTAAGGTAAGGTGTAGGGCATTTGATATATGCTATAGGTCATGATTTTGATTCGATTATTTTAGATAGATGATGATGTGTAGATTAATTCTTGTGGGAAGAATGATGGTAATATGATTAGGATTTTGCCCTAATTTAGGATTTAAGATTTTCTTTAGCTATTTAGAAGAATTGTTGCTAAATAAAATGTATTTCTATTCGTGACACAGGACTTTGACGCGAGACGAGTATCTCGACGTCGTATTTGGACCAGATTGGCCTTTTCAATTGGAGGCGGGTACTTTGACTTTATGTCATTTGATATGCATAATAATGTCTTTAACAAATAGCAACGATTGTGTTTTCTTATCTGTTTCGGTTGATCACTACCTGACCTGTTACATGCTTGTTTGTTTATTTGTCATGCACCTCATGTTAATATTTACCTGATTATGCATATTTATAGAGGTAGTGACATAACCATGTTATTTATCATGTTCAGGACCTAGGGTTTTTGATATCTTATCTGGTCTGTGTACCTTGATTTGATTCATTTTCCTATGGTACACATTTTATATTTATGTATGGATATTGTTATGCTGTTCTGGATTTTTGCCATGCTTAGTGTCATGCACCATTCGCATGATTGCATGCTGCGCAATCGTCTGCTCCATTATTGTTGAGCACATCGCCAGTTTCATCTTTGTCGGTGCTCCGTTAGTCCGCTCATGGGTAGCGTGACGCAGCGTGGTAGCACGTCAGTTTTACTCTGTTCTGTGCTCTGTTGGTCCGCTCATGGGTAGTGTGACGCAGCGTGATAACACGTCAGGGATCCCTCCCCGTCATGATGTACCGGGAGATGAGAGCATTGCGCTCCCCCATTTATGATTTGGGGTAGGAGTATGTGTGTACTCCGACAGCATCCCGTCCATTCGGTCACTCATCAGGAGTAGTGATGGCAGAGTGCACGGTTGTCACAGCCCTACCCACTCTGTCTCACCATTGTGTGTGAGATGGCTGACTGGCGTCAGGGGTGACCATGACATTTGCATCATATGCATGATGCATTTATTGCTTGTGTTTGTTGCATTTACTTGCTGCATTTATATGGATGCATATGATTGACATACATACAGGATTATGACACTCTTGGTCTGATGACCCTGTTATCCTTATACCTTGGTCCTGGTTAGTACAGTTTTTCTCCTACATTCTTCAATTGCATTTATCTTTCTTATAACAGGAGATTGTACGCATGATTAGTGCTAGTTGTTATATTCTTTATTATGCATATCAATTGATACCCGCTGAGTGTTGGACTCACACCCTCTTCCGTTGTTATTTTCAGGTTGATGCTGTCCGGAGAGTTCCAGTCGCTAGTCCCCTGCAGTCCACGAGGACGTGTGATGAACTTTTAGTTTTTCTTGTTTAGACTTGTTTTGGTCTTTTGATACTTTGGACTTGTATTAGTATTACCTCATGGATAATGTCGATGAGTTTTATTTGGACTTGTTTTACTACATGTCTGCCTAGACGACAGAAGAGGTGAGTTGATTTTATCGTCGGTTTTGTACTTTATGAGTGTAGTTGAGTAGGGTTTGTTTTTGAGTTTAGGGTTTAGGGTTTAGGGTTTGCTTTAGTTGTTCACTATTAAACTGCGTGGATGGAGTGATTGTTACTTATTTATTATTGTTATTGTTCCGGCCGTGTTGGCCGATGTATGTGTGGCCCTGGGGGCGATGTAGAAAGTTTCAGATTGTCCGCCATACAGGGGAGATGTTGTCGAAATTTCTTCGGACAGGGACTCCCCCGGGGCGTGACAATACCAGACGATGACAAATATATATGAGAGAAAGCTGACATGGCAGAGGACTATGAAGCAAGGAACTGTTGAAACTGCTTAAACATAGACGAATCAAATTTTCATGAAGCATTTACACGACCAGGCATGATGACAGAAAGAATAATTCTTAGAATAACCAAACTGTAAGGATACACATTTGTATAATCCATAAAAACTGACGTCAATGTTGAAATTAGTAGAAAAGAACGTCAGTGCCAAAATTGTCAACATAGTGTGTCGACATCAAAATCTGCAGAAAAGAATGTCGACACCGAAATTGGCAGCACAGGACGTCGGTGTCGAAATCGAAAAAACAGAAAGTCGGCACCAAAATCAATAGAAGCAGGACAAAAAATAAATAACGACGTCAAAATCAACAGCAATAGTACGAGATGGCAACAACAATAGGAGGCGGAAGAAAAAATTAGGTCAGAAAAGGAGAACCTTGCTCTGATACTATGTAGAAATTAAGAGAAGGAAAATCTAACTATATTATTGAATCCAAAATTGATTGAGAAATAAAGAGTACAAGGCCTTTGTATAGTTAAATTATAAGAAAAAAAATCTAAACCCTAAACTGAAAAGGTAAAAGACTAAATTGCCCTCAAGGCTATAAACTGTAACACCCACGAAATTATAAGATAGGTATATGAATATTATTTTTTTTCCTTAGAGCATAGAAATGAAAAGAATAAGAGAAAAGGGAAAATAAAAACAAAAATATAGAATAAGAAGAGGTGAGGTCTGTTGGTGCAATTTCCACTAGGTCAAGGTTGACCTAGTTGACCAAGCGTAAACCTTGGTCATGGTTTCGATGTTTGACAATACAGAAAGACATGTAAACATGGACAAGGTAGGTGCAGTTGTCCATGCGGAGAGATACTGATCAGGGTCTGATCAGGTTGGATGAAGAAGAGTCAAGTAGGTCAAGGTTGACCGGATACTTGACTGGGAAGTCCTAACTGGGATGTTAGGCAGTTGGAGAAAGTCCTGGTGAGTGAAGCCGGGCAGATGGGAAACCCTGGTGAGTGAAGCCAGGTAAAAGATCTAGTGAGTGAAGCTAGGCAGTTTGGAAGTCCTGGTGAGTGAAGCCAGGCAAGGGAAATCCAGATGGGTCAAGGTTGACCAAACATCTGGTGAAAAGTCCAAGCAGGGAGCTTGGTACGGGAAAAGTCCAAGTATGGAGACTTGGCACGGAGAAGACCAAGATGGAGACTTGGCACGGGAAGTCGGAGAGGGCTCGGTAGCTCGTTCTCCGGACTGTGGTCAGAGAGGGCTCGGTAGCTCGTTCTCTGGACCGGACGAAGTCGGAGAGGGCTCGGTAGCTCGTTCTCAGGAACAAGTAGGGTTTAGGGCTGGGAGCTCTAAACCTGGATCGGTCTGGTGACCGATCCAGTGATACGCTGGGTTATCTGATCGGTCTGGTGACCGATCAGTAACCAAACAGAAGCATTCTGTTGCTTATCTGATCGGTCAGCAGACCGATCAGTGATCGATCAGAAGGAGACGATCAGAAGGAGGGAAAGGGCCTGATGGGTCATGGGACCGATCAGGGAAGGACCTAATCGGTCCATGACCAATCAAGGAAGGGCCTGATCGGTCTTGTGACCGATCAGGACCCTTGTGGACCGATCAGGATGAAGCCTGATCGGTCCACATCCTAGCCGTTGCTACGCAACGGCTAGTTTCTTCTGTGTCTTCTTCGCAGGTTATAAAAGGGATTGAAGAGCTACTGTTCCTCTCTTCTTCTTCCTCTTCTTTCTACTGAGCTACTGGTGTGCTCTTGAGCTTTGCTGAGTTCCGAAGCTTCGTGTGAGCTTCTTCGACTGGGTTCCTGCTGTTGTAGGCGTCTCGTGAAGTTGCTGCTTCAACCAGTCGACAAGAAGGCAAGCTAGGGTTATTACATTTGTGTATTGTACTTAGTTTCTTGCTGTATTCTTGTACTCCTGTTCATCTTGCTATTGCAAGACATTGTGGCGAGGTTTCTCCACCCAGAAGGAGTGATTATTAACCGGGTTTCCGGGGACTCATCCACCGACGGATTGATAGGCTTCGTCCACCTTACAGACACGCCGAGGAGTAAGAGTTTCATCTCCGAACCTCGTTACGTCGACGCGTATTGAGGTTTGATTTCTTTTCTTTGTTTCGTTGTTTTTATTTCCGCTGTGCTAATCTTGATTTGTAGAACGAAACGAACGAGATTTGGGGTCGGCTATTTACACCCCCCCCCTCTAGCCATCTAAGATCCTAACAAGTGGTATTAGAGCAAGGTTGCTCTTCGACGGATTAACACCCGGGGGAGCACAAGCTAGAGAATGGATCAACTTGGAGAAGACGTCACAATTCCACCCTTCTACGATCGCGACGACTTCGCTTTTTGGAAGGTAAGGATGAAGTACTTTCTTATGACTAACCTAGTTCATTGGAGTTGTGTGCAAGTAGGGTTTACCCATCCGGTGGATAAAGACGGAAAAACCTTAGAGAAGAAAAAGTGGACAAAGGAGCAAATCCACCAATCCACAATCAACGATGAGGTAACGAAAATTCTTGAATTTTCATTACCTAATGACATTTTGTGTAAGGTAGGTGGATATAACAATGCCAAAGTTCAATGAGGGAAGCTCCACTTCAAGTCATGAAGAGGAGTCAAGTGAGCCAAGTAGCTCACATCATGGAGAAGAGGAATTAGAAGTTGAGGGCTACTCAACATCTAAGGAAGAAGAGGAGGAGAGTTCTTCTTCAAGAATGGAGCAAGAGGAAGAAGCTTTTACCTCCGGAAGGGATGAAGAAGAAAGTCTTCATCCATCCTCAACCCTAGGTAACTCAAGCATTTCAATTTCAAATAAATTACACATAATGTGCTTTGCGTGTAGGGAGTATGGACATTACAAGAGTAAGTGTCCAAAGAGGGTTAGGAAGACTCCACCGATGCCAAAGATCAAGGAAGCCGGAGTCCCGATACGCAAGAGCAAGGAGCACGTGGTGTGCTTCCAATGCAAGCGAAGGGGACATTATCGGAGCCAATATCCGAGGGGGAGGCAACCTCACAAGGACAAGAAGACGAGCACATCGATAGGGGGAGCTAAGGCAAACCCTAAGGTAATCTCTAAGGCACATTATTGCAATAATAATAAGACACATGCTAGTAGCCTTATTGCTATTGTTAATAATGGTAAGCATGATAACATTAGAAATCGATACACATGCTTAGGTGCCAAACATGTGAGCCTAGATAAGGATAACACTAGGAAAGCCAACCCTAGAATTAACCCATCTAAGGCTAAGGAAAACCTAGGTAGGAATCCCAAATCAACTAGACACATGCCTAGGAATGCCTCAAAGAAAAATGACAAATCAAGTCTTGAGGTATTAAAGAAGGAAAATCAAGTCTTGAGGTCAAGACTTGACATGTTAGAAAAGACCCTTAAAAATTTGGAAAAGTCAAATATAGGGTCTAGGGGTCAAAAACCCAAGTCCAAGGACAAGAAAGGTTTGGGTCACAAACCTAAGTCCCAAGTGGTCAAGCCCACTTATCATAATGTTCCATTCGATTATGGAACAAAATCTAGGGCTAGGAAGACCATCACCAAGGTCACAAGGGGAGTCACCCCTAGAGTGGATCTTGATGAGTCCCAAATGACCAAGGCTTTAAAGCCTAGGAGGGTCATTAGGAGGGTTGCTAGGGAAGTCATCCCTAGTGAATATTTAGTGAACCCAATGAGCTCCAATAGGTATTGGGTTCCTAGGAGCGTGATTTCATCACGCTAGATTGAGTTAGAGTGTGTCAACCTTACTTGAATAGGTAGTTAACCTAATCATGGCAAAGGTGTCACTTTAGGATTTTTCAAGGTGTGATCAAGCCTTGAAAATGAAATGAAAAATTATTCCTAAGGTGATTAGAATGTGCCAATCAAATTTGAGGAGTTTTCTAGAGTTAATCTAGTTGGCACATAGTGATCTAAAAATCCTTGGTATATGATTTTAGGTCTATTACACTTAGGAATATAGAACCTATGGCAAAATGATCAAAACTATCAAAAATGACAACTAAGGCTAGAATTAGGTATTTTTTATACCTTTATATATTATTTGCCATGTATTGTTTGCCATATGCCATGTCATGACATCATATTGAATTTATTATCATTTGAAATGTCATGATAATGCTTAGGTTAGTTAAATGTCATGCTCTATTTAAGTTTCATACTTTATGACATGACATCATGACATTGGCACATGTTTTTACTTATGATATCATTATATACCATGTCATCATCTTTTGCATTTAAAATCAATTAATTTGATTTAAGGACAAAAACACAATTTGATATGGAGATCAAATTGTTGTTTAGAAAATGCATGAGAACTTAGCCTAAGCTAACCTAAACCCATATCTCACATCAAAATTGACTTGGATGTGTTTGATACACCCTAGATGTGTGTGAGATATTAAGATTGTGAGTTAGGATCAAGGTGCATAGTTCTTGTACCTAGATGAGCCTAATTCTAAATTGGGGATCATAGGGAAAGCTTATGTACAGGTTATATACATTTAGCCCTAAGATTGTGGTCCTAAATTAAATGGTTTAAAATCATTTCAAAATTGATTTGAAAAAACCTTGATGAAGCTTTTCTAGTGATAGCATTCATCATTGAGAAAGTTGACACAAAGTTGAATTAACTTTGAGCTATTTCAAAGTTTTTGAACTTTGTATCAAGATTTGAAAATGGAAGTTATTTTCATAGAAAACAATTTTTCCATGATAGTATATGTTATGAGGAGTGTATCCTCAAAATTTCATAATTTTTGAAATTTTCTTTAATTTTCTAGAGGTTTCTGAATTTCGTGGAGAGAAATCAGAACTTATCAGACCTTTATCAGGTTTGTGGACCGATCAGAAGGGTTTCTGATCGGTCCAGGGGAGCCTGGATCGGTCACTGGACCGATCCAGAGGGAGCCTGATCGGTCTGGTGACCGATCAGGGCGTGCCAACCTGCTGAATTTCGACTGTTTGTCTGAAATTGCAACTATGGGAGTGGTGCTTTAGAGTTCTAAAGGTTTGAAACTCTCCAAAACATTGTTGGTGCAATGGTCAAGGGGGAGTTGACCTTTAGGGGGAGTTTTACCTATTAGTCAAGGAGGAGTTGACTTTTAGGGGGAGTTTTTACTCGTCGAAATTTTTGAGGATGAGTGATATGGGATTATCACTAAGTTAATTGTTGAATTTAGTTTCAAGGGGGAAATTAAGGGTTTCAATGAAAGGTATGGGACTTTCATTAGGAAGAAACTCTTGACCTTGATTCACTCCTTTTGATGTGTGTCAAAAAGGGGAAGAATGTCTAGAGAATGTTCAAGGAAGAACATTGGAGTTAGTGGGAGAGTTTGTTTATCACGACGAGTGAAGTTGTGAACAACGATAACTTACTCTTCAGGGGGAGAGTTTGTTGAGGTGTGCCAATAAGGGGAGAATGAAGGGTTTAAGTTAGACCTTCATTATCTAAGAAGGAGGTTGCCTTCTTAGAAGGAAAATGTAAGGTTGTAACTTATGTTTCATTACCTAGTGGCATGAGGAAAGTTGAGGCTATTGGATTAGCCTAACTTAAAAGTATTGTCAAACATCAAAAAGGGGGAGATTGTTGGTGCAATTTTCACTAGGTCAAGGTTGACCTAGTTGACCAAGCGTAAACCTTGGTCATGGTTTCGGTGTTTGACAATACAGAAAGACATGTAGACATGGACAATGCAGGTGCAGTTGTCCATGCGGAGAGATACTGATCAGGGTCTGATCAGGTTGGATGAAGAAGAGTCAAGTAGGTCAAGGTTGACCGGATACTTGACTGGGAAGTCCTAACTGGGATGTTAGGCAGTTGTTGAAAGTCCTGGTGAGTGAAGCCAGGCAGATGGGAAACCCTGGTGAGTGAAGCCAGGTAAAAGATCTAGTGAGTGAAGCTAGGCAGTTTGGAAGTCCTGGTGAGTGAAGCCAGGCAAGGGAAATCCAGATGGGTCAAGGTTGACCAGACATCTGGTGAAAAGTCCAAGCAGGGAGCTTGGTACGGGAAAAGTCCAAGTATGGAGACTTGGCACGGAGAAGACCAAGATGGAGACTTGGCACGGGAAGTCGGAGAGGGCTCGGTAGCTCGTTCTCCGGACTGTGGTCAGAGAGGGCTCGGTAGCTCGTTCTCTGGACCGGACGAAGTCGGAGAGGGCTCAGTAGCTCGTTCTCAGGACCAAGTAGGGTTTAGGGCTGGGAGCTTTAAACCTGGATCGGTCTGGTGACCGATCCAGTGATACGCTGGGTTATCTGATCGGTTTGGTGATCGATCAGTAACCAAACAGAAGCATTCTGTTGCTTATCTGATCGGTCAGCAGACCGATCAGTGATCGATCAGAAGGAGACGATCAGAAGGAGGGAAAGGGCCTGATGGGTCATGGGACCGATCAGGGAAGGACCTGATCGGTCCATGACCGATCAGGGAAGGGACTGATCGGTCTTGTGACCGATCAGGACCCTTGTGGACCGATCAAGATGAAGCCTGATCGGTCCACATCCTAGCCGTTGCTACGCAACGGCTAGTTTCTTCTGTGTCTTCTTCGCAGGTTATAATAGTGATTGAAGAGCTACTGTTCCTCTCTTCTTCTTCCTCTTCTTTCTACTGAGCTGCTGGTGTGCTCTTGAGCTTTGCTGAGTTCCGAAGCTTCGTGTGAGCTTCTTCGACTGGGTTCCTGCTGTTGTAGGCGTCTCGTGAAGTTGCTGCTTCAACCAGTCGACAAGAAGGCAAGCTAGGGTTATTACATTTGTGTATTGTACTTAGTTTCTTGCTGTATTCTTGTACTCCTGTTCATCTTGCTGTTGCAAGACATTGTGGCGAGGTTTCTCCACCCAGAAGGAGTGATTATTAGCCGGGTTTCCGGGGACTCATCCACCGACGGATTGATAGGCTTCGTCCACCTTACGGACACGCCGAGGAGTAGGAGTTTCATCTCCGAACCTTGTTACATTGACGCGTATTGAGGTTTGATTTCTTTTCTTTGTTTCGTTGTTTTTATTTCCGCTGCGCTAACCTTGATTTGTAGAATGAAACGAACGAGATTTGGGGTCGGCTATTCACACCCCCCCCCCTCTAGCCATCTAAGATCCTAACAAGGTCAAGGATTGAACCTTGAACCTCCCACAAATGATGGAGATAAATTGATGCATGATAACCACTAGGATAAGGAGTAATATTTGGATGGAAAGGAATGAAAACTTTAATTAAAGGTGAGAAGGAAATAAAAGAAAACTAAACAAAAGAGCAAGAGCAAACCAAGTGGCTTACCTTCTTTTCCTCTTGGTTAAGAAAAGGAGCAAGCAAAAGAGGAATTGCCTACTTCCCTCCCTCTCTCAATTTTCGTGGGAATTAAAGGAATGATGGAGAAGAAGAGTTCAGGGAATGAATGAAGACATGTTTCATTGAACAAAGGAATAAATAGATTTGGGAGAAGAAAAACAAGAGAGTAAGTCCTTTTCTTTCTTCCTCCTTCTTCCTTCTTCATTCCTCACCGAACCAAGAACCTTTCCCTCTCCTCATTCTAATAGCTAAGTTAAGTTCTTCTCCAAGAAAACTAATTTCCGTGAAGAAGCCCTCAAGTCCTAGCCCTTCCAAGCAAAGGAAACAAAAGGAGGTACAAGAAGAAGAAGCTTTCCCCTTCCTTGGCACTTAGGATACTTTTCTCCTTAAGAAAAACCACAAGCGAAAGGATGTAAGTTTCCCTCACCTGTGGTACAATAGCTTTTGTGTGTTCTATGAAGATTCGGTTACATAAAACTCTAAGAAAACCTCATGAAAATTTCGGCCAAGATAAGACCAAAGGAAGGACCTAGGGAATGTAAAGATCTAAATTTCGACATACTCGATATGTTTCTTGTAACATGTATGTTATGGTAGGGATTTATTTCATGTTTCCATGTTAGAATGTTTAGTTAGAACTTAGATTCATGATTCTAGACTTTCGGCCAAGCATGAACAAAAGAATTAGTAAAGCTTAAGCCTCAAACTAAAACATGCTCCTTTGTTCTTATGATAGGTGCCCTATGATAATGGTATTGTTAACATTTTCTCCAACTTGTTGTGTTGATTGGAACTTCATTTTCATGCTCATGAATATTCGGTCATGGTAGAACTAAGGGCCTAGGAGAGCTTTAACTTAAAACTAAGCATGCCATGATTTCCCTAAGATAAGATATGAAGCTATTATAATATGTCCATGATTGTATGTTGAGTTGAACTCTATTTCATGTCTATGAAGGTTCGGCCATGTTTAGATTTGAGGCCTAGGAGAGTTTAAAACAAGTCTAAAATGCTCATGACCTTCTTGATGAAATGATATGAAACTAACTTAATGTTCTTATGCTTGTTTGTTGCATGGAAATTTAGTTGCATGCTCTATAACTTTCGGCCACACAAGGTTTTAAGACCTAGGAAACTTAGAACCTAACTCAACTATGCTCATGTTGTTCCTTGAAATATTTGCTATGAAAGTTGTTTAAGGTTCTCATGCTTTTAGGACACTTGAACCCTAGTTTTAAGTCCTATAAGTTTTGGCCATATCATGTTTAAGGGCCTAGGAAACTTAGAACCTAACTCAACTATGCTCATGTTGTTCCTTGAAATTTTTTCCATGAAAGTTGTTTAAGGTTCTCATGCTTTTAGGACACTTGAACCCTAGCTTTAAGTCCTACAAGTTTCGGCCATATCATGTTTAAGGGCCTAGGAAACTTAGAACCTAACTCAACTATGCTCATGTTGTTCCTTGAAATATTTGCTATGAAAGTTGTTTAAGGTTCTCATGCTTTTAGGACACTTGAACCCTAGTTTTAAGTCCTACAAGTTTCGGCCATATCATGTTTAAGGGCCTAGGAAACTTATAACCTAACTCAACTATGCTCATGTTGTTCCTTGAAATAATTGCTATGAAAGTTGTTTAAGGTTCTCATGCTTTTAGGACACTTGAACCCTAGTTTTAAGTCCTACAAGTTTCGGCCATATCATATTTAAGGGCCTAGGTGTTAGGTTTTTCGGGCCACGAAAACCACTTTTCGCGTCGCGGAAACCCCGAAACACCCTAGCCAAGGATCTCGTGCAAAGAAAAATCTGATTCAAAAAATTCCACGTATTTATATCATGCTTAATACCCGAATATGTTAGATCTACTCCTAGATCTATAGTTTAAAGAAAAACTACCTTTGATGCGTGCCCTTCGCTTATCCCGCTCGACTAAGGTTGAAGTTGGATCTAGAGGGCACAAAGTAGAGCCCCTCTATATGTGTCCACACAAGCAATTAGGTGGAGAAGATGACCGAAACAAGGTGTGCTAGCACCTATGTGATTTTCGGCCAAGAAGAGGAGGAAGAGAGGGAGAAGTTGCCGAGAGCACCAAGGAAGAAGAAGAATCAAAAATTGAATTCAAAAATTCAATCAATCCACCATATCATGTGGCCGGCCACATAAATGTCATTAAGTGGGCAATTAATGCTCTTAATTGCCCCCTTAATGTGGCCGGCCACTCATGGGTAACCTCCCATGAGGTGGCAAGCATGAGGTGGCATGGTGATATGTAGCATCCCCATTGGTTCTCCCATGCCACCTCATCAAATGTGGTGGCATCCAAGTCAAGTCAATATTGACTTTCAACCTTCCTAATTTGGCCAAAGTCAAACATGACCAAATTAACTCCCTTAATTGATTTATCCAACATTTGGATCATACTTGAGTCTAACTCATAGTCAAGTCAAACTTGTGGATTTAGGTCAAGTCAAACTTGCCTTTTATAGACTTTCCATATTTAGCCAAGTCAAACTTGACTTCATCTTTCCTCTTGGTTCATCATATGAACTAGTCTCCATCTATTGCTCTATGTGTGTGACCCTATAGGTTCTTGTCAACGTTGGCAATGTCCCTAAATCCAATTAGGGACATAAGCAATGAGAGGTATCTAGCAACACATCATTGCTACCCAAGTTACAAGAATGTTGAGATCAACATCACCAATATGACTAATAATTGTGACTCTCACAATATGTGACATTGTCCTTCTATCCTTGATATCTAGATTGATCTTATATGAGGCATAGACCGTGTCATCCTCCAATCAATCTAAGTGTCTTGAACTCAAGTAGACTCACTATAATCAAATAAGCACAATATCACATATTGCCTTATTTGGGCATGGCCATGCACTTAGTGATCTCACTCTATCAAGACTATGATATCACTCCTGTAATATAGGAGGGATAGATCCCATCTACATCACTCACATCCCTCCGCATAATTTGTTACATACCCAGAATCGCCTTTATAGTCCACCTAGTTACGGTGACGTTTGCGAAACCAAAGTACATAACTCCTTATGTAGGGAACCATGGTGACTTCAGGTCTAAGGACTAAAGTCATACTAATAGTCACTTGAGAAAGTATATGACACTCATATAACGATCCATGATACTTTCTCATGGCGGGTCATTCAGTATACATTCTCCAATGTATACCCATGTGTCAACTTGATATCTCATATCCATGACTTGTGAGATCAAGTCATCATGTTGACCTACATGCTAGTCTCAATGCATTAACATTGTCCTTCTATGTTAATACTTGACTAGGAATAATTAAGTGTAGTGTTCTCTATATCATCTCACTATCGATTTAACTAATCGATTGATATAGATATGAACCTACTACCCTAGGACATTATTATACTTATTTATATAGCACAAATACACACAAGTATAATAATCACAATGCCTTTATTTATATATCAGAAATATATGTACAAGAATATGATACAAAGAGTCCAAAAAGTAACCATCACATGATTGGCTCTAGGGCTCTCTCTAACAATCTCCCACTAGCACTAGTGCCAATCGCTGTAGTATCTAATACCCAATGACCTAGTGTGACCATCATGCTTAGTCCATGCCAAAGCCTTGGTCAAGGGATCCGACGTTAGCCTCTGTGGGTACTCTTGAATCTTCACATCTCCTCGATCGATAATCTCGAATGAGATGGGCGCCAGTAGTATATGCTTTGTCCATGGTGTGAGCGAGGTTCCTTAGCTGCAATAGCTCCATTGTTGTCGCAATAGAGCTCTACGGGATCGGATATGCTAGGAACCACCCCCCTCCTCCTCTAGCTCTATGAACCACTTATGTTGTACCAATAGAATCAACAAGTTGTGTCTCGTCTTGAACTCTTTCAGCTCACAACATCACCATTTTATCAAAACACATACCCTGATTGTGATTTGGAATCATTTTGTCAGTTTCGAAGCTTGCATTGTTGTAACCCTTTACAATGATCCCCTTATTATCTACTTATATTTAGAAATAATATTTAATTCTTCTCAAGTACTTAAAAATATTTTTGATCATTATCCAGTGACTTTCACCTTGATCTGACTATTTCTAATCGTCATGCTTAATGCATATGAGACATCAGGATGAGCACATAACATGACATACATGATAGATTCAATAGTAGATGCATAATAATCTTATTCATGCGACCGCTCTCCTCTTTAGTAGAGGCACGTTGAGCATTACAAAGGCTCACACCATGTGACATTAACAAGAATTCTTTCTTAAAATTCTGCATGGCAAAATGATTAAGAATTTTGTCAATATACGTATTCTGACTCAGGTCAATCAATCTTTTAGATCTATCTTTATAAATCTTAATGTCTAAAATACAAACAGCTTTACCTAAGTTTTTCATTGAGCAACAATTCCCAAGTCAAGTTTTTATATATTGTAGGACAATGACATCATTTCCAATAAAAAGTATGTCATCCACGTACAAAAGGAGAAAAATAATTGTGCTCCACTAATTCTTTTATAAATACAAGGTTCATCGTCGTTCTTATTGAGACTAAACTGTTTGATTGCATCATCGAATCGACTTCCAGAGGCTTGCTTGCACCATAAATGGCCCTATGCAACTTGCATACCGCTAGTATTCTTTGGATCTACAAAACCCTCAGTGTGTCATGTACACATCCTCGAGGAGGTTTCCATTGAACGCTGTCTTGACATCCATCCCGGATCTCATAATCATGGTAGGTTGCAATAGTAAGCATAATCCGAATGGACTTAAACATCGCTCTGGAAAGAAGGTTTCATCATAGTCAATACCATGAATCTGCTTGAAACCTTTAGCTACCAGCCTACCTTTATAGGTATGAGTAAGTCCGTCCATGTTAGTCTTTCTCTTAAAGACCCACTTACACCCAATAGGTTTGACCCCTTCAGTGGATCAACCAAGGTCCAAACTTGGTTGGTGTACATGGAATCCATTTCAGATCTCATGGCTTCTAGCCATGACTCGAATCTGGTTCATCACAGCTTCACGATAGGTGGTAGGCTCATTCTCAATGAGCATAACGTCACCTGGTCAGCAAGAGAAATGAGTACCTCTCAGGCTGACGACGTACCCTATCAGACCTGCGAAGAGGTAGGTCTACATGAACAGGTTGTTGTTCCACAACTTCTTGTGCAACAATCTCATCATCCACAACTCTTTGTGGTTCCTGTTCAGTATCCATCAATGTCTCAGTGTTTTGGTCGTTGTCTTGAACTTCTTCAAGATCAAACGAACTACCACTAGCCTTTCTAGAAACAAAGTCTCTTTCTAGAAAGACCCCAGTCTTAGCAACAAACACTTTGTGCTGACTAGGAATGTAGAAGTAATATCCCTTAGTTTCCTTGGGATATCCTATAAAATAACACTTATCAGATTTGGGTCCCAGTTTGTCTGAGACTTGACGTCTAACGTAAGCCTCACAACCCCAAACCCTCATGAAAGACATCTTGGGACTCCTCCCAGTCCATATCGTATATGGTGTCTTCATGACCACCTTTGATGGAACACGGTTAAGTGTGAACGCTGCCGTGTCCAGAGCATATCCCCAAGGATATAGGAAGATATGCGTGACTCATCATAGATCGTACCATATCTAATAAAGTACGATTCCTCCTTTCGGATACACCATTCCTTTGTGGTGTTCGGGAGGAGTGAGTTGGGATAGAATCCACACTCGCTAGATAGTCACTAAACTCATGGCTTAAGTATTCTCCACCTCGATCTGATCAAGTATCTTAATACTTGCCGAGCTGGTTTTGTACTTCATTTCTGAATTCCTTGAACTTTTCAAAGTTCAGACTTATGTGTCATCAAGTACACATAACCATATCTCTTGAAGTCGTCAATAAATGTGATAAAGTACCTATAACCACCCCGGCGATATTGAAAGGGCCACATACATCACTATGTATGAGTCCTAGCAAGTCTGTCGCTCTCTCGCTATGTCCACTAAAGGAAGTCTTGGTCATCTTGCCTAGAAGGCATGACTCACATGTCTCATATGATTCAAAATCAAATGAGTCCAGCAAACCATCCTTATGGAGCTGGGACAAGCGACTCTCGTTTATGTGGCCTAGGCGGCAATGCCAGAGATAGGTTGGGTTCAACTCATTTGATCTCAACCTCTTGGTACTCACGTTATAGATAGGGCTCTCTAAATCTAGAATATAGAGGCCATTCATCAGATGTGCACTACAATAGAACATATCTTTCAAATAAACAGAACAACATTTGTCCTTTATTATGAATGAAAAACCTTTATTATCTAAACAGGAAACTGAAATAATATTCTTTGTTAGTGCAGGGACATAACAACAATTATCTAGTTCCAATACAAGCCCAGCGGGCAGAGATAGAAAATATGTTCCTACAGCAACAGCAGCAACCCTTGCTCCATTGCCTACTCGTAGGTCCACCTCGCCCTTTGCCAATGCCCTGCTACTTCTCAGCGCCTGCACATTAGTACAAATGTGAGATGCACATCCAGTATCTAATACCCATGATGTAGAAATAGAAAGGTTGACTTCTATAACATTTATACCTGAAGTAGAAGCCTCGCTTCTTTTCTTCTTAAGATCCTCCAGGTAGATCTTGCAGTTCCTCTTCCAGTGCCCTGTCTGACCACAGTGGAAGCAGGTAGCATCCTTTTGCACCCCGCCCTTGGGTTTGAGTGCTGAAGAGCTGGCTTTGCCCTTGGTTTGGGTCTTACCCTTACCCTTGGGCTTCCACTTGCCCTTACCCTTGCCCTTTTGTACCATCAGGACGGTACTGGTCTTGGTAGTGGTGAGATTGGGCTCAGCAGTTCTCAACATGTTGAGCATCTCGGGCAGTGGTTTGTCTAATTCGTTCATGTTATAGTTCATGACGAATTGACGGTAACTTGCCGGCAACGATTGCAGGATCAAGTCAGTGGCCAGCTCTTGGCCCAATGGGAACCCCAACCTCTCTAGGTTCTCGACGTACCCAATCATCTTGAGTACGTGAGTTCCTACAGGGGTTCCCTCTTTCATCTTACATGAAAAGAGGGCCTGAGTCACTTCAAACCTCTCATGCCTGGCTTGCCCTTGATATAATTGCTTAAGATGGCCAATCATATCAAAGGCATTCATGTTCTCGTGTTGCTTCTGAAGCTCAGAGGACATGCAGCATAGCATTAGGCACGACACGTCTAACGCATCGTCTTGATGCTTCTGATGAGCATCCTTAATGCTACGGGCGGTAGAGGCTGGTGGTGCTTCAGGAACTGCTTGCTCCAGAACGTACAGCTTACGTTCCTGCATGAGGACTATCCTCAGGTTTCTGTACCAGTCCAGGAAGTTAGCTCCTGTGAGCTTGTCCTTCTCAAGGACAGATCGTAGGGAGAGAGTGTTCGCGTTTGGTGACATGGCAATCTACAACATATTAAACATGCAGAGAATCAATATCATATTCTATCATCTAATTAGGCCTTTAATTAAATGATGCTCCCACTGAATTTTTGTGGGACAAGATCCACATCATACTACATCTTGAGTCAGCTTTGGCTGAATCGCCCAAGACCTAGTATGATCGGTAGGTAGCTAATTACCAATTACATCTCCATGCAACTCTTGTTTATAGGATCAAGATTTAACTTTTACAAATAATCTTGAGTTAGCTTTGGCTAAATCGCCCAAGATTATTTATAAACGTGATCTTGTCCTACCTTTCCAACTATTGGAATACGCCTATAGCTTCACTCGATCCTATTGAGCTTTGCTAGCTACTCAATCTAATTGAGCTCAATCTAACCCGAGCGTGATAGGCGGGACCAAGGTTGTCCTCCGCATCCTACCAAGATTAAATGCGTTGCTCTGCTTTGGCAGATACGACAATCGCATATGATCGAGGTAGTGATGGGTATCATGGCCCGGTAGGCGTTTACGAGTTGATTTCAATTTAGATCTAATCTAATCGACGATGTGCATCATATTTAGGCGTAAATTAAATCTAATTTAAATCCTAAATGTGTATTGTGCACATCAAGATGTGGTTCCCACATCACATGTGCATCACATACACTCATGCATATTCTATTCTACACAAACATGCATCACATACACATAAGCAAAAATAAAATATATACATTTAAATTATGCGATTGGTCATGGCCCTACTAGGATCCTCTCTAGCCAAAGAGAAGATCCAATGGTCATCCTAGGGTCTAGGTGGCAGCTTCTCCAAGCTCCTCCTTCCGATCCCCATGTGTTGCCGGCATGCTCCCGCGAGTCCGTCTTCTCCGGAATTTCGTCATCTTCAAATTTTGTACATTACAAAATTTATACTCGAGTTACATTCGAGTCTTAAAACTAATTTTTACAGAAATAAAATAATGGAAAAAGGCAACACGCAGGTCGCATCCACAATACAGCACACACAACACATGACGGCACGCAGGCCGTATTATGAATTACACGCATAATTTTTCATAAAAATTCTGGGACTTGGGCCATGACCAACACATACTGTACATAATTCAGAATTGTGTATTTTTTTTTTATTTTTTTTATTTAAAATTTTTCTACTGATTTTTCTGAATTTTTGAGTCCCTTCTCCACGGCGGTCCCGCTAAGCGGGTTTCGGGCATAATCGCGGGACAAGGCCCCTTGCGGGGTTAGGGGCAGCGCCCCTATTCGCGAAATAACCTTCGCGAGTGTCCTCTTGCGATTATACAGCGCCCTTACCTGCTGTCCCAAAATCTATTTGGGTGAAACTTGCCGTTTCGGAGAAATTTTTCTCGGTGACAAAAGTGTACAAGTGCTTCGCACTCGTTCTTTCGCCTCTACGAGAAAAATACCCAAAAATTCCTAAAATTTAGAAAAATCACAGAAACTTAAAAGCATCTAAATTTTGTATCTAATACAGAAAAAAAATAAATACGTGCTTCGCACGATGGCTCTGATACCACTGTTAGGTTTTTCGGGCCACGAAAACCGCTTTTCGCATCGCGGAAACCCCGAAACACCCTAGCCAAGGATCTCGTGCAAAGAAAAATCCGATTCGAAAAATTCCACGTATTTATATCATGCTTAATACCCGAATATGTTAGATCTACTCCTAGATCTATAGTTTAAAGAAAAACTACCTTTGATGCGTGCCCTTCGCTTATCCCGCTCGACTAAGGTTGAAGTTGGATCTAGAGGGCACAAAGTAGAGCCCCTCTATATGTGTCCACACAAGCAATTAGGTGGAGAAGATGACCGAAACAAGGTGTGCTAGCACCTATGTGATTTTCGGCCAAGAAGAGGAGGAAGAGAGGGAGAAGTTGCCGAGAGCACCAAGGAAGAAGAAGAATCAAAAATTGAATTCAAAAATTCAATCAATCCACCATATCATGTGGCCGGCCACATAAATGTCATTAAGTGGGCAATTAATGCTCTTAATTGCCCCCTTAATGTGGCCGGCCACTCATGGGTAACCTCCCATGAGGTGGCAAGCATGAGGTGGCATGGTGATGTGTAGCATCCCCATTGGTTCTCCCATGCCACCTCATCAAATGTGGTGGCATCCAAGTCAAGTCAATATTGACTTTCAACCTTCCTAATTTGGCCAAAGTCAAACATGACCAAATTAACTCCCTTAATTGATTTATCCAACATTTGGATCATACTTGAGTCTAACTCATAGTCAAGTCAAACTTGTGGATTTAGGTCAAGTCAAACTTGCCTTTTATAGACTTTCCATATTTAGCCAAGTTAAACTTGACTTCATCTTTCCTCTTGGTTCATCATATGAACTAGTCTCCATCTATTGCTCTATGTGTGTGACCCTATAGGTTCTTGTCAACGTTGGCAATGTCCCTAAATCCAATTAGGGACATAAGCAATGAGAGGTATCTAGCAACACATCATTGCTACCCAAGTTACAAGAATGTTGAGATCCAACATCACCAATATGACTAATAATTGTGACTCTCACAATATGTGACATTGTCCTTCTATCCTTGATATCTAGATTGATCTTATATGAGGCATAGACCGTGTCATCCTCCAATCAATCTAAGTGTCTTGAACTCCAAGTAGACTCACTATAATCAAATAAGCACAATATCACATATTGCCTTATTTGGGCATGGCCATGCACTTAGTGATCTCACTCTATCAAGACTATGATATCACTCCTGTAATATAGGAGGGATAGATCCCATCTACATCACTCACATCCCTCCGCATAATTTGTTACATACCCAGTAATCGCCTTTATAGTCCACCCGATTACGGGTGACGTTTGACGAAACCAAAGTACATAACTCCTTATGTAGGGAACCATGGTGACTTCAGGTCTAAGGACTAAAGTCATACTAATAGTCACTTGAGAAAGTATATGACACTCATATAACGATCCATGATACTTTCTCATGGCGGGTCATTCAGTATACATTCTCCAATGTATACCTATGTGTCAACTTGATATCTCATATCCATGACTTGTGAGATCAAGTCATCATGTTGACCTACATGCTAGTCTCAATGCATTAACATTGTCCTTCTATGTTAATACTTGACTAGGAATAATTAAGTGTAGTGTTCTCTATATCATCTCACTATCGATTTAACTAATCGATTGATATAGATATGAACCTACTACCCTAGGACATTATTATACTTATTTATATAGCACAAATACACACAAGTATAATAATCACAATGCCTTTATTTATATATCAGAAATATATGTACAAGAATATGATACAAAGAGTCCAAAAAGTAACCATCACATGATTGGCTCTAGGGCTCTCTCTAACACTAGGAAACTTAGAACCTAACTCAACTATGCTCATGTTGTTCCTTGAAATATTGCTATGAAAGTTGTTTAAGGTTCTCATGCTTTTATGACACTTTAGCCCTAGCTTTAAGCCCTACAAGTTTTGGCCATATCATGTTTAAGGGCTTAGGAAACTTAGAACCTAACTCAACTATGCTCATGTTGTTCCTTGAAATATTTGCTATGAAAGTTGTTTAGGGTTCACAAGCTTGAATGATAATTTTTAACCCAATGTATGCTTGATAAGTTTCGGCCATGATAAGTTGTAAGCTTAAGAAACCTAGAACTCTACCTAAACTTGCTCATGGTGTTTTCTTATGGTATAAGAAATGATACTTATTTAAGGTTCACATGTTGGTATGGAGTTTTTACCTAAAACCCAATCTATATGTTTCGGCCACTATAAGACATTAGGGTTAGAAATCTAACTATGTTTCCCATGTATCTTATATGCCATGTTTATGAGATTGCTATGCTTCTATGTTTAATTATGCACACTTATGATCTATACATGGTGGAAACCCTTATGCTATGCTGTGTGTTATTTATGATGAGTTGTGTGCCCAATTTACGCATGATATATGTGATGGGTTGTGTGCCCAAGTTTGCATGCTATTTATGATGAGCTGTGTGCCCAAACTATGCATGTATTTATGATGTGCTGTGTGCCCAAATTTTTCATACTATTATGATGAGCTGTGTGCCCAAAATTCTATATGGTATGATATGATAAGAAATACGATGTGCAAGAAATGATAAGAACCATGATATGTATGACATGCTACTTTACTTTATATGACTTGTACCAAGGGTGGGCTCCATAAGCGCCCCGGGGTCGATGGACTAAGAAACGGGCCTCGTTAGGGATGGGCTCCTAAGTGCCCCTAGGTCGATGGACTAAGAAACGGGCCTAGTATGTATGCCTTGTAGGGTTCAAGACTTGCTACCTTGGACCTATATGGGACGCGCGCATTTATGTATGTGGTACAAGCCGAGGCCCTAACCATGTTATGATTATGTTTAAGTATGTAAGTAATAAGTTTTTCAAAGGACATGTTGCATATATTATTGCATGAATCATGTTTTTGAAAGTCATCTCGCATAACACATTATGATTATGTTACGATATACCATGATGTCTATGATTATGTTATGTTATGTTAGGATGAACCTTATGATTATGTTATGATATGTTATGATCATGATTATGTTATGCTAGAATGCACTTTATGACTTTATTAGGATATGCCATGATACCATATGATTATGTTATGATATGATGCTTCTATACATGATATAATGAGTTGTCTTTATGCTTTATGCCTTGAAGCTTTATTTATGTTATATGGTTTTTGTGAGTAGGAAAGGATCTTACTGAGCCTTGAGTGCTCACAGCTTACTTTCCTTGTACCACAGATAAGGGCAAAGAAATGATGTATTAAGGGAGCAGCAAGAGGGGGCAAGGAGGACGTGTGTAGTAGTGACTTGGCTAAAGAGAAAGACCTGCTTCTAGTTAATAAGAATTATGTTCATGTTGTTTCTTTTATGACTCTATGACACTTCAGCATGCTCTTTAGTATTATGGGTTAAATTTATGTTAATCATGTTATGTGACTCATATGATAGGTAGTTAGCGATGATGATTTGAAAAGTAAAAAAGAAAAGTTTAAAAAGGAAAAAAAATATATACTATAGATAAGACTTTCGCTGTTTTAAAAAGAAAGGATAAGTAACCCCCATCAGCTTAAGCAGGAAGGGGCGGGGTGTTACATAAACAAATAATTCTAATAGATTATATAATATAAATTATATAATCTAACATGAATGTCATGAAAAGTTAGGGTCGTTGCAAGAACATAATTGAAGCCCCTTAAGGCTTAAAAAGACCCACTAGTAACGGATAGTAGCCCGTCAGCCCATTTGGCCCATTAGTCTGATATCTCTTTTAACGTCATGTGTAACGACTGTTAGAGAATCACTGGAATATCCTCTATACAGTCAATACGGTGGACACTTCTATTGTCTCTATGCAGAAGCATGTTGGTACAATTTGGACAAGATAACAGTATGCCAATATGGTTGACCTTAGGATAGCAATATGTCTCATTATGTGTGCTAGAGAAAATAACACTATACAGGGGGTCTCTTTCTCAAGCGCAAGTAAGTTTTTCTAGTTGCCATTCATTATTACTCATCACTGTTTTTCAATTATCCTCACTGGAGATCGGATCCTCTGGTCCACTTTTTTTAGACCAGGGGATGACCCACAATGTAATTGTTAGTATTAGCCCTAGTACCAATTATGAGATGATTGTAAAGGACACATTATTGTATCATATATCATTATTAATAAAAGGCAAAGTTGGTTATTATATTTATTTCAGTTCAGTGCCAATTGAATAAGTATAATAATGTCCTTGGGTAGTAGATTCTTATCTACAGTATATCAATTGATTGAATTGATAGTGAGATATTTGTAGAGAACACTACTCTTAACTATTCCTAGTCGAGCATTAATATACAAGGACATTATTAATGCGTTGAGACTAGCATGTAGGTAAACTGATGACTTGATCTCACAAGTCATGAATATGAGATATCAGGTTGACACATTGGTATATATTAGAGAATATATACTGAATGACCCGCCATGAGAATGTTTCATGGATCGTTATATGAGTGTCATAAACATTCTCATATGACTATTGGTATGAATAGTCCTTTGACCTGAAGTCACTACAGTTCCCTACATAAGGAGTTGTGTACTTTAGTATCGGTAAACGTCATCTGTAACAAGGTGGACAATAAAGTCGATCACTGGGTATGCAATGAATTATGCGGAGGGATGTGAGTGATGTAGATGAGATCTATCCCTTCCATATGACGGAAGCGATATCTGTGGGCCCCTTGATTAGTAGGACACAAGAAAGCATGGTCATGCGCAAATGAGTCAATATAAGATATTGAGCTTATTTAATTGAGTGTATCTACTTAGAGATCAAGAAACACAAAGCTTAATAAGAGGATGACACGGTCTATGCGTCATTGATCAACCTAGATATCAAGGATAGAGGGACCAAGTCATACAAAGATAATAACCACGGACAGGTTAGGTCGGATCTCGACTTTCTCGTCACTTGGGTAGCAATGATGCCTTGCTAGATACCACTCATTGCCTATATATCTAAATGTTGATTTAGATACATTGCCAACGTTACGAGAACCTATTGGGTCACACACAAAGAACAAGTAGATTTGGAGATGGGTTCATATGATGAATCATTGGAATTAGACTTATTGAGTTAGACTCAATTTGATCTAATTGTTGGATTAAATCCAATTTAAACTGGATTCAAGGAGTCAATTCAAATTAATGAAATGTGATTCATTGAATTTGAATTGTATGAAATTAATTGAGTAAGACTCGATTGAATTAGACTTGAGTTAGACTCAAGTGAATTGGACTTGAGTTAGACTCAAGTGAGGAGACTTGAGTTGTTGGTTGCTACTCGGAAAACCCAATGACTCCACTGTACAAAAATTTTGTACGTGATCTGAACATTTCCTAGCTACCATGTGTTCTTTTAAGTTAAACTTGTATCTCCTGCGGAACTTAACACATTTGATTCCAAGTTTAACTTATATGTTCTTTTAGGTTTAGATTTGGATCTCCTGCGGAACTTAACACGTTTGATCCAAATCACCTTGGTTATAAATTCAATTAAATATTAGTTTCCAAAATTGGCTTCCAGTGCTGCATGGCGAGGCACTTGGCCTTCTTGGATATGGGAGCAACCACCACCGACTAGACAAAGCCTTTTAAGGAAAGTTAATATTTAATTTCCTTATATAACTCTAGGTTAACCAAAAGGAATAATCAAATCACAAGGAAAAAAAAAAGAACACAACATCGAAATTAAATTCGAAAAACAAGAATCGAATGCCTCTTGTATTTGGTATTTATACAAACAAAAACTAACTAGTAAGATGCGGAAATTAAATACTAGTTATACCTCTTCCTTATATGCTAAAAACCTCGAGATCTTCTGTCGTATCCCTTGCCTCCTCTTAGACGTCGTGTGGGAGACGATCCTCCAAGACGAACACCACCCGGAAAGCTTCTCCTCCTTCTCTAGAATTCGGCCACCACCACCACAAAGGAGTAAAAGAGAGCAAAGGGAAGAGAGGGAGAGGGGCCGGCCACTTGATGATCTCCAACAACACAATATCCATTGTTATGTTTTTCAAGGCCTCCCCTTCCCCCCTTTTTATATTAGTTTCCCAACGGAAAATTATGGAAAGGGTTTTATAAAAAATTAGACTCATTCCTATTTCCTTTTAATTTTTTCTTTTTCTTTCCTTTTAATTAATCAATCCTAGATTGATTTATTAATTAAACAACTATTTGTTGATGTTTAATTATTTGACCGGCCCCTTGCTTGGGCACCAAGCAAGGTGGCCGGCCACTTATTAAAAGGGAAAGAAAGAAAAAATTTTATAAAATTTTAAAAGAAGAAAACTTCTAATAAAATTTTACAAACTCTCTTTTTTTTAATGTGGATATTAAAAGGAAAGTTTTAAAATTTAAAACCAAGTTTTAAAATTTAAAACATCTCTAATAATATTTCTTTTTAAAAGAAAGTTTTATAAATTTTACAACTCTCTTTTAAAACCTTGTGGCCTAATTTAAATTAGGAAAATTTTATAAATTTTTAAAATCTCTCTTTTTACAAATTGTAAATATCTGAGGAAATTTAAAAATTCAAAAACAACCTTCCTAATTTAAATATTGCGTTCGGCCCCCTTGCCCAAGGCAAGGGCCGACCACTTCTAGAGAATATGTGGCCGGCCATTGCTTGGTCACCAAGCAATGAACCGACCCCTTCTTGGACACCAAGATAGGCTTTTCTTTGGATGGACTTGAGACTTTATTGAGGCTACAACAGGGACCTAGAGGAGAAATTGGTTTTGGCCTTCCGATGAGCTTGAGTATCCCGTGCTCGCCCCGAACACACAACTCAAGTTCATCAATAATAACTCATTCCACTAGAGAATTATTACCGCATTACCGTATTACCGCACCAATCCCAAATTACATTATGGGCTCCTTCTTATCATGAGTATGTTAGTTTCCCTGTGTTTAAGATTACTAATGTCCACTAATTAAGTGAGTTACTGACAACTCATTTAATTAATATCTAGCTCCAAGAGTAGTACCACCCAACTTTATTGTCATGTTGGACTAGGTCCACCTGCAGGGTTTAACATGGCAATCCTTATGAGCTCCTCTTGGGGACATTCTCAACCTAGATAACTAGGACACAGATTCCTTCTATAATCAACAACACATACTATAAGTAATATCATTTCCCAACTTATCGAGCATATTGATTTATCGAGCTAAACCTCACCCTTTGATAAGTCAAAGAAATAAATATTAAATATACATGCTTGTTATTATATTAAGATTAAGAGCACACACTTCCATAATAACTAAGGTATAGTTCTTTTACTAAGTCAGTACAAAAAGAACTTACCTAAATGATCCTACTCAATACACTTAAAGTGTATCAGTGTAATTTATTAGTCAAGATAAACTAATACTTAATTACACTACGTCTATTTTGATGGTTTGTTCCTTTCCATCTTAGTCGTGAGCAACTGTTTATAATTTATAGAGAACCGACAACATGATCTTCTAAGTGTGACTCCGCACTTCATATTATCTACTATATAAATTAATTGAACAATTATATTTAACAAATAAATGTAAACATTTGACCAATGTGATTCTTTATTTCAAAATAAATGTGTTCAAAAGCTAAACTTTTAAGTATACACTCCAACATGAGTTGACTCAAGTGAGGCTTAATGAAGAAATTCATTGAATTTCGAATGCAATGAATCATGTCATTTATTTTTCGAAATTTAAATTTAAAATGAGAGGTTTTCAAATGTGTCCTTAATGGAGAGTGAATGATCATTAAGGCTCATTAATGGAATTAATGCACATTAAGTGTTTTCATTAGATGAAAATACTTAAGTCATTTTTCCTCTCATTTTTGTAACTTCTTCATTTTTGGCTTCTTCCTCTTCCTCTCCTCTCCTCTTGGTTGAAACCTTTTCAAGGTTGCTAGCACAACCTTAGATAGTTTCATCTCCATCTTATGAGTTTATGAGACAAACGAACACTTGTTCTTGTGGATACCGTAGAGGCGCGAAAGTGAGATCGTGCTGTGATTTGAGTTGTCAGGAGTCCGTGAGCACGCTACAAAGGTATAATACTATCATGTTAGAAAGCTTAATATATGTAGTAATTTCTTTTTCCCTTCGCATAGATCTTCTGAAGGAACTAGTATTTTCCATTGCGTGTTTGCGTGTTTAGCGCATCTAGTTCCTTACAGCAATTACGGTCGCGATTCAACCTTAATTAGTTGTCATCCCTTCCTGGGTTTACCTTCCAACTCAGGTTATAGTTTGGGTCAGGATGGACGGTTGAAGGCCGCCCCCTCTTGGCGCCCGACAGCCTAGCTACTGGCCCGCGGCCTCCAGGGCAGTCTCCGACTATCTATCCCGATCCAAACTACAACCTGAATGAAAAGGTGAATCCAGAAAAGGATCGTAACTAATTACGGTCGAATCGTGATCAAACCGTAATTATATTATGAATCATCCTTGATCTACAAAAAAGTGAAACAGAGGATCTTCTCTCTCCTCACTCAACTTCTTTATTCAATTAAATATCAAAGTAATTATGTCAGGAACCCCTTCTTAATTCTTCTTCTAACATTTTCTTCTTCCTCCCTTCTATATGATGCAGCATGCTCATTCGTGACAAGAAACTCCGATCCTCGCATTCAAAGTCTTCTTATAATTAGCATGCATATCATCTCATCAACTATCTATCTTCATCAACTGCAGACAGGATCCCGACTTAAAGCTCAAAAACAGTGTTAATTAATGAATAAAAACAGTATCAGGAAACATTAATGCAAACAAATTCATAATATATGATCTTGATGCAGTCATCTGATCTGAGTAATTAAAATGGATCTATATCACTTGCTAAATAACTATCAGAACTGTTTTCGTTTAACTTATTTATTAAAATTGAAGCATTACGAAATTACTATAAACGTTTCCTTCGCTATAAAAAATAAATAAATAACATAAAATCCGAGACGATCGACCTGATACTATAAAAATTTTTAACCGACTACTAAGATAAATCAAGAAGTATTCATGATGGATATTCTAAAAATTCATTATTATATATTTACATATTTTATTTGAAGAAAAAAATTTCTATAAATACATCGTAACTGAAAATCAAACGGATACCTATGTGACAGTTTAGTACCCTTCCACTACATTATACGTATATGACAACTTAGCACTTTTACTATACCATAGCTCCGAAGACTCCCTTCATTATAATAAAAAAAATGATAAACTCAATTAATTTTATTGACTAACCTTAGGAGTGACAAATTCAGCTCCACAGAATTTTTCTATTGGTCAACGAGATAAATAAGGAAGCACACGTGATGACTAATTCAGGAGTCCAACATTTTTTAATTGTAGATCCTATTTTAAAAAAAAAAATCTATAATATATTATAATCAAAAATTAAATTATATATATCTAAATAAGAATTTCAATATCCTATCAGGATACTCTAGTCCGGGGACCATTCCCTACGATAAAATTCATATAAAGTGATTGTACTGTCAATAATCAAAATAAATGATTTATCATTGATTGATTTGGTGAGTATGACAAAACTAGTCAATAAATGCTACTTTATTTACCTCATATATTTATAACCGTTCATATGCATAAGATACACAAAAATCTTATTAACAAACGACAACGAAATATTATTGAAAATCGATGATTGTGATTTGTGTAGCAATGAATTGGAGACAAGTCGATTAAATGCCGGCATACTAAAGAATATCAATAAATAAAGAGAATATCCCTGACTTGTACCATTTATGGTCTATTTCAATCTCGAAGTCTTATATTATTTGTAAAATTTGGTGGGATATGATAGAGGCGGTAAAAAATTTTGATTCGTCGATTAGATTGCAAAGTCGAAACTCGAAACGAAATCGGCGTCATAAACACAACACAAAATTTTATTTAATTTTCCTTCTCGGATATTTATTAGATACCGAAAAATCTCTTATAATTTATATTCTTATAAATAATAAAATAAAAATATAAATTTATAAAGAAAAATACAATGAAAATAAACTATCTTACAGGAAATTTACTTTAATCGGTTTTTTTAATATTACTTTGAATTATCTGTTGATAGACTGAAAATATAACAACCTGCTCATTCAAAGTCACTAAAAAATTCGACTATGAAAATCTCCTCAAAATCCTTTCTTTTTAACTTTTAGATTGAGATTGATTTTTTTCTATCATTCGATTGATCATCATCATTAGTTCATTAAATTCGATTGTACCACCTACAAAACAACTTGTTAGTTCCGATTAGGCCAGTTAGAAGGGATAAATAGTGATATGGTGATGAAAAGGGATCCCACAAGAGGTGAGTCAAAGTAAGGAAGACTTGCTGGCGTGAAAGTCAAAGTCAAAAATGGTCAAAGACCCAGGACGGCCCAATGGGCGTGCCGATTGGAGCAATGACGTCGAACGGCCCCAATCCAATAGCTCCCAAAAGGGGAGTTAAGAGACAAGCAGCAACTTCCAATCTCAGCCGATTGGACGGTATGACCCGACGGACAAAAGTTAGCCCTCAGACAACAAGAAGGCTGAGCAGAATATAAGCCACTAGTGTTGAGCGGCGCGGCCCGACCGATTGACGTCTGGTCAGCCAATTGTAGGGCCTACCCCCATATCTCTTCATACTATTTCGGGGGCTTGCACTACTGACAACAAACCAAGTACATAAGGTAAATCATATTTTAGAAACTTCCAGTCTGTCACATTAGGGATTTGCACGATTATTTAGGGAAAGGTATCAGTGATACTTTTTGACTTGTCTTTTCTTAGAACACTTTGGAAAATAAGCATCCGCTTTGAGATACACACAAACGACACCAGGACACTATAAAAGGGGGGTCTCCATCTACAGACGGAGGTATGTGATGTTTTACTATTGAACACGCTTTTGCTACAACATTTTCACTGTTCTTCTTCCTTTATTCGCACGGATTACTAACTTGAGTGTCGGAGGGTCAACATATTGCAGGAACGTGTGGAGTCTTCACCTCGTTAAGCTTCAAGCAACATCCCCAGCTTGCCATCATCTCCGCTTTCGCACAGGATCAAATTTGACGTCGTCTGTGTGAACTTCACCTGAATCCGAAATGTGAAGATACAGGACACTGGATGACTTACTACTATAACATTAACACAAGAAGATCTAGAGTTGTTGATACAAGCCCGAGTTGCGAAGATAGTGGAGCAGCAGCAAACAGCAGTTGACAGCCGAGCGAATGACCCTCGCAACATCAATGATAGGACAACAAGCTGATCTTAGAGCCCGAGCATAGGATGCTGTCATTCGCAAGCCAAACAATAGGTCGACATACGCCTTCCGGGATGCTCCGAACACGCCAATCCCCTACCTCCATGCATTATTCCGCATGCCCTTGGAAGAGCAGGGTCGAGTGGAAATGACACAAGGGTCCTCTTCAGAGGACGCGCTCGTCCGGGATGGATAGAAAAGTAAGGCACCCTGACTCGATGACTCTCCCGAACAAATCAATAGGCAGTTTTCTCAAGAGATCCTGGATGACCAACTGCCACCTCACTATAGACCGCCGATGATCGAAGAATACATGGGAGTGATAGACTCGGAAGACCATCTCATCAAATTCGATAACATGGTCATGCTCCATCAGTACACTGATGGAGTAAAGTGCCAAGTATTCCTCAGCACATCAGTACACCGGGCATGCCCATCAGTGACATATATTTTCAATCACCGGGCATGTCTTACAATCAGCGGGCTCGGAAGTCACATGCCCGGTGATTGAAAATATATGATGTTGGGTGTAGCAAAGAGAAAGTAGAGGGGCTAGAGATCAGTTTTGGCCATTGAGACTTATAGGGAGTAGAAGTCCCTCATAAAGACGTCTTAATTATCCAAGCGGTAATTGCTAACTATAATATTCACCAAACCTTTGTAGATACAGATAGCTCCGTGAAAATTATATTCAAGAAGGTGTTTGATCAACTACAAATTGATTGAAGTGAGTTGCAGCCCATGACGATGCCCTTATACGGATTCATCGGCAATGAAGTATCACCGATCGGCTAGATGTTGCTGGCCATATCACTCAGAGAAGAGCCACTCAAGAGGACAAGAACTACGAACTTCACTGTGATAGACGACCCGTCCGCTTATAATGTCATATTGGGCTGATCGACGCTTATTAAATTCTGGGTGGTTGTATCTACGTTCTGCCAGAAGATCAAGTTCCTCGTGGAGAACTCGGTTGAGGAAGTAAAGGACAACTATCTAGTTGCCTGCCGGTGCTACGTTGAAATGGTAAAGACTGAGGCACGTGCCACCCGGAAAGCCCAGCAGCTGGAGGTAAATGCAATCCTAGTAGAGCCTCCCATGCTGATCTATGAAGAAAAGAAAAAAATTTAGGTGCACCTCATTCGACCAGAGGCCACAACATTTATAGCGATCAATCTGAGCATGGAAAAGAAAGCAGAGCTAGTCGCTTGTCTAAGGTAAAACCATGATGTATTTGCATGGGTGACTCAT
Source organism: Zingiber officinale (assembly GCF_018446385.1). Taxonomy (NCBI): domain Eukaryota; kingdom Viridiplantae; phylum Streptophyta; class Magnoliopsida; order Zingiberales; family Zingiberaceae; genus Zingiber; species Zingiber officinale. The sequence continues at coordinate 107,870,740 of NC_056002.1, forward strand.
GAGCTCTCGGGTATCTCGTCGGCTATAATGCAACATGAATTACGCATTCGACCGGACTCCAGGCCGGTGAAAAAAAGAAAAGAGATTTTAGTTTGGAGCAGAATCATATCATCCGAGCGGAGGTAGAGAAGTTACTTGAGGTCGGGCACATCTGCGAAGTGAAATGAGTTCAGTTCCAAAGCTGGCTCACCAATGTGATATTAGTCTCCAAGCCGGACAACAAATGACAGGTTTGTATCAACTTTCGAGACCTGAACAAAGCTTGTCCGAAGGACTACTACCCGTTATCGTGTATCGACCAGATGGTGGATTCCAAGGCTGGGTGCGAGCTGATCTACATACTGGATGCATACCAAGGCTACCACCAAGTTTCTCTTGCCACATAGAATCAAGAGAAGGTCAGATTTATCACGGCGAATGGAACCTTTTGCTACAATCTAATATCATTCAGACTGAAGAATGCCGGAGCCACCTATCAACGCTTGATGAACAAGGTGTTCTGTCACCAGATCGACCGAAACATGGAGATATAGAGGAGGCCTACCGAATGCTGAGTAAGTATGGAGTCAAGCTCAACCCGAACAAGTGCCTATTTGAGGCAAAGAGTGGGTGATTCCTCGGTTACATCGTAACCGAGCGGTGGATCGAAGCAAGTCTGAGTAAAGTGAAGGCACTCTAGGACATGTCGCTTCCGCGCAACTTGAAGGAGGCTCAATGGCTGACTAGACGAATTATAACCTTATCAAGATTCATCTCTAAGTCATCTGACTGAAGTCACCCATTCTTCAAAGTACTACGTGAAGGCACTGGAATTTCGTTCTGTTTAAATTTCCCTGTACAAAAATTGTATAAGTACAGAACTATTCCTAGCAACCCGCATGTCCGATCAAACATGTGATTCATCAGTCAAGCAAGTTCTTGACGGATCAAAGCACACCTTGATCGAAGTACAAGATCGTTGGCCTCTTGTATTGGTATTCAATATCGATATAAAGAAAAACTAACTAATTACGCAGCGAAATTAAAGAACTAGTCGTACCTTTCCTTTGTAGCTAAAGACCTCTTGATCTTCTGTCGTATTCCTCTCCTCTTCTTGGGCGTCATGTGGGTGATGATCTACCAAGACAACACCACCCTCCTTCTCTCCTCGGGTTCCAAACCGCCGGCTACAAAAGGAGGCTCTAGGATGGGGCATCTTCTCTTCTTCTTCCTCTTCTTCCTCCTCTCCAAGTTGTCGCCCACCAAGGAGTAGAAGAGGGGGGACGCCAGCCTTAGCAAGGAGGGGGTCACTGACCCTAGAAAGGAGAGGGGCCGCCGGCTCTTAGCAAGAGGAGGGGAGGGGCGCCAGCCCTAGGTGAGGAGGAAAGGGAGGAGCACCGACCACAAGGAGGAGAATAGAGAAAATTAGGTTTTAGGTGTCACCGCCTACTCCTTTTTATAGGCTTGTCATCGGTTACAAAGAAAGAAAAATAACAGAATCCTGTTTTAAAAAAATCTCCCTTTCTATAATCAAATTAAATCAAGCCAAGTAAAACTAAACCAAGTTAAACCAAGCCAAGTTAAACCAAACCAAGTTTTGGATGGGTGGATGCGAGGCTTTATATAGAGGCTACAACAGGGACCTAGAGGAGGAATTGGTTTAGGCCTTCTGATAGGCTTGGGCTTCCTATGTTCGGCCCGAACATCCAATCTAAGTCCATCAATAATAACTCATACCACTAAAGGGTTATTATTGAACTACCGCATCAATCCTATATTCAATATGGGCTCCTTCTTATCATAGTGTGTTAATCTCCCTGTGTTTAAGATATCGTATGCCCGTTAATTAAATGAGTTACTGACAACTTAATTAATTAACATCTGATTCCAAGAGTAGTACCACTCAACTTTATTATCATGTCGGACTAAGTCCACCTATATGGTTTACATGATAATCCTTATGAGCTTCTCAAGGGGGCATCATCGGCCTAAATAATTAGGATACAGATTCCTTCTATAATCAACAACACATCATATAAATAATACTATCTCCCAGCTCATCGGACCTATTATTTAACGAATAAATCTCACCCATTGATAAGTTAAAGAAATAAATACTAAGTATACATGCTTGTTATTATATATAGATTAAGAGGACGCACATCCATAATAACAGAAGTTTTGTTCTTTTATGTAGTCAGTACAAATCGAACAACCTCAAACGGTCCTGCTCAATATACACATAGTGTACTAGTGTAATTTTATAGTCAAGACAAACTAATACCAAATAACACTACAACCGTTCCAATGGGTTGTCCCAATCCATCTTGGTTGTAAGCTACTATTTATAATTTCTAAGGAACTGATAATATGATCTTCTTTGTGGTACCACACATCATGTTATCTATAATATATATTAAATGGACAACTGCATTGACATATATGCAAATATAAAATGCAGACATTTGACCAAAGTGATTCTCATTTCAAAATATTTCAAAACAGATGTTCATACAAAATCTAGGCTTATAGTATACATCCCAACAATCTCTCACTTATACTAAAAGACTATGCTGTCATAAATGCTGCCATACATCTAATTCCCATCCCCTCAACATGGATATCAAAAGCTCTCGTCGGAAGGGCCTTAGTGAAAGGATCTGTCCGGTTATCTATTGATATAATCTTGGCGACAACAACCTCTCCTCGTTTTACGATGTCTCGTATCAGGTGATACTTACGCTCAATGTGTTTACTTGCCTTATGGGCTCGTGGTTCCTTCGAGTTTGCTACTACACCATTGTTGTCACAATAAATTGTGATAACTTTGGGCAAACCAGGAATCACATTAAAGTCCATCAAGAAGTTTCTAAGCCATACAGTTTCTTTGGCTGCCTCAGAGGCTGCCACATTCTCAACTTCCATGGTGGAGTCTGAAACACATTTCTGCTTAACACTCCTCCATGCTATGGCTCCACCTCCCAAAGTAAACGCATACCCCGAGGTTAATTTACTACTGTCCCTATCTGATTGGAAGTCTAAATCCGTGTAACCCACAGGGAGCAAATCATCTGCCTGGTAAACTAGTATATAATCTTTAGTCCTTTTCAGGTATTTTAATATATGCTTTACGGCAGTCCAATGTCCCGGTCCTGGGTTACTTTGATATTTACTAACCATGCCCACGACAAAATAGATATCTGGTCTCGTACATAGCATCGCATATATTAAGCTTCCTATAGCCGAAGCATAAGGAACTACCTTCATCTCCTCTATCTCCTTTGATGTTTTAGGACACATCTCTTTAGATAAAGGTACTCTATGCCAAAAAGGTATAAAACCTTTCTTGGAGTTTTGCATTCTAAAACGAGCTAGGATAGTATCGATGTATGAAGCTGGGATAAGCACAACATCCTTTTCTTGCGATCCCTTATTACTTTAATCCCAAGAATATGCCTATATTCTCCCAAGTCCTTCATATCAAACTGCTTGAATATCCATACCCTTACGTCTGACAACACTTTGACATTGTTGTCAATGAACAAAATGTCATCTACGTATAGTACAAAAAATACCACCACGTTTCTATCACTTTTCTTGTATACACAAGACTCATCCGGACACTGAATGAATCCATAAGACTGGATCACTTCATCAAACCGGATGTTCCAAGATCTTGAAGCTTGCTTCAGTCCATAAATGGACCGATTGAGCTTACATACAAGATGCACTTTGCCCTTCGCAATGAATCCCTCTAGTTGCTTCATATAGATGTTTTCTTCAAGACTTCCTTTAAGGAAAACTGTCTTGACATCCATTTGCCAAACCTCATAATCCATATGAGCAACAATAAATAAAAAAAATCCGGATAGACTTAAGCATGGCTACCGGTGAAAAAGTTTTCTCATAATCGATTCCCTCTTTCTGAGTATACCCCTTCGCAACAAATGTTCACCAGGGATCAAGTCTAAAAACTCTCAAAAAAACATGAATCTATCAGGTTGCCTAACAACCCTCCCACTACGACGAGACACTACCTGTAATTGTGCATCATTTGTGACATGTGTTGCAGTTACTTGTGGTATCTCATCTTGTACTGTTGGTACTAAAGTAGAAGTATCCTCCCTTATTTCCTCAAGAACAATTTTACTCATGGGCTTGTGGTTCATTACATAGTCCTCTTCTAAAAATCGGGCATTGGTGCTAACAATGACCTTCTGATCTTTAGGACTATAAAACAAACCACCTTTCGTTCCTCTAGGATATCCCACGAACAAGCAAATTTCTACACGTGATTCTAACTTATGAGTGTCTCCTTTCAGCACATGTGCTGGACTACCCCAAATCCGAATGTGTTTCAAACTACGATTACACCCATTCCACAATTTTGTGGGATTAGAGGGTACTGACTTAGAAGGTACTAAGTTCAAAATGTACGCCGCCGTTTCCAAAGCATATTCCAAAAATGAATTTGGTAATTCTGAATAACTCATCATTGATCTAACCATTTCCATAATAGTCCTATTCCTTCATTCCACCACACCATTCTGTTGGGGTGTACCAGGTGCAGACAATTGGGATTGAATCCCGACCTCTGATAAGTAACTCCTAAACTCTCCTAAGAGGTACTCTCCACCACGATCAGACCGTAGTGTCTTGATACTTTTACCATGATGTTTCTCCACATCAGCCTTATACTCTTTGAACTTATCAAAGCACTTAGACTTGCGGCGCATAAAGTAAATATACTCATATCTTGAATAGTCGTCTATAAAAGAGACAAAATATTAGAAATTATCTCTTGCCCGGATAGTCATAGGCCCACACAAATCAGACTTGCGGTGCATCAAGTAATTGTACTCATATCTCGAATAGTTGTCTATAAAAAAACAAAATATTCGAAACAACCTCTTCCCTGGATAGTCATAGGCCCACACAAATCAGAATGAACCAATTCTCACACTTCTTTGGCTCTATACTCTTTTTCCTTAAAAGGCCTCTTAGTCATTTTTCCTTCCAAGCAAGACTCGCAGGTCAGAAAGTTTTCCACTACCAATGAACCCAAAAGTCCATCGACTATTAACCTTTGAATCCTACTCAGGTTAATATGACCCAACCTTAGATGTCAAAGATATGTTTGGTTCATTTCTGAAGGTTGCTTTCTCTTATTAGAATTAGAAGATGTGTTATTAATTTTCATTTATTGCATCGTGAGAGTAATTGGATTAAGAGTATATAAATTGTCAACCAACGCACCAGATCAGATAATCACCCTATTTTTCTTGACAACCACTTTGTCATCAAAAGAAATAGAATATCCATCCATGAATAATTTAGAAACTGAAATCAAGTTCTTTCTAAAATATGGTACATAAAGATAATTTTTCAAAATCAAAGTTTTATTCCTATCAAAAGATAAATAAACATCTCCCACTGCAACAACCGCCACTCTCGTAGCATTGCCCATGTAGACGGTGATCTCCCCTTCATGTAGTCGTCGGGTTTCCTGGAACCCCTGCAATGAATTGTAAACATGATCAGTGGCTCTCGTATCTACACACCAGGTACCAGTAGATAACACCGCTAAACATGTTTCAACAACTAATGAATAAGATATACCTTTATTGTTCTCCTTTCTGTGAGGACAGCCCACCTTCTAATGTCCAGACTACTTGCATGTGAAGCACTTGCCTTTCTGCTTCTTCACACCTACCTGCGGCCCAGTCCCTTGAGATCGAATCACTTTCTTTGCCGAACCAACTTGTTTCTTCTTCTTTTTTTTTGCCTTTCGGCTTAGAGGAAGAAACGTTTTCAGCAATGTGAACTTGAGAACTTTGACGAAATAGCCCTTCTGCCGCTTGGAGTTCTGTCAGAAGTTCCGCCAATGAATAAACCCTTTTGTTCATGTTGTAATTCAAGCGGAACTACTCAAAACTTTTGGGCAGCATTTGGAGAATGATATCAACCTGGGTTTCCCCATCAATTTCTGCTCCAAGGACTTCCATCTCATTCAAATGAGCCATCATCTTGAGGATATGATCCCTTACGGGTGTCCCCTCAGTCATGGTGGTCATCATTAAGTTTCTCAAGGCCTCCTGCCTGGCAGCCCGATTGTGGTGTCTGAAGAGTTCCTTGAGATTGAGCATCATGTCATGGCAGTGGGTAGGGCCTGATGCTGATGTTGCAGCACATTTGACATAGAAGCTAAAATATAACACCGCGTCATCTCATTTGCCTTAACCCATTTCCTATGTCTCTCTATCTCCTCTTCACTAGAATCCTTATCAGGCACGCTAGGACAGACCTCAAGAAGTACAAACTTGTATTCTTCAGCAGTTAAGACAATGCCTAAGTTTCATTTCCAATCAATATAATTTGGACCAGTAAGTTTGTTTTCTTTTAAAATAACAGCAAGAGGATTGAAAACCATTTTTAAATTCTGAGAATCACAAAATAAAATATTTAGTCAAAACTTTAGAATTTAAAATAATATTGATTCCTCAAACAATATAATTTAAATTCACCAACACCTCAAAACACCGTGAATTTCGTATGCTATGATAGTGTGGATGTATACTAATTCAAACATTTGTAAGAAGAGGTTTATCCATTAATTTTATTATATTGTCAACATAACTTTATGACAAATAAAATTAATAGTTGGTTCATTTTCGGTCACACAAATAATAGCAGTGACTCCGATGGGGAGGATATTATTAAATGCGCCTAAGTGTATACCATTACTTGATACCACAGCACATAGCATCACAACACATAAAACAGCATATAAAGGCAATAAATATGAAAATAAAATTTCCAACTATTATGAGATCATCCAACGCTGTCCTCCAATATGTTGTCAATGGATCGTTGTCCTCCAATGTGTCGCCAATGGATCAAGTCGTCGCATCTATCTTGTTTCTTTCTCCGCTGCACCTCTGGTCCTCAAAAATGCACCATGTATAGCAAGGATACAAGTCGCAACAAAACAAATAAAATTTACATTTATCGATCCTATATTCCACAAAGGAATTTACATGTACTCTAGATCGAACAAAATGTAAAAAAATAATAATACAGCAACCGACCATATTTAATTATTAAAATCATACACACACAACAACTTTGACATGCCCGAGGGTTCAAATCATACACAAACACACAAAGCCATAATAATTAGATCTGGGATGTCTGCAACCACAGAGTTAATCTATCTTGCACTTCCTACTATTATCCGGCCTAAATTTATATACGAACAGTGCATAATTTAACCGAAAACCAATCACACAGAACTATAAACCATGCTCTGATATCACTTGAAGGCACTGGAATTTCGTTCTGTTTAAATTTCCTTGTACAAAAATTGTACAAGTACAGAACTATTCCTAGCAACTCGCATGTTCGATCAGACATATGTTTCATCAATCAAGCAAGTTCTTAACGGATCAAAGCACACCTTGATCGAAGTACAACATCGATGGCATCTTGTGTTGGTATTCAAAATCGATACAAAGAAAAACTAACTAATTCCGCAGCGGAATTAAAGAACTAGTTGAACCTCCTTTGTAACTAAAAACCTTTGATCTTCTGTCGTATTCCTCTTCTCTTCTTGGACGTCGTGTGGGTGACGATCTACCAAGACAACACCACCCTCCTTCTCTTCTCGGTTTCCAAACCGCCAGCTACAAAAAGAGGCTCTAGGATGGGGCACATTCTCTTCTTCTTCCTCTTCTATGGGGCACATTCTCTTCTTCTTCCTCTTCTCTAAGTCGCCGCCCACCAAGGAGTAGAAGAGGGGGGATGCCGGCCTTAGCAAGGAGGGGGTCGTCGACCCTAGCAAGGAGAGGGGTCGTCTGCTTTTAGCAAGAGGAGGGGAGGGGCGCCGGCCCTAGGTGAGGAGGAAAGGGAGGGGCGCCAGCCACAAGGAGGAGAATAGAGAAAATTAGGTTTTAGGAGCCACCGCCTACTCCCATTTATAGGCTTGCCGTCGGTTACAAAGAAAGAAAAATAGCAGAATTCTATTTAAAAAAAAATCCCCCTTTCTATATCCAAGTTAAACCAAGCCAAGTTAAACCAAACCAAGTTAAACCAATCCAAGTTAAACCAAGCCAAGTTAAACCAAACTTAGTTTAACCAAACCAAGTTATGGATGGGTGGATGCGAGGCTTTATATAGAGGCTACAATAGGAACCTAGAGGAGGAATTGGTTTAGGCCTCCTGATGGGCTTGGGCTTCCTGTGTTCGACCCGAACACCCAACCTAAGTCCATCAATAATAACTCATACCACTAAAGGGTTATTATTGAACTACCGCACCAATCCCATATTACAATATGGGCTCCTTCTTATCATGAGTGTGTTAATCTCCCCGTGTTTAAGATATCATATGTCCATTAATTAAATGAGTTACTAACAACTCAATTAATTAATATCTGATTCCAAGAGTAGTACCACTCAACTTTATTATCATGCCGGACTAAGTCCATCTGCAGCGTTTACATGATAATCCTTATGAGCTCCTCAAGGGGACATCATCAGCCTAAATAATTAGGACATAGATTCCTTCTATAATCAATAACACATCATATAAATAATACTATCTCCCAATTCATTGGGCCTATTGATTTAACAAATAAATCTCATCCATTGATAAGTTAAAGAAATAAATATTAAGTATACGTGCTTGTTATTGTATAAGGATTAAGAGGACACACATCCATAATAACAGAGGTTCTATTCTTTTATGTAGTCAGTACAAATCGAACAACCTCAAACAGTCCTGCTCAATACACACATAGTGTACTAGTGTAATTATATAGTCAAGATAAACTAATACTAAATTACACTATAACTGTTTCAATGGTTTGTCCCAAACCATCTTGGTTGTGAGCTACTATTTATAATTTCTAAGGAACCGATAACATGATCTTCTGTGTGGCACCACACACCATGTTATCTACAATATAAATTAAATGGATAACTACATTAACATATATGCAAATATAAAATGGAAACATTTTACCAAAGTGATTCTCATTTCAAAATATTTCAAAACAGATGTTCATACAAACGCTAGACTTATAGTATACATCCCAACACTACGTCGAATTTCAATGGGATGCGGAGTACAACAAGGCGATGGAAGAGCTAAAGAGTTATTTAACTTCTTTACCTATACTAACAAAATCCATCATCGGTGAGCCACTCTGGATGTACTTGTCATCCACAAAGTGAGTAGTCGGATGGACATTAGTGTGATCGAATGACACTGAACAATAGCCAGTGTACTTTTTGAGCCACTTATTTGAAAGACGTTGAGCACTGCTACACCTGTCTTAATAAACTAGTGTATGGGCTTGCCCTCACCGCTCAAAGGTTACGCCCATATTTTTAGTACATCCCATAATTGTGTTAGCTAACAACACGCTTAGGAGATTCCTCCTTAACCCAAAGGCATCCAGGTGGCTAATCAAGTGGACCACGGAGTTAAGTGATTTCGATATACAATACCATCTCAGATTGGTGATAAAAGCACAAGCCTTAGCTGATTTTATGATTAAAGTATAAAATGTTAAGCCAGAAGCAACTTGAAAGATATATGTGGACGGATCATCCGCCAGCAAAGCAGCGGGGTAGGCATATTGTTGATATCACCGCGCGAAGATCAAATGCAACTGTCCATTCAGCTAGACTACTGAGCTACAAATAATGAGGTGGAGTACGAAGCCTTAATCGCCATTCTACAAATAGCTAGACATGTGGGGGCCACCCGAGTCCTTATCCACTCAGACTCTCAACTAGCGGCACAACAGCTGTTAGGTACTTTTGAGATAAGTAATGCCAAACTAAGGCTATATGCTGAGGCATTCGAAAAATTAAAGGCCAAATTTCAAGAGGTGATCATCCAAAAAATCCACCGAGTGGACAACCAGTATGCGGATAAATTGGCCAAGTTAGAAAGTTCCTTAAGCCCTGTGGTGTTGGATAAGACAATCGATCAGTTAATGTTGGTGGCTCACATTGAAAGAACAGCTGGAATGGAAGCTGCCAGTGATTGGAGGACACCTTTGATTGAGTTCCTCCGAAAAGGCAGTGTGTCGCCCGTCTGGGATCAAGCTCAGTTAATAAAATAGAGAGTCAGACGATTCACATTAGTTGGGGATCACCTGTACAAAAGGGAATTCTCGAGACCCTTGCTGAAGTGTATTGGACTAGAAGACATTCAATACATCCTACAAGAAGTTCACCAAGGCTCTTGTGGCAGTCATTCGAGCGGTCGTTCATTGGTGAGGAAAATATGTTGGTAGACTATTTTTGGCTTACTTTATAAGCTGATGCCACTCAGATGATAGCAACCTGCTTGTCTTGTTAAAAATATCAAAACATTCCACACAAAACTACAGAAGAGCTAAAGGCCTCTATGGTCTCTTACCAGTTTAACCAGTGGGGTATAGACATTGTTGGACCCTTCCCCTTTGCAACTGGACAGAGGAAATTTTTTCATGTGGTTGTAGACTATTGTTGGTGCAATCGACCTAGGTTTGATTGGTACGATCATGGTTTTGATTTGTATTTCAAAGAGTTTAAGTTAGGCTTTCATATGTGTTTGATATGTGTTTGAGTCTTGCAGGACTTGGTGAAACACATGAGGAACTTGGTGCAACCAAGATTGGGAAGCTCATCCTAGGGCTCGAATCCTTGAGTCGGTGAAGGATGATGTGGAAGGCATCCGAGGGACCACTGGACGAGGAGCAACGGAGTGGAGCCGAGGGAAGCGGACTTCAAGGCAACGTGAAGGATGACACAGTGAAGAGCCGCGGGCTCGGGTGCATCTGAGGGACGAAGGACAAAGGACGAGGGATTCAAGGGCGACTCCGGAGAGGATGAGCATGAGTGTGTAACTGGGACCAGTCGACTGGGCAGTCGACTGGTGTAGTCGACTGGAAGCGAACAGATGCATTCTGTTCGCCCGGCCATTAGCTACCAGTCGACTGGTCATTTTACCAGTCGACTGGTAAATGACCGTTGGTAAACCGTTATCGCTGGGAAGTAGTCGTTGGCTACCTCCAACGGTAGCACTAGTTGACTGATGGTTTTGCCAATCGACTAGTGCCAAGATGAGTTGATATAATGATCAACTCTCTCCTCTTATTTATAGGAAGCTTTGGGGCTTGAAGGAGGTCACTCATGCTTATTGAATAACTCCTAGTCTTTGTCTAAAGCTTCCAAGTCTACTCTCTTCCTCCCAAACCTAAACTTTATCATTGTAAAGAGAAAGAGATCCTTTGTGAGAGGTTTGCTCCACTGAGAAGGAGAAAGTTCTAGCCAGAGATTACCAGAGATTGATCCACCGAAGGATCAAGGGTTCGTCCACCTCAAGGACACGTCATGGAGTAGGAGCAAGCAATCTCCGAACCACGTTATATCGAGCTTGTTAGCGATTTGGTATGCTTTCTTTATTATTTTTATTAGTTAGTTGTATTTTCACTTGTGCACTAACTTTGTAGGAGAAACAATCGATTTGGGGGTGACCTAGCTATCCAACCCCCCTTCTAGCCGGTCACCGATCTCCCTACAAGTGGTATCAGAACGAGGACGCCCTTCAACAGACTAATCGTTGAGAAGAGTACTTATCAAAATGGCCGGTTCAAGCATTCATCCACCCAAATTCGAATGAGACTTCTCTTAGTGGAAGAAGAGAATGGAGGTATTTTTCGAAACCGACTTTGACATTATGCTAATCATAGAAAATGGTTTGAGATGCCTAGGGATCAAAATAATGAGTTAATTGAGAAAGTAAGATGGAGCAAGAAGCAAAGAGAAGAGCATGTAGCAAACTCAAGAGCAATGCACCATCTCTTGAGTGTCCTTCCTCAACAAGAAGTAACTCGGATTGGGAACTACACAAGTGCCAAGGATTTGTGGGAAAGACTCATAGAGCTTCATGAAGGAACATCAGAGGCAAAGTTAGCAAGAAGAGACCTTCTCCGAACTCAACTCAAGAACATTAAACTTGAAAAAGGAGAAAAGGTATCTTCACTTCATGCTAAAATTAAAGAAATTTTAAGTGGACTAACAAGTGTAGGTGAGAAACTCTCCAAACGGGACATTATGATGAAAGCCATCAATGCTTTCCCAAGAACCTCAACATGGAGCTTAATTGTAGATTCGTTCTACATTTCAAAGGATCTAGAGAAATCTTCTCTAGATGAATTCTTCTCAACAATGGAGCTCCGCAAAACTAGAGTTGAAGTGCTAGATGGAGAAGCCCATAGATCAAGAGGAGTAGTCCTTGTGGCAAATAAAGGAAAGGATAAGAAAAAGAAGTCTTCATCCCCACCATCCTCCGACTCCGAAGAATCAAACACCTCAATGGATAGCGACCAAGAGGCGTATATAGTAAGAAAAATGAGAAGAGCATTTAAAAAATTTTCATCTAATAAATCCCATGCTAGGAAAAGTTCAAGAAGCAAAAGTAGGGCAAGGAAGATCATTTGCTACAATTACCAAAGAGAAGGGCACATAAGAGATGATTGTTCTCTCTTGAAGAAGAAGGAAGGAAAGAAGAAGGAGGAGAAGAAGACAAAAGAAAAGGGGAAGAAGGCTCACAATCTAAAGGCAACATGGGATGATCCATCGTCATCGGAGGAAGAAGAGCATCATGTGTCCCATTTTGCTCTAATGGGAATTGATGATGTAGCTAGCCTCCACCTCATCCAAACAAGAAGATGGAAGGAGCTCAAGTGAAGATGAAGAAGGGAGCTCAAGTGAAGGGGGAGGTCAAACATCGGATTCGGACTTCTCGGTAAGTGAGGTACATAATCTTCCTCCCCATGTTTTAATTAAAATTATTTCAAGTACAAATGATGATTTGTTTAAGGCAAAAAGAAAGAACAAATCTTTGAAAAATGATATTTGTATGATTAATGAAAAATTAGAATCCATGTGTTCTGAGGACAATGATATGCATGCTTCTTCTACAAATTTAAATGATTCATGTTTAGAAAAAGAAAATAAGGCTTTAAGGGAAAAGGTAGAATATCTTACCAATGCCCTTAGAAAATTTAAAATTGTCTCTAAAACCCTAAACATGATTATTATGAGCCAAAGGGCAAGTTTTAAGAAAAATGGGTTAGGATACAATGAACCCAACAATGAAAAGACCTACCATTGTCTACTTGCTAAGGGGCAATCAAAAACTAAGACCATAGATAGAAAATGGATCCCCAAGGAATATTTGGTTAACCTAATTAGAAAAAATTTATATTGGGTACCAAAATCAATCCTCAAGGGTTAGAGGACTTTAAGTCAAGTCAACCATTGAAATAATAAGTTTAAGTTTTTTTATGGTTGATTTGAGATCTTAAGGGGGAGTACTTAGCCTTGATAGAAATTCATGATCAAGAGGGCTAAGAAGAAGTTACCTTTATCTCACAATAACTTGCATTATTTTCTAAACATAGATGTGGGATGATACAAATAATTCACTTATGCTTATGGCATTTTGATGAGTTATGAAATGTATCAATTTTTAGTGATCATAGGCCAAATATGGGGAAAGTAAATGTTTAATTAATGGACATCTTGCCCATAGATTATAATTGGATATTTTAAATATTTTGAAAATAATTCTATAATTTATTTACTATGGTATAGTTATGTTGAAGTATATGATTGTAAAACTAAGGCTCAAATTGATACAAGCTTGAGAGTTTTCAAAGTTTTTTGAGATTTGGTTAATATTTCAAAAATATAATGAATTTTTATGAAAATATATTTTTCCTAGTTAGAGGACCTTAAAAAAAATATATTTTCAAAATTTCATGATTTTTTAAATTTTCTATAATTTTTTATGCATTTCTTAAGTTGGCTTCAGAATGCTGAAATTCGGATTAGATTGTTCCAGTCGACTGCAACAATTAGCAGTCGACTGGTAGCTATTTTCCAGCACTTTAAGGAGCTGATGTTGGGTATTTGTAAGTCCATATTAATACCATAGTATGTGTACTTGTTTGGTATAATTTTTGATGGTGTCAAAGGGGGAGAAAAAGGAAGATTTAAGTTGAAACCCAAGAATTGAAAATTAAGGTTGAAACCAAGACTTGAAAATTAAGGTTGAAAGTATATGTTAAGGGGGAGCTTGGGTATTATGCTTCATGTTTACATATTACTTTTAATTTTCATGTTGTTATTTATGCCTAACTTAAACATATTGCCACACATCAAAAAGGGGGAGATTGTTGGTGCAATTGACCTAGGTTTGATCGATACGATCATGGTTTTGATGTGTGTGTCAAAGAGTTTAAGTTAGGCTTTCATATGTGTTTGATATGTGTTTGAGTCTTGCAGGACTTGGTGAAACACATGAGAAACTTGGTGCGGCCAAGTTTGGGAAGCTCATCCTAAGGCTCAGATCCTTGAGTCGGTGAAGGATGATGTGGAAGCATCCGAGGGACCGCCGGACGAGGAGTAACGGAGTGGAGCCGAGGGAAGCAGACTTCAAGGCAACATGAAGGATGGCACGGAGAGGAGCCGCGGGCCTGTAACACCCACAAAATTATAAGATAAGTATATGGGTGTTATTTACTTTAGAGCATAAAAGTAAGAAGAATCAAAAGAAAAAGAAATAAGAGAAATAAAAAGAGGAGGTGAAGGTTTGAACCTTGAACCTCTCACAAAGGATAGAAATAAAATTATGTATGATAACCACTAGGATAATGAATAATATATGAATGGAAAATGATGGGAATTGTAGTTAAAAGTGAGGATATAATTAAGTGAGGGAACAAGAGACAATCAAGTAGCTTTCTCACTCTTGTTTACCTCTTGGTTAAGAAAAGAAGTAAGCAAAAGACAAGTTGTCTTTCTTTCTTTTTCTTCTCTATTTTCGTGGGGTTTAAGAGAGCAATGATGAGAAGGATTAAGGGAGAGGAATGAGGACATATTCTCATTAGAAAAGTATATACATGAATTAAGGAGAAAGGGAAGCAAAGTCCATTTTTGTATCTTCCACCCACTTAGCATAAAAAGGAAAGAAAGAAAAGGATTTCATTTTCTTCCTTCTTCCTCATCATTGCCGAAACTAGAGCCTTCCTCCCCCACCTCCACAAGCCAAGTTTAGGTTTTAGGTTTTCTCCCTAAGGGAAAACTAAATTACAAGGAGGAGCCTTCAAGGTGTACCCTTCCAAGCAAGTGAAATCAAAAGGAGTGCTAGAAGAAGAAGCTCCCTTCCTCCTCTTCACCAAGGGTACCCTTTTCTTTAAGGATTAACAAGTGAACACTAGGTAAGCTTCCCCTCACCTGTGGTACAATGGCTTATATGGTGTTTCCCATGAAGATAGTTCGCTTAAAAAAAACCTAGGGTTTGCTTTATGAAATTTCGGCCAAGACAAGAGGAAGAGTCTAAGAAATTTTAAACTAGATATGCTTATTATTTTCTTGTGACATGTATCTGATGTAAGAGGTTAATCTAAGGTTTCCATGCTAGAATGAATAAAGAAAACTTAGATCCATGAACCTTAGGCTCTCGACCAAGCATGAACAAGAGGACTAGGTAAGCTTAAGACTCAACTAAACATGTTTCCTTGTTCTTGTGTTATGTACCCTATGATAATGGTGCTGTTAATTTTTGTTCTCTTACTTGTATGTTGTTTGAAACTCCATCTCCATGCTCATGAATATTCGGCCATGGAAGAACTAAAGGCCTAGGAGAGTTTTAAACCTAAAACTAAGCATGCTAAGATTTTTCCTAAGACAAGATATGAAGCTAAAATATTATGCCATGATTGTATGTTGGTTTGAATTCTATTTCATGCTTATGAAGATTCGGTTATGAGGAGATTTAAGGCCTAGGAGAGTTTTAAACCTAAAACTAAGCATGCTAAGATTTTTCCTAAGACAAGATATGAAGCTAAAATGTTATGCCATGATTGTATGTTGGTTTTGAATTCTATTTCATGTTTGTAAAGATTCGGTTATGATGAGATTTGAGGCCTAGGAAAGTTTAAACCAAGTCTAGGAGGCTCATGACCTTCTTGATGAAATGATATGAAACTAGTTTGATGTTCTTAGGGTTGCTTGTTACATAGAAATTTGGTTACATGTAACTCTCGTCCACACTAAGTTTTAAAGCTAGGATGCTTAGATTTTAAACTAAGTTTACTCATGTTGTTTCTTGTAATGATGCCATGAAAATTGTGTAGGGTTTCCATGCTTTTAGGCCACATAAAAAGACAAATCCATGCTCACATGTTTCGGCCACATTGGTTTGAAGGCCTAGGGAAACTTAGAACCCAACTTAGATATGCTTATAATGTTTCTTGTAATAGATACTATGAAATGTGTTTGTGGTTTCTATACTCTTATGTCATTAGAAACTTAGTTTCCATGCTCACATGTTTCGGCCACTATTGGTCTAAAGGCCTAGAGAAATTTAGAATCCAACTTAGATATGCTCATGATGTTTCTTGTGATAAATGCTATGAAATGTAGTTGTGGTTTCCATGCTCTTATGTCACTAGAAACCTAGTTTCCATGCATGATATGTTTCGGCCACCTTGAGTTAATGGGTTTAGGAAGTTTGGAACTTGAACCAAATGTGCTTATGATGTTCCTCATGAAATGTGTAGGATATTGGCTTAAGGTTCAACACTTTCATGCTACTTGTAACCTAGAATGAGACATGCTAGGGTTCAGCCATGATAAGGTTAGAAGCTTAGGGAACTTAGAACACAAACTAATCATGCTCAAGTTGTTCCTTATGAAACATGATATGATATGAGTTTAGGGTTTACATGTTTGCATGTTGCTTAGAACTTGATTTCTCTTCATGAAGGTTTCGGCTATGAAAGAATTAGAAACCTAGGAGGGCTTAAAAATTTAGGTTAACATGCTTATGATCTTTCTTATGCTAGTATGTGAAGATATCATGAGATTCTTATGTTTATATGTTGTCTAGAGATCATGTCCCTACTCATGACTTTCGGCCATGATAGGTTTAGTGACCTAGGTGTGCCTCACATGCTATGTTATGAATTAAGAGATGTTACTTAATGATTCCATGTATGATTATGTCTTTCTATGATTGTTGATATGCTCTTTTATGTATACTTATGATCCATGCATGACAATGTCCTTGTGATGTGCTATGTGCCCAATTATGCATGCTTTATGATATGATAAATGACATGTTCATTATGTATGCTTATGATCCATGCATATGCTATGTGCCCAAATATGCATGCTATATGATATGATAAGTGATATGTTCATTATGTATGTTTATGATTCATGCATGTGCTGTGTGCCCAAATATGCATGCTTTATGATATGTTAAGAAATATGATATACATGAAAGGATAAGAACTATGATATGTATGACATGCTACTTTACTTTATGTATGGCTTGTACCAAGGGTGGGCTCCATAAGCGCCCCGGGGTCGATGGACTAAGAAACGGACCTCGTTAGGGATGGGCTCCTAAGTGCCCCTAGGTCGATGGACTAAGAAACGGGCCTAGTATGTATGCCTTGTAGGGTTCAAGACTTGCTACCTTGGACCTACATAGGACGCGCGCATTTATGTATGTGGTACAAGCCGGGGCCCTAATTATGTTTAAGTATGTATATTATAAGTTTTCAAAAGACATGTTGCATATGTTTCATGATACATGTTTAGGAATTCACCTTGCATATACTTTGTGATTATGCCATGATATTTATGATGATGTTATGCTATGTCAGGATTCATTTGATGTTCATTTTAGAATATGCTATGATACATTATGATGATTATGTTACGATATACCATGATATGCTGCTTGATATGATAAATTGTTTCCATGCATTTTGACTTATGATTTTGATATGCTATACGGTTTTTTGTGAGTAGGAAAGGAACTTACTGAGCCATGAGTGCTCACAGCTTATTTTCTTGTACCACAGATAAAGGCAAGGAATGGATGTACTAGGGGAGCAGCAGGAGGGGCTAGAAGGATGTGTGTGGTAGTGGCTTGGCTAAAGGGAAAGACCTGCTTTTGTTAATAAAGAAATATGTCATGTTTATGTTTTTTTTCATTATGACTCCATGACATTAATTATGTGTTTGGGTATTATGACTCAAAAATCATGTTAAGTATGCTATGTGGCTTTTATATGTCCATAGTGATTTTAAAGTAAAAGTTTTTAAATTCTCTAAGTAAGACTTCCGCTGTAGTAAGTAGGTATGTATGTGTCCAAGTAACCCCCGTCGCCTTAGCAGGAGGGGCGGGGCATTACAGGGCCCGGGTGCATCTGAGGGACGAAGGCCAAAGGAAGAGGACTTCAAGGGCGACTCCGGAGAGGATGAGTGTGAGTGTGTAACCGGGACCAGTCGACTGATGCAGTCGACTGGTGCAGTTGACTGATGCAGTCAACTGGGAGAGAACAGAAGCATTCTGTTCACTCAGCCAGCAGCTAGCAGTCGACTGGTAAATGACCATTGGCAAACCGTTGGTGCTGCGAAGTAGTCGTTGGCTACCTCCAATGGTAGCACCAGTCGACTGATAGTTTTTCCAGTCGACTGGTGCTGAGATGAGTTGATATGATGATCAACTCTCTCCTCTTATTTATAGGAAGTTTTGGGGCTTGAAGGAGGTCACTCATGCTTATTGAATACCTCCTAGTTTTTGCCCAAAGCTTCCAAGTCTACTCTCTTCCTCCCAAACCTAAACTTCATCATTGTAAAGAGGAAGAGATCCTTTGTGAGAGGTTTGCTCCACCGAGAAGGAGAAAGCTCTAGCCGAAGATTGTCGGGGATTGATCCACCAAAGGATCAAGGGTTCATCCACCTCAAGGACACGTCGTGGAGTAGGAGCAAGTAATTTCGGAACCACGTTCCATCGAGCTTGTTAGCGATTTGGTATTCTTTCTTTATTGTTTTCATTAGTTAGTTGTATTTCTGTTTGTACACTTTGTAGGAGAAGCAATTGATTTGGGGGTGACCTAGCTATCCAATCCTCCTTCTAGTCGGCCACCGATCTCCCTACAACTACTTCTCCAAATGGGTGGAGGTTGAGCCACTCGCTAAGATAACCGAGCAAATGGTTATCAAGTTCTTGTGGCAGAATATTGTATGTCGATTTAGCATCCCTCGTAAACTCATCTCCGACAATAGAAGGCAATTTCAAGGATGGAGGCTCAGAAAGTGGTGTGTCGGTTATGGTATTACGCAAGCTTTCACTTCCATAGTTTACATATCTCCTCGAACTCCATGGTATCAACATACATATAATAAATAATGGGATCAAGATTAAATAGTTCTAGATGTTGATCCAAAGAGAATAGCCTAGTGGGATACGCTACTCCTCCGATAGGGAGTGATTTCTATTATAGAGAGGTATAAACTCACTAACATATATTGTAGGGGTTACAAGGTTGCAAACATAGTCTCACATTAAAAACACATGGGAAAGATCATGGGTTTATAAGAAAAATATATCTCTATTGGTATAAGGCCTTATGGGTAGAGTCCAAGAGTAAAACCATGAGGACTTAGGCCCAAAGTGGACAATATATACTATTGTGGATATATCTAAATTCTTTTTTATCATTCAATTGGTATCAAAGGAAGGTCTCTCTTCACTAGACTAACCGCCGGAGGAAGTATGAGCCAGAGCCATGATCCAAGATCGAACCATGTGGGTGAAATCTTGAACAAAGTAGGGGAGACCCTGAGCAAGTCAGTGACTTAATGCTCAAGGGAAGACCCTAAGCAGGTCAAGAGTGACCCGATGCTCGAGGGGAGGCCTTGAGCAGGTCAAGAGTGACTCGATACTTGAGGGAGAACCCTGTGGTCCTTTGTTTGAAGGGGGGATTGTTGGGGTTGCATGGTTGCAAACATAGTCCCACATTGAAAATACATAGGAAAGATCATGGGTTTATAAGAAAAAAGATATCTCCATTGGTATGAGATATTTTGGATAGACCCCAAGAGTAAAATCATGAGGTCTTAGACCCAAAATAGATAATATCATACTATTATAAAGTTATTTAAAATCTTTTGATCCTAATATATACACACAAGTATACAACTATACTACATATGATATCAATAATCGATAAGCATGAGCCTAAGTATATAATCATATTATAATATAAATGCACAAACATAAGTATATAACTAGACTATGGTCTGGTAATATATGGACAAGCAAATAAATCAAAATATAAGGGCAAGCAGGTCAAAGATCTAAAGAAATCAGTCAAGAAGTACCCGCCTTTAATTGTAGATTGTGTTGGAGACAAACAATCTGTTGCTGGAGATATACAAGGTATTAGCCAAATTTAAATACTCGAATTAAATTCAACGTACAGCTGAGATGACCTGAGTTGATAATCTCAGGCTGCCAGCAGGGGCTGGTATCTACCAAGGTCTGGCGAAAGATAGACCGACCTAGCAGACAGGTCTGGATAGATAGGTCAGGCGAAGTAGACCGGCCGAGCAGACAAGAAGGTTTGGCAAAGCAGACCGGCCGAGCAAACAGGCAGGTCGGGCGAAGCAGACTAGCCGAGCAGACAGGTCGGGATAGTCAGGTCGGGCGAAGCAGACTAGCCGAGCAGACAGGAAGGTTGGGCGAAGAAGACTGGCCGAGCAGACAGGTCGGGATAGGCAGACCGCTCGAGCAGACAGGAAGGTCGGGCAAAGCAGACCGGCCGAGCAGACAGGTCGGGTTGTCCAGTCTCTAACTAGCAGACCGGGCGAGCTGACAGGCCGGGCGAAGATCTTGAGCAGGCAGAGAAGTCTGCCGGTCGAACAAAGAGACAGATCGGGCTAGCTGACCAAGGCTTGCGAGTTGTAGTTCCTTAAAACAAATTCGCCCACCGCCGGCTGTGGTTCGAGGCTTACAAAGGTCGTCTGTTTCCTAGGATATAACGACCGACCGTGAATCTGACCAAGCACTAGTGGTCACAGCGAGCTGAGTGGTACCCACATGCTACCACGGGCACTTCGCCGAGCAGGAGATGCATGACAGAGGAGGAGGAAGAAAAATGGAGAGGTTTTGCTTTCTGTGTCTCCTCTACCTATGATCGGAGCCGAGCAGTGAAACGGCCATCGTTTCACTCATTATTACTCGACTGGTTTTATTTAACATTAATCTCGAATTTAATGCATCTTTTTCACAGCAGCAAAAAATCTACATGGCAAAATGTTGATTGTTTCACTTGGGCAAATTTTACCCCGACCGGTCCGGCATTCGTGTGCGCAAGTCGCGCTCGAGTCAACTTGGTTTAGTGCAATCCGAACCTTGGATTTGCACCCCCCCTGCACACCCGCGCGTGAGAAAGAGTCTCTCCCCATGCATTTGTTCACATCCTCAATGTATATAAATCAATATAAACCAACAAAAATGCCTTGAAACTTCTAATGTGGGACTAAAATCCCATTCACAATGGAACTTCTTTCCTCTTCCATTTCTTCTCCATTCACTTATTCAACAGATTGTCCTGAACTGTCTCCACGTCAACATGCATGTCTCGTGTCAAGAGTCATATCACCATATGTTATTTAGCTAATTACATATGAAATAAATAGATAAATCAAATCCCCAAGACTAATTAAGATAGCCCTAATCGAATACAATCATTAATTAATTTTAACTAACCCAACTCTTTGATTGAATTAGGTCTAGCTTCCATCAACCCTAATGAATCTATTATTAACCCACCTTGATTACTTCTTATTAATTACACTGGTCTGGATTTAATCAAACGTCAATTAATCCTTTACTTGGTGGCAAAAGGCGAATACGCTCACCCCCAGCGCCCCGCCAACTCGTCCTAGGGACAACACGGAGGAGGTAAATCACGGGCGGCTACTAGCCTTTGGAATAGTGATTAGCACATAAGGGAGGTATTTATCTCGGCTTTACCAAGATTTGAACTTCATACCTCATGGTGGCAACACCTCATGCGTTAGCTACTAGACCCATCTGAGGGGACCAATTAATCCTTTACCTGAACTCACCGGCAGTAGCTTTTTGGAAGTGATCTTCAGTGTAAATGCATGAGAACAATAGCAGTACTATCGGCGACCGATGGTTTGTAGACGACGACATCGTAATGAGGAAAATAGCTTGGCACTACGATAGCAGCGCCGTCAAGCAAAAATATGCAGGAGTGACACTAGAAGTTACCCAATGCTCCGGTGTCGATCCACAGACATCGACAGTGGCCCTCACCCGATGTAGCTATCCCTTAACAATAGGCGACGCGACTTTGAAGGCAAGGAAGGGGCGACACACAGGGAGCGGCGACTCTTGTTTGTGGCTGATCGGGCTTCTAGCGATGGTCATTGCAGTTGAGATGCGACGACCGATGGAAGGTGATGGGTGCCGCGGCAAGGATCGTGATATTGACGATCTGGGCGGCAAGGCGGGGGATGGGGACGTCGTGCCTTGCGGCAGTGTCGGGCGGTGCGATGGCATCGGGCAGTGCGACGGTGTCGAGAAGGGTGACGGGGTAGTAAGGACACGGATTAGGGCAGAAAGAAAAAATAATAAGAATCCATTTTGAAAATTAAACATTTTTCACAAAATAGGTTTTTCTTTTACCTGTTTATCCCTATAAATTATAAAATAATTCTTTTAAAATCTAAAAAAAATCCTAAAAATTATCAGAAAATTCTATGAGATAATTTCTTAATTAACCTTAATTATTTAATTATTATTTACTTACCGTATTTAACATTCTCCCCCATTAATAAAAATTTAGTCTATAAATTTCTTACTTAAGTATAATAAGTAACAATAGTTACTGAATAAACTACAATCACCTTAAGTATACAAGTAAGAGTATCAAGCTTGGATCTTTTCTTCTTGCTCCAAGTTGCTTCCGCAATCCATAACACATACTCTTCGCAAATGCTCTAATGTCTATATAGTACTCACTTAGACTGTCCATCTGTCTGGGAATAGAATGTTGTACGGAAACAGAGCTATGTACCCATAGCTTGTTGGAGACTGTCAGAACCATGAGGTGAATTATGGATCTTTATCTAATATCATACTCAAAGGTAGACTATGAAGTCTAATAATCACTCTACAATCCAAGTCTGCTAGGCGATCCAACGAGTTTATCCTATAGATAAAAAAAAAGTAAGTAGATTTGGTTAACTGGTGAATAATTAGCCAAATTGCATCATACTCTTTTTATGTTCTTGGTAATCCATTGTATTCATTTTCGACTCTTGAGAAATTAAAGTATCTCACTAGTACATTATACATAGACATCTCATATACAAGTGTATGTTCCTATTCTCATCCCCTCTCTATGCCTGAACCAGATGCCTCACAAACATTTTTTTAATTCCCATAATTAATCATATTTTTCAAGGTAGTCTCTAATACTTTCTGTGGGTTATGGGCCTACTACATTTTTACTGTGTTATTCTAACATTCTGTCTTCACTTATCGACACACCAAACATTGGACTATAAAGTCCGCAATAATCTTCTTCCTACCATTCCACTAATAGGAGTGATTTGTGTCTTGATACATGAATACATCCTAAATGGCTCATGAATTAAGATCGATACACTTTTCAGAGTAATTCTACGGTTAGGATATGACTACCAAAGTCGGAAAACAATCCTTAACTTATTGACTAGAAGACATTGCCTCCCTTGATGTAATTGTTACTGCTAATTCCAAAACCACAAGAGCGGCCAGTATCTCTCTCCATCATGACCTGATAATGATGTGATACTAAGGAAAATCAAATGCCACATTTGTCACAAACACAATCTGAGATATTTAAGCATTTCACTTTTTCATTCTTAGACGGTTGCAATCGTAAGTAGGCATTTCCTAACAACAAAATATGCAACTCCTTGAACACCTTCCCATCAGTCAAACCTTCCTACATGGTCAAATAAAACAAAACATTGGGATAGCTACCAAAATAAAATAGGTAGTCACAGAACACATGACAGTTGACATCTAGCTAAAGGCAATACCAGAGTGACCACAAATGACGTGAATCAATATAGCTAGTACATAAAAAGTTGAGCAGTCCTGGAACCACATTTAGACCTCTCCAAAGATTAGGAAGAAGCTCGAATAAATATGACAAGTAAATAATAAATATATCTTTGTCTAATTAATTTAGGATGTGAGAAGATAATTTCAATTAGTCTCAGTTAGTTTTATTTAGTTAAATAGATTAAATAGGGTACATCTTATTTTACCTGACTCTTTAGATCAAATTTTTCTAATGTACTATCATCTGGTATTATCCTAATACTATATTGGATCGGAAAAGGACCAAAGTATCCGTTTAGTCTAATCCTAACTACATAGATAGGTAGGCTATATTTTTGACGTGCCAATCAATTTGGAGCCTCCCCTAAATCATAGATTTTGTTTTGTTATATTAATTAAATTTGATTTGGGTTTAATTAATTATAGTTTAAGTTCAATTTAAATTTTTAATTTTGAATTAATTGATATCTTTCTTTAAAAAAATAAATTTCAGATTATATTTTTAAATTTTAAATTTATTAAATTATCTCCATTTAAAATATTGTCTTTAATATTTAACTTTTATTATTTTTAATTTTAAATTTATTAAATTGTTTGAGTTATCTCCGTTTAAAGGATTATATTTAGTATTTAAGTTTTTTTAATTTTAAATTTTAAATTTGTTAAATTGTTTGAATTATTATTTTAAAATATTATATTTAATATTTAAGTTTTTATAATTTTTAATTTTGAATTTATTAAATTGTTTAAATTATCATTGTTTAAAAGTTTATCCATAATGTTTACATTTTTATTAATTTTGAATTTTGAATTTATAAGATTTAGTTTTGATTTTATTATAGTATTTGAATTTATCCTTATATTCATATTTTATTGGTCTTTTACATTTATATTATTAGTTGAATTTATTAGATTAATTTTATCTATGTTATTATGTTTAAGATTTAAATTCTTATTAATTAAATTATTTTTATTTTGGATAGAAACAAAACTTATAGATTGACATTATCTAGATTGATCCGGCGGTAAGAACAGGGGACCAGGTCAACGCCACGTGGAAGTCAAAGAGCCGGACGGTTCATCGAAGAAGGTCGGACCAACTAGGCCGACCGGAGAAAGGGGTCTGACCGACCGGGCGGCCGCCCGGTGTTTAGCCGATGGCAAAAGGCACCCCTATGGAAGTCGGGGTTCCGGCGCTCATTGAGCAAGATCGTACGGCCGAGCGGACGGCACGCTCGGCCGAAGGCATGAAGCATACTGCTAACAGTCGCCACAAAACACATTACCGATAATTTCCCAAGTGGACCATCATATATGACCGGTCGGACGGAAGGCGGACGTAGGCCAGTCGGACGCCCGGCAGGAGTTCTGACAGCGGGCATGCTTCGACATGTAGGTCATACTCCAAATCACGCGACAGGGGGTTCCGCTGTCCCATCGAGGACATGCTTGGACTGTAGCAGTATGGGTCAGGTAAGCTCACTGACAAGCCCTTACTGGGGTATGGGCTACGGACACGTGTACACCTCGATATGTGTGCACTCGCTTCTCCGCTGCCCTATATAAAGGCCATCATCCTTCGTCGGAGGTACGCGTTCTAATATTTCGAGAGCCACTTTGTCACTGTTTGCTTGCCTGACTTGAGCGTCGGAGGGTCACCGCCGGGAACCCCTTCCCGGCCCGACTTCTGTGCAGGTTCGCCGGAGCTTCGTGCATCCAGTCGAAGATCCACACTAGTAGCCGGGGAGCGCCACGTGCCCAGCGTCCGTTGGTTCAGCATTCGGACAGGATCAAATTGGCGCCGTCTGTGGGAACGCTCCTGCATCCGATCGGAAGCAATGGACGAGGCTGGACGACCGCACACGGTGATTCTCTCCAAGAAGGAGCCCGACGCTCTAATCAAGGCAAGAGCAGCTAAGCTCGTGGAGCAACAGAGAGAGAATGCGCAAGCCGAGCGGCTGAGCAACAAGCGACAACAGCATCAGGGGGCCGAGCGGAAGCACCGACTGCCACAGTCCCATTTCCCTCAAAAGCAGATACTTCATCTCCCGAATTCAACTTATAGCAAGCCCCTCCTTCTGGAACCTCAAGAGCGGGAGTCTGATGTCAGGCGATGGATCGACCACATAGGAGGAAGCTAGGTGGACGAGTTGCCGATCGGATAAAGATGGATTGGGACTTGGATCAACCATGAAGCGCAAATTATCTCCAGCCTTTCCGAGGCAGGGTGAAAGGTGCGCCAATGTAATGTATGCTGTGTATTTTTTGTTTGGCTGTATATTCGAAATGCAGGAAGCAAAATGTTAAAAAACGCAATTGACATTATCGGCCGAGCGGCCTATCTCCATAATATATAAGATCCGAGTCACCGACTCAATGGCGAAGACCCCGTGCCGTTCGGCCGGGCGTATAATTATACGAGCCAAATGCTCGAAGGCAAAGACCCCGTGTTGTTCGGTCGGGCATATAAATTACACTAGTCGAAGGCTCGATAAGACCCCGTACCGTTCGGGCGTGGTGTATATTATTCGAAGCACGATCGAGGTCAAAGATCCCGCGCCGTTCGGTCGGGAGTATGTTATCCGAGCCAAGCGCTCAACGACGAAGGCCCGAGCCGTTCGGCCGGAGGTATAGTATCCAAGCCAAGCGCTCGATGACGAAGGCCCCAAGCCGTTCGGCCGGAGGTATAATATTCGAGCCAAGCGCTCGACGAAGAAGACCCCGAGCCGTTCGGCCGGGAGTACGTTATCCGAGTTGGGTGAAAGGTGCGCTAAATGTAAATTTATATACACTTCGGTCGCCTATGTCCTTATAATGCAGGAAGCAAAATTATAAAGATGGCAGATATCGTCGCCGACCGGCTGTGTTAAAAGTAGCCTTAAAAGGCCGTCGAGCTCCGACGTTAAAAACCCTCCGAGCGGAAGACCGTCGAGCTCCGACGTTAAATATCGAGAGACGGGCCGGCGTCTATAAACGTCCGAGCGGAAGACCGTCGAGCTCCGACGTTAAATATCGAGAGACGAGCCGGCGTCTATAAACGTCCGAGCGGAAGACCGTCGAGCTCCGACGTTAAATATCGAGAGACGAGCCGGCGTCTATAAACGTCCGAGCGGAAGACCGTCGAGCTCCGACGTTAAATATCGAGAGGCGAGCCGGCGTCTATAAACGTCCGAGAGGAAGACCGTCGAGCTCCGACGTTAAATATCGAGAGATGAGCCGGCGTCTATAAATATTCTGAGCGGAAGAAGGCAATAAAAAAGGACTGCAAGTGTCTGAGAAGCTCGCCGCCAATATCGTTCGACCGACTCTACGTTCCGCTCGGCGCAGATCCCAAAGGTACTTGTCGGCTTCTAGCGAGCGATCTCTGCTATCAAAGCGGGATGTTACGCATCCGAAATATTTAGCCGAGTGGAAGGGCAACGCCAAGTACTTCGCAAAAATTCCTTTCGAATGCCAGAGGTGTGATAATGGGCGAGCGGGCAACACACATATTAACTAGCAAAAGGACAAAGTGCAAAAGGACAAAGTACGCGAAAGGAAAACATTGCATTAAAAATAAAAACTTTAGGCCGGGCGGCCTAAGTACAAAAGGGCTCATATCTAGCCGGGTGGCCAAATTACAAAAGTTACTCGATATAATCGTAGAGGGTCTTGGGGATGTTATCCAGAAGCGTCACCTGATCGCCGGCCGGAATATTAGTGGACTCTGGAAGAAGGCCCTTGGACTTCAGATATGTCATGGTAGCGGTCATAGCCAAGTCGAAGGCTGTGTACATCTGCTCGCAAATTTTCTCCGAGAATTCGGGCGAACGGATGTAGCCCTGTCTCAAGGCAACGACTCGGCTCGGCATCTTGATATTCTTGGAAAGCCACCTGGGAGCTAGTGAGGGCCTCGTTCAGATTCTTAAGCTTTTCAACGTCGGCCGAGCGACCCGCCTTCTCTCAGTCGAGCTGCTCCATCAGCTCTTTTACCTTCAGCTCCAGGCCCCTAGCCTCCACGTTCTTTTTCACCAAATCGGAGATGGCCATATTTTTTTGAGTGGTGGCCAGGGTTAATTTTGTGTCGAGCGACTTGACTTGTCGCTCGGACTCGGCCAAGGCATGGGCCTGATCGGCTGTTTTCTTCTGCTCGGCCGCCAGCATATCCTGAGCCCTCTTAAGCTCCTTCTGCAGCTCGGAGTACGATGGGCCTTGAGAGCCGGAGGGACCGCACGCCGCCTTCAGCTGCCTTAACTCCTCATCCACCAAGGCTAGGCGGTTGGAGACTGCAATCTCCTCCACCCATCTCTGGCAAAAGAAAATTAGAGTTGTTATCGGCCGATCGGAAAGAATGCATACAAAACTAGAGAAGAGAGCGAACTTACCCCCGTGGCCTCCCGCATGTGGCTATTGGCCAAGTTTCGGAGAGGGATCAGCGCTGTGCATGCCCGAGCATCGGCCCACATCTCAGCTAGGGGCCCTTTCAAGGTAATGGTGTGCTCGGGCGCGGTGGGTCGGTCGGCATCTAGCAGCAGCTCTTCAGTCGGGAGATGAAGAGTGACCCGAATCGTGTGGTCATGACCGGGGGTCGTCCGACCGGCAGTCGGAAGGGGATCAGAAGCCGACGCAGAAAACTGGGAATGAATGGTCGAGCGCTGGACTGAGTGACGAACGGGTGGAAGGGTGCTGATCGGAGTTGCCTCAACTGGAGCAGCTGGCTCGTCCCAGTTAGAAGGCGTCCGGTCGGACGAAATGGTTTCGGCCTCTGGCGCCTTGCCCCGAGCAGTCGCAGTGACCCGCTCGGATGGTTGGACCGCGGAGGTAGCCGACCGTAGGGGAGTCTCCACTCGGCGCCTCTTTTATAGAGGCTGCTCCTCCTCCCGAGTGGAACCTTCCTCGGGGGCAGTTGGTTCTCCAGGGGGTGGCTCCGCTAGCCACGTTTTGCTGAGAAGCTTGAGCAGCCGACTCAGCTTTAGTCCCGCTCTCTCCTTCGTGGGATCCGACCGGCTGGATACCCAACGCTTCCATTTCTCTAGCCGCCGTGGCTTCTAGCACTGCCGCCTTTCTCTTCAAAACGCCGGCCATCACCGAATCCATAACGATATCTGCTGCAAGGGAAAGAAAAGAAATCAGTTAGCAATTAAAGAAAATGCCCAAGCAAAGTTCTTACCGAAGCCGGTCGGAAGAGGAGTCCGTATAGGACTCAGGCAGAAGATATACATCACTCCTTCGTGAAGAAGCTTGTTGATGTCAAGTCGCAGACCGGCTAGTATATTTGCAGCGTGGAGATAGTCCGGTCGGGTCTTGAATTTCTTTAGCTCGGGAGTGGGGGGGTAGGCTGACCTGCCACTGGGTCGGGAAGTTGGCCCGATCGGGCATACGGATGTAGAAAAAATAATCCTTCCAATGTTTATTCGAAGTAGGTAGCTTATTGAAGAAGACTAAGCCGGATCGAGCTTGGAACATGAAGGTGCCCGGCTCGGCTTGCTTAGGGTAGTAGAAATAAAAGAAGACCTCCGGTCGGAGGGGGATGTTGTGAATCTTGAACAAAACAATAACACCGCAAAGGAGACGAAAGGTGTTGGGTACTAGACTACCGAGCGGCACACCAAAATAATGGCAAACATCTAGGATGAAAGGATGTACAGGGAACCGCAGACCGGCGGTAAATTGGTCGCGGAAGACGCAGAAGGCTCCGCGCGGCGGCCTGTGCGGCCGAGCGGAAGGACCGGCCAAAAGAAGTTCAAAATCTTCGGGGATTTCGAAATTGTCTGTCAGGATATCAAAATCACGCTGGTCGAATCGGGACTGCATGGTGGTGTACCATGGGCCGAGGGACTGGTCTTCAGGGTGCGAAGAACTAGCCATTGGCCGAGCGAAGGAGGCCAGGAAAGAGGACAGACAGAAACAAGAAGAGATCGCCGGAACAGTATCCAGGAGCAAAAACGGGAGAAAGAAATGTAAAGAAAGCACCGGAAACAAGAAAGGCAGGAGGAGAACCTTACGAAAAAGAAAGAAGAGCGAAGGGAGACACCGGAGATCGCCGGAATCAGGAGAACGCAATCGTCGGAGCTCTAAAGCGTTGGGGGCAAGGGTTGAAATCACAGAGGCAAATGCGAGAGAGAAGGAAACGAAGAATTTATAGGGTGGAGGCCGGGCGGCCTCCACCGTCGGATCCAGGTCACGGGAATCAAAGCGTGCATCGGGCCGTCCATTTCGAATCGCTTCGATCACATCAAAGCACCATGCCACCGCCGCCGTACGATGATGGCATTACGCCACGTGGCATTCGACCATTGGAGGCATTTAATGAGCGCATGCTCAGCCTTAATGTCGAAGATTGGCGCAGAACACGAGGGGATCCAGCGAATGCCATTGAATCAAGGCCATCTCTGCAGCAGGCCAGACTCGTAGTCCAGTCAGTCGGACTAATCGCCTCCTTCGACTAGACTTGAAGAGGAGGCAAGTGATCCGGCGGTAAGAACAGGGGACCAGGTCAACGCCACGTGGAAGTCAAAGAGCCGGGCGGTTCATCGAAGAAGGTCGGACCAACTAGGCCGACCGGAGAAAGGGGTCTGACCGACCGAGCGGCCGCCCGGTGTTTAGCCGATGGCAAAAGGCACACCTATGGAAGTCGGGGTTCCGGCGCTCATTGAGCAAGATCGTACGGCCGAGCGGACGGCACGCTCGGCCGAAGGCATGAAGCATACTACTAACAGTCGCCACAAAACACATTACCGATAATTTCCCAAGTGGACCATCATATATGACCGGTCGGACGGAAGGCGGACGTGGGCCGGTCGGACGCCCAGCAGGAGTTCGGGGAAAAAGACAAGGGACATCTTCTGACAGCTGGCATGCTTCGTGATATGGTCATACTCCAAATCACGCGACAGGGGGTTCCGCTGTCCCATCGAGGACATGCTTGGACTGTAGCAGTATGGGTCAGGTAAGCTCACTGACAAGCCCTTACTGGGGTATGGGCTACGGACACGTGTACACCTCGATATGTGTGCACTCGCTTCTCCGCTGCCCTATATAAAGGCCCTCATCCTTCGCCGGAGGTACGCGTTCTAATATTTCGAGAGCCACTTTGTCACTATTTGCTTGCCTGACTTGAGCGTTGGAGGGTCGCCGCCGGGAACCCCTTCCCGGCCCGACTTCTGTGCAGGTTCGCCGGAGCTTCGTGCATCCAGTCGAAGATCCACACTAGTAGCCGGGGAGCGCCACGTGCCCAGCGTCCGTTGGTTCAGCATTCGGACAGGATCATAGATTATCAAATATTTTATTAAGGTATTTATTAATCTTAGCTAAATAAATTTTGTCATTTTTAATTTTTAAATTTTAATTTATCCTAATGTTTGAATTATTAATTATTGTTGAATTTTTAATTTTTTTATCAACTAATTTTTTAAAATTTGAATTTGTTAAATTAATTAAATCTAAATTTTGAGAATTTTCAAAATTAATTAAAATTTCAGAATTAATAATTTTGCTTTCTAAATTATCAATTAATTTTTTGATTTATTAATTGAGTTTTCTGAATTATTAATTGATTTATCTAATTCTAAATTTGATGAATTAATTATATTTAATTTTTTTAATAATTAATTTGTTTAATTTTGAATTTTATGATTAATTAAATTTTTATTAATTAGATTTTCATATTTATTTAAATTATTTAAATTTGAATTTTTAATTAAGTTTGATTTATTCAAATTTTCTAAATTATTCAAACCTAAGTTATTACAAGAAGGAATTATTCTAGCATGCATCATACTAGGGGTGTTTTCATAATTATGTAAGTCATTTAAACTGCTAGTGACAGGGATAGTTTGGTAATATTACTAACCTCAAGCGTAACCCATAATTCAGTAGGCATCTCCATTGAGTTACACTTGAGTCTAGATTTGTTTTTTACTTGATCCTCTAGCTCCAACGACTCCTTGTGAACCTTGATCAACTAGATCCAAAGTGTTGGTGCAATCGATCTAGGTTGATCTGGTACGATCATGGTTTTGATGTGTGTGTTAAAGAATTTAGTTAGACTTTCATATGTATTTGATATGTGTTTAAGTCATGCAAGACTTGGTGAAACACATGAGGAACTTGGTGTAACCAAGTTGTGGGAAAAGCTTATCATAAGGCTCGGATCCTTGAGACGGTGAAGGATGATGCATTTAAGGGATCGTCGGACGAGAAGTAAAGAAGTGGAGTCGAGGGAAGCAGACTTCAAGGCAACGTGAAGGATGGCATGAAGAGGAGCTGTAGATTCGAGTGCATTTGAGGGACGAAAGCTAAGGTAGAGAGCGTCAAGGGTGACTTCAGAAAAGATGAGTGTAAGTAAATGTAAGGTACCAGTCGACTGGTCTTAGTACTAGTCAATGGTCCAAATTCATAAGAGGACAAAATGGTTCTGTGCCCGACAATTACGAAGATTAGTTGACTGGTGATGGACCAATTGACTGGTAGAAGGCCATTGGAAGAATCTCATATTCCGCGGAGTGTCGTTGGCTGTATCCAACGGCTACACCAGTCGACTGGTGCATGGATCAGTCGACTGGTGCCGAGATAAGTTGACTTTGTGTTTAACTCTCTCCTCTTATTTAAGGGGAGCTTTAGGGCATGAAGGAGATTACTCATTGTTCTTGAATACTCATAGTCTTTTCCTCCAAGATTCCAAGTCTTCTCTTCCTCTCCAAACCTATGTTTCATCTTGTAAAGAGGAAGAGAGCATTATGAGAGGTTTGCACCACCAAGAAAGAGAAAGTTCTAGTAAGAGATTGCCGAGAACTAATCCATCGAAGGATTGAAAATTCGTCCACCTCAAGGATAAGCCATGGAATAGGAGCAAGCAATCTCTAAATCACGTAAAAGGAAACGTGTTAGCATTTGTATTCTCATTGTTTTCATTGTCTTAGTTTTGTATTTTCGCTTGCTCAACTAACAACTTGTAGAAAGAAGATCAATTTGGGGCTCCGTTCATTCAACCCCCTTCTAGTTGGTCACTGATCTCCAACAAGTGGTATCAGAGCGAGGGCGCTCTTCAATGGACTAATCGTCGAGAAGAGCATTTCATCAAATGGTTGATTCAAGCATTCACCCACCAAAATTCGAAGGCGATTTCTCTTGGTGGAAGCAAAGAATGGAAGTATTTTTTGATACGAATTTTGATATAATGCTAATCATGAGAAGTGGTTTTGAAGCGCCTAAGGATGAATGCAATGAGACAATCGACATAACAAGATGGACCAAGAAGCAAAAGGAAGAACATTTAGCAAATTCGAAGGCAATGCATCACCTACTAAATGTGCTTCCCCAACAAGAAATGACTAGGATTGGAAATTACACAAGTGCCAAGGACTTATGGGAGAAGTTGGTTGAGCTTCATGAAAGGACAATGGAAGCGAAATTAGCAAAAAGAGATCTCCTTCGAATACAATAACAACATCAAACTTGAAAAAGGAGAAAAGATATCTATACTTCATGCTAGAATTAAAGAAAATTTTAAATGAACTAACAAGTGTAGGTGAAAAATTTCCAATTGAGATATCATAATAAAAGCCATCAATACTTTCCCAAGAACTACAACATGGGTGCCCATTATAGATTCATTCTACATCTCAAGGGATCTAGAGAAATCTTCTCTAGATGAATTCTTCTCAACCATGGAGCTTTACGACACTCGAGTTGAAGGGTTGGATGGAGAAGTTCATACATCAAGAGGAGTAGCCCTTGTGGCAAACAAGGGAAAGGGTAAGAAGAAAAAATCTTCATCCCCATCATCCTCATACTCCAAAGAATCAAGTGCCTCAATGGATAGCGATCAAGAGATGTATAAGTAAGAAAAATGAGAAGAGCATTTAAAAAATTTTCATCTAACAAATCTCATGCTAGGAAAAGCTCAAGAAGCAAAAGTAGGACAAGGAAGATCATTTGCTATAATTGTCAAGAAGGACACATGAGGGATACATGTCCTCTATTGAAGAAGAAAGAAGAAAAGAAGAAGGAAGAAAAGAATAAAACAAAATAAAAAGGAAAGAAGGTCAAAAATCTAAAGGTAACATGGGATGATCCATTATCATCGGAAGAAGAAGAACACCATGTATCTCATTTTTCTCTAATGGGAATTG
This sequence comes from Zingiber officinale, assembly GCF_018446385.1. NCBI lineage: Eukaryota > Viridiplantae > Streptophyta > Magnoliopsida > Zingiberales > Zingiberaceae > Zingiber > Zingiber officinale. The sequence goes on from NC_056002.1 coordinate 107,904,846, forward strand.
ATGTCATTGCCTCCACCTCATCCGAAAATGAAGAAGGAAAGAGGTCAAGTGAAGAAGAAGAAGGGAGCTCAAGTGAAGGGGAAGGGCAAACATCGGATTTGGACTTCTCGATAAGTGAGATATACAATCTACCCACTCATACTTTAGTTAAAATTATTTCAAGTACAAATAAAGATGTGCTTAAGGCTAAAAATAAAAATAAATCCTTGAAAAATGAGATTAGTATTTTAGAGGAAAAATTAGACTCCATGTCTTCTACATTAAATAATTCCTCTAGTATGCATGCTTCTTCTAGTTTGAATGATTCATGTTTAGAAGAAAATAATGAATTAAGGAAAAAGGTAGAATACCTTACCAATGCCCTTAAAACATTTGAAATTGGCTCAAATACCCTAGGCATGATCATTGGGAGTCAAAGGCTCAAATACCCTAGGCATGATCATTAGGTTATGATGAACCCAATAATGACAAAACTTACCATTGCTTATTCGCTAGGGGGCAATCAAAAATAAAGATCATAGATAAGAAATGAATCCCTAAGGAATATTTGGTTAACCCAATTAGGAAGAATTTCTATTGCGTACCAAAGTCAATCCTCAAGGGTTAGAGGGTTTTTGGATTAGTCAACCATTGAAGTCATATTTAAATTTTTAAAAAATGGTTGACTTAACACCTTAAGAGGGGACACTTAGCCTTGATAGAAATCTATGATAAGAAAGGCTAAGTACAGGTTACCTTCATTTCATCTCACAATAACTTGCATTATATTTCTAAAAATATATGTGAGATGATAGAATGATAATCATAATTCACTTATGCTTATGTCATTTTGATGAGTTATGAAATGTATCAAATTTTTAGTAATTATAGACCAACTATAGGGAAAGTAAATGTTTAATTAATGGATATCTTACCCATAGATCATAGGTAGACATTTTAAGTGATTTGAAAATAATTCTATGTTGCATTTATAGTGGTGTAGTTATTTTTAAACATATGAACTCAAAACTATGTTTGAAATTGATACATAATTGAATGTTTTTAAGGTTTTTGAGTTTTAGTCAAAACTTCAAAAATATATTAACTTTTCATAAAAAATATATTTTTTCCTAGTTGGAGGATATTAAAAGAAATATGTTTTCAAAATTTCATGATTTTCAAATTTTTGAGAATTTTCTATGTATTTCTGAAGTTGACTTCAGAAAGTTAAAATTTGAATTAGCATTGTACCAGTCGACTCATTAGTTACTAGTCAACCGGTAGTTGGTTTCCAGTACTTTTAGAAGTTGATTTTGGGTAACTTAGTCCATATTTAATGCCATGGTATGAATGATTGTTTGGTACAATCTTTTTGATGGTGTCAAAAGGGGAGAAATGAGAAAAGTATAAGTTAGAAACTTATATTTGTTGGCGCTGGGAATTCAGTTCTGCGTAAATCCCCTGTACAAAAATTTATATGAGCACAGAACCTTTCCTAGCAACCCACATGCTCGATCAGACATGTGTTTGATCAATCAAGCAAGTTCTTGATTGATCAAAGCGCACCTTGATTGAAGCACAAGATCGCTGACCTCTTGTGTTGGTATTCAAAATCGATACGCAAAATCGATACAAAAAAAAATGAAACTAGATACGCAGCAGAATTAAAAAATTAGTTGTACCTTTCTTCATAGCTAAAGACCTCAAATCTTCTACCGTATTCCTCTCCTCTTCTTGGACGTCGTGTGGGTGACGATCTACCAAGACAACACCACCCTCTTTTCTTCTCTTCCAAAACTGTCAGTCACAAAAGAGTCGCTAGGATGGGGCACCTTCTAATCTTCTTCCTTCTATTCTTCTTCCTCTTCTTCCTCTTCTTGCTTTTCTTGCTCTTCTTCCCTTTCTTCAAGCTGTCGGCCACCAAGAACAAGAAGTGCTGTCGGCCCTAGCTAGGAGAGGAAAGGGGGCAGCCCTTGGTGGAGGTGCCGCCGACCCTAGGTGGGGTTGAAGGTGGTGCCGACCATAAGGAGAAGAAGAGGGAAAGGGGGGAGAAGAATAGGTTTGTGCCGGCGGCCCTAGGAGGAGGAGAGGGGGTGGCAACCACAAGGAGAGAAGGGATTATGGAGAATAAGAAAGTTAGGTTTTAGGGGGCCACATTCTACTCCTTTTTATAGATTTGTCGTCGGTTACAAGGAAAGAAAAATTAACAAAATTTTGTTTAAAAAAAAATCTAAACAAATTATGTTAAAACAAACCAAGTTAAATTAAACTAAACCAAGTTAAGTTAAATCAAACCAAGTTAAGTTAAACCAAGCCAAGTTAAGTTAAACTAAACCAAGTTAAATTAAACCAAATCAAGTTAAACCAAACCCGATTATGGATGGGTGGATGCAAGGCTTTATATATAGAGGCTACAACAAGGACCGAGAGGAGGAATTGGTTTTGACCTCCTGATAGACTTGAGCTTCCTGTGTTCAACCCGAATATCTAACTCAAGTTCATCAATAATAACTCATACCATTAAAGGGTCATTATTGAACTACCGCACCAATCCCATATCACAATATGAGCTCCTACTTAGCATGAGTGCATTAATCTCCTTGTGTTTAAGATATCGTATGTCCATTAATTAAATAAGTTATTGACAACTCATTTAATTAACATCTAACTTCAAGAGTAGTACCACTCAACTTTATTATCATGTTGGACTAAGTCCACCTGCAGGGTTTACATGACAATCCTTATGAGCTCCTCAAGAGAACATCATCAACCTAAATAAATAGGACACGGTTTCCTTTTATAATCAACAACACACCATATAAACAATATTATTTCCCAACTCATCGGGCATATTGATTTAACGAATAAATTTCGCTCATTGATAAGTTAAAGAAATAAATACTAAGTATACGTGCTTGTTATTATATAGGGATTAAGAGGACGCACATCCATAATAACGGAGGTTTTGTTCTTTTATATAGTCAGTATAAATCGAACAACCTCAAATGGTCCTGCTCAATACACACATAGTGCACTAGTGTAATTATATAGTCAAGACAAACTAATACCAAATTACACTACAACCGTTCCAATGGTTTGCCCCTATCCATCTTGGCTGTGAGCTACTATTTATAATTTATAAGGAACCGATAATATGATCTTCTGTGTTGCACCACACACCATATTATCTACAATATAAATTAAATGGACAATTGCATTGACATATATGCAAATATAAAATGCAGACATTTGACCAAAATAATTCTCATTTCAAAATATCTCAAAAAAGGATGTTCATACAAAAAGCTAAGCTTATAGTATACATCCCAACAATCTCTCACTTATACTAAAAGACTATGCTGCCATATATACTGTCATACATCTAATTCTCATCCCCTCAACATGGTCATCACAAACTATCGCCGGAAGGGCCTTAGTGAAAGGATCTGCTAGGTTATCCGCTGATGCAATCTTGGCGACAACAACCTCTCCTTGTTTTATGATGTCTCATATCAGGTGGTACTTGCGCTCTATGTGTTTACTTGCCTTATGTGCTCATGGTTCCTTCGAGTTTGCTACTGCACCACTATTATCACAATAAATTGTGATAATTTTAGGCAAACCAGGAATCACATCTAAGTCCATCAAGAAGTTTCTAAGTCATACAGCTTCTTTGACTGCCTCAGAGGCCGCCACACACTCCTCCATGTTATGGCTCCACCTCCCAAAGTAAACACATACCCTGAGGTTGACTTACTATTATCCCTATCTGATTGGAAGTCCGAATCCGTGTAACCCACAGGGAGCAAATTATCTACCTGGTAAACCAGCATATAATTTCTAGTCCTTCTCAGGTACTTTAATATATGTTTTACGGTAGTCCAATGTCCCGGTCCTGGGTTATTTTGATATCTGCTAATCATGCCCACGGTAAAACAAATATCCGGTCTCGTACATAGGATCGCATACATTAGACTTCCTACATCCGAAGCATAAGGAACTGCCTTCATCTCCTCTATCTCCTTTGATGTTTTAGAACACATCTCTTTAGATAAAGGTACTCCATGCTGAAAAGGTATAAAACCTTTCTTGGAGTTTTGCATGCTAAAACGAGCTAGGATAGTATCGATATATGAAGCTTGGGATAAGCACAACATCCTTTTCTTGCGATCCCTTATTACTTTGATCCCAAGAATATGCCCACATTCTCCCAAATCCTTCATATCAAACTGCTTGGACAACCATACTCTTACGTCTGACAACACTTTGACATTGTTGCCAATGAGCAAAATGTCATCTACGTATAGTACAAGAAATACCACTACGTTTCCGTCACTTTTCTTATATACACAAGACTCATCCGGACACTGAATGAATCCATAAGACAGGATTACTTCATCAAACCAGATGTTCGAAGATCTTGAAGTTTGCTTTAGTCCATAAATGGATCAATTGAGCTTGCATACAAGATGCTCTTTGCCCTTCGCAATGAATCCCTCTAGTTTCTTCATATAGATGTTTTCTTCAAGACTTCCGTTAAAGAAAGCTATCTTGACATCCATTTGCCAACCCTCATAATCCATATGAGTAGCAATAGATAAAAGAATCCAGATAGACTTGAGCATGGCTACTGGTGAAAAGATTTCCTCATAATTGATTCCCTCTTTCTGAGTATACCCCTTCGCAACAAGCCTCGCTTTAAAGGTTTCCACATTCCCGTCTGTCATTCTTTTCCTTTTGTAGACCCATTTACATCTAATGGATTTTGCATCATTTGGTGGTTCTACAAGCTCCCATACTTGATTAGAATACATAGATTATATTTCTGAGTTCATTGCACTTTGCCAAGATGCTGCATCCTTATCTTGGAGTGCTTCATCATATGTCCAGGGATCAAGTTCGTGTTCACTAGGGATCAAGTCTGAAGACTCTCCCAAACACATGAATCTATCAGGTTGTCGAACAACCCTCCCACTACGACGATGCACTACCTGTAATTGTGCATCATTTGTGACACGTGTTGCAGTTTCTTGTGGTATCTCATCTTGTACCGTTGGTACTAAATTATACGTGTCCTCTCTTATTTCCTCAAGAACAATTTTACTCATGGGCTTGTGGTTCATTACATAATCCTCTTCTAAAAATCGAGCATTGGTGCTAACAATGACCTTTGATCTTTAGGACTATAAAACAAACCACCTTTCGTTCCTTTAGGATAACCCACAAACAAGCGAACTTCTGTACATGATTCCAACTTATCAACGTCTCCCTTTAGAACATGTGCTAGACTACCCCAAATCTGAATGTGTCTTAGACTAGGCTTATGCTCATTCCATAATTCTGTGGGAGTAGAGGGTACTGACTTAGAAGGTACCAAATTCAGAATGTAGGCTGTCATTTCCAAAGCATATCCCCAAAATGAATTTGGTAATTCTGAATAACTCATCATTGATCTAACCATTTCCATAAGAGTCCTATTTCTTCGTTCCACCACACCATTCTGTTGGGGTGTACTAGGTACAGATAATTGAAATTGAATCCCGGCCTCTGATAAATAATTCCTAAACTCTCCTAAGATGTACTCTCTATCATGATCTGACCATAATGTCTTAATACTTTTACCTTGATGTTTCTCCACATCTGCCTTATACTCTTTGAACTTATCAAAGCACTCAGCCTTGCAGCGCATCAAGTAAATGTACCCATATCTTGAATAGTCGTCTATAAAAGAGACAAAATATTTAAAACCACCTCTCGTCTGGATAGTCATAGGTCCACACAAATCAGAATGAACCAATTCCAACACTTCTTTGGCTCTATACCCCTTTGCCTTAAAATGTCACTTGGTCATTTTTCCTTCCAAGCAAGACTCGCGGTTGGAAAGTTTTCCACTACCAATGAACCCAAAGGTTTATCGGCTATTAACCTTTGAATCCTACTCAAGTTAATATGACCTAGCCTTAGATGCCAAAGATATGTTTGGTTTATTTTTGAAGGTTGCTTTCTCTTATTAGATTTAGAAGATGTGTTATTAATTTCTATTTGTTGCATCGTGGGAGTTATTGGATTAAGAGTGTACAATGTCAACCAACGTACCAGAACAGATAATCTCCCTATTTTTCTTGACACTACTTTGTCATCAAAAGAAACAGAATATCCATCCATAAATAATTTAGAAACTAAAATCAAGTTCTTTCTAAAACATGGTACGTAAAGATAATTTCTCAAAATCAATGTTTTATTCCTTTCAAAAGATAAATAAACATCTCCCACTGCAACAGCCGGCACTCTCGTAGCATTGCCCATGTAGACGGTGATCTCCCCTTCATATAGTTGTCGAGTTTCTTGGAACCCTTGCAATGAATTACAGACATGATCAGTGGCTCCCGTTTCTATACACCAAGTACTGGTAGATAACACCGCTAAACATGTTTCAATAACTAATGAATGAGATATACCTTTATTGTTCTCCTTTCTGCAAGGACAGGTCACCTTCCAATGTCCAGACTACTTGCATGTGAAGCGTACTTACCCTTCGGCTTCTTCACACCTGCTTGCGGTCCAGTCCCTTGAGGTCAAATCACTTTCTTTACTGAACCAACTTATTTCTTTTTCTTCTTCCTACCTTTCGACTTAGAAGAAGAAACGTTTTCAGCAATGTGAATTTGAGAACTTTGACGAAATAACCCTTCTGCTGCTTGGAGTTCTGTCAGAAGTTCCGCCAATGAATAAGTCCTTTTATTCATATTATAGTTCAGGCAGAACTGCTCAAAACTCTTGGGTAGTGTTTGGAGAATGATATCGACCTGGGTTTCCCCATCGATTTCAGCTCCAAGGATGTGTATCTTGTTCAAGTGAGCCATCATTTTGAGGATATGATCCCTCACGGGTGTCCCCTCAGTCATGGTGGTTGTCATCAGGTTTCTCATGGCCTCCTGCCTGGCAGTCCGATTCTGGTGTCCGAAGAGTTCTTTGAGATTGTACATTATATCATAGGCAGTAGGCATGACCTGATGCTGATGTTGCAGCACATTTGACATAGAAGCTAAAATGTAACACCGTGTCATCTCATCTGCTTTAACTCATTTCCTATGTCTGTCAATCTCCTCTTCACTAGAATCGCTATCAGGCACATTAGGACAGACCTCAAAAAATATGAACTTGTATCCTTCAGCAGTTAAGACAATGTCCAAGTTTCATTTCCAATCAATATAATTGAGACCAGTAAGTTTGTTTTCTTTTAAAATAACAGCAAGAGGATTGAAAGCCATTTTGAAATCCTGAGAATCACAAAATAAAATATTTGGTCAAAACTTTAGAATTTAAAATAATATTGATTCCTCAAACAATATAATTTAAATTCACCAACACCTCAAAACACCGAGAATTTCGTATGTCACGATAGTGTGGATGTATACTAATTCAAACATTTGTAAGAGAAAGTTTTACCCATTAATTTTATTATCTTGTTAACCTAACTTTATGACAAAGAAAATTAATAGTTGGTTCATCTTCGGTCACACAAATAATAGCAGTGACTCCGATGGGGAGGATACTATTAAATGAGCCTAAGTGTATATCATTACTTGATACTTAGTCCATTAATTTGGATTGTGCCCCTTCAGATGGAGAAGATCACATAAACCTAAATAATTTCCTATAATCATCCATAGAGGAAGTTTGATCTAGTGATATGCAAACAAGCTCATCCGATGTGGAGGAAGGTACTTAAAGCCAACGCTCAAATTTGTATGCATCACATACAAACCAGTAATGGAAATCGTAGAATTTATTTAAATAATTCCTCTCCCACTTAGTTATTTAAAACAAGGAATTTTAACATTCACACACATCACACATGCACACAAGCACACAAACACAACATATAAAGGCAATAAATATGAAAATAAATTTCCAACTATTATGGCCTCATCCATCGCTGTCCTCCGTATGCCACCAATGGATCGCTGCCCTCCAATGTGCTGCCAATGGATCAAGCCATTGCGTCTATCTCACTTTCTTCTCTGTCGCACCTCTGGTCCTCAAAATAGCACCACGCATAGCAAGGATACAAGCCACAACAAAAAAAATAAAATTTTACATTTATCGATCCTATATTCCACAAAGGTATTTACATGTAATCTAGATTAAACAGAATGTAAAACAACAACAATAATAATATGACAATCGGTCGTATTTAATTATTACAATCATGCACACACAACAACCTCGACATGCCCGAGGGTTCAAATCACACATAAACACACAAAAAGCCACAATAGTTGGAACTAGGACACCTGCAACCACAAAGTTAATCTATCTAGCACATCCTACTATTATCCGGCCTAAACTTATGTATGAGCAGTGTATAATTTAACCGAAAACTAATCAGACAAAGGTAGAAAACCCGCTCTGATACCACTTGTTGGCACAGGGAATTCAGTTCTGCGTAAATCCCCCGTATAAAAATTTGTATGAGCACAGAACCTTTCCTAGCAACCACATGCTTGATCATACATGTGTTTGATCAATCAAGCAAGCTCTTGATTGATCAAAGCGCACCTTGATCGAAGCACAAGATAGTTGGCCTCTTGTGTTATTCAAAATTGATACAAAGACAAACGAAACTAGATACACAGCAGAATTAAAGAACTAGTTGTACCTTTCTTCGTAGCTAAAGACCTTAAGATCTTCTGCTGTATTCCTCTCCTCTTCTTGGACATCGTGTGGGTGATGATCTATCAAGACAACACCACCCTCTTTTCTTCTCTTCTAAAATCGCCGACCACAAAAGAGTCGCTAGGATGGGGCACCTTCTAATCTTCTTCCTTCTCTTCTTCTTCCTCTTCTTTCTCTTCTTCCTCTTCTTGCTTTTCTTGCTCTTCTTCGCTTTCTTCAAGCCGCCGGCCACCAAGAACAAGAAGTGCCATCTACCCTAGCTAGGAGAGGAAAGGGGGCGGCCCTTGGTGGAGGTGGCACCGACCCTAGGTGGGGTTGAAGGTGGCGCCGGCCACAAGGAGAAGAAGAGGGAAAGGGGGGAGAAGAATAGGTTTGTGTCGTCGACCCTAGGAGGAGGAGAGGGGGCAGCAATCACAAGGAGAGAAGGGATTATGAAGAATAAGAAAGTTAGGTTTTAGGGGTCACATCCTACTCCTTTTTATAGATTTGTCGTCGGTTACAAGAAAAGAAAATTTAACAAAATTTTGTTAAAAAAAATCTAAACAAATTATGTTAAAATAAACTAAGTTAAATTAAACTAAATCAAGTTAAGTTAAACCAAGCCAAGTTAAGTTAAACTAAACCAAGTTAAGTTAAACCAAACCAAGTTAAACCAAACCCGGTTATGGATGGGTGGATGCGAGGCTTTATATATAGAGGCTACAACAGGGACCGAGAGGAGAAATTGGTTTTAGCCTCGTGATGGACTTGAGCTTTCTGTGTTCGACCCGAACACCACACTTAAGTTCATCAATAATAACTCATATCACTAAAGGGTCATTATTGAACTACCGCACCAATCTCATATTACAATATGAGCTCCTACTTATCATGAGTGCATTAATCTCCCTATGTATAAGATATCGTATGTTCGTTAATTAAATAAGTTACTAACAACTCATTTAATTAACATCTAACTCCAAGAGTAATACCACTCAATTTTATTATCATGTCAGACTAAGTCTACCTACAGGGTTTACATGACAATCCTTATGAGCTCCTCAAGAGGACATCATCAACCTAAATAAATAGGACACAATTTCCTTCTATAATCAACAACACACCATATAAACAATACTATTTTCCAACTCATCGGGTCTATTGATTTAATGAATAAATCTCACCTATTGATAAGTTAAAGAAATAAATACTAAGTATAAATGCTTATTATTATATAGGGATTAAGAGGGTGCACATCCATAATAACAGAGGTTCTGTTCTTTTAAACAGTCAGTATAAATCGAACAACCTCAAATGGTCCTGCTCAATATACACATAGTGTACTAGTGTAATTATATAGTCAAGACAAGCTAATACCAAATTATACTACAACCGTTCCAATGGTTTGTCCCTATCCATCTTGGTTGTGAGCTACTATTTATAATTTATAAGAAACCGATAACATGATCTTCTGTGTGGCACCACACACCATGTTATCTACAATATAAATTAAATGGACAACTGCATTGACATATATGTAAATATAAAATGCAGACATTTGACCAAAGTGATTCTCATTTCAAAATATCTCAAAAATAGATGTTCATACAAAAAGCTAGGCTTATAGTATACATCCCAACAATATTTCCCCATATTTGTGTAAACAACTTGAAAATAAAAATTGATTGAGCATATGTTAAGGGGGAGCTTGGATTTATGTTTCATGTTTACATTTTGCTTGTAATTTTCAAGTTATTATTTTTGCATAACTTAAACATATTGCCACACATCAAAAAGGAGATATTGTTGGTGCAATCGACCTAGGTTGATCGGGTACAATCATGGTTTTGATGTGTGTGATAAAGAATTTAAGTTAGGTTTTCATATGTGTTTGATATTTGTTTAAGCCATGCAGGACTTGGTGAAGCACATGAGGAGCTTGGTGCGACCAAGTTGTGGGAAAAGCTCATCCTAGGGCTCGGGTCCTTGAGACGGTGAAGGATGGTGCATTTGAGGGACCGTCGAAAAGCAACGAAGTGGAGCTGAGGGAAGCAGACTTCAAGGTAACATGAAGGATAGCATGGAGAGGAGCCGTGGACTCGAGTGCATTTGAGGGATGAAGGCCAAGGAAGAGAGCTTCAAGGGTGACTTCGAAAAGGATGAGTGTGAGTGAATGTAAGGTATCAATCAACTAGTCTCAGTACCAGTCGACTGGTCTAATTTTACGAGAGCACAGAATGGTTCTGTGCCCGACGGTTGTGAAGACTAGTTGAATAGTGATGAACCAGTTAACTGGTAGAAGGTCGTTGGCAGAATCCCGAATTCTGTAAAGTGTCATTGGTTGTGTCCAATGGGTACACCAGTGGACTGGTGCATGGACCAGTCGACTGGTGTCGAGATAAGTTGACTTTATGTTTAACTCTTTCCTCATATTTAAGGGGAGCTTTGGGGCATGGAGGAGGTTACTCATTGTTGTTGAATACTGCTAGTCTTTGCCTCCAAGATTCCAAGTCTTCTCTTCCTCTCTAAACCTAAGTTTCATCTTGTAAAGAGGAAGAGAGCATTGTGAGAGGTTTGCTCCACCGAGAAAGAGAAAACTCTAGCCAGAGATTGTCGGAGACTAATTCACTGAAGGATTGAGGGTTCGTCCACCTCAAGGATAAGCCGTGGAGTAGGAGCAAGTAATCTCTGAATCACGTAAAAGGAAACGTGTTAGCATTTGTATTCTCATTGTTTTTATTGTCTTAGTTTTTGTATTTCCACTTGTGCAACTAATGACTTATAGAAAGAAGATCGATTTGGGGCGCAGTCCATTCAACCCCCCTTCTAGCCGGTCATCGATCTCCAACACAAAGCTCATATGCATATTTTTCTAGTCGGCATATAACATTATTAGGTAAAATATTACAAATTAACTTACCTTTTTGTTCAATTCTAAATCCTGAGAAGGCTTATTCAATATCAGTAAATTGTCAAAATTCAGACTTCCTAAGAACCATTCCATTACTCGCCTCTAGTAGTTGAAATCTTCTTGATCGTATGGTGGTGGTTCGTTAATATTTCACCCGAGCATTTCTTTGTTCACCATTTTTCAATACTGAAAAAAAACTCATGAAGATTCCAAGACTACATCTTAGAGTAAGTAGTGTGGGAGATAAAGAAATAAAGCTTGAGTAGTGTTGCACCAATTTTAAGAAAAAAAATAATAAAATAAAAAAATTATGATAAATTTGTGAGGAAAGGTGATTGCATCAATTTTGACTAATGGTGAAAAGGTAAAAATACACAATCTAAAAAAGGGCATATATATATATATATATATATATATATATATATATATGAACCCTCTGCTTAATTGGTGGTTGCACCAATTCAGAATGACCTTGTTGGTGCAGGGAGCACCAGATGATTAAACCTGTGTTTTGATAATGGAAAAGGGTTCAAAAAGTTAAGTTGTTTTGTTATCTAACAAGTGTGAATGAACTTGTAGGAAAATCCTAGTGGATTCTAGGCAGGTGAAAAATCCTAGGGGAAGGTAACCCTAGGTCCTAGGGGAGGTAACCCTAAGTTATAAAAAGTCCTAGCTGCGGTTAGGCAACAAAGTCCTAGTTCGAAGAACTGAGTGAAGTCTTGGCGGGTTGAGGACTTTGGGCGAAATCTCGACTCTAGGTGAAATCTCAACCAAACGTTCGGATTGGTCGACCAAACCCCAAAGCTAGAAGATAAGATTTCAGCTCACGATGAAGTGTAGACTAAGGGATCAGACGACCGAACAAGGAGGTTCAGTCGATCGAACGGTGGATAAACTTCAAATCGAGTCAATCAGACCAGATAAGCTAGCGAGGATAGCAGGATTGATCGACCAAATGATGGGATTGGCCGATTGAACCAAGGTCTTATCCGAGTAGCAGAATCTAGATGGGAAGCGGGGGAGATTTAGATGGTTCGGTCAACTGATCCCCTAGATCGGTTGACAGATCAAAGTCTAGTCAAACCTGATCCCGAGATTAGTGGATCTGGATCAGGCTTAACTTGGCTATAAAAAGAGGTCTCGGCCCAGTACTTTGACACAATTCTTTTCAGAACAAATTGAGTTCTTGTGCGCACTTCAGAAAAGTCTAAACGTTGCTCAGACAATAATTACGCCAAAAAATCGATTTCTCTAAGTCATCAGTAACTAGTTTCATTTCTTGCAATACTTGTAAGTTTCATCTTTATAATCAATACTTGTAAAGATTTTCTGATACTATAGTGGTTGCCCAATGAAAACGATCAATGATCACGGTCTTGGAGTAGGAGTCGTCACAAGTTCCGAACCAAGTAAAATCCTTGGTGTCCTTATTCTTTGTTCTTTACTTTCAGCTGCATCTTACTCTATGATTTGAGAAAAACCAACGTGAAAGTCACGAGTGTTATTCACCCCCCCCCCCAACATGCATCGATCCTACACCTCGCTCTAATATCACTTGTAGAATCATAAAGACACTAGAAGGGAAGTGAATAGCGTTATTCACTTTTTTTTAAAATAATGAGTTAAAACAACGCAGTGAAAAAGAAAGAAATGAGAACACACAAACAATCATTAACACAAGTCTTTTTTATTTGGTTCAGAGCCTTCAAAGACAGTTACTCCAAGGCTCTCACTCCAGAAGTGCTTTCATTAGGCAATCACTATCAGTTCAAAAATGTTTACAAAATTTGAGTACAAAAATTGTTAAATAAAAATATCAACAATAGAAGAAGCAATTGCTTGAGCGTTGGTTGTTGGAGTAGCCTTTTGGTGTCGTCAGAGTCTTCTTGAAGCAGTGTGCGAGTACGAAAGTCAGAGCGAGTGATGTTCTGTCGTTGTTGGTCGAAGTCCTTTTTATAGGTCATCTCTGGGCACCCAGACCACCCTTGGGGGCTTGGAGTGCTGACATGGTTGTACCTCATCAAAATTTTATCTCTGAAACTTTTATCCATCTCCAAGCGCCTGGACCGGTCTGGATGCCTAGACCGGTATGGATGCCTAGATCGATCTGGACACCTGGACCGATCTGGGTGCCTAGACAGGTCCAGACGCCTGGACCCTAACGTGTGTCGTCCACATAGCATTTGTCACTTCAGTTGGTTGCCCACTGGCTTCACCCCTTGTCCGAGTGCCTCGACCACCTCTGGGCACCTGGAACCCTTTTTTTAACCTTTTGCTTTTCTGTATCATAAATTTAGTATAACAAGTAATAATATGAAAAATAAGAAATATATTTGACAGTCTCCGGATTATCTGATCCTGACTTTGAGTTTTGTTGAAACCCTAGGTTAGACTAACGCCCATTGTTCCCTCAACTGGGAACACGTCTTCACGGGATCTCTCCTTGAGTTGTTTACCTTCACTTACCAATCATAGACTTCCTTGATGTCAAGTCCCTTGACCCACTAAGACTTCTTGCTAAATCTCAACTAATTTAGACTTCAGCCAGTTGTCAACCCAACTGGTCTTTTTCATGCCAAATCTCAACAAATCTGGACTTCATGCCAGCTATCAACCTAGCTAGACTTCAGCCTGGTGTTTCAATCTTCTAGACCCATCAAGTTCATATCTTGCACACTTGGTAAAAGGATTAGATTATAACATAATCTAACTTTAACCATTGTCATATATCAAAATTTGAATATGATTATTAATGTAACATGCATCAACATAAAGAACTACTTAAGATGTGACCATGTTTAGCTGCAAGAAAAAACATGTGTACTTAGAGAAAGTGTCAGAAGTTGAACATTTGGACTTTTGCTTCCAAGACGCTTCTTAAGTACTTTCAATGCCTCCTTTGTTTGTCTACTCCTCACAATAGAGGTTGGAAGAAGTTAAAATTTTCACTCATAGAAACCAAGCAACACCAAAAGAGAACTATAATAAAGCACATGGAAATAAAAATGAAACAAGTTTTTCCAAGAGTAAAAGTAGTGAAATAAAGATATAACAAAGTAGAGTCAAGAAATTGTGCTCAATGTATTTGATAATATACGAGTGTCATGTCAAGAAAAAAATATGTGGAACTGCCACATTAGCGGCCCCTTGAATCGGTTCCACAGATATAGAGGGAGGTAAATGCATGTACACAACTAAAAGCGCATGGTCGGGACGCTAACCCCAGATAATGACACCCCAAGGACCGAATCCTGTGTTGGAACCCCATGGTAGTTTTGATGTGATTAACCAGATTAAGTTAGGTCCTGTTGTGTTTTGATCCTTGTGTCTAAGTGTGCAAGAGCTTAGGAACACAAGAAGTCGAGTGGAAGACGTAGCTAGCGAGAAGGATGGCATGGGAAGGGAGTCGACGGGCTCGGTGCATCCGAGGGATGAGGTGCTGCGGAAGAGTACACCGGTGGACGAGAATGACATGCACGACATTCCGAGGGACGAGAAACCAGAACGGAAACCTGGTCGAGGAGAAGGCCAGAAAATGGGTTCGGGTGAGCCTTATCCCGGATGGTCGCGATCACCCAGGCAATCGGAGTAGTAGAAGAGCAAAAAGAAGGTTGGAAATATTGCTGGAGGCGCCTTCAAAGGGAGTTGAAGGCGCCTGCGAGGTACCTCCGTGCACCCCTGCACCTTCACTGTTGAATACGCCTTTCATGGCTAGAAGGTGCCTTCGATGAACAATATAAAGGCGTCTTCCAGCCCTATGAAAGGCGCCTTCAACCAGGCTGAGTTTAGCCATTGCCAAAGGATAAAGCTTTATCCTTTGGCGTCTCTCTAGAGGCACCTTCCAGCCTGTTGGATGCGCCTTCCAACCTCGGATAAGATTTTTCAGGGGCTATAAAAAGACCCTTGGACCTAGGAAATAAATATAAACTCAAGTATCAACTCTTGTAATCATTTCCTAGCAACTGATTGAGCTTTTCAACAAGTGTAAGAGGCTTCTCCGCCTTCAACGGATAAAGTTTTAGCGAAACTCAAAGTAAGAACCAGACAGTCTGGAAACTGTCAATCACTTATATTTATTCATATTTTATTATCCTAACTCTATTTTGCAAGGTATGTTTAGTATTTTGGACTAACGTATCTTGCAGGGAGCAAAAAGGGCTTAAAAAGCTCAGATGAACAGTGTCCAAGGCGCCTCCGGGATTGTTGGAGGTGCCTCGAGCATCCTGCCTATGCGCAAGAAGCAGGGCAGAAGGTGCCTTGAAGGAGCTTGAAGGCGCCTTGGATGCTATATGGAATGCACCCTCCATGGAACTTGAAGGCGCCTTCGGATGGATAAACAGCGCAAGCTTCGGAAGCTATCATCTCCGATGCGGAAGGGATAAAAATCCCTGCTGAAGGCGCCTTCAGCAGGCTATTTAAGCCAGTCTCGAGCAGGTGCTGAAACACACTTGTTCTTCGCAATCTTTCTACTACACGCTACTCAAAAGATGATCCGACGAAGTTGTAACACAACTTCGACAACCGGAAGTCTGAAATTCCTTATTCATAGTTATCGGTATACTTTTAATTATTGAACTTTAATTATTGTACTTGTAATTTCTAGATTGATAGTGAATTGCCCAAAGTAAATGCTCAACGAGTGTAGCTCTTGGAGTAGGAGTCGTCACAGGCTCCGAACCAAGTTAAAGAAAAGTGTTAGCGCTTGTTTTGCCTCCGCTTTATTTCTTATTTCCGCTGCCTTTTTACTCGAACTGTTTAAACGAAAGAATTAGCCACGAGTGTTATTCATCCCCCCCCCCCTCTAGTGCATCTCGATCCTACAATTAGTATTAAAGCGGGGCTGCTCTGAATCGGTACAACTACCATTCAAGTATTTTTTTGTCGCTTTTTTGTTTGTTTTTGGTAAAAATAAATTCTTACGCCTTTCATATTTTTCCCTCCAATTTTTTTTGAAAAATCCATTCTCAAATTTTCACCATTAGTTAGAATTAGTAAAACATTGCATTTAACAAAATTTGTCACAATATTTTTTTAATATTATTTTTTTATTATTATTTTTTCTCAAAATTCGTGAAACACTCTTAATTTATCTTCTCCATCACTACTAATCTAAGACTAAGTCTTGGAACAAATTTTATCATTTTTTTTTCTTTGCACAAGACTTTTCCTAAATGCCCCACTAAGAAGGGTATAACACTGCACACCCTCCCCTCTTCTCTGGCGAAGACTTCAGCTACTAGAAGAGTCGAATGGAGTACCACCTCAAGACGCAAGTCGAGATATCGATAATCATCCAAACCGGTCTCGTGCTCCCTCCCGACAGCACTGGAAAACCAGTATCATGCGAGAACTGAGACACAAATCTGATGAAGAAGATCAAGGTCGACGCCAAAACAACATGCACTCTCCAATGTGGACATCCTTTTGCACAACAATTAGTAATGGCTAAACTCAGCATGGTCGAAGGCGCCTTCCAACCAAGGATAAGATTTTCTAAGGGCTATAAAAAGACCCCTGGACCTAAGAAATAGATATCAACTCAAGTATCAACTCTTGTAATCATTTCCTAGCAACTGATTGAGCTTTTCAACGAGTGTAAGAACTTCTCTGCCTTCAACAAAGGGAATTTTTATTGCGCTTTCACTTGCCTTGGATTAACAACCATCTAGGTTGTAACCAAGTAAACATTGTGCCTCTTCTTTCTAGTCATTATTTTAATTTATCATTATTGTTTCTTTTAATTAGAGTTGAAAATGGGAAAGATATTATTTTCTTTTTTTTAGGTAATTCAACCCCCTCTTGCCAGCCGCCAAAGGTCCTGACAAGTGGTATCAGAGTACAACTTCCTCAGAAGGACTAACCGCCAATTGAATCACCGAAACAATGGTCGAACCGACAATCTATCCGCCAAAATTTGAGGGAGAATTTACGTCTTGGAAGAAACGGATGGAGGTATGATGTGCATAGATTATATGCACTTTTATGCATACTTTAATGCACATCTACTTATATTTCATTAGCATAATCTATGTTTATTGTTTCCAATTTCATTATAATGTCATACTTCCATTATATTCTATTCGGAGATCTTCTCTTTGCATATTTTGATTGACAGGACGCATATTGGAGCGAAAAAAGAGTAAAAACGTGCACAGGAGAAACTCCGGAAGAAAACAAGCTTAGGTCGTGTGACCCACATGGCCATGTGAATCTTCCCATGCCAACATTCCAGAGGAGAAGAAGGCCATGGCCGTGTAACACATACGGTCGTGTGAGGCTAACAGTGAAGAAGAAGGCCATGGCCGTGTAACACATACGGCCGTGTGAGGCTAACAGTGAAGAAGAAGGCCATAGTCGTGTAAGCCATACGACCGTGTGACTCAACCCGAGAGGAAGTCGAGTAAGGTCGTGTGTATCCACACGGCCGTGTGACCAGAGCCGAGGTCAAGAAGAAGTCGGTCGTGTGGCTGCCACGGGGTCGTGCCACACCAAAACAGAGCTGTGTTGAATCTGGGCAGATTGTAGACCGATCGTAAAACAGTCATAACTTTGCGCTTGGTAGGATTTTTAGGCTGATCTTTATACTGAAACGTAGCTAACTTCAGGATATACAACTTTTCTTCAGATCCAACAGAGAGATAGCATTGTCTACCCGTGCTAAATGGCACATGCGTGCCTCCTGTTAGTTAGAGCCCTAGAGCCAATCATTTGATGATTGTATGGACTCATTGTATCATATTCTTGTATATTAATAAAGGCATTTGTTTTGGTTATTATACTTATTTGTATTAGTGCCAAATAGACTAAGTATAATAGCGTCCTTGAGTAGAAGGTTCATACCTATATCAATCGATTAGTTGAATCGATAGTGAGATGATATAGGGAACACTACTCTAAATCATTCCTAGTCGAGTATTAACATTCAGGGACAATGTTAATGCAATAAGACTAGCATGTAGGTCATCTCGATGACTTGATCTCACAAGTCATGGATATAGAGATATCAAGCTGACACATGGGTATACATTGGAGAATGTATACTGAATGACCCGCCATGAGAAAGTATCATGGATCGTTATATGAGTGTCATATACTTTCTCATGTGGCTATTAGTATGACTATTAGTCCTTAGACCTGAAGTCACCATGGATCCCTACATAAGGAGTTATGTACTTTGGTTTCATCAAACGTCACCCGTAACTGGGTGGACTATAAAGGCGATTACTGGGTATATAACGAATTATGTAGAGGGATGTGAGTGATGTAGATGGGATCTATCCCTCCCATATGACGGGAGCGACATCGGTATTCTTGATAGAGTGAGACCACTAAGTGCATGGCCATGCCCAAATGAGTCAACATTAGATGTTGAGCTCATTTGATCGAGTGAGTCTACTTGGAGTTCAAGATTTAGATTGATTAGAGAATGACACGGTCTATGCCTCATATTGATCAATCTAGATGTCTAGGATAGAAGGAAAATGTCACATATTGTGAGGAGTCACAATTAGTAGTCACAAGGTGATATCGGATCTCGACATTCTTGTAACTTGGGTAGTAATGATGTGTTGCTAGATACGGCTCATTACTTATGCTCCTAAATGGGTTTAGGGCATTGCCAACGTTACAAGAACCTATAGGGTCACACACTTAGGACAATTAGATGGAGATTAGGTTCATATGATGAACCAAGAGGATTAGATTCATTTGATGAATCAAATTGGATTAAGAGTAATCCTAATTGGGCTAACTTGAGTTCGACTCAAGTTGATTCATGTGTTCAATGAGTCTAATTTAGATTTTGACTCATTGAATCAATTTAATTAAATGAATTAGATTCATTATATTAAGTTGGCTTGAATCAAATGGTTAGATTAGATCAACCATGGAAGAGATTGGGTCAAGTTTGACTTGACTTAAGAAGGAAGACCAAAGGTTAATTTTGACTTGACCTTTTGCCACCTCATTGGTGAGTTGGCATTAGGTGGACCAATGATGATACTCCACATCATCATGGGTGCCACCTCATGGAAGTTACAAAGTCATTCTCTTAATGGCTTCATATTAATTGCAATTAATGCAATTAATTTGGGAGTTTTCATCATGGAGAGTGGCCGGCCACTTTGATTTTGAATGTGATTTCATTTTTCATTCAAGTGGTGTATTTTCTTCTTCTTCCTCTTGAAGCTCTTCCTCTCCCTCTCCTCCTTGCCTTGGCCGAATCTTACCAAGGTGCTAGCACACCTTTGTGTAAGGTTTTCTCCACCTACGTGTCCGTGTGGATACTTCTAGAGGACCGACGCTTGACGGTCTAGAGATCTGGCAACTCCTTGGACGAGCGGGAACGCGAAAGGCACGCAACAAGGGTAAAGTTCTTAACATGTAGATCTAGGAGTAGATCTAAAAGGTTTTACAAAACTCGTACTCGTATTTATTTTTGGTTTTCCTTGCACGGATCCGTTGGCCTTGGGTGATTCGGGGTTTCCGCGACGCGAAAAGCGGTTTTCGCGGCCCGAAAAACCCAACACCTCCCAACCGTGGGTTCATCTGGACCTCCATCCAGACTGCAGACCAAACTTTAAACCACCATAACTTTCGGGTCAGTTGGAGCCAGGAATCAATCCAAATATCATATTGTAGATAATTTCAAGAGCTACAACTTTGGTTCATGGTAAATCACAAGAAAACCTGGTTTAATGGGTGAAAAATCTGGTTTATTGGACTCCTGTAGTCCTAGTTTTCCTAGGCAATTTGGAGGAGGTTTAAAAGGGTCAAGAACCTCATTCTTTGACTCATCTTGTGTTTGGGACTTTGCCCCTCTCTTTTGGGAAGGGTTCTCCCCTTAGGGGGAAACCCTAGAGCTTCATTCACCTCCATGCCTTGACGATCCGTCCATCTGGGGAGCAAGGAGGCATCCCCAAGACATCGGAAACATCGGAAAGCATCTCTTCTTCCCCTTCTTCTCACATCTAGGATTGTAAGTATGCTTTACTTTATGTTGTGGGGTTGTTCTACCTTTGCAATGGTGTAGATCTTCTTTCTAAGATTAGGGAGTATTTGAGATGTGATGGAGATGTAAAACTATGTAGATTTGCCATGTTTCTATTCAATGACTTGTTAATGTCTTGTTCATGTTTGGTGAAATATGTGTGTGAAGTTTATATATATCTTTTGCATGTTTTATCAAATGGTTGTGTAGAATTGTTAATCCCGTAAGAGGATACCCTAGATCGTATGATCGAGGGGCGCTAGTGACAGGTTGTCCCGCTAACGAATGTCTAGGGTATCACCTTGAAAGGAGAAGCAAATCTCCACAAGGAAGAAGGGGATCGGACATAATCACTATTTCTTTTTCTGTGTTAGTGTGTTTCTATGTTGTATGACCGAGGGGCGTTGATGACAGGCTATCCCGCTAACGGACTTCATAGAAATCACTTCCATTTAGTAGCATAGGACATGGAGTAGGAGATCATGCCGGTTTATCCATTGCAAGGGAGAGTTGGTAATGCATCTAATTAACTTCCTACAAGAGCATGAACATAAAGGATAGGAACTAAGCAATCTATGTAACATTGCCTAGCATCACAAGGAAATTGAAATCCTAGAATCACACCTTAAACCATCTCTCACGTCCTCTTAACTCAACCCCTCTCAAGATCCACCATCTCTTCTCTTTCTCTTACTTTCTTTTCCAACAAATCTTACGTTTGTCTAGATAATTCACCGTGCGAAGTTAACTAGTGCTTAATCAACAGTCTCTGTGGATTCAATATCTTTTTATTACTGACAATGAAACCGTGCACTTGCAGTTGCATAGACAAGGTATTTTTTAAACTGATTTTGATTTATTTTTAATATTAAAATATGGATTTATAGCACCGAAAGACAAAGAGGAGTATCAATGGATCAAAAAGGAGCAAGTAGATTTCGTGACAAATGAACGAGCTGAATTCCATCTACTAAGCGTGTTACCTTGGTAAGAAGTCAACAGAATCGGCGCTTATGAATCAACAAAGGAACTTTGGGAGAAGTTCTTGGAACTACACGAAGGTATGTCTAAAGCCAAATTCGTAAAATGGGATCTACTCCGAAACCAAATCAGCAATCTCCGAATAGAAGAAGGCAAAATGGTTGCTCAACTACACGAAAGAATCAAGGAGCTAATCACCATCCTAACAAACCTTGGAGAAACGGTAATCAATCAGGGCACGCTAAGGTATGCTTTAAATGTGTTCCCGAGAACACCGGAATGGACATATATAGTAAACTTCTACTATATCTCCAAAGATCTTGAGGTGAGTACCTTAGAAAATATTTTCTCAACTTTCGAATTACACAAATCTCGATATACAGGATAAAGAAAAGGACCGAGTCAGAACATTGCCCTAAAGGCAAGAATGGACGAACCAGACTATGAAGAGTCAATTGAATGAGACGAAGCGGCTCTAATAGTAAGAAAATTTAGTAAATATATTAAATCTAATAAATTTAATAAGTCACAGGCAAAAAAGTACTTTCAGAGTAAAAGAAAGGTCCGATATTACAACTGTCAAGGGGAAGAGCACATCAAAGATGAATGTCCTAAACTAAAGAAGAAGAAGAAAGACAAGGGCAACATACCAAAGGACAAGAACTTGAAGGTCACTTGGGATGAATCATCATCCTCTAAGTTCAAGATCGAGGCCTTCTTCGGACTAGCCCTACTGACTGACCACCAAGAAGAAGATGAAAGAAGCTCAGAAATGAGCATCAATGAAGGGGAAGAATCATCAAAAGAAAGCTGCGATGAAGGGGGAGCATTAGAACATGAGGTAAGTGAGGTACGTACACTATCTCCCATGCAGTCATTTAATTTCATTAAGATTCTTTCCAAGGACTTAGTAAAATTAGAAAAAGAGAAGATTGATTTAAAAAGATAATTAGATAGTTTAAAACTAGAAAATGATAAATTGAAAATGCAAATCAAAACTTTGGAAAAAGAACATGCATGTTTAAATTAAGTAACGTTCAAAAATTAAAAATTAGAAATTATGGTATGCTAAATTGGTATTTACGATTTCACAAGGGTCAAATTAGAAAGATCCCCAGAAGTTATATACCTCTAAAATTTCTGATTAATCCAGTAGATAAGAACCTATATTGGGTTCCAAAGTCATGCTTTGACTAAATTTTTTTTAATAAATAGGGTTAAAATGTCAGAAAGGAAATTAAATATTAATTTCTTTAAAAGGCTTTGTTTAAGAAATTAATTGTTGTTTCAATATCCAAGAAGGTCTAATATCTCACCACAGTCTGGAAGCCAATTAATAAATTTAATGTTTAATTGACTAACTGTTAAACAATTTACTGTTATAATTATTGGTATGGTTAGCACTAACGGTCTAACTAAAGTTTTGATGAATGACAAAGTAGGTTAAGTTAGTTTCATATTGATCTAACACTTCTACGAAGTGTACAGGAGAAGCCCAGATGGATCAACGAGCTGACCTGACATCTGGCACAAAGTCCAGCTAGGTCGATGGGCTGACCTGATAGCTAGCACGAAGCCCAGATGGGTCGACGGGCCGACCGGACGTCTGACACAAAGTCCAGCTAGGTCGATGGGCTGCCCTGATAGCTAGCACAACGTCCAGACGGGTCGAAGGGCTGACCGGACGTCTGGCAGGTAAGTTGAGGTAAGTCACTAGAGGGGAGTGACTGTGAGGATGTGTTCCCAGGAAGGGAACATTAGGTGTCAATCCAACTTAGATCCATTTCAGAAACCTAAGTTAAGATCATGACTAGATTCCGGTCTCGAGGAGACAAAATCTAATTAATACTCTGCTTATTAATTATAACTGTGCTAACACTTTGCTTTGCAGGGTAATATAAATTGCACTTTGTCTTGGACTAACTATTTCCTACAGGAGAAGGACTTCCTGGAGAAAAAGTGGTCCGGGCGCCCGGAAGGGATCCGAGCGCCCGGAGTGCAAAAATTATCTCCAACGCACGTCGCAACGTGGAGCGCTCTAGTTGGACAGGATACGTCACACTCCAGGCGCTTGGAAGGGATATGGGTGCCCCGAGCCTCCTATATAAGGAGGATGCACCCTGGAGCAAAGTACAACAAACAACAAGATCTCCCAATGTTTGCTCTGCTGTGCTACACTCCTGCGACTACGAAAGTTCTTCCGACAATGCGCCTCATTTTTATTTCCCTTTATTGTCGGTATTCTTTCTTTAAAGCAACTATACTTTCTATTGTAAAACAATTATTCGAATTGCTAGTGGATTGCCCAACGAAAGCATTCAACGAGTACGGGCCTTGGAGTAGGAGTCGACCAAGGCTCCGAACCAAGTAAAACGGTTCGTGTTACCATTGTACTTTTTCATTCTCAATTTTTCCGCTACTTACTCTACAATAATTCTTTCCAATCGATATTCACCCGCCCCCCCCCCCTTCTATCAATTTTCACGATCCAACAAGTGGTATCAGAGCAGGTACCGCTTTGACTTGGTGCAACCACCAATCAGACAGGGGTGAAATTTGTTTTATTTTTTTCGGTTTTCAGTTTTGCGTTATAAATCCAAGCTAATATTGTTGTCATTTTTGGAAAAAAAAACTCATAGTAATTAAACTGATTTGGTGCAACACCAATTTGCTTTTTCTTTAACTTTGTTCCGCACTACTAATCCAAGACCAAGTCTTGGGATTTTTTTTCTCTTTGTTTAATTGTGCGCAGGACAAATATGTCTCAAATTGAAGGCTTCAACGCAGTACATCCCCTCTATTCAATGGGGATGATTTTTCGTACTGGAAGAAGCGGATGGAGGTCTACCTGAAGACCGATTTTGATCAATGGTTCAGTGTCACCAAAGGCTACAAGGTACCGGTCGACAACTCCGGAAACCCACTAGACCTGGAATAGTGGACTCTGGACATGAGAAAGAAGTCCTCGACGGATTACAAAGCTCTCAACACTCTACAATGTAAGCTGACGAAGGAAGAGCTGAACCGAGTGGGACCGCACCAAAATGCGAAAGAGTTGTGGGAGAAGTTGATCAAACTACACGAAGGAACAAGCGACGCAAAGGTAACTAAGTAAGATCTTTTATTAAATAAATTATTTAATATTAAAATGTAGGAAGGAGAAACAGTGAGTCAACTCCATGCGAGGATCAAAGACATCCTCAACGGACTCCACGCGATAGGCCACCAAATGGAGAATCGCGATCTAATCAGGTACTCATTGAATGCTTTTCTACGTAATACCTTATGGGCATCTATCGTGGATGCGTACAAAATTTCAAAAAATTTATCTAAATTAAAACTCGACAAATTGTTTTGCGAATTAGAATTACATTAGCAGACTAACGCTGGATCCGAGAAAGGTATTGTCTTGTTTGCAGGTCCCTCGAAGTAAAAGAAAAAGACCAAGCCTGAACCTGAAGATGAGTCCGACCAAGATTTTGAAGATTAAGAGTACCTAGTGAACTTGGTAAGGAAGATGTTCACCAGGAGGAAGAAAAGCTTCAGTTAAAAAGATCTGTAGGAGATCAACTCCTCATCCGAACCAAGGAACGTGACTTGCTTCGGGCGCAACAAGAAAGGCCACTACAAGAACGAGTGTCCAAGATTGAAGAGCAACAAATCGAAGACATCCAAGAAGAAGACTCTCAAAGCAACCTGGGATGATTCTTCCTCAGAAGAATCGGAGGTCGAAGATCAGAAGCACCAGAGTCACCTCGCGTTGATGGCCCTCAAAGAAGAATCGGAGGACGAATCGGAAGACGGGTTCGAACCCAAATCAAGCCACGAGTCCGTACTCGTTTCCGAAGGTCTCGAAGAGGTATGTTTTAATTTGAATAAAAAAAATTTAGAATTATTGCTTGTTTAAATACAAAATTAACAGCAAAACAAAATGAAAATAAATTGCTCCTTGAGGAAAACCAAAACCTCAAGGAACAAATCATAAATTCCAATCCAACTCAAGACCTAACACTTGAGGAAAATTTAACACTAAAAATAGAAAATAATAAATTAAAAAGTATGTTAGAAAATTTTACAACAAGATCTAAGAATTTAGATTTAATTTTAAATAGTCAAGAAAGCAATCTACAATAAAACAGGACTTGGCTACAAGTCAAGTTCAAATAAAATATTTAAATCATTAATAACCCAGCATAAACAATAAAATAAAGCTTAGGTTTCGAAAGCGTGCTTAACCACGCAATTAGGAATTAACCAATATTACATACCTAAAGATAAGATATATTATATAAAATCTGATAAACCAAATCAAAAACCTAAACGAACAAACTCAAAATCGAAAAATTTTAGAACCTATCAAAAATCAGATTATCATCAAGTTAAATATAGTTATAAAAGTAATAGACACAAACTTAGAATTAAAACTTAAAAATAACATATCAATAATTCAGGGGGAGTCTCTAGAATAGTTGGCACCTCCAAAACTAACCTACCCGACAGGGTAACCAAAATCAATCTACCCGGCAGGGTAATTAGGACTAGTTCAAAGGGAAAATAGTTTAACTTGACCAACGGTACTGATAAAGTTTTGGATGATAGTACGTTAGGGAAACTATGTCTATACATGTCTAGGAAGATATGACTTCGACCTGGTGAATTTGGCTTAGTGGAACTAACCGAAATTATCCTTTTACAGATCCTAACCAGTTAGACCAAGGTTTTATATTAAGTTCAGTGGATAAGACTATCTAGAAAACCTCGAAGGCATGGTTACTCTAATGATGTCCAAGTGACTCACCATAACCCAGAAGTTTATTCAAACAATATCTATTTATTAAGCTCAAAGCTAAATCTGAATCTAACAGAAAGTTAAACCAACCCCTGAAATTAAATCTAATTCATCTCACAAAATTATAGGATTCCTTGATTGAAAATTTAGATCGGGTGAGATGATTAAGGAATTAAAATTAAAATTAAATTAAAGTAAATCAAAATTTAAAATTAAATTAAAATTTAAAAATTCTTTAAAAATGAATTTTTTTTCATTAAAAATTCATTTTAAAATGTTAAAAAAGCAATTTTAAAAATTCTTTAAAAATTCATTTTAAAATAAAATTCTTTAAAAATTCATTTTAAAAATGCTTTAAAAATCAATTTTAAAAATTCTTTAAAAATTCATTTTCAAAATATTCTTTAAAAAAACATTTTAAAAATTCTTTAAAAATAAATTTTAAAAAATTCTTTAAAAATTTATTTTAAAAATTTTTAAAAATAAATTATAAAAATTCTTTAAAAATTCATTTTAAAAACTTCTTTAAAAATCAATTTTAAAAATTCCTTAAAAATTCGTTTTAAAAACCTTGAAGGCATGTTTACTCTATGATGTCTAAGTGACTCACCATAACACAGAAGTTTATCCAAAAAATGTTTATTTGTTGAGCTCAAAGCTAAATCTGAATCTAACACAAAGTTAAACCAACCTCTGAAATTAAATCTAATTCATCTCAGAAAATTATAGGATTCCTTGATTGAAAATTTAGATTGGGAGAAATGACTAAGGAATTAAAATTAAAATTAAATTAAAGTAAATAAAAATTTATAATTAAATTAAAATTTAAAAATTCTTTAAAAATCAATTTTTTCTTTAAAAAATCATTTTAAAATGTTAAAAAATCAATTTTAAAAATTCTTTAAAAATTCAATTTAAAATAAAATTATTTAAAAATTCATTTTAAAAAAGCTTTAAAAATCAATTTTAAAAACTCTTTAAAAATTCATTTTGAAAATTCTTTAAAAATTCATTTTCAAAAAATTCTTTAAAAATCATTTTAAAAATTCCATAAAAATCATTTTAAAAATTTTTTAAAAATTTGTTTTAAAAAATTCTTTAAAAATCAATTTTAAAAATTCTTTCTAAAAAAAATCTTTCAAACCCAATTTTAAAAATTCTTTAAAAAATCAATTTTAAAAATCATTTAAAAAATTCATTTTAAAAAATTCTTCAAAAATCAATTTAAAAAAATGCTTTAAAAATCAATTTTCAAAATTCTTTAAAAATCAATTTTAAAATTTCATTTTAAAATTTATTTTCCTTTAAAAATTTATTTTAAAAATTCATTAAAAATCAATTTAAAAAATTCTTTTAATTTCATTTTAAAAAATTCTTTAAAAATCAATTTTAAAATTTCTTTAAAGCTAAATATTAAAAATTCTTTAAAAATTCATTTTAAAAATTCTTTAAAAATCAATTTTAAAAATTCATTTTAAAAAATTCTTTAAAAATCAGTTTTAAATATTTTTTAAAAATTAATTTTAAAAATTAATTTTAAAAGTTCTTTAAAAATTCATTTTAAAAATTAATTTTAAAAGTTCTTTAAAAATTCATTTTAAAAATTCTTTAAAAATCAATTTTAAAAATTCTTTGAAAAGCAATTTTAATGTCTTTAAAAATTCATTTAAAAATTCGTTCTAAAAAATTCATTAAAAATAAATTTTAAGTATTCTTTAAAAATTCATTTTAAAAAAAATCTTTAATAATCAATTTTTTAAAAAAAAATTAAAATTCATTTTAAAAAATTGTTCAAAAATCAATTTTAAAAAATTCTTTAAAATTTTTAAAATTCTTTAAAAATTCATTTTAAATTCTTTAAATTCGTTTTAAAAATTCTTTTAGAAAAATATTTTCTTAATTTGATTTTAAACTAACTTTCATAAAATTAAATTTTTATTGGATCCATTTTTTTTAAATTGGTTGTGAAAAATATATTTTTGAAAATTAATTTGAAAATTAATTTTGAAAATTAGGTTTTACAAACTTGGTTTTGAAAACAGATTTTGCTTAGTTTTAAAAATTGATTTTGAAAGTTGGATTTTTCAAACATAGCTTTGAAAATTGATTTAAAAAATTGGATTTTACAAACTTAGTCTTGAAAAATAAAATTTTACTTGGTTTTGAAAGTTTGATTTGAAAATTGGGCATAGCCTTAATAATCCCCCTTTTGGAAAAATGGTATATTTGAAAATTATGTTTTAAATTTGCAAAGCTTATTTCAAAAATTAGGTTAAATTTGCAAATTTTATCTTTAAAAAATTATATTTCTAAAGTTTAAAACTTAGTTATTTTTTTAGAAAGTTAAAAGTTAAGGTTTTAAGTAATATATTCTATGTTTTCTACTTTAGACTCCCCCAAGTTAATCTGACTTTACTTCTTTAATTTTCTTTTACTTCCCTAAATCACTTATTTTCTGTGTTATTTCTTTTGATGAATGTCAAAGGGGAGGGTTAGGTGACTTAAATTAGTTAAAACAAAGTCAACGAAATATCAAATAAGACTAACTTAAAAACTAACTTAAAACCCTTGTTTTACTTGTATATTTTTTCACTAACTTAACTCAGGTTGTCTTCGCATCAAAAAGGGGAAGATTGTTGGTGCGGTTAGCACTAACAGTCTAACTCAAGTTTTGATGAATGACAAAGTAGGTTAAGTTAGTTTCATATTGATCTAACACTTCTACGAAGTGTACAGGAGAACTCAGATGGGTCAACGGGCTGACCTGACGTCTGGCACAAAGTCCAGCTAGGTCGATGGGCTGACATGATAGATGACACGAAGCCTTGACTGGTCGACGGGCTGATCGGACGTCTGGCACGAAGTCCAGCTAGGTCGATGGGCTGACCTGATAGCTGGCACGAAGTCCAGACGGGTTGAAGGGCTGACCGGGTGTCTGGCAGGTAAGTTGAGGTAAGTCACTGGAGGAGAGTGAAATTGAGGGCGCATTCCTGGGAAGGGAACATTAGGCGTCGATCCAACTTAGACCCATTTTGGAAACCTAAGTTCAGATCGTGACTAGATTCCGGTCTCGAGAAGATGGAATCTAATTAATACTCTGCTTGTTAATTATAACTGTGCTAACACTTTGTTTTTCAGGGCAATATAAATTGCACTTTGTCTCAGACTAACTATTTCTTGCAGGAGAAGGACTTCCTGGAGAAAAAGTGGTCCGGGCGCCCGGAGTGCAAAAATTATTTCCAACGCACGTCACAACGTGGAGCACTCTGGTTGGATGGGATACGTCACACTCCAGGCGCCTGGAAGGGATCCGGGCACTCCGAGCCTCCTATATAAGGAGGATGCACCCTGGAGTAAAGTACAACAAACAACAAGATCTTCCAACGTTTGCTCTACCGTGCTACGCTCCTGCGACGCTGTGAAAGCTCCTCCGACAACACGCCTCATTTTTATTTCCCTTTGTTGTCGGTATTCTTTCTTTAAAGCAACTGTACTTTCTATTTGTAAAACAATTATTCGAATTGCTAGTGAATTGTCCAACGAAAGCACTCAACGAGTGCGGGCCTTGGAGTAGGAGTCGGTCAAGGCTACGAACCAAGTAAAAAGGTTCATGTTAGCATTGTACTTTTTCATTCTCGATTTTTCCGCTGCTTACTCTACGATAATTCTTTCCAATCGATATTCACCCCCCCCCCCCCCCCCCCCCCCCACTCCCTCTATTGATTTTGATCCAATAATAATCGTTTAACAAGTTTTAAAATTCTTTAAGGATTAGTCAAATTTTGAATTGACAAAATATTTTCTTTAAACATCTTTCTTGTCAAATACAAAGTATGACTTTATGGAAATTTTTTAAGTCCCCTAAATTTTATTTCAAACTTTCAAACTTTTTATGTTATTTTCCTATTATTTTGATGTGATCAAAAGGGGAGGAATAGGTACAAGCTTAATTAGGGGGAGATCTTAATTTTTTTTTTCTAACACATTTGTAACATTATAAAATTTTGAATTTTACAACAGTATACTTAATGTTTCTATAATATTATTTGTGTAATTTCTTTAAATATTTATTGCATTATTTTTACCCTAACTTAAACTTGGGTTAATGCACATCAAAAATGGGGAGATTGTTGAAACCCCATGGTAATTTTGATGCGATCAACCAGGTTGAGTTAGGTCCTGTTGTGTTTTGATCCTTGTGTCTAAGTGTGCAGGAGTTTAGGAACACAAGAAGTCGAGCGGAAGATGCAGCTAGCGAGAAGGATGGCACGGGAAGGGAGCCAACGGGCTTGGTACATCAAAGGGACGAGGTGCTGCGGAAGAGTACATCGATAGACGAGAAGGACGTGCGTGATGTTCCGAGAGATAAAAAGCCAGAGCGGAAGTCTACTCGAGGAGAAGGTCGAAAATGGATTCGAGTGAGCCCTATCCCGGATGGCCGCGATCATCCAGTCAATTGGAGCAGTAGAAGAGCAAAAAGAATGCTGGAAATATTGATAGAAGCACCTTTAAAGGGAGTTAAAAGCACCTCTGAGGTGCCTCCGTGCACCTCCGCACCTTCACTGTTGAAGGCGCCTTCCATGACTAGAAGGTACCTTCGATGAACAGTACAAAGGCGTCTTCCAGCCCTATGGAAGACAATTTCGACCAGGTTGAGTTTAGTCGTTGCCAAAAGATAAGCTTTATCCTTTGGCGCTTGGCTGAAGGCGCCTTCCAGCCTTGGATAAAATTTTCTAAGGGCTATAAAATGACCCCTGGACCTAGGAAATAGACATCAACTCAAGTATCAACTCTTGTAATCATTTTCTTGCAACTGATTGAGCTTTTCAACAAGTGTAAGAGGCTTCTCTGCCTTTAACGAAGGAGATTTTTATTGTGCTTTCACTTGCCTTGAATTAACAACCATCTAAATTGTAACCAAGTAAACACTGTGCCTCTTCTTTCTAGTCGTTATTTTAATTTATCGTTATTGTTGTTTTTAATTAGAGTTGAAAGAACGGAAAAGGTATTACTTTCTTTTTTTCAGGCAATTCACCCCCCCCCCCCTCTTACCGACCGCCAAGGGTCCTAACATCCTAGACCTCTCGGCACGAAACCATGCGCCTCTAGTTGTACTACGCCCTAGGGACGAGTGTCATGTCAAGCAAGCTTGTATATCTGCTTGCTGTTTGCCTTTCTTAATTTGCAACGAATCAAGCATATTTGTTAAGATTCAAGGTAATCTTATGTAGAGAACAAATGTTTTGCAGATAAGATTAATTAATGCGCATAAAAGCTTACTCCTAGAAGCATATTGGTAGAAACCAGAATTTCTCATGTACCAAAAACTTGGATCCCTACAATTTATATCAACTTAATTAACTTGGAAAACTATAGCCAAAGTAATTACGCAGTCTTCGATTGCTTAAGGTGCCATCAACATCCTACTTTCACTGACAATTTTTAGGTACTTAATATTACCCAATTCTTTTCATTAATACATCAGAGCAACTGCTTTAGAGGTTCAACAGGTAGAAGCCATGCTCAAATTCATGTACGTTCGCTATGATATAGAATCAAAGTGAAGTTTGCTCGATTATAAACACAACCAAGGAAGCAATAGCAAACCAAATCACTACCCAGGATCCATATTGAGAATGTCGCGCAACTCCAAATTGATCGCCTAGTCCGGGCCGATCAACTTGTCGCTTGTCGCTCACTCCGCACACGCCGCAGCCATAGTCATCACAAGTTGACCTGCGATAGTCCACAGCCAATGCTCAAAAAATTTCAGTAACACCCATCAATATGAATCCAGAAACCGAAAATTGGTAAAAAAAAAAAAATCTTTCCCAGATCCTAATCATCTATTTGGATGGCCCACCCCTCACTCTTGCATCCGGGAACAAGAGGCTTGCGTCGAGGGAAGGGGGAAAAGAGGTTGCATCAAGGGAAGAGAGGCTATGTTGGGAAAAAAATTATGACCTATTATTTCTGTAAGGAACTAGAGCGCTAAACACGCTTATGCGCAACGAAAATCATCTAGTTCCTCCAGGAGATCCATACAAAAGGAAAAAAAATATACTAAGTTTTCTAAAAGAGTATGAAAAAGGTTATACCTTTAGTGCGTGCACACGGACTCCAGACAGCTTGGATCACAGCACGATCACACGTTCGCACCTCTATGATATCCACACGAACAAGTCTTGCATTCGTTTGTCTCACAAACTCACAAGTAGGAGAACGAAACCACCTAAGGTTGTGCTAGCAACCTAGAGAAGGGGTCTCGGCCAAGAGGAGAGGAGAGGAAGGAGAGAATGAAGATCTACCCAAAATGAAGAGAAAAATGTTTAAGTATTTTCATCCAATGAAAACACTTAATGAGCATTAATTCAATTAATGAGCCTTAATAAATATTTACACTCCATTAAGTACCATACTTGAAACTCCTCATTTTAAATTCAATTTCAAAAATTGAATGAAATGATTCATTGAATTTCGAAATTCAATGAATATCTCCATTAATCCTCACTTGAGTCTGACTCAAGTCTAATTCACTTGAGTCTAACTCAAGTCTAATTCTATCGAATCTTACTCAATTAATCTCATGCAATTTCAAATTCAATGAATCACATTTCATTAATTTGAATTGACTCCTTGAGTCTAGTTTGAATTGGACTTAATCCAATAATCAGATCCAATTGAGTCTAACTCAATAAATCCAATTCGGATTAGACTTAATCCAATGATTCATCATATGAATCCATCTCTAAATCTACTTGTTCTTTGTGTGTGACCTAATAGGTTCTCGTAACGTTGGCAATGTATCTAAATCAACATTTAGATACATAAGCAATGAGTGGCATCTAGCAAGGCATCATTGCTACCCAAGTGACGAGAAAGTCGAGGTCCAACCTAACCTGTCCGTGGCTATTATCATGTATGACTTGGTCCTCTATCCTTGATATCTAGGTTGATCAATGAGGCATAGACCGTGTCATCCTCTTATCAACCTTTGTGTTTCTTGATCTCTAAGTAGACACACTCAATCAAATAAGCTCAATATCTCATATTGACTCATTTGCGCATGGTCATGCTTTCTTGTGTACTACTAATCAAGGGGCCCATAGATATTGCTTCCGTCATATGGAAGGGATAGATCTCATCTACATCACTCATATCCCTCCACATAATTCATTACATACCCAGTGATCGACTTTATTGCCCACCTTATTACAGGTGACGTTTGTCAATGCCAAAGTACACAACTCCTTATATAGGAAACCATAGTGACTTTAGGTCTAAAGACTATTCATACCAATAGTCACATGAGAATATTTATGATAATCATATAATGATCCATGAAACATTCTCATGGCGGGTCATTCAGTATATATTTTCTAATATATACCCATGTGCCAACCTGATATCTCATATCCATGACTTGTGAGATTAAGTCATCCGTTGACCTACATGATAATCTCAATGCATTAATATTGTCTTTGTATATTAATGCTTAACTAGGAATAGTTACGAGTAATATTCTATGTATATCTACAATATCTCACTATCAATTCAACCAATTGATATGGTGTAGATAAGAACCTACTATCCAAAGACATTATTATACTTATTTTATCAGCACTGAATTAAAACAAATATAATAACCAACTTTACCTTTTATTAATAACGAAATATGATACAAAAATGAACCATTTACAATCATCTCATAATTGATACTAGGGCTAATACTAACAATCTCCCACTAGCACTAGTGTCAATCACTGAGATATCGAATACTCATTGACCTAGTGTGACCATCATGCTTTCTCTGTGCCAAAGCCTTGGTCAAAGGGTCTGCAATGTTAACATCGGTCGGTACTCTATATATTCTCACATCTCCTCTATCGATGATCTCTCAAATGAGATGGAATCGCCGTAGTATGTGTTTGGATCTCTGATGAGAGCGAGGTTCCTTAGCCTATGCAATAGCCCCATTGTTATCACAATAGAGGTCTATTGGGTTTGCTATACTAGGAACAACACCAAGCTCTATAATAAACTTCCTGATCCAAACAACCTCCTTTACTGTAGCTGAAGCAGCAATGTACTCAGCTTCTATTGTAGAATCAGCGACTGTGTCATGCTTTGAACTCTTCCAGCTCACAGCACCACCATTTAAGCAAAACACATACCCTAACTGTGATCTGTAATCATCCTTATCAGTTTGGAAGCTAGCATTAGCGTAACCCTTTACAACAAGCTCTTCATCGCCTCCAAAGATCAAGAAATAATCTTGAATCCTTCTCAAGTACTTAAGAATATTCTTGACTGCTATCCAGTGACCTTCACCTGGATCTGACTGGTATCTGCTCGTTATGCTTAACGCATACGAGACATTTGGGTGAGTACAAAGCATGTCATACATGATAGACCCTATAGCAGATGCATAAGGAATCTAATCCATGTGGTCTCTTTCTTTCTTAGAAGAGGGGCATTGAGTTTTCGAAAGACTCACACCATGTGACATAGGCAGGAATCCCTTCTTGGAATTCTCTATGGAAAAATGTTTAAGCACCCTGTCAATATACATACTCTGGCTTAGACCAAGCAATCTGTTAGATCTATCTATATAGATCTTAAGGCCTAAAATATAGGCTGCTTCACCTAAGTCTTTCATTGAAAAATAATTCCCAAGCCAAGTCTTCACTGACTAAAGAGTAGGGATATCATTTCCAATGAGTAGTATGTCATCTACATACAATATGAGAAGATGACTGTGCTCCCACTAACCTTCTTGTAGACACAAGGTTCATCTTCATTCTTAATTAAACCAAACATTTTGATCGCATCATCGTATTGAAGATTCCAGCTTCTAGAAGCTTGCTTTAATCCATAAATGGATCTTTGCAACTTGCAAACCTTTCTAGCATGCTTTGGATCTACAAACCCCTTAGGTTGTGTCATGTACACATCCTAGAGTAGATTTCCGTTAAGAAATGCGGTTTTGACATCCATCTTCCATATCTCATAATCATAGTAAGCTGCAATAACAAGTAAAATCCGAATGGACTTAAGCATCGCAACTGGTGAAAAATTTTCATTATAGTTTATACCATGAATTTGCTTGAAATATTTAGCTATCAATCTACCTTTATAGGTATGCATATGTCCATCCATGTCAATCTTCACTTTGAAGACCCAATTACACCCAATGGGTTTGATTCCTTCAGGTGGATCAACCAAAGTCCATACTTGGTTAGTGTACATGGATTCCATTTCGGATCTAATGGCCTCTAGCCATTTCTCAGAATCTGGGCCCTGTACAGCTTCCTAATAAGATGTAAGCTCATCGAGACCAATAAGCACTACATCACTGTGGTCAGACAAGAGAAATTAATATCTCTCAGGTTGACGATGAGTCATATCAGATTTGTGTAGAGCATGTGCTACTTGAATAGGTTGTTGTCCCACAACTTCTTATGGAGTAACAAAATCCTGATCCACAAAATCTTATGGTACCTGTTCAATTTCCATCAAGGTGTCGATGCTAGTTTGTGTATCTTGAATTTCTTCAAGATTGACTTCACTCCCACTAGTTTTTCTAGAAATAAATTCTCTTTCTAGAAAGACACTAGTTCTGGCAACAAACACCTTGCTTTGTGTGGGATTATAAAAGTAATACCCCTTTGTTTCCTTGGGATATCCAACAAAATAGCACTTGTCATAATAACGAAATGTTACAAATATAATAACCAACTTTGCCTTTTATTAATAACAAAATATGATAAAAATGAGTCCTTTACAAACATCTCATAATTGGTATAAGGGCTAATACTAACAATTTCACAGTAAAATGTCACATAAAATTAGAAGTGAGGTCCGTATTTTGTAAAAAAAAATTAAAATAGTATTTACTGTATCAGTTTTATAACTGAAGTTGATAATCATATATTATTTCATTATTAATAATTGTCAAAGTAAACAGTGACAGAGTTTATCAATAAAATTTACACAGTAAAAGGATATCTAAGTAATGCATTCGAAATTCTTATCCACTACTTTATTTTCTTAGATGCTCCCAAATTCTAGATTATAACCTGCAAGCATCCAAAAAGAGGGTCCTACAATTCATGTTGCTTCACTCTACCACCCACTTCATCGACAACTTCTATTTCATCATTGTCACAATTTGGATCATCAACTATTTCGATTTTATCGCCCACATATTCCTTATAAATAAAAACTCTTTCCTCCTCAAGCCAATCAAAGAATTCATCGGTCTACAAGGTACTAGAAAACTCTAGAAGTTCAACTGGAAACCTTGATATCTACATACATTTCATCTCAACCACGGTTCTCGTTATTGTAATAGGGTTTTACAAAAGTGAAATCTGAATTAAGATAAGGAAACTTACAAACTTTAAAATCTTACGTCACTAAACGTTGGGATAACTCCACAACTTGTCTCTATAAATCTTTAAGTATCTTGTCTCGGGTGCTACGACTATGGTGTAAGACTTCTTTAGCCAGAACTTGCCTATTGCGTCCTAGATCATGACCACGATGACCAATCATGGGATCTAAAGCTCTAATATCAACTGACACTGGACAGAATAGCAATTATCCTGTGGGCTCTATAGATTCCATTAGTTCAAACACAAACATCGGAAAAAATAATCGGATCCTCCTAATCAACTCTTCTTCACCATCAAGTATCCAGTTAATATTGACCTACTTGACTCTTCCTTTACCATCTTGATCAAGCACCATATTAGTCAATATGTACCATATTGGTCGAACTTTATTATATTCGTAAAACATCGAAACTCTCCAACTCGAGTTTGGTCGACTTGGTCAATTTTGACTCGAGGTCGATTGCTAATAATTTTTTCCTTTTTGATATTTGACAATATTTTTATGTTAGAGCTAAACTCATTATCCCACAATTCTACTTCATTCCTCTCCTCTTACGAAAGTATGATTGAGAATTTCCTAACTTAGACTTTATATATATTTTCCTCCTTTGGTATACATCAAAAATTATTTCTCAAGATCCATTCATCTTATCCAATCCAATTCTCACAAATGAAGATTACCTACCTTTCATTCCATCATCTTCCCCCTTTCATATCGAACCCATGTCTTTAAGAAGCATCTTCCTTTCAAAGCATGCTCTAACTTCAATCATTGCACGAATAATAATTTAGAGTTCCTAAACCTTTAGAATATTCCAAAATCTAAGTCATGAGTTTAAATATTCATTCTTGAAACCTCCCCTCAAATTCATATGATTCTCTTTTAACATCTCTTTTGTATTTTCACCCAAAAAAACACATTTTAATGCTTATCCAAGCATATTAAAGGGTTACGGATAGTTAAGATATTTAATAGTGAGCTTAAACAACTGAAATAAACTCAGTTCAGCTAAAACTCAATGCAGCAATCGATTGTTGACTAATAGTAGTCAATTGCTAGATTGAAAACTGTAACTTTTATTTTTAGATTCAATTTCAAAAATGCATAAGTAGTTCTATGATTTTTGAAAAAAAAACTCAAAATTTTATACAGACATTACTTATGTCAAATACTATACGAAAAAATAATTTTCTATGAAAATATATCTTATTTTTAAAGAATAATATAAAGTTAAAAATCATTGAAAATTTTAATATTTAATTCTAACTTTGTATCTATGGGTGGTTCTATTGGATCGTAGAAGACGATAGATAGGGTGAATCTCGTTCATTGAAATCTTTTCTTTTAAAAGTAATTTAAAGTGAACACAAATCTTTTTTTTTTTACTTGGTTTGTAGTCTAGCGACTACTACTCCAAGGTCTACGATCTTTGATCACTTTTGTTGGGCAATCCACTAAATATTTGAATCGTACAAAGATGAGAAGAATAGCAATAATGATACCATCTCCTTATAGAATAAATGCAGGTAATAATGTAAATGTACCGACAATAATGATGGAAAATGAAGCATAGATTGTTAGAGAACCTTCCGGCGTTGTAGTAATAGAGGTTTGTACGAGCAGTGAACGAGCGCAATAAGAGATTGAACGAATGAATTAGTTTTCGGCTCGAACCTTGAGGTCTTTTTTTATAAGCATTGTTCGGTCAACCGATCCATAGTTCTATCAACTGAACCTTTTAGTCGACTAATCCATCTATCCATCAACTGAACTCCATGTTTTTCCTTCTTTGTTTTAATCCAATTTGTCTAATCATGTAAATCACGTTGTTTGGTCGACTGATCCCATTGATCTATCGACAGAACCAAACCTCCTTTCCTGTGTGATTTAATCTAATCACCTATCATTACCATATTTGGATTGGTCGATTGATCAACGTTATACATTGACTGATAAAGCTTTAATACCATGTTTGCGAACTCTGACCAGATCTATGCCATGCTAGCCGGATCAGTCATGTCACGCCTCAGAGGAGTCTCTGTCCGAAGAAATTTCGGCAGCATCTCCCCTGTACGGCGGACAATCTGAAACTTTTCTACAAGCACTATATACCTCAGCCACATGCGGCTGGAATAATAACAATAAAAGAAAACAAACACCACGCAGTTAATATCAAATTCAGCCTCTGGCTGACACAACCACGCAGTTAAAACTAAAGCAGCCCACTCGGCTGTACCAAAACCAAAACACAAAACTGCTAGCCGGCTAGGCTTACACAACCAATAACAAATACAAAACACCACATAACAACATCAACCCTCCAAAAATAAAAACCAGAGTACAGAGCTAAACAAACTGATACATAAAACAAGAAAAACATACGTGAAACCGATAAGTCTTCTGATGTGACGTGAGGACCAGCAGACAGGATGCTCCAAGCGACACCAAAACCAACCTGGTACCTGAAAAAAAATAGTATCAACGGGGGTGAGTTCAACAACTCAGCGAATACCAATAGACATGAGTAGTAAGATATATCTAACAGCAACAAACATGGAATACAGCTTCCTAATCATATATAGGGAATACGCAAAACTGAAAGGTAACTGAGGAAGTTGTACTCACCAGGAACTCCTATCCAGACATAAGGTTCGTCAAACTGAAAGTGTCAATAATCCTGTATGCAGGTCAAAATATGTATCCAACCAAAATGCAGCAACCAAATGCAGCAAACACAATCATAAAAATATAAATGCATCAATGCATATGATGCTAATGATGCGTCCTGGTCACCCCTGACGCCAGTCAGTCATCTCACACACAAATGGTGAGACCGAGTGGGTAGGGCTGTGACAACCGTGCACTCTGTCGTCACTACTCCTGATGAGTGACCGAGTGGACGGGATGCTGTCGGAGTACTCCTGTCCTGTGACCCCAAATCATAAATGGGGGAGCTCAATGCTCTCATCTCCCGGTACACGATGACGGGAAGGTATCTCTGCCGGCTACCACGCTGAGTCACCTGACCAACGGAGCCAAACAGAGTCCACCGTCTGCCGGCTACTACGCTGCTACACCAAATGCCAGCGGAGCCAAACAGAGCGGAACTGTCTGCCGGCTACCATGTTGAGTCCTCAGACCAACGGAGCCAAACAGCAGAACCGCCACACACCTGCCTGATATACCACTCAACCATGAGTGGGGGTGTGTGCAGTACATGTAACTGGCGATGGGCTCAACCATAGTGGAGCCGACAATCGCACAGCATGCAATCATGATGCATGTCACTATGCATAACAAAAACTGATCAACATAACCATATCCATATATATAAAATGGGTACTGTAAAAGCGATGGTCACATACCAAAATCTAGAATACACAGGTCAGATAGAATATCAAAAACCTATGTCCTGAACATAATAAGTATGGAACATCCTGATCAGCATAGAAAAATCCATATATACATAATATGGGTACCACAGTATCAGTAGGTCAATCCACGGATCTAGGGCATACAGGACCTCTATGGTATAACAACCTAGATCCTAAACATATCTCCTTCCATAACATATATACCAACAATATGCACATATCAAGAATCCAGGTCTAGGTACACGTATCATATATGATATACAAATAGAGGTACACAAGTCATTCATGGCATAAAACCTAAGTATCAGATAATCTCGATACATATGACTGAAACCAAAAGTCCAGAACCTAGTCCTAACCTCAGTAAAACATGGTATGTCACTTATTCTAGAAACTAAGATACTCATGGTAATACAGTACTCATGGCAATAAATCACATGATATAAGCACGGATACGTCACAAGTGATAAACCTAACATGCTATGGATATCAAACAGTGACATACCAAAGACAAACATGTTCATTGCTTGTAGTTATAAAATACTATGCATATCCAAATGACAATATCATAAAAGATAAGTCAAGAGGTACCCGCCTTCATACGCATGTCGTATCAACCGTCCTCAACAAGTCCAAGAGATCGCATCCAACTCAAATCCTTCACATAAATTTAATCCAAGAACACATAAACTAAGTCTATAATCCATTAGATTAGACTACACATTTATCAATGCTAACCACTCACCAGAATTGATGGCTCCACCAATGACGTATAGCTGGTATAACTCTCTGCCAGCGTAGATGAAATCACTGTCCCTCCCAAATCTGAGGACTCTACAGTTGCCTCGCGACCGAAACATCCTCCTGTCGATAACAGTGGTCAACACTAAGAGAAATTGCTGCCCAACCAAACCATAAACTCTAAATTAGCAATCCCACACCCAATCATCACAATACTGAGATGAGATGCACAAATCACAACTGAAATCCAGCAGTAAAATAATCTCCCTTACCACTTTAACCCATGCTAGGGCACGGTACAACAAAACGGGACCACAGGAACGACTTGAATGCTCTGCTTCTGTCCACGACCCGAAGAAGAAGATCAGTGGTCGGAGAGAACTCCAATTCCAGTGACTGTCCTAGAGGAGAGCAGCAACCACGACCGGTAGTGAAGAATCAGAAGGGAAAAATGGGCTTGGTGGTGGCTGTCGGCATCGGAGTGGGGCGTCGGCTGAGGCTAGGGCAGAGGAGCGGCGACGGCTATGAACCCAACTAGGGCACGGTCCTCTCCTCCTTTGGCCGTCACCTAGGGCAGAGGTGCGGCGGTGCTCGGGTGGCTCGCGGCTAGGGCACAGGGCAGAAGAGGGGAATACAGCCGTGAAGACAGCTAGAACTCGCGGTGGCCGGCGGCAAAGACCTAGGGCACAGCGGCGGCTTGAGTACCGGCGAGGAAAAGTGGCGCGATCGGGAGAAGAGAGGAAGATGACCGGCGCTGCTCCGTGCGTCACCGGCGGCAATGGCGATCGGCACGCAGATTAGAGGGGAAGGAAGGTAGAGGCTTCCGGTGGTCGGCGCTAGGGCTCGCTGGAGAGGCGGCTCGGGTGCGCGAGGGAGAGGCACGCACAAATAAAACGGAGGAATAAAGAAAATAAAAAGAAATAAAAGAAAAGGAAATGTAAATATAAACATTTCCTCGCTTAAAGGGATAGCCTAAACAGGCTTTCCCGGACCCCGTTTTTATCCCCGTTAACTCATCCGTACGAGCTCCGAAAAATTCCCGGAAAATTTCCAAAAATTTCGAAAAATTCCCTTATTAATATTCGCCTATTTTCAGTATTTTACAAGTCAACTTAATCTCACGCTCGGTCGATTAAAC
The DNA here is from genome assembly GCF_018446385.1 of Zingiber officinale. Taxonomy (NCBI): domain Eukaryota; kingdom Viridiplantae; phylum Streptophyta; class Magnoliopsida; order Zingiberales; family Zingiberaceae; genus Zingiber; species Zingiber officinale. Next base: position 107,946,804 of record NC_056002.1, read on the forward strand.
CCTCGCTCAACCTAGAACTTTGTTTATCTGCAAAACAAAGTTAGCACAATAATAATATAATAGTAATCCTGCTAAACAGAGTTAGATATTAAATATACATGAGTATGACAGTTAGAACTATCTTAATCTCAACTTAGATATCTCCATTGGTTTCTTCAGTTGGATCAGCGCCAAAGATTTGTCCCTATTAGGACAAAACCTCACTCTACTCCCTCCAGGAGTTTACTTTAACTCACCTACTAAACATTAAATCCTCCAGACCTGTTTGGACTTTAACTGCTCAACATCGGATCGACTTACAGGGCTTCCTTTTGATTCAATATCAGGTCCTCTAGACTTATCGAATCTATCTGCTAGATGTCAGGTTCACTTAACCCATATAAACTTCTAACCTGGTTTTCACGATCTGCTGAGAGTTTCCTTACCTAGTATTAGGTCCAGCTAACCTACTAGGATTTTCCAAGTTGAGTATCTTGCACATTTGATCAATTCATCATATAACAACAAGACTTAATTTGAACTTCTGACAACATCAAAACACAAGTTCGATTCTGGTACTCCTTGTACCAACAAGTTCGATACGGTATACTGATACCAAAATCATAAATAGTATTCCATACTAAAAATTTGATATAAAAAAATTCATATTGATATTGAACTAAAATTTCAGTAAACAAATTTTTTGATATATCAAATTTTCAATATGGTATACATTTCATATCATTTATCTTAAAACTTCGGGATTAGTACGGTATATACTGTACCAAAATATTAAATTCCATACTGATATCGATACCAAAGAATTTGGTATGGTATAACACCATACCAAAATTTTTGATATACCAATAATATCACTATATTTTGTTATATTCCGATACGGTAAGTGCGGTATATTGAAAATTTGATATTTTTTTCCACCCCTATTTGTATCAACCTAATCAATAGTCATTACTATTAACAAATAGACTTTACCAAGGTTTTCTAAAATAATTTTGAAATGGTTTTCAAACTCAATTTCCATCCATAATCTATAGCTAAATGCATATTACTTGCACATTAATTTCTCCCATGATTTGTCAACACAAAATTCATTTGTTCTGATGAAATTAAAGCTCATTTTGATGCACCAAATCAATACACTATAAGAAAATTTTTATTTAACAACACTCAAAAGACAACAGTTTCAATCCAAAATAGTTGTTTTTACCTTTTTACAACGATTTTAACAAAAATCACTGTCTTTGAGTATTTTTTTTAATCAAAGACAATGATTTATGAAAAATCGTTGTCTTTGAGTGATTTTATGGGGATACAACAATGATTTTTGAAAACCGTTACCTATGTGAGCTATTTTTGGGGGCTATAACAACGGTTTTTGAAAATCATTGTATATGTGAGCTATTTTTTGGGGGCTACGACAATGATTTTTGAAAATCATTATCTATGTGTGCTTTTTTTTTGCTACGATAACAGTTTTTGAACCATTGGATCTGTGCGCGTTTTTTGGCTACAACAATGGTTTGTGCACTTTTTTTGAATTTTTTCCCACTTCCATTGTTTTTTCCCCTCGCAGTTTTTTCGCTGCCTCATATGTCTTTCCCTCTCCTCTCTATCCATCTATGACAACGAGAACCTCTCTCTCCTCTCCTCTCCTTTCTCTCTCCCACAGGTTTGGTTTCCATCCTTGTATAGGTTTGGTTTCTACTCTGCAAGGTCATCTCCATCTCACCGCCATCGCATCCATTACGATCATAAGCACTTCCTCAACTCTTTCTCTCGATACAGCATTTGATGGATGTGCGTAAATTAAATTGTCTCCAAGATTCCTCTCTTCTTCTTTTTTTTGTCAGATTATTTGAGATTAGGGCTTTTTCTGTCAATTACTTCCACGGTCAGTGGGTGGACTGCAGAATGTGTTTCGAAAGCATAGAAATTTGTCTGGAAGATTGTGTGATGGTTTTATCGTCGGTTGATGGTTAATATGATTTTTGAATACTTTTGGAATTATATATAGCCTCGTCAAACCGTTAAAATGTTGTTGTGTGTGCTTGTGTCCTTATACTGGCTTTAGCCAGAAACATAAAAGGAAAGCTAGTTTGTTGAAGTACTGATGCCTTGCTTTGTATGCACATTATGAAGAATTGTTTTAGGAGCTTTATAGGATTGTTATCATTGTTCTAGGTAAGGTTTGATTTGATTATATTGATGCGATGAGTGATATTTGATTTTACCTTTTAAATTTCACACTTGTTATGCAACAACAAGCTATGTTAATCCTAACTATGCTAATCATGCTTCATGTGGGCAATTCCTAAATAACAACACAAAACTAGTGTCTTTCTTTTGGTCATCTCGGTCATCTCTCAAGACCATGAATGTTATCTATGTTGAGTAAATGCTATGAACAACATAATCACATTTGACCAGTCACTTTTTTTTGGCTTCATGAGAATATATGATTGTCAGTTGATACCCTATCCTAGTATTGCACATTAAATCCTTGTATATGATTGTCTTAGTTCACCAGAGTTGTCTTTTCCCCATTACAGAAACATGATGAAGGAGTTTTTGCAAGTTCCTCTAAAAAACCAGAAATGTGATACGTTTCCAAGTCAAAACGTGAACCTCATTGATATCCTTTTTCTTGATAATTGTTTAGTTTGTGCTAAATTTATGGCCATTTATTTGCTTAATATCTGAACAGAATGTCAAATCTCCATCTCAATCTCTAGATGTGCATATTTTACATTGTATTTCCCACGTAATTCATTTATCTGTTTAGCACTTTTTCCATACAATTCAGTGTTTGCTATATTATATCAGGCATTTCCCATGGAAATCTACATGAACACTACTCTATCTTATTTAATGGATCAATTAACTGCACCTTTAGCTAATAACTCAAATTATCTTGAGATTGATCATAATCCATTTCTAACTAGATTGATCATACAATGTTTGTAAGGAATGATGACTGCATTCCACATTCTCTTCTTTCATCTACATGAACCTTTAATATTCACACAAATTACACATTACAATAACTTCAACAATTTTGTATCATACAGTTTAGTCTTTATGAAGAAATACTTCATATGTCTGGAGCATTGCTTCCATCTAAGACTGGGTGCATCCAATGGTTGTCTAAATATGGAACAAAGCATGGATCACAAGTCGATGGGTTTCATTTTTTATATTCCTAACATTTCATTTTGGCCAGTTAGTTTGTCGATATTTACTATCATATGGTCCATCTGTGTACAATTGTTGCACACCACATTATTATCTATGTTCATATGAAGAAACTCTTTGGAATTTCTATAGAAGTTTGGAAACACAAAGCAATATCGAAAAGGAGATACATGAAGAAGGTACGATAAACTCAATTGAAAGAGACAAGTTACCGGACACAATGCATGGACACAAATCTAAGAAACAAACTCGAGACGATAGATAGATCATGATTTTGGGACCTCTAGTAGCTGAAAGAAAGATTCACACATTTCTACTTCCAAAACAAGTCCAATGGTAGAGAATTTATGTTTCTAATTATTTTGTAGTTCCAAATTTGTGGTCTACATTCCCAAGTTAGTAACAACAAGTTGATCAATATACTATGAATTTTAAGGATTTTATAAATTGTACATTTGTAACGAATTATAAAAGTTTTGTTAAAAGGCAACGGTTTTTAAACGTTGTGAAATTATTATCTTTGGTATTAAAAGACAAAAGTTTAAAATCGTTGTAAAACTATTGTCTTTTGTGCTTAAAGACAATGGTTTAAAACTGTTATAATTCTGTTGACTTTTCATTTAAAAATAACGATTTCAAACCATTGTCGTTCAGCACACTTTTAACAACAATATCAATTACAATAGTTTTAAAAGCGAAAAGATAATAGATTTTATCCATTGTCTATTCACATTTTTGTTGTAGTGACATCTTGAACTTAGTTCATCATTCTAACATCTTGCTTGTGTCTAGTATGTCTCAATATACACACAAGTCATCCTATGGATTTTATGAGATGTAAAATTAATTTGTCTTTATAACTATGGGATCATACATCTCTATATAGATATTTTACATTTGATCATTCTATCTAAGATGTCGACAATGATATTTGTTGTTAATTGTAAGACTTTCTATTTATGTGTGTGAATGAATATGATATACATCAAATATATAACTTCATAAAGAAATCTATCAAGCTTAATGATGCTATGACATGCTATGTATTATTTTTCATAGCAAATTGCTATAATATTAAGTATGTCATGATGTTATGGCATGTGAGCACACAAGCATGATAGTTATGGCATAAAAAAATACCTAAATTTTTTTTTCATCTAAGTGTTATCAACTAATCACTATATTAAATAGATGAAGCTTTTTATTATTATTTTTCATAATTTTATTCTTTTAATAATTTTTAGATTTTTTTTAGTATTTTTGGTAATTTTATGTTTTTATATATTTTTTTTATTTTGAGTCTATTTAGAAATTTTAATATTAAGAATTTGTTAATAAATTTTTTCTTTTTTCTGAAATTTTTTTCTTTTTTTTACAAGATTAGAATGGGAGTCTACATGTTAAGAATTTCTTTTTTAGAATTTTTTCTTTTAATGTCTTAGAGTTTGGATTTATATAAATGTCTTGTTAGTTGACGTAAGGGAGAAGATTCTTTGGATTAATAATATTTTCGGTAATGTCGTTTATTTTCCTATTTCCTTGTATTTCTCTTTGAATCAACATGTTGAAGAAGATTGTTTCCGGTATTCATGTGAGAATCAACGGATTCAATAGCTCACAGGATAATCACTATTCTATTTGGCGTTAGTTGGTATCAGAACTCTAGATCCCATAGATGATCATCGTGATCGTGATAATAGTCGTGACAAACAAGTGATATTTGAAGATCTACAAAGACAAGTAACAAAATTATCTTAGCTCCTAGTAGTACAAGATAGTAAAAATCATAAGCTCCTTTATTCCTCTTTTGAAAAAATCTTTAATTTCCAATCAACTAGAGACTTGAAGCGCAAGTTTGATGTCGAGGGATTTAGGATCAATCGCCCCGCCATCGATAACTTTAAGAGAACATCGACTCCACAACACCTCTACGCCTCCTTATCCGCAGCGGTAGAGATCATGATAAATTAAAATAATTAATGATCTAATTTACGATGAAGATAAGATCAATTGTGACAAAAGGTGAATACGCTCGTCCCCAGCGTTCCCACCAACCCGTCTTAAGATCAACACGAAGGAAGTAAATCACAGACGGCTACTAACCTTTGGAATAATGACTAGCACATAAGGGAAGTATTTACTTTAACTTTATCAAGATTCAAACTCTAGACTTCATTATGATTTATGACAACACCTCATTTGTAATCACTATATCCATCTTAAAGATAAGATCAAGGTGATTAGAGAAGCGGTCCATGAAGTTAACAAAGACATGGACCGTCAACAAAATCGTTGTGATGAATCAAAGAGTGGAAAAAAGAAAACAGAAGGAAAAGAGCCGTGAAAACATAAAAATTATAAGTGGAGTTGATTTTTTTTAGACAAAATGAAATCATCTGAGAAGTCAAAAAAAAAAAAAACACACACACACACAGAAAAAGACGAACAAGGGACGACAAGAAAACGACCGTCGATGATGTTGCCCTTCCTCACCTCCCTTCCACCGCTGCCACCGCCAAAGGCGTTTATGACAAGGTTTTTTCGTCGAGCCCCAATCTTTCACCTCATCTGTCGACACCTCCGCATGGTCGATCCTCCTTAAGAACTACGACTGACTCCACGTCCGCACGGACCACTACTTGCCGCTCCCCGCTGGGCATTTCCCCCTCAAGCGGCCCCTTGCGGAGTACCTCCGTTGCGGCATCTTCAACCTAGACAAGCCCCCAGTCCCTCCTCTCACGAGGTTGTTGCCTGTGTCAAGCGCGAGCTCTGCATCAGGATTATCTATGACAGTAACTGCTCGAGTATGATCACGAGCGTCACCTTGTCGTCTTTTGGATCTCATGTTAGGCTGGCACCTACATCCGTACCTGTTGCGTCCATCTCGGGCTGATTCTTAGCGTCGGAGAGCATATGCAAGAACTGTGCCATGTCCGCTCAGGGATCCTCAGCGAGAAGGACAACATGGTGACCATGCATAATGTCAAGATGGACCGCGCCGACTGGAATCCGATCATCAGTTTCTATGTTAAGTTTGGGTGCTTGGATTTTGCCCGCCAAGTGTTCGATGAAATGAGCGACATAGATGGTGTTACTTAATTATATCACATTGATCACTGGGTACATGAGCTACGGGCTCGTCGCTCTGTCTATTGAGTCCTGCCAGAAAGTAGATTATCCGGTTCTCAGTACGTGCAACGCTGTGATCGCTGGTCTAGCATAGAATGACAACCATAGTCAAGTTCTGGACTTCGTGCGTCGAATGCAAGCCTCTGGTTTCCGTCTCAATGCAGGATTCCTACAGGAGAATGATGTACACATATTTGGGTATGTCAGGACAAAGCTTTTAGATGATGATCTTAGAGCACGCGTCCGTGTATACCAACATAAAGGTGTTTCAGCTGAGCGAGAGGATGTTCTATCAAGGTTCTTGCTATTGATTAAATATGTCAGTGGTTCATACGACAGTGCAGATGGCTTTCAACTATTAAACAAGGCAATTTCCAAACATCATATAACAAAAAAATAGTCATCCAGGAATCTCTCGCAAACTATTTTATTTGGCACCTCCACCGGTTGTTTACCCTTCTGTTTGCAGGATAAGACAAAACTGCATTAACCCATCAGATCTTGGTGGCTGGACTCGCATAGTGGTTGAGAAACCTTTTGGCAATGATCTTACTTCTGCAAGAAGATTTAAGTGCTCAACTTGGAGAGATATTTCTTGAAGAAACTGTATAGAATTGATCACTATCTGGGAAAGGAGTTGGTTCAGAACCTGCTTGTATTGCATTTTGCAAATTGGTTGTTTTTGGCTCTTTGGAATCGTGACAACATTGCTTGTTGGGCGTTACACTTGGCAGACGAAAGGATTCGTCCCTTTCGCTGCTGCAAACGCCAAGGAGACGAAGGGGCGTCCTTTCCCCTTCGTCTTCCTTAGTCTTCTTATAAGAAGCGTCCAAGTGCAGATCGACAAGAAGAGAGCTTTTGGCGAGGTGATCAGGGAGCACCGAGAGATCGTGTGAGAGAAAAGGGAGAGCATTCGGTTGGGATTTGGCTCGTGAACTTTGAAGCGCTTTCCGATTGCTCTGTGATCGTGCTTCCGACAGCGGCAATCTCTTCGTCGACCGCCGACATCTTCAACAGCACTTCGGGAGATCACTGTGAGTTTATAATTACTGCATCGCTTTGTTTTATCTTTGTATAGTTTCGATTTCATGCTCTCAAATTACCAACAATGGTATCAGAGCATGCATTGTTTTGAAAGCATGGAAATCGACGCGAAAAAGCTTGCATTTTTTTCTTCTTCTGTCGCGAAAAAGAAGATGAACAGTAAATTGAATCGATTGAATTTCCATTCCAATCGATTCAAAATCGCGACAGATAAAAAAAACAGTGTTGAATCGATTCATTAATCGATTGAAAATTTCAATCGATTGAAGAGAGAAAAAAACCGAAATGAACAGTACTCGATTTGACGAAGTACAGTGAGAAAAACTTGCATTTGAATCAATTCACGAATCAATTAAAGAGAAAAAAAAAATGCATAAATAGTGTCATTTTACGAAGCACAGTGAGTTACGTTTTTTTTTCATGCACTTGAATGGATTCAAGAGCAGGCATGATTCAAGAGGGAAAAAGGCATGAACAGTACTTTTGATGAAGCACTATAACAAAAAACGTGAAGAGAAAAAAATGCATGCATAATTTTAATTTTTTTTCTTTTTCACTGTGCCTAAAATTTAATTAAATATTTATTTATTAATTCATAATACATATCTATATGTATTTAATTAATAAATAAATATATTTAATTAATTTATGGTTCAATTTACCGAAAATAGAATCCTACCAACTTGATCAATCAAACACAGGTCTGGTTTAAATTATTAATTGATTTAGGCAGACCAATTTGATTCAATGATACCTAAAGCTGGTTTAAATTATTTGTTGGTTTAACTAGTCTGGTTTATTATTGAATTAATTGAGTATTCTTGATTACAGAAGTTGGGCTGATCAAATATGACCGAATTAGTTCCGTTGTGTCAAATTTGATCAGAAACATTGGATTTGTTCTAATGGGTCAGACTTAATCCAATGGGCATTGGATGAATCAAACGGATCTAAGTTTGATCAATAAGTCTGAGGTTGACTCAAATGAGCTTAAACAATAACAGAACATAGGTCCAATTAGATTAGTTCTAATGAGGACAATAGATTAAGCTTAAGATTCGGATTCATGATCGACCAATCAAATGTGTCAGTCACATGAGACTCCCCAGAATAAGGAAATTTGTTTTTCTTAATTGCTTGTGTACACTGTATATTTTGTTCTATATGTGGGAATTGAATTTGACCGATTTTGTACTGGTCAGTCGGTTTTGTACTGACATCATGTTTTTCAATTCCAGATACAAAGAACGATATACACAATGATTGATCGTTATGAACGACAACATGAGCTGTGGGAGGAGATCAAGAAGCTGGAATATGACCTAGATCACGGAGTCGGTAGGCTTATTGGTCAGCTCGATTAGTTGTTCTGGAATCTCGAGCAAGAAGGGTATCCAGTTCAGGAAACAGAAAGAAGATGGTATCTGGTTTATTCATTATCGGAACATCTAAGGCAGATGACATTCCAACTTTGGGATGAGTCTGAAGGGCACATCTCATACTCAGAGATGTGTAGACAATTACTTCGTTTGAAATGGGGTCCTGATGAATCTGAAGAGAATCCAAATCCCGAAAATATGGACCTCGAAGAATCTGAGGAGGATCCAGAAATAGATTCTGAAGATGATCCAAATCCCGAAGAATCTGAAGATGATCCGGAAATGAACCTCGAAGAATTTGAAGAGAATCCAGAAATGGATCCTGAAGATTCAGAGGAGGATCCAGAGATGGATCCCGAGGAGGATCTAGAGATGAATCCAGAAGAATCAGAGGAGGATCCTCAAGAATGTGTAGAAGATCTAGAAATGGATCTGATGGATACATCTGAGGCTAATCCACCCATCATAGAATCCGGGATGAACGGGATGCAATTACCCACTGCTCTAGCATTTATCCTAGTGGGAGTAGTGCTAGCTTATCTAGTCTATTAGTGTTCTGTTTACTATCATTATGCATGAACAGTGTTAGCTCATTTAGTTTTGAGTCATGTAATAATTTCTGTTGTTCTGTACCAATAGAATTATATATTAAAAGTTATGTTATATGTTAACTAACTTAGAAATGATTAGTTCATTTCATGATATGATTAGTTCATATATCCATATGATTAGTTCATATGAAAAATGATTCGTTCATTAGATGGGATGTGTGCAATAAAATTGTTCAATGTTGATTAGATTAGAACATACAAATGATGAGTGGAAACAATGTTATCACTTGATTTTGTAAACTAATTCTAATTTACACTGAGTCAATGATTAATTGCGCATATATGAATTACACTGAAATAATAAATAATTTGTTTATTTATGTAGATCATGGCAACTAAAAACATCATAGCTGAACTTAATAAGAGTGAGAAATTATATGAGGATAACTACAAAATCTGGCACCTCAAGATACAATATGTTTTTGAGGAACAAGAAGTTCTAGAGGTTGTAAACCAAATTATGGAGGAACCGGTTTATGGTTCTTCAGCACAGCACAGACGTGACCTTGATGCCTATAAGGCATGGAAAAGGAAGGACTCCATTGCTAAGGGCATATTGATTAGTTCAATGGTAGATGACCTAGTATTTGAATATGAGCCATTATCATCGGCTCACGCTGTCTGGGTAGCCCTTAGAGAGAAGTACAGTGGAGTTAGTCTGAGTAAGCTCCGTCAGCTAACTATTAAGTTTGATAGCTGTAAAAAATGCTCAAATGTTACCATGGCCCAACATCTCAGGGAGATGGGTAACATGATTCGGGAGCTTAAGACTGCTGGTTATACGTTGACCGATGAACAACATGTTCAGGCAGTTATCCGTTCCCTTCCTGATTCTTGGGAAACGATGAAACAGAATCTGACCCATAGTGAAAGTATCAAGACTTTCACTGATGTCTCACGCCATGTGGAACTTGAGGCGGAGAGGATTGAATCCGCAAGGATTTCGGGTCAAGCTTTTGTAGCTGAAGGTTCTGGTTCCAAGAATAAGAACAAGTGGTTTAAGAAAGGAAAGGGAAAAGGAAAGGAGGCTAATGTTGTTGCTGCGAAAAACCAAATCAAGAAGAAAGGAAAGAAATATGGACAAAAACCTAAAAGCAGGTTGACTTACTTCAACTGTGGCAAGAAGGGTCATTTTGCTTGGGATTGTACTGAGCCTAAAAAGGTAAATCCATTTTTGTCTTCTTTCCACGAGCAATATGTTGCAAGTATAGTGTTGTTAGCTGATTCGTATCCTTTGTGGATTGTAGATTCAGGAGCAACGAACCACGTAGCTCGTGATCGAGCTACATATGTGGAGTACCGTCGGGTACCAGCTGGCAACAAATGGATATATGTAGGAAACAATGCAAGAATTGAAGTCAAAGGAATTGGCACTTGCAAGCTCAACCTACGTGGTGGAGGCACCTTGTTTCTACATGATGTCCTGTACGCTCCTGAGATTCGACGGAATCTGGTTTCCGTTATTTGTCTTCTTGATTTAGGTTACAATGTAAATTTTTATAGCCGTTGTGTGGAACTTCAAATTAACTCTGTATTAATTGGATATGGTTATGTAACAAATGGTTTTATGGTTCTTGATGTAGAACCAAATAATAATAGTTATTTTTCAAACATTGCTCTTACTAGTAATGCTGATGTTAATGATGAAATTTGGCATGCTAGATTGGGATATATAGGACAAGAACGAATGAATAGATTAGCTAAGGAGGGCCTATTAGGCACTCATGTTAAGATTAACTTGTCTGTATGTGAGCATTGTCTTGCTGGAAAGACGACTAGGAAACCGTTTGGTAAGGCTATTAGGGCTGAATCACCATTGCAATTAATTCATTCGGATATTTGTGGTCCGATGAATATGAAGGTTAGAAATGGGAGTTCTTATTTCATTACATTTATCGATGACTTCACACGTTTTGGTCATGTGTATTTGATTTCTCACAAATCTGAAGCATTGGATTGCTTTATTCGTTACTTGAACGAAGTTGAGAATCAATTGGAACGTAAGGTTAAAACCTTGCGCACTGACCGTGGAGGAGAATATTTGTCTGATCAGTTCAAGACAATGTGTAATGAGAAAGGGATCATTAGACAGCTAACTATCCCTGGAACTCCACAGCAAAATGAGGTTGCTGAAAGAAGAAATAGGACTCTTCTTGAAATGGTTAGGTCTATGATGGCGCAGGCTAATTTGTCAATCTCCTATTGGGGAGATGCATTATTAGTTGCGACCTATATACTTAACAAAGTGCCTTCAAAGTCAGTTCCATCTACCCCACATGAACGTTGGACAGGCAGAAAATCGGATTTGAGTAATCTGAGACCTTAGGGGTCAGCTGCCTATGTTCATGATAAGACTCACGAACATGAAAATTTTAGACCCATAGGTAAGAAGTGTATCTTTATAAGGTACTCTGAAACTTCTAAGGGTTATGTTTTTATTGGTGAGCGACAATATGGAACCATCTCTGAGATAGAGTCAAGAGATGCTACTTTTCTCTGGACATTAGTTTCAATAATGTTCATTTTGATTGCATATGAAGCACATGATGTGCTATTTGCCCTTTCGCATCAAGGTTTCAACTTCCTTTGGTTTCTTCACCTTGAGTGTCATTTGAGTCTTCTTCTAATTAATTTTAGATCCTTACTCTTATAATTGTTGGGACCTTTGTGCCCGCTAAAGGGGGGTGAATAGTATTTCATCGCGCTTGCGTTGGTTTGTTTCGTCTTGTTGTTGTGCAACAGAATACTCGAAGATAAACACTCGCAATGCTAACATCTAGGGTTTACTTGGTATCCACCTCAATAAGAGGTAACTAATCCAAGGATCCACACATGGCACACTCCTCCACTATGATAACCCTCCTTCTCGGTCGCAGCCGAAGGCGGAGAAGCCTCGTACAAACTCACACAACAACACAAACAAAAATACAAGAAGAGAGTACAAGATACAAATGAAAACACTACTTCTTGCTTACTTGTTGCTTGTTGTTGCCTCTTGAACCTTGAGAGAACACTCCCAAGAGCCTTCAAGAACTAGCGGTGAAGATCGGAGAAAGTCGCTGAAGATCGCTGTAAGCTCGCAGGAAAGAAATCGCAAAGATCTGGCGAAAAAAATGCTCCGCCCAGGCTTTAAACAGTGCTCCCAATCGATCGAATTCATCCCTAATCGATTGTCACGTCAGCACCGCTCCATCGCAGCCGTCCATCACCTACATCCTACGCAACGGTCACTTCCCAATCGATCGACCGATCGATTGGGACTTCCTAAATCGATTGCCCGATCGATTCAAAACCTTTCTGTGCTCTCACATCCGCGTGAGAGCTTCTGCTGCCCAATCGATCGATCGATCGATTGACAACTCCCAATCAATCGCCTGATCGAATGGGAAAGCCTATGTGCTCGTGATTCCACATCTCAATCGATCGACCGATCGATTGGGCCTTCCCACAATCGCACCTTTATTCATCAGAGCACCTTTATTCATTTTCATCACTACACTTATAGATTTGTAATTGCAACCATTACAATCTAAAGTGCCCAATGAAATCAGATTTTTTTTTCCTCATATCTTGTATATGTATGATATCACATAATGTTCTAATTACACCATCAAATATTTTAATTCTAAGATTTCCTATTCCAACAAATGTGCAAGATGTGTCGTTACTTATCATAATAGAACTAGAAGTGTCAAACAAATCTTTGTTAAGTGGCATGTGATAGGATCATGCTGAATCCATAATCCAAGAATATGTCAATTTCTCTTAACCAGATAAAACTAAAAGCATATAACCATTGCCACTATCTTAATTTTCTTCTTCCACTAAATTTGCAGATTTTGATGAACCATCTTTATTCTCTATATTCATTTTTTTCTCTGGATAATCTCGCTTGATATGACCCTTTATCCTATACTTGTAACACATGATCTCCTTCTTTCTTGACTTAGATAGGGTTTTATCGTTACCTAAACCATACCGAGACTTAGTTCTTCCACGTTCCTGGTTACCTCTCACCATGAGTATTTCACCTTAAGAAATTTCATCACTAGCTTTCTTTCACTGATGAAATCCTAATAGAGCACTTGTAACCTCCTCCAACTTGAGAGTTTCTTTCCCCCATATCAGAGTTGTAACTAAATTCTCATACGTAGGAGATGATAATAGAGAATTCAACAACATACACCTTGTCTTCTTCTTCAATCTTTACATCAACCCATTTCAGATTGCTTATAATATGATTAAATACATTGATATGCTTACTTAAATCTGTGTCTTCTAACATCTTAAGCTTAAATAACTTCTACTTAGGATAAAACTTGTTTGTCAAAGATTTGCACATATACCAACTTTCTAATTTCTACCAAACTGTCATCCGTGATTACTCATCCATAACATTATACATCACATCATCAGTTAAACAAAGTCTGATTATTATCACTCCTTTGCTGGTAGTTCCTCCCAATCTGTCCTCTTTGTCTTTTATAGTTTCTTTTCGCCTAGAACCTTCACCATGCCTTGTTGCACTAATAGATATTTAATCCTCCTCTAACATAATCCAAAATTATCAGTTTTGTTGAACTTTGCTAGATCAAATTTGGTAGAAGAAATCTCAAATAGCATAACTTGTACTCTGATACCAGTTGTTGTGATCAAGGCAATAATTGTGAATTATCAGTTTCGTTGAACTTTGCTAGATCAAATTTGGCAGAAGAAATCTCAAATATCATAACTTGTACTCTGATATTAGTTGTTGTGATCAAGGCAACAATTGTGAAGAACTCGAAAAAGAAAAATGAGAGAAGAGAGAAGAAGAATGTAGAAATTTAACATGGTTCAGCAATGTGCCTACTCCACGGGAAGCAACGGTAAGAGTTTTCTCCACTGTGATTCACACCCCCAACTCAAATTCCCGAACGAAACACGGCCTGGTTATGCCAGAAGACACAACCATATTTTTGTGGACCACGACTTGTGACACAATGATATTGACTATATTGTCATGATACAGTATTAAACAATTTCCAAAACCCTTTATACTAATGTAGTAAGAGCATCCTCGATCTTCGGATAAGAATTTTTATGGGGTTTTGTATGAGATGCAATTATCAAAAGAGGCAAAGAACATAAGCTAGCTAACATACATCAAATAGGAAATCAAGAAACTGTGCTATGAGTGCCAACCAACTCATGCAATTGAAAAACAGCCAATCTTACCCAACCTAATCTATTGAATATAAGAATCAAACATGAACAGTAAAATTAAGATCACTAAAGTTCCAATCAATAGAAATTGAACTAAACACTCTTCCATTAATTAAATCTATTGAAGATGAAATTATAAATCAGTAATGGAGTGATCTCTTGCTCAGAATGATGCTTACAAGTCAAGATAGGACATCACCATCAGATTGAATTGGTTATGAAGAGGAAGAAATAGGAGAATATGGCTGACGGAGAAGTGTCTTCTAGCTTAGATGAAGAGGAGATGGTGACCCAGCCTATGGAAGCATAATTTCAAAAAGGAAGAGAAACCCTTGTCTCCTTCATAGCTTAGACAATCATCACAACTCAGACTAGCGATGATGGATGTGCCTACGATGAATGTAAGGAAAACATGTCACAGTGAAGATGGCTAGTGATGGCAATGAGGGAAACCCTCCCTTCCCTTGAGTGGAGAGTTCCGATGGTGATGGACTCCGGTGGAAGAAGTTGGCGATCTTGATCACTCTCTACCACTGTTCTATGCATGAGATCCTCTCATCAAAACATTGTAGCTTCCACTTTGAAACCCATCAGATCATTTCAGATCTGAATGGATGACTAGAATCACTATGGATCTGGATGAGTAGTGTGGATCACTCTAGATCTAGATCTATGGTTCTGATCTCTTCTCCTTTGAATTGGATGGTTTGGATCTTGATTGACAGCTTAGATCTCTCCAGATCTAGATGAATGGTCCAGATTGCTCTAGATTAGGTTTCCTCATTTAACCTTACCCTCAAGTTAAGTCTATTCAATGTGATTCGGGTCCGTGGGTTGCCTTAAGCTCCTACAAAAGCAAATTCACATGTTAGGTATAATGTCACTAATATAAGAGAATTTCATCAATAACTCCCAAAATGAATCCAACACATAAAATACATTATAAACGCAGTTTTAAACATACAAGAAGATTAAAAATACGAATATAAGTGCTAAAATCTAGTATCAAATTGTCGGTTATCACACACCCATGCAATGATGTTCCAGACACCGACACGACTTGGTCGTGCTTCCCATCACGATCCTATCAGGGATGAGCACAATCCAACAATTATAAAACAATACAACACAAAATTAAATACAAATGAAAGAAAAAATAACTTTACAATTGAAATTATATTTCGTTTACTCTTTTGTCACTTTGGATTGCCTCTTGATGATAGAAAATACGGTAGCACTTCATCTCCAAACTCTCAATAACCAACCTTTCAAATTGTTAGGACACTTGAGAGTTAGAGGGGGTGAATAGCTTCGATCGCTTCTATGAACTTGATTGGCAGTAGAAAACTTAAAGCAATGCTAACACCTCTTATTTTACTTGGTATCCACCTCCTTGAAGTGACTAATCCAAAGGTTCACTCCTCACTCTCATAGATGCACTATGAAAACCTCCTTCCTAGAGGCTGAGAAGCCTCATACAAACTCAAGCATGAGAATACAAAAACAAAACACGAGAATACAACAAAAATAAGGAAGTAAATATAAATACAATGAACACCTTGCTTTTGATCTCTTGTTGCTTAGAAATGTCACTTGTTGACTCGAAAATGCAATAATACTTCGCTCCAAAATCACCAAGAACTAGCAGCTCGAACACCTCGCAAAACCCCCTTTTTAATAATTTATCTCATGCTGAAAAACATCTCCCAATCGATTAAGCTTTCCCTAATCGATTACTGTGTCATCTGATCGTTCAAAACTTGCAGAACGACCCTTTCTCACCTATCTAATTGATTGGTGAGTCATACCAATTAATTTAACAACTTCTAATGATTGAGCCAATAGATTCCGAAGCTTCTATTCTAGCTCATGAATTGATTAGCCAATCGATTACCCTAATCGATTGGTATGCTGTATCTATTATCCTAATCGATTGATATGCTGAATTGATTAGCCAATCAATTCCAACACTTTTTGTGCTCTCGTGAAAACATTGTCTAATCAATTGATCCAATTGATTGACCTTAGGGTAATCAATTACCTAATTGATTCTGAGCCCTACTAAGTTTCAAAAAGACCTCCTAATTGGTTGTCCTAATCGATAGGGTCAATCGATTGCCTTAATCTATTGCCCAACACTAACACTCAGAATCAAAGTTTCCTTTATTCAATATTCAGTCAACCGTGATTCATTGGGACTTCCCATTGCCTACCATCCAATCAACCTTAACCTGCCATGACTTCTTCACCAAGTGTACGGTCTTTCTTAACTCGTTTGGACTTTCCTTTGCCAACTTCCTGTTGAACTTTCAATCACAAAGTATCCAGTCAACTTTTAACTCATTTAAACTTTTCCCTTACCTAGTCCTACTAGGACTTCCATTACCTAGTTCCCAACTACGTCTTTATTGCATAGCCCCGCTAGGACTTTCACTACCTATCTCCACTCACTAGGGCATTTTTGTTGCCTAACCTCCCGTTATGACTTCTCGTTGTCTAACCTCTAGTTAGGACTTCCCTAGACAAGTATCTGGTTCTCCCTTGACCTACTTAACTTCTCTCTTAGATATTGTCAAACATCAAAATACAAGCATGAACCAACTCGAGCTTAGTCAAATTGGTCATCCTCGACCTGAGGACAATTGCTTAACCTCCAGTTGGATTGCTTCTTGATGATAGAAAATAAAGCAGTACATCATCTCCAAACTCTCAAGAACCAACCCTTCAAATGACCTTGAAACCCTCTTTAATAGGGTTGTACTCGGGTTAATTTCCGTCAAGTAATCAATTTCTTACCTTCACTAATTGATTACCTTGTTGTAATATGACCATTGACACAACACAATGACTATTTTTACCTTAGCAATTGATTGCTAGGAGTCACCAATCTATTATCGATGAGCAGTCGAACTAGACAATTGATTTCATAGTGTTTTATTTGTTACTACAGTGTCAGCAATCGATTGTTGGAACCAACAATCAATTGTTGGAATAGGTAGCCTATAGCCTGCAATTTAACACTCTGGTTTAACCAAGCAGTTGAACTTGGAAGTTGAGTTGCAAGCGTTGTTTCTCACCTCAACCCCTGAATTCAGGGTTTAGGGTTAGCAATTGATTGCTACCTCTATTTTAGCCTTTTTAAGGCCAAACTCTCACCTCGTCTGGTATCTTATTGACCTTAATCTACTAGGATTTTTCATTGTCCAACATCTGATCAATCTTGACCTATCAAGACTCCGTCATTGCTTAGCATTTCGTCACTCTCTTGACCTGCCAGGACTTCATCCATGTTTCGAGTATCTAATTCTTCATGATCCACTTAAACTTTACGTCTTCCCAACTCTCTGTTGGACTTTCCTCACTGCTAAGTGTTTGATGAACCATTGACCCAATTAGACTGTTCTCATGATAACATCCCTGTTGAACTTCTAACCACCAAGTGTTTGGCCCGCTTTGACCCACTTGGACCCTTTCTTCTCATGCCAAGTGTCCAGTACTTCATGATCTACTTGGACTTTCCATCTCGTGTTAAGTGTCCCTAGTTGGAGTTTCCTCCTCGTGTCAAGTATACAGTCCTCCATAACCTACTTGGACTTTTCTTACCACATGCTAACTCCTTGTCGGTCCTCTGATCACTAGATGTTTGGTTAACCATAATCCACCTGAACTTCCTCTTGAAGAAGCCTCATACAAACTCAAGCATGAGAATACAAAAACAAAACATGAGAATACAATAAAAATAAGGAAGTAAATACAAATACAATGAACACCTTGCTTTTGATCTCTTGTTGCTCAAAAATGCCTCTTGTTAACTTGAAAATGCATTAACACTTCACTCCAAAATCACCAAGAACCAATGACTTGAACACCTCGCAAAACCACCTTTTTTAGGGTATATCTCGTGTTGAAAAACATCTCTGAATCGATTAAGCTTTCCCCTAATCGACTGCTATATCATCTGACCATTCATAACCTGCAAAACGACTTTTTTTCATCCATCTAATTGATTGATGAGTCATACCAATCGATTTGGCAGCTTCTAATCGGTTGAGCCAATCAATTATGAAGCTTCTATTCTTTCTCACGAATTGATTAGCCAATCGATTACCCTAATTGATTGACATGCTAAATGGATTACCATAATCGATTGGCATGCTGAATCGATTAGCCAATCAATTCTAGCACTTTCTATACTTTCACAAAATACTATCTAATCAATTGATCCAATCGATTGACCTTAGAGTAATTGATTACCTAATTGATTCCAAACCCTACTATGTTTCATAAAGACCTCCGAATTGATTGCCCTAATTGATAGGGTCAATCGATTGTCTTAATCGATTACCTAATCCTAACACTCAGAATCAGAGTTTAGGGTTCCTTTTCCTAATATTCAATCAACTGTGATTCATTAGGATGACCCATTGTCTAGCATCCAATCAACCTTAACCTGTCATGACTTCTTCACTAAGTGTACGGTCCTTCTTGACTCGCTTGGACTTTCCTTTGCCAACTTCCTATTGAACTTTCAATCACCAAATGCCCAATCAACCTTTAACCCACTTAAACTTTTCCCTTACATAGCCCTACTAGGACTTCCGTTGCCTAGTTCCCAACTAAGTCTTCATTGTATAGCCCGCTAGGACTTTAATTACCTAGCTTAACTCAGTAGAGCGTTTATGCTGCCTAACCTCCCGTTAGGACTTCTTAGTGTCTAACCTCCAATTAGGACTTCCCTAGACAAGTATCTGGTTCTCTCTTGACCTACTTGACTTCTCTCTCACATATTGTCAAACATTGAAATACAAGCTCGAGCCAACTCAAGCTTAATCAAATTAGTTATTCTCGACCCGAGGACAATTGCTTAACCTCCAGTTGGATTGCTTCTTGATAATAAAAAATAAAGCAGCACTTCATCTCCAAACTCTCAAGAACCGACCCTTCAAATGACCTTGAAACCCTCTTTAATAGGGTTGTATTCGGGTTAATTTCCGTCCAATAATCAATTTCTTACTTTCACTAATTGATTTCGTTGTTGTAATTTGACCGTTGACACCAACAGAATGGCTATTTTTACGTTAGCAATCGATTGCTAGGAGTCACCAATCTATTATCGATGAGTACTCAAACTGGCTAATTGATTTCATAATGTTTTATTTGTTACTACAGTGATAGTAATCAATTACTGGAACCAATAATCAATTGTTGGAATTGGTAGCCTACAGTTTAACCCGCTGGTTTAACCGAGCAGTTGAACTTGGCAGTTGAGTTGTAAGCCTTGTTTCTCACCTCAAACCTTGAATTCAGGGTTTAGGGTTAGCAATTGATTGCTACCTCTATTTTATTCTTTTTTTAAAGGCTAAACTCTCACCTCGTCTAGTATCTTATTGACCTTAATCTACTAGGACTTTTCGTTGTCCAACATCCGATCAATCTTGACCTATCAAGACTTCGTCATTGCTTAGCATCTGGTCACTCTCTTGACTTACCAGGACTTCATCCATGTGCCAAGTGTCTAATCCTTCATGATCCACTTAAACTTCACACCTTCCCAACTCTCTGTTGGACTTTCCTCACTGCTATGTGTTCGGTGAACCATTGATCCAATTAGACTTTTCTCATGATAACTTCCTTGTTGAACTTCTAACCACCAAGTGTTTTGTCCTTTCTAATCCACTTGGACTTTTTCTTCTCATGTCAAGTGTCTAGTACTTTATGATCTACTTGGACTTTCCATCTCGTGCTAAGTGTCCCTTGTTGGTTAGTCCTAGGAAAATCATACCGGTTCCACTGTACAAAAATTTTGTACAAGTGTCGAACCTTTCCTTAAATAACCTATTGTGTTCTTTAGAAGTTAAATTACGAATCGCAGACGGAACTTAACATCATTGATTCCAAATTTAACTTATCTATTCTTAATGGTTTAGATTTGAATCGCAAGCGGAACTTAACACTATTGATTCAAATCCACCTATGTTATTAATTCCATTAAATATTAATTTCCAAAATTGGCTTCCAGGACTGCATGGCGAGACACATGGCCTTCTTGGATATGGGAGCAACCACCACCGCCTAGACAAAGCCTTTTAAGGAAAGCTAATATTTAATTTCCTTAAATAACTCTAGGTTAACCAAAAAGAACAATTGAATCACAAATTCAAAAAATAAAACAAAAGAAGCACAAATTCGAAACAAATCCGAAAAAAAACTCTAGAATCATATGCCTCTTGTGTTTGGTATTTCCAAAAATAACTATACAAAGAAAACTAGTATGATGCGGAAAATAATTACTAGTTATACCTTTCTTTATAAGCAAATAACCTCTTGATCTTCTACCGTATTCCTCTTCTTATCCCGGACGTTGTGTGGGCAACGGTCTACCGAGATGAGAATCCACCTAAGCCACCTTCTTCTCCAATCAAGATTCGGCCACCACAATTCTCCAAGAGAAGTAGAGGTCCGGCCACCACCACCAACCTCCAAGGGATGCAAGAAACAAAACCTCCTTTCTCTCCTTCTTCTCCTAGCTAGAACCGGCCACCATCAAGAGCTCCAAGAGAGGATAAAACCGGCCACTAAAGAAGAAGAGAAGAGGAGAGGGAAAACCTCTAGGGTCGGCCACACCAAGGAGAAAAAGGGAGAAAGAAAAGAATAGAGTTAGCACCCATGAAGGCACCTCTACCCCCTCTTTTATAATCCTTGGTCTTGGCAAATAAGGAAAATTTAAATAAAAGCTTCCTTATTACTTTGCCATGAAAAGGAAAATTTAATTAATTAAAATTAAAATCCTTTTCACAATTGTAATGGCCGACCACTTTAATCCCAAAAACAAGGAGAGTTTTAAATAACACAAGAATTAAAACTTCCTAATTTATTTCCGAAAATTTATAAAAAATTTCTCTAATAATTTTTCCCTTCATGGTGGATTATAAAAAGGAATTTTTATAAATTAAAATCTTTCTTTTAAACATGTGGATAATTTTCAAAAAGGAAAGTTATCTCTAAAAATTAAAATCTCCTTTCAATCTACAAATAAGGAAAGATATCAAATCTTTTCTTAATCTTTTGTAGATACTTATAAAAGAAATATTTAATTTTTAAACTCTCTTGTAAATCATGAACATAGTTAAAAAAGGAAAGTTTTCTTAAAATTAAAATCCACCATTCAATCTACAAATAAGGAAAGATTTCAAATCTTTTCTTAATCTTTTGTAGAAAGCTATAAAAGGAAAGATTTAAATTTCAAACTCTCTTTTAAAACCATGATATCCACATAAGAAATAATTTTAATAAAAATTCCTTTTTATTTTCTAGTGGCCAGCCACCTAAGCTTGGGACCCAAGCTTTGGCCGGCCACCTAAATTTAGCTTCACCATTAGCTTTGGTCGGCCCTAGCTTGGTCGGCCACCTTAAGGTGGGTAGGTGGGTATAGGTGGGTATAAATCTCTATATACAAGAGGCTACGATAGGGACCGAGAGGAGAAATTGGTTTTGGTCTCCCGATGAAATTAAGCTTCCCGTATTCGTCCCGAACACACAACTTAACTTCATCAATAATAATTCATACCACTAAAGAATTATTATTGAACTACCACACCAATCCCAAATTACATTTTGGGCTCCTTCTTATTATGAGTATGTTAATCTCCCTGTGTTTAAGATGTCAAATGTCCACTAATTAAATGAGTTACTGACAACTCACTTAATTAATATCTTAGTTCCAAGAGTAGT
Source organism: Zingiber officinale (assembly GCF_018446385.1). NCBI lineage: Eukaryota > Viridiplantae > Streptophyta > Magnoliopsida > Zingiberales > Zingiberaceae > Zingiber > Zingiber officinale. Next base: position 107,969,095 of record NC_056002.1, read on the forward strand.
ATCACTCAACCTTATCGTCATGTCGGACTAAGTCCACCTGCAGGGTTTAACATGACAATCCTTATGAGCTCCTCTTGGGGACATTATCAACCTAGATCACTAGGACACAGTTTCCTTCTATAATCAACAACACACACTATAAGTGATATCATTTCCCAATTTATCGGGCTTATTGATTTATCGAACTAAATCTCACCCATTGATAAATTAAAGAAATAAATATCAAATATATGTGCTTGTTATTACATTAGGATTAAGAGCATACACTTCCATAATAACTAAGGTCTTTATTCCTTTATAAAGTTAGTATAAAAAGAAACGACCTCTAATGGTCCTACTCAATACACTCTAAGTGTACTAGTGTAATTATATAATTAAGATAAACTAATACCTAATTACACTACGACATTCCAATGGTTTGTTCCTTTCCATCTTGGTCGTGAGCTACTGTTTATAATTTATAAAGAACCGATAACACGATCTTCTGTGTGTGACACCACATACTATGTTATCTACAATATAAATTAATTGAACATCTACATTTGGTATATATAAATGTAGACACTTGACCAATGTGATTCTTATAAATGTTTATACAAAAGCTAGGCTTTTAGTATACACTCCAACATCCCTACTTAGACTTTTCTCCTCGTGTCAAATATATAGTCCTCAAAAACCTACTTGGACTTTTCTTACCTCATGCTAACACCTCGTGGGTCCTCCGATCACCAGATGCTCGGTCAACCATAACCCACCTAAACTTCCTCTTGAAGAAGCCTCATACAAACTCAAGTATGAGAATACAAAAACAAAACACGAGAATATAACAAAATTAAGGAAGTAAATACAAAGACAAAGAACACTTTGCTTTTGATCTCTTGTTGCTCAAAAATGACTCTTGTTGACTTGAAAATGCAATAACACTTCGCTCCAAAATCACCAAGAACCGATGGCTCGAACACCTCGCAAAACCCTTTTTTAGGGTTTATCTCATGCTGAAAAACATCTCCTAATTGATTAAGTTTTCCCCTAATCAATTGCTATGTCATCTGCCCATTCAAAATCTGCAGAACGACTTTTTTCACCCATCTAATCAATTGGTGAGTCATACCAATTGATTTGGCGGCTTCTAATCGATTGAGTCAATCGATTTCGAAGCTTCTATTCTTGCTCACGAATTGATTAGCCAATCAATTACCCTAATCTATTGGCATGCTGAATCGATGACCCTAATCAATTGACATGCTGAATCGATTAGCCAATTAATTACCCTAATCGATTGGCATGCTGAATTGATTACCCTAATTGATTGACATGCTGAATCAATTAGCCAATCGATTACCCTAATTGATTGGCATGCTGAATCAATTAGTCAATCAATTCCAGCATTTTCTGTGCTCTTGCGAAAATATTGTCTAATCAATTGATCCAATAAATTAGCCTTAGGGTAATCGATTACCTAATTGATTCTAAACCCTACTATGTCTCATAAAGACCTCCCAATTGATTGCCCTAGCTAATCGATAGGGCAATCGATTGCCCAACCCTAAAACTCAGAATCAGAGTTTAGGGTTCCTTTGCCCAATATTTAATTAACCGTGATTCATTGGGACCTCCCATTGCCTAGCATCCAATCAACCTTAACCTGCCACGACTTTCTTCACCAAGTGTACGGTCCTTCTTAAACCGCTTAGACTTTTCTTTGCCAACTTCCCGTTGAACTTTCAATCACCAAGTGCCCAGTCAACCTTTAACCCACTTAAACTTTTCCCTTACCTAGCCCTGTAAAGACTTCCATTGCTTAGTTCCCAACTAGGTCTTCATTGCATAGCCCCGCTAGGACTTCCACTACCCAACTTCATTCACTAGGATATTTTTGTTGCCTAACCTCCCATTAGGACTTCTTGTTGTCTAATCTCCAGTTAGGACTTTCTTGAACATGCATATGGTTCTCCCTTGACCTACTTGACCTTTCTCTCATATATTGTCAAATGTCGAAATATAAGCTTGAGCCAACTCGAGCTTAGTCAAATTGGTCATCCTCAACTCAAGGATGATTGCTTAACCTCCAGTTGGATTGCTTCTTAATGATAGAAAATAAAGTAGCACTTCTCCTCCAAACTCTCAAGAATCAACCCTTCGAATGACCTTGAACCCTCTATAATAGGGTTGTATTCGGGTTAATTTCCATCGAGTAATCAATTTCTTACCTTCACTAATTGATTGCCTTGCTGTAATTTGGCTATTGACATCAACAGAATGACTATTTTTATCTTAGCAATCGATTGCTAGGAGTCACCAATCTATTATCGATGAGTAATCGAACTGGCCAATCAATTTTATAGTGTTTTATTTGTTACTACAGTGTTAGCAATCGATTGTTGGAACCAACAATCAATTGTTAGAATTGATAGCCTGCAGTTTAACCGGCTGGTTAAACTGAGCAGTTGAACTTGGAAGTTGAGTTGCAAACCTTGTTTCTCACCTCAAACCCTATTAGGGTTAGCAATTGATTGATACCTCTATTTTAGCCTTTTTAAGGCTAAACTCTCACCTCATTTGGTATCTTATTGACCTTAATCTACTAGGACTTTTTGTTGTCCAACATCCGATTAATCTTGACCTATCAAGACTTCATCATTGCTTAGCATCTGGTCACTCTCTTGACCTGTCAGGACTTCATCCATGTGCCAAGTGTCTAATTCTTCATGATCCACTTAGACTTCACGTCTTCCCAACTCTTTGTTAGGCTTTCCTCACTGCTAAGTGTTCGGTGAACCATTGACCCAATCAGACTTTTCTCATGATAACTTCCCTGTTGAACTTCTAACCACCAAGTGTTTGGTCCTCTCTGCCCCACTTGGACTTTTTCTTCTCATGCCAAGTGTCTAGTACTTCATGATCTACTTGGACTTTCCATCTCGTGCTAAGTATCACTACTTGGACTTTTCTCCTTGTGTCAAGTATACAGTCCTCCATAACGTACTTGGACTTTTCTTACCTCATGCTAACACCTCGTGGGTCCTCCGATCACCAGATGTCCGGTCAACCATAACCCACCTGAACTTTCTCTTGCATGTCAAGTGTTCGATCAACCATAACTCACTTAAACTTCTCCATCGTTAAGTATCCGGACAATCTTGACATATTTAACTCTTCTTCACCATCAACTATCTAATCAATTTTGACCTATTTAAGTCTTCTTCACTATCAAATATCCAGTTAACCATAATATCACTATAAGAAAATAAAGATTCATAGATGAAAAAAATATGTAGCTTAAAGTCATTTTTTCATCTTTAAAAAAAATTAAGACATAATATTCTATCTACAAATCTATTAATGAAAACACCGTAATTAATTTTGAAATGAAAATATTTCATCTCTAATTTCAATAACAAATTAGAAAGTCATTTATAAATTTATTTTAATTTGATCAAATAAAATTAATTTTAAATATAAATTTCTTTAATTTTATTATCATATTATCCATCTCAAATAACATATCAAATATAATTTTAATATATTGATAATTCTATTTATAAATCCATCTCTAAATTTATCACTAAATTTACATTATATTCTATTTTCTCATCTACAGATTATTCTATAAGAAATAATAACACGTTTCAAATAAATTAAAACATCAAAAGCAACTAATTTTTCAATTCCAAAAAAAAAAAGATATCATACAATTAACATTAATATAAATAAATATTCTTCTTTTCATATTTTACGTCATTTATCACAACTCAATCAAATCCCCTCCCATATCTTAAGATTGTCATCATCCATCTTCCCCTCTTTGAGATCTGAACCATTATCATTTCCACTATCATTGACATTCTGCATTAATATCAAAAAGATATAATTAATATATTTAATAAAGAGATAATGCATGAAAGATTTTATTAACAAAGAAATGAATTTCATGGAAAAAGATATTTAAATGAACACTGTAAAAAATATGATACCGTCACGCATATTTGAAAGGGAATTTAGCATAAACTTAAATTAGTAAGTACATGAGCAGAGGTCCGTAAAGTTGATGAAATCTCCTCAAGTTTTGATCCTCTGATTACTACAATCGATTACTACAATCATTATCTCATGTACTTACCAACTGAGCTAGCCCTAGGACCAAAATTGAACACTATACAAATTCTATAATGAAGTGTACTCATAGAAAAATTTATTGGCCAAATGAATGATACATCAAGTAGAGTTAACTGGATATCTAAAACAAAAAGACGACGACATAATACACTACAGCAAGTCACTCTTTAAGTAAAAAGTTGTTGCAGCCGGAAATGCAACAAATTTCGGTTTCCAAGCCTGAAACAAGTTTAGAGACAAATTGCATCATCTCAGTTGACATGACACCAACACTAATGATGAAAAGACTATAATTTACACTGGTATTTTCAAGGAACACTTGTTTAAATTTAAGTTCTTGCATCCCTCCATCTCAGACAGGCACACATAAAAAAGCAACGAAGCATTAACTTTTCCCCCAACCAGTAAACACATTGGATAAACAAAAATATCAGTGTGTGATTATAGTCCAACCTCCCACCAAACACATTTACACATTAATTTACGATAATATAAAGTAAAACTAGAATTCTCACCTTATTTCCTTCAAACAGAAGGAATCTTAATCTATCCCTTCAAATATCACTTTAGCAACATGAGGGACCCTTAATGAAATCACATTAATGAATCGCTTAACCCCCATTAATTATGTTTCTTGTGCTTTATAGCATACAATTCAAAGTTCCAGGATACCAAATTAAGCTTCTTTTTTTCCTTCTAGGTGATATATTACCAAAAGCAATGAACAAGATGAAGTCTGCTTTGTTATAGAAGCTACACAACTTGAACAAAAGAAGACAATAAACCTAAATTGTCCCTTAAAGGGAGAAATTGGAAGGAAGTATATTTCAATTGTCATTGTAAAAATAATGGACGTGAAGTAGCCGATATCAGAAGCAAACCAATAAGTGACTCATCAGCATATTACTTCTTTCCTACCTCTTTTCCTTGTAAAAAATCATCAATTACAAGGCAAAATAGAAGCCAGGGAATAAAAGGTTAGCTTAGATACTAATGGTTACTAGAAGATCATAAGCAACAATAAATCATTATAGGTCAGCTTGCAATTACAAATAACAAAGAAAATCATAGTTTAAAAAGCAAGCCAAAAGAGGTTGGGTGATACATATAATTTCAAAAAGACCACAACAGATCAGCTAATCTATAAGAATCTAAGCCATGCTGTCAAAGCAATTTAGGCCAAAGGTGAAGCTAGCCTCGAGGTATTAAGTTTGTTGCTGAACGAATGACCAACAAATCATCATATACTTTGAAGTTAGTGAAGAGCGAACCCAAGTCAAGTGTTTTTTTTAATAAGGAAATTAAGGCAAGAGACATTTTACTCGAGTCATATGAGGATAGTTATTGAAAAAATGACCCTAATGTCATAGCAAGAAAGAAAAAAAAGGTAGAATAAGTACTCAGAAGCATAAGAAACCAAACCTTATGAGGCAGGATTATGCATAATCAGGGCAAGTAAGAGAGAGTGAATTATGGTTGGTGCCCCCTCGATTCACGTTTAGTAACACATATAAATTCAAATTGCAAGGATCCATACCTGAAAGAGGAAGTACTGACAATGGTCATTGGAAAGTCCCTGCGATGATTTGATAATCTGATGCAGATCAGTGTCCATAAGTTCATAAACAAGGTACACAACTACACATCCCTAAATGTTTTTCTGTGAAGCGGCATCATAATATCCTTCATAGAGATGACTTTCTCATGTCCAAGGTTACGAAGAAGCTTCAGTTCACGCGGAGTTCTAAGCGCATCCACACGGTTATCAAAAACAATATGTATTTTCTGGATCGCAACTTTCTCATTTGACGGTTCGATTGGAAGAGCGTAGGGTTCCATTGGAAGAGGGCTGCCGAGAGGCGAGAGGGGAGATATGTTGCTTCATCGTCAAATCCGGCTGATCTCGGTGGTGGTGGTGAGGCATGAGAAGGGAGGCACGGGCAGAGCAAAGGCGGCGGTGGTTTGGGTAGGTAGGAACTGGAAAAGGAAGCAGGGGAAAAAAGGGTAAAATAAAAACTAGTTAATTATAGGGTAAAATCCTTTTATCCTCTATCCGGTAATATTTTATTCTCTATATTAAAAAAAATAATATTTAATCCTTCCTTTCATAAAAATTAAATATGAGAAATCTTATAAAAAATAATTATGTCTTTATTTTTTTAATCACTTTTAGATAATAATATGAAAAAAAAAAAAAGAAGGAAACTAACTAAAAGTGATAACCAACAAATACTCATTTCATCATCTTCACCAAATTAAAAAAAATAATTAGAATTCTAAATTGATGAATCAAAATTAAATGAAGATGGAACAAAATTTATCGTTAAAAAATTTCTCCTCCTTGTTAAATGTGGCATATAACGAAGTAAGAGTGATTTTGATTAATCAATCTATAATTTTAACTTTTTTTTTATTTGGTGAAGGTAGTGAAACAAGTTTTTGGCTAGTTATCCCTTTGAGAGTTTTACTTTTTTTTGTTGTTGTTTATGCATGTATATGTATGGATTTTATGAAGATTTTTATAAAAAAAAAATGATTAATCAGGCTTGGTAACGTCGAGCCTAGAGTGATCGGTTTGGCCCCATGGAAGTTTCCCACCGGCCACCAAGATAAATCGGGAAGCGTTCGCAGCGGGCAGCCCAAGAGTCTAACATCATTTAGTTGTGTGCCCCATTTGGAGGAAAAATTCTTACAAATTCGTCATAGCTGAGGCTCAAATCGCGGGTACTTGGGTGACAACCTGAATGTCCTACCGTTGCATCATAGCCATGGGGTTGTGAGAGTTTTTACCAAGGATATAGATATAATGATTAATTCATTATATTTTTTTTTTCTTTCTTGGGGTTATTATCAAAAAAAAATAATAATTAAAAAAAAAGAAAAAAAATACAATTATTGTTTATTTATTATCTATCACATTTGATGATGAAAAGGGTATTTTTAATATCTTTTAGAGTTGTTGTCTTTCAATTATTTAAGTAGATGTATCTATAAATTATATGAGGGATTTTATCGAATGATATAAAGGTCAATTTAATATAGTTTTTTTTTCTTTTGAGGTTATTATTAAAAAATTAAAAAAAAATGTACAATTATCCTTTATTCCTTGTCTTCCCCGTTTGATGATGAGGAGGAGAATTTAGAATTCCTACTCTTTTTTAGTTTGGTGAAGGTAGTTGAATAAGTTTTTTTTTTTTTTTTTTTTTTTTTGCTGATTCTCTCTTTTAAAGTTACTATTTTTCGTCTAATCTAATTAATCAAGTTGGGCTTGAGCAATATTGGATCCCCAACGATTCTACTACCTTGATAGACCTTATCTAGGCTATAATCCAGGGGAAGCCAATAGAAAGACCATTTTCATTAGATAAACCTGATTGATGCTTGATTTACTTTTTTTTTATTCATGCTTAGATTATGATAGATAAGGACTTAGGCTTAATCAATACTTGACTAGTTAGACCAAGGATTTTCAGAAAAATAAATAAATATTTAATTCTTTAAAAAGGCTTTGTCTAGAAGTATTTGTTGCTCTAATATCAAAGAAGTCCTAGGCCTCACCGCAGCCTGAAAGCTAATTATTAAACCTTAGTCTAACTCAAATATAAATCAATCCAAAATCTAAATTGAAGATAAAATTTAACCATCTCACAAAACATATAAAGTTCCCTGATTGACAATGTAGAAAAAAGGTGAGATAGATTTAGGTCTAAAATTATTTAATTAAAACTTAAACCTAACTTAATCAACACAAATATAATTTAAATTAATCAAACTTAACCTAAACTTAACAAAACTTAAATTAAATCTTAATTAATTTTTAAATTTCAAACTCTTAATTATTTTAAATGGTAATTAAGTTTCAAATCTTAATAAGTTTTCAAAGTTTCAAATCTAAATTAATTTTCAAATTTCAAACTCTTAATTATTTTCAAATGGTAATTAATTCGAATCTTATTTAATTTTTAAATTTCAAAAATCTTAATTATTTATAAATATTAATTAATTTTTAAATCATAATTAATCTTAATTTTAATTAATTTCAAAATATGATTTAGACTTAAATACCTTTCAAATTTTGTTTTCAAGACTCAAACATAAGTTCAATCTTAACTATTTTCAATAAGTCAGACTTAAATATTCAAACTTAATTTTTTAAAACTTAAATATTTTCAAATTTTAAACTTAAATATCTTTTAAAATTTAAATTTAAATATTTTTTCAGAGATAATATTCTCAAACTTAAAATTAACTTCAAAATTAACTTAACTCCATCTCACACAAATTCATAAGTTGAACATGTTTGATAACCTCGACTGAGTGAAATAGAAAATCAGGAAAACAAATGATTATTTTAAATAGACTTGTTATTTTCCATGCTTGGATTCTAGGGTCCCTCAAACTTAAACAATTTTACTTATTTTTTTTAAGGCATTAATCAAGGGAGAGAGAAAAAGGAGGTTAAAATATTTTCAATATTTGCAAAAGCTAAGTATTTTTTAAAATTTCAAATTTTTAAAGGTTATGTTCCATAAAAACATAAGTTTTTTTTTAATTAAATATTTTCAAAAGTTAAGTTTTTTAGAGGAAGGTTTATAAGATAAGGTCTTTTAAAATCAATTATTTCTTCAGAATTTAAAAAAAAAATCTTTTTTGAAACTAAGTATTTAGCTAAGTTTTTTTTTTGAAAATTCTTTTAAACATATGTATTACAAGGATTTTTTTTTTTAAACTAAATATTATTTTGTAAAAAAAAAATTAAAGCTAAAGTTTTTTTAAATTCTTTTTAAGCACTTGGCTAAATGTTTAGAAAAGAATTTTTTTTTTTAAAAGCTAAGTATTTTTTTAAGAAAAAATAAATAAAGCTAAGTATTTAGCTAAAAAAATTTTAATTTCATTTTAAATACTTGGCTAAATGTTTAGTAAAGAATTTTTTTAAAAAAAACCTAAGTTTTTTTTAAAAGAAAGTTAAAGTGATGGTTTCAGGGGAGCTTAAAATTAAAAAGATTAAAAGTTAATTTTTTTATACTATTTTTTTCAAGTTAAATAATTTTTCTCTCTACTTAGTATTCCTTTTGATTTATGCTAAAGGGGGAGAGAAAGGTTAAAACTTAAAAGTCAAGTCCAACATAACTTAATAAAAAGTTTTTTTTTCAAACGATTGAGGGGGAGCATAAGAGGGAGAATTCTTTCTTTGTTAAAATTATCAAATTACTTTACTTATACTCAAATTCCTTATGTTACACTATTCTTTTATTATGTTTTACTTAACTTTGAATTATGTTGTCATAATCAAAAAAGGAGAGATTGTTGGTGCAGAAAATACTAGATGATCGAATCTGAGTTTTGATTATAGTAAAAGATTTGAAGTTAAGCTATCTTGTGATCTAACAAGTTGAACTGAGTGTGTAGGAAAGTCCTAAGTGATCTTAAGCAAAGGAAAATCCTAGTTGAGGTTAGACAGGTGAAGTCCTAGTTGTGGTTAGATAACGAAGTCCTAGTCCAAGGGACGGGGCAAAGTCTTGACAGGTCGAGGGCTTTAGGCGAAATCCTAGAGTCGAGGACTCTAGATGGAAATTCTGGGGGTCGCGGATACCATGTGAAAGACAGGATGGGTCGTGGATCGAACGTGTAGCATAAAGTCTTGAAGTCTCGGACGCTAAGCAAAAGTCCAGACGGTCTGGAGGACCGGTCTAGCAAAAGTTAATTTCTCCTTAGAGGAGTAGGTGAGGATGTGTTCCCCGAAGAGGGAACAGTAAACATCGGTCTGACCTAGAGTTTCAGCGAAACTAAAAGTCAAAACTGGACAGTCCGAATGCTGTCAAAATCATACCTTATTTATATTGTTTTGCCTAGACTAACTTTAGTTTGCAAAAAGAAAGTTGCCGGAGAAATCTAGTCCGCCCGCCCGGAGCTACTCCAGGCGACCGGGATGCCTTCGTCAACAAGCAGGGTGCCTAGCCAAGCTTCCTCGTAGTCCGAGCGCCCGGAGTTGCTCCAGGCGCTCGAACGGCCGAAAATCGATCTTCGTAGCGAGCTGGAGCGCGATGATTGGTGGATCTACGCCACGATCTGGGCGCTCGGGGGTGGTCAGGGTGCCCGGGGATAGTCCGGGCACTCAAGGGTGGTCCGGGCACCCAGAGATGGATAATTTCTGTCAGATCAAGTTTCGACGAGAGCACGCCACGTCAGCCCTGTGGGGGCGCCCGGAGAGGTTTCAAGCACCCATAGTGGGCTATAAAAAGAGGATTCCACTAGCACCTAAAGGACAACATTCCAAGCATCTTCCGCTCTTGCGCGTTGCTCAGAAAATGTTTCAAAGACACAACTGAAGACTCGCAACTTCATATCTTTACAAGTTGTCGGTATAGTTTTATTTAAAGTTTTATCATTGTAGTTCTTATACATAATATTTGTAACCTTTCTTTGAACTACTAGTGGATTGTCCATCGAAAGCACTCTCACTTGTGAACCTTGGAGTAAGAGTCATCATAGGCTCTGAACCAAGTAAATCATAGTGTTAGCGATTGCTTATTTTTCTTTCTGCCTGTATTCCACTGCACGTTTTAATCTGATTGATTTTAAACGAATGTGAAAGCCACGAGCGCTATCCCCCTCACCCCTTCTAGCTCAACAATCTTATAACTTCATTCAATTGGAGGCACCCTAGATCAATGGAGGTGTCATAAATTACTATGTCAGTAAATGGTTATTTTGACCAGTACACTATAAATAGTGTCTTAGAGCTAGGAGTTTAGACACAATTGTTCTTTCAATTATGTAATCTTTTCTTTGAGCTTCCAATTACTGTAAGGGGTTTTTCTGCCTTTGATGTTATCGAAGGAGTTTGTTAGTGAGGTTTTCATAGTCTTAGATTAACAACTATCTAGATTGTAACCGAGAAAAAATTCTGAGTCCCCTACTTTATTTTATGCATTTCTTTTTTTTTTACATTTAATTTGTGTGCCCTTACTTGGCTAGAAGCAAGAGAATGTTCCAATTTTTATTGAAGGCTATTCACCTCCCTCTAACCAGTCCATCTGATCCAATAAGAACTTCCTATTACCTAATATTCAGTTAGGATTTTTCGTTGTCTAACCTCCAGTTAGGATTTTTCAAATCAAATATCTGATGCTCTCTTAACCTACTTGATTTTTCTCTCACACATTGTCAAACATTGAAATTCAAGTTCGGATCAACCCATACTTAGTTAAACTGGTCAACCTTAATCTAAGGACGATTACACCAATATTACTATCCCCATGGGATATCTAGTTGATAAAAAATGACAGACTTAATTTATTATAATGGGATAAAAAATTAATTTTTAATGATGATATATTATTGAAAAAAAAAATCTTTCTACTTTTTAATCATTTGATAATAAATTATAAATTGACTCTACCATTTATCCTGACTATATATATATCTCGTACACTGCTGCTCATGGACAATATAATTGACAGTATTTACTGGTTTAAAAAACATCTATATCAAATGTCAGTGTTCACAGGACAAGATCATGTCGGAGTAGGTTTTGATTGAAACTTCACAAGTCTATAATGATCATTTTGGGTTGATTTATGAATTATTGAATGCCTATTTAATTATTGTTTAAGAGTACTGAATAAGACCAAGGTGCATGCATTTGCCAGGTTGAATTTGAGTTTGATTAATCGTGTCGAGTGACATGACTCTTTTATGCTTCGAACTAACTCAAATTCCTATCCTTATGGCCACGCCGTGATCGGGGCTCCTCACCAACAAAATTCCAGTCTATTTAATCGTCACCATGTCAAAATTTTATAATGGGAAAACGTATACTGGACCAACACGACGTGATTAGTTAACAAATAGAATAGTAAATAGATTACCTGACTCAACTATATATAAAAGGGTGTTATCCTACACATCATTTTCATAGATGATCATGGAAGACTCTCACTGAGTCCGAGCACCCGAAATCCTTCCGTATACCTTGAGTGGTCAAAATCTATTTGGAGCACCCGGACTCAATGAGAGTCGCCCAACATTCACCTAGGACTATGTAAAAAAATCATTCAGCTAGCTAAATTATTTAAAAGGTTATAGGTCTTATTCTTAACCACATTGCTACATAATCCTTCTCAATATAGAAATATTTGAATGCTCTGATTTATTTTAATTGATGTTGGTACAATTGGTCTTAGGTTAAAATTAACTAAGTTGACTAAATCTGATTGATTAAGCTTGAGTTGTTGATGAGAGTATGTAGAAGGAAAGTTTGTTGAGGAGAAAGATTGTTTACACAATCGATCTCGGAGTAAGTTCACTTGAAAGCGGATTATTGAGTAAAGAGCCAAGTAAATTAAGATTGATTGGATACTTAACAATGAAGAAATCCAAGCATTTGAAATTAAGTCTAACAGAAAGTTGATAGAAAGTTGATAAGAATGAAATATATATTAGTCATGATTAATAGGGCACTTGATAGTATGAAATCCAATATGGAGTTGACATATCAAGATTTATTACATGTCAAGTAATGGTAAAATCCTGACAAATCATATATTAGGCAAAGTAAGTTTTGACAAATCAAGGATGATCCGATTCTAGATAAAGGGAGATTTGATAGATCCGATCGGATGCTGAATAAATATAATTTTGATAGATTGAAGTCAATCAAATATTAGACAAGGATGAAATCTTAGTAAGTCGGAGTTAACCTATATTAATCAGAGAAAGTTCTAGAGACACAAGGGTCCTTGGTATAAGTCAATTCTATGTGAATAGTAATTTTAGTATTGTGAACAATATTCCGATTGAGCGTGAATAATATTTCTGCTATAGTATGTCTATTACAATAATAGCTGACTGATGATATTGTAGTAATAAATAGAAAGTTTGGAATTTTATTGTTACACTGAACTAATTTGAGATTAATCAATTGATGAAAAGTAATAATCCATTATTGATACAATTGCAGTGAATAGAAAGTTTCTGAGAAGTTGGGAACTCGATTAATTTGGAATTAGTTGATTGATGAACAATAACTATTGATTATTAACATTATTATAGTTAACAAAAGGTTTATGATTTAATTATGGCATTCAATTAATCGATTAATGAACAATAACAATTGACTATTAATGAAATCAGAGTTGATAAGAGCCTTTCTATAAATATAACAATCGATTTCCATAGATTAATCCTCTGATAGCGATGAACAATAAAATAATAGGTGAAAATAAACTTAAAAGCCATAAAGGGAAGGTTTTATGGAGGTCGTCACCGTCGATCCTCGACAGTTTTGAAGAAAGTGTTACATTTTCAGAGTTCATGAGTTAATCGAAGAGCCACAAATAGCGATCAAAGCAAGGTTGAATTGTTTTTATTCAAATTTTTTTATACCATTTGTATATTTGTCTTTGTTTTGTATTTATTTGTAAAGAACTGATTATAAGAGATTTTTCCGTTTCCATAAAATATCTCTGGAAACATCTGATAAAGAAAAAGTTAGTGGAGTAACATCAGGACTAAGCCGTTGAATAGGAATTGAGAGTTTTAAAATTTTCATGTCTCTTGTGTTTAGTTTTTTAATTTTTTACATTTATTTTCATGATTCTATTTAACAGAAAAGATTTAGTTATTAATAATAATAATAATAATAATAATAATGTATTTCTATTGCATACTAATTAATTATAGACAGAGTATAAAAAATGATGAAGTGAAGCGAAGCGAAGCATATAGTTGTTTATCTTCGCCTATATGTTTGGATACCGAGAGTCTTTTCCAGGTAGTCAGATTCTAAAAGTAAATCGAAAGATTCGAGAGGGGCTTCAGACATTCGTACATATGAAGGTCATCTAAAAATATACACCAAAATATACACCGCATGGGTGTACAGAGCATGATAACAAAGTCAGTTCAGATGATGCACTCGGGTTTATTTCAGATTATGAGCAATAGTTGTCGGCTTGACGTGGTCCTCCCGGGTTAATTTTTTTTCCTCATATTTTTTATTTTTTTCACTATAAATTTAAGATTTTAACTTATTAGACGCGGTCGGCCCGGGATAATATATATATTATTTATGGATATAATATTTAGACTTTTATTTTGAATTTAAGTGTTAGATTACTGGAACGACGTAGTCGTCGTATTTTTTATCCCGGCCATGGGATCTCATTAACACCTGTGTTTTTTTAATACTATAATCTAAGTAAAATCTTAAATGGGATATCCGTTAAAAAACAAAAGGCTGAGGGGCCGTCCCAATCTGGCCACGCGTCCGGCCCCACCCCACGTGACACTGCCCTCCGACGTGACCGTTGACTTGCTTTGCCACGCATACTCGCCGAGCGGACCCATCGGCAGGTCAAATCGCAATGATGGGCGCCAGGTTGGGTCGTTGGGTGGGCACGGTCCCACACGTGCTTCCCACGTGGACCTCTCCCTCCTCAATTATTAGGCTCTCGACCCCAGTCCTCACCCTTCGCTATTTAATTAATTATTGTCGCCACCACGACCACTGTTCAGGACTCGAACCTGAATCAGATCTAATTTTTTATATTATTATTTTTCTTTTTCTTTTTTTCATTTTTTAAAATGGAACTCTCGCAGGATTACAACCTGCCTCTTCTTATCGGCCGTCGATTGCGGGGAGAAAACTTGCGTGTGACGTCCGATCGACAATCCTCTTTAATTGTCCCTCTTTTCTCTCGTACCCATCAATCAGTCCAATTCACCTTGCAGAGGAGAAGTGAAACCCAAGAAATCGAAAGCAACACAGAATCAACGCCAAAAGTGATATAATATAATCGATACTATTCACACAACAAAAAAAAGGAAGGAAAAAAAAAGGGGACTCTAGTCTTTGATCCATACTTTTCTTTTATATTTATAATTCATCTCGTTCAGTAATCATGCCAACAGACGAGCATGGTGACGCAGCGGCGCATGATGTAGAAACGAGCACGCTGCTCCTTTACCAGGCTCGTCACCCGGCTCGCGAACGAGTTCGACGTCGTCGGCGCGGAACCGGCCGCCGGCCGCCTTCCCTCCAGCGACTTGCCCCAAAACGGGCCGCCGGGCTCCGCCGCCCGCGGCCGGCAGCTCCTGCTCCCCTTCTTCGACGACGACAACTTCCAGTACTTCTCCTCCATCAACATCTCCATGGCATGCACACGACGATCCGCCGCCAGTAAGGAAAGTGAATGGGAGAGAGTGAAGTGAAGGGGGCGCGGACTTTATAGCGGGCGGGGGGGAGAGGAGGGGGAGTGAAAGGGATGGAGGGAGGGCCTGGTAGTGCATAATGGGTAACACCTGGGGTCACACTGCAATTAAACTTCACTGTTTGCATTCGGATTCATAATTAGATAGCGTGAATTAAAAGAGATTAATTCAGCCAAGCAATTATCCAATAATTCATGGTCGCTGTGCACAACTGCATGTAGTTTTCATCTTACGACAAAGCCAGCGGCAAAATATGAACAAAGAAGAAGAAAGAAAATAACAAATGAGGACAAGATCCATCAGCATCTTCCTAGGTAATTAAGAACAGTACAGGCGAACTCTTTATTCTCTTCTTCTTCCTTCATGCACAAAATCCAGGCATATACACGTATATCCATCCTCCGTCTCCACTGTCGGAAAGCATCATCTCACACACGTTAGACAAGAAAATCTCCACGTCACAAATTTTCCATTGAAAATGTCAAATAATATTGTTAATAAGATAATCAGAACATCTCTATCGACTCGGGATGATCCTTATCGCCTTTAAACTTTTCTCCATGGAAGTTGTTTTTAGTCAAATATTTATATTTTCTGTAGTTTCATTTGCGCCGGGGTAAAATTAATTATTCTATTTATTTTTAAAATTTAAATTTAATAAATAATAATTTTTAAAATCTCTATCTAAAATTAAAATAATATTTCTTTTCAATTTTTCTCATTCGATTTATTCTATAAATATAATAATAAAAATTTAAAAATAATTAATATAATATATAATAAAAATAATTATTTAAATTTAATAAAATAAATTATTTATTTTAAATTTTAAATTTAATGATAAAAAAATTGATTGGATGCTCTAATAGTACTATTAGAAAGAAAACAAAGACTCTGAATTGATCAATTTGTTTGTAGGATTCAATGATGGTTCTAGTTATAACTATACAAAATGTAAAGATGTAAATGTAAAACTGATTTCTTTTAAGTAAGGGGGAACAATTAAGCCTTTATCCCCTTGGACGGGCTGCGGGTAAATTTAGAAAGACAAAAACAGAAGAATAAAAAACTGATGCCTCAAAATTACCTGCAACTTGGCAAGGTCAATCAACTAAGTCTAAAGCTCACATATCAATACCACAAATTAACTTTAAAGACACAAGTGCTTCTTAAATCCTTGTAAGAGCTCAAACAACACTAGCATTAATACGGAAAGTAATTGGTCTTATTCTATGTAGAAGTTTGTCATAGATAACTAAAATAAATTTGAAAGTGCAAGTGATTAGTCTAAATGTATATATTTTATAATTCAGGCGATCCTGTTCTAAGATCTTTGACGAATGAGCCACGGTAAACTCTTTGAAATATTGACAAAGTCGTTGATACGATAAATAGGGGAGGGCCCTTCAGTAGCAACAAGTCGAAATAGATGACAGTCAAAAGCCGAGTAGCTGGTTTAGTAGGATCATCATCTCTTGATCGACTACCACTGATCGGATAGGACCTTAAGGGGTCCCACTCTCCAGCTCTGCTGAACCCCGTTTCTTTTGATCAACTATCGTCGATCAGACAGGCCCTCAAGGGGCCCCACTCCTCCACTCTGTCGACTAATGTCAATCGGACATGCTCTCAAGGGGCCCCACTCCCCGACTTTGTCGAACACTCACAGGGCTCTGCTCCTTGTTCTCTCTCTTGATTGGCCAACGCTGATCGAACATGCTTTTAAGGGCCCCCACTCCTTGACTCTGTTTGACACTCACGGTGCTCTGCTTCTTATTCTCTTCCAATCAGCTACCGCAGATTGAATAGGACCTCAAAGGACTCACTCCTTGACTCTGTCCGACACTTACTCGACTTTGCTCCCCATTCTCTTCCGATCAGCTACCACCAATCGGATAGACCCTCAAGGGGCCCCACTCCTCGCCTATGCCAACCACTCACAAGGTCCTACTCCCCGTTCTCTCCCGATTGACTAACGCCGATCGAGTAGACTTGACCACGGTTCGGAACAAATGGTTCGACGGTTCGGAACCATCAGTTCGACAGTTTTTGGTAGGTCGACCCTTAACCTTAATCGCCCAAGACGGTTACGGCTCACGGTACGGAACCGTCGATTCATGATTCGGTTCACAGTTCACCATGATTCAAGATTATTATATTAAAAATTAAAAATTTATTTAAAAAAGGGCTTACACTCATTTAAGTTATGTGTGTATCCCCTTTAGGTATAGGGGAATTAAAGCCCACATGGTTATTTTACATTTTACCCTTTTACATTTGAAAGTGGCGTTGTCATTCACTTCCATTTCCCGTTCCTATTGTATTCGTTCCTTTAATATCAAAATCTTCAACTTTGTCATCTGAAAGTTGTATTCCTTGAATTCTTTTCTCGATTTTTGTCCAATCGTCGAGTAATGCTTGGGCTTTCAATGAGTCGGGAGACAGTTGATAGCCCTTCATCTAATATGTTGCCACTGACACTGAACGTCTGCTCCACGGCAACAGTTGACACTAGATAAACTAAAATTTCTTTGGTGATCACAGAGAGGACGGGAAAGTTTTAAACCTTCTGTGACCACCACTTTAAGCTATCAAAATTTTTGCTATCTACTTCATTAAAATCAAAAGAAGTTGTAAAATAATTCTCAAGTTCCTGTGTGAAACTTGAGGATCCTCATGGATGTTTTATTCGTTCTTTTAATAAAAGTTGTGTTTTTGTAAGTTTTAAATTATTACTGATAGTTTATTGTATTTCAGAAATATTAGTTTGTATTCTATATTTTGTATAATATTGATTATAAATATCATATAAATAAATTCTAACATTATATATAATATTAACTGGATCAGGAGAAGAAAAATATTTAATTGGAATTAAAGTATCATAATAAAAAATTAATATTTATTGTAAAACTTCTAATATAAATCTAGGATCTAAAGAAAATATAATTAAATAAATTTTACGAATAAAATAAAAATATTTTTTCCATTTATTTTTCATAGCTAATGATCCTATCTGAAATCTGTGAGAAGGTGTGCTGGTTCCGATGAACGATGGTTTCAAGGAAGATGAACTCCTAGAGATTTGGAAGAGTTTCTCAATGATCCTGCGCACCGCGAGATGAGCCAACAAAGGTTTAGTGACCTAAGACCGGGTTGGGAATCCCTAGCTAGGCCCTCCGACGCTCAAGTCAGTTCTCTCTCTTGAAGGTGGAAGAAGAAGCAAAAGAAGTACGATAATGAAAGTACGAAGAAGTAGAGTTGTGGATGCTAGAGTGTTTGAACATCAGCATACCTTGCCAGCGAAGAGGATTCTCCTTTTTATACTACCTCACATAACCTCCTCACTCATAAGATGGTCCCCGATTTGTTAGAGTTTGTTAGAAGATGAAGTACCACTTTAGGCTTCATGCAATAATCCTTCAAGGAATCTTTTTTATATGCCAGATGTACCTCTTTTGTCATTTATAACTCATATTCCTGATGAAATATGAATAGGAATATATCCCCGTAACTAAAGAAGCTTCTAGAGAATATTTCCTGTCAAATTTGTCAAGTTGTCATAAAGTTGTTCACTACTTGTACGCCATCTTCTGTTAAATATGTCTTGACCGGTGATTCAAGTCGGTCGTGTATATATTAAGAATACCTTCTATTGAGCATGTTTCGGTCGATAATATACTATAAGCTTTATTAGGCTGAGTGCCTTTAAGCTTCGACCGGGCTTTGCCCATCCGAGCGCATATGGGTATACTTGTTCTCGCTTAGCCTTCACTCGATCGATAATTATACTGAAATATATATAAGGCTAAGTGCCTTTAAGCTCGGTTGGGCTTTGCACGACCGAGCGCATATAAGCACACTGCTCGCTCAGCCTTCAATTGGCTGGTAGTACACTAAAAGTTATATAAGGCTAAGTGCCTGTAAGCTCGGTCGGGCTTTCCCCGACCAAGCGTATATAAGCACATTGGTGCTCGCTCGGCCTTCACTCAACCAGTAGTACACTAAAATCTATATAAGGCTAAGTGCCTATAAGCTCGGTCGGGCTTTGCCCGACCGAGCGCATATAAGCACACTTGCGCTCACTCAGCCTTCACTTGGCCGATAATATACTTTAAGCTATATAAGCCTAAGTTTCTTTAAGCTCGGTTGGGGTTTACTCGGCCGAGCGCATATAAGCACACTAGTGCTTGCTCGACCTTCACTCTGATGGTTGCTACTTGGAAGATCGTACCGGTTCCACTGTACAAAATTTTGTACAAGTGTCGAACCTTTCCTTCCCAACAACCTATTGTGTTCTTTAGAAATTAAACTTGGATCACAAATGGAACTTAACATTATTGATTCCAAGTTTAACTTTTCTGTTCTTTTAGGTTTAGACTTAGATCTTAAATGATGTTTAACATTATTGATCCAAATCCACCCATGTTACAAATTCAATTAAATATTAATTTCGAAAATCGGTTCCCAGGTCAAACATGGCGAGACCTTCTTAGGTATGGGAACATCCACCACTGCCTCGACAAAACCTCTTAATGAAATTTAATATTTAATTTCCTTATATAATCCTAGGTTTAACAAAAAGGAACAATTGAATCACAAATTCGAAAAACAAAAAAAAAAACTCGAATCACAAATTCAAAACCTAGAATCATATACCTCTTGTGTTTGGTATTTCAAAAACTATACAAAGAAAATTAGTATGATGCGGAAAACAATTATTAGTTATACCTTTCTTTGTACGCAACAACCTCTTGATCTTCTACCGTATTCCTCTATTTATCTCGGACGTCGTGTGGGCGACGATTTACCGAGACGAGAACCACCCAAGCTACCTTCTTCTCCAAGCAAGTTTCGGCCACCACAAGAACTCCAAGAGAAGATGAGGTTCGGCCACCATCAAGCTCCAAGGGATGCTAAGAAACAAGATCTCCTATCTCTCCTTCTTCCTTAAGCAAGATCCGACCACCAACCAAGCTCCTTGAGATGAAGATGTCGATGGCCAAGGAAGAAGAATAGGAGAGAGAGAGGATGTGAAGGGTCGGCCACCAACCAAGGAAATAGAAGAGAGGAAAACTATAACATAAGTTATGAGGTGAGGGACCTCTACCCTCTCTTTTATATTCCTTGGTCTTGGCAAATAAGGAAAATTTTATAAAAAAAACTTCCTTATTCTCTTAGCCAATGAAAGGAAAGTTTAATAAAAAATTTCCCTTTCAAACTCAATGTGGCCGGCCACCTCTTAATCATCCAAGTAAGGAAAGTTTTAAACACAAAATTAAAACTTCCTAATTTATTTCCAAAAATTTTTAAAATAAAAAATTTCTCTATTAATTTTCCCTTCATGGTTGGTTATAAAAAGAAAATTTATAAATTAAAATCTCTCTATTAAAACATGTGGATGATTTCCAAAAAGGAAAGTTATCTTTAAAATTAAAATCTTCCTCTCAATCTACAAATAAGGAAAGATATCAAATCTTTTCTTAATCTTTTGTAGAAACTATAAAAGGAAAGATTTAATTTTAAAACTCTCTTTTAAATCATGAGGATGGTTACAAAAAAGGAAAGTTTTATCAAAAATTAAAATCTTCCTTTTAACTACGAATAAGGAAAGATATCAAACCTTTCACTTAATCTTTTGTAGAATGCTATAAAAGGAAAGATTTAAATTTTAAACTCTCTTTTAAAATCATGGCTTCCACATAAGAAAAATTTTTAAAAATAAAATCCTTTTAATTTTATTGTGGTTGGCCACCTAAGCTTGGACTCAAGCTAGGGCCGGCCACACTTCATCCCATCCAAGTCATGTCTTGGTCAGCCCTTGCTTGGGCTCCAAGCTTGGCTTGGCTGGTCATATAAGGATGGGTAAGAAGGTGGATATGGGTGGGTATAATACTTTATAAATAAGAGGCTACGATAGGGACTGAGAGGAGGAATTGGTTTTGATCTCCCGATAAAATTAAGCTTCCCGTGTTCGCCCCGAACACCCAACTTAATTTCATCAATAATAATTCATACCACTAAAGAATTATTATCAAACTACCGCACCAATCCCAAATTAGATTTTGGGCTCCTTCTTATCATGAGTGTGTTAGTCTCCCTATGTTTAAGATATAAAATGTCCACTAATTAAATGAGTTACTGACAACTCACTTAATTAATATCTACCTCCAAGAGTAGTACCACTCAACTTTATCGTCATGTCGGACTAAGTCCACCTGCAGGGTTTACATGACAATCCTTATGAGCTCCTCTTAGGGACATCATCAATCTAAATTACTAGGACACAGTTTCCTTCTATAATCAAAAACACATACTATAAATAACATCATTTCCCAACTTATCGGATCTATTGATTTATCGAACTAAATCGCACCCTTTGATAAGTCAAAGAAATAAATACTAGATATATGTGCTTGCTATTATATCAGGATTAAGAGCACACACTTCCATAATAACAAAGGTCTTGTTCTTTTATTTAGTCAGTACAAAAAGAATTTACCTTAAATGATCCTGCTCAATACACTCAGAGTGTACTAGTGTAATTTTATAGTTAAGATATACCAATATCAAATTACACTATGACTATTCTAATGGTTCGTTCCTTTCCATCTTAGTCATGAGCTACTGTTTATAATTTACAAGGAATTGATAACATGATCTTCTGTGTGTGACACCACACACCATGTTATCTACAATATAAATTAATTGAACAACTACACTTACCTTATAAATATAGACATTTGACCAATGTGATTCTTATTTCTAAATAAATATTTATACAAAATCTAGGCTTTTAGTATACACTCTAACACACTCAACCGGGAATACACTAAAATTTGTATAAGGCTAAGTGTCTTTAAGCTCGATCGGGCTTTACTTAGTCGAGCGCATTCAAAGATCCCTTTATTCGGTCGGCCTTTGTCCTACATATTTTCGACCAGCTATGAGTACCCCCTTCTTCTTCTCATCCTTGACCTCTATTTCGAGGAGTCGACTTATTATAACCCGTATCAGTTAATATACAAGAAGATAAAGATTCATTATTAATATATTCATTTAAAACTAATATTATATTAGAAAAATTTTCTAAATCTAATTAAGAAGTAGGATAATAAACACTGGAAAGTTATTTGGTTGCATTATTAAATATTTTTAAAATTTTACAAATACTATTACAAATATTCCAGTGTTGTGAAAATAAATATATATTAGTATTAGTGTTTTATGCAAAAAAAAAATGAATAAAATAATTCTTTATATTGAAATAAATCTTGTAATAATTGGTATGTTGAATTTTAACATATTGGTACATCACGTGAAAAGTTTTTAGGTCACATTCCAATAGTTTTACAAAACCTACCCCATTATTTCATTATAGATGGATGCGACTATAAATAAGAAATTATAATTATAATTAGATTAATATAATTTTATAAAAATTTCAATCCATCTTGAACATATAAATTTAAAGCATGACATACACAATAAATATGAAAAAATAAACCACCGATAATAGGTTAACAAATAAATTTTAGATCATCTATATTAGTGGTATTAGAACTAGTATTATCTAATGATATTAAAAATATTTTATGAGTTAATCCATATTCTTCTAAAATTAGATATAATAATTATGTGATGTTATGAGCATTATGTGATTCATCAAAAATTCTATAAGCTAACAATCTTTTTTGGAGGTTCCATGAGTTATCGATCCAATGGCAAGTTACACTCGTATACGAATGTGTTTGACAGTTTGCCAATGATCATTCTAAATATAGGAACATAAAGAAACTTTATTATCTAATTTACTAAATTAATCAATTAAATTCTTTTTTTTCTTGTTTCACTAATTTTTTAATTGTATGAGTAAGTGTAGTTCTAAAAACACGTTTAGCACATGGATTAAGAGATTCTTTATAAAAATTTTCAAATGTGCACATTTAGATCTAAAACTAAAACAAAAATGTTCTACGAAAATAAATTTAGCTAATAATTCTCTTAATTTATTATCTAAATATAAAAATAAACCTGAATCAGTACTACCACTAGTTGAAGAAAATCTAGATAATTATATTTGAGAATGGTCGAATCCATATTCCGTTGGATGCTTCATTTCTATATGTCGTTTCAATGACCCATAACTGCCGTCAACTTGGAATTTGTATGAAGCATTGCAATGCTTATATTTTGCATGCAATTCTCCTGACAGAAGAGTGATAATCTCAAAATATTTAGTGAAAATAGAAGATTTTAGAGGAGGAATTTCTGAATCTTAGAAGTAATTACATCGAAACTTCCTTGTATTTCGGGTGTCAGATTTGGAAGGTGCTTAATCTCATCATCGGTGGATTGAAAGTTGGGGTCCTCGTGCAGATTCACTATTTCATTTCCCTTCCGAGCTCAAGATGAAGCACCTCCACGACCTCCTTCCATTTTAATTAAAAATTGGAAACGAAAATGCCTAGAAATAAAGATAAAAATGTATAGAGAATATGAAATTAAGATTAAGAGTAGAGAAGATGGGTGTGAAAATGATGAAATGAACTCTCTATTTATAGAGTTTGGATAGTAACAAACACTAAATCATAATCATTGATCAAAAAATGGTTAAATAATCTTAATTGTTGAAAAAAAATACCCAAAAAAATCCCCACCCTTCCCTCAATGGCTAGGAATCGATAGTTAATCAGCAGTTCCAACGACTAGGAAACCGGTGGTTCTAATGGAAAAAAAAATTGGGTGAACTGGAGGTTAATCGGCGGTCCGCCAATTTGACTTATGGAACTACCAACTCGACATCTTGCTAGGCCAGTTCTTGTTTAACCCGGTGAACCGGGTCAATGGGCAACCAACCCGTTGACTTGGTTAAGGGCTCAAGCTGGGTCCAGGTAGGACCCGGGCGAGGGTCGAGCTAGACCCAACCCAGGGTTGGGTCTACGATTGGGCAGATTCTTAAGGGGCTAGCATTGTACTTTCCTAGTGGTCTATAAAGCTCCACACCCTCTTGAGATACTATCACAACCCATTTAGACCTCATGAGAAAGTGAGCTCCCTATATCTGGCCCATTTTCTAAACTGGTTGCCTAATAGGCCTCCTGATCCATGAGGCCATTTCACCATTAATACAGCATGTGGATTTCTCAGAGAGTCAGAGGATCGTATCTGTCACGCCCCGGAGGAGTCCCTGTCCGAAGAAATTTCGACAGCATCTCCCCTGTACGGCATACAATCTGAAACTTTCTGCATCCTCATATACCTCAGCCACATGCGGCTGGAATAATAAAAATAAATAAATACAACACACAGACATTCCATGCAGTTTAATAAGCAATAAACAAAACAGTAATACCATGACTTGAAAACAACCCTACTCCACTATACTCATAAAGCTCAAATCCGATTTTTCCTACTCCACTACACTCATAAAACACAAATCCGACGAACTCACCTTTTCTGCCGTCCAGGCAGGCATGTAGTAGAACAAATCCAAACCATACGAAAATTCATCAATCATAAGAATTCATATAATATCCAAGTATCAAACAAACCAAGTCTAAACATAGTCAAACGAGAAGAGAAACTAAAAGGTCAATAAGTCCTCGAGGTCTGCAGGGAACTATCACTACGTGCAGTGAGGACTAGCGACTGGAACTGCTCCGGACAGCCTCAACCTGAAAATATCAACAATGGAGGCGGTGTGAGTCCAACACTCAGCAAGTATAACTGATATGCATAATAAAGTAAATAACAGACAACACTAATCATGCGTACAGTCTCCTGAATACGAGAAGGATAAATGCAACTGAAACAAAAATAGAAGAAAACTGTACTAACTGGGACCAAGGTAAAAAGATAACTGGGTTGTCAGATCGAGAGTGTCATAATCCTGTATGCATGTCAATCATATGCATCCATATAAATGCAGCAAGTAAATGCAGTAAACACAATCAATAAATGCATCATGCGTATGATGCCAATGACATGGTCACCCCTGACGCCAGTCAGCCATCTCACACACAATGGTGAGTCCGAGTAGGTAGGGCTGTGACAACCGTGCACTCTGACATCACTGCTCCTGATGAGTGACCGAGTGGACGGCATGCTGTCGGAGTACACACATACTCCTACCCCGAAATAATAAATGGGGGAGCGCAATGCTCTCATCTCCCGGTACACGATGACGGGGAGAGCTCTCTGCCGGCTACCACGTTGAGTCACACTACCTATGAGTGGACCAATGGAGCCAAACAAAGTCCAACTACCTGCCGGCTACAACGCTGCTACACTAAACCAACGGAGCCAAACAGAGCGGAACTGTCTGCCGGCTACCACGCTGAGTCACCAGACCAATGGAGCCAAACAGCAGAACTGCCACACACCTGTCTGATATACCACTAACCCATGAGTGGTGGTGTGTACAGATACATGTAACTGGCGATGTGTTCAACAATAATGGAGCAGACAATCGCACAGCATGCAATCATGCAAGATGATGCATGACACTAAACATGACAATATCACGAATAGTATAGCATGATCCATACATAAATAAAAGGTGTACCACAAGTCAATGTATCAGATGGAAGGTACATAAACAGATAGGGTATCAAATAAACCCTAGGTCCTGAACATAATGTATCATATGGTTGTGTCACTACCTATAAAGCAGGTATGATCAGGTAAATAATAACATGCAGTGCATAACGAGTAAACAAGCAAACATGTAATAGATCATGTAGTGACCAACCGAAACAAATGAAAAAAAAACACAATCATGCTATATGTTAAACACATTATTATGCATATCAAAAGACATAAGTCAAAGTACCCGCCTCCAATCGAAAAGGTCCAATCGGATAATCGAGATACTCGTCTCGAATCAGAGTCTTGTAATACATCGTACAGTTTAGCTAAAAACAAAATAGCTAAATAAAAATCCTAATCCGATTAGGAAACTATGTTTTAACTCCATTTAATTTAATTATCTTATCCTTTCCTAGTTCAAATCCTGAGCATGCTGCTACAAATGAGGAATTCTTCCATTCCTTACCTCACTTCACCGCTGCTGCGGAAACTAGGTGCTGCTGGAGGGAATTTCTGTCGGAACCAAGAAAAGATCCCACAGAACAAAACCTTTCCTCACAGACCTAATCAAGTTCTTGTCCACCAACCGGATCAAGAAGAAGAAGTCAGAATTCAACAAAACAACCTATCACCAACTAATATCCAGTAACAACTAGGCACCTTACCTCTTTTCCTCTAATCCCGTGACCTCCATCCGTAGCACAGCAAAGAAGATGCAAGATCTGATCAGGAGGAAAAGGAATGGAGTGGTCCGACACTCCCCTTAATCCAAACAAGAAGGATTAACACAGTAATCTAGTGAAATCCATAAACCAACTAGGGAATCCGGAAATGAATCAAGAGGGAAGAAGGCTCTAGGGCAAAGGGGAAGTGCAGTGGTGGAGATCGAGCGTCGCCGGCTGTGGGCGACAACAGCGGCGCTAGGCGGCGGCATCGGGATCGCTCCGCGAGGGGCGGCTATCAGCAGAGGAGAGTGGTGCAATCAGAGAAGAGGAAACTCGGCGCCGGTTGAGAAAAGAAATGGAGAAAAGCGGTTAGGGCACGCGCGAGGATGAAGAAGAGGGCGCGCGTGTTCGGCGAGGAAGGAAAACGAAGAATTAAAAGAAAAGTAAAGAAATAAGAAATAAATAAATAAATATTTCCTCGCTTAAATAGGGTAGCCTAAACAGGCTTTCCTGGAACCCCGTTTTTATCCCCGTAAACTCGTCCATACGAGCTCCGAAAATTCTCGAAAAAATTCTAAAAATTCTGAAAACTTCCCTTATCATTATTCCCTATTTTTTGGTATTTTACATTCTCCCCCACTAATAAAAATTTGGTCCCCAAATTTCGTTATCTATCATCAGCAAGTACTAACAACATATATAGAGTATAAATGCTAAACGGTAAATTAAATCACATACCTCAAGTGAAAAGATGGGGGTATCGAGCTCGGATAGTATCCTCGAGCTCCCAAGTAGCCTCCTCGTCGGATAGATACTGCCATTCAACTTTAACCAGACGGATTGTCTTGTTCCGCAACCGACACTCTTTCCGGTCCAGCATCCGTACCGGAATCTCCTCATAGGTGACGTCAGGCTGAAGGGAAACTGAGATATCTGTCAACATATATGTCGCGTCGGTTATGTATCTCTTCAGTATAGACACATGGATTACGTCATGAACTCCTGCCAGGAACGGTGGCGGTGTCAACCGATAAGCTACTGCTCCAATCCTTTCCGAGATCTGGAAAGGTCCAAGGTATCGCGGAGCTAGCTTACCTCTGAAGTCAAATCTCTTCACTCCTTTCGTGGGTGAAACTCGCAGAAATACATGGTCGCCAATAAAGAACTCTAGGAGTATGCGTCTCCAATCATCATAACTCTTCTGGCGATCCTACGCCTCTGACATCCTCCGTCTGATAATACGAATCAACTCTGCCTCCTGCTGAGCTCTATGAGGTCCCAACAGTTGGGACTCCCCAACCCATCCTAGAGGGTGGGTGTCCGACAAGGTCTACCATACAATGCCTCAAACGGTGTCATTTGGATAGCCGAAAGAAAGATGTTGATGTAGGCGAACTCTACCAATGGCAAATAGTCATCCCAACTAGCTCCAAAATCCAATACGTATCACCTCAACATGTCCTCTAAAGTCTGAATGATCCGCTCTGACTATCCATCTGTCTGCGGATGAAAACTATACTAAATCAGAGCTGAGTGCCCAAGGCCTGCTGCAGACTCTGCCAGAAACAAGACGTGAACCGAGGGTCTCTATCCGAAATAATACTCAATGGGCCACCACGCTTCCGTTGTGCAACTCTGATGATTTCTCGGCAATACTGCTCTGCCAATCGATCCAGGAAACAAATCTTCCAGATCATTAAGAAATACGCGGATTTAGTTAATCGATCAACGATTACTCAAATCGCGTCATGGCCTCGTCGTGTCCTAGGCAAATCCACTTTAAAGTCCATGGTAATGTGTTCCCATCTCCACTCAGGAATAGGAATCCGCTGAAATAATCTGGCAGGTATCTGGTGCTCAGCCTTCGCCTACTGACAAACAAGACATCTAGCTACAAAATTCGCGATGTCTTCCTTCATGTCGTTCCACCAATAGAAACACTTCAAATCTTGGTACATACGAGTACCGCCTGGGTGGACAGCAAATCATGAGCGATGAGCCTCCGGAAGTAACTCCTATAAGACCGGATGAGACTGAAGTACGCATAATTTACCTCGGAAGTGTATAACACCCTCCTCGTCTCGTGTGAACTCAGTCTGCTGCCCGGAAGCTATCTGGCTACAAATAAACTGCAAATACTGATCAGCAGCCTAGGGCTCTCGGATCCTCGTCCTGATTGACGACTGAGCAACCATGGTAACCAGAGTACCCTGCTCTGTCTGTCCTTATCCCTCAAGGCACAACTCAGAGAAACCTTGAATCAAGATGTGACCACAACTTGGTGGTAAGCTAAAGCCTCTCTAGACTTCTAGCTGAGTGCGTCGGCAACCATATTAGTTTTCCCCGAATGATAGTCAATCGTACAGTCATAATCCTTCAGGAACTCCATCCATCTCCTCTGTCGGAGATTTAAATTCCTTTTGGGTAAAAATATATATTTGAGACTCTTATGATCAGTGAGAATCTCAAATGTAATACCGAATAGATGCTGCTGCCAAATCTTCAAGGCAAAATAATAGCAGCCAGCCACAAGTCATGTACTGGGTAGTTCTCCTCATGCTCCTTCAACTGTTGAGAAGTAGGAGACTACCCTGCCGTGCTGCATCAAAACAACACACAAACCCTGTAGAGATGCGTCGATATAGAGCACTAATCCGTCCTCTTCAGAAGGAAAAACCAAAATCGGAGCCGACACTAGTCTCCGCTTCAGCTCCTCGAAGCTGGTCTCGTAATCTTCGGACCACGTGAACTTCACGCCTTTCCTGGTCAGGCGTGTCAGTAACATAGCTATCCGAGAGAAACCCTCAACGTATCTCCAGAAATATCAAGCCAAGCAGAGGAAATTACGAGCTTCCTGTATAGACTCTGTCTACTTCCAACGGTAACAACCTCTATCTCCTGTGGAACCACGGTATACCCTACTGGTGACCGTGTGTCTCAAATATCTCACAGAAGACAATCAAAATATGCACTACTGAACTTCACATATAGACGTTTCCGTCGAAACATCTCTAGAACTATGCGAAGATGGTGTACGTGACTCACCGCGGATCCGAAATAGATCACAACATCATCAATAAAGACAATGGAAACCAATCCATATTACTGTGGGCAGCCAAAGGTATAACAATCCAGCAATCACATCAAACTCATCGTCAAATCTATCAACATCGTAGTGAGTCACCCACTGATAAGAAAATGGGTTGACAGGGTAATCCAACAAATGATATAATGCAGACACTACACATCTTGCATTCAGCATAAGTAGAACCATCATGTTGCTACCAACAATACACCTGGCACACGTGCTCACACAACATATGTATGATCGACATAATCCTCCAATTTGTACACACCACACATACTCACAACATAGGTATAATTCATCGTGATACCTCCAACAATGCATACCAAACCTGTGTGCATATATCAACATAGGTATAATTAACAATACACCTCAAACAACACTCACCTGACATATATACACTGATCCTGTCCGAAAGCTGAATCAATGGACGCTGGGCACGTGGCGCTCTCCGAGTCGCTGTCGTAGATCTCCGATTGGTCGTACGAACCTCCGACGAACCTGCACAGAAGTCGGACCGGGAAGGGGTTCCCGGCGACGACCCTCCGATGCTCAAGTCAGGCAAGCGAACAATGAAGAAGTGGCTCCAAGTCTCAAAGAACGCGTACCTCCGGCGAAGTATAAGGCTCCTTATATAGAGCGGTGAAGGAGCTCACGCACGCCTACCGAGGCAAATACGTGTCCTCAGCCCATACCTCGGTATGTGTTTGTCAGAAAGCTTACCTGACACCATACTGCTACAGTCCAGGCACGTCTTCGATGGGACAGCAGAACACCTTATCGCCAGATTTGGAGTATGGCCTAGTCATAGAGCATGACAGCTGTCAGAAGATGTTCCTTGTCCTTCTCTCCCTACTCCATGCAGGGGCGTCCGGCTGGCCGGCACTCACCTCACGTCCGACCGGCCGACACTCACATCACGTCCGACCCTCCATATGCACTGTTATGCTTGGGAGATCCTCGGTAATATGCTATGTGGGGACTGTTCGCAGTTTGCTACCTTATGTCTTCGACCGAGCGTGCCATCCGCTCGATCCTATGATCCTGTTCAGCGAGCGTCAGAACCCCGACTCCCGCCGGGGCACCTTTTGCCATCAGTCAGACACCGGTCGGCCAGCCGGGCGGTCATCCCCCCTTCTCCGGTCGGCCTACCGATCCCGCCTTTTCTCGATCGTCCGGTCGGTCCCTCCTTATCCGATTGGCCACCTGGCCCTCTGACTTCCACGTGGCGTTGACTCCTCGGAAAGGGGATCCCCCGTTCTTACCGCCGGATCACTTGTCTCCCCTTCAAGTCTAGTCGAAGGAGGCGAAGTCCGATTGACTGGACCGTCGATCTGACTGAGTAACGGCCGTTACACTAGTCCACTCGGCCGGGCTTGGGGATGCTCATCCGCTCGGCTCACACTCCGTGTTGCCCCCGTTCGGCGATGTCTTGCTCGTGCCTTGGTATTCCCTTGGAATCCATGCCGAATCTTCTCCCTTACTGCCAAGCACGTGCACTGCGCGCAGTAAGGGGCGCTCATTAAATGTGACCTGTGTCCTGCTGACACGTGGCGATCTTGCTGTTGTCAGCGTATGGCGATGGTGTTACCTCCGATGGGGCAGCCGCCGTTTGAAATGAGCAGCTGGATGACAGCCTCGTTTTTTACGACCTGAATCGGACGGCCGAGGCTATTCGAGGCCAACGTTATAAAGCTCCCGATATCTCCTTTCCGCAGCATTTCTGCTCCATCGCCCTTTGACGCCCTGCTGCTTCTTTCGGCTCCGGCGACTTCGTTTCTTAGCTCTCCGACGACCTCGCAACCCCTTTCGACCATCTTTTTACTCGTAAGCCCTTCTTTTCTTCACTTCCTCATTCCTTTACGCTTTCTGTTAGCTGCCCTTGTCGTTCTGCCACCTATCTTCCTTGCTTGATTTCCCTTTCTTTTTGTCCTGCATTCCTTCCTTGCTTTCGACCATGACTAGTACTTCACAGCCGACCGCCGGCGCTCCTGGTCTCTGGTACACGACCATGGAGAGCCGGTTTGACGAGGAGGGCGCACTGCGCCTCGCTCGTGTAACGCCCGCCCCTTTTTGCTACCACTCCTGCCTAGTGAGGGCGGGGTTACTTTCTTACCCTTAGACTTAATAAATTTAAACATTCATACATACATACAGCGGAAGACATACCAAGCATATGAATATGAAATAACATAGTTCAACTTAAATAGTCATAGTATCCATTTCTAGCACATGCATAAGGAATCATAAAAGACATCACATAACATAACATATTATTCTAAGTTCATTTCAGCAGGTCATTTTATTTCTTTAGCCAAGTCACCATCACACATCTCTTGCCCCTTCCCGCTGCTCCTCTAGTTTCTCCATTCTTTACCTTTATCTGTGGTACAAGGAAAAGTATCTGTAAGCACTCAAGGCTTAGTGAGATCCTTTCCTACTTACAAAAACCAACGTAATCATGCAACATCATCAAAACATACATTAGAGTAATTGATGCTCATCTCATCATGAAATTAAAACATATCATATCATGGCATGAATCTCAATAATAACATAACGTAAGGTAGACAACATATTATGGCATAAATCTTATCATAATACATGTAACATCATATCCTAGCATGAATCACATCATAACATAAGAAATCATCATATCATGGTATAATTCATATCATAGCATGGAGGTACTAACATAACATAAGAAAATCATCATATCATGGTATAGATCATATCATAACATAAGTGTACATCATAGCATGAGTAAATCATCATATCATGGTATAGATCATATCATAACATAAGTGTACATCATAGCATGAGTAAATCATCATATCATGAGCATGGATGCAAGATGTCCTTTAAAACATGAGAAATGTCATGTACAATATGCCTTTCAAAACATGATTTATGTCATGGGTGGGATGTCTTAAAACAATATCATATAGTACTTGAAAATAATCTCAACATGAAAGGGGCCCGGCTTAGTACCACATACATACATAATGCGCGCATCCTAAGTAGACCCAAGGTAGCTAGTCTTGAACCTACTAGGAAACTAGGCCCGTAGCTCGACCTAGGGGCACGTAAGGAGCCCACCCTTTACTAGGCCCGTAATTCGACCTAGGGGCGCATGAGGAGCCCACCCTTTTGGTACAAGCAATTCAAAGTAAAATACATGCCATATCATATCTCTATCATTTCATAACATAATTATGTCGTTCATAGCATATCTTATTCATGTCATTCATAGCATATCATGTTCATGTCATTCATAACATATCTTATTCATGTTATTCATAGCATATCATAATCATGTCATTCATAGCATATCATGTTCATGTCCTTCATAGCATATCGTTGTCATTCGTAACCTATCATATTCATGTCATTCATAAGGTATGCATAAATGGGCACATAGCCATGCATACTTGGGCACACAGCCATCATACTTGTCTTGGGTACATAGCCATCATATTTGGGCACATAGCCATTTTTAGATATCATTCTCATGCATGGTTCATAAGCATATTCAAATGAGCAATATGACACAAAAAGAAAACATAATCATGCATGGTTCACAAGTTAACTTCTTCTAATTCATGTCATGGCAAGGGAAGTACATATTGAGTCATAACTTAGTCTAAATTCTCACCCCACTAAGGGTGGCCGAAACATGCATAGGCTCACTTAGGTTTCATGAAATCATACAAGCAAATGAACCCACATTCATTTCCATAACATTTAACATAGGGAACATCATAAGAATATGTGATTTTAGGTTCTATGCTTCCTAGGGTTTTAAACCCACCTTGGCCGAAACATACAAGGTCCCATCTAGGTTACATATAGCATGTAAGCATGTGAATCTAAATAAATTTTTCCATACATTTATCATAGGCATTCACATGAGCATATTAGGTTAAAGTTCAAGCTTCCTAAGTTCACCAAATGTAAGTGGCCGAATGCTACCAAAGCATGGATTCTAGACATGTGGGTACTCATAAATTTCATAGCATACATGGAGAGGAACATAAACATGTTAGGGTTGAATTTAGGCTTGCCTAAGCCCTACATTTCATGGTGACTGAATGTTTAACATGTGAAAAACATAACCCTAAGCAACTTGAAAACTCAAGTGCATAATGTTATCTTCATATCTTTTCATAAGGTAAAACATAAGCAAGCTAGATTTGAGGTTGAGCCTCACTAAGGTATTTAAATCCCTACATGGCCGAAACCTTGTGATAGGGTCCTCCTAGTTCTAAGCAACATACAAGTTATAAACATCAAGAGAGCATTAACAACATATGGTGGAAAACTTCATACTTAATACTTCTTCTAGAATTTACAAGCATGTGAGTACCTTATGAATTTCATAGCATATCATGGGGAGGAACATAAACATGTTAGGGTTGAATTTAGGCTTGTTTAAGCCTTACATTTCATGTTGGCCGAAAGTTTATCAAGTAAAAGACCTAACCCTAAACAACATGAATCCCAAGTGCTTTATGTCATTTTTTATATCTTTTCATAAAGAGAAACATAAGCAAGCTAGATTTGAGGTTTAACCTCCTTAAGGTATTAAATCCCTTCATGGCCGAAACCTTAAAGTAGGGGTCTACTAGTTCTAAGCAACATACAAGTACAAACATCAAGAAAAACATTCATATAACATCATAGAATAGGTCATAGACATGTTAGTTTTTAACTTGAGCTTTCCTAGGTTTTAAACCTCTTCATGGCTGAACCCTAAGGTAGGGTATTACCTAACCCTAAGTCTTATACAAGCATGAAATATCAAGGTTATATTCATAACATATCATGAGGAAAACTTAAACTTATGGATTTTGGTTTTTAAGCTTCCATAACTTCACAAGCATCATAACCGAAATTTCTAAAGGAGAACTCTAGGTTAAAATTTCATATAAACTCAAACGAAAACCATAGAACCACTTGTACCACAGGTGAGGGGATACTCACATCCTCTTGCTTGGTCTTTTCCTAAGAGAAGGTACCCTTGGTGAAAAGAAAGAAGAGAGCTCCTCCTCCTAGTGCTCCTTTGTGTTTTTCTTGCTTGTGAGAGGTAGATCTTGAGGGTTCCTCCTTGTAGTTTGGTTTTCTTAGGGAGAAAACCTTAGTTAGATTTTTGGAAAAGAAAAGAGGGGGCTCTAGGTCACGGCAAGGTGAGGGAAGGGAAGAAAAAATGAAGTCTCTTCTTGATTTTTCCCTTTATGCTAGGTGGAAGTAAGAAGCAAAAAGAGGCTTTGCTTTCCCCTCTTCTTAACTCATCTTTTAGTCTCTTAATGATGAAGAAATGTCTTCATTCATCCCGCTACTTCCTCTCCTCTCCTTCTCTCTTGTTATCCACGAAAATGAAAAGAAGAAGAAGAAGACAATTTGTCTTTTTCTTGTTTTCTTCTCTTAATCATGGTCTTACCTTTATCTACAATATCCATTCTCTATTTAACAATAACTCATGATGGTCTAGTGGTAATTCTATAATTCTTAGCTTAAGAAGGTTCAAGGTTCAATCCTTGACTAATTCTTTATATATATATATTTCTATCTTATCTTCTTTTATTCTAAAAGAAATCTTCACCTACTTAGCTTAAGAAATTCGTGGGTGTTACAGCTCGGACCTATGAACTCCCTGTCGACCATCACTTAGTACTAGCTACCCCCGCCGACCGGCCTCATGAACCGCCGCCCGGCACCGTCCTCTTTTTTCGAGACCAATTTTTAGCCGGGCTACGCTTTCCTCCACATAAGTTTTTCTTACAAGTGTGCAACTATTTTTCACATCCCGCTCGGCCAGCTGGTTCCGAACTCCATTAGACTGCTGAGCGGGGTGGTAGTTCTCTTTAAACTGAACAACATCCCATTAGACCCCAAAGTGTTCCACTACTTCTACTACCCTAAGCAAGCCAAGTGGGGTACTTTCGTTTTCCAATTTAGGATAGGTTTTGTCCTTTTTGATAATATGCCGAGCTCCAACAAACACTGGAAGGAGCATTTTTTCTACATGCGTCTTCCCGAGCCACCAGCTTTCCGTATCAAATGGCAGACGATGATGCCAGTACAACCGGAGCTCGGCAAGTTTAGAGGCGATCCGGCCTATCTTCATGCAGCCGACCGGCTGGTCGGCCAGCGTTACCACATAGACAAGCTGCTCCTTCCGGGAGTGCTGTATATATTCGGCTTGTCCCCCGTCCCAGCCGACTTGCCCTGCAGCATGAGTAAGTGCTCTTGTCGTCCTCTTTCTTTTGTTCTAACTGATTTATTCTTTGCTTCTGCAGCTGAAGTCATGTGGCGCGCCAAGGCCACCGAGCGGCTGAAATTGAGAGCCGCTGAGATTGAGGCGGCCAAGAATAGGGAGGTCGCCAAACGGGGCTTGGTCTTAGCTGGTCCGGCCACCGGAGAGGGTGAGGGGACTCAGATTGTCCCTGAAGCCTTAGCCGTTTCTGCTTCTCCCACTGAGGCTGTGGGCGATATAGCATCTGTTCAAGTCGAGGTGGAGGGCCGCTCTGCCGATGAAGCTCCCCTAGCAACTCGGAAGCGCAAACGGCCAGAGCAAGTCTCTCAGCCGACCCCATCTGATGAACAGCGTTCCGAGCGGGGTGATGAAGCCCCAGTGATCTCTGGGACAGTCTCCATAGAGAGTACCCCCACGCCGCTCGGTTCTCCCATGGCTACCTCTGAGATGCCACCCTCCAGTCCTCCCCGGTCTATGCGCCGCCTTAGAATATTGGGCGACCTTCCTTCCTCAAGCGGTGAGCCGTCTGGTAAAGCAGCTGTTCCTCAAGGTGACCCGAGCGGCTCGCGGTTGATAAAAACTGTACTGCGCCTTCCTTCAGAGGAATACTTAGCAGCTGCTGATCGGCCAACGGTTCCCGAGCAGCAGATCACTCTTACAGGTCCTCTCGCCAAAGCCTGGGAGGACGCTAGGCTCCGTATTGCACTTATGACTCCCAGTCAGCTAGGCGATAGCAATTTACAACAGGCGACCGGGGTATATTTTTTGCCTTGCTGGTTACTTTGATTTAGCTTCTAACTAGATCATATCCATTTGCAGAACTGGGTGGAGCAGATTGCTATCAGCAACCGCTTGGCCGAGCCGGAGGATGAGCTGAAAAAGCTTAAAACTTCGGGGGAAAGCACAGGACAATCCACGGCCGCTCTGGAGAAGGCCAAGAAGCTATTGGAAGCCGAACGGAACAAGTCCTCCGGCCTATCGAGTGAAGTGGCTCGACTCGAGGCTTTGGTCAAGCAACTGGACAAGGAGATAAAGACCGCGACCACCCGGAAGTGCAAGGCTATCGATGACATGGACATGATGAAGGTGGAAAACAGGGGGCTGGAACAGCGCGTGAAAGACCTGGACGCCTTGCTGAAGACTGAACGGGAGGGCCGCTCGGCTGACCAGGCTAAATTTGAAGGGGATTTGAAAGATCTCCAGGCTGCCCTTGATGCTTCCAAAGTCACACTTAAAGAATATCAAGACGGAGAGCCCGGTCGGTCGGCTGAAGTGCGCAAAGCTTTCGTCCGCTCGGACGAGTTTGGCGAAAAGTTCAGCGACAAGCTGTTCTTAACTTTTGAAGAGGCGATCAAGGTGGTGGTTGATTATCTGAAGACTAAGGGCCACCTACCAGCCGAGCTATCTGCCCCCCCCCCCCCCCCCGAAGATCTGGCGATCATGATGGGCTCTATCCCCGACTCCCTTTTTAATTTTGATGATTGTGAATGAGGGGTCTATGAGATTTCTTTTAAGTATTTGTCGTCTTTTGTATGCCCGCCGTTCGGGGCGAATACTGTTATTACTTTTGTCCGTCCGCTGTTCGGTGTAAATGAATTCTCTCCTTTTGTTATTTGTTTGTTCGACCAGCATCCAATCCTTAACTTTTGTCCCGATCCTAATTTTCTCACGCAAAGTGCATTTTATAAAGGTGCCGCTCGGCCGCACGATGTCTTTATTCTTGCCTTAAAGGCGAGCCCGATCATGGGTCGGCCTCTACAGCCGAGTAGGACCACTTAAAAAGCTATCTTCCCGGAGGCCTTGTAGACTCCGGTTGCTCGTCTTTTAATCGTCGATTTTTACCGTCGGCGCCCGGTGGTCTTCCGCTCGGAGGGTTTATAGACGCCGGCTCGTCTCTCGATTTTTAACGTCGGAGCTCGACGGTCTTTCGCTCGGCGGGTTTATAGACGCCGGCTCGTCTCTTGATTTTTAACGTCGGAGCTCGATGGCCTTCCGCTCGGCGGGTTTATAAACGCCGGCTCGTCTCTCGATTTTTAACGTCGGAGCTCGACGGCCTTCCGCTCGGAGGGTTTATAGACGCCGGCTCGTCTCTTGATTTTTAACGTCGAAACTTGACGGTCTTCCGCTCGGCGGGTTTGTAGACGCCGGCTCGTCTCTCAATTTTTTACATCGGAGCTCGACGGTCTTCCGCTCGGCGGGTTTATAGACGCCGGCTTGTCTCTCGATTTTTAACATCGAAGCTCGACGGCCTTCCGCTCGGAGGGTTTATAGACGTCGGCTCATCTCTCGATTTTTAACGTCGGAGCTCGACGGTGTTCCGCTCGGCGGGTTTATAGACGCCGGCTCGTCTCTCGATGTTTAACGTCGGAGCTCGACGGTCTTCCGCTCGGCGGGTTTATAGACGCCGGCTCGTCTCTCGATTTTTAACGTCGGAGCTCGACGGCCTTCCGCTCGGCGGGTTTATAGATGCCGGCTCGTCTCTCGATTTTTAACGTCGGAGTTCGATGGCCTTCCGCTCGGAGGGTTTATAGACGCCGGCTCGTCTCTCGATGTTTAACGTCGGAGCTCGACGGCCTTCCGCTCGGAGGGTTTATAGACGCCGACTCGTCTCTCGATTTTTAACGTCGGAGCTCGACGGCCTTTCGCTCGGCGGGTTTATAGACGTCGGCTCGTCTCTCAATTTTTAACGTCGGAGCTCGACGGCCTTCCGCTCGGAGGGTTTATAGACGCCGGCTCATCTCTCGATGTTTAACGTCGGAGCTCGACGGCCTTCCGCTCGGAGGGTTTATAGACGCTGGCTCATCTCTCGATTTTTAACGTCGGAGCTCGACGGCCTTCCGCTCGGAGGGTTTATAGACGCCAACTCGTCTCTCGATTTTTAACGTTGGAGCTCGACGGTGTTCAAGGCTAATTTTAACACTGCCGTTCGGCGAAGCTATTAGCCATCCTTTAAATCATTTTTGCTTCCTGCATTACAAGGACATAGGCGACCAAAATATACACAAAAACGAGTTACATCAGTGCACCTTTCACCCAACTCGATAAGGTTGGAGATGATTCGCGCTTCATGTTCGGTCCAACTGTCGCCCATCTTCATCCTCCAAATAATAAGCGCCCAAGCGGAGCTTTTCGATGATTTTGAAGGGGCCTGCCCAGGGAGCCTCCAATTTGCCGCCGACGTCGTCGACAGACTTTACTTTCTTCCAGACAAGGTCGCCAACCTGGAATGATTTGGGGATTACGCACCGATTGTAGTTTTGCTTCATCCGCTGCCGGTACGCCATCAGCCGGACGGACGCCTTGGCTCGCTCCTCGTCGACCAAATCCAGCTCCATGTTCCTCCGCTCGGCGTTGCCATCATCATAATTCTGGATCCGGACGGACTCGATGCCGACTTCGACAGGAATCACCGCTTCGCCGCCGTACACCAGATGGAAAGGCGTGACGCCCGTTCCTTCCTTTGGGGTCGTGCGGATGGCCCATAAGACGCCAGGCACTTCATCCACCCAGCTTCCTCCCAAATGGTCGAGCCGAGCGCGCAGAATACGAAGAATTTCCCGATTGGCTACTTCGGCTTGACCATTGCTTTGAGGATATGCCACGGACGTGAAGTGTTACTCGATGCCATATCTTCTACACCAATCTTCGAGCAACTTTCCTGTGAATTGTCGACCGTTGTCTGAAACAAGTCGACGGGGGATGCCGAACCGGCAGATGATATGCTGCCAGATAAATTTCTTGACCATCTGCTCGGTGATCTTGGCTAGCGGCTCGGCCTCCACCCACTTGGAAAAATAATCAACTGCCACCAATAAAAATTTCCGCTGTCCGGTCGCCATAGGAAACGGACCCACAATATCCATTCCCCATTGGTCGAACGGACAAGACACAGTAGCTGCCTTCATTTCTTCCGCCGGTCGGTGAGAGAAATTATGATACCTTTGGCAAGAAAGGCACGTCGCGACGGTTCGAGCGGCGTCTGCTTGTAAAGTTGGCCAGAAGTATCCGGCCAGCAGAATTTTCTTAGCCAGCAATCGTCCGCCCGGATGCCCTCCGCAGGATCCTTGATGCACTTCTTGGAGGATGTACGTCGCGTCTTCCGAGCTCACGCATTTCAATAGTGGGCGAGAGAAAACCTTCTTGTATAATTGGTCTCCAATGAGCGTGAACCGACCGGCTCTCCTCCTTAGTAGCTGGGCCTCATCCCGATCGGACGGTGTAGCACCCGAGCGGAGAAACTCCATGATGGGTGTCCGCCAGTCGCTCGGAAACGAGAGGCCCTCCATCCGATCGACGTGCGCCACCAAAGATATTTGTTCAATTGGCTGCTGGATGGCGACTGGCGTTATTGAGCTCGCGAGTTTGGCTAACTCATCGGCCGCTTGGTTTTCCGCTCGGGGTATCTTCTGGATAGTGACTTCTCTGAAATTGGCTTTGAGCTTTTCGAAGGCTTCAGCATAAAGTTTGAGCCGCGCGTTGTTAATCTCAAAAGTACCAGAAAGTTGCTGAGCGGCCAATTGAGAATCTGAATGCAGCGTCACCCGTCCGGCTCCCACGTGCCGAGCTGCCTGTAAACCAGCTATAAGGGTCTTATATTCTGCCTCATTGTTTGTAGCTTTGTAATCCAGCCAGACGGATAAGTGCATCCTTTCTCCTTGGGGGGAGAGCAGCAGTATCCCAACTCCGCTCCCGAGCCGAGTAGATGATCCGTCTATAAATATCTTCCACATGGCTTCGGGTTCTGGCCTTTGTACTTCGGTGACAAAATCCGCCAAGGACTGCGCCTTTATCGCCGAACGGGGCTGGTATTGAATGTCAAATTCGCTCAACTCCGTTGTCCATTTGATGAGCCGCCCGGACGCTTCGGGATTCAACAGTACTCTTCACAATGGGTTGTTCGTCCGGACGATGATAGTATGAGCCAAGAAATAGGGACGGAGGTGCCGAGCGGCGAGGACCAAAGCGAAAGCCAGTTTCTCGAGCCCAGTGTAGCGAGATTCAGCATCTTTTAAAATATGGCTCAGAAAATATACAGGCACTTCTCCGCTCGCCCTTACTAGTGCCGA
This sequence comes from Zingiber officinale, assembly GCF_018446385.1. Taxonomy (NCBI): domain Eukaryota; kingdom Viridiplantae; phylum Streptophyta; class Magnoliopsida; order Zingiberales; family Zingiberaceae; genus Zingiber; species Zingiber officinale. The sequence continues at coordinate 108,010,087 of NC_056002.1, forward strand.
GCCGACGGCTTGCTCGGTTGAAGATAAGTAGATACAAAGTGGCTCACCCGCAGCTGGCTTGGCTAGTACCGGAAGAGAATTCAAATATGTCTTCAGATCTTCGAACGCCCGATCGCATTCTTTATCCTAGTGAAACTTGGTGGCTTTGCGCAAGATTTTGAAAAAAGGCAGGCTCCGATCGGCAGTCTTGGAGATGAATCTCGACAAAGCAGTTATTCGACCGGTCAAGCGCTGCACTTCCCTCAGATTTCTTGGAGGCGGCATATCTTGTAAGGCTTTCACTTTGCTGGGATTTGCTTCGATGCCCCGCTCGATCACTATGTAACCCAAGAAACGCCCTTCTTTTTCTCCAAACAGGCACTTCTGTGGGTTTAACTTAACGCCATATTTCCGCAGCGTTCGGAAAGTCTCCTCCATATCTTTAAAGAGGTCTGCCGCTCGGACGGACTTGATAAGAATGTCATCCACATATACTTCCAGATTTCGCCCGATCTGCTCCTTGAACACTTTGTTCATCAAGCGTTGATAAGTGGCTCCCGCGTTCTTCAGTCCGAACGACATCACATTATAGCAATAGGTGCCGTCGGCTGTAACGAAGCTGACTTTTTCTTGATCTTCTCGGGCGAGCGACACTTGATGATAGCCTTGGTAAGCGTCGAGCATACATATCAACTCACAGCCGGTCGTAGAGTCCACCAGCTGATCGATCCGAGGCAGAGGATAAAAATCCTTTGGGCACGCCTTGTTAAGTTCCCAGAAATCGATGCACACTCTCCACTTGTTGCCGGGCTTGGAGACTAGCACCACGTTCGCCAACCAGCTCGGGAACTGGACCTCGCGTATGTGGCCGGCCTCCAGGAGTTTCTCCACCTCCGCTCGGATGATGGCATTCTGTTCGGCGCTGAAATCCCTCTTTCTCTGCTTCACTGGCCGAGCGTCCGGTCGGACATGGAGCTCATGCTGCACTATACTTGGTGAAATTCCGGGCAGCTCATGCGTCGACCAGACGAAGACATCATGGTTTCTCTGGAGGCATTGGATCACTTCCTCCTTCTGTCTCGCCTCCAGATCGGACGCGATGAATGTCGTGGCCTCCGATCGGGTCGGGTGAATATGCACTTCCTCTTTTTCTTCATAAATCAAAGAGGGTGGCTTTTCAATGATAGCGTTCACCTCGATCCGGGGCGTCTTCCGAGAGGCATTGGCTTCTGCTCGGACCATCTCGACGTAACATCGCCGAGCTGCTAGTTGATCTCCTCGTACTTGTCCCACTTTGTCCTCAACGGGGAACTTGATCTTCTGGTGGAAAGTGGAGACGGCCGCTCGGAATTCACTGAGAGCTGGTCGCCCCAATATGACGTTATATGCCGACGGAGAGTCCACCACGACGAAGTTTGCAGTCCGCGTCCTTCTGAGCGGCTCCTCTCCCAGCGAGATAGCCAGTCGGATTTGTCCGACCGGCTGAACTTCATTGCCCGTAAACCCGTAAAGGGGGGTCGTCATGGGTAGCAGCTCGGCCCGATCAATTTGCAGTTGATCGAATGTCTTTTTGAATATGATATTGACAGAGCTTCCTGTGTCAATAAAAATGCGGTGAATAGTGTAATTGGCTATTACCGCTTTGATGAGAAGAGCGTCATCGTGGGGAACTTCAACCCCTTCCAAGTCCCTGGGACCGAAACTGATTTCAGGTCCGCTCGCCCTCTCCTGGCAGCAGCCGACCGCATGGATCTGGGGCTGCCGGACGCTCGCCTTCCTTGCTCGGTTAGAGTCGCCTCTGGTCTGCCCGCCAGCTATAATGTTGATTTCTCCTAGGGAAGTGTTGTTCCTATTTTCTTCTTCCCGAGCGGACGGTCTAGGTCGTTCCCTAGACATCCGAGGATTGCCTTCACACCTTGGAGTATGCTGTCGTTCGGGAGTTTGTCTTTGTCGGCGATCAGATATAGTCCGATCGGCTTCCTGTGTTCTCTGTCGCCTGTCGGACGATGGCGATCGACGACCGCCACTCCGAGGAACAGGATGAGCGATCAGGAGCAGACTCCGACAATCTCTGGTGTTGTGCGTGTCCGTCCGGTGGAATGAGCAGAACATGGGAGTCCATTTCTTCTTTAGCTTGGGCCGTTCGGCTGCTACTTCTTGGACATGAGATCTTGGATGACGAGAACGAATTGCTTCGGCCCACGGTCCTCTGTGCGGCTGATGAGCAATGTGAGGCTTCCGCTCAGCAGGGGGAGCCCGCTCAGTTGGGGTTTCCTTTCTTCGAGCCGCTTGAACTTCCTCCACGTTGATGTATTCGTTGGCCCGATGTAGCATATGGTCGTAGTCTCGAGGTGGTTTCCGAATGAGCGATCGGAAGAAATCCCCATCCACGAGGCCTTGTGTGAAGGCATTCATCATGGTTTCCGAGGTGACTGTTGGAATGTCCATGGCCACCTAGTTGAAGCGTTGGATATAATCCCTGAGCGACTCCCTGGGCTCTTGTTTGATGGCGAATAGGCTGACACTCGTCTTCTGGTAGCGCCAACTGCTGGCGAAGTGGTGGAGGAAGGTCGTACGAAAGTCTTTGAAGCTTGTGATGGATCCGTCCGGCAACCTTCGAAACCACCGTTGAGCCGATCCAGAGAGGGTGGTGAGGAAAATCCGACACTTCACCCCATCCGTGTATTGATGAAGGGTAGCCGTGTTATCAAACTTACCCAAATGATCATCCGGGTCGGTGGTTCCATTGTATTCACCGATCGCCGAGAGCACATAGTGCTTGGGCAGAGGGTCTCGTAGAATAGCCTCTGAAAATTGACGGTTGATCCGCTCGGGCGAGGCGTCCGCTCGGGGGGCTTTCCCTTTTTTGTTACCTCGTCTTGGCATTTCATCCGAAGAAGATCCCCGATCCCAGTTAGTTGTTGCGGCTTCAGGAGTGCGGAATAGGGCCCGATGGAATGCAACGGTGGCCTGCGGTGCTTCCGCTCGACCGCCTGAGGCTGATGTTGCTTGTTGCTCAGCTCGCTCGGCTTGTGACTTTTGTCTATGTTCCATAAGCTTGGCGGCTCTTGTCTCGATCAAAGCGTCGATTTCCTCTGTGGAGAGCATCACCGAGTGCTGTCGTCCAGCTTCGTCCATTGCTTCCAATCGGATGCAGGAGCGTTCCCACAGACGGCACCAAATTGATCCTATCCGAAAGCTGAATCAACGGACGCTGGGCACATGGTGCTTTCCGAGTCGCTGTCGTAGATCTCCGATTGGTCGTATGAACCTCCGGTGAATCTGCACAGAAGTCGGGCCGGGAAGGGGTTCCCGGCGACGACCCTTCGACGCTCAAGTCAGGCAAGCGAATAATGAAGAAGTGGCTCCAAGTCTCAAAGAACACGTACCTCCGGCGAAGTATAAGGCTCCTTATATAAAGCGGTGAAGGAGCTCACGCATGCCTACCGAGGCAAATACGTGTCCTCAGCCCATACCTCGGTATGTGTTTGTCAGAAAGCTTACTTGACACCATACTGCTACAGTTCAGGCACGTCTTCGATGGGATAGCAGAACACCTTGTCGCCAGATTTGGAGTATGGCCTAGTCATAGAGCATGACGGCTGTCAGAAGATGTTCCTTGTCCTTCTCTCCCTACTCCATGCAGGGGCGTCCGGCTGGCCGGCACTCACCTCACGTTCGGTCGGTCGGCACTCACATCACGTCCGACCCTCCATATGCACTGGTATGCTTGGGAGATCCTCGGTAATGTGCTATGTGGGGACTGTTCGCAGTATGCTACCTTATGTCTTCGATCGAGCGTGCCATCCGCTCGGCCCTATGATCCTGTTCAGCGAGCGTCGGAACCCCGACTCCCGCCGGGGCACCTTTTGCCATCAGTCAGACACCGGTCGGCCAGCCGGGCAATCATCCCCCCTTCTCCGGTCGGCCTACCGATCCCACCTTTTCTCGATCGTCCGGTCGGTCCCTCCTTATCCGATCGGCCACCTGGCCCTCTAACTTCCACGTGGTGTTGACTCCTCGGAAAGGGGGTCCCTCGTTCTTACCGCCGGATCATACACCTATGCCAAGAGTATAATCAACGTAATACTTCCAACAAATCATAATCAACACGAGTGTACACACAGAACAAATATAATGAACAAGATACCTCGAATCTTATACCAAACACATCTGCACATATCACAACTCAGATTAAATCGATAAGATACCTCCAATAAAACACTTAAACACATGTGCACATTTCACAACATAGATTTAATCGACGAAATACCTCCAATAAACAATCAGACATGTATGTCTAACCACTCGGGTATAATCTACTAGAAACCCACAATAATCATAACTGGACAAGTATACACCCACTACGTGCAATTTAAACCGTCTATCAAGAACTCCTACAACACATAATAATCATATGAACACACCTCATAAATATGAAAAAATCAACATACTTAATCCACTCAACAGACCCAGAAAAATTTTCAACTATGACAACCAAAGGTAGCACAACAAAAACCCTACCAGTTCATTGATCCATAATCCATACAGAACTATCCGAAGGGATCCATCTTTATAGACACCAGAGCAAGTAACAACTTGACCCCCAAATAAATTGTCAAATAACTAAATCAGTTCATGGGTCAATTCAACACTAATTACATCGACTCAAACTAGAAAATGCCAGCCCACATAATATCATATGTATAAATGTGTATGACCCAAAAGAAAAAGTCAGAATTCAAGATCATCAAGACACTCATTTTTATCCTCAAAAATATCAACCCACATAATATCAGATGAATAAATCTCTACTCCCCATGAGAGCAAGTTAGCATTCAAAATATCAAATCATTATTTATCCACATAGGCCAATATCAGAGGAAGCAAATATCAATCTTATCATCCTGTTAACTAACCACAACTAACCAGATTTATTAAAATCTCATAGGCACACTCAACCGTAAACTCTCTAGCACCCGATTTATAATCTAATCACCAACTATAATCATCAAACCTGTGAATATCATACATGACACTCACTATGTCACCATCAACGACAACCCAAATAATAGATCACCAAAATAGTTATCCACTAATAGATCATCAAAATAAATATCTAGTAATAGATCATCAGACAACCACATAACATTTACTCTCATAAATCATTAGAAATCAACATATCACAATATCTGATCTCACAATATCCCTCAACCTCAAACCATTCTCAACAATGATCAAACATGATAACTCCCCAATGACCAATTTTCATCATATCGGGTACCCTAATATCCAAAAGATATGAGTATAAAAACTCTACTAGCTAAGTCAACAGGAATATGTAGGTATCTTCCTTTACCCAGCTAACAATAACATAGGCTGGTATGTGCCTCCATCTCCTACTAGTAGTAACAGAAACTAAAACTACTGATGGTATGATTTGAAAAAATCACCAGAGACTATAATCCTTGATCTCTATTAAGGTCAACCATGCTCAATGGCTAACCCATCACATGTAATATCTGTTACAACAACCATACAGGTACTAAATAAAGAATGTTAATACATGTCACAAACTATAAAATTAAACATCATACCTATATGCCGTTTGGAGATGTTCCATCGCTGTCCAGTCCCCAACTTCTGACCTCAAAATTCCGAACATGAAAATCACCGGAAATCCATATAAATCCGAAACGGAAATTCATAACATATACATAATGGAAAATCCGTACAATCCAAAATAACTACCCAGTTTGACTCGCAAACTTGGGCTAACCCAAATATCCAGAACACCAAAAGCAGGTAACATAACCCGCTCAGATACCAATAAATTGGTATCAGTTAAATCTCAAAAATCTGTAACACGAAAAACAACAAGTATCGCCAAACTTGGCGCTATGGTTATCCCAAATATCCAAAATACGAAAACAAAGATCGTAAAACTTAAGCTCTGATACCACTAAATTGTCATGCCTCGGAGGAGTCCCTGTCCGAAGAAATTTCGGCAGCATCTCCCCTGTACGGAGGACAATCTGAAACTTTCTACATCCTAATATACCTCAGCCACATGCGGCTGGAATAATAAAAATAAATAAATACAACACACAGACATTCCACGCAGTTTAATAAGCAATAAACAAAACAGTAATACCATGACTCGAAAACAACCCTACTCCACTACACTCATAAAGCTCAAATCCAATTTTTCCTACTCCACTACACTCATAAAACACAAATCCAACGAACTCACCTCTTCTGTCGTCCAGGCAGGCATGTAGTAGAACAAATCCAAACTATACGAAAATTCATCAATCATAAGAATCCATATAATATCCAAGTATTAAAAAAACCAAGTCTAAACATAGTCAAACGAGAAGAGAAACTAAAAGGTCAATAAGTCCTCGAGGTCTGCAGGGAACTATCACTACGTGAAGTGAGGACTGGTGACTGGAACTGCTCCGGACAGCCTCAACCTGAAAATATCAACAATGGAGGTGGGGTGAGTCCAACACTCAGCAGGTACAACTGATATGCATAATAAAGTAAATAACAGACAACACTAATCATGCGTACAGTCTCCTGAATACGAGAAGGATAAATGCAACTGAAACAAAAATAGGAGAAAACTGTTCTAACCAGGACCAAGGTATAAAGATAACTGGGTCGTCAGATCGAGAGTGTCATAATCCTGTATGCATGTCAATCATATGCATCCATATAAATACAGCAAGTAAATGCAGCAAACACAATCAATAAATGCATCACGTGTATGATGCCAATGACATGGTCACCCCTGACGCCAGTCAGCCATCTCACACACAATGGAGAGTCCGAGTGGGTAGGGTTGTGATAACCGTGCACTCTGACATCACTGCTCCTGATGAGTGACCGAGTGGACGGGATGCTGTCGAAGTACACACATACTCCTACCCCGAAATAATAAATGGGGGAGCGCAATGCTCTCATCTCCCGGTACACGATGATAGGGAGAGCTCTCTGTCGGCTACCACGCAGAGTCACACTACCCATGAGCGGACCAACGGAGCCAAACAAAGTCCAACTGCCTGCCGGCTACAACGCTGCTACACTAAACCAAGAGAGCCAAACAGAGCGGAACTGTCTGCCGGCTACCACGCTAAGTCACCAGACCAACGGAGCCAAACAGCAGAACTGCCACACACCTGTCTGATATACCACTAACCCATGAGTGGTGGTGTGTACAGATACATGTAACTGGCGATGTGTTCAACAATAATGGAGCAGACAATCACACAGCATGCAATCATGCAAGATGATGCATGACACTAAACATGGCAATATCACGAATAGCATAGCATGATCCATACATAAATAAAAGGTGTACCACAAGTCAATGTATCAGATGGAAGGTACACAAACAGATAGGGTATCAAATAAACCCTAGGTCCTGAACATAATGTATCATATGGTTGTGTCACTACCTATAAAGCAGGTATGATAAGGTAAATAATAACATGCAGTGCATAACGAGTAAACAAGCAAACATGTAATAGATCATGTAGTGACCAACCGAAACAAATGAAAAAAAAAACACAATCATGCTATATGTTAAACACATTATTATGCATATCAAAAGACATAAGTCAAAGTACCCGCCTCCAATCGAAAAGGTCCAATCGGATAATCGAGATACTCATCTCGAATCAGAGTCCTGTAATACATCGTACATTTTAGCTAAAAACAAAATAGCTAAACAAAAATCCTAATCCGATTAGGAAACTATGTTTTAACTCCATTTAATTTAATTATCTTATCCTTTCCTAGTTCAAATCCTGAGCATGCTGCTACAAATGAGGAATTCTTCCATTCCTTACCTCACTTCACTGCTGCTGCGGAAACTAGGTGCTGCTGGAGGGAATTTCTGTCGGAACCAAGAAAAGATCCCACAGAACAAAACCTTGCCTCACAGACCTAATCAAGTTGTTGTCCACCAACCGGATCAAGAAGAAGAAGTCAGAATTCAATAAAACAACCTATCACCAACTAATATCCAGCAACAACTAGGCACGTTACCTCTTTTCCTCTAATCCCGTGACCTCCATCCGTAGCACAGCAAAGAAGATGCAAGATCTGATCAGGAGGAAAAGGAATGGAGTGGTCTGACACTCCCCTTAATCCAAACAAGAAGGATTAACACAATAATCTAGTGAAATCCATAAACCAACTAGGGAATCCAGAAATGAATCAAGAGGGAAGAAAGGTTTTCGGTTGCTCACCCTCGAAGCCCTAAGGCATATTCACGTCGGCATCGGCTATGGCGCGAGCTCGACTAAGGGGGAGAGGAAAGAATTGGGACAAAGGCTCTAGGGCAAAGTGGAAGTGCAGTGGTGGAGATCGAGCATCACCGGCTGTGGGCTACAACAGCGGCACTAGGCAGCGGCATCGGGATCGCTCCGCGAGGGGCGGCTATCAGCAGAGGAGAGTGGTGCGATCGGAGAAGAGGAAACTCGGCGCCGGTTGTGAAAAGAAATGGAGAAAAGCGGTTAGGGCACGCGCGAGGATGAAGAAGAGGGCGCGCAGGTTCGACGAGGAAGGAAAACGAAGAATTAAAAGAAAAGTAAAGAAATAAGAAATAAATATTTCCTCGCTTAAATAGGGTAGCCTAAACAGGCTTTCCCGGAACCCCGTTTTTATCCCCGTAAACTCATCCATACGAGCTCCGAAAAATTCTCGAAAAATTTCTAAAAATTTCGAAAAATTCCCTTATCATTATTCGTCATTTTTCGGTATTTTACAGTATCTATATATAAATGCACAATACACCCTCCCATATGATGTGACTACTAGATACAGTGGAAGCATGACAATGAGACAGGTTATCTGGCAATGAGATGATGCCTCATTAAATGCAGGTATTATGAGAGGCATTATAAAATGGGGGCCTTCTCCACTAGTCTTGGTACACGCACGTCTAGTCTCATGTTTTCTTCCACTTATGCAATTTCTTTGATCTTTTTATTTTTGACTTGATCGTCAGAGTAGCTGTGCTAGAGACCCCATGACTTGCTTACTGACGATGTTCCTCTCCTTTTGTCGGCATTTTCAGGTGATTCCCAGAGTTCTTTAGTGAAAGTTTTTTCTGAGTCAACTTCCAAGCTAGCTCACCAGCGCTCCACGGCTCATTGTTTCCAGACGGGATCAAATTTGGCGTCGTTTGTGGGAACCTCTCTGCTTGATTTGGAACGTGAAGATGGATGATGACAGTAAGTTTATAACTATTACTTTGTCACAATAAGATTTAGATCTGCTAATCATGACCAAAGCACAAGCGTTGGCACAAAAGAAACAAGTGGTTGAGTCGTCCCTCTCAAAGGCACCAACAACATCGTCTGAAGGGTCGCAAGACACCGATAGAAAATCCAGATCAAGGCAGCAGCTCGAATTTCCCAAGGCCTAGTTCTGAATGCCCATAGATGACTTAGCTAAAGTCGAGCAGTCCCGGGCCTCTTCTGTTGTGGATTCACCTCCCTGCAATCCTAGGCGAGTAAAGGGCCCTACCACTAACGATTCCCTTGAGCGGCTAAGCATTCCCATCGGTTAAGAGGTTCTAGAAGATAAGTTTCCCAAGCATTTCTAGCCTCTACCGGTTGGAGAATATGGAGACTCCATCGATCTTGAAGACCATCTTTAGCGATTAGAAAACATTGCTCTACTGCACCAGTACACATATAGAGTCAAGTGTTAAGTATTTTTAACCACTCTGACTAGTTCGACATAGAGGTAGTTCGACCGGATCTGTGACGGTTCCATTATGTGCTTTAAAGATTTCAATAGAACCTTCCTGCATCATTCTATAAGTAGCCAAAGGTACAATAAAACCAACTTGAGCCTCTTTACCCTCAAGTAGGGATCAAAGGAATCCTTAAAGGCTTACATAAAATGGTTTAATCAGGTGGCCATGAATGTTCCCTCGTCCACCTCTGAAATATTGGTGAGTGTCTTTTCTCCGGGATATAGGATCGATGCACTAGAGAATGGGTGAATAGCGCTCATGATTTTTCTTATTTTCATGAAACACTCGATAGAGAAAACACAGCTGAATTAAAAATAAAGGAAAATAAGCAATGCTAACAAAGCCAAGTTTCACTTGATTTGAAGCCTGTGATGATTCCTACTCCAAGATCTGCACTTGAGAATGATTTCATTGGGCAATCCACTATCAATTCAAATTTTTATAAAGTATATATCGATTGTAAAATAGATGCAAATATTTAAAAGTTACTGACAACTACATATTTGAAGATTCTTGCCTTTGATTGTTGGAGCAATGTTTGGGCATCGTTGAGTCATTTCCAGAGTAGCACGCAAGAGTGAAAGTTGTTCGGATTGTTGTGTTAAAGGTGCTAGTCGAACCCTTCTTTTATAGCCTACTCTAGGAGCCTGGAACCACCTCTAGGCACCCCCACTAGATTGACATTACTGCACCTCATCAAAACATCATCCTGGAAGCTTATCCATGTCCAGGTGCCCGGACTACCTCCGGGTAACTGGACCACTGACGTGGATCGGTCAGCCGAAGTGTGCCATCGTAGAATGAAGATAAACTTGTAGGATCGAGATGCGCTAGAGAGGGGGGGGGGGGTGAATAGCGCTCGTGGCATATTCACATTCATTAAAAATCGTTTGAGTGAAACACAACGGAAATAAGAAATAAAACAAAGCAATCGCTAACACCTTTCTTTTACTTGGTTCGAAGCTTGTGACAACTCATACTCCAAGGCCTGCGATCGTTGATCGCTTTCTTTGGGCAATCACTATAAATTCGGAGATAAGTACAAGGATGTATTACAATGAAAGTATTAAACTAAGTGCAACAATTAAGTATACCAACGACTTTTAAGGATCTGGAAGATAGTACTTTCAATCATCGGAGTCGCGTCGCTCAGTTGCCAGAGTTGAGTCACAGAGTCATAGTATTATTTTTTTGAGCAACGCGCCGTAGAATGATCGCAAGAGTGAGTTGTTTTAAGGCTCTACTCGAACCTGCCTTAAATAGGCTGTTGAAGGCGCCTTGAACCTCCATGGAAGGCGCCTCCAGCTAAGACTTTATCCTCGTAGCTTCAGTCGTCGATAAGGTCTGCTTTCTACAAACTCTCTCTCTCTCTCTGAAGGCGCCTTCAACCTCCATGGAAGGTGCCTTCCACCCAGCATCCAAGGCGCCTTCACGCCTTGCTGAGCGGAGCCTTCGCCTAAAGCACCCGAGGCGCCTCCAACAGCCCCGGAGGCACCTTAGACACTGTTCATCCGAGCCTTTTAAGTCTTTTTTGCTCCCTGTAAGATATGTTAGTTTAAAATACCAAACATATCCTGCAAATTAGTGTTAGCACAATAAAATATAAAATAATAAATTATTTTGACAGTCTCTGAACTGTTCAATTCTGACTTTAAGTTTTGCTGAAACTCTAGGTCAAACTGATGCCTACTCTCCTGAGAATGAGTCTTCACCTACTCTTCTCAAGAGAGTTTGCCTGTTGCCAGACCGATCCTCCAGACCGGCTAAATTTTTACTCAACGTCCAAGTCTTCAGGACTTTTCCATTGGACGTCCAATTCCCGACTCGTCCAATCTTCTACCTGGTTTGCGACCACCAGGATTTTCACCTAGAGTCCCTGATTCTAGGTTTCGCCCAAAGTACTTGACCCGCCAAGATTTTTCGCCTAGGGTTACCACTCCCTAGAATTTTCACCTACCTAACCATAGCTAGAACTTTTGCCAAAAACACTTAAGATTTTCTTACAAGCTCATTCGAACTTGTTAGACAACATGTAACCTTAATTTTGAACCCTTTGCCATTATCAAAACATAGGTTCGATTGTCTGATACTTCCCGCATCAACAATCTCTCTCTTTTTGATTATAGCAACATAATTCAAACTTAAGTAAAACATATAGCAATAAGTATGAGAGAAAATGCAATAATTAAGACATGCAGAATATAGAACAAGTTACAAACAATTTAATTTGATTTGTTAGCTCCCCCATAAGTTTCTCCTTAATTTGCTCTTAGCTCCCCCTTAATTTTCTCTTTTTCTTAACTTTAGCTTCCCTTCCCCTTTGACATATATCAAAAACACTTTTGAGAGAGTTGAAAATACTTTTAAATAGACTAAGATTTTGAAAGTTTTGAAAACACTAAGTTTTGAAGAATAAAACACTTAGTTTATATTAACATTTAGCTTAAAAAAAGATTTTGATAAAAGCTTGTTAAGGACTTAGCTTTAAAAATATGGAGAAGCTTAGTTTGAACTTTTTCAAAGAAGAGAGAAACAATTTTGAAATTAAAAAACTTTAACTGTTTAAAAAAAGAGTTTTAACTTTGAAAATTAAAAAACTTTAGCTTTTCAAAGAAAAGAGTTTAACTTTTTTAAAAAAATTAATATTTCAGAGAAAAGGGTTTAAAAAAACTTTAACTTTTCAGAGAAGAGTTTTAACTGTAAAAATTAAAAAACTTTAACTTTTCAAAGAAAAGAGTTTAACTTTTAAAAAAAAATTAACGTTTCAGAGAAAAGAGTTTAAAAAAAACTTTAACTTTTCAAAGAAAAGATTTTTAACTGTGAAAATTAAAAAACTTTAACTTTTCAAAGAAAAAATTTTAACTTTTAAAAAAACATTAACTTTTCAGAGAAAATAGTTTAATTTAAAAAAACATTAACTTTTCAGAGAAAAGAGTTTAATTTAAAAAAAAACGCTAACATTTTAGAGAAAAGAGTTTAATTAAAAAAACTTTAACTTTTCAAAGAAAATAATTTAACTTTAAAAAACTTTAATTTTTTAAAGAAAAGAATTTTTTTCTTTTAAAAAATTTTAAATTTTCACTCCCCTTGGATTAATGCCAAAAAAAATTTAGTGTCCCAAAGTCCAAGCATGAGTGTTTTAAAAAAAAATCAATATAAACATCTTCCTTTCTTAACAAAATGTCTAACTTTTAGCTACTAGCTGTTTTACCATGAGGTAGAATCTTTCACTTGGTTAGTCAAATTAAGTAGGTATTCTAGTTAGTTTGACTAAGCATGGATAACTTAATTTGATTAATTTGATTTTGGTATTTATTGCCCAGACTTATGTCGATGCACAAACATAAGCATTCTGAAGTCCAAGCACCCTATGCATCTCACACCATTCTAAGTATTTTTCATGCACAAGCAAGGTAATCCTAGTGTACATGTGAGATGCTCTAGCTAAAACCTGGGGGTACATATTTTCTAGGGGGAAAGTCCTAAACTATTTCCAAACTTTGAAAATACTAGTAAAACTGAGAGTTTTGAAAATAATTTTCCTAAAATTTTAAAACATGATTTTGAAAAAACTTAATAAAAGGAGTAATTTTTAAAAAACTTTAAGATCTATTCTACTGTGCACATACCTAATTATCTTCTAAGTGTATTGAACTCAAGTTCATATAAGGGTTTTATGAAAATATCTGCTAGGTTTGATTTGGACTCAACATAGTCAAGTACAATATCACCCCTAGCTACATGATCCCTTACAAAGTGATGCATAACTTCTATGTGTTTAGTCTTTGAGTGGTGTATTGGATTTTTGGTAAGTTTATTGAACTTATGTTGTCAATTGAGATTTTTGTATTTTTGTATTCTAGTTGATAATCTTTTAAGGTATGCATCATCCATAATAGTTGAGATGCACATTCCCTCATTGCTATGTATTCTACTTCAGTAGTGGATAAGGCAACACGGTGTTGCTTTCTACTAGACCAACTTACTAGGCACTGACCTAGAAGTTGGTAGCTACCACTTGTACTTTTTCTATCTAGTTTACACCTAGCATAGTCTAAGTCAGAATACCCAACTAGGTCAAATGTGCTAGTCTTAGGGTACTAGAGTCCTACATTTAGAGTTTCCTTATTGTATCTTAGTATTCTTTTTATATTAGTTAAGTGTGATTCTTTTACACACGATTGGTAGCTAGCACATATACCTACTGCAAATAAAATATCAGGTTAACTTGCAATTAGGTATAATAGACTTCCTATTGCACTCCAATAATATTTCAAATCTACAGGTTTTCCTTCTAAGTTAGAGTCAATTTTAGTATTAGTTGTCATTGGGGTATTTATATTTTTAGAATTTTCTATTCTAAATTTCTTAATTAACTCCTTCACATATTTGGTTTGAAAAATATGAATTCCTTCTTTAGTTTGTTTTATCTGTAAACCTAAGAAAAAAATTAAGTTCTCCTAGTAGGCTCATTTTAAATTCATTTTTCATTACTTTAGTAAATTCTTTTAGGAATTTAGTATTTGTTGAGCCAAAGATGATGTAATCTACATAAATTTGAGCTATAAAGATATCTTTTTTTAAGGTTTTAACAAAAAGGGTTTGGTCTAGTTGGCCCTGGTTAAATCCCTTAGATATTAGGTATCTTGATAGACATTCATACCAAGCTCTAGGTGCTTGTTTTAGTCCATATAAGGTTTTATTTAACCTAAACACATGGTTTGAGTGGTCTAAGTATTCAAATCCTGAGGGTTGATTTACATAAACTTCTTCTTTGATGAATCTATTTAAGAATACAGATTTTAAATCCATTTGGCATAACTTGAATCATTTATGTGCTGTATAGGCTAGCAGTATCCTGATGGATTCAAGTCTAGTCATAGGTGCAAAGGTTTCATAATAATCTAATTCTTCTACTTGGCTGAACCCCTTAGCTATTAGTCTAGCCTTATTTCTTACTATTTCACCTTTATCATCTAGTTTATTTCTGAATATCCACTTAGTTTCAATTATAGATTTATTTATGGGTTTAGGTACAAGTTCTCAGACCTGATTTCTTTTAAATTGGGTTAATTCCTCTTGCATTGTAATTATCCAGTTAGGATTAGGTAGGACTTCTTCTATAATTTTGGGTTCAATTTTAGAAATAAGGGTTATTTGGCTTACGTTTCTATATGATGATCTAGTACGTACTCCTAGGGTTGAGTCACCCAAAATTTGATCAGTTGGGTGATTAGATCTTATCCTGGATGGTCTTATGTTAGGGGCAACACTTGGTTCTTCTGATTCACTAGGTTTAGGTCTAAATTGATTATCTTCTTCATCATCTATTTTTCTGGTAATTTGAATATTATTTTCACTAGTTTTTTCATCAAAAATTATATTAGTTATCTCTTCAATTTTTTGAGTATTTTTATTAAAGACCCTATAAGACCTACTAGTCGTGGAATACCCTAAACATATGTCAGTTATAGATTTTGATGTAAATTTTCCTAAATAGTTTTTAGTGTTTAATATGTGTGCTTTGCATCCAAAAAGTTTTAGGTAATTTAGATTGGGTATTTTATTGTAATACATTTCATAAGGGGTTTTGTTGTAAAATTTATTTATCAATATTCTATTTTAAATATAACTTGTAAACTTGGTTACTAAGATTATATTTGTTTAACATAGTTCTCGTAGCTTCTTGTAATGTCCTATTCTTTCGTTCTACTAGACTATTTTGTTGGGGAGTTCTAGGCCATGAAAATTCATGATTATATCCATTAATTTTACAATATTTAGTAAATTTATGGTTTTAAATTCTCCTCCATGATCACTTCTAATTTTTTTAATTAAAGCATCTTTTTCATTTTCTATTAATTTACAAAAATTCTTAAAGATTTCAAAAGTTTTATTTTTGGATTTTAGAAATTTTACCCAAGTAAATCTTGAGTAATCATCAATTATAACTAAGCAGTATTAGTTTCTTCTTAGTGACTTGGCTCTGTGTGAATCAAATAGGTCTAAATGTAGGAGCTCAAGTATTGAGTTAGTTCGATTTAAGTTTGTTGGTTTGTGGGTTGACTTAGTTTGTTTACCTTGTTGACAAGCATTACAAATTGAATTTTCTAAGTTTTTAAATTTGGGTAAACCTCTAACTAAGTCATTTTGACTCATTTTTGAAATGATTCTGATATGAGTGTGACCCAATCTTCTGTGCCATAACTTGATTTCCTCTTGTTGTGTCAGTAGACACTTTAGTAAGGAGATTGGTAGATCAATAATGTAAACATTGTTTTTCCTAATTCCCTTAAGTGTAATTTTAGGATTTTCAACATTTCTAATTATACACTCAGAGTTGGAAAAAGTAACTAAATAACCAAAGTCACACAGTTGCCTTATGCTAAGTAAGTTAAAGTTGAATTTATCAATTAATAGTACTTTTCGAATAATAAAATCGGAACTCAGTTTGATATTACCTATTCTGATTACCTTAAGTTTTCCATTGTTGCCGAATGCAACTAACCCTAAGTTCTTGAGTTTTAGTTTAGTGAACTTCAATCTGTCTCCAGTCATGTGTCTGGAGCATCCACTATCCAACATCCATTGGTCCAAATCATTATGTTCCTACACATAAAGTATTTTGATTTAGATCCAATTTTGATGGATTAAAAGATAGTTTGACTGAATTCAACTCCTTAATTTTTCATCTCATCCAATTTAGATTGTCAATCATGTTATACATATGGGTGATTATGAGATGATTAATTTTTTATTTTAAGTTGATTTGATTTGAATTTAAGCTTAATTTTAAATTAAGTTTAAGTAAGTTTAATTTAGTTTATGTTAAGGTAAATTTAATTTAATAACAGTAATTAAGTAAGATTTAATTTGGTTGAATTTTGATTAAGTTGAATTTTAATTAATTCAAATTGTAATTTAAGTTAAATTTTAATTAAATTAAATTTTGATTAAGTTTGAATTTTAATTAAGTTGAATTTTGATTAAGTTAAATTTTAATTTAAGTTGAATTTTTATTTAAGTTGAATTTTTAATTAAGTTGAATTTTAATTAAGTTGAATTTTGATTAAGTTTTAATTTTAATTAAGTTGAATTTTAATTAAGTTGTCAACTAATTTAAACCTAAATCCATCTCACCCTTTTTCTATATTATCAATCAGAGAACCTTATCTGTTTTGTGAGATGGTTAATTTTATCATTACTTTAGATTAAAATCTAAGAATTTATTCACATTTGAGTTAGACTAAGGTTTAATAGTTAGTTAATTAAATATCCATTTCAATAAATACCTTCCAAGCTGTGACGAGGCACTAGACCTTCTTGGGTATGAGATCATCCACCATTTCTAGATAAAGCCTTTTAAAAAAATTAAATATTTTATTTTCTTTCTGAAAATCCTAGGTCTAACTACTCAAGTGTGAATCAAGTCTAAGTCCTTATCTACCCTAATCTAAACATGAATAATAGAAAGCATAAAAAACATATATCAAGCAAATTTATCTAATGAATATGGTCTTTCTATTGGCTGCCCCTAGATCGTAGACGTTCGATAGAAGGGGGGGGGGGTGAATATCGATTATAAAAAATTCGTCGATAAGAGTAAGCGCAGCGGAAAAGTAAAACAATGCAATGCTAACACAAGAACCAATTTTACTTGGTTCGGAGCCTTTGGCGACTCCTACTCCAAGGCCCACACACAAGGGTGCTTTCGATGGGCAATTCACTAGCAGTTCGAAAGATATTACAAACTAAGTACAGAAAATGCTAATGAAAGAATTAAAGCAATAACGACAAAATAAGAGACTTAAAAAGAGAAGTAGTGCGTTTGTCGGAGCTTTGTAGCGTCGCAAGAGCACAGGAGAGCGAGTTCTTCAATTCAGAGTTGTTGTTGAAGCTCCACCCCTGCCCCTTCTTTTATATGAGGCTCGGGGCGCCCCGGATCCCTTCCAGGCACCCTGGTGTGACGTAGCAGGTCCAACCAGTGAGCTCCACGTGTCGACGCCATGATCAAGATAGAATTCGCCTCCGGGCGCCCGGACCACCTTTCTCCAGGAAACATCTTTCCTGCAAGACAAGGTTAGTCTGAGGCAAATAGATAATGTATATCCTGCAAAACAAAGTGTTAGCACAGTTTATAAGTTCAATATAAAAAGTATGACTTAGATTCTGTCTTTCCGAGACCGGAATCTAGTCACGATCTCGACTTAGATATCCGAAATGGATCTGAGCCGGATCGATGCCTAATGTTCCCTTCCCGGGAACGCGTCCTCACAATCACTCCCTTCCAGTGACTTACCTTTACTCACCTGCCAGACGTCCGATCAGCCCTTCGACCCGTCTGGACTTCTCGCCAGCTATCCGGTCAGCCCGTCGACCTAGCCGGACTTCATGCCAAGCATCCGGTCAGCCCTTCGACCCGCTTGGACTTCATACCAAATGTCCGGTCAGCCCGTCGACCCATTTGGACTTCGTGCCAAGCGTTCGGTCAGCCCGTCGACCCGCTTGGACTTCGTGCCAGACATCCGGTCAGTCCGTCGACCTGTCTGGACTTAGCCTGTACACTCGATCAGAGTGTTAGATAACGACAAACCTAACTTAACCTGATTTGTCATTCATCAAAACCTGAGTTAGATCGTTAGTGCTAACCGCACCAACACATAGCCTCGATAAGGCCTATCATGGTAATGGATTTGATCCTTGAGGATCCAATATTGTCCAAGTCCAACTTGATTAATCAAGTTAGACTTGGGAACCCATTCTTGGACTATTCTCCTATTTGTTCGATTCACGAGTGATAAATAGGATTTAAATTTATGCTTAGCCTTGTATCCAAGTCCGGATCAATTGTATACGGTTCTTTACTTTCCAAGAATCAATCAAGATTCTTGAAACCCAAAGTGAACCATTCCAATAGATCTTCAGTTCCTTGACTTGACTTTTCAGATTGGAATTATCTTCCTCAAGTTTTTGGACTTGAGTTGAAGTTCCAGTCTGAACTGATTCTATCAAGGAGCTTGGGATAGTCACTTCATTGAGGGCTTTGACCTCCTCTTGGAGTGACTTAACCCGGAGGTTGGACTTGGCTAATTTTCTTGACAAGTAAGAAATCAAATTGTGTGATCTAATTAAAGAAATATTTACATTAGTTTGGGAACCTTCTGAACTGGATACAGATTCGTGACCTCGCTTGGACTCAGCTTCTGACTCTGTCTCAGACTCAGATTCAACGACTTGCTCTCGGGCCGAAAGTGTGAGAAAACTTGTTTTTTTGACATCTTCATCAGAGTCTTCTGATAATGATTCATCTCATGTTGCTTGTAGTGCCTTCTTTCTTCATTGCTTCTTCACTTCCTTATGATTTGGACAATTCGCCTTGATGTGTCCCTTCTTGTTACAGTCATAGTAGGTGACTTCAAACTTTGCTTTGGAGCTTGGGCCTGGTTGCGTCATCTTTGCTTGGATCATCTTTTTAATCTCCCATTTTGTGAAACCCTTCTTTTTCTTACATAGCTTTCGTACAAGGTTGACGAGTTCAGCGGTGATCTCGTCGTTGTCCTCTGAGTCTGATTCATCTTCAGGCTCAGGTTCAGTTCGGCTCTTGCCTTTTGGTTCCTTTGTCTTGTTTGTACCTACAATAAGAGCAATACTTTTTTCAACCAAAGGTGTATTAGTCTGTTCATGTAATTCAAATTCAGAGAACAATTCGTCTAGTCTAATTAAGGAAAGGCCCTTAGATACCTTGTAAGCATCTACCATTGATACCCACAAGGTATTCCTAGGGAATGCATTTAGTGCATACCTAATGACGTCGTGATTCTCTACCTTTTGACCGATTAGTAGGTCTTGAATCTGTGCATGAAATTGACTTGCCGACTCAACATCATGCATTTTAATATTATATAACTTATTTAAGATTAAATCACACTTACTTACCTTGGTGTTGGAGGTTCTCTCATGCAATTCTATCAGCTTCTCCCATAGCTCCTTAGTGTTGTTAAAGGGGTCGACCCGGTTCAATTCTTTTTGGTTAAGCTACATTGAAGAGTGCATGTTGCTTTGGCATCAACTTCGATCTTCTTCATCAGGCTTGTGTTCCAGTTCTCATATAATACTGGTTTTCCAATGTTGTCGTGTGGGAGCACGAGACTAGTTTGAATGATCATCCACATCTCGACTTCTGTCTTGAGGTGGTATTCCATTCGCCCTTTCCAGTAATCGAAATCCTCGTCGGAGAAAAGAGGCGGGCGTGCTGTGTTGTAACCTTCTTGGTGGGCCATTAAAGAATCTCACACAGACAAAAATAATAAATCTTGTTCCAAGACTTAGTCTTAGATTAGTAGTGTGGTAGAAGAATAGAGAAAAAAAATCAACTTGATGGTGTTGCACTAATTTCGAGAAAAATTGATGAATTGAAAAATTTATTAGAAGAAGTTATTAAACCAATCCTAACTTATGGTAAAAAATTGAAGAAAAAAAATTGGTGGGGAAAAAACAAAAGGCATAAGGATAATTTTTGAACACAAACGATATCTATTTTTCTTTCAAAAGGAACCCCCTTGCTTGATTGGTGGCTTCACCAATTCAGAGCGACCTTGCTCTGATACCAATTGTAGGATCGAGATGTGCTAGAGGAGGTGAAAAACGCTCATGGCTTATTCACGTTCGTTAAAAATCGTTTGAGTGAAATGCAGCGGAAATCAGAAATAAAACAAAGCAATCGCTAACACCTTTCTTTTACTTGGTTCAGAGTCTGTGACGACTCCTACTCCAATGCCCGCGATCGTCGATCGCTTTCATTGGGCAATCACTATAAATTCGAAGATAAGTACAAGGATGTATTACAATGAAAGTATTAAACTAAGTGCAACAATTAAATATACCGACGACTTTTGAGGATCTGGAAGATAATACTTTCGGTCGTTGGAGTCGCATTACTCAGTTGCTAGAGTCGAGTCATAGAGTCGTAGCATTGTTTTTTTAGAAGCGCACCGTAGAATGATCGCAAGAGTGAGTTGTGTTAAGTCTCTACTCGAACTTGCCTTAAATAAGCTGTTGAAGGTGCCTTCAACCTCCATGGAAGGCGCCTCCAGCTAAGACTTTATCGTTGTAGCTTCAGTCGTTGATAAGGTTCTCTTTCTGCAAACTCTATTTCTCCGAAGGCGCCTTCAACCTCCATAGAAGGTTCCTTCCACCCAGCATCCAAGGCACCTTCAAGCTCCTTGAAGGCGCCTTCGCACCTTGCTGAGCGGAGCCTTCGCCTAAAGCACCCGAGGCGCCTCCAACAGCCCCGGAGGCGCTTCGGACATTGTTCATCCGAGCCTTTTAAGTCTTTTTTGCTCCCTATAAGATATGTTAGTCTAAAATACCAAATATACCTGCAAAATAGAGTTAGCACAATAAAATATAAAATAATAAATTATTTTGATAATTTCTAGACTGTCCGGTTCTGACTTTGAGTTTCGCGGAAACTCTAAGTCGAACCGACACCTACTATTCCCTCTTCGAGGAACACGTCCTCACCTACTCTTCTCAAGAGAGTTTACCTGTTGCTAGACCGGTCCTCCATACCAACTGGACTTTTTCTCAACATTCGAGTCTTCAGGACTTTTCCGCTAGACGTCCGACCCCCGACCCGTCCAGTCTTCCACCTTGTTCGTGACCACCAGGATTTTCACCTAAAGTCCCCGACTCTAGAGTTTCGCCCAAAGTGCTCGACCCGCCAAGATTTTCCGCCTAGGGTTACCACCCCATAAAATTTTCACCTGCCTAACTGTATCTAGGAATTTTGCCTAAGAATACTTAGGACTTTCCTGCAACCCCATTCAAACTTGTTAAACTATAAGTAACCTTAACTTTGAACTCTTTGCCATTATCAAAACATAGGTTCGATCGTCTGATGCTTCATGCACCAATAGAACTTTTACCGACAAGCGCTTAGACCATCCAGGTGCTCTCAGCAGCCATCCGGGCGCTCCCTCTTTAATTCGCTGTTGACCCAGGCACTTAGAGCAACTCCAGGCACCTCGACATCCGGGGGCCTGGACATGCTCTGGGCGCTTGGACTCCTCTTTTTCCAGCCATCAGCTTCAACAACATAACGTTAGCACAAGCAAAAAATAATATATAAAGCAATGCATATTTTGACAATCTCCGAACTGTCCGATCCTGACTTTGAGTTTTGCTGAAGTTAATCATCTAAGGAGGACCAGTTTGGACTTTTGCTCAGTATCCTAGACTTAAGGACTTTCACCTAGTGTTCTCAACCATAGGATTTTTCATCCGATATCCTAACCTCCAGGACTTTCACCTAGTGTCCTCAACTCTAGGACTTTTGCCCAACGTCCTTTACCTACCAAGACTTCGCCCATTCCCATGGACAATAAATTCATTGCTTAGTCGCAACTAAGACTTTCTACATGCCTAATGTCCCCTAAGACTTCTTTGCCTAGCCTCAACTAGGACTTCTCTTTTGCCTAAGATCAATTAGGACTTTTCTACATACTTAGTTAGACTTGTTAGAATAATGACACAACTTTGTTGGGACCGTTGGGCCGGCTAGAAGGGGGGTTGAATAGCTCTACACAAAATAAAATAGAAAATACCCTTCTCGGACTTAAATGAACACTTGCATAAATAAATTAGAATAAACAAAAAAAATAGAGGCTCAAGGGATTTACTTGGTTATAATCGTAGAGGTTGTTAATCCAAGGAAGTGAAGCGCACTAAATACTCCTTCAGGCGGAGAAGCCTCATACACTAGTGAAAGCACAGAAAGATGAAGCTAAACTAACAAAGGGAAGCACACAAGTGTTGTAAATGAAATTGCTTGTTGATTGTAGCTTCTTGGACCAAGGCTATATTTATTTGATGCGCCGCAAGTCTGAATGCTTTGATAAGTTCAAAGAGTACAAGGCTGATGTGGAGAAACATCAAGGTAAAAGTATCAAGACACTACAGTCTGATCGTGGTGGCGAATACCTCTTAGGAGAGTTTAGGAATTACTTATCAGAGATTAGGATTCAATCTCAATTGTCTGCACTTGGTAGACCCCAATAGAATGGTGTGGTAAAACGAAGGAATAGAACTCTTATGGAAATGGTTAGATCGATGATGAGTTATTCAGAATCACCAGATTCGTTTTGGGGATATGCTCTGGAAACAGTAATGTACATTCTGAATATGGTACCTTCTAAATCAGTACCCTCTACTCCCATGGAATTATAGAATGGGTGTAAGTCTAGTCTCTGTTATATTCGGATATGGGGTAGTCCAGCACATGTGCTGAAGGAATATACTGACAAGTTGGAATCACGTACAGGAGTTTGTCTGTTTGTAGGATATCCTAAGGGAACGAAAGGTGGTTTGTTTTATAATTCTAAAAATCAGAAGATTATTGTTTGCACCAATGCTCGATTTTTAGAGGAAGATTATGTTATCAACCACAAGTCCATGAGTAAAATTGTTCTTAAGAAAATTAGAGAAGACACGTTTAAACTAATACCAACTGTACAAGATGAGATACCACAAGAAACTGCAACACGTGTCACAAATAAGGCACAATTACAGACAGTGACTCGTCATAGTGGGAGGGTTGTTAGGCAACCTGAAAGATTCATGTTTTGGGAGAGTCTTTGGACTTGACCCCTGGAGAACATGAACCTGATGCCTGGATATATGACGAAGCGCTTCAAGATAAAGATGCAGCATCTTGGCAAAGAGCAATGAATACAAAAGTAGAATCTATGTATTCTAATAAAGTCTGAGAGCTTGTAGAACCACCAAATGATGTAAAAGTCATCGGGTGTATAATAAAAAAAGAGGAACAGATGGAAAGGTAGAAACTTTCAAAGCAAGACTTGTTGAAAAAGGGTATCAATTATAAGGAAATCTTTTCACCGGTAGTCATGCTTAAGTCTATCCGGATTCTTTTATCTTTTGCTGCTCATATGGATTATGAGATTTGGCAAATGGATATCAAGACAACTTTCCTTAATGGAAGTCTTGAAGAAAACATCGATATGAAGCAACCAGAGGGGTTCATTGCAAAAGGCAAAGAGCATCTAGTGTGTAAGCTCAATCGGTCTATTTATGGACTGAAGTAAGTTTCAAGGTGAACATCTGGTTTAATGAAGTAATCCAGTCGTATGGATTTAGTGTCCGGATGAGTCTTGTGTATACAAGAAGTGTGATGGAAATGTGGTGGTATTTCTTGTACTATACGTAGATGACATTTTTGATAGTTGGAAACAATATCAAAGTGTTGCCGGAAGTAAGGGTACGGTTGTCTAAGCAATTCGATATGAAGGACTTGGGTGAATGCGCACATATTCTCGGGATCAAAGTAATAAGGGATCATAAGAAAAGAATATTGTGTTTATCCCGAGCTTTATATATCGATACTACACAAGACCAGATATCTATTTTGCCATTGGCATGGTTAGCAGATATCAAAGTAACCCAGGACTGGGACACAGGACTGCCGTAAAACATATATTAAAGTACCTTAGAGGGGCTAGAGATTATATGCTAGTTTACAAGGCAGATGATTTACTCCCTATGAGATACACAGATTTTGACTTCCAATTAGATAGGGGCAATAGTAAGTCGACCTCGGGGTTTTGTGTTTACTTTAGGAGGTAAAGCCATAACAATAGAGGAGTGTTAAGCATAGATGTTTTTCGAACTCCACTATGGAAGTTGAGTATGTGTCAGCCTCTGAGGTAGCCATAGAAGTTGTATGGCTCCGAAACTTCATGATGGACTTAGATGTGATTCCTGGTTTGGACAAAAATTATTACAGTGTATTGTGATAATAAGTGGTGTAGTAGCAAACTCGAAGGAACTATAAGCCCATAAGGCAAGTAAACACATAAAGCGCAAGTACCACCCAATACGAGACATCATATAACGAGGAAAAGTTGTTGTCGCCTAGATTGCATCAGATGATAACTTGGAAGATCCTTTCACTAAGGCCCTTAAGGTAAGAGCTTTTGAAGGGCATGATGAGAGGTTGGGAATCAGATGTAGGGCAGGGTATATGCCAGCATAGTATTTTAGTATAAGTGGGAGATTATTAGAGTGTATACTAAAAGTCTAGCTTTTTGTATAAACATATAAGAATCATATTGGTCAAATGCCTACATTTATGCTAAGTGTAGTTATCCACTTAATTTATATTGTAGATAACATGGTGTGAGGAGACACACAGAAGATCATGTTATCAGATCCTTATAAATTATAAACAGTTTCTCACAACCACGATGGAATGGGACAAACCATTGGAGTGGTTGTAGTGTAATTAGGTGATCCGGCGGTAAGAATGGGGGACCCACTTCCTGAAGGGTCCCAGCCTGAGGACAGATGGAGGGCTGACTAAGCGGGTAAGGGCCGCGTCGAGCAGTTGAGCGGGTCCAAGCGGAGCCAGATATAACCCAGCCATCGGCTTGGGTTTCCGACGCCAAGGCGGGTGTCTGCCCGGCTGGAACCGAAGGGCCGAGCGGGTGGTCCATTCGGCCAGGATAAGGGCGAGGATACAAAGATTAGCCGAACGGCCTATTCGTTCGGCTCGGGATATGGGATGTCAGCAAAGGCATGTCTAATGATTATGCCGTACACAAGATGTCACGATAAAGGATCTTGCCGTCACATCATGGAGAGGTTGATACAGTAGCGGTATGGCCTTATGGATGCCCTTCTGACAGACCCATACCTGGGCATGGGCGAAAGCAGGTGATTGCTTTGATTGGCGTGCCCAGGCTCCTTCGAGAGGTCTATATAAGGTCTCCATTTCTTCACCGGAGGTACACGAGTCTTCTGTTTCTAAGCCACCTCTTTATTATTCCTCGCCTGACTTGAGCGTCGGAGGGCCGTCGCCGGGACACCCCTCCCGGCTCGGTTTTGTTGCAGGTTCGCCGGAGCACTCGAGGATCTAGCAGGGAGCGCCACATCCCCAGCGTTCGTTGACCCCTGGTTCGGACAGGATCAATTTGGCGCCGTCTGTAGGAACGCACCTGCATCTGAGCAGAGGCAATGGACGAGGCTGGAAGAATACATACCGTGGCACTCTCACAAGAAGAGTTGGACGCTCTGGTCGAGATAAGGGCCGCCAAACTTGTGGAGCAAAAATAGAAAGCAGCAGCCGAACGACTCCTAAGGAAGGAACGGGCGTCACACCTTTTCATCTAGTGTACGGCGGTGAAGCGGTCATTCCGGTTGAAGTCGGCGTCGAGTCCGTCCGGGTCCAATGTTACGATGGAGGCAACGCCGAGCAGAGGAACATGGAGCTGGATTTGGTTGATGAGGAGTGGGCCCGGGCATCCGTTCGGCTGATGGCGTGCCGTCAACGGATGAAGCAAAACTACAACCGGCGCGTCATTCCCAGATCATTCCAGGTAGGCGATCTTGTCTGGAAGAAAGTCAAGCCGGTCGGCGACGTCGGCAAGCTAGAAGCTCCGTGGGCAGGCCCCTTCAAAATCATCGAAAAGCTCCGCTCGGGCGCGTATTATTTGGAGGATGAGGACGGCCGACAGCTAGATAGACCGTGGAGCGCGAACCACCTCCAACCTTACCGGGCGGGGTGAAAGGTGTGCCAATGTAAATCATCCTGTGTACTTTTTTCGACTGAATACTTGAAATGCAGAAATGAAAAATCAAGAGAACAAATATAAGGCACCGTCAACGAGGATCGAAGGCCCCGTACCGTTCGGACGAAGGTAAATTATCCGAGCCAAAATGCTCGACGAAGCAGACCCTGAGCCATTCGGCCAGGAGTACGTTCTCCGAGCTGGGTGGAAGGGGCATATGGATTATCCGAGCCAAGCGCCCGAATAGCGAAGGCCTCCAAGCCGATTAGATTCGCAAGCAAATGACTCGTGCTGTTCGGCCGGGCATAAAGACGGTTCAAGCGCGAGATAAGTTATGAAGGCCAAGGTCGCTCGACCTGGTAAGGAGTTAGCCTTGAAGGCCGTCTAGCCCAGACGTTAAACCGTAGAGCCGCGCCGACCGGCTATAAATATCCGCGCCGACGAGCACCGAACGAGCCGGCGTCTATAAACCCTCCGAGCGGAATACCGTCTAGCCCAGACGTTAAACCGTAGAGCCGCGCCGACCGGCTATAAATATCCGCGCCGACGAGCTCCGTCGTTAAAGATCGAGAGACGAGCCGGCGTCTATAAACCCTCCGAGCGGAATACCGTCTAGCCCAGACGTTAAACCGTAGAGCCGCGCCGACCATAAATAATCGCGCCGACGAGCTCCGTCGTTAAAGATCGAGAGCAGTGGCGTCTATAAACCCTCCGGCGGGAAGTCTAGCCCAGACGTTAAGCCGTAGAGCCGCGCCGACCGGTTATAGCGCCGACGAGCTCCGTCGTTAAAGATCGAGAGACGCAGGCGTCTATAAACCCTCCGAGCGGAATACCGTCTAGCACCGTTAACCGAGAGACGAGCCGACCGGCTATAAATATCCGGCCGACGAGCTCCGTCGTTAAAGATCGAGGGAGCTGGCGTCTATAAACCCTCGAACGGAATAGTCTAGCCAGACGTTAAGCCGTAGGCCGGCTATAAATATCCGCACCGACGAGCTCGTCGTTAAAGATCGAGGAGGCGGCGTCTATAAACCCTCCGGCGGAATCGTCTAGCCGGACGTTAAAGTAGAGCCGGCTATAAATATCCGACGAGCTCCGTCGTTAAAGATCGAGAGGCGGCGTCTATAAACCCTCAGGTGGAATCGTCTAGCCCGGACGTTAAGCCGTAGAGCCGCGCCGATAAATATCCGCGCCGACGAGCTCGTCGTTAAAGATCGAGGCGAGGCGTCATAAACCCTCAGGTGGAATACCATCTAGCCAGACGTTAACCGTAGAGCCGGCCGGCTATAAATATCCGCACCGACGAGCTCCGTCGTTAAAGATCGAGGGCCGCGCCTATAAACCCCCGAGCGGAATACCGTCTAGCCAGACGTTAAACCGTAGAGCCGACCGGCTATAAATATCCGACGAGCTCCGTCATTAAAGATCGAGAGGCAGTGGCGTCTATAAACCCTCCCGGTGAAATCTGAGTCTAGCCCGGACGTTAAGCCGTAGGCCAGGCTATAAATATCTGTTACCGACGAGCTCCGTCATTAAAGATCGAGAGACGAGCTGGCGTCTATAAACCCTCCCAGCGAAATACCGTCTAGCCCAGACGTTAAACCGTAGAGCCGCGCCGACCGGCTATAAATATCCGCGCCGACGAGCTCCGTCGTTAAAGATCGAGAGACGAGCCGGCGTCTATAAACCCTCCGAGCGGAATACCGTCTAGCCCAGACGTTAAACCGTAGAGCCGCGCCGACCGACTATAAATATCCGCGCCGTCGAGATCCGACGTTAAAGATCGAGAGTCAAACCCGCGACTGTGAGCTTACTGGACGAAACTAAGGACGCCATCGGGCTGTCCATTTCAAAACAATCGGCGTCCCATCGTACGGATCATCACCGCCACGCGAGAAGAGCTACGTGGCGCTCTGTCACCAAGCGCAATTAATGCGCTCATACCGCGCATGCTTCGACTTAATGAAAAGGATTTGCGTGATTTTCGAGAAGATTTGGACAAGCAAACATCTACGTTGAGCGCCAAGACATTCAAAACGAAGAGCCGAGCGGTTGAATTTGGCATAAGGGTCGAACGGCGCAAGGGATATTATAAGCGAATAGTAAGGCGACGACCGCCCGCTCGGACACATAGTCTAGTCAGTCGGACTCATTGCCTCCTTCGACTAGACTTGAAGGGGAGGCAAGTGATCCAGCGGTAAGAATGGGGGACCCACTTCCTGAAGGGTCCCAGCCTAAGGACAGATGGAGGGCTGACTAAGCGGGTAAGGGCCGCGTCGAGCAGTTGAGCGGGTCCAAGAGGACTGAATGGCCGAGCGGGTGTCTGCCCGGCTGGAACCGAAGGGCCGAGCGGGTGGTCCATTCGGCCAGGATAAGGGCGAGGATACAAAGATTAGCCGAACGGCCTATTCGTTCGGCTCGGGATATGGGATGCCAGCAAAGGCATGTCTAATGATTATGCCGTACACAAGATGTCACGATAGAGGATCTCGCCGTCACATCATGGAGAGGTTGATACAGTAGCGGTATGGCCTTATGGATGCCCTTCTGACAGACCCATACCTGGGCATGGGCGAAAGCAGGTGATTGCTTTGATTGGCGCGCCCAGACTCCTTCGAGAGGTCTATATAAGGTCTCCATTTCTTCACCGGAGGTACACGAGTCTTCTGTTTCTAAGCCACCTCTTTGTTATTCCTCGCCTGACTTGAGCGTCGGAGGGCCGTCGCCGGGACACCCCTCCCGGCTCGGTTTTGTTGCAGGTTCGCCGGAGCACTCGAGGATCTAGCAGGGAGCGCCACATCCCCAGCGTTCGTTGACCCCTGGTTCGGACAGGATCATTAGGTATTAGTTTATCTTGACTAATAAATTACACTAGTACACTATGAATGTATTGAGCAGGACCAATTGAGGTAGCATCTTTTTATACTGACTATATAAAAGAACAATACCTATGTTATTATGGAAGTATGTACTCTTAATCATGATATAATAACAAGCACATATACTTAGTATTTATTTCTTTGATTTATCAAAGGGTGTGATTTAGATCGTTAAATCAATAGGCTTGATAAGTTGGGAAATGATATTATTTATATGGTGTGTTGTTGATCATAGAATGAACTGTGTCCTAGTAATCTAGGTTAATGATGTCCCCTTGAGGAGCTCATAAGGATTGTCATGTAAACCCTGCAAGTGGACTTAGTTTGGCATGACAATGAAGATGAGTGGTACTACTCTTGGAGCTAGATATTAATTAAGTGAATTGTCAGTAACTCATTTAATTAGTGAGCATTCAATATCTTAAACACAGGGAGATCAACATACTCATGATAAAAAGGAGTCCATATAGTAATATGGGATTGGTTCGGTAGTGCAATAATAATTCTTTAGTGGAATAAGATATTATTGATGAACTCGAGTTGGGTGTTCGAGGCGAACACGGGAAGCTCAAGTTCATCGAGAGACCAAAACCAATTCCTCCTCTCGGTCCCTGTCGTATCCTCTTATTTATAAAGTCTTATATCCACCCAAACCCAACTTCTTACCCACCTTAAGGTGGCCAGCCAAGCCTAGCTTGGAGCCCAAGCTAGGGCCAGCCAAACCGAGGCTAGATGGGTTCAAGTGGTGGCCGGCCCTAGCTTGGAGTCCAAGTAGGGTGGCCAGCCATATTAGATTAAAAGGAGTTTTAAATTTTAAATCTTTCTTTGTGTGGAAGTCATGGTTTTAAAAGAGAGTTTTAAAAATTATAAAACTTTCCTTTTATAGCTTTCTACAAAGGATTAAGAGAAAGGTTTGATATCTTTCCTTATTTATAGTTAAAAGGAAGATTTTAATTTTTGATAAAACTTTCCTTTTTTGTAACCATCCTCATGGTTTTAAAAGAGAGTTTTAAAAATTATAAATCTTTCCTTTTATAGTTTTCTACAAAAGATTAAAAGAAAGATTTGATATCTTTCCTTATTTGTAGTTGAAAATGAAGATTTTAATTTTGGAGAAAACTTTCCTTGTAACCATCTGCATGTTTTAAAAGAGAGATTTTAATTTATAAAAGTTTTCTTTTATAACTAACCATGAAGGGAATTTTTAAAAGAGAAATTTTTATTTTAAAAATTTCCGGAAATAAATTAGGAAGTTTTAATTTTGTGTTTAAAACTTTCCTTGTTTGAGGATTTGAGGTGGTCGACCATTAATAGAATAAAAGGAATTTTTTTATTAAATTTTCCTTTCATTGACAAGGAAATTAAGAAAGTTTTAATTAAAACTTTCCTTATTTGCCAAGACCAAGGAATATAAAAGAGAGAGTAGAGGTGTCTCACCTTACAACACATCTATTATTCTTCTCCTCTTCCTTGGTGGTGGCCGGCCCTCATCCTTCCTCTCTTCCTCTTCTCTTCTTCTTTGGTGGCTGGCAGCATCTAGTCTTGGAGAGATTTTGATGGCCGGATTTTGCTTGGAGAAGAAGTAGAGAAAGGAGGCTTTGTTTCTTAGCATCCCTTAGCTTGGTTGGTGGCCAAAGTTCTTCATCTCAAGGAGATTGTTGGTGGCCGAAACTTGCAAGGAGAAGAAGGAGGCTTGGATGGATTCTCATCTTGGTAGATCGTCACCCACACGACGTCTAAAATAAGAAGAGGAATACGATAGAAGATCGTGAGGTCTATAAGCTACAAAAGGTATAACTAGTTATTAGTTTCCGCATCATAACTAGTTTATTCTTTTGTTTAGATCTTGAAATACCAAACACAAGAGGCTAACGATTTTAGGTTTCAGATTTATGATTCGACTTTGTGTTTCTTTTGGTTTTTCGATTTTGTGATTCGATTGTTCTTAATGGTTAAACCTAGGGTTACTATAAGGAGATTAAATATTGAATTTCGTTGAAAGACTTTGTCTAGGAAGTGGTGGATGATCTCATACTCAAGAAGGCCTAGTGTCTTACCATGTTTAAGCTGGAAGCTGATCTCTGAAATAAATATTTAATCAAATTTGTAACATAGGTGGATTTGGAATAATAATATTAAGCATCATTTGCGATCCAAGTCTAAACCTCTAAAAACAGATAAGTTGAATTTAGAATCAATAATGTTAGGTTTTGTTTGCGATTCCAAATTTAATTTCTAAAGAACACAATAGGTTGTTAGGAAAGGTTCAGGATTTGTACAAAATTTTTGTACAGGGGAACCGGTACGATATTTCGAGTAGCAACTAACATTACCATCATTACCATTTCCTCGTCGTCGAGAGAAGATTCTGACTCATGTTCGTCTCTTGTCACCTTGACGGCGATGTTGTGCTTCAGCTCCTTCATACCTGCACATCTCGATTCATGCACTTTAAAAGTTGAAAAGAATTCTTCTAAGGTAATAGATTCTAAGTCCTTAGAGATATAGAAGATATTTACTAATGATGCCCATTTAGTATCCCTAGGGAATGCATTAAGAACGTACCTTAGCGAATCTCAGTTACTTACCTTTTCTCCGAGATTCGAAAGTCTGGTGATGAGCTCCTTAGTCTTGAGTGAAGATGTGCAATCGTTTCGTCTTCTTCAAGTCATAGGTTCGTCAACTGGTTGCGGAATAAGTCTCGTCTCGTAAGCTTGGCCTCGGACGCCTCTTCGTCTAGCTCAAGGAACTTCTGTTGGGACCGATGTGCCTGCTAGAGGGGGGGTGAATAGCGTTTTGTCACACTTGCATCGGTTTGCTTCGTCTTGTTGTTGTGCAGTGGAATACTCGAAGACAAACACTCACAATGCTAACACCTAGGGTTTACTTAGTATCCACCACAAGATAAGGTGACTAATCCAAGGATCCACACACGACTCTATCTACACTAATGAAACACTCCTTCTCGGTCATAGCCGGAGACGGAGAAGTCTCGTACAAACTCACACAACAACACAAACAAAAATACAAGAAGAGAGTACAAGATACAAATGAAAACACTACTTCTTATTGCTTACTTGTTGCTTGTTGTTGCCTCTTGAACCTTAAGAGAACTCTCCCAAGAGCCTTCAAGAACTGGCGGTGAAGATCAGAGAAAGTCGTTGAAGATCGCTGTAAGCTCGCAGGAAAAAAATCGCAAAGATCTGGCGAAGAAAACGCTCCACCCAGGCTTTAAACAGTGCTCCCAATCAATTGAATTCATCCCCAATCGATTGTCACGTCAGCACCGCTCCATCGCAGTCGTCCATCACCTGCATCCTGTGCAACGATCACTTCCCAATCGATCGCCCGATTGATTGGGACTTCCTGAATCGATCGCCCGATCGATTCAGAACCTTTCTGTGCTCTCGCATCCGCGTGAAAGCTTCTGCTGCCCAATTGATCGACTGATCGATTGGCAGCTCCCAATCAATCGCCCGATCGATTGGGAAAGCCTCTGTGCTCGCGATTCCACATCCCAATCGATCAACTGATCGATTGGTCCTTCCCACAATCGCAGCACACTCCAATCGATCAGTGGATCGATTGGACCCTGGTTCAATCGATCACCCGATCGATTGACCAGCCTAGACTTGACTCAAACTCAAGTCCAAAGTCCCAAACCCAACTTCCGGTCAACCATGACCTGTTGGGTCTCCATGCCTAGCATTTAGCCACACTCGACCAACCTCGAACTAGCCTTCTAGCCTCCTCTATCAGCCTTGAGTCCCTCGAATATCTCCCCATCCTTCACGCCTTGCCTTCAGGAGCTTCCTTCGGCCTCATCCTAGTTGTTGGGTCTTCCTTGCCAAGTCATACCAGGACTTACCTTGCCAAGACCACATGTTTGGACTTACACCCTTTGCCAAGATCACATTTGGACTTTCCAATTGCCTGGCTCCTCATCAGGACTTTCTCCTTTGCCAAGATCACGCTTGGACTTTCCAACTGCCTGGCTCCTCACCAGGACTTTCCATTTGCCTGGCTCCTCACTAGGACTTTTCAATTGTCTGACATCCAGTTAGGACTTTCCCAGTCAAGTCTCTTGTCAACCTTGACCTACTTGACTTGTATTCTCATCAACCTAGTCAATCCTTTGACCATCTCCATAACCGGACGATTGCTCCAGCAATCTCCTTATATTGTCAAACATAAAAACTAAAATCCTGACTCAAGCTTGACTCAATTCAAGCTTAGTCAAACTGGTCAACCTTGACCTAGGGAAATTGCCCAACAATCTCTCCCTTTTTGATGTTTGACAATACCTCTAAGTTAGGCTAAATCCCATAGCCTTAACCTCTTCTTTATACCAAGGCTAAATCTCATAGTTTTAACCTCTTCTTTATACCAAGGCTAAATCTCATAGTTTTAACCTCTTCTTTATCACAAGGCTAAATCTCATAGTCTTAACCTCTTCTTTATACCAAGGCTAAATCTCATAGCCTTAACCTCTTCTTTATCACAAGGTTAAATCCTATAGCCTTAACCCTTTCATGACAAGGCATGAATGAAGGTTTCCTCATTCTCTCCCTTTCTTAGAGAGCAAACTCCCTCTGCTTGGGATGAAGGTCTAACTTAACCTTCCATTCTCTCCCTTTGTCACATATCAAAAACTGAAAACAAACTCTTCTCCATAAGAGTTAACTCTACGTTGTTTACAACCTCATATGTTGTTAACAACCCCACAATGAAGATCTCATATTCTTCATTGCCGCTAAAGCTCCCCCTTGAGCTCTACTTCACTTCACAATGCTCATCCTAGAGCATGCATCAACTTCCCAATGAAACTCCCATTCATTGTATTCAATGCTCCCGTTAAGTAGCAATCTTCTTCACAATGCTCATCCGAGAGCATTTTCCACTTTACCAATGAAGGTTCAATCCCCTTCATTAATCCAATACTCCCCCTTGAGCAGTAATCTACTCCACAATGCTCATCCGAGAGCATTTATCATCCTAGCAATGAAGATAACCAATCTTCCATTGTTCCCCAATACACGGCCCTGAGTATTATCCATCACGAAGGTTTAACCCCCTTCCAAGGTCTTTGAAAGTGAATTTTCATACATTCAAGGAGTAACTCCCCCCTAAAAACATGGTCAAACTTTTGTCATTGCACCAACAATAACTTGGATTTCCTAAATAGTTAGGAAAACCAAAACTTGAAGTTTTGAAGTTCAAAATTCAATAATGAAACTAAACCGCAACCTAAACTTCACCTAAGTCTACCTTAACCAATCTGTACTTGCTTTCATCATGAAAACTCCCCCTAAATATATACAAGTATATTCCAAAGGGTTAGGAATGGTTAATGACCCTTGAAAACCAAAACTTGAAGTTTTGAGGTTCCAAAATTTGAAATTGAAACTAAACCCCATCCTAAACTTCACTTTGATTTATCTTAACCAATCCATACCTGTTTTCATCAAGAAAACTCCCCCTAAGTGTATACAAATGTATTCCAAGGGATTTGGAATGATTATTGGAACTTAAAGTAGCTTAATGAACTGAAATCAGGCTTTTCCAGCTATAATCAAACTTCCCAATTGATTGAAGTTGGGACTCAATTGATTGAAGCTACTTCAATCGATCCATTGATCGATTCCGCAAGCTTCTGCTTGCAGAAATTCCCTCTGAATCGATCGGCTGATCGATCCAGCCTAGGTCAATCGATCAGCTGATCGATCCACTGTCTCTCTATTCATGGGAATTGGACATTCTAATCGATCGACTGATTGATTAAAACCATCCCAATCGATCGGTTGATTGATTGGGTTTCTGATTTTCTGAAATTTAGTTTCAACGAAATTCAGAAACTCCCCAAAAATTCTACAAAATTACAAAATTCATGAAAATTTATGTAGATACTTTTTAGGGTATACTCTATCAAGGAAAAATACTTTTCTATGAAAATACTTCCTATTTTCAAAGTTTGACATAAATTTGAAAACTTCAATGTTTTCTCCTACTTTGTGTCTAACTTTTCAATGATGAATACTGTCAAAAGATAGTCTTCACTAAGGTTTTCAAAAGTATTTTAAAAATATTTTAAAAATCAATATCCAACCATATTCCTTAGGCTCAATGCACATGACTTGTACATTAGCTTTCCCAATGATTGGAAAACACATAACTATGTGTTTTGATGAGCCTAAAACTCAACAAGATGCACTAAATCAACATCTTGAGTTTTGTTCATCATTCTAACATCTCACTTGTATCTAATGTGTATTAAAATACATACAAGTCACATTATGATTCTTTGTGATATGTATATTTGGTTTTTCCCTAAACTAAGGGATCATGCATATCTACCTAGGCATTTTGATGGTTATGAACATCCGCCAAGGATGTTACTTGTTAGTGAGTCATTGGTCCTTAATTGCAAGGAATTAAACATGATACATGATATGTTATGACATACATCAAAAAGAAATAATTTTCAAAAGAAAATTTCCTATAACTACATGATGTATGTATGACATGATATGGTATTTTTTGTATTTTTCATAATAATCATGAATGCAAAAATAAATATGATGTCATGACATATGATGGGCAAACAAAGCATGTCAAATTAACATAAATAAAATACCTAAATTACCTATCTAAGTGTCCTTAAACCTTAGCTAATCTTAAAATTAAATCCTAAATTGCCCAATTTCATCAAGAAAGTGTCAAACCCCAACTTGACATTTCTTTAATCTCTTGATTTATTTATGCCAATTAAAATTAAGCACATTCCTCAAATTTTGGCATATTTATCCTTCCAAAGAGGCAATCACCTTATATTTCAAGCTTGGATTTGTCACGCCCTAAGGAAGTCCTTGTCCGAAGAAATTTTGGCAACACCTCCCTTGTACGGGTGACAATCTGAAACATTTATACAAAGCCCTCAGGGCCACATATACCTCGGCCAACACGGCCAGAACAATAACAGTAATAAAAATATAACACAAAGTCATCCAGGCAGTTTATATCATCAGCCCACTCGGCTGGAACAAAAATCCAAAACATAGCAGAAAAACGATAGAAAACCAAAATACATGACATGCTAGCCGGCTAGGCTTACACCACACCACAAAACACCACTCCGGAAACAAAACCAAAATACAAGCTAGATACACAAATTACCAAAGTACAAATGGACAACAGCGAAGATAGATCTTCTGAGGTGACATGGGACCAGCAGGCAGGATACTCTAAGCGACACCATAAACAACCTGGTACCTGAAAAAGATAGTGTCCACGGGGGTGAGTTCAATAACTCAGCGAATACCAATAGACACGCCTAGTAAGATATATCTAACAACAATAAACATGGAATATAGCTCCCTAATCATATATATGAAATATGCAAAACTGAAAGGTAACTGAGGAAGTTGTACTCACCAGGAACTCCTATCCAAACAAAAGGGTCGTCAAACCAGATACACAATATGCCTCCTGTATGCATGTCAAACAAATGCATCCACCAAAATGCAACATATAAGTGCAGCAATCACAAGCAAATAAATACAATAATTGCATATGGTGCCAATGACATGGTCACCCCTGACGCCAGTCAGTTATCTCACACACAATGGTGAGACTGAGTGGGTAGGGTTGTGACAACCGTACACTCTGACGTCACTGCTCCTAATGAGTGACCGAGTGGACGGGATGCTGTCGGAGTACACACATACTCCTACCCCAAATCATAAATGGGGGAGCGCAATGCTCTCATCTCCCGGTACACCATGACAGGGAGGGATCCCTGATGTGCTATCACGCTACGTCACACTACCCCTGAGCGGACCAACGGAGCACCAAACAGAGCAAAAACTGACGTGCTACCACGCTGCATCACGCTACCTATGAGCAGACCAACGGAGCACCGAATAGTGATGAAACTGGCGATATGCTTTACAATAATGGAGCAGCCTATCACGCAGCATGCAATCATGCAAATGGTGCATGAAACTAAGCATGACAATATCCTGAACCAAATCCACACACACACACACACACACACACACACACACACACACATATATATATATATATATATATATATATATATGTGTGTGTGTGTGTGTGTGTGTGTGTGTGTGTGTGTGTACCCTAGTACAAGTAAGTCAAATCCATAGATCTAAGGTATACAGGTCCTCTATGGTATAACAACCTAGGTCCTGAACATATCCACCTCCATAAAATATGTACCAACAATGTACATGGATCAAAGCAAAAGGTCTAGTTACACAGATCAGGTAAGATATAAAAATAGGGATACACATGTCAGGTAATAAAAATCCAGAATCTAATCCTAAACTCAGTAAAGCATGGTATGTCACTTACTCTAGAAACTAAGGTACTCATGGTAATAATCATGAAGTATAAACATGGATACATAACAAGCAACCAAACAGATCATGCTATGGGTATCAAACCGTGACATACCAAAGGCAAACATGATCATTGCTTGCAGTTATAAAATACTATGCATATCCAATTGACAATATCATAAAAGATAAGTCAAGAGGTACCCGACTCCAATAGGAAGGTCCAATCTGATCCAAATCTGACGTCGAGATGCTCGTCTCGAATCAGAGTCTTGCGATCACATAATATTTTTAGCTAATTACATAGGTAGCAAATAGCTAAATAACTCTCCAATCTAATTAGGGAAAAACCTAAATCAAAAAAATTAACCTAATCCCTCACACTAATCATGTGTCAAATAGTCATCCAATTTATCCCTAATTTAATACATATACTTAGGTTAACATTAGTTATTAACCTATCTATCAATCATCAACAACAAGATCAAAACCCTATACCTTACCTCAATTCACAGCCGTTCTTGTTGCTGGTGAAGGGTTGTTTGCTACTGGAATGAAGGATGTCGGCTACTGCAATTCAAGGTAAGCAGCTCTACGGTGGCAGCAAGTAGTAGAGCACCGCTGTGATCAATGGAGAGGTGTTGCTAGCCACCTAATCTGCCATCAACAACTAAGATCTAGCATCATGGTGATCGACAACATCACAATGTCCTACCACCGAGATGAAGGAAACCCTATCCTCTGGTGGAAGAAAATGAAGGCATGGCAAAATTAGAGCACGATAACAAAAAAATATAGAACCACAGTGAAGAGAAAACTAGGGCACGGACCAGACGCGATCGACTGGAGGGATCTTGGCTGCTGGCGCTAGGGCAGAAACAGGGCAGCAATTGCACTAGATCAGAGGCACGAGGAGGAATGGAAGCTTTGGCCGGCTGTCGACGCTAGGGCAGAGGGGAGTCTCGGCTGCGTCGGCTGTGGCGACAACAACAACACTAGGGCTTGGATGACGGTGATCGACTAAGAAGAGGAGGTGGGCAGATCGACGCTGGCGTGATGGGATCTCCGTGGCAAAGGAGCGACCATCGGCTGGTTGCGTGGAGACGCCAAGAACAGAGGAAAGAAAGATCAGAAGGGCTGCTCGGCCGGCGGTGGCTTCGGCGTCGCGGGAACAGGAGGTCGCGCGAGAATGGGGCGAAGCTCCACACCTTGAGAGGGAGAGGAAGGATGCTCGGCGTCGGTGATCGAAACGAAGGAGTCGCCAGAGAGGGAAGGGGGTATCGGGCAGAAGGAATCGGGGAAAGAAGTTGGGAGAAGAGAAGCGCCACCTCTCTTTGGTCCCGGCTCACGCAAGAGGAGAAGGAACTGTCGCAAGCGGCGGTTAGGGCAGATTCGCCGCAAGGGGGAGAAGGCGCGGGGGAAGAAGAAGAAGACTCGGGCGAGGTTCGGGTGAGGACACGGGGAAAAATGGAAAATAAGGAAAAGAAAAAGAAAATAAACTTTTCCTTACTTAAATGGGTAGCCTAAACAGGCTTCCCCGAGGCCCTGTTTTTATCCTCGTTAACTCATCCATACGAGCTCCGAAAAATTCCCGAAAAATCTCCAAAAATTCTAGAAAATTCCCTTATTACTATTCTCTATTTTTACGGTATTTTACAGGATTTTCCCTTGACTCCCTAAGAACATACCAAAATCCCAACTTTGTAGTTCATATGATTCTCCAAATTGTGCCAATTTAATTTAAACACAATTCCTTAAGATTTGGCACATGTTACTCTTTCCAAGAGTGACAATTTGATTTAAGGTTTACATTTCCCTTAATTCCATAAGAAAATGCCAAATTCCCAATTTGGCATTTCTTTTGCCTCTCTCAAGTGTGTCAATTTAAATTAGATCGAATTCCTCAAATTTTGATACATTTTACTCTTTCAAAGAGTAATACTAATAATCCTTCTCATTTTCAAAGGTTAGTAAAACCTTGAAAATGCTCTTCAAGTGCCAACTTCATCAAGGTTGGGTTAACTACCCTTCCAATTAGAGTTAACACTGTCTAAACCCATCTAGGGTGTAGAGAATATGCTCCTAGGAACCCAAAACCTATTGGTACTCCTTGGATGCTCTAGGTACTCACTAGGGATAACTTCCCTAGATACCTTCCTAAGGACCTTTTTAGGCTTCTTAAAAGTCTTGGTCACCTCTACTAGGTCACTTCTAGGAATAACTTCTCTTGTAACCTTCTTTGTGACTTTATTAGGCCTTTTTGGAGCCTTAGTCACCTTTACTAGATCAACTTTAGGGATGACCTCCCTTGCGACCTTCTTTGTGACTTTGTTAGACTTCTTAGAAGTCTTAGTCACATTGGTCTTGTCAAAAGTACTCTTAGGAATTCCTTCCCTAGTATCTTTGACTTGACCTCTACACCTAGGGTTAACCCCATAGCTATATGGAACCCTATGAAAGGAAGTCACATCCTTCTTGACTTTAGGTTTGTATCCCAACCCCCTATAGCCATTGGATAGCTCTTGTCTAGCTTTTCCTAGGTTATGCTCATTTTGACCCCTAAGCATGGTTTTCATTCTTGCTAAGGTCCTTTCTAAATTATCAAGTCTTGTCCTCAAGACTTGGTTTTCACTCCATAAATCCCTAGATTCTGATTTTTCATTGAATCCTTGAGCATTTCTATTTTTAGACATATATCTAAAGTCCTTAGTGTTATTGCCTAAGTTGTTATTTACCTTCCTAACCTTAGGTGTGGTAGTTCTAGCATGAGGAGGAATGTATCATGATAAATAGCATTAAGATGATAAGAATTATTTCTAGCATGCTTTTTATCTTGTGTCAAAGGAATAGATTCATTAAATGATACATTGGTTTTTACCTTGGAAGCTCCCCCTAGGCTTGTGCTTCCTCCTTTGACTTTGGTTGGCTTCCTCTCTTTAGGACATTGACTTCAGTAATGTCCTCTTTATTTTCATGAGAAGCACACAATGTGCTCCTTGCTTTTGTGTTCCGTGGGACCAACCACTTTAGGCTTCTCCTTAGCCTTGGTTGCCATTTGACCCTTCTTCTTGGCCAATTTTGGGCATTTACTCTTGTAGTGTCCATGTTCCCTACACTCAAAGCAAATGATATGATTTTTATTTTTAATTGAGCTCATTATACCTTCACGTGTAGGGATGGTGCTTGATCCTCCATTTGATTTATCTTGCATTGTGGAGGTTGCATCATCTTCTTCTTCTTCTCCTTTTGAGGATGTGGGTGCTTCCACCTCTTCAACCCTTGAGGATGTGGATGCTTCCACCTCTTCCTCTCTTGAAGATGTAGAAGATCTCTCATCTTCTTCCTTCTCCTCCTCTTCCTTCTTCTCCTCGAATGTTGACCTTATGTCAACATCGGATTGGTCTTTCTCTTCGTGGACCAATGAGCTCTTCTCCTTAGGCTCATCCACTCCTTGAAATTGAGTGGGATTCTCATGATAGACAATGACCTTTTTCCAAAGATCACTTGCACTCGTGCATTCACCTACACTCAAAATTATGTTAGAGGGTAATAGATTTAACAAAGTTTTTGTTACCTTCTTATCCGCCTCCGCTTGCTCCCTTTGTTCCATGGTCCAATGTCGAGGTCAAAGGCACTTACCCTTCTTGTCCATTGGAGCTTCAAATGGGTCCTCCAAAATAACCCATTGGTTCCAATCCATTTGGAACTATGTTTCTAACCGAGTTCTCCAAAAATTGATGTCCTCTTTGTCATACGGGGGTGGAATCTGGATGTCCCATCCGAGCGGTCCTTCGGACTCCATCTTCTTCTTCCTCTAGCTTCTTGTTTTATTAGCGGTTAGTCCGTAGAAGAGCAACCTCGCTCTGATACCAATTGTTGGGACCGATGTGTCCACTAGAGGGGGTGAATATCGTTTCGTCACGCTTGCGTCGGTTTGCTTCATCTTGTTGTTGTGCAGCGGAATACTCGAAGACAAACATCACAATGCTAACACCTAGGGTTTACTTGGTATCCACCTCAAGATAAGGTGACTAATTCAAGGATCCACACACGACGCTATCTCCACTAATGAAATACTCCTTCTCGGTCGCAGTCGGAGGCGGAGAAGCCTCGTACAAACTCACACAACAACACAAACAAAAATACAAGAAGAGAGTACAAGATACAAATGAAAACACTACTTCTTCTTGCTTACTTGTTGCTTGTTGTTGCCTCTTGAACCTTAAGAGAACACTCCCAAAAGCCTTCAAGAACTGGCGGTGAAGATCGGAGAAAGTCACTGAAGATCACTGTAAGCTCGCAGGAAAAAAAATCTCAAAGATCTGGTGAAGAAAACGCTCCGCCCAAGCTTTAAACAGTGCTCCCAATCGATCGAATTCATCCCCAATCGATTGTCATGTTAGCACCGCTCTATCGTAGCCGTCCATCACCTGCATCCTGCGCAACTGTCACTTCCCAATCGATCGACCGATCGATTGGGACTTCCTGAATCCATCGTCCGATCGATTCAGAACCTTTCTGTGCTCTCGCATCCACGTGAGAGCTTCTGCTGCCCAATCGATCGACCGATCGATTGGCAGCTCCCAATCAATCGCCCGATCGATTGGCAGCTCCTAATCGATCGCCCGATCGATTGGCAGCTCCCAATTGATCGCCCGATCAATTGGGAAAGCCTCTGTGCTTGTGATTCCACATCCCAATCGATTGACCGATCGATTGGGCCTTCCCACAATCGCAACACACTCCAATCGATCAGTGGATCGATTGGACCCTAGTTCAATCGATCGCTCGATTGATTGACCAGCCTGGACTTGACTCAAACTCAAGTCCAAAGTCCCAAACCCAACTTCCGATCAACCGTGACCTGTTGGGTCTCCACGCCTAGCATTTGGCCATGCCCGACCAACCTCGAACTAGCCTTCTAGCCTCCTCTATCAGCCTTGCGTCCCTCGGATATCTCCCCATCCTTCACGCCTTGCCTTCAGGAGCTTGCTTCGACTTCATCCTAGTTGTCGGGTCTTCCTTGCCAAATCATACAAGGTTAAAACATCACAGGACCTAACTTAACTTGTTTGATCACATCAAAATAACTTTGGGGTTCCCACAAGCTTAACTTTGAATTTTTGCCAATATCAAAACTCAAGTTAGATTAGCTACTATTTCCAATACCAACAAGGGACTTATTGATAGAGATTTTGTTTTTTCATTCCTTGGCAAGGAAGCCCCCCAAGGACTTTGATAGTATGTTGGGGCAAACTATCAAATATACCAATGTGGAAGAAGTTCAAGCTGGTCAGATGAAAGAAGTACCTACTCTAACCCCCCTCCTTCCAGGATGAGCGGAAAGCCCCTCCTCCTCTCTTGCAACATAAAGAACCCCGGCCGAACCCTCCTCCTGTGTCTCAGGAAGGAAGGATAGTACAACATGTGGAAGTGGTTGAACCTCTTTTACTAAGCCTTGCCACTGGATACCCACATTCAGTACTATTACCAAGCAAGATGCACAACACCTAAGATTGCCAACAGTATGCCCGGGACAGCCGCTGAGTAGTTGAGCAAGGACTACCGCCTCCCCAAATTGCTTCGTAGCTGATCAGACCTCCAACGTCGAGCTCGGGCATAGCCGGTTAGCCAGCCAATATGCAATCACTACGAAGCTACCTCTCTGCCTCTCATGATGATGAGGAACCTCCACAGACTAGATAGGAAGAAAATTAGAGTAATGTTGTGGTAAGAAGGGTAGGCATAATTTTCGGAGGACCTACTGTGGAAGATTCCAATCGAGCACGAAAAACCCATGGCCACAAACTTGAAATCCATGTAGTGGGTTCCATCCAAAAGCAAGAGGAAGGTCTCCAGTTTAGCTTTAGACCCCAAGATCTTGAAGGGATAAACCTCCCCCATGATGATGCCTTAATCATTAAGGTTATTATTACCAACTCCGATGTGTCTAGAGTTTTTGTGGATGCAAAAAAGCTCTGTCAACATCCTTTTTAAAGCAACCTTCGATAAGATGCAAATAGATAAAGGTGAGCTTCAACTTATGGATACTACTCTATATGGATTTATCAGCAATGAAGTGCAGCCACTCGGTTAGGTCAGATTGGCCATCTCCTTGGGAGTCAAACTCCTAATGAGGACTTGAAGGAGCA
The DNA here is from genome assembly GCF_018446385.1 of Zingiber officinale. Classification (NCBI taxonomy): domain Eukaryota; kingdom Viridiplantae; phylum Streptophyta; class Magnoliopsida; order Zingiberales; family Zingiberaceae; genus Zingiber; species Zingiber officinale. Next base: position 108,053,818 of record NC_056002.1, read on the forward strand.
CCTTCATAGTACTAGATGCCCCATCCACTTACAACATCATCCTGGGAAGACACACCCTATATGAATTCCAAGCGCCAGTGTCCATCTTCTACCAGAAGATAAAGTTTCCTATTAATGGTCAAGTAGGCGAGGTAAATGGAGACCAACTGGTAGCATAGAGTGCTACATGGACATGGTCAAAATGAAGGCACTCAAAGCCCAAAAAACTCAAGTAGCAGGGGTAGATATCATACAACAAAAGCCCTATTCCAGCAAACTAAGGGGCAATAAGAAGTGAAAATCCACACTGATTCATCGGAAGGAGTCATGTGGATTGTAGCAGATCTATCCTCAGAAATAAAGGAAGAATTGGTGGCATGTCTATTCCATAACAGGGATGTTTTTACTTGGTCACCATAGGAATTTACTGGCGTTGCTCTATCCATAATGGAACACAAGCTCCACATTCCTCCAAATGTCTGATCGGTCAAGTAAAGAAAATAAGACTTTGGGATATATCAAAATAAGATCATCTAAATGAAAGTTAACAAGTTTCTAGAAGCTGGGCACATTCAAGAAATACAATTTCCAACTTGGCTCACTAATGAAGTACTAGTGGCCAAACCTGATGATAAATGGTGAGTTTGAATTAATTTCCAGAATCTCAACAAGGTCTACCCCAAAGATTGCTACCCACTCCTATGCATTGACCAGATGATTGATTCCATCTCTAGGAGTGAGCTACAAGGATACCATCAATTTCCCCTCACTCGAAAAAATTAAGAGAAGGTTAGTGTTGGTGTAGAGAGCACCATAATCAAACATATGTTTTGATATTGTCAAAGGTTCAAGTTAAATCTTGTTGTTATTTGATGAATTGATCAAGTATGTAGGATGCTCAACATGAAAATTCCTAGTAGGTCAGTTGGACCTGATACTAGGCAAGAAAAATCTTAGTAGATCATTGAAACTAGGCAAGAAGTCTAGATGGGTCAAGTGGACTTAACATCTGGTAGATGGATTTGATAGGTTTGGAGGACCCGATATTGAATCAAGAGGAAGTCCTGACAAGCCGATCTGATACTGAGCAGTAAAATCCAAACAACTCTAGAGGACCCAAAGTTTGGCAGGTAAGCTCATGAAGGGAGTGTAGAGAGGTCATGTCTCGGTCGAGACAAACCCTAGGTATTGATTCAACTGAATAAACTAATGGAGGTTTCTAAGTTGAGATCTAGACAATCCTTGTTGTCATAATCATGCATACTATATATATTTGTACTAATGTTGTCTTGCAGATTTATTATTATTGCATGTGTTAACTCTATATTACAGATAAGTGAAAGTCGGGTTAACCGTGGGTTCGATTGACTGATAAATGAGATCGGTCGACTGATCCGACCAACATGGCACGGTACCGATTAAAGTTGGAAATACAAGTGTTATCCATCAACTGATACATTTTATCGGTTGATCGATCTATATTTTGTAACTACAGTAGACAAGAAAGGAATTTAGGTTCCGTTGATTGATCAACAAGATCAATTGACTGATAAAAACAAGGAAAGACAGGTAGGCTGATTCAGATTATAGCAAACAGGGAAAGACACGAGGTTCAATTGACGAATAGAGAGATTGGTAAACTGAACATATTAGTAGATCAAATATTTTTTAGTTGATTGAATGGTGCTTATAAAAGAAGGTCTCGAGATTCAAGCTAAATGCAACCTTCACCTGTGATTCATTCTGCTTCTGCTATGATTGTTCATGCAAATGTCAACACTTCTGCTCCTAGAAGCTCTCCAACAACTATGCCCAAACTCTTATTAGTGTTGTTGGTAATTTTTTTTATACTTGCACATATTCTTTGGAGATAGTAGGTGATGTGTTAACCGCAAGCACACGATTGTCGTCAAAAAAAAAAGATTTTGATAAAAAGCTTAATTAAGTACTTAGCTTAAAAAAAGATTTTGATAAAAGCTTAGTCTCAAAAAATTTGATCAAAACTTAGTTAAGACTTAGCTTTAAAAAGATGTTGATAAAAGCCCAGTTAAGTACTTAGATTAAAAAGGATTTTAATAAAAATCTTAGTTAAGTATTTAGTTAAAAAATGATTAAAAACTTAGTTAATTAAGTACTTAGCTTAAAAATGATTTTGATAAGAAGCTTAGTTAAGTATATTTTTTTTAAAAAAAAACTTATTTTTCTAGATATAAAAATATTTAAACTTACTTTTTCAAATAAAATATTTAAGATTATTTAAAAAATAGTTAAATAGGAAAACTAAATTTCCTTTAAAAAAAACTTTAACTTTTCAAAGAGCAAAAGGAAAAGTTTAACTTTGAAATTTTGAAAAAGGATACTTTAATTTTTCAAATAAAAAAATTAACTTAACCTGACTCCCTTCACTCCCCCTTGATTAATGCCCTAAAATATTTTGAGGATCATAGAGTCCAAACATGTATAAGATAAAAGAAATTATCTATTTTTCTAATTTTCCAAGATAGTTTTTTATTTTTCTGATTTTCCATCTTACCCTTTCTAAGTTATCAAACATGTAAAACTTATGAGTTTGTGCGAGATGGAGTTAAGTTAATCTTGAAGTTGAGTTTATCTATGATGATATTAAAGACTATTTAAAAATAATAATTTAAGTTAAATTTAGATTTCAATTGAATTTTGAATTTCAAATATTTAAGCTTGAATTTCAATTTTTAAAATATAAGTTTAATTAGATTTAAACATTTGACAATAATTAAAATTTTGAAGATTTTAAAAATATATTGAAAATTAATTAAGTTTGAAATTATAAACTTTCATATTGATTATGATTTTAAAAATTAATTATCATTTAAAAATAATTACGATTTTGTAAATAATTTTGTAAATAATTATGATTTTGAAATTAATTATGATTTTGTAATTAATTATAATTTTAAAGTTAATTATGATTTTGTAAATAAGTATGATTTTGAAATTAAGTAAGGTGATTTTGAAATTAATTATGATTTTATAAATAATATTTTAAAATTAAGATTAATTAAGATTTTTAAATTAATTAGAATTTAAAATTAAGATTTTGAAATTAATTATTAATTAAACTGACTTAGTTTAATTGAATTAATTTTTAGTTAACTTAATTGAGTTTAACTAATTTGGGTTTAGTTAATTACGTTATATTTTAAACCTAGGTCCATCTCACCCTTTTCTAGATTTTCAATCAAAGAACTTTAATAGTTTTGTGAGATGGTTAATTTAATCTTCAATTTAAATTCCAATATAAGGATTGATCAACATTTGAGTTAGACTAAGATTTAACAATTAGTTAATTAAATATCTATTTCAATAATTGACTTCCAAACTATGGCGAGACACTAGATCTTCTTGGGTATGAGATTATCCACCACTTCTAGACAAAACCTTTTAAAAAAATTAAATATTTAATTTCCTTTCTGAAAATCCTAGGTCTAATTAGTCAAGTGTTAATCAAGCATAAGTTCTTATCTACCATAATCTTAATTAAGCAATTATTAGTTAATTTTAAGTTATAACTTTAAGTAGTTTTCAAGTTGTGTTTTAAGTTGAAAGTTATTAATTTATGGTTTATTGATTAGTTTCATAATTAAAAGGTACTTGATTATAACTTGGTTTGTAGAGTTTAAGTTTTACCTTAGACTTGTAATCCAAATCTAGATTTTGTAATTTGGTTAAATTATTAACAATCTTTTCTAATTTATCAATTTATCTTTTAAAATATTATTTTCTATTTCTAATTTTCTATTTCTAATTTTCTAAGAGTTAATTTCTTATTTTTATTAAACAATTTTGAGTTATTCTTATTTGAATCAACTTTATTCATTGCATTATTAGCATACATATCTAATTTTGAAGAGAAATCTATACTAGAGTGAACATGATTAGCTAGGGTACATACATGTGTTGCAAAAATTGAATTTTCATGTCATGTAAATTTACTTACCTTGATTTTTCCCTTGGATTCTTGGAGCTTCTTTCTGGACATTGACTTTTGTAGTGACTCATTCGTTTACACTTGAAGCATTCAGTGTGGTTCTTCCATTTCCGGATCGATTTCTCCCTTTCCTTTGGTTGTGCCAGTCGAATCTTATGAGTAGGGCACTGGTTTCTATAGTGCCCTCTCTCCCTACACTTAAAACAAGTTATGTGAAATTTACAATTTGAATTTATAATTTTACCCTTTAGATCCATGATAGGATTCTCCCCCTTGACTGTTGTCATCTCGAATTCGGACTCAGATTCAGCTATCTCTTCTTTGACCATCAGTGCTATGAAATCAGTCTGATTCGATTCTTCTAAGTCTGGTTCGAAGGTTGACTCTGGAGATTCGTACTTAGATTCGAACTCAGGTTCGACTTGGTCTTCTAGCTCTGAAGGAATCTCATGAAACTTGATCAATTTCTCCTAAAGCTCCTTAGCATTGTTGAACTTTCCAACTCGATCAAGCTCTGAATTTGTTAGTCCGTATAGGAGAGTACATGTTGCTTTTGCATTTGCCTCAATTTTTCTTCTTGTTTGTGCATCCCACTTATCACAAGCGATGGGCACACCTTCTTTGGTGGGGAGTATAAATCTGATCTGGACTATGGTCCATCTTCACTTGGGTCTTTAGTTAGTGCTCCACCTGATCTTTCCAATATCTGAAATTCTCTAGACAAGAGTGGTAGGCGTGCGGTGCTATACCCTTCTTGGTGGGCCATTAAAGAGGAATCTCACACACAAAAAAAATAATGACAAATGTTCCAAGACTTGGTCTTGGATTAGTAGTGCGGAAGAAAAATAAAAATAGCAATTCACTAATTTTGAGAAAAATAATAATAAATATTAATAAAAAAAATATTTCAAATTTTGTTAAGTGCGATATTTTGTCAATACTGACCAATGGTGAAAAGATGAAAATGAATTTTTCAAAAATAGTTTTGGAGGAAAAAAAATGAAAGACGTAAGGATTTATTTTGAACACAAATGATATCTATTTTTCTTTCGAAAAAAGGAACCTCCCTTACTCGATTGGTGGTTTCACCAATTTAAAGTGACCTTGCTCTGATACCAATTGTAGGATCATAAAGCCCTAGAGGGGGGGGTGAATAGCGCTCGTGACTAATTCGTTCGTTTTGAGTAAATACGCAATGGAAAACAAAGATAGACAACGCAAACGCCAAGAATTTACTTGGTTCGGAGCCTGTGGCGACTCCTATTCCAAGGCCCGTGCGTGAGAGTACTTTTGATGAGCAATTACTAATCAATCGGAAAGATTACAAATAGAGTTTTACAAGTAATTAGAAATTAAAGAATACCAACAACCTTGTATAAGAAAATCTTCAGTAGAACCGTCGTCGGAGCTTTTGGGCGTCGTAGAAGTGTTTTCTGAGCAGCTAGAAGAAGCGGAAGTCATTTGTTATGTCGTACTCAAGCTCTTGCTCGAAGTTGCTTTTATATGATGTTTCGGGTGCTCGGAGCTCCTCCGGATGCCTAGACCACGTGGCTCGTGTTAAGATGTATACTAAAAGCCTAGCTTTTGGTATAAACATTTATCTAGAAATAAGAATCACATTGGTCAAATGTCTACATTTATGATAAATGTAGTTGTTCAATTAATTTATATTGTAGATAACATGGTGTGTGGAGTCACACACAGAGGATCATGTTATCAGTACCTTATAAATTATAAACAGTAGCTCACGACCAAGATGGAAAGGAACAAACCATTGGAAGGTCGCAGTGTAACTAGGTATTAGTTTATCTTAACTATATAATTACACTAGTACACTTAGAGTGTATTGAGTAGGACCATTAGAGGTCGTTTCTTTTTATACTGACTTTATAAAGGAACAAAGACCTCAGTTATTATGGAAGTGTGTGCTCTTAATCCTAATATAATAACAAGCATATATATTTGGTATTTATTTCTTTAATTTATTAATGGGTGAGATTTAGTTTGATAAATCAATAAGCCCGATAAATTGGGAAATGATATTACTTATAGTGTGTGTTGTTGATTATAGAAGGAAACTGTGTCCTAGTAATCTAGGTTGAGAATGACCCCAAGAGGAGCTCATAAGGATTGCCATGTTAAATCCTGCAGGTGGACTTAGTCCGACATGACGATAAGGTTGAGTGGTACTACTCTTGGACTAAGATATTAATTAAGTGAGTTATCAGTAACTCATTTAATTAGTGGTCATTTGACATCTTAAACACAGGGAGACTAACACACTCATAATAAGAAGGAGCCCAAAATGTAATTTGGGATCGGTGTGGTAGTTCAATAATAGTTCTTTATTTAGTGGAATAAATTATTATTGATGAAATTAAGTTGTGTGTTCGGGGGCGAACATGAGAAGCTTAATTTCATCGGGAGACCAAAACCAATTCCTCCTCTCGGTCCCTATCGTAGCCTCTTGTATATAGAGATTTATACCCACCACATACCCCCTTCTTACCCAACCTATAGGGGATGGCCAAGCCAAGCTTGAAGCTCAAGCTTAGGGCCAGCCAAGCCTAAAGGTTGAGCCTTAAGGTGGCCGAGCAATTGCTTGGAGCCCAAGCTTAGGTGGTCGGCCACATCATATTAAAAAAGGATTTTTATTAAAATTATTTCTTATGTGGATATCATGGTTTTAAAAGAGAGTTTGAAATTTAAATCTTTTCTTTTATAGCTTTCTACAAAAGATTAAGTAAATATTTGAAATCTTTCCTTATTTGTAGATTGAAAGGTAGATTTAATTTTGAGAAAACTTTCCTTTTTTAACCATGTTCATGATTTAAAAGATATTTTAAAAATTAAATATTTCTTTTATAAAGCTTCTACAAAAGATTAAGAAAAGATTTGATATCTTTCCTTATTTGTAGATTAAAAGAGATTTTAATTTTTAGAGATAACTTTCTTTTTATCCACATGTTTAAAAGAAAGATTTTAATTTATAAAATTTCCTTTTTACAAACCACCATGAAGGGAAAAATTATTGGAGAAATTTTTTATAAAATTTTCGGAAACAAATAAGGAAGTTTTAATTTGTGTTTAAAATTTTATTTGCTTGGAGATTTGGTTGTGGTCGACCATTATAATAATGAAAAGGGAATTGATTTTTAATTAAAATAAATTTTCTTTTTCATGTCAAAAGAATTAAGGAAGTTTTTTTATTAAATTTCCTTATTTTCCAAGACCAAGGATTATAAAAGAGGGGGTAGAGGTGCCTTCAAGGCTAACGACTCTATTCTTTTTCTCTCCCTCTTTTCCTTGGTGTGGTCGGCCATAGAAGTTTTCTCTTCTTCCTTTTCTTTCTTCTTCATTGGCCGAGCCTCATCATCTCATGGAGCTTGAAGGTGGTCGGATTCTTGCTTGGAGAAGAAGGAGAGAAAGGAATCATCCCTTGGAGCTTGGTGGTGGCTGAACCTCATCCTTTCATGGAGCTATTGTGGTGGCCGAATCTTGCTTGGAGAAGAAGGTGGCTTAGGTGGATTCTCATCTCAGTAGATCGTTGCCCACACAACGTCTGGGATAAGAAGAGGAATACGGTAGAAGATCAAGAGGTCATTAAAGTTCATAAAGAAAGGTATTACTAGTATTTATTTTCCGCATCATACTAGTTATTTTCTTTGTAAGAATTCCAAACACAAGAGACAATTAGATCTAATTTTTTGAATTAGTTTTTCGAGTTTGTGTTTTCTTCTTTTTCGAATTTGTGATTCGATTGTTCTTTTTGGTTAACCTAAAGTTATTTAAGGAAATTAAATATTAGCTTTCCTTAAAAGACTTTGTCTAGGCGGTGGTGGTTGCTCCCATATCTAAGAAGGTCATGTGCCTCATCATGCAGTCCTGGAAGTCAATTTTGGAAATTAATATTTAATGGAATTAATAACATAGGTGGATTTGAATCAATAGTATTAAGTTCCACTTATGATTCAAATCTAAACCATTAAGAACAGATAAGTTAAATTTGGAATCAATGATGTTAAGTTCCGTCTGCGATTCCTAATTTAACTTCTAAAGAACATAATAGGTTGTTTAGGAAAGGTTCGACACGTGTACAAAATTTTTATACAGTGGAGCCGGTACGGTTTTCCTAGGACTAACCAATAGCTCGGCCACCCCGCGAGCTCCACATCAGCTTGGCAATAACTTTTGAGTTCAGAGCGTCTGGACCGACTCCAGGCGCCCGGACCAGCTCGTGGTGCTCGGACCTGCTTTTTTCTAGCCCCTTATTTTCTACAAAATAAAGTTAGTCCAGGTAAATATAATATATATATATATATAATATAAAATTTGACAGCCTCTGACTGTCCGGTTCTGACTTTGAGTTTTGTCAAAACTCTAGGTCGAACCGACGCCTACTGTTTCCTCTTCGGGGAACGCATCCTCACCTACTCCTCTCAGGAGAAGTTACCTATTACCAGATCGGTCCTCCAGACTGATTGGACTTTTACTCAGCGCCCAAGGCTTCCGATCTTTATGTTGGGCGTCCGCTCCATGACCCATCCAGACTTCCACCCGGTCCGTGACCACTAGGATTTCAACTTAGAGTCCCCGACTCTAGGATTTTCCTCGAAGCTTTCGACCCGCCAAGACTTTCCACCTAGGGTTACCACCCCCTAGGACTTTGGGTTACCGCCTACTAGGATTTTCCACCTGCCTAACCGCAGCTAGGACTTTTCATCACCTAGGGTTACCACCCCCTAGGATTTTCCACCTGCCTAGAATCTACTAGGACTTTTGCCTAAACACTCTTAGGACTTTTCCTACAGGCTCAATCAACCTTGTTAGATCACAAGACAATTTAACTTTAGACCCTTTGACATAATCAAAACACAGGTTTGATCGTTTGGTGCTTGTCGCACCAACACAGGCGCCTTGGAGGATTCTAGGTGCTCAGAGGTTCGGGCGCCTAGAGTTGCTCCAGGTGCTCAGACAGGTGGATAAGGCACTTGGCACGATGGGCTGAGGTGGCACATCTGATTTGCTGGCCTACGTCATAGTCCAGGCACCCGAACAGGTCTGGGTGCCTAGAGATGGATAAAATTCACCAAATAGAGTTTCGACGAGAGCATGTCTCATCAGCACTATGGGGCGCGTCTGGACGGAACTATAAAAGGAAGGTTCGACCAGCACCTTAAGAACATCAATTAGAATGACTTTCTCTGTTGCATATTGCTCCGGAAACAACTCTACAATGTCAAAATATTGCTCCAATGACCGAAAGTATGAACCTTCAAATCTGTAGTTGTAAGATACTGCAAAATTAAATAATAAATGTTATAAGATGAAAAATCTTATTGGATTTTTCTAGAATTTTTAGAAATTTTTTGGGGTTTAAACGGAGTCTGTATGACCCATTTTGAGAGGATGGATTCTGAGTACAGTGGAGGCCTGTTTGGAATACCCTTTAGTGGGAGTTGATTAAGGAATAAACTTAGATGTTAATTAACTTAACCTAAGTTTTAATTTCTAAAAATTCCCGATCTTATCTCCCATCATCGTCGAAATCTTTTCTTCCTCGACAACTTCTCTACCCGAAACACCCCCCTCTCTGGCGATTTCTCGCCTCCCCGACGCTGAGCTCGCAATCGTCGGCCATCTTCATTCGCGTGAGGTTAAGGCAACAATTTCATTGTCTGTGTGAGAGCAGTTGACGTTCTCCCTCTTGCGATCCTCTCTTCTTTCTCCCTCTCTCACGCGGGCGACCCGATACCGACGGAGGGCGTTCTCCACCTGCGAACTCGGCTTCGTCGCGTCATTAGAGGGAAAGTGTCGCCGAATCTTAGCGGTACCAGCCACCTCCGGTTGAGCAGTCGTCTCTGGGGCTGATCTTGTGAGCGATCGACAGTAGCTTGGCGCTTAGGGCACACGGTGGATTCTTCTAGCGTCGTTCCCGGCTGATCAAGCCCTTGTCGCTTCTCCTCTTTAATTTGCTCATTGGAGGGTGAATCAGATCATCACCAATTGGAGGGGATCGTGTGACACCATTGGAGGTGACCGATTGAGGTGTCGGATCAACCTGGTAATGGATCTCCCCTGAGCAGATCTTGATCTTCTCCATTTCTTGCGGCTGATTGAAGTCTTGGTGAAGAGGTGGAGTGTTTGAAGACCCCGGTATGGGACGATCATCATGATGTGGGATTTGTTTTATCACGATCGACATATTTAAGGCGGGTATTTCTTCCTTGGCCTCTACATAGATTTTCTTGTACTTAGTGCATGGTTATTATTCGATGGATTAGGTTCCTTTACCTTATATTGTGTTCGTTTATTGTCTTCCTTCTTGATACTTATGCCTGATCCTTGAGGTGTTTTAGTTATATCATATACAGTCTCAACTCTTGATTTCTACTCTGCTGTGTATACACGTGTAAAGTATGTATTGTAGGGATTGTCTGGTTGAATGAATTACCATGCTGATTGGGCATATGATGTGGATTGTACGTAGGTTGGTAGGTGTTGTAGGAGTCATCGTGTTGACCTTACATTTGCATGCTATATGTACACCCACACATATTTGTTATGTACTTTTAAAGGAGTTGTGTTGATTGTATATTTTTTATATATACACTTGTCTGATGTGTTTTACTGGAGGATACATGTTGATCGTACCTATGTTCTGTGTATATGTGTCTAGTGAGATTTTTGGTTGATTATACATGAGTAGTGTGTACATGTATTTGGTGGGATATGTGGAGGTATCATGAAGATTATACTCATGTTGTGGGGTACTTATATAGATTTAGAGGTTACATTGATGATGACTGTGGATGTATCATGATTATATATATATATATATATATATATATATATATATATATCATGTTCATCATTCATTGCATACTGATGACTATTGTTCTCCCTTATGATTGAGATGGTTGTCAGTCTTTTATAGTTGTCCATTCGGCCACTATTGGAGAGTGGTAGCTTGGAGTGGAGCTAGTCCTGTCGCGCTTACTCAGCCGCTCAGTGTTCTGTCGGCCTCGACCACTCTGGAGCAGTGAGTCTTAAGGGTACAGTAGTCAGAGGGCTAGAGATGTGAGTGGTCAGAGACTCTTAGCTATGCAGTTAGATAACTACTTAGCTAACCGTCCGCTTCGGCCGCCTATAGTGGCGCATGTACTGGAAGCTAGTACGGTTTGTCACAGACCCAAGCCTCTCGGCCATACAGGGGTCGTGGTGTCTAGAGAGGTTGCGGGGGTGACCATGGAGCATGCATACGCATTTTTGCATATGATGCATGGTGCATCTTTAGAGATATATTTGCATGCATGCCTAGTAGATACTAGATGCATATGATTGTGGTTATTGCACTTGTTTGAGACATGCTTGTTGCATATGGTTGTCATGTTGCATACATGTCATTTATTTTACATGTATATGCAGTTGTATTTATATTGCACAGGTGGCATGAGTGGGTTTGTTGCAGATCCGGTGAGTTTACTGATCATTGTATCATGTGTCATTTCCAGATTGGGTATGTGTTTATCATTTTGTCCATTATAGTATGTGTAAATTTTGTATGTCAGTTATGATCGTTATACCATGTGAGATAAACTGGTACTGGTAGTTGTGTTTATTGGATATGTTAGTATGATCATGTTCTTTATTCTCTACTGAGACTGTATACTTTGATCTCCATGTTTATTTATAGACCATGCACTATCGTATTTATTACCCGCTGAGTTACCTATACTCACCACCACATATATATATCTTATGTTTTCAGGTAGATGGTTGGAGTGTCGCTCGGAGTATCTTGTCTGTCGGGTCCTACGTCACATCCGAAGACCGTTTCGGGTTTTGTATATGTTTTATTTGTATTTGGTATTTGCTGTATTTGGTGTGTTGTTGTATTTGCTGCTGTGGTTGTTGTATAAAGTCTAGCCGGCTAGCAGTGTGTTGATTTGTTTTATATGAGCTTTTCGTTATCATTTTTCCGCTGTGTTGGGTTTTGGTACAACCGAGTGAGTTGTTTAATGTATATATATAACTGCGTGGTTGTATTTATTCTTGTTCCAACCGAGTGGGCTGATTATTTAACTGCGTGGTTGTGTATATATTCCAGCCGTATGTCGCTGATGTATTTTATTTGTATGTATGCTTCAGATTGTCACCTATATAAGGGAGATATTGCCGGATTTTTGTCTGGCAGGGACTCCTCTGGGGGCGTGACAGTAGTTGTCAGTATACTTTAATTTACAGTTCTTTAAATATTATAATTCTTTACTTGTACTTATTCAAATTAATAGTGAATTACTCAACGAAAGTACTCTCAAGTGCGGGGCTTGAAGTATGAATTACCACAGACTCTGAACCAAGTAAAAAATTTGACCGTGTTATTCTTTATTCTTATTTCCGTTGTGCTTTCTCTTTATTCATGTTTCCGAAAAATATGAAAAAGTTACGAGCGCTATTCACTCTATTTAGCGCTTTCGATCTTACAGAGAGCTCTCCAATTATTGAAGTTCTTGGAGAAGAACCGAGGGACTTGCTCATGAGGATACCGTAGAGATGGGGCATTCTGATCGTATTGAGTTCTGTGAAGCATCAATGTTGCCAGGATTATTCCGTTCATGCAACAAAGTAACAATTCGATTAAAACGTGTATTCTATATTTGCTTGGATCTCTGGAGCGATCTTTTTTTCGCTGTGTATATATGCTATTTTTTACAGTATATCCCTACACTATCAGGATGGGGAGGTGGAGGCGTTGGCGGTAGCGATGGGACGATGTTGCGACGAGGGAGACGATGAGGGAGGAGGTCGCAGTGTGCATCCGAGAAAAACAAGAGGACCTCCCTCCTTTACTTTGACGAAGGGGAGCCCTAAAGGAAAAAAGGGAGGAAATCCCCCCTCTATGTGGCTCTATATCTATTCTGCATCACGAAGTATCCAGATTTTATAATCTGACTAATATTAAAAGTATCCGATCCGATTTTATGAAAATTTTTCACCAATAGATAAATTTAAAAACACAAATGACAATCTCTATCATATAATTTTTATATATATATAATTTAGATATCCATCTCTTAAAATCTGATTAATTCATGAAATAATCAGTCTGATTCTATAAATATTTTTCAACTATCATTAATGTCAATTCTAAAGTGTAAGTGACCGTCTATATTAGGACCCAAGCCCAACGATCCTGGACACAGGCGTGGGAGGCGAACTTCTTATGATTTTAAATCCCGGATGGATAAGGAGCCTCAACGTGCTTACACCATAGCTTCTTTCGTTTATTTATGATGAGTTATTTTCTTTGATTTTATTATAATTTTCTAATACAAGATTCGTATTTAATTAAATAAATGACGATTATAATTGTAAACACATAATTACGCTCCACATCTCAAAAGTTCATTGCAGATAAATATAATTAGAGATATAGTATATTATCACATGAGATCATCGGTCGAAATTCGACACGTACGAATATGATTTCCCCCTTGTGGATAAATAACCCTACCTACCGCCAAATTAGTTTTTTTTTCTGACCACGATCCTGCAGTATCATACGATGCATTGTACGGGAAAAAAATCAACAAAAGTTTCTGAAGATGGTAATTTTCCGTTTCCTGTATTACATGCCGAAACAGAGTGCTCCGTAGCTGCGATTCAAATCGGTTGGATTTTTATATTTTATGAACGCACAGTGATGACGGCAGGTCGATCGACAATCGCAACTCTTTAATCGGCGATTGGTTTCGGGGATGATGAGTTCAACGTTTTGTGTCTGACTTTTAGGGGAGTTGGTGAGTAGCTGCTGAGCAGGTTTGGAGTCCGAATTGGTAGCTTGCAGAGAAGGGGAGTACCGATCCACCAACAACGACCTTTGACTTCGAAGAGCGCAATCGCCATTGTGACCTTCCCTCATAAAACCTAGCGACCCTAAATCAGCCATTCTTTATTCGGAATACTCGGTGGATTGGCGAAGGACGAGACCTCGGGCATGGCTCCTGAGGCCGAGGCGAAGTTGCGGTCGTGGAGGGGGAGCGACGGCTCCGACGGCCACCACTCCGTCGATGTCGGCCACGCGGTCGCCCCTCCGCCGGCGCCTGCGCCTGCGCAGATCCCGGGCCCGCCCCAGCGGCAGCGGGACAAGAAGTGGTGGCCGTTGCTGGTGCCCGTCATCTTCGTGGCCAACGTGATCATGTTCGTCATCACCATGTACGTCAACAATTGCCCCAGGAACAGCCCCCTTAGCTCCTGCGTCCTGCGCCGCAGCCTCCGCCGGTTCTCCTTCCAGCCCCTCAGGCAGAACCCGCTCCTCGGACCTTCCACTCAAACGTGAGCCCTAATCTCTCCGTCTGTTATCAATTGCTATAACATAAAATGCCTCTCTTTGTTATTCCCTTAGGCTTTTGAACATTGTTCTAGTTTTCTCTTTGCAATGATTTTGATCTAGAAACATTTTAATTATTTAATAATAATATTATTATTATTATTTTGTCTAGTATACCAAAATCTTCAAATAATTTTCACCCAACTTCAATTCATCAGTTATGGTTATTGGTCTTGCAATTGAAAACCTGCTATTTGCCTTCGATGAATCTGATCTTGCATAACATGCCTACCAATTGTTATAATGTAAAAGTGCCTCAGTTCATCAATGCATCAGTCGTGATTATTGTTCTTGGAATTAAAACATCTATTTGCCTGGAACCGATCTGATCATGCATGGTCTCCCTAACCAATCAGTTTATATGGGCTGTGACATCTTCCATGTTTTCAACCTTAATGAATCTCTTTGCATTCTTATGTATTGGCTTATTCCACTACCATGCATATGCCTGAAAGAGTGTTACATTATCTGGCATTAATTAAAATATGTTAGCAGTCAAATATGTTAGCAGTCAAACCAAAATCTTTATAAAAGAAGAAAGAAAAGTCAATTCTTCTTTATATAATAAAAGAATAAAGTTTGAAGAGAGTCTAATCTCAAATTGAACGAGGTAAGAAAAATAGTGTTATAAAACATAATATTGTAGTAAAGATGAACGCTCATCTTAGGTGTCTTTCACAGTCTGTCCTTGAGTTATGTGAAGGGAGGTAAATCGTGATCAGTTTATAGTTGACCGCTAAGTTGGCTTGGGGGTGGGAGGGTTTTTTTTTCTTGAGGGTATGCACCCGCTGGGAATTGATCTCTTATTCCATTATAGCAAGTCTGCTACCCTCTAGCCAACTGGAAGATAGTCACAGTGGTCACGTCAACTAAAAATTATCTATAAGAATAAATCTTGTCATTTTGATACACAAAATGACAATGAAGGCAAAATCAATAATGAATCAGAAATCGTGTCATGCCAAAGTTGTCCTTTGTTCCTCTTTTCATGTGCATGCTCATTACTAAAGTCTTTCTCTCTTCGATTGCGTTGATGCGATTGAAGGGCTGAGTTGAAAGCGATGGTGGAGTCAACTATGAGTTTTATATGTCAATAGCATTTGATGATAAAATTTCCTAATGCTAATTTCATTTCAATTTTTGTGGAATGCACTTAAGCCATGTTTTGATATGCTATTATGAATGTGTTGACAAGGAAAAGGCCAAAATGCTTATGATATATTTGTCATTAACTTGTCGCAAAGTTCAAGTAATAATATTCCAAATAGTATATTGCTTTAAGAAACTTCTCTGGTGTTACGCAAGATATGTCCAAGTAGACTGCATCAAATTTCATGTTGGCTAACCACAATTGATACCATCTGTCTCTTAATATTGCAGGCTCCAGAAGATGGGTGCTCTAGTAGTTGATAAAGTCGTTCATGGACATCAAGGATGGCGACTCATTACTTGTATTTGGCTACATGCTGGGGTTGTCCATCTATTTGCCAATATGTTGGGCCTTCTGTTGATTGGAATTAGACTCGAACAAGAATTTGGATTTGGTAAACACAAATTCTTATATGGAAACTTCTAGTTCAGATCACAGCTCACAAGCATTCTCCACCTTAAAAAATGTTTCCCTCTGCTTATTTATCTGCTCATCTGTTATTGTTTTTATTGAGATTCTAAATTTTATTGGATGTGTATATATAATATCACATGTACACGTTAATATGTTATACTTCCATGTCCACCAAGCAGGAAAGGGAATTTCAATTTCAAGTGGAAGGTTGGATTAAAATAAACATCTTTGGTTCTTGCTTCTTCAGATTTGAGGAAGAATACCAATCCCTTTCTTCATAGAGAACTTCTAATATGTTGGCTCCTGATTCTACCACTTAGGATGTTTTGTTGCTCCTTCAGATTTGAGGAAGAGTACGAATCCCTTTCTTCATAGAGAACCTATTAATGTTGTCTCGTCATCCTACCACTTAGGATGTTTTTTATGTGATTAATCTGACATTTAATCATGTGTGTTTTTCAGTGCAAAAAGTGCTAAATATAATGATTCCCCCCCCCCCCCCCCACCCCCCCACCCCCCCTAGTCCCGAGTAAGTTTCACCTTCCACAGAAATGATTACATAATGTGATTTTAGGTATTCTTCCAATAAGGGTCATGTGCTGACTGTTTGTCATGGTTGAGGCGTGGCAAAATAGTCATGCAATTATTAGCACATAATATGTAATCTTTTTTAGTAACAACATCTTATTGCCAACTTTTAGATGTTTTCAGCGCCTTAGTATGCCTAACCGTTATAATGTTTGCCTTTGCTGAGGTCTAGCTTACAAATGAATGTTTATGGCTTATTCAATTCATGTTCTAGGCTTCTTGCAGACTTGCACCATTACCATTATGCTGTCGTGGTTATAACATTTTATTTTCAACTTTTCACCACATAAAACACTGAATTTTAACTAATATCCATAAGCCTTTTTGGGCTCTTCTAGTGCACTGTGTTTTGATTGCTTAAGGACCTGTTTCAACCCAAACTGTTGGTTTCTTCTAACAGTGAGAATTGGACCACTCTATGTCATTTCTGGAATTGGGGGGAGTGTTTTATCTGCTCTATTTGTCCAATCAAATATCTCTGTTGGTGCTTCTGGTGCTCTTTTAGGGTTGCTTGGAGCGATGCTTTCAGAACTCATAACAAATTGGACAATATATGCAAATAAGGTATCATATTATATGACTATTTACAAGCTTAAGTGGATTCTGGTTGTCTGCCTCTTAATCCTGATCATCTAATTCTTCCTTAATTTATAACAGTGTTCAGCAATGACAGCGCTTATTGTGATAGTAGCAATTAACTTGGCTCTTGGAATCCTCCCCCATGTTGACAACTTTGCTCACATTGGAGGATTTGTTACTGGATTCCTTCTAGGATTTGTCCTTCTAATCCGTCCACAATATGGTTATCTAAGTCAGAAGTACACTCCTGTTGGATACAATGGCCCTGTAAAGAACAAGCATATGGTCTATCAATATGTGTTATGGGTTATTGGTGCCATCTTGCTAATTGTTGGGTAGGTGTCTGACATTTTATCCCTGGTTCTGAATTTCTTGTTGTTTTTGTACATGAATTCTTCAGCTTCACCATTGGTATTGAATGAATCATTTGACAAAACAGAATAATGTAGAATGATCCACAAATCTGCATTTTCAGGTTCACTGTAGGCCTGATATTGTTGTTCAGAGGCTTCAATGGGAATGATCACTGCTCCTGGTGTCATTATTTAAGCTGCGTCCCTACCTCCAGGTGGAACTGCAGACAAGGAACTGAAACATGCGAGGTGGATGTCCAAATCATGCTCTAGTTTTTGGTTGATGATATCTTTTTGCAAGTATATGCTAGTCTCCTGCATGATTTACCCCTCCACAGAGCGATAATATCTGATGGATTTTGATTGAACATTATGTTACTTTGCTACATGATTTACTCACATTGGCAATGAATGAGGGTTGCCTTCAGGTTAATTTACAGCGTCAAATCCTCAACCTAGTATGCGAGAATAAACCTGTATTTTCTCTTTTTTTAAGAAATCTTGTGATCTCGTGATACCAAATATGGGTTTAGGAAGAATACCCCACACACACTCACACACATATATACATGAATTTGCTTTAACTAACACCACCTCACCATTACTGTATTGAAAGGAATTGGAATTTATAGAATTAACATTGCTGATATTTTAAATTTTGTAAACGGTGCTGTTTGTTTAACTCCTTTTCCTCTCAAACCTTGTGATGGAAATGAACTCAGAGTCTTGGAAATTTGAAATTTGTGCCGTATTTATGTGTGTGTTATATGCTTGAATAGCTTGAATTTGTGCGGGTTTTTAGGGTGAATTTTTAAGACGAATTTTGACTAATGAATGATCTTGTGGCAGGTTTCACAGCTTGGGAGCAGCATGTACAACATTACTTGCCAGGGTAGTGGGAGAAACCGTGTGTACAATACAACCCTATCGACTACTGACTTGTGTAACCAACTCTGCAGTTGAAGAGGAAACTCTAATTTTATTCTACCATATCCTTCATTTGGTGCATTCATTTCTACATAGCTGGGTCAGTGTCCGAGTTGACTATACATATGCGCTTAGGTCCACAAGAGTCCATTTCTTCTGTGTAAACCTTCCTGATTATGACAAACTAATGCATGTTCATAATTCACAGAGCAAATCTCCAAACTAAAACTACACTTGTCGTATTAGTATAAACATTTTGATGCTCGACATACAAGAGTTCGCCAGCTAAATAACTCATCATAATTAAATCATGTATGCTTCAGCTAGTATTTGAGATTAACTATACATCTACCTTATCTCTCGTTACAGTTATAGATCACAGGGATTGTTGGGATTGTGTTAAAAAGTTTATATTGAAAGAATGAAATGGGATGAAAACAAATGGATTTATAGAATACAAAATTGGACATCAATTAGAACTAGATCGTTGTTATTGTTTCTTTTATTCTTCCTCTCGATTCAGATTGTCTGTTTACTTAAACTTGAGAGAGCCAAGAAGAAATCTCTCTAGTAACTAAGATGTCACTGTGTGTTCTACCTCTTTTCGTTGTTTGTATTGATCATTTGTCCATGTTATATGCTAGAAGCTCCGATATTTGACTCTATGGATTTGGTTTGCTGGATTGTTTCATGGCATGGTTTAGTTTCTTTTCAAAGATTCAGATTTGTTTTCGACTTGATCTCTGTCTGAAAATTGGAGAGATGATATGTTGGGTAGGTGGCAGTGTGATTGACTAGCAGAAGACTTTGTGATGGGGAGAAAGATGATGAACTTGAATAGGAAGAGAACTTCGAGCACCTATTTCTTCTTTGCACACACTCAAGACAGCAAACAGAATGTTAGTGCCCAAGAAAGATGATGAACCTGAACAGGAAGAGAACTCTAAGCACCTTTTTCTTCTCTGTACACATTCAAGAGAGCAAACATAATGTTAGTGTCCAAAAATCAGGGAAGGAGTCTCTAGCGAAGGCTCTTTGATATTCAAGTCAGTGGAATATTCGAGTAGGCAAAATAGAGAGAAGAACAGTAGGATGCGTGCGTGTAAATGAAACTGCTGTAAAATATGCGTACCTTGTCAATGGAGAGGATCCCTTTATATATCACCTTTTATAACTTCCGTAATCATAAGGTAACAGAGAATATCAGAGATTGTTGAGTAAGGGAAGGCATACAATTTGGGACGATGTACAGTAACCGTTCGAGGAATCTTTCGTTATCCATATGTGTACCTCTTTTGTCTTTTGTAACTTACACTATTAATAAGGCGATTGAAAGAATATGCTGTCATAAGTTATCGACTGATGGGTAGTGTAATCACCTTCGAAGAAGGTTTTGGTGAATGCTCACATTATAATAGAAGAATATTCTCTAACAAATGATTGTTATTCTGATATATTGTTATGATTTTCTGATCATGTTGTCTGTTGAGTGAATTCCGACCGAGTCTTTAAATCGACTGACTATATATTCGTTCTTTCCTTAAGCTGCTCTGTTATATACTAGATGACGTTTGAGATCTGATCTGGAAGTAATATGAAGCTAAGTTCTCTGGGCTCGGTCAGTTTCTTGGTCAATCGATCATATACCAGGATACTTGCCTTTAAGGAATGAAGAACTGAGTCCTTAGATGTTCAATCAGTACTTTAAGTTGATTGTCTATATAAGAGAAGATTCACCTTTGAAGTGAGAACCTAAGATCTGAAAATCCAGCCGAGTTTGTAAGGGAAATTGCTTTTTTGTATATATAATAGATCAACATATTGAGCTGTATAAATTTAACTAGAGTTGTTATTGACTGTATATATGAAGGAGGTCTGGTCTGTGAGAGAACCCATAAGGATGACCGATAATGCAGTCAACCGATCATATGCTGAAAGGCTTGTACAAAGTGGGAAGCTGGGGCCCTTTATTCTGGCCGGACTTATGACCAGTCGGGTCTATGATAAGTTAGATGCCCCTTCAACTCTGTCAGATATAAACTACTCGGATATATGATAGATGACTCAATATAAGAATGAGGCGCTAGGTTCCCTAAGTCCGACCAATTTTTAGGTCGGTCATCCTCATTATGAAGGCCTTAGCATTAGATAAATAAGTCTCATGGAGAGTAATATTCTGGTTGTCACCTCTCTTTGACCTTGATAATCACGACATATTAACTTTGATTACTATGTCATACCTAGATCTGCCTTTAATATTCCATATCACAATTAAAAAAGGTTCAAATTTTCTTTTGTTCACTTTTATATAGTTTTTCCTGGCTTCTTCGCTTAACCAGGATTAATTGGTAAGCTTCCAAAGGCATCAAATGGTAATTTCGTATAGTTTTCTAGGACGTGAATTAGAGATTAAATCCTTTGTCCCCAAATTTCTTTGTCCTCGTGTCCCCTTATCGATCGGACGGACCAGATTACATCTCAAGGATGCCTTACACATCACGAGGATACTGCACACATCTTAAAGATACTATGATGTCTTAAGATGTAATCTGGTCCGTCCGATCGACAAGAAATACAGGGATAAAAAAATTTGGGGACAGAAGATTTACGTGAATTAGCATTGATTTACCATGTTGTAGTATAGAATATTTTTTATATGTTTTTAGGGCATAAATGAGCATCGAGGGACAAGATAAAATGTTTCTTTCTTAAGCTTGTTTCACAACCTTTAATTTCGTCTAGAATTCTTTTTTAATTATTATCGAGTGTAATTTTATGATGTGATTGAGCAAACTGAAAATGCAATTTCGTTCATTTAACCCTTGGAGGCTAATAATTAATTAGTTAATTAATTAATTAATTTCAAACTTAAATTATTACCTTTACATTATTTTTTTCATTCATTATTTTTTTTATGAAAGATGTTCTTGAATGAATCGGTCACTTTTAGGATATCGGTTCAGAAAAAATAAATATCGGAATTAAAAAAAACATATATTCCCAATAATTTTTTTCTCTTTTTTTATCACAAGGAATTTATTCGCATTAAAAATTACATTTATAAGTTTAGTGAGGCAATAATATCGCTGGAACCCAATTACCCAAAAATACTTATATATACTCCAATTTTTTTAATTACTTTTTTCCTAAAATAATAATTTAAATAACATATTCTGAATCCATTTTGTTATCAAAATGTTACAATTAGTTAACTATTCAACCTCCATTGTCCGAATTTATTTTCTAAATTCGATTCAATTTTACAATTCATTAGGATTTTTAAAACCTCATCTTTAACCCCAAAACTGCGCCCGACTTCCACACCTAGCTCACTGCATTTTCTAGGCTTTAAAGGATCAATAACTCCGTTTGTCGTAGCCGTCTTCACGCTGAGAACCTCCGCAAAATCTTAAAAAAAAAAAAAAATCAACAAATAATATAATAAAAATTATTTAATTTTCTAACATGAGTTAAACTAAACTAACATTAACCTGAAGATAATGAATGGGGACTAATTACAGTTATCTCAAGAGGAGCACAAGCGCGAGCGCATCCATCACATCAGGATTCCATAAATTGCCAGCGGTCCGAGAGGCGGCTCAGAGACAACCGGTCCGGCCGTACTCTGTTAACCTCTCTCCCACCCTCACCGCCTCTCTCTCTTTCTCGTCTCTCTGTTGGTCGACAATCGGATTCCACGACGCCTGCAGAGTCTGCCGCGAGGGGGCTTGGTTGAGGTTCTCCGTCCTCGATTGGCCACATATGATCGCCTTCGGAGTCGAGCAAGTAAGACAAGGCGGAAACATTGGGGCTTCTCGTGATCTCGCCGTCGCCGGGCCCGTTTGATCTCGATTAGGGATCTTCAACACCCTATTTCCGAGCTCCCTCCGACGTAAGCAACCCTGGGGAGAGGGAGCTCGCCGTCGAGCCCCTGGAGTTGCGCCGATTGGCTTCGGCTCATGGCCGGCATGGAACTTGATGCTCAGCCGGGCAGGTCGCCCCGTCTGTCCCCTAGGGATCGCATCGTACAGGCACGGTTCTCTCCATTTTTTCTATGATTTCCTTCGTTCCTTCGTGTCGTCGTTGCATTGATTATTTTGACGATTCGTGTTGCCTCAAATTTGCTTCCTGTCAAAGATCTGGATGGGTCTCAACTTTCTTTCCGCTTTTAAAAGAAATAGTATGTCTTTTGATCAAGGATTTTTCTGCATTCTCCTCGCTGTGTTCTTCCATCGGATCGTTTGTCTGCAGTATACTTTAACAGGGCAAAAAACTCCATTGCATCGTTGTCTACTGTCATGATGAGACCATTCGGCGCATATTGCTTTAGTCCTAATAATGCAAAACTGGTTCTTGTTACCGAATCAAATTTCAGGATATGTGTTTATGTCTCGTTTGGCTTACTTTTTTTTTTTTTCAGAGGCTTTCCGCCAAAGGTGTTCCGCATGAGGTTCTCGAACAGTTTGAAATGGGGCTTAGATTGTTTATCAATGATAATCCAGCTATGGTTCCCGAACTGGTTTCTGCCATATTACCAACAGAGGCTGATGTATTTGAGCTGCAAAAGTTGTCAAAGATGCTTCCTGGAGGACCATCTAATGAAACTGATATTACTGATTTATTTACTGATGAAAGTAATGTTACTGATTTCTTTACTGAGAGCATGCTGTGGTTGGGCTGGCTCATGTTTGGGGATGAACCAGAGTCATATCTTGAGAAATTGGCAAAGAAAGCTGGTGGCCAGCGGGCTGTGTGTGGAGCTGTTTGGGGTCATAATGACTTAGCATATCGCTGCCGCACTTGCGAGAATGATCCAACCTGTGCCATTTGTGTTCCATGTTTTCTGAATGGCAATCACAAAGATCATGATTATTCAATTATTTATACTGGCGGGGGGTGCTGTGACTGTGGAGATGAGACAGCCTGGAAAAGTGAAGGTTTTTGTTCGGAGCATAGAGGAATTAGACAGTTTCAACCTCTTCCAGAGGAGCTGGCAAATTCAATCAGGCCTGTTCTGGATTCTCTTTTTTTCTTATGGAAGAGTAAGTTAACCCTTGCAGAGAAGTCGAGGCCAAATGAATATAACAAGTCTGATATCTCTCCAGCAATGGGGAATAGTCTGTCTTCAGCAGTTGTTAAAATGTTGCTACACTTTTGTGAATGTAGTGAAAGCCTTCTTAGCTTCACATCCATTAGAATGTTTCAGTGCACTGGTTTACTTGATATTCTTGTGAGAGCTGAAAGGCTCTTGCATAAGAGTGTTGTGAAAAGGCTCCATGAATTGCTTCTAAAATTGCTTGGGGAACCCATTTTCAAGTATGAATTTGCTAAAGTTTTCATGAAATATTATCCTGTTGCTGTAAATGAAATGACAATAGGGGGTACTGACATGAGTAATGACACCATGTCTGAGAAATATCCATTGCTATCAACTTTCTCTGTGCAAATATTCACAGTGCCCACATTGATGACACGACTTGTACAAGAGGTAAACTTGCTAGGTGTACTTTTGGAATGTTTGAGGGACCTGTTGTTCTTCTGTGTTAGCGATGATGGCCATGTGCAGGTATGAAACTATTTGTTCTCTGAACTGATATTGTAATACATAGTGATTTCCTTATGTGCCTTTGAACTTTCAGCACCTAACTTTGAGTGCATTCCATGTTAGAGAAGAATAGATTCTTTTTTGGGGGTAAATTATATGCACACCCCGTGTAGTTTATTGTGTACTTCATATATACTCTTTCATTTTCTCTTCAAAAAATCTCCATTTGTGTCCATCATATGGTACAATTAACCTACTTTGCATTGATTCCCAGTAACTACGCAAGGGGTGTGCATATAATTTATCTTATTTTTAAAAATATTTGAAGCTGTTTATGATGTCCTATTTTTACTTTTTACATGAGCAATTTTTTGGCACCACAATCTAAGAGAAGGTGTTAATGATTTTATGCAGGCAAACAAGGGGGTAATGGACTTAATGATTCGTTTGGTTGAAGACATGCGTTTTGTTCTCAGCCATGAAGAGGTTCTCGTACATGTAACTTATGAGCAGCCTGATATTTCAAGGGCTTGGTTGAAACTTTTGACTCTGGTACAAGGCATGAATCCTCATAAACGAGTCACAAGTACTTCTACAGATGATGAATATGAAAATATTTCTACAGCCTTTTTGCTGGGCCATCTTATTGGTAATGTTAGTAATCTTTTAGTCCAAGGAGCATTTTCTACTTCCAAAGCCAAACAAGGCAAGGATACTTCTCTTAATTGCTCTGGTTCTCAAGGGTTAGATGATAATGAAGGTTATCGTCATTCAAAAATAGGAAGAACTTCACGAGAGAGCTCTGTTTTCAGAACAAATAGGAGTGGTCAACTGGATTGCTTATCCAAATATAGCTATGCAAAGATGGATGGTATTGGTCACCAATCTATTCCGCCGCCTGCTATTCAATTGATTTCCGAATGCCTTAAGTCAATTGATGGTTGGTTGTGTCTTGCAAGGAACATTTCACATAATAATGATGATTCTAGTTGCAGTTGTTTTAATAGTTTAAGAAAAAAGGTATTCAGGTTAAAGAAGGGTGCAAATAATTACAAGGTTTGCAGGACTTCTGTGACCAGGCAAGGAATTCATGTGCATCAACAGCTCTCTCTTGAGCATTCGGAGAGGTTTGATTCAATGGATACTGACATGTCTGCAGATGACACCTCTTCAAGTAGACTTTCAGATAACATTACAGAGGGAGATGCAATTCCAGATGCTGAAGCATTTGGGATGTTGAATGTGATAGATTGGCCTGACATAATGTATGATGTTAGTTCACAGGGTATATCATTTCACATTCCTTTGCATTGTTTGCTTTCATTGATATTGCGCAAAGCAATGGAGGATTCCTATGGTGAGACCCAGAAGCCAGTGAAGACAAGCAGTGGCTTTTTACTTCCTTCATCAGTTTGCAGTCATGATTTTTTTGGACAGTTTTTGGGTGGGTCTCAACCTTGTGGGTTTTCTGCTTTTTTGATGGAACATCCACTTCGATTACGCGTATTTTGTGCTCAAGTTCGTGCTGGAATGTGGCGCAGGAGTGCAGATACAGCCATATGGTTGTCTGAGTTTTATCGTGCTGGCCAGTGGTTAGTCTAAAATCCAAAGGGGTGGATAAGAGTGTTTATTCATTTGCATGATTTCAGTTCTCTAATTTGTTCTATTCACAGGATTAATCAAGGTTTAGAGTGTGATCTTTTTTTGCTGCAATGCTGTGCTGCATTAGCTCCTCCAGAACTGTTTGTCAGGAGAATCCAAGAGAGATTTGGACTGTCAAATTATACATCTTTGAATATTTCAGAATACAATGAGTAAGTATCATGTTATTTATACCCAAAAATGAATATGATGGTAAACTTTCCTTATTGAAATCCACTGTCCTTCAAAATTTTGGATACATGAAAGAAACACAATGCAGCTGTGAACCAAAATGTTATGGGTATAGTAGACTATTCATTGGCCTTTTTCATTGTCATGAATTGCATGAAGGTTTTTTTGTTGTGTATGTTTATGTTTAATGTGGTTGTTTGAGAATGGTTATTGAATAAGTTGAGTTGTACAATTTAATAGCTAAGAGGTGATATTTATTCTCAAACTTGTGAATTGTTTTTAGTATAGTTCAGATATATGGAGCAAACAGATTGGTTCTAGAGTGAATACTAAGGGATAGATGAAACTAATAAGAAACTAACTGGTCTTCAATTCAGAGACTTTTAGCAGATCAGTTACCTTGCTGCTAAGGAACATATAGGAGCTAATAGTCCGCAAGGTAGTCATCCTGTCATTTGCTAGGACATATTTATTAGTCAGGATTTTCAATCTTAAACTCAAGGTGACCTACTTGATTCGAGGAGTTGAATATTTACCTTCTTTCCCTTCCGAGTGAAAAGTTTAATAATGACGCATTGCTAAAATCCTGAGCAAGAAACCATGTTCTCAGGTTGGTGATTAGCATCATTTCTATTAAATTCACTTAAATCATCAAAGAGATTCTTGAAAGGACAATACCCTTTGGATCTTTGATACTGGAGAATGTAGTGTAGGCTTGTTTGAGGATTGTCACTATCAGTTACTTTCCATTTATGATGTATATAAAATACAATATTTACATGTAAGCTACATTTTGTTTTCAAATTATAACTGAAGTCTAATTTCAAGCACCAATACAGTAGTGCACCAACGTCACACATACTACATGGATCTGATTTCAGCCATTGGAAATATACATCATGCATACAAGGTCCCATGGATATCTGGAATATTTTTTTTCTAATTTATTTTGATGCAGCATGACTATGTCTTGTGGAGAATCTCTCTTGTTTGTTGCTTCAGTCTTCACTGCTTCAGGTTTTTTCTTCCTTGCCTCTTGCATTGGAATGGAGCTAATAACTTCACCCTTCCCCTCGAAGAAATGTTTTTTGTCAAGGGAAAATTAGGAAACATTAGCACATGACTTCCTTTAACTCCCTTGAATCGTCAACTGGTGACATGCCTATCGTATTGATTATAAATTCTTTCTGATGTATGTGACCCATCCAAAACCACGTGTGTTGATCCAGTCATTGTTATTAACAACAGAAAATTTGACTCTTCTAAACACGATTGACAATTAGTGCACATGAAAGACTGTTTTCTCACAGATATTTGGTAACAAGAACTATCTGTAACATCAACATCATTTTTTTGACCATAGGTTATGATTTGAGGTTATAATTAGATTTATTTCTTTGCAGAAGATATACTGTATAAAATTAAGAGCTATAAGCAACTTATACTCTATGGAAATGATGTAGCTTTCTTTTAAAGCTTTAATAATAAATTTATATCTTTGAATCTCTGATACTTTTTGCATATCATTTTCTGATTAAAAGAATACAATTAACATCCACTACCAAAATTATCATCTTGGTATTACTATATCAAAAACAAAAATTCATTATATATTTTTGTTGTGTTTGAGATCACCTGGCAAAACTTTTTAAAGAACATCCAAGTACTTTCTCTAAGACTATATATATATATATATATATATATATTAGTTCATATATTTTAATTCTCTTAGAAACATAATTTGGAGGCTTTTTTCTATAAACTTGTTTAGAAGATTGATATTACGGAAAACATTTTCAATCCATTTGAACATCCTCCCTCTATTTGGGAAAATTGGTTTTGATACGACTTAATATTTAACTTGAATATTGCTTGGATTTAGTGTCCATTAACGAATTTTTTGTAGTGCCTCACTGCATTATCTCATGCAGCCACATAAATAACTTAGGTAGAGACTTTTTACAACAATGTGATTGTCAGCTGAGATAAGTTGTTGGCAAAAATACTGGTTGCAACATTGCAAGCACACCAACGGATCCTTTGGAACCATCATAATGTGGGGTAAGTGAGCCTACACATTGTGTTATTTGGAGAATTAGAAGTGAAGCGAGAGGTGTGCCAATTGGCCCTGTCAACTCCCTGATGTGAGACAACTTACCACATTCCTTTCTGTCAGCCTCATGGGCATCCACAAGCTCCTTCCTGTCGAGTTTGCAAACTTTGTGCAGTCATTGTGTTTGTGAGCTTCTGCATACCTCTGCAAGATCTTGAACTGTTGTATATAATCACTCATTTGAAGTTCGAATTTCAAGTTGGTAGAATCCTGTGAAAGAGATTTTATCCATGAATTACAATCAAAGAGCCTTTTATAATCAGATCTGCCTCACATTATTGGAGAGCCAAAAGACTCACTTAACCTATGATGCTGGCCTAGTAGTGTATGCTGGTTGGAGAAAAAAACAAGATCTTGTTGTAGCAGAAATTTTATAACTATCCTTTTTCATTGATTTATTTATGAAATACAGAAGTTGCATTCTAAGTTTCATATAGAAGTTACACTCTACGTTGCATAGTGATTTTGAATTGTAACTGAAGCCAACTTTCACCACCATTATAACACACTACAAATACATCATTTTCATCCACATCTTGTAGAAAATTGAAATGTTTCTTATTTATTTTCAACCGCTACAAGTGCTTTGTCAGTGACTTGAACACCTTCCTCTTGGCTTGTTTCTTCATTCTCTGCTGCTTCAGTTTCTTCTTCTATTCCTGTTATGCATTGGGTGGAGCTTGTAACATGCATATGGTCATGAACATCTTAAAATTTACACACATTTGTTTCAGTTTTCATGCACAATCAATGAACAGTAGTTGACATCCTAAACCATGGGTCCTTTTTTAGTTTGAATTTTTTTTCCCTTTATTTTGATACAAATACTTAGTGTATCTGGTAAGATATTATTTCAATGTAGGTGATTTTTGAGGACCTAAAACTTCTGTTTTTGCTTCTTTTGAAGTCTTTCCTTTCCATTTCTGATATCTGTAATTTGCTTCTGTTTCCTTTTCACAATCTTTTGGAAAAATAGATGCTTGGTTGTTCACCACAACAACAACCAAGCATTATCCTACTAGGTGGGGTTGGTTATGCTTGTTTGTTCACAATTTAATTAAATTTGTTCTTGGTTATGGAAGACAGCTAACCATGCTAGTGAAGCCATCATCTATTACAAACCATATCAGTATAGTGAAAGCTTCAACTTTATTTATGGTCGTCTATGTTCTGGAATTTGAGTGGACATGACTGTATTTGAATTTGTTCTTGTGTTTTCTGAGTCTTCGCGTCCGACAATGAAGATAAAAAATCTTTCACAGGTATGAGCCAGCCCTGGTGAATGAAATGCTTACTCTTATTCTCCAAATTGTTAAAGAGCGCTGTTTCTCTGGTCTTTCTACTGTTGACCACTTGAAAAGAGAGGTAATTTATAAACTTGCTGTTGGTGATGCTACTCATAGCCAGGTGCAGAAAGCTCTTCCTCGTGATCTTTCAAAAAGCGATCAAGTTCAGAACATTTTGGATACACTTGCCACTTATTCAAATCCATCTGGCATGAAACAGGTTATAAGCAATGATCTCTGTGCTTGATTACCTTCTTCATATTTAGCTCAGGAAATTGTGTTGATAAATTTCAGGGCAAATATTCTCTTCGGCGTGCTTATTGGAATGAGCTAGATCTTTATCATCCTCGCTGGAATTATAGGGACCTGCAAATAGCAGAGGAGAGATATTTTCGATTCTGCAAAGTTTCTGCTCGGAATGTCCAGCTACCTCGATGGACAAATACTTATCCTCCCTTAGCAACTATTTCTGGAATAGCCACATCAAAAACAGTCCTTGAAATTGTCCGTGCAGTCTTTTTTTATGCTGCCTTTACAGATGTTTCACTGATGTCTCGTGCTCCTGACGGGGTTCTTATAACAGCACTTCACTTACTTTCTTTGGCATTAGATATTTGCTGCTCACTTGGTAATGCATCTACTTCTAATTTCTTTTCTGATGATGGTTCGTTCATGGAAGTTTCACATAATCAGGAAGATTTGCCTCCCTTGTTGACTCATGCTACTGATGTACTTGATATCACTTCTCTACCCGAGTCGGAATTATGGAAGAACCAAAACATGCTATCCTTGCTAGTTTTATTGATGAGGAAATATAAGGATGAAGGCGATAAGGATTACTCTGAAATGAGACATTGTAACATTTCGTCACTTATTGAGACTTTATTAAAGAAATTTACTGAGCTAAGCAGTGATTGCTTGATTTTTCTCCAAAAGTTAGCACCTGAAGTGGTCTGCCAGACACTGAAGCAACCTGCACAAGTCCCTCCTGAGATTTTGACATCATCTTCTGATGTTGTAGAGAGACGTGCAAAAGCTCGAGAGCGACAAGCTGCTATAATGGTATGATTGTCTTACCTTCTGTTTGTGACCAATGACCAATTGCCCCTTTTCATTAGGTAGTATGAATATGTGGCATGTAACAAATGATATGTGATTTTCAATGCAAAGATATGGTTTAAAATTTTGAATCGTATTAGAGTTTCAGATCATAATCGGAATGATACGGTTATGGTACCGTATCATGCCATGCCGATATGATTTCGGTATTAGAGTTTCAGATCATAATCGGAATGATACGGTTATGGTACCGTATCATGCCATGCCGATATGATTTCGGTATTTTTTTTAAATATAAAATATATTAATTAAAAATATTTTTTAAAATAAATTTTAACCTAAACAACAACTAAGTTTTATTCCACTAGATGGGGTCGGCTACAAATTTAAACCTAAATATAAAAAAATAGAAAAACAATAACAAATAAAATATTTTTTTTTAAAAAAAGATAAAAAATGCCAGATCGCGGCAGCCTTGCAACCCCACGGAAGTCATCACTGCCCCCAACACCTATGGAGGTTGCCACAGGATTGCGGTGGTCAACGGTACCAGTGTTGGTACCCATGTCAAGCGGTGGGTGGAAAGACAAATTTTGTCTGTGCCACCTGGTACAATACGGAATGGCAAAGATAATACTGATACCTCATCCAATGGTCATGTTATGCCAAATACTTCACACTAAGCCACTTGAATCAGCTTGTCAAATAATAGAAATCATGATTGTAGGCATTTGTCCTGCTTGGGTGGCATTAACAAGCCAGTAATGGTTCTAGTGGTGGCTGAATCTCTTGAAATTGCAGTCTTGAAACACATTTAGAATTTATAGTTGGCCTTATTCTTGGTATCTTTGTGACAATGTCATGCAGTAATTGCAACTCATTAGACTTTAGAACTACCTTGGCTATTCTCTTTTCATTTTTTTCAAAGCACTACTATATAACATTTATGATCCTTCATATCTCTGGACTAGGTCATTATTATATCAATGATGTATCTAGAATTTTCCTTCCAAGTTACTAATATTTAATACAACTTCTGCTAAATACATTCAGGAAATTTCTATTTCTAATGATACATAACAGGAAAAAATGAGAGCCGAACAATCAAGATTTATTGCCAATCTGAAGTCTCACAATGAAGGAGATACATCTAAAGAGGAAAAGCTCAATCTAGAGGATATTGCTGATGTAGAATCAGAAATTGTTTGCTCCCTTTGTCGGGATCCACATTCCCAGAGTCCTTTATGTTTTCTGATCCTTCTCCAGGTTAAGATTCACTTCATCATATTTTGCTTGCAATGCAGTTTCCATGGATTTCAAATTTACAAAAAAAAAATGGTTTAGCATTTGTATAGAACTGTTGTTATAGTTTATTTATTTTTTCTTGTTACTAACTTGCTGATAGTTAAATGATTTTGCCTTTTATAGTTGATATTATGGTTTTTGCCTGTACTTTTTTAAATATCAACAGAGATCTCGTCTTACAACTTTTATCGAGAAAGGTCCGCCTTCTTGGGAAGATGTTTGTTGGGAAAATAAAATTCAGTCAGGTGACAGAGAACATTCTGATGATTCTTCTGGTTCTGATTCAAATAGTATGGTACAGTTAAATGAGAATTTTATTGTTCAATCTCCCTTTGACCTGGAACCTGTAGAAGTTGTTACATTACTTGGCTCTCTAGAAGAACAACTTCCTGATATGAGAAAAATCCACACACTTAATATGTTCCCTGGTACTGGTAGAGAAGATTCCGTACCACTTGAGAAATTGGAGGATGATATCTACCTTTCTGTTATACAGAACATCCTCAATTCTAAATCTAATCCAGCTGATCTTGTTAGGGAACAGAGATATTTAAACAAGGATACTGCAGTCAATTCAAAAAAAGATAGAATGTCAGAGTTTTTTTTGCTTGGGGAGTGTGTTGTACGACTTTTGAGAGAGTCAAAGCAGAACCACTCCTCCATCTATGGTCTCCAACGCATTGCAAATTTATCATCAAGGTCAATTGCTCCAAGTGTTCCAATTAATGGATTTGGTCCATGTGATTGTGATGGAATTCATATTTCTTCTTGTGGGCATGCTGTGCATCATGAATGTCATGATAGGTATCTATCATCTTTGAAACAAAGGTAAGAGATGCTAATGGACTCTGCATTTTCTAGACTTCTATTTCTTTTCATCATTGTTCAAAATGAGATGCTAATAGACTCTGCATTTTCTAGACTTCTATTTCTTTTCATCACAGTTCAAAACTTCAAATCCAAGAATCAGATTAATATAATGTCTATTTTGTGAAATTACTCTTTTCTAATTTTTCATGAATAGGCAATTTTGCCAAAATTTGACACCCAAAAGTTTGAAACTATTTGTTGAGCTTGCTTTACGTTACCAAGCCATATTAATACAAGATACAGTTATTATTCACATTCAGATGCATTAAAATGTTAATGGCGTTTAGAGTTTGAATATGGTTTAAAATCTCTTTCTAGGAGTTTTGGTCTATGAACTGAATGAGTGCTAGGGATGAGAATGGGACTGGGTGTATTAAGGAGGATTCTGGGATATGAGTTGAGAATTTGAATCAAGCCTTGAGTTAGGGAGATTGTAATAACTCAATTTAATCCTACACAATCACTCCTTAGCTAGTTAAGGAGTTTAGATGAGTTAGCTACTATTAACTTGGGCTTAAGCATTTGGACCAGTGGTTGGGCTTGATAAGTTAATTTGCTAGTTCTCTCATCTAAGTGAATCATGAACCATTGTATTGTGCCAACACTTAACATAGCTTGATACTTTTTAATGCCCTATAACTTAATTTATTTACATGTAAAAATGTAACTATAAAAATTAGATAGTTATTTGAATTAAAATTTTATTATACGACATTTCTCAACATGCATTAAAGTGTCCCAAGATGAGTTTTACTAATTTAATCATTTCATTTAGATTTTCAATATTTTTTATTATTTTTTTTACTTCAAAGCGTATTTAGATGAATTTTTATAAATTTGACTCCTGTAATTTATAACAATTTAACCTCTTTACTTTTAAAAATAAGACCAACATATAGATAATCAATTATTCAAATTTTGGCGAAACAAGTTATAAAAAAATAATAAACATTACTATGCATGCCGGTGTGTGTAAAATTGTGGTATAATACTCATTTGCATTATCGATATGGATGACACAAAAATATAACCTGTGTCAATTGATGTCAGATTTTGATAATGACTGAGCCATTCAACACAACATATGGATTTCAAACCATGATCTCAAGCAGATCTTGGTGCCAAAAGCGCCTTCAAGTTTTGTGCAGGAAATGAAACATTCTGACATCAATTTTGAAAGTCATGGACCTTTTAAATAAAGTCCCCAACAACTACAAGAAATTGTGAACCCCATTAGCTGGCATGGCAAGGAAAGACTCGAGGATAGGAGAATGTAAATTTATCGTGCATTGCTAATAGGAGTGATTATAGAAAGAAAGGGAAAATGAACAGACGACTAGGAACTTGCAATTATAGTTACAAAGCTGCCTTATCTCTTGCAAGTTTGAACATTTACCATTTTAGATTTGCATATAAGCATAATCTACCTTCAATTCTCCTTCAATTCCTTCATCTTTTGCCTTCGCCATTTTTTCCATTTCAGCTGTTTTTCAGTCTTGTTTTGTCTTTGCATTGGGGCTACAGCTGTGTACAAAAACACGTGCACGCAAAAGCTATGATGACAGATGGGGAAGATAAAAAACATGCATACTTAATAGTAGGCACCCTTTTGCTGTGCCCTGGGCCTTGTATTGCACAGTGAAAATTCTTAATGTCTTCCTTGTGTCTTGGTAAAATTTTGTAGGACTAGTTACTATGCATTTTAGGTATGACACCTAGAAGGCATGCATATTAGCGCACTAGTTGAAAATATCAGCTATAACGATAACATGCAACAACAATCAGTTTTCTAGCCTTTTTACTGAGTTGGTTCTATTTACCTATTCAAGACTATTCCTTCTCTTAGATTGATGATGTTTCTAACTGGTATTTTTACTTGTAGAAGACCTTGTACCTTTTTTATCCCTATAACACTTTTTTTCCATTACAAATTCTTTATTCAAAAAAAAATAATTTTTGATTCAGTGAGGACCTAGCTTTTGGACATGGGCAGATGCTCCCTGTCCCCCTGCCATTTCCTGAGTGTTATTTATCCTTTCAAGTTATGACTAAGGGGGCGTTTGGTGGGGAATAAGAGTGAGGAATATGAATAGCAATCATTGATTGTCATTGTTGATGTTTGGATTATAAGAATGGAAATACAAATAAAGGAATGAATCCTTATAATTGGGTAATAACTTATTCCCATGTCTCCCCCCTTCAATGAGTCATTACTTTATTTTCAACAATCAAAATATTCCTCTATTCCAAAAATATCCTTGACCCAAAACTAAAATTTTCCCCCTTAATATCAAATATCAAAATATATTTATTTAATTTTTCTTTCATATCACTTTCTCTCTCCTTGTTCTCTCTCATCATATTTTCTCTCTCCTCATTTTATCACCCACTTTCTCTCTCCTTAATCTCGCTCATCACATTTCTTTCCTCTTTTTTCTCATTACACTTTCTCTCTCATCACATTTCTCTCTCCTTAATATCTTCCATCACACTCTCTTCCCTCTTTTTTTTTTCTCATCACACTCTCTCTCATCATATTTTCTCTTTCCTCAATCTCTCACATCACACTCTTTTCTCTTTCTTCTCATCACACTTTCTCTCTCATCATGCTTTTTATCTCATCACTCTCTCCCTTTTTTTCTCATCATACTTTCTCTCTCATCACACTTTCTCTCTCAGCATACTTTCTCGCCCCTCAATCTCTCTCATTACATTCGCTTTCCTATTTTTTCTCATCATACTTTCTCTCTCCTCAATCTGTCCAATCACACTCTCTCTTCATTTTTTCTCATTACACTTTCTCTCTCTTTATCCTCTCTCATCATATTTTTTTTCTCATCATATTTTCTCTCTCATCTTCTATCATCATGCTTTCTCCCATCACTCTCTTTTTTCATTCTCTCTCATCATACTTTCTCTCTCTTCATTCTCTCTCATCACATATTCTCTCTCATCATTCTCTCTCATCATATTTTCTCTCACATTCAACTTTCTCTCACATCTATTTTTTTTTTCTCTTATTTTCCTTTAAGGGTAAAAAAGAAATTTTAATTTATTCCGATAGAAAATATTCAACTAACAAACATTGCTTTTAAGAGTGATATTCATGTTCATACCCATTCCCATTCCACAATACTATGATTCCCATTCCGATTCCTATTCCTAGGAAAGAACCAAACGTTCCCTAAGTTCTTTTAGCACCTCAATTTGCCACCGGCTTAGTAGGGGGGCAGCTAAACATGTAATCCAGGTAAAAAGGCGGACAAAACCATGCAATGTAGTCTGTATAGAAAGTCTTCACACAAGCACTAGTATTCTCTTTTAGAATTGATTAACATTCAGAAAAAAGCTCCTTCCACATTTTAGCATTGCAACAGAGCTAGTTTAGAACATTAGTTATTTTTATTATGGGGTCCTTAAGCACAAGGAGATTTGACTCATTGGTGTCATTTAGGTGGTTTATGGATTTTTGTTGCTCTTCATGTACTTTGGGATTAATAAGTTTCATGTTATGCTAATTTAAACTTGATCAATGGGATCGGGTTCATAGCCTAGTCTCGTATGCATCTAGCTGCGTTGACATGTGTGTAAACCATGGTATGAAGAGTGAACCATGCTGACCAGCATGGGTTGAATTTGTCATTCCGCCCACTGAATGATACGATGAAATATGGAGAGAAGGGAGGAGAGGAGAAGAGGATTATTAGAGGGGTTTTTGGCGATTGAATTCCGATAGATTAGCAAGGCGAGTAGCGTCGAGTTGGAGAGAAGGGAGAAAAGAAGAGGATTACTAGAGGGGCTTTCGGTAGTTGGGTTCAATAAATGAACAAGGCGAGTTGCAATGGGTGGGCGGTGGGCGGCAGGCAACAAATAGGTGTTGTGCTGTTAATATGAAAAACTTAGATTGAGGGAGAAAAGGAAGAGAGAGAAGGAGAGGAGGATTACTAGAGGGAGGGGCAACGAATGAGTGCCGGATTGGAGGCAATGACGATGAGTGGGCAGTGGGTGGGCATTGCATTCGAGAGAGCTATGAGAGGGATTAGAAAAAATAACATGGAATGGAGAGAGAAAAGAAGGAATTAAATAATAATTCCTGATCTTTTTAAAGTTCCACTAATTTAATTAAATATGGTTGAACCAAACTATGCTATATATAAATTTAGTTTAGCTTTAAATTGGTCTAAATAAATTCAAATTGAGCTCAATTTGAATCCACTTGATCCCAATGACCATGTCTACTTTATGGAATTCGACTTCCATTTGATCAAATTTAAAATATTATTTCAACTTAGTATAATTAGTTTCTAAAAATTTTTAAAAAACTAATTTAAAATGTAAAAAATTTAAATAGGATAAATTTGGTATAAACATCAATGTATTTTTTTTGTTTGTATTGTGACTTTTATGACGTTGAAAGATTGTGCAATTGGAAAACTAGGGTTCACAGTGATTGTGTTGAAGTTTTTGTCATTCTTTGTATCTTCTCTCAGTTGTAACTCGAGCATCGAGAAACAACTAGTTGACCCAACACTTTAATTAATTTATTTCATTGGAATATTATTTAAATACATAATGATGCAATATATGCTATGAATATTATTTTTTAAAATTTACCTATTTCAATTTAAAAGTATAAAGATTTTCAATTTCAAATTTAATTGAGGCAAATCCAAGTCAAATTTTAATTATAAAATTTAAAATCTAATCTTGATCTAACAATGTAATAATTCACATCTGAAAATTATAAAAATCTTATATCTTTTTATTTTTCATCCACTCTAATAGTTGTAGTCATAATCACATAAAGC
Source organism: Zingiber officinale (assembly GCF_018446385.1). Lineage (NCBI taxonomy): Eukaryota > Viridiplantae > Streptophyta > Magnoliopsida > Zingiberales > Zingiberaceae > Zingiber > Zingiber officinale. Next base: position 108,090,987 of record NC_056002.1, read on the forward strand.
TATAAAAATATACATTCATTTCAAATTAATCAACAAATGTAGAAAAAGAATAAACAAGCATTATCAATCAAATTAATTATTAACCAAATAATTAATTTTAATAAAAAATATTTAAAAGATACAACTTATACTAAGTAAAGTTAATAATAGTTTTACTAATAATTCAATTAAATAAGCATTGGAATTGTATTGATTGAAAAAAAACGTATTGTTTCAGTCAAACAACACTCCGACACAACTTGAAATTTTAGACCTTGTAAACAAAATTGACAATTTCATGAAAGAAATTCCCGGGATCAAGTATAAATGAATTTTAAACTGTATTTTTTGCTAATTTGGATTGATTTTTATGTGAATAACATATGTTCTCCATTTCAAGATGTAGCCCAAGTTGCAATTTATCTTTCCTGATGAAGCCTTTACAAGTCAGCATTTTCCCTCTATTTTCTTTCGATGAGAATAATTGGTTTCTTTACCTGTTGCACTTTCAGATATAATAGGCGACTTGGCTTTGAAGGAATTCACATCGTGAAACCTGACGTGGTAAGTATTCCAGTGATCATATTATCTTTGACTCCATTTAAATGGTTTAGTAATTGTTTCATTTGTCAAAATTCAGGGTGAGTTACTTTGTCCAGTGTGCCGTAGTTTTGCTAACTCCATCCTCCCAGCATCCACTGGCATATCTAAGATATTTTCTACAAGGAGAACATCTATATTCAGCAATTCAACATCAAATGACTTTCCTTCAGTGTCATTGGATACCAACTGTTCCAATCTACACATTCTTCTTGCACTATCTCTTCTTCAAAATGCAGCAAAGATGGTTGGAGAGAGCAGAGTTTTGAAAGTTCTATCTGGAACTCAAATTCAACCAATAAATTCAGCTTTGGATCCTGCCCTTAAAAAATTGTTTATGCTTTACTATCCACTTGGCTATGATAGTTTGTCAGAAGCTGGTAGGTATAGTCATTTGTTGATTCTTTGGGACACACTTAGGTACTCTATTACGTCCACAGAAATTGCTGCTCGTGCAAAGTTGAATGCATATTCAGTTCCACCTTCTTTGGAATCTTTGAATGAAGAACTTCATTCTTCTAGTCACTATGTGATGTCTATTTTGCTTCACATTGCCCAGTCCATTCGCAGCTATAATTCTTTTGATGTTCTTCTGCGGTTTAGCAGTCTTCAACTTTTAGCAGGGTCTATTTGTTCTGGTTTGTCAGGCGACAATTACTTGTCTAATGGAGAGAGATCAAAAGGTATTTTAACTGGGATCTGATACATGATTTTGTGCTATAAAAGGAGTATGAACTCTAATTTTGTTCCACATGGTGAGTTATGAACTGTGATACATGTTTTTGCAGACAAACCTTCTCTGTTTGAATGTTCTCACAATGGAGACACTTTTCCTGACGTCCAATTCTGGAAACGTGCTGCTGATCCTATACTCGCTCATGATCCATTTTCTTCACTCATGTGGGTTCTTTTCTGCCTACCAATGCCATTTATATGCTCAAGAGAATATTTTATTGCTCTTGTGCATCTATTTTATGTTATTTGCGTTGTTCAGGTACAAAGTACTTCATCATGGAACTATCATTTTTTTAATCTATTTTTTACTTGTACAAGTAATAATTAATACCAACCAGGTACATCGTGCTTTTTGCATGTAATGCATTTGGTTTTATTTTCTGCAGTCTACTATTGCATGCTATGGCAAACAAGGTTTTGATATATCAAGTTTTGGTGGCCATTTTGGTAATATCTGCAAGATGATGACTGAATCTCAGTCTGTCAGACAATTTTTTGTTTCCAACTATGTCGATGAACTTTGTGATCCAAAGAATATGATACGGAGACTTACATTTCCTTATCTCCGTAGATGTGCATTACTTTGGAATCTACTAGACTCTTCTACATTAGCTCCATCATTTGACAGTCACATAAGAGAAAGATCATACCTTTGTTTAAAAGATGCCGATTTAGATATTGATGACCAACTTAAAGTAGAGCTGAGCAGGATAGGGGAATTGGAAGACATGTTCAAGATTTGCTCATTGGAATCAGTTCTCAAGGATGAAGTTGTCCATGCATTAGCTTTGAAATGGTGTGAACACTTCCAGAAGGAGTTTAGAGTTCGTAAGTACAGAGGCATTTTAGCTGTCACTCCTGCTGTCCCGTTTAAACTGATGGAGCTTCCATTCATTTATCAGGATCTACTACAAAGGTTCTAGTTCTTTACAATACGCTAAGTTTTGTATATTGATGAAAGTCAAGTTGGTTTGAGACTATTGTCATGTTTTTCTAGGTACATAAAAGTGCCATGCTCTAGTTGCAAGTTTGTCCCAGAGGAGCCAGCATTGTGCTTGCTTTGTGGTACATTATGTTCTCTAAGCAAGAAATCTTGCCGCTGCAGGTTTTTATTATACCTTGAATTACCTTAGTGATCACTTTTTGCTAGTTACAGCTATGATATATTTTCCCTATCTCTGAAAGATGATCAGCTGAGTTATTTGGTATCATTCTGTAGGCTGGGTAATTGTTCAAATCATGCAATGATTTGTGGAGCCGGTATCGGTGTATTCTTGTTAGTGCGGGTATGCACGTCTTTTTATTGTACTTGCTAGTTGGTTTGACTTCGTTCCTTATTGAGCTTCATTACCTGATTTTTTAGCGTACAATAATCTTTCTACAAAGGTCAACTCGTCAAGCCTTTTGGCCATCTCCTTATCTGGATGCATTTGGGGAAGAGGTAATTGTGTTTTTGTGACAGCTCTGCTATTAGATATTTGTCGTGCTGCTCTGGTTTGCTATCTTTCTATTGTTTTCTATCAGCTTCAAATTTAATAATATTGTTTTCATTTATAGAGTTGCTCCGGGTGACATGATATTCAGATTAGAATTATCTATATAATATCTGTTTGTGTTCAGAAATGATCAAATTCTTCAGTCAAATTAAAGGTATTTGTGTAGCACACAAGTTGCTTATGAGTTACCTTTGGCAATGGACCGAACACGATAGTTGAAGTTAGCAGATGTGTATATTAACATTATGACGCAACACCAGGTTGCAGAAAGAAATGAACACGAAGCATCAGACTTCTACATTGAAAATTTTTATCATAAAATAATATTAATTATTGAAAATTACAACGGGTAATTTGAGGATTTTTGAAGCTCCAACCCAACAAAATTGGAAAACAAGTTAGATAAATGGATAATGACTTAACAATTTAAAAATAAATTTACTACAACTTGAAAAATATAAAATCTTACCAAACTAGAAAAACAACCTAAATACCCAAAACTCTTATCAAATTAAAAGATACAAAACTTTTGACACATAAAATAGGATAATTATCAACATTTATTATAATTTATGAATTAAAAAATAAATTAATTCACTATTTTTCATCATTTTTCCCATTGAGGAGAATTTGACTTCTGCAAGTTGTGAGCATCCTCAATTAGGTCATCTTTTTCAATGTGAAGGGAACAATAATAGCATTGTTTGAGTCTTAGTCTTCACGTAGGATAAAATATTTATCATTTTGTTCTTTGAATGTCTTTATCAATGGGTTAGAAATAAAGAAATAGGTCTAGTTTATTCTTCCTTCTTGCTTTAACTTTGTTTCTCCCTTTTAATCACCCTCCCTGACGAACAAAGAAACATCTCAATTTGTCATAGGGTGATGAGGATGCCCATGCTAGCCTAATACTTATAAGGCATGAAAGAGGTAATAGTGAATATGAATTCGCACATTTCGAACTTGTGGCAAAATACAATAGTATTATCCTACTTGGTGGGATCAGTTATATCAATCATTTTATGTCATTAAGCTCTATTCCCTACTATATCATCATCTATATTTAAATTAATTTTATTATATTTTATTATTGCTAACCAAGTTTTCTTTGGTTTTCCGCGTTTAATGTGCATATTTATCATAATTTTATATCGCTTAAATATTTATAACATCTTAAACATGTTTCCTTGAGTTTTCCCTCAATAGGTGCAATTCCGATTTTCTCTTTAATATTCTTATTTCAATCTGTGACAAAGTACACATGAAAGTATATAGAGACAAATGCCTCAATTTCTCATATCAAATTAGTATATCCTCCAATTTGAAAATTGAACTAATGGTTAAATAATATGACAAGTGAAATAAATAAGAATCGTAAACAATTTTCCTCGCAATATAATAAAAAAAAAATGATATAAAGGATAGCCCAGTACACAAAGTTTCTGTCAATGCGAGGTTCCGGAAAAAAGTCTATTATTGCTTACTCTGCTTTGCAAGAGGCCGAGACTTGAACCCGTGATCTCCAAGTCACACAACTTTACCGTTACGCCAAATGCTATGGGAAAAATTTAAATTCATGAATGAAACACAAAAAACCATATATACTTATAATCATTACATTATTAAGTACAATTCTTTTACTATTATCAACAAATATTATAGCAAAAGGTGATTATGCTCATCCTAAACGCCCCTCATGGCCCATTCTCAAATTATGTGAAGGGAGGTAAATCATGGGGTCAGTTTATAGTCGACCACTAAGTGGCTAGGTGATGGAAGGAGTTTTTTCGCGAGGGCATGCATGCGTCGGGAATTGATCTCTACTCCATTGTAGCCTATTATTAGCAAATATTGGAGCAAAAGTTGATAACGCTCCCCGAGGCGGTCCAGTATCACCGACCCCTATATACAAGCAGGTAAGTCACAAAGGCAAATTTGCCCTAGCACAGCGGCCCTTTGCATGAGGGAGGTCAGGCACCCAACAAGGCATTTTGCACCCATTCAGAATTGACCCTAAGATCTATTGAAGCAACCCCCCATATAGTCACCAACTGTGCCAACCCGTAGGGGCCTATTATCAGCAAATATTACTTATATGGAAAGTGAATTCTTACTTTGGTAGGAAGAAATAAATTATATGTATTAAGTCTAGCATCATTGGGAGTCTTCACGGCATCGTGTATTAATTATATATATAATTAGTTGATAATTTCAATACAATGTATAATTATATGTTTGCTATGATAAATACTGAATAATTAATTAATATTATGCTGCTAATATAAATTATATGTAATTAGTTAACTCGTTAATTAACACTCTATAATTAATTATATACAGTATAATTTTTTAATTAATTAAATTAATTGATTTTAAAATGTCAGTTATTTTGATTGATTTAATCAGTTAACTGATTTTAAGTTGATTAAAATTTAGAATTCTTAACATCCAAACTGTATTATTTCAGAAAAAAATTAAACCTCCAATATGACTTGAGATTTCAAGCCATGCAACCAACTCCTCCCCATGTAGTTGATAAGTTGGGTTAATCCCTTGTTGCATAGCCACAGAATTTCCTTTATTAATATCTTCTTCTGTAGTTGCAAAATTCTACTTTGGTTTCATTTGACTATATCTAATTTGTATCTCAGTTCAGATGGATGATAATTGGATTACGAGATGATAGTAGTACATAGTACTACACATCCTCAGTAATTTATAAGAATTGACTATATAGTGAACTGACAACGAGTAACAATTATGAATTATCCAATGATCTGTGTCATCTTTAGTTTAAAAATCTGATGGCGGTTATGCAAAAGATGCATGTGATTGTCATTAAATAGTTTTTTTTTTTCTTTTTGATTCTGGCATAAATTAAAAGTGTGCATTATATAAATGCTGAATACACAAAGGCAACTAATATCTTGATTAAGAATTCATGTAATTTGAATCCCTTTTATTCAAAATATGGGATAGAGAAAGGGAACACTAATTTAGTAACAAAATCATTAATCACTCGCTGTAGAGTAATCTTCATGTGAGATGAGAGTGGACAATCATCAACAACATCATTATCATCAAGTTTATTGGTCATCTGATGCAGGAAAAGAAACTCCTGGTGCGACGTTCGAATAGAGGTTGCAGAGAAAGTGTAGGAAGGGGAATTCACCAACAAATAGGAGCTAGGTTTAAATGAAATAATTTTTTATTCAAATCAAAACCAAACTTAACATTCATTAACATCAATATGTTTTTACAAGAGTCCTAACCTTTATTTAAATAGCCTAAGAAATAAGAAAAAGTTGCAACAAAAAAATCACAACAAAAAAAGAAAAAGTAAAAAAGAACTAATTTTTTTAAAAAAAGATAAAATCTAAACTAACTTTCAGAAAAGTAAATTAATCCTTAAAAAAGGATAAAATTTAAATTAATTTTTAGAAAAGAAAATTAATTCTAAAAATTTGAAACAAATAAAAGAAATGTTAAAAGACTAAATCTAGAGTTTTGGAGACTTGGTTCACGTGAACCATGATGCCGCAACACGGTCGTTCCTTTGGGCATGACTTGGCCATGTCAGCCACTAGAAAGCCGATTCCGCCTCATCCGGACTCCAAATAGAGCACAATCACGTCAAGAGACCACGGGCAAGTCGTCTTCCTTGTCGTCTTTCTTCAAGGCCTAAAAGGGAGTTTAGTAGTCTTGTTTTCTTCTCGTCAACTCGGAAGGGAACATGGCCGCATTGGATGATATGAGATGATTGTGTCCCTAGATGCTTCTGCATCATCATCTTTGTTACATCTGTATGTGAATGAAATTTATTTTCTTTCATTTTACATCTTCATTTTACACCTAATTTGATCTCTAATATTAGAATTGTTTTCTTTATCCTTTCTAGTAACACCTACATCCATATTAGCATTCTCATCTCCACTAAATTAATTTTTATGTTGTTTTGTATCAATCTAAAACTTTGTTTCATAAAGTATGCTGGGTTGTGCTTCAGTTTCATAAAACTTTCTTCTTTTTTTTAATGGATATACAATAATTACACAAGGCTTCATACCTCCTCTCTATTTCAACCACAACACATTCTTTATTTTATTATCTCTTCATTAATATTTAGATCAAAGACTATTAAATTTCAACTCTTAAAAGGAATTTCATATCCATCTTTCTTAATTGATTCTTATGACTAAAATAACATTTCATATATAGCTGATTTTTGTCGTATGTTTCTTAATCTTCTAGTTTCTATTTTTTCACAATTTAAACTTTGAATTTAATCTAATTACACTATCATCAATTAAGATAATATCATTTGCAATTAACATACACCTAAAACATTATCTTGAATGTGATTTTATTAGTTAATCTACTAAATTAAATTGTATAAAGCTAGCAATTTGGACTAATCTACTCTACAACTATTGGAAAATCATTTGTAGTTCTAACATGGGTAACAATATTGTCATCATAGCGTGTAGCACATCAATGTAATCATTAGGGATCACCTTTTTCTAAATTTATCTCAATAGTGGTCTGGAGACTATATTATAAGCTTTCTGATGGGATGGTCTCTATCAATTTGTTATACCCCCTCCAACCTATCAACTTCTATCCCCATTGAGGCAAGACTTAGAAAAAACATGTGCAGGACTGCGTTCATATTATATAGGAAGATGAAAGTTCTAGTGAGGTTATGAGAGGTGAAATTTGAAATTCTGGTTCCAACAATTATATGCTGTCTACTCTCAGCTCAAATTAAATTTGCTTCTTCCTTGATGCAACCTCAATTTCACAAGTTGTATTTCAATCTTTGTAGTGGACTCTCCGCATAGTGTTGATGATTTGTTTGATACTTCTCTTGTAGTCATGTATTTTGCAATATCATCCAACAATTATGTAAAAACAAACAACTCTTTTGCTATTGCATGTTTAACCTTATCTTGGCATTGGTGATTGTGTTACTGACATTGTGGCACGGGAATTCCATGAAATATGAACATACTTACCTTTTGTTATAATGAGGAATGCATACTGCCCAACATATAATAATGTAGTCATTTGGAGTTTGGACCTATTATACATGGACCAAGCCCTTTCTGTACTTTTACCATCATTTCTAATTCCAGCTGTTCTCTGATCTTTGATGGCATATTTTGCAATGTTTTGATTGCAGGATCATGACATGTCCAGAGGAAAGCCTTTGTACCTTAGCAAGGAGCGCTATGCAGCTCTTACATATTTGGTTAGTACTCGGTAGATATATGCTCTGTTCTTCACTGATATATTTTCTTAAATCAATCTTAGATATGTTTAAATAACTTTAAATGGACTTGGTTTTTCAGATTGCTGCTGTTTGTTTGTTTCTTTTTTTTTTTGATAATTAAATTGGTTAGCATGGTCATGTACAGCAACTAATTCTTCTCCTCTCATGATTAAAGGTAGCATCTCATGGGCTGGATAGGAGTTCTGAAGTGCTCAGACAAACAAGCATCAACTTAAATGGCCTCGAATAGGATTTTCTGGGGAGTTTACATGATTGCAGGTTCTTTTCTCCTTCTTTTTCTTTTTAATGTAGTGCTTTTTCCTTGCATAGATTTTCATATGTGACGTGGCAAACATTTGGTCTTTAAATATAAGTAAAACAAGGCATTTATTTGCCCCTTTGTTTGCTTCAACAGACTTCCATTTACCTTTTTGTGATAGGCACTTTGGTTCATAGATTAAAAAGTTTTGTTCAGTGCTGATCGGCATAGGTGAAATATTTTGTTTTTTCCAACAATTAGCATGTGGAACTCATTGATAGAGATGAAACATCCATTGTGACGTGCGATGATGCATGACTTGTGGAAGAGGACGACAATATACCTAGGGCATGTTTGGTTGAAGGTTATTGTTGATAACCTTGGTTATCTATCTAAGGTTATGTTATTTAACCTTGTTTGGTTCAAAAACGAGTGATGCTCAGGTAATGGAGCATGCTCGCCACATCAGCAAATGGGGGCCATATAACCCAGAATGTGATTACCTCAGAAGTGTGAAGATTTTACATGATTCCGAGGTTAACAAAATTTTTTTCCCAAAATTATCCTTCGATTTTTGCCTTTTGGACAAAATTACCCCTAACGTTTTATCAAATCTCAATCCTCTCGAGATATAACCAAAACCCTAACCGATAGCTTGACCTCTGTCGTTTCGTCCAGTTCAACCATGGAGGTAGAGGCAGCGTCAGGGCCCTAGCGGTCGTTGGAGGCCGTGTTTTCTCCGCCCACTAGGACAGTCGCATCCATGTCACCCGTGTGTGACAGGTCTGCCCCCGCGGCATCGGTGGCTCCAAGAATGCCTTCCAGCTCGCCATGACACTTCCCACGGCCAAGGATAAATTCAGAAAAATCATGATGCAACGAAGCTATGTGCAGACCTGGCGGCATCACCGCAAGTTCTGGATCGAGCACGCTGACAGTATCTCTTGCCTCGTCGTCGACGCGGCGCTGTCTACTCTGGCTCCTGGTTCAATGGTAATACAGTAAAATTTTAAATTAAGCTATACACTAAAATCTCTAAACAAATAAGTTTTTGTTGCATTACCTAAGATTGAACCAAACAATATTAGGTTATGTTTTATTCCCTATAACCTTAATTATGTGATTATCTGGTAATCACATAACTAAGGTTATGCATAATAATTTGAACCAAACACACCCCTAGAGTTCTCTAAAAATTGAAGCATGTGAAGATCACGACAATGTGAAGCTCCTACAACTCTTCCTCCTTCAATTCTCCTCTATAGCTCTACTATTGTTGGACAACATTCAAGAGAAGTCAAATGTATGTTAGGATCCTTCGTACGGCTAGAGAGGGGGGGTGTGAATAGCCGACCCCAATCGATCGTTTCTTTCTACAATGTCGAGTTAGCGCAGCGGAAATAAAACAATAGAAGCGACAAAGAAAGAAATCAAACCTCAAACTCGATGGATGTAACGAGGTTCGGAGATGAACTCCTACTCCTCGGCGTGTCCGTGAGGTGGACGAGCCCTATCAATCCGTCGGTGGATGAGTCCCCGGAGAACCGGCTAATAATATACTCCTTGTGGGTGGAGAAACCTCACCACAAAGTCTCTTGCAACAGCAAGATAAGTGTACAAGAAATACAGCAAGAAGCAAGAGCAATATGAATGTAAAAACAAACGCTAGCTTGCCTTCGACTGGTTTCCGTTGACGAAGCAGCAACTTCACGGAAGAGCGAGCAGCAGCAGCTGACCCAGTCGTAGAATGAAACTCACGCGAAGCTTCAGAGGAGCTCAACAAAGCTCACGCAAAGACTTGTAAGAGAGAGAAGAAGAGTCATGCACGGACCTCGATCCTTTTATACCGCCAAGACGAAGCCGGAGAAGAAATCTAGCCGCGTCGCAGGCCCTCGATCGGTGGACCGATCGAACCATCGACGGTCCCGCATCGATCAAGATGATTCACGTAAAGTTGCCCAACTTTTTCGTTTCGATCGGTCGGACCGATCAAACATACCTGGATCGGTCCACGCATCGATCCCACCTCTCCCGGCCGTCTCGACGGTCTGGAGACCGATTGTTATGCCGATCGGTCCCCGCACCGATCGAAGCTTTGTTGTTATCCGATCGGTCACTGCACCGATCGATACACAACGATCACCGGATCGGTCTCGAACCGATCCGAGCTTGGTTTTGCCCAAACCAAGTCCCAAGACTTCCAAACCAATATCCGGTCAACCTCGACCTATTGGTACTTCATCCCAGCATCTGGTCACCCTCGACTGCTAGAACTCCCTCGCCCAGTGTCCGGATCCCTTGACCTACTTGACTTTCTCAACACCATGTCCGATCATCCCCGATCCATCCGGATTTTCCTCGCTCGCTTCACTTACGGACTTTCACCGCTTCACTCACTGTGATTTACACCGCCAACATCCTGCCAGACTTTCCCACCGCCTCGGCTTCACTCACGGGACTTTCACCGGCTTCACTCACCGGGACTTTCCTTTCACCTAGCTTCACTCACTAGGATTTTCACCGCTTCACTCACTGTGATTTCCACACCGCCCAGCTTCACTCAGGTCTTTCCTCGCTGCTTCACTCACCGTGACTTTCTCCAACCGCCTGGCTTCACTCACCAGACTTTCCCATTGCCTCGGCTTCACTCACTGGGACTTTCTCCCGCCAAACTCGCTTGGACTTTTCCCCGCCAAGTCTCCATACTTGGACTTTTCCCGTGCTACTTGGACTTTTCCCTGCCAAGTCTCCGTACTTGGACTTTCCGTGCCAAGTCTCCATACTGGACTTTTCGCGTGCCAAGTCCCTGCTTGGACTTTTCCGTCACAAGTCTCCATACTTGGACTTTTCAGTCAACCAGTCAACCTGACCAGGGTAGCATGCTAATAATCTTCCCAAGTCTATTCGCAAAGAATAAAAATAACATAGAGTCAACATCAACATGCAACTCAACTAGGTCGATCTTGACCTAAAGTTGCATCAACAATCTTCCCAAGTCAAACATCAAAATACAACTCGAGTCAAGTCAACTCGAGTCGGGTCAACCAGGTCAACCTTGACCTAAGGTTGCACCAACAATCTCCCCCTTTTTGATGTTTGACAAAATCATAATCAAGTTAGGTTAACCCGATAACCTAACTTAGGTTTTCCAACCATCTTCCAATGTCCAATGTTCTTTCCTTGAACATTCTCTGGACATTCTCCCCTTAGGTTAACCCGATAACCTAACTTGGGTTCTCCAATTCTCCCTTTGACACACATCAAAAAGAATTCCAATGTTCTTCCTTGAACATTCCTTGACATTCTTCCCCTAGCTTAGGTTAACCCGATAACCTAACTTGGGTTCTCCAATAAACACTCTCCCCTTTTTGACATACATCAAAAAGTAAAAGGAGAATATCAAGGTCAAAAGTTTCTTCCTAATGAAAGTCCCATACCTTTCATTGAAACTCTTATTTTCCCTTTGATACTAAGCTCAACAATCCACTTAATGATAATCCCATATCACTAATCCTCAAGGAGTAAAAACTCCCCCTTGACCATTGCACCAACAATGTCTTGGAGAGTTTCAAACCTTTATAAATCTAAAAACCAACTGTCAGCCGAAATTTCAGACATGCAGTCGAATTTCAGCACATTGGCACGCTATCAGACCTCACTGGATCGGTCACCATCGATCCACAAGACTGGATCGGTCCAATGACCGATCCAGCCTTGGATCAGACTCGAGTTCGACAGACTCGAGTTCTGATTTTCTTCTCCCGAAATTCGAAACCCCTAATAAATTCCAGAAAATTCAAAATTGTGAAATTTCGAGGATACATTCTCATAACATACATTATCATGGAAAATAATTTTCTATGAAAATAGTTTCCATTTTCAAATCTTGATAAAAAAACTGCAAATAGTTCAAAGTTAAGTCAATTTTATATGTTCAATGATGAGTGCTATCACTAGAAAGCTTCATCAAGGTTTTCAAATCAATTTCAAAATGATTTTAAACCTTTAATTGGGACCACAATCTTAGGGCTAAATGTACATGACTTGTACACAAGCTTTCCCTATGATCCCTATTTTCTTGAATTAGGCTCATCTAGGTACAAAACCTATGCACCTTGATCCTAACTCATGATCCTAATATCTCACACACATCTAAAGTGTATCAAACACATCCAAGTCAATTTTGATGTGAGATATGGGTTAAGGTCAACTTAGGCTAAGTTCTCATGCATTTTCTAAACACCAATTTGATCTCAATATCAAATTATATGTTTGTCCTTAAATCAATTCAATTGATTATTAATGCAAGAGATGATGACATGGCATAAAATGGTATCATAAATGAAAACATGTGCCAATGTCATGATGTCATGGCATAAAGTTTGAAACTAAACTAACACATGACATATAGATAACCTAAGCATTATCATGACATTTCAAATGATAATAAGATAAATATGATGTCATGGCATGCCATATGGCAACCAATCATGGTAAGTTAGCATAGATAAATATACCTAGATTACCTATCTAAGTATCCTTAACCACTTTGCTAACTTAAAATCTAACCCTAGATTGCCCAAAGTGCTCCAAGAAAATGTCAAAACCCAAATTGGCATTTCTTGATCTCTTGTTTGATTTATACCATTTAAGATTTTACAAGAGTAGCACTTCTAAGTTAAGGCCCGGACCTAAGAAAATATCAAAATCCCAATTCGATATTTCTCTAGGTTTTTCCAAATTGTGTCAATTTAAAGTAAGATTAATATATTCTTACTTTGGCACAACTTACTCTTCCAAGGAGTGAATGATAAAGATTATTCCATTTCATTTTCAAAGGTTCCCAAAAACCTTGAAAATGCTCCTTGAGTGTCAATTTCCTCAAAGTTGGGTTAACTACCCTTCTAATTCGAGTTGACACTCTAACCCATCTACGGGATAGAAGATGATGCTCCTAGAACCCAATACCTATTAGAGCTCATTGGGTTCACTAAATATTCACTAGGATAACTTCCCTAGAACCTCCTAGGCTTTGAAGCCTTGGTCATTTGGGTCTCATCAAGGTCAACTATAGGGTGACTCCTTGTAACCTTGGTAATGGTCTTCCTAGCCTAGGTTTTGTTCCATAATCGAACGGAACATTATGATAAGTGGGCTTGACTTAGGTTTGTGACCCAAACCTTTCTTGTCCTTGGACTTTTTGACCCCTAGACCCTAGAGTCAAATCCTTAAAAGCCTTTTCTAGAGAGTCAAGTCTTGACCTCAAGACTTGATTTTCTTTCTCTAATACCTCAAGTTTTGGTTCATTCTTTCTTGAGGTGTTCCTAGGCATGTGTCTAGTTGATTTAGGGTTTCTACCTAGGTTTTCCTTAACCTTAGAAGTGTTAAACCTAGGGTTAGCATTCCTAGTAGTATCCCTATCTAGGTTGACATGTTTAGCACCTAAGCACATGTGTTGATTTCTAGTGTTAACATGCTCATCATTATTGACTAATGCAATAAAATTACTAGCATGTATCCTACTAGAATTGCACGAATGAGCCTTAAAAGATACCTTAGGGTTTGCCTTAGCTCCCCCTATCGATGTGCTCGATCTCTTGTCCTTGCGAGGTTTCCTCCCCTTCGGACATTGGCTCCTATAGTGTCCCCGTTGCTTGCATTGAAAGCACACCACGTGCTTCTTGCCTTTGCGTGTTGGGACTCCGGCTTCCTTGACCTTTGGTGCCGGTGGAGTCTTCCTAACTCTCTTTGGACATTTGCTCTTGTAATGTCCACACTCCCTACACTCAAAGCATATTATATGTAACTTATTTGAAATTGAATTGCTTGAGTTACCTAGGTTTGGGCATGGGTGTGAGCTCTCTTCCTCATCCCTTCCGGAGGTAGATGCCTCTTCTTCTTGCTCCGAACTTGAACAAGAGGAACTCTCCTCCTCTTCTTCCTTGGATGTTGAGTAGCCCTCAACTCCCAATTCGCTCCCTCCATGATGTGAGCTACTTGGCTCACTTAGCTCCTCTTCATGGCTTGAACTTGAGCTATCCTCATGGAACTTTGCCAAGTTGTTCCACAATTCCTTGGCATCGTTGTATCTACCTATCTTATGCAAGATATCACTAGGTAATGAAAATTCAAGGATTTTCGTTACCTCGTCGTTGATTGTGGATTGGTGGATTTGCTCTTTCGTCCACTCCTTCTTCTTGATAGGTTTTCCTTCCTCATCCATCGGTGGGGAAAACCCTTCTTGTACACAAAACCAATTTAACATATTAGTCCTAAGAAAATACATCATCCTTACCTTCCAATATGTGAAGTTGTCGTGAGACTCGTAGAAGGGTTGAATCGTGACATCTTCTCCATAGAGATCCATCTCTAGCCCGTGCTCCCCCGGGTGTTGATCCGTCGAAGAGCGGCCTCGCTCTGATACCACTTGTTAGGATCCTTCGTACGGCTAGAGAGGGGGGTGTGAATAGCCGACCCCAATCGATCGTTTCTTTCTACAATGTCGAGTTAGCGCAGCGGAAATAAAACAATAGAAGCGACAAAGAAAGAAATCAAACCTCAAACTCGATGGATGTAACGAGGTTCGGAGATGAACTCCTACTCCTCGGCGTGTCCGTGAGGTGGACGAGCCCTATCAATCCGTCGGTGGATGAGTCCCCGGAGAACCGGCTAATAATATACTCCTTGTGGGTGGAGAAACCTCACCACAAAGTCTCTTGCAACAGCAAGATAAGTGTACAAGAAATACAGCAAGAAGCAAGAGCAATATGAATGTAAAAACAAACGCTAGCTTGCCTTCGACTGGTTTCCGTTGACGAAGCAGCAACTTCACGGAAGAGCGAGCAGCAGCAGCTGACCCAGTCGTAGAATGAAACTCACGCGAAGCTTCAGAGGAGCTTAACAAAGCTCGCCACGCAGACTGTAATGTGAAGAGAGAAGAAGAGTCATGCACTCGATCCTTTATACCGCAAGAAGCCGGAGAAGAAATCAGCCGCGTCGCATAGTGCCCGATCGGCCGTGGACCGATCAGAATCCATCGATCGGTCCCCGCATCGATCAAGATGATTCGTAAAGTTGCCCAACTTTTTGCTTTCGATCGGTCCGCGGACCGATCAACGTGCCGATCGGTCCACGGACCGATCCCACCTCTCCCGGCGCTCGATCGGTCGGAGACCGACTGTTACGCGACGGTCCCCGCACCGATCGCAGCTTGTTTTTGTTATCCGATCGGTCACCGCACCGATCGATACTAACGATCACCGATCGGTCGAACCGATCCGAGCTTGGTTTTTGCCCAAACCAAGTCCCAAGACTTCCAAACCAATATCCGTCAACCTCGACCTATTGGTACTTCATCCCTAGCATCCGGTCACTCCCTCGACCCAGAACTCCCCGCCAAGTGTCCGGTCAATTCCTTTGACCTACTTGACTTTCTCAACACCGGATGTCCGATCATCCCCGATCCATCGGATTTTCCTCGGCTTCACTTACTGTGACTTTCACCGCTTCACTCACCAGATTTCCACACCGCCTAACATCCCAGTTAGGACTTTCCCACTGCTTCACTCACTGGGACTTTCACCGGCTTCACTCACCTGTGACTTTCCTTTCACCTAGCTTCACTCACTAGGATTTTCACCGGCTTCACTCACCGTGATTTCCACACCGCCAGCTTCACCACTAGGTCTTTCCCCGGCTTCACTCACGTGACTTTCTCCAACCGGCTTCACTCACGTGACTTTCCGACCGGCTTCACTCACGAGACTTTCTCCCGTGCAAACTCCTGCTTGGACTTTTCCCCTGCCAAGTCTCCATACTTGGACTTTCCGCGCGCCACTTTGACTTTTCCCGTGCCAAGTCTCCGTACTTGGACTTTGCCAAGTCTCCATACTTGACTTTTCGCGTGCCAAGCTCCCTGCTTGGACTTTTCCGTTTGCCAAGTCTCCATACTTGGACTTTTCAGGTCAACCAGGTCAACCTTGACCTAGGGTTGCACCAATAATCTCCCATCCATCTATTCTTGTCCCATAACAAGAATAGAACTCTCTCACAAGAGTCAAACATCAACATGCAACTCAACTAGGTCAATCTTGACCTAAAGTTGCATCAACAATCTTCCCAAGTCAAACATCAAAATACAACTCGAGTCAAGTCAACTCGAGTCGGGTCAACCAGGTCAACCTTGACCTAAGGTTGCACCAACAATGTAGGAGTTCAAGAGTCTTGAGGGTGGGAGTTCATATAATTCGTTGTTCGTGCGAGATTTTGTTGTCAACAATTAGGGATCCTAGTTGATATAACACGATTATATGAGTTCTATAAATTATAGGTTATACAATTCTAATATAATTTGTTATAATTCATGTAACTTGTATAATTACAAGATATAATCAATTTAGGTAAGTTATAATTTTATATAACTTATAATTATATATTTATATAACTTATCTTGCAAGTATAAGATATAATTATAAAACAATAGTATTAATCATATAAAGATACTAACCACAAATGCAAATCTCAAGCTGTGTCGGATAGCCTGATTTAAATTTTTTGTTCTGCTCTCTCATATAAGATACTAACCACAAATGTCAATATTGGCATATATAGAGTGTCCAACTCTTCTTTTGTCTCCTTTTCCTCCTACCACCAAGATCTATCGCCATCAATTGCTTCCGCTGCTATGGAAGCCAGTCAGGACAAGCAAAGGGAGAGTGATCAAGAAAAGAAGAGGGACTTACCCACTACTGCCCAGTAGCAATGTCAATTCAGGTCTGTGAGAGAGTGTCATGATAGGGATAGAGTGCGAGAGAGGAATCATGCAGGAGGAGACAAAAGTACTTTGAAGAGAGGAAGAAAAACAACAAATAAGAGTCTCATCGTAAAACTCCTACTAAATCTGAAAACCCAATTAAACCCAATCTGAACCAGGATAAATTTGGGTTGACCCTAAATAGATCCAATTTGGTCTCATTCAACCTAGATGACAAAAATCTACCCAAAGACTCAACCACACCCTAATTACACTCCAATCGATTCCCCTATTCAGATTGGTTCAAATTAAATAACTAATCAAATTCAAAATTAAATGTTAACAAAAACTTTAATCAAAAGTAAAATATAATATATAATAAAAGCTGAAATTATCTACATTAAAGAAAAAGTTTAGTTCTGTTCAAAGTAAAACCCTAAATTCTCGTGTATTGGAACCACGAGTTAGGCCTTTATATAGGAAAGAAGATATACACCAAAAGATAAAAATACCCCTATAATTATTCTAACACTCCCTCTCAAGCTTGAGAATATAGATCATATACACCAAGCTTGTTACATATGTAGTCAATTCGAGAACCTCTAAGTGATTTAGTGAATATATCTGCTAGTTGATCATTTGAGTTGACAAAACTAGTAGATATTTCTCCAGATATGACTTTCTCTCTGACAAAGTGACAGTCAACTTCAATATGCTTTGTCTTCTCATGGAAGACTGGATTTGAGGCAATATGCATAGCAGTCTGGTTGTCACATATGAGTGACATTTGTATAACCTCTCCAAACCTCAGTTCATGAAGCAATCTGTTTTAACCATATAAGTTCTTGACTAGCAATAGCCATAGCTTGATATTCTGCCTCTGCACTGGATCTTGCCACAACATTCTACTTTTTGCTTTTCCAAGAAACAAGGTTACCTCCGACAAATATACAAAATCCAGAAGTGGATCTTCTATCAGAGGGAGATCCTGCCCAATCTGCATCAGAATACCCTACGACTTGAGTATGTTCTTTGTCTTCATATAGAAGACTCTTTCCTGGTGCACCCTTGATATATCGAATAATGCGAGTTACGGCATCCCAATGTTCTTTGCACGGAGAGCTAAGAAACTGACTTACTGCAAATGAGATATCCGAACGAGTGACAGTAAGGTAGCTTAGTTTTCCTATCAATCGCCTGTACCGTTCAGGATCTGAAAGAGGCTCCCCCTGATTTGGCAAGAGCTTGACATTAGGATCCATGAGATTGTCGACTTTCTTTGAGTTAACATTCCTGTTTCTTCCAGAATATCCATTGCATACTTCCTTTGGGATATAATGATCCCATCTTTAGACTGTGCCACTTCTATCCCTAGAAAATATTTGAGTTTGCCAAGATCCTTTGTCTGGAAATGTTTGAAAAGATGTTTACTTGTGAAATCCCAAGATGATCATTACCTGTGATGACAATATCATCAACATAAACCACTACATAGATGCAACCAGTAGATGAGTAGTGATAAAAGACAGAATGATCAGCCTCGCTTTGAGTCATGCCAAACTGTTGAATTACGGTACTAAATCTACTGAATCATACAAGACCAGAAGACTCCCCCTGAGCAACAAAACACGGAGGTTGCTCCATGTAAACTTCCTCGAGCAGGTCACCATGTAAGAATGCATTTTTGATGTCCAATTGATGAAGGGGCCAATGGCGAATTGCAGCAATAGACAGGAAAAGACGCATAGAAGACATCTTGACAATAGGAGAAAAGGTGTCTTCATAATCCAATCCAAATACCTGAGTATAGCCTTTAGCGACAAGACGAGCCTTAAGCCGATTAACCGTGCCGTCTACACCAACTTTCACTGTAAACACCTATCGACAACCAACCACTGACTTCCCAGGAGGTAGAGGAATTAGGTCTCAAGTCCCACTGCTCTGTAAGGTACTCATTTCATCAAGCATAACTTGTTTCCATCCTGGATGGGCAAAGACATCACCTGCAGTCTTTGGAAGAGAAACAAACGACAAGGAAGACAGACAATAATAATAGGATGGCGAAAGACGATGATAGCTCAAAGAAACATAGTGAGGAGAAGGATTACGAGTGGAACGCATACCCTTTCGAAGTGCAATAGGAACATCAGAGGCAGAAGATGGGACCAGAGGAAACGACGAAGGACTTGGCTCCAAAGATGTGCCCACAGCAGTGTCAGTGTTGGTCGGCGGCAAAACAGAACTAGGACGACGCTGATAAACCTGCAAAGGAGGAGATGAGGCCGGAGATGATAGAGGCGCCTCCGGAGGATAAAAGATAGTTACTGGTGCAGGTGGAGAGGGAGAAACCTCGGCCTGTGAAGCGGAAGGACCAAAAAAAGAAACCGACTCAAAGAATATGACATCAGCAGAGATGAAGTACCGACGAAGAGTAGGGGAATAACACTTGTACCCTTTTTGAGACCGTGGGTACCCAAGGAAGACACGCTTATGAGACCGGGGAGAAAGTTTGTCAATGCCGGGATTAAGAGCATGAGCAAAACATATAGAACCAAAGACCCGAGGTGGTAGAGGATGAAGAGGCTGATGGGGTATTTTACCCTGGAGAGTGGATGAAGGTATGCGATTGATGAGATAACATGCAGTAAGTACGACATCACCCCAAAACTGATGAGGGACATTAGAATGGAGAAGAAGAGTCCGAGTGGTTTCAAGGAGATGACGATTCTTGCGTTCTGCAATCCCATTCTTTTAAGGGGTATGAGGGCAAGACGTGCGATGCAACACACCATGAGATGTCAAGAAGGTACGAAATTGAGTAGATAAATACTCGCGTGTATTATCACTTTGCAAAGTTCGAAGGGAAGTACCAAATTGAGTTTTTATTTCAAGAAAAAAGGATTCAAAAATAGAGTACAATTCTGAACGATCCTTCATCAGATATAACCATGTACAACGGGAAAAATCGTCTATAAAAGTAACAAAATACCTTGACCCCATTGTAGAAGAAACACGACTCGGACCCCAAATATTTGAATGAACCAAAGCAAAAGGAGACGTAGCCCGACTCTCAATATGAGGAGAAAAAGAACTATGAACATGCTTACCTAATTGACATGACTCACAAGATAAAGACTCTAAGTGAGAAAGACTAGGATGTAACTGTTTTAACTTATTAAGACCTGGATGTCCCAACTGAGCATGAATAAGTAGTGGAGATGCCGCACCAACAAAAGAGGGTTGTTGAAGCCGATATAGGCCATGAGATTCACATCCGAAGCTAATCATCCTCCCCGTACTCCGGTCCTGTAAAGAAACAGATGTATTAGTAAAAGAAATGATACAATCAAGAGATCGAGTAAGTTGACTTATCGATAATAAATTAAAGGGAGTGTCGGGAACAGAAAGAACATTATGAATGGACAGAGAAGAAGAAGGATGAACAATGCCAATACCCTGGGATTGAGTTTGGGAACCATTGGCCATGGTGACCATTGGCAAATTACCAGAAGTATTGAGGGAGGAAAATAGGGATTTATTACCAGTGATATGATCGATGACCTCAGAATCAAGAACCCAAGGACCCGAAGAACGAGATATGCCAGCAAAGGAAGTACCAGCGTGTGCAATGGTAGCAGTGGAACCCGAAGCCTGACGATCCTCAAACTATTTCAGAAAGTCAGTATAGGAAGGTGTTGGAATTGAATCCGGTGTCAACTGTGAAGTGGAAGCTGAAGAAGCAACAGAATTCTGAACGACCTGGGCAGCATGAGGAGGACGACCATGTAGACTCCAGCACTTATCAATCGTGTATCCCAGTCGGTGGCAGTGATCACACCAAGGACGGCCTTTGCCACCCTTGCGAGGTGGAGGTCCTTTGTGTCGAGAGACCAAAGCTGACGAGTCGACAGGAACAGAAGAAGGCAACGTCAAGACTTTGGCCAGGACACGGAGAAGAGTCGCCCAGGTATTCTCCATAGTAGCTTCTGTGGGGCTGCCCAGAATCTGGTCACGGACATGAGAATAATCTGTGGGCAGATCATATAAAGCCAATTTCTTCCGATTTTCAAGCTCTTAAACAGGATCTACCGTAGGTGGGAGCAGTTTATTGAAGTCACAAAGAAGGCTAGAGACTGAACCCAGATAAGTTGACATTGAATCCTTAATCTGATGGGTGCTGAGGATGATCATGAGATCTTCACAAACTTGATAGAGTCGCCGAGAGGTGTTTGTAAAGAGTTGTTGAGCTTGTGTCCAAACAGCTTTACAGGTTTTGTGAGTACGGAAGACACTCCTAAGAGATGGATGGATGGTGACTCGGATAACACAACACAACTGAGCATCAACCTTCTTCCATAGAGAACGATCGGCGACTTGAACATCTTCTTCAGTTTGAGTGAGATGTGTCTCATAACCCTGTCCAACAAGCCAAAGCTCAATGTGAAATGTCCAAGAGATATAATTTTTACCATCCAACTGCTCGAAAGAAAGAGGTGCAGTGATATGGTTGGTAAAGATTGAGGTATCTGGCTTTGGGACGCCAGATGTAGCCATGAATAGAATTGTGAACTAGGCTGCTGGAATATACGAAGTGAGCTTGCTTATTTTGGAAGAAAGATGAAGGACAGTGATGTGCTGGTGCTACCGGAATCAAGAAGAAAGAACAGTGATGTGCTGCCCGAGTCAAATACACACTGAATTCATTTGATATTCCTGTCTACGCAAACCGCATACACAGTAGTTGAGCAGTGAAGATGATGTAGCTTCTGTTCGGAGATAGATGCCCACACCGAGATTGCTGGAGTTATGCCCACCATCGCAACCACGTCCGTGGGAAGTCCACAGCAACGCTCAGTGATGGAAGAAGAAGAACAGGCTCACCAGAGAAGAAGATAAAATGGCTGGCTGTTCCCTCCTCTTTTAGAAACTCCTTACGTTCGCTACCACGTCGACAGGGAGTTCGCTTGAGGCTGGGGACCTCGTATTAGGGTTCTCTAATGGCGGAGTGGATCTGCTCTGGCAGCACAACTGGCGGTGAGGGGCTGTTGGTGACAGGCCTTGTTGGCTTCGAATCGAAGCTAGGGCAGAAGACGGCTAGGGTGAGAAGCCTGGCCTGAAGACGAAAGCAACGCCACGGCTTGAGCAAGGTGAGAGACGCGCCGTAGAGGAACGAGAATGTGGCGGCGGAGGATGCGGAGAAGATCCGTGAGGTTGGATTCGAAGAGGGCCCAGACGAAGTCGATGGTAAAGCCTCGATCGGAGAGACCGTGTCGCTGGCTGCCGCACCCGAGACCGCATCGCTGGGCGCTGGCGCGAGGATCCTTTCTGTGGGTGGGATCGGGGACTGGGAAGACGCTCGGGAGGTGGAGACAGAGGGAGCGGCGGCGCAGGGGGAACGGATGGGGAAGAGGCAAAACTACGGCGGCACAAGGAGGAAAGAAATTCGGTTTTAACTTGGCTTTGATACCATGTTCAAAGTAAAACCCTAAATTCTCGTGTATTGGAACCACGAGTTAGATCTTTATATAGGAAAGAAGATATACACCAAAAGACAAAAATACCCCTATAATTATTCTAACAAGTTCAATTAATGGCTTAGTAAGGATTTCTACTTCGGAAGAAACAAAATGCAAATACTTTAACAAATGCTTCATTTAGCAGCTTTAGCTTGATGAAGGTATCTGTAATAAAGATTGAGAAAAATGATGCATAAAAGCCAAATAAATATTATTTTCTTATCTTGTCAAATGATAACAATGGCTAGACGAGTAGGAAGCAATGCTCTTTGGAGGAATTGATAATATAATTTTAACATGAATCTTGAATAGGGAAAAATAAAGATTTTGGTTTTTCACTTTTTGATGACAAAATTGTTTCCTCATTTTGACAATTCTTAGTCTATAAAAATAATGTTGCTGCTAAAGTAGTTATTACTTTAGACAAACACAAATTTGACACAGGTCTACATTTTTTTTTATGTAGAATACCCATCTTATGCACGAATGCACCACGGATCTTTTTCTTCAGATAGTTAGCTGGTGAATTCCTACTTTCTTCAAAGGAAATGATATTTGTTAATTGATATAAACTTTTATACAATAATATCAAAATCATGTAGTTTGGGTCAGAGACTGAAATTCAAAGTTTACACCTTGCTCTAGCTACTTTCTTTTTATGGATGGCTAAAGTTTTGAGGGTCTTCTTCTGTAGACCATCTATGCATTTCAAACATAGCTCCAGAAAACTCACTGGGGTCAGTTAGATCTTGGAAGGCCACCCAACTTGATGTCACAGGCACAATTCCAAACAGGTTGACCTACCATACCTCCAAGATATTGAGTTCGATATTTCTAGTAACTAGGGAGGGGGACTTTTCAATGATTGGGATAATGCCATAACAGTAACAAATAAAATGAAAGCTATGGAGAGAAAAAAAAAACATTATAGCAGAGATGTTGGATTCTCTTGATGAAATTTGCCACTTGTTTGTTGCATTCTCCAAGGTTAAAGTACTTCGAATGAAAGTAGAACATAAAAGTCTGTCATGTTTGATATTGTTTGTTGGATTCAGCAGGTGGTACATTCTTTGCCTTTCATGTATTTGGACCATCAGACTAGTTGCCCTGCTGAAAGTTTGGTGACAAGGTCAGTTTGCTGTGTTCCACCATTCCCAAATGTTTGGTCTGCAGTTCAAGCAGGCACGTGTCGAGGATCCTGTGTATATGGTATTATCCTAAGCAGCTCTTTTGCCTTGTAAATTAAGTCACATTGTCTGTCATTGTATATAGACCATTGATCCGTAAGAAAAAAATAATGATAAAAAGAATGTTTGCTTCAGTAATGTCATGTTGATAAAGTTTCGGCTTCCTATTCCTCTTGATTAGTTCAACTGAATTATTTTAGCTTTTCAGAAGGAATTCTGATGAAATGAACGTAACTGCTTCGCATTTGCATCTCAGTTAGCAATTTGTGTTAATTTAAGATCTTTGATGTCGGATCATCGTCAAATTGTTCTTGATGTGCAAGCAATTGAGTTGAAGGTCACCTAGGAGAGGTGCTTTCCGCAGCCCGCCACCCCGTTAAATTTTAAATTGTTTACACTACCTTTACCCGTTTCCTTTTTTATTTTATTTTATTCTTTTTATTGGTTTTGTTTTTCTTAACCAGTTTTTTTTTTTTTATCAATTTTATTTTTTTTATCAGTTTTATTTTTCTTTTTAAATAAATTTTTTTATTATATGTTTGTAATTATTTATTTATTTTTTTAGTTGTAGATTTTAGGAGTTATTATTTGTAAAAATTTTAAAAATAATAAAAATATGGATCAAAATAAAAATTATGTGAAATATAACAATTAATAGTAAACACATTTATATTTTATGAATAAATATTTTTTATCAAATAAAAGTACATATAAAAATATATAAAAATAAAAATTTTAATCAATGTTGTCTTTAAATTTTGCTCCCGACGTATTTGATAGTGTACCTATTATTTCGTATCATAAATGAACACGTGCCATATAATGAGTGACTCATCCTTTAGTTTCATACGATGAATGTTGCCACCACCACGTTGGAATGGGTGGTCTAGGATAATGAGTGTGTAAAAAAATTTATACAAAGTGATTATCAACATGGGTAATTGTTATTTTTCGACACTCTTGGTTTGGAATTGGAGTTCTTAATGGCAAGTGAGTAAAATAACTCACAACATTCTCACTAAATATCTAAATATATGCAGTACAAGATTGTACCTTGATACGATGACGATTTCCAAAGACATAAAGTCCATCCAATGCATCTTTGGTACCCACGGCTCGAACTAATTCAATGAGAATAATAAATTGACTACCAAATTTCGATTTGGATAAAGTTGATTATATAGATCTTTATTATGTTGAATCTCTTCTATAAGCTCGAATCATATTTGAAACCAATCTTCTTTACTATATCCAATTAGTGCAACTATTGCCCTGAATCCACAATGATCGTTAGGTTGAACACCAACAGTGCGAGAAATATAACGCTACAAAGGCACAGATAATTTCTCAATATAAGTATCATGGATGGGTGGAACTGGAAAGTGATCATGAGTCATTTGAGTATTGCGAACCTTCGACCCTCTTCCATATTTTTCTCTCCCTCAAGATGTTACAGTCGGTTGAGAGACCCTACATCCTGAAGTGGATGCATCTGCAAAAGAAGGTATGCGACGTCTACTTTGCTCATCTCTATCTGTAGGTCGACCTTTATGTTCTGTGTTGTATGAAGGAGCTTAAACTGTACTTTAAGATGATCTATCATATCAAAAAAACTTGTCTATCATATGCTTTCACATATGTGGATTTATCCCATCTAATATCTCAACAACGTGGGATGTCCTGTTGGGTCGTGCTCCCTTGTCATTAAACCGATGTACATGCATAGACAATCTCCTTCAATGAGGGTTGATACTTTGTAGCGGAATTGGAATGAAAAAGTAACGGTAATATGCAATATCGTGCTCGCATGACAATCCATATACAATTTTGATAGAACAGTTGTATCTGCCAGCTAGCTGGTGAGATGCTTCCTCAACGCATTTTAGCTAACCAGAAATCAACTCTATTACCTCTAATGAAATCCAACAACTTATCTGACTGAAAATGTTATCATGTAAATGTTGATGGTCTAGAATGTTGAGAGATCTCTCGAACAACTTCTTAATATTTCCAAACTGAATTCTCAACATCTTATGTATTTTTTCAAAAGATATTTGTAGGGATGACATGATATCTCCCAAATATAACTTCAGTCTCGCATGTGCAGACTTTGTCTGTAATAAAAAAAAATACATTATATTTTAATAATGAAAAGAATTAAAATACTACAATAATGAACAAAATTAAAACAATTAAGTTGTAAAGTGACTTATACCTTTTATTTGAATTGCTCCCGAGGTGCATGCATGTATCAACCCATGCTGAAACAAATCGCTCTTTGTAAGGGTATAACCATGTCTCCCAAAGGTAATTTAGAACACCCTTAAATCGTTAATACTCCTCTCACATGACATCCCACTTCTGTTAATAACACCACTGTGTCGATGAATTAATGAGTGAGTGTCATGACACATAAAAATGTTGTTACTCTAGACCAAGCATAGGAGCACATTTCTTCATTACACACTAGTTTATGTGCCAAATACAAAGGATATGATGTGTCTTGGGAAAACATGTTTCAATGGCATTAATAAGTGCCAAATTCCTATTTAAAACAAACACCAATAGCAACGATATCTCCTTTTCAACCATCCACTTCTTTAAGGTACTTAGTGCCCATGTCAGTTGTCCCCGGGGCTATGGTGCAGCGATAGGGCATCTAGGTTGTCACCCACGTACCTACGGTGCGAGCTCCAGCTATGGCGAATTTGCAGGAATTTTTCCTCCAAATGGGGCACGCAACTAAAGGATGCTGGGCTCCTGGGCTGCTCATTGTGAGCGCTTCCTGATTTATCCTGGTGGTCAGTGGGAAACTTCCGTGGGGCCGGACCGGTCACCCCAGGCTCGACGTTACCCAACCTGGTTAATCATTTTTTTAATGCTCATGTCAGTTGCTCTGTCCTCTCATTACTAAGATATGCGAACATAAGTAAGTTCGTATTGTGGATGTGATACCCACAACCTCCAATAGTGATATCCGATAGTCATTGGTCTTGTATGTGGTATCAATGATCAATACAGACGAAAAGTTAACAGACAGCTCTAGACTTTTTGGATGAACCTAAAGAATATCTGTGATTTTCGTTGGTGTCTGGATTGTACGGTAATTATGGAGATATTCTTTATTGATTAATTGCTCAAAGACATACTGAATAGAATTTAGGCCGTCCCGTTTAACAGATTTATTTGTAAAAATGATATTGTAAATGTTTTTGATCTCCGTAGTGTTTGACTGATCTCTTTCTTTCAACATACTAAGAATTTCACGAGGTGTGGTGTTGTTGGTCATGTCAAACACAAATTCTTTCTCTATTGGTTTTAACCTACACGGGTACTCATAACCATCAATATATTTTGCTGATTGATAATTCTGAAAACTATAGAAAACTCTTAAATCCCACATCACACCATTTGGAGGTATTGATATACCTCACACCTCAAATGGACATTCACATTTTTTAATCCCAGTATTTTTTTAAGGATTACCCATCAATTAGATATCGTGGCGGTTTGTATTTTCTACCTCTTTCACACATAAGATGACACTTTGACAGTTTGCCACCTTTTAAATTAGTAGAATTTTTAATAACCACTATAATACCATTCTTCAGACCAACTGTCTTCGTCCAATTTATCATATCTTCTCCACTTTTTAATATCTTTATAAAAAAATATAACAAAGATGTATAAGTATAACATTATCCAATCTTAACATAATTTCTCTACTTATAAAATAAATAACGAATATGTACAAAATGACGATAATAACTAACCTTATTTGTAGTAAATTCGGCTGTATAATCGCGACTGTTGTTGGAAATATTCTCTCCACTAAGAACATCATTCTTAATTGACCAACTATCTGAAAATAAACTCAAATAGTCATCTATAATTTTCTTTTATGAATTATGAAAAGTAATAGGTAAGAAGATAACTATGCTCTAGAAAGAGAGAAGAAGAGGCTGAGAGGGAGATAGCAGTGGAGGGAGGTGTGACTAAAGAGTGACTGAAAATGAAGTGTGAAAGGAAGATTTAAATGGAGAGGTTTTGACATGTGTCAAGAGTTGAAGGGTGAATAATTTAAGGGAGAGGTTCTGACATGTGTCAAAGGTTGGAGGGGGTAATTTAAAAGGATGAGGGTGTTTTGACATGTGTCAAGGATTAGAGGGTGAGTAATTTAAAGAGAGTGAGATGTTCTGACATGTATCAAGGATTAGAAGGAAAATTTAAAAGGGGGAGAAATTCTAATATATGTCAAAGGTTGGAAGGGGATAATTTAAAGGGAGGAGATGTTCTGACATGTGTCAAAGGTTGGAGGGAATAATTTAAAGGTAAAGGGGCATTTTAACGTATGTTAAGGTTGGATGGAGATAATTTAAGTGTCGAATTAAAAAGGTAATTTTAAGTAAGGGAGAGATTTTGATATATGTTAAAAATTATATTAAATAAAAAAAATCAATGAAAAAATAATAAATAAAATTGATTAAAATAAAAATTAAATAAAATTTACAAAAAAAAATAATGTTGCAGCATCAACGCTCCCTCAGCGCAGGTTCATACAGCAGTGTTGTCACTAATAAGTCGCGGTATTCACATCATATGTGAAATATCTAATGTAGGTGCTATTATTATTGGATGAAGTTTTTTTTATCATCTATCCTCTTTCACAAAGTGTGGAGGTGCTAACATAACATTTTTATTTTTATTTTCTACAGACGAAAGTGATAATTTTCACTTCGGGAAATCTTTTGGGACTGTCACATGTAATTTAGAAGTGAATCCTCTAACAGTGATTCTTTATCAGGTAACCTACGATATATTATAGTAACATTGTATGTAAATACTAACTAGTATTAGTTAGTACTAACTTTGTTAGTTCGTGAGGGCCAGGTTCGATGTTGACCCTTGGTAATCGTTATTTTGATTTGTTAGTTGATGATTTGATATAGTCGAACTAGGTTAAATTATTCAGCGTAGTTCATGAGCATAAGAAAAGGTCGAGAAAATCGCATTCTTCTCTACTAGGCATGAAAAAAAACTTTGCCATTATCTGTTGCATGGGTTCAGTAGATGGGATCCTTTGATCCCATCTATCCTGATCCATCCCTAGAGAGAAATAGTGATTGAAAAAATTCAATAGTCCTTATGGATCATTGAATTCCTTCAAGAGATTCAATAGTCCCTATAAATCACTGAATCCCTTCAATTAATATTAATATAGTGAATCAGGACTGGTCTACTAAAGACGGATCAGAGGTTCCTGCTCGGGATCCAGAAATTGACTCTTCCTTCCTCTGTTCACACAACACAACAAATCAAGACTCACGGACCTCAAAATCGCACTCTGGTCCATGTCCGACTTTTATTGTCTTGTCTAATCAACGTTCTCAATTTTGGGTCCTGCGTCATTACCGCCACCGCCGCGCCGCCCGTCTTCCTCATTGCACCGCCGTGTGCAGTGCCCCTGCCCTCCTTGGCACATCTTGGTGATGATCGGATTGCAGATGCTCTCACGCTCCCTCGACTCGTCCTCGAACTCATCCGCCTCGGCGAGCTGGTTCCCGTCGAGCCACTCGGTCGCCTACTCTACTGCAGATGATCGGATTGCAGATGACCGGCTGGTTGTCGGCGTAAGTGGAAAGATCTGTTCTTTCTTCGCCGGGATGGCGGTGTTACGCGGAATGAGCACGGTCTTCACCCCGCCGGCGGTCTCGATCCCCAGAGAAAGCGGCGTAACGTCGAGCAGCAACAGGTCCTGCACATGTACTGCCGCGCCTTACGCCACGGCCTCGTCGGGTTTCGAACCGGGCGCGTGTGATGGAATTGGTGGCGTAGGAGTCGATTCTTTCGTACAACGAGTCATGGGCGGATCTGCCCGCACTGGGCCAATAACAGTATAGCAAGATACGCACCTTTGTTAACAGTGGATCCCACATAGAAAAATGAGTTGGAGTCTGATCTTGTGGGTGTATTATTTTATTATTTTTATGATGAAGGCCAGCTTTGAACTAAAAAGTCTTTGTCTTCTAGTCGGGAATATGAGAAGACGAGATTGTCGAAATGATGTTTCTAGAATGTTGACTATATGAGCTATCTTATATGTTGATCAAGTCATCAGAAGACTTCCGGTCAACTTTACCTGCCGTCAGCAACTGGGTTGTCCCGATCTCTGGTTCCTCGATGCTCGAAGCGGGTCTCACGAATGTATAAGTAGTCGTCGAATAATAGCAGAATAATGAAATAAATATAAGATGAATACAGTGATGTATCCTGACCTCGGGGGGCGCCCTCGGATGGATCGGGGAGCTAGTCACGTTGCTGATCGAGTCGTCATGACCCTGAAGGCTAGATGAATGTGTCAGCTGAGGAACTGAATCAACCTACCGGGAGCCGAGTGTGACTTGGATCCGGCAAACAACATGTCGGTCGAGAGATAATAGCGACACGTCGGCCGAGAGATGACGTCGACACGCAGGCCGAGATATAATATCGACACACAGGCCGAACACACCTCTGCGGCGTGTAGGCTGACGCACGGCACGCAGGCCGAATATGTGAAGAGCAAAATACAATGGCTCGATGATCGGAACCACATCGGCTCGCAGGCCGAACATCATCTCGACTCGAAGGCCGAAGTAGACAAACCTGATCACTCAAACGACGGTTGCTCGAAGGGTGACGACGACCGCTAGAGGAGGCAACGGTTGTCGTTGGAGGCGACGCCCGCTGGATGCGGTGTCGACGACTACTGGAGGCGTCGGTGGCGGCATCCGCAGCCGCTAGAGGCGGTGGTGGTGATAACAACCAAGGGAGGAGGCTGCGACAGCGGCGGCTGGGGTGGTGTCTACGGTTGCTGGAGGTGGCGTCAGCGCCCGCCGGGGGCGGCAACGAGAACCTCCGGCGAGGCGACGTGCATCTCCTGCGGCTATGGTGGCGGCGGCAAAGAAAAGCACGAAGGAGGAACTCTATCTCTCCTCTGTTCACGGTGTCGGCAACCAAGCAAAACAAGGCAACCACCTGGTGGCTGCAGCCCAAACACAAAAGGAAAAAGGGGACGGCGCCGGTGTCGTCGACGTGACAGGCAGGGAGATGGGTGGTGGGTGTTGGCATGAGGGTGAGGCAGTGGCGGTGAGATAGGGAGCAGAAGCTTCCCTCCTGGCTTGTAGCGGCCGCGGTGAGAAGAACACGAAGACCTCCACCTTGGCGGCGGTGTGCAAGCACGCAACAGAGGAGGAGGTAGTGACCAGAGGGAGAGGAGGGGAGCAGTCGACGTCATTGTCGGCGAGGAGCATGAGAGGGAGGAAGCTGGCCAAGTTACTTGGCGGCGGCGAAAGCACGAAGCAGCCATCTCCCCCGACCTTGTGAACAGTGCTGCCTTTAAAACAAAATCCTACACATGGCAAAAGATCAAAATGCCCCTCCTATGCCCTACTCAATTACATCCGCATCACTTTGTAATAACTTTCTTTTGGCAACTGCTTTTATTTTAATTTAACAAGTCATTCCGATTATTTCGATACAAGTTACAATTTTATTTTGTTAAACTGTTGCTAATTCGAGATAGATTGTTTGGTAGCAATTTAGTTAACTGGTTTGGTAATAAGAAATAACATCGGGGTTTTCGTGTGTGCACTTTTTTTTTAATCTGCTTCTATCCTCTTTTCTGCTAGTAACCGTTTTACAGTTGTAATTGTTTAGTTTTTGTATCAGTTATATCTAACAAACGCAGGGAACAATTTATTAGCATTGATATCGTGAAGCGTTGATCCGAAGAAATATAATGTGCTTTTTTTTTTAACATACTTCTCATGATTTTTAGAATTTACAATAAGCTTATTCATCTTCAACGGTTCTGCACATGAACTGACGACCTATTTCAATTAATAAATAATAACATTCTTGAATCTTTCTGTGTAAGTTAAGAAAAAAATGTATGCAGATCCATTTCTGAGTTTAATTCGAAAAGAAGAATTATAAAGAAATTATTTTATGATCCATTATAAGTTTATATATATATATATATTTATTTTATTAATTATATTGAACAGGATCTAATAATAAAATTATTATTGTGTGATCTAAATATCACATATTCAAGTCTCAATAATAACCTCATATAAAATAGGATAAAATTAAGTAAATAGATCATTTCTTGGGATCGACAGGAATTTCATGCATGCACTCTCCTTTTATTTTATTAATTATATTATTATCTACACTGAATCAAAATCCTAGTTTCGCCCTTGATGAGTCGATCTTGCTGGTGATCTGCACGGTGTACGAGAGCGTGCACTTCCCGCACTCATAGGTCGTGCGCAACCACCGGAGAGCTCGCAGGCTCTCGCTGATGTCCTTCTTGTGCTTCCGCTTGAACTCCTGCACGAAATGGTTCACCATTCTATTATCAAAGTCCTTGGCGCCGAGGTGGGTGTCGCCGGCGATGGCTGTGACCTCAGAGGCGACCTCCTCAATGGAGAGGAGGGACACATCAAAGGTGCCTCTGCCGAAGTCAAAGATGAGCACATTCTTTTCGCCGGAGCCATTGCCCTTCTTCTTGTCAAGGACATAAGCGATGGCAGCAGGGGTAGGCTCATTAATAATGCGCATGACGTTGAGACCGGCGATAACTCCGACGTCCTTGGTATCCCGGTAAAAGATAATTATTCAACCAATTAAACCAAGGTTACAATGTAATAATTATTAAAATAAATCAATTAACTAGTTTCTTTTTTTTACTTTATTAATTGACTAAGTATGTAATGCCCCTCTATATATATTATATATCTCAGGCACAAATTAATCAAAAAGTTTGTATTATCTCTTCTCTCTCATCTAGTTATCTTTACATGGTATCAGAGTCTTTGCTCTTCTTCTTCACCATGCCAACATCATCACCTCTTCTTCTTCACCACGCCAACACCACTGTCTCTTCTTTCCTCGTGTGCCACCGGCCATTCCAAACAGGCAACCTTCTTCAACTTCTTGCTACTGGAGTCTCTGCTCCAATCTGCCAACGAAGTCACTGCCTACAACCGCCTTCGCCTCCAACACCACTGCCCCACCAAGAAGTCCCTCTCACGCACCGAATTTCTTCTCTTTTTTAAATTATTCACCCTCTCAATTCTTTACATCTTTCCACCAACAGATTTTTCTTATTACTGGGCTTCTCCAAATTAAAAGTGTCAAAATCGATAGAGCATGTCTAGTTTCTACACTAATTGCTATAAATAACTCTACAATTTCATCCTCTCATACTTTGTCTGATCCATGGATTTATCAAAACATTGTTGAAGCCTTACAATATGTCACCATCACACATCCTAATATTACCTTTATAGTAAATTTCTTATTAATTCATACATGCTTCAATTGAACAAAATTAGGATAATATAAAAAGAATATTTCGCTATCTTAAAAAAATGTAGATTCGCTACATTAACGGCTCTCTAGTGCCGACCCCACGGATATGGAGGGAGGTACTTCGCTATCTTAAAGGTACTATTTTACATAGTTTTTTTTTTATATCGCCAATCCTGGAAACATCCTTGGCACAACGGTAAAGTTGTTGCCATGTGACCAAAAGGTCACGGGTTCGAATCCTGGAAATAGTCTCTTGCAAAAAGCAGGGTAAGGCTGCGTACAATGGATTATTCTCCGGGACCCTGCATGGCGGGAGTTTCGTGCACCAGGTTGCCCTTTTTTTTATATCGCCAATCGTCTCGAGATTTGCATGCCTATAGTAATGCGGATCGGGCAAGTTCTCCTAAAGATTGACGCTCTACTAGTAGATATGTAATATTTCTTGGATGAAACCTTATCTCATGGAATTCAAAAAAGCAACATACAGTATCTCGTTTAATCACTTAGGTAGAATATAAAACTATATCAAATACAACGTCAAAATTATTTAGCTTCAATCACTTCTCTCTGAACTTTATCTTATATTAAATATTACACTAAAAATTTGGTGTGATAATATTTGAGCAACATATCTCATAGCAAATTCAATCTTTCATGCTCATACAAAATATGTGAAAATTTATTTTCATTTTGTTCGAGAGCGTGTGACGACTCAACAATTATCAGTTTCTTATATTTCTATGGAGAATTAAATTGCTAATATATTAGCTAGTAAACAAATTCTCCCGTTGAATTTATCGGGAAGAGGGGGGGTGTCCATTGTATATATTGTCTCATGAACAAATTAATCAAAAAGTTTGCTTTATTACCTCTTCTCTCTTGTCTAGTTATCTTTACATCTGGTGCTTTGAGTCATTGAAGTAAGCAGGGATGGTTAGTTGGTGACCACCACATTCTTGACCGAGGTGCCAAGGGTAAGCCATGGTGATCTCCTTCATCTTGGTGAGGACCGTCGACGATATCTCCTCTGGAGTGAAATGCTTTTTC
Source organism: Zingiber officinale (assembly GCF_018446385.1). NCBI lineage: Eukaryota > Viridiplantae > Streptophyta > Magnoliopsida > Zingiberales > Zingiberaceae > Zingiber > Zingiber officinale. The sequence goes on from NC_056002.1 coordinate 108,125,190, forward strand.
TCGCCTGCTCCATCACAATCATGGGCTTATCGCCAGGGCCGACGACCACCTTGAAGGGTCACAGCTTCCTATCGCTATGCACCGATCAATCGCTCGCATATGCACTACCAAATTATTACCAAAATCAAAACCTTTGTTTTTTGGTAATCAATCCGCTTGATTGGAGAATAAATTAAGGTTGCTCTGTCCTGTCCCTATTGAGGACGGATCCTCTGGTCCGCAATTTACGGATCAGAGGATGATCCACTTTTTTAGACCCTTGATTTGGATGGACCCTATCTATTTAAAAATGGAGTCCATCCAAATCAAGGGTCCTCATGCAAGGGACCATCCCTTGATCCGCAATTTGCGGACCAGAGAATCTTTACTGGTCCCTACTCTTCGAATTTTGATAAAGGGCAGGGTTATTTAAGGCGCTAACAAGATTAATAAATTATTCGGGTAGAAAATTCTTTTAATATGACATATTCGAATTTTAAAATTATCATATCTATTTTGTTAATATATGATAAATTATTATTATATAAGAGTAGATTAGTTTTTTTTTTATTATTATTTTATTATCTATTTATATATATATATATATATATATATATATATATTTTTTTTTTTTATAAACCTAAGTTTTTTGGTGATACAATTTAATAGCCTCTTTTGCGGCTACCTCTTTCTCTCCTTCATTTTTTATTATATTTTACAATTTATTTGCATTTTTTACTTTGTTCATATGATATTAGAGTCAATTCATCTCCTCTCTTGGTGAACTATGGAATACTTTTATTTTTGGAATTCTTTGAGGCGGCCGCAGAAGAATTGTATTTTCTTGAGTTTCAACCATTGGATTGCCTTGAAACTTTGAGAAAATGTTCCTTACATCTAGGGCTACGTTTTGAACGGTGGAAATCAGATTTTGAGTTCTTTAAGTCCACCTGACAATCAAAAAATGTGACTATTGATTTTGTCATCTCCATGGAAATCCAGTAGCCAACCACAATAACGATTCCTTAAACCTAGAGCACCCAGCATGGCAACAGCAGTTCCTCATACAGACTCTGGAGTGACTCAATCATCTAATGCCATAATTGCTGCTCTTACCGAACAATTTCATAAGTTCCTTGCATCTCAACCACATGTCATGTTTGCCTCTTCTCACATAGGTTTGTCCTCTAGTGGTACCTCAGGTATGCATTCCCCTATCTGGATCCTTGATTCTGGAGCTTCGCATCATATACCACTTAATGCCAATTCTTTTATATCTATAAATTCATCACCTTTTGTGTTGGTCATGGCCATTGATGGTTCTCTCATGTCATTAGCTGGCATTGGTTCTATTTGTATGTCTAATTTATCTCTGTCTAATGTATATCATATTTCTAATCTTACTTTTAATCTTGTCTCAGTCAATCAATTATATGATTCTGGTTTCTCAATTTCTTTTATTTCATCTTCTTGTTATGTGCAAGATTCGCGATCCCAGAAGTTAATTGGGATAGGTCGTAGGCAGGGGGACTATATATATTAGAAGAGCTGAAAGTTCCAGATGTTGCAGCTTCTAGTATTGATTTGTCATCCTTTCGGTTAAACTCTATTTCTTCTCTTTTTTATTTGTGGCATTCTCATCTTAGACATATTTCTTCTTCTGATATGAAATACTTAGCTTCTAAAGGACATTTAGAAAATTTACAAACTCATGATATGCCAGATTATTGTGACTATAAATTGGTAAAATTCTCTGTTTTACCTTTCTATAGAAGTATCTCTGTTTCTCTTGCACCATTTAAGTTAGTTCATTCTGATATATGGGGTCCATCTCTTATTCGTACACCTGGTGGATTCTGTTACTATGTTTTCTTTATTGATGATTGTACTCGTTACACTTGGATTTATCTTATGAAACATCGTTCTGATTTCCTTGGTATCTATCAAATATTTTGTGTCATGGTAAAAACTCAACATAATGTTGTTATTAAGTGTTTTCAATGTGATTTGGGTGGTACATCCAAACTTTTTTCTGAACAACTTGCCTTAGATGGTACACTTCATCAAAGTTCTTGTACCGACACTCTTGAACAAAACAGTATTGCTAAAAGAAAACAAAGACATATTGTTGAAACTGCATGTTCTCTCCTGTTATCTGCTTATGTTCTTAGCGAGTTTTGGGACGAAGCTATTCTTACTGCAATCCATTCTATCAATAGAATTCCATCTTTTATTACATCCGGCTAGTCTCTTTTTGAAAAAATATATGATTTTGTTCCTGATTATTCAGTCTTAAGAGTTTTTGGATCCACATATTTTATCCTCCGCCCTCATGTTGAATGTAGTAATCTTAGTTCTCGGTCTGCTCTTTATGTTTTTCTTAACTATGGCGAGGGTCAAAAGGGATATAGATGTTATGATCTAGTTAGTCAAAAACTCTATGTCTCACGTCATGTTATTTTTCTTGAATACATCCCATTCTATTTCATTCCCTCTGAGACTCCTAATCTTAAAAAATTTGATCTCACTCGTATTGATCCTTTTTGCACTGACTTTGATGATATATCATCTCATGTTTCCCCATAATTAGACCACCCTAGCACCTCTTCTTCTAATGATGCTACTTGCAGGATTGACATTTCTGGTCATCAGCTCCCTGATAATTCCTCTTCCCCTACTGCTTCCCATGATGCTCTTGTAATAGCGGATCCTCCTTCTCGTTACCCTCAACGATCTCGAAAGTCTACTTAATTACCTGATTTTGTGTATTCTACTTATTCCGGTTTTTTTTTTTTGGCTTCTATTCACCAATTGTCTGAGCTCTCCTCTTACAGAGAGGCTATTTTTGATCCTCTTTGGTGGCATGCTATGGTGGAAGAACTTTCTGCTTTGTATCAAATAGGTACCTGGGATTTTGTTCCTCTTCCTTTGGGAAAGCATGTGATTGATTCTCGATGGATGTATAAGTTCAAAACTAAATCTAATGGGTCAGTTGAGCGACATAAAACTCATTTAGTTGCTAAAAGATTTTCTTAACAATATGATATGGATTATGAGGAAACCTTTGCTTTAGTTTCTAAGCTTGTTACTATTTGTACTCTCATTACAGTTGCATCAGTTCGTCAATGGTCTATTTTCCATATAGATATTAAAAATACTTTTTAAAATGGAAATCTTTAAGAAGAAGTTGACATAGTGTCTCCACCAGGTGCCACTCATAGCCCTGGTGAAGTTTGCATATTAAAGAAGGCTCTTTATTGCCTTAAACAAGCTCCTTGAGCTTGATTTAACAAGTTCTCCATTGTGATTGGATCTCTTGACTTTCTTCCTAGCCAGTATGACTTTACTCTCTTTGTTCGTTGTACTTCGTTAGGTCGCACATTACTCTCTCTTTATGTTAATGATATAATTATTACAGAGGATGATTTAAGTGGAATATAAAAGTTGAAATTACATTTAACTCGTGAGTTTGATATGAAAAATTTGGGTCCTCTGTGTCATTTTTTGGGACTTGAAGTAGCTTATTCTCCTCGTGACTATCTTCTCTCGCAATCTAAATATATTGATGACATTCTAGAGCAAGCTCATCTAACTGACACTCGCACTATTGATACTCCGCTTGAGGTTAATGTTCGGTACTCTTCTACTAATGGTGTTCCCTTGCCAGATCCATCTTTATATCACACTCTAGTTGGTAGTCTAGTACATCTCACAATTACTAGACCTGATATTGCTTATACTGTACATATTGTCAGCCAATTTGTTACTTCTCTCACTTCAGTGTATTAGAGAGTCGTGCTTTGCATCCTTCAATATCTTCGAGGTACCTAGTTTCATAGTCTTCTTTATCCTTCTACTTCTACCTTTGAGTTGTGCACCTATTCAGATGCAGATTGGGGTGGTGATTCTACAGATCGTAAGTCTGCCATAGGATATTGTATTTCCTTGGGAGATTCCCTTATCTCTTGAAAGAGTAAAAAGCAAGATATTTGTAGGTGATCTTGTATGGCCGATTAGAAAGGGGATTGAATAGTTGGTGCCCCTAAATCGATTGCTTCCTACAATGGCTAGCTTGTGTAGCGGAAATATAAAGAAATATAAACAAGAAAGGTAAAGACAAGCAAACCAATAACACGTCTATTTACGTGGCTCGAAGATTACTTGCTCTGACTCTATAGTTGTCCATAAGGTGGACGATCCCTATGATACTATGGTGGATCAAGTCCCGGAACTCCGGCTAGCACGAACTCCTTCTCGGTGGAGTAAACCTCACACAACCTTGATCAATACATCACAAACCAATCACAGCTTCAAGGTAGACTACTAATAGGGGTTAACCACCTCTATTTCGTCAATCTTAACCAAGCTTCCAAGTCTTGGTTATATAGGCCATGGGTTGGAAAACCTCGTCTACTAGTCGACTGGTGAAAGTGTCAATCGACTGCCCTCTATGGAGATTCGATCGTTACAATCCAACGACTCGATACCAGGCGATTGGTGAAAGTACTAGTCTACTGCTCCACACTAGCCAAGCGAACAAAAGCATTCTGTTCGCTCCCAGTTGACTGCCCAGTCGATTGTACCAGTCAATTTCCATTTTTATCAGTCGATTGGTACCCCGAGTACAATCTCTTAGCACTCGGACCCTCACCCTTACAACTCACTTGACTCTTCGTTGCAGCCTTGACCTCTTGCCTTCAAGCCTACTTCCTTTGGCTCTCGTCCCTCGATGCATTCAAGCCCGCGACTCTCCCCAATGCCATCCTTCGCGTATGCCTCAAAATCGCTTCCCTCGGCCCTTGTCCTTGCTGCCTTGTCCACGGTCCCTTAGATGCTCCATCCTTCACCAGGCCCGAAGCTATCAAGTTGAGTCATATGTGTATCCTACAAATATGCACACTCACATACACATATCAAATACAAGGGTGAACCTAACTTAAACTCTTTGCCTAAATACCAAAACACATGGTTGCACAGACCATTAGGATTGTTCCAGCAATCTCCCTCTTTTTAATGTTTGGCAATACGTTTAAGTTAAGGAAAACATAATAGCAAAATAATATGCTAAAAAAAATAGACTTACGTTGCCAAAGATACACACTTGGACTTACGCTGCCGAATGTACTTACGTTGCCAAGGGTATACATTTAGACTTACATCGCCGAATAGACTTATGCTGCCAAGGCTACACGCTTGGATTTATATCGCCGAATGGACTTACGTTGTTAAGGCTACACACTTGGACTTACACCACCAAATCAAAAATGTAAACATGCATTGGAACATATCCCAAGGCTCCCCCTACACCTATGCTCCCCATTGAGTTAGGAATTTTACCACAGGGTTATTTAATGTAACGACCCGCCTTCTACTACTAGGCTATAAGGCGAATCGCTACAGTTTAGTGCTAAACTATACTGTGCGGAAAACTGGGTAAAATAAAAATTTTACTAAACTATTGTAGTTGCCTCTGCTAAACTCCGTGAGGGTGAGACTTCATATCCCACTACCTTATAAATGTTCATAGCTATACTAAGGAGGTGGAACTAGGGTTTGGATCGGTCCCTTGAACGATCCACTGACCCCCCACGCTAACACTGGCTGGATCGGTCTGGGGACCGATCCAGTAGAGGCTGGATCGGTCGGCAGACCGATCCAGGTATAGCTGGATCGGTCGGCAGACCGATCCAGGCACCCGAAATTCTCCTGGAGGCTACTGTATCGTGCTGGATCGGTCGGCTGACCGATCCAGGAGGATACAGTATGCTACTGTATCTCGCTGGATCGGTCGGCTGACCGATCCAGTGGCACAATTCAGCCTCTGATCGGTCTGTAGACCGATCAGAGGTCTGATTTCGAGTCTGCACTCTGATTTCCAGCAACTGGGTTGTACCAACTCCACATACCAACTAATTAATGCATCAGAAACTATTCTAACCACATGTACTAACATTCTAACGGCATAAACTAGTAATCTAACTTAACATAAGACATAGTTTAGGAATTTCATGGCAACACGCAACTAAAAGTGCCTAGAACATGGAAACCAAAACCAATAAATAAAACGCTAAAGTAAATGCTAAGGAGTCCAATGCTCAATTTGCTACGTCCCCTAAGGACCTTTGATTCCAGTTCCATGCACACACATCCTCATCTGCATTGACCTCCAGCCTCCGCTACTGGTCCACTTTTCCTTTACCTTTATCTGCAGTATAAGAAAAGTAGTATCTGTAAGCTTTCGCTTAGTAAGAAACCATCTACCTCACAAAATCATGCATTCGATGCAATATGCTTTTAAATCATGCTATTTGAAAATATACGCCTGAACTTGCTAAGACATGGAGTACTGAGGTCATAAAGCATAACATATAAGCATGGCATATGATCATACAAGCATAACGGTTAAGTCTAATCATGGCATACTAGTATCTAAGCATGATAACATGAACTAAACATAAGCTAAACTAACGGAAACTAAATCTGTAACTGGAAACAAACTCAACTAGCATAACTGATTTTGAGTTTTGAAATCTAATACATAATAAGTGAAAATAATAAACATACTGTTGGGCCCGGCAACTGTACTTGCTGTGCGCGCATCCCTAACTAGACCCGGGTTTGCAAGTCCCGAATTTAGTAGGGTCTACTAGGTTATCTAAACCTAGCGACTAGGTTATCTGAACCTTACTAGGATATCTGATCCAGTACAGTGCCACTGAAAATAAAATACTGATACCTATAACTAACTGATATAACATGCTGTTTCTAGGTTATCTGAACCTAGAGCTAGGTTATCTGAACCTAGAGGCGACTGTGGGAGCCCACCCATTGGATATCTGATCCATATAAGATATAATAAGCTGAACTAAACTAAGGTACTGTTTTAAGTGCTCCTAATGCACTTAACTGAGCTATTAAACATAACTGAAGTGGTATTTAGCTACACCAACAATTTACCGAACACTTGGCGTGCTTCAACTCTCTCCTCTAATCGGGAGATCACCTCTAGGCACCCGACAACGTCTAGAATCTCCAACTAAAGGAGAACAACGCGTTCGGCCCGTCTAGAGGTGTTCAACTAGATCCCTACATCCTCGAGGAGGGTTTAAACACACCCTACGTGCCGAAAAACCTGCATATAGCTAAAACCAATGCGTAGAAAACCAAACGGAGCTATTATACCGCAGGTGAGGGGTCTCTTACCTCTTGATCGTAATTTCTTACGATTCTAATCGCTAGGAATTCCGGTGGAGACGACTTCTCGACGTTTCGCTCGCGTCCACGTGCTCTACTCGCGGAGGGGAACGTCCTTGTGTTGAAATCGTCGCCGGAAAGTGATCTTGGGACCCTAGGAGAAAGAACCCTAGGTCCTTGGTGTGGGCAAGAAGGAGAGGAGAGGGAGGAGTCGGCGTTGAGGGTTTGGAGAGGGAGAAGGTTGTCGAACCAAGCAAAATAAACCAAACCCACTTAAACCTTCTATTTATATTAAGTGGTTAATTCGGCTAAACCCAACTTAAATATAATCGTTCCCCTCCTCTTTCAGCACAGCCCTGCTGGGTCAACTGGTTATGACATTGTCCCTCTAAATCATAGGTCTCGGGTTCAATCCCCGCCTAGGCCGTTTTACGCTTATATTTCTTTTTGCTACTTCCGCTACTCGGAAAATTCCGGAAAAATATCTAAAAATTCCAGAAAAATCCTAGAATATTTCTAAAATAAATTTGGGAATTTTTTTCAGGCTTTACAATCCCCCATAAAAGTTCGTCCCGAACTTAAAACAATTCTGGGTACTTCTGTCTCATGTGGCCTCTGTCTCCCAAGTCGCCTCTGCTGTGTGATTTTGCCAGGTGACTTTAACTAATGGTACTTCCTTGTTCGTAATTTCTTTACTGCTCGGTCTATTATCCGAATAGGCCATTGTCATCTGAGATCATCACGGACTGTACCAGCGGGGCTCGATCACACTGGGTGGCGTGGAATATGCTTCTTGACATGGAAACATGAAATCGTTGTGAATTGCTGACATCTCACGAGGTAGCTCTAGCTCATATGCTACCTTGCCCACTCTCTTCGTGATAAGGTATGGTCCCACATATGGGAGCTAGCTTGCCCTTCTTCCCAAACGCATGACTCCTTCATGGGAGCTACTCGAGGAAAGCTGTATCCCATCCGAGAACTCTAGGGGTGCGTCGTGTCGACATAGCTCTTACGGCTCTGTCTTGTCTCTATCCTCTGGCGAATCTGTATGGCTGCTGTGGTAGCTGCTACTAGATCTGTCTGAAGTTCTCGTTCTTTTCACCACTCTCATACCCAGATTGGTGATCTGCACCTCCGCCCATAGAGTGCCTCATAAGGTGCCATGCCGATAGTGGCACGATAACTGTTGTTGTATGCAAATTCTGCTAGACTCGGATATTTGCACCAACTTCCCTTGAAATCTAGGGCACAAGCTCGGAGCATATCTTGAGTACCGATTTACTCGCTCCGTCGACCATCATCTGAGGATGGAAAGCCATGCTGAATTTTAACTTGGTGCCCAACACTGAAGTGTGATGTAAATCTCTGTCTCTGTCTGAAATGATGGTTCGTGGGACTCCATGTAGTCGGACGATCTCCTGGAGATACAACTGAGCTAGCTTCTCCATGGAGTAGGATATCTTGATAGCTAGAAAGTGGGCTGATTTAGTCAACTGTCAACTATTACCCGGATGGCATCAAAACCATTTGTGGTTCAGGTAGCCCCACTATGAAGTCCATCGAGATATCCTCCACTTCCATTCCGGAATCATGTATATTGCAGAACTCCTCCAGTCGTGATGTTACGCCTTGACCCTCGGCGGTGAGATGCTAACATATCTGGCGATGTCTCGCTTCATCCGGGCCACCAAAAACGCTTCTTCAGGTCTTGATACATTTTGGTGGAGCTGCATCGCATAAGGAGTCCTGTGAGCCTCATCTAAAATCATCTCGTAGCTCCTCCGATCCATCTGTCGCCAAAATACAACACCCCGCTGTCGGACACTCTGAATTCTCCACTTTCTGATTCTGCTAGCCCTTGCTTGATTTTCTGAATTTCAGGGTCCTGATCCTGAGCTGACTGAATATCACCAAGCAAGGTAGACTCTAAGGTCATAGTAGAGAGCTGTCCCACGATGAGCTCGAGACCGAAATCCACGATCTCCTTCTGTAGGGGCGGCGACATGGCTGTAAGAGATAATAAGGTAGCACTGGATTTCCTGCTAAGTGCATCTGCTACCTTATTGGCTTTCCCTGGATGGTAGAGGATGTCTATATCGTAGTCCTTGACCAGCTCAAGCCATCTGCGCTGTCGCATATTCAGATCCTTCTGAGTGAAGAAGTACTTCAGACTCTGATGATCTGTATACACTCTGCACTGAGCTCCATATAAGTAATGTCTCCAAATTTTGAGAGCGAACACTACTGCTGCAAGCTCAAGGTCATGAGTAGGGTAATTCTTCTCATAATCCTTGAGTTGTCTGGAGGCATAGGCAATCACCTTGCCGTTTTGCATCAGTACTGCTCCTAGTCCCAACTTAGAGGCATCACTATAGATGTCAAAGTTGCTGGTGTCGTCTGGTAGAGCCAAAATAGGAGCACTGGTCAATCTCCTTTTAGCTCATTGTTCTCACAGATCCTCATCCCTTTGGAATTTCCTGTTCTTTACGGTAAGAGCTCGGTGGGAGGCTACCGAGAAATCCTCTGAAACTTCACGTAATATCCTGCTAATCCCGAGCTCCCGATTTCCTTGGCGTTCTTGGTGCTTCCGATTATCGCTTCTATCTTGCTGGGATCCACCATAATACCATCCTTTGAGATGATGTGACCCAGAAAGGACACCTGATCTAGCCAAAATTCGCATTTCGTGAACTTGGCGTAAAGCTGGTTCTGCTGAAGTGTCTGCAATACTAGTTTCAGGTGCTCTGCATGTTCTTCCTGAGTTCCTGAGTAGATAAGAATGTCATCGATAAACACAATAACAAACTTATCTAAATACTCCCTGAATACTCTGTTCATGAGATCCATGAATGTAGCTGGAGCATTGGTCACGCCAAAGGGCATGACCACGAACTCGTAGTGTCCGTATCTGGTTCTGAATGCTGTCTTTGGTATATCCCCTTCTTTAACCTTTACTTGATGATAACCTGATCTGAGATCTACCTTAGAGAACACTGATGCCCCCTTCAGCTGATCGAATAGGTCATCTATTCTGGGAAGAGGATACCTGTTTTTGATTGTGACCTGGTTCAGTGATCTGTAGTCTATGCACAGTCGCATGCTTCCATCCTTCTTCTTCACGAACAACACAGGCGCTCCTCATGGTGAGTGACTAGGGCGTATGAAACCCTTGTCAAGAAGCTCCTGTAATTGCTCCTGAAGTTCCTTCAGTTCTGCGGGAGCCATGCGGTATGGTGCCTTGGAAATTGGATTTGTGCCGGGAATAAGCTCTATCTCAAATTCAATCTCCCTGTCTGGTGGAAGACTGCTGGGTAGTCACAAACGACTCGGACCTCTGCTAGCTGTTGGTCCCTGTCCTGACTGGTGCTGACTACGTGTGCTAGGAATCCCGTGCATCCTGAATCCAGTAACTTCTGTGCCTTCATAGCTGAGAGAAACCTCTTGGCCTTTCTCCTTGGTTCCCCGACGAATTCGAACTGTGCTTCCGCTTCAGGTTGGAACGTGACTTTCTGTTTACGGCACTCGATAGAGGCACCGTATTTGACCAAAAAGTCCATTCCGAAGATAATGTCATAGTCGGTCATTTCTAGCACTATCAGATCGCAAAAGAGCTCCCTGTCTGCTATAATGACCGGCACTGCTCTGAGCCAGTGCGTGGACGCCATGATCTCTCCTGAAGGTAGCGTCGTCAAAAACTGACCGCTGAGTATCTCTGGAGGTACCTCTAATTTTTCGGAGAACATCCTGGCTATATATGAATGGGTTGCCCCAGTATCAAATAGAACAGTAGCACTATACTGAAAAATGCTAATCTGACCTGTGACAACCGTCGAGGCATTGGCTACGTCCTCTCTGGTGAGTGCGTAGATCCTCGCATTCGCTAAAGCTGGAGGGCTTCTAATGCCTGGTGATAAGTGGACCTTCTAGGCGGCTGCATCGATGTGGTGGCCAAGCTGCATCGGAATCTGTGGTGAGGAAGACCGGTCTTGTTCGGCCACTTTGGCCATGTGTCCTTCTTGTCCACATTCAAGCATCCTCGTGTGCCCTTACGACAAACTCCAAGATGGAATTTCCACAAGTAGCACACTTTGGATATCTGGGTCGCTTCCTTGGGTAACCTCCTGATTTGCGCTTGTTGCTGGAGTTCCCTTTCCGGTTAGAGCCGTGAGAGCTATGGCCCTGCTGTTTCCGAGTGCATGAGCCTCCTTGACCTTTAGCTTCTGTGAGGACTTGCTCCTGCTGCTGATTAGCCCTGAGGGTGGCTATCTCCTGCTGCTGTTCAGCTAGCTGCTGCTGTAACTGAGCCACTAATGCTGTAAGATCTGGAGGAGGCACTGAACTGCCTGCCTCTTGCTGGGGCTCACTGGCTAGTGCCCTTCTAGATGGGCGTCCTCGTGCCATTTCTAATGACATAGAGAACATATGTATAACTAATACTATCACAGTTATAAAATTTCTGATATCATGATTAAACTACCATGTACTAACAAGCACAAGCATATAACATGAACTGTAATTATAAGCAAGAAACATATAACATGAACTGTAGCTATAAACAAGAACATTAAGGAGAGTAGAGGTATCCTTACTTGGAAGCTGCAGGTGCAATGCTGATGTGTGTGTAGGAAGTATGGAACACTGCTCTGATACCACTCTGTAACGACCCGCCTTCTACTACTAGGCTATAAGGCGAATCGCTACAGTTTAGTGCTAAACTATACTGTGCGGAAAACTGGGTAAAATAAAAATTTTACTAAACTATTGTAGTTGCCTCTGCTAAACTCCGTGAGGGTGAGACTTCATATCCCACTACCTTATAAATGTTCATAGCTATACTAAGGAGGTGGAACTAGGGTTTGGATCGGTCCCTTGAACGATCCACTGACCCCCCACGCTAACACTGGCTGGATCGGTCTGGGGACCGATCCAGTAGAGGCTGGATCGGTCGGCAGACCGATCCAGGTATAGCTGGATCGGTCGGCAGACCGATCCAGGCACCCGAAATTCTCCTGGAGGCTACTGTATCGTGCTGGATCGGTCGGCTGACCGATCCAGGAGGATACAGTATGCTACTGTATCTCGCTGGATCGGTCGGCTGACCGATCCAGTGGCACAATTCAGCCTCTGATCGGTCTGTAGACCGATCAGAGGTCTGATTTCGAGTCTGCACTCTGATTTCCAGCAACTGGGTTGTACCAACTCCACATACCAACTAATTAATGCATCAGAAACTATTCTAACCACATGTACTAACATTCTAACGGCATAAACTAGTAATCTAACTTAACATAAGACATAGTTTAGGAATTTCATGGCAACACGCAACTAAAAGTGCCTAGAACATGGAAACCAAAACCAATAAATAAAACGCTAAAGTAAATGCTAAGGAGTCCAATGCTCAATTTGCTACGTCCCCTAAGGACCTTTGATTCCAGTTCCATGCACACACATCCTCATCTGCATTGACCTCCAGCCTCCGCTACTGGTCCACTTTTCCTTTACCTTTATCTGCAGTATAAGAAAAGTAGTATCTGTAAGCTTTCGCTTAGTAAGAAACCATCTACCTCACAAAATCATGCATTCGATGCAATATGCTTTTAAATCATGCTATTTGAAAATATGCACTGAACTTGCTAAGACATGGAGTACTGAGGTCATAAAGCATAACATATAAGCATGGCATATGATCATACAAGCATAACGGTTAAGTCTAATCATGGCATACTAGTATCTAAGCATGATAACATGAACTAAACATAAGCTAAACTAACGGAAACTAAATCTGTAACTGGAAACAAACTCAACTAGCATAACTGATTTTGAGTTTTGAAATCTAATACATAATAAGTGAAAATAATAAACATACTGTTGGGCCCGGCAACTGCTGTGCGCGCATCCCTAACTAGCCCCGGGTTTGCAAGTCCCGAATTTAGTAGGGTCTACTAGGTTATCTAAACCCAGCGACTAGGTTATCTGAACCTCACTAGGATAGCTAACCCAGTACAGTGCCACTGAAAAAAAAAAACAGATATCTACAGCTAACCGATATAACATGTTGTTTCTAGGTTATCTGAACCTAGAGCTAGGTTATCTGAACCTAGAGGCGACTGTGGGAGCCCACCCATTGGATATCTGATCCATATAAGATATAATAAGCTGAACTAAACTAAGGTACTGTTTTAAGTGCTCCTAATGCACTTAACTGAGCTATTAAACATAACTGAAGTGGTATTTAGCTACACCAACAATTTACCGAACACTTGGCGTGCTTCAACTCTCTCCTCTAATCGGGAGATCACCTCTAGGCACCCGACAACGTCTAGAATCTCCAACTAAAGGAGAACAACGCGTCCGGCCCGTCTAGAGGTGTTCAACTAGATCCCTACATCCTCGAGGAGGGTTTAAACACACCCTACGTGCCGAAAAACCTGCATATAGCTAAAACCAATGCGTAGAAAACCAAACGGAGCTATTATACCGCAGGTGAGGGGTCTCTTACCTCTTGATCGTAATTTCTTACGATTCTAATCGCTAGGAATTCCGGTGGAGACGACTTCTCGACGTTTCGCTCGCGTCCACGTGCTCTACTCGCGGAGGGGAACGTCCTTGTGTTGAAATCGTCGCCGGAAAGTGATCTTGGGACCCTAGGAGAAGAACCCTAGGTTCTCCTTGGTGTGGCGCCGAAAGAAGGAGAGGAGGGAGAGGAGTCGGCGTTGAGGGTTTGGAGAGGGAGAAGGTTGTCGAACCAAGCAAAAATAAACCAAACCCACTTAAACCTTCTATTTATATTAAGTGGTTAATTCGGCTAAACCCAACTTAAATATAATCGTTCCCCTCCTCTTTCAGCACAGCCCTGCTGGGTCAACTGGTTATGACATTGTCCCTCTAAATCATAGGTCTCGGGTTCAATCCCCGCCTAGGCCGTTTTACGCTTATATTTCTTTTTGCTACTTCCGCTACTCGGAAAATTCCGGAAAAATATCTAAAAATTCCAGAAAAATCCTAGAATATTTCTAAAATAAATTTGGGAATTTTTTTCGGGCTTTACATTTAAGAACTTATCATAAGGCTCCCCCTACATCTATGATCCCCATTGAGCTAGGAATTTTACCATAGGGCTATTTAAGAACCTACCACAAGGCTCTCCGTACACCTATGCTCCCCATTGAGCTAGGAATTTTACCAAATGCAAAGACATTTAAGGTTTTCCAACTTAAACCCTCTCCCCCTTTGTTAAATATCAAAAAGCTCCAACAATATCTCAATTGTTGAAACTTGTCATCTAAATTGACCCTAAACTCGTGTATGTTGGAGGATCGGTGGCCGCTAGAGGGGGGGGGGTGAATAGCGTCTCACCCAAATCGATGGCTTCCTACGTATTCGTTAGTGCGCAAGCGGAATAATACAATACAAATTACGAATACGAAAGCTAAAGATAAAGAAAAGAACAAGCAAACCAATGCACTTCGATGTAACGTGGTTCGGAGATGATGCTCCTACTCCACGGTTGTCCGTAAGGTGGACGATCCCTCAATCCGTCGGTGGATTAGTCCCCGGAAACTCCGGCTAGCTCAAACCGCTCCTTGTGGGTGGAGAAACCTCACCACAACTTCAACCAAGAACACTTGGACACAAGAGATCCTTGAGCAGTTTGGTGACTACTAATTAGGCTTTAACCAAGTCTAATTTCGTCGCCTTGGCCGGCCATACCAAGCTCCTTCTTATAGAGCTTGGAACAAATCAGCAACCTGATTTGCCCGTTACCAATCGACTGGTCCTTGCACCAGTCGACTGGTGCCAGCCCAACGGCTATCTCAACGGCTCTGCTACAGTGCATCAGTCGACTGCTACAGTACCTCTAATTCTAGGATTTTACCTCGAGTACATTCACTCAGCACTCGTTCTCGCCCGACCAACCTAGACCTAGCCTTCTAGCCTCCTCCATCAGCCTTGCGTCCCTCGGATGCCTCCCCATCCTTCACGTCTTGCCTTCTGGAGCTTCCATCGGCCTTGTCATTGTTGTCGGGTCTTCCTTTGCCAAGAGGTCGCACCTCCGGGACTTCATCCATTGCCAAGTCATACTTGGACTTACGTTGCCAAGACTACATGCTTGGACTTACACCGCCAAGATCACACTTGGACTTACGTTGCCAAGACTACATGCTTGGACTTTCACTGCCAAGACTCACCCTTGGACTTTCCTTGTTGTACCTGTATCCTGCACACTCACAATGCATATCAAATACAACAATAAACCTAACTTAAACCTTTGCCCAAACATCAAAACTTAGGGTACCTAGATTGCTCCAACAGTGTATTCATTCCCCATTGATCTCATATACATAAATGAGCTAACATGGTCAAATCCAACGCAGAAAAATAGTTTCAGGCTGGTATCAGTCGGCTGTCAGAAGTACCAATCGACTGCCCTTATCAAAATCAACACACAGAAGCATTCTGTGTTCGATATTCATTGTTACCAGTCAACTGGTAATTGCACCAGTCGACTGGTACTCTTTTCCAGCCTATTTCAACATTCTGAACTCAGTTTCAGAAATACACCAGAAATTCCACAGACATCCAAAAATCTCTAAATTTTATGAAGACACATGTTTTACCCATATCTACTTAGGAAAAATACATTCAAAAATATATCTATCACCAATCCCAAGATTTACACAAAATCTAAAACTAGCTAATTGGTTCAATTGAACCTTAACCTAAAGTCCTAGTTTGGCTTCCTCTTGATGTATTTGTTCATACTAAATCACAATGTATCCCTAGCATTGGTTTATATGACATCTATACATCGAAAATCAATTATCATGCAATATGACCCCAATGTCATATTTTCTTGCATGAAACACAACTCAATTATGCCAATTCCCTAAGATTGAAACTCAAGTCCGTCTCCAAAATCCCTTAGCACATTCCATTGCTCCTCTAGACTCCCAAGTAAAACCCACTTGAGATCCATTTGCCATGAGTCTCAAATTGTCTGTTAGAGCTCCCCCTAGAGCTTTTAACCTTAGCCATCTCCCTAGGCGACTCATCTACAATTGCTAGGCCACATCGGTGCACCTCCGGTGACACTTGGCCTACAAACCTTACCTTCTTAACCTTGAACACCTTGTTCTTGGTTGGCTTCTCCTTACCTTTAAATGACTTTCCCTTGCTATTTATTGACTTCTCTTTGCTATAATCATATGCAACCCTAGCATAAACTTTCCCTTAGCCTTGAAGACACTAGATCGGTATCCCAACCCCAATTATCATTGTTGGGTATTTGACTACCCAACACCATACTTGACCATCTAGATCCAATATTAAATCTATCTAAGATTTTCTCCAATTGATCAAGTTTTTTTCTAGGTTCCTAACCCTAGAATCAACATGCCCACTTTGGAGATTCCTAAACCTATCCATTCTAGGCATGTGTCTCCCCTTCTTAGGATTAATACTTTGATTTTCCTTAGGTCTACTGTTTCTAGGTTTATCATGTATAGATCTCCTAGGGCTATGACCTACATTTACCCTATTTCTATCATGATATTTAAATCCAAAATTTTGCATGGATAAATAATGGAAATTATTTCTAGCATGCATGGGAGAATAAACGTTTGAATTATAATTCAAGTTAGGATATACCTCCCTTACCCTTAAAACTCCCCCTCGACTTGAGCTCCTCTACTTCTCTCATATCTTTAGATGTGCAAGCTTCTTGATCTCCCGTTTCTTGGGGCATTTGGTGTGGTAGTGACCCTTCTCCCCACACATGAAGCATATGATGCGCAATCTCCTTCCTTAGGTTTCTTCATTCCTACAACCCTTGTTAGTGTTTAAATTAATTTGAATGAGTTTATGATTTACCATTTTCTTACCCAATGGGCATCTATTCTTATAGTGTCCCTTCTAATTGCACATGAAGCACACAATGTGGTTCTTTGACTTTGCTTCAGTGGAGGTGCTCGTTAGGTTGACCTCCAAGACCTCTTCTTCATCGGTCTTGGATTCTTCTTCAACCCTTGAGGATGTTGATGATGCTTACTCATCCTCCTTCTCCTCATCGGAAGTTGAGCGCTCGTCACCTTCCGGTTGCTCCTCTACTTGAGCCACCTCATCCCTCTTCGGATTTTTCTTCCTCTTGTTCTTATGTAGGCATAGGTTCTTCCCAAGGAACCTTCTTTATCTTGCTCCACAAATTGTGGGCGTTCTTGTATTCACCTACACGACTCATCACATCATTAGGTAAAATATCAATCAAAATAGATATTACCTTATCATTTGCCTTTGATCGTGAGGTTTGCTCCTCCGTCCAATGACGTGATCGGAGTCTCTTCCCTTTCTTGTCTCTTGGGACTTCGAATGACTCCTTGACCACCATCATGGTACCCCAATCTGTATTGAAGAAGACCTCCATTTTCATCATCCAATATGTGATGTCTCATAAGCCTCCTCCTTCAAACTTTAGAAGTGTTATCAAGTCAGCCATCTTCTTGCTTCCTTGATGGTTAGTCCGAAGGAGAGCGCCCTCGCTCTGATACCACTTGTAGATGATCTTGTATGGCTAGCTAGAAGGGGGGTTGAATAGTCGGTGCCCCCAAATCGATTGCTTCCTACAATGGTTAGCTTGCGCAATAGAAATACAAAGAAATATAAACAAGAAAGGTAAAGACAAGCAAACCGCTAACATGTCTGTTTACATGGTTCAAAGATAACTTACTCCTACTCCATAACCGTCCGTAAGATGGACGATCTATGTGATCCTTCGGTGGATCAAGCCCCGGAACTCCGGCTAGCACGAACTCCTTCTCGGTGGAGTAAACCTCGCATAACTTTGATCAATACACCGCACACCAATCACAGCTTCAAGGTAGACTACTAATAGGGTTAACTACCTCTATTTCATCAACCTTAACCAAGCTTCTAAGCCTTGGTTATATAGGCCACAGGTTGGAAAACTCCACCTACTAGTCGACTAGTGAACGTGCTAGTCGAATGTCCTGTGTGGAGATTCGACCGTTACAACATAACAGCACGATACCAGTTGACTGGTAAAAGTACCAGTCGACTGCTCCACACTGGCCGAGCAAACAGAAATAGTTTGTTCGCTCCCAGTCGACTTCCATTTCCATCAGTCGACTAGTACCCCGAGTATAGTCTGTCAGCACTCGGACTCTCACCCTTATGACTCACTTGACTTTTCGTTGCAGCCTTGACCTCTTGCCTTCAAGTGTATTTCCTTTGGCTCTCGTCCCTCGGATGCATTCAAGCCCGCGACTCATCCCTAATACCATCCTTCGTGTATGCCTCGAAGTTGCTTCCCTCGACCCTTGTCCTTGCTGCCTTATCCACGGTCCCTTTGATGCTCCACCCTTCATCGAACCCGAAGTCATCAAGCTGAGTCATATGTGTATCCTGTAAACCTGCACACTCACGTACACATATCAAATACAAGGGTGAACCTAACTTAAACCCTTTACCCAAATACCAAAACACATGGTTGCACAGACCATTGGGATTGCTCCAACAATGTTGTCTCTCATTCTTCTACCGAAGCAGAATATCGTATTATGACCTCTACTACTGCTGAAATTGTTTGGTTACATTGGCTACTTACTGATATGAGTGCTTTTCTCTTGAACCCTACCCCTATGTATTGTGACAACTCCAGTGCCATTCAAATTACTCACAATTCTGTCTTTCATAAGCGCACCAAGCATATCGAGATTGATTGTCATTTCACTCGCCATCACTACCAAAATGGCACCATCACTTTTCCATTTGTCTCATCTTCCATGCAAATTACAGACTTGCTCACTAAGGCACATTCTACTGCACGATTTCAATTTCTGGTTAACAAACTCTCAATACTTTCTATTAGTGCATCGTGAGTTTGAGAGAGATGTTAGTATATAATAAATTATTATTATATAAGGGTAGATTAGTCTTTTATTATTATTTTATTATCTATTATTTCATTTTCTTTTGTAAACTTAAGTTTCTTGGTAATACAATTTGCTAGCTAGTCTCTTTTGCAACTACCTCTTTCTCCTTCATTTTGTGTTGTCTTTTACACTCTATTTATATTCTTTACTTTATTCACACATTTTACCTCCTCTCTTATTCGACAATTGATTACTATCGTGTAGCAATTGATTTAATATAATTTCTTTTAAAAAAATCTTTTATAATTAAAAAATCATTATTCTCTATATTGTGAGTCAAATTGATGTTTGAATACATTGATATAATCATAAAAAATAGACAAACACATCAGATTTGGTTCCATATTATTCCGAGCTCTCTAGGTCCATCAGTTCATTTAGCCAAAATCGATCGATGGACCTAAAGAGCTAAGAATGATATGAAACTAAATTATATGTGTTCATCTAGTTCTTCTAATTATATTTATGCATTCAAATATCAATTTGATACACTAAATTGAAAGTAGTAATTTTTAAAAATGAATCAAAAATTTTAATTATTAAAACATATTTTAATTGATTGTTACATTGTAGCATTAAAAAATATATGTCAAATTAATATTTGAGGACATAGATATAATTAGGAGAACTAGACAAACACATAGAACTTGATTTCATATCATTCCGAATTCTCTAAGTCTATCAGTCAATTTTGATCGAACCCAACTAATAGACCCAAAGAGCTTAGAATGATATGGAACCAAGTCATATGTGTTCGCCTAATTCTCCTGATTATATCCATATCCTTATACATCAATTCGACGCAGTATATTGAGAGTAAAAAGTTTTTTATTATAGGAAGTGTTGGATCGAAAAGAATTTAGATATCTCTACAATGGTATGGTATTATCCACTTTAGACCTAAGCTCTCATGGTTTTGTTCTTGGGCTCTACCCAAAAGGCCTCATTCCAATGGAGATATCTTTTATCTTATAAAGTCATGATCTTTCCCATGTGTTTTCAATATGGTACTATGTTTGCAACCTTGCAACCCCAACAATCCTCCCCTCAAACAAAGGATCACAGGCTTCTCACATCCGATCCTCGACCCACAAGGTCTTCCTGCCCCTTGGTCCACCCGACCTACTAGGACTTCCTTGCCTAGCCGTAACTAGGACTTCCTACCTGGTGTCCGGTCCTCTTGATCCGAACATAGGAGCCCCCACATTCTTTGTTCGAGGTCAATATTGTACCCACATGACTTAATCAGACCATAGCTCTTGTGCACAGTCTGTGGTTAGACCTTCTGACAGTCCGGGCTCTGATACCAATTGTTGGATCGAAAAGAATTTAGATATCTCCACAATGGTATGATATTGTCCACTTTGGGCCTAAACCCTCATGGTTTTGCTCTTGGGCTCTACCCAAAAGGCCTCATTCCAATGAAGATATATTTTCTCTTATAAAGCCATGATCTTTCCCATGTATTTTCAATGTAGGACTATGTTTGCAACCTTACAACCCCAACAATAAAATCCGGGGGGGGGGGGGGGGGGGGGGAACCTTAGGTCCTAGGGGGTGGTAACCCTAGGTGGAGAAAAATTCTAGGGGGCGGTAACCCTAAGTCCTAGGGGGTGGTAACCCTAGGCAGAAAGTCTAGTCGGTCTGGAGAACCGGACTGACATCAGGTAATCTCTCCCGAGGAGAGTAGGTGAGGACGCTCTCCCCGCTAAGGGAACAATATGTGTCAGGTCGACCTAGGGTTTCCGGTCGGAAATTCGAAGTCAGACACGGACAGTCTGATGACTGTCAATCACTTTATTTATCATGTTTATGTCTGTTTTAACTTTGTCTTGCAGGGTATGTTGTTGTTTAGGGACTAATATGTCTTGCAGGTACAAAAGGAACAAGCTAAGCCTCCGATGAACAGTGTCCGAGGCGCCTCCATGGAACTTGGAGGTGCCTCGGGTGCAGAATGTGAGCTGGCCATGAAGTAGTGCTGGAGGCGCCTCGGATGGAGCTGGAGGCTCCTTGTGTTGGAGGATCTTGCGGCCGGCTTGAAGAGGGGTTGGATAGACGGCACCCCCAAATCGTTAGCTTCCTACACTATTGTTAGCTTGTGCAGCGGAATACAAATAAAAACAAACAAGCTAAACTAAATACAAGACAAAGAAAGGAAATGCAAACCAAACCGCTAACACGTTCGATGTAACGTGGTTCGGAGATGATGCTCCTACTCCACGACGTGTCCGTAAGGTGGACGATCCCTCAATCCGTCGGTGGATTAGTCCCCGGAAACTCCGGCTAGCTCAACCTCCTTGTGGGTGGAGAAACCTCACCACAACACTCACCAACAACACTTGGACACAAGGGAACCTTGAGCACTTTGGTGACTACTAATTAGGCTTTAACCAAGTCTAATTTCGTCGCCTTGGCCGGCCATACCAAGCTCCTTCTTATAGAGCTTGGAACAAATCAGAACCTGATTTGCCCGTTACCAGTCGACTGGTCCTTGCACCAGTCGACTGATGTCAGCCCAACGACTCTCTCAACGGCTATCTGCTACAGTGCATCAGTCGACTGGTCCATACAACAGTCGACTGCTACAGTAACTACTACAGTGTGCTACAATAACTGCTACAGTACCGCTACAGTAAAACCCTAAAACTTGGATTTTACTCTGAGTACAATCTCTCATGCACTCGTACCCTCACGACTCATTTGACTCTTCTTTGCAGCCTTGACCTCTTGCCTTCAAGCCTACTTCCTTTGGCTCTCGTCCCTCGGATGCATCCAAGCCCGCGGCTCGTCCCCAATGCCATCCTTCGCGTATGCCTCGAAGTCGCTTCCCTCGGCCCTTGTCCTCGTGTCTTGTCCACGGTCCCTCGGATGCTCCATCCTTCACCGGACTCGAAGCCGTCAACCTGAGTCATATGTGTCACCTGCAGTCCTGCACAACTCAAGTACACATATCAAATAACAAGGGTAATCCTAACTTAAACCCTTTGCCCAAACACCAAAACACATGGTCCCACGAACCATTGGGATTGCTCCAACAATCTCCCCCTTTTTGGTGTTTGGCAATACGTTTAAGTTAGGGAAAACAAATAGCAAAACAATATGCTAAAACAAATGGACTTACGATGCCAAGGCTACACACTTGGACTTACACCGCCGAATGGACTTACGTTGTCAAGGCTACACACGTGGCAACCGCCGAATCAATGTATCATGTATTGGAACCTATCCCAAGGCTCCCCCTAGACCTATGCTCCCCCGAGCTAGGATTTTTACAACGGGTTTTTTTAAGAACCTATCCCAAGGCTCCCCCTACGCAAAAGGACTAAGGTTTTCCCAACTAAACCTTACTTCTCCCCCTTTGCCTAACATCCAAAAAGTTCTCCAACAATATCCCAATTGTTGAAAACTTATCATCCAAACTGACCCTAAACTCATGTATTAATCCCCCTTGGATCCCATACATCTAAGTGAGTTGACATGGTCACAAACCAATGCTGAAAACAATTTCAGACTAGTATCAGTCGACTGCCCCAAGTGCCAGTCGACTGCCCCCTTCGACAGAACCTTACAGAAGCATTCTGTGGTCGAAAAATACTGTTACCAGTCGACTGGTATCGGCACCAGTCGACTGCCCTCTTCAAAATGAGCTTACAGAACCATTCTGTGCTCAAAAACATTGTTACCAGTCGACTGGTATCTGTACCAGTCGACTGGTACCCTATTTCTGAAAAAATCAACCTTTTCAGACCACCTTCAGAAATGCACCAGAAATTCCCTAGACCTCCAAAAATTCCCAAATTTTGTGGAGAGGTCTATTGTACCCTTGTCTACTTGGAAAAAATATATTAAAAAATATATCTATTACCAATCCCAAGATTGACACAAAATCCAAAACTAGCTAAATGGTTCAATTGAACCTTGACCTAAAGTCCTAGTTTTGGCTTCCTGTTGATGTATTTGCCCATACCAACCCATAATGCATCCCTAGCATTGGTTATGTCCGTCTCTAAACCACTTGGCACACTCCATGGCTCCTCTAGACCCCCAAGTAGAACCCACCTGAGATCCATTGGCTATGGGTCCCAATTTGACTCTTTGAGCTCCCCCTAGAGCTCTTCACCTTAGCCACCTCCCTAGGTGACTCATCTATTATGGCTACACCACAATGATGTCCCTTAGAAGATCTCCTTATCTTCTTGATCTTGGACACATCATCCTTGCCATAATCATATGCAACCCTAGCATATTTATTTTTAGCCTTGGATGGCTCTCCCTTGCCCTTATCATGTGCCACCTTAGCACATGGTCTCCTTTTGACCTTGGAGACACTAGATCGGTATCCCAAACCCGATCTATCATTGTTGGGTTTTTGACTCCCCAACACCATACTTAATCCCTTAGATCCAATAGTGAATCTCTTAAGGAATTTCTCTAAACCATCAAGCTTCAAAGCTTGATTCTCCCTTTCTAGGTTCCTAACCCTAGAGTCAACATGTCCACCTTGGACATTCCTAGACCTACCCTTTCTAGGCATATGTCTCCCCTTCTTGGGATTAATGTCTTGGGTCTCCTTAGGTCTACCATTTTTAAATTTATCATGCATAGATTTCCTAGGGTTATGATCCACATTTACCCTACTCCTATCATGATATCTAAAATCAAAATTTTGCATGGGCATATAATGATTAACATTATTTTTCCTAGCATGCATGGAGGAGTTTAAATTTGAATTAACCTTCAAGTTAGGGTATACCTCCCTTACCCTTGAAGCTCCCCCTTGACTCTTGCTTCTCTTCTTCTCTCATTTCTTCAAATGCGCCAACTTCTTGATTTCTTTCTTCTTTGGGCATTTGGTGTGGTAATGACCCCGCTCACCACACGTGAAGCACACTATGTGCCATTTCTTCTACTTCTTTTGGGCTTCTTTATTCCTACAACCCATGTTAGTATTCAAAATAACTTGATTGGGTTTAGGAGATACCTCTTTCTTACCCATAGGACATCTACTCTTGTAGTGTCCTTTCTTATTGCACCCGAAGCATACAATGTGGTCCTTTAACTTAGCTTCGGTGGAGGTGCTCACTAGGTTGACCTCCAAGACCTCTTCTTCATCCGTCTTGGATTCTTCTTCAACCCTTGAGGATGTTGATGATGCTTCATCTTCCTTCTCCTCCTCGGATGTTGAGCGTGACTCAACTTCCGTTTGCTCCACCTCCTCTTCTTGAGCTACTAAGCTCAACTCCTTGGGTTCCACATCCGATTGGTCCTTCTTCTCCTCTTGGAGCACTTCATCACTTTCTTCGGATTTTTCTTCTTCTTCTTGTGTAGGCAAAAATTCCTCCCATGGAAATTTCTTCACTTTGCTCCACAAATCACGGGCGTTCTTATACTCACCTACACCATTTATCACATTAGGAGGCAATAAATCAATTAAAATTGCTATTACCTTTGAGTTTGCCTCCGATCGTGAGGTTTGCTCCTCCGTCCAATGTCGTGTTCGGAGCTTCTTTCCTTTCTTGTCTCTTGGGGCTTCAAATGGTTCTTCGACGACCATCATTGTGTCCCAATCCGTGTCGAGGAAGCTCTTCATCTTCACCATCCAAAAGGTGATGTCCCCAAGGCTTCCTCCTTCAAATTTTGGAGGGACAATAAACCCGGCCATCTTATGCTTCCTTGGCGGTTAGTCCAACGGAGAGCGTCCTCGCTCTGATACCACTTGTTGGAGGATCTTGCGGCCGACTTGAAGGGGGGTTGGATAGACGGCACCCCCAAATCGTTAGCTTCCTACACTATTGTTAGCTTGTGCAGCGGAATACAAATAAAAACAAACAAGCTAAACTAAATACAAGACAAAGAAAGGAAATGCAAACCAAACCGCTAACACGTTCGATGTAACGTGGTTCGGAGATGATGCTCCTACTCCACGACGTGTCCGTAAGGTGGACGATCCCTCAATCCGTCGGTGGATTAGTCCCCGGAAACTCCGGCTAGCTCAACCTCCTTGTGGGTGGAGAAACCTCACCACAACACTCACTAACAACACTTGGACACAAGGGAACCTTGAGCACTTTGGTGACTATTAATTAGACTTTAACCAAGTCTAATTTCGTCGCCTTGGCCGGCCATACCAAGCTCCTTCTTATAGAGCTTGGAACAAATCAGAACCTGATTTGCCCGTTACCAGTCGACTGATGCCAGCCCAACGACTCTCTCAACGGCTATCTGCTACAGTGCATCAGTCGACTGGTCCATACAACAGTCGACTGCTACAGTACGCTACAGTAACTGCTACAGTGCGCTACAATAACTGCTACAGTACCGCTACAGTAAAACCCTAAAACTTGGATTTTACTCCGAGTACAATCTCTCATGCACTCGTACCCTCACGACTCATTTGACTCTTCTTTGCAGCCTTGACCTCTTGCCTTCAAGCCTACTTCCTTTGGCTCTCGTCCCTCGGATGCATCCAAGCCCGCGGCTCGTCCCCAATGCCATCCTTCGCGTATGCCTCGAAGTCGCTTCCCTCGGCCCTTGTCCTCGTGTCTTGTCCACGGTCCCTCGGATGCTCCATCCTTCACCGGACCTGAAGCCGTCAACCTGAGTCATATGTGTCACCTGTAGTCCTGCACAACTCAAGTACATATATCAATAACAAGGGTAATCCTAACTTAAACCCTTTGCCCAAACACCAAAACACATGGTCCCATGAACCATTGGGATTGCTCCAACACCTTGGACCAGAGGTTGGAGGCGCCTTGGATTGGCTTGAAGGCGCCTTCAAGTGGATGAGTTGCGACCAGGTCTGTTCTGATCCACGCGGCTGACTCGGCTTGTTGGAGGCGCCTTGGATGGTGTTGGAGGCGCCTCCAGCAATGCATAAAAGGGGTCTCGAGGCAGCAGCAAGGAGATCAATCCAAAAAGCTTTCTTTCAACTGTTGGCTGCTCAAAAGACGACTCTAAAGTGCTGTAGCTACGCCCCGACAACCAGAAGCTGCTATTCTACTATTCCTTTGTTGTCGGCATAAGATTGTTATTATTTTACTTGTATTGCATTTCTGTAAAACTTTTTCACAATTATAGTTGTTGCCTAAAGGAAACGCTCAACGAGCGTGGGCCTTGGAGTAGGAGTCGCCCTAGGCTCCGAACCAAGTAAATTCTTGGGTCGTGTGTTTGTGATTGTTTTCCTGTTTATTATTTCCGCTGCTTGAACTCTCGATACGTTTTTCGATTACGAAACGAGTGAAAGCCACGAGCGCTATTCACCCCCCCCCCCCCTCTAGCACATCTCGATCCAATAATTGGTATCAGAGCGGGGTAGCATTGATATGGTGCAACCACCAATCACACATTTCTTTCGTGGTGTTTTCTATTTTTCGAAGTCGATTGGAATTAGTATAATTGCTATTTTCTGATCAAGTTCTTTTTGTTATCGAACTCTTTTCTCGAAATCGGTGCAACACCACTCGAGAACGTATTTACCCTTATTTTCATATCGCACTACTAATCCAGGATCAAGTCCTAGGATATTCTTTTGTTATTTTTCTGTGTCAGATCTAAATGGCCCAACAAGAAGGCTACATCATTGTCCGTCCCCCACTCTTCACCAGAGAGGACTTCGATTACTGGAAGGGCAGAATGGAGAACTTCCTGAAGATCCAGTTCGAGATGTGGATGATTGTCAAGACCGGATTTGAACTACCAACTGACGGATATGGCAAACCAACACCCTACGAAGACTGGGATCCAACAATAATCAATAAGGTGGAAGCAAATGCCAGAGCAACATGCACCCTCCAGTGCAGATTGATGAAGGAGGAGCTAAACCGCGTCGACGCATTCTCGAGCGCCAAGGAGCTATGGGAGAAGCTGATTGAGCTTCACGAAGGGACCTCCGACACCAAGGTAAGTAAGAGGGACTTAATTTTTAATAAATTATACAATATTAAATTGTAGGAAGGTGAGACGGCTACCCAACTCCACGCCCAGATACAAGATCTACTCAACGACCTTCATGCGATCGGACAAAAGGTAGAGAACCGGGACATAATCAGGTATTCTCTGAACGCTTTTCCGAGAAACACCTTGTGGGCATCAATGGTAGATGCTTACAAGGTTTCTAAGGATCTTTCTTGCATTAAATTAGATGAGTTATTCTCTGAATTTGAGTTGCATGAGCAGATTAATGCACGCTTTACCGAGAAAGGGTTGGCTTTGGTTGCATGTACAAGAAGAGCACGTGAATCGAAAACAAAATGCAGAACCAAACTGGAGTCAGAAGAAGAACCAAATTCGGACGATGACGACGACGAGCTCACAACCGAAATCGTCAACCTGGTGAAGAAACTCTACAAAAAGAAAGGCTTCAACAAAAGGATGTCAAAAAGGCCATCCAGTCCAAAGAAGCCCAACCAAGCTCAAAAGTCAAATTCGAGGTGACATGCTACGGGTGCAATTAGAAGGGGCACATCAAGGCGAACTGCCCGAACCAGAAGGATCCGAAGAAATCAAGGAGAAAAGGGCCCTGAAGGTAACGTGGGACGAGTCCTCCTTCGAGGAATACGACGATGAAGAACTCGAGCAGACGAGTTTTCTCGCGTTGACGACCCAGGACTACACCAACGAATCTAGAAGCGAGGATGAATCGGAAGCCGAGTCCGAAAGAAGCCATGGATCCATATCCGTTTCTGAAGGGCAAAACCCCTCTGTAAGTACGAATCGCCTTTACAGTTTAATTAATTATTTAATGCATAAAGTAGCTAAATCCAAAGTTCGGATCAAGTCGCTTCTAAAGGAGGTAACATCCCTTAAAGAAGCAACTAATAACGAATCCTTGACTGAATCTATTCAGACTGGAACCTCAACTCAAGTCCAAAAACTTGAGGAAGAGAATTCCAATTTGAAAAGTCAAGTCAAGGATTTGAAGATTACGTTGGAACAGTTCACTTTGGGTTCCAAGAATCTTGATCTGATTCTTGGAAAACAAAAAGTTGTTTACAACTGATCCAGACTTGGATTCAAAGCAAATAGAAAATTTCGATCTTATTTATCTTTAGTGAACAGACCAAATAGTAAAATAGTCCAAGCATGGGTACCTAAGTCCAACTTAGTTAATCAAGTTGGACTTGGTCAATATTGGGTCCCCAAGGATCAAGTACACTACCTTGATAGACCATATCGAGACTATGATCTAGGGGGAGCCAAAAGAAAAATTATTTTAATAAAAAGATAAATCATCAAAAGAAAATAATTAAAAATTAAATTAAGTTAAATTAACATTAAATTAAATTAAAAACTTAAATCTAAGTTATAAATTAAATCATAAAAGATAAATCAACAATATAGGAGGAGGTTTCAGAATAGCTGACACCTCCAAAAATAATCTACCCGGCAGGGTAAGTAGAACTAGTTAGAAAGGGAACAAGTTTAACTTGACCTATGGTACTGGTGAAATTTTGGATGATAGTACGTTAGGGAAGTTTAGTCTATGCATGTCTAGGAAGATATGACTTCGACCTGGTGCATTTGGCTAAGTGGAACTAACCGAAGCTACCCTTTATGGATCCTAACAAGTTAAACCAAGGTTTGTATTAAGTTTAGTGGATAGGACTATTTGGAAAACCTCGAAGGCATGGTTACTTTAATGATGTCCAAGTGACTCACCATAGCCCAGAAATTTATCCAAAGAATGTCTATTTGTTGAGTCCAAAACTAAACCTGAATCTAACACAAAGTTAACCCAAACTCTATAATTGAACTCAATTCATCTCACAAAATTATAGGATTCCCTGATTTGAAATTTAGATTGGGTGAGATGACCAAGGATTAAATTAAATTAAAATTAAATTAAATTAAAATTAAATCAAATTAAAATTAAATCAAATTAAAGTTAAATTAAATTACGATTAAATCAAATTAAAATTAAATTAAATTAAAGTTAAATCAAAGTAAAATTAAATCAAATTAAAGTTAAATCTTAAATAAAATTAAATCAAATTAAAAGTAAATCAAAAACTAAACTAGTTAATTCAAATCAATTCAAATTAAAATAATTTTAAAAATTATTTTAAAAACTTATTTTAAAAATTCTTTTAAAAACTTCTTTTAAAAACTCATTTAAAAATTCTTTTAAAAACTTATTTAAAAAAATCTCTTAAAAGCTTATTTAAAAATTCTTTTAAAAACTTATTTAATAATTATTTTAAAAAAACTTATTTAAAAAATGCTTTTAAAAACTTATTTAAAAATTCTTTAAAATAATAATAATAATAATTAATTTAATCTCTCTAAAGGCGCCAAATGAAGGCGCCTTTGCACTAGCAGAGGCGCCCTCTAGGATCGGCGGGAGAATTCCCGTCGAAATTGACTAAGGCGCCTTGGACCGAGTCCGAGGCGCCTTGAACGCGACATTGAAGGCGCCTTCAATACCGAAATATGCAGCGAACAGAAAGTTTGCTGCAACTCTTCACGACAATTTCTCAACGATCCAAGGCGCCTTAAATTCGGATTTCCACCCTTCAACTCCTCCAACTCCCTACAATGCCTCCTAGGTATACCTTAAACCATCCTAATACTCTTATATGTTATTTTTATGCATTTTCTTAGTATATATATGTTGATTGGATCAAAAATAGGAAGCGCCGGACTATTGATCCTGCTCCCGTTAACATACCTTCCACTGATCCTAGGTTCCCCTCAGAGCGGCATAGGGTTGAATTCATTAGACATAAGTTTACCATTATTAAACCTAGGTTCTTAAATAGGTCATTTTTGCTCAGTTTTGTCAGCCCACGGTCCAGATGGTTGAGTACTATCAACTTAGTAAACTGATTTATTGCAGTCATATAGTAAATCAGGACCTATGCGCTCAATTCTTCAACAACCTAGAGAAGGTTGACGATTTGACCTACTCCACCAGAGTTGGTGGACAAGATATCCAGTTTACCCCTGCTTTGCTTCGCACTAGTCTAGAGCTTAGATTATTTGCATGTTCCTTTTTGTGTTACCCGGGTAGGGATTTACCATTTGGCGACCCCTATTCTCACATCACATTAGACACCATCTACATGTACTTCTTTGGGGAGGAGAGACCAGAGCTCCTGACTGAGTTCATGTCACTCTCCCTTAGGGTTCAGGACTATGTTATGTACAGAGTCCTAACAACTTGCATTTTGCCAATCACATCTCGGGATGCCCTGAATATGTGACCTTCACACTCCTTTTTCTTGTATGCATTATGCCACCGCTTAGACATTGATATAGCATTACATATGTTCCATAACATTGTTCATGCATCCAGCTTAGTCACGTCCCTTGAGATCCACATGCCCTACTGTCATATTTTGACATCTATTTTCTCGACCCTTGGGATTGATACCACTCAGGGGGTAGTTGTCCCTCTAGGACATTATGATGAGTTCGGGCAGCGTAATCTCAGATTAGCCCACATAGACATCACCGCTGAGGGGATCCTAGCTTGGAAGGGTAGACCACAGCCAGCAGTTGCTCCGAGAGGGCCCGAGGCAGACGATGAGTTCATTGCCTTCTTTGCTCCAGCTGAGGGAGAGGACTAGCTTGAGTTCACAGCCGAGGATATTCATGGACAACCCTCCACTTCGGCAGGGCCGTCGACCTCGACACGACCATCCACCTCCTTATCGATCGAGGACCGACTTACACGTCTCGAGGTTCAGTCCGCATAGTCACGATGACTTATCTTGGACGAACTTCGCTTACTTCGCACAGAGATAGCCTCCGGCTTTTCTTCTCTTCATCAGGGTCAGCCTGCACCCGAGCAGCCCCCACCACCAGCTGATGATCCTTTTGCCCGACTCTATCCTTCTATGCATTGTATTTGACCCTAGACATCCATGCATTGTATATTAGATCTGGACATCTCCTTAGTACTTTGGTTGATTACATGTTTGATTAGTTGAACTTTCACCTATATTAGCACTTATTTGATCTTCTTTACTCTCAATTTGGTTTTTAAAATTTTAGGAAAAATAATGTTTTCAAAATTCCAATTTTATTAGACTTTCTAAATTTGGACTTACCTTTAGATATCATGTTCCCCTAGACTCAGCCAGAGCATCTCACAAGCACACTATGCTTACCATATTTGTGGTTGAAGAATTTAGAACGGTATAAGATGCATAGGGTACAACATAGACATCAGAATGCTTATTTCTGTGCATCGCAGTAAGTTTGGGCGTTAAAAACCAACATTACATTAATCAAGTTAAGTTATCCAGACCTAGTCAAATCTAACTGGATCAATTGACTTAACTTAACTAACCAAGTGAAAGCTGTTGCTCTCTAGGTAATCAGCTAGTATCTAACTGGTTAGACATGTGGCCACGAAAATTAAGTATTTAAGTCACTCATGCTTGGACTTTAAGACTTAACAAATTTCTTTAAAAGTGCAAATGGCCTTAGTTGCAACTTTACAAGCTTATTTTTTTCTCAAAAGTCTTTTAAAACTTAGTCTTTTTCGAAGCCTTTTTCAAAATCCAGATTTTCAAATTACTTTACCAAAGATTTTTTCAAAATTAACGTAAATCTTAGCTAGATATCTCTTAAAAGGCTTGTTCAATTTAGCTAAGTATCTTTTTTAGCTCTTTCAAAAATTGATAAATATTATTTACAATGTTTACAAATTTAACTAAGTGTTTTAAAAGCTTTCTAGACTAAGTATCTTTTAACTTCTTTCAAAATTTAGCTAAATATTCTAGATTCTTTCAAACTTAAGCTAAGTATTTTTCAAAAAGTTTTTTAACTTATGATTGTTCAAAAAGTTTTTCGAAATAAAGACAATGTCTTTTAAGACTTTAAGAATTTAAGGAAATATTTTTAACAAAGTCTTTCAAATTAAGCATTTTACAAACTTACCTAGCCTTTTAAGCCTTTTCAATATTTCTTCAAATTTAAAAATTTCACTTAGCTAAAAGTTTTACAATAATATTAACTTATAAAAGCCTTTATCTTTTCTAAACATTAAAAAAAAAATGTTAAAAACCAGCTAAGGCCATTAATCACTATTCCTTCTTACTCCCTTGTTTATTTTTGATATATGGCAAACGGGGAGAGTAGGAAAAATTCAAAATTCAAAAATTCAAGGGAATATTCAAAATTCAATTCGCAAAATTTAAAAAGAGCTCTCTTATTAAGGGGGAGCCTTAAAAGTTTAAGTATGTTTATTTGCTTAAGCTTGTTTCTTACTTAAACTTTGAAGATCGTTTATGCATCTATTTTACTTAACTTTGAATTTCAGTTGTCATAATCAAAAAGGGGGAGATTGTTGGTGCGGGAAGCATCCGACGATCAAACCCAAGTTTTGATAATGGCAAAGGAGTCAAAGTTAAGCTTATTTGTGATCTAACTTGTCTGATGGAGATTACAGGAAAGTCCTAAGTGTTCTTAGGCAAAAGTCCTAGCTGTGGTTAGGCAAGGTGAAAATCCTAAGGGGTGGTAACATTAGGTCCTAGGGGGTGGTAACTCTAGGTGGAGGAAAACCCTAAGGGGCAGTAACCTTAGGTCCTACGGGGTGATAACTCTAGGAGGAAGAAAATCCTAAGGGGGATAACCTTAGGTCCTAGGGGGTGCTAACCCTAGGTGGAGAAAAACCCTAGGGGTGGTAACCCTAGGTCCTAGGGGTGGTAACCCTAGGCAGAAAGTCCAGTCGGTCTGGAGAACCGGACTGACATCGGGTAATCTCTCCTGAGGAGATTAGGTGGGGACTCGTTCCCCGATGAGGGAACAGTAGGCGTCGAGTCGACCTAGGGTTTCCGGTCGGAAATCCTAAGTCAGACCCAGACAGTCTGATGACTGTCGATTACTTTATTTATCATGTTTATGTCTGTTCTAACTTTGTCTTGCAGGGTATGTTGTTGTTTAGGGACTAACATGTCTTGCAGGTATAAAAGGAACAAGCTAAGCCTCCGATGAACAGTGTCCAAGGCGCCTCCATGGAGCTTGGAGGCACCTCGGGTGCAGAATGTAAGCTGGTCGCGAAGCAATGCTGGAGGCGCCTCGGATGGAGCTAGAGGCGCCTTGGATGGAGCTGGAGGCACCTTGCACCAGAGGTTGGAGGCACCTTGGATTGGCTTGAAGGCGCCTTCAAGTGGATGAGTTGCGACCAGGTCCGTTCTGATCCACGTGACTGACTCGGTTTGTTGGAGGCGCCTTGGATGGTGTTGGAGGCGCCTCCAGCAGTGCATAAAAGGGGTCTCGAGGCAGCAGCAAGGAGATCAATCCAAAAAGCTTTCTCTTGACTGTTGGTTGCTCAAAAGACGACCCTGAAGTGCTGTAGCTACGCCCCGACAACCAGAAGCTGCTATTCTACTATTCCTTTGTTGTCGGTATAAGATTGTTATTGTTTTACTTGTATTGCATTTCTGTAAAACTTTTTTACTATTATAGTTGTTGCCTAAAGGAAACACTCAACGAGCGTGGGCCTTGGAGTAGGAGTCGCCCTAGGCTCCGAACCAAGTAAATTCTTGGGTCGTGTGTTTGTGATTGTTTTCCTGTTTATTATTTCCGCTGCTTAAACTCTCGATACGTTTTTCGATTACGAAACGAGTGAAAGCCACGAGCGCTATTCACCCCCCCTCTAGCGCATTTCAATCCAACAGGAAGTTTTTTAATGTTTTAAAACCGTTTTTTCTGAATTGATCGTTATACTATAGCAATTGATTCGACAAATGAACGGAGAGATAAAATGGGTATTGAGTACGTGATTTAATAATTTTAAAACTAGAGTACATGATTTAAGTATTTCAAAAACTTTTTTATATAGTTCGATAATTTATCAAAAAATAGGCTTTTAACATTATTTTTTAAAAAAATCCTCATTGTTTTTTATTCAGATTTAGGGCGGACAACACTAGATATAAAAATAAAATAAAATAAAATATTAATTTTAAAAAATAAATTTTATATAAAATTTAATTTTATATAAAATTTAATTTTATGATTTTAAGAGATAAAATTATTAATTAATTTTTTATATTAAATTATAATAATAAATATTTCTCAATTGATAAAATTGTAAAATTATTAGAATAAAAAAATAAAAATATGTTTAATTATTCACATAAAGGATGGAAAGAATAACTATTGAAAAAACAGTAAAAAATAAAAAAAAATAAAAAAAATAAAATGGGACAATAATAAAATGAAGAAAAATGATATGTTTAAGAAAAAAATCTCAATGAAAAGTTCAAGTATAGACACATAAATTTATGGGATCCACAAAAAGTGTAATGATGGATCATAAATTTATATGTCTATTCTTGAATTTTTTTCTTCAACATATCATTGTTCTAAAATAAATTATACTCTCATCTTCAATTCATGGAAAACATAAAAAGAAAATAAATAGAGAATATACACACAAAAAGATTAAACTCGATAAAAAGAAATATATCATTATTATTTATCAAAAATTAAATGATCACCATTTTAAGCACAGAATAAAAACAAATAAATAAATTATATTTTTTATCTTCTAAATTAAACAATTGTAAATGATAAAATGATGATAAAAAAATCAAAAATTTTACGATGATAAATATATTTAAATAAAAATTAAACTTAATGAAGTAAAATGATAAATATCTAACCCACTATTGCTAAAAATAATAAATCTTTTATTTTACTAAAAATAATAAATCTTTTATTTTACTAAAAATAATAAATCTTTTAAAAAATAATAAATCTTTTATTTTACTAAAAATAATAAATCTTTTATTTTACTAAAAATAATAAATCTTTTATTTGGACCGAACACAATACTATCAATGTATCATTTAAACTTGATTATGATCAATGCATCATTTAAACTCAATCAAGCAAGGAACATAATAACACTAATTAAAGTCCCCTCGGGACGGTACGATGGTTAAGACATGGGGAGTTACCACATGAGGTCTTGGGGTCGAAACTCGGCGTGACCGAGCATAACCTCCCCCATATCTTAACCATTTACACTAATGGCTAGTAGTCACCCGTGATTTACCTCCTCTGCGTTGGCCTAGGGACGGATTGACGAGGACGCTGGGAGCGAACGAATCACCTTTTACCACATAATAACACTAATTAAACCAGCATTTGGTACATTTTTTTTCCTAATCTGAACCAGCAAAATAAGCACAGAGAGGGAGAGTTAAAAAACGAAGGTAAGAAAGGGGATTCACAAAAAAAAAAAAAAAAAAAAAAAATTATATTGTATGAAAAAAAAAATTTTGATTCATGTTTTTACCGCTTAGAGAATAAAACATCAACCAACGGAGAAACATAACTCGAGACAGCTATGGTTAGAGATATTGAAGAATAATAACTTAGATCCTATAAATTAAGATACATAATTAAAAATAAATTTAAAATGTTATAAAACATTTTAGCCATTTATTTGGACTGAATATAATCTAGTTGTGAATTAAGATTATTTAAAATGTTATAAAACGAGCCAACCTATAATAATATTAAAGAGACCCTAACTTTGATTATTCGTTTAGCTAGATCATAATAATCATAATAAGTGCAATTACAAGTGTACTAAAAAGTGCAAGTATCCAACACCGAATCGAAGAGCAATTCAATATGCTTGAAATCTAGTAAATACCGTTCATACAACTGCATGACAGGAGATATAATATCCATCTAAGGAAGACTGCTTACTCTTAAGAAAACCATTCAACACCTAAACGAACTGTCTGCTTATACATATAAAATATGATCACCATGTAAAAGCAGCAGCAGGAAGATATGTTGTGTAGTTCGGCTAAAATGAACAATTACTCAGAATCAGTATTCATCAGGATGAGCCTTACCTCCTCAGG
This sequence comes from Zingiber officinale, assembly GCF_018446385.1. NCBI lineage: Eukaryota > Viridiplantae > Streptophyta > Magnoliopsida > Zingiberales > Zingiberaceae > Zingiber > Zingiber officinale. Next base: position 108,161,152 of record NC_056002.1, read on the forward strand.
CTTTCCACAATGTATGTGGCATAGAGATCCCTGCAAGCACAAAGGACAATTGTAGAGGAGATCAATCTGTCTTTGCAGATGACAAAATACATCAAATCCATTCGTGCTCAAATAAGTTTTAAGAAAAATGAAGTACTATTCTGAAAACTGGCTTGCAAAATTCAACGAATTTCAAAGCTCAAATTTGTTTCAAAGGTTTTATTTTCAGTCTAAGTGACTTTGACAGTGCAGTGATTTTTTTAGCAGATTTACAGTGACATATGCAGCGCCTAATCCGGTTAATATAAGTTGTCTTCTGGTGTATGTAGTTTGATTTAAGAAACAAATCCTACTTTCTCTACATTTTGAAATAAAAATACCTTCTTTTTTGACAAATGTTTAGAAAAAACCAAAGGAAACAAAATTTGACAAACTGGATAATTCTTACATGGAACGTTGTATTGCCTTGCTCGCTGCAGATGCATCTAGGAAGTCATTCACAGCTACTTCCTTGTTTTCGTTTTTCTTGTCTGATATCCTATTGTTAAAGAGACCCAACCTTGATTAGGTGTGTTTTCATCAACTCCTATTGATTAGGCAAACATAAGAGGATACAATCTTCGAAGAAACGTCTAATCTCAGCTAAACGATGAGGTGGAAGCTCCTTGATATCATTGTAATGTTTATACTCAGGATCATCAGCACAGACAGCAATAATCTTGTCATCTTTCTCTCCCTTTTCCGGACAACATAAAACACAATCATCAATTGTTAAATAAACATTGCAGGCTATCCAACTACAAGAAACTCTTTGAAATTATAAAATAAAAGAATCCAACTTTTTAGGCATAAACCTGATCGATCATGGGCATCAGACCTATTGCCTTAGCTCGAAGAAAACACCCTGGGAGTACTGGTTCCTGCTTAAACAGTGTAAGCAACTTTACATGGTTTCACTAAAATAACTATACACAGACTTGCTACAATGGGGTATGGGATCAATTCCCGACGAACGCATGCCCTCGGAAAAAAACCCCTCTCACCCCCTAACAAACTTGGGGGTCGGCTATAAGCTAACCCTGTGATTTACCTCTCTTCACATAAGTGAGGGACGCTTGGAGTGAGCATAATCACCTTTTGCTACAACTAAAATAACTATACAGAATAAAAATCAGGAGATAGTACAAAGCAAAGTAATTGAACAAAAGTGCTAGAATCTGCAAACTGAGTTGAGTTATATCAAGGATTGATTTCACGCTTTTTAGTATTAAATCTTAAGGATCACTCATATGACATTTATTAATATGCACCTTGAATACATAAAGGCAGATGTATATAAATGCACTGTAGGAATCTTTTTAGTAGTAAACCTGCATGATGACCAAGACATCCATAGGATCACTATCTTCACAAAGAGTGCGTGGGATGAACCCATAATTGTGAGGATACACCACCGAAGAATAAAGCACACGGTCCACCTATAGCAATGAAACATTTATGAACTTATGCCGACCATAGAAATTAGGAGAGAATTAAGTGGCCGTAGGGTACACCTTTATCAGCCCAGTTTTCTTGTCTAATTCATATTTCACTTTGCTTCCCTTTCCTATTTCCACCACCTGCAAAGAGTTTTTCCATCTTCAAGTTTTTTTTATGGCTCTAGTTAAATACATATACAAGTATGTTTCTGTCCACATCATAATAATCTTGAAAATTACATATTCTATATGGTCAAGTAGTATTCAGGTATTATAAATTGTCTAAGAAAAATGGAAATAGTAATTAGCAATTACAAATTGGTCAAAAAAAGGAACAGAAGTTGACATGTTAGCTAGGTCATATGCAATCTTTCATATGCAATCTTTCATTCCCAACAAATAGAAGTTGCTATGTCTTTTTTTTTTAACATTTCAATGACAATCCAGAATTCTTTGTGAGAAGTATAGATTCTTACACAGTTGAAAACTGTAGGGGCACCCGGACCTGCATCCGGTAAACATGGGAATTAGAAAGAATCGATAGACATGAAATAAGCTAGTCTATGAAACTACTAAGGGAAATGTGCAATACCAATTTCAAGATCATGCCAAGGATGTGCAGCAATAAATCTTCTAGTCATTGATGAAAGTATTCTTTCATTGAGAGGTGGATGAGAAAGTTTCAAGTCAGCAGGCTTAGTCTCAACTTCCAGAGTTGGAGTCATTATGAGAAACTGAAATATGCAATGGACTAGCAATAATAATGGTTACATTCTCATCCTAACATGTAGCAAAAACAATCAAAACCATATGAGCAAAACATGTAAGAAACTTATCCAATAAAAATAAGGATTAAATATGCAAAGCAAAGAAAAACAAGGAACACAATAACTGTCAAAAGGGCATAACACAAAGAACACAATAATTGTCAAAAGGGCAGAATTTATGCAGCTTGAGCTTATATGTATTAGTTCAGCACAACAATTATTTCTATTTTCATTTATATTTCTCAGATCAGATAAAAGGTAATTATTGTAGAGCTATCTGTTAAAAGTAAACAGGGATAATCACATGCCAGTGGAGGATGACTTCCTAGGCACTCCACATACACCAGCAACTTGATCTTCATATAGAACCCACAATTTCCTTATAGTGAGTGACCATGCTATTTCAATTGTTTATTTTCGAGACCCTGTTCCATTACAGCCCATAGGCAAGATCATGAGAAGAGTGATTTCACCACACCAAGAGCAGAGGCCACCTTCATGATTAAAACTATTTTTTGATTCACAATTTAGTAATTTGAAGATAGAAATTGAGCAAATGTAACAAACGGGCTAATTAGTTGGCACCTAATTTTTTCATGTTGAACCAAATTCATCATAAGTTATGATTTCATACATTCAGTTATAAGATTATGAGGGTCATAAAAAACAGTTCAATGCCAAACCATCTTTAAACAAGTACTATCCATAAACAAAATATTTCCAGATAAGTACAGGTGTTTTTTTAATTAGGATGGGCAACGTTAATGCAATGGTGTTCAGGTTGACAAGAGCCCCATTTCAATCATCATGAAACCTTAATGCCAAGGGTCAATGGAGAAGAGAACAGTGCTTGAAGGAAAATAAGGAAAATGGGTAGCTGTGTTTATCACTCCCAAAGATTCGTAGAGAAATTTGTGTTATCACATTGATAAGATTTAGTACATGATATATTGCATGAAAACATTTAGTAGATGAGCATTTGCTTAGATTCCAATTCTTATCCTATTTGCACAGATATGAAACAAAATCAGAGAATTTAAACATCAACTTTACAGCCATTTTGACCCGTTAAGTTCCCTTACCATGGTGACGACCCAAACAATATGATAAGCCAACAACTCGATATTATATATAACATACCGTGTCATTGTGAAAAGGAAACAAACTATGCTGATAATAATAGTATTTAAAAACATAAAAACTAGTCATAAATCTTAATTTATAGTACTGGTATCACTGTCAAACTTCTCGGAGATCAAGTCGGATGAGGATTAAAGAAACGAATTGGAAACCCTCTTCCAGAGAAAATGAATCCGAACATGAAAAGATCAACACCCCTAACCAACGACTGCGCTTAAATTTCTCATAGCTATCTTTTCAAAAATAAAAAAGACAGAAAGAAAGAAAAAGGAAAGGAAAAAAAAAACCTAAATCGGGTTTTGCTAACAGTAAAACCTAGTCTACTGCCGACAATCCATCTATAAAACAAAATAATGCTCTCTCAGATAACTTGAGAAAATTTTGGGGAAAATGAATGGATGTACATAGATTTAAATGAGACTAAAAAGAAAAAAATTGACGCAGCGAAGAACTCTGCCGCCAAGACAGATTATGAAACGACCAATAAAGATCCGACCCCAAACAATGAAAATGACAACAACAACAAAAAAAATGATCTCCCCAGAAAGGAGTACAAGAAATGATACCTGGTGACGCAAACAGAGAAGCATCAGCTACCCTCCCAGCCCCCCAGATCTCCGCAACCCGTAGGTAAAACCAAGAAACCCCTACATTAGAAATGTAATCTGCACCAGCGTGAGAGAAACCGCTTACGAGAAGAAAGGGTGCTTGAGTTTGCCTTCCTCCATCTCCTACTTATAGTGTGAGGCATAATTGTAATCGTCTAAACAAATTGATCCCGTTAATACCCACCTTTAACAGACCACGTGGCTCGTTTTAACTAGGTGGCATCCGTGTGAGACCCACCGATTGTGCTAAGGTGAAGAGTGAGGACCCATAAACGCCGAGCAGAGTAGCGGAAGGCCGTTCGACCTCGTCCGACGGCTTCTATATCCGTGTCGAGGGTCCCAGTTGATGCTCGAGATCGTTCCCTTCGCTTGCGGGGACGCCAGGCTCGCCGCCCCCAAAGTAAGCAGTGAGTGGCCGATGCAAGTGTGCCAATAATAAAAAGCTGGTAAGACGCTATGGTACTCTGCTTGCTCATGCAGCAAAGTGCTCTGCGGGGGTTGATGCCGCAAGTCCGGCACGTGAGCTTTGTTCCTCTTGGTGACGCGATTAAAATTAGTTTTTTTTTATTTTCTTCCCTCAGTTGCATGTAATTTTTTTTCCTTGGATATAAATCTCTCTCCTATATATAAAATGGTACCGTTTTAAAAAAATAAGCACCACACGATACTATTTTAAAAAAAATAGCACTAACATCATATGATTTTTCAAACAACAGTACTAATATGGTGCTATTTTAAAAAAAAAAACCTAGTACTGCTTGATGGTATTTTGAAAAAAAAACACCACATTTTTTTTTAAAAAATATTAAATTATTATTATTATTTTTTAAAAAAAGTACTATGTTGATATTGTTTTTTTTAAAACAGCACAAAAATAGTACAACGTTGATGCAAATTTCAAAAGAGCATCACACGGTGCTATTTTCTAGTACTATTTTGAAAAAAAAAAACTCGATGCTATTTTGCTATGGTAATATTTTGAAAAAAAATAGTATCGATGTTGTTCTTTTAAAAATAATATATGTTGGTGTTTTTTTTTTTAATGTGGTTTTATATTTTTCAAACCAACATCATGTTGGTGTTATTTTAAAAAAACAATACAAACTGGTGAAAATAGCACCGTGTGGTATTGATTTGAAAAAAATGTGATGCTATTTTGAAAAAAAAATATGATCTTGTTTTGAAAAAAAAATAGTACCGCATAGTACTGATTTTAAAAAACAGTATTGTGTGGTGCTATTTTTTTTTAAAAAAAAAGCATGGTGCGGTTTTGATTTACCTCGTGCGATGTTGTTTTTTTTAAACAGCATCCCGCGGGGCTATTTTTTCAAAACACCATCCTGCGGTGCTATTTTTTCAAAACAACACCTTGTGATACTGTTTTTCACGTTGGTGTTGTTTTGAAAAAAATAGCACTATTTTACATGCAAGAGAGAGGTTTGCATATAGGAGAAAGAAGAGAATTACATGTAGACAACAGAGGTAAATAAAAGAATCAATTTTGCCCATGTCAAATGATCCACATGGGATGTTGCCTAAGGTTGTGCAGGTATATATATATACACATGGGATTTTTACTATACACAAGGCGCGTGGGCGACGCACATGGACACCTCTCACGCGGAGAGGCACCTATTCAGTTTATACCAATTAATTTCAAATGTAATCTTACACTAACTAATTTTGAGGGTGATTGACTCTATCTTATGGAGGTTTCTACCAGCTAGCAGAGTAAATCGAGAAGTACTAACAACGAGTGGTCCATCAGTCCACATTTTTAGGTCAACCATCCATTAAAGGAAATTCATTCGTTAATTCGCTAAAATTTAGACTCGATCTTTAGATGTCTAATGATCATGTTTAAAATTTGGGGGGGGGGGGGGGGGGGACACGCTGGATAGATGGCTCTGTTGGAAATGTTAGAGCAGGAGGGGGTGTCTAGCGCAAACACTCTGACGCTCAAGTCAGAACGATGACAAAAAGTGAGGAAGAAGATAAACAGTAAAACAATAAATGCGTGTGCATGAGTGTGCGTATAGTAAAGTGTAAGTGAGCGTGTATGCGTGAGCATACCTAACCAACGAAGAGGACCTCCCTTTTTATTCTGACTCTCATAATCTTTGCAATAATGAGGCGTCAAAGAATGTCTGTGTTGGTGTAGGTTACATTGATAATTAGATTTTGATATATGATAAATAGGTTAAAGTTAGATGTATTATGTGATCTAATTTCTTTACCAAGTGCGCAGGAGTTGACAGATCCAGAGGACCTGACACCAGGCTGAAATCTAGCTAGGTCCGCGGGACCCGATAGTTGGTGCAAAGCCCAGATAGGTCAAAGGGTCGACTTGATATATGGCAGGAAGTCCAGTTGGGTCTATGGGGCTTGACAGTTGGTAGAAGTCTAGTTGGGTCTGCGGACTTGACAACTGACATGAAGGTCTGGTGGGTCAAGAGGTTAGTCAACCAACTGCAAGTTGCTAAGTGAAGGTAAGTTATTGGAGGAGAGTAACTCTATGAGGACATGTCCCGGCTGAGGGACAGTAGGCGTCAGTCTAGTTTATGTCCATTTTGGATCTCTAAATTGAGACCTTAACTAAATCCTAGTCTCGGTGAGGCAGGGTTTAAATACTATTCATTATTATTATGCTAACACTTGTCTTGTAAGTTATTGGACTAATATTTTTTGTAGGACAAAAGGAGCACAAAAGGCCTCGGGTGAATAGTACCCAAGGCACCTTCAAGCAGTGGGATGCACCTTCGTACTGTTCACGGAAGGTGCCTTCAAATCTATGGAAGGCGTCTTTAGTAGGATAAAATTCAAACTTTATCGCAGATAAGGTCCGAGCTCTTCGAGATTAGATTTGCCACATTGAAGGTGTCTTCAAGGCTTTGAAAGGCGCCTTCCATGCTCAATAAAAGGAGTGCTCGTCCAAGCCATCATATACAACTCATATACATGCTTTTACGCATCCGATTAAGGTTCCGATTGCTTCGGCTTCTTACTGCAACTCTGCTATGATGCTACTATGCCCGTCTACCACTAAGAAGCTACCCAAACACCGAGCATGAGCTAGCCGTTTCCGAAAAAGTGTTTGGTAACTTTAATTTCTGTACTTAATTATTGCAAAAGGACAAGTGTAGTGTATTGCACTTGTTCCGACTTTCTTTGTACTTGATTCCCTCTTCTAGCAGTATTGGAAGAGGTATATTAGTGGATTACCCATTGATAGGTCTGTAGGACCTGGATCTTGGCGTAGGAGTCGCCAAAGGCTCCAAACCAAGTAAAATCGATCGTGTATGCTTTTGTCTTCTTACTTGCTTTTAATTTTTGTGTTTTTCTGTTGCATTTACTTTGATCTCAAAACAAAAATAAAAGATTTCCAAAACCACATGATTCACCCCCCCTCTCACGTGCGACTCGATCTAACAAGTGGTATCACAGCAAGGTTCTGCTCTGAATTGGTGCAACCACCAATCAAGCCGGGGGAATTGTTTTATGTTCTTTTCGGATTTTAGTTTTTCATATTTTATTTTAACTGATAAAAGTTTACCTCTTTAAATAATTCATTCTTGTTTAGTTTTTACTCAAAGTTGGTACAACACCACTCGAGTTCTTCGATATTTTTTTCCTCTCTTTAAACTCTGCTAATTCAAGACCAAGTCTAGATACCTCCCTTTAGCTCTATATTTCAATGATAAATGACCCAAAATGAAAGTTACAGTATCGTTCATCCACCATTATTCAACGGGGACGATTTCCCATATTGGAAGAAGCAGATGGAAGTGTACCTGAAGACCGACTTTGACTAGTGGTTCAACGTCACCAAAGGATACAAGGTGTCAGTCGACTACAACACCAGAATTCCAATGGACCCGAAAAATTAGAATCTGGAGATGAAGAAGAATGCCTAGATCGACTTCAATGCCCTCAACACAATCCAATGCAGACTAACGAAGGAGGAACTAAATCGCGTCGACCCACACGAGAACACAAAGGAGCTATGGGACAATCTCATAGAACTATATGAGGGAACCAACGACGTAAAGGTAACAAAAAGGGACTTGGTCTTAAATAAATTATTTAATATCAGAATACAGGAAGGAGAGTCCGTCAGTTAGTTGCACGTGAGGATAAAGGATATCCTCAACAGGCTCCACACAATTGACCATCAGATAGAGAACTGAGATCTGATAAGGTATGCTCTAAACGTATTTCCTCGAAATGCACTATGGGCATCCATCGTGGATGCCTACAAAATCTCGAGAAATTTGTAAAAATTAAAATTAGATGAACTCTTCTATGAATTAAAGCTGTACGAATAGACTAATGCTAAACTCGAGAAATGTATTGCTCTTATTGCAGGATTGTCAAAAGAAAAATCTAGACCTAGACCCGAACCAAAAGATGAGTTTGACTCAGACCCAGATGATGAAGAACACCTAGCAAACTTGGTAAGGAAGATGTTGACTAGAAGCAAGAAAGACTTCACTAAAAGGGATTTGCAAAAGACCAAGACTACTTCCAACAACAACAAGACAAATGTGGCATGCTTTGGATGCAACAAGAAGGGGCATTACAAGAATGACTGCCCGAATCTCAAGAAGAAGAAAGCCCTCAACACGACTTGGAATGAATCCTCTGCGGAGGAATTGGGCAGCGACGAACTGAAGCACACTAACTACCTCGCATTGATGGCATATGGACTAGAATTAGAAATTGAATCAGAAGAGGGGTCCGAACCTGAATCGAGCCACGAGTCTGCACTCGTTTCTAAATGTTCCGATGAGGTACAATCTATTTTAAGCAAAAAGTTTTTTAAAATCATTGCATGCTTACATAAGAAATTAACTATGTCTGAAAATCAAATAAGCGAACTAAGTTTAGAAAATAAAATACTTAACAAACAACTAAAATCAAACTCAACAACTGAGCCGATTCAACATGAAATCCCAACTCAAGTTACAAAGCTTGAGGAGGATAATTCCAGATTGAAAAGCGAAGTAGTTGAACTAAAATAACTAGTAGAAAAATTCATAACTAGATCTAACTATTTTGATATGATACTTGGATCATAAAAAGCTATTTACAATAGTCCGGACTCGGATACAATTCCAGCTTGACTAATAAAACCTTTATATCTCTAGTCAATCAAAATAAAAGGCCTAAGTTCCGAAAGCATGCCTAACCATGCAAATAGGAATTAATCAATTCTACATACCTAAAAATAAAATACACTATCTAAAACCAAATAAATCAAATAACTCAACCTTAATCTAAAAAATTAAACCCTCTAACCTAAATTTAATAAAGTCGAACAAAGCAATATTAAACCTAAATTAAATAAAAATAAAAATAATCTAAATCCATACTATAACCAAGTATATTATAACTATAAAGCAAATCGACATATACCCAAAACCTAAAACCTAAATCGAATAATTCAGGGGGAGACTCCAAACTAGTTGGCACCTCCAAAATTAATAACTTATCCGGGTGGATAATTAGGACTAGTTTAAATAGGGACAAAAGTTTAACTCGATGAACAGTTCTGGTGAAGTTTTGGATGATGGTAGGTTAAGGAAACTCTGCCTATGCATGTCTAGGAAGATATGACTTCGACCTAGTGTATTTAGCTTAGTGGAACTAACTGAAGCTAATATCCCTTACTAATCCTAACTTGTTAGACCAAAGTTTTATACTAAGTTCAGTGGACGAGACTATTTGAAAATTTTTGAAAGCGTGGTTACTCTAACGATGTCCAAGTAACTCACCACAGCTAGACGTTAATCCAAAGAATACCTGTTTGTTGAACCCAAAGCTAAACTTGAATCTAACATAAGTTAAACCAAATTATGAAATTTAACTTAACTCATCTCACAAAATTATAGAGTCTTATTGTTTGAAAACTTAGACTGGATGAGATGAATAAGGATTAAATTTAAAATTAAATTAAAGTAAAATTAGTTAACGTACTACATCAAATTAAAAATTCTTTTAAAAATTATTTTAAAAACACTTAAAAAAAATTATTTAAAAAAAGTTCTTTTAAAATTCTTTAAAAAAAATATTTTTAAAAACCTTTACTACATGAGGGCGCAATAATTTTAAAAAAATTATTTTAATCAACTTCTATATTTGTCCACTTCTACTCAGATGATTTTATTCTGCTCGACTCCAAAATCCTACTTCCTCTATTTGATTGGTTGAGCATCTTGGCGGACGTGGAGCATATGTTCCATAATTGTTGGTGATATATTTGTGATGTCCTTGGGTGTCCAAGTAAAGACATCATTATTGCACATTAGGCATGTGACAAGATTTACTTTGAGTTTCGGGGCCAGGTCGACCGCTATTAAGTGGTGGCCTCTGAGCAACCCAATTGAATCTGCATCTCCTCCTTTTCTTCATAGATTAGTGTCAGAGCACTTCATGAATGATGTTAATCTCCATTCATTGGCTCTTCCGAGCTGTACGAGCCTTAGTCTTGACCACATCAACATAGCATTTATGTGTTACCTGATTTCCTTTTACTTCCTCAACCTGGTTGTCCACGAGGATCTTGATTTTCTGGCAAAAGGTTGAGACGACCGCTCGAAACTCATTTAAGGGTGGTCGACCTATGATTATGTTATAAGCTGAGGGTGTGCCCACCATGATGAAGGTCGATCTATGCATCCTCATCAGGGGTTCCTCCCCTAAGGATATGACTAGCTTAATCTATTTGAGCCATTGAATTTTGTTGTCTGTGAACCCGTAAAGAGCCATCATCATAGGCTGAAGCTCACTCTTTTCTATTTGCTTCTACTCGAATGACTTCTTGAAAATAATGTTGATCAAGTTGTCAGCATCAATAAAAGTACGATGTATGTTATAATTGACTATAGCAGCCTTAATGATTAACACATTATCATGGGGCATTTTCACCCCTTCCAAATCCTTAGGACTAAAACTGATTTTGGGCACTTATGCTTGCTCTTGGCTACATCCGACTGCATGGATTTTTAGTCGGCGAGCATGTGACTTGCAGGTTCGATTGGAATCTCAATCAGTCGACCCACCGACGATCATGCCTATTATCACCTCTAGCAGTATTGATACAGTTTTCTTCTTGCCATGTCGGGGGACACTTTTGTCGGCCCACCGATTTGTGTTTTTGAACAATGGTAGATGTAGAACCTTGGAGTCCATCGGGGATTTAGGGAATCATGCTTATTTTTCCTCCACGTGTTGTACGATGTTAGGCCGTTGCTCGTGATAATGTGGTTGGGGTCCTACTCGGGGTCCATTATGTGGAAGAGGAGGGGGGGGGGGGGGGGTTGATGGTCAGGGGTAGAGAAAAGAGAAAGCGGTACCACTTCATTTTCCAAGTGGACTTGGCCTCCTCCATGTTGATATACTTGGTCGCCCTTCCATGTAAGTGGTCTAAGTCTCTAGAGGGCTTCTTGATCAAGGATCGGAAGAAGTCCCCGTCACTAAACCCTTGGGAGAAGACACTCACTAGGATCTCTAGGATGGTCGAAGGAACGTCCAAGGCCACTCAGTTAAATCTTTTGATGTACGCTCTTAGTGACTCCTTTGGCCCTTACTTGAGCGAAAAGAGGCTCAGTGTAGTTTTGTGGTATCGCCGACTATTGACGAAGTGGTGAAGGAATGTCTTGTGGAAATCATTGAAGTAGCAGTTGGAGTCAGGTGGGAGCCAATTAAATCACCTCTGTGCCGAGCCAAATAGAGTGGTAAGAAACACTCAACATTTTACTATGTCCATATACTGATGAAGGATAGCTGTATTTTCAAATTTGAGGAGGTGGCCATTTTGGTCAGTTGCCCCTCTGTATTCTCCTATCGTCAAGGGTCGGAAGTGGTTCAACAATTTGTCCTCCAATATTTAATAGAAAAATGACATGTTTATCCGTTTGGGCAAACCACTAGGGACCTGAGCCTTTTCCCTTCACGGGTTCCTAGCAAGTGCATTCCCAGAAGATGATCCTTGTGGCCTTTCTACTCGGGCTATATCGTCAAAGAGTGTGCAAAACAATACTCAGTGATACACAATCAGAGAGGGCGGCAGGTTGATCGGCTGCGCTAGCTCTTGCATGAAGCCAGCCAAAGGAGAAGGAATTGGTTAGAACCTAGTGGGTCCTCCACTCAAGTCCCTCACTAGGTGGAGGATCCATCATTGATGTAGCTGAATTGTGTTGTAGAGGCCTCAGACTGCTTCTTGTTGTTGTTGCACTAACTTTTACGCTCGAGCATTTATTAGCAGTCCCAAATCTTCCTGCGATAAAGTAACTGTGGCAAATCGTGCAGTCTCATCCATCTCCGCATTTCAAATTCAGGCGAACTTTCCATAGACGACGCTAAATTTGATCTTGTCTGAAATAGAGGGGATGCCACGCTGGGTAGATGGCTCTGTTGTTAACCGTGAGAAAACTCCGAGGTGGAAGAAGATGGCCTCAAGCACCCTTTTCAGCACACATAAGAGAGAGAAAATGAAAATGTTAGAGCAAGAATCAAAAAGGAGGTCCCTAACGCAGGTACTCTGATATTTAAATCAGAACGATGACGAAAAGTGGAGAAGATAAACAGTAGAACAATAAATATATGTGCGTGAGTACACACATAGTCAACCGTAAGTGAGCATGTATGCGTGAGCTTATTAGACTTACGGAAAGGACTCCCCTTTTTTATTCTGACTCTCATAACCTCTGTAATAATGAGATGTCAGAGAATATCTGGTGTCAGAATATGTCGAATGAAGATAGAGATATGACCACTCTTAGAGGAAGGTTCCATTGTGTGCATATGCCAGGATAGCGGAATATTCCCTGATGAGTGATCGTTGTTCTCTGCTAAGTTGTTATGATTCTCTAACACTATTGTCTTCTAGAAGAAATCTGATCATCCTTGTAATTGATTGACTGTATACTGGGAGACTGATCAAGGAAAAGTGAGGAACTTAGCCCTATAGGTCTGACCAGCACTTTGGGACGACCGACCATATACTGGAAGATTTTGTTGGTACCCCAAGGTTATTTTGATGTAATTAAATAAGTTAAGTTAGGTCTTGTTATGTTTAACTCTGTATCTAAGTGTGTAAGAACTTAGGAGCACAGAAAGTCGACCAAAAGACGCAATTAGCGAGAAGGACGACACAGGAGAAAGTCGACTAGCTCAGTGCGTCTGAGGGACGAGGTGTTGCGGAAGAGTACACCGGCGGACGAGAAGGGAGCATGCGATGTTTCCAAAGGACGAGAAGCTGGAGTGGAAAATTGCTCGGGGAGCAAAAGACGCAACTAGCGAGAAGGTCGGCACGGGAGAGAGTCGATGGGCTCGGTGCGTCTGAGGGATAAAGCTACGGAAGAGTACACTACCGGACGAGAAGGAAGCATGTGACGATTCCGAGGTACGAGAAGCCGGAGCGGAAGCTTGCTCGAGGAGAAGACCGGAAGTTGGGTTCAGGTGAGCCCTATTCTGGATAGCTGAAATCACACAAGCGAGCGGAGCCGGAGCGGAAGACTCGGACCGAGGCGAGTAGCACTTGAGCAGAGGGCCCGGACTGAAAATGTCAACCTTGTTGACTTTTAGGGTCTGAACGCTCGGAACCTCTTGTTATCCACATCCGACGTGGATATTGACTGTTGCGTCGGGGATAGAATTCTATCCCACTCTAAGCGCCTGTAACCCTTCCAGGCACCCCGACCAAGACTATAAATACAACCTTGGTCCAGAAGTTAAATAACAACAAGCACTTTGAGTTCTAACACTTGTGCGCTTCGCTTTGTTAGTTTAACTTCATCTCTTTGTGCTTTCATTACTGTAAGAGGGTTTTCCGCCTAAAGGAGATACTTAGTGTCATATATTTCCTTGGATTAACAACCTCTCCGATTGTAACTAAGTAAAATCTGTGACCCTCATCTTTTAGTTTATTTCTTTATTTTATTTTATGTAAGTGTTCTTTTAAAGTTTGAGAAAGGTTCATATTTGTTTTAATTGTGCAGGGCTATTCAACCGCTCTTCTAGTCGGCCAACGGTCACAACAAGTGGTATCAGGGCCAGGACGCTTCAGGAGGACTAACTGCTGATCGAAGCAAAGACGATGGACAAACCATGTATCTATCCACCAAAATTCGAGGAGGAGTTCGCGAGCTGGAAAAAGAGAATGGCGGTATTTTTCAAAATCGATTTTGATTTATCATTAATAATGGAATTTGGTTTTGAAGTACCCGAGGGCAAGAAAAAGTATCAATGGACGAAGAAGGAACAAGCCGACTATGTGGCAAACGGCCGGGTAGAGTTTCATCAGCTAAGTGTACTACTGCCACAAGAAGTCAACCAGATTGGAGCTTATGAGTCCGCAAAGGAGATCTGGGAGAAATTCCTAGAACTACACGAGTGAACCTCGGAGGCGAAACTTGCGTGACGGGACTTACTTCGCAATCAACTCACCAACCTCCGATTTGAAGAAAACGAAACCATAACACACCTTCACTCAAAAGTTAAGGAGCTCATCACCGGACTTTCGAATCTCGAAGATAAGGTAAGCAACCGAGATTCGCTAAGGTACACACTTAATGCATTCCCTAGAAATACGAAATGAGCATCATTAGTAGATGTCTACTATATCTCTAAGGATCTAGAAACTGTTACCTTAGAAGAGTTGTTTTCAACTTTTGAAATCCATGAGTCGAGATGTGAAGATACAAAGAAGGAACCGACGCACAACATTACCCTTAAGGCAAGGATGGACGAACAAGATTCAGAATTTTCTCTCGAGGATGAAGAAATGACAATGATGGTAAGACGTTTTAAAAAGTTATTTAAATCAAGAAGAAATAACCATCAGCAGGGTAGAAAGAAAAGGACGATCAGATGCTACCACTGCAATGAAGAAGGACACATCAAAGACAACTGCCCCAAGTTTAGGAATAAGGACAAGGACAAAGGAAATAAGCATGTCCAAATGAACAAGTATAAGACTCTAAAGGCGACGTGGGACGATACGTCGCTCGAATCGAAAGTCGAGGCTTTCTCCGGACTTTCATTAATGGCAAGTCATCAAGAAGATGAACACGAAGCAAGCTCGTTCAAAATGAGCATCGAGAACATCGATGAAGGAGGAACTATATCGGAAGAAAGCAGCAATTCAGGGGGAGCTACGGATAACGAAGTCGACAAGATAAGTCACGCATGATCTCTCCCACCTGTCAAGTTATTTAAATTTATGAAAGTATTAACTAAAGGTTGTTGCAAACTTGAAAAAGAAATTAAAAATTAATTTTAGCAAAATATTACCCATTAGAAGAGTTTGACAAAATAAAATTAGAAAATGATATTTTGCAAAAAGAAATAAGTAACTTGAAAAATCATGCATGCTCATATAATACAAGTTTTAGAAAATTCAATAACTTAAATTGGTATTTTAGATATTACAAAGGACAAATTAGAAATATTTCAAAGAAATATGTCCCGAAGAAATTCCTAATTAATCCAGTTGGCTGGAACCTATATTGGATTCCAAAGTCTTGTCTAACTTGAACTTTAATTTAGATTTAGCGCTTTCAGCAAGAAAATTAAACGTTTAATTTCCTTATGAGGCTTTGTCTAGAAGTGGTTGATGATCCAATAACCAAGAAGGCCTAGTGCCTCGCCACAGCCTGAAAGCTAACTATTGAAATAAAATATTTAATTGACTAACTGATAAAGTATTAAAATTGAAATTAGATAATGCTTTGAATAATTATTCAATTTTTTTGGAAAATTCTTAAATTTCTCTATGCAAATTTGTTTAACTTAATTTTTTTTTCATTTTTAACTTAAAGTTTTTTAAAGTTATTTTATAAACTCGTGCTTTACCAAAATGTATTTTATATGTTGCACAATTTTTTTTAAAAAAAAACTTAGAATTTTTTTTTCTTTAGAAATTTTTTTTCTTAAAGTTTGTTTGGTATCAAATTTACTTTACCAAAATTTCTATAAAAATTATTCTTTTAAAAAATTTTGTTTACCTGAGGAAATTATTGATTATTTCATAAGTGACCCTTAGATTTTTTTTTTTTTGGTATCCCATTTTTTATGTGATCAAAGGGGGGAGAAGGAAGAATTAAGTCTAGAGGGAGGTAGCTTAAAATTTTTACTTTTTGTTCTTTATTGTAAAATTTATTATTTTAAATTTATAGTTGTTTACCCTATCTTAACTTGGGTTGCTCACATCAAAAAGAGGGAGATTGTTGGTACGCCAAGGTTGTTTTGATGTGATCAAACAAGTTAAGTTATATCCTGTTGTGTTTAACCCTGTGTCTAAGTGTGCATGAACTTAGGAGCCCAGGAAGTCGAGCAAAAGACACAACTAGTGAGAAGGATGACATGGGAGAGAGTCGACAGGCTCAGTGTGTCTGAGGGACGAGGTGTTGTGGAAGAGTACACCGGCGGACGAGAAGGGAGCGTGCGATGTTTCCGAGGGACGAGAAGCTGGAGCGGAAGATTGCTCGAGGAGCAAAAGACGCAGCTAGCGAGAAGGTCGGCACGGAAGAGAACTGACTGGCTCGGTGCGTCCGAGGGATGAAGCTGCGGAAGAGTACGCTGGCGGACGAAAAGGAAGCATGCGACGATTTCAAGGTACAAGAAACCGAAGTGGAAGCTTACTCGAGGAGAAAGCCAGAAGTTGGGTTCGGGTGAGCCCTATTCCGAATAGTCGAAATCACCCAAGCGAGCGGAGCCAGAGTGGAAGACCGGAACCGAGGCGAGCAGCACCGGAGCAGAGGGCCCGGATCGAAAAAGTCAACCTTGTTGACTTTTAGGATTCGGGTGCTCTGAACCTCTTTTTATCCACATCCGACGTGGATGTTGACCGTTGTGTCAGGGATAGAATTCTATCCCACTTCAGGCGTCTGGAACCCTTCTAGGTGCCCTAACCAAGGCTATAAATACAACCTTGGTCCAGAAGCTAAATAACAACAAGCAATTTGAGTTCCAACACTTGTGCGCTTTACTTTGTTAGTTTAGCTTCATCTCTTTGTGCTTTCACTGATGTAAGAGGCTCTCTGCCTGAAGGAGATACTTAGTGTGATACATTTCCTTGGATTAACAACCTCCCCGGTTGTAACCAAGTAAAATCTGTGAGCCTCATCTTTTAGTTTATTTCTTTATTTTATTTTATGCAAGTGTTTTTTTAAAGTCCGAGAAAGTTCGTTTTTGTTTTAATTGTGCAGGGCTATTCAACACCTCTTCTAGCCGGCCAACGGTCACAACAGCTTTGCCCTTAAAGAGTGGAGAGCTAAGTCCCGAAAGGTCCGACCAGTACTTTGGGTCGATCGATCATATTCTATGAGACTTGCCCATGAAGAATGAGGAATTGAGACGTGGATGTCCGACTAGTGTTATGGCCAACCGGTCTTCTGCTGAGTGCCTTGGCACTGAGAAATAGGGAGCTGAGCCCCATAAGTCCGACCGACTCTTGGGCTAACAGGCTATATGTTGAGTGACTTGGCGTTGAGAAATGGGGAGCTGAAATCCATAAATCTGACCAGCTCTTAGGCCGACCAACTATATGCTGAGTGCATTTGCACTGAGAAATGAGGAGTTGAACTCCATAAGTTTGACCAACTCTTGGGTTGACCGACTATATGTTGAGTGCCTTGGCGCTCAAAAATGGGGAGTTGAGCCCAATAAGTCTGATTGACTCTTGGGTTGATCGGCTATATGTTGAGTGCCTTAGCGTTGATAAATAAGGAGCTAAGCCCTGTAAGTCCAACCAACTCTTGAGCCAACCAGCTATATGCTGAGTGTCTTGGCATTGAGAAATGGGGAGCTGAGCCTTGTAAGTCTGATTGACTCTTGGGTCGACCAACTATATGCTGAGTGCTTTGGCTCTTAGAAATAGGGAGTTGAACTCCATAAGTCCTATCAGCTCTTGGGCCAACCGGCTATATGCTGAGTGTCTTGGAGTTGAGAAATGGAGAGTTGCCCCCCGTAAGTCTTACTGACTCTTGGATTGGCCAGCTATATGGTAAGTGTCTTGGGGCTGAGAAATGGGGAGCTAAATCCCATAAGTCCAACCGGCTCTTGGGCCGATCGGATATATACTGAGTGCCTTGGAGCTGAGAAATGAGGAGTTGAGCCCCGTAAGTCCGATTGACTCTTGGGCCGACTAGCTATATGCTGAGTGCCTTGGGGTTGAAAAATATAGAGTTGAGCCTCGTAAGTCTGATCAACTCTTGGGCCGACCGACTATATGTTAAGTGCTTTGGTGCTGAGAAATGGAGAGCTAAGCTCTGAAAGTTCGACCGGCTCTTGGGCCAATCGGCTACATGCTTAGTGCCTTGGTGCTGAGAAATGGAGAGCTGATCCCCATAAGTCCGAGCAGCTATGGGGCATACAACCGACTGGTTGTATGATGAGAGATTTGTGTTTAAAGAGCGAGGAGCTAAGCCTCAAAAGTGAGTGGTCTATCCGATGATGCACACCCTTATGCCTCTTGGACGTTGACTGCCACATCATCTTGATTATTGAGCCCACCTTTATTTCAAGGTCACTCGTAATACGCTGTATCATCTAAGAAACTAAGAAAGTGCTTTATCGCTGCACCATTGGCCTAGGACTTCAATCTTTTATTTATTGGAGCAAAAGGTGATAATACTTACCCTAGGCGACCCAATATCATCAACCCCTGGTTAGATATAAGAACGTAAATCACAGAGGATATTTTTCTCTAACACAACAATCCTTTACATGAGAGAGGTCAAGCACCCAATGAGCTATTTTTGACACATTGGAAATTGACCCAAAATATTTTAATAACTACCTATGTAGTTATCAACTATACTAAGGCTTCAATCTTCAATCCTCTATTTATCTATCATATCATAGAAATAATGGAAAAAATTAAAAAGCATCCTTTATTTTTAGAATCGTCAAGATGATACTTTTTAGAATCGTCAAATGATACTTCACTTTAATTTTTTTTTCTTATAAAAAAGAATGTTTCATCCAATGTATAATTATTCAACTATTTTTTACTATATTATTCTCATTATTATCTCTTACCTATATTTCTCATCAATTAGATGAATTATAACAGCTATAAAATCATAGTTATTACAACCTGAATGTTAGTTAAACTTTGATAACTTTTGACCCGAATTAAACTACGAGACATATAATTTATCAAATTGAAACTCGTTTAGAGATTTACATTTGTCATGAGATGTAACCCATAATTGGCAGTCTTAAGTCCAAAAAATATCATTAAAAGCTTTTTAAGAGACTCCGAAAAATTTAATCCTCTTTATTAAAATTATTTTTTATGTTATAACTTCTATGAAAATAAAGCTATTACAACTATTATAATTATAACAATTATGAAATTATAGTTATTACAAGCTAAAATACAACGGTTGCTTTAGTTGTAGTAATAGTTAAGGATAAGATTTAGATGGAAGATATAGATAAAATAATAATAGGAATAATAATTAAAGGATAGTTGTATTATTTTAAGAAAAAAAAACAATGATGGCAATTTAATTTTTGCCATAAAATAAAAGCAGTATTATTTTCATTAACATTTATTCGTAAAATACAAACTTTGTAAGTAAGAAAATAAATACAAATTCGTATACACAGTGAATTTTTTTTCTTTTAAAAAAAAGGATGTATAAATCAAGGAATAACTCGAGAAGGGTCAGCGGAAGCAATCCACCGCCACCGACGGGGTGTCTACAAGCTCAAACCCAAAAATCTTCTTCCGGCACGAGGCGGCGGCTTCCGCCGCTACCTCTGCTGTCGGCGTCGGCGCCACGTTGAGGTCCAGCCACGGCAGCGCCCTCTTCTCCTCTGTTTTCCTCCTCCGCCTCTCCCCCTCGTCGGCCATCGCCCCCTGCGCCAATCCCTCGGGGATCACCACCCTGTGGCGCCGCATGTGGCCACCGAGGGCTTGACCGATGGCGAACTCGAGGCCGCAAATGGAGCACTCGTGCACCCTCGGCCTCGTGGCCTCCCAGCCGCCATCACTCGCAGCGATCTTCGGCTTCTTGTGGCTCGCCCGGTGCCCGCCGAGCGCCTGGAACGACGTGAACTTCCGGCTGCACGTCTTGCACTCGAAGACCCGCGCCGGTGCCGACGGCGCAGAGGCGTCAAAGAACTCTCCGCCTGCGGCGCCGCCCGTGCGGCCGTGCGAGAGCAGCATCAGCGCGTGAGCCATGCTGTCGAGCATCTCCACGTCTCCACCTGCTGCAACCCTAAATCTCTTCATGCCACCAAACGTTGAACCGAGTTGCACGTTGTGAAAACTTGACGACGAATATAATGAAAGATAGAGAATTGAAGAGCTGCTGCATCAATTTTATAGACCATAATTTGCGGTTGCCATGAAGTCCTGCGACTACGTGTCAATTGAGCTACGTCAATATTGTTTGGTGGGATGGAGGCTGGGCAAGGGGTGACGTGAAGGTGAGACAGGCACACAAGAATTCAACTCGGTTTAGGTTACAAGTCATCTAGAAGGAAGAATATTCAGGGTTTTCAGATAGGGATTTCGACGATCGATCTCACTTTCAAACTATTCATCAAGTTTGAAAGCACAGGACGGAAGAGTCAGCAAATATGTTTCAGTAAACCTATTTTGCTTACTAGTGCAGTTATTTGAAGAAACGAGTGGAAATGTAAGAAAGGTGTTTTCAGCGAAAGTGGCTGCATGGTGTAAGAAAGGTGTTTTCAGCGAGAAGTTTGATTGAATATTTACTTTCGGTACTTGTACTAAGGGCGAATTGTCAACTCTTAATACCAAATTTAACTTTTTCGTTAGTTTCCAAAGCAAATTTATTCTCATTTCATTTCTCGCCTGTAAATTTAATTTTTTTATTTTTTAATATAAAAAATCTAAAATAAATTATAATTCCTCTTAACTCCAGCATTTCTAAACTAGACTTTATTATATTTTCTATCAAATTGAACTTGATTTTTTTCCGCCTGATCAATTGATTGGGAGTTCATATCAATCGATTAATTTAGGCTGAATCGATTAACCCAATCGATTCGGCCGTATAGCTCCCAATCGATTGATCAATCAGAAAAAGAGTTGTACTCAATTCTAATTAAATAGTACTGAATTTAGAAGAAATTATACATCATTTTAAATTTTTGGTATCTATAAAAAATAATGAGGACTTATGTTCTCTCATGACAAATCGATCTATTGCCGATCGATTCCTGGAGCTGCTCAATTGATAAAAAAAACATATTAGATTCTAGTTAAATATTGTTGAATCTAGTAGAAATTATATATCATTTTAGATTTTTTATACCTAAAAGAATAAGAATAATTAGATAAATCGATGTGTATTAGAGAGTTGAAATAATGAAAAATTTGCATGTAAAAAGAGGAAATAAATTTTTTGTATACCGGGATTGAGAAAAAAAGGTTGAATTTGCTATTAAAGATTTTCGGACAACATGCATACTGGTATACTACAAACAAGAACCTCCGGTATAAAAACGAACTTATGCACTTTTCACTAGATGTTAAATCCTTTTGTTTTAGTTCAATGCACGAGTAGTGAACATATATAAATGAATTAACTGTTTTTTTTTATTGTTTGAGTATAGAACTTGTTCACAAAAAGATTTATTTCATTTTATAAGGTCCGTATGAATGCCACTCTTGAGCGTTGAACCAATCTTGTGATGCATTCATGACCAGTGAAATGTCTTATCTTTCACACGTTTAATCTTGATTTTATTCAAACAAATATTTTCCTAAGTTTTTTTTATTATTTATGTATTGTTATTGTTGCCGTAACTTCTTATGAGCTAAGATTAATAAAAATTATATAAATATAAGCAACTGTTTTAATTAAAACCTGTCCATCACACATATTAATATTGTATGTAGATATAGGAAAGTAATTAAGTTTTTCACCATATTTGATTTGTGTGAAAGAAAGTTTTATCCCAGTTCAATCCGTAATTAGCAAGATTATTGCTGAACACGTGAAGCTTAATCAATTACATTCCCCATTAATTTTCTGTCAATTGCGTACTACTCCGGTTGTTGTCCAAAATGTAGGCACGAACTGTTGTTATACAGTAACTTCTTTTAATAATAATAATAATAATATTATTATTATTATTTGTGAACAGCCTAATTTAAACGCCACTCAGCTATTTATTGTTGACATTAATTAGTTAATGAACTCTGGAGACCAAACTAGTTTTTTTAGCTTTCCATTGAATTCAACGTAACTGGTTAATTAGTCATTTAAATGAATATGCTATGTCACATTTGTGACTCTTGCCTCGATCGAAAAATTGACTTATAATAATTTTTTGTTTTGTTTTGTTTTAATTTTCATGCTCTGAACTTGCTACTTCATAGACACTTGGAAGAGTCAAAAGGCCAGCTGCATGTTCCAATTAACCCCGTCTTGTGCGCATAATCGAGTTCTCATTGATGACTATTGACTTGGTGAGTTCAAAACATTTCAAAGACTCACCGTACTTTACGGTAGGCCACTACACAAATTGTCCGCTTGCTTCTGGATGATTTAGATTGTATTTTGTCTTTCTTTTTTCCATGGATATATCTCCACAAAGAACTTGGGGAGGGACTTGCATGATCATTATGAATTGCGATACCTTTAATTCAGAGTTTGATCCAAGGTCTTGTATCTTTTAACATCAAAACCTATTCAGTACTTGTCCTAGTGTTTATGGAGTCTCATACAAAGTGGAGGTTATTATAGTTATCTCATTCAGGGATCGACATACTTTAACATGTGGACTGGACTCTTGAAAAGGTGCATATATAGACTTGCCATCGAGCTTACTGCCAAGCTTATAAAGGTGGTCGACTACAAAATCAACAAAGGCTTTCTCACTTAAAAAAAAATTATTTATTTCTAGTAAAAATAGTATATTATAAATTAAAAAAAAAGTCAAAAATGCTTAGGGAACACTTGGAGAAAAAAAAATGTAGAGTTGTATCAAGCGGTTCCTCTAAACAATTTTAATAGTGATTTTTTCAATGGATAAAATTGACTAACCAATCAGTAAGATATTCAACTGCTAACAAATAAAATATTGAAAATGTAAATAGAAAATAGATGGAAAAAACAAAGAATGAATGAGACTCTATTTTGAATGCAATTTAAGTCCTATATTGAGAATTTTATAGTATTATATATAGTTGATTTATATTATGTTATAAGTATTGAAATTGTGAACATAAGCATAAGGAAAAACTCTCTCTCACACACGCTCATGTAGAAGGTGCAAATTCAAGGTTCGAATTATTCAGAATCAAATGTGACTCGTGTACAAGCACGACCTATGCACGTTGAATGTTAGACCGGTCGAGCAGTAGAGAATGACCTTTATTCGACCATTTACTGTAGCTAAGGAGAAGGCCATGACCATGAGCAGTAGAGAAGGTCATGACCATAAGCAGTAGATGAGAAAAGAAGCAATAACAAAGAAATTCTTCAACCTTCATCCCTTCATTTCTTCCACTCTGTCGTACATTTCACTTTGCAATCTTCCCATGATAGCAATCAAGTATTTTCTCAGTTTATCACGAGCAACCTGTGTTATATTGCAATCTTGATTTTTTTATTATATCCTAAAAAACAGATGCCCATCGTAATCTAGAAGCACTGCCAGAGGGGATAAATTTATTTTAAAAAAATTATGTTAAACACCCTTAAGATAATAGGAATAGTTAGAAAAGGGGATAGAATTATAGCCCTTAAGATAATAGTGGCGAAAGAAACTATTAACATAATTAGCGTATATGCACCACAAGTAGGATTAGATGAAGCTACCAAATCAAGGTTTTGGGAGGACTTAGATGAAATATTACAAAATATTCCACCAAATGAAATGATTTTAATAGGAGGTGATCTAAATGGGCATGTCGGAGTGAAAAATGAGGAATATGAGAGAGTATATGGGAGTTATGGGTTTAGAATGAGGAATGAGGAAGGGAAAACTATATTAGATTTTGGGATAGCATATGACCTTATATTAGCTAATACGTTTTTTAAGAAAAGAGAAGAACACTTAGTCACATTCAAAAGTGGGAATAATAAATCGCAAATTGACTTTCTTATGGTTAGGAAGAAGGATAGAAAGATTTGTAAAGATTACAAAGTCATCCCTGGAGAAAGCTTAACTATCCAACATAGGGTAGTAGTGTTGGATATACGCCTCAAACATAATATCAATAGAAAGAAAATATATACAATTCCTAGAATTAAGTGGTGGAAGTTAAAGGATGGGAAACAAAATATTTTAAGGAGAAGGTAGAAGTACAAGCATTAGGTGAAATATACGATGACTCTAATACAACATGAGATAAGATGATATCAAAGTTGAAAATAGTAGCTAAGAGTGTACTCGGTGAGTCAAAGGGACATGCACCACTATGTAAAGAATCTTGGTGGTGGAATGAGAAAGTACAAGAGAAAGTTAAGGAAAAACGAATAGCTTATAAGGAATTATATATTTGTAAGAACGAGGAAAATTTTAAAAAATATACAATAGCC
Source organism: Zingiber officinale (assembly GCF_018446385.1). NCBI lineage: Eukaryota > Viridiplantae > Streptophyta > Magnoliopsida > Zingiberales > Zingiberaceae > Zingiber > Zingiber officinale. Next base: position 108,185,661 of record NC_056002.1, read on the forward strand.
AAGAAAGAAGCTAAGAAAGTAGTGAGTGAAGCAAAAAATGAAACTTTTGAACGGTTATATCGAAAATTGGATACAAAAAGAAGGGGAAAGAGACATTTATAGAATAGTTAAAGTAAGAGAAAGGAAAACAAGAGATCTTAGCCAAATAAAATGTATTAAAGATGAATGTAATAGGGTATTAGTAAATGATGGAGAAATAAAAGAGTGGTGGAAGAGGTATTTTCATCAGCTTTTTAATGAAGGTTTAGGTGACCAACTTAACTTAGGTAATTTAATTAAGTCAAATGAGCATAGAAATTTTAATTTTTATCGTAGAATTCAAACTTCAGAAGTAAAATAAACTTTAAATGAGATGCACAATGGAAAAGCCGTTGGACCAGATGATATTCCGATAGAGGTATGGAAGTGCTTAGGGAAACAAGGGATTGAATGACTTACAAAATTATTTAACATGATATTGAAAACGAAAAGAATGCCTGATCAATGGAGGATAAGTACTCTAGTTCCCTTATATAAGAACAAGGGAGACATACAAAATTGTGCAAACTATAGGGGTATTAAACTAATGAGCCATACTATGAAACTTTGGGAAAAAGTAATAGAAAAAAGATTAAGGAAGGAGACCACAGTGACAAAAAATCAATTTGGGTTCATGCCTGAAAGGTCGACAATAGAAGCTATACATCTCCTTAGATAATTAATTGAAAAATATCGGGAGCAAAAACAAGATCTACACATGGTATTCATTGACTTAGAAAAAGCTTATGATAGAGTCCCAAGAGAAATTATATGGAGAATTTTAGAAAAGAGAGGTGTTAGCGTAACATATATTGAACTAATTAAGGATATGTATGAGGATGTAACGACCAGAGTAAAGACTTCAGGCGAAGTAACTGAAGCATTTCCAATAAAGATAGGGTTACATCAAGGATCAGCGCTAAGCCCTTATCCTTTTACACTAATTATGGACGAACTCACTGCGCATATTCAAGACATAATACCGTGGTGCATGTTGTTTGCAGATGATATTATTTTGGTAGATGAGACACGTGAAGGAGTAAATGCTAAGCTAGAATCTTGGAGGGAAACACTAGAAGGGAAAGGTTTTAATCTTAGTAGATTAAAGACAGAATATATGGAATTTAAGTTTAGCAATATTAGAAGTAATGAAACAATTGTTAAGATAGGAGAGGACGAGTTGCCCGGAACCGAGAGATTTAAATATTTAGGATCAATTTTACAAAATGATGGAGGGATTGAGAGAGACGTCTTACATAGAATACAAGCAGGATGGGTGAAATGGAGGGGAGCGTCGGGTGTTTTATGTGATCGTAAAGTACCTCTTAAACTTAAAGGTAAGTTCTATAAAACCGCTGTTAGACCTGCTATGTTATATGGAGTTGAATGTTAGGATATGACTCGAGCACATGAGCATAAGATGAGAGTTGCAGAAATGATGATGTTAAGGTGGATGTGTGGACATACGAAGATGGACAAAATAAGGATGAGAGCATTAGAGAGAAAGTCAGAGTTGCATCTATTGAGGACAAACTTCGAGAGACGCGTTTAAGATGGTACAGACATGTACTTAGACGACCAATAAATGCTCCAGTTAGGCGATGTGAAACTATGATAAACATGCATATCAAACGAGAAAGAGAAAGACCAAAAAAGACTTGCTTAGCAACAATAAAACAAGATAAAATTTATTTAAATATAGATGATGATATAATAGGAGATAGAGCTCAATGGCGTAAAAGGATTCATACAGTCGATCCCACTTACTGAGAAAATGCTTGGTTGTTGTTGTTGTTGTATGTTAAACGCGGATGTCAATATCTTTTTTCCTAACTCGACGCTTAGGCAACAATTGTTGATACAGTTTGCATTAACGGTCTAACTCAGGTTTTGATTAATGACAAATGAGTTAAGTTAGGTGGTGTTGTGATCTAAGTGGGTGTTGTTGTAATCTAAGTGCTTTACTAAGTGTGCAGGAGTTGACGGGTCTGGAGGACCTGACACCAGGCTGAAACCTAGATAGGTCAGTGGGACTGGATAGCTGGTGCGAAGTCCAGATAGGTCAACGGACCGACCTGATATCTGACAGAAAGTCCGATTGGATTCGCGGGACCTGACAGCCGGCAGAAATCCAATTGGATCACGGACCTGACAACTGCATGAAAACCTAGTGGGTCAAGAGGCTAGTCAACCGACTGCAAGTTGGTAAGGAAAGGTAAGTCACTGGAGGAAAGTGACTATGTGAGGACGCACTCCGATTAAGGGACAGTAGGTGTCGGTCCAGTTTAGATCTATTTTGAATCCCTAAACTAAAACCTTGACTGGATCCTGGTCTCGGGGAGAGCGTCTAACTACTACTCAGTATTATTGTGCTAACACTTATCTTGCAGGTTATTATTTAGTTTATTGAGTAAGTACTCTGTGGTAGATTTGATGTGATCATCAAGTCAAGTTAGGTCCTGTTGTGGTCTGACACCATGTGTCTAAGTGTGCAGGAACTTAGAAGCATAGGAGGTCTAGCGAAAGACACAGCTAGCGAGAAGGATGACACAAGAAAGAGTCAACAGGCTCGGTGCATCTGAGGGACGAGGCGTTGTGGAAGAGTACGCTGGCGGACGAGAAGGGGGCGCATGGTGTTTCCAAGGGACGAGAAGCCGGAGCGGAAGGTTGCTCGAGAAGGCCGAAAAATGGGTTCGGGTGAACCCCATTCCGGATGACCGAAATCACTCAAGTGAGAGGAGCCAGAGCCGAAGCTGGATGAAAAGTCAACTTGTCGTTGACTGTAGCCCAGGCACACCCGGACCACTTCGAGTGACGAGGGCACCTCCGAGGGCGCCCTCGACTGTGGATCAACTTTAACAGGGTTCGAGCTCCTGGAGCGGATCCAAGCGCCCGAACCAGAAAGTTTATCGAGACACCACTTGTTGCGATCTGGTACGGCGTGGATAACATTTTATCCATGTCCAAGCACCTAGAACCCTTCTAGGCGCCCCGATCAGGGCTATAAATACAGTCTTGATCTTAGTAACTAAACAGAACATTTGTAAACAATTCTTCTTCTGTTTAGTTTTGTAATTGAGTGCTTTAACTACTGTAAGAGGCTTCTCTGTCTAAAGAAGATTTATAGTAAGCTTTCAATTAGCAATCCCTTGATTGCAAACCAAGTAAACAATCTGCCTATTATTTCTTTTGTTAATTAGTTTCTTTTTGTGCAAGTGTTTGTATTAATCAAGCTATAAGTCGAGAAAGGCTTGAGTTTATTTGTGTAGGGCAATTCATCTCCCTCTTGTCGGCCGCAAGAGATCAACAAGTGGTATCAAAGCAAGGACGCTTCAGAGGGACTAATCGCCAATTGAAGCATAAGAAATGCCCGCAGCTAGCATCTACCCACCAATGTTCGAGGGGGAGTTTGCGTTTTAGAGACGTCGAATGGAGGTATATTTTAAAACTAATTTCAATATTTTACTAACGATTAAGTACGGTTTTGATATGTCCACAAGCGAAGAAGGAAAAGAACTTGAGGAGGATTGATGGACTGAGAAGCAGTGCAACGATTTTATGGCAAATGATAAGGTTGAGTTCCACCTTCTGAGCGTTCTGCCTGCTTAGGATCTCGACAGAATCGACAACTACAAGAGTGCAAAAGAACTTTGAAAAAAAAATTTGAAGCTCTATGAAGAACTAGAAGAAGTCAAATCCAACTTGTTGGATTGAGACGCGCTAGGGGGGGGGTGAATAGCGCTCGCGGCTATTTCGTTTTTCGAATCGCAAAACTATCGGAGCAATTAAAACGCAGCGGAATAAAATAAAGAAACACAAACACAGAGGAATTTACTTCGTTCGGAGCCTAAGGCGACTCCTACTCGAAGGCCCGCGATCCTTGATCGCTTTCCGTGGGCAACAACTATAAGTTCGTTAAAAGTACAATAAGAGATTTACAATTGTAAGCACAAAAAGAAATTATACCGATAATAACAGAATCAAAGTTGATGTTCCAGGTCGTCAGTATGTCGCAACAGCACCTCGGAATTATCTTGTTAGCAGCACGTTGAAGAAAGAAAGCCTGGGAGTTGTTGTCTTGAAGTGCTGCTCGAGGACCCCTTATAAAGGGCATCCAAGGTGCCTTGAAAGCCTCCGAAGGCGCCTCCATAGCTCCGAGTCCACCGTGCAGATGAGCGCTGACCATTCTGCGCTTATCACCTTGAAGGCGCCTTCATAGGTCTTCAAGGCACCTTCCAAGGCGCCTCCATAGCCAACCGAGGCGCCTTCAGCCCTGCTTCACGGCCAGGTCAGCTTTTGCACCCGAGGCGCCTCCAAGCTCCATGGAGGCACCTCGGACACTGTTCATCCGAGGGAAAACTTCATTATTTTGTACCTGCAAGACATGTTAGTCCCAAACAATATCCTGCAACACAAAGTTAGCATAAAACAACAGTATGAATATGATAAAGAATATTATGACAGTCTCCGGACTGTCCAGGTCTGACTTCGGATTTCCGTCCGGAAACCCTAGGTCGACCCGACGCCTACTGTTCCCTTTACGGGGAACGCGTCCTCACCTACTCCACTCAGGAGATTTACCTGCTGCCAGTGCGATCCTCCAGATCGACTGGACTTTTGCTCAGCACTCGACGCTTCCGGACTTTCTGCTGGACATCCGCTTCCCGGCTAGTCCAGTCTTTCACCTGGTTCGCGACACCAGGACTTTCCACCTAGGGTTACCACCCCCTAGGACTTTTGCCTGAAGCCATCGACCTGCCAAGACTTTCCACATAGGGTTACCACCCCCTATGACCTAGGGTTACCACCCCCTAGGGTTTTCCCTTTGCCTAACCGCAGCTAGGACTTTTCTCCACCTAGGGTTACCACCCCCTAGGGTTTTCACTTGCCTAACCGCAGTTAGGACTTTCCTGAAATACTCATTCAACATGTTAGATAACAACAAGACTTAACTTTGAACCCTTTGCCATTATCAAAACTTGGGTTCGATCGTCGGATGCTTCCCGCACCAACACAACTCCTCGATGGACACCAAGTCGTCATCAAAAGAATCCGAGACCGAGAAAATTGTTGGGACCGATTATGTAGATAGAGGGGGGGGGGGTGAATAGCTCAGCGTGATCTCATGCTTGTCGTTGCTTGTTTCTTCAAGGATATGCAGCGGAAAATACAAAGAAACACACTCAACGCTAACGCTAGGGATTTACTTGGTATCCACCTCAAGAAGAGGTGACTAATCCAAGGATCCACACACTCACGCACCCTCCATTAATAAAACACTCCTTTATGGTAACTACCAAAGGCGGAGAAGCCCTACAAGTTCACACTACAAGAAGAAAGAGAAAGGAAACAAAATACAAGCAAAAACTTACAAGTTTACACAAGAAAACCCTAACCCTAGATTTCTTCTTCTTGCTGTAGATCCGCCTCTTGACTTGGAAGAACCTCTAAGAACTGGCAGTGAGAACTCTGTGGAGAAGCTCTGTGAAGATCCGTGCTCGCTGGAGAAGAAAGCCGTAAGTCCTGTCGACGAAATCGTACGCCAACGTCTTTATCCAGCGCCAACGGTCGAATCTCGATCGATTGGATTGCTCCCAATCAATTGGGGAGGCTTTGGATTGATCGGCTGATCGATCTAGAGTGCCTCTGTGCTCCTGGGAATCGCCTGGATCGACCGGTCAATCGATCCAGATCCCATCGCGCGAAATCGCGCCTCCCAATTGATCCACTGATCGATTGGGGGCTCTAGATCGATCGACCGATCGATCCAGAGCTATTCTGTGCGATCGCGCACTTCTCTAAATTGATCCACTGATCGATTGGGAGGAGGCTTGTCACGAAGACTCGCCCAATCGATCAGCCGGTCGATTGGACATGAGCTAATCGATCGACTGATCAATCCAGCTCATGATTTCTCCCAAAATCGAGTCTAAAGCCTCCTAAACCAACATCCGGTCAACAATGACCTATTGGTCCATCATGCCTAGCATCCGGTCACCCTTGATCTGCTAGGACTCCCTCACCAAGTGTCCGGTCAGTCCTTTTGACCCACTTGGACTTTTCTCCTCGTGCCAAGTATCCGGTCAATCCCTTTGACCTACTTGGACTTTCCACCTCGTGCCAAGTATCCGGTCAATCCCTTTGACCTACTTGGTCTTCCCAATACCAGATGTCTGATCAAAACTTGATCCATCTAGATTTCCTGTGCCTGGCTTCACTCACCAGGATTTTCATACTGCCTAGCTTCACTCACTAGGTCTTTCACCTGACTTCACTCACCAGGATTTTCCATACTGCCTAGCTTCACTCACTAGGTCTTTCACCTGATTTCACTCACCAGGATTTTCCATACTGCCTAGCTTCACTCACTAGGTCTTTCACCTGGCTTCACTCACCAGGATTTCACCTGGCTTCACTCACCAGGATTTTCAGTCTGCCTAACCTCCCAGTTAGGACTTTCACTTGGCTTCACTCACCAAGATTTTCAATACTGCCTAGCTTCACTCACTAGGTCTTTCACCTGGCTTCACTTACCAGGATTTTCAGTCTGCCTAACCTCCCAGTTAGGACTTTCACCTGGCTTCACTCACTAGGATTTTTAGTCAAGTATCCAGTCAACCTTGACCTACTTGACTCTACTTCATAATCTCACCACATGAACAATTACACCTGCAATCTCCATGTCTTGTCTCCATGTATTGTTAAACATTGAAACCCAAACATCAAGACTCGAGCTTGAACCAATTCAAGCTCAGTCAACCAGGTCAATCTTGACCTAGGGAATATTGCACCAACAAAAATTACTGGAACAACTCTTATAGCCAAATACTTACCTGAAGACAAAGAAAGCTCGTCTGAGATAAGCATCGATAAAGGGGGAGAGTCTTCGGAAGAAAATAGCGATGAAAGGAAAACATCTACCGATGAAATGATATGGTAAATTAGGTATGTAAACTTCCTCCAAATCAACTGTATGAATGCATTAAAATGATAAGTAGATATTTGTGTAAAACCAAATCTAATTATGTAAAATCAAAGAAAAAATATGTATGCCTAAAAAAATTGAGAAATTAATAGATGAAAATACAAAATTGAAATGCTAAAAAAAGATAATTCATGCTCAAATCTTTCATATGCTCCAGAAAGAAATTTCAAATATCACCGAATGTTTAACTGGTATTTTAGATACCATAAGTGTCAAATTACAAAAGTAAAATGACAATCTATTCCTAGAAAGTTTTTGATTAATCTAGTTAAAAAGAAACTATATTGAGTTCCAAAATCATATTTAAATTAAAAACCATTATGGATGCTTTATTTTTTATTTGATTTTTTATTTTTTTCTCTTGCTTAAAATCTTAAAATTGTCTAACACTTTTCATATAAATTTTGTTCAAAATTAAGTAGATATTAATTTTTCCAAGAAAGATAATTTCATCTCTTATTTATAAAAAAAATTTCATTTGTTTATTATTTTATTTTTTATGAATTTTCTAACGAAAATCATATTTCTCAATTTAAAAATATTTCTCAAGGTTATCTTTATGAACTTTATTTTTTCTATAAAATATTATCATTTTCTCTATCTAAGAATTTTTTTAAAAAATTTTTTTAACAGTTGGTGAATTTTTTTTTGAATTATTTATCCAAATATAATTTCTTAATATTAAAAATTCATCAAAATTTATTTTTTTTCTGTAGAAATACTTGCTTCGTTACCTTTTTAGAAAATATTTCAATATTTTTTGAACTAAGAAATTATTTTTAAAAATTTTTTTAAGCAATTCCATCTTGCTAAAGAAAAGAAATTATTACTACTTAAATTAATTTCATCTTGTTCGTAGAAATTTTTTTTTTAGTTTTGAATATTTCTACTTAATTATTATAAAAATTCTTAGAATTTTTGAACAATTAATAATAAATTTAAAATTAATTTTTTCCAAAATTAGTTTATAAAACCAAATTTTTGAAATTTAAACTCCATAATTTTCTAGATGATAGTCATTATAGACTCTGTTTTAAATCTAGTTTAAGTTACGTTCATAGCTTACCCCTATTTTTAATGTGATCAAAGGAAGAGAAGTAGAGGTGTCCAGGGGAAGGGCAACATTTTTACACATTTTTTCTCTTAAATGAAAAACATATACTTGTCATTTTTACTCTTATTTATTTTTAATTTACTCAAACTTAACTTGGGTTGCTCACATCAAAAAGGGAGAGATTGTAAGTATCCCGTGGTAGTTTTGATGTGATCAACTACATCAAGTTAGGTCCTATTGTAGTCTCACGTCTTGTGTCTAAGTGTGCAGGAACTTAGAAGCATAGGAGGTCAAGCGAAAGATGCAGCTAGCGAGAAGGATGACATAAGAAAGAGACAGACTTGGTGTGTCCGAGGGATAAGGCACTGTGGAAGAGTACATTGGCGGATGAGGAGGGACGAAAAGTCGGAGCAGAAGCTTGCTCGAGAAGGTCGGAAAATGAGTTCGAGTGAGCCCTATTTTGGATGGTCGAAATCACCCAAGTGTGCGGAAGCCGGACGAAAAGTCAACTTGCTGTTGACTGTGGTCCGACCACCTGGAGCGATTCCAGGCGCCCGAAGTCCGAGTGCCCAAAGCTGGTCTGGGCGCCCGGACCACTTCGGGTGTCGAGGGTGCCCTTGAGGGCGCCCTTGACTGTGGATTAAGTTTAATAGGGTTCGGACGCCTGGAGTGGGTCCAGGCGCCCAAATCATAAAGTTTATCGAGACACCACCTGTTGTGATCCAGTGCAACGTGAAGAAAGTTTCATCTACGTCTAGGTGCCTAAAACCCTTCTAGGCACCCGATCAAGGCTATAAATATATCCCTGATCCCAGTAACTAAACAAAACACTTGTAAATGATTTTTCTTCTGTTTAGCTTTGTAATTGAGTGCTTTAATTGCTATAAGAGGAATCTCCGTTGAAGGAGATTTATAGTGAGCTTTCAACATATTGGATTAGTAACCCATGATTGCAAACCATGTAAACGATCTGCCTCTTATTTCTTTTGTTAATTAGTTTCTTTTTGTGCATGTGTTTGTATTAATTAAGTTATAAGTCAAGAAAGGTTTGAATTTATTTATGCAGGGCAATTCACCCCCTTCTTGCCATTCACAAGGGACCAACATATTGGACTAACACGCTTTGCAAGGCAAGAAGAACACAAAAAGCCTTGGGTAAACAGTACCCGAGGCGCCTTCCAGGGGATGGAATAAAATAGAAGGTGCCTTCAAGCATGGAAGGCACCTTGAGACTATTCACAGAAGTCGTCTTCAGTGCATGGAAGGCAACTTTCGCAGGATAAAGTTCAAATTTCATCAAAGATAAGGATCGGGCTGTTTAGGATTAGACTTACCATATTGGAGGCGCTTTCAAGGCCTTTGAAGGCGCCTTCCATGCTCAATAAGAGGAATGCTCGCCCAAGCCATGAAATAAACTGGCATACAAACTTCTACGCATTCGATTAAGGTTCTGACTACTCCGGCTTCCTACTACAACTCTGTTATGGCTGCTACGACGCTGCTACACTCGTCTACCGCTAAGAACCCGCCCAAACATCGAGCTCAAGCCGACCATCTCAGGATGTACTTAATTATTGCAAAAGGACAAGTGCAGTGTTTGCACCTATTCTGAATTTTTTTGTACCCGATTCCCTCTTTCGGATGTACCGAAAGAGGTATTTTAATGGATTAACCATCGATAGGTCCGCAGGACCCTGGTCTTCGAGTAAGAGCCGCCGAAGATTTCAAACCAATTAAAACCGGCCGTGTATATTTCTGTCTTCTTATTTACTCAATTTAATTTCTGTGTTTTTTCGTTGCGCACTTTGTTTTAAAAACTAAAAAAAAAATATTTTTTAAAACCATGTGATTCACCCTCCCCCTCTCACGTGTGACTCGATCCAACAAGCGGTATCAAAGCTAAGTTTTGCTCTGATTTGGTGCAATCACCAATCAAGCCAGGGGGAATTGCTTTATTCTTTGGATTTTAGTTTTTCATATTCTATTTGAATCGGTAAAACTTTACCTCCTCAAATAATTTTTCTCTCGTTCAATTTTTTACTCGAAGTTGGTGCAACATCACTCGAATTCCTCAATTTCCTTTTTAGTTTCTTAAACTCTGTTAATCCAAGACCAAGTCTTGGTACCTTCCTTTAGTTCTCTATTTTAGTGATAAATGACCTAAAGCGAAGGATACAACACTGTTTGTCCACCTCTATTCAACGAGGATGACTTTTCATATTGGAAGAAGTGAATGAAAGTGTATCTAAAGACCAACTTCAACCAATGGTTCAATGTCACCAAAGGATACAAGGCGCCAATCGACCATAGCACCGGAATTTCATTGGTCCTGAAAAATTGGAATCCAGAGATGAAGAAGAAAGCCCAAATCGACTTCAAGGCCCTCAACACAATCCAGTGCGGACTAACGAAGAAGGAATTGAACAGTGTCGACCCACACAAAAAAGCAAAGGAACTATAGGAAAGCTCATAGAATTACATAAGGGAACCAGTGACGCAAAGGTAACAAAAAAAAGACTCTCTTAAATAAATTATTTAATGTCAAAATGCATGAAGGAGAATCCGCCAGTCAACTGCACATGAGGATAAAAGACACCCTCTACAGACTCCACATAATCGACCATCAGATCGAGAATCGAGATCTAATAAGGTATGCTCTAAACGCCTTCCTTCGAAATGCATTATGGGCATCCATCGTGAATGACTACAAAATCTCAAGGAATTTATCTAAACTAAAATTAGATGAACTTTTCTGTAAATTAGAGCTACACGAACAGACTAACGCCAAATCGGAGAAAGGTATTGCTCTTGTTGCAGGAATGTCAAAAGATAAATCCAGAACTAAACTAGAACCTGAAGTTGAGTCTGACCTAGACTCAGACGATGAAGAATACCTAGTGAATCTGGTAAGAAAAATGTTACTAGGAGAAAAAAGAACTTCACCAAAAAGGACCTGCAAAAGATCAACTCCACTTCTAACTCCAACAACAACAAAACAAGCATTACATGCTTTGGATACAATAAGAAGAGACATTACAAGAATGACTACCCAAATCTCAAAAAGAAGAAAGCTCTAAAGTAACTTGGGATAAATTATCTACGGAAGAATCAGACGGCGATATTCCGAAGCACATCAACTGTCTCGCACTGATGGTGTACAAACCAGAGTCAGAAAGTGAGTCGGAAGATGAGTCCGAACCTGAATCGAGCCAAGAGTTCGCACGTGTTTCCAAAGGTTTCGATGAGGTACAATCTATCTTAAGCAAAAAATTCTTTAAAATTATTGCATGCTTACATAAGAAATTGACTGTATCTGAAGATCAAATAAACAAACTAAGAAAAAAAAAAAACTTAGTGAACAACTAAATTCAAACTCAACAATTAAGCCAATTTAATCTGAAATTCCGACTCAAGTTGCACAACTTGAGGAGGATAATTCTAGATTGAAAGACGAAGTATTTGAACTAAAACAACTACTAGAAAAATTCATAACTAGACCTTGATATGATACTTAGATCACAAAGAGCCGTGTACAATAAGTCCGGACTCGGATACAAGTCCAGTTCAACCAATAAAACCTTTGTATCTTTAATCAATCAACATAAAAATCAAACTAAAGCCTGAGTTCTGAAAGCGTACTTAACCACGCAAATAAGAATCAATCAATATTACGTACCTAAGAATAACACACTATTTAAAACTAAATAAATCAACCTTAAAAAATAAACTCTTTAAACAAAATTCAGTAACGTTAACCAAAGTAACAACTAAACCTAAATTAAATAAAAATAAAATTAATCTAAACTCAAACTATAATCAAGTCTATTACAACCATAAAGCAAATCGACACAAATCAAAAATTGAAAACCCAAATCCAATAATTCAGGGGAGGCTCCAGACTAGTTGGCACATTCAAAATCAATAACTTACACAAGAGGCTAATTAGGACTAGTCCAAATAGGGACAAAAGTGTAGGACCCTTGGCGGCTGGCTAGAGGGGGTGAATAGATTGCAAAGGAAAACAACCTTCCTTGAACTTTATAACTTAATAATTATCAACACTTGCATAAAATAATTAAAATACTAAAAAAGACGAGTGTAACGACTACCCTTCTTACTACTACTACTCTCTAAGAGTGGCCGTTACTTAACTACTAACTCTACTTAACCGGTATGATTAAAAACCACATGGAAACCCTACCGAAAAATTTCGGCAGAATCTCCCCTGTACCGGTGACCTTAAACTGACATACATACATAATATACGCAGGCACAGGCGGCTGGAACATGTAACAGACTCTCACGCAGTTTAATAAATTCAAAACAAAAGAAAACAACACCAGAAATCATCACACAAGATTACAATTCTTCTACTATGTCCTAACCACATCAAAATAACAAATACTATCTCAAATACTCCTAACATAGCAAAAGACAATGGAAACTAAAATAAAACTTCTTTCCTAGTCCCAAGGCTTCCATAGTCCTAGCATCACACATCGTTCGAACACCTCCTTGTCGCCTTCCTTTCTATATCTTTTCCCTTCCTGTATCTGTAGTAAGAGGAAATGTAATCTATAAGTAAAATTTGCTTAGTAAGCGCTATCTAACTCACAAAATCACGAATGTGCATGTATACGAAAAGAACTAGAAACTATATGCTCTAAAAATAAATAAAGCATAAACATAACTGCTCATGTCAAACTAATAGCAAAGAAAAGCTAAGCAATCTACTCATGTAATTCTAATAGCTAATCATGCTGCTCATCTAATAGGTAAACATGAAAAACTACTCATCTACTAGATAAACATGGTAGAATAAAGAACTAAACTTACTGATTTTTAGAACTATATGAAACTTATTTCATTTGTTCTAAACTTAATCTTTAATACTTTATGTTTATGTAAAACTTGTTTTACTTGTTCAAAAACTTATACTTATAATACTTCAAAATAATAACCAACTTCTTCTTGGGCCCGGCAACTGTACTTGCTTTTACTTCAAAATAATACCCATTTGGCGGCCCATTTGGTGACCCTCGGGTCGTCGACCGTCGACCGTCGGCCGTGCCATTACTACTAGGTTATCTAAACCTAGGGACGACTATGGGAGCCCAACCTAAGGACAACTAAGAGTCCAGCACAGTGCCACTGATAAAAGTAAAATATTTGTTATCTTTTAATACTTCTATATAATGCCTCGGCATTTTAACAAGTACTTGTGTGCCAAAAATCCCTAAAGTCTTGACTTTGGGATCTACTTAAGGCCTTGGCCTTTTTCTTTCTTTTCTTAATCTTTCTTATACTTTTCTTAAACTCAAAATTTGTAACTGAAATGCTTAATGAAAAATCTACATTGCAATGCATATTAAAAATCTGCACATGCACTACTTAACAAAAATCTGCACATGCTCTACTCAATAAAATCAGCACTACTCTACTCAATAAAAATCTGCATACTAGCTTAACTAAAAATCTATACTGCATACTTTAAAAATGAGGACTGTTCTTGCCCAATGCATAGCATAAAAAGATCTAACCAGCAAGCTTAAGGCAAGGCTGTTCCAACTAATTAAGAAAGCATCAGAAACTAAATCTGAAACTGAAATCTTATACTTAAATCATAATTCAAGTTTTCACTTTTTACCTCAGAATGAACTTAAGCTCAATGACAGTGAAATTCAAATGAACTACGCTTGAAGTCAATGCTACAGTTGCAATAGATCACAATGTCCTGATCCAAATATCCCTAGGTGGCTATGCTAATGAGTGAAACTTCTAACCGTGACAACTTCCATGCACTCACATTCTAGTAAAGTCTTCAGTAAAGCTATACCAAGCAATGAAAGCAACATAGTAAACCTAAATATAATCAAGTAGATCTTGAGATAAAACTCTATCTAAATAACAAAATTTCCATCTGAAGTTGCTTCTCTTTCCATTACTCTATATCCAGATTCCTTGATCTTCACTAAATCTACCTAGGCAACCAATCTAAATTACCAAAGCCCTAGGAACCATCTTGTACAACAATGCTTAACAAAATTTTGTTCTAAGATGCTTGATCAAATTCTGCATACAGAACTTAGAAAACTCTGCATACTAGCTTAGAAAAAAATTTGCATACTAAAAATTCTGCATATTCAAGCTAACAACAACTCTGCATTTAAGCTTAATAAAAATCTGCTCTTGTAAACTTAATAAAATCTGCACTTGTGTATTTAATAAAATATGCACTTAATGAAATCTGCACTTAATGAAAGAAATCTGCACTTAAGATTCTGCACGCTAAGCTAACAAAATTCTGCTCTACAAGCTCTAAGATTGCCTCGGCAATTAAACAGTGAGCTAAAGTGTATAGTAGCTCCAAAGGGTTGTTCACACTTAGTAATTCAATACAAAAACAAAAGCTAGTTAAGGTCACAAGCAACCTAAAAACTAAAACTGTTTCATACTTTAAGAACCTAAAGACTGAGACTAATTGTTCATAACACATGGTATACTAAAACATGCATCACTAGATCTACTCCTCCAAGGAAATAATGAAAACATCTACTACGACAACTAAATAACACCAATTCCATAATCCCGAACATAACAATTACTTGTAATCACCATAGCAGATATTTTACAATATGTTGAATCAATTCCTAAAAAAAAAACAACTTAACTAGTCATAGGGACATATCAGCCCTGTTTAAGACCCAAACCAATTCCACATTTTTTCTTTTTTTCCTCGGTAACAGAGCAACATCGATTTGGACTTACTCACTCTAATCCAACCAGCATCTCAAAAGCAACAAGAAATTCAAAATGAACTCCCTCCGATTATGTACCGCAATTTCCTGTTTGAAACCTTTGGAAAGCTCTACATCAAATACTTAACAACAAATGTCGGCATCCAAACTGTCAAGGGGAAAAGAAAACCCAAACATGAAATCGAAAGTCCACATCCTATCAAAACAAACACATTGAACTAATGCAGCAAGGCTACACAGGAAATCCACAATCGTGGCAAGAAACCAAACCAATCGAAAACCAATCGAAGGGAACTACTCCTACTGCAGGTGAGTAGCGACTTACCTTCGTTTCCTTGACTCACAACCGAAGGAGGAACCTTCTAGTGCTTCTAGGGTTCGGGTGAGCTCCAAACCTCGGCGATCTCTTGCGTCTACATCTTCTCCTCGCTGAAGGGGTCTTGAGAACGTGAAGATCTCACGGAAAAGGTCCTCGCCGGCTGCCGGAGACAAAGCCCTAAAGCTTTGCTGCATTTTTCGCCTGAACAGAAACACGCCGTCGCGAGGAAGGGGGGAAAGAATCGAGTTTTCGGCGAGAGAGAAAACCTAATCCCTTTATAACTAGGGTTTCATTATCAACTATACCTTAAATAATTTTACTATCTATTCTTAAACAAAACCGCCCGTAGCACACTTGGTTAGCTAGGTTTTAACCAAGTCAGAGATCTCGGCTTCGATTCCTCAGTTGCGCACTTTTATTTCCAATTTATTTTACTGTTCCTAACTACTAGTTAAATATATATCGCTCCATATATGATTAACAAAACATCCGTAGACCAGATGGCTAGGCTGAGTTCGTTAAGACTTAGGTTCAGGTCCGTGATCTTGGGTTCAAAACCCGGCTTCAACATATATTATTATTATTATTTTTTTACTTCTTCCTCTTGGTAAAAATACCAAACGAACTCCAAAAATTGTATAAAAATACTCTAAAAATTCCTAAAAATCTCTAGAATTTTTCTATAGTATTTTAAAATATTTTTGAATTATTTTTGGAGCTCAAAATGAGGAAATTTGGGTCGTTACAACGAGGCACAAAGAAATTACTTGATTACAACCGAGAAGGTTGTTAATCCAAGAAAGATATAAAGCTCACTAAAATTCTCCTCTGGACGGGGGAGCCTTTTACAGTAGTTAAATCTCACAACTAGAAAGATAAACAAAAGAAATCGTTTACAAATGTTCTGTCTAAGTTTCTAGGACCAGGGCTATATTTACAGCCCTGGTCAGGGTGCCTGGAAGGGGTCCAGGCGCCTAGAAGGAGATAAACTTTTATTCTCGTCACAACGGGATGCACCACGTAGCATTCCGGATAATTTTTGGTTCCGGGCGCTCGGATCAGAAAGTCGACTTCAAGTTGACTTTTTGGTCCGGGTCTTCTACTCCGGTCCCGCTCGCATTGGTCCGGATCTTCTGCTCTTCTCCACTCGCTTGGGTGATCTCGGGTATCCGGAATAGGGCACACCCGAACTCAACTTTCGGCCTTCGAGCAATCTTCCGCTCTGGTTTCTCGTTCCTCGGAAACACCACATGCCTCCTTCTCGTTCGCCCGAGTACTCTTCCGTAGTACCTCGTCCCTCAGACACACTAAGCCCATCGGCTCTCTTCCGTGCCATTCTTCTCGCTAGCTTCATCTTTTGCTCAACTTCCTGTGCTCTTAAGTTCCTGCACACTTAGACACATGAGTTAAATATCAATATGACCTAACTTGACTTGGTTAATTACATCAAAACTACCTTCGGTACTAACAATTTCTCCCTTTTAATGTGATCAAACTCAAGTTAAGTTAGGGTAAACCAAAAACAATAGTTATAATTTTTGCAAAAAAAAAATTACAAGTATAGAAATTAAGTACAAAAATAAAAAGATTAAAATTATACTACCTCCCCATAGACTTAATCTTTACTACTCCCCCTTTTGATCACATTAAAAGTGGGGTACGTAAAATATATTACTTAGAAGGTCTAAAAAATCTAAGGGAAAAAACAAAAAAAAAAAAAATGAAGAGTTAAGTTTTCTAACAAAAAAAATTTTCAAGAGATTGTTTAGATTAACTTAAACAAATTTTAATGATTAGACCTTTAAATAATTTTTTAGTAAAAATTTAAAGCATTAGTTGAATGCTTCACAATAAGTCAATTAAATATTCAATTCAGTAATTAGATTCCAGGTTGTGGCGAGACATTAGGCCTTCTTGGTTATTGGAGCATCAACCACTTCTAGACAAAGTCTCTTTAAGAATTTAAACATTTAACTTTCTTTCTGAAAGTCTTAAGAAAGTAATTAATCTAAATATGATTTTAGAACCCAAAATAGGTTCCTTCCTTAAGATTAATCAAAAATTTCTTAGGAATGTATTTTTATGATATTTTCCTAATTTGACCCTTATGGTATTTAAAATACCAGTTTAAATTATTATATCTCCTAATATTTTGATTAATTGAGCATGCACGATTTTTCAAATATTTTATTTCTATTTTCAATTTGTCATTTTCTATTTTTAAATTATCAAACAAATCTAAGGGGCATGCATTGGCTAATTGTCTTTTCAAATATATATTTTATTTTTCTAATTTTACTAAATCCTTGAAAAAAATCTTAATAAATTGAAATGACTTTTTAAGAAATAAGGTTCGTACCTGACTTACCTCATATCTCGATGCTCCTCTTTCATCGTAGCTTTCCTCTGATGATCCTCTCGCTTCATCGATGCTCATCTCTGAGCTGCATTCGTCTTTTTTTTTTATGGTTGCCATTAAAACTAGTCCGTCGTAGGCTTCGATTTCGGATTTGGATGACGTGTCGTCCCACATCGCCTTTAGATTATGCTTGGGTCGAGATGGTTTCTTATTCTTCTCCTTATCCTTGTGTTGGTGCAATATTCCCCAGGTCAAGGTTGACCGTGTTGACTGAGCTTGAATTGAGGCAAGCTCGAGTCTTGATGTTGTGTTGATTTTGTGGTTTTGATGTTTGACAATACATGTAGTCAATACATGAAGATTGCAGGTGCAATTGTTTATGTGTGAAGGAGAGTCAAGTAGGTCAAGGTTGACTGTATACTTGACGAGGAAATCCTATTGAGTGAAGCTAGGCAAAAGAGGAAATCATGGTGAGTGAAGCCAGGTGAAAGACCTAGTGAGTGAAGCTAGGCAAAAGAGGAAATCCTGGTGAGTGAAGCAAGGTGAAAGACCTAGTGAGTGAAGCTAGGCATAAGAGAAATCCCGGTGAGTGAAGCCAGGTGAAAGACCTAATGAGTGAAGCTAGGCAGAAGGAAAATCCTGGTGAGTGAAGCCAGGTGAAAGACCTAGTGAGTGAAGCTAGACAGAAGGGAAATCCTGGTGAGTGAAGCCAAGTGAAAGACCTAGTGAGTGAAGCTAGGCAGAAGGGAAGTCCTGGTGAGTGAAGCCAAGCAGACATGAAGTCCTGGTGAGTGAAACCAGGCAGACATGAAGTCCTGGTGAGTGAAGCCAGGCAAACATGAAGTCCTAGTGAGTGAAGCTAAGCAGAAGGGAAGTCCTGGTGAGTGAAGCCAGGCAAGGAAAATCCAGATGGATAAAGGATGATCGGACATCTGGTGTTGGGAAGTCCAAGTAGGTCAAAGGGATTGACCGGATACTTGGCACAAGGAAAATCCAGATGGATAAAGGATGATTGGACATCTAGTGTTGGGAAGCCCAAGTAGGTCAAACGGATTGACCGGATACTTGGCACGAGAAATCCAGGTGGATCAAGGTTGATCAGACACCTGGTGAAGATGAGTCCAAGTGGGTCAAGGTTGACCGGACACTTGGTGAGCGAGTTCTAGCAGGTCAAGGGTGACATGATGCTAGGCATAATGTAGCAATAGGTCATAGGTGACCGGATGTTGGTTTAAGGGGCTTAGGACTTGATTTTGGGCAAAATCAAGGAGATGGATCGATCAGCTGATTGATTGGGTGAGACCCAGTGACAAGCTTCCTCCCAATCAATCAGTGAATCGATTGGGGAGAAGTGTCGCACGAACAGAACAGCTCTGGATCGATCGGCCGATCGATCCAGAGCCCCCAATCGATCAGTGGATCGATTAGGAGGTGCGATTTCACACGATAAGCCCTGGATCGATCAGCCGATCGATCCATGCAATTTTCGAGAGCACAGATCGACCGATCGATTCAAAGCCTCCCGGATCGATTGGGAGCAATCCAATCGATCAAGATTCGACCGTTGGCGTCGTATTTAGCTGCTGGCGAGCTGTTCTCTCGGTAGAACTTACGACATTCATATCAGATCTTCACCAGCGACTCCACAGCATCTCTCTGAAGTTTAGATCGCCAGTTCTTGAAGGTTCTTGGAAGTTTTCCAAGTCAAGAGGCGGATCAAAAGCAAGAAGGAGAAACTAGAGTTAGGGTTTTTAGTTGTCAAACCTGTAAGAATTCTTGTATTTGTTTTCCCCTTGTCTTCTTCTTGTACTGAGAGTATTGTAGGGCTTCTCCGCCTTTGGTAGTTATCATAAAGGAGTGTTTTTCATAGTGGAGGGTGCGTGAGTGTGTGGATCCTTGGATTAGTCACCTCTTGTGAGGTGGATACCAAGTAAATCCTCTTGTTAGCGTTGTGTATTCTGTTTCTTTGTATTTTCCGTTGCATATCTTGAAGAAACAAGTAACGAAGAGCAAGACGAGTGCACCGAGCTATTCACCCCCCCCTCTAGCTACATAATCAGTCCCAACAAGTGGTATCAGAGCGAGGCTGCTCTTCACCGGAATCATCATCGGAAGGGTCAACAAGCTAGAGGGTGAAGAAGTTGAAGCAATTCTACATGTCAAAGACTTCATCACAAGAAGCTCAACTTCAAATGGAATTCCAAGACGGGCTTGGATTCGATACATGGGTACCTCCATCATTTATGTCAACAAGCTTCGATCTTTGGAAATCAAAGATTGAAAATTTCTTGATGATGGAGATAGAGCAATGGTTTGCTCTCATGGAAGGATTTGAAGCTCCAACAAACTCCAAGGGTAAGCCTCTCAAGAAAAGTAAATGGAGTCAAGAGCAAGTTCAAAGGAGCAAGACAAATAATAAAGTGACCAAGCTTTTGGTCAATTTATTGCCAATCAATATTTTGGCTCGAGTTGGGGAATTCAAGGATGCCAAAGAGCTATGGAGCAAATTGGCCAAGATTCATGAGATCCCCTCCACTGTACCAATCCAAGAAAAATCCAAAGAGGGTGACTCATTGGAGCAAGACCAAGAGAAGGAAAATTCCGAAGATGGGAGATGCTCATCTTCCGAAGAAGAAGTCGAAGAAGCTTCATCTTCAAGGGAATGCAATGAAGAGGGCAAGGAGAGGGCATACTCCTTGTTCCATACACAAGACGAAGATGAAGAAGCCTCCATCTCTAGGATTGAGGGGGAGCAATTTTCGACGACCCCGGATTAAGAAGAATGAGAAGTCTCCACATCCGGGTCAAGAGAAGAAGAGGATGAAGAATCTTCCACCTCCACAAGTCAAGTCGAATTTATTGGAGGAGCATCATTATCGGATCAAGAGGAAGCCTCTACCTCCGGATCAAAAGGAGAAAGTGTCATCCCTACACATGAAGGTATAAACATTTCAATTAAAAATAAAAATCATATCATATGTTTTGAGTGTAGGGAGCATGAGCATTATAAGAGCAAATGCCCTAAATTGGCCAAGAAAAAGAGCCAAGTGGCACCAAAGGGCAAGGAGAAGCCCAAAGAGACTGCTCCCTTAACAAAGAAGAGCAAGGAGCACATTGTGTGTTTTTTGTGCAACCAAAAGGGACATTATAGAAGTCAATGTCCCAAGGGGAAGAAAACGAAAAAGGCTCATGGAGGAAGCACAACTCAAGGGGGAGCCTCCAATGTAAAAAGGAATGTATCATTTATTGAGCCTACTCCCTTGAATAATGGTAAAAAGCATGCTAGTTCTAATTTTTATCATTTTAATGCTATTTACCATAAGAATAGAAAGCATGAGAGCTTTAAAGAAAAACATATGGCTCTTCATGCTAAAACTACCACACCTAGGGTTAGGAAGGTAGATAAGAATTAGGCAATAACTATAAGGATTTTAGTTATAATCCTAAAAATAAAAATGCTCAAGGAATTAATGAAAAATCAAAAACTAAGGATTTAATGATAGAAAATCAAGTCTTGAGGTCAAGACTTGATAAAATGGAAAAGACCTTAAAAAGGATGGAAAATATCCTAAAAGGACAAAATGAGCATGGCCTAGGTCTAGGAGTACAAAAGCCATCCAATGAGCATAGAGGTTTGGGATACAAACCTAAGGCTAAGAAGGATGTAATTTCTTACCATAGGGTTCCATATAGTTATAGAACCAACCCTAGGTCAAATGGTCAAGTCAAAAATACTAGGGAAGTCATCCCTAAGAGTATTTTTGCAACAAATGTGACTAAGACTTCTAAGAAGTCCAAGAAAGTCACTAAAAAGGTCACAAGGGAAGAAATCTCTAGGGTTGACCTAGAAAGTGTGACTAAGGCTTCTAAGAAGTCTAACAAGGTCTCTAGGAAGGTATCTAGGGAAGTTATCCCTAGTGAATACCTAGAGCATCCAAGGAGCACCAATAGGTTTTAGGTTCCTAGGAGCATTTTCTCTACCCCATAGATGGGTCAGAGAGTGTCAACTCTAATTGAAAGGGTAGTTAACCCAATCATGATAAAGTTGACACTCTAAGAGCATTTTCAAGGTTATTGTTAACCTTTGAAAATGATAAGGATTAAATGCTTACTCTTGGTAAGAGTAAAAGGTGTCACATTTTGAAAAATTGGATGATATTTTAAGTGACACAAATTGGGAAAATCATAAGAACTACCGAGTTGGGATTTTGGTATGTTCTTAGGAAATTAAAGGCAATTTATGCCTTAACTCAGGTGGTTACTCTTTGAGAGAGTAATTTGTGCCAAAATTTGAGGAATATGCTTAATTTGAATTGGCACAAAATTAGGAAAAGCAAAAGAAATGTCAAAATTGGGTTTTGACATTTTCTTGGGGAATAGTGGGCAATCTAGGTTTATTTTTAATTGAGCTAAGGTTTTAGGATACTTAGATAGGTAATCTAGGTATATTTTATCTATGCTACAACTTGCCATACTTTGTTTGGCCATCATATGCCATGACATCATGTTTATTTTTGCATTCATACTTTATTATGAAAATCACAAAAATACCATGTCATGTCATACATACATCATGTAGTTATAGGATATTTTCTTTTGAAAATTATTTCTTTTTTATGTATGCCATAACATATCATGCATTATTTTAATTCCTTCCAATTTAAGGACAAATGGCATTTATTAACAAATAACATCCTTGGTGGATGTTCATAACCTCAGAATGGCTAGATTAGGGCAAAACCAAACTTTTCATCTCACAAAAGAACTATAAGGTGACTTGTATGTGGTTTAGTACACATTAGATATAAGTGAGATGTTAGAATGATGAACAAAACTCAAGATGTTGATTTAGTGCATTCTTTTGAGTTTTAAGTTCATCAAAACACATAGTTATGTGTTTTCCAATCATTGGGAAAACTAATGTACAAGTCATGTGCATTGAGCCCAAGGAACATGGTTGGATATTGGTTTTGAAAATCATTTTAAAATACTTTTGGAAAACCTTGGTGAAAGCTATCTTTTGTTAGTAATCATCATTGAATAGTTGAGCACAAACTTGAAGAAAACACTAAAGTTTTTACACGTTTTCAAGTTTGTGTCAATCTTTGAAAATATGAAGTATTTTCTTAGAAACTATTTTTCCATGATACTATATGCCCTAAATAATGTCTACAACGATTTTTATGATTTTTTGGAATTTTGTAGATTTTTCTAGGGGTTTCTAAAATTGACTGAAATGGAATTTCAACTTTTTCAGAGCTTCAATCGATCACCCGATCGATTGAAGGGTCTCAATCGATCGGGCGATCGATTGAGAGCAAGCTTCTCGCAAACAGAAGCTTCCTGGATCGATCCACCGATCGATCCAACCCTACTGAATTGATTAGTGGATCGATTCAAGAAGGTTCAATCGATTGGGACCCAACTCCAATCGATTGGGAATGCTGATTTTGGCTGGTAAAGCCTAATTTCAGTATTTTGGGCCATCTTTAGTCTAGGTAACCATTCCTAACCCCTCAAAACACATTTGTATACATTTAGGGGGAGTTTTCATGATGAAAATGAGGATGGATTGGTTAAGGAAGACTAGGTAGAGGTTTGGTTTCATTATTGAATTTATGAACCTCAAAACTTCTATTTTGGGTTTCCTAAAGGTTTAGGAATTCCAAGTCATTGTTGGTGTAACGACAGAAGTTACATGCATGTCTTTAGAGGGAGTTACTCTTTAAGGACATGAAAATTTATTTTCATACACCTTAGAAGGTGGTTTTACCTTCTTTAGTGAAAATGCTCAGGGTTGGGCATTGGAATACAATGGAGAGTGGATATCTTCATTGTTTAGTGGTATATGCTCAAGGATGAGCATTTGATGAAAACAAAGGGTATGAGACCTTTATTTGAATCGTGTTGTGCACAATGAGTGAAGTTGTGAACAACGGTGAGTAACTCTTCAGGGGGAGAGTTTCTTTTTGATGTGTGCCAATAGGGGGAGAATGAATAATTTAAGTAAGGCCTTCATTATCTAAGAGGGAGTTTGCCCTCTTATGGGGAGAATGTAGGCTTTAACTTACGTCTTCATTACCCAGTGGCATGAAGAAGGTTGAGGCTATGAGATTAGCCTAACTTAAAGAAGATATTGTCAAACATCAAAAAGGGGGATATTGTTGGTGCAATATTCCCCAAGTCAAGGTTGACCATGTTGACTGAGCTTGAATTGAGTCAAGCTCGAGTCTTGATGTTGTGTTGATTTTGTGGTTTCGATGTTTGACAATACATGTAGTCAATACATGAAGATTGCAGGTGCAATTGTTCATGTGTGAAGGAGAGTCAAGTAGGTCAAGGTTGACTGTATACTTGACGAGGAAATCCTAGTGAGTGAAGCTAGGCAAAAGAGGAAATCCTAGTGAGTGAAGTCAGGTGAAAGACCTAGTGAGTGAAGCTAGGCATAAGAGAAATCCTGGTGAGTGAAGTCAGGTGAAAGACCTAGTGAGTGAAGCTAGGCAGAAGGGAAATCCTGGTGAGTGAAGCCAAGTGAAAGACCTAGTGAGTGGAGCTAGGCAGAAGGGAAGTCCTGGTGAGTGAAGCCAGGCAGACATGAAGTCCTGGTGAGTGAAGCCAGGCAGACATGAAGTCCTAGTGAGTGAAGCTAGGCAGAAGGGAAGTTCTGGTGAGTGAAGCCAGGCAAAGAAAATCCAGATGGATCAAGGATGATCGGACATCTGGTGTTGGGAAGTTCAAGTAGGTCAAAGGGATTGACCGGATACTTGGCACAAGGAAAATCCAGATGGATCAAGGATGATCGGACATCTGGTGTTGGGAAGCCCAAGTAGGTCAAAGAGATTGACCGGATACTTGGCACGGGAAATCCAGGTGGATCAAGGTTGATCGGACACCTGGTGAAGATGAGTCCAACTGGGTCAAGGTTGACCGGACACTTGGTGAGCGAGTTCTAGCAGGTCAAGGGTGACCGGATTCTAGGCATAATGTACCAACAGGTCATAGGGGACCGAATGTTGGTTTAAGGGGCTTAGGACTTGATTTTGGGCAAAATCAAGGAGCTGGATCGATCAGCCGATCGATTGGGTGAGTCCCAGCGACAAGCTTCCTCCCAATCGATCAGTGGATCGATTGGGGAGAAGTGTCGCGCGAACAGAACTGCTCTGGATCGATCGGCCGATCGATCCAGAGCCCCCAATCGATCAGTGGATCGATTGGGAGGTGCGATTTCGCACGATAAGCCCTGGATCGATTAGCCAATCGATCCAGGAAATTTTTGAGAGCACAGAGGTGCTCTGGATCGATCGACTGATCGATCCAAGGTCTCCTCGATCGATTAGAAGCAATCCAATCGATCGGGATCCGACCGTTGGCATCGTATTTAGCTGCTGGCGAGCTGTTCTCTCGGTAGAACTTACGACATTCATATAATATCTTCACCAGCGATTCCACAACATCTCTCTGAAGTTTAGATCGCCAGTTCTTGAAGGTTCTTGGAAGTTTTCCAAGTTAAGAGCGGATCAAAAGCAAGAAGGAGAAACTAGGGTTAGGGTTTTCAGTTGTCAAACCTGTAAAAATTCTTGTATTTTTTTCCCTTGTCTTCTTCTTGTATTGAGAGTTTTGTAGGGCTTCTCCGCCTTTGGTAGTTACCATAAAGGAGTGTTTTTCATAGTGGAGGGTGCGTGAGTGTGTGGATCCTTGGATTAGTCACCTCTTATGAGGTGGATACCAAGTAAATCCTCTTGTTAGCATTGTGTATTCTGTTTCTTTGTATTTTCCGTTGCATATCTTGAAGAAACAAGAAACAAAGAGCAAGACGAGTGCACCGAGCTATTCACCCCCCCCCCCCCCTCTAGCTACATAATCGGTCCCAACACCTTATTTTTCAATTTTGGGTTGTCATCCTTGATGTGTCTGTCTTTGTTGCAATTGTAACATCGGACATTCCTTTTGTTTCGATAATGCTTTCTCGTCTACAATTTAAATTTATTAGATTTAATAAATTTATTAAATTTTCTTGCTAATAACGCCGCTTCATCTTCGTCGATTGACGCTTCTGAGTCTTGCCTTCAGGATAATGTTCTGACTAGGCTCCCTTTTCATCTCTGCACATCTAGATTCGTGAAGTTCAAAGGTGGAAAAAAGATTTTCTAATGATCTAACTTCTAGTTCTTTAGATATGTAAAATGAGTCAACTATAAAGGTGTTCTAGGAAATACATTTAAAGCATACCTTAATGAATCTCAGTTTGTTGCCTTTTCTATGAGATTTGTGAGTCCGGTGATGAGTTCTTTGATCCTTGAGTGCAGATGTATGACTGTTTTGCTTTCTTTCTTCCTGAGGTTCGTTAGTTGGTTCAGAGCAGATTCTGTCTCGTGAGCTTTGCTTCGGAAAGAACTTCTCTCAAAGTTCCTTCGTGTAGTTCTATGAACTTCTCCCAAAGTTCCTTTACTGATTCGTAATTTCTGATCCGATTTACTTCTTGGGATGGAAGTACGCTGAGTAGGTGGAACTTGACTTGTTCGTTCTCTACGAAGTCTGCTTGCTCCTTCTTACTCCATTGGTGTTCTTCCTTTTCATTTCCTTGTTGGTCTTTAGGAGATACAAAACCATATTTAATTATCAAAAGAATTTCAAAATCAGTTTTAAAAATACCTCAATGTGTTTTTTCCATAACATAAATTCTCGCTCAAACTTCGACGGGTAGATGCTCGGTCCGGCCATTGTCTCGATGCTTCAGTCGACGGTTAGTCCTTTTGAGGTATTCTGGCTCTGATACCACTTATAGGACCCTTGATGGCCGACTGGAGGGGGGGGGGGGATGAATAGCCCTACAAAGGAAAGCAACCTTCCTCAAACTTTATAAGTTAATAATTATCAACACTTGTATAAAATAATTAAAAGACTAAAAAAAATGAGGCACAAAGAAATTACTTGGTTACAACCGGAGAGGTTGTTAATCCAAGGAAGATGTAAAGTTCACTAAAATTCTCCTCTGGGCGGAGAAGCTTTTTACAGCAGTTAGATCTCACAACTAGAAAGCTAAACAAAAAAAAAAACTGTTTACAAGTGTTCTGTCTAAGCTTCTGGGACCAGAGCTGTATTTATAGCTCTGGTCGGGGTGCCTGGAAGGGTTCCGGGTGCCCGGACTAGAAAGTCAACTTCCAATTAACTTTTTGGTCCGAGTCTTCTGCTCCAGTCCCGCTCGCATTGGTCTGAATCTTTTGCTCCGGCTCCGCTCGCTTGGGTGATCTCGGCCATCCGGAATAGGTCTCACCCGAACTCAACTTCCGGCCTTCGAGCAATCTTCCACTCCGGCTTCTCATCCCTCAGAAGAGTTGCGCGCCTCCTTCTTGTCCACCCGTGTATTCTTCTGCAACACCTCGTCCCTCAGACGCACCTAGCTTGTTGGCTCTCTTCCGTGTCGTCCTTCTCGCTAGCTACGTCTTTCACTCGACTTTCTTTGCTCCTAAGTTCCTATACACTTAGACACAAGGGTTAAATATCAATAGAACCTAACCTGACTTGGTTAATTATATTAAAACTACCTTGGGGGTACTAAAATAAGTTTAACTTGATAAATGATACTGGTGAACTTTTGGATGAGAATAGGTTAGGGAAGTTTGTCTATGCATGTCTAGGAAGATATGACTTCGACCTAGTACATTTATCTTAATGGAACTAATTGAAGCCACTCCTTACGAATCCTAACTATTTAGATTCGAGTTTTGTATTAAGTTTAGTGGATAGGACTATTTGGAAAATTTTGAAAGCGTGGTTACTCTAATGATATCCAGGTGACTCACCACAACTTAGAAATTTATTCAAAAAATATTTATTTGTTGAACCCAAAACTAAATTTGAATTTAACACAAAGTTAAATTCAACCTTAAAATTTAATGTAACTCATCTCACAAAATTATCAGACTCTCTAATTGAAAATGTAAATTGGGTTAGATGATTAAGGATCAAAAATAAAATTAAAACGAAAATTAAAAATTAAAACTAAAATTAAAATTAAAATCAAAATCAAATTAAAACTAAAATTTAAAATTTAAATTTAAATTAAAAACTAAAATTAAAATTACAATAAAAATTAAAATAAAAAAATGGAAAGCGCCTCCGAGATAATTGGAGGCGCCCTCGCAAGGGCGAGATATTTTCTCGCCCCAATCGATTGAAGGCACCTTTAGTCGGTTGAAGGCATCTTCCATAACAACTTAAAAACGCTTTTGATGAGGCTGAAGGCGCCTTCAATCCCAATTTTTCCAGCGAACAGAGCAACGCTCTGTTCATAAAATTGACAACGTGAAGGCGCCTTCCCACAGCTAATCTCCACCATTTCTTCATCTTTTCCCTTCCAAACCTTGACAATGCCTCCTCGGTACACTCTACCTTAACAATATAGCTACTTTTGGTTGTTTATTTGTTGTATATGAATGTTTTGTATATATAAATTATTTTAGGAAACGACGATATGTTAATCCTAGTCCTTACAATACCCCATCTACTAATGCTAGATTCTCCACTAAACGACTTACGTTAGATTTTTTATGGCATACATATGTTGTATTAAAATCTAGATTTTTGAGTAGGTCATTTTTCACCAGATACTGTGCACCTATCATAGAGATTGTTGATTACTACCAGTTAGATAGACTAGTCTACTTTAGCCATGTAGTAAATCTAAGCTTGTGTGCACAATTTTACAACAATTTAGTTAAGGTTGATGATATGACTTATTCTACTAGAGTTGGTGGGAAAGACTTTTACTTCTCCCTTACCCTATTGTATGATAGTTTAGGACTCAGGAGGTCAGTCTGTTCATTTTTATACTAGCTTAGTAGGGATTTGTCATTTGACGAACCTTACTCCCATATTACATTAGATGTTATCTACATGTATTTTTTTGGGATGAGAGACTACCTACTATGACTGATTTTATGTCACTCTCTCTTAGGGTCTAGGACTATGTCCTGTATCAACTCCTGACCATATACATTTTGTTGATCACATCTCGCGATGTTGCGATGATGCGACCCTCTCACTCCTTCTTCCTATATGCATTTTGTCAGTGTCTTGACATCGACTTCGCATTACACATATTTCATAATGTCATTCATGCATCCAGTCTCATCACTAGGCATCAAATTCATATATCCTATTGTCACATTTTGACATGCATATTCTTGACCATAAGGTAGATATGACACAGGGTACATTCACTCCACTTAGTGCATATGACAAGATTGGTTAGTGATAGCTTGCACTAGTGCATATAAAGGTCACTGCTCAGGGGAGACTAGCATGGAGAGTGGGACCACAGCCAGACATACCAGGTGAGGTGGAGGACAATTTCCCACCTATCATTCCGGCCGAGGGAGAGGAGTTGCCGACATTCACGGTCGAGAAGCTCTTTGGACAGCCTCTGACTCCGACCCAGCCCTCGACCTCATTATCTGTCGAGAACCGACCAGCACGACTTGAGGAGTCTTCTGCACAACTCTGATAGTCAGTCTCGAATGGATTCAGCACTCTTCGGGGAGAGATGACCAACGGATTCTCCTCGCTCCGGGAGGAGATGACCACCGAACTTCAGCAAATTCTTCGAGCCTTGTGAGTACCTGAGCAGTCTTCACCCCCTCCAACTGATGAGGACCAGAATTGATCATCTTAGTATACTATCATACTTTGTATACTTGGTTGACTTGATCTATATAGTTATCCACTTTTTGTCATCTTATTTGGATAATGTAGGATTATGTTTCATAAACTAGGCATGATATTTTCAAAATAATTTTCAAATAATTTGTAAATTCTAGGAATTTCTTACTTTTACTTTCTAAAAATTTCCATTTTCTTAGTATTTCAAAATCAATTTTAGCCTTAGTCCAGATCAAATCCACAGAAAGCATATTCCTATAGAACTAGGTTTTGAGCATCTCATAAGCACACTAAGACTACCTTGATTGTGTATTCATATACCTAGAACAGTGCGAAATATATAGACAAATTGCTTGGACTTAAGATGCTTATATCCATTCATCAACATAAGTCTGGACAAGAAATACCAACTTACAGTGATCAAGTTAAGTAATCCATCTTAGTCAAATACTAACTGGATACATGTACTTGACTAACCAAGTGAATACTGTCATATTCTGATAGTCAGTTAGTAACTAACAGTTAGATACTTAAGGGACAATTTCTAGATGATTATATTTTTAAAATTATATCAAGTTTGGGGGAGAATATTATGAAAATACTTTTAAAATTTTTACTAATTTTTTTTAAAGATGTTGAACGTACTCTCAAAATTATTTTAAAAAGTAATCAATTCTTTCAAATTACCTTCAATTGATTACTTAATAATTTTTTTAAAAAATTCATACTTAGAAAAACTTTGTACAGTATATTTGAAAAACTTTGTACAATATATTTGAAAAAAAAATGATATATATTCACAAGTACTTTTCTTAATCTTTGTGAAAATATTATATAAGATACTTTCAAAATTTACTTTCAAATTTACTTTGATCAATACTCTTATATTTTTTCAAATGTCTATCTTAAAAAAAATACAATTGTTTTGAAAATTATATTAACATATGTTGCATAATATTTTGAAAAATATTTTTAAAACTATTTTCGAAAACACTTTACCAAATTTTGAAAAGTTTAGCGGTTATCCTTTATAAAATTTCAAACTTATTTTTCTTCGATAAATTTCTTTTAAAACATTTTGAAATAATAATTGACAAAACTTTTTCAAAATAAGTTGCCAACAAATCACTTGTTTTAAACAGAATTTTTGCAATCCATCTTGACAAACGTTTTCTAATATTACTTAGAAAGTTTTTGAAGCTCACTCAAAATGTTTACTTGCAATTTTTTAACTTAGTATTTTCTATTTAAACCTCTCCCTAAGCTTGAGATGTACAAAAACAAAAAAAAAAACAAAATTTCAATTAGTTTCTACATTTCTTGTCAAAATGTTATTACTTTCCGTGTTTCTTTTTACATATTTTGATTCATTTGTCTGCATAATTTTTTTAATGAATGCCAAAGGGGAGGAGATTAAGGCTAAAGTTAGAAATCCAAGAAAATTAGAAAAACTTAACCCTAAAATTGATCAAGAGAACAAAACTAACTATCTTACTTTAGACTTATCTTAAATTATTTTATATATGTTTTTACATATTTTTCCTAATTTTAACCCATGTTGTTACTTCATTAAAAATGGAGAGATTGTTGGTGCAGTTGCATTAATGGCTTAACTCAGGTTTTGATGAATGACAAGTGAGTTAAGTTAGTATTATGATCTAAAAGCTTTGCTAAGTATGCAAGAGTTGACGGGTCTGAAGGAACT
The DNA here is from genome assembly GCF_018446385.1 of Zingiber officinale. Lineage (NCBI taxonomy): Eukaryota > Viridiplantae > Streptophyta > Magnoliopsida > Zingiberales > Zingiberaceae > Zingiber > Zingiber officinale. The sequence continues at coordinate 108,216,520 of NC_056002.1, forward strand.
GACACAAGGCTGAAACCCAGCTTGGTCAGTGGGATCGGATAGCTGGTGCGAAGTCCAGATAGGTCAATGGGCCGACCTGATATCTAGCAAAAAGTTCGATTAGGTCTGCGGGACCTGACAATCGACAGAAGTCCAGTTGGGTCTACGGACCTGACAACTACATGGAAACCTGGTAGGTCAAGAGGCTAGTCAATCGACTACAAATTGGTAAGGAAAGGTAAGTCACTGGAGAAAAGTAACTCGATGAGGACACGTCCTGATTGAGGGACAGTAGACAACGATCCAGTTTAGGTTCATTTTGAATCCCTAAACTGAGACTTTTACTAGATCCTAGTCTCGGGAAGACAGAATCTAATTACTACTTAGTGTTATTGTGCTAATACTTGTCTTGCAGGTTATTATTTAGTTTATTGGGCTAACATACTTTGCAGGGCAAGAAGAGCACAAAAAGTCTCGGGTGAACAATACCCGAGGCGCCTTCCAGGGGATAGAAGGCGTCTTCATGGAAGTCGCCTTCAAACACTGAAGGCGCCTTGGAACTGTTCATAGAAGGTGCCTTTAATTCATGGAACGCGACTTCTGCAGAATAAAGTTCAGATTTCGTCAAAGATTAATGACCGAGATGTTCGAGAATAGACTTGCTACATTGGAGGCGCATTCAAAGCCTTTGAAGGCGCCTTCCATGCTCAATAAGAGGAATGCTCGTTCATGCCATGAAATAAACTGACATACAAGCTTCTACGCGTTCAATTGAGGTTCCGACTGCTCCGGCTTCCTACTACGACTCTGCTACAACTGCTACGACGCTGCTACACTCGTCTACCACTAAGAATCTACCCAAATACCAAGTCAATCCGACCATCTCCGAAAAGTGTTTGATAACTTTTATTTGTGTACTTAATTATTGCAAAAGGACAAGTGCAGTGTGTTGCACCTGTTCCGAATTTCTTTGTACTCGATTCCCTCTTCCGGAAGTACCGGAAGAGGTATTTTAGTGGATTACCATCAATAGGTCCGCGGGACCTGGGTCTTGGAGTAGGAGTCGCCGAAGGCTCTGAACCAAGTAAAACTGACTATGTCTATTTCTGTCTCCTTATTTACTCTGTTTAATTTCTGTATTTTTTCGCTGCACACTTTGTTTTAAAAATTAAAAAAGAATTATTTTTTAAAACCATGTGATTCACCCCCTTCCCTCCCCCCCGTCTCACGTACGACTCGATCCAACAACAACTACCCATTCGGACTTGGCAATTGGGTGACTCTTCCATCTCATCACTTGTCTTCCCAACTTGGACTCAATGACTCTGCTACTCGTTCGACTTGGTCCAAGCGACACAATAACTCGGCGAGCTCGACACTCGATTGACTCGGTGACTCAACAACTTGGGTGACTCAGTGACTCAATAGCTCAACCAAGTCAGACTTGACAACCCACTCGAACACTCGACTTCCCAACTAGGCCATCCACTTAGGTACTCGGTGTCCCAACTCGGCAACCCGCTCTGGTGGTACTCGACCTTCCACTCGGGCTTGAGAAGTACTCGGGCCTCGTGCCACTTGGGAGAACTCATTTTAGTCTAGCGACATCCCACTCGTGCTTAGACAACCCAATAGCTTAGGCCTAACCTATTGGTGTTAGAAGCACTTGTTAATCAAACTTGTATTTTGATATTGACAAAGGTTCAAAATTAAGGATTATTATAATCTAACAAAGATGACTAAGTGTGCAGGAAATTCATAGTTGAGGTTAGGCAAAGAAGTCTTGGTCGAGTGGACTGGGTAAAGAAGTCCTGGTCGAGTGGACTATGAAAAAGACTTGATAGATTGAGGACGTTGGGCAGAAGTCCTAGGGGTTGAGGACATTAGGCGAAAAGTCCTTGGGATCGAGGATACCAGACAGAAATCTAGACTGGTCGAGGACTGGACATCTAGCGGGAAGTCCCGGAGGTCAAGATCGAATGCTGAGCAAAAGTATGAATAGATCTAGATTGTAAGTACACTGATTGGTTTTGATATTAATCAACTGAATTAAATTAGATTCTGTAGATTTAATGTCTTGTGTCTGAGTGTATAGGAACTTAAAAATATAAGAAGTCGAGCGGAAGACACAATGAGCGAAAAGGATAGCACGAGAAAGGGAGTTAACGGGCTCGATGCATTTAGGGATGAGGAACTGCGAAAGAGTACACCGGTAGAGAGAGGACGCGCATGACACATTTGAGGGACGAGAAGCCTGTTCGAGGAGAACGTCAGAGCTAAATTCAAGTGCGCTCAACTCCGAACTACTGGATCATCACCAAGCGAGCAGAATCTGAAATTGGTCAACTCAGAAGTTGACCTTGAAGATTTGAAGCCCCAAGGCGCCTTGGATGTCCAGAAAAGCTTCTGCCAAAAAAGGGACTTGTGACGTCTCTAATGGACTAGAGGTGCCTCGGATGAACAATAGCTGAGACACCTTCAATTGATCGGAGGCTCGCAGAACTATTAGGTTGTCGTTGCATTGAGGACGAGATTTTATCTTATTGGAGACGCCTGGGATAACATTGGAGGCACCTCCACTCAGTACAAGAAATTTTACATTTTGCGACAAGTTTTAACATCGTCAAATATAAGAAAAACACAATCACAGAAGTTTTGGCAACGCAAGGACGCATCGGTGAGATGTGTCACAGATGCCTCATAGACAAATGTCAATTTAACCTTTGACGACGCAATATGTTCAACATCACCAAGAGTGCAGACATTTTGAGGCGTGTTTCATGCACATTGCCAAAAGTATTACCATTTGGTGACGTCTTCCACCTGTCGCAAAATGTTTTCTACAGTGGGATGAGTAGTTATTTTCGTAATTATTTGGTAGCGCAAAACTTACGTTGCCAAAGATATTATACATTTCACAACGACTCTGAAGTGTCACAAAATGTTATATATATTTTAATTTATTTTCAACATAAAATCATCACCAAAATGCATTATGAATGTTTTTTTTTCCTATTAAATATGAATATCAAATAAAATAACTCAATATAATCAAATTTAATAGATGTGTGATTTACTTATATCAACTAGTCAAATATTTGTGTTTTCACACAGATAAACAATTAGTCAAATGATGTCTAAAAACATAACATAATTAGTCAAACGCAAACTAGATAAAGTTGGAAAAAAATACATAGTCGTTGGCAGAGGCAAGGGAGTTGCTAGAGGAGATCAAGTCCAAGAGCGTGTTGATAGAGCCGTGAAAGAAAAACCAAGAATGACCTGTTTGCAATAATGCTTCAAACTAGGAATGACAATCGAAGTTCCGTCATTTCATCATTTTACAAAAGAAAATATTAATATATAAAATAAAAGATGATTGTAGCATAAATAAGAAAGTGGGATAAACACCAGAAAAATGAAAAGAAAAAAACCAAGCACGTGAGTCATGAAGGAGATAAACTTCAAATTAAAACACCATAAAACATCATCATCACTTAAATTAATGGGCAAACTGGCCATAATTAAATGCCAGACAGTGAAATCAAGAATGTGATAAAAGTGGACTGTGAACCAAAACAATGACGCAAGGTTATTAGCCCGCAAAAGCAGGTCTAGAGGATTGAATCGTTCAACAAGTAAATACTAAACAAAAACATTATCAAATTCAAACAAAATAATATTGTGAAAGATAGTTGAAAATCATCCAAAAAAAAAATGCTTCACAAAAGGATTAGTAACACAATCCGGCCCGTAGAATTGACAGAAATGCAAGTTAAAATTTCCAAGTATTACTTCTGTTTTCTATATACTTCCATTAACTTGAAGCATGTTGCTCGAACGAGCAGACTGATTCAACATACACAGGTAGCTGGAAAATGAATATTTAGTTCAAATGACTTCTGACAAAGAAAAAACAATGTTGCTCCTTGGGTGCATACCATGAGATAGAAAACTCAGCAAAGCTTAATAAATTGGTTGATCTGGGTCAATTTGAATGCAGGACCAAAATTGTAACTGAGCAATTAGTGGAATTAATATTAAAATGTTCATCGACTAATCTAATTTTGCAAAATTGTAACTCAGCATCTTTATTCGACAACCCATCTTTATTCTGCAAAGGAGTCATCCCTTGATGAAAACGACGAAACATACATTGTAAGAAAGTTCAATAAATTCTTTAAAACTAACAACTTTGATAAAAAAAATAGGCAACGAAACTACTTCAGAGGAAAAGAACGGTAAGGTGCTACAACTTTAATGAAGAAGGGCATATCAAAAATAGCTGTTCCAAATACAAAGCAAGAAAAAAAAAAAAGGGTTAAGAACGTCTAAAGAAAAAAAATCTACAAGCAACATAGAGCGAGTCGTCATCAAAAGAGAATGAGATGGAGCAATACGCCAAGCTAGCACTAATGGCTAACTACCAAGAGGAAGACTACAAAGCAACTTTGGAAAAGAACAATAATGAAAGGGGAGCGTCTATCTACAAGTTTGATACGGTAAATGAGGTACGTAACTTTCCTTCCAATCAACTTTACGAAGCTATAAAAATGTTACATAGATCCTTATGTAAAATTAGGACCAAATATATAAATGAAAAGAAAAAATATACATGCTTACTAGAAGAACTCAGTAAAGTTATAACTGAAAATAAAAAATTAAAATCAGAAAAAACTTTTATATGTTCAAATTCATATGTCAGATATAATGAAAAACTAAATTGATATTTGAGAAACTATAGGGGCTAAATTATAAAAGTTTTAAGAAATTATATTATAAGGTAAAAATTTATTTTAGATTCTAAAATCATGCTTAACCTATTAAATTAATTTTATGTGCATGCTTGAAATTATTTTAGCTGAATTTGTAAAAGCATTGACCAAATTAATTATCTGTACACTTTCTGTTCAATTTTCCTTGTTTAAAATTTTTTGAGATAATAAAGATGATATCGATTAATAGAAAAATTCTCAAAAATTTTAACTGTTATTTAATTTTTATAAATTATTTAATGAAAATGGAATTCTTAAAATAAAAAATATTTCATAGATTGAATTTTGAAAAACTTAGGGTGTGTTTGGTATGTATGTTTTTCATTTTTATTTTTTGGAAAATGCACGTGGAAAATGGTGTTTGATTTGCGTTTTTCGTACTTATTTTTTAAAAAAATAGTTAGCGTTTTCTAAAAAAACAGAAAATGACAATAAGTCGTTTTCTGTTTTCTAAAAACGTGCGTTTTTCAAAAAATGAAAATGAAAAACGTACGTACCAAACGTAGCCTTAAGTTTTTATAAATAATCATTATATTTTCCATGTTCAAGAAATTAGCAAGATTTTTAGAAGCAAAATATATTTTTAAGCATTTAACTTCAAAAAGAACTAATTTTATACAAAATATTAATTTATTATTATAAGAAAAATAGTGTTCTCGTGAAAATTTTTATTTCGATCCAAATGTTTTTGTTTTACTTTGAATTTTTTTCAAGATTTTCCAAAAATTAAAAATAGTTTTAAAATTATTTTTAGAAAATATGAAGTTTTAATACTTTAAAATTATTTTATTTACAAAATAATGTTGGTAAAAATATAAAACATTGGATCATCTATGTACAACCCTTAGAAAAATGTTAAGATTTTTTCTCTATCTAATTCATTTTTTCTAATTTTGACGTGATCAAAGGGGTAGAGTAAATATGTGTTAAGTTTAGGGAAGGTTTAAATTTCAATTTTATGTACCTAATTGGCCATCTATGTTATAATTGATTTTATACAATTACTTGTTTGTTTACTCAAACTAAACTCCGGTTGATGAATATTAAAAAGGGAGAGATTATAAATATCACAGGTTGCTTTTGATTTTGATTAACTGAGTTAAGTTAGACTCTGTAGGTTTAATGTCTTGTGTCTGAGTGTGTAGGGACTTAGGAACACAAGAATTTGAGCAAAAGATGCAGTGAACGAAGAGGATGACATGGGAAAGGGAGTTGACGACTCAGTGAATTCGAGGGACTAGAAGCTATAGAATACTACACCAGTGGAGCGAGAAGGACACATGTGGTGCATCCGAGGGGCGTGAAGCCGGGAGGAAGCCTACTCGAGGAGAAGGTTAGAGTTGAGTTCAAGTGAACTCAACTCCGAAGGATCAGATCATCATCCAAGCGAACAGAGTCAGAAATTAGTCAACTCAAAAGTTGACCTTGAAGGCTTGAAGACTCGAGGCGCCTCAGTTGTCTAGAGGTGCCTCAAATGTCCAAAAAAGCTTTTGCCAAAAAAGGGACTTGAGGAGCTTCTAATGGACTGGAGGTCCCTTGGATGAACAATAGCCGAGGCGCCTCCAATTGATTGGAGGCACTTCCAATACCGTAGAACTGTTAGGATGTCGTTGCATTGAGAATGGAATTTTATCTCATTGGAGGCACCTTGGATGACATTGGAGGCGCTTCCACTGACATTTCAGCAACGGTCACTTGTGACCATAATGCTATAAATAACATCCTATAACTAGGAGTTCAACAACACACTTAATATTCATTTTCTGTACTTTATTTCTGAACTCCTAACCACTGTAAGAGGCTTCTCCGCCTTCGACTGTTGTCAAATGAGCTTTCTTTTAGTGCTTTCAACTGCCTTGGATTAACAACTATCTGTTGATATAGTCTGACCTGGCTGTTGTTTTGATGTTGACACGGATTTAAGTTTGTATCAGATGTTAATTAAACTCGGTTTGATTAATGATCAAGGTTGATCAAGTGGAAGGGAAAAGTCCAAGTTGGAAACTTGGCACGCGAAGTCAGAGAGGGCTCGGTAGCTCGTTCTCTGGACCTGACGAAGTCGGAGAGGGCTCGGTAGCTCGTTCTCCGGACTAGGTCAGAGAGGGCTCGGTAGCTCGTTCTCTGGACCGGACGAAGTCGGAGAGGGCTCGATAGTTTGTTCTCCGGATTAGATCAGAATGATTCCATGGTACATTGGATCGGTCGGCAGACCGATCCAGTGACACATAAGACAGTGGATCGGTCGGCAGACCGATCCAGTGAAACTAAGTTTCCATGGATCACTCAGTAGCACACTGAGTGTAATCTGATCAGTCTGTAAACCGATCAAGAAACACTCAGTAGCACAGTGAGTGCAATCTGATCGGTCTGTAGACCGATCAGGAAACACTCAGTAGCACACTGAGTGCAATCTGATCGGTCTTTAGACCGATCAGGAGATGGTATTGCGAAGAGAAGAAGGCAGGGATCGGTCGTGGAGACCGATCCACCTGTAGCCTGATCGGTCTCCACGACCGATCAGACAAGCTGTGGACCGATCAGGATATGTCCAGATCGGTCCATGGATCGGTTTGGTGACTGATCCACACACACAATCAGTTTTGTTTCTGCGATTCCTCCACTGCATTTGATCTGCCTGATTCATATAACCCTCTGTGCTGTTAGCTTTTGAGTTTGCAGGATCACAGGTATCATTCCAAGCCTAATTTCAAATTAAGTCCATAAGAGGAATACGACAAATGGCCTTTCTGCTGTGATTCGCGGCGCATGGTGCATTTGAGGCATCAACGGCTACTGGTGTGATCTGGCTGCGATCCGCTTGACTCCTGGTGATTGGTTCGAGCTCAGAAGACACCAGTGAAGACTGTGATTTCATTGGTGTGAGTTCAGAGAACCAGTAAGGAAGAAGAGGGATTGGCTGCAGCGATGATTCTGTGCAGATTGACCACGATCCGTGACAGCAGAGGAAAGAGGCTTAAGAAGAAGTAAAAAAGCGAGAGGAAAGAATAACAAGCAAACAAGAAAGAAAGAAAGTTCTGTTGATCGTTGAGGTGTGCTAAGTTCTTGAGCTCTCGGGTGTGATACTGCGATCTGGGAGTTCTCTGTTTTCACTGATCCTCGCATGGTTGTAAGCGTTAGTTCATTTTCCTTTGCCACCGAGATCTGTAAGTCTTGTGCTTTAACATATATATTTCTTGAGACTTTGTGGAGAGGTTACTCCACCGAGAAGGAGGATCTTTAGCCGGAATTTTTTCGGGGTGCGATCTACCGAAGATCAAGGGGTCGTCCACCTTACGGACACGCCGAGGAGTAGGGGTAAGTTATCCCCGAACCTCGTAAATCCTTGTGTTAGTGTGTTAGTGTGCTTGTTTCCTCTTGTTTTAGTTTCCTAATTTCGCTGTGCTAACAAGTTTCTTTGTAGAAATTTGTGTTTAAGTTTTTAAGAGGCTATTCCCCCCCCCCCCCCCCCCCTCTAGCCATCTAAAATCCTAACAAGTGGTATCAGAGCTTGGTGCTCTTCATCTGGACTAACATCCTAAGAAGCAAGAAGATGGCCATGAAGGAAGGATTCAGCACCAACAGACCACCCTTCTTCGATGGAGTAGATTTCCAGTATTGGAAGAGCCGCATGGAGTATTACCTCAAGACTGATATCTCCATGTGGTTCTCGGTCAAGGAAAGATTCACACCACCGAAGGATGAAGAAGGTAAGGAACTCGATTCATCAAGGTGGTCTACCGAACAAACTCGTAAAGGGAAAGCCGATGCCAAGGCGGTAGTCACCTTACAATGTGGGATTGTCAAGGACCAACTCGTCAAGGTAGGTCCATTCTCGAGTGTAAAAGATTTATGGAACAAGCTTATCGAGCTCCAAGAAGGAACTCGAGATTCTCGGATAGCCAAGAGGGACCTATTCTTAAATCAACTACAAAATCTCACCATGAAGGAAAATGAAACGGTAAGTGAACTACATGGGAGGTTCAAGGAAATCATCAATGGTCTACATTCCGTGGATGAATGCGTGGAGAATCGCGATCTAGTAAGGTACGCTCTTAAATCCTTTCCAAGGAATGCCTTGTGGTCATCTATGGTAGATGCCTACAAGGTTTCCAAGGATCTTTCCATTGTTAAATTAGACGAATTCTTTTGTGAAATGGAACTTCATGAACTTGCTAACAAAGGTCAAAGAGAGAAAGGTATTGCCTTAGTTGCAGGACCAAAGAACAAGGATGGAAGAAGAAAGAGGGAAAAGAAGAAGGAGAAAGAGATTTCTTCATCTACATCCTCCTCCGAGTCCGATGATGAAGGTGGATCATCATCAAGCGAGATGGCAAATTTTGTGAGGAGGATCATGAGAAGAAGCCGAAGATACAAAGGAAAAGGTAAACCTAATGATCAAAATATCGATAAGACTAATGTTACATGTTATGAGTGTAGCAAGAAAGGCCACTACCGGAGTGAGTGTCCAAAACTCAAGAAGGAGGAACGGGCCAAAAAGAAGGAGGAAAGAGCTAAGAAGAAGAAAGCTCTCAAGGCCACTTGGGATGAATCTTCCTCAAGCTCATCGGAGGAGGAAGAGAAGAAGGAGAAGAGTACTCGGCAATTGGCACTCATGGCAAGGGAGGAGTCCGAGTCCGAGAGTGATGACTCAAGCACTTCAGCCGCAGCTTCATCATCTTCGGATGATGAAGAGGTAACCTCTTCTCACTTAGAAAAATGTTATAAGACTATTACACATTTGTCTACCTTGCTTAAAAAAACAAAAACAGAAAATAAATCATTAAAAGAAGAAGTAGAAAACTTGAGGGCCCTTAGGGAAGATGAGGTTGATGACCTACATCTAGAGGTCCTTGAGGATGAGAACAAGGCCTTGAAGGGTGAGGTTGAGAAACTCAAGAAAATGCTTGAAAAATTCTCAACTAGCTCTAAGACCCTAGACATGATTCTAAATGCCCAAAGGGCGGTCTACAACAAGGCTGGATTAGGATACCAACCTAAGGAGTCTAGCTTTATTTCTTTAGTGTCAAGAACCCAATTTCATAGATCGCATGTTTCTAGGGTTCATGAGACTAGGAAGAAGGTAACAAAGGCATGGGTGCCTAAGTCTTTCATTGTAGATGCATTAGGTCCCAAGATTTGGGTACCTAAAACATCTATCTTTCGTGTCTTGTAGGCATTGGTAAAGGGGGAGCGTCTATCAACTTGGTTTGTTGATAGTGGATGCTCCAAGCACATGACCGGGGACAAGTCACTATTTTCTACCATTCAAAACAAAAATAGAGGTAATGTGTCATTTGGTAATAATGGTAGCCTTAAAGTTATAGGGGTTGGAGACATTCATATATCCGAATATCTTCAAATCAAGAATGTCCTTCTAGTCAAGGGGATGACTTTTAATCTCCTAAGTGTCAGTCAATTGTGTGATACGGGTTACACAATTGAGTTTCATTCGAGTCAATGTCTAGTCAAAAACATTGACACACTTGACACGGTACTAGTAGGCACAAGGGTAGATAACATTTATCAAGTTTCTTTTAAAAGTGCTACTAATGCTCTTGCTAAGTGTTTCATATCAAAAGAAGAAGAATCGTGGCTTTGGCATAGGAGGTTGGCTCATGTGAACATGAAGAATATCCGGAAGCTGGTCAACAAAGGGTTAGTGCGAGCCTTACCAAGCATCAAGTACCAAAAGACCAAATTGTGTGATGCATGTCAGAAGGGTAAGCAAACTAAAGCGCCTCATAAAGGTAAAAGCGCTGTAAGTACAACTACTGCCTTAGACTTATTACATATGGATTTGTTTGATTGCAGTAGTATTATTTCATTAAATGGAAGTAGATACTGTTTAGTGATTATTGATGACTTTACTAGGTATACATGGACCTTCTTTTTGAAAACTAAGGATCAAACCATAGATATTTTTATTTCCTTTTGTAGAAGAACTGAAAATGAAAAATCAACAACAATTAAAACCATTAGAAGTGATCATGGTGGGGAATTTCAAATTCATAGGTTTGAATTACATCAAGAAAGGGATATAGGCATGAGTTCTCTACTCCAAGGATCCCACAGCAAAATGGGGTGTGGAGAGAAAGAACCGAGTCTTACAAGAGGTTGCGAAGTATGTTCAATGAGTACTCACTACCGAGTTACTTGTGGGTACAGCTTGCTATGTGCAAAACTGAATCCTGAAACATAGGTTTTTATGAAAGACTCCCCATGAACTTTGGTTTGGAAAATCCCCTACAATTAAACATCTTAGGGTGTTTGGTTGTAAGGTGTTTATTTTGAACACCAAGGACCATCTTGGAAAATTTTCGGCCAAGGCTGATGAAGGGATACTGGTCGGGTACTCGCTCACCAGCAAAGCCTATCGAGTCTACAACAATAGGACTAAATTGATTGAAGAGTCCTCTGATGTAGTTTTTGAAGAAATCCCTAACTTAAATGATCAATCAAGGGATGTAGGAGAAATTCAATTTGAACTTAGAAGGCTAAGTTTGAATGATCGAAACATAGAAAGAGTCGAAGTTGACTCTGATGATGATGAGCAAAGGCAACAAAGAACTCAATCTGATCCTTTGCCTGATATTGAGTCCTTGCCTGTGCCTAGTGAGACCATTCATGAGGCACCACCAATACCAAGACAATCTAGGATAGCCACTAGTCATCCCCAAGACCAAATTGTGGGAGACATCCAACAAGGGGTTAGGACTAGGTCATTCTTTAGAAATGAGTCTAATGAAGTCGCATTGATTTCAGAGATTGAACCAAAATTAGTTGATGAGGCATTGCGCGATCCTGATTGGATCATAGTTATGCAAGATGAGTTAGGTCAATTTGTAAGGAGCCAAGTGTGGGACTTAGTTCCTAGACCTAAGAAGACCACCATTATTGGAACTAAATGGGTCTTCAAAAATAAGTTAAATCAAAAGGGAGAAGTTGTAAGAAACAAGGCAAGACTTGTAGCCAAGGGCTATAGTCAAGTCGAAGGTCTCGATTATGATGAGACTTATGCTCCCGTGGCCCGACTAGAGTCCATTCGTTTGATGCTAGCTTTTGCTGCACATAGAGGTTTCAAGCTCTATCAAATGGATGTTAAATCTGCCTTCTTAAATGGCTTTATTAAAGAAGAAGTCTATGTTGAACAACCACCGGGGTTTGTGAATACCGAAGCTCCAAACCACGTATACAAGCTCAAGAAAGCACTTTATGGGCTTAAACAAGCACCATGAGCTTGGTACGAAAGGTTGTCAACATATTTACTAAAAAAGGGTTTTGTAAGAGGCCAAATAGACCCAACACTATTTCTACGAAGAGATAGTGAAAACATTTTTGTAGCCCAAGTGTATGTCAATGACATAATTTGTGTCTCAAATAACAAGGGCTATTTGAATGAATTTATTTCTCACATGGAAAGTGAGTTTGAGATGAGTCTAGTAGGAGAATTGACATTCTTCCTTGGACTTGAAATCAAACAAACTCGAGATGGAATTTATGTCCATCAGACGAAGTACACTCAAGAGATGCTCAAAAAATTCAAACTGAGTGACTCTAAGGAAGTATCCACTCCAATGGCAACAAATACTCGTCTTGACAATGATGAGAGTGGGAAACCAGTTGATCTAACGCAATATAGAAGCATGATCGGTAGTCTTCTATATCTCACAGCTAGTCGACCGGACATACTTTTTGCTGTGGGCATGTGCGCTAGATATCAAGTTTGTGCCAAGGAATCTCATTTAACTGCAGTTAAGAGAATTCTAAGATATCTCAAGGGCACAATTAGAGTAGGACTGTGGTACCCTCGTATGGAGTCTTTTGATTTGATAGGCTATACCGATTCCGATTATGCTGGATGCAAATTGGATCGGAAAAGCACTAGTGGGGGTTGCCAATTTTTAGGTTCATCGTTGATTAGTTGGTCAAGTCAGAAGCAACATTGTGTTGCTCTCTCCACGACCGAGGCTGAATACATTGCCATGGGAGAGAGTGTATCACAATTGTTGTGGATGATTCATACTCTAGAAGATTATGGACTTTCATATAAAGGAGTGCAAGTGTTGTGTGACAACATTAGCATAATAAACCTAACGAAAAATCCAGTCCATCATTCTAGGACCAAACACATTGAAGTACATCATCACTTCATTAGAGATCACGTAGCTAGGGGAGACATTGCACTCACATATGTTGAGTCAAAGTCAAACCTAGCCTATATTTTCACCAAACCCCTTCCGGAAAATGAATTTAGTCATTTAAGGAGAGAATTGGGGATGTGTTTAGCTCAATAAGTCATTTTGACCACATCATGATCAATAAGGACCATTAAAATGACAAGAGAAATTGAGAAATTAATTTGGGCAACTTGGGAACATCTCACACAAACTATAAGGTTTAACAAAATATTTTTGTTTGCTAGAAATGGGATGAGATGCTAGGATCAACCAAATTATTCAAAATGTATCATGCATCCCTTGAATAATTAGGTTGAAGAGACATAAATTGAGTATGGGTAAGGTCATTACATAATTCATGTGTATTTGGCTCCTAGATCTTACTCATATATTCCAACCAAGGAATCTTGGTTGGACCTGTGTCTAGAAATCATCTAACCTTGTTGATGTGTTGATTGATACCCTTGATTGATATCTTCCTAATTTTGATTGAAAATAGGACAAGTTGGTGAAGAAACCTTGACATATTTTGACAAACTTGTAACTACTCATAGCAAGGATATATTTTGAACTGATAGCCTGAGTCAGATTTATTACCTTGGTTCACTATAGATCATAGTTTCAGCAAACAAACCAAACAAACTTCTCTGGTTTTGAAACCTTGAGATTCAACACATTTGTTATGAAGTGTCTGAAACTTTCGAGCCCTAAATAATTCCAAATCATTAGGGCTCATCATTAGGAAATATTCATTGGTATCACTGAATATAATCTGTGGGCTCTTCAGATCCTAGGTTCTGAACTTGGAAGTAGTTGAACCAAGTTTCAGAGCTTTCGATACGAATTTCAGAGACTGAAATCACTGACTATCAGACACTGATCGGTCCAGGGACCGATCAGGATGATATCTGATCGGTCTCTACGACCGATCAGGAGAGTTACACCTCTCTGTTCGATATCTGATCGGTCCGGGGACCGATCAGGAGGTTCCCTGATCGGTCTCCACGACCGATCAGGAGGCTCCTACCTCTGATCCACCTCTGATCGGTCCGGGGACCGATCAGGAGGTTCCCTGATCGGTCTCCACGACCGATCAGGACCCTCCCTGACCGATCAGGACGTTCCCTGATCGGTCAGGATTTCTCCTGATCGGACAGTCGTCCGATCTTATGATCTGATCACCCCCTTTAACTTCCCCCAATCCTTCGTTCTCTCATTTCACGTCGAAAACCCTAGCCGAACCACTCCTCAGTCCCGACTCTTCTCTTCATCTTCTCCGAAAGCCTCAAATGGCGCCCAGGTAACTTCCTTTCTCCCCGAAATCTGTTCATTTTTGGCATTTTAGCTTCTTTTCACAGTGTATCTCTGTGTGTTGTCTTGGTTCTCGACTCTGTGGCTCCCGTGGACTCCCATTTGCCCCGACTATGTCCCATTTTCGACCTATTTAGGAAGAAATCAGCCGGTGAGGGTACGTCTAAGTCATCTGCTGAGAAATCCAAGTCCCAGGCACCCTCCTGACCTCAACCTTCCTCTTCTTCAAGATTCCCGAACCGACAGTTTGAACAAGCGTTTCAACAGAGGACATTCAAACTGCTCCCATGTCGATCTGTGGATCGAAAGTACATGGATGAGTTTTGTCCCTCTGTATCCGAAACCCTGGCATATTACAAACTTGACTCGTTAGTCTACCTAGAAAGGGACATCAACTATGACATAGTATCTGAATTCTACAACAATCTTCATCAGGGCAGTGATGGTGCTTATAGAACCAGAGTTGCTAAAAGAACTATCGATTTCTCCATCGTAGAATTCTTTGGGTATCTAGGTTGCCGAATGTGTTCAGGAGATCTTTTTTCCATTTATCCTGATTTACCCCATCCTTTACCTTCTCCATTTGATGTCTCCCCTGATTCCATCTATGAGTACTTCTTCGGTCATCCTAGACCGGATGGACTGGATGAGTTAGATGTCGAGTTTCCTACTTTTGCGGCTCTGAGACTATCTCCACCTGACTATATTCTTTTTAAGATAGTCACAAACTGTCTTATTCCAATCACATCCAAACCTCTAGCAGAGATCCGACCATACCACTGCCTGATGCTTTATGGTTTGCGTCGGTGTCTCGACTTTGACATTATGTCCAGCATCTATTCTTCGATCATCTCCTATTCTCAGCCTAGCAGCTCCACCATTTATATGCCTTATGGGCATATAATTACAGATTGGCTCGAGACCCTTCAGATAGATGTGTCTAAGGGTTGGATAGTGAAGATGGTTAGACAGGATTGCCGACTTGGGAAACGGGCATTTTCCAAGTCCGGTATCTTGGGACAGAATGGGGCTGTTCGGTGGAAGGATGGGAGAGGTCTGGGAGAGTTACCACGGGCACTTCCTCGATAGGTTGCTGCTCCTCCTCCTGCTGCTGATGAGGCCGATCCTGATCTGCGCTGGTAGATCGCTGAGCTAGAGAGCCGCTTCGATCAGCACGATGAGCTACTGGCTGCTGAGCTCCATGGACTGCGCGTTCGGATCGACCAGCGCTATGATGATTTAATCAGTCAGCAATTGTTGACGCAGCAGCTGCTTCTGGGTTGGATGGCCATCTACCCACCTCCGCAGCATTTCTCGGGCCATCCACCTTCGAGCTCCAGCATGTCGCCTCAGGGTTACGTGCCTCCCGCAGATGATGATGAGGTTCCTCCTGTTGAGGATATTGATTGATACATTCTGTGTGTCACTTTGCTTGTCTGTGTTTTTGGATGCTATTTATTGGATATCTTTGTCTGACCTTGATACTTATGCTACTCATATGTTTTTGCTATTCATTTGTCTATTTCTTGTTTTTCCTTATGCTTCAGTTCATATTAATATGCTGTTCCTATGCCATGATTTGATTGTATCTTATCTCTTTCTTACTGTCATATAATACACTTAGAGGGAACTCTAGGTGCATTAAGAAAAAGACAGTATGGGTTAAGGGGGAGCCTTTTGAGTTTTGTCACCTCATTTGCACCTTTTCGGTGTTTGACAAAGGGGGAGAGGACACCTAAGTTTAGAGATGTATGAAGGCTTGATTTTAGGAGAAGATAACGGGAAGGATCTTGATTCCCGTTATTGACTTAGTGGTGTATCCATCTTAGAGGGAGGATCTTGATTCCCCTAAAATTATGAAAATAAGAACATTTCTGATCTAAACTTAAATCGTGTTGTCAAACAACAAAAAGGGGGAGATTGTTGATACAGTCTGACCTGGCTGTTGTTTTGATGTTGACACGGATTTAAGTTTGTATCAGATGTTAATTAAACTCGGTTTGATTAATGATCAAGGTTGATCAAGTGGAAGGGAAAAGTCCAAGTTGGAAACTTGGCACGCGAAGTCAGAGAGGGCTCGGTAGCTCATTCTCTGGACCTGACGAAGTCAGAGAGGGCTCGTTCTCCGGACTAGGTCAGAGAGGGCTCGGTAGCTCGTTCTCTGGACCGGACGAAGTCGGAGAGGGCTCGGTAGTTTGTTCTCCGGATTAGGTCAGAATGATTCCATGGTACATTGATCGGTCGGCAGACCGATCCAGTGACACTGGATCGGCAGACCGATCCAGTGAAACTAAGTTTCCATGGATCACTCGATAGCACATTGAGTGTAATCTGATCGGTCGATAGAAACTCAGTACCACACTGAGTGTAATCTGATCGGCAGACCGATCAGAAACACCGAGCACACCGAGTAATCGATCGGTCTCGGACCGATCGGAGATGGTATTGCGAAGAGAAGAAGGCGGGGATCGGTCGTGAGACGATACCTGATCGGTCTCCACGACCGATCGGAGACGCAGCGACCTATATATGTCCTGATCGGTCCATGGATCGGTCTGGTGACCGATCCACACACACAATCAGTTTTGTTTCTACGATTCCTCCACTGCATTTGATCTGCCTGATTCATATAACCCTCTGTGCTGTTAGCTTTTGAGTTTGCAGGATCACAGGTATCATTCCAAGCCTAATTTTAAATTAAGTCCATAAGAGGAATACGACAAATGACCTTTCTGCTGTGATTCGCGGCGCATGGTGCATTTGAGGCATCAACGGCTACTGGTGTGATCTGGCTGCGATCCGCTTGACTCCTGGTGATTGGTTCGAGCTCAGAAGACACCAGTGAAGACTATGATTTCATTGGTGTGAGTTCAGAGAACCAGTAAGGAAGAAGAAGGATTGGCTGCAACGATGATTCTGTGCAGATTGACCACGATCCGTGACAGCAGAGGAAAGGGGCTTAAGAAGCAGTAAAAAGCGAGAGGAAAGAATAACAAGCAAATAAGAAAGAAAGAAAGTTCTGTTGATCGTTGAGGTGTGCTAAGTTCTTGAGCTCTCGGGTGTGATACTACGATCTGGGAGTTCTTTGTTTTCACTGATCCTCGCGTGGTTGTAAGCGTTAGTTCATTTTCCTTTGCCACCGAGATCTGTAAGTCTTGTGCTTTAACATATATATTTCTTGAGACTTTGTAAAGAGGTTACTCCACCGAGAAGGAGGATCTTTAGCCGGAATTTTTTCGGGGTGCGATCTACCGAAGATCAAGGGGTCGTCCACCTTACGGACACGCCGAGGAGTAGGGGCAAGTTATCCCCGAACCTCGTAAATCCTTGTGTTAGTGTGTTAGTGTGCTTGTTTCCTCTTGTTTTAGTTTCCTAATTCCGCTGTGCTAACAAGTTTCTTTGTAGAAATTTGTGTTTAAGTTTTTAAGAGGCTATTCCCCCCCCCCCCCCCCCCCCTCTAGCCATCTAAGATCCTAACACTATCTAGGTTGTAATCAAGAAAATCCTACCTCCTTACTTTACTTTTTATGTTATTATTTATTATTAATTAATTGTGTGTCCTTACTAAGCTAGAAGCAAGAGAAGGTTTTAACTTGTTTTGTAGGCTATTCACCCCCTCTAATCGATCAACATAATCCAACATGGAGAAATAGATGTTTGGCAAAAAGTTAAACTCTCATGAGAGGAGTAAATGAGGGTGTGTTCCCCATTGAGAAAATAGTAGGCGTTGGTTCAATTTTGGATTTCAGCGAAATTTGAAAGTCAGGACTAGACAGTTCAAAAACTGTCAAATCATTCTATTTCATATTATTGTATTTTTTGTGTTATCTCTGTGGTGCATAAGTCAAAAGTCTAGAAGAGTTGATCTAGGTGCTTGGAAGGGATCTAGGCACCCTAAGCTCATATAGGCACCTTAATCACCTTGGATCGCGCAAGATGAGGTGTCAGCCTCTAATTAGTCGACATACATCAACATCTAGGCACTTGGAAGGAATCTAGGCACCTAGGATGGGATAAACTCAACTAGGATAGAGCTTCGCCTAGAACTCGCCATGTTAGTGATCGAGGCGTCTGGAAGGGATCCAGGCACCTAGAAGTGGATAAGTTGGCGATGAAGGTGGATCGAATATGCTCGGTGGAGGCGCCTGAAAGGGATCCAAGTGCCTAGAATAACCTATAAAAGAGTCTTTAACAAGCAGCTCAAGAAACCATTCTTATACGCTTAAACAACACTCATGTTGCTCTGAACCTTCACTACAATACTGAAACGCTATTCCAATAACAACGTCTAAGTTTACAATCTTTCTAGGTTGTCAATATAATTGTTCATTTTTTTATTAAGCTTTATTTCCTTATTTGTAATTAGATTTCTTGTACTTATCAAACTCTTAGTGAATTGTCAAATAAAAGAACTCAATGAGTGCGAGCCTTGTGTTGGGACCGAAAAGTAGCTAGAGGGGGGTGAATAGCTCTTCGCGTGCTCGTCGTCGGCGTTGCTCATTTCTTCAGAGATATGCAGCAGAAATATAAGAAACAAAAGCATACAACGCTAACAAGGATGATTTACTTGGTATCCACCTCACAAGAGGTGACTAGTCCAAGGATCCACACCTACTCATGCACCCTCCACTATGAATAACACTCCTTTATGGTAACTACCAAAGGCGGAGAAGCCCTACAACACTCTCAATACAAGAAGAAGAAAGGGAAATACAAGATTAGCAAAATCTTACAAGATGTGCAATAAAAACCCTAACTTCTTCTTCTTGTTTTTGATCCGCCTCTTGACTTGGAAAAGCCTCCAAGAATCTTCAAGAACTGGCGATCTGGAGCTTGGAGAGAGGTATAGAGGTCTTGGAGAGTATTTGGAGTGAATCGGTGAAGTTCTACCACAACCATCGCACGCCTGCAGCTCAAATACGACGCAATGGTCGGATCCCGATCGATTCGAAAGCTCCCAATCGATCGGGGAGGCTTTGGATCGATCCACGGATCGATCCAGAGTGCCTCTGTGCTTTGGGAAAACGCCTGGATCGATCCACGGATCGATCCAACGCTTATTGCGAGAACCAGCAGCGTCCCAATCGATCGGCTGATCGATTGGGACCTCTGGATCGATCCACTGATCGATCCAGAGGCTCTCTATTCGCTGGGAAAGGCCTGGATCGATCCACTGATCGATCCAGAGGCTTTCTGTTCGCTGGGAAAAGCCTGGATCGATCCACTGATCGATTCAGCTCTTGGTTTTTGCCCAAAACTAAGTCCCAAGCCTCTCAAACCAACATTCGGTCAACCTTGACCTGTTGGTATATCATGCCTAGCATCTGGTCACTCCCTTGACCTGCCAGGACTCCCCACCAAGTGTCCGGTCAATCCCTTTGACCCACTTGGAGTTTTCTCTTCGTGCCAAGTATCCGGTCACTCCCTTGACCTACTTGGACTTCCACCAGATGTCTGGTCAATCTTGACCCATCTGGATTTCCCCGTACCTGGCTTCACTCACCAGAACTTCCAATCTGCCTAGCTTCACTCACTAGGACTTCTCTTCTGTCTGGCTTCACTCACCAGGACTTTCACCTAGCTTCACTCACTAGAATTTCCTTCTGCCTGGCTTCACTCACCAGGACTTTCACCTAGCTTCACTCACTAGGATTTTCACCTGGCTTCACTCACCAGGATTTTCTTCTGCCTGGCTTCACTCACCAGGACTTTCTTCTGCCTGGCTTCACTCACCAGGTCTTTCATCTAGCTTCACTCACTAGGATTTTCACCTGGCTTCACTCACCAGGATTTTCTTCTGCCTGGCTTCACTCACCAGGACTTTCCAGTCAAGTATCCGGTCATCCTTAACCTACTTGTCTCTTCTTCAATCAACCTTGTATTGTCAAACATTGAAACCCAAACCAAGACTCAAGCTTGGCCAACCAGGTCAACCTTGACCTGAGGGATGTTGCACCAACAATCTCCCCCTTTTTGATGTTTGACAATACCAACACTATCACTTACAATACCACATGTAAGTTTGGCTAATCCCATAGCCTAAACATTCTTCATGCCACTAGGTAATGAATACATAAGTTAAGCCCTTCATTTTCCCCCTAAGAGGGCAAACTCCCTCTAGGTAATGAAAGCCTAACTTACTCCCTTTCATTCTCCCTCTATTGGCACACATCAAACCATGCCCCATTTTTGGGCACACATCAACAAATTCACTTGTTGAAAACTCTCCCCCTGAAGAGTTGCTCATCGTTGTTCACAACTTCACTCGTTGTGATCAACATGATAATAAAAATCCTATACCCTTCATTATCCTTAACCCTACATTCTCCCCCAATGTAGGCAAATGCCAATCCTTGAGCATTATCCACTTGAAACCACTTGAACAATGAGGATATCCACTCCCCATTAAAGTTCAAACGCTCAACCTTGAGCATGTTCTTAACGGAAGGTTAACCACCTTCCAAGGTTCATGAAAAATAATTTTCATATCTTTAAAGAGTCCCGCCCCCTAAAGACATGGTGGTAACTTCTGTCATTGCACCAACAATGACTTGGAATCCCTAAAACTTTAGGAAACCCAATTTTAGAAGTTTTGAGGTTCAAATATTCAAAATTTGAGACAAACCTCAACCTAAACTTCAACTTAGCCTTCCTTAACCAATCCATCCTTGTTTTCCACACGAAAACATCCTTTTTATGTATACAAATGTATTTTCAGGGGTTTAGAATGGTTACCTAGACTAAAATAGGTTCAAAAGTGCTAAACTCATGCCTTCCCAGCCAAAATCAGCATCTTCGATCGATTAGAGTTGGGTTCCAATCGATTGAACCCTGCTGAATCGATCCACTGATCGATTCAGTCTTCTTGGATTGATCGGCTGATCGATCCAGCGAGCTTCTGCTCGCGAGAAATGCCTTATCAATCAATCGGCTGATCGATTGAGGCACTCCAATCGATCCACTGATCGATTGAAGGCCTGAAATTGTTGAAATTCAATTTCAGCCAATTTCAGAAACCCTTAGAAAATTCTACAAAATTCCAAAAATCGTAAAAATTTGTGTAGACATTATTTAGGGTATAATTTATCATGGAAAATTAGTTTTCTATGAAAATACATCATATTTTCAAAGATTGACACAAACTTGAGAACTTGCAAAAACTTTAGTGTTTTCTTCAAGTTTGTGTCTAACTATTCAATGGTGATTACTATCAAAAGATAGCCTTCACCAAGGTTTTCCAAAATTATTTTTAAAACATTTTTAAAACCAATATCCCACCATATTCCTTGGGCTTAATGCACATTACTTGTACATTAGCTTTCCCAATGATGGGAAAACACATAACTATATGTTTTGATGAACTTAAAACTCAAAAGAATGCACTAAATCAACATCTTGAGTTTTGTTCATCATCCTAATATCTCACTTGTATCTAATGTGCACTAAAACACATACAAGTCATCTTATTGGTTTTTGTGAGATATAAAGTTTGGTTTTACCCTAATCTAGGGATCATGCATATCTATCTAGGCATTTTGTGGATATTGAACATCCACTTAGGATGTTACTTGTTAATACCACTTGTTGACAACACTTGTTGAAAACACTTGTTGATAAATGCCATTTGTCCTTGCTTTTAAGGAATTAAACATAATGCATGATAATGTTATGGCATACATCAAAATGAAATAGCTTTCAAAAGAAAGATTCCTATAATTACATGATGTATGTATGACATGACATGGTATTTTTGTATTTTTCATAATAAGATATGAATGCAAAAATAAATATGATATTGATCCTGTCCGAATCGCTGAACCAACGGACGCTGGGCACGTGGCGCTCTCCTAGTCAATGACGTGAATCTCCGGCCGGTCGGACGGTGCTCCGGCGAACCTGCACAGAAGTCGGGCCGGGAAGGGGTTCTCGGCGACGACCCTCCGACGCTCAAGTCAGGCAAGCAAGCAACAAAGCAGCGGCTCCAAAAATCGTAGAATGCGTACCTCCGGCGAAGTCTGCGGCTCTTTATATAGAGCGGTGAAAGAGCCTCTACATGCCCACCGAGGCGCGTACGTGTCCGCAGCCCATACCTCGGTATGTGTCTATCAGAAAGCTTACCTGACGCCATACCGCTATAGTCCAACCATGTCTTCGATGGGACAACAGAACACCTCGTTGTCAGACTTGGAGTATGGCCTAGCCATAGGACTTGACGGCTGTCAGAAGATGTTCCTGTCCTTCTTTACCCACCAAAGGCCGGGACGTCTGTCTGGCCGGCTGGACGAAGAGCGTCGTCCGGACGGTCCTCATCCCCTGCGCCGGCCGGGCGTCACGCCTGTCACGTCCCGCCTGTTATTTGCATTGATATGCTGGGGAGACTTCCGGGCGGGTGCTACGTAAGGAATGTTAGCAGTATGTCACCTTCTCTTAGGCCTTCCGGTCGGCTCTTAGCTGTTGTTTCAACTGAGCGTCGGAACCCCGACCCCTGTCAGGGCACGTTTTACTGTTGGATGCTCATCGGTCGGCCGATCGGTCTATCCTTTTCTCCCAAGTCCGGTCGGCTCACCCTTCTCCGGTGGACCACCTGGCCTTTTGACCTCCACGTGGCGTTGACCCCTCGTTAGGGGGTCCCGGGCTCTTACCACCGGATCACTTGCTTTCCCCTCGAGTCTAGTCGAAAGAGGCGAAGTCCGACTGACTGGACTGCCGATCTGACTGAGCAATGATCACTACATTAGGCCGCTCGGCCAGGCATAGGGATACTCATCCGTTCGGCGGTATCTAGTCCGTGCCTTGTGTTCTCTTGGAATCCATGTCCGATGCTCTCCCCTACTACCCATCATGTGCGCTGCACACGGTAAGGGGAGCTCATTAAATGCGGCCAGTATCCTGCTGACACGTGGCGATCGTGCGTTTGTCAGCGTATGGCGGTGGCGTCACTTCCGATGGGACAACCGCCGTTTGAAATGAACGACTAGATGACGACCTCGATATCGGCGACCTGGATCGGACGGCTGAAATTAATAGCGGCCGCCCTTATAAAGCTCCCGACCCCAGCTCTTCGTCGCATTTCGACCTTATCGTCTCTAGCCATCCCTCTGTTCCTTTTTTCCGGCGACCTTGCGTTTCAGCTCTCCGACGACTCTACAGCCCCCTTCGATCATCTTCTTTGCCCGTAAGGATTCCTTTTCCTTGCTGCCTCTCCCTTTTTTCTATCTATTAGCTATTTCTTTCATCATCCCGCATTCTTTCCCTATTTTTATTTCTCCCTCCTTCCATCGCGCGTCCATCCCTAGCCTTATACCATGACCAACACCTCACAGCCGACCGGCGGTGCTCCGGGTCTTTGGTATTCGACCATGGAAAGCCGGTTCGACGAGGAGGACGCCTTGCGCCTCACTCGAACCTATGATCTGCCGACCGACCACCAAATAGTGTTAGCCACACCGGCCGATCGGCCTCATGAACCGCCGCCCGACACCGTTCTATTCTTCCGAGACCAATTTTTGGTCGGGCTACGTTTTCCACCCCACAAGTTCTTCTTACAAATTTACAATTATTTTCGCATTCCGCTCGGCCAGGTAGTCCCTAACTCCATTAGGCTGTTGAGCGGAGTGATAGTCCTTTTTAAACTGAACAACATCCCCCTCGACCCTAAGATTTTTCACTACTTTTTTTATCCCAAGCAAGCCGAGTGGGGTACCTTTATTTTCCAATCTATGATAGGTTTCGTCCTTTTTGATAATATGCCGAGCTCCAACAAACATTGGAAGGAGCAATTTTTCTATGTGCGTTTTCCCGAGCTGCCAACTTTTCGTACCAAGTGGCAGACGGCGATGCCGGCGCAACCGGAGCTCGGCAAATTTAGAGGTGATGTGGCCTACCTTCATGCGGCCGAGCGGTTGGTGGGTCAGCACTATCACATTGACAAGCTGCTCCTCCCAGGAGTAATGTATATATTCGGCCTGTCTCCCACCCCAGCCGATCTGCCTTGCAGCATGAGTAAGCGATTCTCATCCCTCCTTTTTCTTTTGTTCTAATTGATTTAATCTTTGTTTCTGTAGCTGAAGTTATGTGGCGTGCTAAGGCGACCGAGAAGCTCAAATTGAAAGCCACTCAGATTGAGGCGGTGAAGAACAAGGAGGTCGCCGAGCGGGGCCTTGATCCAGCCGATCCGACCGGCGAATTAGGCGAGGGGACCCAGGATGCCCCTGAAGCCTTAGCAGCTACTACCTCTCACGACGAGGCAGCGGGCGGCACAGAACCTTCTACCCAAGCCGAGGTGGAGGGTCGTTCGGCCGATGATGTTCCGCTACTCACTCGGAAGCGCCGACGGCCGGAATCTGCATCTGCCTCAATTCCACTTGATGAGCCACAGCTCGAGCGGGGCGCGGATGCTCCGGTGTTGTCCGGGACGATTTCCCTAGAGAGTACCCCGACCCCACATGGCTCTCCGAGGGCAAGCTCTGAGGTGCCGCCGTCCAGCCCTTCAAGAACTCGGCACCGTATCAGGCGTTTGGGCGAGCTTCCTTCCTCGTCCATCGGTGGGCCATCCGGTAAGGCCGATGCTTCTCAGGGCGAGCCGAGCGGCCAGAACTTAATTAAAACCGTCCTGCGCCTCCCCTCAGAGGAATACATGGCTGCTGCTGATCGGTCAGTGGTCCCCGAGCAGCAGATCACCTTGACAGGCCCTCTTACAAAAGCTTGGGAGGACGCTCGGCGCCGAATAAAAGCGATGACTCCCGGGCAGCTCGGCGACAGCAACCTTCAACAGGCCACCGGGGTATGCTCTTTTTCTTTGTTCGTGTATTTGAATTAAGTTTTTAACCTATTCATTTTTGCTCGTAGAACTGGGTGGAGCAAATTACCGTTAGCAATCGGTTGGTCGAGCTGGAGGATGAATTGAAAAAACTCAAGGCCGCGGGGGACAGCCAACAGTCGACGGCCGCACTGGAGAAGGCCAAAAAATTACTGGAAGTCGAACGGAAACGGGCTTCCGATCTGGCGAGCAAGGTCGTTCGGCTTGAAGCGATGGTCAAACAACGAGATAAGGAGATCAAGACGGCGATCACTCGGAAGCGACAGGCCATCGATGACATGGACCGAATGAAGGTGGAGATCAGAGGGCTGGAGCAACGCATCAAGGATCTGGATGCTCTTCTGGCCACCGAGAAGGAGAGCCGTTCGGCCGATCTTCAAAGATTTGATGTAGATTTGAAGGATCTCCAAGTTGCGAGCGACGCTGCCCACGCCGAGCTCAAAGAGTATCAAGAGGGGGAGTCGGCTCGCTCCGACGAGGTGAGGAAGGCATTCGTCCGCTCGGATGCTTTTGGGGAGAAATTTACTGACAAGATCTCCCTCACCTTTGAAGAGGCGATCAAAGCGGCTGTGGATCACTTAAAGGCCAAAGGCCACCTGCCCGCCGAGCTGACCATCCCTCCCGAGGACCTCGCGACCGTGATGGGCGCCATCCCTGATGCTCTTTTTGATTTCGACGCATGAGGAGTGTTTCTTATGAACTTTTTTGTATCCCCGCCGTTCAGCCAAAGTTATTTTTGCTGTAACTTTTTTGGTTAGCCCTGTGCTTAATAGATAATCTTTTCCTTTCCTTCAACTTTTATTTTGGCAAGAAACTTTTCCCTCGTCATAACTAAAGTGTTCTTTAAAACTCCTCCGCTCGGCACCACTCTCTATCAGACTAAAGTCGATTGTCTTTAATAACGTGTTTCATCATGCGACTGAGCAGCCGCTTGGCATGAGAACGCCCTTTGTTGGTATGGTAATTATCTTTAGTTCTCATTGACCAATTTTTGCTTTGTGCCTTACCCCCAAAGGGGTTTTCCGTATATTTTTGATAAGCGAGCCGCTCAGCCGTATGTTGGTCTTAACGACCAGGCTATCGTTGATTGTATCATGTGAATGGCTATCCGCTCGGACGTTTATAGACGACGTCTCGTCTCTCGATATTTAACGTCGGAGCTCGACGGTCTTCCGCTCGGACGTTTATAGACGCCGGCTCGTCTCTCGATATTTAACGTCGGAGCTCGACGGTCTTCCGCTCGGACGTTTATAAACGCCGGCTCGTCTCTCGATATTTAACGTCGGAGCTCGACGGTCTTCCGCTCGGACGTTTATAGACGCCGGCTCGTCTCTCGATATTTAACGTCGGAGCTCGACGGTCTTCCGCTCGGACGTTTATAGACGCCGGCTCGTCTCTCGATATTTAACGTCGGAGCTCGATGGTCTTCCGCTCGGACGTTTATAGACGCCGGCTCGTCTCTCGATATTTAACGTCGGAGCTCGACGGCCTTTACGGCTAACTTCGATACTGTCGATCGGCGGAACCCTTGGCCATCCTTTGAATTAATTTCGCTTCCTGCATTACAAGGACACGGGCGACTAGCATATACACAAAAATGAGTTACATTCGTGCACCTTTCATCCAGCTCGATAAGGCTGGAGATAATTTGCACTCCACGGTCGATCCAGCTGCCGCCCGTCTTCATCCTCCAAGTAGTAAGCGCCCGAGCGGAGTTTTTCAATAACCTTGAAGGGACCCGCCCAAGGAGCTTCAAGCTTGCCGACGTCGCCGACCGGCTTGACTTTCTTCCAAGCGAGATCGCCGACCTGGAATGATCTGGGGATTACGCGGCAGTTGTAGTTTTGCTTCATCCGCTGCCGGTATTCCATCAGCCGAACGGACGCCTTGGCTCGCTCCTCGTCGACCAAATCCAGCTCCATGTTCCTCCGTTCGGCGTTGCCATCATCATAGCTCTGGATCCGGACGGACTCAACGCCGCATTCGACCGGAATGACCGCCTCGCCGCCATACACCAAATGGAACGGCGTGACGCCCGTCCCTTCCTTCGGTATCGTTCGGATGGCCCATAAGACGCCCGACACTTCATCCGGCCAACTTCCTCCCAAATGGTCGAGCCGAGCGCGCAGAATACGAAAAATTTCCCGATTAGCTACTTCAGCTTGACCATTGCTTTGGGGGTATGCTACGGAGGTGAAGTGTTGCTTGATGCCATAGCTTTGGCACCAATCTTCGAGCAACTTTCCCGTGAATTGCCGCCCATTGTCGGAAACCAATCGGCGAGGGATGCCGAACCGACAGATGATGTGTTGCCAGATAAATTTTTTGACCATCTGTTCGGTGATCTTGGCTAGCGGCTCGGCCTCCACCCACTTGGAAAAATAATCAACCGCCACTAGCAAAAATTTCCGCTACCCGGTCGCCATCGGAAATGGACCGACAATATCCATTCCCCATTGATCGAACGGACATGAAACTATTGATGCCTTCATTTCCTCTGCCGGTCGGTGGTTGAAGTTATGGTACTTCTGGCATGAGAGGCACGTCGACACGGTCCGAGCGGCGTCTGCTTGTAAAGTCGGCCAAAAGTATCTAGCTAGCAGGATCTTCTTAGCTAGTGCTCATCCGCCCGGATGTCCTCCGCACGATCCTTGATGTACTTCTTGGAGGATGTAAGCCAAGTCCTCGAGCTCACACATTTCAACAACGGGCGTGAGAAAGCCTTTTTGTAAAGCTGATCGCCGATGAGTGTGAACCGACCGGCTCTCCTCCTTAGCAGCTGGGCTTCATACTCATTGGATGGTGTGGCGCCCGAGCGGAGGAACTCTATGATGGGTGTCCGCCAGTCGCTTGGAAATGTGAGGCCTTCCATCCGGTCGACGTGCGTCACCAACAGTACTTTTTCAATTGGCTGCTGAATGGCGACCGGCGTTATTGAGCTCGCGAGTTTGGCTAACTCATCAGCTGCTTGATTTTCTGCTCTGGGTATCTTCTGGACAACAACTTCTCTAAAATCGGCTTTGAGCTTCTTGAAGGCTTCAGCGTAGAGCTTGAGCCGAGCATTATTGATTTCGAAGGTACCAGAGAGCTGCTGAGCGGCCAACTGTGAATCTGAGTGAAGCGTTACCCGACCGGCTCCCACATGCCGGGCAGCCTGCAAGCTAGCTATGAGGGCCTCATACTCTGCTTCATTGTTGGTAGCTTTATAATCCAGCCGGACGGATAAGTGCATCTTTTCTTCTTGAGGGGAGAGCAACAATATTCCAATCCCGCTTCCGAGCCGAGTGGACGACCCATCCACATATATTCTCCACATAGCTTCCGGCTCCGGCCTTTGCACCTCAGTCACAAAATCGGCCAAGGATTGCGCTTTGATCGCCGAGCGGGGATGGTATTGGATGTCGAATTCACTTAACTCTGTCGTCCACTTGATGAGCCGTCCGGAGGCCTCTGGATTTAGTAGAACACGTCCGAGCGGACTATTGGTTTTGACAATGATCGTATGCGCCAGGAAGTATGGACGAAGGCGCCGAGCGGCGAGGACCAGAGCGAAAGCCAGCTTCTCGAGCCCAGTGTAGCGAGATTCAGCATCTTTTAAAATGTGACTAAGGAAATACACAGGCTCTTCTCCGCTCGCCCTCACTAAAGCCGAGCCGATTGCATGCTCGGTTGAAGACAAGTACATATAAAGTGGCTCACCCGCAGTCGGCTTGGCCAATACCGGGAGAGAGTTCAGATATGCCTTCAAGTCTTCGAACGCCCGATCGCATTCTTCATCCCAGTGAAACTTAGTGGCCTTGCGCAAGATTTTGAAGAAAGGGAGGCTCCGGTCGGCAGTTTTGGAGATGAATCTGGACAAAGCAGTTATCCGACCGGTCAAACGCTGCACTTCCCTTGTATTTCTTGGAGGCGGCATATCTTGCAGAGCTTTCACCTTGCTGGGATTTGCTTCGATGCCCCGCTCGGTCACTATGTACCCTAAGAATCGCCCTCCTTTTGCTCCGAACAGGCACTTCTAGGGATTTAGCTTGACTCCATATTTGCGTAGCGTTCGGAAGGTTTCTTCCATGTCCTTGAAGAGATCGGCCGCTCGGACGGACTTAGTGAGAATGTCGTCCACATAAACTTCTAGATTCCGCCCGATCTGCTCTCTAAATACTTTATTCATCAAGCGCTGATATGTGGCCCCCGCATTCTTCAATCCGAACGGCATCACATTATAGCAATAAGTGTCGTCGGCCGTCACGAAGCTGACTTTTTCTTGATCTTCACGGCGTCGAGCATACAGATTAATTCGCAGCCGGCCATAGAGTTCACCAGCTGATCTATCCGGGGCAGAGGATAAAAATCTTTCGTGCAAGCTTTGTTGAGATCCCGAAAATCTATGCACACTCTCCACTTGTTGCCTGGCTTGGAAACTAATACTACGTTAGCCAACCAGCTCGGGAACTGCACCTCACGTATATGGCCGGCCTCCAGAAGTTTTTCCACCTCTGCTCGGATGATGGAATTTTGCTCGGCGCTGAAGTCCCTTTTTCTTTGCTTTACCGGCCGAGCGTCCGGTCGGACATGCAACTTGTGCTGCGCTATGCTCGGCGAAATTCCGGGCAGCTCATGTGTTGACCAGACGAAGATATCATGATTTCTTCGGAGGCATTGAATCAGCTCCTCTTTCTGCTTCTCCTCCAGATCGGACGCAATAAAAGTCGTGGCCTCCGATCAGGTTGGGTGAATCTGCACTTCCTCTTTTTCTTCATAAATTAAAGAGGGTGGTTTTTCGGTGATGGTGTTTACCTCGATCCGGGGCGCCTTCCGAGCGGAATTGGCTTCTGCTCGGACCATCTCGATGTAGCATCGCCGAACTGCTAGCTGATCTCCCCGTACTTCTCCCACTTTGTCCTCCACGGGGAACTTGATCTTCTGATGGAAGGTTGAGACGACCGCTCGGAATTCGCTGAGCGCCGGTCGTCCCAAAATAACATTGTAGGACGAGGGCGAGTCGACCACCACGAAGTTTGTTGTCCTTGTCCTCCTGAGCGGCTCTTCTCCCAGCGAGGTAGCCAGCCGGATCTGTCCGACCGGCTGAACTTCGTTACCCGTAAACCCGTAGAGCGGAGTTGTCATGGGCAACAGCTCGGCTCGATCAATTTGCAGCTGATCGAACGCCTTCTTGAATATGATGTTGACTGAGCTCCCTGTGTCAACAAATACGCGGTGAATAGTATAATTGGCTATTACTGCTTTGATGAGCAGAGCATCGTCGTGGGGTACTTCAACCCCTTCCAAGTCCCCGGCGGGTCCTTCCGCTCGTTCTCGGCTACAGCCGACCGCATGAATCTGGAGCTGCCGGACGCTCGCCTTTCTAGCTCGGTTGGAGTCTCCTCCGGTCGGCCCGCCAGTAATAACGTTGATCTCGCCTCGGGAAGTATTGCTTCTATTTTCCTCTTCCCGAGCGGACGGTCGAGACCGTTCTCTGGACGCTCGGCGATTCTCCTGCCTTGGAGAACGATGCCGATCGGGAGTCTGTTGCTGTGGCCTATCAGCTCACGTCCGATCGGCTTCATGAGTTCTCTGTCGCCTATCAACTGAGGGAGACCGTCGTCCGGCATTCCGGGGCACAGGATGAGCCGCGAAGGGAAGACTTCAACAATCCCTTGTGTTGTGCGTATCCGTCCGGTGGAAGGAGCAGAACATCGGGGTCCATCTCTTCTTTGGCTTGGGCCGGGCGGTAGCTACCTCTTGCACATGGGACCTGGCGTGGGGGGATCGGATTGCTTCGGCCCTTGGTCCTCTAGGCGGCTGATGAGCGGCGTGCTATTTCCGCTCGGCCGGAGGAGCCCGATCGGCTGGAGTTTCCTTTTTCCTGGCCGCTTGCGCTTCTTCCACGTTGATGTATTCGTTAGCCCGGTGTAGCATGTGATCGTAATCTCGGGGCGGCTTTTGGATGAGTGATCGGAAAAAATCCCCATCTACTAGGCCTTGTGTGGAGGCATTCATCATGGTTTCCGAAGTGGCCGTTGGAATATCCATCACCATTTTGTTGAATCGCTGGATGTAAGCTCGGAGCGATTCACGGGCTTCTTGCTTGATGGCGAACAGGCTCACGCTCGTTTTCTGGTAGCGTCGGCTGCTTGCAAAATGGAGGAGGAAGGCCGTTCGGAAGTCCTTGAAGCTTGTGATGGATCCGTCTGGCAACCTCCGAAACCACCGTTGAGCCGATCCTGAGAGGGTGGTAAAAAAAACTCGGCGCTTTACTCCATCTGTGTATTGATGGAGAGTAGCTGTGTTATCGAACTTACCCAGATGATCATCTGGGTCAGTTGTCCCATTATACTCGCCGATCGTCGGAGGCACATAGTGCTTCGGTAGAGGATCTCGCAGAATAGCCTCTGAAAATTGGCGATTAATCCTCTCGGGTGATGCATCCACTCGGGGGGCTTTCCCCTTTCTGTCATCTCGTCTAGGCATCTCATCCGAAGAAGATCCCCTATCTCTATGAGCTGGTACGACTTCAGGGGTGCGGAATAGGGCTCGATGAAATGCAAAGGTGGCCGGTGGTGCTTCCGCTCGACCACCAGACGCTGATGTTGCTTGCTGCTCCCGCCGCTCGGCTGTGGCTTTCTGTTTTTGCTCCACGAGCTTGGCGGCCCTTATCTTGATCAGAGCGTCGAGTTCCTCGTTCGAGAGCGTCATCATGTGTTGTCGTCCAGCCTCGTCCATTGCTTCCGATCGGATGCAGGAGCGTTCCCACAGACGGCGCCAAATTGATCCTGTCCGAATCGCTGAACCAACGGACGCTGGGCACGTGACGCTCTCCTAGTCGATGACGTGGATCTCAGGCCGGTCGGACGGCGCTCCGGCGAACCTGCACAGAAGTCGGGCCGGGAAGGGGTTCCCGGCGACGACCCTCCGACGCTTAAGTCAGGCAAGCAAGCAACAAAGCAGCGACTCCAAAAATCGTAGAATGCGTACCTCCGGCGAAGTCTGCGACTCTTTATATAGAGCGGTGAAAGAGCCTCTACATGCCCACCGAGGCGCGTACGTGTCCGCAGCCCATACCTCGGTATGTGTCTGTCAGAAAGCTTACCTGACGCCATACCGCTACAGTCCAACCATGTCTTCGATGGGACAACAGAACACCTCGTTGTCAGACTTGGAGTATGGCCTAGCCATAGGACTTGACGGCTGTCAGAAGATGTTCCTGTCCTTCTTTACCCACCACCGGCCGAGACGTCCGTCTGGTCGGTTGGACGAAGAGCGTCGTCCGGACGGCCCTCATCCCCTACGCCGGCCGGGCGGCACGCCCGTCACGTCCCGCCTGTCATTTGCATTGATATGCTGGGGAGACTTCCGGGCGGGTGCTACGTAAGGACTGTTAGCAGTATGTCACCTTCTCTTAGGCCTTCCGCTCGGCTCTTAGCTGTTGTTTCAACTGAGCGTCGGAACCCCGACCCCTGTCAGGGCACGTTTTACTGTTGGATGCTCATCGGTCGGTCGATCGGTCTATCCTTTTCTCCCAAGTCCGGTCGGCTCACCCTTCTCCGGTGGACCACCTGGCCTTTTGACCTCCACGTGGCGTTGACCCCTCGTTAGGGGGTCCCGGGCTCTTACCACCGGATCAAATATCATGGCATATGATGGGCAAACAATCATGGCAAAGTTTAGCATAAATAATAATATACCTAGATTACCTATCTAAGTATCCTTAACCACTTAACTAACTCAAAATATGCCACTTGTTTTAACTTAAAATGTTAAACCTAGATTGCCCTAAATGCTTCAAAGAAATGCCAAAACCTAAATTGAAATTTATATTTCTCTTGATTTGTTTATGCCACTTAAAATTAAGCATATCCTCAAATGTTGGCATATTCCATTTTTCCTCAAGAGTAATAACATAAATCAAGGCCCGGATTGCCTTAAATTTCTAAGAGAATACCAAAATCCCAACTTGGTATTTCTCTAGGTTTTCCCAATTTATGCCATTTTAAGATAAAATCAATTTTTCCACCATTAGGCACATTTTACTCTTTCAAGGAGTAAATAATAATTCCATTTCATTTTCAAAGGTTAACAAAAACCTTGAAAATGCTCTTTAAGTGTCAATTTCCTCAAAGTTGGGTTAACTACCCTTCTAATCGGAGTTGACATTCTCTAACTCATCTATAGGGTAGAGAAGATGCTCCTAGGAACCCAAAACCTATTGGTGCTCCTTGGATGCTCTAGGTATTTACTAGGGATAACTTCCCTAGATACCTTCCTAGTGACTTTGTTTGGCTTCTTAGAAGCCTTGGTCACTTTTTCTAGGTCAACCCTAGGGATTGCTTCCCTTGTGACCTTGTTAGGGACTTTCTTAGACTTCTTAGAAGTCTTAGTCACATTTATTGTAAAAATACTCTTAGGAATAACCTTCCTAGTATTTTTGACTTGACTACTAGACCTAGGGTTGGTTCCATAACTATATGGAACCCTATGGTAAAAGGGCACATCCTTCTTAGCCTTGGGTTTGTATCCCAAACCTCTATGACCATTAGATGACCTTTGTGCTCCTAGACCTAGGCTATGCTCATTTTGCCCTTTTAGGATATTTTCCATCCTTTTTAGGGTCTTTTCCATTTTATCAAGCCTTGACCTCAAGACTTGATTTTCTATCATTAAATTCTTAGATTTTGATTTTTCATTACACCCATGAACATTTTTGTTTCTAGGCTTATAACTATGGTCCTTAGTGTGATTGCCTAGATTTTTATCTATCTTCCTAATCCTAGGTGTGGTGGTTTTAGCATGATAAGCTACATGATTTTCTTTAATTTTATCATGCCTCCTATTTTCATGGTAAATAGCATTAAAATGATATAAACTTGAATTGGCATGCTTTTTACCATTATGCAAGGAAATAGGCTCAATGAAAGTTACCTTTCTTTTTACCTTAGAGGCTCCCCTTGAATTGAGCTTCCTCCTTGAGCCTTGACCATCTTCTTTCCCTTGGGGCATTGACTTCGGTAATGCCCCTTTTGATTACAAGAGAAGCATATAATATGCTCCTTGCTCTTCTTTGTATTGGGGATGGTCTCCTTGGGCTTCACTTTGCCCTTTTGTGCCACTTGACCCTTCTTCTTGGCCAATTTAGGGCATTTACTTTTGTAATGCCCATGTTCCCTACATTCAAAGCATATGATATGATTTTTATCATTAATTGAAATGTTTATACCTTTGCTTGTAGGGGTGACATCTTCTCCTTTTGATCCGGAGGTAGAAACTTCCTCTTGATCCGAAGATATTCCTCTATTCGATTTTGCTTGACTTGCAGAGGTGGAAGCTTCTTCATCCTCATCTTCTCTTGACCCGGATGTGGAGGATTCTTCTTGCTCTTGATCCGGTGTCAATGAAGATTTCTCCCCCTCAATCCTAGAGGTGGAGGCTTCACCTTCTTCTTCATCCTCTTTGTACATGAAACAAGGAACATGCTCCTTCCTTCCTCTTTTGATTGCGCTCCTTTGAGGATGAAGCTTCTTAGACTTCCTCTTCTTCGGAAGTTGAGCATCTCTCAACTTCGGAGTCCTTCTCTTGATCTTGCTCCAATGAGTCATCCTCTTTGGATTCCTCTTGATTCGGTATAGTGGAGGGTTCTTCATGGATTGTTGCCAATTTGCTCCAAAGCTCCTTGGCATCGTTGAATTCTCCGATTTGAGCCAAAATGTGGCTAGGCAATAAGTTGACCAAAAGCTTGGTCACTTTATCATTTGCCTCGCTCCTTTGAATTTGCTCCAAGCTCCATTTGCTTTTCTTGAGAAGCTTGCCCTTGGAGTTTGTTGGAGCTTTGAAGCCTTCCATTAGAGCAAACCATTGCTCTATCTCCATCATAAGAAAATTTTTGATTCTTGATTTCCAAGAATCGAAGCTTGTGGATGTGTACGGTGGAGCCACCCTTGTGTCAAATCCAAGTCCATCTTGGAATTGCATCGTGAAGTTGAGCTTCTTGAAATCTTTGACTTTTGATGAATTTGCTTCAACTTCTTCACCCTCTAGCTTTACTTGTTTTGTTTGCCCCTTCCGGCGATGATTCCGGTGAAGAGCGACCTTGCTCTGATACCACTTGTTGGGACCGAAAAGTAGCTAGAGGGGGGTGAATAGCTCTTCGCGTGCTCGTCGTCGGCGTTGCTCGTTTCTTCAGAGATATGCAGCGGAAATATAAGAAACAAAAGCATACAACGCTAACAAGGATGGTTTACTTGGTATCCACCTCACAAGAGGTGACTAGTCCAAGGATCCACACCTACTCACGCACCCTCCACTATGAATAACACTCCTTTATGGTAACTACCAAAGGCGGAGAAGCCCTACAACACTCTCAATACAAGAAGAAGAAAGGGAAATACAAGATTAGCAAAAGCTTACAAGATGTACAATAAAAACCCTAACCCTAACTTCTTCTTCTTGTTTTTGATCCGCCTCTTGACTTGGAAAAGCCTCCAAGAATCTTCAAGAACTGGCGATCTGGAGCTTGGAGAGAGCTATAGAGGTCCTGGAGAGTATTTGGAGTGAATCGGTGAAATTCTACCGCAGCTATCGCACGCCTGCAGCTCAAATACGACTCAACGGTCGGATCCCAATCGATTCGAAAGCTCCCAATCGATCGGGGAGGCTTTGGATCGATCCACGGATCGATCCAAAGCGCCTCTGTGCTTTGGGAAAACGCCTGGATCGATCCACGGATCGATCCAGCGCTTATCGCGCGAACCAGCAGCGTCCCAATCGATCGACTGATCGATTGGGACCTCTGGATCGATCCACTGATCGATCCAGAGGCTCTCTGTTCGCTGGGAAAGGCCTGGATCGATCCACTGATCGATCCAGAGGCTTTCTGTTGACTGGGAAAAGCCTGGATCGATCCACTGATCGATCCAGCTCTTGGTTTTTGCCCAAAACTAAGTCCCAAGCCTCTCAAACCAATATTCGGTCAACCTTGACCTGTTGGTATATCATGCCTAGCATCTGGTCACTCCCTTGACCTGCCAGGACTCCCCACCAAGTGTCCGGTCAATTCCTTTAACCCACTTGGAATTTTCTCTTCGTGCCAAGTATCCGGTCACTCCCTTGACCTACTTGGACTTCCACCAGATGTCTGGTCAATCTTGACCCATCTGGATTTCCCCGTACCTGGCTTCACTCACCAGAACTTCCAATCTGCCTAGCTTCACTCACTAGGACTTCTCTTCTGCCTGGCTTCACTCACCAGGACTTTCACCTAGCTTCACTCACTAGAATTTCCTTCTGCCTGGCTTCACTCACCAGGACTTTCACCTAGCTTCACTCACTAGGATTTTCACCTGGCTTCACTCACCAGGATTTTCTTCTGCCTGGCTTCACTCACCAGGACTTTCTTCTGCCTGGCTTCACTCACCAGGTCTTTCACCTAGCTTCACTCACTAGGATTTTCACCTAGCTTCACTCACCAGGATTTTCTTCTGCCTGGCTTCACTCACTAGGACTTTCCAGTCAAGTATCCAGTCATCCTTGACCTACTTGACTCTTCTTCAATCAACCTTGTATTGTCAAACATCGAAACCCAAACCAAGACTCAAGCTTGGTCAACCAGGTCAACCTTGACCTGAGGGATGTTGCACCAACACCTTAGACTAGCAGCATAGGCTATGAACCAAGTAAAATAAAATGTGTTAGCATTGTTTTTATTGCTTATTATTCGATTGCTTTCACTTGTATTCTTTAAAAGTGTGTTTTCTAACCGCCTTCGATTACAACCTTCTCGATTGTATCCAAGTCAAATAGCTGAGGGCACTCATTGATTTCCATCATTTTTTTTCTCTTGTTGCTTTCATTTTTTATTAAAGTCTTTTAGAAGGCAATCACTTTTTAATAATTTCTTGCTCATATTTTTTTCATCTCTCGAAGTTGGTGCAACACCAGTCGAGTTAATTTCTTTTTCAGGCTATTCTTCTCCTGCACTACTAATCCAAGACTATGTCTTAGTACATTCTATATCATTTTTTATGAAAAAGTTTATTTTTATGGCCTATTAAGAAGGCTACAGTATCATCCTATTGCCACTCTTCTTTGTGAAGACTTCGGATACTAGAAGGGTCGGATGGAATTCTATCTAAAAAACTATGTTCGTGCTACCTCTCGATGGAAATGGAGTACTGGTGGGATGCAAGAACCGGGACCCATACATGTTGAAGAAAATCAAGGCAGTTGCAAAGGCTACTCAATCCCTCCAGTGCAGACTAACCAAAGAAGAGTTGAACCGGGTTAGATATTCAAAAGCGTGAAAGACCTTTAGGACAAGCTGATCGAGTTACACGAAGGAACCTCCTATTGGTCCTAGTAAGGCCAGCTAGTGGGGGGAGGGGTGAATAGCCTGCAAGTTATAATTAATATTTTCTCTTGCTTTCAGAACTTCGTATGGAAAAACACAAGTTAGTTAATCAAAACAAATGCATAAATAGAAAGTAGGGACTCGAATATTTACTTGGTTATAACTTGGGTTGCTGTTAATACAAGGCAATGTAAAGTGCACTACAAAAGATTTTTTTTCGAGCAAGGCATCGGAGGTAAAGTAGCCCCTTACAGAGTTTAAGAATAAGAATAGTAAAAACAGAGTATAAAAATGAAAGTACAAGTGTAATATGGTAGGGTAGCATATAATTATGGTAAAGATGAGGTGTTCAAGGTTAAGGACAAGAAGAAATTACCAAAAAACAAGGTGTCTAAGGTTAAGAAAGTCAAGTTTATAGGCCAAGTGTCACCCGAGGTGTACCGAAGTAGCTTAGCTATAGTGGATGACTCATCAAATGTGTCATATGATAAATGGATCTCAAGCGGCCCATACTTGAGACTTAAGATATGTCATCAAATGTGCTAAAGTGATTTGAAGACGAATTTGAGTTCGATTTTCGACTCATATATCACATTAATATTATTTATTGGTTTGTTTATTATTGCATGTTATGAAATTATGCGACTTTGAAGTAAAATTCGACAACTCTAAAATTATGTCGAATATTTAGTTATGATTATTTAAGTTGTGATAATATTGGGTGATGATGTTCATGAATTTTCAAGTTAGGATTTTTGGCTTAAAATTTTATTATTGTGAATTTGGGGAAAATAATTTATTGGTTGTAATATTTGTAAATTATAATTATATCATTTACTTATATATTGAATTTAATAAATTTATTTAATTAACAGGTTGATTTATCTTATTTTAACTCTTTCTGTTTCTATAACAACTATGAAACTTATTAAAATAGTTCTTTATAGTAAGATGGAAGAAGAGTTTTGAGCCGACTCTATCTTCATCTATATTGAATGGAAGTTGTCGGAAAAAATTAATATTGAAATAATAATTAATGACTTTGATTCTAAGATTGTTTGATTCTAAGAAAAATCGAAGAGCACAACTTCACCTCGAGTAATGGCACAGCGGCAGGGTGCTTTCTCAATTTTCCAAATATCTAAGGATCGAGTCCTAGTTTCGGCAAATTAACAAATAAATTTCTCTTAATGGATGGTGGTTAACCTAAAAATGTTAGGTTAATAGGCCACTCGCTGAGAGTGCTTCTTGATATACCTTGATGGCCGATGAAAAATTTTTATAGAACCGAATCAGCCATCTCTAAGATTAGTCGCTATAAATTGGATACCTTATGTATGTCAACTTTAAAAAAAATTACACAATTTAATAATATTTTTTTCTCTATACTTTTAAATGTATTAGATATTAAATACTCTTATCACAATTTTTTTTAAAAAAATAATATTTACATACTTTCTGATATGGTCATGAAGAAGGGTCCCATCAAAGATGAGTCAAAGTAGGGAAGAGTAACTAACGTGGAGATCAAAGTTAAAAAAAAAAAAACAAGGTACGTAGATCAAGCGATGCCAGTTGAACGAGACAACAAGGCTGGATGAACGGTATGCTTGATCTGAGTTGACGAGCACAGCTCCGAACGGATGAACTTGTTCGAACAGCTAGTCTATTAAAGTCAACAACGGAATGATAGAGACAACAGTAAAATCCCTGAGCTACTGGCCTAGCCGACTCAGCATCATGGTCGAGCGACCGCCAGTCGGCCTACAGAGGGACCCCTTGCATGGTTTGTCGTACCCTTTTGAAGATTTACGCCACTAACAATAGAGCATGTCCAGCAGGTAAATCATACTTTAAAAGCTTTCAGCCTGTTACATTAGAGATTTGCATATTCATTTAAGGAAAGGTGTCAGAGACACTTTTTGACTTGTCTCTTCCTAGGACGTTTTGGAAAACGTGCGCACGCTTTGAGATGTGTGCACATATACTACAGTGACACTATAAATAGGGATTTCTATCCACAGACAAAGATATGCGATGCTTCACTATTGAATATGCTTTCGCTACAACATATTTACTGTTCTTCTTCTACGTTTCTTCTACGTTTGTGTGAAGAATATCTGACAGCACAGAATTACTTAGCACAGAATTACTTGCAACATTTCTGAACGTAGTTCATTTTACAACCCATAGCATGGATTAACAGATGATTAACTAAACTTTGCAGAGCTACAGTACACAGCATGGATTAACAGTATGAATTAGCTAAAATTTGCAGAGATCTTGGCCTATCCTATTAGAGGCCTCCCTAGGAAACGTCTCGGACTAATTAAGGGAACTAAAGAGAGATAGCTATAGTTAAGTTCAGGGTTCCAAGGAATCTATACTCTGTTTGCAATTGGAGTCGACGAGGTCAGACATGGAGGTCATCATCCTCACGTCTTCAGTGTGTGTTCTCCACAGTGACTCACAATCTTCCCACAGCGGAGAAGCCATAGGGCCACCCATGATGCAAGCTGAACCATCCTTGTAGTCTTCGAAACTCAAGTCGCCAACTGATTCCGATGCAGCAATCTCATTCCATATCTGATCCATTGTGTACCCTTTGACCTCTGAGAGATCCAAGGAGTTCCCCGTTGGAATATTGCTACCAGTTGCATACTTCGTCGCTGTGAGATCCAGTTGGGATCCATCGATAGACGAGGAGACATTACTTGAAGCGGACGAGGGAGATGACGGCGGCGAAGAGACGACACTGCCACTCCTCCCCTGTGCCTTCTTTCTCATCAGAGTCCTCCAGTAGTTCTTGATCTCGTTGTCGGTACGCCCGGGAAGCTTCCGAGCAATGCGAGACCACCTACAGGGCACAAGTTTAAAACTGGGATACTCGATCACATCACCAGAAAGGATACAAAACATTATCTGCTTCACATCAGAAGAGAAATTAAGGAGAGTGGATATAACCTATTGCCCCACTTATCATGGAGTTCAAGAACAAGGCGTTCTTCTTGGGGGGTCATGCGGCCGCGTTTGAGGCCTGGATGAAGATAATTGACCCAGCGCAACCTGCAACTCTTGCCTGTCCTGTTAAGACCTACAAGAAATGGAGGAGGCATGGAGGTTAAGGTTAAACCAGCACGGGTTGGTGGCACCCTTTAGGTGAGGCCCGATCAGGGGCCTATCTAGCTATTTCCCCCGCCACCGCTCAAACCTGACACCTCGGCTAAGAAATCCCAACGACGTTCACCGAACAAGCGCACAAACCATACCAGTTGGAGGTCCTCATGCTCCGTCCATGGCCCTTTCCTCGTCGCCGCCACCGCCGCTGCCTCCGGCATCATCTTTGTCATGGTCGTCGCCGTGGCAGGTGCCATCCCGAACAATTCAGGTCTCTGTTTCTCGCTTCTCGATCTCTCCTGGACCTGGCCTGATGCTGCTCGCAATTTATGCTGAATGACTGAGAGGCGTTCGGTTGCCGTGCACAGACTTTTATAGGCACCGAGCCAGCCACTGATGTCATGGAATTGATTTATAAGATCCTGTACTACTCCATTTAGTTGTACTCCTCTGACTAATTACGCGAGCTGTGAGAAAGGGACAAACGGGAATCCGATTGCTTTCTTTTTCAGTTTTTTCCCAATAACACACAAGAAGTATATTGAAAGCAGAAGTGCTGAGTTATGTAATAAATAAATCGTTGGCCACTTGTGCAGGGGGGAAAGGGAGGAGAATGCAAGCTCTCGGTGAGTGAGAAGTTGGACTCGATTCAGAGAACGAAAGGGGAAAAGAAAGGAGGAGAATTAATTATGCCAACCACTCTTTCAGTAACTTGTGGTTGAATATTCAGTGGAGACGATTCAGTTCAGACAGGTTGAATTAATTTAATTTCCTGGTACAATGAACTAGTACCGCATAACATAATTTAATCCTCAATTATCTATCCGGTCACGCATCTTGTTTAGTCATTAAAGGTCTAAAGGTCTATGAGGTCATGTCATCATAGGATATTTAGATTATCATTCAGCTATTTGTAGTTCGAATTCTAATTACGATATATTTATAGAGATTTTTCTTCTAAATAAAAGACATAATTAACCAAAGGATGCTAGGCGTCTGGGCTAACTGTCGCGTTCGCTTCTCGATTTATTCTGGTGGCGGGTGGAAAATTTCCGTGGGACCGAACTGGTCACCCCAAGGATAGTCAATGAGGCTAACTAGAATTATCATTTTTTGTTTAGACATTAAAGCCCCAAGGTTATGGTACAACAGTGTGAGAGTATTCAATTGTTTTCCAAGTACTCAATATTTAATTCCTAATTATGACGTATTTATAGAGATTTTTTTTAAATAGAACTTACAACTAAGAGATACTGGATTTCTGGACCACTTGCTGTAAGTACTTTCGATTTATCCTTGTGGTCGGTAGAATTTTTTTTTATGGAATCAGACCGGTCACCTCAAACTGGACGTTACCCAACCTAGTTAATTATTATTTTTTTTGTTTAGACATTAAAGAGAGCCCCCTTGGGGCGGTGTTGTGGTTAAGATATAAGGTGTTGTCACATTAGTTCATGGGGTCGAAACTCGATACGTTCACCCATGCCTTCCCCCATGCCTTAGTCACTGTACTAATGACTAGTAGCTACCCTTAATTGGCCTCTTTCGTGTTGTTCTAGGGACGAATTGATGAGGGTGCGTTTGGATGAGCGGATCACCTTTTATCACATTGTTTAGACATTAAGAGGGCCCCGAGGTAGGGTTGAATTGATTATTATGGGGGCAAAACTTGGTACAATAGGTAGGGATTGATTCTCAATAAAGTTGAACGAACAATCGTAGTAGTGAACTATAACTTTTTGATTTAGCTCTTTACAAATGGTCGTAGGATCGACCGTGTGGGACCGCATGATAGCTGATTCCACCTTTTTTGCTATAATTATTTTTGCTACAATCGATTTACCCGGTTCTTATTATACTGAGGCAAGAGATAAATTTTCTACAGGCGGATTCTCTCGGAAAAAAACTCCTTCCACCCCTACCTATATTTTGCATGTCTGATCTCTCGTGATTCACCTTCCTTTATATAGCTTGGGGATAGACTGTAAGAGACGCATGGAGTGAGTATAATAATTTTTTACTATAATTATTTAGACATTAAATAGGTTGTAAGGAACGTCTGAGGTGAATATCTTCACCTTTTACTAAATTGTTTAGACATTAAACGGATTATGAGGGAGGCTTAGGATGTAATCATTTTTTACTATAATTATTTAGATATTAAAAGTTGGCTAAGGATATAGATTTACGATCAATTTTTACAAGCTCTTTTGAGAAAAAAAAAATCACTTCCACTTGTTAGTCAATTTGCCTATAATTCATCTTTTTTTATATAATTGAACTCCGAGAT
This sequence comes from Zingiber officinale, assembly GCF_018446385.1. NCBI lineage: Eukaryota > Viridiplantae > Streptophyta > Magnoliopsida > Zingiberales > Zingiberaceae > Zingiber > Zingiber officinale. Next base: position 108,259,325 of record NC_056002.1, read on the forward strand.
AGAGAGCTAATCACCATAACTACACCTGTTTAGACATTAAATTTTGCGGTTTGGATGCAGTGCTGCCGTCAAGCGAGTTTGAAAGCTGAATATGAAAAAACGGCGGGCCTCCACCTGACTGGCTCTCTGCTGGCGACCGCATTCCGGATGCGACCACGAAATAAAACAATATCTCGGAGCACTAAAGCGAGAGCCGGAGGCGGAATCGAGGCGAGTGAGTGGGAAATGCTGCGGTGGTGACGCTGACACGCTAACCACACTCGGAGGAGCGTGTGGTCCTTGGCGCAGCCTCACTCCAGAAGAGATTAAAATAAAAGAGAAGAGACGGCAAGTGGGCAATAGGTTAAAGCTAAGCGATGAGGCATCGTGACGTGGATGCCACCATATAATTTCAAGTTTGTAGTTATATAATTCTCAGAGAATGGAAGTACGTACGTGTGCATTCCGGTAATTACTGATCAGCATTGTAGTATTTAATCACTCCGATGATGAGATATCTATACCTGTGTGAGCAGTTGCAGTTGATTAATTGCTGCCTTTTTGATCTATCGACATTCTGTAGATGAATGCAAATGGAGTGATTGAATTAAGGAGGAAAGCGACAGATCCATGCCTCCATCCATACTCGCTCGGTGGAATATTATTAGTGCTACTCCTTTCTTGAATCACATTCTTCATGTCCCCTAAAATCTGAACCGTGCTTTAAATTGCTTAGCGACGACGAAAGGAATGAGCCTGGACCTGGCTTAATTATATTGTTGCTAGCTCGCTCGCTCGCTCTATTCTTATAAGTCGCGTCATTTCTCTTAGTCTTTCGTACACTTGTTGGCTTGATAACAAGCTATATATTATTATTAGGAAGGTTGTTTTGCAAGGTCTTTTTATTTGGAAGATTGCAACAGACAATTATGGAAGCGATAAGGATGCGAATAGTTGTCCAACATGGCAAAAGATTATTGATCACTGAAAGTTGATTACAATTAATGGACACTACACACACAGTGAGGGGCCGGGGTTGAAGCTAGCTAAGCCTATGTGTCATGATCGTCGTGCAAGTGGAACCAGTGCAAATTGATGGGTGCAGCTAGCAGCTTCTCTGCTGCAATTCTCATTATATATATTGGACCCATACAATGTGATATCATTTCGGTGCATACTGATGCCATTGAGCCAACAGTGTACGCGTGCAATGAGTGCTGTCCGGATCTCGGATATAGATTACACTACGGGTTAATCTTGTTGGTCCGGGTCGGTCAACTGGAGAGGGTTGAATTACCTAAAATATTAAAATATCTTTCTCGATCTTTTAGCTCAAATTAACAACAATAGCATAAAAATAAAATTAAACAATAAGAAATTAAAGAAAAGAGGTACCGAAGTTTACTTGATTACAACCTAGGTGGTTGTTAATCCAAGACAAATGAAAGCTCTTAAGAATCTTCTTCAGTAAAGGCGGAGAAGCCTTTTATACTCGTTAACAGCTCAAACTATTGTTAGGAAAGTAAATACATAAGTTGTTATGTTTTTCCTAGGTCTAAGGGTCTTTTTCTAGCCCCTAGAAAATCTTATCCGCTGGCTGAAGGCGCCTTCCATAGGGCTGGGAGGCGCCTCCAGCAAGACCAAGGATAAAAATTTATCCTTTCCCACAACAGCAAAAATTGCCTGTCGAAGGTGCCTTCCATAGCCTTGGAAGGCACCTTCGCACTGTTCATCGAAAGCGCCTTCCATCCATGGAAGGCGCCTTCCACAGAAGGCGCGGAGGCACCTTCAACAGCCTTTAAAGACGTCTCTAGCAACACTTGCAACTTTATTTCACTTCTTTACTTTTGCGATCTCTTGAGTGATTTCAACTACCAAAATATGGCTCATCCGAACATAATTTTCGACATTCTTCTCAAGCAGGCATCCACTCCGGCTTCTCGTCCCTCGAATGTCGTGCACGTCCTTCTCATCCACCGGTGTACTCTTCCGCAATATCTCGTCCCTCTGACGTACCGAGCTCGTCGGCTCTCTCTTGTGTCGTCCTTCTCGCTAACTACTTCTTCCGCTCGACTTCTCCTAAGCTCCTGCACACTTAGACACAGGGATCAAAATATAACAGGAACTAACCTAACTTGATTGATCATATAAAAAATAACATTAGAGTTCCAACAAATCATAAACTATTGAGGAGGTTTTATACACTTAGACGAGGGATTAACTGTTGATTTAGGTTTTGGGAATATAGGACAAGCATCAAGATCACCTCTTTCAATTCATTTGCGAAGGATGTCTAGTTATTCGTACATGAATTAATTGTGCACCAATCTCAAAATATTATTGGAAATTTTGCACCACACCAAATCACTTATAACCAACCTTGTGCAATAGAATTAGGGGGTGCTTGGTTCTCTCCTAGGAATCGGAATGGGAATGAGTATCATAATATTATGGAATGGGAATGGGTATGAGCTTGGGTATCATTCTTATAAATGATGTTTGGTTAGTTAAATATTTTCAATCAGAATGAACCTAAATTTTCTTTTTTACTCTTACAAGAAAATAAGAGAAAAAAATAGATGGGAGAGAAAGTTAAATGTGAGAGAAGCATATGATGAGAGAGAAAGTGTGATCAGAGAGAAAATATGTTGGGAAAAATGAAGAGAGAGAAAGTATTATGAGAAAAAATGAAAGAGTGAGGAGAGAGAAAGTACGATGAGAGAGAAAGTGGGTTGAGAGAGAAAGAGTGATGGGAAAACATGAAGAGAGAGAAAGTATGATGAGAGAAAATAAGAGACTGAGGAGAGAGAAAGTATGATGAGAGAGAAAAGAGTGATGGAAAAAATGAAGTATGATGAGAGAAAATGAGAGAATGAGAAGAGAGAAAGTATGCTGAAAGAGAAAGAGTGATAAAAAATGAAGAGAGAGAAAGTATTATGAGAGGAAATGAAAAGTGAGGAGAGAGAAAGTATGATGAGAGAGAAAGAGTGATGGGAAAAATAAAGAGAGAGAAAGTGTTATGAGAGAAAATGAGAGACTGAGGAGAGATATGCTGAGAGAGAAAGTGTGCTGAGAGAAAATGAAGAGAGAGAGAGTGTGTGATGAGAGATAATGAAGAGAGAGAAACTGTGATGAAAAAATGAGGAGAGAGAGTATGCTAAGAGAGATTGAGGAGAGAGAAGGTACGATGAGAGAGAAAGTATGATGAAAAAATAAGGAGAAAGAGTGTAATGGAAGAGAAAGTGTGATGGAAGAAAATGAGGAGAGAGAATGTATGATGGGAGAGAAAATGGTAGAGAATGTGTGATGAGAGAGAATGAGGAGAGAGAAAGTATGTTGAGAGAGAAAGTATGATGATAAAATAAGGAGAGAGAAAATATTATGAGAGAGAACAAGGAAATAGAGTGTGAAATTAAAAAAATTGAACAAATGTACTAAGGGTATTTTTGTCTAAAACTTAATTCGTATTCCTATTTCATCAAAATTCAAAGGAGGGGGTGAGTTTCATCCATATCCAAGTTTTTGGGTTTTATTCCAAAATCTTGATTCCATTCCCATCAACCAAACACAAGGTTTGAGAATGAATCCATTTCCTCATTCCCAAACCCATAAACCAAACGCCACCTACGCCACCTTAATTATGAGTTAATGAGTTAATGAATGTTTTAGAGTTAGTTGTTAGTAGATGAGAAGTTAGTGGGTTACTTGATGTTTATAATCAAGGAGTTAGTAAAGTAGTGGTTAAGTCATACTTAGTCTATAAATGAGTTATTGAAGGAGAGTTTTGATGTAACGTAAAGTTATTATCGTGTAAGCTCAAAGTCACAAATTCAAGTCTCAGATATGTAAAATAGAATAGTATACTTATATAAATCATTGTACATTTTTTATTAGCAAGAGCTCAACTCTTCTTTGGAATCCTTCTAATGCCATCAATCTTCTAAGTTGTGTCCTAGTGTTCACCTTGTCGATCATGATCAGCCTTGTGAAGACCATTGCCTTAGTGTGGCATAGGAATATTCCAACATAGCTAGCCTCTACCCCAACAGCTCCCGTACCATCTAAAATGGGTGCTCCATAAGATCCCTTGGCTTCATGCCATTAGCAACTCAGTGGAAGAATTTTTGAAATTTTATCTTTTCCTGTGCATCTAACTTTTGCCCTTTGTTGTTGTCAGTGTCTAGCTTTCCCAACCTTTAGAGAATAGATATGGTGAGATATTGTTGAAAATGATTCATTGTGTCATGGCCGCCATTTGACCTACCGTGCCTACCCCTTCACGTAGAGGTGCTTGGAATCATGAATTAGACTTTGGGTGTTGATAATGAAATTTAACATTGAGTGGGTGCATAAACTATGGCATCCTAATTAATCTAATCCTACACATATGTTCTTAGGATTTATATTAAAAGCAATAGGATACATTGAAAACAATCAATATATATGATGCATCAATTATAAAATCTAGCTATCATTTATCTTTTAGGCATTATTGAAACCGAAAAAATAGTTAACAATGTGCTAACTTGAATTCATCACAAAAGTCATTAATCTTACTTGTCGTCGGAGTTCCTACAAGCATGGAACAATCTTCTACAAGAGTGGATGAACCTTCTCAATAGAGAAGAAAGAAGGAAGGATGAAGAAGATCAATTGAAATCAAAGATTCAAGATGTCCAAATTAATTGGCTTTTTTACCTTATATACCTTAGCTCATGTTGGACACAAACAATCTGTTGTCGGAGATTTTAGGGACTTAGCTGAATTTAAAATTACACAGAATTTAAATTCAATTACTTAGAGTTGAGTTGACCTGAGCAGATGACCGGGCGACAGACAGAGAGGTCGGCCGAGTCGAGCAGACAGACCAGGCGGCAGACAAGTCGGCCGGGTCGAGCAGACAGGTCGGGCTGTCATTCTACTTATGATTGCAGCCTCCTCTTATAGGAGCTCGGATCAATGGCCAGATTCTACTTGGGCAAATTTTGCCCCGACCGGTCCGACATTCGTATGCGCAGGTTGCGCTCGCACACGAGTCAACTTGGTTCAGTGCAATTCGAGCCCTGGATTTACAACCCTCTGCGCACCCACATGTGAGAGAGAGCCTCTCTCCATACATTTGTTCACATCCTTAATGTATGTGAATCAATATAAGCCAACAAAAATGCCTTGAAACTTACAATGTGAGATTAAAGTCTCATTCACAATGAAGCCTCTTTCCTCTTCCATTTATTCTCTATTCACTTATTCAACAGCCCATCCTATAGGGATCATCCACATAATAATCCATAACCTATTAACAACCAATTATTATTAATGAAATGGATTAACGGATCTATATATTGAATCCATATCAAATAATATAAACCCCACTTCATGCTTAATACATTATCACTTAATTGAGGTTTAGATCCTTAATGACATAATTATTGTGTGTTGTTGTTAATCAAGTGATAGCTCACCAAATAGATATTAAATCCTACAATCTCTCATTTAGACTATACTTAATATAATATACACCACACAATATCTTAGTTGAGCTCAACATGCCAAAACTTTATGGATTAAATACACCTTTAAATAATCCGTTCCATTAATTAAATTAATACAAGACTAAAGAAGTTAGAGTTAGGACAACTTAACAAGACCCAACAACAATCATAATATTAATATCATTAATGACATAGATCAAATATGAATGCATAGTATAAAAATGACACAAAATGTGATCTATAAATATTCATTCTTAATAAGTTCTCTTTATGACACAAATAGGATCTGAATCATATTTACTAATATTTTATGTTAAATCATAGTGGTAAATAATAATTCAACTTTATAACTTAAAAGTAAGTCTCACATCATATTTACAAAATCGTATGCAAAATCGTAATAGTAAATCATGATATCCATATGTTAAAGAGTCACAAGTTTATACACGTGTAAAAACTTTAGTATATATAATAAGTCAAAAATATATATGTTCATTAATATAGAGCATCACACAAAATACAGATTCCTACCAAATTGGTAATTCACAAAAGAATGACCCCTCATATTCAGTATATGCTGATTAAACACCTTGGGTGACAAATCCTTGGTGAGCGGATACGTTAATATGGAATTTGCCCTTATATGCTCTATCATAATTTGACCACTCTGAATTGTTTCTTTAACCTCCAAAAATTTTATGTCGATGTGTTTAGATTTTAATAAATTATGGTTATTGTTGGAAAGTAATTTCACAACTTTGTTATCATAGTTGATTGTCAATAGCCTATCGATGCCCCTCCAATGATATGTAACCCAATAATAAGGTTCTACCTCCATATCCCCTGGATGGAAGCTTTATAGTAGGCTATAAACTCTACCTCTATAGTGGAAGTGACTATTAGCGTCTGTTTGACATTTTTCTATGATATAATCCCTCTAGCCAACATGAAGACATAACCTGAGATGAACCTCCTACTATCTAAGCATTTGACAAAATCAGAGTCTGAATATCCAATGATCTCCAGATGACCTGATCTCCGGTATGTGAGCATGAAATCCTTCATTCTTTGAAAATACTGCATAACCCTCTTTATAACTTTCTAATGCTCTAATTCATGGTTACTCAAATATCCATCCAATATCCTCATAATGTATGCAAGATTCGGACGTGTATATACTTAAGTATATATCAAACTCCCTACTTTCGATGCATAGAAGAATTGTTGCATTTCCTTAATCTCAAGTTCATCGTGTGGACATTGTTGCAAGCTAAGTCTACCACCCTTTGATATAGGAGTGTCACTAGGAACACAATTCTACATGTTATATCGAATGACCTTTTCTATATAGTTCTTTTTATGATAGTCCAAGTGTGCACCTTGAACGATCATGAACAATATATCACCAAGATCCTTCATTTTAAATTCACTGGATAGAAATTATTGGTCCCGTGTAAGCTAACTAAAGGGGGGGGGGGGGGGGGGGGGTGAATAGCCCTGCAAATTAGAATTAAAAAAAAAAAGGATCTTTTGCTTTCTTTTTAGCAAAGACAACACATGTTAGTTAATAACAAACAAATGCATAAAAATGAAATAAGAGACTAGAGATTACTTGGTTTACAACTAGATAGTTTCTAGTCCAAGAATTATGTAAAAGCACTAAAAAGACTCGTTCTTTAAGCAAAGCGTCAGAGGCGGAGCAGCCTCTTATAGAAGTTAAAGCGTGAATAGAAAATTACAGAATTCAAAAGTTTAGATTGAGTGTGTTGTTCAAACTAAGATGACTAGGGCTCAATTTATAGTCCACTGGTCAAAAGTAGTCATTTTCAAATGTAGCAGATTTTGGGCACTTGGACCAGGTCCAGACGCCTCCACTAGTCACCTTGATCCACTTCGCAACGACTTCATGATAAGCCCCTTATTAGTACCCAGGCGCCTAGAGGCTGCTGACATGGACTCCAAATTTGATCCTCGCTGCAACATCTCAACGAGGTGCCTGTTCTTGGTCCAAGCTTGCCTGGGTGCTCGGACCTGGTCTGGGCACTAAGTCAACTTCGTGTTGAATTGTCCAACAACTCTCTAGTTACTTGGGTAATTCTCTGGTCATCCAAAGTTGATCTCACTCAAATCCAACTCTAGCCTTCTCATCGAGTAGACTTCCTCCCCAGCTTCTTATCCCTCTGAAGAGCCGCACACATTCTTCTCATCTATCGATGTACTCTTCCACATCTCCTCGTCCCTTGAATGCATCGAGCCTGTCGACTCACTTCCCATGCCATCCTTCTCGCTCGCTGTGTCTTCCGATGAACTTCTTATGTTCTTAAATCCATGCATATTTAGACACAAGACATTAAATACGCAGGGCCTAACTTGACTTGGTTGATCATATCAATATTTACCCGGGGTACTTATAGAAATGACTTGATTTTTAGTAACAGACTCTTATCATTACTTGTAAGTAATATATCGCCCACATATAGAACAAGTATAATAAACTTACTTCAATTAAACTTGATATGCAAATATTGATCAACTGAATTCTCCTTAAAACTGTATAAAGAAACAACTTAATCAAACTTATGGTATCATTGACAAGATACCTGCTTTATCCCATAAATGAATTTTCTTAGTTTACATGCTAGATGCTTTGAATCTCCCAATTTAAAGTTCTCTGATTGCACCATATATATTATTTTCTCATTGAAAAACATAATCTTTATATCAATTTGGTGCAGTTATAGGTCCTAATGAGCTATAAATGCTATGATCATCTTAAGGGAGTCTTTCTTCGAAATCGATGAAAAGTTTCCTTATAATCAATGTCCTCCTTTTGATTGAATCTCTTGGCGACTAGACATGCCTTAAACTTTTTGACATTGCCATGTGAATCATGTTTGATTCTAAATATCCATTTATAACTAACAAGTTTCCCACTTTCAAGCAATTCAACAAGTTGTCAAACGTCGTTGTCCGCCATATACTTCATTGTAGGATCGATGCATGCTAGAGGGGGGGGGGGGGGGGGGAAGAGAGTGAATAATACTCGTGGCTTTTTCACTCATTTCAAAAAATACAGAATAACGCAGTAGAATAAAGAACAAGTAAAACAAAGCTAACACCTTTGGTTTTACTTGGATCGAAGCTTGTGATGACTCCTACTCCAAGGTCCGAGATCGTTGATCGCTTACGTTGGGAAATCCACTATCAATTTGTAAATTTTTTTATAAAGAAGAGTATAGAAGATTAAGTATTTACAACAAGGTTTACTGACAATAAAGAATATTAGTAGATCGTTGATTGTCGGAACAGCATAGAAAAGAGCAGCGGTTGTTCTTTCTTGATCTTAGAATATCTATCGAAGCAACTGATTGATCCCTCCTTTTATAGCCAACCCAGACTTGATCTAGATCTATTGATCTCGGGATATGGTTTGACTCATCGCTGATCAGTCGACCGATCCTCCTGATCGGTAGATCGATCTTGCCTGAATCGGCCCGGCTTCCACCGTTCAGTTGACTGAACCCCAGGTTTGGTCGACCGATCCTTCAGTCGAACCCTATCAACTGGTTGGAACTCTACTCTACTTGCTTGGAGGTTTGGTCAACCGATCCCCGGTTCGGTCGACCGATCAAGGTCAAAACTTCAACCTACAAAATGTTAATTTCCCTCTAAAATAGAGTTAGACAAATAACAAATAATAGTAAAGCAATATATAACTTTTGACAACCTTCGGACTGTCCGGTTCTGACTTTTGGATTTTCTCCGGAAACCCTAGGTTGAACTGACACAACTGTTCTCTCTTCGGGGAACGCGTCCTCACATATTCCTCTCAGGAGAGTTACCTTTTGCCAAATCGATCATCCAGATCGACTGGACTTTTGCTCAGCGCTCTAGACTTCAGGTCTTTATGCAGGACGTCCGCTCCATGACCTGTCTAGACTTTCACCTGGTCCGCGACCACCAGGATTTTCACCTAGAATCCCTGACTCTAGGATTTTGTCCAAAGTACTCGACCCGCCAAGACTTCGTTGGCCTAGGGTTACCACCCCTTAGGACCTAGTGTTACCCCCCCTAAGATTTTTCACCTGTCTAATATCCACTAGAACTTTTATGTAAGAATACTTAGGACTTCCCTGCAAGCTCAATTACACTTGTTAGACAATAAGTAACCATAACTTTGAATTCTTTTCCATAATCAAAACTTAGGTTCTACCGTCTGGTGTTTCTTGCATCAACAATCTCCCCTTTTTTGATTATGTCAACCTGGTTCAAAGTTAAGTAAAACATAATAATATGTATTATAATATAATGAAAGAAAATTTAAGCATGAGCATAAGTAAAATAAAATAATTTTGACATATTAAAAAAAACTCTCCCTTATGCTCATGTTTTATGTTTAACTCTTAACTTTAACTTTTCTCTCCCCTTTTTTCATATATAAAAAAAAAGAGTACTAAGAGAGAGAAAAAAAGTCTTTAAATCTGAAAGGTGAGTTTTTAATCTTTTAAACTCTCCCTGAAGGACAACACTTACTTGGCCTAAAAATCATTTACCTTTTAAACAAAATAGCTAAATACCTAGCTTTGAAAAAGATTTTTTTTGAAAAAAAAAACCTTAGTTCAATACTTAGCTTTTAAAAAGTTTTTAATAAAAATTTAGTTAAGTACTTAGCTTTAAAAAGAGCTTGATTAAAAACATAGTTAAGTACTTAGCTTTAAAAAACTTTTAAAAACTTAGTTAAGTACTTAGCTTTGAAAATGACTTAGCCTTTATAAAAAAAAACTTATTTTTTTGAAAAACTTAATTAAGTATATAAAAACTTAGTTAAAAATACTTTTTAAAATTTTTTTTGGGATTTGAACTTCCTTTTTGAAAAATTATCTTTTCAAAAATAGTTAAATTTTCTTTTCAAAAATAGTTAAACCAAAAATAACACTAAATTTAGCTTTAGGGTCATAGAGTCCAAGCTGTAAAGATCTACAAAATTACCTTTGAAATCTTGAAAACAATGCTTTAACTTTAACGCCTTAAACTTCCTTTCACTCCCACTTAATTAATGTCAAAAAAGATAAATGCTTTAAGCTTTAGGGTCATAGAGTCCAAGCATGAGAGTTCAAAGTTAAAATACAAGTTTAAAGTAAAAGTAATTATTTATTTTTCTAATTTTCCATCTCACTCATTCTATATTATCAAGTATGTTCAACTTATGAGTTTGTGTGAGATGGAGTTGAGTTAATTTTTAAGTTAATTCTATCTATGACTTTAAAAAATATTTATGATATTGAAGAATATTTAAGTTTGTAATAAGTTAAGTTAAATTTGGATTAAAAAAATGTTAAATTTAAAATTTAAAATAATTTTAAATTTTGAAATTAATTAAATTTGAACATTTGAAGATAATTAAAATTTTGAAGATTAATTAACATTTGAAAATAATTAAGATTTTAAAAATTAATTATGATTTAAAAATAATTAAAATTTAAAAATATTTAAAATTTTGAATATTAAATTATGATTTAAAAACTAATTAATATTAAAAAATAATTAAGATTTTAAAATTAATTATGATTTAAAAATAATTAATATTTAAAAATATTTAAGATTTTGAACATTAAATTATGATTTGAAAATAATTAAGATTTTAAAAATTAATTATGATTTTAAAATAATTAATATTTGAAAATATTTAAAATTTGAACATTAAATTATGATTTAAAAATTAATTAATATTTAAAAATAATTAATATTTTGAAAATTTTTGAAATTAATTATATTTTTAAAATTTTGAAATAAATTAGGATTTTTGAAATTAATTAGATTTTAAAATTAATTAGAATTTTAAAATTAATTATATTTTTAAAATTAATTATATTGACTTAGATTAATTAAATTGAATTAATTTTAGTTGAATTTTAATTAAGTTAACTTAATTGAATTGAGTTTAATTAATTTGGATTTAGTTAACTACTTTTTATTTTAAACCTAGGTCCATCTCACCCTTTTCTAGATTTTCAATTAGGGAACCTTAATAGTTTTTTAAGATGGTTAATTTAATCTTCACTTTAGATTAAAATCTAAGGATTTATTCATATTTGAGTTAGACTAAGGTTTAATAGTTAGTTAATTAAATATTCATTTCAATAATTAGCTTCTAAGCTGTGGCGAGACACTAGACCTTCTTGGGTATTTGATCATCAACCACTTCTAGACAAAGTCTTTTAAAGAAATTAAATATTTAACTTTATTTCTGAAAATCCTAGGTCTAACTAGTCAATTGTGAATCAAGCATAAGTCCTTATCTACCCTAATCTAAGCATGTATAAGAAAAGTAGTAAATCAAACATCAAACAAGTCTATTTAATAACAAAGATGGTTCTTTTATTGGCTCCTCTTGGATCATAGCATCGATAAAGTCTATCAAGGTAATGGATTTGATCCTTGAGAATCCAATATTAAACAAGCCCAACTTGATTAGTCAGATTAGAATTGGGGACCCATGGTTGGACTAAGTTTCTATTTAATCGATTTACAAGAGATAAATATGATTTAAATTTGTGTTTAGCCTTATATCCAAGTCCGGATCGATTGTATACAGCTCTTTATTTTCCAAGAATCAGATCAAGATTCTTGGAACCCAAAGTGAATCGTTCCAATGAGTCCTTGAATTATTTGACTTGAGTTTTTAAATTGGAATTCTCTTCCTTAAGTGGTTGGACTTGAGTTGAGGTTCCTTCTTGAACTTGCTCAGTCAAAGAACTCGAGTTAGTCACCTCCTTATGGACCGTTACCTCCTTTTGGAGTGATTTAACCAAATATTGAATTTAGCCAATTTTCTTAACAAGTATTCAATTAAGTTTTGTAATTCGTCTACTTGAGTACTTGCAAACAGAGAACTTATAATGTTGTTTGGCCCTTCAAAAATGAATACAGATCCATGGCTTCTTTCAGACTCAGTTTCTGATTCAGCTCCAGTTTTGGACTCAGACTTGGTTTCAGCAACATACACTTGTGCTGGTAGAGCAACAAAGCTTGTTTGCTCATGTTCTTCTTTGTCCAACTCTTCTGATAACTCCTCCAGTTGTGTCGTTCGAATCTTACAAGTAGAGCACTGGTTTCTGTGGTGCTCTCTCTTCCTACACTTAAAACAAGTTATGTGAAATTTGAAATTTTTATTTACAATTCTACTTTTTAGATCCATGACAGGATTCTCCCCCTTGACTGTTGCCATCTCGAATTCGGACTTAGATTCAGCTATCTCTTCCTTAGCCATCGGTGTTGTGAAATTGGTCTAATCTGATTCTTCTGAGTCTAGTTTTGATGTTGACTCTGGGAATTCATACTCAAATTCAAACTTAGGTTCTACTGGGTCTTCAAGCTCTGACGGAATCTCATGAAGCTTGATCAATTTTTCCTAAGCTCCTTAGCATTGTTGAACTTTTTAACTCGATCAAACTCTTTATTCGTTAGTTTGCATAGGAGTGTATGCTTTTGCATCTGTCTCAGTTTTTCTCCTTGTTTGTGCATCCTACTTGTCACAGGCAATGAGCACACCTTCTTCGATGGAAAGTATAAATCCAATCTAGATTATGGTCCATATCTCCACTTGGGTCTTCAGTTGGTGCTCCATCTGATCTTTCTAGTATCCGAAATTCTCGCTGGACAAGAGTGGTGGGTGTGCGGTACTGTACCCATCTTGGTATGCCATTTATTGAACAAATCTAGTACACGACAAAAACAAGTAGATTTGTCCCAAAACTTGATCTTGGATTAGCAATGGTGGAGAAAAATAAAATAGTATTTCACTAATTTCTAAAATAATAAAAAATTTATTATTACAAATTTTGTTAAATGAGATATTTTGTCAACATTGACCAATGGTAAAAAAATAAAAATAATTTTTTTTAAAAAAATTGAGGGAAAAAAGAAAGGTGTAAGAATATTTTTTAAACAAAAATGATATATATTTTACTTTCAAAAGGATCCCTCTTGCTCGATTGGTGGTTTCACCAATTCAAAATGGTCTAGCTCTGATACCAATTGTAGGATCGATGCATGCTAGAGGGGGGGGGGGTGAATAGCACTCGTAACTTTTTCACTCTTTTCGAAAAACACAGAATAACGCAGTGGAATAAAGAACAAGTAAAACAAAGCTAACACCTTTGGTTTTACTTGGTGCGAAGCCTGTGATGACTCCTACTCTAAGGCCCGTAATCGTTGATCGCTTACGTTGGCCAATCTACTATCAATTTGTAAATTCTTTACAAAGAAGAGTACAGAAGATTAAGTATTAACAATAAGGTTTACCAACAGTAAAGAATAGCAGTAGATCGTCGATTGTCGGAACAACGTAGAAGAGAGCAGCAGTTGTTCTTTCTTGATCTTAGAATATCTGTCGAACCAACTATCGATCCCTCATTTTATAAGCAACCCAGACCTGATCCAAATCCACTGATCTCGGGATTATGTTTGACTCATCGTTGATCAGTCGATTGATTCTCCTGATCGGTCAATCAATTCTCCTAATCGGTAGACCGATCTTGCCTGAATTGGCCCGGCTTCTCATCCAGCTTCTGTCGCTTTGGATGATTCCTCGTTCGATCGACCAATCCCATCATTCGGTCAACCAATCCTGCTGACCTCACTTGCCTATATGATCTAATCCACCAGGCTCGACCACATCTATCCACCGTTCGGTCGACTGAACCCAAGTTTGGTCGACCGATCCTTCGGTGGAACCCAATCAGCTAGCTAGAACTCTACTCTGCTTGCTTGGAGGTTCAGTCAATCGATCCTCGATTTGGTCAACCGATCAAGGCCGAAACTTCAACCTGCAAAATGTTAGTTTCTCTGCAAAATAGAGTTAGACAAATAACAAATAATAGTAAAGCAATATATAACTTTTGACAACCTTCGGACTTTCTGGTTTTGACTTTCAAATTTTCTCTTGAAACCCTAGGTTGAACGAACGCCTACTATTTCCTCTTCAGGGAACGTGTCCTCACCTACTCTTCTCAGAAGAGTTACCTTTTTGTCAGACAGGTCCTCCAGTCCGACTGGACTTTTGTTCAGTGCCTGAAACTTCAGGTCTTCATGCTGGATGTCTGCTCCATGACCCGTCCAGACTTTCACCTAGAGTCCCCGACTCTAGGATTTTATCGAAAGTACTCGACCCACCAAGACTTCGTTGACCTAGGGTTACCCCCCCTAGGGTTTTCCACCTGCCTTGTATCCTCTAAGACTTTTGCTTAGAACACTTAGAACTTCCCTGCAATCTCAATCACACTTGTTAGACAATAAGTAACTTTAACTTTGAATCCTTTGTCATAATCAAAACTTAGGTTCGATCATCTGGTACTCTCTACACCACCATTCATCTCTTCCCCCATGGTTTCAATCCATTTTTTCGGGTGAGGATATTGTTTGACTTCTCGAAGGATGTAAGATCATCTTACAACCCTATGTCAAACTCATGCTCTTGGAGATATACATAATCATGACACATCATGAATTTCCTTAGTAACACTTGATCTTAAGGTGGTTGACAGTCATGCTCAATCATAGGAGGGAATACCTTTCTTTGAATTGATATATCTTCCAATTATATTGGAGGGGACATGAAAATATCATGATCAACTACCCCTTCCGATTGTGCAACTTCAACAGTATGTGGAATGATGATCATTTCACTATCAACTACATTAGTACCATATTAGGATCACTAATGGTCTTCTTAAATGATATTTTCCAAACTTTATCGTTCCCACCGTCTTCAATCAATTTGACATTTTTTTTGTCTCAAGGAGTTGTAAAACTTAAAGCCTATTAAGTTTTTAAAGTATTCTACAAAATGACAGCTAACGGTTCTTAAATCTAATTTTTTTATTAGGCCTATAGGACATAGCCTCAGTTGGATAACCCCAGACATGTAGACGTTTAAGACTAGGTGCTCTACCTATTCATAACTCGTATAAGTTTATGTTACCTTCTTATTAAGAACTCTATTGAGTAAATAAAGTGCTGTCTTAAGTGCCTCACTCTATAAAAACTTTAGTAGAAAAGAAAATATAATCATACTTCTCACTATGCCTTTTAAGGTCCAATTTCATCGTTCTGCTATACTATTCTGTTGAGGCGTCCCAGACATGATGTATTGTGCCACAATTTCACACTCTACATAATAATCCACAAATGATCCAAGACGTTGTTCATCTAATCCATTAGATCTATCATAATATTCACCACTACAGTCTGATCTAATAGCCTTAATCTTCTTACCAAGTTGATTTTCAATTTCACCTTAAAGGATGACAATAAGCTAATCTTAAGCTTTGATACCAATTGAAAGCAATATCATATATCGAAAACAATCCATATGACGCATCAAGTACAAGATTTATCTATCATCTATCTTTAAGGCTTTATTGAAAATTGAAACAATGACTAACAATGGGCTAACCTGAATCGATTGTAAGAGTCATTGATCTTACTTATCATCGGAGTTCTTGCAAATGAGAAACGATCTTCTACAAGAGTGGGCGCCAATCCATAATCCTTCTCATTGGGGAAGAGAGGAGAAAGATAAAGAAACTCAATTAAATCAAAGATTCAAGATATTCAAATCAATAATCTTCTTCTCTTATATATCTTGGCGCATCCTATAGGGGCCATTCACCTAATAATCCATAACCATTAATAGTCTATTATTGTTAATGAAATGGGTTAACAAATCTAAACATTGAATCAACATCTAATAATATAACCCCCGCTTCATGCTTAATGTCTTAGATGACATAATTGGGATTTAAATTCTTAATGACATAATTATTGTATGATGTTGTTGATAAGTGTTAGCCCGTATCAAGTAGAGATCAAATCTTATGATATAACTGTGAACCGTTTATGAATTTTGATGGTTGTCTCTCGGGCATGGTTGTGTTGGCTACTACGGGTAGATATTGTTATCCTGGGTAACAAGTCAAATCTAGCCAAGAAAAATATTTTTCTCATAGTGGCTAAATGTAGCTTTCGGATTTACTTCCTCATAAATGGCCGTGAAACCGGCCGGCCGTGTGGAATCGTCAGGGTGGCAGATTGACCTTTTATTGCTGCAATGAAATTCTGATGGTTGCCATGTATAAATGTGGACCGAGTGGTGAAACAGGGGAAGAAGGGTAGATAAGCAAACAGATGCATGGTGTAATAACCAAAAACAACCGATGACTCACCTAATTTCAATTTCAAATATTGCTCACGTTTCAATTTCTATATGCTGATTCAAGGTGTGTGCATATAACATATTCATGAAAAAAAACACACACACAAATTTATTTCATATTATTTCACCAGAAAAAAATGGCACAATACTGAATCAAGTGGCAAAGGCGATTCGCTCGCCCCAGCGCCCCAGGCACAATACTGAATCAAGAAACAATATATAGTTGGATACAGATTTGGTATCCGAATTGATGCTCCTTCGATAATCACTTAAAAATCCGCAGTTGGAAGCTGCTCGTGGGTGGTCTGGCCGATGAAGACGCCGTCGTAGACCAGGGCGGCGATGGCGGCGCCGATGAGCGGTCCTGCCCAGTAGACCCAGTGGTGGGTCCAGGTCCAGCTGACCACCGCCGGGCCGAAGGAGACGGCCGGGTTCATGGACGCGCCGTCAAAGGCGCCACCGGCCAAGATGTTGGCCCCCACGATGAAGCCGATGGCGATGGGCGCGATGACGCCGAGGTTTCCCTTCTTGGGGTCCACGGCCGTCGCGTACACCGTGTACACCAGCCCGAACGTCATGACGATCTCCAGCACCACCGCATTCCAAGAGCTGACGCCCGCCGACAGAGAGAACGCCGACGTCTCCTGCAATTTGTTTTTCATATTAATGAAACTTTTAAACTATCTTTTTTCCCTTCTTTTTTAGTTGGCGATGATGGATTTACCAGACCGCCGGTGGCGAACTTGAGGAGGAGACAGGCGGCGACGGAGCCGAGACACTGCGCGATCCAGTAGAGGATCCCCCGGAGCATAGAGATGTTGCCGCCGAGGAAGGCGCCGAAGGTGACGGCCGGATTGACGTGCCCACCGGAGATGTTGGCGCTGACGGAGACAGCCACGAAGAGGGCGAAGCCGTGGGCGAGGGACGCCGCCACGAGCCCCGCCGGAGTCGTCGATCCATCGTCTGTAAGCTTATCTGTCATGCCAACGAAAATAAATTATAGCTGATTGATTAATTGCCGCGGTTCTAATTCATGATGGAGGAGGTGCCGGAGGGGGAGCATATGTACTAAAAGCCATTCCGGAGCCTTCGCCGGCGAAGACGAACATGAGGGTGGAGATGAACTCGGCGAGCGCGGCCTTGAGTGTTTCCCGGTGGACCGCCTCCGCCGGCGTCCCTACGGCGATGCTGGTGATCGGCATTGCCAATAAGAATTCGGAAGCGAGCTCCGCTTGTGTATCTGTTCTGGTCGATTATTGAATATGCTCTGATTAAATAGAGGGGGCGAGAAGAAGAGCCGGTGCATGGCAGCGCATGCAGGGGCTCTATCGGCCGTTCAACTGTCGGCGCCGAAACGGTGAGGTGGGACATGGGCGGGCCTCCGAGTCGTTCGGTGCCTGCCACGTCTACTGGTGGGGCTCGGCTGATGTGGACATTTGCTGCCGCTGCCATTCCATCTCGTGGAGGAAACTTGGTTGATGGTCGCCGTCGCCGACTTTTGTGCCTGTGGACCCAATTATGTGGAAATTTTGTTGAACAAAACCTATTCATTTGTTTGAGCGACCTATAATATAAATGAGTTGAATCCCATTCTTGTCGTCGTGTTTTTTTTTCTTCCCAAATATCAAAATTTTAAATTTGCACAATAATGTACTATTAAAAGGGAATAATCTCACGTGCAGAGATCTCAAATTAAGAGAAACGTCGGCAAGACAAACATCCGTCCCTTTTTCCAAAAGGATTAAATGGACATTAGCCTTTCACTCAGCCTTAAAAACTATCAGATAGTTTTTCAAACATATAATAATTATCGGATAACTTTTAAAATTATAGAAATTATCAGATAATTACTATAATATGTAGAAATTATATGGTAACTATTATAACATATTTAGAATTTAAAATTTATACTATGTAGAATTTACTCGGTAGCTATTATAACATGTAGAAACTGTTAAAATGTGTAGGAGTTACTCACTTCTAAAACGTATAGAAGTTACTTAATAGCTACTACAACATGTGTAAGGTAAATTTAGGATTTAAGATTTATATCGTGTAGAAATTACCTTCTACAAACGTGTAGAAGTTACTCGATTGGTACAACATGTTTAGTGTGAGTTTAGGGTTTATGATTTATAATATCTAAATAGTATTGTATCAAAATATTATTTACCAATTTAGTTAAAATTATTTAAATCAAAATAGTTTTAAAATAGTTGTAGAAGCTATTTCGGAAATTGCCAAAAGGCACACGTAGAGTTGGGAATTGACTAAAAGATATATTATACTTTGATAATTACCAAATTGTGTACTAATTTATTTGGTCTTCCCGTTCTACTCCCGTCAAACCTGACTTCTTACTCTCTTTCCTCTCTCATTTACCTGCAATTTTTTTTCTCTCTTCTTTTTCCTCCCATTAAACTTTTCTTTTTTATCCCTCCTTTACATGCCCCATGGAAGTTGAATCCTAGAGCACCTATGGGGAATCTAAAATAAGTAATGGAGTACACTTTTGGACTTTTTACAATCTCAAAATTCATAGGAATAGGTACAATCTGATCTCTCTAGTTTGAATAGTGAGTTTTGGTCCTAGGCAATTTGTGTAAGTACCCAAACTTAGTTTTGATGTGATCAACCAAATTAAGTTAGGATGCATTGTGTCTAAGTGTGCAGCGATTTAGGAATATAAGAAGTCGAGTAGAAGACACAACGAGTGAGAAAGATGACAAGGGAAGGGAGTCGACGGGCTCAGTGCATCTAAGAGACGAGAAACTACGGAAGAGTACATCGATGGACGAGAATGACATGAGTGTCACATCCAAGGGACAAGAAGCCAGAAGGAAGTCTGCTCGAGAAAAGACTGAAGTTGGCTTCAGGTGAGCTCAACTCTAGACGGTCGAAGTATCACCCAAGCAATCGGACGAGAAAACGGTCGACTTCTAAGTTGACCATTTCCAAGTGCCTGGACCGATTCCAAGAGCTCGGACTCCAGACACTTGGATCCTTTTCAGGGACCCGAGAAGGGCAGCCACATCATCATAGCCATTGTTGAAGAGGATCAGTATAGATCCACATCAACAGACTCCAGGTGCCTGGACCGGATCCAGGCACCAAGGAAGTCCAGAACCATTGGAAAAACCATTGCGGAGTGGATCGACTTGACCGAGTCCAAGAGCTCGGACTAGGTTCAGGCACCTGGGAAGTGTCACATCAACAAATGCCTAGATTCGACCAGTAGACTATAAATAGAGCCCTGGTGCTCAAAGTTCATTACAACACACTGTATTTCAATTGTTTGTACTTCATTTTGAGCTTTAAACATTTGTAAGAGGCTACTCCGCCTTCTTTAAAGGAGATCTTAGTGGATCTTTCATCATCTTGAATTAGCAACTGTTGGTCCCTTGACGACCGGCTAGAGGAGGGTGAATAACCCTGAAAATGCAAACTTAAACTTTTCTCGATCTTATAGCTTGATTAAAACAAACACTTATATAAAAAGAATTAAGAAGCTAATTAATTAAAAGAAAGAGGTTAGAAAAGATTTACTTAGTTCACAATCAGAGGATTACTAATTCAAGGTAAATGAAACTCACTATGAAGATCTCCTTTGAGCGGAGTAGTCTCTTACAATGTCCAGCTCACATAGTAATAGGCTGGAAAGAGAAATTATTTACAAGTGTTGTCCTTCAACTACTGGAATTAGGGTTGTATTTATAGCGTTGATTTGGACGCTTGGAAGGGTTCTGAGCGCTTGGGGTGAATAAAATTTTATCCACGATGCAACATATCGCGACAGCTCAGCAGAAGATAAACTTTGTGGTCTAGGTGCATGGACTAGGTCCGAGTGCCCGGACCGGGCTGAACCAGCTCGACCAGGGCGCGAGACCGAGGTGCCCTGGCTGCCCTGGGGGTTCGAGTGCCCAGACCAGGCTAGACAATCAATAACCTGTTGACTGTCCGGTTTCTCCTGTTCCGGCTCCGCTTGCTTGGGTGATTTCGGCCATCTAGAATATGGCTTACCCGAACTCATTTTCCGACCTTCTCAAGCAACCTTCCGCTTCGACTTCTTGTCCCTTGGAAACGCTGCGTGCCTCCTTCTCGTCCACCAGCGTACTCTTCCATAGCGCCTCGTCCCTCAGACGCACTGAGCCTATTGTCTCTCTGCCGTGTTGTCCTTCTCGTTAGCTGCGTCTTTTGCTAGACCTCATGTGCTCCTAAGTTCCTATACACTTAGACACAAGGTATCAAAATATAACAAGACCTAACTTGACTTTGGTTGATCACATCAAAACCTTCATGGAGTACTTACAATCTCTCCCTTTTTTATGTGGATCAACCCAACTTAAGTTAAGGTTAAACAAGACATCAAATTAAATTACTATGCAAGTTTAAAACATTAGACCTCCCCCTTAAACTTAACTTCAAACTCTCCTCCTTTGATCATGTGAAAAATGTTAGGGTCGATTTGTAGATAGAGAGGGGGGTGAATAGCTCGTCCCGCTTTGTTTTCTTGCTTCAGTGTTGTTGATATGCAGCGGAAAGACTCAAAACAAGACTCACAACGCTAACACGAGGATTTATTTGGTATCCACCTCAAGAAAAGGTGACTAATCCAAGGATCCGGCCCTCACTCACTCATCCACTATAAAAACACTCTTTCTTAGTAACTACCGAAGGTGGAGAAGCCTTGTACAATGCTCACGATACAACAATAAGAAAAAGAAAAGTAAATACAAGTAAAATCTTACAAGATTTACAACATGAAGCCGAAACCCTAGCTTCTTCTTCTTACTTGAATATGTTGGATCGATGAGTTTCGCTAGAAGGGGGGGAGGGGGGGGGGGGTGAATAGCGATTTTAAAAAAATGAGTAAGAGTAAGCAACAGAAAGGAATAAACAAAAAGACAAAGCAATGCTAACACAAGTTGTTTTACTTGGTTGAGAGCATTTGACGACTCCTACTCCAAGGCCCACATTCGTTGAGTGTTTCCATTGGGCAATCACTAATAATTCGAATGATTGTTACAAAAATAAGTATAGGAATTAATTAGTAAAATAAAAACCGACAATAAATAAGACATAAATGAACTTGTTGGAGAGCCTTCGCATCGTCGCAGGAGCATAGCAGAGCAGATCGTAAGTTGTATTGTGACTCCAGCCTTTACCCTCCTTATATAGGAGGTTCGGGTGCCTGGATCCCTTCGGGCGCCCTGAATATGATGTAGCCGAGCCAACCAGGCATCTCCACGTGGCAAGGCGATGTTGAGGATAGATTTTGCATTCCGGGCGCCCGGATCCCTTCCGAGTGCCCGGACTCCATTTTCCAGCAACTTCATTTCCCTGCAAGAAAATGTTAGTTTGAAGCATAAATGCAAAATATCCTGCAAAACAGAGTATTAGCACAGTTTATGATAAAAAGAATAGTAATTATATTCCGTCTCCTCCATACCATAATTTAGTCACGATCTCGACTCAGATATCCGAAATGGATCTAAGTCGGATCGACGCCTAATGTTCCCTTCCTGGAAATGCGTCCTTATAGTCACTCCCTCCAGTAACTTACCTCCACTTACCTGCCAGACGTCCGGTCAGCCCTTTGACCCGTTTGGACTTCGTGCCAGCTATTCGGTCAGCCCGTCGACCTAGCTGGACTTCGTGCCAAACGTCCGATCAGTCCATCGACTTGTTTGGACTTCATGTCAGCTATCCGGTCGACCTGTTGACCTAGCTGGACTTTGTGCCAGACATCAGGTCAACCCGTCGACCTATCTGGGCTTTTCCTGCACACTCGGTCAGAGTGTTAGATAGCAACGAAACTAACTTAACTTATTTTGTTATTCATCAAAACTTGAGTTAGACCGTTAGTGCTAACTGCACCAACAATCTCCTCCTTTTTGATGCAATGACAACCTGGTTAAGTTAGTGAAAAATATGCAAGTAAAAACAAGCATAAAGTTGTTAAGTTAGCTTTTAAATTTTATTGTTTGTTTAACTAACTTAAACCACCTAACCCTTTCCCTTTGACATTCGTCAAAAATTAACATAGAACACATTTATAAAAAATGCGAGGAAGTCTAGAAAAGTCTAGAAACGTAAGTCAGACTAGCTTTTGGGGAGTTTAAGCTAGAAATAATTTTTTAAAAAAAACGTAAGTCAGACTTGAAAATAGTTAACTTTAAAATTTATGATTTTAACTTTAATTTTTCAAAAAATTGAAAACATAATTTTCAAATACAACATTTTTATGAAGAGATAATAGTCCTAAGTCCAATTTTCAAATCAAGTTTTCAAAACTAAATCCAATTAAGTGAATTTTGTTTTCAAACCTAAGTTTGTAACTTCCAAAATAAATCTCTAAAGATATGTTTTTAAACCCAAGTAGAATATAATTTTCAAAATGAAGAGTTCAAGTTACAAACCTAAATAAAGTTTATTTTTCAAAACCAACTTTTTAAAAACTAAGTTTGGAAGGTCTAAATTTCAAAACTAAGTTTAGAAGGTATAATTTTCAAAATTTAATTTGAAAAGTTTAAAATTTGAAAATAAAACTAATTTTCAAACCTAAGTTTAACCAAGTAAATTAAGTAAGTTTAACTTTCAAAACTAAGTTTGAAAAATCAAAAAAAAAAAAAAAAAAAATTAAGACACTTAGTTAGTGTTAAACTGATTTAAAAAGAGATATTTTTCAAAAATTAATTTTAAAATAGATATAAAGACAATTAATCCTCCCCTTGAACCTGACATTACAAAATCTGTCTAACCAGTTAGCTACTTACTGACTATTAGAGGATAGCAACTTTCACTTGGTTAGTCAAGTTAAGTCTAATTGTAATCAGTTAGTATTTGACTAAACTGAATGACTTAACCTGATTAATGTCTGTTTGATATTTAACGCCCAGACTTATGTCGATGCACTGAAATAAGCATCTTAAGTCCAGGCAATTTGCCTATGCATCTCACCCCTTTCTATGTTTGACAATCACAAACAAGGGAATCCTAGGGTGTTGGTGAGATGCTCAAGTACTAGCCCTAGGGGAACATGCTTTCTAAGGATTTTTTCTAGTCTAAGGCTAAAACCGATTTAAAATTCTAGAAATGGAAAATTTTTAAAAAATAAAGATTTTATCCTAGAATTTGAAAATATTATTTTTGAAAACAATTTTTGCAATTTTAGTATCCTAGTCTATTAAACACATCCCTAATTTTCTACGTAGATTGCTAAATTCACTTTCAGGGAGGGTTTGGTAAATATGTCAGCTAAATTAGATTTGGACTCAATATACTTGAGTTCAATGTCTCCTTTAGTGACATGATCCCTGATAAAGTAGTGCCTAATTTCAATGTGTTTGGTTCTGGAATGATGCACAGGATTTTTTGTTAAATTAATCAAGCTAATATTGTTAATTAATACTTTTACATTTGTAAGGTTTAAGTTAAAGTCTTTTAAAGTGTGTATCATCCATAATAGTTGGACAACACATTCTCCTATGGCTATATATTCTGACTCAATTGTAGATAGAGCAACATAGTGTTGCTTTCTACTAAACTAGCTGACATGTGATAGACCTAGTAGTTGACATCCACCACTTGTGCTCTTACGGTCTAATTTGCACCCAACATAGTTTGAGTCAGAATACCCTATTAATTCAAAATTGTTGGTTCTAGGATACCAAATTCCTACATTTGCTGTTCCTTTAAGGTATCTAAAAATTCTTTTGACTTGAGTCAAATGAGATTCTTTAGCACAAGTTTGGTATTTAGCACACATACTACAAATAAAATATCGGGTCGACTTATAGTTGAGTACAATAGGCTACCTATGGCACTCCTATAGTATTTTAAGTCGATTGATTTTCCATTTGGGTCGTCGTCTAGAGTAGTATTAACTGACATAGGTGTTTTTATTTCTTTAGTATTTTCCATCCCAAATTTTTTAAGTAATTCTTTGGTATATTTTTGTTGATAAATATAATTTTCCTCATTTGTTTGTTTGATTTGCAATCCTAAAAAGTAAGTTAATTTTCCTACTAAACTCATTTTAAATTCTTGTTCCATTAAGTTTATGAATTCTTCTAAAAATTCTGAATTAGTTGAGCAAAAAATTATATCATCTACATAGATCTGGGCTATAAATATGTCCTCTTTTATTAATTTAACGAATAGGGTTGGGTCAATTTGACCCTGGTTAAACCCTTTGGATATTAGGTAAGAGGTTAACCTTTCATACCAGGCCCTGGGTGCTTGCTTAAGTCCGTATAAGACTTTCTTTAATTTAAAGACATAGTCAGGGTGCTCTAGACATTCAAACCCAAGTGGTTGGCCTACATAGACTTCCTCTTTGATCAGCCCATTTAGAAAGGCAGATTTCACGTCCATTTGATACAGTCTGAACCCTTTATGGGCTGCATAACTGAGTAGCATTCTAATGGGCTCTAATCTAGCTATTGGGGCATAAGTTTCATCATAGTCAAGTCCTTCAACTTGACTAAACCCCTTAACGACTAGCCTAACTTTATTTCTGGTAATTTCCCTAGTTTCGCTTAATTTATTTCTAAACACCCATTTTGTTTTTATTATTTCCTTATTTTTGGGTGGTGGTACTAAGTTCCAAACTTCAATACGCTCAAATTGAGCTAGTTCCTCTTGCATGGCTATGACCCAATGATAACCATGATGTTACTACATTATTCTCATTCATACAATCATGGTTTGATGTAGTTTTCATATATATAACCCATATTTACATCACATTTTATTCATTGTATCGAATTTGGACTTAATTATAAATTATTTTATTATGGGTTAATTTGATGCTAATATTTGATTGTTATTTTGTAGGCATCAAAGGATCTTGGATAGGATGAATTAACACCAGATTTGTGCTCGGATCGGAGTTTTAACGAGGCGATCAAGCTCCAGAATGATCTTAGCTGTTCATTCAAGATTGGAGCAGATCTACACCATCCAATGAAGATCCGGTCCATCCAACCTAATAAGGAGTGGATCTGGACCGTAGATGAAGATCAGTACACTTGGATCGGATTTTAGGTCATCTTTCACCATTGATTTAGCTCTGAAGCATTCCAGCCGTCCGATCAGATCTGAGGAGATTTAAAAGGCCGCGAGAAACAACAGTGAAGGGGGCTTGACATCGCGATTTTTCCACTGTAGCTGCTTCTTCTCCACTGCGACGCCGCAGTTCCCTTCCACATTCCAGATCCGTGAGCAATCTTTCATCATCGCCGGCGATCTCCTAGCTATCGGCGTTCATCATCCGAGGTCAGGAAGTGGCGAAGGGCATTTCCCTAGTCCGTGAGCTCGACTCTGTTTCCGTTCGCGATCCAGGCAGAGGGCGGTTCCCATGTGCTGCGATCTTCATCAGCCACCGGAGCTCGAAGGGCGATTCCCAGAAGCATCCGGATTTCAATTTGACTTCACTTCATTTGCTGAATTCGCACCGATCTGATCAATTGGCTAAGTGATGCAAAATTCCAGAATCGAGCTACTGTCTTTGTGTGATGTGAGTGCTAGCTGATCCGTGAGCCCGAAGGGCGTTTCCCAGAGGCAGTGATAGGAAGGTTGCATTAGCTGAGAGCTTGGTTTGTCAATGGTGGTCACCCGAAGGGTGTTTCTCAGAGGTGGCTCTGTTTCTGGCAGAATGAGGAAGATTTGTTCCGGATTGGGTTTGTTGAATGTTTAGGGTTTAGTTTTCTTGATCCTTATCTTTGATTTATTAATCATCTTACTCAGATCTGAAAATCTGATAGTATAGATTGCATTTTAATCTTTGTTTGCGTTTTCCATTTCAGATTTTGTATGAATTTACTTCTACAATCCCATTTCTGCATTTCCTTTGCAATTATGTTCTTGATTGAGATCTATAATCCGAACTTTGTTTTAATTGTCTGCAATTTATGTTCATTTTAACTTGCAATTCTGATTATAGTAAGATTGTCTAGTTTCGGACATTAGTTTAATTAAACCTTGGATCTATGCATCATGATAGTTGTTTGAGATTGATTGTTCAAGTTGATTGCAAGTATGAATTAGATGCTACCTCTGTTTAACATCAATTGGCTTGAGTTTTTGATTTTAACGAGATCTGTGAATGTAATTGAAGTGATTGAAATGGATTTATTGAATTTGATGATACATTAGTCACTAAACTTGTGAAACTTTATTTGTAGAGTTAAAGCAGATTATGTTTAGATGTAAACAACACTTCTTTGATTCCATTTTGAATTGATCTAACGAATTTTTGAGAATTATGTTCAAGTTGAAATGAGAATCGAATGGAAGAGCTTAATAGAACTTGTTGATGTAAGAATTTGATTGGAACCAATTCTAGAATTTACATACACTCACTAGTTATCCTTGAAAAAAAATACGACTTGGGACTCCATACTACACGAGTTTACTTTAGTTAATTGAGTTTCCAATCTTTATCAATTTGGGGTGCCACGTGACATGTAAAAAGGCCAACACCAAATTTTGGCGCCGTTGCAGGGGAATTAACTAGTAGTGTGTGTTTATTTTAGATTGAGTGTCATGCCCCGGAGGAGTCCCTGTCCGAAGAAATTTCGGCAGCATCTCCCCTGTACGGCGGACAATCTGAAACTTTCTACATCGCCCTCTGGGCCACATATACCTTGGCCAACACGGCCGGAATAATAACAATAATATAAACAATCACCCATGCAGTTAATAATTTAACAAACTATAACAGTGATAATATGACTCAAAAACAACCCTACTCAACTACACCCATAAAGCACAAAACATATTCCTACTCCACTATACTCATAAAGCTCAAATCCGACGATAAGATCGACTTACCTCTTCTGTCGTCCAGGCAGGCATGTAGTAAAACAAATCCAAATAAAAACTCATCGACAATGTCCATATAAGATCCAAGTGTATCAAAATAAAACAAGTTTCAACATAGTCTAGTAAAAGACACCAAAAGACAAATAAACATCCTCGTGGACTGCAGGGGACTAGCGACTGGAACTCTCTGGACAACATCAACCTGAAATAACAACGGAGGAGGGTGTGAGTCCAACACTCAGCAGGTAACAACTGATATGCATAATAAAGAAAATAACAGGCAGCACTAATCATGCGTACAGTCTCCTGATACAAGAAGAATAAATGCAACTGAAACAAAACAGGAGAAAACTGTACTAACCAGGACCAAGGTATAAGTACAACAGGGTCGTCAGACCGAGAGTGTCATAATCCTGTATGCATGTCAATCATATGCATCCATATAAATGCAGCAAGTAAATGCAGCAAACACAAGCAATAAATGCATCATGCATATGATGCAAATGTCATGGTCACCCCTGACGCCAGTCAGTCATGTCACACACAATGGTGAGACCGAGTGTAGGGCTGTGACAACCGTGCACTCTGTCATCACTGCCCCTGATGAGTGACCGAGTGGACGGGATGCTGTCGGAGTACACCTATGTTGGAGTGCATACTGAAAGCCTAAGCTTTGTAAACATTCATTATGAATAAAGAATCACATTTGGTCAAATTGTCTACATTTAGTTGTAGTTGTTCAATTAATTTATACTGTAGATAACATACTATGTGGTGTCAAATGCAGAAGATGATGTTATCAGTACCTTATAAATTATAAACAGTAGCTCACGACCAAAATGGAAAGGAACAAACCATTAGAAGGTCGTAGTGTAATTAGGTATCAGTTTATCTTGACTATATAATTACACTAGTATACTTAGAGTGTATTGAGTAGGACCATTTGAGGTCGTTTCTTTTATACTGACTTTATAAAGAAACAAAGACCTCGGTTATTATAGAAGTGTGCGCTCTTAATCCTAATATAATAACAAACACATATATTTGATATTTATTTCTTTAATTTATCAGTGGGTGAGATTTAGTTCGATGAATCAATAAGCCCGATAAGTTGGGAAATGCTATCACTTATAGTGTGTGTTGTTGATTATAGAAGGAAACTGTGTCCTAGAGATACTAGGTTGATAATGTCCCCAAGAGGAGCTCATAAGGATTGTCATGTTAAACCCTGCAGGTGGACTTAGTCCGACATGACGATAAGGTTGAGTGGTACTACTCTTGGACTTAGATATTAATTAAATGAGTTGTCAGTAACTCACTTAATTAGTGGACATTCGATATCTTAAACACAGGGAGACTAACACACTCATAATAAGAAGGAGCCCAAAAATGCAATTTGGGATTGGTGCGGTAGTTCAATAATAATTCTCTAGTGGAATGAATTATTATTGATAAAATTAAGTTGTGTGTTCGGGGCGAATACGGGATGCTTAATTTTATCGGGAAACAAAAACCAATTTCTCCTCTCGGTCCCTATCGTAGCCTCTTATTTATAGAGTACTATACCCACCTATACCCACCTTCTATACCCACCAATAGGAGGTCGGCCAAGCTAGCTTGGGGACCAAGCTAGGGCCGGCCTAGGTATAAGATTGGGTGGCCGGCCCTAGCTTGAACCCAAGCTAGTGGGGGCCGGCCAAATTAAATTAAAAAGGATTTTAATTTTAATTTTTATTATGTGGGAGATATAATTTATTAAAGAGAATTAAAATTAAAATATCTCTCTTGTAAAAGATCTACAAAAGATTAAAGAAAGAGATTAGATCTCTTTCCTTATTTGTAGATTGGTGAGATATTTTATTTTCTCTTTAAAAATTATTCACATGTTGTAAAATTAAAATTATAGAAATTTCCTTTTATCAACCATGAAGAGATTTTGAAGAGAAATTTTATTTTTTAAAATTTCCGGAAACAAATTAGGAAGTTTTAATTGTTGATTGAAACTTGTCCAATTTGTTCTTCATTGATGTGGCCGACCATAAGATTTCAATTGGGGAAATTTTATTTTATTTTTCTCAATTAAATCATGTCAAGGAAATTGAGGAAATTTTATTGTAATTAAATTTCCAAATTTGCCTAGGACAAGGAATATAAAAGAAGGGGTGAGGGTGCCTTCATGGGTGACAACCTCTATTATTTCTCTCCCTCTTTTGTTCCTTGGTGTGGCCGGCTATCCTCTCCCTCTCTTCCTCTTGTGGTGGCCGAACCTCTCTCTCTCCCTTGGAGCTCTTGTGGTGGCCGGATACTACTTGGAGAAGAAGAAGAAGAAGGAGAGAAAGCTAGCATCTCTTGGAGCTTGGTTAGTGTTTTGATTTTCTTCCTTGGTGAAGCTTCTTCTTTTGTGGCCGAACCTAGCTAGGAGGAGAAGAAGGTGGTTGGTGGTTTCTCATCTCGGAAGATCGTTGCCCACACAACGTCCGAGGTTAGAAGAGGAATACGGTAGAAGATCAAGAGGTTATTTTTCTACAAGGTATAACTAGTAATTTTTCTTTCCGCATCATACTAGTTATTTATGGAAATAATACCAAATACAAGAGACTTACGTTCTAGTATTTCGAATATGTTTTTCGAAGTTGTGTTCTTTTGTTTTATTTTTTCCTTGTGATTGGATTGTTCTTTTTGGTTAACCTAAAGTTATTTTAGGAAATTAAATATTAGCTTTCTATAAAAGGTTTTGTCTAGTCGGTGGTGGTTGCTCCCATATCCAAGAAGGCCATGTGCCTCGCTACGTCAGTACTGGGAACCAATTATGGAAATTAATATTTAATGGAATTAATAACTTAAGGCGATTTGGGTCGAACGTGTTAAGTTCCGTAGGAGACCCAAGTCAAAACCTAAAAGAACGAATAGATTAAGTTTTGGATCAAACGTGTTAAGTTCCGCAGGCGATCCAAAATTTAATTTAAAAGAACACATGGTAGCTAGGAAAAGGTTCAGACCTTTGTACAAAATTTTTGTACAGTGAAACCTCTAGGTTTTCCGAGTAGCAACCAACAATTGGTATTAGAGCTAGGGTTTTGCCTCTGTGTATTTGGTATTAGTTTAATTATGCACATGTCATACATAATTTAGGCAGGATAATAGTAGGATATGCTAACTTTGTGGATGCAGGATCCAACTATTATGGCTTTTAGATATTATGTGTGATTGGACCCTTGGACATGTCAAGGGCATTTATATGTGTGTGCATGATTGTATTAAAAATACAGCAGGAGCTGTATTTAGTTTTATTAGGATTTTATTTTTGATCTAGATACATGTACATTCCTTTTATGGAATATAGGATAAAAAATGTAAAATTCTATTTATGTCGCGGATCAAATCTTGCAAAGTGTGGAACCTTCTGAGGACCAGAGGCGCAGCGGAACAAGGAACAAGATGGATGCGACAATTAGACCCGGTGGCGGTGGCCAAATATGGCAGCAGTTTGGGATGACAACACACGGAGGACAACTATAAAAGCCATAATAGTTGAAAATTAGATTTTCTATTTATTGCTTTTATATTATGCTGTGTGTGCATGTTAGTATACATGACTAGTAGGCTAGCATAGTTAAAATTCCTCGTTTATAAATAACTAAGTGGGAGAGAGATTTTTAAATAAATCCCATGGTCTCCATTACTGGTTTGTAAGTGATGCAAACAAGCTTGCGCGTTGGCTCTGAGTGCCTTCCTCCATAACGGATGAGCTTGTTTGTGGATCACTAGAACAGACTTCCATTTTTGGATGACTATAGGAAGTTAATTAAGAGCGTGTGATCTTCCCCAACGGAAGGGGCATAATCTTATTAATGGACTTAGTGTCAAGTAATGGTATACACATAGACACACCTAATAGTATCCTCCCCATCGGAGTCACTGCTATTATTTGTGTGACCAAAAGATACCAACTATTAATTTTATTTGTCAAAAAGTTAGGTTGACAAGATAATAAAATTAATGGGTTAAAACCCTCCTTTTACAAATGTTGAATTTGTATACGTCCACACTAACGTGACATACAAAATTCACGGTGTTTTGAGGTGTTGGTTAATTTAAAATAGTATTGTTTGAGGAATCAATATTATTCTAAATTTAAGAGTTCTGACCAAAAGTTATTTGTGATTCTTAGGATGACTTTCAACCCACTGTCCATCATACTTTAACAGAATAGACTTACTGGACCAAACTACATAGATTGGAAAAGAAACCTTGACATTATTCTTACTGCTGAAAGCTATAAATTTGTACTGACTGAGTAGTGCCCTGAAGCACCTACTGGTGAATCTACTCAAGAGGAGATTGAATATCATAGGAAATGGGTAAAAGCAGATGAGATGGCGTGGTGTTACATTTTAGCTTCAATGTCAAATGTATTGCAACATCAGCATCAGGATTTACCAACAGCTTATGATATTATGAACAATCTCAAGGAACTCTTTGGTCATCAGGATAGGGCTTCTAGGCAAGAAGCCATGAGAAAGATAATGACAGCCACCATGCAAGAGGGTACTCCTGTGAGGGATCATATCCTAAAAATGATGGCTTATCTAAACGAGATACAGATCCTTGGAGGAGAAATTGATGGGGAAACCCAGATCGATATGATCCTCCAAACGCTACCTAGAAGTTTTGAGCAGTTCCGTTTGAACTATAATATAAGAGGGTTTATTCATTAGCGGAACTACTGACAGAACTTCAAGCAGCAGAAGGATTATTTCGTCACAATGCTCAAATTCACTATGCTGAAAATGGTTCTACTTCTAAACCGAGAGGAAAGAAGAAGAAGAAACAAGCTGGTTCAGCAAAGAAAGTGAATAAATCTCAGAGTACGGGATTTAAAGCTGGAATGAAGAAGCCGAAGGGCAAGTGCTTCATCTGCAAGCATGCAGGACATTGGAAGGCGGACTGTCCTCGTAGGAACCAAAACAAAGGTATATCTCATACTCTAGTTGTTGAAACATGTTTAGCGGTGTTATCTACCAGCACCTGGTGTGTAGATACGGGAGCCACTGATCATGTCTGCAATTCCTTGCAGGGGTTCCAGGAAGCCCGACGACTATCTGAAGGAGAGATTACCATCTACATGGGCAATGCTACTAAGGTGGCAGCTGTTGCAGTGGGAGACGTCTACTTATCTTTTAGTAGAAATAGAAATTTGATTTTTAGAAATTGTCTTTATGTACCCAGTTTTAGAAAGAATTTATTTTCAGTTTCTAAACTGTTTTTAGATGGATATTCAGTTTCTTTCAGTAACGATGTAGTTATTAAAAGAAATAAAGTGATTATCTGTTCTGGTGCATTAGTTGGCAATTTGTATACTTTAAATCCAATTTCTTCCACAAAGCAAAACATGGAAATTTATAACTCATCTTCTAACTCTAATAAGAGAAAAGAACCTTCGAAAATGAACCAAGCATATCTTTGGCATCTAAGGCTTGGTCATATTAACTTAAGTAGGATTCAGAGGCTTATAGCCGATGGACTTTTGAGTTCATTTGAGTTGGAAAATTTTCTAACTTGTGAATCTTGCTTGGAAGGCAAAATGACCAAGAGGCCGTTCAAGGCCAAAGGGTATAGAGCCAAAGAAGTGTTAGAGTTGGTTCACTCTGATTTGTGTGGTCCTATGTCTGTCCAGGCAAGAGGAGGTTTTGAATATTTTGTCTCTTTCATAGACGATTATTCAAGATATGGATACATTTACTTGATGCGCCGTAAGTCTGAATGCTTTGATAAGTTCAAAAAGTACAAGGCTGATGTGGAAAAATATCTTGGTAAAAGTATCAAGACACTATGGTCTGATCGTGGTGACGAATACCTCTTAGGAGAGTTTAGGAATTACTTATCAAAGATCGGGATTCAATCCCAGTTGTCCGCACCTGGTACACCCCAACAGAATGGTATGGCATAACAAAGGAATAGGACTCTTATGGAGATGGTTAGATCGATGATGAGTTATTCAGAATTACCTAATTCATTTTGGGGATACGCTCTGGAAATAGCAACGCACATTCTGAATTTAGTACCTTCTAAATCAGTACCCTCTACTCCCATAGAATTGTGGAATGGGCGAAAACCCAGTCTAAGACATATTCGGATTTGGGGTAGTCCAGCACATGTGCTAAAACCAGATGCTGATAAGTTAGAATCCCGTATAGAAGTTCGCGTGTTTGTAGGATATCCCAAAGGAACGAAAGGTGGTTTATTTTATAGTCCTAAAGACCAGAAGGTCATTGTTAGCACCAATGCCCAGTTTTTAGAAGAAGACTATATAATGGATCACAAGCCCAGTAGCAAAGTTGTTTTAGAAGAACTTAGAGAGGACATGTCTACTTCAGTACCAACAGTACAAGATGAAGTACCACAAGAGACTGCAACACGTGTCACGCATGATACACAACCACAGACAGTGCCTCGTCGTAGTGGGAGGGTTGTAAGGTAGCCTGAAAGATTCATGTTTTTGGGAGAGTCTTCGGACTTGATCCCGGGTAAACATGAACTTGATCCACGAGCATATGACGAAGCACTCCAAGATATAGATGCAGAATCTTGGCAAAAGGCAATGAATTCTGAAATAGAGTCTATGTACTCTAATAAGGTCTGGGAGCTTGTAGAACCACCTGATGGTGTAAAAGCCGTTGGATGCAAGTGGATCTACAAAAGGAAAAGAGGGACAGACGGGAAGGTAGAGACCTTCAAAGCTAGGCTTGTTGCGAAAGGGTACACTCAGAAAGAGGGAATCGATTATGAGGAGACCTTTTCACCGGTAGCCATGCTTAAGTCTATCCGGATACTCTTATCCATTGCTGCTCATATGGATTATGAGATTTGGCAAATGGATGTCAAGACAGCTTTCCTTAATGGAAGTCTTGAAGAGGACATCCATATGAAGCAACCAGAAGGGTTCATTGAAAAAGGCAAAGAGCATCTAGTGTGCAAGCTCAATCGGTCCATTTATGGACTGAAGTAAGCTTCAAGGTCTTGGAACATCCGGTTTAATGAAGTAATCCAGTCGTATGGATTTATTCAGTGTCCGGATGAGTCTTGTGTATACAAGAAGTGTAACGGAAATGTGGTGGTATTTCTTGTACTATACGTAGATGATATTTTGTTAATTGGCAACAATGTCAAGGTATTATCAGACGTAAGGGTATGGTTGTCCAAACAATTTGATATGAAGGACTTAGGAGAGTGTGCACACATTCTTGGGATCAAAGTGATAAGGGATCGCAAGAAAAGAATGTTGTGTCTGTCCCAAGCTTCATATATAGATACAATCCTTGCTCGTTTTAGTATGCAGGATTCCAAGAAAGGTTTCTTACCATTTAGGCATGGAATAGCTCTATCTAAAGAGATGTCTCAGAAGACATCAAAGGAGATAGAAGACATGAAAGCAGTTCCTTATGCTTCGGCTGTAGGAAGCCTTATGTATGTAATACTATGTACGAAACCTGATATTTGTTTTGCCGTGGGCATGGTCAGCAGATATCAGAGTAACCCTGGACAAGGACATTGGACTGCGGTAAAGAATATATTAAAGTACCTCAGAAGGACTAGAGATTATATACTAATTTACCAAGCAGACGATTTGCTCCCTGTGGGTTACACAGATTCAGATTTCCAATCAGATAGGGACAATAGTAAGTCTACATCAGGCTATGTGTTTACTTTAGGAGGTGGAGCCATTTCATGGAGGAGTGTTAAGCAGAAATGCATATCGGACTCAACCATGGAAGCTGAGTATGTAGCAGCCTCTGAGGTAGCTAAAGAAGCAGTATGGCTCAAGAACTTTCTAATGGACTTAGATGTGATTCCTGGTTTGCCCAAAATTATCATAATTTATTGTGATAATAGCGGTGCAGTTGCAAACTCGAAGGAACCACGAGCTCATAAGGCAAGTAAACATATAGAGTGCAAGTACCACCTGATACGAGATATCGTGAAGCGAGGAGAAGTTGTCATCGCCAAGATTGCATCAGCGGATAACCTGGCAGATCCTTTCACTAAGGCCCTTCCGGCGAAAGCTTTTGATCGGCATGTGGAGGGAATGGGAATCAGATGTATGGTAGAAGATATGGCAGCTTAGTCATTAGTATAAGTGGGAGATTGTTGGAGTGTATACTGAAAGCCTAAGCTTTGTAAACATTCATTATGAATAAAGAATCACATTTGGTCAAATTGTCTACATTTAGTTGTAGTTGTTCAATTAATTTATACTGTAGATAACATACTATGTGGTGTCACATGCAGAAGATGATGTTATCAGTACCTTATAAATTATAAACAGTAGCTCACGACCAAAATGGAAAGGAACAAACCATTAGAAGGTCGTAGTGTAATTAGGTATCAGTTTATCTTGACTGTATAATTATACTAGTACACTTAGAGTGTATTGAGTAGGACCATTTGAGGTCGTTTCTTTTATACTGACTTTATAAAGAAACAAAGACCTCGGCTATTATGGAAGTGTGCGCTCTTAATCCTAATATAATAACAAGCACATATATTTGATATTTATTTCTTTAATTTATCAGTGGGTGAGATTTAGTTCGATGAATCAATAAGCCCGATAAGTTGGGAAATGATATCACTTATAGTGTGTGTTGTTGATTATAGAAGGAAACTGTGTCCTAGAGATACTAGGTTGATAATGTCCCCAAGAGGAGCTCATAAGGATTGTCATGTTAAATCCTGCAGGTGGACTTAGTCCGACATGACGATAAGGTTGAGTGGTACTACTCTTGGACTTAGATATTAATTAAATGAGTTGTCAGTAACTCACTTAATTAGTGGACATTCGATATTTTAAACACAGGGAGACTAACACACTCATAATAAGAAGGAGCCCAAAAATGTAATTTGGGATTGGTGCGGTAGTTCAATAATAGTTCTCTAGTGGAATGAATTATTATTGATAAAATTAAGTTATGTGTTCGGGGCGAATACGGGATGCTTAATTTTATCGGGAGACCAAAACCAATTTCTCCTCTCGGTCCCTATCGTAGCCTCTTATTTATAGAGTACTATACCCACCTATACCCACCTTCTATACCCACCAATAGGGGGTCGGCCAAGCTAGCTTGGGAACCAAGCTAGGGCCGGCCTAAGTATAAATTGGGGTGGCCGGCCCTAGCTTGAACCCAAGCTAGAGGGGCCGACCATATTAAATTTAAAAGGATTTTAATTTTAATTTTTATTATGTGGAAGATATAATTTATTAAAGAGAATTAAAATTAAAATATCTCTCTTGTAAAAGATCTACAAAAGATTAAAGAAAGAGATTAGATCTCTTTCCTTATTTGTAGATTGGTGAGATATTTTATTTTCTCTTTAAAAATTATTCACATGTTGATAAAATTAAAATTATAGAAATTTCCTTTTATCAACCATGAAGAGATTTTGAAGAGAAATTTTATTTTTAAAATTTCCGGAAACAAATTAGGAAGTTTTAATTGTTGATTGAAACTTGTCCAATTTGTTCTTCATTGATGTGGCCTAAGATTTCAATTAGGAAATTTTATTTTATTTTTCTCAATTAAATCATGTCAAGGAAATTGAGGAAATTTTATTGTAATTAAATTTCCTAATTTGCCTAGGCCAAGGAATATAAAAGAAGGGTGAGGTGCCTTCATGGGTGACAACCTCTATTATTTCTCTCCCTCTTTTGTTCCTTGGTGTGGCCGGCCATCCTCTCCCTCTCTTCCTCTTGTGGTGGCCGAACCTCTCTCTCTCCCTTGGAGCTCTTGTGGTGGCCGGATACTACTTGGAGAAGAAGAAGAAGAAGAAGGAGAGAAAGCTAGCATCTCTTGGAGCTTGGTTAGTGTTTTGATTTTCTTCCTTGGTGAAGCTTCTTCTTTTGTGGCCGAACCTAGCTAGGAGGAGAAGAAGGTGGTTGGTGGTTTCTCATCTCGGAAGATCGTTGCCCACACAACGTCCGAGGTTAGAAGAGGAATACGGTAGAAGATCAAGAGGTTATTTTTCTACAATGTATAACTAGTAATTTTTCTTTCCGCATCATACTAGTTATTTATGGAAATAATACCAAATACAAGAGGCTTACGTTCTAGTATTTCGAATATGTTTTTCGAAGTCGTGTTCTTTTGTTTTATTTTTCCTTGTAATTTGATTGTTCTTTTTGGTTAACCTAAAGTTATTTTAGGAAATTAAATATTAGCTTTCTATAAAAGGTTTTGTCTAGTCGGTGGTGGTTGCTCCCATATCCAAGAAGGCCATGTGCCTCGCCACGTCAGTACTGGGAACCAATTATGGAAATTAATATTTAATGGAATTAATAACTTAAGGTGATTTGGGTCGAACGTGTTAAGTTCCGCAGGAGACCCAAGTCAAAACCTAAAAGAACGAATAGATTAAGTTTTGGATCAAACGTGTTAAGTTCCGCAGGCGATCCAAAATTTAATTTAAAAGAACACATGGTAGCTAGGAAAAGGTTCAGACCTTTGTACAAAATTTTTGTACAGTGGAACCTCTAGGTTTTCCGAGTAGCAACCAACAATCCTCCTACCCCAAATCATAAATGGGGGAGCTCAATGCTCTCATCTCCCGGTACACGATGACGGGGAGGAATCTCTGCCGGCTACCACGCTGCGTCACACTACCCATGAGCGGACCAACGGAGCCAAACAGAGTCCAACCGCCTGCCGGCTACTACGCTGCTACACTAAACCAGCGGAGCCAAACAGAGCAGAACCATCTGCCGGCTACCACGCTGAGTCACCAAACCAACGGAGCCAAACAGCAGAACTGTCACACACCTGTCTGATCTACCACTAACCCATGAGTGGTGGTGTGTACGGATGCATGTAACTGGCGATGTGCTTGACAATAATGGAGCAGATTATCGCACAGCATGCAATTATGCAAGATGATGCATGACACTAAACATGGAAATATCATGAACAGCATAACAAGATCCATATATAAATATAAAATGTGTACCACAAGACAATGTATCAAATGAAAGGTACACAGATCAGATAGGATATCAAATAAACCCTAGGTCCTGAACATAATATATAATATGGTTGTATCACTACCTCTATAAGCATGTATGATCAGGTAATACTAACATGATGTGCATAAAAAAAAATAAACAAACAAGCATATAACAGGTCGGGTAGTGATCAACTGAAGCAAATGAGAAACATAATCATTGCTATATGTTTAAAACATTATTATGCATATCAAAAGACATAAAGTCAAAGTACCCGCCTCCAAAAAGGAAAAAAAAATCGTATCCGGTCCAAATCCAACGTCGAGATGCTCGTCTCATGTCAAGATCCTGTGTCAAACGATATACTTTTATTTAGCCAAAAATCCAATTGTATAGCTAAATAAAATCCCTAAAAAAATAATTTAGGTCAAAACCCTAAACTATAAACCTCAACCTATCACAATGTGCATAACCAAACGAAATCTCAATTAGGGTTAGGAAACCCTAATTGCTTAACCTATTCCTCCTACATACTCACCAAATCCGTGGTAGCTAATAGGATTCTTGACCGGGAAAGTCCACAGCCGTGAGACGGTGGCCGCAGCTGAGTATGGCTACTGTTTAGTACTCCACTCAGCACTTGCCAGCCCGAAATCAGCAGAGCAGTAATGCTACTGATCAAACCTGCAACCCTCTGTAAATGGAGAACATCTGGTGATGATCCACGGTAGATAAAGGACAAGAACAGATCACAAAAATCAAGATCTAAACCCTCACCTTGCTGTCACATTGCCGAATCACTACTGCTCTGAGGAGGAGGCAAGGTTCGAAGCTAGGGCACAGGTGAAGTCGGCTGCCGGTGCTAGGGCACAGCGAAGAGGTGCTGTGCGTCGGCATCGGCGTCGCTGTCGGCGCGATCGGTGACTGTGAACCCAATCTAGGGCATAGCGGCGGTTGGCGTCGCTGGAGGGGAGAGGGATCGGGAGGCAGAGGAGTCGGCCGACTCTTGCTCAAGTGTCGGCAAGGAGGGAGAATCGGGAGGGCGGCTCGGCCGACGGTGACTCGCGGGTCGTCGGTGCTTGGACAGGGAGGAAGAAGGGAGGCGGCGTCGGCACACAAAAGGAGAATCGGCTCGCGGCTCGCTAGGGCACAAGGGAGGTCGCTCGGCTGCGGAGAGGGAGAAGAGATATGCCGGCTTCTCTTGGTCCCGGGCTTATGCACGCGTGGGAGAGGAGGAACCGTCGTGGGCGGTTAGGGCAAGCGTCGGGCGAAGCCTCGGGCACACGGCGTCGAAGAGGAAACGGAGGGAAAAAATGAAGAAATAGAAAATAAAGAAAAGAAAGGAAATAAAGAAAACCAACATTTCCTCGCTAAAACGGGGTAGCCTAAACAGGCTTTCCCGGACCCCGTTTTTATCCCCGTTAACTCGTCCATACGAGCTCCGAAAAATTCTTGAAAAATGTCCAAAAATTCCAAAAAATTCCCTTATTATTATCCGTCATTTTCTGGTATTTTACATTGAGTATTGAGTGATTTTATTTGTTAGCATTTTTCTTGATTTGATTGTCTATTCTTTTTGTATTTTCATGTTAGCTTGTTCTTGAATTTTTAAGTGCTTTTACTGTTCATATTTCCATGTGTTTGAAATTTTAAGTTCGAGAGTCTTCTAACATTGAGTTTTAGTGTTGTAGTGAAAGAACAGGAGATTTCTTTAGCATGGATCTATATTTTCAGAATTTTGGAGGAGGAATGGAGAATCAGTATTTTCATCCTAAGTATCAATTTTACCCAAACATGTGTAACGACCTAAACTTCCTCATTTCGAGTCCTAATAGTGCTTAAA
Source organism: Zingiber officinale (assembly GCF_018446385.1). NCBI lineage: Eukaryota > Viridiplantae > Streptophyta > Magnoliopsida > Zingiberales > Zingiberaceae > Zingiber > Zingiber officinale. The sequence goes on from NC_056002.1 coordinate 108,299,671, forward strand.
AATATTTAGAAATGCTTTAGAAAAATTCTAGAGATTTTTAGAAATTTTTAGAGTATTTTTATGCAATTTTTGGAGTTCGTTTGGTATTTTTACCAAAAGAAACAAGTTGCAAAAAAATAAAGAAATAGCCGAGGTTCGAACCGGAGACCTCTGGTTAAGCAAAACCTTAAGTTGTCTCAACTAACCAAGTGCCCAAGCAGGCGTTGTTGATTAAAGAAGAAGCAGAATTAATTTAAGTAATAGTTAATAGATAGAAAATAAATAGGCATAAAAAGGTTTGGCTGAGGATTCGAACCCGCAACCTCCGACCCGAACCAAGTCTTAAGCAAATCCGACTGACCAAGTGCCCAAGCAGGCATTGCTAATCAAATAAGGGATGGAATTTATTTAAGTAGTAGTTAGAAAACAGAGAATAAATAGGAATAAAAAGGGATGCAGCCGAGATTCGAACCCATGACCTCCGACCCGACCCAAACCTTAAGCAAATCCGGCTGACCAAGTGCCCAAGCGGGCGGTTCTATTTAGAAAAGATAGCAAAATTTATTTAAGAGGTTAACAGAATATTGGAGATTATAAAAGGGATAAGTTGATGTTGATTCCTCCCGTGACCGAAAACCCCTCTCCTTCTTCTCTCGCTCACGACGGCAGAGCTCGGGCGGAAAACAAAGCCGCGGCTAGGTCTTGTATCCGGCGGCCGGCGAAGGGCAGATTCTGTGAGATCTTCACGGAATAGAGACCGGCTCATCGAGGAGAGCTTGTGGGCACGAAAAGGAGTCAGAAATTCGAGCTCTCCGCAAACCCTAGAAGCCCTCTTGTTCGGTTGTGAGTCCAAGAAGCAAGGTAAGTGCTCTCACCTGTAGTAAGAGTAGTTTCGAGATTTCCTTTACTTGCTGCCATGAATTGAGGTTTCGGATTCTTGATTCCTTCTTGATTTCGTAGCATGTTGTAAGGGCAGTGCTGTTGATGTCTGCTGCAGAGAATCTCAAAGAAAGAAATGAATTGTTTAGTTAGGCATATGGTTTGGATTTCTACAGATTTCGGATTATGCTGTAAAGATTTGTTGATTGAGGTTTTGCAGCCATGAGTTTTATAAAGAAGATGAGAAGGGGTTTTAATGGATTTGGCATGTAGGTTAGACTTCTCAGTTCTTATAATTAGCATCTCATAATTGGATTTTTGTTAATTGTGGTTACCTCAATGGACACAGTTGGCTCATATGGAGCCTTGCAAGTTCGGTTTGTGCTAAGGAAAGGGCATGAATAATTTTAGTTCTGAGGTGTTCAATGGATTGTTGTGGCACAGTGTATGAGGAATGATTGTTCAGTATTACAGATTTTGATTTGTTTAGCATTGCAGATTTTGAATTGTTTAGCATTGCAGTTTTGATGGTTTAGCATTGGAAGATCCAATTTGATCTCTAGTAGCTTAATTAGATTTGTAGATTTTTGATTGTTTAGCATGAAGTTTGGTTGGAGCAATGAAAAGGGCACAAGTAGTTTCCTTGGGGTTTGCTGTGCAATCCGGTCATTCTTGGCTATTAGGCAATAAACATGAGATAGTATAGATTGGTTGTTGAGCATGTAAGTTTCGGTTATGATCACTATCATGGATGGCTATATGAAGCAATTTGTTTCTTTTCGTTGCCTTGTAGTAGTGCTGAACAAGAGGAATTGTAGAGGTTTCAGCTTGTTCGTTTGATACTTGCTTCCATGAAACTTAATTCAGAATTTGTTAGATTTGGATATGAACAAATAGTTTTAGTTTTAGTTCTTAAAGCATGTAATTTAACATAGTGCAGATTTCGTAAGCATATAGTGCAGATTTCGTAAGCATATAGTGCAGCTTTTGTAAGTTTATAGTGCATATTTCGTAAGCATATAGTGCAGATTTTGAGAGCTTATAGTGCAGTTTTCTTTAGAGTTTCAAGTGCAGATTTTACTTAACATTTCAAGTGCAGAATTTAGTTAACATTCAAGTGCAGTTTCGTTAAGCTCATAGTGCAGTTTTGTTTAGCACAGTATGCAGATTTCTGTTAGCTTAATATGCAGAATTTTATTTAGCACAGTATGCAGAATTTTGTTAGCAAAGTATACAGAATTTTGATTAGCATAGTATGCAGTTTTATTGAGCATTTCAGTACAATTTTATTAAGTATTTCCATGCAATTCTGTTAAGCATTTCAGTGCAATGTTAATAAGTATTTTAGTGTAGTTTTGTATGAGACATTCTTTTATTAGAGGTATTAACAAGTATAAGAGAGATAAAGAAAAGAAAGAAAAAGGCCAAGGCCTTAAGTAGATCCCAAAGTCAAGACTTTGGGGATTTTGGCACACAAGATGCTTGTTAAAATGCCAAGGCATTTAAAGAAGAAATAATTAAGATAATAAGATATTTTACTTTGAAGAGGCTAGTACCCGACTTCCAAGGTTATCGTTAAATAAATCCAGCTGTCCAATTCCAAGGTCTTGGCCCTGGTAGACCAAGGTCTGCTCTTTTAGGATTGGTGGCTCGCTACCCCAACCTATTAGGGAACGCACATAAGATGGTACGACGCCTGGGCCCAAGAGAAGTTGATTATTATTTTGAAGTATTAAAGTATAAGTTTTAAACAAGTGAAATAAAAGAATAAGTTTTAAACAAGTGAAATAAAAGAATAAGTTTAGAACAAATGAAATAAGTTTCACTTTGTTTTAAAATCAGCAAGTTTAGTTTTCTTTTATGCTAGCATGTTATTTAGATTAACTTACTGTTATTTGCTAGTAGGTGAGCATGAGCAGCTTTACATGTTTAGCATTTCAGTTTGTTATGATTTCTTTACTATTAGATGAGCATGAGTAGTTTTTAGTAAGCATTCAGTTAGTTTATGTTATAGATATATGCACATGCATATCGAGATTTTGTGAGTTGGATAGCGCTTACTAAGCAATTTTGCTTATAGATTGCATTTCCTCTTACTGCAGATAAAAGAAAGGAAAAGCTATAGTCAAGGAAGGCGACAAGGAGGTGCGGATGGATGTGTGATGCCTGGACTATAGAAGCCTTGGGACTTAGTTTAAGAATTTGTTTAGATTAATTCTTTATTTAGGTTGATAAGAACATTTTGGAGTAAGAAGTTGTATGTCATTATGTTTCCGCTATTCATTACTTGCATGATCTGATTTATTATACTGCGTGGGTGGTGTTATTTTGCTTGTGTATATATGCTTATATTGTCACCGGTACAGGGGAGATGCTGCTGAAAATTTTTCGGTAGGAACTTCTCTAGGGGCGTGACAAATTTAAGTGTTGCTAATATTAGCATAAGTAACACTAGTGAGTAGAGTTAATAGTTAGGTAACGATCACCTTAGAGAGTAGTAATGAAGGTGGGTCCTTACAACATGGATCAACAAAATAGGTATGAATCATTTTCAAATGGTTTTAATGCTAATTGGGTGGATAATTCATGTTTCAGGTATGAAAGTGCACAAGGACAATTTGTGGAGTCATATCCAACCTACCAAAATTCATATGGGTTCCAAGAGGTTTCAACAAATTTTATGCCACAACTTTTTCAACAAAATAACCCTAAGATGGATGAGTCAACATGGAAACTCAGAGAGATCATGCAATAAATGAGTGAGCATCAAGAGTAACAATTTTCAAGGATACAGAACATACAGATTCAATTAGATCAAATTGCATCATCTATCAATCAACTGCAAGCACAAAATTCTAGTGGAGAGATGGAAAGTAGCGATTCTGTCAGGCCTGACCCTACTTCCATTACTTCACATGATTTTTCTAGTATTTTTTGTGATAATGATGTAATTATGTAAATTTCTGATCCTACTGATATTGTTGTTGAAGATGTTGCTAGTGATTCAGGTTCTGAACATGTTCTTGAAGATGATTTAAGTGTAGGAGAATGCTTACTGGAAGCATTACCTCAAGAATCACCTGGATTTGATAAAGATGAAGATGTAAGTGTAGGGACTTGTGTTATGGAGCCAAGCACCCAAGAATCACTACATGAAGTTGTACATCCACCTGAACCATCACTTGAACTAGAGCTTGAGCCATATCTTGATGAGAAGGAGGTAACAATCACCACTCCAGATACCTATCAACATGACAAGGTGAGTATTTCTTGTGATTCATCAGAAAAATTCATAGAGGTACCAATTGTTGATTTCATTAGTTGTGATTCAGTCCTTGATATATTTTTGACCCACACTAATATTCTCCTATTTTCTTCCCACATGTGAGTGGGAGGTGTTTACCTTTATTGATTGTGTAGGAGAATTTAAGCTTCCGGAGTGGATGCTTACACTGAACCGCCTTAGACCTCCAGAAAGAATTTTGAATGGAAAAATGAAGAATAAAAAGAATTTGAGTGGGACCATGATTACTCCACTTCCGGCATGGATTCTCCTTCTAAATCTTCTTCAACCACCGGGAAAAAAAGGGAGTTTGTTCCAACTTAATTTTCTTTTGAATTTTAATTCATGCTTTGTTAATAAATTCTTTTTGTGCTACTTTCCTTAGTTTCATATGTTACACTTTGCATTTTACTTTCACACTTTGCATTTTGTCTAGTATACATAGCATTTCAATTGGAATAAGATTCTTCATGGGAATTTTCTAAGTAATGCTTTTAAGATGGTAAAAACTTCTTAAATTTGATTATCAATTTTAGGTCATTTAACATGATTGGATGCTTTTCTTGCATGATATTGGTTAATTTGGTGGTGGATTCCAATTTGATCAATTGAGCTTGATTGCATAAAAAATACCTAGTAAGGACCACTTTAAGCCTAAACTCTATTATATTTTTGTGTGACATGCACTCATAACAACTAAACTCTAGAATTTGCTTAGTTTCTTTTTAAAATCATAATAGCATATGTATGCATGAAAATTGAGGATTTTGCCAAATTTTTTTCCCTTCATACTTCCCGATTTCTTTCCTCATGATTATACATTCTCATCGAGCTTTTTAATTCTTGATAATCTTTGCTGTTCATGTTTCTATTGAGAGTGTAACGCCCCCCCTTCTTACCCAACCAAAGGTGGCGCTACGTTCTTATACTACTTACGTACATGCTTTAGTTATAACAGCGGAAGAATAAAAACTTTAAAGAATTTAATTTATTAAGCATAATATCACATATTCTGATTTGTTCAAATGTGCATATGTTGATTCTATAACTAATCATATTAATTTGTCCGGATCGTTCTTTGCCGAGCCACCACCACACACATCACTATCTGCTCCTCCTGTTGCTCCTCTAGCTCATCCAGCTTCTTTATCTGCGGTACAAGGAAAGTAAGCTATGAGCACTCATGGCTCAGTAAGTTCCTTTCCTACTCACTAAAACCGAATTCATATCATTGCATATCAATATCATGCGAGGTATCATAAGCATTCGACATACAAGGGTATCATATTCATAGTCATATCATAATATCACGTGACATAATATCTAATCATCAGATAATTCAAGCACATATGTAGGAAATGCATCATGAATTTGAAAACTTATACTTATAAGTACTTGAAATTCATATCATCATTAGAGGGGATCCCGGTTTGTACCATACATAATGCGTGCGCTTCTTAAGTAGGTCCAAGGTAGCAAGTCTTGAACCCTACCATACATACATACTAGGTCCGAGTCTTACTCCATCGACCTAGGGCATTCAGAAGCCCATTTCTGACGAGGCCCGAGTCTTATTCCATCGACCCCGGGGCGTTTACGGAGCCCACCCTTGGTACAAACCATACAAAAATAATTTATCATGCATAACTATCATATCATATCCCTAACAATCTTTCATGCATTTTATTTTTCATTTCTTTTCATTATGTATAGCATTTCCTATGCTATCACATATCATGGCATTTACATAACATAAATTTCATTCTTTTCTCATTATGTATAGCATTTCTTATGCTAACACATATCATGGCATATACATAACATAAATTTCATTCTTTTCTCATTATGTATAGCATTTCCTATGCTATCACATATCATGACATATACATAACATAAATTTCATTCTTTTCTCATTATGTATAGCATTTCCTATGCTATCACATATCATGACATATACATAGCATAAATTTCATTCTTTCTCATTATGTATAACACTTCCTAGGTTCCTTTCCCTTTTTTTTTTCTTTTATTTTCAATTATCTTCTAAACAAGAAAACAAATACATGATCCTTAACATTTCATAGGGAGAACCTCGTACTAGTTGGGTAAAACAATAATTTCCCTAGCCTCTTAAAAATATTTTTGGCCGAAATTCTAGGGTTAAGTACTCCTTTGATCAAGCATCATATAGGTGTAAAAACATGAAGAAGATCCCTTTTCTATGGCATAGAAAATCTATCATGTAGTGTAGACTTAGTTACACCTCACTAGATTTCGAAAGCTCTTCTTAACCGAATTTTCTCAAACTTGTTTCTAGGTTTTAAAATCCTCATAAAATCTGAAAAATATATAAAAAGCCTTGTACCACAGGTGAGGGGAAGCTTACCTTCTTCGCTTAAGTTTCCTAGAGTTGAGAACTTGCTTGGACCTTTCTTCCTTGCTTGCTTTGCTCGGCACCAATGGAGGAGAGGAGTGGCTAGGTCTTTTGGTGGAGAGGAGGAGGAAGAAGAGGCTTCTCTTTCCTCTTGTGTTGCTCGGCAACAACAAGAGAGAAAGAGGGAGAGAGTGAAGAGGAAGAAGAGGTTCTTCCTCTTGTGTTGCTCGGCAACAAGAAGAAGAAGAGAGAGGAGAGGTGAGTCTCGGCACAAAAGGGAGGAGAGGAGGAGAATGAGTGGGGATGAAGTTGAAGTCACCCTCCATGCCTATTTATACTAAAATGAGGGAGGAATCTTGACTTGATCCATCCTTCCTATTCATTTCTCCCCTTAAATGACAAGAATATTCTAGAGAAATGCCTTTTGAGTTCTCTCTTTTCTTTCCCTTAATTTCTCTCTTTTCTCTCCTTTAATTAAAATTCCTATCTCTCCTCTTACAATATCCTCTCCTATCCCACTTGGTTAACACATGCATGCATCCACAAGAGAACCAAGGATCAAAACTTGTTTATGTATATTTTTATTTCTTTTTACTTCCTTTTCCTTTTAAGTAGAAAGAATCCTTTCTTATTCTTAACTACTTAATCCTTTCTCTCCTTATCAATAATTCTCCTATCCCCTTTGGTATCCTATACATGTTCCTTACAAGAGATCCAAGGTTCAATCTCTCTTCTAACATTTTATTTTCTTTTGTACATAATAATTCGTATATTACTATATTATGCATTATGCATAAATATTTCATACATATATATATTATCTCATATTTCTTCCTTTTGTCCATATTAATTCCATACATTTTAAATCATGCATAGATGATTTATACTCTCAACTTTATTTTTCTTTCATAAAGTTTTAATCATCTAAATCCATCTTAATATTTAACTTAGAATATTTACACCTTCTTTTCATTCGTACTCTCATTATCCTTACTTTCTTATCTAGGCTTTCTAGGGGTGTTACAGAGAGCCTTGGTTGATTTACTTGATGAGTGGATTGTTCGAGATGGATAAATTTTAAGTGTGGGGGAAAGATTTGGATTTAATCAGAGGTCTTGAAGATCTTTGTTTTTTGAGCATAATATGGTAGTAACAGGAGTTCTTCAATTGTATGATTTGCTGAATTTTTGGAGCATGATCAAGTACTTTAATTGTTGTGAGTTGGTTGGTTTGGATTAGAGTTCCGATCAAATTATGATCAAGTATTTTAATTGTATGGAAGCTTGATGTAACAGTTGTTAAAAGTTTGAATCAGTATATAAATGTATGAGCTGTAAGTTGAGCTTATGAGGCTGATTTATTGAATTTTGTTGCTGAACTTGTAAGCTGGAATTAGTTCAACACAAGTTCTGAAATTTCAGAAACTGAGAATTTGCAGTAGTCCACCTTTTTCGTGCCAAAAAGTAGGCAATAACAGAAGTAACAGTAATATGAACTCAGCTTCCTATTGTTTTTGACATTGCTACTGTGAAGAAATGGAAGGGTTGAAGGAGACCACTGGATTTCAGAAACATCACTGATTCTGAACAATTTTGTTGTAAAAACATGGAAAAAGGCAGAAACAAGGAAGCTGATCATTACTGGGAATGCAGAAACAGCTGATGAGTTGAAGCAAAGAAGTGTTTTCTTGTGCCGAAGGGTTTAAACTATTTTGAAGAATCATGGAGTTGAATTCAAACTTTGGATATTGGAGTGCTAAATGGAATTAATTCTTGAGTTATATCCTTTTGAAGCAATCTGAAATTATTTAGAAATTCAGGAATTGATACTTATCAGGTTGCTAAATTCTGTGTACAACAGAATTGGAATTTAAATGCTCAAAATGTGGAATGCTAATGAATTCCAAAGATTGTTATTGTTATGAGGTTCTGGAATTAAAGCTTAACTGGTTCAAACCTGTTATAGTTAAGTTTCTAAATTGGAGTTGATTATGGGCAGTAACTTTTCATTAATGATGAAGATTGTACCTGCTTACTTCTTGGGATTTCCAAATTCAGAAACTAACTGAAATTAGAAATCTACATATTTTTGATAAAAGAGGAAATCAAAGAGCCTGAAGAGAAGAATTAGATTGTATCAAAGGCTAAAAGAAAGGGCTGTTAAATGCAGAGATGTAGAAATTTTAAGAGCTGGAACAAGTTGGGAATTGCAGAGAAGATTCTGAATTTAGAGTATCAATTGTGTGCCAAGTTTTTTTTTCTGTAACCGTCTGATCAGTGAATGATGCAAATGAAGACCTTAATTCCTCATTGACAAATGGTATTCAGGTTTGGAAAATTCATGAATTGCATGGCTTAACTCCATTTTGAAGACCTTGTAGCTGCTGAAGGTAGCATTTTAACAATTCTGGGTAGCCATATCAGTTACATGAGTTAGACAACCATTTTCCTTTATGTTGCACATCTGATTGATTGAAGTTTGGGTAGATTATGAGAAGTTCCAGAACTTGATAAGAAAATGACATATATGGAGCTAATCGAATATTTTACAGTTTTTCTATTTCCTGAATGTGATACTGGGAATTTGAAAAATAGAACAAGAGTAGGAATTGAAGAGTTCTGACTTGCAGAACAGTATTGAAGATTTTTTAGATTGGGGATCTAACTCCACACAAACCAATTCGATTGCTGAACTGATTGTGATACAAATCTAATTCAAGAAGATTTTAAAAAGGAAAGAAGATTTCTCTAATCCTTTTGTTAGTTGCATCATGGAATTTCTAGCCTTTGATGTAAAAGGCTATTGTAGGTGATTAATGAAGTTTGGTTTTGTTTTACAACAATGCAATAGAGTTGCATATACAGCTAATGAATTCAGAAACTGTTTTGTATCAATTGCTGAATTGATTCTGATCAGGAAGCAGCAAATCTCTGAGTTCATAGTCTATACTATTGAATTCCTTTAATCTGATTATTTTTTCCTGGGAAGCTGAATTCTGATTTTGACAGAAATGAAGTCAATATACCAACTAGTACATGTTGAGTGCCATTCATCAAGAATATTCATAGTAACTAATGTAACGAATTGATTCTTTGGTCCAGAAAAATTACATTATAAGCTGTCTGATACACATAAACTTACAGGAATCAGAACTGGTGAAATTCTAGGTCCAAAGCTAATCCAATCAAGCTATTAAGTGAAGTATCATCTTAGACTATAGCGTGCCAAAGTCTATGGCAAATTTTGAACAAAGACAACCGCAAGATGAGCCCACATCATTTCAGGAAAATGGAATCTCTTAAACTTGAAACTAGAAACTGAATTTCTGAACATTTCTGGCAGCCTCAATTTTGATGTTTGAATTTATGAATTAAAATCAAAATTTCTGAATTCAAGTTGATTGTTATTTGATGCTTTACCTTTTCATTTTGAGGATGAATTAGGTGTTGGTTGTTGAGTTCGAGCTAGGGAATTGACATAGAAAAAGGTTTCTGTTGGAAAGGAAATCAAAATCTGAATTGAAATATAGAAAGATATAAGGAACACTCTGCAGAATGCAGAATTTGAGTCCAAACTTGGTAATCTTGTAGTTTTTCTTCATAACCTATAATTTAGTGAAGTGCTGAAAAATTCTGTATCAAGTTGATGGAATTATCTTGAAACAGAGAATTGAATTCTGTTATTGCTGAGAATAAATTCTGATTCCAGAAATAATTGTTTTTGGTTTTCTTATGTCAAGTTGAAGGAGTCTTCACAAGCTAGTTGAAGATTCAAGGATGAAAACTGAACTTGGAAATGCAGAAATGCTTTAGTTTTGTGCTAAGCTTAGATCTGTTCCTTGAATTTGGTTCTTCATCTGTGTAGACATAAAGGCAGACTTTTAAGTCACTCTAAGGATGATTGTTCTTTGCTATGTAAGAAAGAAAGTAAGGAAGTCTTTAGATAGGGGAAATCCATTGGAAGTACAGCTAAAGAAATCTAGCTAAGGAAGAAGAAGCTTAAGAAATCTAGTTAATGTGTGCCAAATGAGGATCTCTGTTAAATTTTAAACTTTTACAACTTAAGCTGGAGCTACCTTAACTATTGGATTCTTAAACTTAAGTCCAAGGATTCCAGAATCCAGCTAGGTCCTGGTTCAAGAACTAAACTACAGATTCCAGAATCTAGCCATGCAAATTTTGAGGCTGCTGAAGAGCACTGATTTCTGAAAGAGTAATATCTGTATTGTCCTTGTTGCTGCTGTGAAGAGTTCCCTTGGTGTGGCTACTGGGAAATGAAGCCAGACAGTGATGGATTCCAAATTGTGAAGTGATACCTCATTCAAGGATTGTAACTTTCTTTAATTTGGAATTTCTGTGTAATTTGGAGAATGAATTGTAATGGACTGAATGATGCTGCTTTACAAAATGAAATTGTTTACTGGGGAAGTGAGAAACTTGTAAGAAGATGGTTTCTAAAATTCTGGTGCAAGGAACTAGGGCTAAGTCAATGAAGCTGTGAATTTTAAAATCAGATTTCTGAAACTAACATCTAAAGAAACTTTTGTCTGTAATTTTGAAACCGTGAGCAGCATTCTGTTGCTTTAAAATCAGATTTCTTTGACTTTGATTGCTAAATTGTTTAAAGGCAGAATTCTGTTTTATAAATCTGCTCTTTGGAAATTTGTTGAAATTGAAGCAGTGGCAACTTCAACGCAAACTCTAATCTGCTTTATACTGAATGTTATGCTCTGATAAGATGTTTCATTGTTGTTTCAAGATGAAGTTGGCTTGAATTCTGATTCTGAAATAAATTCTGGCAATCTGAAATTCAGAAATTTGCTTATCTTATAGAGTTCTTTGATGTCAATTCTGAATTTGATTTTTGGCAGAGAGTAATTAGTAAGGAAGAATTTAAGTTTAAGGGCAGAAAAATCAGAAAGAGAGGAAGAGAAGAAAACAAAAAAAAAAAAAATAGTGGTTTAAGAGTGTTAATACATTGGATACATGTTGAATTTCATTGCCCGAGACGGCCAATGATTTAAGTGTGGGGGAGGGAATTCAATTCTTCTTCATAAATTGTTTCAAGAGTTTCAAAATGCTGGAATTGAAGTGTGAAAGCTGAAATTGAAGTGGAAAAACAGTGAAAACAGAGAAAAACAGTAAAAAATTGGCAAATCAAGAGTGTATCAAAGGTGAAGATAGAGTATCAAGAATTTTTGTTAGCCATCAAATTGAAGGAGAGGTTAGCTTGATATTTTGAATTGGTAACGTCAAATGGTATTCATCTCTTTTTACATCAAAATGGTCAACTCATCAAGTATATTCCTCCAATACTCTTATCTTCTCATATATTTCACTGAATTCTTTTCTTTTGCCTATTTCATCCACTTTAATTGTTCTTTTTGATTCCATTTCAATTCTTTATGATAAATTCCTTTTGATTCATGTATGCTATGTTTATAGTGGTGGAGAATTAGAAAATAAGCAAGCTTATGGTAGTGAAATATTGTGAGTGACATTGAGTGAACTCCACTAATTGCATTTTTTAGTGTGAGGGCTAGAATAAATGAATACCTTATGAGTTTGCAACTTGCTTAATTTTTCAATTGGATTGAAACACCATACCTACTGATTATTGTTTAGATTGTATTCATGATTGTTTGTGATCTTTAAGATGACCTTAGTTAATTACTTTTTACTATCTTCTAGGTATTGCTAGGGGAATTTGTGTGGAGATGATTTTTAGTTTTCTTGACTTTCACGGGACGTTCAAGAGTAAGTGTGGGAGAATTTGATAACCATGATTTTACTACACTATTCTCATTCATACAATCATGGTTTGATGTAGTTTTCATATATATAACCCATATTTACATCATATTTTATTCATTGTATCGAATTTGGAATTAATTGTAAATTATTTTATTATGGGTTAATTTGATGCTAATATTTGATTGTTATTTTGTAGGCATCAAAGGATCTCGGATGGGATGAATTGGAACCAGATTTGCGCTCGGATCGGAGTTTTAACGAGGCGATCAAGCTCCAGAACGATCTTAGCTATTCATTCAAGATTGGAGCAGATCTACACTATCCAATGAAGATCCGGTCTATCCAACCTAATCAGGAGTGGATCTGGACCGTAGATGAAGATCAATACACTTGGATCGGATTTTAGGTCATCTTTCACCGTTGATTTAGCTCTGAAGCATTCCAACCGTCCGATCAGATCTGAGGAGATTTAAAAGGCCGCGAGAAACAACAGTGAAGGGGGCTTGACATCGCAATTTTGCCACTGTAGCTGCTTCTTCTCCACCGCGATGCCGCAGTTCCTGTCCACATTCCAGATTCGTGAGCAATCTTTCATCATCGCCGGCGATCTACTAGCTATCGGCGTTCATCATCCGAGGTCAGGAAGCGGCGGAGGGCGTTTCCCTAGTCCGTGAGCTCGACTCTGTTTTCGTCCGCGATCCAAGCAGAGGGCGGTTCCCATGTGCTGCGATCTTCATCAGCCACTGGAGCTCGAAGGGCGGTTCCGAGAAGCATCCGGATTTCAATTCGACTTCACTTCATCTACTGATTTCGCACCGATCTGATCAATCGGCTAAGTGATGCAAAATTCCAGAATTGAGCTACTGTCTTTGTGTGATGTGAGTGCTAGCTGATCCGTGAGCCCGAAGGGTGTTTCCCAGAGGCAGTGATAGGAAGGTTGCATTAGCTGAGAGCTTGGTTTGTCGCTGGTGGTCACCCGAAGGGTGTTTCTCAGAGGTGGCTCTGTTTCTGGCAGAATGAGGAAGATTTGTTCCGGATTGGGTTTGTTGAATGTTTAGGGTTTAGTTTTCTTGATCCTTATCTTTGATTTGTTAATCATCTTACTCAGATCTGAAAATCTGATAGTATAGATTGTATTTTAATCTTTGTTTGTGTTTTCCATTTCAGATTTTGTATGAATTTACTTCTACAATCCCATTTATGCATTTCCTTTGCAATTCTGTTCTTGATTGAGATCTATAATCCGAACTTTGTTTTAATTGTCTGCAATTTATGTTCATTTTAACTTGCAATTCTGATTATAGTAAGATTGTCTAGTTTCGGACATTAGTTTAATTAAACCTTGGATCTATGCATCATGATAGTTGTTTGAGCTTGATTGTTCAAGTTGATTGCAAGTATGAATTAGATGCTACCTCTGTTTAACATCAATTAGCTTGAGTTTTTGATTTTAACGAGATCTGTGAATGTAATTGAAGTGATTGAAATGGATTTATTGAATTTGATGATACATTAGTCACTAAACTTGTGAAACTTTATTTGTAGAGTTAAAGCAGATTATGTTTAGATGTAAACAACACTTCTTCGATTCCATTTTGAATTGATCTAACGAATTTTTGAGAATTATGTTCAAGTTGAAATGAGAACCGAATGGAAGAGCTTAATAGAACTTGTTGATGTAAGAATTTGATTGGAACCAATTCTAGAATTTACATACGCACACTAGTTATCCTTGGAAAAAAATATGACTTGGGACTCCATACTACACGATTTTACTTTAGTTAATTGAGTTTCCAATCTTTATCAATTTGGGGTGCCACGTGACATGCAAAAAGGCCAACACCACCCAATCTGGATCAAGTAATGATTCAGCTATGATTTTGGATTCAGTTTTTGAAATCAGAGAAATTTGACTTAGGTTTCTATAGGATGACCTAGTCTGCATCCTTAAGTCTGAATCACTAATTATTTGATCAAATGGATGATTTTGGTTGACTCTTATAGTTCTAGACGGTTGATTTTCTAAAGGTTCTTCTTCTTCTTCATGATCATTGGTTCCTTCTTGATTACTATTTTCTTGAATAAATTCAATTGGTTGAAGTTGGGTTTGTTCTAGATTTTGTTTGGATTCCTCAAATTTTACATTAATAGTTTCTTCAATTCTTAATGTAACCTTATTATATATTCTGTACCCCCTACTATTTAGGGAGTATCCTACAAAGATTCCATCTTCTATTTTAGAGGTGAATTTTCCTAAGTGCTCTCTTGTGTTTAAGATGAAGGCTGGACACCCAAATACTTTCAAATATTTTATATTGGGTTGCTTATTATAATATATTTTGAAAAAGGTTTTGTTGTGTGTTTTGTTTGGTGTTGTTCTATTTTGCACATAGCAGGCTATACTGACAGCTTCCGCCCAAAAGTACTTGGGTAAATTATATTCATTTAGCATAGTTCTAGAAGATTCAAGTAAAGTTCTATTTTTTCTTTTTACTATTCCATTTTGTTGGAGAGTTTTAGGACACGAAAATTTGTGATGATATCCGTTTTCAAGACAAAATTTATTAAAGTTATGATTTTTAAATTCTCCCCCGTTGTCACTCCTAATTCTTTTAATTTTAAGGTCTTTTTCATTTTCAACTTGTTTGCAAAAGTTTGTAAAAATTTCAAAAGTTTCATCCTTATTTTTTAAGAATTTTACCCAAGTGAACCTAGAATAGTTGTCTATTATTATTAGGCAATATAAACTGCCATTTATTGATTTGACCCCATGAGAGTCAAATAAGTCTAAGTGTAGAAATTCTAGTATTGATTTGGTTTGAGTTTGATTAGTTGGTTTGTGAGTAGACTTTGTTTTTTTACCTTGTTGATAAGCATTACATATTGTTGAGTCTAAGTTAGGTAATTTTGGTAAACCTCTAACTAATCCATTTAATTTACTTATATTTCTGAAATTAGTGTGTAACATTCTTCTATGTCATAACCAAGTTTCTTCTTTTTGTGTTAAATAACACTTAATTGAAGAAGTGGTTAAGTTAATAGCATAGATGTTATATTTTCTAAACCCTTTTAGACTTATCGTAGGATTATCTAGGTGTTTGATTAAGCATCCTGAAGATAAGAACCTAACCTTATACCTAGTGTCACACAATTGACTGATACTTAGGAGATTATACTTGAAATTTTCAACAAGTAAAACATTTGTAATAATGAAGTCAATTTTAAGCTCAATATTATCTATACCAATTACCTTGAGTTTGTCATTGTTTTCAAAGACAACTGTTCCTAAACTTTTGTAGGTAAGTTGTGTGAATTTGGTGTGATCTCCAGTCATATGTTTGGAGCAACCACTATCCAAGATCCACTTGGTTTCCTATAATAGGTAGGAATTGAAGGTTAGTCTATATTTTGATTCTAATTTTGTTTAGGTAATAAAAGTAAAATAATCATTATTATTATTAATATTTTTGTAAAAGACTTTTTAAAGTTTTTAAAAGAAATTTTAAAATCGTTTTTAAGGTTTTTAAAAGAATTTTAAAAGAATTTTTTTAAAATAGTTTTTAAAATTTCTAAAAGAATTTTAAAATAAAGTTTTTAAAATATTTTTAAAAGAATTTTTAAAATAGTTTTAAAAATTTTTAAAAGAATTTTAAAAGAATTTTAAAAATAGTTTTTAATTTTTTAAAAAGAATTTTAAAAGAATTAAAATTTTTAAAAGAATTTTAAAATAATGTTTTAAAAATATTTTTAAAAGAATTTTTAAAATAGTTTTTAAAATTTTTAAAAGAATATTTAAAATAGTTTTTAAAGTTTTTAAAAGAATTCAAATATTTAAAATAATTTTAAAATAAATATTTTAAAAGAATTTTTAAAATAGTTTTTAAAATTTTTAAAAGGATTTTAAAAGAATTTTTAAAATAGTTTTTAAAGTTTTTAAAAGAATTTTAAAAATAGTTTTTAAAATAATTTTAGAAGAATTTTTAAAATAGTTTTTAAAGTTTTTAAAAGAATTTTTAAAATAGTTTTTAAAATTTTTAAAAGAACTTTAAAAGAATTTTTAAAATATTTTTTAAAAGAATTTTTAAAATAATGTTTTTTAAAATAATTTTTAAAAGAATTTTTCAAGTAATTTTTAAAGTTTAAAAGAATTTTTTCAAATAATTTTTTAATGTTTAAAAAAAATCAAATAATTTTTTAATTTTTATTTATTTTTTTAAAATTTAATTTAATTTTAATTTTAATTTAATAATTAAATTTTATTTAATTGAGTCCTTAGTCATCTCACCCAATCTTTATTTTCAATTAGGGAATCGTATAATTTTGTGAGATGAATTAGGTTCAATTTTAGGATTTGGTTTAACTTTCTATTAGATTCAGGTTTAGCATTGTGCTCAACAAATAAACATTCTCTGGATAAACTTCTGGGCTATGGTGAGTCACTTGGACATCATTAGAGTAATCATGCCTTCGAGATTTTTCAAATAATCCTATCCACTGAACTTAATACAAAACCTTGGTCTAACTGGTTATGATCCATAAAGGGTAGCTTCGGTTAGTTCCACTTAGCCAAATGCACCAGGTCGAAGTCATATCTTCCTAGACATGCATAGGCTAAGCTTCCCTAACGTACTATCATCCAAAACTTCACCAATACCATAAGTCAAGTTAAACTTGGTCCCTTTCTAACTAGTCTTCATTACCCTATCGGGTAGGTTAGTTTTGGAAGTGTCAGCTATTCTGGAGCCTCCCCCTGAATTATTGGCCTTTATTTTTGAATTTTAGTTCTTGGTTTATGTCTGTTCTTTTTATAGTGATAATTGACTTGATGATATTCTAAGTCTTGGTGGGGTTTAAATATTTAGATTTTGAATTTGTTGGTCTAGGTTTGTATTTTGATTTTTGATTTGATTTATTTGATTTTACATAATATATTTTTTCTTTGGGTATGTAGTATTGGTTAAGTCCTACTTGCGTGGTTAAGCATGCTTTCGGAACCCAAGCTTTACTTGATTGTTTGTCTTGGGTTATTAACGATTTAAATGTTTATTTGAACTTGACTTGTAGCCAAGTCCGGTTTTGTTGTAAGTTGCTTTTTGGTTATTTAAAATTATATCTAAATTCTTAGATCTTGTTGTAAATTTTTCTAAGAGATCTTTTAATTTATTAATTTCTACTTTTAGTGATAAATTTTCCTCCTCAAGTGTTAGGTCTTGAGTTGGATTTGGATTTGTGATTTGTTCCTTGAGGTTTTGATTTTCCTCAAAGAGCAATTTGTTTTCTTTTTCTAATGTAATTAATTTATTATTTAAACATGCAATAATTTTAAAAAAAAATCTATTCAAATTAAAGTTTACCTCTTCGGGACCTTCGGAAATGAGTACAGACTCGTGGCTTGATTTGGGTTCGGACCCGTCTTCCGATTCATCCTCCGACTTTGCTTCGAGGGCCATCAATGCGAGGTGATTCTAGTGCTTCTGGTCTTCAGCCTCCGATTTGTCTGAGGAAGAGTCGTTCCAAGTCGCTTTGAGAGCCTTCTTCTTGGATGTCTTTGTCTTGTCGCTCTTCAGTTTCGGGTACTCATTCTTGTAGTGACCCTTCTTGTTGCATCCGAAGCAAGTCACATTCCTCGGTTCAGTTGGGGAGTTTATCTTTTGCAGGTTCTTCTTGTTGAAGCTTTTATTTTTCCTGGTGAACATCTTCCTTACCAGGTTCACCAGGTACTCTTCATCTTCAGAATCCTGGTTAGATTCATCTTCAACCTCAGGCTTGGTCTTTGTTCTTTCCTTGGATGAACCTACAAACAAGGCTACACCTTTCTTGGTCTCGGCATTAGTTTGCTCGTACAATTCTAATTCACAAAATAGTTCGTCTAATTTTAATTTTGATAAAATTTTTTGAAATCTTGTAGGCATCCACGATGGATGCCCACAAGGTGTTACGTGGAAAGGCATTTAACGCATACCTTATTAAATCGTGGTTCTCTATTTGATGACCTATCACGTGGAGTCCATTGAGGATGTCCTTGATCCTCGCGTGAAGCTGACTCACCGTTTCTCCTTCTTGCATTTTAACATTAAATAACTTATTTAAGAGGAGGTTGTGTTTTGTTACCTTAGCGTCGCTAGTTCCTTTGTGTAGCTCGATCAATTTCTCCCATAATTCTTTCGCGTTTTGATGCGGTCCTACCCGGTTCAACTCTTCCTTTGTCAGTCCGCATTGTATGGTGTTGAGGGCTTTGAAGTCCGTTGATGACTTTTTCTTCATGTCCGGAGTCCACTGTTCCTGGTCTAGTGGAATTCCGGAGTTGTCGACCACCACCTTGTAGCCTCTGGTGATGTTGAACCATTGATCAAAGTCTGTCTTCAGGTAGACTTCCATTCGCTTCTTCCAGTACAGAAAATCATCCCCGTTGAATAGGGGAGGACATACTGTACTGAAACCTTCAATTTGAGACATTCTTTAACCTGCACACAAGTAAATAAATTGACAAGGAAAATCCCAAGACTTAGTCTTGGATTAGTAGTGTGGGAAGAAATAAAAATAATATAAAAGCTGAATTGGTGTTGCACCAATTCAGATAACTTGCAACGAAAAATATTTCCAAAAAGGTAACAATAACAGTTTGGAATATAATGAAAAAATTGAAAATCGAAAAAAAGGAAAAAAAATTTCACCCCCTTGTCTGATTGGTGGTTGCACTAAATCAGAGCGGTACCTGCTCTGATACCACTTGTTGGATCGATGAGTATCGCTAGGGGGGGGTGAATAGCGATTTTAAAAATAAATGAGTAAGAGTACGTAGCGGAAAGGAATAAACAAAAAGACAGAGTAATGCTAACACAAGTTGTTTTACTTGGTTCGGAGCCTTCAACAACTCTTTCTCCAAGGCCCGCACTCGTTGAATGCTTTCGTTGGACAATCACTAATAATTCGAATGATTGTTATAAAAAGAAGTACAGGAATTAATTAGTAAAATAAAAACTGACAATAAATAAGACAGAAATGAACTTGTCGGAGAGCCTTCGCAGCGTCGCAGGAGCACAGAAGGGTAGATCGTAAGTTGTATTGTGACTCCAGCCTTTACCCTCCTTATATAGGAGGTTCAGGGCGCCTGGATCCCTTCGGGCGCCTTGAATATGACGTAGCCGAGCCAACCAGACATCTCCACATGGCGAGGCGACTTGAGGATAGATTTTGCATTCCGGGTGCCCGGACTCCATTTTCCAGCAACTTCATTTCCCTGTAAGAAAATGTTAGTCCGAAGCATAAATGCAAAATATCCTGCAAAACAGAGTGTTAGCACAGTTTATGATAAAAAGAATAGTAATTAGATTTCGTCTCCTCAAGACCAGAATCTAGTCACAATCTCGACTCAGATATCTGAAATTGATTTAAGTCGAATCGACGCCTAATGTTCCCTTCCCGGGAACGCGTCCTCATAGTCACTCCCCTCCAGTGACTTACCTCCACTTACCTGCCAGATGTCCGGTCATCCCTTCAACCCATCTGGACTTCATGCCAGCTATCCGGTCAACTCGTCGACCTAGCTGGACTTCGTGCCAAATGTTCGGTCAGTTCATCGACCCGTTTGGACTTCGTGCCAGCTATCCGGTCGGCCTATCGACCTAGCTGGACTTCGTGCCAGACATCAGATCAGCCCGTCGACCTATCTGGGCTTCTCCTGCACACTCGGTAAGAGTGTTAGATAACAACGAAACTAACTTAACCTATTTTGTCATTCATCAAAACTTGAGTTAGACCGTTAGTGCTAACCGCACCAACAGAATACACCTCCTGACTTGCATGAAAGTGTACCAACACTCCTCTCTAGGCCTTCAAGATCTGGTGTGTGTCGGTGAGCTCGATGGAGAAGATCGCGTGAGGTTTAGGATGAAGCTCGCAAAGAACTGGTGAGAAATCGCTCGTTAACGGTTTTAACCTGTGCAACAATCACATCCCAATCGATTGACCAATCGATTGGGGAGGCTTGAATCAATCGATCGATCAATTTAGAACGCCTTTGTGCTCTGCTGGAAAAGGCTTGAATCGATCAACCGATCGATTCAGCCTTTATCGCATCACACACGATTTCCAACTACCAATCGATCGGTCGATCGATTGGCGGTGCCCAATCGATCGGCTGATCAATTGGGAAGGCTTATGTGCGTGTGATATAAGCTCCCAATTGATCAACCGATCGGTTGGGTTACTATTTATCGCACCACTCTCCCAATCGATTGGCTTATCGATTGGGCTTCGATTCAATCGATCGGTTGATCGATTGACCACCCTTTACTTGCTTAACTCAAGCTCAAGGGCCCTTAATTTCAACATCCGGTCAACCGTGACATGTTAGAACTCCTTATGCCTAGCATCCGGTCAACCTTGACCTGCCGGGACTTCTTAACCAAGTGTCTAGTCAATCCTTTGACCCACTTGGACTTTTCTCCTTGTGCCACATGTCCGGTCAACCTTGACCCACTTGTACTTACTATTTCGTGCCAAGTGTCTAGTCCTCCATGACCCACTTGGACTTCCTTTTACCAGATGTCCGGTCACTTTTGACCCATCTGAATTTTCTTGTGCCAAGTATCCGGTCACTCCTTTGACCTACTTCGACTTCCCAACACCAGGTGTCCGGTCAACCTTCACCCACCTGGATTTCCACATGTCTAGCTTCACTCACCAAGTCTTTGCATCTTCCTAGCTTCACTCACTAGAACTTTCCTAGTCAAGTATCTGGTCAACCGTTTGACCTACTTGACTCTTCTTCACATCTAACTGGTCAATCCTTGACCAGAGAGGAATTGTATCAACAATCTCCCCAATTCGATGATTTCATCTATAATCTCCATGTATTGTCAAACATCGAAATCCAAACATTAAGACTCAAACTTGAGCCAACTCAAGCTTAATCAACCAAGTCAACCTTGACCTAGGGATATTGCACCAACAAAAAATAGGGGTGTTGCTAAATAAAATTGAAATTAAAGTATAAGGAAGACACAAACAGTGACTAATACTTAAGAAACAAAATTAGAATTTATTCTTGAAATTTTAATTTTTTTTATTAAAAACTAATTTTTAACAAAAATTATTTTAAAAATTATTTTATTTATTGAGAAATTCTAAGAATTTTTATAAATGTTAAGCAGATATATCTAAAGTAGTAAAAAAATTATCACTAAAAAATAAAATCAATTTAAGTGGTAATAAATTATTACTATAGAAAGATGAATTTTTCTTAAAAATGCTTAAAAATATATTTGAATTTCAAAAAAAATCTTGAGAAAATTTCTGAGAATGTAGTAGAGTAAGTATTTTTGTAGAAAATTAAATTTTTAAAAATTAAGTGTTCAAGAATGTTTAATATTAAAAATTATAATTTGGATAAATAATTTATAAAAATTAAATATTAGTTAAAATATTTTGAAAATATTTTGTTGGGTAGAGAATAATATAAGTTTTTACCAAAAACAAATTTTGTAAAAATAACTTTAGGAAATATTTTTAAATTGAAAACTATAATATTTGAAAAATAAATCATAAAAAATAATGCAGTGGTTAAAAAATTTTGAAAATTTTTCAACAGATAAAAAAATGAAATTCTCTTTTTCAAAAAAATTAATAACTAATTAATTTTAAACAAAAATTATATGAAAAAAATTATTTTAGCACATTAGGAAATTAAAAGGAAAATATTGAATCAGATTAAAATTAAAAATATGCACAAATTAAACTAAGCATAACTTTGGAATTTAATATAGGTTCCTTCCTATTGAATTGATTAAGCATTTTATAGGAATGTATATTTTTGTTACATTTTTTATTTGACCCTTATTAAATCTGTAATACCAATTTAATTCATGACAATATCTCAAATTTGAGTATGCAGAATTTTTAAAATTTTCTATTTGCTCTTTTAAATTAGAATTTTTTAATTTTAAAATTTTCAAGATCCTCTATTAAGCAAGATTTTGCCAAGATTTTTTTTATTTTTAAATTTTTTTTTTTTTAACTTTCATTTTTATTTTTTAATTTGTACATTGATTTATTACTGAAATATAGTTGATTAGGTGGTAAAAGGTATGCATCACTTACCATATCGGATCTGAAGCTTGATTCTCCCCCTGCTTCACTGTATTCATCTGAAGTAGCTACCCCTTCATCGATGCTGACTTCTGAGGTACTTTGTTCTTCGTGGCTAACCATCAGTGCTAGTCTGGTGTATGATTTTATTTCTGACTCGGATGATGAGCTTTCATTCCAAGTGGCAATTAGATTCTTGTGCTTGTTTTACTTTGACCTCTTGTCTTTTTCCTTTTTGAGTTCCGATCAGTCCTCCTTTGTATCCTTCTTTTTGACACTGGTAGCATCGAACCTTTCTTCTATTTCTTGGATTTTTTCTGTTCTACATTTCTTTAAATTTGTTAGATCTAAAATTTTTTCTAAATTTTCTTACCATGTAAGCTTCTTGGTCTCCTTCCATATTTGAGTCTGACTCGGGTTTGTTCTTTTTGGTGACTATTAGTGCCAGATTTTGGCTTGACTCTTTTGTTGTACCTGTATATCGAGTTTCATGTAATTCCAAAGTCAAAAAAATTTGCTCTAGGGCACTTATCGCCAGGTCCTTCGAGATGTACTTGGTCCAGGACTGCACCATGAAGACACCCGGTTCCGAGCGTTTGAGGGAATAGAAATGGTAGAAAAGCTGCGAAATCGAGGAGATTTGATACATGCATCAAAGAATCACCATTCCACATATAGTGCGGAAGGCATTGAGGGTGAATTGAGATAGTGGAATGCTGAAGTACCGGCTCACAGAAGAAAAGAAAGGATGGACAGGAAAGTGAAGATCGGCGAGAAGCTGATCCTTGAAAAAGGTCACAAAACTGGCAGGAGGAGAAGAAGGATGGTCATGGGGCCCCAGAGGACAGAGCTTGCAGGCTTTGGAAAGTTGTAAACTCGATTGAATCGACCTAAGATCACTCCTATCCAAGTCAGAACGGAAGTACGCGTACCAGGGTACTTCCATCTCACCGACCATTGTAGGATCGAAAAAGGGAGTGGAAGATGAAGGAGGAGTACTTACAGAAGAGAGGCACGAAGAAGAAGGCGAGCGAGCAAAAACAAATAGAGAAAGAAAGGTCGAGAGAAGACGAAGCGCTGAGGAACAACGACGGACAACCTTTAGGGTTTTTAAATCAAAACCCTTAGGAAATATCGGGATGTGAGCCAGACAATTGAAATGGCACAGCACACGTCAGCTGTCAGATTGAGAAGTAGAAGCAATTTGGGGTCACATGCAAAAAGCGTGCATCATACATTATGACAAGTAAAGTTCGTGGGGCACATGTCATCTCCAGATGAATGGGTATTTATGATGGAAATGACAAGAAAATCATGGAGGGGGATATGCAAACAGGAGTGCCCTACCTCATGAAGACCATGCCTCGAGGACCAAAAATTCCATACGGCAGCCTCGGGAAATGAAGTAGAAGACGACAGGAAGCGTTGATCAAAATTTGGCACCTTTACTCCTCCTCGAAATCAGAGTAAGATTTAAATTTGACTAAAGCCTTGTGTACTATACTTTGTGGTCACAGGAGTATTAGGCTAAGTCCCTGAGCACAATCCCTTCAAGCCACAAATGTTGCTCATCCGAACCACTTCTCAGTTAGGCCTCCAGATCACTTCCTGGTCAGGCCTCCAGATCACTTCCTGGTTAGGCCTCCAGATCACTTCTTGGTCAGGCCTCCAGATCACTTCTCGGTCAGGCCTCAGATCACTTCCTGGTCAGACCTCCAGATCACTTTCCGATCATGCCACCAGATCACTTCCAGATTATGCCTCCAGATCATTTCCCGGTCAGGCCTCCAGATCACTTCCCGATCAGGTCATCAGACCATGTGTAGTTCAGGATTCTAGACTAGCTCCCAGTCAAGCTTCTAGACCAGTTCACGGTCATGCTTCTAGACCACCCCTCGGTCAGGGTTCCAAACTCTCGCCCCAGCGCGAGTTATAAGTGAACTTGCTCTCACAGCCAACGACCTCTCGGTCAGGATTCCAAACTCTTGCCCCAGCACGAGTTATAAGTGAGCATGCTCTCACACCTTCAGACTCTCGCCCCAACGCGAGTTATAAGTGAGCATGCTCTCACGACCAACAACCTCTCGGTCAGAATTCCAGACTCTCACCCCAGTGTGAGTTATAAGTGACCATGCTCTCACACCTCCAGACTCTCGCCCCAGCGCGAGTTATAAGTGAGCATGCTCTCATGCTTCCAGACTCTCACTCCTGCGCGAGTTATAAGTGAGCTTGCTCTCACGAACAATGACCTCTCGGTCGGGATTTCAGACTCTCTCCCCTGCACGAGTTATAAGTGAGCATGCTCTCACGCCTCCAGACTCTCACCCCATCGCAAGTTATAAGTGAGCTTGCTCTCACGACCAACGACCTCTTGGTCGGGATTCTAGACTCTCGCCCCAGCATGAGTTATAAGTGAGTATGCTCTCACGCTTCCAGACTCTCGCCCCAACACGAGTTATAAGTGAGCATGCTCCTCACGAACAACGACCTCTCGGTTGGGATTCCAGAATCTCGTCCCAGCGCGAGTTATAAGTGAGCACGCTCTCACGCCTCCAGACTCTCACCCTAGCGTGAGTTATAAGTTAGCTTGCTCTCACGACCAACGACCTCTTGGTCGGGATTCCAAACTCTCGCCCCAGCGCGAGTTATAAGTGAGTATGCTCTCACGCCTTCAGACTCTCGCCCCAGCGCTGTTATAAGTAAGCATGCTCTCACAACCAACGACCTCTCTATCAAAATTCTAGACTCTCATCCCAGCATGAGTTATAAGTGAGTATGCTCTCACACCCAATGACCTCTTGATCGATATTCCAGATTCTCGCCCCAGCACGAGTTATAAGGGTTAGGATGTATACTAAAAGCCTAGTTTTTTATATGAATATTTATATTTTGAAATAAAAATCACATTGGTTAAATATCTGCATTTATGTTAAATGTAGTTGTCCATTTAATTTATATTGTAGATAACATGATGTGTGGTGTCACACAGAAGATCATGTTATCAGTTCCTTATAAATTATAAATAGTAGCTCACAACCAAGATGGATTGGGATAAACCATTGGAATGGTTGTAGTGTAATTTGGTATTAGTTTATCTTGACTATAAAAATACACTAATACACTATGAGTGTATTGAGCAGGATCATTTGAGGTTGTTCTTTTATACTGACTACATTAAACAACAAGACCTTTGTTATTATGGAAGTGTGTGCTCTTAATCCCGATATAATAACAAGCACATATACTTAATATTTATTTCTTTAATTTATCAACGGGCGAGATTTATTCAGTTGGGTCAATAGGCCCGATAAGTTGAGAAATAATATTATTTATATGGTGTGTTGTTGATTATAGAAGAAAACTGTGTCTTAGTAATCTAGGTTGATGATGTTCCCTTGAGAAGCTCGTAAGGATTGTCATGTAAACCATGCAGGAGGACCTAATCTGACATGACAATGAAGTTGAGTGGTACTACTCTTGGAGCTAGTTGTTAATTAAGTGAGTGACAGTAACTCATTTGATTAATGGATATTCGATATATTTAACATAGGGAGATTAACACACTCATAATAAGAAGGAGCTCATAATGTAATATGGGATTGGTGCGGTAGTTCAATAATAACTCTTTAGTGGTATGAGTTATTATTGATGAACTTGAGTTGGGTGTTCGGGGGGAACATAGGAAGCTCAAGTTCATCGGGAGACCAAAACCAATTCCTCCTATCGGTCCCTGTTGTAGCCTCTATAAAGCCTTGTATCCACCAAGTCCACTTCTTACCCAAGTAATGGGTCGGACACATCCTTGCTTGGAGCAAGGGGGCCGGCCAAGCATCAACTTGGAGCCCAAAAGGTGGCCGGCCAAAACCATACTTGGTGTCCAAGCATGGGGTTGGCCACGCCACTAGGATTAAAGGGAGATTTTATTTTGATAAAAATTTTCCTTTTGTAGCCATTCATGAAGGGATTTAAAAGAGAAATTTTAATTTTAAAATTTCCTTTTATAATCATCCTCATGGTTTTTAAAAGAGAGTTTTAAAATTTTAAAATCTTTCCTTTTATAGCTATCTACAAAAGATTAAAGAGAGATTTTAATTTTGTTAAAATCTTTCCTTATTTGTAGTTATCTATAATGTTTAAAAGAGAGATTTTAATTTTTGATAAAATTTTCCTTTTTTTTAACCATGATTTAAAAAGAGATGTTTTAATTAATCTTTCCTTTTTTGTAGTTGTCTACATGTTTTAAAAGAGAGAGATTAATTTTAAAACTTTTCTTTTGTTGCCATGTACAATAAGAAATTTAAAAGAAAGATATTTTAATTGTTATTAAAATATCCTTTTTTTTACCATGACCAAGGATTATAAAAGAAAGGTAGAGGTTGCCTTATGGTTATTGAATTGATCTCTCTTAGCTCCTCTCTTTTCCTTGGTGTGGTCGGCCATCCTCTTCTCCCTTCCCTCTTCTTTGTGGCTGGCGACATTAAGGAGAGAACCTTATCCTTGGTGGTCGGTTGTATAGAGAAGAAGAAGAAGAGAAGGAGGGATTGTATCCTAGCATCCCTTGGTGGTTGGTGGCCAGATTTTCTCTCTTTTCTTCCTTTCACTTTTGCTTCCTAAGGGCCAGCGGCATCAAGGATTGGAAAATCATTGTGGTCGGTTGCTTGGAGAGGAAGAAGAAGAAGAGGAGTAGCACTTGGTGGCCGGTTGCATAGAGGAGAAGAAGAAGAAGGAAATTTTCTATTTTGGCATCCCTTGGTGGCTTGAGAGTCTTGGAGGAGAAGAAGTGGTTCGAGTGAATTTCATCTTGGTAGATCATCGCCCACACGACGTCCAAGAGAAGGAGAGGAATACAACAAAAGATCAAGAGGTCGTTAGCTACAAAGAAAGGTATAACTAATTAATGGTTTTCGCTTCGAATTAATTAGTTAGTTTTCTTTGCATAGATTCTGAAACACCAATACAAGAGGCTAGCAATTTTATGTATCGATTATATGCTATCAATTTTGTATTTCAATTTTGTTTTTCGATCTTGTGTTTCTATTGTGGTCTCTATAGTTAAACCTAGGGTTACTGTAAGAAGTTAAACATCGAATTTTTTTGAAAGGATTTGTCTAGGAATTGGTAGATGATCCCATACCCAAGAAGGCCTAGTGCCTCGCCATGTTTAACCTGGAAGCTGATATTTGAAATATATGTTTAATCATCTTCTGTAATATGGTTTAACTTAGGAAGATCACATCGATTGAACTTGGAGTAAAAATGTTAAGTATCGTTTCCAATCCAAGTTTAACTTCTGAAGAGCAACTTGGATTAATAATGTTAAGCATCGTTTGTGTAAAGCCCAAAAAATTCCCGAATTTATTTTAGAAATATCCTATGATTTTTCTAGATTTTTAGGATATTTTTACATAATTTTTGGAGTACCGGAAGTAGCAAAAACAAATAAGTCGCAAAATGGTTTATGCGGGAATCGAACCCGGGACCCATCGGAGCCTACGACTTATTATGTGTTCCGGAAACCAAGTGAACCCAGCAGGGCCGTGCTGAAAGGATAGGAAATCAAATATATTTATATTTGATTTGGGAGAAATAACTATTTGATATAAATAGAAAACTTAAGTGGGATTGGTTTATTTCTTTTGGGTTCGGCATTTTCTCTCCTCACCGAAGCCTTTCTCTCCCTCTCCCGTTTCTTTCTCTCGGCGCAGCAAACAAAGCAAAGGAGACCTAGGGTTCCTTCCCTAGGATCGTGTGTTCACTTTCCGGCGACAACACCAGCACGAAGTCGGTTCTTCTTTGCGAGAGGAACGCGAGGACGTAAGTGGTTCGTCGAATGGAGCAGTTTTTCCGCAAAACCTAGCGGATAGAATCGTAAGAAAACCTTGCGATTGAGGTAAGAAACCCCTCACCTGCAGTATAATTGCTCTCGCTTGTTAGTTTTGGCATTAGTTCAGTAGTTCTACAGTTTTCAGTTTTAGGGTGTGCTTTTAGTGCACACCAAGCATTCGGTAGAATGCCCAGTTCAGAAGGATGCACCAGTAGGCGTCCTAACAGCATGAAAAATGTATTAGAAACATTTCATTCATCTTATTATCAGTTATTACAGCTATATGGATCAGATATCCATTGGGTGGGCTCCCACAGTAGCCCCTAGGTTCAGATAACCTAGCTCTAGGTTCAGATAACCTAGAACAACAAAGTAAAATAAAACAGTATTCAGTATTTTACTTTTATTCAGATGGCACTGTACTTGGATCAGATATCCATGGGCTGGACTCCCACAGTCGTCCCTAGGTTCAGATAACCTAGTAACCCTGCTGGATTCGAAACTTGTAATCCCGGGTCTCGTAGGGATGCGCGCACAGTAAGTACAGTTGCCAGGGCCCCAGCAGCATGTTTAGTATTTTCATCTATTATTATATATAGTTTTTCCAAATATATAATCAGTGATGGAAACACTAACTTAGTTTCAGTTTCAGTTAATTATCTCAGTTAAGTTTCATGATTTGAGTTCATGACCAGTTAGATGTATATGCATGACCAGTTCAGTATTCCTGCTTAGTTTCAGATACAGTATGCTAT
The DNA here is from genome assembly GCF_018446385.1 of Zingiber officinale. Lineage (NCBI taxonomy): Eukaryota > Viridiplantae > Streptophyta > Magnoliopsida > Zingiberales > Zingiberaceae > Zingiber > Zingiber officinale. The sequence goes on from NC_056002.1 coordinate 108,328,607, forward strand.
GCTCAGTTTGTTTGTATGTCATGATTAGTTCAGTACATGTTTGTATGCCATGCCATGTTGCCATGCTCAGTTTAGTTTTCAAACAGCATGTTTTAAAAACATAATCGCATCGTTGCATGTTTTTGTGAGGTAGATGGTTTCTTACTAAGCTTCTTAGCTTACAGATGCTACTTTTCTTATACTGCAGATACCGGTAAAAGAAAAGTGGACTAGCGGAGGCTGGAGGGCGATGCTACAATGATGTGTGTGTGCAAGGGGTCTGGAATAAAGATCCTTGGGATCTACACGCTTTTATTTCAGTTTTAGTACTTAACATGTCTAGTTTTATGACTTAGTCTTGTTACTAGGTGTTATAGCTTAGTAAACTATGCCTTGTTTAGTTTATCATGTTTAGAATGTTAGTATTTACATGCTAGAGTGTTTTTCATGTATCTAGAGCTTGTGTATGTGATTTTTGGCACGAATCAGTGCTGGAAATCAGAAATTCTGATTTGTTTCAGACTATCAGAACCTGGATCGGTCATCAGACCGATCCAGTGTCATTCCTTTTCCTGGATCGGTCAGCCGACTGATCCAGATGGATACAGTAGCCTACTGTATCTCCCTGGATCGGTCAGCCGACCGACCCAGCATCGAACAGAAGGCATCCCAGCGTCTCCAGGTGCCTGGATCGGTCTGCAGACCGATCCAGACACACCTGGATCGGTCTTGCCGACCGATCCAGCCTCTGCTGGATCGGTCCGCAGACCGATCCAGCAGGGCACAGAATCGCGGCAAGTTTGATCGATCCGTGGATCGAACTGGGAAGTTAGCTTTGAGTTCTAGCTCAGATGGGAGGTCAAGTATCCTCCTTAGCACATATACCCCAACCGGAAAGGTCTTGAACCCTTCCTTATAACAGCATGGGTGTACCAGTTGTCAGTTTAATAGAGTCAGTTAGTGAAATTTTATTTTACCCAGTTTCCGCACAGTAGCTTCAGTAGTTAATGTAGCGTTTCCAGCTCACAGCTTAGTACCCAGGAGTTGGGTCGTTACAGAGTGGTATCAGAGCAAGTTCCTTACTTCCTACACACACATCAGCATTGTGCCTACAGCTTCCAAGTAAGAACATCTCTCACTCAGTTTTGTTTTCAGCTTTCATATCAGTTATATGTGCTTTCATGTTTGCTCTCATGTTGGTAGTTAATTAATTCATGTTTACAGTGATAGTATTTAACATGTTACCAGTAGTTAACTATAACATGATAGCCTAGTTATATATATGTGTTCTCTGCTATTCAGAAAATGGTACGAGGACGTCCAGCTAAGAAAGCATCAGCGGCTGAGCCCCAGCATGAGGCAGGCAGTTCAGTGCCTCCCCCAGACCTTACAACACTAGCTGAACAGCAGCAGGAGATAGCCTCCTTAAAGGCTAACCAGCAGACTACCCCCCAGTCACTCCAGTACCGAACCTCACGACTCCAGAAATCACAGAGGTTGTACCAACTCAGCCTGCAGTACCAGTCCCAGTAGCCCCAGTAGCAGGGGCTAAGAGAGAAGCTTACCTTATCCAGTGGCAGAGAATTAAGCCCGAGAACTTCTCAGACACCAGCGAACCATGGGATGCTCAGGCATGGTTTAAAACACTGGAAAGCACGATGGAGCTTCTAGACTGGCCAGAGCACGATAAGGTGAAGTGTGCCTCCTTCTGTTTAACAGGAGACGCACACATGTGGTGGGAGCGGATTAAATCGAAGTGGCCAGTAAACCAGATGACATGAGCCAACTTCGAGAAAGAATTCTTCGAGGTATTCTTTCACATGCAAGTCACGAACCGACACTATGACGAGTTTATAGAATTTCGTCAGGGCAACCTATCAATTCAGGAAGCCGTGAAGAAATTTAACAGGTTGGCCCGTCTGTGTCCAGAACTAGTCAGCACAGAGAAGGAACGAGTACGGTTGATGCTGAAGATGCTCAGACCAGAGATCGCAATGAATGTGGCTGGTGGCGTTCATAGGCCACAAACCACAGAGGAGCTAGTGAGTAGTGCTCTGATCACCGAGCACTATCAGCACAACATCACCCAGCAGAAGCAGGTTTCCACAGAGCCCAAGGGACAAGCTGGCTCAGGTACTCAGCAGAAACAACAGGGACATAGCTCCAACTGGAAGGGGAAACGCAAGGCAAGCAGTGACCCAAAAGGAGGGCCAGCTGGAAAACATTCCAGACATCCCAAGTGTGCTACTTGTGGGAAACACCATCCAGGAGTTTGCCGCAAGGGTACGCGAGGTTGTTTTGAATGTGGACAGGAAGGGCACATGGCTAAGCAGTGCCCGAACAAGAACAGTCTTCCTCAACCTCAGCCGATACAGTATGGAGCTCAGCCAGCGCAGCTACACCAGATGTATGCTGCCTTAGATGGTCCACAGATCAGTCAGGGCAGATTAGAAGCCCCCACAGCTATCACAAATGCCAGGATTTTCTCACTGACCAGAGAGGACGTAGCAAATGCCTCGACAGTTGTCACAGGTCAGATCAGTATTTTACAACATAATGCAACTATCTTATTCGATACTGGGGCAACCCACTCTTATGTATCCAAGGCATTTGCCGAGAAATTTGCAACACCTCCAGAGTTACTCAATAGTGAGTTTCTGACAACACTACCCTCAGGAGACATTATGGCATCTACGCACTGGCTCAGAGCAGTGCCAGTCATTATAGCAGACAGAGAACTTTTTGGTGATCTGATAGTGCTAGAAATGACTGACTACGATGTCATCTTTGGAATGGATTTTCTGATCAGATACGACGCTTCTATAGAGTGCCGTAAACAAAAGGTCATATTCCAACCTGAAGAAGGAGTACAGTTTGAGTACATAGGAAAATCAAAGAGAAAAGCCAGGAAGTTTCTCTCAGCATTGAAAGCACAGCAGCTATTGGATTCAGGATGCATGGGATTTTTAGCAAATGTAGTCAACACCAGCTAGGACAAGAACCAACAGCTATCAGAGGTTCGAGTCGTTTGTGACTACCCAGCAGTTTTCCCTGAAGAGCTACCAGGCTTAGCACCAGACAGGGAGATTGAATTTGAGATAGAGCTCATTCCCGGCACAAATCCAATTTCCAAGGCACCGTACCGCATGGCTCCAGCTGAACTGAAGGAACTTCAGGAGCAATTGCAGGAGCTTCTTGACAAGGGTTTCATACGCCCTAGTCACTCACCATGGGGAGCACCTGTGTTGTTCGTGAAGAAGAAGGATAGAAGCATGCGCCTATGCATAGACTACCGTGCCTTGAACCAGGTCATAATTAAAAACAGGTACCCTCTCCCCAGGATAGATGACCTGTTTGATTAGCTAAAGGGAGCCACAGTGTTCTCTAAAATTGACCTCAGATCAGGATATCACCAGGTTAGAGTCAAGAAAGGTGATATACCTAAAACAGCTTTCAGGACCAGATATGGACATTATGAGTTCGTAGTCATGCCTTTCGGCGTGACAAATGCTCCAGCTACTTTCATGGACCTCATGAACAGAGTATTCAGAGAATACTTAGACAAGTTTGTCATCGTGTTCATCGATGACATTCTTATCTATTCGAGCACTCAGAGGACCATGTAGAGCATCTGAAGACAGTTTTGCAGATCCTCAGCTGTACGCCAAATTCACGAAATGTGAATTTTGGCTGGACCAGATAGCCTTTCTCGGTCACATCATCTCCAAGGATGGTGTTATGGTAGATCCCAGAAGATAGAAGCGTAAGTAACCGGAAGAGACCCGAGAACGCCGGTGAAATCAAGCTTTCGGGATTAGCAGCTACTACAGAAATTCGTAGAGGACTTCTCCAGATAGCCTCCCCACTGACACCAGGAAGAACAAGAAATTTTAGTGGACAGAGGATTTCAGCGAACTAAAACGGAGATTGACCAGTGCTCCTATTTTAGCTATACCAGAAAACACAGACAGCTTCGACATCTACAGTGACGCCTCTAAATTGGGATTAGGAGCAGTACTGATGCAGCAGGGCAAGGTGATCGCCTATGCCTCCAGACAACTCAAGGATTATGAGAGGAACTATCCTACTCACGACCTTGAGCTTGCAGCAGTGGTGTTCGCTCTCAAGATTTGGAGACATTATTTGTACGGAGCTCAGTGCAGAGTGTATACAGATCATCAAAGTCTGAAGTATTTCTTTACTCAGAAGGATCTGAATATGCGACAGCGCAGATGGTTAGAGCTGGTCAAGGATTATGACATAGATATCCTCTACCATCCAGGGAAAGCTAATAAGGTAGCAGACGCACTCAGCAGGAAGTCCAGTGCTACCTTATTATCTTTAGCAGCTATGTCACCACCCCTAAGGAAGGAGATTACAGCTTTTAGTCTCGAGCTTATAGTCGGGCAACTTTCCACTATGTCCTTAGCATCTACCTTGCTTGATGATATCCAGACAGCTCAGGAGCAGGATCCTGAAATCCAGAAAATCAAGCAAGGGTTAGCAGAATCAGAAAGTGGAGAGTTCAGAGTGTCCGCCAGTGGGGTAGTGTACTGTGGTGACAGGTGTTCCGGATCGAAGGAACTACGAAAGCAGATTCTAGACGAGGCTCACAGGACTCCTATACGATGCATCCTGGTTCCACCAAAATGTATCGTGATCTAAAGAAACGATTTTGGTAGCACGGGATGAGCGAGATATCGCCAGACACGCCAAGATCCGCTCTAACTGTCGAGAGGGTTAAGGCGAACATCGGAACTGTGAGGAGTTCTGCACCATCCAGTTCCGAATGGAAGTGGGAGGATATCTCTATGGACTTCATAGTGGGATTACCCGAACCACGAATGGTTTTGATGCTATCTGGGTAATAGTCGACAGTTGACTAAATCAGCCCACTTCTTAGCTATCGAATATCCTATTCCATGGAGCAGCTAGCTCACTTGTATCTCAAGGAGATTGTCATCGCATGGAGTCCCACGAACCATTATATCGATGAGAGAGATTTACATCACACTTGAAGTGTGTCGACTATGGGCACCGGTTAAAATTCAGATGACCTTCTATCCTCGAGACGGATGGTCGACGGAGCGAGTAAATCGTGTACTCAAGATATGCTCGAGCTTGTGCCCTAGATTTCAAGGAAGTTGGTGCAAATATACGAGTCTAGCAGCATACAACAACTATCGTGCCACCATCGGCATGGCACCTTATGAGGCACTCTATGGGCGGAGGTGCGGATCACAATCTGCGGTATGAGAGTGGTGAGCATGAAGGAACTAGAACTTGAGCAGATCTAATAGCAGATACCACGGCCATACAACAGATTCGCAGAGGATAGAGGACGACAGAGTCGTCGAAGAGCTATGCCTTGATACACCAGACCCCTAGAGTTTTCAATTGGGGATACAGTTTTCCTCGAGTAGCTCCCATGAAGGGAGTCATGCATTTTGGGAAGAAGGGCAAGCTAGCTCCCGGATATGTGGGACCATACCTTATCACGAAGAGAGTGGGCAACGAGCATATGAGCTAGAGCTACCTCGGGAGATGTCACCGTCCACAACGTATTTCATGTCTCCATCAAGAAGCGTATTCCACGCCATCCGGTGATTGAGCCCCGGTTGAGTACAGTCGTGATGATCTCAATGATCGGCCTATTCGGATAATAGGCCGGCGAAAGAAAATTACGGAACAAGGAAGTACCATTAGTCAAAGTCACCGGCAAAACAGCAGCAGAGGCGACTTGGGAGACAGAGGCCAGCATGAGACAGAAGTACCCAGAATTGTTTGAAGTTCGGGGACGAACTTTTTATAAGGTATGGGGATTGTAAAGCCCGAAAAATTCCCGAATTTATTTTAGAAATATCCTATGATTTTTCTAGATTTTTAGGATATTTTTACATAATTTTTGGAGTACCGGAAGTAGCAAAAACAAATAAGTTGCAAAATGGTTTACGCAGGAATCGAACCCGGGACCCATCGGAGCCTACGACTTATTATGTGTTCTGGAAACCAAGTGAACCCAGCAGGGCCGTGCTGAAAGGATAGGAAATCAAATATATTTATATTTGATTTGGGAGAAATAACTATTTGATATAAATAGAAAACTTAAGTGGGATTGGTTTATTTCTTTTGGGTTCGGCATTTTCTCTCCTCACCGAAGCCTTTCTCTCCCTCTCCCGTTTCTTTCTCTCGGCGCAGCAAACAAAGCAAAGGAGACCTAGGGTTCCTTCCCTAGGATCGTGTGTTCACTTTCCGGCGACAACACCATAACGAAGTCGGTTCTTCTCCGCGAGAGGAACGCGAGGACGTAAGTGGTTCGTCGAACGGAGCAGTTTTTCCGGAAAACCTAGCGGATAGAATCGTAAGAAAACCTTGCGATTGAGGTAAGAAACCCCTCACCTGCAGTATAATTGCTCTCGCTTGTTAGTTTTGGCATTAGTTCAGTAGTTCTACAGTTTTCAGTTTTAGGGTGTGCTTTTAGTGCACACCAAGTATTCGGTAGAATGCCCAGTTCAGAAGGATGCACCAGTAGGCGTCCTAACAACATGAAAAATGTATTAGAAACATTTTATTCAGCTTATTATCAGTTATTACAGCTATATGGATCAGATATCCATTGGGTGGGCTCCCACAGTAGCCCCTAGGTTCAGATAACCTGGCTCTAGGTTCAGATAACCTAGAACAACAAAGTAAAATAAAACAGTATTCAGTATTTTACTTTTATTCAGATGGCACTGTACTTGGATCAGATATCCATGGGTTGGACTCCCACAGTCGTCCCTAGATTCAGATAACCTAGTAATCCTGCTGGATTCGGAACTTGTAATCCCGGGTCTCGTAGGGATGCGCGCACAGTAAGTACAGTTGCCAGGGCCCCAGCAGCATGTTTAGTATTTTCATCTATTATTATATATAGTTTTTCCAAATATATAATCAGTGATGGAAACACTAACTTAGTTTCAGTTTCAGTTAATTATCCCAGTTAAGTTTCATGATTTGAGTTCATGACCAGTTAGATGTATATGCATGACCAGTTCAGTATTCCTGCTTAGTTTCAGATACAGTATGCTATGCTCAGCTTGTTTGTATGCCATGATTAGTTCAGTACATGTTTGTATGTCATGCCATGTTGCCATGCTCAGTTTAGTTTTCAAACAGCATGTTTTAAAAACATAATCGCATCGTTGCATGTTTTTGTGAGGTAGATGGTTTCTTACTAAGCTTCTTAGCTTACAGATGCTACTTTTCTTATACTGCAGATACCGGTAAAAGAAAAGTGGACTAGCGGAGGCTGGAGGGCGATGCTACGATGATATGTGTGTGCAAGGGGTCTGGAATAAAGATCCTTGGGTTCTACACGCTTTTATTTCAGTTTTAGTACTTAACATGTCTAGTTTTATGACTTAGTCTTGTTACTAGGTGTTATAGCTTAGTAAACTATGCCTTGTTTAGTTTATCATGTTTAGAATGTTAGTATTTACATGCTAGAGTATTTTTCATGTATCTAGAGCTTGTGTATGTGATTTTTGGCACGAATCAGTGCTGGAAATCAGAAATTCTGATTTTGTTTCAGACTATCAGAACCTGGATCGGTCATCAGACCGATCCAGTGTCATTCCTTTTCCTGGATCGGTCAGCCAACTGATCCAGATGGATACAGTAGCCTACTGTATCTCCCTGGATCGGTCAGCCGACCGACCCAGCATCGAACAAAAGGCATCCCAGCGTCTCCAGGTGCCTGGATCGGTCTGCAGACCGATCCAGACACACCTGGATCGGTCTTGCCGACCGATCCAGCCTCTGCTGGATCGGTCCGCAAACCGATCCAGCAGGGCACAGAATCGCGGCAAGTTTGATCGATCCGTGGATCGAACAGCAGTTTGCTGGGAAGTTAGCTTTGAGTTCTAGCTCAGATGGGAGGTCAAGTATCCTCCTTAGCACATATACCCCAACCGGAAAGGTCTTGAACCCTTCCTTATAACAGCATGAGTGTACCAGTTGTCAGTTTAATAGAGTCAGTTAGTGAAATTTTATTTTAACCAGTTTCCGCACAGTACAGCACAGTAGCTTCAGTAGTTAATGTAGCGTTTCCAGCTCACAGCTTAGTACCCAGGAGTTGGGTCGTTTCAGTTTGCAATCCAAGTTTAGCTTCAGTAGAACACATGGGTAGCTAGGTTAAGTTATGTGCCTGTACAAATTTTTGTACAGGGAAAACAGAACGGAATCCAGGTGTAGCAACCAACAATTGGTATTAGAGCTAGGTTTCCGCTTCTGTGTGTTTGGTTTTTAGTTTAATTATGCACAAGTCATACATAATTTAGGCAGGTTAATAGTAGGATGTGCAAATAGACTAACTCTGTGGTTGCAGGCATCCTAGATCCAACTACTATGGCCCTATTCTGTTTTGTGTGTGATTGGACTCTCGGACATGTCAAGGGCATTTTATGTGTGTGCATGCTTGTAATTATTAAATACAATAGGAGCTATATTAGTTTTAGGATTTTATATTTTTGTTCGATCTAGATTACATGTATATTCCTTCGTGGAATATAGGATCGATAAATGTAAAATTTTATTTTTATCGCGAATCATATCCTTGCAAGGCGTGGAACTATTTGAGCACCGGAGGCGCATAGGAAAAAGGAAGCAGATGGACACGACGACGTAAACCCTTTGGTTGTGGCTAGGGTTGGCGGCATACGGAGGGCAGCTATGGATGAGGTCATAATAGTTGGAAAATTAGATTTCATATTTATTGCCTTTTATGATGTGATGTGTGTGCTGTGTTTGTGTGCATGTTAAAATTCCTCATTTCTAAATAACTAAGTGGGAGAGGAATTATTTAAATTGCACGATCTCCATTACTGGTTTGTAAGTGATGCATTCAAACTTGCGCGTTGACTCTGAGTGCCTTCCTCCACATCGGATAAGTTTGTTTGCGGATCACTAGATCAAACTTTCTTAATGGATGATTATAGAAATTATTTAGAAACATGTGATCTTCTCTATCTGAAGGGGCACAATCCTATTTAATGGACTAAGTATCTAGTAATGGTATACCATCGCCAGCGCCGGAGACCTGCTTGCTTGCGAAAGGCTTTTTCCGGCCGGTCTTCACCCGTGCGTGACCACCTCGACGAGGGGAGCTCGGAAACACAAAGAAGCCGCTGAAAACTGCAAGCAACCGAAACCCTAGAAGCGTTTGAGCCCTCTTCCTCGGCTGTAAGTCCAAGAGACCGCATGGTAAGTTGCTACTCACATGTGGTAAGAGTAGGTCCGAATTTGCTTTGGTGTTTCCTTGTTTTCTTGAGTTTTGCCGTGAAGAATCTTGGTTTTGTTTGCTGCCGTGAACCCTAAAGAAAGAAGAGAAGAATTAGTTCAGTTTAGGCATGAAGGACAGATTTGATTTAGGATTTAGTTTCCTTCTTTGATTCGGATTAACCTGTACATTCTTTGCTGCCGTGAGTTTCAAAGAAGAACATGAATGGTAAGGTTCAAGCATGCGGGCTGTTTTACCTCAAGCTTTGTAGCTAGAATTCGGATTTTGTTGTCCTAGGCAAGGAGCATTAAGAACATTTATGATTTTAGTTTTCCAATAGCAAAATTTCTGTTCTCTTTTGATTTCTGTGATACCTAGCGTGAAGTTTCTATTCTTCGTTTGGCAGGTGGCTTCTCTATATGGGTATGGATGAAGGTTTCCATAGATAGGCTAGTAGGTGAATTGGTACGGATTGATAGAATAGATCCAAGCTTCTAGTATCCTTTTGTGTCTACAATAGGCAGGGGACGGTTTGTATGTTTAGCATGGAAAAAGGCAGCCAAGGGGAAAGGAGTTTCTGTTGTTGGTATTTTAAAAGAAATATAGAGTTTGCTTATATGTAAATTAGTGCCAAATTTAAATCAGTTTTAGGTTGTTCCTGCTATTGTTTCCCCTTGTTTCTGGAACATGTGTACAGAATAGGTGATCTGTTTGGTTTCAAGCTTTGATTTAGTTTCCTTTGTTTTAATTCTATCGTAATATCTCAGTTTAGATTCTTAAGAAATGGTTTTATATGGAGCATCTCAGTTTATATATTTAGCATCTCAATTTAGATTCTTAAGAAATGGCATGTATGAGTATATGTAGCAGAAATGGCATGTATATGGCTTGCATAAGTAGCATCTCAGTTTATATGAAGGTTTGTTCAAGGAGTGTTGTTTTTGAAGCTTTCTATTGTGAGTCTCATAAAGAAGATGAAAAGGGATTTAAATGGATTAGGCATGTAGATTAGACTCCTCAGCCTTATAATTTGAGTTTCATGTTTAGATATTTATTTGCTGTTACCTTAATGGGTACGAGTGGATCATTTTGGAACCCTACAGGTTTTAGTTTTGGTTGTGCTATGTTTTTGACATGAACAGCCTAGTCTTAGGAGAATTTGGCAGAGTGGTTTTGATGGATTGAGTTTCAATTGATGATGCTAATACTCCTCTTTATCGGGTTTCTAAAAAGTCAGAATAGATCTTTGGTACATTAGCCTATGGATGATAGTGTTATCTCTTTAGTGCAGAAGTGTGGATGAAAGAGTGAAGATGAGCATAAGTAATATGTTGTTTTGGTGTGTGACATATATTAAGACTAAAGATAATTTGAATTGATGTAATGAATTTAACAGGTGAGAAGTATGTGAGTGATTTAGATATGCAAGTAATAAGTTCAGAGTAGAAGTTTAGTTTAGAAGATGAGAAAAGAGATTTACATGTTGATCAATATAGATCTTATACTGAGAATTCCTTTCTGACCATAAGTTTAATGGCATAATTGAATGTTCAGAATTAAAGTACTTGGATGTGTCAATATCAAGGATTCCATTTGGTCTCAGCCGGTTACTAGAATCTGAAATTCTAGGTTTATAATTGTAGTGCAGTTTAGATCTCCTTGTAGTGCAAAATTTTAGTGCAGATTTTTATTAAGTATTAGTGTGCAGATTTTATTAAGCATTAGTGTGCAGATTTTTATTTAACATTGCAATACAGATTTCTGTTAAGCATTTGCAGTACAGAATTTTGTTAAGCATTGTAGTATAGATTTGCTTTAAGTATTTAGTTTCTTTAGTAGTGCAAATTTGCTAATAGATAGTTTATGGATAGCATTGTAGAACAAGGCTTTAGATTTCCCTTAAATATGCATGATTGTGTGTTACCTAGTTGATTTCACTTATAGATACATATGGAAAAAATACCCTAACAGTATTTTGAGTTTAAGAAAAGTATAAGAAAGATAAAGAAAAGAAAGAAAAATGCTAAGGCCTTAAGTAGATCCCAAGTCAAGATTTTAGGAATTTTGGCACATAAGGTGCTTGTTAAAATGTCAAGACATTTAAAGAAGAAGTAAATAAGTATTTTATTTTTAAGAGGCTAGTATCTGACTTCTGAGGTTGTCGTTAAATAAATTCAGGTGACCAATTCTGAGGTTTTGGCCCTAGTAAGACCGAGGTCTTTACCCTCGTAGGACTGGTGGCTCGCTACCCCAGTTCCTATTAGGGAGTGCGCTTTGGTACTATGCCTGGGCCCAAGAGAAGTTGATTACTATTTTGAAGTATTATAAGTATAACCTTTTGAACATGTAAAATAAGTTTCACATAAGTATAAAAGTATTAAAGTATAAGTTTTAAACAAGTGAAATAAAAGAATAAGTTTTTAAGAAAACGAAATAAGTTTCAGGAAGTGTTTAGAATTCAGCAAGTTTTAGTTTTCTTTCTGTTAGCATGTTATTCTGATTAGCTTTACATGTCTAGCATTCCAGTATGTATTATTCTTTTGCTATTAGATGAGTATGTGTAGTAGTTTTCTTAGAGTTTTCAGCTTTTTGGATTTCAGTATGTTTACATGCATATTCGAGTTTTTGTGAGTTAGATAGCGCTTACTAAGCATTTTGCTTATAGATTGCATTTTCTCTTACTGCAGATACAGGAAAGGAAAAGATTTAGCAAAGGAAGGTGACAAGGTGGCGCGGATGGTGTGTGATGCCAGGACTATGGGAGAGACTTGGGATGTTATTGAGTTTTCCGCATTTTAGTGATTAAGATACATTTGAAGTTGTACTTTAAGATTCATGTTATTTGGGATTATTGTTGTTCTAGATTGCATGCTAAGATGTACTTAGTTTAGTATGTATGTACTTTTGGCTTATTTTTGATGTGAGTAGTGTTTGATACTTATTTAACTGCGTGAGAGTTTGTTATATGTTCCAGTCACCTGTGGCTGATGTATATTATGTTTGTATCTAAGTTTATGGTCACCGGTACAGGGGAGACTCTGCCGAAATTTTTCGGTAAGGACTCCTCGTGGTTTCGATCATACCGGTTAAGTAGAGTCAGTAGTTAAGTAGCGTCCACCTCTAGAGAGTAGTAGTAGTGGTAAGAAGGGTGGTTGTTACAGTTGGTATCAGAGCAGTTCCTATTCTCTAGCATCACACATCAGCACCATCTTTGCCGTCTTCAAGTAAGAAAGTATTTAAGTTTTCTTTTATGCTTTTCCTTATTATTTGCAGTATAGAGTATCTGCTTATATGCGCTTAAGTAAGAAGAAAATTCTTGTTTTATTTTTTTGATACATATGCCATATGATTAGGAAGAATAGAGACGATTTTAGTTTTATTTTTCTCGGTATAACTAGATGTCAAGAAGAGGATGTCCCCGTACCGCTTGTACTGAGGACCGAGCTCAGGAGAACGAAGAGCCCAGAACAGCTGAACCAAATCTCTTTGAAGTTGTCGCTCAACTCCAGAGACAAGTGGCGGAGCAGCAACAAGTGATCATCAATCTGATGGCGAATTAGCAGCCAGTCCCTCCCACTCCTCCAACTATCAATGTGGAGACTCCAATGGTGACTGAGGTTCCACCAGCCGCCCTGGAAGTCCCCACAACACCTAGAAGACAAGAAGCATACTTGATACAGTGGCTAAAGCTGAAGCCAGTCAAGATTGAAGACAAGATAGTGGGGAGCCAGAAACCTCAGTCAAGTAATCAGAACCGAAAGGGCAAGGGTCACAAAAGAAAACAGTGGAACTTAGGAGGTAACCAGAAGGGAGGACCAGCAAACAAGCAGACCAAGTTCCCTCTCTGTCCTAAATGTAGGAGAACACATCCAAGAGCCTGTCTTTTGGGTAAGACTAGATGTTATTCCTGTGGTCAGGAAGGGCACATGGCAAAAGAATGTCCTAACAAGTTCAAAGCACCTCAGCCACAGCCAATACAATATGGAGGCAAACCTCAGCTACATTATATGCCTGCAACTCTGGAAGGACCTCAGCTTAGTCAAGGAAGGTTGGAAGTCCCACCAGTTCCAGCCAGTGCCAGAGTATTCTCCCTCACCAAAGAAGAAGCTGCTAGTACCTCGACGGTCGTAACAGGTCAAGTAGTTATTTTTCAGCATTTAGCTACTGCACTATTTGATACTGGAGCGACCCATTCTTTTATATCAGTACCCTTTTCCAAAGAATTATAGGTACCTATAGAAAGCATGAACTCCAAGTTCCTGATGACCCTACCTTCTGGGGAAGTCATGGAATCCAACCAGTGGCTTCGGGTTGTACCAGTTAGGATTTCAGACTGAGAGCTATATGTTAATCTGGTAGTCCTCGCCATGCAGGATTTCGATATCATTTTGGGTATGAATTTCCTCAGCAAGTACAGTGTTGCAGTGGACTGTCACAGAAGGAAAGTGATCTTTAGTCCAGAGGGTGAACCAACCTTTAAGTTCACGGGAGTACCAAAGAAGAAGACCCAGAGATTCCTCTCCTCCCTCACAGCTCACCAGATGTTAGCTAAAGGGTGTGCTGGTTTTCTTGCATTCATTGTGAGTACAGAAGAACAAGAAAGACCCAAGCAGAAGGAAGTTCGGATAGTCTGCGGGTATCCGGAGATATTCCCCAGAAGAGCTACTTGGACTACCTCCCAACAGAGAAGTGGAGTTTGAAATTGAATTGGTTCCTGACACCAACCCAATTTCAAAAGCTCGGTACCAAATTTCTCTAGCAGAGCTAAAAGAGTTACAAGAACAATTTCAGGAGCTACCTAACAAGGGTTTCATCCGCCCTAGTCATTCACCCTGGGGAGTTCCAGAGTCATTCGTTAAGGAGAAAGACGGATCTATGCAGATGTGCATAGATTTTAGAGCGCTGAGCAAAGTAACAGTTAAGGACAAGTACCCTCTTTCCAGAATAGATGATCTATTTGATTAGCTAAAGAGGGCAATAGTGTTCTCTAAAACAGACATGCATTTTAGAGTACCATTAGTGAAAGTTATTTAGAACCAGAAGCACGAGGAAGTTACTTAGGAGCGTGAGGACAGTATGAGACAGAAATATCCGAAATTATTCTAAGTTCGAGGACGAACTTTTTATAAGGTATGGGGAATTGTAACAACCCAAATTTCTCCATTTTGAGTCCCAAAAATAATTTAAAAATATTTAAAAATGCTATAGAAAAATTCTAGAGATTTTTAGAGTATTTTTATGCAATTGTTGGAGGTCGTTTGGTATTTTTACTAAACGACCTCCAAAAATCACATAAAAATACTCTAAAAATTTCTAAAAATCTCTAAAATTTTTCTATAACATTTTTAAATATTTTTAAATTACTTTTGGGAATCGAAATGGAGAAATTTAGGTTGTTACAATCTATGTATTCTAATCAGGTCTGGGAGCTTATAGAACCACCAAATGGTGTAAAAGTCATTAGGTGTAAATGAGTCTACAAAAGAAGAAGAGGGACAGATGGGAAGGTGGAAACTTTCAAAGCAAGGCTTGTTGCAAAAGGGTATACGCAAAATGAGGGAATCAATTATGAGAAAACCTTTTCGCCGGTAGCCATGCTTAAGTCTATCCGGATTTTTTTTTTATTGCTACTCATATGGATTATGAGATTTGGTAAATGGATGTCAAAACAACTTTTCTTATTGGACGTCTTGAAGAAAACATCCATATGAAGCAACTAGAGGGATTCATTGCGAAGGGCAAAGAGCATCTTGTATGTAAACTTAATTGGTCTATGGACTAAAGCAAGTTTAGAGATCTTGGAACATCCGGTTTAATGAAGTTATCCAGTCTTATGGATTCATTCAGTGTCTGGATGAGTCTTGTGTATATAAGAAGCGTGACAGAAACGTAGTGGTATTTCTTATACTATACGTAGATGATATTTTACTCATTGTCAACAATGTCAAAATGTTATCAGAAGTAAGGGTATGATTGTCCAAGTATTTTGATATGAAGGACTTGGGAGAATGTGGGCATATTCTTGGGATCAAAGTAATAAGGGATCGCAAGAAAAGGATATTGTCCTTATCCCAAGCTTTATACATCAATACTATCCTAGCTCGTTTTAGCATGCAAAACTCTAAAAAAGGTTTTTTACCTTTTCGGCATGGAGTACCTTTATCTAAAGTTATGTGTCCTAAGACATTAAAGGAGATAGAGGATATGAAGGTAGTTCCTTATGCTTCGGCTATAGGGAGCCTAATGTATGTGATGCTATGTACGAGACTGGATATCTATTTTATCGTGGGCATGGTTAGCAGATATCAAAGTAACTCAGGACAAGGACATTGGACTGCCGTAAAGCATATATTGACGTACATAAGAAGGACTAAAGATTATATGCTGGTTTACCAGGCAGATGATTTGGTCCCTGTGGGTTACACGGATTCTTACTTCCAATCAGATAGGGACAATAGTAAGTCTACCTCGGGGTACGTGTTTACTTTAGGAGGTGAAGCCATAACATGGAGGAGTGTTAAGCAGAAATATATTTCAGACTCCACCATAGAAGCTGAGTATGTGGCAGCCTCTAAGGCAGCCAAAGAAGTTGTATGGATCAAAAACTTCTAGATGGACTTAGATGTGATTCTTGGTTTGCCCAAAATTATCATAATTTATCATGATAATAATGGTGCGGTAGCAAACTCGAAGGAACCACGAGCCCATAAGGCAAGCAAATACATTGAGCGCAAGTACCACCCGATATGAGACATCGTAAAATAAAGAGAAGTTGTTGTCGCCAAGATTGCATAAGATGATAACCTGGCAAATCCTTTCACTAAGGCCTTTCCAGCGAGAGCTTTTGATGGGCATGTTGAGGGGATGAGAATAAGATGTATGGAAGCATATATGGTAGCATAGTCTTTTAGTATAAGTGGGAGATTGTTATGATGTATACTAAAAGTCTAGCTTTTTGTATGAACATTTATATTTTGAAATAAGAATTACATTGGTCAAATATCTGCATTTATGTTAAATATAGTTGTCTATTTAATTTATATTATAGATAACATGGTGTGTGGTGTCACACAGAAGATCATGTTATCAGTTTCTTATAAATTATAAATAGTAGCTCACAACCAAGATGGATTGGGACAAACCATTGGAATGGTTGTAGTGTAATTTGGTATTAGTTTATCTTGACTATAAAAATACACTAATACACTATGAGTGCGTTAATCAGGACCATTTGAGGTTGTTCTTTTATACTGACTGCATTAAAGAACAAGACCTTCGTTATTATGGAAGTGTGTGCTCTTAATCCTGATATAATAACAAGCACATATACTTAGTATTTATTTCCTTAATTTATCAATGGGTGATATTTATTTAGTTGGATCAATAGGCCCGATAAGTTGAGAAATAATATTATTTATAGAGTATGTTGTTGATTATAGAAGAAAACTGTGTCCTAGTAATCTAGGTTGATGATGTCCCCTTGAGGAGCTCATAAGGGTTGTCATGTAAACCCTGCAGGTGGACCTAATCCGGCATGACAATGAAGTTGAGTGGTACTACTCTTGGAGCTAGTTGTTAATTAAGTGAGTGACAGTAACTCATTTGATTAATGGACATTTGATATCTTTAACACAGGGAGATTAACACACTCATAATAAGAAGGAGCCCATAATGTAATATGGGATTGGTGCGGTAGTTCAATAATAACTCTTTAGTGGTATGAGTTATTATTGATGAACTTGAGTTGGGTATTCGGGGCGAACATAGGAAGTTCAAGTTCATCGGGAGACCAAAACCAATTCCTTCTCTCGGTCCATATTGTAGCCTCTAAAAAGCCTTGTATCCACCAAGTCCACTTCTTACCCAAGTAATGGGCCGGACACATCCTTGCTTGGAGAGAAGGAGGGATTGTATCCTAGCATCCCTTGGTGGTTGGTGGCCGGATTTTCTCGCTTTTCTTCCTTTCTCTTTTGCTTCCTAAGGGCCAACAGCATCAAGGATTGGAAAATCATTGTGGTCGGTTGCTTGGAGAGGAAGAAGAAGAAAAAGAGGAGTAGCACTTGGTGGCCGGTTGCTTGGAGGAGAAGAAGAAGAAGGAAATTTCCTATTTTAGCATCCCTTGGTGGCTAGAGAGTCTTGGAGGAGAAGAAGTGGTTCGGGTGGATTTCATCTTGGTAGATCATCACCCACACGACGTCCAAGAGAAGGAGAGGAATACAACAGAAGATCAAGATGTCTTTAGCTATAAAGAAAGGTATAACTAATTAATGGTTTCCGCTTCGAATTAATTAGTTAGTTTTTTTTTTGCATAGATTCTGAAACACTAACACAAGAGGTTAGCGATTTTATGTATTGATTATGTGCTATTGATTTTGTATTTCGATTTTGCGTTTCGATCTTGTATTTCTATTGTGGTCTCTATAGTTAAACCTAAGGTTATTGCAAGAAGTTAATCATCGAATTTCTTTGAAAGGCTTTGTCTAGGAAGTGGTGGATGATCTCATATCCAAGATGGCCTAGTGCCTCGCCATGTTTAATCTGGAAGCCAATCTTTGAAATATATGTTTAATCATCTTCTGTAATATGGTTTGGTTTAACTTAGGAAGATCACATCGGTTGAACTTGGAGTAAAAATGTTAAGTATCATTTCCAATCCAAGTTTAACTTCTGAAGAGCAACTTGGATTAATAATGTTAAGCATCGTTTGCAATCCAAGTTTAACTTCAGTAGAACACATGGGTAGCTAGGTTAAGTTTTGTGCTTGTACAAATTTTTGTACAGGGGAAACAGAACGGACAGGTGTAGCAACCAACAATAAGTGAGCATGCTCTAATGCCCAATGACCTCTCGGTTGAGATTTCAGATTCTCGCTCCAGTGTGAGTTATAAGTGAGCTTGCTCTCATGACCAACGACCTCTCGGTCAGGATTTTAGACTCTCGCCCTAGCGCCCTAACATGAGTTATAAAAAAGCACACTCCCGCACTTGGCAACTCATGGGTCAGCTTTTTACACTCTTATTCACGGGCAGGTTATCAGCAAGCAAAGCCTTCACTAACCTCCCTAGGGGTTTGCATAAAGTAAAGAAGTGCCAGGGAAGAAAGGAAAACCGAAACAAAGAATGAAGCCCAACCAGATTTGCATTTATTTGATAAAATACAAGGGACACCCCTCGAAATCTCACTTTCACATTGGAGACATCTATGTAATCAGCGTTCTTTTCCAGTATCAGTAGCCGGTCAGCACCTCGAGTAGAGATGTTCCGCTTAACCTGCCTGCCCTAGGTAAAATCGCATCTGAATCAGCTCCACCTTGGTGGATTGAATAATGCGATGGTGCTGAGCAATAGTTTCGTCTTTGAGTTGGTTTTCTTCTTGAAGAAGGGCTATGGAAGAGGCATGCTTCTCTTTCAAATAGATAAGGAATTGAGCTTGGCTCTCAAGATCTGCATAAGTTTTATGTTTCAACGCTATCTCAGCCCAGGCCCGAGATTTAGCGGCTAACCAAAGTTCCTCAATTTCTCGGCGAAGAGAAGATTGAAGATCTCTATCCTACATCATCTTGGTTAAGGTCGTACCCCTTTAGGTAAGCAGTTGAGTTGTCTAATCCAATTGTTAACGGAGAAGTTGCAATGCATGCAACTCAGAATTCACATCCATGGGTAAGGGCCGTTAGCAGAAAGAAAGTACGACTCTATGGATGGTGATCAACCTCCTTTTAAACAAGAAGGGAAGGGGAAAGCACCGTATGTAGAAGTTAAAGCGATCCTTCTTTCTAGATTGAGTGAGTAGTTAAACAGGTTATACGATCAAATATTTGGGAAAAAGAGCAGCATTTAAGGACATAATGGCGAAATAAATGAAACTAGTGTCCGAGTCTAGTCAGTCGGACCTAAGCCTCCTTCGACTAGACTTGGGGGAGAATCTTGTGATACGGTGCATAAGGGTAGGGCTCAGTCATTGAGAGTCAAGGAGATGTGGCAGTCAGAAGTCAAGGGGATATGGTAGTCACAGTCAAGGAGACGTGGTAGTCAGAAGTCAAGAGAATATGATAGTCAATAGTCAACGAGACGTGGCAGTCAGAAGTCAAGGAGATGTGGCAGTTAGAAGTCAAGGGGATGTGGTAGTCAACAGTCAAGGAGATGGAGCAGTCAGAAGTCAAGGGGATGTAACAGTCAACAGTCAAGAAGAAGTGGTAGTCAGAAGTCAAGGGGATGTGGCAGTCAACAGTCAGGAGGATGAGCAAATCAATGGTTAGGAGGACGTGGCAATCAACAGTCAAGAGGATGTGGTAGTCAGCAGCTAGGGAAAGAAGAGGTAGGACCGCCGGGTGTCATCAGACGTAGGACGCCCGGTCGGGTGTTTACAAATCAGGATCCCAGATCTGAATCAGGATGTGCAATCGGGGTGATGTCTGACCTGCTCTGACTGATCGGGTTTTCACAACTCGGTCATACTTAGGCATGGTTCTCTTAGTAGGTCAACTCCTGGTCAGCTCTAGAGCGATCTCACCACAACTCTCCCTACCCCTCAAGACTTAGGCCAGGTGTTATACCTGACAGATCATCCTGAGATTCCCTAGTCATGCTTGAACAAGACAGAAGGCACTATACGACAATAAGGTCAGGGAATCGTAATTGTTTGTCAGGGAATAACTATTGTATGTCAGGGAATATTCCAATGGCCTGCAGTCATCTGCGAATGGAACCTTCTTCCAGCCCACAAGAGGGTGCCACGTGTCCTCCATCACCAGGCAGGTCCTAACACCCGACATTCCCTGACATCAGTTAGGCTCTAGAGGTACGTTCGCTCGCACATTCACACTTGTCTTTTACTTTTCTTTCTCCTTCGCACACTGTTCTTCTAGGGAAAAAGTACTTGACTTGAGCGTCGGAGAGCCTGCTCCAAGGAATTTTTCCCTGGTTTCTGGCCTCTAATGTTCCATGTGCTTGTCTGAGTACATGAAGAGCTCAAGTACCGCAGGCTCAGTCATCGTCATCCGTCAACGCCACGTGGGGGTCTGTTCTTGTGGTCGTATACGAAAAGGGTGTTATAATCGCCTCTCCATCAACACCAACGACAGCTCATCCGACCTTTTTCTAGCTCAGGTTTCGGATATGATCAATTTGTCATTGTCTATGGGAACTTCCTTCACCTGTTCTGGAGTGTGAAGATCGAGGACACCGAAAGAATCAACGTAACCATGACGGCAGGGGAGTACAAACTGTTCAAGGAGGCCAAGAGGTGGGCGGCTTCCAAAAAATAGACCACTACTTCACAACCGTACAAGATGCCTGTAATTTCTAAGGACCCGACTCATGTCTCTGATAGAGGATCTAAGAGAAAACAACCCAAGGAGTTCCCTCCAGCCTTTTATCGGGAACCTGGCCTGGGCTATTACCATAAGAGCCCAAACTGTTATAATAAGAAAGAGCAGCTGTAGGCTTCCATGGCGGAAAGCTCCCCACCCAGGAACTGAAAGAAGGGGAAAGTCATAGTCCTCAGGGAGGAGCCTTGAGGGGAGCCTGAGGAGCAAGTGCTCTTCTCTCTAAGGGTACTCGAGGAGAAGCTACCAAAAGGGTACAAGCCCCATTTATCAGAGAGTATGACGGTAGCAAGGATCCGGAGGATCATCTCCGAAGGTTTAGGAATGCTGCACTGTTACACCAATACAATAACGCCATCAAGTGCCGAGTGTTTTTGAACACTTTATCCGCCTCGGCACAGAAGTGGTTTGATGGATTGTCGAATGGGTCCATCACCTGCTTCCATGATTTCAAGGCTATTTTCCTACGCCATTTCGCCAGCAGCAAGAAGTACCAAAAGACAGACCATTGTCTCTTCGCCCTCAAGCAAGGGTCTGCCGAGCCCTTGAGAAGCTATATCAAATGCTTCAACCAGGTAGCTCAGGATGTCCCATCCGCTACCTCTGAAATATTGATAAGCGCCTTCTCCCATGGGTTGGTAGAAGGGGAGTTCTTCCGAGCCCTCATCCGAGAGACCATGAAGAACTTTGATGAGATGATAGGGAAGACTACCAATTATATCAACGTAGAAGAAGCTCAGGCGGCTCGGCGGAAAGCAAACAAGGCGCCTGCTCCAGTCAAAAAATTAGAGAAGAGGCCACCCCAACTGCCAGCTTAGTCACTTCCACGCGCTTGGGATGCCCGACCGCAATTCCCTCCCGGTCCAGATTCCAGGCCAGCCCAACGTATGACAGCTGTCCAAGCCCCAAGGCCCAGTCCGTGGGGGTCGCGTTATTGCACTTACCATAGGTTTCACACCCATGCCATAAGTGATTGCTTCCAGTTCACCCGTGACTCTTGGCGAACAACTGAGCTGGGCCTACCTCCACCTAAGATCGTGCCAAAGATACAAAGGTTGTTGACGGACCAATAGCCCGTAGCAGGTCAGTCCGGTAAACCTCTGCTGGACAATGCAAGGCAAGGAAGTCAGCAGCCCGGCCACGACCAGAAGCCAAGAGAAGCTCGAGAGGCAAAGAACAGGGGAAACACGGCCATCCAAGAGATTGGCATGATCTCCGGAGGGCCCAGAGATGGAGATTCCACTAGGGCTCGGAAATCTCATGAGCACCGCCTTGAGATACACGTTGTAGGATGCAGCCGGGAACAAGCTGCCGGGCCCATCATCAGTTTTGGGACACAGGAAATAGAGGGGCTGGAGCTTCCTCATGATGATGCTTTAATAATTAAAGTCGTCATAGCTAACAGTCGCGTGACTAGGCTTTTCGTTGATACCAGAAGCTCCGTCAACGTGCTATTCAAGAGTGCATTCGAGGGCATGCAAATCGACGCCAGTGAACTCCAGCCCGTGGCCACTTCATTATATGATTTCACTGGCAATGAAGTAAGACCCATGGGCCAGATCAAACTAGTTATATCTTTGGGGAGTGAGCCCCTGGTGAGGACGCGTAGGAGCACTTTCATAGTGGTAGATTTGCCGTCCTCATACAACGTCATCTTAGGGAGACCGGCACTGCATGAGTTCCAGGCAATAGTCTCCCCTTTCCACCAGAAGATCAAGTTCCCTGTGGGAGATCATGTCGGGGAAGTTAGAGGTGAGCAATTGGTCTCTCGCAGGTGTTACATCGACATGGTGAAGGTGGAGGCCTGCAAGGCTCAGAGAACCCAGGATGGTAGTATCCACGTCATCCAAGAGGAGCCTCTACCTATAGCAAAGGAGCCCATCCCTTGGGAGGAGGTCCAGCTCTATCCCGAGAATCCAAAAAGCCTCACTCGCATATCCAACAACCTGCCTATCGAGATCAAGATAGACCTGGTTCAATGCTTGACGCGCAATAGGGACATCTTCGCTTGGTTCCCCGAAGAGCTACCCGGAGTCAGGCCCGAGGTGGTTGAGCACAAACTACATCTTTTGCCCAATTCTCGGCCGGTCAAGAAGAAGAAGCAGAACTTCTTGGCCAAGCAAAATAAGATCATCCGATCTGAGGTGGACCAGCTCTTGAAAGCAGGACACATTGGAGAAGTGCAATTCCCGCCCTAGCTCTCTAATGTGGTCCTGGTGTCTAAACCTAACAATAAGTGGAGAGTTTGCATCAACTTTTGAGACCTCAACCGCACCAACCCCAAGGACTGCTACCCACTACCTAGGATTGATCAGATGGTAGACTCGACCTCGGGCTGCGAAAGGATCTGCATGCTCGACGCTTACCAAGGGTACCACCAAATCCCTCTGGCGCAGGAAGATCAGGAGAAGGTTAGCTTCATCATGGCAGATGGTGTTGGATCGTGATGCACATGAGAGGGGGGGGGGGGGTAAATCACGTGGTTTTTTAAAACTTATTTTCTTTTAAAAATTAAAAGCAAAGTACGTAGTGGAAAGTAAATAAGAAAACACTAGAAAAACATGAGTGATTTTTACTTGGTTTGAAGTCTTCGGCGACTCCTACTCCAAGGCTCAGGTCTTACGGACCTATCGATGGGCAATCCACTAAAAATCTCTTCCGGTACCTCCGGAAGAGAGAATCGAGTACAAAAGACTTAAGTCAAGTGCAACAAACTGCACTTTCCCTTTTATAAAGATTAAGTAAAAAAAACAAATGTTACCAACACTCTTTAGGTATTGAAATGAGGTACTTCGTGTTGATGTCTATCTTCCGGGAATGATCGGAACTCCTTGAAGTAGTTGTCAGACTCAGCAACTTCACAGTAGAGTTGCAGTAGGAATCGGGAGCAGTCAGAGACTCAAATGTGCACAGTAGCTCGTATGTAGTTGTTGTTCCAAAGCCTCCTCGAAACTACCTTACAAAGGGCTTAGAAGGCGCCTTCCAAAGGCCTTGAAGGTGCCTCCAATGGGATAAAATCTATCCCGACAACACTTTGCCTTATCTGCGAACCGATCAAATTTTATCCATGGAAGAACCCTTCCATAGCCGTGGAAGGCGCCTTCCATAGCCGTGGAAGGCGCCTTCCATAGCCATGGAAGGTGCCTTTGGGTATTGTTCACCCAAAGGCAACTTTGCTTCTTTGCTTGTTTTCTTGCCTTGTAACAAATGTGTTAATCCAAAATACCCTGCAAGACAAGTGTTAGCACAATATAAAAAATAGAGTAATTAGTTCCTATCCTCCCAGGATCAGGAACTAATCAAGGTCTCAGTTTAAGGATCCTAAATGGACCTAAACTGGACCGACGCCTACTGTCCATCAACTACGATGCGTCCTCACAGTCACTCTCCTCTAGTGACTTACCTTTTGCCAAACATCTGGTCAGCCCGTCGATCAGTCTGGACTTCGTGTCAGCTATCTGGTTGGCTCGTCGACCTAGCTGGACTTCCATGTAATGCTGATTTAGCACAATAGATAAAACAGTACAGTAAAATAGTGTTAAAATAATTCAAGATTCGCTGGTCCGGTTGACCGCACACTATCGACTGGAAACTCAACTTAATGGAAGTCTTAAAGAAAACATCCATATAAAGCAACTAGAAGGGTTCATTGAAAAGGGCAAAGAGCATCTAGTGTGTAAGCTTAATCGGTCCATTTATGGACTAAAGCAAGCTTCAAGATCTTGGAACATCCGGTTTAACGAAGTAATCCAGTCATATGGATTTATTCAGTGTCCGGATGAGTCTTGTGTATATAAGAAGTGTAACGAAAACGTGGTGGTATTTCTTGTACTATACGTTGATGATATTTTATTAATTGGCAACAATGTCAATATATTATCGGATGTAAGGGTATGGTTGTCCAAATAATTTTATATGAAGGACTTAGGAGAATGTGCACACATTCTTGGGATCAAAGTTATAAGGGATCTCAAGAAAAGAATGTTATGTCTATCTCAAGCTTCATATATAGATACAATCCTTGCTCGTTTTAGCATGCAAAACTCCAAGAAAGGTTTCTTATCTTTTAGGCATGGAGTAGCCTTATCTAAAGAGATGTCTCCGAAGACATCAAAGGAGATGGAGGATATGAAGGAAGTTCCTTATGCTTCGGCTGTAGGAAGCCTTATGTATGCAATGTTGTGTACGAGACCTGATATTTATTTTGTCGTGGGAATGGTTAGCAGATATCAGAGTAACCCTGGACAAGGACATTGGACTGTTGTAAAGCATATATTGAAGTACCTGAGAAGGACTAGAGATTATATGCTAGTCTACCAAGCATACGATTTGCTCCCTGTAGGTTACACGGATTTGGACTTCCAATCAGATAGGGACAATAGTAAGTCTACGTCAGGCTATGTGTTTACTCTAGGAGGTGGAGCCATTGCATGGAGGAGTGTTAAGCAGAAATACGTCTTGGACTCAACCATAGAAGCTGAGTATGTGACAGCCTCTGAAGCAGCCAAAGAAGCTGTATGACTCAGGAACTTTCTAATGGACTTAGATGTGATTCCTGGTTTGCCCAAGATCATCAAAATTTATTGTGATAATAGCGGTGCAGTTGTAAACTCGAAGGAACCACGAGCCCATAAGGCAAGTAAACATATAGAGCGGAAGTACCACCTGATACGAGACATCGTCAAGCGGGGAGAAGTTGTCATCGCCAAGATTACATCAGCAGATAACCTGGCAGATCCTTTCACTAAGGCCCTTCCAGCGAAATCTTTTGATCGGCATGTGGAGGGGATGGGAATCAGATGTATGGCAACAAATATGGCAGCTTAGTCTTTTAGTATAAGTGGGAGATTGTTGGAATGTATACTAAAAGCCTAGCTTTTGTAAACATTTATTTGTTGAAATAAAAGAATCACATTAGTCAATATCTACATTTATTTGTTAAATGTAATTGTTCAATTAATTTATATAGTAGACAACATGGTGTGTGGTGTCACACACAGAAGATCATGTTGTCGGTTCTTTATAAATTATAAACAGTTGCTCACGACTAAGATGGAAAGGAGCAAACCATCGGAATAGTTGAAGTATAATTAAGTATTAGTTTATCTTGATTAATAAATTACACTAGTACACTCTAAGTGTATTAAGTAGGACCATTTTAGGTAAGTTTTTTTGTACTGACTTAATAAAAGAACTAGACATTTGTTATTATAGAAGTGTGTGCTCTTAATCCTAATATAATAACAAGCACATATATTTAATATTTATTTCTTTGACTTATCAAAGGGTGAGGTTTAGCTCGATAAATCAATATGCCCGATAAGTTGGGAAATGATATTACTTATAGTGTGTGTTGTTGATTATAGAAGGAATCTGTGTCCTAGTTATCTAGGTTGAGAATGTCCCTAAAAGAAGCTCATAAGGATTGCCATATTAAACCCTGTAGGTGGACTTAGTCCGACATGACAATGAAGTTGAGTGGTACTACTCTTGGAACTAGATATTAATTAAGTGAGTTGTCAGTAACTTACTTAATTAGTGGACATTTGTTATCTTAAACATAGGGAGACTAACACACTCATGATAAGAAGGAGCCCATAATGTAATTTGGGATTAGTGCGGTAGTGTGATAATAACTCTCTAGTGGAATGAGTTATTATCAATGAACTTGAGTTGTGTGTTCGGGGCGAGCACGGGATACTCAAGCTCATTGGAAGGCCAAAACCAATTTCTCCTCTAGGTCCCTGTCGTAGCCTCATTATAGCCTCAAGTCTATCCAAATGTAAGGCTCTTCTTGGTGTACAAGAAGGGGGGCGGTCCATTGCTTGGTGACCAAGCAATGGCCGGCCATATCCTCTTCTATAAGGGTCGGCCCTATTGCTTGGTGACCAAGCTAGTAGGGGTCGACCACAATAATTCAAACAAGGAGAGTTGTTTTGAATTTTTAAAATATTCTCTTTGTAGAAAACTATAAGTTTTAAAAGAGAGATTTTAATTTTAAAATTTTCCTTATTTGAATTAGGCCACATGTTTTAAAAGAAAGTTTAAAGATTTTAAAACTTTTCATTTTTAACCATCCTCATGGTTTAAGAAAAAAAAGGAAGATAAGTTTTAAAATTTAAATTTTCTATCACCATGTTAAAAAAGGAAATTTTATAAGAGAAGTTTTAAATTTTAAAACATGGTTTTAATTTTTAGAACTTCCCTTTTTTTAACTCCTACTTGAAAGAGAGCTTGTAAAATTTTATAAGAGTTTTTCTCCTTGTAAAATTTTATAAAAATTATATTTCCTTCCTCTATAAGGGGGTCGGCCACCCTTGCTTGGTGCTCAAGCAAGGTGGCCGGCCAAATTGAAAAAAAATAAAATCATCAATTAATTTTTGGTGATTGATTCAATCAAGAGGAAAGAAAAGAAAAAATAAAAGGGAAAAGGAAAAACTAAAGGAATATTTTAATTTTTGTAAAAATTCTTCCCTTATTTTCCTTGGGCAAGTATTATAAAAGAAGGGGTGAGGAGGCTTCATGAGACAACTCTTATTCTCTTGCTTGGAGGATCTCTTGGTGGCCGGCCCTCTCTCTTCTCCTTTCCCTTTGCTCTCTTCTCCTTGGTGGTGGTGGTGGCCGGATTTTAGAGCAAGAGGAAGAAAGCTTTTGGGTGGTGTTCATCTTGGAGGATCGTCGCCCACACGACGTCCAAGGCGAGGCGAGGAATACAGCAGAAGATCTCGAGGTCATTAGTTTACAAAGAAAAGGTATAATTTGCAATTGTAAGAATTTCAAACACAAGAGGCATTAGATCTAGTTTTTCGAATTTATTTTTTGAGTTTTTGTTTTCTTTGTTTTCGAATTTGTGATTCGATTGTTCTTTTTGGTTAACCTAGAGTTATTTAAGGAAATTAAATATTAGCTTTCCTTAAAAGGCTTTGTCTAGGCGGTGGTGGTTGCTCCCATATCCAAGAAAGGCATGTGCCTCGCCATGCAGTCCTGGAAGCCAATTTTGGAAATTAATATTTAATGGAATTAATAACATAGGTGGATTTGAATCAATAGTGTTAAGTTCCACTTGCGATTCAAATCTAAACCATTAAAAACAGATAAGTTAAATTTGGAATCAATGATGTTAAGTTCCGTCTGTGATTCATAATTTAACTTTTAAAGAACACAATAGGTTATTTAAGGAAAGGTTTGACACTTGTACAAAAAGATTTTGTACAGTGGAACCGGTACGTTTTCCTAGGACTAACCAACAAATGGAAGTCAAAATCTGTGTAACCCATAGGGAGCAAATCATCTGCCTGGTAAACCAGCATATAATCTCTAGTCCTTCTCAGGTACTTCAATATATGCTTTACGACAGTCCAATGTTCCTATCCTGGATTACTTTGATATATGCTAACCATGCACACAGCAAAACAGATATCCGGTCTTGTACATAGCATCGCATACATTAGGCTTCCTACAGCCGAAGCATAAGGAACTGCGTTCGTGTCCTTTATCTTCTTTGATGTTTTAGGACACATATCTTTAGATAAAGGTACTCCATGTCGAAAAGGTAGAAAACCTTTCTTGGAGTTTTGCATGCTAAAACGAGCTAGGATTATATCGATGTATGAAGCTTGGGATAAGCACAATATTCTTTTCTTGTGATCTCTTATTACTTTGATCCCAAGAATATGTCCACATTCTCCCAAGTCCTTCATATCAAACTATTTGGACAATCATACCCTTACATCTGACAACACTTTGATATTGTTGCCAATTAGCAAAATGTCATCTACGTATAGTACAAGAAATACCACCATGTTTTCGTCACTCTTCTTGTATACACAAGACTCATCCGGATACTGAATGAATTCATAAGACTGGATCACTTCATTAAACCGGATGTTCCAAGATCTCGAAGCTCGCTTCAGTCCATAAATAGACCGATTGAGCTTATATATAAGATGCTCTTTGTCCTTCACAATGAATCCCTCTGGTTGTTTTATATGGATATTTTCTTCAAGACTTCCATTAAGGAAAGTTGTCTTGATATCCATTTTCCAAATCTCATAATCCATATGAGCGGCAATAGATAAAAGAATTCAGATAGACTTAAGCATGGCTACCGGCGAAAAGGTTTCCTCACAATCGATTCCCTCTTTCTGAGTATACTCTTTTGCAACAAGCCTTGCTTTGAAGGTTTCCACCTTCCTGCCTGTCCCTCTTTTTCTTTTGTAGGCCAATTTACACCCAATGGCTTTTACACCATTTAGTGGTTCTACAAGCTCGCAGACTTGATTAGAATACATAGATTCTATTTCAGAGTTCATGCACTTTGCCAAGATGTTGCATCTTTATCTTGGAGTGTTTCATCATATGTGTAGGGATCAGGTTTATGTTTACCAGGGATCAAGTCCGAATATTCTCCCAAAAATCTATCAGGTTGCCGAACAACCCTCCCACTATGACGTCGCACTGCTTGTAATTGTGCATCATTTGTAACATATGTTACAGTTTCTTGTGCTATCTCATCTTGTACCGTTTGTACTAAGGTAGATGTGTCTTTTCTTATTTCTTCAAGAATAATTTTACTCATGGGCTTATGATTCATTACATAGTCCTCTTCTAAAAATTGGGCATTGGTGCTAACAATGACCTTCTGATCTTTAGGACTATAAAATAAACCGTCTTTCATTCCTTTAAGATAACCCACAAACAAGCGAACTTATGTACGTGATTCTAACTTATCAATGTCTTCCTTCAGCACATGTGCTGGACTACCTCAAATCCGAATATGCTTCAGACTAGGCTTACACCCATTCCACAATTCTATGCAAGTAGAGGGTACTGACTTAGATGGTACCATGTTCAGAATATACACTGTTGTTTCCATAGCATATCCCCAAAACGAATTTGGTAATTCTGAATAACTCATCATTGATCTAACCATTTCTATAAGAGTCCTATTCTTTCGTTCTACCACACCATTCTGTTGGGGTGTACCAGGTGCAGACAATTAGGATTGAATCTCGGCCTCTGATAAGTAACTCCTAAACTCTCCTAAGAGGTACTCGCCACCACGATCAGACCGTAGTGTCTTGATACTTTTACCATGATGTTTCTTCACGTCAGCCTTGTACTCTTTGAATTTATCAAAGCACTCAGACTTACGACGCATCAAGTAAATGTACCCGTATCTCAAATAGTCGTCTATAAAAGAGACGAAATATTTGAAATCATCTCTTGTCTGGATAGTCATAGGTCCACACAAATCAGAATGAATCAATTCCAACACATCTTTGGATCTATACCCCTTAGCCTTAAAAGATCTCTTGGTCATTTTTCCTTCCAAACAAGACTCGCAGGTTGGAAAGTTTTTCACCACCAATGAACCCAAAAGTCCATCGGCTATTAACCTTTGAATCCTACTCAAGTTAATATGACCAAGCCTTAGATGCCAAAGATATGTTTGGTTCATTTCCGAAGGTTGCTTTCTCTTATTAGAATTAGAAGATGTGTTATTAATTTCCATTTGTTGCATTGTGAGAGTTATTGGATTTAGAGTATATAAATTGCCAACCAACGTACCAAAACAGATAACTACCCTATTTTTCTTGATAACAACTTTGTCATCAAAAGAAATAGAATATCCATCCTTAAATAGTTTAGAAACTGAAATCAAGTTCTTTCTAAAACTTGGTACGTAAAGACAACATCTCCCACTACAACAGCCGTCACTTTCGTAAAATTACCCATGTATACGGTGATTTCCCCTTCATGTAGTTGTTGGGTTTCCTGGAACCCCTGCAATGAATTGCAGACATGATTAGTGACTCCCGTATCTACACACCAGGTACTGGTAGATAACACCACTAAACATGTTTCAACAACTAACGAATAGGATACACATTTATTGTTCCCAATTTTGCAAGAATAGTCCACTTTTTGTTTCCAATCAATATAATTGAGACTTGTAAGTTTATTCTCTAATATAACAGCAGGAGGTTTGAAGGTCATTTGAAATCCTAAGAATCATAAAATATTTGGTCAATACTTTAGAATTTAAAATAATATTGATTCCTCAGACAATATCATTTAAATTCACCAACACCTCAAAACACCGTGAATTTTCTATGCCACGTTAGTGTGGACGTATATAAATTCAAACATTTGTAAGAGGGGGTTATACCTATTAATTTTATTATCTTGTCAACCTAACTTTATGACAAATACAATTAATAGTTGGTTTTTTTTCGATCACACAAATAATAGCAGTGACTCCGATGGGGAGGATACTATTAAATGTGCCTAAGTGTATACCATTACTTGATACTTAGTCCATTAAATAGGATTGTGCCCCTTCAGTTGGAGAAGATCACACGCACCTAAATAACTTTCTATAATCATCCATAAAGGAAGTTTGATCTATTGATCTACAAACAAACTCATCTGTTGTGGAGGAAGGCACTCAGAATCAACGCACAAGTTTGAATGCATCACTTACAAACCAGTAATGAAGACCGTGAAATTTAAATAATTCCTCTCCCACTTAGTATTTAGAAATGAGGAATTTTAACATACATATACACGCAGTATATATAGACAGCATAAAAGGTAATAAATATAAAAAATAATTTTCCAACTATTATTGCCTCATCCATAGCTGTCCTCAATGTGCCACCAACCCTAGTCGCCGCCATCGAGTCATGTTGTCGCGTCTATCTTGCTTCCTTTTCCGTTGCACCTCTGGTCCTCAAGATAGCACCTCGCACATCAAGGAGATGAGACACAATAAAATAAAATTTTACATTTATCGATCCTATATTCCACAAGGGAATGTACATGTAATCTAGATCGAACAGAATGTAAAATCCTAAAACTAATACAGCTCCTGCTATATTTAATAATTACAATCATACACACACATAAAATGCCCTCGACATGTCCGAGGGTCCAATCACACACAAACACAATAGGGTCATAATAGTTGGAACTAGAATGCCTGCAACCACAGAGTTAATCTATTTACACATCCTACTATTATCCTGCCTAAATTTATGTATGAACCGTGCATAATTTAACTGAAACTCAAACACACAGAGGCAGAAACCTAGCTTTGATACCAATTGTTGGATGCTACTTGGAATGTAACGACCACCCTTCTTACTACTACTACTACCTAAGAGTGATCGTTACTTAACTACTAACTCTACTTTAACCGGTATGATTAAAATCACAAGGAAACTCTACCGAAAAATTTCGACAGAGTCTCCCTTGTACCGGTGACTATAAACCAAGATACAAGCATAGTATACATCAGCCACAGGCGGCTGGAACATTTATCAAACACCCACGCAGTTAAATAAGTATCAAACACATAAATATCTACTGAACTCATCCTACATGCAATCTAAACAGAATAATCTCAAATGACATGAACTTAAAATACAACTCAAATGTTTACAATAACTAAAATGCGGAAACTAAAATTAAAACTTCTTTCCTAGTCCCAAGGCTTCCATAGTCCTGGCATCACACATCCTTCGAACACCTCCTTGTCACCTTCCTTTCTATATCTTTTCCTTTCCTTTATCTGCAGTAAGAGGAAGTGCAATCTATAAGCAAAATTTGCTTAGTAAGCGCTATCTAACTCACAAAATCATGAATGTGCATGTATACGAAAAGAACTAGAAACTATATGCTCTAAAAAGAAATAAAGCATAAACATAACTGCTCATGTCAAACTAATAGCAAAGAAAAACTAAGGAATCTACTCATGTAATTCTAGTAGCTAATCATGCTGCTCATCTAATAGGTAAACATGAAAAACTACTCATCTACTAGATAAACATGGTAGAATAAAGAACTAAACTTATTGATTTTCAGAACTATATGAAACTTATTTCATTTGTTCTAACTTAATCTTTAATACTTTATGTTTATGTAAAACTCGTTTTACTTATTCAAAAACTTATACTTATAATACTTCAAAATAATAATCAACTTCTTCTTGGGCCCGGCAACTGTACTTGCTATGCGTGCATCCCTAACTAGACCCGAGATAGCTGGTCCTAAATCTAGTAGGGTTTACTAGGTTATCTAAACCCTAAGGACCGACTATGGGAGCCCAGCCCAAGGACTACTGAGAGTCCTGCATACTAGGTTATCTAAACCTAGGGATGACTATGGGAGCCCAACCCAAGGACAACTGAGAGTCCAGTACAGTGCCACTGATAAAAGTAAAATACTTGTTATCTTTTAATACTTCTAATATATAATGCCTTGGCATTTTAATAAGCACCTTGTGTGCCAAAATCCCTAAAGTCTTGACTTTGGGATCTACTTAAGGCCTTGGCCTCTTTCTTTCTTTTCTTTATCTGTCTTATACTTGTTAATACTTCTAAAAGAATTTAATAGAACTCTTATTTTTCCACTAGAATACATGGCTATTCATGCTTGTTAAAAATAGCCAATGAAAACTAGAAAATCTGCATATCATATAAGCTTAAACTACATCTAAAACTTGTTGGAATTAAAACCTGAAATCTTGTTACAACAGAGATAAAAGAAAGAGAGCAAAGAATGCATGCTACTCAATAATCTCTAGTTATTCCAAAGCTGTACAGTGTAATCCGGAAGCAAAGAAAACAAAGTAAACTAGCTACTCCTAACTTCTAGCCGTTCTAATGCTGTACAGAAAATCCAAAGCAAGAAAACATTATAATTCAATACTACTCATGCTATTCTAGTAGTAAGGAAACTACACATGCTTAACTAATAACAAATAGGGAAAGTCTAACAACATGATAGAATATATCAAAAACTGAAATGCTAAACTACTAGTAAAAACATGTATTGAATTTTAGTAAAATATGCATACCTACTTAACCGTACTTCTGCATTTAAGCTACAAAAACAAACCTACATGTTTTAGACGAAAACTAACTCTAAATCGATAGTAGCAACAATAAGGTAACAACATAAAGAAAACTACATGCTAATCAACAATCTATGCCTTCTCATGTTCAGCTAAATAGCCGAATTGCACAGCAACCCCAAGGGAGCTACTTGTGCCCCTTTTCTTTGCATAAAATCAAGTTGAACTTGATGTAAAACTTAAAACAAACCTATACAACATATTCACAGCTTAATCTTTTTGCAAAGCAACCCAAATTCTCCAACCTGCTAATAGGGTAGAATTACTACTGGAAACCTAAGTTTTGTAACTGTTCTTCATGCTTAACCTAAACTAATCCTTTTCTGTTCTTCCTTTTAACTCACGGCAGAAGACTTAAGTCATTTGGTGAATTAAACTTAACTCACGGCAGAAAGCTTAAGCAACAAATCTTACAGCTTAAATCCGAATTTTGTAAAACTCAAATCGTGTACTAACCCTTTACAACCTATTCCTTACAGCATGTTTCAAAATAAACATCAAGAAGATACAAGAATTTAAATCCTCAATTCGCGGCAGCAACTTAAGGAAGCAAACCTTCTTAATAACATGATGCAAAAATCAAAAAGAAAAGGCTAACGGGAAATCCAAAACTACTCTTCTGCAGGTGAGTAAGCAACTTACCTTGGGTTTCTTGGACTTACAACCGAGAAGGAGGCTTCTAGGGCTTTCGACGAACTCGATATTCCGGTAACTCCTCTGTCCACGTGCTCTCCTCGCCGAGGGGAGCTCAGATCTGTGAAGAACCCACGGAGCCTTGCCTTGGCCAACCGCCGGAGTCGAGCCCTAGCTCCGTCGGCTTCGTCTTCGCTCGAGCCGAAATGCCGTCGCGCGCAGAAGGGAGGAGAGGGGAAAGGTTAGGTCACGGGAGAGGAAAATAATCCCTTCTTATAACTTATGTATTTTCTAATTCAGTTATGGCTTAAGACCAATTCATTGTAAATTTGTTTACGAAACATCCGCAGCACACTTGGTTAGCCACGGCTTGGCTCGTGATTAGAGTCACGGGTTCGAATCCTGCCGAACACCCTTTTTTTTCTCTTCTAATTATTTTCTGTCACCAACTATTCTTTAAATACTATTTGTTCCATATATGATTAACAAAACGTTTCCAGACCAGTTGGTTGGCTAAGTCCGGATTCGAGTCCGGGGTCTTGGGTTCAAAACCCGGCTTCAACAATTTTTTTTTTAAACTTCTTCCGCTTGGTAAAAATACCAAATGAACTCCAAAAATTACATAAAAATACTCTATAAATTCCTGAAAATCTCTAGAATTTTTCTAAAGTATTTCTAAATATTTTAAAGCACTTTTAGGACTCCTAAGGAGGAAAATTGGGTTGTTACATGGAATTCCGTTCTGCTTTCCCTATACAAAAATTTCTACAAGCACAGAACTTTCCTAACAACCTATGTGTTCCTCATGAGTTAAACTTGAATTGGAAACGAAACTTAACATTTTTACTTCAAGTTCAACTCATGTGTTCTTCAGTAGTTAAAACTTAGATTGCAAATGATACTTAACATTATTAATCCAAGTTCATCCCATGTTACAGAAGTTGATTAAATATCTATTTCAAGGATTGGCTTCCAGGTTAAACATGGCGAGGTACTCGGCCTTCTTGGGTATGAGATCATCCACCACTTCCTAGACAAAGCCTTTCAAAGAAATTGGATATTTAAACTTCTTACAGTAGCCCTAGGGTTAACTACAGAGACCTCAATAGAAGCACAAGATCAAAACACTAAATCGAACCACAATAAATAAAATACGAAATCGCTAGCCTCTTGTGTTGGTATTTCAGGATCCATATCAAGAAAAACTAGTTTTGCTGCGGAATTAAGAACTAGTTATACCTTTCTTTGTAAACAAAGACCTCTTGATCTTCTACTGTATTCCTCTTGTTGGGTTCGTCGGGCCGCGAAAACTGCTTTTCCGCGTCGCGGAAACCCCGAGTCACCCAAAGCCATGGATCTCGTGCAAAGATTCGTAAAAAAAACTTTTCGAAAAACTTTTTCTTGTACGAGTTTGTAAAAACTTTAGATCTACACTAGATGAGAGTTATACCTTCGAAGCGAAGCCCTTCGCGTTCCCGCTCGTCCAAGAAGTTGCCGGATCTCTAGACCGTCAAGTGTCGGTCCTCTAGAAGTATCCACACGAACAATTCTTGATGGAGAAAACCTAAACAAAGGTGTGCTAGCACCTTGATAGGTCACGGCAAGGAAGAGGAGGGAGAGCAAGGAGAGAACCCAAGGAAGAAGAAGATACACCACTTGAATGAAAATGAATTCTCATATCCAACCCAAAGTGGTCGGCCACTATACATTGTGTAACTCCCCATTAAATGCAATTAATGTGAAGTTATTATGAAAATGACTTTGTAACTTCCATGAGGTGGCACCCATGATGATGTGGAACATCATTATTGGTCCACCTAATGCCAACTCACCAACGAGGTGGCAAAAGGTCAAGTCAAAATTGACCTTTGGTCTTCCTTCTCAAGTCAAGTCAAACTTGAACCAATCTCTACCATGGTTGATCTAATCTAACCATTTGATTCGAGCCAACTTAATATAATGAATCTAATTCATTAAATTAAATTGATTCAATGAGTCAAAATCTAAATTAGACTCATTGAACACATGAATCAACTTGAGTCGAACTCAAGTTAGCCCAATTAGGATTACTCTTAATCCAATTTGATTCATCAAATGAATCTAATCCTCTTGGTTCATCATATGAACCTAATCTCCATCTAATTGTCCTAAGTGTGTGACCCTATAAGTTCTTGTAACGTTGGCAATGCCCTAAACCCATTTAGGAGTATAAGTAATGAGCGGTATCTAGCAACACATCATTACTACCCAAGTTACAAGAATGTCGAGATCCGACATCACCTTGTGACTACCAATTGTGACTCCTCACAAAATAATGACAAGTGTCCTTCTATCCTAGACATCTAGATTGATCAATATGAGGCATAGACCGTGTCATCCTCTAATCAATCTAAATCTTGAACTCCAAGTAGACTCACTCGATCAAATGAGCTCAACATCTAATGTTGACTCATTTGTTCATGGCCATGCACTTAGTGGTCTCACTCTATCAAGAATACCGATGTCGCTCCCGTCATATGGGAGGGATAGATCCCATCTACATCACTCACATCCCTCTACATAATTCGTTATATACCCAGTAATCGCCTTTATAGTCCACCCAGTTACGGGTGACGTTTGACGAAACCAAATTACATAACTCCTTATGTAGGGATCCATGGTGACTTCAGGTCTAAGGACTAATAATCATACTAATAGCCACATGAGAAAGTATATGACACTCATATAACGATCCATGATACTTTCTCATGGCGGGTCATTCAGTATACATTCTCTAATGCATACCCATGTGTCAGCTTGATATCTCTATATCCATGACTTGTGAGATCAAGTCATCGAGCTAACCTACATGCTAGTCTTATTGTATTAACATTGTCCCTGAATGTTAATACTCGACTAGGAATGATTTAGAGTAGTGTTCCCTATATCATCTCACTATCGATTCAACCAATCGATTGATATAGGTAAGAACCTTCTACTCAAAGACGCTATTATACTTAGTCTATTTGGCACTAATATAAATAAGTATAATAACCAAACAAATGCCTTTATTAATATACAAGAATATGATATATATGAGTCCATACAATCATCAAATGATTGGCTCTAGGGCTCTAACTAACACCTCTCCTCCTCTTGGACGTCGTGTGGGCAACGATCTACTAAGATGAAATCCATCCGAACCACTTCTTCTCCTCCAAGAAATTCCGGCCACCAAAGAATGCCAAAATAGGAAACTTTCTTCTCTTCTTCTTCCCCTCCAAGCAAATTAGCCACAAGAAGATGGAGCTTGATGTGCCGCCGGCCTTAAGAGAAGAAAACAAAGGGAGAAGGGAAAGAGAGAAGGGTCGGACACCAAGGAATCAAAGAACCACCAGCCACCAAGGATATATAAGGTAGAGTCCCTCCTTCTCTTCTTCTTCTCCTTCAAGCAACCGACCACCAATGCAATCAAAAGTGTGCTGCCGGCCCTAAGCTTTAGAAGAAAAGAGAGGAGCCGACCACCAAGGATTGAACAAGAGAGGAATCATGTAGATCATTATTCTTCCTCCAAGGCACCATCTATCCTCTTTTATAATCCTTGGTAATGGCTAAAAAGGAAAGTTTTAAACATAATTAAAACTTTTTTTTAATTCCAATTATGGCAAAAAAGGAAATTTTAATAATAATTAAAATCTCTCTCTTTTAAATTTCCTATTGTGATGGCTACAAAAGAAAAGTTTTAAAATTAATCTCTCTCTTTTAAACAATGTAGAAGGCTACAAAAAAAGGAAAGATTAAAATTAAAACTTCTCTTTTAAATCATGGTTACAAAAAAGGAAAGTTTTGTCAAAATTAAAATCTCTCTTTTTAAACATTATAGATAACTACAAAAAAAAAGATTAAAATATCTCTTTTAAACCTTTGTAAATAGCTATAAAAGAAAAGATTTTAAAATTTAAAACTCTCTTTTAAAACCATGTGGATGGCTATAAAAGGAAAGATTTATTTTTTCTATTTTAAAATCTCTCTTTTAAATCCCTTTAAGGATGACTATAAAAGGAAAGATTTTTACAATTAAAATCTCTCTTTTAAATCCCTTTAATGATGACTATAAAAGGAAAGATTTTAAAAACTAAAACTCCCTTTTAATTCTCTCGTGGTCGGCCTCTTGCTTGGGCACCAAGCAAGGCTTGTCCGGCCACATCTTGGACGCCAAGATGTGCTTGGTCTGCCACATCTTGGACTAGAAGATGGGCTTGGGTGGATACAAGGCTTTATATATAGAGGTTACAACAGGGACCGAGGAGAAATTGGTTTTGGTCTCCCGATGAGCTTGAGCTTCCTGTGTTCGACCCGAACACCCAACTCAAGTTCATCAATACTAACTCATACCACTAAAAAGTTATTATTGAACTACCACACCAATCTTATATTACATTATGAACTCCTTCTTATCATGAGTGCATTAATCTCCCTGTGTTTAAGATATCGAATGTTCATTAATTAAATGAGTTACTGACAACTCACTTAATTAATATCTAGCATCAAGAGTAGTACCACTCAACTTCATTATCATGTTGGACTAAATCCACCTGCAGGGTTTACATGACAATCCTTATGAGCTCCTCAAGGGGACATCATCAACCTAGATAAGTAGGGCACATTTTTCTTCTATAATCAACAACACACCGTATAAATAATATTATTTCTCAACTTATCAGACCTATTGATTTAACGAATAAATCTCACTCATTGATAAATTAAAGAAATAAATACTAAGTATATGTGCTTGTTATTATATCGGGATTAAGAATACGCACATCCATAATAACAGAGGTTATGTTCTTTTATGCAGTCTGTATAAAA
Source organism: Zingiber officinale (assembly GCF_018446385.1). Classification (NCBI taxonomy): domain Eukaryota; kingdom Viridiplantae; phylum Streptophyta; class Magnoliopsida; order Zingiberales; family Zingiberaceae; genus Zingiber; species Zingiber officinale. Next base: position 108,367,568 of record NC_056002.1, read on the forward strand.
AGAAACAACCTCAAATGAGCCTGCTCAATCACACATAGTGTACTAGTATAAGTTTATAGTCAAGATAAACTAATACCAAATTATACTACAACCATTCCAATGGTTTGTCCCAATCCATCTTGGTTGTGAACTACTATTTATAATTTATAAGGAACTGATAACATGATCTTCTGTGTGACACCATGTAACGACCCGCCTTCTACTAACTAAGCTGTAAGGCTTATCGTCACATTATGCTGTGCTAAACTATTCCGGGACCATCACTAAAACTAGACGCGGAAGCTGTACTAATTAAAATTTTGCTAAGCTGTTAACATTTCTTGGTGCTACATGTACTAAGGAGTGTAATCTAAGTATACCTAACATGTACTACATCCCCTATGGTCAAGGAACTGAAATATATGTTTCCCAGCTGTTATCAGACCTCCCAATCGATCCACGGATCGATTAGAATAGTCGGATCGATCCAGGGATCGATCCAGACAGCTACTGTATGCGGGACATAAGTTGGATTGATCCAGTGATCGATCCAGCACGCTACTGTGCTCGGGGCAATAATTTGGATCGATCGGCTGATCGATCCAGGTTGGTCAATCGATCCAGTGATCGATCCCAGAGTTCTCTGTTCGCGACGAAAATGGCTGGATCGATCGGCTGATCGATCCAGAGGCCTACTGTTCGCGGAACAGATTGCCCAATCGATCGGCTGATTGATTGGGAGCCCTCGAATCGATCAGCTGATCGATTCGAGTTACTGATTTCGTGCCAAATATCTGATTTCAGCACTGTTTCGTGCCTCAACCACATTTCCAGTTCTAAGATGGCTAGAAAACTCTCTAACGATGACAACTAACATTCTAACATCATGTATCTAACATTCTAAGCACAATCTAAAGCATGGTTCGTTAGCTCATGGCGTTTAACATACTAGAACAAAGAGTAATAGAAATACTAAAGTTCATATGCTTAATTGAAATTTATGGATCCCTAGGATCTTTATTCCATGTTCCATCCACACACATCCTCATCAGTGCATTGACCTCCAGCCTCCGCTAGTCCATCTTTCCTTTACCTTTATCTACAGTATAAGGAAAAATAGAATCTGTAAGCTTAAAGCTTAGTAAGAAACCATCTACCTCACAAAAACATGCATACGATGCATTCATGCTTTTAAAACATGCTATTTAAAACATATGCTGAACATGTAAAAGATGGCATGGCATACAATCATCTAAACATGTATATCGAACTAACATAGAGTTATCATGCATATTCACAGGGAAAAACTAAGCTGGAGCATGATACTGAGCTAAGCTATTACTGATCTGATACTAAAACTGTACTGAATTCATATGACTATTTTATGAACTTTTGAAAACTATATACATAATATGTGAAAATACATAATCATGCTGCTGTTTGGGCCCGTGCGCGCATCCCTAACTAAACCCGGGTTTGCAAGTCCCGAATTTAGTAGGGTTTACTAGGTTATCTGAACCTAGGGACGACTGTGGGAGTCCAACCCAATGGATATCTAATCCGGTACAGTGCCAACTGAAAAGTAAAATACTGAGTATAGCTAAACTGTTCTAAATTGCTATTTCTAGGTTATCTGAACCTAGAGCTAGGTTGTCTGAACCCAGAGGCGACTGTGGGAGCCCACCCATTGGAGCATAGTCCCATATAGGCTAGAATAAACTGATTTACTGATTTAGATGCTTCTAATGCATTCAACTGAGTTGTTAAAATGCCTAATTTGTATTTTTACTTAACTAGCTATTTTATCGAACACCTAGTGTGCTTTAACTCCCCTCTCTATTAGGGAGACTACCTTTAGGTACCCAACAGCATCTAAACCTCTAACTGAAGGGGAAAAGACGTGTCCGGTCCATCTAAAGGTACTCACTAAATCCCTAAACCTGCGAGGAGGGTTAAGTACACCCTATACGTCGAAAAATCTGCATATAACTAAACTAATGCATAGAAAACCAAACGGAAGCTACTTATACTACAGGTGAGGGGTTTCTTACCTTGTGTGCTAGATTTCTTACAAATCTAATCGCTAGAAATTTCGGTGGAGACGACCTCTCGACGATTCGCTCGCATCCACGTGTTCTACTCGCGGAGGGGAACGTCCTGGTGCTGAAATCGTCGCCGGAAAGTGCTCCTATGGCCCTAGGGATGAAACCCTAGGCTTGCTTGGGTGTTGGCACCGAGAGAAAGAGAGGAAGAAGGAGTTGGCGTCGGTGAGGGTTTGGAGAGGGAGAAGTTGCCGAACCAAATAAAAGAAATAACCCAAACCAACTTAAGTTTCCTATTTATATTAAGGTGTTAATTCGCCCAATACCAATATAAATTTTATTGGTTCCCTTTCCTTTCAGCACGGCCCTGCTGGGTTCAACTGGTTACTAGTATTATCCCCAAGCCATAGGTCTCGGGTTCAATCCCCGCTTAGGCCGTTTTCGTTTTCTAATTATTTTTGCTACTCCCGTTACTCTAAAAATTCCGGAAAAATATCTAAAAATTCCAGAATAATCATAGAATATTTCTAATTTAGCTTTGAGAATTTTTGGGCGTTACAATCCCCCATACCTTATAAAAAGTTTGTCCTTGAACTTAGAATAATTCTGGGTACTTCTGTCTCATGCTGGCTTCTGTCTCCCAAGTTGCATCTTCTGCTGTGTGACTGTGTCAAATAACTTTGACTAAAGGTACTTCCTTGTTCCGCAATTTTTTAACCGCTCGGTCTATTATCTGAATAGGCCGACTATCATAGCTGAGGTCTTCGCGGATCTGTACCGACTGGGGCTCAATCACCTGGGTGGCATCTGGGGTATGCTTCTTCAGCATAGAAACATGAAATACGTTGTGGACAGCTGACATTTCCTGGGGTAGCTCTAGCTCATATGCTACCTTGCCCACTCTTCTGCTGATAAGGTATGGTCCCACATATCTGGGACTTAGCTTGCCCTTCTTCCCAAAAAGCATTACTCCCTTCATGGGAGCTACTCTGAGGAACACTCTAAGGGTCTGCGCCGTGTATCAGCATAGCTCTTCTGGCGGCTCTGAGCTGTCTCTATCCTCTGGCGGATCTACTGTATAGCTGCTGTGGTATCTGCTATTAGATCTGTCTGGAGTTCTAGTTCTTTCTGTTCACCACTCTCATACCAGTAGATTGGAGATCTACACCTCCGCCCATAGAGAGCCTCGTAAGGTGTCATGCCGATAGTGGCCTGATAGCTGTTGTTGTATGCAAATTCTGCTAGGCTCAGATATTTGCACCAACTTCCCTTGAAGTCTAGGGCACACGCTCGGAGCATATCTTCGAGTACCTGATTTACTCGCTCCGTCTGACCATCGGTCTGAGGATGGAATGCTGTGCTGAACTTTAATTTAGTGCCCAACGCTGACTGTACACACTCCCAGAAGTGTGATGTGAACCTGCTGTCTCTGTCTGAAATGATGGTTCGTGGAACTCCATGTAGTTTGATCATCTCCTGGAGATACAACTGAGCTAGCTTCTCCATGGAGTAGGATATCTTGATAGCTAAGAAGTGGGCTGATTTAGTCAACCTGTCGACTATTACCCAGATGCATCAAAACCATTCGTGGTTCTGGGCAATCCCACTATGAAATCCATAGAGATATCCTCCTACTTCCATTCGGGAATCTGTATAGGCTACAGAACTCCTCCTGGTCGCTGATGTTCTACCTTGACTCTCTGACAGGTGAGACAGATGCTAACATATCTGGCGATGTCTCGCTTCATCCCGGGCCACCAAAAATGGTTCTTCAGGTCTTGATACATTTTGGTGGAACCTGGATGCATCGCATAGGGAGTTTTGTGAGCCTCATCTAAAATCTGTCTCCGCGGCTCCTCCTGATCTAGAACACAGAGTCTGTCACCAAAATACAACACCCCGCTATCGGACACTCTGAATTCTCTACTTTCTGATTCCGCTAGCCCTTGCTTGATTCTCTGAATTTCAGGGTCGTGCTCCTGAGCTGACTGAATATCACCAAGCAAGGTAGACTCTAAGGTCATAGTAGAGAGCTGTCCAACGATGAGTTCGAGACCGAAATCTACGATCTCCTTCTGTAGGGGCAGTGATACGGCTGTAAGAGATAATAAGGTAGCACTGGATTTTCTGCTAAGTGCATCGGCTACCTTATTTGCTTTCCCTAGGTGGTAGAGGATGTCTATATCATAATCCTTGACCAGCTCTAACCATCTGCGCTGTCGCATATTCAGATCCTTCTGAGTGAAGAAATACTTCAGACTCTGATGATCTGTATACACTCTGCACTGAGCTCCATATAAGTAATGTCTCCAAATTTTGAGAGCGAACACTACTGCTGCAAGCTCAAGGTCATGAGTACGGTAATTCTTCTCATAATCCTTAAGTTGTCTGGAGGCATAGGTGACCACCTTGCCGTTTTGCATCAATACTGCTCCTAGTCCAAACTTAGAGGCATCACTATAAATGTCAAAGCTGCTGGTGTTGTCTGGTAGAGCCAAAATGGGAGCACTGGTCAATCTCCTTTTTAGCTCGCTAAAGCTGTTCTCACAGTCCCCTGTCCACTGAAATTTCCTGTTCTTTATGGTAAGAGCTGTCAGTGGGGAGGCTATCCTGGAGAGGTCCTCTACGAATTTTCTGTAATAGTCTGCTAATCCTAGAAAGCTTCTGATCTCGCTGGTGTTCTTAGGTCTCTTCCAGTTACTTACTGCTTCTATCTTGCTGGGATCTACCATAATCCTATCCTTGGAGATGATGTGACCCAGGAAGGACACCTGATCTAGCCAAAATTCACATTTCGTGAACTTGGCGTATAGCTGGTTCTGCTGAAGGGTCTGCAATACTAGTTTTAGGTGCTCTGAGTGTTCTTCCTGAGTTCCTGAGTAGATCAGGATGTCATCGATAAACACAATAACAAACTTATCTAAATACTCCCTGAATACTCTATTCATGAGATCCATGAATGTAGCGGGAGCATTGGTCACGCCAAAGGGCATGACTACGAACTCGTAGTGTCCGTATCTGGTTCTGAATGCTGTCTTGGGTATATCCCCTTCTTTAACCTTCACCTGATGATAACTTGATCTGAGATCTATCTTAGAGAACACTGCTGCTCCCTTCAGTTGGTCGAACAGGTCATCGATTATGGGAAGGGGATACCTGTTCTTGATCGTGACTTGGTTCAGTGATCTGTAGTCTATGCACAGTCGCATGCTTCCATCCTTCTTCTTCACGAACAATGCAGGCGCTCCCCATGGTGAGTGACTCGGGCGTATAAAACCCTTGTCGAGCAGCTCCTGTAGTTGCTCCTGAAGTTCCTTCAGTTCTGCTGGAGCCATGCGATAAGGCGCTTTGGAGATAGGATTTGTACCGGGAATGAACTCTATATCAAAGTCAATCTCACTGCGGTGCTAAGCTGGTAACTCTTGAGGGAAGGCTGCTGGTAGTCACATCGACTCGAACCTCTGCTAGTGTTGGTTCTTGCCCAGGTGGCATTGACTCGTGTGCTAGGAACCTGTACATCCCAGATCCAGTAGCTTACGTGCTTTCATGGTGAGAGAAACTTCTTGGCCTTTCTCTTTGGTTCACCGCTGTATTCAAATTGCACTGCCTTCAGGTTGGAAGATGACTTTCCATTTACGGCACTCTATGGTAGCACCGTATCGATCGAAAGTCCATTCCCAAGATAACGTCATAGTCGGTCATCTCTAGCACTATCGGATCACAAAAGAGCTCTCTGTCTGCTATAATGGCACTGCTCTGAGCCAGTGCGTGGATGCCATGACCTCTCCTGAAGGTAGTGCCGCCACCGAGTACCTCGGGGGTCTTTCTAATTTTTCGGAGAACATCCGGCTATATATGAATGGGTTGCCCCAATATCAAATAAGATAGACTATCTGTAAAATGCTAATCGACCTGTGACAACTGTCGAGGCATTGGCTACGTCCTCTCTGGTGAGTGAGTAGATCCTCGCATTAGTCATAGTTGGAGGGGCTTCTAATCTTGGCTGATAAGTGGACCTTCTAGAGCGGCCTGCATCGATATAACTGAGCTGGCTGCATACTGAATCTGCTGTGGCTGAGGAAGACCGGTCTTGTTCGAGCCTTTGCTTGGCCATGTGCCCTTCTTGTCCACATTCAAAGCATCCTCGTGTGCCCTTGCGACAAACCCACAGGTGGAATTTCCCACAAGTAGCACACTTTGGATAGCCGGGTCGCTTGCTAGATGGTCCTCCTTTGGGTCACTCCACGTTTGCTTCTGGAGTTCCCTTTCCATTAGAGTTGTGGCCTTGCTGTTTTGAGTGTGAGAGTTTCCTTGGCCTTTGGACTCGAGGAGACTTGCTTCTGCTTTATCTTGTTACGGTAATGCTCGTGGTCAAGGCGCCCACTAACTCCTCTCGTGGTTTGTGGCTATGTATGCCACCGACCACGTTCACTGCTATCTCGGCCTCGGCATCTTGAGCATCAACCGGATTCGTTCCTTCTCTGTGACTGGCTAGGCATAGACGAGCCAACCTGTTGAATTTCTTCACGGCTTCCTCAACTGAAAGGTTGCCCTGACGAAACTCGGTGAACTCGTCGTAGTGGCGGTTTGTAACCCGTATGTGAAAGAACTCCTCGAAGAATTCTTTCTCGAAGTCAACCCATGACATCTGGTTCACTGGGCGCTTCATTCTGATTCTTTCCCACCACATGCGTGCGTCTCCTGTCAGGCAGAAGGAGGCACACTTCACCTTCTCGTGTTCTGGCCAGTCCAAAAGCTCCATCGTACTCTCCAGTGTTTTGAACCAGGCTTGTGCATCCCATGGTTCACTAGTGCCTGAGAAGTTCTCTGGCTTGACTCGTTGCCACTGGATCAGATAGGCTTCCTTTCTTGACTCAGCTACTGGGACTGCTGATGCTGGTACTGGTGCTGGCGTTGGCGTTGTAGGCTGAGCTGGTGGAACCTCTAAGACTTCTGGAGTCGTCAGGTTCGGTTCCGAGGTGACTGTGGGGGTACTCTGCTGATTAGCCTTGAGGGTGGCTATCTCCTGTTGCTGTTCAGCTAGCTGCTGCTGTAAGGTCTGGGGGAGGCACTGAACTGCCTGCCTCTTGCTGGGGCTCAGTAGCTAGTGCCCTTCTAGCTGGGCGTCCTCGTGCCATTGCTAAAGACATAGGGGACAGAACATGAATAACTATTACAATCATAATTGTATAACTATCGTTATCATGTTATATACTATCACATACTATCCTGCAGCAGTTTATCTATAAACATGAGCTATACAAGAAAGCAAGAAACATAAATCAAGTAGAGGTATTCTTACTTGGAAGCTGCAGGTTCAATGCTGATGTGTGTGTAGAAAGTATGGAACACTGCTCTGATACCACTCTGTAACGACCCGCCTTCTACTAACTAAGCTGTAAGGCTTATCGTCACATTATGCTGTGCTAAACTATTCCCTGACCATCACTAAAACTAGACACGGAAGCTGTACTAATTAAAATTTTGCTAAGCTGTTAACATTTCTTGGTGCTACATGTACTAAGGAGTGTAATCTAAGTATACCTAACATGTACTACATCCCCTATGGTCAAGGAACTGAAATATATGTTTCCCAGCTGTTATCAAACCTCCCAATCGATCCACGGATCAATTGGAATAGTCGGATCGATCCAGGGATCGATCCAGACAGCTACTGTATGCGGGACATAAGTTGGATCGATCCAGTGATCGATCCAGCACGCTACTGTGCTCGGGGCAATAATTTGGATCGATCGGCTGATCGATCCAGGCTGGTCAATCGATCCATTGAACGATCCCAGAGTTCTCTGTTTGCGACGGAAATGGCTGGATCGATCGGCTGATCGATCCAGAGGCCTACTATTCATGGAACAGATTGCCCAATCGATCGGCTGATCGATTGGGAGCCCTCGAATCGATCAGCTGATCGATTCGAGTTACTGATTTCGTGCCAAATGTCTGATTTCAACACTGTTTCGTGCCTCAACCACATTTCCAGTTCTAAGATGGCTAGAAAACTCTCTAACGATGACAACTAACATTCTAACATCATGTATCTAACATTCTAAGCACAATCTAAAGCATGGTTCGTTAGCTCATGGCGTTTAACATACTAGAACAAAGAGTAATAGAAATACTAAAGTTCATATGCTTAATTGAAATTTCTGGATCCCTAGGATCTTTATTCCATGTTCCATCCACACACATCCTCATCAGTGCATTGACCTCCAGCCTCCGCTAGTCCATCTTTCCTTTACCTTTATCTGCAGTATAAGGAAAAATAGAATCTGTAAGCTTAAAGCTTAGTAAGAAACCATCTACCTCACAAAAACATGCATACGATGCATTCATGCTTTTAAAACATGTTATTTAAAACATATGCTGAACATGTAAAAGATGGCATGGCATACAATCATCCAAACATGTATATCGAACTAACATAGAGTTATCATGCATATTCACAGGGAAAAACTAAGCTGGAGCATGATACTGAGCTAAGCTATTACTGATCTGATACTAAAACTGTACTGAATTCATATGACTATTTTATGAACTTTTGAAAACTATATACATAATATGTGAAAATACATAATCATGCTGCTGTTTGGGCCCGGCAACTGTACTTACTGTGCGCGCATCCCTAACTAAACCTTGCAAGTCCCGAATTTAGTAGGGTTTACTAGGTTATCTGAACCTAGGGACGACTGTGGGAGTCCAACCCAATGGATATCTAATCGAGTGCAGTGCCACTGAAAAGTAAAATACTGAGTATAGCTAATAACTATTGTCTTGCTGTTTCTAGGTTATCTGAACCTAGAGCTAGGTTGTCTGAACCCAGAGGCGACTGTGGGAGCCCACCCATTGGACCGTAGTCCCATATAAGCTAGAATAAACTGATTTACTGATTTAAATGCTTCTAATGCATTCAACTGAGCTGTTAAAATGCCTAATTTGCATTTTTACTTAACTAGCTATTTTATCGAACACCTAGTGTGCTTTAACTCCCCTCTCTATTAGGGAGACTACCTTTAGGCACCCAACAGCATCTAAACCTCCAACTGAAGGGGAAAAGACGTGTCCGGCCCATCTAAAGGTACTCACTAAATCCCTAAACCTGCGAGGAGGGTTAAGTACACCCTATACATCGAAAAATCTGCATATAACTAAACTAATGCATAGAAAACCAAACGGAAGCTACTTATACTGCAGGTGAGGGGTTTCTTACCTTGTGTGCTAGATTTCTTACAAATCTAATCGCTAGAAATTCCGGTGGAGACGACCTCTCGACGATTCGCTCGCGTCCACGTGTTCTACTCGCGGAGGGGAACGTCCTGGTGCTGAAATTGTCGCCGGAAAGTGCTCCTATGGCCCTAGGGATGAAACCCTAGGCTTGCTTGGGTGTTGGCGCCGAGAGAAAGAGAGGAAGAAGGAGTTGGCGTCGGTGAGGGTTTGGAGAGGGAGAAGTTGCCGAACCAAATAAAAGAAATAACCCAAACCAACTTAAGTTTCCTATTTATATTAAGGAGTTAATTCGCCCAATACCAATATAAATTTTATTGGTTCCCTTTCCTTTTAGCACGGCCCTGCTGGGTTCAATTGGTTACTAGTATTATCCCCAAGCCATAGGTCTCGGGTTCAATTCCCGCTTAGGCCGTTTTCGTTTTCTAATTATTTTTGCTACTTCCGTTACTCTAAAAATTCCGGAAAAATATCTAAAAATTCCAGAATAATCATAGAATATTTCTAATTTAGCTTTGAGAATTTTCGAGCGTTACACACCACACACCATGTTATCTACAATATAAATTAAATGGACAATTGTATTTTACTAAATGCAAACATTTGACCAATGTGATTCTTATTACAAAATAAATGTTCATTCAATAAACGTTCATACAAAAAACTAGACTTTTATATACATCCTAACAGAGATGTAACAAAGTAAGTTATCTAGATGGTCGAAAGATGGCTTTGACGCTTATGAACTAACTAGTGTGATTAAAGAGAGGGAAAGAAGGTTGAGACGAAGAGAGAGGAGAGAGAATTAATCTTGGAGGGAATGAGCTTTGGGAGATGGATTCTAGGATTTCAGTTTCATTGTAATGCTAGGATATATTACATAGATTGTTTAGTTTCTGCTTTCTATGTCCATGCTCTTGCAGGAAGTTAAATTGGTCAATATCCCTAAGTATCGAATAGAGATGATTCCCGTAAAATCCTGTAACGGTTAACCCCTGTCACGAGGGTGCCTCGGTAGATCACCGGAATACATGTCTAGTAACTAACAATAAGGATAAAGGTAGAGATTTGGTACGGTTTCCTACTTCCTTATGGAGGAATTGCCTCTCCTTTCAAGAGAATGTCCTAGACGTTCGTGAACGGGTTACCCTTATCACTAGGGCCCCTCGGGTATACGATCTAGAACACTCTTTCTACGAGAACAGCAATTTCTAAGGGATTGTTTCTCCTTTTAAGGGAACATCCTAGACGCTCGGAAAGGGTCACCCCTATCACTAGGGCACCTTGGTTAATACGCTCTAGAGCATCCCCTTTGCGTGATTAACAATCATCCACATTAATCAACAAAGCATGCAAAAGAATATAAATATGTCACACACACAATTCATCATGAGCAAGGCATTAACAAGTCATTGAATAGAAATATGGCGAATCTACATAGTTCTTACATCTCCATCACATTACAAATACTCCCTAATCCTAGAAAAGGATATCTACTCCATTGCGAGGGAAGAACAATCCCAAAACATAAAGTAAAGCATACTTACAACCCTTGATGTGAGAAGAAGGGGAAGAAGAGATGCTTGCCGAGGTTTCTGATGTCTTAGGGATGCATCCTTGCTCTGGAGATGGACGGAATGCCAAGGGATGATGGTGGATGAAGCTCTAGGGTTTCCCCCGAAGGGGAACGAAGTCTCGAACCAAAGATGATCCCAAGAATAGGGTTCTTGACCCTTATATAAGTTAGGGCACGGGCACCGCACGGGCACCGCACGACCCGTGCCACGGCCGTGCGAGATCCGCACGACCAAGTGCATCCTCCCTTCGGGTTGAGTGGCACGGTCGTGCGAGATTCGCACAGCCGTGTCTTCCTTCTGTTCTGGCCGCGCTGCACGGCCATGCCAATTGGCACGACCGTGTGGATCTAGGGCTCGACTCCTGGGACACGATCGTGCAGGGTTACACGACCATTCCTTGCTTGGCTTCGGTTGTGGGGGAAACGACCATGCAAGTTTGCACGGCCATGCTCTGATTTGCCTCTGGTTGGCCGTGCAAGAGTTGCACGACCATGCATTGTTCCTCTTCTGTTTGGCCACACGGTCGTGCAAGGTTGCATGACCGTGTTCTCTGGCTCGTTCTGGTGCATCGACAATCGCTATTTTTCACTCTAAAAGTTGTCCCTGTCAATACAAAACCAAATAAAGAGCAGATATCTGAACAAAAGAGTATATATGAAGAGTATATGATAAAAAAGATGATCATGCAAAGAATATATACGTATAAAGCAATTGAATGTGCCTTAAAACATGCATAAACGATTATAATATTTACACACATCAATTGTCAAACATTAAAACTCGAACATCAAGACTCAAACTTGAGTCAATTCAAGCTTAGTCAAACTGGTCAACTTTGACCTAGGAAAATTGCACCAACAGTTCGGAGATTTGGGCTCCTACTCTATGGAGGTGAGATTCGGATATCCCAGCCTGTCCTTTCGACTCCATCTTCTTCCTGAAGCACTTGCTCCTCTTAGCAACTAGTCCAATGAAGAGCGACCTCACTCTAATACCAATTATTAGGACCTTGATCACCGGCTAGAGGGGGAAAATAGACGATCCACTCCAAAGTGTTCGTTTGCTTCCTACACTCCTTAGCGCACAGTGGAAATATAAATATAAAGGCTAAACTAAAACAAGAAAGTAAACCTAACACGTTAATTTAACATGGTTCGGAGATTAGGGCTCCTACTCTATAGTGTGTCCGTAAGGTGGGCACTCCCTATCTGTCGGTGGATGATTCCCTGGCAAACTTCGGCTAGCTCAAACCTTATTATCGGTGGAGAAACCTCACCACAACTCGATCAAGAGCACGAGAATCACACGAGAGCTTAGTGACTCTAATTAGGGGCTAACCACCTCTAATTTTGTCACCCAAACTAGCCATCCCAAGCTCCATTATATAGAGCTTGGGGGAAAATATCAAAGTTATTTTCCTTTTAGCAATCAACTGGTAAAGTCACCAGTCGACTGGCCTCTATGGAAAATTGACGGTTACACCCTAATAGCTCAATACCAGTTGACTAGTGTAAGGGCCAATCGACTAGTCCACTTTGGTTGAGAGAATGGAAACATTATGTTCTCTCCCAGTCAACTGATCACTGAGCAAATAGAAGCTCGACTGTTGAATTTGCTATTTCTCAATCACCAGTCGACTGGTAAACTCTAGCATAAGGGTTTTAACCCTGAGTATAATTACTCATACACTCATCCTTTCCCACACAATCTTAACCTTGCATTTTAGTCTCCTCCATCAGCCTTGCGTCTCTCAGATGTTTCCCATCCTTCACATTTTACTTTCAAGATCTTTCTTCGGTCTTATCCTTGTTATCAGATCTTCCATTGCCAAGGGGTTCCTCACCTTCGAGACTTCAACCTCACCCAGTCACACTTGGACTTTAACTTTTGCCAAGATCATGTTGGTGCAATTTGTACTAATGATCTAACTCAAATTTTGATGAATGACAAGGAAATTAAAATTAGATCATTTTGTAGTCTAATTGTTTTACCAAGTATACAAGAGTTGACGGGTCTGGAAGACCTGACACAATATTGAAATCTAGCTAGGTCCGCGGAACTCGATAGTTGGTGCGAAGTCCAAATAGGTTTGTGGGGCCCAATATCTGATGGAAAGTTCAGTTGGGTCTGTGGGGCATGACTGTTGGTTAGTCCTAGGAAGATCGTACCTGTTCCACTGTACAAAAATTTTGTACAAGTGTCGAATCTTTCCTAAATAACCTATTGTTTTCTTTAGAAGTTAAATTAGGAATCGCAAACGGAACTTAACATTATTGATTCCAAATTTAACTTATCTGTTCTTAATGGTTTAGACTTAGATCGCAAGTGAAACTTAACACTATTGATCCAAATCCACCTATGGTATAAATTCAATTAAATATTAATTTCCAAAATTGGCTTCCAAGACTGCATGACAAGGCACATGGCCTTCTTGGGTATGGGAGTGATAACTAGCGATTTTATATGTTATTTTAGATCTTGGACTTGATATTTTTATCCTCTCATATGCTTAATTCTGTATTTATATCATGTTTTATAAGTTGAGATTTATTTAGATCGTTGATCTAATTTTTCCTATATTTTTCTGATATTTTATCTAAAATATGCATCTTGTTTTGTAGGGAAGTAATATGGACCGTTGATCAAGATCCATGATCAAGACATCAAGGAGATCCAAAGAAGTAAAGCCTCATCTCAAAACCATTCCTCAAGCCCAATTATAAAAGCCCAATTTCACTTCTCATAATGGATCCGGATTCAATCTTTAATGGATCTGCTTTCTTAATCCGGATCCGACAACCCATTAAGAAACATTCTCTTCTTCTCCTCATAAGATGGATGGCCGGATCTTCATCCATCTCATCGGACGGCTGAGATTAAAGGAGGAGAAAACCTTCTCCTTTAACCCTCACGCGGATGCACAGTAGCACTCGGCTGGGATAGGTTTTCATGTTTCTCCCCCGACGCCCCCGATCCATTTCTCCCAATCGAAGACACGAAGACGACGGCGACAATTCCGACGAAGCTACAGCAACGACAATCATTGGATAGTGTTGGAGAGGTTTCTCCAGTGCGGTCCTTCATCCATCTCACATCCAGTCGGTATCCCTGTCGGGCACAGTGAAGAAGGCAGTGACTCACCGACGGGCAGCGAGCTTCGGTTCTCCTCCGGCACCATTTCCTCTCCTTGCACCAACTAGAACTTCCGTTCTTTGGTTCATTTATTCCTTCTGAGCTTTCCCCCTTTGATCGAGGTGCTGCCGGACACGGTGGAGAAAGCAGTGGCGTCTCAACAGGGCTTCGAGTTTGGGTTCTTTTTCAGCATTCCTCCACTAGGCATTTCCCTCTATAGCAGCAGCAAAGCTCGAGTTTCTGCCAGGCACGGTGAAGAAAGCAGTAGCTCCGAGTTCTGGTGGCTGTTCTCACCTCTGTTGGAGGAGTTCCATAGCTATCTCCAAGCTCAGATTCATGTTACCTTTCTTTAGGCAAACGGTGAAGAGTCCAGAGTTAGGGAGACTCGGTTTTAGCTGGAGTTATTCCTTCATTTCTAGCAGCTTTCCAAGGAGAGGTTTCTTCAAGGATTTCGCGCTTCCACCGCCGTTGATTGCAGTTCCGACCAGCAAAGTCAGCCATCCACCGGATCCAGGGGTTTTCCAAGTGACAGCGGTCTTCTTCCTCGGTGATTCTGTAGTGACAGACAGAATACTTTGTGTGTTTGATTGTGGAGAAGTGGATTGGTTAATTAGGATTTATTTGTTGTTCTTGTTTCATTTTATAATTAAGTTCTTATGCTTGTTTAATGTGTAGTTGTTAGCTTAATTTCATGTTCGATCTTCTTATGATGCATGTTAATTAGTTTTGGTATTTTGTTTAGTTCATTATGTATGATTGTTGATCTTGTATCATAGCGTGACAATATGGTACAAGTTTAGCTTTTATACATAATTAGGTTTTGTTTAATTGTCGTTAAGTTTGTTTAGTTAATTATCTTTGAGTATTGCTTCCTTTTTATATGTTTCTTGGATCCTCATAGTGTAGAGTGACACTGCATTATGAGTTTATATTTACTGTTTAGTTAGGATTTCCTTATTTGCATTAGGTGTAGAAATTCTAAAACAAAACCCCATTGTTCGATTTCGTCTAAGAGCAAACGTCCTATCACTGTTTCCACGTGAGAGACAACCCGGTCCTCTACTATACTACCTTAGTGTAGGTTAAGGGGTTCGGTTGAGTATAAATGAATTAATTTGATTTACGAGTGTGACAGACTCGTTATCAAATTTTGGCGCCGTTGCCGGGGAGATAGTGGTGTTCATTTGTTTTTAGACTGTATATAGTTTTATTTTTATTTTGTTCTTGCTTTTCTACTTTATTATTTTATTTTTCTTTAGACTTAACTGTTAGTATCTCCTTTTGCTCTGAAACTTTGCAGGTTGAAGGAAAGGAGTGAGAGAAGTAATACTACAGTATGTCGTGAATAAAGACCTATTTTGGTCAATTTCATCATTTAGACCACCGTTTTAATTTTTCTATATTTTGCACTTCATTTTTTTCCCGATTTTATTCTCTCTTATTTCTATTTCTTTAGTGGTTGCAAAAATTCAAAAATGTTGTTAGGGCTTTATTATTCATTGTTTGTATGCACGTATGCTATCTTGTATATTTCCTGTGTCTTTTGATTATATTTGCATGAGTGTTTCAGGTTAGACAGGGAATCTCGTTTGTGTAATCAGTTTCAGTGTGTTCAGGACTTCAGATCTGTTAAGTAATATGGAGAACAACACTAAAAAGACTCTGAGAGAGCTTTGGGCACCAAATTTGTCAAAGGATTCTTTTTGCATTCATCATTCTGATTTGTACGCAGATTTTGAGTTATGGAAAATTGCACATTTATTACCGAAGTTTCATGGACTTTCTAGTGAAGATCCGAACAGACATCTACATGAATTGGATACGGTGTGCTCTTCATGGAATCCACGTGGCATATCAGATGAAGATGTCAAACTTAGAGCATTTCCATTCTCATTGGTGGATTCAGCAAAAGATTGGTTGTACCGTCTCCTACCCAACTCTATTACTAGTTGGTTCGAGATGAAGATATTATTTTTGGCGAGGTTCTTTCCTTCTTCTAGGATTGCAGCTATTCAGAGGAGTATTTGTGGAATCCAACAATTCACAGGAGAACCATTTCAAAATTATTGGGATAGATTTAAAAAACTTGTTGCTAGTTGCCCTCAGCACCAGATAAGCGATCAACTTCTGATTATATACTTCTATGAGGGATTGTGTCCCATGGACAGGAGTATGGTTAATGCAGCTAGTGGAGGGGCTCTAGTTAACAAGACATCTGCTCAAGCCAGAGAACTTATCGAGATTATGGCTGCAAATTATCAGCAGTATGAGATTAGACCAATGATTGCTAAAGATGTTCATTCTTTTGCCAGTGTATTCTCGACCAGGATCCAATATCACCAGCCTGATCCTCAGTCTTATCAGATTCATAAGCAGGATAGGTATAATTTCGTTGCAGGATTCGGGTATAGGAGCACACAACAAGGGAATTCTGAGTGGTCTCAACATTATCAGTCATATCTTCAACATCAGCCTAAGCAGGATTTTAGGGAGCAATTGCAACAATTTGGACAACATCAAGAAACACAATTCCAGGAAAGGACACAATCATTGACACAGCTACAGTTACAATCAGAGCATCTTACCGCATCGATTTCCGAAGAGATAGATTGTAGAGTTTGTGATATTCCTGACTTTGATTCTGCTACTCTATATACTTCTTCTAGTATTTTGCATAGTGATGTTGTAGTTGATTCTGATGATATTATTGTTGATGATATTCTTGTTCCAGGTATTCTTGATGTTGCAGGTGTTATTGATGATGATGGAAGTGTAGGGGAGACCCAAGAATCGCTTCCTTGGACTATTTTACCCTTTGAGCCAGTTGAGTCTAATGTGATTGTATTTAGTGACAATGGAAGTGTAGGGACGTCTCAAGAATCACTTCCGTTGATTGAACCTGAACCAGAGCTAGTACCTTTACCTGATTTAGAGGATGTCACATTCACTGTTCTAGAGCCTCCAAGTACCTTTCAGGATGGTAAAGTTGATATTTCTTCTGAATCTTTAGGAAATACCATGGAGATAGCTCATTTTAATTGTAATGAATATGACACATCTTTTAATTCATGCTCTATTGCTTTGGATATTATTTCTAGTACATCTTACTCAGCATGTGTGTAGGATTTGCATCCTCTTTTTAGTGCACAGGGTTTCTTCAGACATTTTATTTGCAGTTAATCATGTAAGGATGCAGTCTACCATTTGAAGAAAGCTCTAACACTGTATGCAATAATGAAGCTCCTGGAGTGGACACTCCAATTGAACCGTCTTCGGCCACCGGAGAAAATTTTTTAGGAGTCGAAGGTGGAGGGAGTGATTCTCACTTCATCTACAACCATTCCACTTCCAGATTGGCTTCTGGACCTGAATCGACTCCGACCTCCAGAATGTCAGGGGAGTCTATTCTATATTACTTTTTCTATTCCTTTATGCTTGTATCTATTTCTTTGCTTTGTTTGCTTGGTTTGCTTTTGCTGGGTAGTTCATGTTTAGCTTGTCTAGTCATCTTTCATAATAAATTCCCTATGCATTTCTTTTATCATTTTAGAAATTATGAAAGCCAGTTAAATTTGATTGTCAAATTTGATGATTTATTGTCATGATTGGATTCTTAGATTGCATGTGATTACAACTTGATGATGGATTTCATGTTGGTAGATTGAGATGATAATTTTTGATATACCTAGAGAGGATATTTTTGAGCCTATTATTCCTATTGATGTGTGATGCACTTGTGGTTAATGCTACTCTAGAACTTGCTTAATTCTTTCAAGACCACATTATCATAGGTTTGCATGATTTTTATGAAGGTTATCTCACTTTCTTTTATTCATTCCTTTTGTTATCACATACTTCTTGAATAAATTCATATCATTTGTCATTTTATTCTTTTCTTCCTTCCATTTATTTCCCCCATTTACTTCCTTTTATTCTTCTTTGGGATGTGGATATCTTGGATGTTACATGATGAGTGTTTTGCCCGAGACGGACAAAATTTTAAGTGTGGGGGGAGAGATATAGCTTAGTGGATTTAAGAGAAGCATAGGTGAACCATGCTTGATCACCATAGGTGAGCCATGCTAGTTATCTTTTTATTTGAGCTATTGCCTATTGATGATATTGAATAGTAATGCACAACATGTTTGAAAAAATAAGCAAAATCAGAAAAGAAAAAAAAAGAAAAAAAAAAAGAAAAACAACAAAAAAAAATCATGATTAACATGTTGTGTCATTTTTATTCATTTGTGGTAGAATTTTTGTGAGTGATAATTTTTTACTTTAACAACATTTAGATTTTATTGTATATTATGAGTGGATGTTTATTGAAATGCTAGAGTAGGAGTTGTTCACATTTTTATTGTATTGATGAAAGGTGATAGAATTTTTTGTGAGTAACAATCTTTATGGTAGCAAAATTTGGATTTTATTGTAGATCATGAGTGGACGTTTATTGAAAAGCTATTGTAGAGATTGTTCACATTTTTATTGAGTTTTTAGAGCTAGCTAGTGTTGGAGTGTATACTGAAAGCCTAAGCTTTGTAAACATTCATTATGTATAAAGAATCACATTTGGTCAAATTATCTACATTTGTTTGTAGTTGTTCATTTAATTTATATTGTAGATAACATAGTATGTGGTGTCACATGCAGAAGATGATGTTATCAGTACCTTATAAATTATAAACAGTAGCTCACGACCAAAATGGAAAGGAACAAACCATTAGAAGGTCGTAATGTAATTAGGTATTAGTTTATCTTGACTATATAATTACACTAGTACACTCAGAGTGTATTGAGTAAGACCATTTGAGGTCGTTTCTTTTATACTGACTTTATAAAGGAACAAAGACCTCGGTTATTATGGAAGTGTGTGCTCTTAATCCTAATATAATAACAAGCACATATATTTGATATTTATTTCTTTAATTTATCAATGGGTGAGATTTAGTTCGATGAATCAATAAGCCCGATAAGTTGGGAAATGGTATCACTTATAGTGTGTGTTGTTGATTATAGAAGGAAACTGTGTCCTAGAGATACTAGGTTGATAATGTCCTCAAGAGGAGCTCATAAGGATTGTCATGTTAAACCCTGCAGGTGGACCTAGTCCGACATGACAATAAGGTTGAGTGGTACTACTCTTGGACTTAGATATTAATTAAATGAGTTGTCAGTAACTCACTTAATTAGTGGACATTCGATATCTTAAACACAGGGAGACTAACATACTCATAATAAGAAGGAGCCCAAAAATGTAATTTGGGATTGGTGCGGTAGTTCAATAATAGCTCTCTAGTAGAATGAATTATTATTGATAAAATTAAGTTGTGTGTTCGGGGCGAACACGAGATGCTTAATTTTATCGAGAGACCAAAACCAATTCCTTCTCTCGGTCCCTATCGTAGCCTCTTATATATAGAGTATTATACCCACCTATACCCACCTTCTATACCCACCAATAGGGGGCCGGCCAAGCTAGCTTGGGAACCAAGCTAGGGCCGGCCTAGGTATAAATTGGGGTGGCCGGCCCTAGCTTGAACCCAAGCTAGTGGGGGCCGGCCAAATTAAATTAAAAAGGAATTTTAATTTTAATTTTTATTATGTGGAAGAAATAATTTATTAAAGAGAATTAAAATTAAAATATCTCTCTTATTAAAGATCTACAAAAAATTAAAGAAAGAGATTAGATCTCTTTCCTTATTTGTAGATTGGTGAGATATTTTATTTTCTCTTTAAAATTATCCACATGTTGATAAAATTAAAATTATAGAAATTTCTTTTTATCAACCATGAAGAGATTTTTAAAGAGAAATTTTAATTTTAAAATTTCCGGAAACAAATTAGGAATTTTAATTGTTGATTAAAATTTGTCTAATTTACCTCTTTTGATGTGGCCGGCCATTAGAGATTAATTGGGGAAATTTTATTTTGTTTTTCTCAATTAAATCATGTCAAGGGAATTAAGGAAATTTTATTGTAATTAAATTTCCTAATTTGCCTAGGCCAAGGAATATAAAAGAAGGGGTGAGGGTGCCTTCATGAGATACAACCTCTATTATTTCTCTCCCTCTTTTATTCCTTGGAGTGGCCGGCCATCCTCTTCCTCTCTCCCTCTTTGTGGTGGCCGAATCTCTCAAAGGCTTAGAGCTCTTGTGGCGGCCGGATACTACTTGGAGAAGAAGAAGAAGAAGAAGGAGAGAAAGCTAGCATCTCTTGGAGCTTGGTTGGTGTTTTGTTCTTCATCCTTGGTTAAGCTTTTTTTGGCCGAACCTATCTAGGAGGAGAAGAAGGTGGTTGGTGGTTTCTCATCTCGGAAGATCGTTGCCCACACTGTAGGATCGAAAAGATTTTAGATATCTCCACAATAGCATGATATTGTCCACTTTGGGCCTAGACCCTCATGGATTTGCTCTTGGACTCTCCCCAAAAGGCCTCATGCCAATGGAGATATCTTTTCTCTTATAAACCCATAATCTTTCCCATGTGTTTCCAATATGGGACTATGTTTGCAACCTTGCAACCCCAACAATCCCCTCTCAAACAAAGGACCATAGGCTTCCCACATCTGATCCTCAACCCACCAGGTCTTCCTGCCCCTCGGTCTACCCGACCTACTAGGACTTCATTGCCTAGTCGCAACTAGGACTTCCTGCCTGGTGTCTGGTCCTCTTGATCCGAACATAGGAGCCCCCACTTTCTTTGTTCGAGGTCAATATTGTACCCACATGGCTTAATCAGACCATAGCTCTTGTGCACAGTCGGTGGTTAAACCTTCTGGCAGTCCGAGCTCTGATACCAATTGTTGGATCGAGACGCGCTAGAGGGGGGGTGAATAGCGCTCGTGGCTATTTTGATCGTATCGGAAAACTATCGGAGTTAAATACGCAGCGGAATAAAAGAAATAATCACACAGAGACAGGTCGATTTTACTTCGTTCGGAGCCTTGATCGACTCCTACTCGAAGGCCCGCGATCCTTGATCGCTTCCGGTGGGCAACAACTATAAGCTCGATAATGATTACAATTTGAAGTACAATAAATGACAACAATTAATTATACCGACGACAATATCGTAATCTGAAAATTCGGAGCTCCGGGTCGTCGGTGTCTCGTAGCAGCACTTCGGAATCGTCTCGCGAGCAGCTTGTAGCAGAAAGATCGCTTGTAAGTGATTGATCCAAGAAGCTGCTCGAAGTCCCCTTATAAAGGGCATCCAAGGCGCCTTGAAAGCCATCCAAGGCGCCTCCACCGCTCCGATTCCATCGTAGAACTGACCATGTCGCGCTTATCCGATTGAAGCGCCTCCATCACCACTCAAGGCGCCTTCAACAGGAAGGCGCCTCCATCACCACTCAAGGCGCCTTGAACACTGTTCATCCGAGCTTTCCTTTGTACCGAGGCGCCTCCAAGCTCCATGGGGCGCCTCGGGTTCATCCGAGGCTAATGTTGCTCTTTTGTCCTCGAGTGTGTTAGTCCACAAAATACACACATATCCGCAAGACAAAGTTAGCACATATAATATCATAAATATGAATGAAAGTTCGACGGTCTCCGAACTGTCCGGGTTTCAACGAAACCCTAGGTCGACTGACGCCTTCTATTTCCTCTACGGGAGCGCGTCCTCACCTACTCCACTCGGAAGAATTTACTTGATGCCATCCGGCCGACTGGACTTTCCGCCTAAGGTTACCACCCCTAGGACCTAGGGTTACCCCCTAGGGTTTTCTCCACCTAGGTTACCACCCCTAGGACCTAAGGTTTGCCCTTAGGGTTTTCCTCCACCTAGGGTTACCACCCCCTAGGACCTAAGGTTGCCGCCCCTTAGGGTTTTCCTCCACCTAGGGTTACCGCCCCCTAGGACCTAAGGTTGCCGCCCCTTAGGGTTTTCCTCCACCTAGGGTTACCGCCCCCTAGGACCTAAGGTTACCCCCCCTTAGGATTTTCCTTCACCTAGGGTTACCGCCCCTTAGGACCTAAGGTTACCCCCCCTTAGGATTTTCCCTTACCTAACCGCAGTTAGGACTTTCCTGAAACCTTATTTAACCACGTTAGATCACAACACACCTTAACTTTGAATCCTTTGCCATTATCAAAACTCAGGTTCGATCGTTAGATGCTTCCCGCACCAACAATAACCACCAGTTCAAAGCAACCTTGTGGCTTTGTCGTTTATATAGGTTAAAAATAAAACTGTTTTTTAACCTTGTGCCACAACGCCTTTCGTTTTTTCCCTCCAAAACTGTTTTTGAAAAATTAATTTTCATCTTTTCACCATTGGTTGGAATTAACAAAATATTGCGTTTTCAAAAATTGTGGTAATATTTTTTAATATTTTTTTAATAATATTTTATTTTTTTTTTTTGAAATTCCTGAATTACTATCTTTATTTCTCTCCCGCACTACTAATCCAAGACTAAGTCTTGGAACAAGTTTTATTGTGTTTATTTTGCGAGATCGTCTTTTTAAAATGGCCCATCAAGAAGGCTACAACACTGCTCGCCCACCGCTCTTCTCCGGAGATTGGAAGGGTCGGATGGAGGCGTATCTCCAGACTCACTTTAAGATGCACAAATAGATACTTAAACGATCAATAAATGACCTAGTTAGACGATATGAAACTATGGTAAATATACAAATCAAACGAGGAAAAGCAAGCTCAAAAATACACTTGGTTGGTAATAATAAAACAAGATAAATTAAATATAATTGATAATATAGTAGGGGATAGAGCACAATGGCGTAGAATGATCCATATAACCGATTCCACCTAATGATATATTGTTGTATTTCTTGATTAGGAAGCATTGAAAGCAACTGGTCAGTTAAGTATTCGATCATGAAAAGAAGCAAACACTAGTCTCAATTAACATTCTTGAGAAAGGTGAGGATTAGGGTTCGTAACAGAGTCCGAGCGAAGCCACGGATCCGCATCCGTTTCCGAAGGCCCGATCCCCACTGTAAGTTCTTTTCTCGCCGAAACTCAAGTAGATGACTTAAGAAATTTAGTTCCTTATTTGCTTAAAAATTGGCTAAATCCAACATCCGGGTTAGGTCGCTCCAAAAGGAAGTAATAGCTCTTAAGGAAGCGGTGACTCGAGTTCTTTAATGAGCGAGTTCAAGTTGGAAATTCAACTCAAGTCCAACAACTTGAGGAAGAAAATTCCAATTTGAAAACTCAAATTAAAGAACTCAAGGATACGTTAGAACGCTTTACGTTGGGTTCCAAAAATTTGGATCTGATTCTTGGAAAACAGCGTGCCGTTTACAACAAATCCGGACTTGGATTCAAGCCCAAAACTAAATATAGATCATATCTGTCGTTGGTAAATAGAAATAAAAGGAACATAATTCAAGCATGGGTCCCCAAGTCCAACCTAGTTAATCAGATTGGACTTGGACAATATTGGGTCCCCAAGGATCAGGTCCACTACCTCGATAGACCATATCGAGGCTATGATCTAGGGGGAGCAAGAAGGAAAACAATTTTAATAAATTAAATTCAAAATTCATAAATCTAAAATTCACAATTAAATTAAAATTCGAAATTTAATTAAAATTCAACATTCGAAATTAAAATTCAAAAATTCAAAATTCAAATTACAAATTCAAAATTCGAATTCAAAATTAAATTCAAAATTTGAAATTTAAAATTCAATAGAAGGAGAATCCAGAATAGCTGGCACTCCCAACTAAATTACCCGACTGGGTAACCGAACTTAATCTACCCGAAATGGGTAAAAGTAGACTACCCGGCAGGGTAATTAAGGTTAGATAAAATAGGCTAGGTTTAACTTTACTAACAGTACTGGTGAAGTTTTTGGATGATAGTACGTTAGGGAAGCTTGGGCATCGCATGTCTAGGAAGATATGGCTTCGACCTGGTGTATTTGGCCAAGTGAAACTGACCGAAGCTACCCTTAAATGGATCCTAACTAGTTAGACCAAGTTTTAGTATTAAGTTCAATGGGTAAGACTATTTGGAAAACCTCGAAGGCATGGTTACTTTAATGAGTTCCGTGTGACTCACCATAGCCCAGAAGTTTATCCAAAGAATGCTTACTTGTTGAACCCAAAGCTAAACCTGAATCTAACACAAAGTTAAACCAACCCCTTAAACTGAACCACAATTCATCTCACCTCAATTATAGGATTACCTGATTGAAAATTTAGATCGGGTGAGATGACTAAGAAATTAAAACTAAAATTAACTTAAATCAAGTTAATTCAAAATTAATTTCAAAATCTTTTAAAACTTAATTTTAAAAATCATTTCAAAAATCTTTTGAAAATCAATTTCAAAATTATTTAAAAATCATTTCAAAAATCTTTTGAAAATTAATTTCAAAATTATTTAAAAATCATTTCAAAAATCTTTTGAAAATCAATTTCAAAATTATTTAAAAATCATTTCAAAAATCTTTTGAAAATTAATTTCAAAATTATTTAAAAATCATTTCAAAAAACTTTTGAAAATCAATTTCAAAACTATTTAAAAATCATTTCAAAAAAAAACTTTTGAAAATCAATTTCAAAACTATTTAAAAATCATTTCAAAAAAAACTTTTTAAAATCAATTTCAAAATTATTTAAAAATCATTTCTAAAATCTTTCAAAATCAATTTAAAATCTTTCAAAATCAATTTAAAATCTTTTCAAAATCATTTTAAAAATCTTTTCAAAATCATTTCAAAAATCTTTCAAAATCATTTTAAAAATCTTCTCAAAATTCTTTTAAAATCATTTCAAAATCATTTTAAAATTATTCAAAATCTTTTTATTTCAAAAATCATTTCAAAATCATTTTAAACTTAATTTCAAAAATCTTTGAAAAATCATTTCTAAATCAGTTTAAAATTATTTCAAAATCTTTGAAAAATCATTCCAAAATCATTTAAACTTTTTCAAAATATTATTCAATTAATTTCAAAATATTAAAAGGGTTTAAAAATCTTTTCTTCTTAAATCATATTATGACTGCAAATGTTAACTCCAATTAATTTTCACTATAGTCTTCAAGTTTAATATTTACTAATTTGAAATTCAAACTTATATTTTCAATAATCTTAATTGACAAAGTTTATTTTATCTACTCATACGCCAAACATGCCTGAAAACCTAGAATGGGTGAGATGAAAAATTCAACAAAATATAAAAGACCCATTATATTTTTGGACTCTAGGACTCATTATAGGGATTCATGTTTGCATTAGTTAAGGGGGAGTGAACGGAGTCAAACTAATTATCAAGTTTCTATTGAAGAGCTTTTCAAATTTAATTAAATATCTTTTGAAAAAACTTTTCAAATAGAAATATTTAGATTTAGCATGCTTGTAATTTAGGGCTCTGATACCTAATCAAATCAAATTTAAAATTTAATTAACTTGACTCATACTTGGACTTAACGACAAACTGAATTTAACTTAACTAAACATTTAGCTACTCCCTCTTTGCTAACAAAAGACTTTAAACTAAATATCTTTCAAACTTGAGAATGTTTTTAAGCTAAAAACTTTAGCTACATTTTCTAACTTTTACATCTTTTCAAAATCACCCTTGAAGACTCCTTCAAAAGTCAAGTTTGCAAAAGGCTTAGCTAAGTGATTTCTATAACAATGAAAATTAAAAGCTAAGTCAATGTATCAAAAGAAAAATTCTTATTTTTTAATTTTTATTTCACTTAGCAAAAAGTTAAACAATGAAAATTAATTATAACAAAGCTAAGTGTTATAAAAGCAATTTCAAATTTTTCTAAGTATTACTAGTGTTTAAAAATTTCAGATTTTTTTTAAAAAAGGTGATAAATTTTCAAATCTTGTCTACTCTTATCCCTCTTTAAAAAGTTAAGCATCAAACTAACTTGCTCTTCTGAAAAATTCAAACTTCTTTCACACTGGTATATTTTGATATATGGCAAAGGGGGAGAGTAGGAAAATTCAAAAGTAGGAAAATTCAAAAAACAAAAAGGAGGGCTTTTATTAAGGGGGAGTTTACTATTACAAAGTTAAAAGTTTCCAGCTTAACTATGCTTGCATTTAAAGTTTACTTTCTTAAGCTTGGTTAAAACTTAATGCATCTATTTGTTATCGCATGTTTTTTTCTTAACTTTGAATTTCTTGTTGCCATAATCAAAAAGGGGGAGATTGTTGGTGCGGGAAGCATCTAATAATCGAACCTGAGTTTTGATAATGACAAAGGATTCAAAGTTAAGGTGTGTTGTGATCTAACGTGGTTAAATAAGGTTTCAGGAAAGTCCTAACTACGGTTAGGTAAGGGAAAATCCTAAGGGGGGGTAACCTTAGGTCCTAGGGGGTGGTAACCCTAGGTGAAGGAAAATCCTAAGGGGGGGGGTAACCTTAGGTCCTAGGGGGCGGTAACCCTAGGTGGAGGAAAACCCTAAGGGGTGGCAACCTTAGGTCCTAGGGGGCGGTAACCCTAGGTGGAGGAAAACCCTAAGGGGCGGCAACCTTAGGTCCTAGGGGGCGGTAACCCTAGGTGGAGGAAAACCCTAAGGGGCGGCAACCTTAGGTCCTAGGGGGCGGTAACCCTAGGTGGAGAAAAACCCTAGGGGGCGGTAACCCTAGGTCCTAGGGGGTGGTAACCCTAGGCGGAAAGTCCAGTCGATCTGGAGGATCGTACTGGCAACAGGTAAATCTCCTGAGTGGAGTAGGTGAGGACGCGTTCCCCGTAGAGGGAACAGTAGGCGTCGGGTCGACCTAGGGTTTCCGGTTGGAAACCCGAAGTCAGACTCGGACAGTTCGGAGACTGTCGAACTTTCATTCATATTTATGATATTATATGTGCTAACTTTGTCTTGCAGGATATGTGTGTATTTTGTGGACTAACACATTGTGCAGGGACAAAAGAGCAACATTAGCCTCGGATGAACAGTGTCCGAGGCGCCTCCATGGAGCTTGGAGGCGCCTCGGGTACAAAGGAAGAGCTGGCTGCGAAACAGTGTTCAAGGCGCCTTGAGTGGTGATGGAGGCGCCTTGGACCTGTTGAAGGCGCCTTGAGTGGTGATGGAGGCGCCTTCAACTGTGATAAGCGCAGAATGGTCAGCGCTTATCTGCACGATGGAATCGGAGCGGTGGAGGCGCCTTGGATGCGCCTTGGATGCCCTTTATAAGGGGACTTCGAGCAGCTTCTTGGATCAATCACTTACAAGCGATCTTTCTGCTACAAGCTGCTCACGAGACGATTCCGAAGTGCTGCTACGAGACACCGACGACCCGGAGCTCCGAATTTTCAGATTACGATATTGTCGTCGGTATAATTAATTGTTGTCATTTATTGTACTTCAAATTGTAATCATTATCGAGCTTATAGTTGTTGTCCACCGGAAGCGATCAAGGATCGCGGGCCTTCGAGTAGGAGTCGATCAAGGCTCCGAACGAAGTAAAATCGACCTGTCTCTGTGTGATTATTTCTTTTATTCCGCTGCGTATTTAACTCCGATAGTTTTCCGATACGATCAAAATAGCCACGAGCGCTATTCACCCCCCCTCTAGCGCGTCTCGATCCAACACACACAACGTCCGAGGTTAGAAGAGGAATACGGTAGAAGATTAAGAGGTTTTTCTACAATGTATAACTAGTCATTTTTCTTTCCGCATCATACTAGTTATTTATGGAAATAATACCAAATACAAGAGGCTTACGTTCTAGTATTTTGAATATGTTTTTCGATGTTGTGTTCTTTTATTTTATTTTTCCTTGTGGTTTGATTGTTCTTTTCGGTTAACCTAAAGTTATTTTAGGAAATTAAATATTAGCTTTCTATAAAAGGTTTTGTCTAGTCGGTGGTGGTTGCTCCCATATCCAAGAAGGCCATGTGCCTCCTCGCCACGTCAGTACTAGGAACCAATTATGGAAATTAATATTTAATGGAATTAATAACTTAAGGCGATTTGGGTCGAACGTGTTAAGTTCCGCAGGAGATCCAAGATAAAACCTAAAAGAACGAATAGATTAAGTTTTGGATCAAACGTGTTAAGTTCCGCAGGCGATCCAAAATTTAATTTAAAAGAACACATGGTAGCTAGGAAAAGGTTCAGACCTTTGTACAAAATTTTTGTACAGTGGAACCTCTAGGTTTTCCGAGTAGCAACCAATAGCTAGGAAGTTAGATGAGATTTTTTTGGGGGGGGGGGCATTATTTTCTTGTACTCATCTATGCAACATTTCAATATATCTATATTTTCCACTAATAATTTGCTTTATTTTCTTCGCTTCTTTTCTTATCCTATCATTCGCTTTGATTATGTTTCCCTTAAATCTTAATAAGCCTTCATTATTTTATTGTGCATTCTTGTGTATATAGTGGTGGAGATTAGAAGTAAAGCAAGCATATGGTAGGGCATGAATCCATGAGTAGCTTGAGTGAGCTCCACTATTATATGTATATTAGAGGAGAGCCATCATTACTTACCTTGTGAGGTTATTTTGTAATCATTCTCAATTTATTGATTATGGATTGAAATTATCATATTTGTTAATCAATGTATGAATTGAATTCATGAATGCTTAGGTTATTTGAATTTGACAATCTTAGATAACTCTCTTTTCTCTATTTCCTATATATGGTTGAGAATTGCTATGGGATTACATTTTAGTTATTTCTTCTTTTGTTGATTTACTCGAGACGAGCAAGAATAAGTGTGGGGGAGTTGATAACTAGCGTTTTTATATGTTATTTTGGATCTTGGACTTGATATTTTTATCCTCTCATATGCTTAATTCTGTATTTATATCATGTTTTATGAGTTGAGATTTATTTAGAGCGTTGATCTAATTTTTCCTATATTTTTCTGATATTTTATCTAAAATATGCATCTTCTTTTATAGGGAAGTAATCTGGACCGTTGATCAAGATCCATGATCAAGACATCAAGGAGATCCAAAGAAGTAAAGACTCATCTCAAACCCATTCCTCAAGCCCAATTATAATAGCCCAATTTCACTTCTCATAATGGATCCGGGTTCAATCTTTAATGGATCTGCTTTCTTAATCCGGATCCGACAACCCATTAAGAAACATTCTCTTCTTCTCCTCATAAGATGGACGGTCGGATCTTCATCCATCTCATCGGACGACTGAGATTAAAGGAGGAGAAAACCTTCTCCTTTAACCCTCACGCGGATGCACAGTAGCACTCGGCTGGGATAGGATTTCGCGTTTCTCCCCCGACACCCCCGATCCATTTCTCCCGATCGAAGACACGAAGACGTCGGCGACAATTCCGGCGAAGCTACAGCGACGACGATCATCGGACAGTGTCAGAGAGGTTTCTCCAGTGCGGTCCTTCATCCATCTCGCATCTAGTCGGTATCCCTACCGGGAACGGTGAAGAAGGCAGTGACTCACCGACGGGTAGCGAGCTTCGGTTCTCCTCCAGCACCATTTCCTCTCCTTGCACCAACTAGAACTTCCGTTCTTTGGTTCATTTATTCCTTCCGAGCTTTTCGCCTTTGATCGAGTTGCTGCCGGACACGGTGGAGAAAGCAGTGGCGTCTCAACAGGGCTTCGAGTTTGGGTTCTTTTTCAGCATTCCTCCACTAGGCATTTCCCTCTATAGCAGCAGCAAAGCTCGAGTTTCTGCCAGGCACGGTGAAGAAAGCAGTAGCTTCGAGTTTTGGTGGCTGTTCTCACCTCTATTGGAGGAGTTCCATAGCTATCTCCAAGCTCAGATTCATATTACCTTTCTTTGGGCAAACGGTGAAGAGTCCAGAGTTAGGGAGATTGGGTTTTAGCTGCAGTTATTCCTTCATTTCCAGCAACTTTCCAAGGAGAGGTTTCTTCAAGGATTTCGCGCTTCCACCACCATTGATTGCAGTTCCGACTAGCAAAGTCAGTCGTCCACCGGATCCAGGGGTTTTCCGAGTGACAGCGGTCTTCTTCCTCGGTGATTCTGTAGTGACAGACAGAATACTTTGTGTGTTTGATTGTGGAGAAGTGGATTGGTTAATTAGGATTTTTTTGTTGTTCTTGTTTCATTTTATAGTTAAGTTCTTATGCTTGTTTAATGTGTAGTTGTTAGCTTAATTTCATGTTCGATCTTCTTATGATGCATGTTAATTAGTTTTGGTATTTTGTTTAGTTCATTATGTATGATTGTTGATCTTGTATCATAGCGTGACAATATGGTACAAGTTTAGCTTTTATACATAATTAGATTTTGTTTAATTGTCATTAAGTTTTTTTAGTTAATTGTCTTTGAGTATTGCTTCCTTTATTAATGTTTCTTGGATCCTCATAGTGTAGAGTGACACTGCATTATGAGTTTATATTTGTTGTTTAGTTAGAATTTCCTTATTTGCATTAGGTGTAGAAATTCCAAAACAAAACTCCATTGTTCGATTTCGTCTGAGAGCAAACGTCCTATCACTGTTTCCACTTGAGAGACGACCCGGTCCTCTACTATACTACCTTAGTGTAGGTTAAGGGGTTCGGTTGAGTATAAATGAATTAATTTGATTTACGAGTGTGACAGACTCATTATCACAAGCGGAACTTAACACTATTGATCCAAATCCACCTATGGTATAAATTCAATTAAATATTAATTTCTAAAATTGGCTTCCAAGACTGCATGACGAGGCATATGACCTTCTTGGGTATGGGAGCATCTACCACCGCCTAGACAAAGCCTTTTAAGGAAAGCTAATATTTAATTTCCTTATATAACTCTAGGTTTAACCAAAAGGAACAATCGAATCATAAATTTGAAAAACAAAATCACAACTTCGAAACAAATTCGAAAAACTAGAATCTAATGTCTCTTGTGTTTGGAATTCATAAAAAAAAAACTAGCATGATGCGGAAGAAGATTACTAGTTATTGTCACGCCCCCAAAGGAGTCCCTGCTAGACAAAAATCCGGCAGTATCTCCCCTGTACCGGTGACAATATGAAGCATCACTACAAACAAAATATACATCAGCCACATGCGGCTGAAATATTTACACAACCACGCAGTTAATAATCTCAGCCTACACGGCTGGATAAATATAACAACAACCACGCAGTTATATATATACAACGAACAGCTCACTCGGCTACAATAAAAACCAACACAGCGGAAAAATGATAACGGAAAGCCCAATATAACACAATCAACACACTGCTAGCCGGCTAGGCTTAATACAACAACCACAACTACAAATACAACAACACACAAATACAGCAATTACCAAATACAAGTAAAACATATACAAAACCCGAAACGGTCTTCGAATGTGACGTAGGACCCGGCAGACAGGATACTCCGAGCGACACCAACCATCTACAAGCTACCTGAAAACATAAATGTATATATGCGGTGGTGAGTATAGGTAACTCAGCGGGTAATAGACAAGACAGTGCACGGTCCATAAACAAACATGGAGATCACAAGTATACAGTCTCAGTAGGGAATAAAGAACATGATCATACTATCATAATCAATGCACCTAAACATATCTGACATAATAACCTGACATATAATGTAACGCCCAAAAATTCTCAAAACTATTTTAGAAATATAGTGTAATTATTCTGGAATTATTAGGTATTTTTCCGGAATTTTTAGAGTAGCGGAAGTAGCAACAATAATTAGAAAAGCAAAATAACCTAAGCGGGGATTGAACCCGAGACCTATGGCTTAGGGATAATGTTAGTAACCGGTGAACCCAGCAGGGTCGTGCTGAAAGAAAAGGGAAACATTTATATTTATATTGGAGTTGGGCCTAGTTACCCACTTAATATAAATTAAAAACTTAAGTTGGTTTGGGTTATTTTGGAGTTTGGTTCGGCAACCTCTTCCCCTCCAAACCCTCACGCCGAACACCTCACCCTCTCCTCCCTCTTTCGGCGCCAACCACAAGGAGAACTAGGGTTCCATCCCTAGGGTCCCAAGGTCACTTTCCGGCGACGATTTCAGCACAAGGACGTTCCCCTCCGCGAGTAGAACACGTGGACGCGAGCGAATCGTCGAGAAGTCGTCTCCACCGGAATTTCTAGCGATTAGATTTGTAAGAAATCTAGCACACAAGGTAAGAAACCCCTCACCTGCAGTATAATAGCTTCCGTTTGAGTTTTTATGCTTTAGTTAGGATGTATGCGGATTTTTATCGATATCTAGGGTGTATTTAACTCTCTTCGCAGATTAGGGATTTAGTTGAGCACCTCTAGATGGGCCGGGCACGTCTTCCCTCTTCAGATAGGAGGTTAGACGTTGTCGGGTGCCTAGAGGTGGTCTCCCTAATAGGGAGAAGAGTTAGAGCATCCTAGGGGCTCAATTAAATGTCTAGCTCAGTAATAGACAGTTTAAATAACTTATTAAATGCACTAGAAGCATTTAAAACAGCAAATTAGTTTAATTCAACTTATGTAGGACTACAGTCCAATGGATGGGCTCCCACAGTCGCCTCTAGGTTCAGACAACCTAGTTCTAGGTTCAGATAACCTAGATTCAGCAAAATAAGTATATAGCATTCAGTATTTTACTTTCAGCAGTGGCACTGTACTGAATTAGATATCCACTGGGCTGGACTCCCATAGTCGTCCCTAGGTTTAGCTAACCTAGTAAACCCTACTAGATTCGAAACTTGCAACCCCAGGTTTGGATAGGGATGCGCGCATAGCAAGTACAGTTGTCAGGGCCCATCAGCAGCATGTTTAGTATTTTCACTTATTATATGTATAGCTTTTCAAATTCACAATCAGTTATGTGAGTTCAGCTTAGTTTCGGTACCAGCTCAGTTAGTTTAGTACGGATCATGATCAGTTTAGTTCAGTTCCATGATTTGTTTTCAGTTTCAGTTTTCATGCTCAGCTCTATTTTTGCAAGTATGATAGCTTATGTTCAGTTCTTGATTGCTACGCTTGTATGATCA
This sequence comes from Zingiber officinale, assembly GCF_018446385.1. Taxonomy (NCBI): domain Eukaryota; kingdom Viridiplantae; phylum Streptophyta; class Magnoliopsida; order Zingiberales; family Zingiberaceae; genus Zingiber; species Zingiber officinale. Next base: position 108,400,411 of record NC_056002.1, read on the forward strand.
CATGCCATGCCATGTTTAGCCTAGTCAGTATACTTAGCATATCCTTTCAAACAGCATGATTTAAAATCATATTTGCATCGTATGCATGATTTAGTGAGGTAGATGGTTTCTTACTAAGCGAAAGCTTATAGATACTTCTTTCCCTTATACTGCAGACAAAGGTAAAGGAAAGATGGACTAGCAGTGGAGGCTGGAGGTCAGTGCAGATGAGGATGTGTGTGGCAGGAACTGGAATAAAGATCCTAGGGATCTAGTTTTATTTTACTACGCATTAGAACTTGTAGCAAGTCTAGTTATTAAAGTCTTGTTCTCTTTCCCTTATGCTTCGCATTCTAGTATGGTTAATGGTATGAACTAGTGAACATGCATTATATTATGTCTTGAATGTTGCCCAATGCATGATAGAATAGTTATTAGCATTTGTGGAGTTGTTTCACCGATTTTGGCACGAAATCTGCTGAAATCAGAGTTTCAGTGCGAAATCAGAAACTCCGATCGATCCGTTGGTAGATCTGGGTTCGCCGATCGATCCATGGATCGATTTGAGTGCAAAAACGAATGTCCGGATCGATCATCCGATCGATCCGGTCATATTCTGTCGAGGAGGCCTCGATCGATCGGTCGATCGACCCAAGCTATCCCCCACAGAAAGGTTTTGATCGATTGACCTGTGTTGGATCGATCAGCTGATCGATCCAAATAAAGTCCCGTGCACAGAAGCACGCTGGATCGATCACTGGATCGATCAGTGAGTCTGGATCGATCAGCCGATCGATCCAGATTATCACCCGAGCACAGTAGCAGTCTGGATCGATCCATGGATCGATCCAACAGAGAGCAATCGTCCCAGTTCAGTCTGGATCGATTGGGAAGTTCAGTTTCGACCCAGAAACTTAGTAGATCAGCTTCTAGTTCATAGAGGATGTAGGATACACCTGGTATTCCCTAGAGTACATCCTTCAGTACATGTAGAACCAAGAATAGTTATCAATTAGCAACTAAAATTTAAATTAGATCAGTTTTCCGCACAGTTAGCTCAGCATAACTGTAGCGATCGGCCTTACATCCTAGTTAGTAGAAGGTGGGTCGTTACAGAGTGGTATCAGAGCAATGTTCCATACTTCCTACACACACATCAGTATTGAACCTACAGCTTCCAAGTAAGAATACCTCTACTTAATTTATGCTCCTTGTTTTGTTATTACAGTTCATGTTTATATGCCTACTGCTTGTTAGTATGTGATAGTTTTTAAACATGATATCAATAGTTGTATAACTGTGATTACATTAGTTATGTTATGTTCTCTATGTCTTTAGCAATGGCACGAGGACGCCCAGCTAGAAGGGCACTAGCTACTGAGCCCCAGCAAGAGGCAGACAGTTCAGTGCCTCCTCCCGACCTTACAGCATTAGTGGCTCAGTTACAGCAGCAGCTAGCTGAACAGCAACAGGAAATAGCCACCTTAAAGGCTAATCAGCAGAGTACCCCCACAGTCACCCCGGAACCGAATCTGACGACTCCAGAAGTCTTAGAGGTTCCACCAGCACCAGCAGTCCCAGCAGCTGAGCCAAGAAAGGAAGCCTATCTGATCCAGTGGCAGCGAGTCAAGCCCGAGAACTTCTCAAGCACTAGTGAACCATGGGATGCACAAGCCTGGTTCAAAACACTGGAGAGCACGATGGAGCTTCTGGACTGGCCAGAACACGAGAAGGTGAAGTGTGCCTCCTTCTGCCTGACAGGAGACGCCCGCATGTGGTGGGAAAGAATCAGAACGAAGCGGCCAGTGAACCAGATGTTATGGGTGACTTGAGAAAGAATTCTTGAGGAGTTCTTTCACATACGGTTACAAACCGCCGATCTGACGAGTTCACCAAGTTTCATCGGCAACCTTTCGTTAAGGAAGGTGAAGAAATTCAACAGTTGGCTCGTCATGCCCGAGCTAGTCGGCCAGAGAAGGAATGAATCGGTTGATGTTCAAGATGCCGAGGCCAGAGATAGCGATGAACGTGGGTGGTGGCATACATAGGCCACAAACCACGGAGGAGTTAGTGAGTAGTGCCTTGACCACGAGCATAATAGCATAAAGCAGCAGAAGCAAGTCTCCTCGAGTCCAAAGGCCAAGGAAACTCTCACACTCAAAAGCAGCAAGGCCACAGCTCTAACTGGAAAGGAACTCCACAGCAAGCGCAAATCAGGGAGTGACCCAAAAGAAGGACCATCTAGCAAGCGACCCCTATCCAAAGTGTGCTACTTGTGGGAAATTCCACCCGTGGGTTTGTCGCAAGGGCACACGAGGATGCTTGAATGTGGACAAGAAGGGCACATGGCAGGATGCCGAACAAGACCTGGTCTTCCTCGGCCACGCAGATTCATGCAGCCGGCGGCTCGGTTATATCGATGCCGCTCTAGAAGGTCCACTTATCGGCCAGGCAAGAAGCCCCTCCAGCTATGGCGAATGCAAGGATCTACTCACTCACCGAGAGGATGTAGCAATGCCTCGGCGGTTGTTACAGTCGACTTAGCATTTTTAAGTAGCAATCAGATTATTCGACATCGGGCAACCCATTCTTATATAGCTAGGGCGTTTGCCGCAAAGTCGGCAATAGCTCCAGAGGTAGTTTCTGACGACACTACCTTCGGGAGAAGTTATGGCATCCACGCGGCTCAGAGCGATGGATCATTATAGCGAAAGGAACTCTTTGTGGCTTGATCACGCTAGAAATGATCGGACGTCATCCTTGGAATGGACTTCCTAATCGGATACGGTGCTTCCATAGAGTGCCGAAAGAAAGTCGTATTCCAACCCGAGGCAGAAGTACATCGGAGAACCAAAGAGAAAAGCGAAAAAAGCTATGAAGGCACGAAGTTGATGGATTCGGGATGTACGGGTACCTAGCACATGTAGTCAATACCGGCCAGGACGAGGACCAACAGCAGAGGTCCGAGTTGTATGTGACTACCCAGCAGTCTTCCCTGAGGAAGGCCTAGCACCGATAGGGAGATTAAATTTGAGATAGAGCTTTTCCCGGCACCAATCCTATTTCCAAAGCGCCTTACCGCATGGCTCCAAAAGTGAAGGAACTTCATGAGCAATTACAGAGCTGCTGACAAGGGCTCCGGCCTAGTCACTCACCATGGGGAGCGCTGTGTTCGTGAAGAAGAAGGATGGAAACATGCGGCTATGCATAGACTACGAGCCGAATCGAGTCACGATCAAGAACAGTATCCTCTTCCCGGATAGATGACTGTTCGACCGATTAAAGGGAGCAGCGGTGTTCTCTAAGATTGACCTCGGATCGGGATATCACCAAGTTCAAGAGGAGGATATACTCAAGACAGCATTCAGGACCAGATACGGACATTACGAGTTCGTAGTCATGCCTTTTGGCGTGACAAATGCTCCAGCTACATTCATGGATCTCATGAACAGAGTATTCAGAGAGTACTTAGATAAGTTTGTTATCGTGTTCATCGATGACATTCTCATCTACTCAGGAACTCAGGAAGAACATGCAGAGCACCTGAAGACAGTACTACAGACACTTCAGCAGAATCAGCTATATGCCAAGTTCACGAAATGTGAATTCTGGATTGATCAGGTGTCCTTCCTGGGTCACATCATCTCAAAGGATGGTGTCATGGTAGACCCCAGCAAAATAGAAGCAGTAAGTAATTGGAAAAGACCGAAGAACGCCAGTGAAATTAGAAGCTTTCTGGGATTAGCAGGTTATTACAGAAAGTTTGTAGAGGACTTCTCCAGGATAGCCTCCCCACTGACAGCTCTTACCAGAAAGAACAGGAAATTTCAGTGGACAGAGAACTGTGAGAACAGCTTCAGCGAACTAAAAAGGAGATTGACCAGTGCTCCCATTTTGGCTCTACCCGACCACACCAGCAGCTTTGACATCTATAGTGATGCCTCTAAATTGGGACTAGGAGCAGTGCTGATGCAAGACGGTAAGGTGATCGCCTATGCCTCCAGACAACTCAAGGACTATGAGAAGAATTACCCTACTCATGACCTTGAGCTTGCAGCAGTAGTGTTCGCTCTCAAAATTTGGAGGCCTTACTTATATGGAGCTCAGTGCAGAGTGTATATAGATCATCAGAGTCTGAAGTATTTCTTCACTCAGAAGGATCTGAATATGCGACAGCGCAGATGGTTAGAGCTGGTCAAGGATTACGATATAGACATCCTCTACCACCCAGGGAAAGCAAATAAGGTAGCCGACGCACTTAGCAGAAAATTTAGTGCTACCTTATTATCTCTTACAGCCGTGTCACCACCCCTACAGAAGGAAATTGTAGATTTCGGTCTCGAACTCATCGTTGGACAGCTCTCTACTATGACCTTAGAGTCTACCTTGCTTGGTGATATTCAGTTAGCTCAGGAGCAGGACCCTGAAATTCAGAAAATCAAGCAAGGGCTAGCAGAATCAGAAAGTAGAGAATTCAGAGTGTCCGATAGCGGGGTGTTGTATTTTGGTGACAGACTCTGTGTTCCAGATCAGGAGGAGCTACGGAGACAGATTTTAGATGAGGCTCACAAGACTCCCTATGCGATGCATCCAGGTTCCACCAAAATGTATCAAGACCTGAAGAAACATTTTTGGTGGCCCGGGATGAAGCGAGACATCGCCAGATATGTTAGCATCTGCCTCACCTTTCAGAGGGTCAAGGCAGAACATCAACGACCAGGAGGAGTTCTGCAGCCTATACAGATTCCAGAATGGAAGTGGGAGGATATCTCTATGGATTTTATAGTGGGACTGCCTAGAACCACGAATGGTTTTGACGCCATCTGGGTAATAGTCGACAGGTTGACTAAATCAGCCCACTTCTTAGCTATCAAGATATCCTACTCCATGGAGAAGCTAGCTCAATTGTATCTTCAGGAGATTGTCAGGCTACATGGAGTCCCACGAACCATCATTTCAGACAGAGACAGCAGGTTCACATCACACTTCTGGGAGTGTGTACAGTCAGCATTGGGCACAAAGTTAAAGTTCAGCACAGCATTCCATCCGCAGACAGATAGTCAGACAGAGCGAGTAAATCAGGTACTCGAAGATATGCTCCGAGAGTGCGCCCTAGACTTCAAGGGAAGTTGGTGCAAATATCTGAGCTTAGCAGAATTTGCATACAACAACAGTTATCAGGCTACTATCGGCATGGCACCTTATGAGGCTCTCTATGGGCGGAGGTGTAGATCTCCAATCTGCTGGTATGAGAGTGGTGAACAGAAAGAACTAGAACTTCAGACAGATCTAGTAGCAGATACCACAGCAGCTATACAGCAGATCCGCCAGAGGATAGAGACAGCTCAGAGCCGCCAGAAAAGCTATGCTGATACACGGCGCAGACCCTTAGAGTTTTCAGTTGGGGATACAGTGTTCCTCAGAGTAGCTCCCATGAAGGGAGTGATGCGTTTTGGGAAGAAGGGCAAGCTTAGCCCCAGATATGTGGGACCATACCTTATCAGCAGAAGAGTGGGCAAGGTAGCATATGAGCTAGAGCTACCCCAGGAAATGTCAGCTGTTCACAACGTATTTCATGTCTCTATGCTGAAGAAGCATACCCCAGATGCCACCCAGGTGATTGAGCCCCAGTCGGTACAGATCCGCGAAGACCTCAGCTATGATAGTTGGCCTATTCAGATAATAGACCGGACAGTTAAGAAATTACGGAACAAGGAAGTACCATTAGTCAAAGTCATTTGGCACAGTCACACAGCAGAAGAGGCATCTTGGGAGACAGAAGCCAGCATGAGAAAGAAGTACCCAGAATTGTTCTAAGTTCGAGGACGAACTTTTTATAAGGTATGGGGGATTGTAACGCCCAAAAATTCTCAAAACTATTTTAGAAATATAGTGTAATTATTCTGGAATTATTAGGTATTTTTCCGGAATTTTTAGAGTAGCGGAAGTAGCAAAAATAATTAGAAAAGCAAGATAGCCTAAGCGGGGATTGAACCCGAGACCTATGGCTTTGGGATAATGTTAGTAACCGGTGAACCCAGCAGGGCCGTGCTGAAAGAAAAGGGAAACATTTATATTTATATTGGAGTTGGGCCTAGTTACCCACTTAATATAAATTAAAAACTTAAGTTGGTTTGGGTTATTTTGGAGTTTGGTTCGGCAACCTCTTCCCCTCCAAACCCTCACGCCGAACACCTCACCCTCTCCTCCCTCTTTCGGCGCCAACCACAAGGAGAACTAGGGTTCCATCCCTAGGGTCCCAAGGTCACTTTCCGGCGACGATTTCAGCACAAGGACGTTCCCCTCCGCGAGTAGAACACGTGGACGCGAGCGAATCGTCGAGAAGTCGTCTCCACCGGAATTTCTAGCGATTAGATTTGTAAGAAATCTAGCACACAATGTAAGAAACCCCTCACCTGCAGTATAATAGCTTCCGTTCGAGTTTTATGCTTTAGTTGGGATGTATGCGGATTTTTATCGATATCTAGGGTGTATTTAACTCTCTTCGCATATTAGGGATTTAGTTGAGCACCTCTAGATGGGCTAGGCACGTCTTCCCTCTTCAGATAGGAGGTTAGATGTTGTCGGGTGCCTAGAGGTGGTCTCCCTAATAGGGAGAAGAGTTAGAGCATCCTAGGGGCTCGATTAAATGTCTAGCTCAGAAATAGACAGTTTAAATAACTTATTAAATGCACTAGAAGCATTTAAAACAGCAAATTAGTTTAATTCAACTTATGTAGGACTACAGTCCAATGGATGGGCTCCCACAGTCGCCTCTAGGTTCAGACAACCTAGTTCTAGGTTCAGATAACCTAGATTCAGCAAAATAAGTATATAGCATTCAGTATTTTACTTTCAGCAGTGGCACACTGGGCTGGACTCCCATAGTCGTCCCTAGGTTTAGCTAACCTAGTAAACCCTACTAGATTCGAAACTTGCAACCCCAGGTTTGGATAGGGATGCGCGCATAGCAAGTACAGTTGCCAGGGCCCATCAGCAGCATGTTTAGTATTTTCACTTATTATATGTATAGCTTTTCAAATTCACAATCAGTTATGTGAGTTCAGCTTAGTTTCGGTACCAGCTCAGTTAGTTTAGTACGGATCATGATCAGTTTAGTTCAGTTCCATGATTTGTTTTCAGTTTCAGTTTTCATGCTCAGCTCTATTTTTGCAAGTATGATAGCTTATGTTCAGTTCTTGATTGCTACGCTTGTATGATCACATGCCATGCCATGTTTAGCCTAGTCAGTATACTTAGCATATCCTTTCAAACAGCATGATTTAAAATCATATTTGCATCGTATGCATGATTTAGTGAGGTAGATGGTTTCTTACTAAGCGAAAGCTTATAGATACTTCTTTCCCTTATACTGCAGACAAAGGTAAAGGAAAGATGGACTAGCAGTGGAGGCTGGATGTCAGTGCAGATGAGGATGTGTGTGGCAGGAACTGGAATAAAGATCCTAGGGATCTAGTTTTATTTTACTACGCATTAGAACTTGTAGCAAGTCTAGTTATTAAAGTCTTGTTCTCTTTCCCTTATGCTTCGCATTCTAGTATGGTTAATGGTATGAACTAGTGAACATGCATTATATTATGTCTTGAATGTTGCCCAATGCATGATAGAATAGTTATTAGCATTTGTGGAGTTGTTTCACCGATTTTGGCACGAAATCTGCTGAAATCAGAGTTTCAGTGCGAAATCAGAAACTCCGATCGATCCGTGGATCGATCTGGGGTCCCCGATCGATCCATGGATCGATTGGGGGCTGATTCCGCGAACAGAAGGCTTCTGGATCGATCATCCGATCGATCCAGTCACATTGTGTCGCGAACAGAAGGCCTCTGGATCGATCGGTCGATCGACCCAAGCTATCCCCCACGAACAGAAAGGTTTTTGATCGATCATTAGATCGATTGACCTGTGTTGGATCGATCAGCCGATCGATCCAAATAAAGTCCCGTGCACAGAAGCACGCTGGATCGATCACTGGATCGATCAGTGAGTCTGGATCGATCAGCCGATCGATCCAGATTATCACCCGAGCACAGTAGCAGTCTGGATCGATCCATGGATCGATCCAACAGAGAGCAATCGGCCCAGTTCAGTCTGGATCGATTGGGAAGTTCAGTTTCGACCCAGAAACTTAGTAGATCAGCTTCTAGTTCATAGGGGATGTAGGATACACCTGGTATTCCCTAGAGTACATCCTTCAGTACATGTAGAACCAAGAATAGTTATCAGTTAGCAACTAAAATTTAAATTAGATCACTTTTCCGCACAGTTAGCTCAGCATAACTGTAGCGATCGGCCTTACAGCCTAGTTAGTAGAAGGCGGGTCGTTACATATAAACCGTACAAACCACAACTAACATAATGACAGATACATACCAAATCTGGAATCAACATATGGTACAATGATCAGTAAACTCACCGGATCTGCAACAGATATACCCGTGACACCTGTGCAATATAAATACGAGTGCATATATATGTAAAATAAATGACATGTATGCAGCATGACAACCATATGCAACAATCATATCTCAAACAAGTGTAACATATCATAATCACATGCAACTAGTATCTACTAGGCATGTATGCAAATGCAGATGCACCGCGCATCAAATGCAAGAATAATAACTGCGTATGCATGCTCCATGGTCACCCCCGACACCTCTCCAGACACCACGACCCCAGTATGGCCGAGAGGCTTAGGTCCGTGACAACCGTACAAGCCTCATACTCCAAACTGCTATAAAGCAGCTGAGGCAGACGGAATGCTAAGTAGTTATCTAACTACATAGCATCAGGGTCCCTTACTGCTCACAACGCCGGATCTCACTAAACCTCGTGACCGGGTGGCACGACAGGACAAGCGGCAACTGCTCCAGCTACCACTACCCATGAGTGGCCGAGTGTGCGGCGTTAAACCAAACCGATGAGTCTCTCAACCACAAGGGAGACAATGGTCATCAGATGCAATGAATGATGAACATGATATATATATAATCATCATCCATGCAACACCCCAAACCTCATAAATACCTCCAACACGAGTATAATTGTCATGATACCTCCACGTATCCCACCAAACATATGTACACACTACACATGTATAATCAACCAAAAATCTCCAATAATCCCACCAGACACATGTACACAAAATATAAGTACAATCAACATGTATCCTCTAGTTAAAACACAGCAGACATGTGTATATACCCCAAACATACAATCAACACAACTCCTCCAAAAGTACATGACAAATACGTATGTACACACCACATGTAAATGCACGGTCAACAAGATGACTCATACCCACCTATGTACAGTCCACATCATATACTCAATCAGCATGGGAATACCAACAACCCGACAATCCCTACAATACATACTCTACACGTGTAATCACAACAGAATAGATATCAAGAGTGGAGACTGTATATGAATTAAATAGATCATCACAAGGGTCAAACATAAGTATCATGCAGGAAAAACAGCAACCGATCATGATATAAGATAAAGCAGCCTAATTTATCCAATAATAACCATGCACTAAGTACAAGAAAATCTACATAGAGGCCAAGGAAGAAATACCCGCCTTTATCTATCGACCGTATCAAATAAACCAATCCCCCGTCGAGACGCTCGCCTTGAAACAAAATCCTGTGATCACATAATATACTTAGCTAATTACATAGGTAGCAAATAGCTAAATAAACTCCCAAATCTAATTAGGGAAGCCCTAATCGAAATGATTAACATAATTCCTTAATCCCCACAAATTAATTACTAATCAAAACTCAATACATCATCCTACAATTCCAATAATCCTCAATCCACAAAAATCATTTTCTCCTCCAATTCACATCTATAATTAGTAACTCATTTACTACTAAACCTAACACCATCATCCCTATTCATAATCCTTCCACATGCTTCTTTGTAATCTAAATTAGACAAAATCAAATAACCATTAGCAATCCTAACAAAACAGATCAATAATAGATCAGAAGAAACACACTTACCTTGAGGGAGGCAACAAATCCAATAGCTCAACAGCCCTCTACTAACCTATGCACACAACCACCAAGAATTCCTACATCAATTCAGCCCAAGATCAGTCCAGGAAACAATTTCACAACATTGAATTTGTTGGACTCCTAACAAACAAAGCAACACTCACCTCAAACAAACCCAGATCTGAAACCAAAACCTCAATATGACGCAAGAATGAAGAAGATAAGGATCTGCTCAAGAAAAACCATCACTAGCTGATCCAATGCCTTCTCCTGGTCCAAAATAGTAGGAATATCATAATTGGAAATCAATAGAACCGATCCTTGCATCTACAAGATCTTCCCCAGCAACTCCTTACCTCAATCGGACGCCTACAGTTGGTGTCGCATGCTGCGTTTCAGCTGATAATAATCCGAAATTCCCTCTAGTGAGCAGATCGTATAGGAGAAGAGAAAGGGCTCGATCAGCCGAGGATGACACAAATCAACTCCTCCCCGCTATGCCCTAGCTCCGTCGTGCCCTAGCTCCACCGTGCCCTAGAAGCCGAGCAACAACCGATCACGATCACTCCACCAAGGAACGCTTGAACAACGATGGTACCTTCAAGATTCCAGCCACCGTCCTCTGACGACGCTCGAGTGACGCGGTGAGACTGAGATTCTCGAAGCAGAACCGCCCTCCATCAGCGTCGGTAGTCTGCAAGGAGAAATCGAGGGGGAGAGGAAGAAGAGGAACGCTTGTAGCTTGCCTTCCCTCCTCAATGCTCCAGATCGACTCCTCACCAGCGACACCGAGAGAAGAGGCGAAATCGTCGGTCGCTGGTAAGCTCGGGACGAAATGAATCGGGGAAGAAGTTGGGGGAAGAATTAGTAGAAGAGAGAAAAATTAGATTTAATTAAAATATATAACTTAGGTTTGGTAATTAAAACCTAAGTTAATTCCTCAATCAAATCCCACTTTAATTGGGTATTCCAAACAGGCTTCCACTGTACCCCAATCCATCCCCTCAAAACAAGTCATACAGACTCCATTTAATTTTCGAAAAATTTCTAAAAATTTCTAAAAATTCCTGAAAAATCCAATAAGATTTTTCGTCTAATAACATTTATTATTTAATTTTACGGTATCTTACATTCTCCCCCACTAATAAAAATTTGGTCCCCAAATTTACTGGTAAACTCAGGGACCCTCCTCCAAGGTAACTACCAATCAACATACTCATATGCCAATCATCCAAGTAATATGAACGTATCTCCAACCCTGAAGGATGACTCTGTGGGTTATGAGCTCACCCTGCTTCCGCTACTTCCACACTACTATCTAACCCATTGCAGATAAATCAACTACCTCTGAAATCCATCATCCACTATCATCAGATCCTCCAACATCTGTGTAGGGCGGTCAAACTATCCATCAGTTTGAGGGTAAAAATCTATACTAAAGCGAATCTCCTAACCCAAAATATGTTGTAACCACAGTCAAAACCATGAGGTGAAATCGTTGATGTCCATCCAATATAACCCTCAGAAATATACCATTAAGTCCGGTAATCTCTCTAGAGTATAATCCTGCTACTCAATCCACAAGAATCCGTCCTACCAATCGTTAGCTAGGGAGCAAAATCATCAACCAATCAATGATTACCCAATGCACCATATCCTCTCCATATCTCAAGTAATCTCACAACAAAGTTCATCATATCATGCTCCCAATTCCATTCCACTATCTAAATCAACGGAGATAATCCTGCTAGTCTCTGATATTCAACCTCCATGTGCTGACACACTAGATATCAAACTACAAAATCCGCGATGTCTTCCTTCATGTCAATCCACCAATAAGAACGCTCCAAATCTCCATACATTAGGTGTCACCCGGATGTATCACAAATCTAGACCAATGTGTTTCTGGTGGTCACTTCTCCCGAATAATAAGTGACTCAAGAACACACATGATCTCCCACGAAAATAAAGAATCTCATTCTCATTACATGAGAATTCCCACTACTAGCACGAGACTACTCCGCTCATACTATATCGGAACTGCACCGACTCCCAGATACGATACATCTGTGTAAAGTATAAATCCGTCTACACTAGAAAGTACAACTAAGACAGTGCAGTTAACAACTTCTCGTTTCAACTCCTGAAACTGATCTCGTAAGCGTCTATCCAGGAAAATTCCATACTCATCCTGAATAGTCCAGTCAACGGCATAACAATACTGGAGAAACCCTCAATCAATCTCCGATAACATCTAGCCAGATCAAGGAAGCTGCGAGTCTCCTGTATAGACTACGACTACTCCCAACTGATAACAACCTCTATCTCCTGTGGATCCACCGATATCCTCTACTAAACACAACGTGTCCCAAAAACTCATAAAAGACAATCACAATACGTACTACTAACTTTACATATAGATGTTCCCGTCGAAACATCTCTAGAACTATGTAAAGATAGTGTACGTAATCTACCTCAAATCGGGAATAGATCATAACATTGCCAATAAAGACAATGAAAACTGATCCAAACACCCTAGGAATACTAAATACATCGAGTCCATAAAAACATCTAGGGCACGATATGCCTAAATGGTAACACCAAGGACTCATAATATCCATACAACAGACACTCTCAACCATAAGATCCCCAACAAATCTATGATCTGATCACCAACTATAAATCACCAAATCCATAATTATCACACAAGTGTTTCTCCTCATGTCGCTATCAACATCAAATATCAAATAATAGATCATCAAATCATATATCCACTAATAAATCATCAAAAGACATCATATCGCCATACCTAATCTCACAATATCCACCAATCTCCAATCATCCTATATATGTCCCTCGACAAATGCTGATAAAAGGTCAACCCTCTAATATGAGATATAGACCACAAGATCTGGTAAAATGATCACGTGGTTAAGGTCTTGAACCACCTGATAAAGATAATGTTAGCTGAGTCGTCTAACCATTGTCTTGTACCCCATCATACTGTGATTGCTCCACCCTGAGGTTCAGCAACCTCCAGTATCAAGCAATGAACACAAAGATAGAAGAACGCTACAGCAAAATAGCTGATCAAAATATCTATCAATCGATGCTCTACCCCTCGAAGATCATCATCTGAAATTATACCTAGTTACGGTCGGACCTCCTAGGTATTACTCAACTAACACCACTTCCTCCGCACCATTGTGAGGTATATATCACTAGGTACATCATGGATATCTAACCATATCCAATAGTCCCATGAGTCAGGATCTCCCATGGAACAGCGTTAGGCGAGTCGACTAGTCATCGCCTTAAAATACATCATGCTAACGAAAGAAGTAGATAACTACTCTCTCTCCAAACACCTCAAGGAAATCACTAAGTGATGACCTGATCTCCAGAAAGCATTCTCTGCTTCTTCCTTCACGTGATACTGGGCCACGTAAAGGTTAAGCAGCTAACTCCAACTCTCTTACGTCAGTACAAATCATATATCCAAATGTACTCTCCAACTCATACACCCTAGTAACGATTATATCTCATAAGTGTTGAGCAGGTAGCTTTACACTTTTCCACATCAGTGGAGTATCCTATCCGAATGTACCTTCTAAGTCATCCTACCAGGTATAGACAGCCTATGGTCAAAGTCCCCATGGAATAGGATACGACAATCCTCTACAGGCTGACCAAGCCGACAATGGTATACGGCTAACATCAGTCTTTTCCACGATGGTACAAGTCATGTACTCAAATGTATCTCCCAAATATCTAACCAAGCACAAGTAACCCCAAAGATCAGAATCTCTAAAAATAGAGTATGACGATACCCTAATGATCGAACTGCTAATTAAATCGGTCGTCAACTAACTGATCTAATAAGGGTAAATCAATCCTCGTCAAAAGCAACTAAGGTAAAATCGATCCACCACTACCCAAGTCAATGAGGGTAATCTACAAACCTAACCAACAGGAGTAAATCAATACTCTACTAATCAAAATAACAGGAGTACGAAACCAACTAAGATAAATCAATCCACAACTGCACAAGTCGATCAGGTAAATCAATCCTAAACTGATCTAACCAACCGGAGTAATACAAACTGAGTCAACATATGTATACAGATATCATCCACTATCCAGCTAATAATAATAGAGACTGGTATGTGACTCTGACTCTCAACCAACTAGTAGTAACAGACACTAACACTACTGGTAGTATGATATGAGGAATCCCTTGAGACTGTAATCCTTGATCACCAATAGGATCAACCGTGATCAGTAATTGATCCAACACATGAAATGCATGATACAATCAACTAGACAAGTACTAACAAGAGAGTACTAACACACATCATAACTATGCATGAACTAACAGAAATGTAGGATAGCAATATGCAAACATACCTCCTATAGCTTGGAGATGTCCTGCTGCTGCCTGGTCCCAAAACCCGAAAAGTCACATCAAGAAAATCGAAACATGAAATCTAAAAACACAAATAACAGGCATCATACCTGCTCTGATACCAAAAATCGGTGTCAGATAATTCTCGAAAATCTAAAACAAAAACAAAACAGGCATCATACCCGCTCTAATACCAAAAATTGTCACGCCCCCAAAGGAGTCCCTGCCAGACAAAAATCCGGCAGCATCTCCCCTGTATCGGTGACAATATGAAGTATCACTACAAACAAAATATACATCAGCCACATGCAACTGAAATATATACACAACCATGCAGTTAATAATCTTAGCCTACACGGCTGGATAAATATAACAACAACCCCGCAGTTATATATATACAACGAACAGCTCACTCGGCTACAATAAAAACCAACACAGTGGAAAAATGATAACGAAAAGCCCAATACAACACAATCAACACACTGCTAGCCGGCTAGGCTTAATACAACAACCACAACTACAAATACAACAACACACAAATACAGCAATTACCAAATACAAGTAAAACATATACAAAACCTGAAACGGTCTTCGGATGTGACGTAGGACCCGGCAGACAGGATACTCCGAGCGACACCAACCATCTACAAGCTACCTGAAAACATAAATGTATGCATGCGGTGGTGAGTATAGGTAACTCAGCGGGTAATAGACAAGACAGTGCACGGTCCATAAACAAATATGGAGATCACAAGTATACAGTCTCAGTAGGGAATAAAGAACATGATCATACTATCATAATCAATGAACCTAAACATATCTGACATAATAACCTGACATATAAACCGTACAAACCACAACTAACATAATGACAGATACATACCAAATCTGGAATCAACATATGGTACAATGATCAGTAAACTCACCGGATCTGCAATAGATATACCCGTGACACCTGTGCAATATAAATACGACTGCATATACATGTAAAATAAATGACATGTATGTAACATGACAACCATATGCAACAATCATATCTCAAACAAGTGTAACATATCACAATCACATGCAACTAGTATCTACTAGGCATGTATGCAAATGCAGATGCACCGCGCATCAAATGCAAGAATAATAACTGCGTATGCATGCTCCATGGTCACCCCTGACACCTCTCCAGATACCACGACCCCAGTATGGCCGAGAGGCTTGGGTCCGTGACAACCGTACAATCCTCATACTCTAAACTGCTATAAAGCAACTAAGGCAGACGGAATGCTAAGTAGTTATCTAAGTTATCTAACTACATAGCATCAGGGTCCCTGACTGCTCATAATGCCGGATCTCACTAAACCTCGTGACCGGGTGGCACGACAGGACGAGCGGCAACTGCTCCAGCTACCACTACCCATGAGTGGCCGAGTGTGCGGCGCTAAACCAAACCGATGACTCTCTCAACCACAAGGGAGACAATGGTCATCAGATGCAATGAATGATGAACATGATATATATATATATATATATAATCATCATCCATGCAACACCCCAAACCTTATAAATACCTCCAACACGAGTATAATCGTCATGATACCTCCACGTATCCCACCAAACATATGTACACACTACACATGTATAATCAACCAAAAATCTCCAATAATCCAACCAGACACATGTACACAAAATATAAGTACAATCAACATGTATCCTCCAGTAAAAACACAACAGACATGTGTATATACCCCAAACATACAATCAACACAACTCCTCCAAAAGTACATGACAAATACGTATGTACACACCACATGTAAATGCACGGTTAATAAGATGACTCATACCCACCTATGTACAGTCCACACCATATACTCAATCAGCATGGGAATACCAATAACCCGACAATCCCTACAATACATACTCTACACGTGTAATCACAACAGAATAGATATCAAGAGTGGAGACTGTATATGAATTAAATAGATCATCACAAGGGTCAAACATAAGTATCATGCAGGAAAAACAGCAACCGATCATGATATAAGATAAAGCAGCCTAATTTATCCAATAACAACCATGCACTAAGCACAAGAAAATCTACATAGAGGCCAAGGAAGAAATATCCGCCTTTATCTGTCGACCGTATCAGATAAACCAATCCCCCGTCGAGACGCTCGCCTCGAAACAAAATTCTGTGATCACATAATATACTTAGCTAATTACATAGATAGCAAATAGCTAAATAAACTCCCAAATCTAATTAGGGAAGCCCTAATCGAAATGATTAACCTAATTCCTTAATCCCCACAAATTAATTACAAATCAAAACTCAATACATCATCCTACAATTCCAATAATCCTCAATCCACAAAAATCATTTTCTCCTCCAATTCACATCTATAATTAGTAACTCATTTACTACTAAACCTAACACCATCATCCCTATTCATAATCCTTCCACATGCTTCTTTGTAATCTAAATTAGACAAAATCAAATAACCATTAGCAATCCTAACAAAACAGATCAATAATAGATCAGAAGAAACACACTTACCTTGAGGGAGGCAACAAATCCAATAGCTCAACAACCCTATACTAACCTCTGCACACAACCACCAAGAATTCCTACATCAATCCAGCCCAAGATCAGTCCAGGAAACAATTTCACAGCATTGAATTTGCTGGACTCCTAACAAACAAAGTAACACTCACCTCAAACAAACCCAGATCTGAAACCAAAACCTCAATATGACGCAAGAATGAAGAAGATAAGGATCTACTCAAGAAAAACCATCACTAGCTGATCCAATGCCTTCTCCTGGTCCAAAATAGGAGGAATATCATAATTGGAAATCAATAGAACCGATCCTTGAATCTACAAGATCTTCCCCAGCAACTCCTTACCTCAATCGGACGCCAACAGTTGGTGTCGCATGCTGCGTTTCAGCCGATGATAATCCGAAATGCCCTCTAGTGAGCAGATCGTATAGGAGAAGAGAAAGGGCTCGATCAGCTGAGGACGACACGAATCAACTCCTCCCCGCTGTGCCCTAGCTCCGTCGTGCCCTAGAAGCCGAGCAACAACCGTTCACGATCACTTCACCAAGGAACGCTTGAACAACGATGGTACCTTCAAGATTCCAACCACCGTCCTCCGACGACGCTCGAGTGACACGGTGAGACTGAGATTGTCGAAGCAGAACCGCCCTCCATCAGCGTCAGTAGTCTGCAAGGAGAAATCAAGTGGGAGAGGAAGAAGAGGAATGCTTGTAGCTTGCCTTCCCTCCTCAATGCTCCAGATCGACTCCTCGCCGGCGACACCGAGAGAAGAGGCGAAATCATCGGTCGTTGGAAAGCTCGGGACGAAATGAATCGAGGAAGAAGTTGGGGGAAGAATCGGTAGAAGAGAGAAAAATTAGATTTAATTAAAATATATAACTTAGGTTTGGTAATTAAAACCTAAGTTAATTCCTCAATCAAATCCCACTTTAATTGGGTATTCCAAATAGGCTTCCACTGTACCCCGAATCCATCCCCTCAAAACAAGTCATACAGACTCCGTTTAATTTCCGAAAAATTTCTAAAAATTCCTGAAAAATCCAATAAGATTTTTCGTCTAATAACATTTATTATTTAATTTTACGGTATCTTACATTTATACCTTCTCTTTATATGCTAATGACCTCGAGATCTTCTGTCGTATTCCTCTCCTAGCCTTGGACGTCGTGTGGGTGATGAACCTCCAAGATGAACACCGCCCAAAGAGCTTCTCCTTCTTCTCTAAAATCCGGCCACCACCACCACCAAAGAAAAGAGAGCAAGGGGAAAGGAGAGGGAGAGAGGGTTGGCCACAAGAGGATCACCAACAAGAGAATAAGAATTGTTATCTCATGAGGCCTCCTCTCCCCTTCTTTTATATTACTTGCCCAAGGCAAATAAGGAAAGACTTTTTACAAAAAATAAAATCTTCTTCTTGTTTTTCCTTTTCCCTTTTTATTTTTCCTTTTCTTTCCTCTTGATTGAATCAATCATCAATCATGGAATGATTGGCTTGATTGGTTGGCCCTTGCTTGGGCACCAAGCAAGGGTGGTCGGCCACATCATCAAGAAGGAAAAATAAATTTTATAAAATTTTATAAAAGAAGAAATCCTCTTATAAAATTTTTACAAGCTCTCTTTCTTAAAGTGGATGTTAAAAAAGGAAAGTTTTAAAAATTAAAACCATGTTTTAAAATTTAAAACTTCTCTTCTAAAAATTTCCTTTTTTAACATGGTTACAAAAATAAAAAATTTTAATTTTAAAACTTCTCTTCCTTTTTTTTCTAAAACCTTGAGGATGGTTAAAAAAGGAAAGTTTTAAAACTTTTAAAACTCTCTATTAAACCATGTGGCCTAATTCAAATAAGGAAAGTTTTTCATTTTAAAATTTCTCTTTTAAAACTTATAGTTTTCTACAAAGAGAAGATTTTAAAATTTTAAAATACCCCTTCACTTTTGAATTAATATGGTTGACCCCTTCTTGCTTGGGCACCAAGCAAGGGGTCGGCCCATTAAGAGAAGATGGTGGTCGGCCCTTGGCTTGGTCACCAAGCCTTGGGTCGGCCCTCTCTTGGACACCAAGAAGGGCTTTTATTTGGATGGACTTGAGGCTTTAATGAGGTTACGGCAGGGACCTAGAGGAGAAATTGGTTTTGGCCTTCCGATGAGCTTGAGTATCCCATGTTCGCCCCGAACACACAACTCAAGTTCATCAATAATAACTCATTCCACTAGAGAGTTATTATTGCACTACCGCACCAATCCCAAATTACATTATGGGATCCTTCATATATGAGTGTGTTAGTCTCCCTATATTTAAGATAATGAATGTCCACTAATTAAGTAAGTTACTAACAACTCACTTAATTAATATCTAGCTCCAAAAGTAGTACCATTCAACTTCATTGTCATGTTGGACTAAGTCCACCTGCAAGGTTTAACATGACAATCCTTATGAGCTCCTCTTGGAGACATTCTCAACCTAGATAGCTAGGACATAGATTCCTTCTATAATCAACAACACACACTATAAGTAATATCATTTCCCAACTTATCGGGCCTATTGATTTATCGAACTAAATCTCACCCTTTGATAAGTTAAAGAAATAAATACTAAATATATGTGCTTGTTATTATATTAGGATTAAGAGCATACACTTCCATAATAACTAAGGTCTAGTTCTTTTATTAAGTCAGTATAAAAAGAACTTACCTAAAATGATCCTACTCAATACACTTAGAGTGTACTGGTGTAATTTATTAGTCAAGATAAACTAATACCTAATTACACTATGACTATTCCAATGGTTTGTTCCTTTCCATCTTAGTCGTGAGCAACTATTTATAATTTATAAAGAACTGATAACATGATCTTCTGTGTGTGACACCACACATCATGTTATCTACAATATAAATTAATTGAACAACTACACTTAACAAATAAAATGTAGACATTTGACCAATGTGATGCTTTTATTTCATAAATAAATGTTTACAAAAGTTAAGCTTTTAGTATACACTCTAACAATCTCCCACTTATACTAAAAGACTAAGCTGCCATATCTGTTGCCATACATCTGATTCTCATCCCCTCCACATGTCGATCAAAAGCTTTCGCCAGAAGGGCCTTAGTGAAAGGATCTGCCAGGTTATCTGTTGATGCAATCTTGGCGACGACAACTTCTCCTCGCTTGACGATGTCTCGTATCAGGTGGTACTTGCACTCTATTTGTTTACTTGCTTTATGGGCTCGTGGTTCCTTCGAGTTTGCAACTACACCGCTATTATCACAATAAATTGTGATGATTTTGGGCAAACCAGGAATCACACTAAGTTCATTAGGAAGTTCCTGAGCCATACAGCTTCTTTGGCTGCCTCAGAGGCTGCCACATACTCAGCTTCCATGGTTGAGTCTGAAACGCATTTCTGTTTAACACTCTTCCATGCAATGGCTCCACCTCCTAAAGTAAACACATAGCCTGATGTAGACTTATTGTTGTCCCTATCTGATTGGAAATCTGAATCTGTGTAACCCACAGGGAGCAAATTTGTAACGCCCGCCCTCCCTGCTAACCCTAAGGGACGGGGCTACGATACTCTACGTACATATTACAGTGGAAGACTTAAAAATAATTTTCTTAGTTTAATAAAACTTTTCTTTTGTTTTCAAATCCGAACTACACTAATATGGTTTCCATAACATGATAACAAGATAAATAGAAATATAACATCAAGTCACCCATATAGTACTACAATTTACGAAACCAAAGCGTAATTCTTAAAAAGTTCTTAAAGCAGGTTCTTATTTGGTTGCCTAGCCACCGCCACACACATCTCCTTGCCTCTCCTGCTGCTCCTTTAGCTCATCCAGCTTTTTCCTTTATCTGTGGTACAAGGAAAGTAAGCTATGAGCACTCATGGCTCAGTAAGTTCCTTTCCTACTCACTAAAACCGAAAATCATCACATGATCAAAGAATGTCTCAACATAACATGATCACAACTAGTCATGGCATAACATATCATACTCTTTAAGCATATCATGCAACGTAACAAAATTATAACTAGTCATGGCATATCATCTCTTAAAGCATAGCATGATACATAACATAATCATATCTAATCATGGCATATCATAGCATCATCATAAGGTAGCATGACATATCAAGCTCTTAAAGCATAGCATGAAACATAACATAATCATATCTAATCATGGCATATCATAAATCATAGCATCATCACAACATGATCATAAAGTATATGCAATATGATTTTGAAAACATGTATCCGAAAAACATGTGTATGTCTCATGATCTTTAAAATCATTTCTTCTTACATATATACTTGAACATATTATCAACTTAAAGGGGATCCCGGCTATGTACCACTTACATATTGCGCGCAACCTATGTAGGTCCAAGGTAGCAAGTCCTGAACCCTACAAGGCAAACATACTAGTCCCGAGTCTTACTCCATCGACCTAGGGGCACTTAGGAGTCCATCCCTAACGAGGCCCGAGTCCTATTCCATCGACCCCGGGGCGCTTATGGAGCCCACCCTTGGTACAAGCCACATAAAGTAAAGTACATGTCATACTTATATATATCACACATCATAAAAGCATGCATCATTTAGGCACACATCATATCATAAAAGTATGCATCACTTAGGCATACATCATATCATAAAAGTATGCATCACTTAGGCATACATCATGTCATAAAAGTATGCATCACTTAGGCATACATCATATCATAAAGGTATGCATCACTTAGGCATACATCATGTCATAAAAGCATGCATATTTTCACCACATAGCATATCATAAAAGCATGCATATTTTAAGCACATAGCATATCATCAAAGCATGCATATTTCTATCCACATAGTATATCATAAAAGCATGCATATTTCTAAGCACATATCATATCATGGAAAGCATAAATCACAAGCATACATGTTTAAGCATAAGGGTGTATCATGTGATTATACTATCATAAGAAACATGGTAACATAGTTAACTTGGGTTCTAAGCTTCCTAATCCCTGGGGTTCTTATCATGGCCGAACCCCCTTAGATCTCAATTTAGGTAAAAACAACCTCCAAGCATGTGGAACCTAAATTATCATCACATCAATTTCATAGGAAGCATTATAAGCATGATTAACTTGGTTTCTAAGTTCTCCAAGTCCCTAAACTTCATGTGGCCGAACCCTATCAGGTGTGAAACAAGGTCCCAAATGTCATGAAAGCATGGAAACCTTAAACCATGTTTATAGCATTTTTTCCAAGTAACATAGTAAGCATATTTGAGCTAGTTCCTAAGTTCTTCAAGCCCTTAACATATGTCATGGCCAAAATTTAACAAGTATTCATTAGGGCTAAAAACAAGCATACAAGCATGTGAACTTAAACTAACATCATGTATAAATTTATAATAAGGCATCATACAAAGGGTATGGCCGAAACTTACCCTAGCCTCATTCTAGGTCATTAAACAACATATAGCATGAGAACTTTGGATTTCTACTTATCATATTTCATGTAGAGTGACATGAGCATATTTAATTTTTGTTCTAGGGTTTCTAGGGCATCTATCCCTTCATGGCTGATACCTACAATGGTCCATTTAGGTCATGAAAAAATTATACAAACATGTGACACAATCAACACATTATCATATTTCCATAAGAAGCATTTTTAACACAATTGGTTTAAATTCTAAGGCCTCTAGGTCATTTAAACCCTACTTGGCCGAGACCCATCAGTGGTTAACTTTGCTTCAAATAGTCTAAAAGCATAGGAAGTCATACAAGTTTCATAGCATGTATAAAGACAAGCATAATAAACATACATGTGCATTGTGTCTTAGGCTTCCTAGGTTTCTTTCCTTTTTCTTTTATTTTTCCTCATGGCCGAAACCTACCATTCTCTAAACTAGGTTTTAAGTGGCCTAAAGCATGGAAAACCTAAGTAAGTTTCATGGCAAAAATTACTAAGAACATCATATACAAATTTGGTTCATAAACAAGCTAGGACCCTTGTGACCTTACAAGTCATATATCATGTAACTAAATTCTCTATACCCTAATTAAGCATGAGAGCATTAAACCACTTTCATATCTTAATATCACAGAGGTCTTGAGCATGTTAAAATTTGGTTTAAGCTTTCCTAAGCTATCCATCTTAACATGGCCGAAAATCTTAATAAAGAGTTCATGAATTTCTAGCAATATTCAACATGCAATTCTTTAAGAGAACTCTATATTCTATCATATAAACATGGTTACTTAAATTTAAAGGTCTTCCTAACCCTAAGCTCTTTTCTTGGCCGAAACATATGAGGGGATTTCCTTTGGTTCCAAGTAACTTTCAAGCAAGAAAACCAATAAAAGATCCTTAGTAATTCATGGAGGGAATCTTGTACTAGTTTGGTTAAACAATGATTTCCCTAACCTCTTTAAAATATTTTTGGCCGAAATTCTAGGGTTAGGTACTCCTCTGACCAAGCATCATATAGGTATAAAAACATGGAGGAAAACCTTCCTACATAGCATAGAAAAATATCACGAAATGAGGACTTGTTCAAACCTTCCTAGACTTGAAAACTCTTCTTTGGCCGAATTTTCTTAAATTCTATTCTAGGTTTTATAATCCTCATAAAATCCAAAAATCACATAAAAATCCTTGTACCACAGGTGAGGGGAAGCTTACATCCTTTTCGCTTGTGGATCTAAGGTATGGTGATGGAAGAAGTAGCTTCTTCTTCTAGTTCCCTTCCCTTGTTTCTCTTGCTAAGTCCTCCTTGTATCTTAGGCTTTCTTAGGAGAAAACCTTGGCTTGGGGCCGAAGATGGAGGAGAGGGGGCTGAGGTTTCGGTGATGGAGAGGGAAGAATGAGAGAAATGAGAGAAAAATTAGAATTCTTCTCTTTTCTTGCTCCCTTTTATGTTAAGGGGGAAGAGGTAGCAAAATTGGTTTTTGTTTTCCTTCTCCCTTAACCCATTTTCTATTTTCTTTAATTTATTTTATTTCCTAATTTATTCTCATCATTCATGATGAAATAAGGGGGAATGAATCCCCTTAATTAGCCTCTTTTATTTTCGGCAAGAGAAGAGAGAAAGAGGGAGAGAAGGAAGGAAGGCAAGTTGCCTTTCTCTTGCTCTTTTCTTGTTTTCTTTTGGCTAGCTTTTACTCTCACCCTTATCATGAGTTTCTCTTCTTTGCTATCAATATCTTCTCTCTATCCCAATTGGTTTCCACTAATTAATTCTATAAATTATAATATAAGAGGTTCAAGGTTCAATCCTTGTCCTCCTCTTCTTTTTATTTCATTTTATTTCTTTTTGCTTCAACCCACTTCCTTTTATTTTTCTAAGGCAAAATCCTACATTCATATGCTTATCTTAAAAGCTTAGTGGGTGTTACAAAATTGTCTGCTTGGTAAATTAGCATATAATCTCTAGTCCTTCTCAGGTACTTTAATATATGTTTTACAGCAGTCCAATGTCCTTGTCCAGGGTTACTCTGATATCTGCTAACCATGCCCACGGTAAAACAGATATCAAATATCGTACACAGCATTGCATATATTAGGCTTCCCACAGCCGAAGCATAAGGAACTGCCTTCATGTCCTCTATCTCTTTTGATGTCTTCAGAGATATCTCTTTAGATAAAGCTACTCCATGCCTAAAAGGTAAGAAACTTTTCTTGGAGTTCTGCATGATATAACGAGTAAGGATTGTATCTATATATGAAGATTGAGATAGGCACAACATCCTTTTCTTACGATCCCTTATGACTTTGATCCCAAGAATGTGTGCACATTCTCCTAAGTCCTTCATATCAAATTGTTTGGACAATTATACCCTTACGTCCGATAACACTTTGACATTGTTGCCAATTAACAAAATATCATCTACGTATAGTACAAGAAATACCACCACGTTTCTGTTACACTTCTTGTATACACAAGACTCATCCGAACATTGAATAAATTCATATGACTGGATTACTTCATTAAACCGGATGTTCCAAGATCTTCAAGCTTGCTTCAGTCCATAAATGGACCGATTGAGCTTACACACTAGATGTTATTTGCCCTTTTCAATGAACCCCTCTAGTTGCTTCATATGGATTTTTTTACAAGACTTCCGTTAAGGAAAGCTGTCTTGACATCCATTTGCCAAATCTCATAATCCATATGAGTAGCAATGGATAAGAGTATCCGGATAGACTTTAACATAGGTACCGGCGAAAAGGTCTCCTCATAGTCGATTCCCTCTTTCTGAGTGTACCTTTTAGCAATAAGCCTTGCCTTGAAGGTTTCTACCTTCCCGTCTGTCCCTCTTTTCCGTTTGTAGATCCACTTGCATCCAACGGCTTTTACACTATCTGGTGGTTCTACAAGCTCCTAGACCTTATTAGAATACATAGATTCTATTTCAGAATTTACTGCCTTTTGCCAAGATACTGCATCTTTATCTTGGAATGCTTCGTCATATGTCCGGGGATCAGGTTCATGTTTACCCGGGATCAAATCCGAAGATTCTCCCAAAAACATGAATCTCTCAGGTTGTCTCACAACCCTCCCACTACGACGAGGCACTGTCTGTAACTGTGCATCATCTGTGACACGTGTTGCAGTCTCTTGTGGTACTTCATCTTGTACTGTTGGTACTAAAGTAGACGTGTCCTCTTTTATTTCTTCTAGAACAATTTCACTCATGGGCTTATGGTTCATTACATAATCTTCCTCTAAAAATCGAGCATTGGTGCTAACAATGATCTTCTAATTTTTAGGATTATAAAACAAACCACCTTTCATTCCCTTAGGATATCCCACAAACAGACAAACTTCTGTACGTGATTCTAACTTGTCAGTATCTCCCTTCAGCACATGTGCTGGACTACCCCATATTCGGATATGATTCAGACTAGGCTTACGTTCATTCTATAATTCCATGGGTGTAGAAGGAACTATTTTAGAATGTACCATATTCAGAATGTACACTGCTGTTTCTAGAGCATATCCCCAAAACGAATTTGGTAATTCTGAATAACTTATCATCGATCTAACCATTTCCATAAGAGTCATATTCCTTCATTCTGCCACACCATTCTGTTGGGGTGTACCAGGTGCAGATAATTGGGATTGAATCCCGGCTTCTGATAACTAATTCCTAAACTCTCTAAAGAGGTATTTGCCACCACGGTCAGACTGTAGTGTCTTGATACTTTTACCAAAACGTTTCTCCACATCAGCCCTATATTCTTTGAACTTATCAAAGCATTCAGACTTGTGGCGTATCAAGTAAATGTATCCGTATCTTGAATAATCATCTATAAAGGAGACGAAATATTCATAACCACCTCTTGCCTGGATAGACATAGGACCACACAAATCAGAATGAACCAGTTCTAACGCATCTTTGGCTCTATACCCCTGGCCTTAAAAGGTCTCTTGGTCATTTTACCTTCCAAGCAAGATTCACAGGTTGGAAAGTTTTCTAACTCTAATGTACCCAAGAGTCCATCGGCTATAAGCCTTTGAATTCTACTTAAGTTAATATGACCAAGGCTTAGATGCCAAAGATATATTTGGTTTATTTCGAAGGTTCTTTTCTCTTATTAGAGTTAAAAGATGCGTTATTAATTTCCATTTATTGCTTTATGGGAGAAATTGGATTTAATGTATATAAATTGTCAACCAATGCACTAAAACAGATAATAACTCTATTTCTCTTTATAACTACATTGTTACTGAAAGAAACAGAATATCCATCCAAATACAGTTTAGAAACTAAAATTAAATTCTTTCTAAAACTGGGTACATAAAGACAATTTCTTAAAACCAAACTTCTATTCCTATCAAAAGATAAGTAGACGTCTCCCACTGCAACAGCCGCCACCTTAGTAGCATTGCCCATGTAGATGGTTATCTCTCCTTCAAATAGTCGTCGGGTTTCCTGGAACCCCTGCAAAGAGTTACAGACATGATCAGTGGCTCCCATATCTACACACCAGGTGTTGGTAGATAACACCGCTAAACATGTTTCAACTACTAGAGAATGAGATATACCTTTATTGTTCTGATTCCTACGAGGACAGTCCGCCTTCCAATGTCCTGACTGCTTGCAGATGAAGCACTTTCCCTTCGGCTTCTTCATTCTAGCTTTTTGTCTTGTACCCTGAGGTTTATCCACCTTATTTGCTTAAAAGACCTGTTTCTTCTTCTTCTTACCTTTCGACTTAGAAGTAGAACCATTTTCAGCATAGTGAATCTGAGAACTGTGACGAAATATACCTTCTGCTGCCTGTAGTTCTGTCAGAAGTTCCGCCAACGTATACTCCCTTTTATTCATGTTATAGTTCAGGCGGAACTGCTCAAAACTTCTGGGTAGCGTTTGGAGAATTATATCGACCTGGGTTTCCCCATCGATTTCACCTCCAATGACTTGTATTTCGTTCAGATAAGCCATCATTTTGAGGATATGATCCCTTACGGGTGTCCCCTCTGACATGGTGGCTGTCATTAACTTTCTCATTGCCTCTTGCCTAGCAGTCCGACTCTGGTGCCCAAAGAGTTCTTTGATATTGTTCATTATATCATAAGCAGTTGGTAAATCTTGATGCTGATGTTGCAATACATTTGGCATTGAAGCCAAAATGTAACACCGCATCATCTCATCTGCTTTTACCCATTTCTTATGATACTCAATCTCCTCTGGGGTAGAATCACCATTAGGTGTATCTGGGCATACCTCTGACAGTACAAACTTATAGCTTTCAGTAGTTAGAACAATGTCCAGGTTTCTTTTCCAATCTATATAGTTTTGACCAGTAAGTTTATTCTCTTTCAGTATAATAGCCAATGGGTTGAAGACATCCTAAGAATCACAAAATAAACTTTGGTCAGGACTCTAAATTTAAAATAATATTGATTCCTCAAACAATACTATTTAAATTTACCAACACCTCAAAACACCGTGAATATTGCATGCCACGTTAGTGTGGACGTATACAAATTCAACATTTGTAAGAGGAGGGTGTAACCCATTAATTTTATTATCTCGTCATCCTAACTTTATGACAAATAAAATTAATAGTTGATTTTCCTTTGGTCACACAAAATAATAGCAGTGACTCCGTTAGGGAGGATACTATTGAATGCGTCTAAGTCTATACCATTACTTGATACATAAATAGGATTGTGCCCCTTCAGTTGAAGAAGATCACACGCTCCTAAATAATTTCCTATAACCATCCATAAAGGAAGTTTGATCTAGTGATCCGCAACAAACCCATCCGTTGTGGAGGGAGGTACTCAGAGCCAACACGCAAGTTTGTTGCATCACTTACAAACTAGTAATGGAGACCGTGGAATTTATTTAAAAATCCCTCTCCCACTTAGTTATTTAAGGTGAGGAATTTTAACCTATGCTAGCATACATCACATGTACACACACACATCACAGTAAATAAAAGCAATAAATATGGAAATTAATTTCCCAACTATTATGACATTTTTCGTCACTGTTCTCCGTGTGCTCTAACCCTAGTTGCTGCCATCTTTAACCATCGTCGTCGGGTCAAGTTGTCGCATCTATCTTGCATCTTATTCCGCTGCACCTCTGGTCCTCCAATAGCACCACGCTTCGCAAAGATACGATCCGCGACAAAAATAGAAATTTACATATATCGATCCTATATTCCACGAAGGAATGTACATGTATTCTAGATCGAACAAAAAAGTAAAATTCTAAAACTAATACAGCTCCTACTGTATTTAATACATACAATCATGCACACACAAAATAATGCCCTTGACATGTCCAAGGGTCCAATCACACACAATATCTATATGCCATAATAGTTGGAGCCTGCACACAAAGTTAGCACATCCTACTATTATCCTGCCTAAATTATGTATGACATGTGCATAATCTATTTTAAAACCAAAACACACAGAGGCAAACCCTAGCTCTGATACCAATTGTTGATTATGTTAGGATGTATACTAAAAGTCTAGCTTTTGGTATAAACATTTATCTAGAAATAAAAATCACATTGGTCAAATGTCTACATTTATGATAAATGTAATTGTTCAATTAATTTATATTGTAGATAACATGGTGTGTGGTGTCACACACAGGGGATCATGTTATCAGTACCTTATAAATTATAAACAGTAGCTCACGACCAAAATGGAAAGGAACAAACCATTGGAAGGTCGTAGTGTAATTAGGTATTAGTTTATCTTAACTATATAATTACACTAGTACACTTAGAGTGTATTGAGTAGGACCATTAGAGGTCGTTTCTTTTATACTGACTTTATAAAGGAACAAAGACCTCAGTTATTATGTAAGTGTGTGCTCTTAATCCTAATATAATAACAAACACATATATTTGATATTTATTTCTTTAATTTATCAATAAGTGAGATTTAGTTCGATAAATCAATAAGCCCGATAAGTTGGGAAATTATATCACTTATAGTGTGTGTTGTTGATTATAGAAAGAAACTGTGTCCTAGTAATCTAGGTTGAGAATATCCCCAAGAGGAGCTCATAAGGATTGTCATGTTAAACCCTACAGGTGGACTTAGTCCGACATGACGATGAAGTTGAGTGGTACTACTCTTGGAGCTAGATATTAATTAAGTGAGTTATCAGTAACTTACTTAATTAGTGGACATTTGTTATCTTAAACACAGGGAGACTAACACACTCATAATAAGAAGGAGCCCAAAATATAATTTGGGATTGGTGTGGTAGTTCAATAATAGTTCTCTAGTGGAATGAATTATTATTGATGAAATTAAGTTATGTGTTGGGGGCGAACACGGGATGCTTAATTTCATCGGGAGACCAAAACCAATTCCTCCTCTCGGTCCCTATCGTAGCCTCTTATATATAGAGATTTATACCCACCTCATACCCACCTTCTTACCCATCCAATGGGGTCGGCCAAGCTAGCTTGGAACCCAAGCTAGGGCCGGCCAAGACCAAGTGGATGAGCCAAGTTGGTGGCCGGCCAAAGCTTAGGTGGCCAGCCACTAGAATATTAAAAAGGATTTTTATTAAAATTATTTCTTATGTGGATATCATGTTTTTAAAAGAGAGTTTAAAAATTAAAAATTTCCTTTTATAGCTTTCTACAAAAGATTAAGAGAAGAGATTAATCTCTTTCCTTATTTGCAGATTAAAAAGGATGGTTTTAATTTTTGGTAAAAACTTTCCTTATTTGTATAAAATTTGAAATCTTTCCTTATTTGTTGATTAAAAGGTGGATTTTAAATTTTAAGAAAACTTTCCTTTTAACCATGTTCATGATTTAAAAGAGAGTTTAAAAATTAAATATTCTCTTTTATAAGTTTCTATAAGAGATTAAGAAAAGATTTGATATCTTTCCTTATTTGTAGATTAAAAGAGATTTTAATTTTTAGAGATAACTTTCTTTTTATCCACATGTTTAAAAGAAAGATTTTAATTTATTAAATTTCCTTTTTATAAACCAATCATGAAGGGATAAAAATTATTAGAGAAATTTTATTTTCCGGAAACAAATTAGGAAAGTTTTAATTCTTGATTGAATTAAATTTCCTTTGCTTAGATTATTGTGGCCGGCCATGTTGATTAATAAAAGAGAAATTGATTTTATATCAATTAAATTTATTTTTCATGGCAAAGGAATTAAGGAAGTTTTTATTAAAATTTCCTTATTTGCCAAGACCAAGGATTATAAAAGAGGGGGTAGAGGTGCCTTTATGACAAGAACTCTATTCTATTTTTCTCCCTCTTTTTCTTCCTTGGTGTGGCCGACCATCCTCTCCTCATCTCTTCTCTTTGATGGCCGAACCTCATCCTTCTTGTGGAGATTCATATGGTGGCCGGATCAAGTTTAGAGAAGAAGAAGAAGAAGGAGAGAAAGAAAGCTTTGTTTCTAGCATCCCTTGGAGCATGGTGGTGGTGGCCGAACGTCTTCATCCTAGGAGAAGTTTTGATGGCCGAAACTTGCAAGGAAGAAGAAGGTGCTTGGTGGTTCTCGTCTTGGAAGATCGTTGCCCACACAACATCCGAGATTAGAAGAGGAATACGGTAGAAGATCAAGAGGTCATTAAAAGTTCACAAAGGAAGGTATAACTAATATAGTTTTCCGCATCATGTTAGTTTTATCTCAATGTAAAAATACCAAATACAAGAGGCATGCGATTCTAGTATTTCGAATTTATTTTCGATGTTGTGTTCTTTTGTTTTTCTTTTCCTTGTGATTTGATTGTTCTTTTCGGTTGACCTAAAGTTATTTAAGGAAATTAAATATTATCTTTCCTTAAAAGACTTTGTCTATACGGTGGTGGTTGTTCTCATATCCAAGAAGGCCATGTGCCTCACCATGCAGTCCTGGAAGCCAATTTTGGAAATTAATATTTAATGAAATTAATAACCTACGTGATTTGGATCGAAAGTGTTAAGTTCTGCAGGAGATCCAAGTCTAAACCTAAAAGAACAAATAAATTAAACTTTGGATCAAACGTGTTAAGTTCCGCAGGCGATCCAAGTTTAATTTAAAAGAACACATGGTAGCTAGGAAAAGGTTCAGACCTTTGTACAAAATTTTTGTACAGTGGAACCATTAGGCTTTCCGAGTAGCAACCAACAATTGGTATCAGAGCTAGGGTTTTGCCTCTGTGTATTTGGTATTAGTTTAATTATGCACATGTCATACATAATTTAGGCAGGATAATAGTAGGATGTGCTAACTTTGTAGATGCAGGATCCAACTATTATGGCTTATAGATATTGTGTGTGTCATTGGACCCTTGGACATGTCAAGGGCATTTTATTGTGTGTGCATGATTGTATTATAAAATACAGCAGGAGCTGTATTTAGTTTTATTAGGATTTTATTTTTGATCTAGATACATGTACATTCCTTTGAGGAATATAGGATCAAAAAATATAAAATTATATTTATGTCGCGGATCGAATCTTGCAAAGTGTGGAACCTTTTGAGGATCAGAGGCACAGCGGAACAAGGAGCAAGATGGATGCGACAACTAGACCCGATGGCGGTGGCCAAAGATGGTAGCGGCTAGGGATGGCGACACACGGAGGACAGCAATAGATTAATAGTTGAAAATTAGTTTTTCTATTTATTTCTTTTTATGTTGTGCTGTGTGTGCTTGTTAGTATGCATGTTAATTAGGCTAGCATAGTCAAAATTCCTCACTTTAAATAACTAAGTGGGAGAGGGATTTATTTTTAAATAAATTCCACGGTCTCCATTACTGGTTTATAAGTGATGCAACAAGCTTGCGCGTTGGCTCTGAGTGCCTTCCTCCATATCGGATGAGCTTGTTTGCGGATCACTAGATTAAACTTCCATTTTGGATGACTATAGGAATTTAATTAAGAGTGTGTGATCTTCCCTATCGGAAGGAATACAATCTTATTAATGGACTTAGTGTCAAGTAATGGTATACACTTAGGCACGTCTAATAGTATCCTCCCCATCAGAGTCACTACTATTATTTGTGTGACCGAAGAAAACCAACTATTAATTTGTCAAATAAATAGGTTGACAAGATAATAAAATTAAAAGCTCCTCTTACAAATGTTTGATTTTGTATACATCCACACTATCGTGGCATACAAAACTCACGGTGTTTGAGGTAATTTTATTTTGTCATAAAGATTTATTGACAAGATAATTAATGGGTAAAACCCTCCTCTTACAAATGTTTAAATTTTGTATACATCCACACTATCGTGGCATGCAAAATTCACGGTGTTTGAGGTGTTGGTGAATTTAAATAATATTGTTTGAGGAATCAATGTTATTTTAAATTCAAAAGTTTTTGACCAAATATTTGATCAAAGAAATATCGACTATTAATTTTATTCGTCATAAAGTAAAGTTGACGAGATAATAAAATTAATGGATAAAATCTCTTCTTTGATTTTGTATACGTCCACACTATCGTGGCATACAAAATTCATGGGGATTTTAAGGAATTGATCTTGACCAAATATTTTTGTGATTCTTAGGATTTAAAATGTTTGTCAATTCCCTAGTTGTTATACTATAGAAAAGACTTAGTAGTCCCAATTGTAATGATTGGAAATAGAACTTGGACGTTAAGGTAGACTGTCTTCTTAGAACTAAGAACAATATAAGTGTATTTAATTCATTAGTTGAAACATGTTTAGTGGTGTTATCTACCAGAACCTGGAGTGCAGATACAGATGCCATTAATCATTGCAGGGTTCCAGGAAACCCGACAACTAAATGAAAATAAAAACACCGTCCACATGGGCACTGTTGTAAAAGTGACAGCTGTTGCAGTGGGAGATGTTTATCCTTTGATAAGAATAAAATATGGATTTTAAGTAATTGTCTTTACGTACCAAGTTTAGAAAGAACTAGTTTCTAAACTATTCAAAGAACTTGATATTCTGCCTCTTTTAATAACAAAGTTGTTATTAAGTAAAAGAGGGAAGTTATCTGTTCTGGTACGTTGGTTGGCAATTTATAAATCCAATAACTCCCACGATGCAACAAATGGAAATTAGTAACACATCTTCTAACTATAAGAGAAAGCAACCTTCGGAAATGAACCATTTATATCTTTGGCATCTAAGGCTAGGTTATATTAACTTGAGTAGGATTCATTAGTAGTTGATGAACTTTTGGGTTCATTAGTAGTGAAAATCTTTCCAACCTGCGAGTCTTACTTGGAAGGAAAAATAACCAAGAAGCTTTTAAGTCTAAGGGGTATGGAGCCAAAGATATGTTGGAATTGGTTCATTCTAATTTGTGTGATCCTATGACTATTCAGACAAGAGGTAGTATCGAATATTTCGTCTATTTTATAGACAACTATTCAAGATACAAATACATTTACTTGATGTGCCGCAAGACTAAGTGCTTTGATTAGTTCAAAGAGTACAAGGCTGATGCGGAGAAATGTTAAAGTAAAAGTATCAAGTCACTATGGTAAGATCGTAGTGGCAAGTACCTCTTGGGATAATTTAGGAGTCACTTATCAGAAGTCGAGACTCAATCCCAACTAACTGCACCTAGTACACCCCAACAGAATGGTGTAGTAGAAAGAAGGTATAAGACTCTTATGGAAATAAGCAGATTGATGATTACCAAATTCGTTTTAAGGATATACACTAGAAACAGAAGTGAACATAATACCTTCTAAAGTCAGAACTCTCTACTCCCATAGAATTGCAGAATGGGCGTAAGCCTAATCTGAAGCATATTCGGATTTGGGTGGTCTAGCACATGAGAGACACTGATAAGTTGGGCAGGAGTTCACTTGTTTGTGAGTTATCCTAAAGAAACGAAAGTAGGTTTATAGTCTTAAAAATCAGAAGGTCATTGCTAGCATCAATGACCGATTTTTAGAAAAAGGACTATGTAATAAACCATGTGCCCATAAGTAAATTTGTTCTTAAGGACATGTCTAATCTAGTACCAACTGTACAAGATGAAATATCACAAGAAACTACAACACGTATCATAAATGATACACAATTACAGACAGTGTCTCATCGTATTGGGAGGGTTGTCAAACAACCTAAAAGATTCATGTTTTGGGAGAGTCTTTTGGACTTGATCCCAAATGAACATGAGTCTGATCCCGGACATATGATGAAGCACTCCAAGATAAAGATGCAGTATCTTGGCAAAGAGCAATGAATACAGAATTAGAATATATGTATCCTAATAAAATCTGGAAGCTTGTAGAACCACCAGATGGTGTAAAAGCCATTGGGTAAAAATAGGTCTACAATAGGAAAAGATGGATAGACAGGAAGGTGGAAACTTTCAAAGCAAGGCTTGATGAAAGAGAAAACTTTTTCACTGGTAGCCATGCTTAAGTCTATCTGGATTCTTTTATCTATTTGGCAAGTGGATGTCAAGACAGCATTCCTTAATGGAAGTCTTGAAGAAAGCATCAAGTAACCAGAAGAGTTCATTGCAAAGGGCAAAGAGCATCTTGTGTGCAAGCTCAATCAGTCTATGGACTGAAGCAAAGCTTCAAGGTCTTGGAATATCTGGTTTATCAAAATAATCCAGACCTATGGATTTATTTAGTAACTGGATAAGTTTTGTGTATACAAAAAGTATGATGGAAACGTGGTGGTATTTCTTGTACTATACGTAGATAACATTTTTGGTAGTTGGAAATAATATCAAAATGTTGTCAGAAGTAAGGGTATGGTTATCCAAATAATTCGATATGAAAGACTTGGGAGAATGTATATATTCTTGGGATCAAAGTAATAAGGGATCGCAAGAAAAGAATATTTTACTTATCCCAAGCTTCATATATCAAAAAAAATCCTTACTCGTTTTTAGCATGCAAAACTCCAAGAAAGGTTTCTTACCTTTTTAGCATGGAGTAACTTTATCTAAAGAAATGTCTCCGTAGACATCAAAGGAGATAGAGGAAATGAAGGCAGTTCTTTATGCTTCGGCTGTTGGAAGCCTAATGTATGCTATGCACGAGATCAGAAATCTGTTTTGCCAAGGGCATAGTTAGCAGATATCAAAGTAATCCTAGACAAGGACGTTGGACTGCAGTAAAGCATATATTAAAGTACCTTAGAGGCACTAGAGATTATATGCTAGCTTACAAGGCAGTTAATTTGGTCCCTGTGGGTTGCACGGATTTTGACTTCCAATCGAATAGGGACATTAGTAAGTCAACCTCGGGGTTTTGTGTTCACTTTAGGAGGTAAAGTCATAACTATGAAAGAGTGATAAGCATAGGTGTTTTTCTGGACTCCACCATAGAAGCTGAGTATATGGCAAACCTCTAAGGTAGTCATAAAAGCTGAATGACTCAATAACCTCAAGATAGACTTAGATATGATTTCTTGTTTGACCAAAGATTATTATAATTTATTGTAATAATAGTGGTGCAGTATCAAACTTGAAGAAACCATGAGTCTATAAGGCAAGTAAACACAATAGAGCGCAAGTACCACCCAATACGAGAAATCGTATAAACGAGGACAAGTTGTTGCTACCTAGATTGCATCAGATGATGACCTATAGATCTTTTCACTAAGACCCTTAAGGCAAGAGCTTTTGATGGGCATGTTGAAGGGTTGAGAATCAGATGTATGGCAACAGATATAGCAGCTTAGCCTTTTAGTATAAGTGGGAGATTGTTAGGATGTATACTAAAAGTCTAGCTTTTGGTATAAACATTTATCTAGAAATAAGAATCACATTGGTCAAATGTCTACATTTATGATAAATGTAATTGTTCAATTAATTTATATTGTAGATAACATGGTGTGTGGTGTCACACACAGAGGATCATGTTATCAGTACCTTATAAATTATAAACAGTAGCTCACGACCAAAATGGAAAGGAACAAACCATTGGAAGGTCGTAGTGTAATTAGGTATTAGTTTATCTTAACTATATAATTACACTAGTACACTTAGAGTGTATTGAGTAGGACCATTAGAGGTCGTTTCTTTTATACTGACTTTATAAAGGAACAAAGACCTCAGTTATTATGGAAGTGTGTGCTCTTAATCCTAATATAATAACAAACACATATATTTTATATGTATTTCTCTAATTTATCAATGGGTGAGATTTAGTTCGATAAATCAATAAGCCCGATAAGTTGGGAAATGATATCACTTATAGTGTGTGTTGTTGATTATAGAAAGAAACTGTGTCCTAGTAATCTAGGTTGAGAATGTCCCCAAGAGGAGCTCATAAGGATTGTCATGTTAAACCCTGCAGGTGGACTTAGTCCGACATGACGATGAAGTTGAGTGGTACTACTCTTGGAGCTAGATATTAATTAAGTGAGTTGTCAGTAACTTACTTAATTAGTGGACATTTGTTATCTTAAACACAGGGAGACTAACACACTCATAATAAGAAGGAGCCCAAAATGTAATTTGGGATTGGTGTGATAGTTCAATAATAGTTCTCTAGTGGAATGAATTATTATTTATGAAATTAAGTTGTGTCTTCGGGGCGAACACGGGATGCTTAATTTCATCGGGAGACCAAAACCAATTCCTCCTCTCGGTCCCTATCGTAGCCTCTTGTATATAGAGATTTATACCCACCACATATCCACCTTCTTACCCATCCAATGGGGTCGGCCAAGCTAGCTTGGAACCCAAGCTAGGGCCGGCCAAGACCAAGTGGATGAGCCAAGTTGGTGGCCGGCCAAAGCTTGGGTCCCAAGCTTAGGTGGCCGGCCACTAGAATATTAAAAAGGATTTTTATTAAAATTATTTCTTATGTGGATATCATGTTTTTAAAAGAGAGTTTAAAAATTAAAAATTTCCTTTTATAGCTTTCTACAAAAGATTAAGAGAATTGATTATTCTCTTTCCTTATTTGTAGATTAAAAAGGATGGTTTTAATTTTTGGTAAAAATTTTCCTTATTTGTAAATCATCTACATGTTTAAAAGAGAGTTTAAAATTTGAAATCTTTCCTTATTTGTTGATTGAAAGGTGGATTTTAAATTTTAAGAAAACTTTCCTTTTAACCATGTTCATGATTTAAAAGAGAGTTTAAAAATTAAATATTCTCTTTTATAAGTTTCTATAAGAGATTAAGAAAAGATTTGATATCTTTCCTTATTTGTAGATTAAAAGATATTTTAATTTTTAGAGATAACTTTCTTTTTATCCACATGTTTAAAAGAAAGATTTTAATTTATTAAATTTCCTTTTTATAAACCAATCATGAAGGGATAAAAATTATTAGAGAAATTTTATTTTCTGGAAACAAATTAAGAAGGTTTTAATTCTTGATTGAATTAAATTTCTTTTGCTTAGATTATTGTGGCCGGCCATGTTGATTAATAAAAGAGAAATTGATTTTATATCAATTAAATTTATTTTTCATGGCAAAGGAATTAAGGAAGTTTTTATTAAAATTTCCTTATTTGCCAAGACCAAGGATTATAAAAGAGGGGGTAGAGATGCCTTTATGACAAGAACTCTATTCTATTTTTCTCCCTCTTTTTCTTCCTTGGTGTGGCCGGCCATCCTCTCCTCCTCTCTTCTCTTTGATGGCCGAACCTCATCCTTCTTGTGGAGATTCATATGGTGGCCGGATCAACTTTAGAGAAGAAGAAGAAGAAGGAGAGAAAGAAAGCTTTGTTTCTAGCATCCCTTGGAGCATGGTGGTGGTGGCCGAACGTCTTCATCCTAGGAGAAGTTTTGATGGCCAAAACTTGCAAGGAAGAAGAAGGTGCTTGGTGGTTCTCGTCTCAGAAGATCGTTGCCCACACAACATCCGGGATTAGAAGAGGAATACGGTAGAAGATCAAGAGGTCATTAAAAGTTCACAAAGGAAGTATAACTAATATAGTTTTCCGCATCATGTTAGTTTTATCTCAATGTAAAAATACCAAATACAAGAGGCATGTGATTCTAGTATTTCGAATTTATTTTCGATGTTGTGTTCTTTTGTTTTTCTTTTCCTTGTGATTTGATTGTTCTTTTCGGTTGACCTAAAGTTATTTAAGGAAATTAAATATTAGCTTTCCTTAAAAGACTTTGTCTATACGGTGGTGGTTGTTCCCATATCCAAGAAGGTCATGTGCCTCGCCATGCAGTCCTGGAAGCCAATTTTGGAAATTAATATTTAATGGAATTAATAACCTACGTGATTTGGATCGAAAGTGTTAAGTTCCGCAGGAGATCCAAGTCTAAACCTAAAAGAACAAATAAATTAAACTTTGGATCAAACGTGTTAAGTTCCGCAGGCGATCCAAGTTTAATTTAAAAAAACACATGGTAGCTAGGAAAAGGTTCAGACCTTTGTACTAAATTTTTGTACAGTGGAACCATTAGGCTTTCCGAGTAGCAACCAACAGATTAGTCCTGGGAAGATCGTACCAGTTCCAGTGTACAAAAATTTTATACAAGTGTCGCACCTTTCCTAAATAACCTATTGTGTTCTTTAGAAGTTAAATTAGGAATCGCAAACGGAACTTAACATTATTGATTCCAAATTTAACTTATCTGTTCTTAATGGTTTAGACTTGGATCGCAAGCGGAACTTAATACTATTGATCCGAATACACCTATATTATAAATTCAATTAACTATTAATTTCCAAAATTGACTTCCAGGACTGCATGGCGAGGCACATGGCCTTCTTTGGTATGGGCGCATCCACCACCGCCTAGACAAAGCCTTTTAAAGAAAGCTAATATTTAATTTCCTTATATAACTCTAGGTTTAACCAAAAGGAACAATCGAATCACAAATTCGAAAAACAAAAACACAACTTCGAAACAAATCCGAAAAACTAGAATCTAATGCCTCTTGTGTTTGGAATTCATACAAAGAAAAATAACTAGCATGATGCGGAAGAAGATTACTAGTTGATCCGGTGATAAGCCTGGGGGGCCCTTACGATGGCAAGGTCAATGACACGTGGAGGTCAACAGTTAAAGGGAGGTCAACCCCATGGGCTCGATGAGCGGGCGGGAAAGGCCGAGCACTAGGCAACGACCTTCGTCCGAGAGAACCACCATCTGGCCATGAGCCCAAACTTCCAATGAAGGGAAAAAGATCATATGGCCGAGCGGACAGTCCGCTCGACCGCATTGCAAATCAAGAGTAAGAGCTGAGCGGATGCCCGCTCAGCCAGGGTGTCAAGCTATGAGCGCCGAGCGGGCGATGACTCTAAACCATCTCGGACGGACGACCACCGACGCCAGACCAAAGGCGAATAGTCTAGCCGAGCGGTTTGTTGGCCGATCCGGGAAGAGGAAGTCAAAGAGTGTGGGACAGCGGGTACGTCATCTTAGTAACCCCTACTGCTGACAACAATCACGTTTGAGGACCAGGCCATACTCAGTATCGTACGACAAAGGATTCTGCTGTCCCATCAAGGAGACGCTCAGACTGTAGCAGTATGGTGTCAGACATGCTCTTCTGACAAGCTCATGTTACGGCATGGTATAGGACACATGTACACCTCAATTTGTGTGCACCAAGCTCCCATAGCTCTATATAAGAGCTCTTAGACTTCACCGGAGGTATATAATCTCGAATCCTGGAAGCCACCCTCTTGTTTTTTTCATCTGCCTGACTTGAGCGTCGGAGGGTCGTCGCCGGGAACCCCTTCCCGGCCCGACTTCTGTGTAGGTTCGCTGGGGCACCTTGCGATCAACCGGAGATCTACGTCAGCAGCTTGGAGAGCGCCACGTGCCCAGCGTCTATTGATTCAGCTTTCAGACAAGATCAATTTGGTGCCGTCTGTGGGAACGCTCCTGCATCCGATCGGAAGCAATGGACGAAGCTGGACGATAGCACTCGGTAATGCTCTCGACAGAAGAACTAGACGTTCTGATCGAAACACGAGCAGCTAATCTTGTGGAACAAATGCAGAAGTCGCAAGCTGAGCGGATTGAGCAGCAAGCGACATCAGCATCAGGTGGCCAAGCGGAAGTACCGCCGGCCACAGTTCCATTCCATCGGGCTCTATTCCGTACTCCTGAAGCCGCAGCAGTTAATCGTGATCGAGGATCTTCTTCAGATGAAGTACCAAGATGAGACAGCAGAAAAGGCAAAGCCCCTCGAGCGGAATCCTCACCCGAACGGATTAACCGTCAATTCTCAGAGGCTATTCTACAAGACCCTCTGCCAAAGCACTATGTGCCTCCGGCGATCGGTGAATACAATGGAACCACCAACCCGGATGATCATTTGGGCAAGTTCGACAACACCGCTACTCTTCATCAATACACAGATGGAGTGAAGTGTTGGGTTTTTCTTACCACCCTCTCGGGATCGGCTCAACGGTGGTTTCGGAGGCTTCCGGACGGATCCATCACGAGTTTCAAGGACTTCCGAACGGCCTTCCTTCACCACTTCGCAAGCAGTCGGCGCTATCAGAAGACTAGTGTCAGTCTATTTGCCATCAAACAAGAAGCCCGCGAATCGCTCCAAGCCTACATCCAGCGGTTCAACAGGGTGGCCATGGATATTCCAACGGCCACCTCGGAAACCATGATGAATGCCTTCACACAAGGCCTCGTGGACAGGGACTTCTTCCGATTGCTCATCCGGAAGCTGCCCCGAGACTACAACCACATGCTACACCGGGCCAACGAATACATCAACGTGGAGGAAGCCCAAGCGGCCCGAAGAAAGGAAACTCCAACCGAGCGGGCCCCTCCTGCCGAGCGGAAGCCGCACACTGCTCATCAGCCGCCCAGAGGACCGAGGGCTGAAGCAATCCGCTCCCCCCATGCTAGGTCCCATGTACAGGAGGTAGCTGCAGAACGGCCCAGACCGAAGAAAAAGGTGTGGACCCCTATGTTTTGCTCATTCCACCGGACGGACACGCACAACACCAGAGATTGCCGGAGTCTTCCCTTGATCGCTCATCCCATTCCTCGGAGTGGCAGCCGTCGATCGCCATCATCCGACAGGCGACAGAGGCCTCGTGAAGTCGATCGGATGGTAGCCGACAGGCGACAACAACAGACTCCCGAGCGACATCACACTCCGAGGCGTGAGAATCCCCAGATGTCTAGGGAGCGGCCCCGACCGTCCGCTCGGGAAGAAGAAAATAGAAGTAACACTTCCCGAGGCGAGATCAACATTATAGCTGGCGGGCCTACCGGAGGCGACTCTAACCGAGCAAGGAAGGCTAGCGTCTGGCAGCTCCAGATTCATGCGGTCGGCTGCAGCCAGGAACGGGCAAGCGAACCCGAAATCAGTTTCGGGCCCAGGGACTTGGAAGGAGTTGAAGTTCCCCACGACAACGCTCTTCTCATCAAAGCGGTAATAGCCAATTACACTATACACCGCGTTTTTATTGACACAGGAAGCTCGGTCAATATCATATTCAAAAAGGCCTTCGATCAACTACAAATTGATCGAGCCGAGCTACTGCCCATGACAACCCCCCTTTACGGGTTTACGGGCAATGAGGTTCAGCCGGTCGGACAGATCCGGCTGGCCATATCGCTGGGAGAGGAGCCGCTCAGAAGGACGCGGACTGCGAACTTCATTGTAGTGGACTCTCCGTCGGCGTACAATGTCATATTGGGACGACCGGCTCTCAGTGAATTCCGAGTGGCAGTCTCCACCTTCCACCAGAAAATCAAGTTCCCGGTTGAAAACAAAGTGGGAGAAGTACGAGGAGATCAACTAGCGGCTCGGCGATGCTACGTCGAGATGGTCCAAGCAGAAGCCAATTCCGCTCGGAAGACGCCACGGATCGAGGTGAACGCTATAACTGAAAAACCTCCCTCTTTGGTTTATGAAGAAAAAGAGGAAGTGCATATTCACCCGACCCGATCGGAGGCCACAACGTTCATTGCGGCTGATCTGGAGGCCAACCAGAAAGAGGAAGTGATCAAATGCCTCCAGAGAAACCGTGATGTCTTCGTCTGGTCGACGCATGAGCTGCCCGGAATTTCACCGAGTATAGCGCAGCATGTAACACCCACGAAATTATAGGTATAGGAATATTATTTTCTTTAAAGCATAGAAATGAAAAGAATAGGAGAAAAAGGAAAATAAAAACAAAAGAAAATATAGAATAAGAAGAGGTGAGGTCAAGGATTGAACCTTGAACCTCCCACAATAAATGGAGATAAATTTATGAATGATAACCATTAGGATAAGGAGAAATGATTGGATAGAAAGGAATGAAAAATTTAGTTAAAGGAGAAAAGAAAACTAAGCAAAAAGAACAAGAGAAAACCAAGTTGCTTACCTTCTTTTCCCTCTTGGTTAAGAAAAGGGAGCAAGCAAAAGAGGGATTGTCTACTCCCCTCCCTCTCTCTATTTTCGTGGGAATTAAAGGAGTGAGGGAAAAGAGGAGTTGAGGGAATGAATGGGGACATGTTTCATTTGGCAAAGGTATAAATAGGGTTAGAGAAGAAAAACAAAGGATTTAATTCATTTTCTTCTTCCTCCTTCTCCCTTCTTCATTCTCACCGAACCAAGAAACCCCTTTCCTCTCCTCATACCAATTCCTAAGTTAAGTTCTTCTTCAAGGAAGCTAATTTCCGAGAAGAAAACTTCAAGTTCTAGCCCTTACAAGCAAAGGAAACAAAAGGAGGTACAAGAAGAAGAAGCTTCCACCTTCCTTATCACCTAGAACACTTTTCTCTCTAAGGAAAACCACAAGCGAAAGGATGTAAGTTCCCCTCACCTGTGGTACAATAGCTCTTATTTTCTATGAAGATTCGGTCACATGAAAAAGTTAAGAAAACATCAAGAAGAAATTCTAACCAAGATAAGATCAAAGGAAGGACCTAGAGAATGAAAGGATCTAAAATTTATATGCTTGATATTTTTCTTGTAGCATGTATTTTATGGTAAGGATTTATCTATGTTAAAATGTTTGGTAGAACTTAGATTCATGAGTATTCGGCCATGGTAGAACTAAGGGCCTAGGAGAGCTTTAATTTAAAACTAAGTATGTCAAGATCTCCTTAAGATAAGATTTGAAACTATTATGATATGCCCATGATTATATGTTAAGTTGAACTCTATTTCATGTCCATGAAGGTTCGGCTATGTTTGGATTTTTCTCTTAAAAGCCTAGGAGAATTTAAAGCAAATCTAAGAGGCTCATGATCTCCTTGATAATTTGTTATGTAGCTAATCTAATTTGCTTATGTTTATTGTTGTATGGAAATTAAATTCATGCTATATAACATTCGGCCACTTCATGATTTAAGACTTAGGAAACTTAGAACCCAACTCAATCATGCTCATGTTATTCCTTGAAATGTTTGCTAAAAAGGTTGTTTAAGGTTTTCATGTTTTTAGGGCACTTGAACCCTAATTTTAAGCCCTACAAGTTTCGGCCACTTCATGATTTAGGGCTTAGGAAACTTAGAACCTAACTCAACTATGCTCATGTTATTCCTTGATATATTTGCTATGAAGGTTGTTTAAGGTTCTCATGCTTTTAGGACACTTGAACCTAAATTTTAAGTCCTATAACATTCGGCCATTACATGATGTAGGACTTAGGAAACTTAGAAACCTAACTCAACCATGCTCATGTTATTCCTTGATATATTTGCTATGAAAGTTGCTTAAGGTTCTCATGTTTTTAGGGCACTTGAACCCTAATTTTAAGCCCTACAAGTTTCGGCCACTTCATGATTTAGGGCTTAGGAAACTTAGAACCCAACTCAACTATGCTCATGTTATTCCTTGATATA
Source organism: Zingiber officinale (assembly GCF_018446385.1). NCBI lineage: Eukaryota > Viridiplantae > Streptophyta > Magnoliopsida > Zingiberales > Zingiberaceae > Zingiber > Zingiber officinale. The sequence goes on from NC_056002.1 coordinate 108,444,570, forward strand.
TTTGCTATGAAGGTTGTTTAAGGTTCTCATGCTTTTAGGACACTTGAACCTAAATTTTAAGTCCTATAACATTCGGCCATTACATGATGTAGGACTTAGGAAACTTAGAAACCTAACTCAACCATGCTCATGTTATTCCTTGATATATTTGCTATGAAAGTTGCTTAAGGTTCTCATGTTTTTAGGGCACTTGAACCCTAATTTTAAGCCCTACAAGTTTCGGTCACTTAATGATTTAGGGCTTAGGAAACTTAGAACCCAACTCAACTATGCTCATGTTATTCCTTGATATATTTGCTATGAAGGTTGTTTAAGGTTCTCATGCTTTTAGGACACTTGAACCTAAATTTTAAGTCCTATAACATTCGGCCATTATATGATGTAGGACTTAGGAAACTTAGAACTTAACTCAACCATGCTCATGTTATTCCTTGAAATGTTTGCTATGAAGGTTGTTTAGGGTTCACAAGCTTGAATGATAGTTTTTAACCCAATGTATGCTTGATAAGTTTCGGCCATGATAAGTTGTAAGTTTAAGTGACCTAGAACTCTATCTAAACTTGCTCATAATAGTTCATATGGGATAAGAAATGATGCTTACTTAGGGTTCACATGTTGGTATGAAGTTTTTTTACCAAAAACCCAACCTATATAGTCCGGCCACTAAAAGACATTAGGGTTGGAAATCGAATTATGTTCCATGTATCTCATATGTCATGATTCTGAGATGTCTATGCTTCTATGTTTAATTATGCACACTTATGATCTATACATGATGGAGACCCTTATGCTATGGTGTGTATTATGTATGATGAAGCTATGTGCAAATTTATCCATGATATATGTGATGAGCTGTGTGCCCAATTTATGCATGAAATATATGATGTGTTGTGTGCCCAATTTATGCATAAAATATATGATGTGCTGTGTGCCCAAATCTTTACATACAATTATGATGAGCTGTGTGCTTAAAAGTCTATATGGTATGATATGATACGTGACACAATGTACAAGAAAAGATAAGAACCATGATATGTAAAAACATGCTATTTTACTTTATGTATGGCTTGTACCAAGGGTGGGCTCCATAAGCGCCCCGAGGTCGATGGACTAAGAAACGGGCCTCGTTAGGGATGGGCTCCTAAGTGCCCCTAGGTCGATGGACTAAGAAACGGGCCTAGTATGTATGCCTTGTAGGGTTCAAGACTTGCTACCTTGGACCTACATAGGACGCGCGCATTTATGTATGTGGTACAAGCCAGGGCCCTAATCATGTTAAGATTATGTTTAAGTATGTATATTATAAGTTTTCAAAGGACATATTGCATATGTTTTCATGATACATGTTTAGGAATTCACCTTGCATTTACCTTATGATTATGCCATGATATTTGTGATGATGTTATGATATGTCAGGGTGCAATTGATGATTATGTTATGTTATGCCATGATACCTTACGCTTATGTTACGATATGCCATGATATGCTGCATGATATGATGAATTGCCTCCATGTATTATGTCTTGTGATTTTGATATGGTATACGTTTTTTTTGTGAGTAGGAAAGGAACTTACTGAGCCATGAGTGCTCACAGCTTACTTTCTTGTACCACAGATAAAGGCAAGGAATGGATGAACTAGGGGAGCAGCAGGAGGGGCTAGAAGGATGTGTGTGGTAGTGCCTTGGCTAAAGGAGAAAGACCTGCTTTTTGTTTAATAAGAACTATGCCTGGTTATGTTATTGCTTTATGACTCCATGACATTTAATTTGTGTTGGGCATTATGACTTACAAATCATGTTAAGTATGCTATGTGGTTTTATAAGTCCAGGTGATTAGTCATGTTGATTTTAAAGAAAAGAAAAGTTTTTTTTTAACTTCTATAAATAAGACTTCCGCTGTAACAAGTAGGTATGTATGGGTAAGTAACCCCCGTCGCCTTAGCAGGAGGGGCGGGGCGTTACACAGCATGAGCTCCACGTCCGACTGGATGCTCGGCCGGTGAAGCAGAGAAAGAGGAACTTCAACGCCGAACAAAATGCAATCATCTGATCGGAGGTCGAGAAACTCTTGGAGGCCGGACACATACGCGAGGTCCAGTTCCCTAGCTGGTTGGCGAACGTGGTACTAGTCTCCAAGCCGGGCAACAAATGGAGAGTGTGCATCGATTTCCGGGACCTTAACAAGGCGTGCCCAAAAGATTTTTATCCTCTGCCCCAGATCGATCAACTGGTGGATTCTACGGCCGGCTGCGAGTTGATATGCATGCTCGACGCATATCAAGGCTACCATCAAGTGCCGCTCGCCCGGGAAGATCAAGAAAAAGTCAGCTTCATTACAGCCGACGGCACCTATTGCTATAATGTGATGTCGTTCGGACTGAAGAACGCGGGAGCCACTTATCAGCGCTTGATGAACAAAGTGTCCAAAGAGCAGATCGGGCGAAATCTGGAAGTATACGTGGACGACATTCTCATCAAGTCCGTCCGAGTGGCCGATCTCTTTGGAGACATGGAAGAGACTTTCAGAATGCTACGGAAATATGGAGTTAAGCTAAACCCTCAGAAGTGCCTGTTCGGAGCAAAAGGCGGGCGTTTCTTGGGATACATAGTAACCGAGCGGGGCATCGAGGCAAATCCCAGCAAAGTGAAAGCCTTACAAGATATGTCGCCTCCAAGAAATCTGAGGGAAGTGCAGCGCTTGACCGGTCGGATAACTGCTCTGTCCAGATTCATCTCCAAGACCGCCGACCGGAGTCTGCCTTTTTTCAAAATCTTGCGCAAGGCCACTAAGTTTCACTGGGACGAAGAATGCGATCGGGCGTTCGAAGATCTGAAGACATACTTGAGCTCTCTGCCGGTGCTAGCCAAGCCAGCTATGGGTGAGCCACTTTGTATCTACTTATCTTCAACCGAGCAAGCAGTCGGCTCAGCACTAGTAAGGGAGAGCGGAGAAGAACCTGTATATTTTCTAAGTCATATTTTAAAAGATGCTGAATCTCGCTACACTGGGCTCGAGAAGCTGGCTTTCGCTTTGGTCCTCGCCGCTCGGCGCCTCCGTCCCTATTTCTTGGCTCATACTATCATTGTCCGGACGAACAGCCCATTGGGAAGAGTGCTGTTGAACCCAGAAGCGTCTAGGCAGCTCATCAAATGGACAACGGAGTTGAGCGAATTTGACATTCAATACCAGCCCCGTTCGGCGATAAAGGTGCAGTCCTTGGCGGATTTTGTCACCGAAGTACAAAGGCCAGAACCCGAAGCCATATGGAGGATATTTGTGGACGGATCGTCCACTCGGCTCGGGAGCGAGATTGGTGTATTATAGCTCTCTCCCCAAGAAGAAAAGATGCATCTATCCGTCCGACTTGATTATAGAGCTACGAATAATGAGGCAGAGTATGAAGCCCTTATAGTCGGCTTACAGGCCGCCCGGCACGTGGGGGCCGAACGAGTGACGCTGCATTCAGACTCTCAGTTGGCCACTCAGCAGCTCTCGGGTACCTTTGAGATTAACAACGCTCGGCTCAAACTCTACGTCGAAGCCTTTGAAAAACTCAAGGCCAACTTTAGAGAGGTTATTATCCAGAAGATACCCCGAGCGGAGAACCAAGCTGCAGATGAACTAGCTAAACTCGTAAGTTCAATATCCCCGGTCGTCATCCAGAGGCCAATTGAATAAGTATCTTTAGTGGTGCACGTCAACCGGATGGAGGGCCTCACGTTTCCGAGCGATTGGAGGACACCCATCATGGAATATCTTCGCTCAGGGGCTACGCCATCCGATCGGGATGAAGCCCAGGTGTTGAGGAGGAGAGTCGGTCGGTTCACGCTCATTGGAGACCAACTATACAAGAAGGCTTTCTCCCGCCCACTTTTGAAATGCGTGAGTTCGGAAGACGCAGCGTACATCCTCCGAGAAGTGCATCAAGGATCATGCGGAGGGCATCCGGGCGGACGATCACTGGCTAAAAAGATTCTGTTGGCCGGATACTTCTGGCCAACCCTACAAGCAGACGCTGCTCGGACCGTGTCAACATGCCTTTCTTGCCAAAAGTATCATAACTTCTCACATCGACCGGCGGAGGAAATGAAAGCAGCTACTGTGTCCTGTCCTTTCGACCAATGGGGAATGGATATTGTGGGTCCGTTTCCTATGGCGACCGGGCAGCGGAAATTTCTACTAGTGGCGGTCGATTATTTTTCCAAGTGGGTGGAGGCCGAGCCGTTAGCCAAGATCACCGAGCGGATGGTCAAGAAGTTTATCTGGCAACATATCATCTGCCGGTTCGGCATCCCTCGTCGACTTGTTTCCCATAATGGGCGGCAGTTCGCGGGAAAGTTGCTCGAAGATTGGTGCAAAAGCTATGGCATTGAGCAACACTTCACGTCCGTGGCGTACCCCCAAAGCAATGGTCAAGCCGAAGTAGCCAACCGGGAAATTCTTCGCATTTTGCGCGCTCGGCTCGACCATTTGGGAGGAAGTTGGGTGGATGAAGTGTCGGGCGTCCTATGGGCCATCCGAACGACCCCGAAGGAAGGAACGGGAGTCACGTCGTTCCATCTGGTGTATGGCGGCGAAGCGGTCATTCCTGTCGAAGTCGGCGTCGAGTCCGTCCGGATCCAAAATTATGATGATGATAACGCCGAGCGGAGGAACATGGAGCTGGATTTGGTCGAAGAAGAGCGAGCCAAGGCGTCTGTCCGGCTGATGGCGTACCGACAACGGATGAAGCAAAATTACAACCGGCGCTTAATCCCCCGAGCATTCCAGGTTGGTGACCTTGTCTGGAAGAAAGTAAAGTCGGTCGGCGACGTCGTCAAGCTGGAAGCTCCTTGGGCGGGCCCCTTCAAAATCATCGAAAAGCTCTGCTCGGGCGTTTATTATTTGGAGGATAAAGACGGGCAGTAGCTCGATCGACCATGGAGCGCGAATCATCTCCAGCCGTACCGAGCTGGGTAAGAGGTGCGCTGATGTAATTTTGCATACGTTTTGGTCGCCTATGTACTTGTAATGCAGGCAGCAAAAATGATAAAGGATGACAAATAACTTCACCGAACGGCAATGTTAAAGTTAGCCTTAAAGGTCGTCGAGCTCCGACGTTAAAAATCGAGAGACGAGCCGGCGTCTATAAACTCTCTGAGCGGAAGACCGTCGAGCTCCGACGTTAAAAATCGAGAGACGAGCCGCCGTCTATAAACTCTCCGAGCGGAAGATCGTCGAGCTCCGACGTTAAAAATCGAGAGACGAGCCAGCGTCTATAAACTCTCCGAGCGGAAGATCGTCGAGCTCCGACGTTAAAAATCGAGAGACGAGCCAGCGTCTATAAACTCTTCGAGCGGAAGACCGTCGAGCTCCGACGTTAAAAATCGAGAGACGAGCCGGCGTCTATAAACTCTCCGAGCGGAAGACCGTCGAGCTCCGACGTTAAAAATCGAGAGACGAGCCGGCGTCTATAAACTCTCCGAGCGGAAGACCGTCGAGCTCCGACGTTAAAAATCGAGAGACGAGCCGGCGTCTATAAACTCTCCGGTCGGAAGACCGTCGAGCTCCGACGTTAAAAATCGAGAGACGAGCCGGCGTCTATAAACTCTCCGAGCGGAAGACCGTCGAGCTCCGACGTTAAAAATCGAGAGCCGAGCCGGCGTCTATAAACTCTCCGGTTGAAAGACCGTCGAGCTCCGACGTTAAAAATCGAGAGACGAGCCGGCGTCTATAAACTCTCCGAGCAGAAGACCGTCGAGCTCCGACGCTAAAAATTGAGAGACGAGCCGGTGTTTATAAACTCTCCGGTCGGAAGACCGTCGAGCTCCGACGTTAAAAATCGAGAGACGAGCCGGCGTCTATAAACTCTCCGAGCAAAAGACCGTCGAGCTCCGACGTTAAAAATCGAGAAACGAGCTGGCGTCTATAAACTCCCCAAGCAGAAGACCGTCGAGCTCCGACGTTAAAAATCGAGAGACGAGCCGGCGTCTATAAACTCTCCGGTCCGAAGACCGTCAAGCTCCGACAATTAAAAATCGAGAGACGAGCCGGCGTCTATAAACCCTCCGAGCGGAAGTCCGTCGGGCTCAGACGGAAAAAATCGACGTTCAAAAGCGAGCAACCGGAGTCTATAATGCCTCCGGACAGATAGCTTTTTGCGTGGTTCTACTCGATTGTAAAGGCCAACCCATAATCAGGCCTACCGTTAAGGCAAGAATAAAGACATCATACGGCCGAGCGGCTCCTTTATAAAGCATACTTAGTGCGAGAAAATTTGGACCGACACAAAAGTTAAGGATTGAATATTGGTCGAGCAAACAAATAACAAAAAAGAGTTCATTTACGCCGAACAAAGGACAGACAAAAGTAATAACAGTGTTCACCCCGAATGACGGGCATACAAAAAACAGCAAAGATATACTCCAAAGACTCCTCACTCATCAAAATTAAAAAGGGCGTCAGGAATAGAGCCCATCATGACAGCCAGATCTTCGGGGGGGGGGGACAGACAGCTCGGCTGGTAGGTGGCCCTTAGTCTTCAGATAATCAACCGCCACCTTGATAGCCTCTTCAAAAGTTAGGGACAGTTTATCGCTGAACTTTTCACCAAATTCGTCCGAGCGGACGAAAGCTTTGCGCACTTCAGCCGACCGGCCGGGCTCCCCATCTTGATATTCTTTGAGCATGGCTTGGGAAGCGTCAAGGGCAGCCTAAAGATCTTTCAAAGCCCTTTCAGATTTTGCCTAGTCAGCCGAGCGGCTCTCCTGTTCAGTGGCCAGCAAGGCGTCCAAGTCCTTCACGCGCTGTTCCAGCCCTCGGTTTTCCACCTTCATCAAGTCCATATCGTCGATGGCCTTGAGCTTCCGGGTGGTCGCGAGCTTTATTTCTTTATCGCGCTGCTTGACCAGAGCGTTGAGCCGAGTCACTTCACCTACCAAGTCAGAGGATCTATTCCGCTCGGCTTCCAAGAGCTTCTTGGCCTTCTCCAAAGCAACCGTAGATTGTCCTCTGCTTTCGTTCGAGGTTTTGAGCTTTTTCAGCTCGTCCTCCAACTCGGCCAGGCGGTTGCTGATGGCGATCTGCTCCACCCAATTCTGTGAACAGATGTGATCAAGTTAGAAGCTAAACCAAATTAGCCAACAAGACAAAGGATATACCCCAGTCGCCTGCTGCAAATTGTTGTCTCCCAGTTGGCTGGGGGTCATAAGAGCGATGCGAAGCCGAGCGTCCTCCCAAGCTTTGGCCAGAGGACCTGTGAGAGTGATTTGCTGTTCGGGAACCGTTGGCTGATCGGCAGCCAATAAATATTCCTTCGACGGAAATCGCAGAACAGTTTTTATTAACCGGGGACCGCTCGGATCATCTTGGGGCGCAGTTACTGTGCCAGACGGCTCGCTAATTGTGGAAGGACGGTCACCTAATCGTCTTAGGCGATGCAAGGTCCGAGGAGGACTAGTAGGCGGCACCTCGGAGGTAGCCCAGGGGAGCCGAGCGGCGTAGGGGTGCTCTCCGTGGAAACCGCCCCGGAGATCACGGGAGCATATCACCTCGCTCGGAACGCTGCTCATCAGATGGGGTTGGCTGAGAGGCTTGCTCTTGCCGTCTGCGTTTCCGAGTCGCTAGAGGAACCTCATCCGCCGAGCGGCCCTCTAATTCGGCTTGAGCAGAGGACGCGATATCGCCCCCAGCCTCGTCTAGAGAGACAGAAGCGGTTACGACTGCGGGGACAATCTGAGTCCCCTCATCCCCTCCAGCTGCTGAGCTAGCCAGGACCAATCCCCGTTCGGCGACCTCCTTATTCTTCGCCGCCTCAATCTCAGCGGCTCTCAACTTTAGCCGCTCGGTAGCCTTAGCACGCCACATGATTTCAGCTGTAGAAACAAAGAATAAATCAGTTAGCACAAAGGAAAGAGGACGATAAGAATGCTTACTCATGCTGCAAGGCAGGTCGGCTTCAACGGGCGACAAGCCAAATATATACAGCACTCCTGGAAGGAGCAGCTTATCGATGTGGTAGCGCTGGCCGACCAGCCGGTTGGCTGCATGAAGATAGGTCAGATTGCTCTTAAACTTGCCGAGCTCCGGTTGTGTAGGTACCGCTGTCTGCCATTTGGTACGGAAAGCCGGGGGTGCGGGAAAACGCAGGTAGAAAAAATGTTCCTTCCAGTACTTGTTGGAGTTCGGCATATTGTCGAAAAGAACAAAACCTATCCTAGATTGGAAAATGAAAGTGCCCCACTCGGATTGTTTCGGATAGTAGAAGTAGTGGAAAATTTTGGGGTCCAGTGGGATGTCGTTCAGTTTAAAAAGAATTACCACCCCGCTCAGCAGCCTAATGGAGTTCGGGACAAGTTGGCCGAGCGGGATGCGAAAATAATTGCACACTTGTACGAGGAACCGGTGCGGAGGAAATCGCAGCCCGGCCAAAAATTGGTCTCGGGAAAAGAGAACGGTGCCGGACGGCGGTTCATGAGGCCGGTCGGTGGGGGTGGCTAATACTATATTGTGGTTAGCAGGGAGTTCATACGTTCGAGCGAGGCGCAGGGCGTCCTCCTCATCAAACCGACTCTCCATGGTCGTGTACCAAAGACCAGGAGCGCCGGTGGTCGGTTGGGAAGTGCTAGCCATGGTCGAAAGTAAGGAAGAAATGCAAGGCAGAAAGGAAACAAGAGAGCAAGCGGGGAAGGATGAGGACAAGATGAAAAGAACAACTAACGAAAAATGTAACGGAAAGATGAAATGAAGGGTGAGGGAAGCTTACGAACAAGAAAATGATCGAAGGGGCTACGAAGTCACTGGAGAGCCGAAAGATGAAGTCGCCGGAGAAGAAAGAGCAGTAAGGCCGCAGAACACGAGGGAGTAGAAATGCGGCGGAGAGAAGAGATTGAAAGCTTTATAGTGTTGGCCCCGAATGACCTCAGCCGCCAGATCCAGGTCGCAAAAAATGAAGCTGTTATCGGGCCGTTCATTTCAAACAGCGGCTGTCCCATCGGAGGTAACACCATCGTCGTACGCTGACAACAGTGGAAGTGCCACGTGTCAGCAAGACATAGGGCGCATTTAATGAACGCCCCTTACCGCGCGCAGCGCGCGTGCTTGGCGATAATGGAGAAGATTCGGCATGAATTCCGAGGGGATACTGAAGGCGTCAGCATGATAGCGCCGAACGGGCATGAAGAAGAAGGTAAGTCGAGCGGATGAACCTTCCCGGTCCTAGCGTAGTGGCCGTCACTCAGTCAGACCGGCAGTCCAGTCAGTCAGACTTTGACGCCTCTTTCGACTGGACTTAAAGGGGAGGCAAGTGATCCGGTGATAAGGCTGGGGGGCCCTCACGATGGCAAGGTCAACGACATGTGGAGGTCAACAGTTAAAGGGAGGTCAACCCCATGGGCTCGATGAACGGGCGGGAAAGGCCGAGCACTAGGCAACGACCTTCGTCCGAGAGAACCACCATCTGGCCATGAGCCCAAACTTCCAATGAAGGGAAAAAGATCATATGGTCGAGCGGACAGTCCGCTCGGTCGCATTGCAAATCAAGAGTAAGAGCCGAGCGGATGCCCGCTCGGCCAGGGTGTCAGGCTATGAGAGCCGAGCGGGCGATGACTCTAAACCATCCCGGACGGACGACCACCGACGCCAGACCAAAGGCGAATAGTCTGGTCGAGCGGTTTGTTGGCCGATCCGGGAAGAGGAAGTCAAAGAGTGTGGGATAGCGGGTATGTCATCTTAGTAACCCCTGCTGCTGACAACAAGCACGTTTGAGGACCAGGCCATACTCAGTATCGTACGACAATGGATTCTGCTGTCCCATCAAGGAGACGCTCAGACTGTAGCAGTATGGCGTCAGACATGCTCTTCTGACAAGCTCATGCTGCGCATGGTATAGGACACGTGTACACCTCGGTTTGTGTGCACCAAGCTCCCATAGCTCTATATAAGATCTCTTAGACTTCACCGGAGGTATATAATCTCGAATCCTGGAAGCCACCCTCTTGTTTTTTTCATCTGCCTGACTTGAGCATCGAAGGGTCGTCGCCGGGAACCCCTTCCCGGCCCGACTTCTGTGCAGGTTCGCCGGGGCACCTTGCGATCAACCGGAGATCTACGTCAGTAGCTTGGAGAGCGCCACGTGCCCAGCATCCATTGATTCAGCTTTCGGACATGATCACTAGTTATACCTACTCTTTATATGCTAATGACCTCAAGATCTTCTGACGTATTCCTCGCCTCGCCTTGGACGTCGTGTGGGCGACGAACCTCCAAGATGAACACCACCCAAAGAGCTTCTCCTTCTTCTCTAAAATCCGGCCACCACCACCACCAAGGAAAAGAGAGCAAGGGGAAAGGAGAGGGAGAGAGGGTCGGCCACAAGAGGATCACCAACAAGAGAATAAGAATTTTTATCTCATGAGGCCTCCTCTCCCCTTCTTTTATATTACTTGCCCAAGGCAAATAAGAAAAGACTTTTTACAAAATATAAAATCTTCCTCTTGTTTTTCCTTTTCCCTTTTTATTTTTTCTTTTCTTTCCTCTTGATTGAATCAATCATCAATCATGGAATGATTGGCTTGATTAGCCAGCCCTTGCTTGGGCACCAAGCAAGGGTGCCGCCCACATCATCAAGAAGGAAAAATAATTTTTATAAAATTTTATAAAAGAAGAAATCCTCTTATAAAATTTTTACAAGCTCTCTTTCTTAAAGTGGATGTTAAAAAAGGAAAGTTTTAAAAATTAAAACCATGTTTTAAAATTTAAAACTTCTCTTCTAAAAATTTCCTTTTATAACATGGTTACAAAAATAGAAAATTTTAATTTTAAAACTTCGCTTCCTTTTTTTTCTAAAACCATGAGGATGGTTAAAAAAGGAAAGTTTTAAAACTTTTAAAACTCTCTATTAAACCATGTGGCCTAATCAAATAAGGAAAGTTTTTCATTTTAAAATTTCTCTTTTAAAACTTATAGTTTTCTACAAAGAGAAGATTTTAAAAATTCAAAACACCCCTTCACTTTTGAATTAATATGGCCGGCCCCTTCTTGCTTGGGCACCAAGCAAGGGGTTGACCCCTTAAGAGAAGATGGTGGCCGGCCCTTGGCTTGGTCACCAAGCCTTGGGCCGACCCTCTCTTAGACACCAAGAAGGGTTTTTATTTGGATGAACTTGAGGCTTTAATGAGGCTACGACAGAGACCTAGAGGAGAAATTAGTTTTGGCCTTCCGATGAGCTTGAGTATCCCGTGTTCGCCCCGAACACACAACTCAAGTTCATCAATAATAACATATTCCACTAGAGAGTTATTATTGCACTACCGTACCAATCCTAAATTACATTATGGGCTCCTTCATATATGAGTGTGTTAGTCTCCCTGTGTATAAGATAACGAATGTCCACTAATTAAGTAAGTTACTGACAACTCACTTAATTAATATCTAGCTCCAAGAGTAGTACCACTTAACTTCATTGTCATGTTAGACTAAGTCCACCTACAGGGTTTAACATGATAATCCTTATGAGCTCCTCTTGGGGACATTCTCAACCTAGATAGTTAGGACACAGATTCCTTCTATAATCAACAATACATACTATAAGTAATATCATTTCCCAACTTATCGGGCCTATTGATTTATTAAACTAAATCTCACCCTTTGATAAGTTAAAGAAATAAATACTAAATATATGTATTTGTTATTATATTAGGATTAAGAAAACACACTTCCATAATATCTAAGGTCTAGTTCTTTTATTAAGTCAGTATAAAAAGAACTTACCTAAAATGGTCCTACTCAATACACTTAGAGTGTACTAGTGTAATTTATTAGTCAAGATAAACTAATACCTAATTACACTACGACTATTCCAATGGTTTTTTCCTTTCCATCTTAGTCATGAGCAACTGTTTATAATTTATAAAGAACTGATAACATGATCTTCTGTGTGTGACACCACACACCATGTTATCTACAATATAAATTAATTGAATAACTACACTTAACAAATAAAATATAGACATTTGACCAATGTGATTCTTTTATTTCATAAATAAATGTTTACAAAAGCTAGACTTTTAGTATACACTATAACAATGACAACCAATCAAAGTCCAATTGGGTATGTAGATCTAACAACTGACGGGAAGACCTGGTGAGTCAAAGGCAAGTCAAGTGACTACAGTTGGTAAGTGGAGGTAAGAAATTGAAGGAGAGATCTAGTGAGGACACGTTCCTAGTTGAGGGAGCTGTAGGCGTTGGTCTAGCTTAGGTCCATTCAAGAAACCTAAGCTGAGACCTTGACTATATTCTAGTCTTGAGGAAACAAAATATAATTCTACTCCTATCTTATTAATATTGTGCTAACTATATTTTACAGGATAAATATATTTTTATTTGCCTGGACTAAATCATTTTTGTAGGAATTCAAAGTCTAAAAAAGGGGGTCCAAGCGCCTGGAAGGGGTCCGAGCACCCAAAATTGGTCCAAACATTCGAACTAGAAAATTTATCCTGAAGCTAAGTTAGAGTGTGTCGATTAGCTGAGCCCACGTCAATGGTCCAAGCACCCAAAGGGGGTCTGAGCACCCGAAAGTGGATAAACTTTGCGGATGAAGTTTCAATGAGAGATCACCACGTCAGTTGTGATCCAAGCACCCAGAGGGGTTCAAGGGGCCCGAAATGGGCCTATATAAGGGCCTTTGACTAGCAGCTTTCAATAGCATCTGCTATGACTTTCATTCCTGCGGTGCTCTAGAAAAGATCCTACAACACTATAAAGCTCTTCTGACAACCGATGATCAAGATTTATTTATTTTCTTTGTTGTCTATAACATTTTCTTATAGTTCTTATACTTATATTTTCTTAATCATTCGAATTATTAGTGGATTGCCCAACGAAAGCACTCGACGAGTGTGAGACTTGGAGTAGGAGTCATCGAAGGTTCCGAACCAAATAAAAAATTACTTGTGTTAGTACTTAGTTGTTCTTTCTCCGTATTCTTTATTCCGCTACCTAACTTGTTTTTAATTGAAATTTTTTATGATTGCTATGTTGGTTAGTCCTAGGAAAATCGTACCGGTTCCACTGTACAAAAAATTTTGTACAAGTGTCGAATATTTCCTTAAATAACCTATTGTGTTCTTTAGAAGTTAAATTAGGAATCGCAGACGGAACTTAACATCATTGATTCCAAATTTAACTTATATGTTCTTGATGGTTTAGATTTGGATCGCAAGCGAAACTTAACACTATTGATCCAAATCTACCTATGTTATTAATTTCATTAAATATTAATTTCCAAAATTGGCTTTCATGACTGCATGGTGAGGCACATGGCCTTCTTGGATATGGGAGCAACCACCACCGCCTAGACAAAGCCTTTTAAGGAAAGCTAATATTTAATTTCCTTAAATAACTCTAGGTTTAACCAAAAAAAATAATCGAATCACAAATTCGAAAAACAAAGAAAACACAAACTTGAAAAATAAATTCAAAAAACTAGATCTAATATCTCTTGTGTTTGGAATTCTTACAAAAAGAAATAACTAGCATGATGCGGAAAATAATTGTTAATTATACCTTCTCTTTGTATGCTAATGATCTCAAGATCTTCTACCGTATTCCTCATCTCGCCTTGAACGTCGTATGGTCGACGATCCTCTAAGATGAACTCCACCCAAAGAGCTTTCTTCTTCTTCCTCTAATATCCGGCCACCACCACCACCAAGGAAAAGAGAACAAGGGAAAGGAGAGGGAGAGAGGGGTCGGCCACACCAAGATCTCCAAGCAAGAGAATAAGAATTATTATATCATGAGGCCTCCTCACCCTTTCTTTTATATTACTTGTCCAAGGCAAATCAGGAAAAACTTTTTACAAAAATTAAAATCTTCCTCATGGTTTTCCTTTTCCCTTTTAATTTTTCCTTTTCTTTCCTCTTGATTGAATCAATCACCAAATCATGGATTGGTTTTAATTTTTATTGGTCGGCCCCTTGCTTGGGCACCAAGAAAGGTGACCGGCCACCTCATCAAGGAAAAGGAAAAATAATTTTTTTATAAAATTTTATAAACCCTTATAAAATTTTACAAGCTCTCTTCTAATTTCCTAAAGTAGGAGTTAAAAAAGGAAAGTTTTAAAAATTAAAACCATGTTTTAAAATTTAAAACTTCTCTTATAAAATTTCATTTTTTAACATGGTGATAGAAAATTTAAATTTTAAAACTTCTCTTCCTTTTTTTTCCTAAACCATGAGGATAGTTAAAAAAGGAAAGTTTTAAAACTTTTAAACTTTCTTTTAAAACATGTGGCTTAATTCAAATAAGGAAAGTTTTTAAATTTAAAATCTCTCTTTTAAAACTTGTAGTTTTCTACAAAGAGAAGATTTTAAAAATTCAAAACACCCCTCCTTTTTTGAATTATTGTGGCCGGCCCCTACATGCTTGGGCACCAAGCAAAGGGTCGGCCCTTTAAGAGGAGATGTGGCCGGCCATTGCTTGGTCACCAAGCAATGGACCGACCCCCTTCTTGGACACCAAGATGGGCTTTTCTTTGGATGGACTTGAGGCTTTAATGAGGTTACGACAGGGACCTAGAGGAGAAATTGGTTTTGGCCTTCCGATGAGCTTGAGTATCCCGTGTTCGCCCTGAACACACAACTCAAGTTCATCGATAATAACTCATTCCACTAGAGAGTTATTATCGCACTACGGCATCAATCCCAAATTACAGTATGAGCTTCTTCTTATTATGAGTGTGTTAGTCTCTCTGTGTTTAAGATAACGAATGTCCACTAATTAAGTAAGTTACTGTCAACCCACTTAATTAATATCTAGCTCTAAGAGTAGTACCACTCAACTTCATTGTCATGTCGGACTAAGTCCACCTGCAGGGTTTAACATGACAATCCTTATGAGCTCCTCTTAGGGACATTCTCAACCTAGATAACTAGGACACAGATTCCTTCTATAAATAACAACACACACTATAAGTAATATCATTTCCCAACTTATCGGGCCTATTGATTTATCGAGCTAAATCTCACCCTTTGATAAGTTAAAGAAATAAATACTAAATATATGTGCTTGTTTTTATATTAGGATTAAGAGCACACACTTCCATAATAACTAAGGTCTAGTTCTTTTATTTAGTCAGTACAAAAAGAACTTACCTAAAATGATCCTACTCAATACACTTAGAGTGTACCAGTGTAATTTATTTAGTCAAGATAAACTAATACTTAATTACACTATGACTATTCTAATGATTTGTTCCTTTTCATCTTAGTCGCGAGCAACAGTTTATAATTTATAAAGAACCAACAACATGATCTTCTGAGTGTGACACCACACACCATGTTATCTACTATATAAATTAATTGAACAATTACATTTAACAAATAAATGTAGATATTGACCAATGTGATTCTTTTATTTCAAAAATAAATGTTTACAAAAACTATGCTTTTAGTATATACTCTAACATACTATTCACACTCCCCTAGTGACTTTACGATCCTACAGATCACACTAGCTTGGACTTATATTGCCAAGACTACATACTTGGACTTATATCGCCAAGACTCATCCTTGGACTTTGCCTTTACCAAGATCCCACTTAGACTTTCCTTGTTGTACCTGCATCCTGCATACTCACAATGCATATCAAATATAACAAATAACCTAAGTTAAATCTTTGCACAAACATCAAAACCTTGGGTTACACTAATTGCTACAACAAACCTAAGCTGATAATCTCAGGTTATCAAGCAGGGAAGGAAGAGATGATTGGGATGGTTGAGTTGGCTGGAAAACTGAGCTACCTTATATGTCAGAGTATAGACTCCCGAGTGCAGACTCCCAACTTCTTGAGTGTAGACTCCCAACTCTATAGTGCAGACTCCCGACTATAGAGTCTAAGTTATAGACTCCCAACTATAGAGTCTGAGTTACAGACTCCTGAGTGTAGACTCTCAAATCTTGAGTGTAGACTCCTGACTATATAGTCTAAGTTACAAATTCCTGACTGCAGACTCCCGACTCCTGAGTCTAGGAAAGAAGACGTCGAGGTATGCGTTTAAGCAGTTCCTTAAAGCAGATTCATCCTCCGCTAGCTATGCTTTAAAGTTATAATAGACGTCTGTTTCTCAGGATACAACAACAAAATCACGTACACGACTAAGCACTAACTATTTGTGGCGAATTGAAAAAGTACCCGATTGCTATCACAGGCAAACCACCGAGTGAAAATGCATAGCGGAGAGAAGATTTGGAGAATAGAGGTAGAGGAAAATCTTTGCTATTAGCTATGTTTTTCTTACTTTTAGTCACAACCTCCTTATATAGGAGCTTAGATCCTCGAAGTATTCAATAGTCGAATTGAAGTCATTTATTGCCCATTAATCCATCTAGCTCAAATGGCTAGAAGTTATAGATACTTCATTAATCATCGATTAATGTATTTGTTACATTTGAGCAAATTTGCTTGGGTAAATTTTGCCCCTATCGGTCTGATATTTAATGTGTGCAGGTTGTACTTGCACACCAGTCAACTTAGTTCAGTACAATTTAGACACTGTATTTGTACCCCCTGTGTACTCATGCGTAAGAGAAAGTATCTCCACATATATTTGTTCATATTATTGATCTATGTATAATAATATAAACTAACCATAATATTTTCAAACTTTTAATATGAAATTAAAATTATGCATACACGATTCTACTTCCTCTATTTCCATTAACATTCCTAACACCTTATCCCCGAGCTTGAGATCTACAATATCACCTGGCACAAGTTCTTTTGCTGAGAGATTAGGAATCAAGTCACCATCCCTTCTAATAGTAGCATGCATGATTGAATTTCTTTCAAGGCCTCGAGTGCCAAACGCTAACAATTGCATTGACAATTTGTTGGAAATTTAAATGGGAAATTAAATGTAGATGGTTGAATCAAGATTGATAAATCTAATTCATCCAATTTGAAATGTTTAAGTGTCTTTTGATGATTCAATCTTATTCATTAATTTCTAAAAATTGGCATCTAATGAAGAGATAGTGTGTCTCTTAGAAAAAAATGTGATCTATATCATCCAATTCAAAATGGATGGATGAGATCTAATTAAACCAGAAGATTCTTATACCCCTTCATTGAGTATAAATAAGATCTCTCACATCCTCATTTGAATCACTCAAGTTATTACAAGCAAAATAAGCATTGCATTCAATACTTGTATTGGAGAATTCGAGAATCTTTTTCGGTTTGGAGGTCTTGTGATTTGCAGTGTTACTATCGCAAGATAAAGTCATTACATCTTGGGAGACGATTGCCGTGTTCCGTGAGCACCGTGTACGAGGCAAAATTCGTCTTAAAAAGATAGAGTCTAACTCTAATTTTGACTTCGCCAAAATAGTATTATACCTCATTCTACCTGCACTCTGATTGCACCACTAGATCCCAACACAATTAGAATAAGAAAAATCACCAGGGGTTCCACAAAGGCAGCGATCCCCATCTCACTTCCTTCGTTGTCATCATACCAAGAATGAAGGAGACCACAACAACAAGATGATGATCAATGTTTTCTAATTTATTTTGAAGAATGATGGATGAGATCAGATTAATCCTATCAGCATTAATTCGTGTAAATTAGATATCCAGTGCCAATAAAATAAGAATAAAAATAAATAAATTCTCCATTCTTTTTGTTTTTTAATTAGTAATTTTCTCAAATTGAGCTCTACCGAATTTGAGAAATATCTAAAAAAAAATCATCCCCTAGTTTGAATAAATAAAAATATCATTAAATTTGTAAGAATAAAATTTAGAGGAAAATTTTCAAATTAAAATGAGTTATTTTAGTTGATCAAATACCTTCACAACCTATATATTGCGAGGAAAATCAATCAATATTATATATGGATTATGGATTAGAAATATTATTGATGGCATATAGGTTGTGAAGTGCTTTTAATTATTTGACTTATACGGTATACCAAATTAAGATCTCTACAACTTCTAAAGATATTTTTATAATACTTTTAATGGAATATTAAAAAATAAGCATATGAGATTTAGTAAAAGATAAAAATAATTCATTTTATGCTTATCATTAAATTGTTACCTTTTATTTATTTATTTATTTATTTTTGGGTTTATGGCGGTTATTATACATTTGCAAGAATTACAAACGAAGAAAACTTTAAAAAATGCAATAACAAAGTAAAAAATCTAAAAAGAGTGAGTGGAGTTAAGAATAAAATTTTAAAACTTTTATGTTTATAGTTAGATATAAAAGAAAGGGAAATAGAGAAATATAAAATAGTTAAAGTGAGAAAAAAAAGATAAGAATTTTTATCTAAATAAGATGAAAAAGAAAAAAAAATATTCATCATAGTTACCTTTCATAAATTATTACTATAAAATTTCCCTTTTGAAGTAAACTAATTTTTTATCCATTTTTTAATTTAAACAATACTTATCATATTAAAACTCAATACATTAAATCACTTTCATGTTTAAAAATTAAAATTCAATTACTTATTTCTTACTTCATGTTAAAAAAACACATATCCTTCGTTGGTTATTACTATAATAAAGTTTCCTTGTAGAAATCAATTTAATGAATGCCAATTGTTTCTCAACTATTTAAAGTTATTATTATATTTTTCTCCAAGGTTAAATACATATTTTTTTAATAAACAATTTGCATAATTTATTTAATCAAATAGTTTCTTTTCCAGACAATTCGTAGGCATTACACATGCAATTAATATTTACACTAATTATTAAATTCCAAAAGTAAATAATCACCAGGCAAATTTAATAATTCAAGGGAGACAGGTCATCTCATATATTGGATATATCTAATTCGAAAAAAGTCAAAATAGCTGTATCCCATCTAGATCGGATCTCGTTGAAACAAATTATTATTTCTTTTGTTTGGTAGCTTTTGTCTTAAACTTAATTTAATTAATATATAATTAGTTTATGTCGCGCATAAATTATAATTTTATAAACTGTTCTATATTTAATGATTAAATAAATTTAGCGTAAATCTTTAGTTGTCGATGTCATAAATACATGCACATTGTTTTAATTTTATAATAAATTTAAGGGTATACATCTCAATTTTTTTATCACTATATCTAAAATTTAAGATAAATAATTCACTTTATTAAATTTAGATAATCATTTTTCACTACATATTATATCAACTAGCCTAAAATTTTCATTATCTTTAATTTTTTATTATTTTATTCTCTTTCTTCTATTTTTTTATTATTATATTTATGAAATGAGTAGAAGGAAAGAAATTGAAAAGAATGAGTAGAAGGAAATAGATTGAAAAGAAATATTATTTTACTGGGTAGAGATTTCATTCACTAAATTTAGAAAATCACTATTTATCAAATTTAAATTTAGTTAATAGATATGGTACATGATATAAAGGTTTTTTAGCTACCCTATCCAAAATTTAAGGTAAAATTTTTGGATAGGATAGGGATACTTTAGCAATGTAAATAAAAAAGAAGTATAATTGAATATTGATCCTGTCTGAGCGCTGAGTTGACGGACACTGGGTACGTGACACTCTCCGTTGTCTCCGACTGATGATATGGATCTCCGGCGAACCTACAAAGAAGCCGAGTCGGGAGGGGTTTCCCAACGACGCTCAAGTCAGGCAGTGAAGATGGAGAGGAGCAAGGTAACACTACTGTGGCTACAGTGATGACAATCACATACCTCCGTCGAAGTCTGGGGGTCCTTATATAAGACCCCGGGGAGGCGCGGTCACGCTTCTCGATGCGTGCACGCTTCCCCAAACATACCTTAGTAGGGTTGTGTCAGAAAAGCATGCTTGACGCCATTCCGCAATCGTCCGAGCATATCTCTGATGTGACGGTGGAAACTTCCACCGTACGATACTTTGTCCGCTCCGGCCACCGACCATGTTGTTTGTCGGCGGCAGGTGTCTCGAGGATGAAGTTACCAGCTGTCCTTTTTGTCTCTTTGCGCTCTTACCTGTTCCCGAGCTGAGCGGACCAGCCGCTCGGCGCTCATGGCCTCTGGGAATACGCATACCTCGGCGGGGGCAGGGAAGCCCTACTCATGTGCTCGGATGGAATTGCGCCTTATTATCCTGTGGCTCGGCCGAGTGGCCTGTACGCCTCCTGTCCGCCCGGCCTATAGACTCTTTTACCTTGAGCATCGGAAACCCGACCCCTGGTCGGGCTGTCTTTCGTTCGGTCCGGGAGACCTCTGGCCGGATGTTCGGTCGGTCGGATGCTCGGTCGACCCGCCACTCCGCTCGGCACGACCTCTGTCCGCTCGGCACGACCTTGGGATTGATCCTCTTGATCATTAACCTCCATGTATCGTTGACCTCCCACCAACAAGGGTCCCCCGTCCTTACCACCGGATCAAATATTATAACTAATCAAATTTTATTAAAATATCACATTTGTACCATAGCATTGGCTTCAATTTTACTAAGAAATTACTCATTGAGATAATTACATTTTATTACACAGATACACTAAATTTTTTATTATTTTCTCTTTTTTTATTATTTTTTATTATTGTTTCTCTTCATATGTAGTATCAATCTATTTTCTTTATTTTCTTCTCTCCCAAATTAAATTATATTTAATATATAAGAATAAATTTTATTCCCCAAATTTAAAGTACTATTTATGAAATTTAAATTTCCCAAATTAAATTATATTTAATATATAAGAATAAATTTTATTCCCCAAATTTAAAGTACTATTTATGAAATTTAAATTTAAGGAATAGATAAGGCAACTAATAAAAAAATATGTAAAATATAAAATTAAATCGAAATTTAAAAATATATAAAACAGTTAATACAAAAGTTTTTTATATAAAATAAAAAATTTAAAATAAATTGTATATATAGATACCTTAGGTTTAGCCACCATCTTTGAGTTTTGAAGCCACTTGCCTTTTTAATATTTGTGTACCAACGGACCGATCGGGGACGAGCGGCCTTTTGCCACAATAGATTTTGTTTCTAATTTTGTCAACCATTTAGATTTTTAGAGGGGAAAAAAGTAAAATAATGATTTAGATTTTGGTGATAGTTTTAATTATAATTAGACAGTTAGAGTTTGGATCGAACAAGCAGAATTGTGGGACGGCTGCTCCTTACTGCATCGCCTGCTCTCCTTCTCTTCCTCCTCTCCCACGTCTTCATTGTTTGGGCATGACGACCGGAGAGGCGGTGGCGTCTCCGAAGCGGAGCCTGGCGTCCTCGGACCGCCTTCGGCACGTGGATTCAATGGCTCAGCTTCCCTCCGGTGGTGGTCGGATCTCCCATCTCAACGCCGTCATACTCGGGGAGTCCCTGGAATCCGAGGAGAATGACCTCGTCTTCCCCTCCCACGAGTTCTCCAGCCAGGCTCTCGTCTCCTCTCCTGAACAGGTGCGCTTCCCCTCTCCTTCAAAAAAAAAAAAAAAAAACCACCTTGTGCCGAGCTTGATTGGCAATGCTCGGTTCACGAGCTCAAAGATTCCTCTTTTTAAGGAAGATTCAGTAAGCATGTCTCGTCCTTTTGGGCTGAAAGATGTAGACATTGCGATATTTTCTACTTTTCAAGTATCTTAATTTCTGCGGCTCATTTGCGCTTTCGGTGTCTCTTGCATCATCGATTACGCCAAACTCTAGTATCGGAAAATTTACGAGAGGTCCATCGAGGATCCTGCCGGATTCTGGTCGGAGATCGCTTCCCAGTTCTACTGGAAGGAGAAGTGGGATCTGGAAGTCTACAGCGAGAACATCGACGTGAGGAAGGGAAGTATCAAGTTTGAGGTGAGTTTTCTGACATTCAAACTTCTTTGGCTGAAGATTATGAGCGGTGGAAGATGTTGAGTTGGTTCGGCATTGTTGCTGACCACAGTGGTTCAAAGGAGCCAGTACAAACATAAGTTACAATACTTTGGATCGGAACATTGAGGCGGGGAACGGTGGCAAAGTTGCTATCTACTGGGAAGGGAATGAACCGGATGATGATGGGCAGTTGACCTATTTGGAGCTGTTGGAGAGGGTTTGCCAGGTATGTCATTAATTGTTTCCAAGTCTGATTTTGTCAACCATGAAAATTTTCATGTTTACTTCGTCATGTGTTCTTTTCATAGCTTGCCAATTACTTGAAACATGTTGGTGTGCGGAAAGGAGATGCAGTCATTATTTACCTCCCTATGCTAATGGAGTTGCCAATTGCAATGTTGGCATGTGCTCGTATTGGAGCAGTTCACTCAGTAAGTTGATGAAGTATTTTTTCTTTTTCAAATTTTTAGACTTGAGATTAGTTTTAGCAAACAATTGGCTGCAACCTCTGCTCAGGTGGTGTTTGCTGGCTTCTCCTCTGAGTCACTTTCTCAAAGGATTATTGACTGCAAACCTAAATTAGTAATAACCTGCAATGCCGTGAAGAGAGGTTCCAAGGCAATTCATCTGAAAGATATCGTTGACAGTGCCCTCAGAGAATCTGCAAAAAATGGGGTTACAGTTGGTATGTTGTTCATTGGACTGAAAGTTTTTAACATGTTATGGAGTGCTACATGGCTATGAAGATAGTATTCAATTGTATACTTTTGAGTGCCTTTCATATCCTCGTTGACATGCATTTATCTTTTAAATCTGTCTTTGTTAATTTATTCAAATTTTTAATGAATAGACGAGTTCATTTTGGTTATGATTTATATGAGTGTTTCATGTTTGATTCCCCAACTATTTCAGCTTCTAGCTTTCAAAAAGAATATGCAAGTACATGTGGCTGTTCTATTTCATAAAACATATAGGACCCTCATATGTGGTTAGTAAAATAATATTTAAGAAAAATATATGATAAACTATATTAATCAGTATATCCAATTCAAAATCATAGATGAAAGATATGATATCATACAATTAAAAACACTTTAAATAAATATTAAATATTAATCAACAATGTAGAATAGCTTTTATACAAGTCATATGAATATAACTTATATCTAAAATGGTTATCATTTGGAAAATAAGCATTTAAGTTAATGTTTACAAGATACAACCTAGCAAATAGAATGGCTTATGGTTTCAAATTAAGTTGGTTCACACTAAAAGAGTTCAAATGAACCAAATGTGAGTTATTTCAACTGCATATATGTGTTGCATATGCAATATGCAGCCGCTATGTAGTCCCCTTTCAAATGTGCCTCTGCTGCCACATATTTGGTTCAGACAGAAGCTTTTTTAAAAATCATGAAAACAATGCTTTTTAATGTTGTTCATACCAAATGGATGTTCAGAGAATAGAAATATATGGATTCGTTTAAAAATTCAATTGTCTTTATAGAATAGACGATGACATTTTCTCCTTCAATACGGTCAATCATTTCTCTCACATGCAGTTTTGTTTATTAGTCAGTGTTTGTTCTCAATAGGCAGCATCATTTTTACCTTTGAATTTTATCTTTGTTATTGATGAGTCTTCTTCTTCTCCTTTGCACTTTGGCTCAAGCAGATCTGTGTTTGACTGTTGAGAATAAATCAGCTATGAAGAGAGGAGATACCAAATGGAAGGAAGGGAGAGATATCTGGTGGCAGGTTAGTTCAATAGCCTATTTTGGACATGCGTATTTCACTGTAACCTTTGAGATAGTTGCTACCCAGATTCTTAGCTACATCTTATACTTAACAATTAGTACAAATGATATGATTCTTTTACTTTACATTGGTAACTTCAGGATGTTGTCCCTCATTTTCCAACAAAATGTGATGTCGAATGGGTTGATGCAGAAGATCCACTATTTCTGTTGTACACAAGTGGTAGCACTGGGAAACCAAAGGTACAAAAATAAAATGTTGTTTTAACTGTCTTCAGCATTCTTTTGAATCAATGTTCAAGGCTAATCCCTTAATTTACAGGGTGTTTTACATACAACTGGTGGATATATGGTATATACTGCTACAACATTCAAGTATGCATTTGACTACAAACCATCAGATATATATTGGTAAGTATGCTGCTCTCTTGTGATTATGGATTATTCCACAGTACATTGTTGAAGCATTTCTGGTGAATTTATCTGCAATGCCTTATTTACTTAGGTGCACTGCTGATTGTGGCTGGATAACAGGGCATAGTTATATTACATACGGCCCTCTTTTAAATGGAGCCACTGTTGTGGTATTTGAAGGGGTAAATATCTGTTAATGCCTTTTCTCTTTTGAAATTTTTAAAAATTCAAAGCCTTTGTTGTTGTAGAATTTAAAGATTAAGTGTTGTTGTAAGATTAATCATATGTTCATATGACTTTCATCTAGCTCCTCTCATAGATATGTGATCCTAGTCTTTCTTTTTTGTTTGTGTGACCAAACTCTTTAGACCTTGCTATTCGATGTGAACTTGTAGGCTCCAAATTATCCTGATTGTGGGCGTTGTTGGGATATTGTTGATAAGTACAAGGTAACCATATTTTACACAGCGCCAACCCTTGTGCGCTCCCTAATGCGTGAAGGTGATGAGGTAAGAATCTTGTAATTTTTCATTTGTCATTATTGCAAATATTGGTTAGTTAATAGCTAAATGTTTCATTTCCTTATTGATATCTTCGTAGATTCAGTAGATCAATATATATGGAAACATGTGGCTTTGTTCTTTTCCTTTGGCAGATGTAATCATGTGTCATCTCACATATCAAACAAGCTTGTTCTTTTATTATGTGTCTGAAAGCTTGTTTTCTAGAAGTTAGTATCTCCATTCCAGACTAAATTAGATTGTCTAGGAGTTCAGTAATCACATGTTTCCCTGTCAAGTCCTCTAACCTTGTAGTTTCTTTTCTTGGTCCTAAAGTACTGTTACCTACTTTGACATGTTTCTCCTTTGAAATTAGGTTTTCTTTTCTTGGTCCTAAATTAGTTTGTACAAGTTCACCAGAAGTTGGCACACTGAAGAGCAACAAAAAGCTTCAGAAATCAACTCTCTTTAATTCACCTTACGGATGCCCACTTAACGTACCTGTCCATCATCTAGGTGATAAATAGGGTTTGTATGGTTGTTAACTTCAACACAGGTGAAGATATTAACCCATGATAACCTACTAAATAGCCTTACTTTGTGTCTTGTTCCGACTGATAAGAGTCCAGCGTAATATATTTATCCTGTCACTTGTTGGCTTGCAGCCAACAAAACCTTTCCAAAAATGACAAAATTAGATCCTGAAATGTCATTATTATCTTGTTAGCCTAAAGTTAAATGATAAATGTACTCTGTTCTTTTCTCAACTAAAACAATAATGATAGAAGTGATTCCTTCTCTGAAATAGCATCTGTTTTGTATTCTATATATGTGTACATATAAAAAAAGCTCAATTATATATATTCCTCAATCAAGTGGCCCTAAGATGATAAAACATACAAAGTTTGTTTATGCATGCTCTTTGTTTACTTCCTATCATTTATAGTTATGAACTGCCAATTTCGATATCTTATTTCATTTTTGTTTATACTTATGTTGCTTTGATGCAGTATGTCACTCGTCATGATCGGAAATCTATCCGTGTTCTTGCTAGTGTAGGAGAGCCCATTAATCCTAGTGCATGGAGGTTCACCTTAGCTATTTCAACTAGATATCATTTTCTAGTGGTTTTAGTTTAAGAGCTACCTTAAGAATTCATATACATTTCTTAGGTGGTTTTACAATGTCGTTGGGAATTCAAGATGCCCTATATCAGATACCTGGTGGCAAACAGAGACTGGTGGCTTGATGGTAAGTGAATGCTGTTTATCGATGGTTTTGCTAATAGTCATTGGCTATTCTGATACAATAGCTTCTGGTTTTCAGTGATTTAGTAGTTAACTTCTTAAATCTAGTTCTTTCAGCTTAACTGAACCTTTTTGACTACAGATTACACCTTTACCTGGTGCATGGCCTCAGAAGCCTGGATCTGCAACATTTCCTTTCTTTGGAGTTCAGGTATTATGAATTTGACACGAGGACAGTCATTAAGTACTATTTTTATTCTAATACTACTTGAGAAAAAAAACTGCAGCCAGTCATAGTAGACGAGAAAGGGAATGAGATTGAAGGTGAATGCAGTGGATATCTTTGCATCAAGAAGTCTTGGCCTGGTGCATTCCGCACACTTTATGGTGACCATGAAAGATATCAAACCACATATTTTAAACCGTTCGCTGGTTATTATTTTACTGGGGATGGATGTAGCAGGTATTTTATTTCGTAATTTATTGAGCATCTTTGTGCAAAATACTTACTCTATCAGGAAGTATGCTTCAAGATTCTTAATATTCCTTAATCGCTCTGGCACACTGAAATAAATTGGCCCCTAGCCCATACTTGACATAGAACAAACATTAGAAACTTCTATTCCCAAATGATTCATCTAATCACACCTTTAGATCGTTTTCAATTGTATAAAGCTTAACTTGATTCTTGTCAAAGCTAGGAGGCTCTATACCCATTGGTTCCACATAGGTAGGTGCAATGGTCCATTATATAATATATATATATAATGGACCATACTTCATGAGAAGACATTCTCAAATTCTTTAGATATCAGCATACTTCATGAGAAGATATTTTTCAGAACTAGAACATCTGTTTGAGGACTCCTACCAGATATTAGCTTTTGGATCAATCTGTCAGATTCTCGTTCATTATAGTGTTTATGGCGATTTGTTAGGGACAAAGATGGGTACTTTTGGTTGACTGGAAGAGTTGATGATGTCATCAATGTGAGGTACTTTAAACAAACATATATATTCCTATCAATGCATTTGGATGGATATTGCCAAGCACGGTCTTATGGACTCGATGGATTATGACAATTTTGTATTTGTAGTGGACATCGTATTGGCACAGTGGAGGTAGAATCTGCCCTAGTTTCACATCCCCAGTGTGCAGAAGCGGCTGTAGTCGGCATTGAACATGAGGTATAATACTAGCACACTCATAATTGTTTGCAGGCTACCCGACTTTAACCAATAAGAACTTCATATGTGACTAAATCTTTCCTGTTTTTAGATCAAAGGCCAGGGCATTTATGCTTTTGTTACTTTAGTGGAGGGGGTTCCTTTTAGTGAAGAAATCCGGAAAAGTCTAATTCTGAGTGTCAGAAATCAGGTGTGCTCTTCTTGGAACCATTCTCTCATACAAAGATTTTGTAATCAACTAGTCTACTCAAGTAAACTAGTGGAAGGTTTTTTTTTCGCCTGCATTATGCCACATGTTTTTAGCTACATTCAGTTGTCTGTCTATTAAATGTGCAGTCTTAGCTAACTAGTGAGCTCATTTACCAGATTGGTGCCTTTGCTGCCCCTGACAAAATTCACTGGGCGCCCGCGCTACCGAAGACAAGGAGTGGAAAGATCATGAGGAGAATCTTACGGAAAATCGCATCCAGGCAACTAGATGAGCTCGGAGATACCAGTACGCTTGCCGACCCAAGCGTCGTGGACCAGCTAATTGCGCTGGCTGATTTCTAGCTAAGGATAAGAATTTCGTTCGTTTCCTAAATAACATGTTTCTGATGTGGCTGTGAGAGATTGTGAAAAGAACAGTAGAACGATCTGGGCAAATTTCTCGTGCTCTTCTGGGAATTTAAACATGGTGAAGAATGTGTGAGGGAGTTGGCAATCCCATTTGTGTAGTATAGATTATGTTTTAATTGCATTGCAATCTATTTGTGTGTTTGCTAGGCAGAATAAAGAACGGGACGAAGGTTCCATGTTGTAGATGTATTTTTGGTTTAACTGAAGATTGACATTTGTGGCAAAAGATGACTTGCCTCTCATCGCTGGACTCAGTGAGACGAAGGGAGTAAATTACGAGCGACCTTTTTAGATGGAAGGGATTTTATTTCCTAAGGGATTATTTTCCAGAGATTTGATTTCTATTCTCATGTGACAATTTACCATTTAAGTACAAACTCGATTGTCTTTGAGTGCTTAATTGCCTGCCTCGTTATTTGATTGGAGTTTGTAGTGTGGTTACAAGTTTCATTTCTTCAATTCACTTGGGTCGCTTGATGTGTCCATTTAGTTGCCTAGCTTGCATTGCATGTTTCACCAGAACAGGAGGGGTTATATCGAGTCGAATGAAACAGGCTTGATCCCTCAATTGATTTAGCCCATGCCAAAAGAGTAACGGCAATTGAATAAAGGCCGCACTTGAATTGCGAAATTCTTAAAAGTCACCGGATTTATGCAGCATCAAAGTATTAATTATTGGCTTTTAAAACCCAGCATCACAATTGTTGGTGGATGGGATAAAATAAGAAACAAATAAAATAAATATGCCTGTTAAAAATTTAAAAAGTTGGACACGTCTTTTAAGAATTTCATAATTTTAAGCGTGTTCTTTGGTAAATTGTTGAAAAGTAATCTAAACGTCCACCGTATTATTATTATTTTTTAATAATTTAGATATTTTTTTAAGAATTTCATAGTTTTTAGTGTGCCCGTTAGTTAATTGCTGAAAAGTAATACAAACGCCCACCCTATTAATTTTTTTAAAAAATAATTTAGATATTTAATTTTAAGAATCATTTAACTTTGAAAATGATCGACTAAGTTCGACTGAGGTTTCATAGAAACATCAGCCACAAGATAAATCAGACTTAGGGAGAAAAATTCCTTAGTTAATTACTTGAAAAGTAACTATTTTACAATAATCTATATAAAATTTTAATTTTATAATTTAGATATATCGGACTAATTTTAAAGATAATAGATTTTACTTTATAAAACAAGTTTTTAATCGGACATGGAAAGAACTCAGAAATCACTTATAAAACAAATTCAGGTCGTGTCATCATATAGTTCGAAAGAAATTCCTTTTTTTATTTTATGCGATCGGTGTGATTAAAATCATTACGCTTCGCATGCCTGTCTATCGGCGTTGATTAAAAAACACAAATAAATATACGATGAACAGGAAAATAAATCTGTAAGGTGCCATGCCTCTTGTCCCCTTCAATCCTTGTTGTTTTGAATCATTAATAGCCAATGGCTAAACGACAAAGCAGGCATCACGCTGATTTGTCAAACCACTCTGAGTCAGAGAGAGAGAGAGAGGGAGAGAGGGAAAAGTTGATTGGTATTCTTTTGTCCTCAAAGCGAAGGCAAGGCATAGCCAAGCAAAGCTAGCCAGCCAACTTCTCTGCTGCCTACGCTACGCTCCAAACCGGTGCTTTAAATATTGTTTGATGCCAGGCAATAAATTCCACTCCCACAATTTGGACTACGTGGAGAATTCACATCACGCTCCTCGAATCATTACATTTTCGTTTCGTTTCGTTTCGTTTCGTTTGGGCTAGGAGGAGGAAGAGAAGAAAAGGAAAGCGCGCAGCTTCGGCTATTTGACTCGTCGCGTAGTTGGCGGCGTCGCCTTGCGGCACATGAGAAGGAGACGAGGCGCACCCCCGCAATCAATTCGCCCTCCCCTATCTCTCACTTCATTGATGAGGTTGAAATTATCCTCTAAAAATGAACACAGTTGGCTAGTATATAAAAATACTATTATAATGAGATATAGAAGTTTTATCTTCTCTGATATTCCTTAAGATTAATAATTATTCATGATTTATTTTTTTTACATTATTTTAAGAAAATAAAAAAAAAATAACAGAGACACTAAAGTGAACGCATCATTTTTTTTTACCACAATTGATGATATCGAAATCGATATTTGATGGGCACATGATCTTAAAAAAAATTTCTATTACTCCCTAACCATTTGACGATCGATTAAAAATTGACATCGTAATTTATTTTCTTTCATATAATCTACTTACAAACCGTAAGAAGTGTCTGAGATGAACATAATCACTTTGCTACAATCAATTGTATCAGATTGTCTTATCTCTTTTAAAACAATCACTTTCTTAAAATAAATGTTTGTATAATTTACTCTTTTTCAGAATATGAGAAGTCATTCTAGAGACATGCTAAGATGATCAATTCATCATTTGTCCTAATTAGGACATCTCCAATAATTAAACCTTTCAATAAGTTTTTTTTGTAGTTTTCAATATGCCACATCAATATCACATCAATGGTTAAACCTTTCAATAAGCTTTTTTTATAGTTTCCAATATGCCACATCAATGCCACATCACAAGTATAAAAAACTCTGAAGACATCTCCAATGGTTAAACCTCTCAATGAGTTTTTTTGTAATTTTCAATATGCTACATCATGTCACATCACAAGTATAAATATCTACTATTATCTCCACAATGAAAAACCTCCCATATAATTTTTTTTTATGTCCTACATTATAAATCATATATTTTAAATTATTAATTTTTCATTTAATATATCTATATAATTTTCATTTAATATTTTAATTAATTTATGATTTTAATTTAATTACAATCATTTCTATATTTTTTTTAACTTATCTCAAATATATTTATTTTCAAAAGAAAAAAAATACCACTTTAATTATTGTTAACTATTTATGAAATAAAACATTATAATTAAATGTTACATCAAATAATTTATTTTTAATTATTTAGAAATGATCAATCATGCACATTAATTACCGACTTCACTTTCAAGAGAAAAAAAAAACAGATTTGAAAACTCAAACAATTAAAAATCTCAAACCTCACCTACATAATCATAAAAACTTAAGATATTTCACACTGTTAATATATTTCCTTTAAAAAGTCATTAAAATAACTGTTTGCTCCAATTGATTATATCGAGGTAGTAATCAGAATTTAATTTTCACACTGTTAATATATATGATGATTGAATACTGATTAAGCACGGTATGCTAGATTAATCTAATTATAAAATCTGAATAATTATACCCATCAGGTCAATTTCACATCTAAACTCGAATTAGCACATTGTTTGACTAAACCAAAAATATTTGACAGCTATTAACTTAAGATTCTTAGCCATGGTTTGACCAGTCAATGAATGAACAGTAGTAATTTCCTAGTGATCTGTAAGAAACAAGACTAAAAACAAAGGGGAAAAAGAAATTGGTTTCAGAGACTTAAATTTAGCGGTAGGCAGTTTCAAACGAGCTAGGAGAGTAGGCTGCAAGAGTCACATGGAGTCGAGTATTTTGTATATGGACCAAAACACAAGACATTTGACCTTTTCAGGGTTTGTCCTCTTCCTTCAAATGACAGGTTATTATTATTATTTTTAGGATGCTAACAATTATATTAAGTATATTATATACATATATATATATTCATTTCTCAACGTGCTTATGAGAAAGTCAGCTTGATTCTAAAATAATAATCTTTGTCTTGGCATGATAATACGACATACAAGTCATTAGGGGAAAAACAAGAGCATGCAAACAAAATTAAACCAATAACTAATATTAATTATCATAGTTTAAGTAGTATTCGTCCTTTCAAGCAAAGCATGCCAAATATTCTCTCAAGAATACCTACAACCGACACAACAATATACCTCATGTCTATAATTCTCTCGAGATAGTTTTTAATAGTTATTGTTCTTTCTGTTTTTGTTTCTTCTCGTAACTCAAGCACTAATTTCAGAATCAAATCTATAAGACATGGATGAGTTTTCTACTTGTTTTAGTTAATTCACCTCTGACATTAATTAATTTTAGATTCGATGTTAAATTTAGTTGAGGAGAGTCTTTTATCTTCGCTCTTGTTAATCTTGCCTCGGAAAATCCACCTGCAACTTCGTTTGTTGACTTTTGGACCAGCCGCAGATTTATTGCGGTGTCGATCTGTTTCAGTATAAAACTCCCTCAGTTTTTTTTAGATTTACTTCATTTCTTAAAACGTGACTTTTAAGAGGAAAGACACGTGGACCGAGTGATCATGGAGCGGTGCTGACATGGCACCGCCTGCCGATGACGTGCGCGGCCTGTTTCGCCAGGAACTCAGGTGGGGCCCGCAACTTCTACTGCGTATTTTAATAATTTTCCTTGGCCGCCCCAATTTGTCGTCTCTTGCGTCGTTCGCTCCTTCGCTTCGCCGTTTTTTTCTTCTGTTTTTTTTTTTTTCTTCTTTTACCCTTCTCCGCTTGATAACCTCCACCATCTTCTTCTCTTCGTCGTCGTCTTACACTTCTCCGTCCTCCTCGTCTCGCCTCAGCGCTTGCCTTGTCTTCGGCGATCTATTCTCGGCTAACCGGGGCGTTTCGATCCCAAGAGGCGGCTCCTTTCGGCGGGATCCGGCGTTTCGATCCCAAGTGGCTGATTTGGGAGCGATTCGTGCAGGATTCAGCTTCTCGAGCGCCGTCCGAAAGGAAAGGAGGCAGCTTGCTTCGCCTCTCTGTGCTTTCCTAATTCGATTTCTGATTCTTGTCGGTACTGCTCCGTCTCTGCGCACGATGGCGGGAAGCAACGAGGTGAACGCCAACGAGTCAAAGGTATGGATGTTCCGTCCCCTTCCTCGCCTTGGATTTGGGATAAAATATTGGAGTTTGTGGAGTTCCTGAGGTGCCCCGTGCTTCCTGTTCTGGCCATACTACGGTTTGGCTGCGTCGCTTCCGATTTGGGGGGACTTTATCTTGATTTCTGTGTCCAATTGATTGGTCGGGCGTCGGAGCTTTGATCTTTTGCTATTCCTTTCTTAGCTGAGGCTCTCTTCCTGTTTGCTCCCAATCCAACTTTTTGTTTTCCCATTTGCTTGCTTAGTTTCTTGTCGAGTTCATGCATTCCGAAAAGGCGAAACCTTGCCAATATCACATTCGCTCTCATAAAAAATTACGAAATTTTTGAAAATTTTGGCATTGTTCGAGGAGGAAATAGTCAAATCACACAGGAATCGTATTGATTGTCCCTTGTTGTCTTCATCTTTGTTTTTGGTACTGATCGAACGAAGGGAGGGACACAACCATGAAACCCTGGAAAAATCCCTCCTGGTAATTGCAAAAAGTTCGAATCTTGCTTCCTTTTTTACACTCAATGACTGCTGCAATTGATGGTGAAACCGATCGAGAAAATATTATAAAACCTCCAAATTCTGTTTCTTGATTGAGTGTTTTGGTTTGATTCGCACGCAGATGGTGGTTCCCCTCCACACATGGGTTCTCATCTCCAACTTCAAGCTGGCCTACAACATGGTCCGCCGCCCTGATGGCACCTTCGATCGACACCTAGCCGAATTCCTCGACCGCAAGGTCCCCGCCAATGCCTCACCAGTCAACGGCGTCGTCTCCTTCGACATCCTCATCAACCGCGCTAGCAACCTCCTCGCGCGCATCTACCGCCCCGCACCTCCCAACTCCTCTCACCCCGCCACGCCCCTGGCAGGTCTTCACCACCCTCCCTCGCCAGACCCGTTCCCCGTCATCATCTTCTACCACGGCGGCAGCTTCGCCCACTCCTCTTCCAACACTGCCATTTACGACTCCCTCTGCCGCCGCTTCGTCTCCCTCTGCGGCGCTGTAGTCATCTCGGTCGACTACCGGAGATCACCGGAGCACAGGTATCCCTGCGCTTATGATGACGGATGGGAAGCCCTCAAGTGGTCTTCCACTGAACCATGGCTCCACAGTGGCAAGGATTCTAAGCTTCGGGTCTTCCTCTGTGGTGACAGCTCCGGGGGCAATATTGCTCACCATGTAGCTGTGAGAGCCGCAGAGTCAGGGATCGATGTGTCAGGCAACATTCTTCTCAACCCCATGTTCGGTGGAAATCGCCGAACCGACTCCGAGGTGAGGCTGGATGGGAAATACTTCGTCACCATTCAGGACAGAGATTGGTATTGGAAGGCATATCTCCCAGAAGGAGCTGACAGGGATCACCCAGCCTGCAATCCCTTCGGCCCAAACGGTGGGACTCTCAAAGAGCTTCCGTTCACAAGGAGCCTCGTCATAGTTGCGGGCTTGGATCTTGTCCAGGATTGGCAATTGGCCTATGTTGAGGGATTAAAGAAGGCAGGCAAAGATGTGAAGCTTGTGTACCGTGAACAGGCCACAATTGGGTTCTATTTGTTGCCAAACACTGACCATTTCTATGAGGTAATGGAGGAGATTAAGAACTTTGTCAGTTCTAACCTATAGTCCACATGCAGCATGGCACAACGTAAAATGCAGGTATATAAGCTCTATATTACATAGAATCTAAAGTTGGCAGTCGATGCAGCTGTGGTGTTTGCTACCTTTGCTGCTTCTTTGTTTACTTTGGTTGTTCGCTAGTGTCAAAGCATTCACAGAGTTCAGACGAGTTATTCTCATCAAGGAGCTGTATTATAGATAACTTTGTCAAAGGTGGAATGACTGTTTCTTTTTTTTTTACATCTTTCTACTGATGTAGTATTTTGTATGCCTGATCCAGTTCCTCAAATTTGTGAGGTTGGAAGATGGTGCTGATTTTATAGGTAACACAGTTTATGTAAGAACTGCAGGTTATCTTCTTTCTTTCCTGAGGTTTTATCAGTGTTATCTATACTCTACAATCTTTCAAGTTAATTCAGGAAGATGGAGCGCCTTGTTGTTCGATGGGCATGCCATAGATGTCACGACATGGTGACTATTCCATCTTCTTATTATTACCATCCGAGCATGTAACATGGATGTTGTGCTGCTGTAAAGATGCCCTGTGATTTATTTTTTGTTATGTCAGTTCATAGATTATATTTAAAGCTGCGCCGTCTCTGTTAATAGCCTGATCCTGTTAATTTTTAGATGCTAGAAATTAGAAAAAAAAAAAAGGGCTTGCACTGATCCTGGGTTTGTAATTGCAGCTTCGCTGCTCCAGTTGTTCTCATACGGGGGAGGGCTCTTTTCAGAGTCTAGATGCCTAACAACACATGGTCCTCGTTCTGTAATGATTACCTTTGTTATTTATTATTATTTATTGCTCTGCTCTGCGCTGTTCTGTTTTGTTCCTTTTATTGACAACGTAGGCAGTGACTTCACTTTCAAATTTTCAATTAGACGGCATCCACTGATAGGAGCACTGTGCAGTGGCTTGACCTCTGAGGCTTCTTCCTGACTAATGGTCGCTTGCTTTCCTCTTTCTTTTCATTATTTTCATGCTTTGGACTCAGTTGATGTAGGTTATGCAATTAGGGTATAGGCCTCACTGCTGTCCTTTCCACTCGACTTGCTGTCTGTTTCCGAAGGCAGGAGGGCATGCCCTAATTGGGGCCAGGATAAAGACAAAGAAGGGCTAATATATATTAAAAACTAGACGCAATTCCTCACTCTCCACTGAATACGCCCTCTGCTATGCTGCCTAGTTACTGCCACTAAGTGGACTACCGCAACCCAACTAAGTAGACTAAAGCCCAGCTACAAATAGTGGGTGAGCTGATGGAGTTTTTTGGCCTAAAATTCCGTTGCAAGAGTTTTAAATTATTTATAAGCATTGGGAATTTTATTTATTTATTTATTTTTAATATATATTATAATAGCAAACTTATGTTAGGTGTTCGAGAATGTCACTTGTCAGCTTAGATTAATCGGTTTACCCATTAAACTGGTTTAATAAATACTAAATCAAAAATCGAACTGGTTAATCGGTTAATCGGTTTCGGTCCAGTTTTTGGTTTGTCGATTTTTTTGCATAGCCCGAGCTATGCTCATTCAAATTTCGAACATCTGGAAACATTTTGACAACTTCTATCGAGGTTCATTTTCATGGTCCTTCCGGAGGGAAAAAAAAATACAGAGACCTGGATATTTAAAAGGATGTGATTTTGATCCTGTCTTAAATTTAGGAGATGATGCATTGGCTATGAGAAGACATCGAGGTAGCTTAGATATTGATCGTGTAAAGACTGTGAGCTGAAGTAAAGTGGCACCAAATGAACTTACGCAACAAAGATAGGAATTGGAAGAAAAAAGCGTTAGTCATTGGGTTAGGGAAGGA
The DNA here is from genome assembly GCF_018446385.1 of Zingiber officinale. Classification (NCBI taxonomy): domain Eukaryota; kingdom Viridiplantae; phylum Streptophyta; class Magnoliopsida; order Zingiberales; family Zingiberaceae; genus Zingiber; species Zingiber officinale. Next base: position 108,480,392 of record NC_056002.1, read on the forward strand.
GTCTCTGGCACAGACACTCCGATGCTGAAGTCAGAATAGTAGCCGAGTGAAATGGAGAAGAAGATGAACAATAATAATAACTTATGAACTGTGGTAGCGAGACCTCGCATACCTGAGCCCCCAGTCAACAGAGAGAATTCCTTTTTATACCGTCTCTCATAACCTCTGCATTGATAAAATGACAGAGAATGTCAGGTGGTGAATGATAGCTTCTCCATAATTGTAAGAAGGTTCCGTTATATATATGTCATAATAATGGTATATTCTTTGACAGGTTGTTATGATTTTCTGGCAATGTTGTCTCTTAGAGAGAGTCCAACCTGCTCTGGACCGACCGGTTATAGACTAGGAGGTATGCTCATGAGAAGTAGGGGACTGAGCCCGTAAGTCTGACCGACGTTGGGGCTGGTGGATATAAACTGAGAGCCTTGTATTTGGAGAAGTGGAGAGATGTGCCCCTAAGGTCTGACCGACCTTTGAGCCAACCGGGTTTATGTTAGGGATTCGGCATCCGCTTAGATAATATGCCCAGTCAGACTTTATATCGGGGGTTTATCTTGTACTCGACTGCTATACTTGAATATAAAGTTCTGTCCAGCCAAACGATGTGCCTAGCATGTTCGATTAGCCTTTTTGTCCGATTGGCCAGAGCACTTAATGGTGACACTGGACTTATTTCGGCATGACATCAATACGACTAGAGAGTTGTCACGTTCTTGACTTTGACTGTCACATCAGCTGATTTTCTTGATGTCTAACCCAACTTCAGGGATCCCACTTTACTCGTCATATCACTAGCTTCTCTTTCAAGTCTAGTCAAAGGAGGTTACAAGCTTGACTGACTAGACACTTGTCTGCTTTAGTGTCATTGGCTTGGACGCTTGGTCCTATTTCTGTTGGTCGAGTTTTATGATGGGAGCATTGCCCATTCAAATAGTTTGCAGTTGTGGAAAGAGTTGAGAACAGACGCGAGAACAATCTCACTTATAACTCAACCGAGTGACATGAGAGTATGGAACGGGCGCGAGGGAAAACTCGCTTATAACTAAGCTGGACAACACGAGAGTTTGAGAGACAGGTGTGAGGGCAGACATGCTTATAACTTGGCCAGATGGCACGAGAATCTAGGATAGACGCGAGGGTAGACTACTTATAACTTAGTTGAGTGGCACGAGAGTCTGGAACAAAGGTGCGAGGGAAGGCTCACTTAGAACTCAGCTGGAAGACATGAGAGTCTAGGACATAGGCGCAAGGATATGCTCACTTATAACTCGGCCGATAGGCATGAGAATCTAAGACTTGAGCGGAGAGCAGGATCGCTTATAACTCGACCGAGTGACATGAGAGTCTAGAACACAGGTGAGAGGGCAAACTCACTTATAACTCGGTCAAACGATACAAGAGTCTAGAACATAGGCGCGAAGGCAAGCTCACTTATAACTCTGTTGGACGACACAAGAGTCTGGGACCCGCGAGGGCATGCTCGCTTATAACTAGACCGGTTAACGCAAGAGTCTGGGACTTGGGTACTAGAGCGGGCTCACTTATAACTCCGTTGAGCGGCACAAGAGTCTGGAACATAGGTGCGAGGGTATAGGCTCACTTATAACTCAGCCGGACGACACGAGAGTCTAGGATAGGCGCGAGAACAGGCTCACTTATAACTCGGCCGAGCGGCACGAGAGTCTAGAATATAGGCAGGAGGGTCTGCTTGCTTATAACTCGGCCGATCGACATGAGAGTTTGAGACTTGAGAATGATAGCAGATTCGCTTATAACTCGGTCGAGCGATATGAGAGTCTAAAACACAGGCACGAGGGCAGACTCGCTTATAACTCGACTAGACAACACGAGAGTCTAGGACAGGCATGAGAGTAGCTTTGCTTATGATTCAGTCGAGAAGCACGAGAGTCTAGAACATAGGCATGAGGGTATGCTCACTTATAACTCGGCCGAGTAGCTCAAGAGTTTGGAACATAACTGTGAGGGTACACACGCTTATAACTCGGTCGAATGATGCCAGAGTCTGGGGCATGCGTGAGGGCATGCTCACTTATAAGTCGGTCGAGCAGTACGAGAGTTTAGAGGCACGATGTATGACCTAAATTCCTTGGAGAGTGGAGGTACAGTGTATGACTTGAGTGCCTTGGAGCTTGGAGGCACAATGTATGACTTGAATGCCTTAGAGCTTGGAGGCACAATTTATGACCAGAATTCCTTGGAACATGGGTGCGAGGGCATGCTCACTTATAACTGAGTCGGTCGACATGAGAGTCTAGGACAGGTGCGAAAGCAAGCTCGCTTATAACTTGACTGGTCAGCATGAGGGTCAGGAGGCATGATGTATGACCTGAATGCCTTAGAGAGTAGAGGCACAAACACTTATAACTCGGCTGGTCGGCACGAGAGTCTGGGACAGGCGCAAGAGTGAGCTCGCTGTTAACTCAGTTAAGTGACACGAGAGTCTGGAACAGGCATGAGAGCAGGCTCGCTTATTACTCAACCGGTTAGCACGAGAGTCTAGAGGCACTGTATATGACCCAAACACCTTGGCGAGTGGAGGCACAGTGTATGATCCGAATGCCTTGGAAAGCTGAGGAGGCACGGTGTATGACCCGAATGCCTTGGAGAGCTGAGGAGGCATAGTATATGACCCGAATGCCTTGGAGAGATGAGGAGACACGGTGTATAACCCAAATACCTTCGAGAACTGAGGAGGCACAGTGTGTTGGTGCATCGAAGGCCAGCAAGAGGGGGGTGAATTACCTGCGAAATTAAACTATACCCTCCTTAAAGCTTTCAACTCAAAAAATATAGCAACAATAATAAAATTAAAACAGAAATAAAAGAGGAGATAGAAGTTTAACATGGTTACAACCAAGATGGTTGTTAATCTAAGGCAGTCGAAGATCGCACTAGCAGAGTCTCCTTCACTGTAGGCGGAGAAGCTTTTTTACACACTTAGAATGCTCACTAGTTGCTAGGAATTGATTACAGAGTTTAGTTCTGAGTTCATACTTAATTCCTAGCTCCAGGGGCCTTTATATAGCGCGTGGAAAGTCTATCCCGAGGGTCCAAGGCGCCTCCAACTGAGGTCCAAGGCGCCTCTATTGAGTAGGCGGATAAAACTTTATTCGCAACGTAAACGGTCAGTTTGACTACCTTGGAGGCGCCTCCAACAGTGTTGAAGGCACCTCCATTGTTGAAGGCGCCTTCAACACTTGTTGAAGACGCCTCCAAGACGGAGGACTGCGCAGGCGCCTCCAGCACTTCCTTTAAGGCGCCTACAGCTAGCTCTTTAGCTCCTTTTGACTTTGTTTCAGCTTCCTAAGCTCTGATAAACTTGGGTGATTGCGGCCAACCGAAATAGGGCTCACCCGAACCCAATTTCCAGCCTTTCTCCTCGAGCAGCCTTCCTCCCCGGCTTAACATCCCTCGAATGCCGTGCACGTTCTTCTCGTCTACCGGTGTACTCTTCCGCAGCTCTCTCGTCCTTCGGATGCACCGAGCCCGTCGGTTCCCTTCCCGTGTCGTCCTTCTCGCTAGCTGCGTCTTCCGCTCGACTTCCTGCGCTCCTAAGCTCCTGCACACTCAGACACAGGGATCAAACACAAAGCAGGACCTAACCAACTTGGTTGATCACATCAAAACATCCACGGGGTTCAACAATCCCCCTCTTTTTTATGTGCATTAATCCAAGTTCAAGTTAGGGTAAAAATAGACAAATAGTAATTTTAAAGAAAATTACTAAACTAATATGTTAAGCATAAATTTGCAATAAATAAAATTGCAACTAATTAATTAAGAGTTAAGTAGAATTTTTCAAAAATATTTTTTAAATTTTAAAAATTCCTCTCCCCTTGAACTTGTACTTTTCTCTCCCCCTTTGATCACAGCAAAAACGGGGTAAAAAAAATATTTAGCAAATTTTAAGTTAGAAAAATTTCTGAGCAAGATGAATTCTTCAAAAAATATCTTAGAAAAATGAATTTTTACAATTTTAAAAAAATTCTAACTAAAGTGAATTTTTAGAATTTTTCAAAATAATTTCTAAGTCAAAATTAATTTTTATAATTTTCAAAAAAAAATTCTAAGTAAATTGAATTTTTAGAATTTTTCAAAATAATTAATTTTTAGAATTTTTCAAAAAAATTTCTAAGTCAAAATTTTTTTAAATTTTCCAAAAATATTTGAAAAACTTTCAAAGCATTATTTAATTCTAGTTTAATGCTTTTTCAGAAAGTTAATTAAACATTTTATTTCAATATTTCAGCTTGCAGGTCATGGCGAGGCATTAGACCTTCTTAGTTATTGGAGCAACAGCCACTTCCTTAGACAAAGCTTCATAAAGAAATTTTAACGTTTAATTTTTCTTCTAAAAGCCTTAATTAAAAGAAAATTAGTTTAGCACATATTTCGGAACCCAATAAAGGTTCCTTCCTACAGGATTAATCAAAAATCTGGAGGGGGTACATAAGTTTTAGGAATTTTTCTAAGTTGACATTGATGATGTTTAACATACCAGTTTAATTTTCCATAAATCTTAAGTTTTGATTTCTAAAAAATATTTGTTTTTAAACATGCATCAGATTTCAATTTTTCAATTTCTAATTTTAAGTTATCATTTTCTGATTTCAATTTTTCTAAATTTCTATTTAAGTCAGCATTCTCTTTTTCTAATTTAAATAAATCTTTTGAAAGAGACTTGATAAATTTAAATGACTGAGTAGGGGTTAGAGCATGTACCTTACTTACCTGACTTGATGATGCTTCCCCTTCATCGTCGCTTTCTTCGTCTGAAGTTCCTCCCCCTTCATCTATGCTTATTTCTGAGCTTGACTCTTTTTCCAGCTGATGGTTAGCCATTAGTGCTAACCTAGAGAAGGCTTCGACGTCTGATTCGGAAGTAGACGAATCTGACCAAGTGGCCTTCAGGTTCTTATGCTTGGAGGATTCTGGTTTCTTGTACTTTGTCTTTTCCTCCTCTTTCTTCTTTTTCTTTAATTTTGGGCAGTCATCTTTGATGTGCCCTTCTTCGTTGCAATTGTAACAACGAACCATTCTTTTTTTTTGCTGATGTTTACTCGACTGCGATCTAAATTTGTTAGATTTAAAAAACTTATTAAATCGTCTTACCATTAATGCAGCTTCAGATTCGTCGATCGAGGCTTTGGAGTCAGAGTCATTTGATCTTGCCTTTAGGGCAATGTTCTGACTAGTCTTCACTACTCCACTGGGCTCTGCAACTCGAGATTCGTGAAGTTCAAAAGTTAAAAATAATTTTTCTAAAGTACTTACCTCGAAGTCCTTAGAGATGTAGTACGTATCTACTAAGGACGCTCATTCTGGAGTTCTGGGGAAGACGTTGAGTTCGTACCGGATCAAGTCCCGGTTTGATACTTCTTCTCCAAGATTGCTTATTTGAGTTATTAGCTCCTTAATTCTTGCTTGGAATTGCGCTACCTTCTCGCCGCTGTTCATCCGAAGGTTCGTTAACTGGGTCCGGAGGATGTCGCGCCTCGCTAGCTTAGCTTCCGAGGCACCTTCATGAAGCTCTAGGAATTTGTCCCAGAGGTCTTTAGCGGAATCGTAGCTCCCGATCCGACTTACCTCCTGGGGCGGCAACACGCTGAGTAGGTGGAATTCCGCCTTTCCGTTGGCCACGAATTCTACCTGCTCCTTTTTTGTCCAGTTGAATTCTTCTTTATCTTTTAGGACTACATAGTCATATTTCATAATTAAACAAATATCAAATTCTGTCTTGAAAAATACCTTCATCCGGCGTTTCCATGTCGCGAAGTCTCCGTCGAACTTCGGGGGATGAATATTCGCTCCGGCCATCGTCTTGATCGTTGTGCTTCAGTCGGCGGTTAGTCCTTCTGAGGTGGTCTAGCTCTGATACCAATTGTTAGTGCAGCGGAGGCTGGCAAGAGGGGGGTGAATTGCCTGCGAAATTAAACTATACCCTCCTCAAAGCTTTCAACTCAAAAAATACAGCAACAATAATAAAATTAAAACAGAAATAAAAGAGGAGACAGAAGTTTAACTTGGTTACAACCAAGACGGTTGTTAATTCAAGGCAGTCGAAGATCGCACTAGCAGAGTCTCCTTCACTGTAGGCGGAGAAGCCTTTTTACACACTTAGAATGCTCACTAGTTGCTAGGAATTGATTACAGAGTTTAGTTCTGAGTTTATACTTAATTCTTAGCTCCAGGGGCCTTTATATAGCGCCTGGAAAGTCTATCCCGAGGGTCCAAGGCACCTCCAACTGAGGTCCAAGGCGCCTCCATCGAGTAGGCGAATAAAACTTTATCCGCAGCACAAACGGTCAGTTTGACCAGCTTGGAGGCACCTCCAATAGTGTTGAAGGCGCCTTCAACACTTGTTGAAGGCACCTCCAAGATGGAGGACTGCGAAGGCGCCTCCAACACTTCCTTTAAGGCGCCTACAGCTAGCTCTTTAGCTTCTTTTGACTTTGTTTCAGCTTCCAAAGCCCCGATAAACTTGGGTGATTGCGGCCAATCGAAATAGGGCTCACCCGAACCCAATTTCCGGCCTTTCTCCTCGAGCAGCCTTCCTCCCCGGCTTAATGTCCCTCAAACACCGCGCACATTCTTCTCGCCCACCGGTGTACTCTTCCGCAGCTCTCTCGTCCTTCGGACGCACCGAGCCCGTCGACTCCCTTCCCGTGCCGTCATTCTCGCTAGCTGCGTCTTCCGCTCGATTTCCTACGCTCCTAAGATACTGCACACTCAGACACAGGGATCAAACATAAAGTAGGACCTAACCAACTTGGTTGATCACTTCAAAACAACCACGAGGTTCAACACAGTGTATGATCCGAATGTCTTGGAGAACTGAGGAAGCATAGTGTATGATCTGAATGCCCTAGATTTTTTGTTGTGTTAAAGATAGAGATATATTTTGAATTTTAAAATATAAAATATAAATTTTAGACTTATTTGTCGGGTTAGCTTGAGTGGATAATCTCAACCTGTAAAATAGGGATGGATGAGTTGTTTGGTATGGATGAGTTGTCAATTGGGGCATTACAGCAACTGTAGCTATTTTGGAGCTACTGATTGGATTTGACTTGCCAGTTGGATGTTATTCATTTTGATTATTGTCGATCAACATTTTTTTTGGGGCGCCGGTCAAACTTCATGTGAAGATGTTGCTTGGATGTTTTGATCCTCGAATTTGTCGATAAGATATTTATTTTGAGTGTCTGCTCGGCTCTTCCTACTATGTTCTTGAAGGAGATCATTGAGAGGAGGGCGAGGTTGATCCTTTATTTGCTTCTCTTGATTCAGTCGTTCGACAAAGCTTCTTGGCATACTGATGGAACTCACTGATAGCGTGATGAGGAGATTGATGGTAGTCACAAAAATGTCTGTGCCTTTTAAGCAGTGTCTGATTCACTTCCCGCACCACCCTTTCTTACCGGTCTGGTGAAAGATTTAGGCGGGATTTTCTAGGGCGTTCCGGAGGTGGCAATGGTTTCCAACTAGCTTGACCGATTGGAGTTGAGATAGTCACCTCCTTCTGGACGGCCAGGGCTTCCAATACATTAATGTATTTAACTGCTTTCTCCAATAGGTCGTTGAAGTCCTTTGGGGGCTTTTTGATGAAGGATCAGAAAAATTCTCCTTCTAAAAGACCTTAGGAGAAGGCGCTTATTAATATCTCCGAAGTAGCGGATGAAACATCTAGCGTCACTTGGTTGAATCACCTAATGTATGCTCGGAGGGATTCTTTGGCCCCTTACTTGAGTGTGAACAAACTTAAGCTAGTCTTTGGATACCTCCTACTACTGGTAAAATAGTGCAAGATGGCTTTGCAAAAATCATTGAAGCAACAAGTGGACTCAAATGGGAGCCGATTGAACCATTTTTGTGTCGAGCTAGAAAGAGTGGTAAGGAACACTCAACACTTAACATTATCTGCGTATTGATGAAGGATGGATGTATTTTCAAATTTTAGTAGATGATATTCTGGGTCGATCGCTCCTTTGTATTCTCCCATAGTCCAAGGGCGGAAGTGACTTGACAGTCTGTCATCCAAAATTTCTTGAGAGAACGACATGCTTATCCGCTCTGGAGAACAATTAGGGGCCTAAGCCTTTCCCTTTCATGAATCTCGAGTGGGAGCACCTCCAAAAGATGATACTTGGGCCTTTCCATTCGTCTAATATCGTCGAATGGTGTGCGGAACAATGCCCTGTGATACGCGACTGGGGAGGACGACATGGGTGGCAAGCTGATTGGTTGTGCGGGTGCATGCATGAAGCCTGCCGGAGGAGGAGGAACTTGTTGGAACCCAGTCAGAACTTCCACTTAGTGTTGGCCCTGGTGCAGTTAGCAAGAGGGGAGGTGAATTGTTTTGAAAATATAAGTATACCCTTCTCGGAACTTATGATTTTGATTAAGATAAACACTTTAAAAACAAAACTGAACAATATAAAAAGAAGTATGAGACAAAAGGGTTTTACTTGGTTTACAACCAGAGAGGTTGCTAATTCAAGGCAAATGTAGTTCAACTAGAAGACTCTCTTTTTTTTTATGAATAGGTAAATAGATCATCGAAAAATGCATACAGGTTGAAAATGTACGAACGATCCTAAATACATCATTTCTAGACAATTGCTGGATCGACTGTGGGAACTCGAGTACCATATAGGATTGGTGTATGCGTAAATACACCAACCTACTTCACAGTCAAACTCATCACAACCCCAACTTGATCGTACATACATCACTATTATACATCTCCCACATCGACCTCTCACGTCCATGTACTCAGCAATGCCCATAGTATCCATCAGTCGTAGTGGAGAAGTCTCGTACAAGACGTTGACAGCGTAAACACTTGAGAATAGAATAAGAACTTGGAGTACAAAAAGGGTTGTGTTAAATCTTGAGCTCATGAGCTCCTTTTATAAGCACACTGGTCGAAGTGACCATTTACTGACATGGCGCGGTCTGAGCACGCTCAGCAGGTCACCTAGCTGGTCGTCTCAATCCGCTTCACAACGGTAAACGGATAAGAATTTATCCACCCTGAGCACTGAGACCATCTCCAGGCGCCTGAACTGCTACCGACGTGGAACCAAAGTTGATCCACTTTGAAGAGGCACCCGTTGGGCGCCAAAGTGGTCCGGGTGCCCAAACCATCTTGTCCAAGCACCTGGACCAACTGGTCTGGCGCCCAGATCGATCAGCTTCATGCTGACCGTCCGATGTCTTCTCTGGTCGCTGGCTTGGTCTCTGATCGCTTGAGTGATACTCAGGCCTTCTAGAGTTGAGCTCACCCGAACCCAACTCTAATATTCTTCTCGAGCAGTCTTTCACTCTGGCTTCTCGTCTCTCAGAAGCACCGCATGCGTCCTTCTCGCTCCACCGGTGTACTCTTCCATAGCTTCTCGTCTCTTGGATGCACCGAGTCATTGACTCGATTCTCGTGTCATCCTTCTCATTCACTGCATCTTCCGCTCGACTTCTTGTGTTCCTAAGCTCCTGCACACTTAGACACAAGGATCAAATACATATGATCTAACTTAACTTTGGTTGACCACATCAAAACCAAGGGTACTTATAATCTCTCCCTTTTTAATATGATCAACTCAAGTTAAGTTAGGGTTAAAAGAAAGAAAGAAATAGTAAAATAATTACAATTAATAATCATGTTATGCAATTAATAAATATGCAAAATTAAACACTTAATATGCAAAGTAAAATGTACCTCCCCCTAATTTTAATCTATAATTCTCTCTCTTTGATCATATTAAAAATAGAGATAAAAATTCTAAGGGTTAAACAAATAGTGATTAATACATAGGAAAATTCTATGAATTATTTTTCGAAAAACTGAATTTTTGTGATTTAAAAGTCAATTTTAGAAGAAATAATTGTAAAATTATTTTTAATCATTGAAAAATTCTGAAAAAAATTTAACAATTAAACACACTTATCAAAAATAGTGATAAAATTTTCACAAGTAAACAAAATTAATATAAGTAATAATTAATTATTTTATACAGAGAGAGATATTTTCTTAAAAATGTTTAAAAATAGATTTTGAGCTCGAAAAAATTATAAATTTTTTGAGTATATAAAATAAAAAGCATATTTGCACAAAAAAAAAGGTTTTCAAATATTGATTTTTAAGAATTTTTAATAATAAAAATTTAAATTTTGATAAAAAATTTGTAGAATATTTATTAACTATAAAAAAATTTCAAAAATTTTCCTACAAATAAGTAATAAAGTCCTTTTTTCACATAAAAATCATGATCTAATTAATTTTGAATAGAAATGTTATGAAACAATTTATTTGAAAAAGTTAGATAATTTTAAGCATGCAACGGAAATATTAAAGTAAATTAAAACATGCATAAAGATTTTAACCAAAATATGATTTTGGGACCCAATATAAGTTATTACATACTGGATTAATCATAAATTTCTTTGCAATCTTGTTACTTTTCTGATTTGACTTTTATGGAATCTATAATACCAATTTAGCTCTTGATAATTTTTTGAATTTGAAGTAGTAAAATTTGAACATGCAGAACTTTTCAAATTTTTTATTTGTTCTTTCAACTTAGCATTTTCAATTTTTAATTTATCGAAATCCTCTAATAAACATGATTTTGCTAAGATTATTTTTATTTCTTGATTTTTATTTTTCAATTTTCATTATTTGTTATGAGTTTACACATTGATTTAGACATGAATTTTATTCCAAAATATAATTGATAAGGAGGTAAGAGACATATCTCACTTACCATGTCAGATCTAAAACTAGATTCTCCTCCTGCATCGCTTCATTCATCTGATATGCCTCCCCTTTCATCGATGATAGCTTCTGAGTTGCTTGCTTCTTCATGACTAACTATCAGCTAGTCCAACATAGGCTTCTATTTCGGACTCGGATAACGAACTTTCATCCCAAGTGGCCTTGAGATTCTTGTGCTTGGTTCACCTTGGCCCTTTGTGTTGGGACCAAAAGATTTCAGATATCATCATAATAGTATGATATTGTCCATTTTAGGCCTAAATCCCTATGAATTTATTTTTGGACTCTACCCAAAATGTCTTATACTAATGGAGATATCTTCATCTTATAAACCCATAATCTTTTCCATGTAATTTTAATGTAGAACTTTGATTGTATTCCCAACAATCCTCCCCTCAAACAAAGGACCACCATTATTCTCATGGTTCGGTCCTCCCCTCAAGTATCTGGTCACTCTTGGCCTACTTAGGGCTTCCCCTATTTCGTTCAAGGTTCCACCCATATAGTTCAATCTGGATCATAGCACTAGCTAATGCTTTTTACGTCGGTTAGGATGATGAAGAGTGACCTCACTCTGATACCAATTATTATGACCAAAAGATTTTAGATATCTCCACAATAGTATGATACTATCTACTTTAGGCCTAAACTCTCATGGATTTATTTTTGGGCTCTACCCAAAAGGTCTCATACCAATAGAGATATCTTCATATTATAAATCCATGATCTTTTCCATATATTCCTAATGTAGGACTTTGATTATATTCTCAACACTTTGTCTTTCTCCTTCTTGAGCTGTGGGCAGTCCTCCTTTATGCGTCCTTCTGTTTTTGCAATTGTAGCATCGAGCCTTTCTTTTGTTTCTTGGATTTTTTTCTGATCTATATTTTTTAAACTTGTTAGATTTAAAAAACTTTTTAAACTTTCTTACCATATAAGTTTATTGGTCTGTATTCAGATCTAAGTCTACATCAGGTTCATCCTTCTTATTGGCTTTTAGTGCCAAATTCTAACTTGTCTCTTTTGTTGTACCTGCACATCTAGTTTCATATAATTCTAATATTGAGAAGAGTTCTTCTAAGATACTTACCTCTAAGTCCTTAGAGATGTAATAGACGTCTATTATTGAGGTCCACTCTGGAGTTCTAGGAAATGCGTTGAGCGTGTAGCGGGCCGAGTCCCGGTTGGTTACCATTTTGTCGAGATTTATCAGTCTGGTGATTAACTCCTTGATCTTCACGTGTAGTTGAGCTACCTTCTCACCTAACATGATCAACTCCTTAATCTGTATTTGTTCCTCTAACATGTCATTTTCTATTTTTAGCTTATCTAAATCTTTTAATCGACAAGCTGTTACTAGAGTTTATTTTATTTCACTATTCTTTGTTTTATTTTGAATTTCTAATTCACAAAAATGTTTCGATAATATAAATTCTAACACACAAAAATATTTCGATAATTTATTGATCGAATTAAGCAGTTGGTCAGGAGGTGAAAACTATACCTGACTTACCTTGTCGGCTGTTGATTCTCCCCCTGTTAAGCTACTTTCTCCCGACATTGCTCCCCCTTCATCGATGCTCTCGATGTTTTTTGAGGAAGAGCTGATTGCGTCTTCTGGTAGATACTCGGCGTTGAGTGTTGTTCCGACAATTTCCTCCGTCTCGGATTCTTCTAACAGTGGTTCGGTGTCCATCGAAGAGTTGGATTCAACTTGAAGTGGTTCTTCGTAGAGCTTCAAGAACTTTTCCCAAAATTCTTTTGCGCTTTTGTATTTTCCCACTCTGTCGAGATCCTGGGCAGGCAGTACGCTCAAAAGGCAAGACTCAGCCTTACCGTTTGTTATGAATTCGTCACGCTGCTCGTCAGTCCATTGATGCTCTTCAAGTTCTTCTCCTTCTTTACTTTTGGGCATATCAAAACCATAGGTCATTATTAATAACAAATTAAAATTGGTTTTAAAATAAACCTCCATCCGTCGCTTCCAAATCGCGAACTCCCCCTCGAACGTTGGTGGGTAGATGTTCATTCCGGCCATCTCGTTGCTTCAGTCGACGGTTAGTCCTCCTGAGGCATCCTTGCTCTGATACCACTTATTGGATGGCTGGGGCCGGCTAGAAAGGGGGTTGAATAGCCTGCCAAAATAAAGACCAACCCTTCTCGAACTTCTTAAACTAACACTTGCATAATAATTAAATAGACAAAAAGTAAAAGAAGAGGCACACAGGGATTTACTTGGTTACAACCGGGGAGGTTGTTAATCCAAGGAAGATGTCGCACTAGTATCTCCTTTAGGCGGAGAAGCCTCTTACAATGATAAAGCACAAAAAGAAAGAAGCTAACTAAACTGAAGCGTACAAGTGTTGGAAAATGAATTGGTTGGAATGATTGTAAAGCTTCTGGACCAAGGCTGTATTTATAGCCTTGGTCGGGGCGCCCCGAAGTGTTCCAGGCGCCCTGGGGGGGATACAACTTTATCCCTAATGCACAGATCTCGATTTGACCGAATCTGGATATACTTTCGGTCCGAGCGCCCCTGATGGGGAAAGTCAACATCGTTGACTTTTTCACCCCGGGTCTTCTGCTCCGGCTCCGTTCGTCTCAGTCCAAGTCTTTCGCTCGTTTGGGTGATCTCGACCATCCGGAATAGGGCTCACCCAAACCCAACTTCCGGTTTTCTCGAGCAGGCTTCTGCTCCGATTTCTCATCCCTTGGAATCGTCGTGTGTGTTGGTGCAACATCCCTCAGGTCAAGGTTGACCTGGTTGACCAAGCTTAAGTCTTGGTTTGGGTTTCGATGTTTGACAATGCAAGGTTGATTGAAGAAGAGTCAAGTAGGTCAAGGATGACCGGATACTTGACTAGGAAAGTCCTGGTGAGTGAAGCCAGGTGAAAGACCTAGTGAGTGAAGCTAGGCAATTGGGAAAGTCCTGGTGAGTGAAGCTAGGCAATTGGGAAAGTCCTGGTGAGTGAAGCCAGGTGAAAGACCTAGTGAGTGAAGCTAGGCAATTGGGAAAGTCCTGGTGAGTGAAGCCAGGCAAGAGAAATCCAAATGGGTCAAGGTATAACCAGACATTTGGTGAGAGTCCAAGTAGGTCAAAGGGATTGACCGGATACTTGGCACGAGAAAGAAAAGTCCAAATAGGTCAGAGGGACTGACCGGATACTTGGCAAGAAGAGAAAAGTCCAAGTGGGTCAAAGGGATTGACCAGACACTTGGTGAGAGAGTCCTAGCCGGTCAAGGGTGACCGGATGCTAGGTCTTATGTACCAACAAGTCATGGTTGACTAGATGTTGGTTTAGGGGGCTTTAGACTTGGTTTTGGGCAAAAACCAATATCTGGATTGATCCGTGGATTGATCCAGCAAGTTTGGATTGATCCGTGGATTGATCCAGCAGGTTTGGATCGATCCGTGGATCGATCCAGCAGATCTGGATCGATCCACCGATCGATCCGGTGAGTCCCCGCGAACAGAACCCCTTTGGATCGATCCAGAGGTCCCAATCGATCGGTGGATCGATTGGGACGCTGCTGTTTATGCGCGATAATCCGTGGATCGATGCTGCATTCGAGCGATAGGCGCTGGATCGATCCGTGGATCGATCCAAAGCCTCCCCGATCGATTGGGAGCAATCCAATCGATTGAGATTCGACCGTTGGCGTCGTTTATAGCTGTTGGCGTGCGATTTCTTCAGCAGAACTTCACCGATTCATTCCAGATTCATCACAGCTCCTCCCCAGCACTCTCTAAGCTCCTCACCGCCAGTTCTTGAAGGTTCTTGGAGGTTCATCCAAGTCAAGAGGCGAGTTGCAACGAGAAGAAGAAGAAGCTAGGGTTTTTACTGCATCTCTTGTAAGCTTTTGCTTATTCTTTACTACCCTTTCTTCTACTTGTATTGAGAGTCTTGTAGGGCTTCTCCGCCTTCGATAGTTACCGAAAAGGAGTGTTTATTAGTGGAGGTGTGTGTGTGTGCGTGGATCCTTGGACTAGTCACCTCTTGTGAGGTGGATACCAAGTAAAATCCAAGTGTTAGCGTGTTTGTATTTGTTTCTTTGTATTTCCGCTGCGCATCCTTGAAGAAACAAGCAACGCCGAGCAACGAGCACGCGAAGAGTTATTCACCCCCCCTCTAGCTACTTTTCGGTCCTAACAAGTGGTATCAGAGCGAGGTCGCTCTTCACCGGAATCATCTCCGGAAGGGTCAAGCATAACAAGAAGAGCTAGAGGGTGAAGAAGTTGAAGCAAATTCATCAAAAGTCAAAGATTTCAAGAAGCTCAACTTCAAGATGCAATTCCAAGATGGACTTGGATTTGACACAAGGGTGGCTCCACCGTACACATCCACAAGTTTCGATTCTTGGAAATCAAGAATCGAAAATTTTCTTATGATGGAGATAGAGCAATGGTTTGCTCTAATGGAAGGCTTCAAAGCTCCAACAAACTCCAAGGGCAAGCTTTCTCAAGAAAAGCAAATGGAGTTTGGAGCAAATTCAAAGGAGCGAGGCAAATGATAAAGTGACCAAGCTTTTGGTCAACTTATTGCCTAGCCACATTTTGGCTCAAATCGGAGAATTCAACGATGCCAAGGAGCTTTGGAGCAAATTGGCAACAATCCATGAAGAACCCTCCACTGTACCGAATCAAGAGGAATCCAAAGAGGGAGACTCATTGGAGTGAGATCAAGAGGAGGACTCCGAGGTTGAGAGATGCTCAACCTCCGAAGAAGAAGTCCAAGAAGAAGCTTCATCTTCAAGGGAGTGCAATGAAGAGAGCAAGGAGGGAGCATACTCCTTGTTCCATGTACAAGATGATGAAGCCTCCACCTCTAGGATTGAGGGGGAGCAATCTTCATTGACACCGGATCAAGAGCAAGAAGAATCGTCTACATCCGGGTCAAGAAGAGAAGAGGATGAAGAAGCTTCCACCTCCACAAGTCAAGAAAAATCAAATGGAGGAGCATCACTATCGGATCAAGAGAAAGCCTCTACATCCACATCACATGGAGGAGAAAGCGCCACCCCTACACAAGAAGGTATAAATGTTTCAATTAAAAATAAAAATCATATAATATGTTTTGAGTGTAGGGAAAGTGGGCACTACAAGAGCAAGTGTCCCAACTTGGCCAAGAAGAAGGGTCAAGTGACACGAAAGGGCAAGGAGAAGCCAAAGGAGACTATCCCCGGGACAAAGAAGAGCAAGGAGCACATTGTGTGCTTCTTGTGTCAACAAAAAGGGCATTACCGAAGTCAGTGTCCCAAGGGGAAGAAGATGGTCAAGGCTCAAGGAGGCACCAGTCAAGGGGGAGCTTCCAAGGTAAAGAAGAAGGTAACATTTATTGAGCCTACCCCTCTACGTTATGGTAAAAAGCATGATAGTTCAAATTTTTATCATTTTAATGCAATTTACCATAAGAATAGAAAGCATGAGGGCATTAAGGAAAAGCATGTGGCCCTACATGCCAAGACTACCCAACCTAAGGTTAGGAAGGTAGATAGACATTTGGGCAAAAACACTAAGGATAATAGATACAAGCCCAAGAATAAAAATGCTCATGGATCAAATGAAAAATCAAATACTAAGGACTTAGTAAGGGAAAATCAAGTCTTGAGGTCAAGACTTGATAAATTAGAAAAGATCCTAAAAAGATTGGAAAATATCCTATTAGGGAAAAATGAGCATAACCTAGGTTTAGGGGTACAAAAGTCATCCAATGACCATAGAGGTTTGGGATACAAACCCAAAGCTAAAAAGGATGTGCCTAGTTATCATAGGGTTCCATATAGTTATGGAACAAACCCTAAGTCTAGAGGTCAAGTCAAGGATACAAGGGAAGATATCCCTAGAAGTATCTTTGCAACCAAAGTGACTAAGACTTCTAAGAAGTCTAAGAAAGTCACCAACAAGGTCACAAGGGAGGCTATCCCTAGAGTTGACCTAGAAAATGTGACCAAGGCTTCTAAGAAGTCAAACAAGGTCACTCGGAAGGTATCTAGGGAAGTTATCCCTAGTGAATACCTAGAGCATCCAAGTAGCACCAATAGGTGTTGGGTTCCTAGGAGCATTTTCTCTACCCCATAAATGGGTTAGAGAGTGTCAACTCTAAGTGAAAGGGTAGTTAACCCAATCATGAAGAAATTGACACTCAAGGAGCATTTTCAAGGTTTTTGTTAACCTTTGAAAATGAAATTGAATTATTATTTACTCCTTGAAAGAGTAAAATGTGCCTAATGGTGAAAAATTGATTTTATCTTAAAATGGCATAAATTGGGAAAACCTAGAGAAATACCAAGTTGAGATTTTGGTATTCTCTTAGAAATTTAAGACAATCCGGCCCTTGATTTATGTGATTATTCTTGAGGAAAAATGGAATATGCCAACATTTGAGGATATGCTTAATTTTTAAGTGGCATAAACAAATCAAGAGAAATAGAAATGTCAATTTAGGTTTTGACATTTCTTTGAAGCATTTAGGGCAATCTAGGTTTAACATTTTAAGTTAAAACAAGTGATATATTTTGGGTTAGCTAAGTGGTTAAGGATACTTAGATAGGTAATCTAGGTATATTTTACTTATGCTAAACCTTGCCGTGATTATTTGCTCATCATATGTCATGACATCATGTCTATTTTTGTATTTATGTTTTATTATGAAAAATCCAAAAATACCATGTCATGACATTCATACATCAAGTAGTTATAGGATATTTTCTTTTGAAAATTATTACATCTTGATGTATGCCATAACATAATCATGCATTAAGTTTAAATTCCTTGAAATTAAGGACAAATGGCATTTAACATCACTTATTAACAAGTGACATCCTAGGTGGATGTTTAATATCTTTAAAATGCCTAGATAGGTATGCATGATCCCTAGAATAGGGTAAAACCAAAATCTCACATCTCACAAGGACTATAAGGTGACTTGTATGTGTTTAAGTGCACATTAGATACAAGTGAGATGTTAGGAAGATGAACAAAACTCAAGATGTTGATTTAGTGCATTCTTCTGAGTTTTAGGTTCATCAAAACACATAGTTATGTGTTTTCCCATCATTGGAAAAGCTAATGTACAAGTCATGTGCATTAAGCCCAAGGAACATGGTGGGATATTGGTTTTGAAAATGTTTTTAAAAATAATTTTGGAAAACCTTGGTGAAGGCTATCTTTTATTAGTAATCACCATTGAATAGTTAGACACAAACTTGAAGAAAACACTAAAGTTTTTGCAAGTTCTCAAGTTTGTGTCAATCTTTGAAAATATGAAGTATTTTCATATAAAACTATTTTTCCATGATAAAGTATGCCCTAAATAATGTCTACACGAAATTTCATGATTTTTGGATTTTTGTAGAATTTTCTAGGGGTTTCTGAAATTGACTGAAATTGAATTTCAGCAATTTCAGGCCTCCAATCGATCAGTGAATCGATTGGAGTGCCTCAATCGATCAGTCGATCGATTGAGAAGGCATTTCTCGCGAGCAGAAGCTCGCTGGATCGATCAGCCGATCGATCCAAGAAGACTGAATCGATCAGTGGATCGATTCAGCAGGGTTCAATCGATTGGAACCCAACTCCAATCGATCGAAGATGCTGATTTTGGCTGGGAAAGTTTATTTTCAGCATTTTGAACCTATTCTAGTCTAGGTAACCATTTCAAACCCCTGAAAATACATTTGTATACATAAAAAGGGTGTTTTCGTGTGGAAAACAAGGATGGATTGGTTAAGGAAGGCTAAGTTGAAGTTTAGGTTGAGGTTTGTTTCAAATTTTGAATATTTGAACCTCAAAACTTCTAAAATTGGGTTTCCTAAAGTTTTGGGGATTCCAAGTCATTGTTGGTGCAATGACAGAAGTTAGCACCATGTCTTTAGGGGGAGGGACTCTTTAAAGACATGGAAATTATTTTTTCATGAACCTTGGAAGGTGGTCAACCTTCCGTTAAGAACATGCTCAAGGTTGAGCGTTTGAACTTTAATGGGGAGTGGATATCCTCATTGTTCAAGTGGCTTCAAGTGGATAATGCTCAAGGATGGGCATTTGCCTACATTGGGGGAGAATGTAGGGTTAAGGTTAATGAAGGGTATGGGACCTTCATTATCGTGTTGGTCACAACGAGTGAAGTTGTGAATAACGATGAGCAACTCTTCAGGGGGAGAGTTTTCAACAATGGGGCATTTGTTGAAGAGTGCCCAAAATTGAGACACGGGTTGATGTGTGCTCAAAGATGGTTTGATGTGTACCAATAGGGGGAGAATGAAAGGGAGTAAGTTAAGCTTTCATTACCTAGAGGGAGTTTGCCCTCTTAGGGGGAGAATGAAGGGCTTAACTTATGTATTCATTACCTAGTGGCATGAAGAAGGTTTAGGCTATGGGATTAGCCTAACTTACATGTGGTATTGTAAGTGATAGTGTTGGTATTGTCAAACATCAAAAAGGGGGAGATTGTTGGTGCAACATCCCTCAGGTCAAGGTTGACCTGGTTGACCAAGCTTGAGTCTTGGTTTGGGTTTCGATGTTTGACAATGCAAGGTTGATTGAAGAAGAGTCAAGTAGGTCAAGGATGACCGGATACTTGACTAGGAAAGTCCTGGTGAGTGAAGCCAGGTGAAAGACCTAGTGAGTGAAGCTAGGCAATTGGGAAAGTCCTGGTGAGTGAAGCTAGGCAATTGGGAAAGTCCTGGTGAGTGAAGCCAGGTGAAAGACCTAGTGAGTGAAGCTAGGCAATTGGGAAAGTCCTGGTGAGTGAAGCCAGGCAAGAGAAATCCAAATGGGTCAAGGTATGACCAGACATTTGGTGAGAGTCCAAGTAGGTCAAAGGGATTGACCGGATACTTGGCACGAGAAAGAAAAGTCAGAGGGACTGACCGGATACTTGGCAAGAAGAGAAAAGTCCAAGTGGGTCAAAGGGATTGACCAGACACTTGGTGAGAGAGTCCTAGCCGGTCAAGGGTGACCGGATGCTAGGTCTTATGTACCAACAAGTCATGGTTGACTAGATGTTGGTTTAGGGGGCTTTAGACTTGGTTTTGGGCAAAAACCAAGATCTGGATTGATCCGTGGATTGATCCAGCAGGTTTGGATTGATCCGTGGATTGATCCAGCAGATCTGGATCGATCCACCAATCGATCCGGTGAGTCCCCGCGAACAGAACCCCTTTGGATCGATCCGTGGATCGATCCAGAGGTCCCAATCGATCAGTGGATCGATTGGGACGCTGCTGCTTCGCGCGATAAGCGCTGGATCGATCCGTGGATCGATCCAAAGCCTCCCCGATCGATTGGGAGCATTCCAATCGATCGGGATTCGACCGTTAGCGTCGATTTAAGCCGCAGACATTCATTTCCTTTGGCAGAACTTCACCGATTCATTCCAGATTGATCACAGCTCCTCCCCAGCACTCTCTAAGCTCCTCACCGCCAGTTATTGAAGGTTCTTGGAGGTTCATCCAAGTCAAGAGGCGAGTTGCAACGAGAAGAAGAAGAAGCTAGGGTTTTTACTGCATCTCTTGTAAGCTTTTGCTTATTCTTTACTACCCTTTCTTCTACTTGTATTGAGAGTCTTGTAGGGCTTTTCCGCCTTCGGTAGTTACCGAAAAGGAGTGTTTATTAGTGGAGGTGTGTGTGTGTGCGTGGATCCTTGGACTAGTCACCTCTTGTGAGGTGGATACCAAGTAAAATCTAAGTGTTAGCGTGTTTGTATTTGTTTCTTTATATTTCCGCTGCGCATCCTTGAAGAAACAAGCAACGCCGAGTAACGAGCACGCGAAGAGCTATTCACCCCCCCTCTAGCTACTTTTCGGTCCTAACAGTGTGCTTCCTTCTTGTCCGCCAGCATACTTATCCGCAGTCTTCGTCCATCGATCGCACCCCGTGTCGACCTTCTCGCTAGCTGTGTCTCTTGCTCCCCGAGCAGTCTTCCGCTCCGGCTTCTCGTCCCTCGGAACCACCGCACGCTTCCTTCTCATCCGCCAGTGTACTCTTCCGCAACGCCTCGTCCCTCGGACACACCACGTGTCGTCCTTCTTGCTAATTGCATCTTCCGCTCGACTACCTATGCTCCTAAGCTCCTGCACACTTAGATACAAGGTTAAAATACCACAAGACCTAACTTAACTTACTAATCACACCAAAATACCCTTGGGGTTCCAACAACATATAGTCTTATTGTGTATCAACGGTGGACCACTTGCTGAATACTTTCCAAAATAGTCCTGCTAAAAAAAACTTAATACTAGGTTTTGGTCTAACTAGTTTATGTTTGACTGGGGTACCTTCGGTTAGTTCCACTAAGTCTAGTGCACCAGATAGAATACACAAGATTCAGCCTAGACATGCCTTCGACAAAGCTTCCTTAACGTACTATCATCCCAATCCATTCCAATGCTACGTTATAGGATTGGGCAAACCTTTTTAACTAAACACTCTAAGCAAAAAAGTAAACCTAATCCTAATCATGTATAGTGGATTGATCAAGTTGGTTGAACCATTTTTCTATTTACTCCCCCTGAGTCATAGCTTAGATATGGTCTATCTAAGTAATGGATTTGACTCTTAGGAATCAAGTATAGGTTTGGTTTGATTGGTTTGGTTAAACATTTTATTGGAACCCATGCTTGGACTTGACTTTTAACATTTTGACTAATTAAGGACAAATATGGTTTGTTTGTTTGATTTGGTTTATAGCCAAGTCCTGATTTGTTATACACGACTCGTTGCCATCCAAGTACCATGTTTAGGCACTTGGATCCCAGTTTAAACTTTTCCAACATTTTCTTGAGTCGCTCGACTTGACCTTTCAAGTTGAAGTTTTCTTCCTCAAGTTTTGCAACTTGAGTTGAAGTTCCGACTTAAACTTGGTTAGTCGAGTCACTCAAGTTAACTTGCTTCTTAAGGTGGTCTATTTCCTTAAGTAGCAAGTTATTTTATTTTTCAAATTTTGATAATTTTTTAAATAAACATTTAACTACTTTAAGTAAATTTGACTTGAATAAATCATTACCATATTTGGACCTTTGGAGACGGATGCGAATCTCGGATTCGATGTCTTCAGACTCGTATTCTTCCTCAAGTTTGGAGTTTTCGTTTCTTGCCATAAATGCAAGATGGCTTGAGTACTTTGGTTTTTTCTTGTTGGATTTGTCGGAAGATGTCTCGTCCCATGTCGCTTGGAGGGCTTTCTTCTTTCTTGTCGACTTGGGCCTTTCTTCCTTCTGATTTGGGCATTCATTTTTGAAATGCTCCTTCTTGTTGCATCCATAACAAATCATTTTTGATTTGTTTTGCGTTTGGTTGATTGTTGTCCTTTTGGAGCTTCTTTTGAATTTCTTCTTTGTTAGCAATCTCCGGACCATATTGACTAATTCTTCTTCATTTGTTGAATCAAAGTATGACTCACTTTCTGATTTGATCTTTGTTCTTAATTTGGTTTCCTTGCTTGGACCTGCATACAAAGTGACTCCTTTCTCGACTTGGCTCAAGTTAGATTGTTCGTGTATTTTTAATTCGCAAAATAACTCATCTAGTTTAAGAATTGAAAGATCCTTAGAAACTTTGTAAGCATCTACTATTGATGCCCACAAAGCACTCCGCAGAAAAGTATTTAGTGTGTACCTTATTGTGTCGCGGTTCTCCAGGTTGTGTCTGATCAGATGGAGGTCATTGAGGATGTTCTTTAGTTGAGCGTGTAGTTGCGAAGCCATTTCTCCGAGGAGTATTTTAATATTAAATAAATTATTTATTAGTAGATCTCTTTTATTTAACTTAGACTCATTGGTTCCTTCGTGTAGCTTTACCAGACAGTCCCATAGTTCTTTAGCATTGTCGTAGGGGCCAACTCGGTTCAACTCCTCCATTGTGAGTCCGTATTGAATGGTGTTGATCGCCTTGTAGTTTAGTTGTGTCTTCTTGATCATTGGGGGAGTCTAGTCTTCTGGCTCTAGTGGCACTCCATCTTTTGTTGGAGGTGTGTAGCCTTTTAGTATTGTAAACCACAGCTCAATACCCGATTTAAGATAACACTCCATTCTATTCTTCCAATAGTTGAAGTTCTCCCCTTTGAATAGTGGAGGCCGGATGTTGTTGTACCCTTCTTGGTAGGAGTTCAACATCTTTGTATCAAAAAATAAGACAAGCAAATTTCCAAGACTCTCATCTTGGGATTAGTAGTGCTGGAAAAAGAATTAAGAAAAAGAATAAGGGAAAAGAATTTTTTTTTTAAAAGTGTTCAAAAAATGATTAAGTACTCTCAGAGCTGTAGGGCTCTGATACTAATTGTAGGATCGAAAGAGTGCGATAGAGGGGGCGGGGTGAATATCACGCTTTTAAATTTTTTTCTTTTAATCGTTTAAATCAAAGTCGTGCAGCGGAAAATAAAGAACAGGTTCAGTTACTTGGTTTGGAGCCTAGGTCGACTCCTACTCCAAGGTCCGCGATCTTTGATTGCACCGTTGGGCAATCCACTAAAATTCTTCTTTCCGAAAACCTCGAAAAGAAGCAGTGCATACAATACGCAAGAATATAAGATAGTAACAACCTACTATCTTATGTGAGTTTAAGTACAATGCAAGCTTCTTAAAATAAAAATATACCGACACTTGTATGGAAGATGATGCTCGGTCGGTGCTTGAACGAAGTAGTTGCTTGCGTGAAGATGAGTTGTAGAGCAGTAGTACGAGCAGCAACAACTAGCACATAGATGAACTTTGAACCCACCATATTTCGTTGCACAGCCTCGAACCTCGAGCTCACTTTTATAAGAGTCGTCGACGTTCGGTCGATCGATCCTGAGGTTTGGTCGACTGAATCAGCTCCCTTCCATCTTTGCTGAGCTCTGATGCTGATTCGATCTTCGACATTTAATGACATTAAAGTGTTCGGTCGACCGATCACTTTTTTCGGTCGATCGAACAAAGAATTTCCCTGTTCGTCAAGATTCACACTTAATGTTGTATTGATGAGGTGATCATTCGGTCGACCGATCTACTGGTTTGGTTGACCGATCTACTAGTTTGGTCGATCGATTAGCTTAGTTTCCTTCTCTACTTCTGACTGAACTGATCTATGCCACATCATCAGGGTTCGGTCGATCGATCCTTTGATTCAGTTGACCGATCGAGCTTTGATCGGATTTCACTCTGCTTTGATCTGAACTGGTGTCTGTTCTGAGTTAGACTTGTTCGATCGACCGATCCTTCTGTTCGGTCAACCGATCAGGCCGAACTTACAAAATAGAGTTAAATAGTACATTCCTGCAAAATAGAGATTAGCACAGTAATATATAGAATGCATGAGTAATCATAATAGACAGTTCAATTGTCTTGATCTCAACTTGGAAACCTTTCTAGTTTCTTCAGTTGTATTAGCGACCTTAGGTTGTTCCTTTCAGGAACACAATCTCACTGTCGCTCCTCCAGTTGTTTACCTCAACCTACCTGCCAAACTTTGATCCTCCATATCTTTTTGGACTTTTCACTTAGCCTTGATCGGCTCACTAAGACTTTCTCTCAATCTTCGGTCCTCTAGACCTCTCAATCTCACTACCAAGTGTCGAGTCCTCTCAACCCACTTGGTCTTTCCACCTGGGTTCCATGATCTGCTAAGACTTCTTCTGCCTAGCCTCCAATTAGGTCTTTCCCGGTTGAGTAAACAGTCTGCACACTTAGTCAACTTGTTAGATCATAACAAGACTTAACTTGAACCTTTGACAACATCAAAACTTAGGTTTGATTCTGGTGCAACCTGCACCAACAAATATAAAATTTTTAGAAAACATAAGTAAATAATTTTCCAAGAATTTGTAAATCACTTAAAAATTTATTTGATAACAAGAGTTCTAGTCTATTGTGTGCATTTCCAGTCGTCTTCATAGATTACTAAATTCAGATTTTGATAATGGTTTAGCAAAAATATCGGTCAAATTTGACTTGGACTCAACATAGTTGAGTTTAATGTCTCCTTTGGTGGCGTGATCTTTAATAAAGTGATGTTTGATTTCAATATACTTGGTTCTCGAATGATGTATTGGATTTTTTGTTAAGTTGATTGAACTGATATTGTCAATATAGATTTTTCCATTTTTATATTCTAAGTTAAAGTCTTTTAATTTGTGCATCATCCATAATAGTTGTACTACACACTCACCCACTGCTATGTACTCGACTTCAGTAGTAGATAAAGCAACATAGTATTATTTTCAACTAAGCCAGCTGACAAGTGATAGTCCAAGTAATTGACATCCACCACTTGTACTTTTATGATCTAGTTTACAGCCTGCATAATCTGAGTCAGAGTAACTTATTAGTTTAAAATTAGGTGTTCTAGGATACCCAATTCCTACATTTGGTGTGCCTTTATCTAAAAATTCTTTTTTACATTAGTTAAGTGGAATTCTTTAGCACATATTTGGTATCTAGCATACATACTAATTGCAAATAAAATATCAGGTCGACTTACAGTTAAGTATAAAAGGCTGCTTATGATACTCCTATAATATTTTAGATCTACGAGTTTTCCATTTGGATCACTATTTAAGGTTGTGTTAGTTGTCATTAGTGTTTTTATTTCTTTAGTATTTTTCATTCTAGATTTTTTAAGTAATTTTTTTATGTATTTTTGTTGGTAAACATAATTTTGTTCATTTGTTTGTTTAATTTGTAATCCTAAGAAATATGTTAGTTTACCTACCAGACTCATTCAAATTCTTGTTCTATTAAAGTTATAAAATGTTGTAAGAATTCAGAGTTGGTTGAACCAAAAATGATGTCGTCTATATATACTTGGGCTATGAAGATATCTTGTTTGGGTGATTTTACAAATAGAGTTAGATCAATTTGACCTTGGTTGAACCCTTTAGAAATTAGATAGGAAGTCAACCTTTTATACCAGGCTCTAGGTTCTTGTTTAAGACGATGCAAGACTTTCTTTAGTTTAAAGACATTGTCAGGATGATCTAGACTTTCAAACCTAGGTGGTTGGCCTACAAAAACTTATTCTTTTATTAGCCCATTTAAGAAGGTAGATTTTGTTGGTGCAATCGACCTCTAGGGTTTCGATGTTTGATAATATGACTAAGGGTTGACCCAAATAGGAATTGATGTTTGGGAGAGAGAAGTCTAGTCAGGACTAGATGACTAGCAAAGGTAAGTCCTAACCAAAGGTTAGGCAAAGTGGAAGTCCCGGTGAGTGAAGTCGGGCCCTAGTGAGTGAAGCTAGGTGGTGGAAGTCCTAGTGAGTGAAACCGGACCCTAGTGAGTGAAGCTAGGTGGAGGAAGTCCTGGTGAGTGAAGCCAGACTTTAGTGAGTGAAGCTAGGTGAAGGAAGTCCTAGTGAGTGAAGCTAGGCAACCCTAGGAGGTAACCCTAGGTTATATTTGAATTTTGTTAATACTGTGCT
Source organism: Zingiber officinale (assembly GCF_018446385.1). NCBI lineage: Eukaryota > Viridiplantae > Streptophyta > Magnoliopsida > Zingiberales > Zingiberaceae > Zingiber > Zingiber officinale. Next base: position 108,506,584 of record NC_056002.1, read on the forward strand.
AACTCAGTGTTGCAGGGAAGCTCAGCTAGGTCGACGGGCTGACCAGGTAGCTGACACAAAGTCCAGATTAGTCGAAGGGCTGACCGGACATCTGGTAGGTAAGTTAAGGTAAGTCACTAGAGGGGAGTGACTGTGAGGACGCGTTCCCGAGAAGGGAACATTAGGCGTCGATCCAACTTAGATCCATTTCAGAAATCTAAGTTGAGATCGTGACTATATTCCGGTCTCGAGGAGACGGAATCTAATTACTATTTTTTTATTATAAACTGTGCTAATACTCTATTTTGCAGGATATATAGTTTACATTTGTCTCGGACTAACGTTTTCTTGCAGGAAGGAGATTGCTGGAAAACAAGGGTTCGGGCGCCCGGAGGCAAGTATTATCCCCAAACGAGCCTCGCCACGTGGAGCACCCTGGTTGGCTTGGCTACGTCACATTCAGGGCGCCCTGAAGGGATCCGGGCACCCCAAACCTCCTATATAAGGAGGGTGAAGGCTAGAGCAAATCAACAACGAACTACAACGTCTTCCAACACTTGCGCTGTCGTGCTGTGCTCCTGCGACGCTCCTCCGACAAAGTGCTACTGTTTTATTTTTCAAATCATTGTCGGTACTATTTCCTTAAAAGCATTTGTACTTAAACTTATAATATTTTACGAATTGCTAGTGGATTTCCCAACGAAACCACTCGACGAGTGCGTGCCTTGGAGTAGGAGTCGACATAGGCTCTGAACCAAGTAAATTAATTCTGTGTTAGCGTTGCTGTATTTTTCGCTTATTCCGCTATGTGCTTACTAGTTTTTTTTTAAATCTCTATTCACCCCCCCTCTAGTGAATTCTCGATCCAACAGATTTCACATCCATTTGATAAAAACTTAAATCCTTTATGGGTTGCATAGCTTAGTAGCATTTTAATAGATTTAAGTCTAGCTACTGGAACGTATGTTTTATCATAGTCAAGTCTCTCTACTTGACTAAACCCTTTAGTAACTAGTTTAGCTTTGTTTCTAATAATTTTTCTATTTTCACTTAGTTTATTTCTAAACACCCATTTTGTTTATATTACCTTTTTATTATTAGGTAATGGTACTAAATATCATACTTCATTCTTTCAAATTGGCCCAGTTTTTCCTGCATGACTATTATTCAATCTGGGTCAAGTAGGGATTCTTCAACCATTTTGGGTTCAATTTTAAAAATTAAAGATATGCTTAGGTTTCTGAAGAATGATCTAGTTTGAACTCTTAGGTTTGGATCACCTATAATTTGTTCAATTGGGTGGTCTGTGCTAACTCTTATTGTTCTAGACTCAGTTTATGTTTGTTCATTTCTTGTGATTGATTTTGTTCATCTTAGTGTTTGTCTATTGGGTTTTCATTTTCTCCACCTAGATCAACGCTAGTTCTAATGAAATTAATTGGTTGGTATTAAGGTTGAGTTGAGTTAGATTCTTTAGTAATTTCATCAATTTTTACATTGGTTGTTTCCTCAATTCTTAGAGTAGTTTTATTGTAAACCCTATATCCTCTACTGTTTAGGGAATAACTCTACAAAGATTCCATTTGTTGGAACCCCAAGGTTGGTTTTGGTGTGACCAACAAGTTAAGTTAAGTCCTGTCTGTTTCTAACCTGATGTCTAAGTGTGCAGGAGCTTAGGAGCACAGGTACTCGAGCGGAAGACGCAGCTAGTGAGAAGGACGGCACGCGGTGCGTCCAAGGGACGAGGTACTGCGGAAGAGTACACCGACGGACGAGAAGGAAGTGTGCGCGGTGGTTCCGAGGTACGAAAGCCGGAGCGGAAGATTGCTCGGGGAGCAAGAGACGCAGCTAGCGCGAAGGTCGGCACGGGGTGCGACCGAGGGACGAAGTCTGCGGATGAGTACGCTGGTGGACGAGAAGGGACACGCTGCAATCCGAGGGACGAAGCCGAGGGAAGCACGCCGAGAAGACCGAAGATGGGTTCGTGAGCCCTATTCCGGATGTCGAGATCACCCAAACAAGCGGAGCCGAAGCGAACCGGACCGAGGCGAGCTGAACCGGAGAAGAGATGACAAAAGTCAACTGGTTGACTTTTGGCGCCGGAATCGTCCGGGCGCCGGAGTCCGGCGCGCCGAACCCTTTTTCACAGATCGAGCTTGACTGATCCAACCGCTGGGGATAAATTTTATCCTGGCGCCGGAACCCTTCCAGCGCTTCACCAAGGCTATAAATATAGCCTTGGTCCAGAAGCTTTTCAACAATTACGATCATTCTATTTCTAAACACTTGTATGCTTTAGTTGTAGTTAAGCTTCTGTTTTCTGTGCCTAAACGCTGTAAGAGGCTTCTCCGCCTGAAGGAGTTTTTGAGCTTAATCTTCCTTGGATTAACAACCACATCGGTTGTAACCAAGTAAACATCTGGTGCCTCGTCTTTTCTTTTATGCTTTTACTTATCTGCTTAATTCATTTTACAAGTGTTAGCTTAATCGTTCGAGGAAGGGTTGTTTGTTTTTAATTGACAGGTTATTTACCAACCCTTCTAGCCGGCCCAATGGTCCTACAAGTGGTATCAGAGCCGAAACACCTCAGAAGGACTAACCGTCGTCTGAAGCAACAATGGCCGGAGCTAGCGACTACCCACCAGCATTCGAGGGGGAGCTTTCTTCATGGAAGCAACAAATGAAGGTATTTCTTAACTCTGATATTGGTATTTCTCTAATAATGAAAACAGGTTATGAAGCATCGAAAGACACGAACGGAGAGAAAATCGGCATACGCCTCTGGAACATGAAGCGACGTGAAGAGTCCATGGCGAATGCTCGGGCAGAGTTTCACATTCTAAGCGCAATACCAACTAAAGATTTCGATAGAGTCGGAGAGTACAAAAGCGCGAAAGAACTTTGGGAAAAGTTCTTAATGCTCTACGAAGAACCGGTTGAAGTCGTCTCCTCAATAGACATCAAGCCGTCATCAGAAGAATCCGAGATGGAAGAAATTACCAAGACAACCGAAGTACATCCCGAGATCGATGAAGGGGGAGAATCTTCAGAAGAAATTAATTCAACAGCGGGAGAACCAACGACCGACGAGGTAAGTAAGGTATGACCTCTACCCTCTGAACAACTGGTTCAATTAATCAAATTACCTGAAGATTTTTGCGAACCAAAATTTGAATTATCGAAAGAACTTTTCGGATTAGAAAATCTTCGGTCGAATAATTGTTGCAAATTACAAAATATTTTTACGAAAGAATTATGCAACTTAGAAATATTATCGAAAACTTTTTCCGGATCTAAAATTTTTTTCGAATTACAAAATATTTGGACGAAAGATTCTTGCGAATCACAAAGTAATTTTTCAAAAACCTTTTCCGGATCTAAAAATTTCGAATTACAAATTACTTTACTGAAAAAGTTTTGTGAATTAGAAATTGATTCATCAAACAAAATTTTCAGATTAAGAAATCTATTATTAATAGATTCCTGCAAACTCTTATTGTTAAAAAATTCTTGCAAATTACAAAATATTCCTTCAAACGAATTTTGCGCATTTCCAAAAGAATTTTTTATATTGTCGAAAAATTTTATCAAGTTAAAATCTATGCCATCTGAATATTTCTGTGAAATTGAAATTCAAAAAATAATAGAAATTAACATAATACAAATTTCTGCATGTATACTCTTTGTGGCGTTAAATCTAAAAAAGATTGATTTAAGAAATTATGTAAGTTAAAATGAAAATTTAAAACTTTCTGATAAATAGAATTAAGAACTAAATAAATTAATAAATGCATAGAAATTTTTTAAATGTTTAAATTTTCTTGCATAAAAGTCTTTTGGGCTTAGAAAGTTTTTTTTTAACTTAGAAACTTTTCAAAAAGCTATTGTTTACTTAGAAATATTTTAACAGATAACTTTTCAAAATTTTCTAAGTCTTTAAACCCTTAGAATTTTAAACCCCATTTTATTGCGATCAAAGGGGGAGAAGAAGAAGTATAAGTCTAGGGGGAGGTAGAGAAAATTGAAAATTAAAATTTTCTGTTGAAATTTAATTTTTTCTATCTTATTGCACTTAATTATTGAAAATTAAAATTTTCTATTGAAATTTAATTTTGTTCTATCTTATTGCACTTAATTGCAATATAAGTTAGTTTATGTTTTATGTCTATTTTTTTTCCTAGCTTAACTTGGGTTGATCACACCAAAAAGGGGGAGATTGTTGGAACCCCAAGGTTGGTTTTGGTGTGACCAACAAGTTAAGTTAGGTCCTGTCTGTTTCTAACCTGATGTCTAAGTGTGCAGGAGCTTAGGAGCACAGGTACTTGAGCGGAAGACGCAGCTAGCAAGAAGGACGGCACACGGTGCGTCTGAGGGACGAGGTGCTGCGGAAGAGTACATCGGCGGACGAGAAGGAAGTGTGCGCGGTGGTTCCAAGGTACGAAAGCCGGAGAGGAAGATTGCTCGGGGAGCAAGAGACGCAGCTAGCGCGAAGGTCGGCACGGGGTGCGACCGAGGGACGAAGTCTGCGGATTAGTATGCTGGTGGACGAGAAGGGACACGCGGCAATTCCGAGGGACGAGAAGTCGGAGGGAAGCACACTCGAGAAGACCGGAAGATGGGTTCGGGTGAGCCCTATTCCGGATGTCAGAGATCACCCAAACAAGCGGAGCCGGAGCAGAAAGACCCGGACCAGAGGCGAGCTGAACCGGAGAAGAGAGCACAGACCAAAAGTCAACTGGGTTGACTTTTGGCTTCGGGGCGCCCGGAAGTGACTTTTTCACAGGATCAAGCTTTGACTCGATCCAACCGTTGGGGGATAAATTTTATCCCCCCAGGGCACCCAGAACCCTTCCAGGCGCCCCGACCAAGGCTATAAATATAGCCTTGGTCCAGAAGCTTTTCAACAATTACGATCATTCTATTTCCAAACACTTGTATGCTTTAGTTGTAGTTAAGCTTCTGTTTTCTGTGCCTAAATGCTGTAAGAGGCTTCTCCGCCTGAAGGAGTTTTTGAGCTTAATCTTCCTTGGATTAACAACCACATCGGTTGTAACCAAGTAAACATCTGGTGCCTCGTCTTTTCTTTTATGCTTTTACTTATCTGCTTAATTCATTTTACAAGTGTTAGCTTAATCGTTCGAGGAAGGGTTGTTTGTTTTTAATTGACAGGTTATTTACCAACCCTTCTAGCCGACCCAACGGTCCTACACCATTTTCTACTTTTAAGGTCAATTTTCCTAATTATTCTCTTGTGTTTAATATGTAAATAGGACATCTAAATACCTTAAAGTATTTAATACTAAGTAATTTATTATAGTGAAATTCAAATGGGGTTTTATTATGTTTTTTATTTATTGTTGTTCTATTTTGTTTATAGCAGGTTGTACTAATAGCTTTGGCACAGAAATATTTTGGTAATTGGTATTCATTAAGTATTGTTTTAGTGGCTTCTTCGAGAGTTCTATTTTTTCCATTATTCCATTTTATTGAGGTGTATTAGGACACGAGAATTCTTGATGGTACCAATTTTCTAAGAAGAATTTAGTAAATCTATGATTTTAAATTCTCCACCATTATCACTCCTAATTCTTTTAATTTTTTAGTCTTTTAAATTTTCAATTTATTTACAAAAATTAGTAAATATCTCAAATGTTTCATCTTTATTTTTTAAAAATTTTAGCTAAATGAATCTTGAGTAATCGTCAATTATTACTAGACAGTAAAAACTTATATTAATAGATTTAATTCCATGTGAGTCAAATAAATCTACGTGCAGTAATTTAAGTATTGAATTAGTTTGATTAGTTGGTTTGTGGGTTGATTTGGTCTATTTTCCTTATTGACAAGCATTACAAATTGTTGAGTCTAGGTTAGGTAGTTTTGGTAGTTCTCTAACTATATACCATTTAGTTTAGTGAGGTTTTTAAAGTTAGTGTAGAACATTCTCCTATTCTATAGCCAAGTTTCCTCTTTTTGTGTCAAGTGACATTTAAGTGAGGAACTGGCAAGGTTAATTGTGTACATATTATTATTCCTAAATCTTTTTAATTTTATTATGGAGTCTTTCATATGTTTAATTAAACATTCAGTAGTTGCAAACCTAACTTTATACTTTGAATCACATAATTGACTAACACTGAGCAAGTTGAATTTAAAATTTTCAATAAATAGTACTTTATAAATAAAAAAATTAGATTCTAATTCAATATTACATATTTCAATTACCTTAAGTTTATCATTGTTTCCAAAGACAACTGTTTCTAGTCTTTTGAATATAAGATTTTTGAATATTGTTTGATCCCCGGTTATGTGTCAGGAGCAACCACGGTCTACTATCCATTTATATTCCTATAAGAAAGTAGGAGTAAAAAGTTAACTTAACTTTGCTTATTTTTAAGTTTAAATCATAATTTGAGTTTAAGTTTTAAGTTAATTTAATTTTAATTTAATTAATTTAATTTAATTTAATTTGAATTAATTTAACCTTATTCATCTCACCGGTCTAAGTTTTCTGATAAAGGGATCCTATGATTTTATGAGATGAGTTAAGTTGAATTATAGGATTTGGTTTAACTTGTGTTAGATTCAAGTTTAACTTTGGGCTCAAGAAATAGGCATTCTTTGAATAAACTTCTAAGTTGTGGTGGGTCACCTAAACATCATTAGAGTAACCACGCATTCAAAAAATTTTTAATAGTCCTATCCACTGAACTTAGTATAAAATTTTAGTCTAACCAGCTAGGATTAATAAGGGATAGCTTCAGTTAGTTCCACTAAGCCAAATGCGCCAGGTCGAAGTCATATCTTTGTAAATATACATAGACAGAGTTTCTCTAACCTACCATCTTCTAAAACTTCTCTAGTACCATTTATCAAATTAAAATTTTTGTTGGTGCAGAAAGCACCAAACGATCGAACCTATGTTTTGATAATGGCAAAGGGTTCAAAGTTAAGGTTACTTGTTGTCTAACAAGTATGAATGAGTTTGCAGGAAAGTCCTAAGAGTTCTTAGGCAAAAATCCTAGTGGATTCTAGGCATGTAGAAAAACCTAGGGGGAGGTAACTGTAGGTCCTAGGGGGTAGTAACCCTACGTTATGTTATGGAAAGTCCTAGCTGCGGTTAGGCAACGAAGTCCTGGTCTGGGGGACTGGGCGAAGTCTTGGCAGATCGAGGACTTTGGGCAAAATCCTAGAGTTGAGAACTCTAAGTGAAAATCCTAGAGGTCGCGGACCAGGTGAAAGTCTGGACGGGTCGTGGAGCGGGCGCTCAGCATAAAGTCTTGAAGTCTCGGACGCTAAGCAAAAGTCCAGATGGTCTGGAAGACCGGTCCGACAAATGGTAAACTCTCCTGCGAGGAGTAGGTGAAGATGTGTTCTTCGAAGAGGGAACAGTAGGCATCGGTCCGACCTAGAGTTTCAGCGAAACTCAAAGTCAGGACCGGACAGTCTGAATGTTATCAAAGTTAATCATTATATACTGTTTTGTCTTTTATTCTAACTTTATTTTGTAAGAGGACTAACATTTGTGCAGGGTCGAATTATGCCATGTTCGATCGACTGAACGTCTGGATCGATCGGCCGAACCCCTAATCCAGAAGAGCATATTTTAGCTCACAATGAAGTGTAGACCGAGGGTTCGGTCGACCAAACAGGGAGGTTCAGTCGACCGAACAGGGGATAAACTTCAGACCGGGTTGATCAACCAGATAAGTGGAGGAGTGTCAAGGGTTCAATCGACCTAACGACGAGATCAATCTACTGAACGAAGATCCTATCCAAAGCAACAACATCTTGATGAGAAGATGGGAAGGTTCAGAAGGTTCGATCGATCGATCAAGGGGATTGGTCGACAGATCAAAGTTGAGTTAAACCTAATCCCAAGATTAGTGAATCTAGATCATGTCTTGGTTGGCTATAAAAGGAGACCTTGACCCAACACTTTAGAAGAACGAACTCAGACATAGAGACAACTGATACTCAACGACTTCTGCTCTCTTGTGCGCTGCTCTGACAATTGACGAAAATTGCTAATCCTTTATTGTCGGTAAACTTTGTTATTAATTCCAATACTTGTACTTGCCATATTTTGTAAAGATTCCTCGAACTTATAGTGATTACCCAACAAAAGCGATCAACGATCGTGAGCCTTGGAGTAGGAGCCGCCATAAGCTCCGAACCAAGTAACCAAAAGTGTTAGCGCTTGCTTTATTTGTTTACTTATTTCCACTGCATTTTATTCTATGTTTTGAGAAAACGTGAAACAACCACAAATGCTATTCCCCCCCCCCCCCCCCCCTAGCACACATCGATCTTACACTTTTGTTCCTATTTATCCTAGTCTTAATTACCTTGCAGGGTAAATTATTATTTTGGAGGTGCCAACTAATTTGGAGCTTCCACCTGAATTATTAAATTTTGGGTTTAGGTTTAGGTTTGTGTCGATTTGTTTTATAGTTATAGTAAACATGATTGTAATTTGAATTTAAATTAACTTTGTAGTTGTTTGATTTAAATTTAGTTTTTCGATTTGAGTTTGATTTGTTTGATTTCATTTTATATTTTAGGTTTGGGTTTGAATTAATAGGTTTAGTTGGATTTAGTTTTAGGTAATGAATTTCATTTTTAAGTATATAAAATTGATTGAGTCATACTTGCGTGATTATACACGCTTTTGGAACTCATGCTTTGGTTAGTTTTTTGTTTTGGCTTATGAGTGATATAAATGTTTTGTTTGTTGAGATGGACTTGTATCTGAGCTTGGATTTATTATATACAGCTCGTTGAGATCCAAGTATTATGTTTAGGTACTTAGATCTAGTTGTGAATTTTTCTAACAATTCTCTTAGATTGGTTATTTCAGTTTTCAATTTAGCGTTTTTTTCCTCAAGTCGACTTGAGTTGGGTTAGAGGTTTTTGTTTGGGAGTTAAATTATTTCTTAAGGTATTAATTTTCCTTAAGGAGTGTATCATTTTATTTTTCAAATCTAATTAATTTTTTTATTAAGACATGTAATTATTTTAAAAACATTTAGTAGTTAAAATAGACGATACCTCTTTCAAACCTTTGGAAATGAGTGCGGACTTGTGACTTGATTCATCTTCGGACTCGTCGTCTTATTCCGTCTCACTTTTTAATTCCGGTCCAGATGCTATGAGTGTGAGGTAGTTGTGATTCTCCTGATCTTTCGACGTTTGATTCTTCAGAGGACACCTTATCCCAAGTTACCTTTTATTCTTCCTGCATTTTGATGTTAGGTAATTTATTTAGAAATGAATCCTTTTCAGTTGCCTTTGCCTCGATTGTTTCTTCATATAACTTGATGAGTTTATCCCAAAGTTCCTTTGCATTTTCATGCATGCTGACGCAGTTCAGTTCCTCCTTCATGAGTCCGCACTGAATCGTGTTCAACACCTTAAAGTCGGTTTGCGCCTTCTTTTTCATCTCCGGATTCCAGTTTTCTGGGTCCATCGGAATTCCAGTGTTATTGTCGATCGGAGGCTTATATCCTTTTAGGATATTGAACCATTGGTCGAAGTCTATCTTCAGGTACACCTTCATCCGCTTCTTCCAATACGGAAAGTTGCTCCTGTTGAAGAGTAGGGGACGAATGGTGATGTATCCTTTGGTTTGGCCATTTAAGGATAGAATCTTGCACACAAAGAAAAAGAAGAAAGAACTCTCAAGACTAGCTAGGTCTTAGATTAGTAGTGTGGGAGATAGTAAAAAGTATTAAAACTCGATTGGTGTTGTGCCAATTTAGAATATTTTGCAACGAAAAAAATTGTCCAAAGAGGTAATTGTACCAATTTGGATTATATTGAAAAGCTCAAAACCGAAACGAAAAATTAAGAGAAAGTTTAAAAGTCACCCATTGCCTAATTGGTGATTGCATCAATTCAGAGTCAGCTTGGCTCTGATATCACTTATTGGATCGTAAAGACGCTAGAGAGAGGGGCTGAATAGCTATTGTCAATTTATCAGAAAATTGAGAGTAAGCAACGAATAAAAAGATAACGACAAAGAAGACAAGCACGCGCTAACGCAAGTAAATTTTTTACTTGGTTCAGAGCCTTTGACGACTCCTACTCCAAGGCTCGCACTCATTGAGTACTTTTATTGGACAATTCACTAATAGTTTGAAAAGTTACAATTATGAAGTACAAGAACTCTAATGAAAAGTTACCGACAACAGAGAAAACTAAGTAGAGCTTGATATCTGATTGTCGGTGAAGCGTTACAGTGTCGTAGGAGCTTTTTCAGAGTAGCGCACAGGAATGAAAGTTGTAGCAGATGTTACTTTGAAGCTGCTGGTCGAAGACCTTTATATAGGCAAATTTCGGGCACCTGAAACCCCTCCAGGCACTTGGACTGTTGCTGACGTGACGATCTCTCTTCGAAACTTGATCTGTCAAGTTTATCCACCTCGGGGCGCCTAGAACCTCTCGGGGCGCCTGGACCGTTGACTTAGGTTCAGCCAATCATCGTGTTCCAACTCAGCTTCTAGATGATTTTTCTAATCCGGGCGCTTGGACCAACCTTGGACGCCCAGACCACCTGGGTGCCTACCTAGGCACCCGCTGTGTAGGTTGCTCGACCGGGTGCCTAGACTACCTTTTTTCAGCCTCTCCTTTCTTGCAATAAAGAGTTAGTCCAGGTAACAAAAATATGTTTATCCTACAAAACAAAGTTAGCTCAAACAATAAGGTAATAGTAGTAATTAGATCTTGTCTCTTTGAGATCAGGATCTAGTTAAGGTCTCAGCTTAGGTTTCCTAAATGGATCTAAGTTGAATCGACGCCTACTGTTTCCTGAACCGGGAATACGTCCTCATTGGATCTCTCCTCTAGTTGTTTTCCTCTTACTTACCAACTGCAGTCGCTTGACTTGCTTTTGACCCACCGAGTCTTCCCGCTAGTTGTCAAGTTTACAAACCCAACTAGACTTTTGCCAGTTGTTAGGTCTCGCGGACCCAATTGGACTTTCCGCCAGATATTGGGTCTTGCAGACCTATCTGAACTTCACACTAGCTATCGGGTCCCGCGGACCTAGCCTGATTTCAGCCTGGTGTCAGGTCCTTCAGACACATCAACTCCTACACACTTGGTAAAATAATTAGATCACAAACATTTTAATTTTAATTCACTTATCATTCATCAAAATCTGAGTTAAATCATTAGTGCAAATTGTACCAATATAAAGATATATGATTACTTCCTCATAGTTGGAAGAAAGTTCCGTTATATGTATATGTCAGAATAATGACATATTCCCTAACTGGTTGTTATGATTTTTTGAGAATGTTGTCTTTTAGAGAAAGTCCGACCGGCTCTAGGTCAACCAGTTGTAGATTAAGAATTATGCTCATGAGAAGTGGAGGGTTGAATCTTGTAAGTCTGATTGGCATTGGGGCCGGGCTGATGTAAATTGAGTCTTGTATTAGAGAAGTGGGGAGCTGGCCTCTTAAGATTTGACCAATCTTTGAACCGATTGAATTTATGTTGGAGATTCAATATTTATTCAGACAATATATTTAATCAGATTTTATGTCGAGAGATTCATCTTATACTCTCGGCCGCTATACTTAATATAGAGTACAATTTAATCGATGGATATACCCAATGTGTCTGATTGATCGTTTAGTTTAATCGATCGGAGTATTTTACGATGACATTAAATTTATTTCAATATAATATTAATACGACTCTAGATCGCTTGTTAATTCTGACAACATCAGCTAACTTTTTTAATATCAAACCCAATTTTAAAGTCCCACCTGACTGGCCGTATCAGACCTTTTTAATACTCAATTGACTAAATATCAACCACAACTCTGGTCTAGATCCACTAGGAAAGTAAATGTCAGATTTGTCTAGATTCACTCTACGGCGTGGGGCAATTAACAAATCATTTGCCTTGACAAGCAAAATTTAATTTCTTTTATTTTTGTCTTTTTAGTTATTGTTATGCTAATAATAATTTGATGTTTCTGTAGGCTAAATCTATAAGATAAATATGTTTAAAATGATATTTGAATTTTCTTTTAAAAATTAGTTTTGTGGATGCCAAGTAACTCATCTGAACGCACAAAATTTAAAAATAACGCTGTCAATTTAAATTGAGTACGTGGGTTGGCCGGTTCAATAATTATCGATCTATATAAAAGCGAACCTAAATGTGTTGACATGTGCGGATTGCGAGTCAAGGTCGACCGAATTGGCGCGTGTGTTGAGAAAAAAATAAAAATAAAATTTTGAATTTATGATGTTTGTTTTTAAGTGAAAATTATGAAAAAAAAATTGTGCCATCGATTAATATGCATAAATTATAAAATTTAATGAATTATAATGTTTTTTTAATTAACCCGTTTAACCCACAACCCGTTGAGATTTTTTAGTCCGTTAGGATGGCAGACCAATCCGTCATCGAATCATGAATTGTTTTGTGAGCTAACTCATCTGTCACAGATCGACCGTCAGACAGCTCAAGTTTTCAAAGTAAAGTGTAATGATTTCTAACAGGCCCGGCTCAAATCATAGGCCATTATGACCTATGTCTAGGGTCCCAAAAAATTAAGATCCATTATTAGTTAAAAATAAATAAATATATTTAATATTTAATATTTGCATTTAAAATATATATTGTGCAGTCTCAAACTGCATTATGCACGCATGCATACATATTTTGCTTTAATTTGACTTGCTTCGATTTCCGTTCTAATGATATATTTTGCTTTAATTTGACTTGCTTCGATTTCCATTTTAGTGCTCTCTAGATTTTGCTTCAGATATTGCATTGATTCCAATGTAACAATTTTACTTGATTTTATTTTATTTCAATTTCCACTGTACTCTTCAATTAATTCCAATGACAACTATATTTGATTACATATTAATTATAATTATTATATTCTTTAATCCTAAAGTTATAATATAACTATATAAGACCTTACATCTAATTTCTTTTCTTTCGTCTCATTTTATAATTAGTTGAATATCTGTTCATTCTCTCATTAATGTTCTATATATTTTTTCATCTTTCTTGTTCTCTAAGAAGACATCCTTATCCTATTTTACTCGGTAATATTCTTTTTACTCTTTTTTTTTTTAAATTATGGAAGGAATGAACTATGAACCCAAATCTAAATTATTAATAATTATATCAGATTTTTTTTATACATTTGTGTTGATAATAGTCAAACTTTGAAATATCATCAAATTAAAATTACACGACATGAATTTTTAAATCTAGTTTATTTTTAAAAATAAATCCGCCGGTTCCAAGTCTGAATAAAAAAAATAAAGAAAAATTTAATTTTTTTAAAAAACATTATTAAAGATTTTATTTATTTATTTATTTATTATTATTTTTTTTTTTTTTTTGGCCTAGGGCCTACTTTGACGGCCCTGATTTCTAATTTTCTAAGCATTAAGAATTAAGTTATAGTCTGGAGCGATAGATGACCTGCTACAATCACTTCTCGATTTCGAGGGCGAACCAAAAAAAAAAAATAATACACAATAAAGTAAAGAAAATGGCAGTGGCCGGTGGTTGTGAAAGCTCTACTCGAGCCTCCAAATCACAGCGCTATATTCATCGCCTGGTTCGCTTCCTCATTTTGAACTTCTCAAGATAGAGAGGAGGAAAGCAGAAGGGGAGAAACGAAAGGTGGTGCTAAGGAATGGGCTTCAACATCTCCCTCTTCTCCTTCCTCCTCCTCCTACCGTTCCTGCTTCATCCTGCTAGATCTGATGGTAATTGCTCTACATTTCCTTCCTCGCCCTATTTCCTTACGTGTATGTGCCGATCACTCGAGATCTGTTGCTTCATTAGTTGGAAGAGTATGATTTATGATGTTCTGAATCCAGACACGCTTATTAGAACAAGATTGATCCGTTCTATTCTGTCAGAATCTCTCTTTCCGGCACATGTAAATGTAGGTTGAGAAATCAGGTTGCTGTGCTTCAATTCGATAGGTTACTTTTCAATACACTCGAGCAGGGGGAAGAATAGCCGTCTCTAGTGGGTTTGAAGCTTATTCGGGGGATAATGTCTATACTCTAGTATATTGAAATTTCTCCGCTTTCTTAACATCAATTCGTGCTTTTTTCCTTCTTTCTTTTGACCTTTGCAAAACAAGTTCATCTATTTAGACAAGTCCTTTATGTTAATTGTTAGTTGGTTAAAAATCAACAATGGTCACCTTGTTTTCGTGAACTGTTTCATTGGCTGGGATCATTAGTATAATTTTACCGTAGACAATACAACTATAGGATAACAATACCTTCTTCCCTGTTCTATGGAAGGGAAGAGTGATGCGATTTTTTGTTTAGAGGGCATATCCTTGATTTAGATTGGGCTTGATGTGGATCTACCTTACTTGGGTGAGAAGCGGGTTCCATCTTCTAGACACTCGTCCAATGAGCACCATATGCCCAGTGTTTCCAAACTTATACCAGAGTCCACCAATTCCAGTTAAAAATATACCGAGTCAAAGGTCCACATACATATTTTATCTCAAAGGTCATTTTTTGGGGCAAAATTAGTGAAGGAAAAAAGGGAAAATGCAAAAAATCTTTTTGGGGGTAAATACATGTATGTCCTTATAAAATTATTTTGATTTATTCCACTTCAAAAAGAAAATATATCATTTAAATTGTTGTCTTGCATATATGTCATGAAGGGGGTTTCCTCTTAGAATAGTAACATAATGGTGATTGATAATTGACATCAATGCCTCCTAAGTTTTGAACATAATATGAAAGTACCTTTGATTTGTCTCATCAAATTCATCATCCTTTGATTAACCACTTTATTAACTTGTATTGAATCATTAAGTTCTAATGAGAGGAAATGGTTGTTGGAAATGCGAATGGAATAAAGAGATGGAGACGAGAGATTCTATTGTGCATGAGTTTTTAGTTCCATATTAAAAGTCTCTTGGTTTTATTGTTGGTTTAAATTATGACATATGCATTGATATTGTAAACATATGCATGGGAAGAGACTCTCTCATGTGTGGGTGCACAGGGGTGGGTGCAAATCTAGGACTCGGATTGTACTGAACCAAGGTTGACTCGTGTGTGAATACGACCTGCGCACGTTGAATGCCGAACCAGTCGAGACAGGATTTGCCCAAGCGAATAAACCAATGTTTTGTTACGTTTTTTTTGCTGATCTGGTGAAACAGATGAATTAATTTCAATTGAAACTGTCGCTAATTAATGACAATAATGGTTATTAATTCAATTGAAATTGTCGATAATTAATGACAATAATGGTTATTAATTCATTCAATTGAAACTGTCAATAATTAATGACAATCAATGGTCACTAATTGATCCAATTGAAACTGCAGTCAATTAATGACAATAAATGACCATTAATTGATCATTTATTATGGCCAAAGGTTAAGCCCCTATATAAGGAGCTCAGATCTTGAGCAGAAAAGGTAGCGAGAGGAAGAGCAAGAAGTGAACCTTTGTTCACCCGTGTTCTCCTACAAAAATTCTCTCAGTCATGCATTCGCTCGACTAAACTACTCGTGATAGCACTCAGGTGCATTCTCAATTCGCCACAAACAACCAGTGTTTGCTTGTGTGCATGGTTCTGTCATTGTATTATGGGAAACAAATGACCCGAGAGAACCTCGAAGCACAACTAGAGGTGGGGCAAATCTGTTTCAAGGAAACTGCATTGAGCGCAGGCCTCGACATCTTCCTCGACGAATTCCTTTCCCGATTCGACTGCGCACTGTATCGACTCTGCGACTCAGACCACTTAAAGCTTGGCAAAACCAGCCCCACTGGTAGCCTGAGATTATCCGCTCAGGTCATTGCAACAAATAAGTTAGAATTGATTTTGTAATTTTAATTCAGTAATTTTTCTCTAAAATCTCCGGCAGATTGTCCAACAATGGTATGCCACAATTTATCTCCAAGAAATTAGTCTTTTAACCTTCTCTGTTATTACACATATTTTGTCTTCACAAAGCCCTCCCTCCATGATTAAGAATCTTGAGTTAGCATTAAAGATCAATTCTCTTTCAATAGTTTGAATTTTTCCCTTTATTCTTCTTCTGAAGATCATACCTTTGGATTATCCTTTGCTAAAAAAAAACGAGCCCTGTTTCTTTTTGCTAAAGCCGTCCTTAGTGAGTAGATCTGTTCTTTTCTCGTTCCCTTTAGGAGCCCCAGACTCATTGCCTTCCTCCATCACAAATATCTTAGACTTGTCTTGAAGAGAAAGTTTCTTTTAATCCTTTTATTTTTTCTTTTTAGTGAAGGATTAAGTCTATATTTGGTGGGCTATTGTGAATTAATAACATGCATATAATTGCCATTAAGATTAATTAAGTGATCTAATACATGTTGTGTTAAGGTAGGTTTAAATTATTGGATGTAGATTGAATGCGTAGATCCAATAACCCAGTTCGTTAACATTGATGGAATGTTAACGGATTATGAGTTTTATGATGAATGGTCCTTGTAGGATGAGCTTCTATAAGAAGAAAAAGTCAAAATCCATTTGGGGCATGATGCTAAATTGTTGACTCCTCTTCTTCCTCTTTTCTTCCCATTGAGACGAGACTACGGTTATTGCTCGAGCTCCTACAAAAGACTCTCTGCTGAGATTGTAGGAACTCCATTTAACAACAAGTCAGGGAATCAATGACATTGACTTTGGATTTAGGTCAGCCCTTTTGTTTGCCATTGTTTCGGTTTCAATTTGCCGCATTGATGATGATAATTAGATCCTATAATGTATCGTTTCGTTTTGATGTATCGTAAAACTTTCATTTAGGACATTAACCAACTCCTTGAGAGATATATATTCCTTAATTTTTGTTAAAAATCTTTTAGAATTCTTCTAAAAAGTGGAAACTGTCAATGATAAAAGTCACCACAAAGGATTCATTCAGCTTCATTTTATTCTCCTTTTGGTCATTAGAATCCTCCTACTTCTGGTATTCCTCTTTAATTTTAGGATATTACCCGACTCATTGAAAGAAATGTCTTCCTTATTCTGTTTCAAAAATGTTTTAAAATTTCCAAGAAGGTGGAGTTGCTTCAAGGATAAAAGTCATTGCAAAGTATTCATCCAAATCTATTTTGTTCTACTTTAATCATTAAAGATTCCTTACATACAATTATTTTATTACACAATTATGCAAAAATTATTTATTCATTTTCTTGAAAGATTTTGCTTGCTATCCTCCAATATGAAATTTTCATTCAATGTATCTCTAAGTTCCTTTGTCATTATATAGCTCTGGTACATGCCAAACATATTATCAGACATCAATTGAGGATGTGACTATGGAGCATAAGATAATTATTCTCCCAATTTTATTGTCCTTGATCCTTCCCTAAAGGTTCTCCCTATTGAGAGTGTGCTGAGGAGGTAGGCCACCTTTAATTTAACTCTGTGAGGGGAAGGCAATCCTTTTTTACCATTGCTTGGAACTAGAGTCATCAAACCTAACCTATTAGATGATCTACTATCTCTCTAATCATCATACAATTGCTACATGTGACAAGTCATTATTTTAATCCACCTACAATCAAATTCTCAACATGTTGACGTGCTTATAAAAACATCTTCCTAAGTAATTAACTATCCATTTTAGATTAGTGCTTTATCCATGTACATAAGGTTTGCATTTGTGGATGAGCTCAATTCCATGACAGGGCCTAGGTTGTAAGAGGCAGTTTGGATTAATAAGACAATTTGGGATGAGTTATGCATTGGGTCAAGGACGGTATCATAGATCTGGATTGATGCTGCCTCTTTGACATGCTGATTTAATCACATTTGGAGAATCATGATCTAATTACCGGGTTTTATAGGTTAATTGGATTTAGATTGTAACACTATAACTTAGTTACATACGAGAATAATGAGCTAATTGAAGGAGGTTTATAAGTTTAGGCAAATGAACTAATATTAACTTTCATGTAGTATTCAGGGTGGTAGACTCAACTTAATCAGGAGATATTGATAATTCATTATATTTACATGTCTAAGAAACTTCCTAATAATCACTTGCTTTGCAGATACATCTACTCAGCTTTTGGTTGGCCTCAACAAATACAGAGGGTCCCTCAATCTGTCATCACTAGCTGATAACAGCAATGCAGCTTGCTTAGCTGAACAAGTTGCATTGGCATTCAAAGGCCAAGACTGCAGCAACTCCACTGGATCATATACCGTTCCTGGCCAAGAGCAACAGTTCCCCAACTTTCCTAATTATTTAAGCACCTGCCATCTGAATGCAACAGTCACCCAAGATGGCTCCATAATGCCCGTTTGCGTTCAAGGCTTAGCTCATGACCTCGTGCTGTCAAACTACACTGACACCCAGTACAACCAGTATTTGAACGATAGCAGCTTTGTTGGAATTGGGATTGCTGACGAGGATGACTGGGTTGTTGCCATTTTGACAACCGATACACCTACGGGAAACTATGCTCCGGCTGCCGATACAACCTCTGGTTCAGCTAGTTTAGTTGTTAATCATCTGAATGTGCCGCTGTTGCTTCTAGGTTTTGCATTGTTTTTGATCAATTAAGTCTGTGTTTTATGTTTTCTACTATCAACTTCAGAATTTTTTTCGTTAGAAGTTACAGCAAATTGAATAGCATGCGGGTTATTTTCTCATGAGTTCATAGCTTTGTCATTGTTTTACCCTATTATGTTGTATTATATTGAAACAAAATTGCTGAGATTTGCTACTAGTCACCTTTGCTGACCCATCGTTCTCTTATGGTGTAGTTTACATAGTGCCATCACTTACTGTGACTCCTCGCTAGCATAACATGGATAATGACATTTATCAAATTTTACAGTACTGTAACAGATCGACACATTGCATGAACAAGATTTTGGTAACGTCATAATCATTTACTGAAGTTTGCTAGATCCAACAATGTAGCACTAGCTCTGACCATGGTTGGAGATGAGTCTAGATGAACCTAAGCTAGCATGAGTTCAATTGAGGCTAGGCTTAAGTTTGGTTGGGCTATGTGGGTTTCTATCTCACCTGAATTGTTGAGGTCCAACTACTAAAGTTATGGTGATGGCACCATGTTTCCTATTGTCACCATGCCAACCTCATCAATTGCAAACAAGCAATTCTAAGCTTCAAGTATTGCAATTGATTATCAAAAGAAGAGGAGTCAAGATGCTTTTCTACAATAGATTTTAACTGCAAAGCTTATTATTATTCCCCTCAATGACTTAAACATATGATCTGTAATGATGATGCCAAGTTCGGTGAGAAAAATGATGTGTGTGGATTGGAAGTCACCTTCAAAAGCATGTGAATATTTTTGTTGGTTCATCTCGATCGTCTGACGTGACGCACTGCTTGTTTGGTTGCTTGCTTCGCAGGTTTTACTTTTCAGTAGCGGTAAGGGACCAAGGATATCATACAAAAGTTCTTAAACCGATCCATCGTATGGACGATAGCGAGACTGCGAAAGTCTCGCTTGTATTGAGAAATTAAATAAAGAAATTGCAGGCATGAGGGTATTATCGTCATTTTATTCTTCTCTTACAAAATGAATACGAGAGGGCAGATGCTTGGTAAAAAAACATGAAGCGAATCATTTAAATTATGGTTGGATTATGATTTCAATTTAATTATAATTAATTGTAATATCTTTTAATTCAACGTTCTCTTAAATTATAATTTAAATCGAGATAGATAATCAAAAATAATAGATAAATAATCAGACAACCTAATCGAGCGAACTAAGGATATGGGCTCGCAAACACGTGCCCATGACAAGAAAACACGAAACAAAGAGGGTAGTATCGTCATTCTAAAACTTTAACGGGAAGCATCGTCGATTAGTTTCTAAGCGGGAAATGGACGGCTATCCGCCACCCGATCACACCGCTGGACGGCATCTGACGGCTCGTTAGAGAAACAAAAGAGAATGGACCACGGTGGTTGTCCGATGCCTTGCCGTCCACTCTATAAATAACCATCCCCTTTGGTTCCCAGTTCGTGTCTCGTGTAACCGCTCGGCCTCACTCTTCTCACCGGTAAGCCTTTCTTTTCCGCGTTCGGTTCTTCGATTCCGTCTTCCCTTTTCACGAAGAGCGATTTAAGCTTTATTATGGTGGATGCTTCGTCCCGATCCAGAAAGGCTGCTAGATTTGAGTTTACTTCTTGTGATCTAGTGGTCTCGCACGAACTTTTATCACACCGTTCATCGAGTTTTAATTCGAGTAGAGTTCGGTTTTCTGGTTTGTGTCTTCTCTTTTGTTTTGCTTGATTTTTTTTTTTTTGGATGGGGAAGTTCTTGCCTAATAATTCGTATGCTATTGGAGAAGTTTCTTGGTCTGTCGTCCCAGTGTTAACCTTGTTTCGTTTTCTCCAATTTAGGCAAAAATGAGAGAAATCCTCCATGTCCAGGGAGGTCAGTGCGGCAATCAGATCGGATCAAAGTTCTGGGAAGTGGTTTGTGATGAGCATGGGATCGATCCCACCGGGAAGTACACTGGCACATCAGATCTCCAGCTGGAGCGTGTCAATGTGTACTACAACGAGGCTTCCTGTGGCAGGTTCGTTCCTAGGGCGGTGCTGATGGATCTGGAGCCCGGCACCATGGATAGTGTCCGAACTGGTCCATATGGACAGATCTTCCGTCCTGATAACTTTGTATTTGGTCAGTCCGGTGCCGGAAACAACTGGGCTAAAGGCCACTACACTGAAGGCGCTGAGCTCATTGATTCAGTCCTCGACGTGGTGAGGAAGGAGGCCGAGAACTGTGATTGCCTACAAGGTATAGTCACTTATCTTCTTTTATAAGATGTTTTCTCAGGGATTCATCGGCCATCTATTTCCATAAACAAGATTTTATCTCAGTTTCAATTCTGCTTTCTTTTTAGCGTCTTGCTAAAAAAAACGAAATAATCATAGATGTATATTGTATATAAAAAGAAATTTGAGAAGATTTGTGTTAATAAAAAGGATATATCTACTGATTATGTAATTTAATATAGACGAAGCATGCTCAACTTGGCTGCCTTATCATTTTTAAGATGAGCGCTTCTTTACCAGAGGTAGGTGGTGGAGGCTGAATTTTGGTTTAAATAGTCACTATGGAACTATGGACAAACAGTAGCATGGACCGTTTAGTGTTTTTCCATACACTTGATATTTTATTTAGCTGTTGATCGATGTTTCAAGTGCTTGGTTATCCTTTATGGGGTGGAATTAGACTTTATTTTCTCTGTAATTGCTTACGATACAAATTTTCTCACCAGGTTTTCAAGTATGCCACTCTCTTGGTGGAGGAACTGGTTCAGGAATGGGAACGCTTCTCATATCAAAGATCAGAGAGGAGTATCCAGATCGGATGATGCTCACTTTCTCTGTTTTCCCTTCGCCAAAGGTTTCTGACACTGTTGTTGAACCCTACAATGCGACCCTTTCTATCCACCAGTTAGTCGAGAATGCAGATGAATGTATGGTGCTGGACAACGAGGCTCTTTATGACATTTGCTTCCGGACTCTTAAGTTAACCACTCCCAGTTGTAAGTTGGTCCTTCTAATGTTTATTTGTTGGATTTATTGCTAACTCATGAGCATGGGCCTAAAAGCTTTTTTTCTAAACTAAAAAATTGATTCAAGTAATTGTGTTATCTGTTTTTCCTTTTGACATGAATTTTACTGTCTGATTGAAAATTCTATTATGGAACAAGATACTTGGTGCCTGAATATGATATTTATATGAACGAATGCTGTGTTTAACTGGATGGAAGTATGAGGGAAAAGAAATAAAACCACTAATATCTCTTCTTTACTTGGAAAGAAATAGAGAGTACGAAGGAATTCAATTACATCCAATTCCTTTGTTTTATTACCGCCCAGATTGAGCAGAAATAGTAGGTCGGTTCAATCCATGTAAATAAGCATGAAATAAAATGCAAAAAGAAATTAGAATTCATTACCTTTGCTTTCCCTTTACCTAAATATCATTTCTGAATTGTATGGTGGGTGGTGGTCTAAAGTCTCTTAGATTGGTTAATTGGTAATCCTCAAATTCTCTGCAGTCTGCACCTTTTGAGTAGATATAAACGAACTGAAACTGTTCAAATATTATCTTCTTATTTGTCCACTCTCGTGTGTATATAATGAACCACTGATAAATGGTTGATGACATACTTGAAGTGGCATATAGTGATTTGCTTTTTGATTCTTTCCCTGTAGTTATTTAGTCATATGATTGTATCAGTAAGATATCTGTAGCATGAATTCCGACATTAGTTTTGCTTTGATTTTACTGGATCCCTTTCAATTAACCCCTCGGTTGGTTTGTAGGTAATTTTTAAGTGTATACTAGTTTTAGTCCTTGTTTCAACCACATTTTTCACTCAGTTAACAGTTGTATTTTTTTAAGGCAATTATGTATAACACCAAGAAATTTGTTGTATTTTCCATACATTGCTTGTAAACAACTTCGCTAACATCATTTACTGGGGATTGAAAAAATTAACTCTCCGTTGCTCTCGTCAGTTGGAGACTTAAATCATTTGATCTCTGCAACCATGAGTGGTGTGACTTGTTGCCTTCGGTTCCCTGGGCAATTGAACTCTGACCTCCGAAAGCTAGCTGTGAATTTGATTCCCTTTCCTCGCCTCCACTTCTTTATGGTTGGATTTGCGCCTCTTACCTCACGTGGATCTCAGCAGTACCGTGCCCTGACCGTTCCTGAGCTAACTCAACAGATGTGGGATGCTAAAAACATGATGTGCGCTGCTGATCCTCGGCACGGTCGCTACCTAACAGCTTCTGCCATGTTCAGAGGCAAGATGAGCACAAAAGAAGTTGATGAGCAGATGATCAACGTCCAAAACAAAAACTCATCATACTTTGTGGAATGGATTCCTAACAATGTCAAATCTAGCGTTTGTGACATACCACCAAGGGGCCTCGCCATGTCATCTACTTTCATTGGCAACTCCACATCCATCCAAGAGATGTTCAGGAGAGTGAGTGAGCAATTCACTGCCATGTTTAGGAGGAAGGCTTTTTTGCACTGGTACACTTGCGAGGGCATGGATGAGATGGAGTTCACAGAGGCTGAGAGCAACATGAACGACCTTGTCTCCGAATACCAGCAATACCAAGATGCGACAGCTGATGATGACGGTGAGTACGAGAACGAGGAAGATGATGCCCAGGAGATGTGAGACTTAAAATCGAAATGGATTACTCCCTTGCATTGTATGCATTTGTGTTGTGGTTTGTGGTATCAAATCTACCTATTGAATATGTTGCTGTGATTGCATATTTTGGG
Organism: Zingiber officinale; assembly: GCF_018446385.1. NCBI lineage: Eukaryota > Viridiplantae > Streptophyta > Magnoliopsida > Zingiberales > Zingiberaceae > Zingiber > Zingiber officinale. The sequence goes on from NC_056002.1 coordinate 108,529,876, forward strand.
TAAATACGGTAATGCTTGTCAAGAGATCAAATGATTTTTATTTTTCCTTTTTTCATGTGTTTGTTGCATCTATATTTTGATGTTAGCATTACTTGTTGCTCATTCCATGTTAACTCACTTTAGTGATTTTACTGTGTATCTACTTTCAGAAAAGTTTCCAATATCAGTCTTTCAACTTGGGCCGACTTCAAGAGCAACCTTCTTGCAGAAACTCCTTTTATGGGCGAGATTGTGTTGAATTGGATCAAGTTTGGATCCCAATGCCTCTCTGCACAATATCAGTATCAACATTAAACACTCTCAAATCAATAGATATAAATTAGCGTCTCAATCATGGCTAAGCATCAACTAATATTGACGGTGGCGTTAGGTCACTTAAGGTTTCACAGGCTGTGACAAGATTTGCCACCCCGAGATTTCATCTTTAACTATCATCTCTGTCAGCGAGATACGTACAATGGAAGAGAAGTGCCAAACGAAACATATGGTCAAAGGCGAAGCAAAAGTGAAGGCGAAAAAAGTAAAAGAGGCCATGGCAAATCTCTTCGACTTAAAGGTGTGCAGTCCTGCATCTAGGCATCCTTTAACGAGCAGTGCAATTATTGTAGGGCGAGTAGCTAGAGATCCGAAGAGGAAACCATTGGTCGACACAAGTGTAACAGGGACAGGAGCACTAACAAATGCTTGCAGCCGCTGGTTGATGTACTGAAACAGGAGTTGACGCTTATCGCATAAGTAACGAGTTGTTGGTGCAACTACAGTACAGCACCAATATAAACTATTCATCCTCGATCAGAGTTAGTGAGGACCAACTTCTGAGTTTAATGATACATGTGACTTACAGGGAGCTATTTAAGATGGTTGGGTGGCTAATTATGGGCAATATTGCAAAAGGATAAAGATAATTAAGGAAACGCCCAAAGATTAACAAAGAGTTTTACAGCGTGGTTTTACTTATACAAGGCAGTCATGAGCGTCTGTCGATAGATCACCTAAAATCGAGCTGTGACAGTGACATCAGACTGATCCATGGTAAACGCCCTCTTAAATCTGCTGCATATCTACTGTGCATAAATCTTAAAGCGGTTTTATTAAAATACCTTGTGCGAAAATTATAAACATCTACTTGGCATGTTTGCAAATTAAATTAAGACATTTATTTGAACTAAACAAAGATAGTTAATTGATATGCAGGTCAATTATTCTAGTCCATCAATTCAACTTTGAGTCCAAGGAAGAAATTTTAAAAACCTTGCCAATTCTTGAAATTTGGAGAGTAATGGTGCAGTCCCTTGATGCATAATACAAGCCTTTTAGAAACTCTTTGCAGTTGCTTGGAATTCTAAATACCTTTGCTCCATCTTCTATTAACCTCACTAGCTACTTTAATTTAATAATTGTTGCTTTGTGCACCTTTCTTTTTAAAAGTGTGTATATGAGAATAGAGAAGAACATATTACCATTCGCTGCCCCCTCTTTTTGCTTGTTTTTTTCCCCTACCCTTACATGGGGCATTCCTGTGCAGACTCTGAAAAATTTTCAAAGATTTGAACTGGGCAAACAAAGCTCTGACAAATTCCACTTCCCCATGAATCCCTAAAATCACCAGCGTACTTACTTGCTTTGCCAAGGCCAACTTAAAAAATAAATAAATAACACCATCTTCTAATCTCTTCTTTTTCCCCAAGAAAATTCTTTAGATTTCTGACAAGGGTGGGTTAGGATTGTTCTTAATTCCAATTTTTTTGCCTCATTCTCTTATCAATGGCAAATGATTGATTGAACAAACTATTGCTTTTTTTTTTCTCTGTTAAAGCTGATACAAGAAACTAATATATTAACATTGATTTGATCATTTGAAGCTCGGGTTGCACACTCACATGGATTCCAGGATCATCTGATTACTTTAAGTATATGAATCAATCAAGTTGATGTGCAGTCTTGCAATGCCACATGGGTGATGAACCTGAGCTTGTCTTTCAAAATGGCATCTTCTTGTAATCTGAGCTGGCCTACAAGAGAATTGGGATACCTTCAAAGAGAAGCTGGCATCTTAAAAATGATCATTATTTACATGTTTCCATGCGCATTGAACTCTCCTGACCATACCAGGGGAAGGTACTTTCTCATAAATGAGTAGCCGAGTCTCAACAATCCTTGTGCAGAAACACAGTTCACAAGGAGTGTTAATTGGCTTCTTCTTTTCATGGGACCACATTGTTTAGATCTCAGATAGGATTTAATGCTATTAATCAAAATTGTTTTGTTTTAGCATGAAAGTAAGAGTTTCAGAATGTGTTCTTCAGGAATGTGATCTTAGTGGATGAAACATTTTATACTCAATGAAGCAGGCCTTCATATCGAGTCGAATTTCCATGAAAGCTCAGTCACTGAGATGCACAGGAAGATTCAGAAATGAAAAAAGAAAATTAAAATAGTTGTTTAGGTGGCTGGAAAGGATAGGCTGTGAGTGAGACACAAAACCAAACTCAAGTATCAGATAATGGCGTTATTTCCCTAATGACCAACGACAGGGTTCCATTCCATCCACCATCAGCCAAGAGCTGCAAAAAGCAAAAGGCAAGGAGGGATTCTCTCATTCTCTCCCCCTCTCTCTTTGCTTCCTCTTCAGCATAATCTTACTCAGCTCTCCTCTTCATTACGCAAGGATTCATTGCTTTGGCCACTGCTTCTCTCACTCTGTTCCCTTCTTGTGCTTCACTCCCGTCTTAAAGTTTGCTCCTTTTCCTCTCTCTATTCTAAAAAGTTGAGCTTTGCTGTAGTTTTCTCTCCTTTTCCTCCACCGCTCTCAAATTTGATTTTTTTTCCCACTTCTTTGTTAATCTCTTTAGCTTGTTTCTTCCTATCCATTGTAGTTCTCCTTCTTGGCATCCTCCTTGAATTTGCTACTCCGTTCTCAAATTCAACGCTCTTTTTTTTCATTGAGTTTGTATATTCAGGTTTCCATGGGAATCTGCCATGGAAAGCAAATACAAAACCCCGAATTCCAGGAGGAAGATGGCCTTCCGGCCCTTGACATTGGGCAACCTACGCCGGTGCCGAGAACCCCGCAGCAAGGCAAGTTTCCCTTCTGCAGCCCAAGCCCTCTTCCCGGCTCTTACAAGAACTCACCGGCCAACTCCAGTGTGAGAACGCCGTTGATGTTTCTCAAGCGGCCCTTCCCTCCTCCGTCACCTGCGAAGCACATCAGGGCTCTCCTCGCGCGCCGTCACGGCTCGGTGAAGCCGAACGAGGCGTCGATCCCCGAAGGCAGCGAGGTGGAAGTCGGATTGGACAAGAGCTTTGGATTCTCCAAGCAGTTCTTCTCAAAATTTGAACTTGCGGACGAGGTTGGGCGTGGGCATTTTGGTTACACATGTGCTGCCAAGGTGAAGAAGGGAGACATGAAAGGAGAAGAGGTGGCGGTCAAGGTCATTCCCAAAGCAAAGGTTCATCTCTTTTCCTTCCTACAGTTCTTTGTTTGTAGGTCATTTGTTTTTCTTCCATCATTTTTGTTACTTTCACGACTTCCCTTTATAGATGTGACAGTCAATAGTGTTTGAAAGAATTCAAGTCAAGAACTAGGATTTATTCTTCGGATTTATATTATTTATGATATTTATCTTAGGCCAAACATCAAAATAACTCCTTTCTTTTAAAAAGAAAATCATCAAAAGGCCGCTTTTGATATAGTGTGTTTTCAAATTTACCATTCACTCGCCTTCTAAACCCATCTAAACTGTTAAAACCTCATCCACTTGTCCAAAAGAATCTAATCGATGTTATCGACCCTCTTCTGGCTCGATCTGTTGCTCAAACCTTGTCAAATGTCTGATTTCCAATTTTAAATAGTTTGATTTTATATAACAGCTTTAGTCAAAAGGACTACATGGAGCTAAACTTGTTTAATTTCAAAGATAATTACTCTATTGCATTCCATGGAATTTCTAAAGTTGTTCTATGCATTTGTTTTCAAATTTTGCCTAGTGTAGCTCCATATAACAGTGTTGACCATAACTGATATATAAAATTGAATTGCCCATATTTCAAAGAAACTCCTGGAGTATTAAATTTTGGAAAGTGGCATAAAATTTGATTAAGACTGGCAGAAACAATGTGAAGCATAATGTTATTCTTCACTAACACTATTGTGTCTGATAGAATCATGATTGTGATGTACTATTTATTTTCTTCCCATTCTACAGTTCTTGTTTGATATATAATAAACCTTCTGCTTGTTCCACTAACATTCTAATACTAAGTAGATTTTGTTTTTTTCTCTCTCTACAAATGTGATATTGACATTTTGTTTTGTTTCTGTGAACTGTGCTCTAGGGAAATTTGTTTTCTTCTCTAGGGAAGTTATATATGATACACATCTGAAGAACAAATTATGAACCATTCTTATCTTCCCGTGACAACCGATATACATGCTTTGGAGGATTAAATGGACCCGGATTCAAAGGCTCTTATGAAGGAAGCCATTATTGTCCTACCATCTGAGTCATCAATCTTACACGCATTCTCCTATTGTTACATCTAGTCTGTTCTTACATGGTACATATAAGAACTAAGCAAGTGGCATATACATCACTCTCACTTAATCTATCAGTTTAATCTGGCAAGCTATATTTTAGAGTTCTGGTAAAAGTTCTTTCTCAAAAAAAATTGTTCTGGTAAAGTTCCGGTCAGCACAGGAAGTACTCCAATGCTTCTTATTGCTATCTTTGATTAAGTTATGGCTTCTTTTTTCATCATATAGTATTCCACTACTGGACTTACTATGTTTTCCTGTATAATATTATTTTTTTTCTCATTTACTCAGTTTTCAAAAACAAATAATTTCACATAACTTTCTAATTGATATGCATTAGTACAAAATAAAGTATTCTCTGAGCTAGTGTTATACAAAATACTTTGCAGATGACAACTTCTATAGCTATTGAAGATGTACGTAGAGAAGTGAGGATATTAAGTTCTCTAGCAGGGCATAAGAATCTAGTACATTTCTACGATGCTTATGAGGATGAAGATAATGTGTATCTCGTAATGGAGTAAGTTTACACCACTTTAAGGCACTCTAGATGCTTAACTTCTGGCCATGGTCCTTATGCAAACAAAGATGATATTATTACATGAAGAAATTCATGTAGTTCTGTATGTTCTAAATTCTGGAATTCTCTTCTTCCAATTACTTAATGCTATGTGTTGTAAAATTCTTTAAAAAAATTAAATTGTCAGACATTCGAATTACAAAATATAAAATACGAAGAAAGTTCTGCATTAACATGAAGAGAAAAAAAAATATCATGCATTTATTGACCATAGTAAGAAAGTGGACCTATTTTGAAAATAATAGATCAGCATTCCCATCTCCAAACTGGATCGTTAAATGAGAATCTTGGAGTTAAATGAAATCATTTTTGAAATTTCCTGATTTTCTTTTCGTAATTATAAAATTATCATATGCCCCACAATCATGCCTAGAGGCATATATTCATCTACAATGCACAGATCATTAACTAATAATTGAGTGTTTCTATTGATAAAGCTCCTAAACTTCTCTTTGATAGGTTATGCAAAGGTGGTGAATTATTGGAAAGGATTCTGTCAAGGTATTTGCATATTCAAAATTGTACTTTTCCAAATAGCTTTCTATGGATTCTTATTTTAAAACCTCTTCTCTTGGCTTGAACCAAACTATCGAGGAGTACTCAACTTTCGTTTGTTTTAGGGGTGGGAAGTATTCAGAAGAAGATGCAAAAACTGTCATAGTTCAGATTTTGAGTGCTGTATCATTTTGTCACCTTCAAGGTGTTGTTCACAGAGATCTCAAGCCAGAGGTAGTTGTTTCTCCTGACTGAAAATTTGAAATTCTTTGTGTAATGCATCCTGATGTTTTGGAAGGAATTATATAGTCAATTTGTGATCACTTAAATTTTAATGTTTAAGTTTGAAGTATCGTGTAACTCGGGCTTCTGTTTTATTGCAACAGAATTTTCTTTTTACATCAGGAGACGAGACCTCCAACTTAAAGGCCATAGATTTTGGTTTGTCAGACTTTGTAAAACCAGGTTGGTTACATAACATTGTTTTTAACTTAAAATTAACAAAATGCATTTTGTTTTGAGATTGTAAGATAAACAAACATGCCATCTGCACTGGGCCTACAGACGAGAGATTGAATGATATTGTTGGAAGTGCATATTATGTCGCACCTGAAGTTCTTCACCGATCTTATGGAACTGAGGCAGACATGTGGAGTATCGGTGTCATTGCATATATTTTGCTCTGTGGTAGCCGTCCTTTTTGGGCACGCACAGAATCTGGTATATTTCGAGCTGTTCTGAAAGCTGAGCCAAGCTTTGATGAAGCTCCATGGCCATCTCTGTCTTCTCAAGCCAAAGACTTTGTCAAGAAATTGCTGAATAAGGATTATCGAAAGAGAATGACTGCTGCACAAGCTCTTTGTATGTTTCTCATCACATTTACTTTTGGAGAAAAAAAAAAGTGTACGAGCTAGTTAATAACTAAAATCAACTGATCTCAGGTCATCCTTGGCTGCAGAATCCTGAAAAAATTAAGATCCCTCTGGATATTATAGTCTTTAAGCTTATAAAAGCTTACATATGTTCGTCTTCTCTAAGGAAATCAGCATTGATGGTATGCTCTCTACTCCTTGAGAAAATAGAAACTTTTATCTTGCACTTCTATTGTGTGATGAGTATGTACATCTCTCTAAGTCTCCCTACAAAAAATGGTTACTCACTAAGCCATCTTTGAAGTTGTAACATGGAATTAATTATCGAACTATTTGTTGGGGCAATTATGATTACAAACCTGTTCTTTATGTGACAGTCTCTCGCCAAGACCTTGAAGGTAAATCAGCTCTATTACCTTCGAGAGCAGTTTGCTTTGTTAAATCCAAACAAGAATGGTTATATCTCCCTCCAAAACTTAAAGACGGTTAGTTGATGGTTTCCCTGCATCATGATTTTTTGCTTTTCTTTCTGATTGCATAACTTCAGAATTTGTCTTCTTTCAGGCCTTGCTAAAAAATTCGACGGAAGCAATGAAAGATGCAAAGGTCCTTGATTTCGTTAACATGGTAATCCTTTTTTGAAAACTCTGATTAGCTTTACAAAAAGTTTTGACTGATGAAGTTGGATACATAAGCATGTTTGGCTCTTTGGAACTAGATAAGCTCCCTTCAAAACACAAAGTTTCACTTTGAAGAATTTGCTGCTGCAGCAATAAGCGTGCATCAGATGGAAGCACTGGATGCATGGGAGCACCACGCTCGTCAAGCTTATGAGTTCTTCGAGAAGGATGGTAACAGGCCCATCATGATCGATGAACTTGCATCAGTATGTCGTGAATACCAAAAGAATGAATTCCATATGCTGACCACCTTTCTATCATTTTGCAAATATGTGATACCTAATGGTTATGCACTTCTACAGGAGCTTGGCCTTGGCCCATCAGTTCCAGTTCATGTTGTTCTCCAGGATTGGATAAGACATTCTGATGGAAAACTGAGTCTCTTAGGATTTGTTAAACTTCTTCACGGTGTTTCTTCACGCCCAATTCGAAAAGCCTAGATACACTGTCTTCGTCAAGCATTGTTGCAAATGGTCTCAACAGCTGATCGCCTTAAATCAAGAGAAGAATCACGAACCAAACAATCTATGCAATTCCTTAACCTTGATCATTGAGTGGGCAACCCAACCAAAGATCTCAGCAGGCAGGACCGCAACTGAAATCTTCCTTTTAAAACAATGTTTTCACTTAGCCATGTTGGTGGTTAGTGTATTACTGATGCATAGGTAGATGTACAAATGAGATAGAAAACGCAGGACGTCGATTGAGTTGAGGCCGGCAAACGGAGTTTGCAAATCTGCACTTCTCTGTTAGCACTCAATAAGATATTTACTCTCTTATCTGTGATGGGATATATTGTGAACAATTAAGCTGCCTTATGTTCCGGACAGGGTGGGTTCAAGCAACATGGATTACATAAAATTAATGAAGGAGCTACATTGCATGCCTTTCAGTCATGTCTTGGTCGAAGCAATTTGTAGCTACTATTTGTCTTTTTTTTTCTTTTTATGTTTTACAATTTATAGCAGTCATGTCGACAGGATGAACTTATGAAAAAGAATGAAAGAAAAAGGAATCAAGAAAGCTTACCTCAGTGAGACATCTTCTAGATGAAGGCATCTCATGTATCGTATTGAATATAATCTTTTGTACAAGACAGGAGTGATCAAAGTATAGTTTGTGGTACAGGCGTGCAGGACCTTGAAGTAAGCTTGCGTAAGTTTTGTACTAGACATATCCAACATTGACACTCCACTTTAGCCACATATACCCCAGTCTTAAGGACCAGTAGCTCTTTCTATAAAAACCCTTCAAGATGTCCATGAAAGTTCTGCCGCAACATGCCAGAAGAGGTGACAAGCACCAAGGACTTGGAATGTGATGCTAGATGAAAATAGGAGGACTTAATTTTTTTAAAGGGTATAATTTTTGATTGGGGATTTAGAATTAGTTTTTATCAGCGGTTATGCATGTAGAATTTAAAATTTTAGATTTGTTATTAGAATCGTAATTATCAATTTTTGGACTCAAATTTCATCCTTTTAGGAACTCTTTTATTATTTTTAGTATTTTTTATTTTTATGATTTTTAGAATATTTTTTGGTATTTCTACTATTTAGGGGTTAAGGATTATTTATATCAGCTTCTAGTTTTATTAATTTCTGTCTATTATTAAAATAAATTTGATAATTTATTTTTCCTTTCTTTACAAGATTATAATTGAGATCTAAAATTTAGGATTCTTCTCAAGTCTTAGAGTCTAGTGTATATATAATACCTAATATATATTATTTTAGAAATATATGAGTTTGATAATAAATATTTAAAATTATAGTTAAAATAAATTTTAATCTAGCTTTATTTTCAGTAATAATTTTAATTTTTTATCGGTCAAATTAAATTTAGTTAATAAATTTTAATTTTTTAGATTTGATTAATTTTTTATATATTAAAGTTAAATTTGATTGTTTTTAATTTTTTACTATTTAGATTTAATTGATAATTTAAATTTTTTACTTTAAAGTTATATTTGGTTGTTAATTTATATTTATTTTTTTACTAAAATTTGATCTGGAATTTTTAATATTTTATTAATAAAAAATTAATTTACTCATAAAAATTAAGTTTAATTAATAAATTAAAAATATTTATGGTTATAAATGGATTGTTTTTATATTTTCTTCTTCTCCTTCATTATCACTTTTATAATTATTATTTTACTCTTACTCCTCCATAAGTTAGTGTGACATTCTTTTTTTTATGTATATAATTTATTTATCAATTAAATTTTTTAGCTAAATAAATTTGATTAATAATTAATCAAAGTTACAATTGATAAAAAAAAGACAGCTCAATGTATAAAAGTCCCGCTAATGTAGAATCTATGATTTATTGTATACAGTGACTATATATACTATTCAAAACTATTATCTTTATGTATAAAAATTTTAAAATAATAAATAAAATGTATATTAATAGTATTATTATAATTATTACTCATTGCCAATTAGTTAGTATTTTTAATATTTAGTGAAATTTAATTTAATTTATTTAATTAAAAATATTTATTAGATAAATATATTGTTTTTTAATAAATTATACTTGAAAGTTTAAGGTAAAAGTTTTATTGTTTTTAAAATTTTACTAATAAATTAAAGAAGTGAATTTTGGCAAAAATAAGTAAATAACATTATTAATATATGAGGTAATTGGCCAATGATTTACAATGTATAAGTTATTCTTTTAAATTTTACATATAAAATTAAATGTCTCTAAAAATATTATATAAAGATTTATTTTTCTAAAATATTATTTATTTTTAAAAAATATTAAGATCTTAATTTTTTTTTTTCTGCATAAGACCTCAGTATAAAGGAGGATGCTCGATTCTTAATAAAAGTTTTTTTTTTTTGATGATTTTTTTTTATCTTCCCCTTTTTTTTTTTTATTTATCTTATTTATCCGTAGGATAATCACTATCTTATCGGCGTTTGAATACCACTTTTTCGATACATCAGTTCGATGAACTCACGATGAGAAATACTTAATTTACTTCATCACCAGGAGGACAAATTGGACAATGCTCCTCGTACTCGCATTAACATTCTACTGAATAAGACAGCACAGTTCTATTATTTCAATGCTTCCTCCATGGTCTAAGTATAAGCTAGCATTGATAAAGGTAGCAGCTTTTGGAAGGAATGAGCTCCTTTGCTTTAGGGCTTTAGGGACAGGCGGTGGAATAAAAGCGTCAAAGCTGCAGCAAGAAGAGACAGCATTTGATTTCATTTCAGGCACCCTCCACTAAGTTTTGCTTTCTGAAAGCAGATGTGGTGGAAGACTAGAAAGGCATGCACTTTCTTAATTAATTTAAAATCTCTCTGTAAATTTAGATTTGTTTCAAGTAAGTAACGGCCTTCTGAAGCTTCGTCAATTTCAGATTAACAGTGCTCAATTAGCTTCACCACTAGTGTAGAACTGTTATACCTTACTTTTGTTTTAGTGTCCGTTTCCAAAATAAACAAGATGGGAAGCTAAATTAAGATGCCAATTTGCGGCCATGAAATTATATTTATATAGTGTATTTAGCAATATATTAATTTATGTCTGATCAGGTTGGAAAGCGGGGAGATGGCGCATTGGCAAGGGGAGGCATGCATCGATGTTACTTGTATGTTGATCAGGAGAAAATTCTGAATTGGAAGATGACTCAAAATGATCTTGGAGCTAAGAGCTGCGAATCTGTGCACACCACATATAGAGACAACAGGAACATTAGATCTAGAATTAGGGAAGGGATCTCTGACGTAATCACTCTGATGTTCAAGGCAAAACAGTAGCTGAACGAAATGGAGAAGACGATAAACAGTATAACAACAATATAAATGTGCGAGTATGCGGATGCGTGTAGAACAATAATGTAAATATGTGAGTATGCAAATGCGTATGCATTCATGTGCATACCTGGTCAATGGACAGGACTCCTTTTTTTATATCGTCTCTCATAATCTCCGCATTAATGAGACAACATATAATATCTAGTGTCAGAATATGTTGGGTGGTGGAATATGTACGACAGTCTTCCTATAGCGGAGGAAGGCTCCATTACATGAATATGTCAGAGTAATGACATATTCCTGACAGATTGTTATGATTCTCTGACAAAGTTATCTTCTAGAGAGAGTCTGACAGGCTATGGGCCGACCGACTTTAAATTAGGAGTTATGAAGTGGGGAGCTAAGTCCCGTAAGTCCGACTGGCGCTAGGGTCAGGTGGATATAAGTTGAGAGCCTTGCATTTTGGAAAAGTGGAGAGTTGAGCCCCTAAGGTCTGACATGCCTTTGAGTTGACCAGTTTAATGCTGGGATTCGACATCCGCACAGATAATATATCCGGTCAGACTTTATGTCACGGGTTCATCTTGCACTCGACCGCTATAGTTGAGTATAGAGTCTAGTCCAACCGAGCGATGTGCCTAGCATGTCCAATCGACCCTTTGGTTCGGTCGGTCAGAGCACTCGACAGTGACACTGGACTTATTTGGGCATGACACTGATACAACCCGAAAGTTGACCCCTTCTTGACTTTGACCGCTACATCAGCTGACTTTCTTAATGTAGAACCCAACTTCGGTCTTGCCTTACTTGTTGTATCACTAGCCTCCCTCTTTAAGTCTAGTCAAAGGAGGTTGCAAGCTTGACTAACTAGACACTTATGTTCTTTAGTGTCATTGGCTTGGATGCTCGGTCCTATTTCTGCCATTCGAGTTTTATGCTGAGAGTCTTGCCAATTCAAATAGTTCGTAGCTATGGTAAGAGTTGAGAACAGGTGTGAGAGTAAGCCCGCTTATAACTCGGCTGAGCAGTACGAGAGGAGGTTTGCTTCAAAGGAGGTTGGAAGCTTAACTAACTAGACACTTATGTTCTTTAGTGTCATTGACTTGGATGCTCGGTCCTATTTTTGCCATTCGAGCTTTATGCTGAGAGTCTTGCCAATTCAAATAGTTCGTAGCTATGGTAAGAGTTGAGAACAGGTGCGAGAGTAAGTCCGCTTATAACTTGGCTGAGCAGTACGAGTGGAGGTTTGCTTATAACTCGGCCAAATAGCACAAGAGTATGAAATAGGCGTGAGAGCTGGCTCGCTTATAACTCGGTCGGTCGACACGAGAGTCTGGAAAATATGTGAGGGTGGTCTCTCTTATAACCCGTCTAGTCGGCACGAGAGTCTGGGACAGGTGCGAGAGCAAGTTCGTTTATAACTCAACCGGTCAGCACGAAAGTCTAGAGGCATAGTGTATAATCTGAATGCCTTAGAGCATGAGCATGAGCGCATACTCGCTTATAACTATCCCAATCGGTATAAGAGTCTGGGATAGGTGTGAGAGCAGGCTCGTATATAATTCTGTCGGTTAGCATGAGAGTTTGGAGGCATAGTGTACGACCTGAATTCCTTGGAGAGTGGGCGTACAATGTATAACCTGAATGTTTTGAAAAATGGGTGTGATGGTAAACTCGCTTATAACTCGGTCGGTCAGCAGGAGAGTCTGGGACAGGTACGAGAGTAGGCTCACTTATAACTAGGCCAGTCGACATGAGAGCAGGTTACCTTATAACTCGGTCAGTCTGCACAAGAGTCGGGTACAAGCGTAAGAACAAGCTTGCTTATAACTTGGCCGGTCGACACGAGAATTTGGCACATGTGCGAGAGTAGACTCGTTTATAACTCGGTCGGTCGACATGAGTGTCTAGGGCAGATGCTAGAGCAAGCTTGCTTATAACTTGGTTGGTCGGCATGAGAGTTTAGAGGCCTAGTGTATGACCCGAATGCCTTGGAGAACTAGAGAAACAGTGTATGACATGCATACCTTGGAGAGTGGAGGCGGAGTTTATGACCTGAATGCCTTGGAGAATGGAGGCATAGTGTGTGACCTGAATGCCTTGGATCATGGGCACAAGGGCATGCTCACTTATAACTCGGTCGGTAGGCATGAGAGTCTGGGATAAGCGCGAGAGCAGGCTCACTTATAATTCAGCCAATCGACAATAGAGTCTAGGACAGACATGAGAGCAAGCTTGCTTATAACTCGGTCAGTCGACATGAGAGTTTAGAGGCATGATGTATGACCAGAATGCCTTGGAACATGGGAGTGAGGGCATGCACGCTTATAACTCGGTCAGTTGGTACAAGAGTCTGAGATAGGTACGAGAGTAGGCCCGCTTAAAAGTTGGCCAGTCGGCACGAGAGTCTGGAAGCACCGGTGTATGACCTGAATACCTTAGAGAGTGGAGACACAGTGTATGACCTAAATGCCTTGAAACATTGGCACGAGGGCATGCTCGCTTATAAGTCAACCGGTCGACACGAGAGTCTGGGACAGGTGCGAGAGCAGACTTTTTTATAACTTGATCGTTATACACAAGAGTTTGGAGGCGCGGTGTATAACCCGAATACCTTCAAGCATGGGTACATGGGCATGCTCATTTATAACTTGACCGGTTGGCATGAGAATCTGGGACAAGCATGAGAGCAGGCTTGCTTATAACTCTATCAGTCGGCACGAGAGTATGGGTCAGGTGCGAGATCAGACTCGCTTATAACTCGGTTGGTAGGCATGGTATATGACTCGAATGCCTTGGAACATGGCCACGAGGGTATGCTCACTTATAACTTGGCTAGTTAACACAAGAGTCTGGGACAGGTGCAAGCACAGGCTCGATTATAATTTGGTCAAGCGGCACAGGAGTTTGGGAGGTACGGTGTATGACTCGAATACCTTGGAGAGCTGAGGGGGGATGATGTATGATTCGAATGTCTTAAAAATTGAGGAGACATGGTATATGACTTGAATGTCTTGGTCTTTTTGTTGTGTTAAGGATAGAGATATATTTTGAATTTTAAAATATAAAATTTAAATTTCAGACTTATTTATCGGGCTGGGAGACATGCCCAAGTGAATTTGGAAAAGTCGATCGTGCGACCATTTATAGATACCGATCGAGTGACCATTTGGAGATACCGACTGAGCGACCATTTGAAGATACCAACTGAGCGGCCATTTGGAGATACCAGCCGAGTGGTCATTTGAAGATACCAACCAAGTGGCCATTTAGAGATATCAACTGAGCGACCATTTGGAGATATTAATCGCCTACTAGATAAGTATATTTAAACTCTAAAATTCAAGTTCATACTTATCTTGAGATGACTTGAGCCGATAATGTCAAATTTCCAAGTAGGGTTGGATGGGTTATGACATCAAATTTGAAGAGTGGCATATCGGAAAGGAAGAGCGGCGTATTGGCTTTGAAAGTTTGATCATTGAAGTTATCGATCGAATGTTTGGTCTAAGCGTCTACCCATCTCTTCCTACTATGCTCTTAAAGGATGTCCTCAAGGGGAGGGTCAGGTTGATCCTTTATTTTCTTCTCATGATTTGGTCGTTTGACGAAGCCTCTTGACATACTGATGACACTCACTGGTAGCATGATAAGGAGATTGATGGCATTCACAAAAATGTCTATGCCTTTTAGGCAATGACTGATCCACTTCCCACACAACCATTTCTTCCCAGATCGGCGGAAGATTCAGCGGGAGTTTCTGGGGTGTTCCGGAGGTGGTAGTGATTTCCGATCGTCTTGATCGATCGGAGCTAAAACAGTTACCTCCTTATGGACGACCTAAGGTCCCTTTACATTAATGCATTTGATTGTTTTCCCCCCATCAGGTCATTGAAGTCCCTTGGGGGCTTTCTGACGAGGGCTCAAAAAAATTTTCCTTCTGAAAGGCCTTAGGAGAAAACGCTTATTAATATCTCAGAAGTCGCGGACGGAAGATCTAGCGCCACTTGATTGAATCGTTTAATGTATACTTATAGGGATTCTTTGGCCCTTTGCTTGAGTGTGAATAGACTCAGGTTGGTCTTTTGATATCTCCTGCTGCTGGAAAATGGTGTAGGAAGGCTTTGTGAAAATCTTTAAAGCAATAAATAAACTTAGCTGGGAGCAGGCTGAATCATTTTTGTGCCAAGCCAGAAAGAATGGTAAGGAACACTCGACACTTGACATCATCCTTATATTGATGGAGGATAGTTGTGTTTTCAAATTTAAGTAGATGATCTTATGGGTCGATCACTCCTCTATATTCTCTAATTGTCAAAGGGTCAAAGTGACTCGGCGATCTGTCTTCCAAAATTTCTTGAGAGAATGGTACACTTATCCTCTCAGGAAAAATGCTGGCCATCAATGCTTTCTTCTTTCAAAGGTCCCGAGCAAGCACGTCTCTAGAAGATGGTATTTGGGGTATTTCTGCTTGTCCCATATCGTCGAATGGGATATAGAATAGTGTCTTATGATATGCAAGTGGGGAGGGCGGTACAGGCGGCAAGTTGCTCTGTTGCGCCGACACTTGCACGAAGCATGCCGAAGGAGGAGGAATTGATTGGAACCCCATCGGGCCTTCCACTCGGGTCCCTCGTTCGATGCGAGGGCCAAAATACCAGGGTTGTTTTATAAAGGACATCCAGCTACTGTCTGTTGTTGTTGCACTTATTTTTGCGCTCAGACAGTTGTTAGCAACTCTACGTCTTCTTGTGATAAAGTGATGGTGGTGAGTCTTCCAGCCTCTTCTATCTTCGTGTTTCAGATTTAGGCAAAGTTCCCACAAACAATGTCAAATTTGATAATGTCTAAAAGCGGGGGAGATGATGTGCTAGCTAGGGGGCGTCGAGGAGGCTTGTATATTGACTGGGAGAAAACTCTAAACTGGAAGAAGATGACTCTAACCGATCCTGGAGCTAAGTGCTACGGACTAGCGCACACCACAGATAGAACCAAAGGGAATGTTAGAGTGAGAACCAGGAAATGGCTCCGTGATGCAGACATTTCGATGTTCAAGTCAAAACAATAGCCAAGAGAAATAGAGAAGACGATGAACAATAGAACAATAATGTAAATGTGCGAGTATGTGGATGCGTATGCATTCATGCACGTACCTGGCCAACAGACAGGACCCCCTTTTATACATCTCTCATAACCTCTGCATTAATGAGATGATAAAAAATATCTGGTGTCAGAGTATGTCGGGTGGTAGATTTTGTACGATAGCCTTTCTATAGGCGGAGAAAGACTTCATTACATGTATATGTCAAAGTAATGACATATTCCTTGATAGGTTGTTATGATTCTCTGATAATGTTGTCTTCTAAAGAGAGTTCGACTGGCTCTAGGCTGACTGGCTATAGACTAGGAGTTATGAAGTTGGGAGCTAAGCCCCCGTAAGTCCGACCGGCACTGGGGTAGGGCAGATGCAAGTTGAGAGCCTTATATTTTGGAGAAGTTGGGAGTTGAGCCCCTAAGGTCTGATCGACCTTTGAGCCAAACGACTTTATACTGGGGATTCTATTACATCACACCCCGAGGGTATACTTATCCTTCAAATTGGAAGGTATCCCTAGTAACAGTATAGAAAATAATTAATATCAAACCATTTAAAGCCAACTCAACAAGCTAATAATGATAATACTTATATGTATGCATGTACATGTAAACATACTCAAAATATGTTATAGAAAGAAAACTATAAGCATAAGTAGTTCGGAAAATAGAACCAAGCAACTCAATAGAAATCCAACTCGAGTGGGATCAGCAACCAGGACCTCTGAGCGACACAACACATTCTTTATCTGCTAACCTAAAAGACAAAGAAAAAGGGATAGTAAGTACAATGATTATAGATAGAAAGATAGTGCATGATTTGCATAATGTAAGGAGATCAAAGGATGCAGTCTCAGATAATAATACTTACTACAAAAGTAAGCGAGTCCTTATAAGCAACTATTAATGAAAGCATAAACAACTATATAACTCTCCACTAACTTACTCGACCAAGTATAACCAATAAATCGGGAGTACATGCAAATCCTACATAAATAAATACGTAACCAACATATAGCAAGCATTTACAAATCTTGACTAGCGCAACAATATGCTACCATGAATGCGTCTCATGCACCGTCAGGGTATATAAATAGTCACTGTTCGTGGGAGAATACTCGACCACAGATGGTCCCGTGGGAGAATAGGATGAGGTAGCTATTTAGCTCCCCTGCCACTGATTACTGAAGAACGCTCTATCACGAATAGTCCCGTGGGCAATTAACGTTTGTAAACAGTCAATGATATCATGAATGAGTCTCGTTCAACGTTAGAGTATATAAATAGTCACTGTTCATGGGAGAACGCTCTATCACGGATGGTCCTGTGGGCAGATAGGATGAGGTAGCTATCTAACTCCTCTGCCACTAACTGTGTGAGAATGCTCTACAACGAATGATCTCATGAGTAATCAGGGTATGTAAACAGTCATTGTCTGTAGGAGAACACTCTACCATGGATGATCTCATGGGTAGACAAGATAAGTGTACAAATCAAAAATGATAAATAAGCAATGACAACCACATCCAAGAGTAAGCTCTACTAGCTACACTATGGTATGGTCTTACTAAGATAGAGGCATGAGTCTAAATAACAAACGAAGGTCTAATAGGATACTCAGCTATCTAACTACGATCTACGTGTGATAACTCAATACCACTATCTAGTCTAAAGGACAGTTCCAATGCATAGAAATGTAATAAGTAGCAAGTCTAGCAACAAACATGTACGTACAACATCAAGTACAATAGTAATAATTTAAATCAAGAGATTTCTAGTCATCTAGTTATAATATCTCAACTAATTTTATGGTATTATTTTAAATATCCTAAAACAACAAGGTCACAATCAAGTAATCCCAGATGACATTCCGACACGGATAACCTAGTAGAATACTCTACCACTTGCTACAATATAATATTTAACACGTATAGGTCCGGGCCTAAGTATATAACCATATAATACAATATAAATGCATGAGCAAATAGTCACAACTATACTATGGTCTAGTAATATCCTATATGTATAATCAACCCAAGCAGGAATAACAAGTTAGACTACATAGATATCAAAATACAAGATTAAGCAAATAAAGGTCGAGCTCAAGAAATACAGAGTAGATATCAAGATAAAATAACTATCGCACAATCAATATAAATAACAAAATTATGCACTAAGTTTTGGATCGAGACCGCGCTAGGGGGGGGGGTGAATAGTGCTCACGGCTAAATTGTTTGAATTATCGGAATCGTTCGATTTAAAATGTACGAATAAATGCAGCGGAAATAGAAAAGACAAACACAGACAGAAGAACACGGAGGATTTACTTTGTTCGGAGCCTAAGGCGACTCCTACTCGAAGGCCCGCGATCCTTGATCGCTTCCGGTGGGCAACAACTATAAGCTCGATAAGAATTACAAGTTGAAGTACAATAAACGACAATAGTTAATTATACTGACGACAAAGAAATGAAGATCCAGAGCTCCTGGTCGTCGGGCACAAGTAGCAGCACTTCGAAACGTTGTTTGGAGCAGCACGTAGCACTGGAATCACTTGAAACTTGATGTACTGAAGTGCTGGTCGAAACCCCCTTATAAAGGGTGTTCAAGGCGCCTTGAAGGCTGTTCAAGGCGCCTCCATGCTGCCGAGTCTTCCGCGTGGATCAAATCTGATCTGGTTGAACTTCATCCCTTTAAGGCGCCTTATAGCCTGCTCAAGGCGTTCCAAGGCGCCTTATACTCCCATGAAGGCGCCTTCAATGAACTTTCGCAGCCAGGTCAGCCTTTGCACCCGAGGCGTCTCCAAGCTCCATGGAGGCGCCTCGGATACTGTTCATCCGAGGAAAAACCCCCATTTCTTTGTACCTGCAAGATGTGTTAGTCCCAAACAATATCCTGCAACACAAAGTTAGCATGAATAACAAAATGAATATGATAAGAATTGTTATGACAGTCTTCGGACTGTCCGGGTCTGACTTCGGATTTTCGACCGGAAATCCTAGGTCGACCCGACGCCTACTGTTCCCTCTACGGGGAACGAGTCCTCACCTACTCCACTCAGGAGATTTACCTGTTGCCAGTCGATCCTTTTGCTCAGCACTCGACGCTTCCGGACTTTCTGCTGGACATCCGCTTCCCGGCTAGTCCAGTCTTTCACCTGGTTCGCGACGGCAGGACTTTCCACCTAGGGTTACCACCCCCTAGGACTTTTGCCTGAAGTCATCGACCTGCCAAGACTTTCTACATAGGGTTACCACCCCCTATGACCTAGGTTACCACCCCCTAGGGTTTTCACCTTTGCCCAACCACAGTTAGGACTTTCCTGAAATCCTCAAGCAAACTTGTTAGATTATAAAACACCTTAACTTTGAATCATATGTCATTATCAAAATACGAGTTCGATCGTCGGATGTTTCCCGCACCAACACTAAGGTCAAAATTTATAGAAGGGAAGCAAAAACTATCCACCTCAAATGTAGATTATCCTATCCGTCAAGTCTTGAAGGTCACATCGAGCTTGAATCCTATAGGATATGAATGTTAGAAATGGGGATAGTGGGGAACGTGGCCCATGTTCCCCACTACACATAATGGAAATGTCCATTATGCCCCTAGGGTATTTCCCTATATAAAGGGGGTCCGTCCAAGGCTCGGTGTGTGAAATCGCGATCGTGCATAGAGAGTAAAAGGAGAACATCCAAAGCGGCGAGATTTGGTTTGTGAAATTGCGGAGGGTTTTCCGATCCTGTGATCGCTCTTCCGATAGCGAGCTTCGTCATTGCCGATTGCGGATCTGCGGGAGATCGCTGTAAGTTTTTATCGCATTTAATTAATTCGTCTATCATACATTTAGAACATATATTCTACATTGGTATCAGAGCCAGGTTATTTGTTCTAAATGTATGTGCGATCTCCTGTTTAAAATTGCTGCCGTGAACGGAGTCCGTCTTCCGTCTAGTTTTGCCGTAGCCAAGCATATTGCGTTCATGTTGCAATCTGCTACAGTCGTCGGCATCAAAAACAGCCGTAATCAACGTCTGTTGAAAGGTCTCGAATGAACACTCATGGAGTTTGTCTCTGTGTGTTGGCCAAGGTGATGTGCCGTGACCAGCGTTCGTCGCTGTGAGCGGCGTGCGTGGCTTGAGCGGCCTGTGCAACGTGGGCAGTTGTGAAGAAATCGACAGAATAACGAAGCACAGTGCTTCGTGTGAGATAAAGTTTGATTTTGAAAAATCAAATAATAATAAAAAAAAAACCGTGAACGAAAATACTGCATGCATATGAAATTAAGAAACATAATATGCTTATGTTTTTTAATTAAAGTATAATTTTTTGTTTGCCAAATGATGCATCGTTGAAATATGCTAATGCATGCTTATTGTTTCATGCTAATGTATGTCTACTGTAGCATTTTTTTTTATTTGGATGCATGCCTACCGTAACATTAATTTCAATTTGGGTGCATACAGTAATTAATTGAAAATAAGTTCAATTAATTTCATCATTAATGATAAGTGATCAAAATAAATTTTGGTCCATTTAGACCCGGTTTAAGTATAAATCATTAGTTGGTTTAACTGAATCAATTTGGTCCAAACCCGAAATTAATTTGGGTTGATTAATTGGACTTGGACCAAATATAATCAAATGACCAGATTTGTTCTAATGGGTTAGATTTGATCAAAACAATTAGATTTGTTCTAATTGGTCAGACTTAAACCAATGGCATTGGTTTGATCAAACGGATCTGAGTTTGATCAATAAGTCTGAAATTGGTTGAAATGGACTTAGAGAAAAATTAACAGAACATAGGTACAAAAATCTCTGTCCAATTAGATTAGTTCTAATTAAGGACAATGGACCAAGCTTAGGATCTGGATCCCTAATCAACCGATCCAATGGATTTGACCAATTAGATTAGTTCTAAATGTCGACTTGAACTCCTAAAAATCGAGAAGATTTGTTTTTCTTGATTTTTTTTTTATGTTGGTACTATGCCTGATAAATTGAAATAAGCCGGTTTTGTACTGGTTAGTCGGTTTTGTACTGACTTATTTATTTTCAATTTTTCAGATGGCTAGTCGTGATTTACGGCAACATAGGCTCAGGGAGCAGATTCAGGAGATAGAGTATAACTCTACTTATGGAATCGACGGGCACATTGGACGGCTTGATGATCTGTTTTGGAAACTTGAGCGAGAAGAGTTTCCAGTCCTGGACAGTTATAGGATTTGGGCTTTGATGCAATCTTTGCCAGAAAATCCTAGGATGATAGCAGACTATATTTGGGGGCGTCATCAAGGACGCGTCACATATTCTGTATTATGTGAGGAACTGCTTTATCAGATGACTGAAGAGGATCCGGAAGAGTTCGAAGAGGACCCGGAAATGATCGAGGAGGAACCAGAAAAGGATCCAATTGTGGATCCAATAGAGAGCCTTGAAGCTGTCATGCCTGGGATGACCCCAAATGAGTCCAGGCTGAGAGGGATTATATTAGCCACTGCACTAGTGTCTGTCCTAGTGGGAGTGGTAGATGTCTATCTAGTTTGTTAGAGTTCTGTTATTTTTATTGTCGTTTTGTATGAACAATAGTTAGTCTATTTCATTCATGTCAGTTGGTTATATGTTAACAATTTGCAGCATAATTTTATATTAATGATATGTTCATTTATTTATGTTGTTTGCTTGACATGATGCATGATTAGTTCATGATATATTAAATGATTAGTTCATTTAATTAAAAAAAAATACATGATATGTTAAATGATTAGTTCATTTAATTAATGAATTCATGATATTATAAATGATTAGTTCATTTGTTGGGATGTATGTAATAGAATTGATTAATATTAATTTGATTGGTCATACGGATGATGAGTGAAAACACTGTTATCACTTGATTTTGTAAACCAACTCAAAGTAATATTAAGTCAATCATAAATTGCATACATATGATATACACTGAATACTAAATAATTTGTTTATTTATGATAGATTATGGCAACCAAAAACATAATAGCTGAACTCAACAAAGGTGAAAAACTTAATGGGGATAACTACAAGATATGGCACCTCAAGATATAATATGTACTTGAGGAACAAGAAGTTCTAGAGGCTGTAAATCAGGTTATGGAAGTACCTGTAGATGGTCCCACTACACAACACAGACGAGATCTTGATGCCTATAAGGCATGGAAGAAAAAGGACTCCACTGCAAAGGGTATATTGATTAGTTCAATGGTAGACGACCTAGCTTTTGAATATGAGTCATATCTTACGGCTCATTAAGTCTGGGTTGCCCTTAAAGAAAAATACAGTGGAGTAAGTCTGAGCAAGCTTCGACAGCTGACAATTAAATTTGACAGCTACAAAAAGCATCCGAATGTGTCAATGGTTCAACACCTCAGGGAGATGTCGAACATGATTCGGGAGCTTAAAACTGCTGGTCATGAGTTGACTGATGAACAACAGGTTCAAGCAGTTATACGTTCACTTCCAGATTCTTGGGAAACCATGAAGCAGACCTTAACTCACAGTGAGAGTATCAAGACTTTCACTGATGTCTCACGCCATGTAGAATTGGAGGCGGAGAGAGTTGAATCCGCAAGGATTTCTGGACAAGCCTATGTGGCTGTAGGTTCTGCAGGATCATATGGATCCAAGAAGAAATGGTTCAAGAAAGGGAAGGGAAAGAAGAAGGAAGCTGCTGGTGTGGGAACAGGCCCAATCAAGAAGATGGTCAAGAAGACTCGAAAGAAACCTAAAAACAAGTTGACTGTGGCAAAAAGGGCCACTTTGCTCGGGAGTGCACTGAGCCGAAAAAGGTAAATCCAAGTGTGTCTTCTTTTCAAGAGCATTTTGTTGCTAGTTCAGTGTTGTTAGCTGATTCTTATCCTTTGTGGATTATAGATTCGGGAGCAACCAACCATGTAGCTCGGGAACGAGTTACATTTGTTGAGTACCGTCGGGTACCAGCTGGCAACAAGTGGATCTATGTGGGAAATAATGCAAGAGTTGAAGTCAAAGGAGTCGGCACTTGCAAACTCAACCTACGTGGTGGTAGAGTTTTATTTCTACATGATGTCCTGTATGCTCCTGGACTGTGAAGGAATCTTGTTTCCGTTACGTGTCTTCTTGATTTAGGGTATTGTATTAATTTTTACAGTCGGTCTGTTGAACTTAAGATTGACTCAGTGTCAATCGGATATGGTTATTTAACAAATGGTTTTATGGTTCTTGATGTAGAACCAGATGTCAATTATGCTATTGATGGTTGTTTTTCAAACATTGCTTTAACTAGTGATGCAGATATAACTGATGAGGTTTGGCATGCTAGATTAGGACACATAGGACAAGAACGTATGAATCGATTAGCTAAAGAGGGTTTATTGGGCACTCGAGCTAAGATTCAATTGTCTATATGTGAGCATTGTCTTGCTGGAAAAGCAACTAGGAAACCATTTGGTAAGGCTATTAGATCTGAATCAACATTGCAGTTAATTCATTCGGATATTTGTGGTCCAATGAATGTGAAGGCTAGACATGGAGCTTCCTATTTCATTACATTTATTGATGATTTCTCTAGGTTCGGTCATGTGTATTTGATTTCTCACAAATCCGAAGCATTAGATTGCTTCATTCGTTATATGAACGAAGTTGAAAATCAAACGGAACGTAAAGTTAAGACTTTACGCACTGACCGTGGTGGGGAGTATTTGTCTGATATGTTCAAGACAATATGTAATGATAGAGGGATTATTAGACAACTGACAATCCCTGGAACTCCACAGCAAAATGGGGTAGCTGAAAGAAGAAACAGGACTCTTCTTGAAATGGTTAGGTCTATGATGGCGCAAGCTAATTTGCCAATCTCCTATTGGGGAGATGCATTATTAACTGCAGCCTATATACTTAACAAAGTGCCTTCAAAGTCAGTTCCATCTACCCCATATGAACGTTGGACAGGCAGAAAACCAGATTTGAGTAATCTGAGACCCTGGGGGTCAGCTGCTTATGTTCATGATAGTTCTCACAAGTATGGAAAACTGGGGCCTAGAGGTAAGAAATGTATCTTTATAAGATATCATGAGACCTCCAAAGGTTATGTTTTCATAGGTGAGCAACTAGATGGAACCATCTCCGAAATAGACTCGAGAGATGCGACTTTTCTCGAAACAGAGTTCCCAATCAGAGGTGATGTTGATAAAAATGTTCCTCTATTTGAGGAGGATGAGATATTATCAACAAGAGAGGTGTCAAAAGGGATACCTGAGTCTAGTCAGCCGAGTGGGAGTGATATGCCGAGTCATGAGTTGACTTCTCAACAGCCCAACTTACGGAGAAGTGTTCGTAAGATCAAACCTAAGAAGAGGTTTGATATTGAGAATGAGGCATTGGTTACACTTCCAATTGACGACGACGAGCCTCAATCCATTGAGGAAGCATTGGGATGTAGAGTTAGAGAAAAATGGAAAGCTGCAATGGTTGAAGAGATGGAGTCCATGATTCAAAATCATGTTTGGGACTTAGTCGATCTTCCTCCGGGCCGAAGGGCTATTGGGAATAAATGGGTTCTCAAAATAAAGAGGAAAGCAGATGGATCGATTAACAGATACAAAGCTCGTTTAGTTGCAAAAGGATATACCCAAATGGAGGGTATTGATTTTGAAGAGACATTTTCTCCCGTAGTGAAATTTGTATCAATAAGAGTTATTTTGGCCTTTGTGGCACATTATGACTTAGAATTACATCAAATGGATGTAAAAACTGCTTTCCTTAACGGTGATCTTGATGAAGAAATCTATATGGTTCAACCAGAAGGTTTCATTGCTGAAGGCCAAGAGTAAAAAGTATGTAGACTTGGAAAGTCTATATATGGGCTAAAGCAAGCGTCAAGACAATGGAACATAAGATTTAACGAAGTCGTTTTATCTTATGGTTTCGAGATGATCAATGAGGATCATTGTGTTTTCCTGAAAAGGGAAAAAGGAAAATATGTCATTTTATCATTATATGTTGATGATATGCTGATAGCTGGAAATGACATAGGATATGTGAATGAAGTCAAGAAGTGGCTGTCATCACAATTTGATACAACAGATATGGGAGAAGCTGAATACATCTTAGGGGTGAAGATCATGAGAGATCGTCCTAAAAGACTTTTGGGTCTGTCACAAGAGTCTTATATAAATAAGATGTTACATCATTTCAGCATGTCTAATTGCAACATAGAACATACACCTATTGTGAAAGGTACTGTGTTGAGCAAGAGTATGTGTCCTAAAACTCCAGAGGAAATAGCTGAGATGAATAAAAAACCATATGCCAGTGCTATTGGTAGTTTGATGTACACTATGTTGTGTACACGTCCCGATATCAACTATGTTGTGGGCTTGGTCAGTCGCTTCCAGTCAAACCCAGGACCGAGACACTGGAAGGCAGTAAAAAGGATATTCAGATATTTGAAGGCGACAACAGATTATTGTCTCTGTTTTCAAGGATCATATATGAGTCTGAAAGGTTATTCAGATGCAGATTGGGCTGGAGACCTCGATGATAGAAAATCCACATCAGGCTATGCATTCTTGTTGAATGGTGGCGCCATCTCCTGGAACAGCAAGAAACAAGCTTGTGTAGCTTTGTCGACTATGAAAGCTGAATATGTGGCATGTTCAGCAGCTGTGCAAGAAGCAGTCTGGTTGAGAAGGTTTCTGAAGCATCTGAAAATTGCTGAGGATAGTAGGAGTCCAGTAACTGTCTACTGTGACAGTCAAGCTGCAATAGCTTTTTCCAAGGATCCCAAATATCATAGCAAAGGCAAGCATATAGAAATTAAATATAATTTTGTAAGGGATATTGTGGCTAAAAGAAAAGTCATTCTTGAGTATGTCCCTACACGTGTTATGCTTGCAGATCCTTTTACTAAGCCAATGACTAAAGACTCATTTAAAGAACATGTAAAGTCTTTGGGACTTCGTAGAATGTAACAATATTGAAATAACAATCAGACTTTGTGTTATGATTGTGTCATTTGCCATAATTTATTCAGTGTATATGTTGTATTTGTTACATTCATGTAAGATCTCGGTGAGCATGTTGGCAGGTGGAGATTGGTCCACTCACATGGACAATCATCTCTGTTTGTTAAGTACAAATAGGGGTAAGACCGTTACTTATGAAACAGCTTACGTAGCTGAAATTATGAAATTAGAGACAGATTCATAAGTTGAGGTCGCCTTGATAATTGTGTCAAGATGAGATCATTTATGTGTAAATAATGATCGAAGTAAATGAACCCACCATTTACAGAACCTGTTGAAAGCCAGATTAGAATTCATATGTTGAATTCAGGATTAGACGTTAGGTATGTCTAGATCGAAATCTGTACGATGTTAAATTTGAAGACAACATGCACTCTTTTTAGTAAAGAGAATAACATCGTAGCATGTGATTCATACCACATGTGCTATTGCGACAATAAAGGTAGTAGGAGAATGAATCCCTGTTTCTCTACTATGTGAGACCTTTGAGATTATATGTTAATCTCAATTTTTGCCTTAGTGACTATTTAGCTGTCTACTTGAAGTTTTAATCAGTGTCTGCTACTTTAGCGTGTATCCTATGACTATGGATGATTCGGTCTATGGAGCATAACTAGGAAAGCGACTGATTAAAATGAATTTATTCTAGCTAAAAAGGAAGATTAAATATATTTACATCTTTTGTTGTTATTCACTGGTCGACCCATTTCTGTTGTATACGGAAATGAATGTGAATATTGGATATGGAACATACTCATGACATAGTGGTCATTATAAGGGATTAGAGATGTTCATATCAATGTAAATGAAAATTATTTAATCTGGGTAAATAGCAAGACATGGATATCTTCAAGATAATGGCTGTGTGTCACTTGAAGATTGGATGGATCCTGGATAAAGGCTATGTGCCACCAGGAAAGAGGCTATGTGCCATGAAGAGTGTGTCTCTAAATTATTTGAGCAGCTAAGCAAAGTGTAACAACTTTATTAGCATTGATTGCTCAACGAGCGGCTAAGTCAAGGTGTAACAATCTTCTTAGCAACTATCGCTCAGTGTGCTTGCTGTCGCACGAACCATTTTCTCTAAGTATGGATTGGATATTCTCATATGGTCTATGTGACCAAACTCTCTAATAGTCTATGTGACTTATTAAGTCTTTGTGACTTACCTGAATGAACTAGTCTTAGTGACTTACCTTGGACGAGTGGGAGATGTTAGAAATGGGGATAGTGGGGAACGTGGCCCATGTTCCCCACTACACATAATGGAAATGCCCATTATGCCCCTAGGGTATTTCCCTATATAAAGGGGGTCCGTCCAAGGCTCGGTGTGCGAAATTGCGATCGTGCGTAGAGAGTAAAAGGAGAACATCCAAAGCGGCGAGATTTGGTTTGTGAAATTGCGGAGGGCTTTCCGATCCTGTGATCGCTCTTCCGATAGCGAGCTTCGTCATTGCCGATTGCGGATCTGCGGGAGATCGCTGTAAGTTTTTATCGCATTTAATTAATTCGTCTATCATACATTTAGAACATATATTCTACAATGAAGAATCTAATGATTTATTAATCCATATACAAACTCCATTGATTAATTAATCTATTAATTAATCCATCGTCATAGTTAATTCTCAAGTATTAATCTTTTTAACAATTTATTCTCACGAAATAACTGACATAGATTGTGATAAATATCAAATTACTCGATTAAATAATCCAAATCTACATCACCTATCTATTAATTAATTTATCCAAATCAATTTATAGGCCAACAGCTTAATTAATTTCTCAAACTCATTAAAAACTTAGCAGAACAATTAATTAATCCTCACTTAACTAGATTAATCTCATAAATCAATCCTTATTAATTAATTGATTAATCTATTAAACGGTTCTAAACCATTATTCCAGATTAATTACATTAATCAATCATAATATTAATTAATCATATATCGTTTAATTAATCAAATAACTCTATTTAACATTCTGATTAACCTATGAAATAAATCAAATAATTTACTGTTCCTTAATCAATTTTGATTATCTTACCTTCCGACGGCGGCTGCGGGAATTGGCTAGTGATGGGGTCATCAGTGTCAAGGAGCAAAGAGGGTTGACCCCTTATTGATTTTGACCATCACATCACCCAACTCGGGGGGTCTTACCTTACTCACTGTATCAATGTATATATAGAAATTTAGGTGGCATTTGGTTCTCTCCTAGGAATCAGAATAGGAATGAGTATCATAGTATTTTGGAATGAGAATGAGAATGAGCATGTGTATCATTCTTAAAAATAATATTTGGTTAGTTGAATATTTTCAATTGGAATAAACCTAAATTTTCTTTTTTACTCTTAGAGGAAAATAAGAGAAAAAAATAGATGGAAGAGAAAGTTGAATGTGAGAGAAACATATGATGAGAGAGAAAGTGTGATGAGAGAAAAAGTGTGTTGGGAAAAAATGAAGAGAGAGAAAGTATGATGAGAGAAAATGAGGAGATAGAGTGTGATAGGAGAGATTGAGAAAATAAAAAGTAAGATGAGAGAGAAAGTGTGTTGAGAGAGAAAGAGTGATGGGAAAAAATGAAGAGAGAGAAAGTGTGATGAGAGAAAATGAGAAGTTGAGGAGATAAAGTATGATGAGAAAATGTGATGAGAGAGAAATTATGATGGGAAAAAATGAAGAGAGAGAAAGTACGATGAGAGAAATATGGAGAGAGAGTATGCTAAGAGAGATTGAGGAGAGAGAAAGTATGATGAGAGAGAAAGCATGATGAAAAAGATGAAATAATGAAGAGAGAGAAAATAATGAGAGAGTGTGTGTGATGAGAGAGAATACATAGAGAAAATGATAGAGAATGTGTGATGAGAGAGAATGAGGAGAGAGAGTGTGATGAAAAAAATGAAGAGAGAGAAAGTATGATGAGATAAAATATGGAGAGAGAGAGTATGGTAAGAGAGATTGAGGAGAGAGACAGTATGAAGGAAAAATGAGAGAATGAAGAGAGAGAAAATAATGAGAGAGAATGTGTGATAAGAGATAATACAGAGAGAAAATGATAGAGAATATGTGATGAGAGAGAATGAGAAGAGAGAAAGTATGTTGAGAGAGAAAATATGATGATAGAATGAGGAGAGAGAAAGTATGATGAGAGAGAACAAGGAGATTGAGTGAAATGAAAGAAAAATTGAACAAATATACTAAGGGTATTTTCGTCCAAAACTTAATTCTTATTCTCATTCCATCAAAACCCAAGGCAGGGGGTGAGTTTCATCCATATCCAAATTTTTGGATTTTATTCCAAAATCTTGATTCCATTTCCATCAACCAAACATAAGGTTTGGGAATGAATCCATTTTCTCATTCTCAACCATCTAAACCAAACGCCACCTTAGTTTTTGAAAATATGAATGCACTTGGATGACTATTCAGGGTAATTGGGAAGTATGAGCAAATTCTAATGATCTTTTCAATGTGTGAACTTAATATTTTTTATATATATAGAATCAGTGGTTAATATATAAGAAATAAATAAAATGGGCAAAATTCAAGAGAGCACTCCTTTTTTTATTGAATTATCAAAGGGACACCCCATTTTATTTTTTTATCAAAACGACATCCCATTCCTATAAAATGACACAAATTCCTCTAGCATATTACATGTTTTTGACACGTGCACTCCCGCCACAATAATTGCCAGGTACATAGTTATAGTAGGTATGGTTTCATAGCTGTTATAACTGTGCAACATCTCAGTTGTAGAAGATATGAAACCATATCTACTACAATTACATGTTCAACGTTATGAAGTTATAACTTTTGATTGGGATTGAACCATAAAATATACAATATATCAAATGATCTTCAATTTGATATATTGTGCGCCCCATAGTTCAACCCGAGCCAAAAGTTATGATCTTTTAAAATTTATCCATCATGCATGTTGCAACAGCTATGAAATCATAGTTGCTACAATTACAAATTCAACTTTAAGATGTTATGACTTTTGATTCGGATTGAACCACATGATGCACAATATATCAAATTAAAGATTTGAATGAGTTTCTATTTGATATATTATGTGTCATGTGGTTTAATCTAAATCAAAAGTTATAGTATCTTAAAGTTTACCCAGTATACATGTTGTAGCAGCTACAAAACTGTAGCTACTATAACTACAAGTTCTAACTTTGAAAGAGCTTCAATTTGATATATTATATGTCCCGTGATTCAATATGAGTCAAAATTTATGACTACTCAAAATTTACCCAATATACACGTTGTACTAGTTACGAAATCATAACTACTACAACTATGTGTCAACTCAATTATAGCAGTAATTAACAAAACCAGTTGTAAATGAATTGAATGTTCATAAATAATTTTGGTATTTGACTTGGTAAGATCTTGTTTATATTCATTTAATACATACAAGATCAATTAAATGAAAAAACTTGAACAACTTATTAAACTAAACAAACAAGCTTGAATACATATGTGTTCAGCTCATTAATATTCGTGAGCAGTATTCATGAACATCATTTATAAATAATATTTGTGAATAATGTTCATCAATCTAACTTTTACCAACATACTAAATAAATAAATAAAAGTTTCAAAATGAACAAACAAGTTGATATTATCAGGCTCAATACTCAATCAAACAAACTTAAAATGTAAAAGTTCAAACAATCAAACAAACTTGAATTAAGAGCTCGAAGACATCTAACGAACCAAACTCAAGTCAAGCTTGAGCCACAGGCATAGTAAGGTTGATACTCGGTGACAGATGATAAGTGTAAAGTATATAGGGTTTTCATCGTATTTTTGCACTACGTTCGACCAAGTTTTACATGCATAATTTGATATAACTTGGTTCTAGTCTTCATTTTTATATTTTATTATTCCTAAATACTGTTCTCATTTATTTTGGATGATAGGAGCGAAGATTAGCATGAAATGGGGAGCAAAAAAGGGTAAGGAAAGGAGTCCTGCTCTACCACGGGCAATCATGGTCAGTGCCACTGTCCATGGCAGGCTCTGCTGCTAGGCCACGGGCGGCCGTGGCCAGCGCCAACTTCGTGAACTTGTGTTGTTTATCTCTGCTACTTGTGCTGCTCCCCGAGTGCTAACTCAACTTCGTGAACTTGTTTCAACCTCTTGACCTATTTCTGGTTGTCCAGGACGACGGTGGCGCGACTTGGAAAGGAACAGAGAAGGGGCGACGGGTTTAGGGCTTGGAGAGGAAAGGAGAAGGGGCGGCGGGTTTAGGGCTTAGAGAGGAAAGGAGAAAGAAAAACATGGAGTAGGTGAAGAGACCATAGGTTGGACGAAAATGCTTAGGGATTGAGAAGGTAAAGGGGAGAATGAGGTGACAAAAAATTTTGCGGAGAGGGAAAGAAAAAATGCGGCAGCAAAAAATGGCGAAGGGGAAAAATGGCGAATGAAACGAAAACAACGGTAGTCAACAATAGTTAATAGACAACGATTTTTAAAAACCGTTGTCGTAATCCAAAAAAAAGCGCACATAGACAACAGTTTTCAAAAACTATTGTCGTAGCCTTTAAAAAACGTTCGTAGCCCAAAAAAAACATAAATAGACAACGATTTTTAAAAGATGTTGTCGTAAGCCAAAAAAATTTCTAAAAGACAACGGTTTTTGTTAAAATCGCTGTTAAAAGGCAAAAAAACAATGATTTAGTATAAAATCGTTGTCGTTTGAGTGTTGTCGAATGAGAATTTTCTTGTAGTGTGGTCTTACCTTACTCGCCGTATCAATGTCTATATAGAAGTTTAGTCTTTGGAAACATGAATGCACTTGGATGACTGTTACGATTCCGCAAGTGCACGAATTCATCGTCAGTAATATAAAAGATTGTCGAACCCACAGGGACTGTTGATCAAGCACTAGTTAACTTCGCACGGAGAATTATCTAGATGAACGTAAAAGTAAAAGAAAGAGAAGAGGGAAGAGAGAGAATAGATCTTGGAGGAAATAAGCTTTGGGAGATGAATTCTAGGATTTCGGTTTCATTATAATGCTAGGAGATATTACATAGATTACTTAGTTTCTACCCTCTATGTCCATGCTTTTGCAGGAAGTTGAATTGGTCAATACCCCTAAGTATTGAATAGAGATGGTTCCTGTGAAATCCTGTAACGGTTAACCCCTGTCACGAGGGCGCCTAGGTATATCACAGGGATACAAATCTAATCGGTAACATTAGGGATAGAGATAGGGGTTTGGTTTGATCTCTTACTTTCTTGTGGAGGAATTGCCTCTCCTTTCAAGAGAATGTCCTAGACGTCCGTGAATGGGTTACCCTTGTCACTAGGGCCCCTCGGGTGTACGATCTAGAGCACTCTCTCTACGAGAGCGGCAAATCCTAAGGGATTGTTTCTCCTTTTAAGGGAACGTCCTA
Organism: Zingiber officinale; assembly: GCF_018446385.1. NCBI lineage: Eukaryota > Viridiplantae > Streptophyta > Magnoliopsida > Zingiberales > Zingiberaceae > Zingiber > Zingiber officinale. Next base: position 108,562,370 of record NC_056002.1, read on the forward strand.
GACGTCCGGAAAGGGTTACCCCTGTCAGTAGGGTACCTTGGTCAATATGCTCTAGGGCATCACCATTGCGTGATTAACAATCCTCCACATCAATCAACAAAGCATGCAAAGAAATATAAATATGTCACGCACACAATGCACGAACAAGGCAATAACATGTCATTGAATAGAAATGTGTCGAATCTACATAGTTCGGCATCTCCATCACATTACAATACTCCCTAATCCTAGAAGAGAAGATCTACACCATTGCGAGAGAGGAACAACCCCAAAACATAAAGTAAAGCACACTTACAACCCTTGATGTGAGAAGAAGGGGAAGAAGAGATGCTTGCTGAGGTTTCCAATGTCTTGGTGATGTCTCCTTGCTCTGGAGATGGATGAAACGTCAAGAGATGGCGGTGGATGAAGCTCTAGGGTTTCCCCCAAAGGGGAGAACCCTTTCTCCAGGAGAGGGGTGGAATCCCGAACCAAAGATAATCAAAGAATAGGGTTCTTGACCCTTTTATACCTCCTCCATGCTGCCCAGGAAAACCAGGATTATAGGTGTCCGGTAAACCAGGTTTTTCACCCATTCAACCAGGTTTTCTCGTGATTCACCCTAAACCAAAGTTGTAATTCTTGAAATTATCTTCAATCTGATACTTGGATCGAGCCCTGACTCAAATCGACCCGAAAGTTATGGCGGTTCGAAGTTTAGTCTACAGTCTGGGCGGAGGTCCAGTTGAACCCGCGGTTGGGAGGCACGGCCATGTCATTTAGCATGGGAAAACAATTCTTTCTCTCTGTTGGATCTGAAGCAAAGTTGTAGATCTTGAAGTCAGCTACGTTTTTGTATAAAGAACAGCCCGAAACTCTAACGGATCACAAAGTTATGGCCGAATTACGATCGTTCTGTAATTTGTCCAGAATTCAGCACAGCTCTGTTTTGGCGTGGCACAACCCGTGTTCTTCATCGCACGGCCGTGTGGAATCCACACGGCCTCACACGGCTTCCTCTCGGATTGAGTCACACGGCCGTGTGGGGTCACACGGCCGTGGCCTTCTTCGTCTCTGCCGAGGTCACACGTGTTAGGATCGATGATCGCGGCTAGAGAGGGGGGTGTGAATAGCCGACCCCAAATCTTCGCGTTTCTTCCTACGAATTAGGTTAGCGCAGCGGAAATAAACAATAGAAACGTAAAGGAAAAAGACAAACCTCAAACTCGATGGATGTAACGAGGTTCGGAGATGAAACTCCTACTCCTCGGCGTGTCCGTAAGGTGGACGAAGCCTATCAATCCGTCGGTGGATGAGTCCCCGGAAACCAGGCTAATAATCACTCCTTCTGGGTGGAGAAACCTCGCCACAATGTCTTGCAACAGCAAGATAAACAGGAGTACGAGAATACAGCAAGAAACTAAGTACAATACAAAAATGTAATAACCCTAGCTTGCCTTCTTGTCGACTGGATGAAGCAGCAACTTCAAACGACGCCTACAACAGCAGGAACCCAGCCGATGAAGCTCACACGAAACTTCAAACAGAAGCGAGCTCAGCAAAGCTCAGATCACAACAGTGAAGAGAAACAGCAGCTCAAGAAGAAAGAAGAAGAAGTAAACAGTAGCTCCTCAACCTCTTTTATAACCTGCGAAGAAGACACAACAGAAACTAGCCGTTGCTACGCAACGGCTAGGATGTGGACCGATCAGGCTTCATCCTGATCGGTCCACAAGGGTCCTGATCGGTCACAGGACCGATCAGGACCTTCCCTGATCGGTCATGGTGACCGATCAGGTCCTTCCCTGATCGGTCCCATGACCGATCAGGGCCTTTCCCTCCTTCTGATCGTCTCCTTCTGATCGTCTCCTGATCGGTCTGCAGACCGATCAGGAACTTCACTGTATGCTACTGATCGATCACTGATCGATCTTCAGTCCGATCAGATAACATACAGAAGCTCACTGTGTGGTTACTGATCGGTCACCAGACCGATCCGGATACCCAGTGTATCACTGGATCGATCCACTGATCGATCCAGAGCTTGGTTTTCGCCCAAACCAAGTCTCAAGCCTTCCAAACCAACATCCGGTCAACCTTGACCTGTTGGTACATCATGCTTAGCCTCCGGTCACTCCCTTGACCTGCTAAGACTCCCCACCAAGTGTCCGGTCAATCCCTTTGACCCACTTGGACTTTTCTCTTCGTGTCAAGTATCCGGTCACTCCCTTGACCTACTTGACCTTCTCAACACCAGATGTCCGATCACCCTTGATCCATCTGGATTTTCCCTTGCTCGGCTTCACTCACCAGGACTTTCACCTAGCTTCACTCACTAGGGTTTTTCACCTGGCTTCACTCACCAGGATTTCCAATCTGCCCGGCTTCACTCACCAGGACTTCCAATCTGCCCGGCTTCACTCACCAGGACTTTCCAACTGCCTGGCTTCACTCACTAGGACTTCCCAACTGCCTAGCTTCACTCACTAGGACTCTCCGACTGCCTGGCTTCACTCACCAGGACTTCCACCTAGCTTCACTCACTAGGATTTTCATCTGGCTTCACTCATCAGGATTTCCCAACTGCCTGGCTTCACTTACCAGGACTTTCCCGTCTGCCTGGCTTCACTCACCAGGACTTTTCCACATCCGGTCCAGAGAACGAGCTACCGAGCCCTCTCTGACCACAGTTCGGAGAACGAGCTACCGACTTCCATCCGGTCCAGAGAACGAGCTACCGAGCCCTCTCTGACCACAGTTCGGAGAACGAGCTACCGAGCCCTCTCCGACTTCCATCCGGTCCAGAGAACGAGCTCCCAAGCCCTCTCTGACCACAGTCCGGAGAACGAGCTACCGAGCCCTCTCCGACTTCCCATGTGCCAAGCTTCCATACTTGGACTTTTCCCGTGCCAAGCTCCCTGCTTGGACTTTTCCGAGTCAGGTCAACTCACCTCGGGTCAACCAGGTCAACCTTGACCACAGGTTGCACCCACAATCTCCCAAGCTTGTATCCTTGTCAAACATCAAGATATAACCATTGTCAAACATAACTCGTCAAACATCAAAACACAACTCGAGTCCAGTCAACTCGAGTCTAGTCAACCAGGTCAACCTTGACCTAAGGTTGCACCAACAACACGGCCATGACCTTCTCTGCCTCTGGAATGTTGGCACGACCGTACCATTTGACACGACCGTGTGTTGCTTGGCCATGGAATGATTAGCATGGTCGTGCCATTCGGCACAACCATGGCCTTCCTTCTCTCGGGATCATTGACACGGTCATGCCAATTGGCACGGCCAAAGCACAATAATGGCCACACGGTCGTGTGGCCTACACGACCCAAGCTCCTGTGTGCGTTTTAGCTCCATTTTCGCTCCAAATAGTGTCATGTCAATCAAAACAAGCAAAGAGCATATCTCCGAACAAAATATACTGGAAGTATGACATTACAAAGAAATAGGGTGCAATAAACATAGAATATGCTAATGAAATACAAGTAGATGCGCGTCCAAATATGCATAAATGATCATAAGATCTACGCACATCATACCCCTAGACTTAAACCTTTGGTTGTCCTCAAGCAAAACCCGCAATCTAGATTCATGTGGTTAAATATTACATCATAATCTCTAGCGAGTCAATCTAATTCTATTAAATGATTTCATTGGTGAGCAATATACAAAAGTAGTCTGAGTATGACCTAAGTAGTCCTCCGTGCTCAGTGTGAAAGTGGCCTAAATTTATCAAGTTTCAATCCCTAAGTCTAGTCAAGTCGTCATAAAATTGTGTTTTTTATGCCTCCGGCGATAGGCACTTACCTGCCACACGCAAGGTTCATTCCCCTCAAAAATATTATGCATCGTCTACACAAGGTCTCAAAGGAATACTCAGTATCAAGAGAAACATAGCATTCATTTCCCCAGTAACCTAACTCGGTCTCAAAGGGGTGAATTGCTAGTTTCTACTCATGACAACTAGTTTTTATCCCTTATTATTTTTTCATTTTTTTTTGAATGTTTGCAAAGTATCAAACTTGAACAAACCTTCAATTTTTTTTTGGGGGGGATTGATTTTTCCAAAAGAGCTTACATGATCTGAGTTTATCCAGTAACCAAAATGTAGTTGAGATGTCACCATAGAAGTAAGAGTACTAGTCCAATTCTATGAATCATGACTATTTTAGAGTTATCAACCATAAAAAATAAGCATAGTGTATAGAGATCCTAAAACAAGGTCAATACTTAAACTCTTATAGTAAAACATTGCTCACTTCATGCTATCAAAGATAGAAAAAGATAGATCACTAAACATACTAGCACCATAAGTAGACAATAAATCACATGGAATCTAGAATAAATATGCTAATATTTTGCAATAAAGAACAAATAATCATGATGTGATATAAGATGCAACTAGTAAAAAATTTATTAAGCAAAAAGAAATAAGCAAAAACTGAACTAAACTAAATGCATCTAATGCATCCCCCCAGACTTAAACTTTTCATTGTCCCAATGAAAACTAATAACAATGTGGAGGAGATTAAAAGTAAGAGAAGTTACCAAATAATGTGTGGCAAATGCCCATGTCATCAACTTCTTCATCACGTAATTGCACTCCTCCTAATCTTTAAGTCCTATAAAAGAAGGTAGACAACGAAAATTAAGTAGAAGATACATGTTTATTATAAAGAAATGAAAATGGAAATAATTTAAGATATGAATGAAGACAAAGAAAATGAGCTTGGGTTGCTTCCCAAGAAGCACTTGTTTAAGGTCATTAGCTCGACCACCTTATTAGATTTAACGAAATTACGATCTTGGAGGGGTAAGATATTTTAGAACTCTCTTACTAAGGGCTCTTATTATGGAGGGAGCTTTCATCAAAAAGTGAAGACTAACTCTCTCCATCTTCGTCTTCTTGGAAATTCTTTCAGGAGGTCGAAGACGGTTCAAATCGAGCTTCCAATTATAGGCTCCATGAAAATCTGCATACCCAAAAGAAAAACATACCTCTCCCAAGCATGCTATATTAGATAGAACTAGAACCTTATTAAGATGAACTGAGTATGTATCAAAAATTGAATCACATCCAATAAAATCAATTATGAGTACCTTTATAAAGTTTCCCAAAAGATCGCTAGAAATACTAACCTTGCATTGTTGAGATATACCTGAAAGTTCTAAATATGTGGATGTGACTTCTTCATAATTAAGTGCTGGTTCTAGCTCTGACTTAAGTGGTGGTGCTTTTGAAAATGGTGATTCTTGGAGCTTTGCTTCTATTGCACAAGTCCCTACACATTTATCATCAACCAATTCCATTCTTTCAACTTCCATAGTGTCAATTGGTTGTGTGATCAAAGTAGGTGATTCTTGGGACGTTCCCTCCATAGTACACATCCCTACACTTTTATCCACCACATCACCATCAAAAGTATTGAGGAGTCCACTAACATCAATAGCATCAATGGAGGGATCAACAACATTATCAGATATTTGAAATAATATTCGTAAAGCTGAGATCTCCCGTTGCACCATTAGCTCTTCAGAAACTTGTGTTGTGGTCTCCATCTGACTTGGAGCAAGGATATTTGTGTGTTGGGAGTCCTCCAAGTCAATCAACTCATCTGGTTGTGAATGATGTGGTCTATCCAGTGAAAAATCCTCCTGAAACTCTGAGAAACTCTGAGATGCTTGAAAAGAATGATCAACACCTTGCACACTTCTATAATCAAAATTTTGATAATCCCTCCAATCCTGATTGTACTGCTGAGGTGGGTCAGAGTTCTACTGCTGGGAAAATGGCTGCTCACTCTGCTCTAGAATTAACTGAGGTTGAAAGTTCTGAATTTGATAATCTCCCCAGTCATAGCCATAAGTATCAGGAACCTGCTCATACACATCTTGATGTTGAGGTTGAACCAAATACTGAAGTTTTGGAGTATTAGTAGATTTTTGGAAGAAGTGACAAATAGCAGCTGGATGAGATGTGCTACCACACACTCGACAAAGGAACTCAAATTTCTCATCTTTTGAGTCATAATATTTATCAATGGAAGATCTTGCTCTTGCACTTATGGGTGTGAAAAATTCTCTTGAAGCCCTGCTTGACATGTTAGTGCTCATGGAAATCTAAAAAAAATTATGAGAAAAAAAAACAAAATTGAAGAATTAAAGAAAAGAAATAAAATGCTATATGAAAAACAAGAAAGGCAATGCAGAATTTAAATTGCAAGAAAAAAGTGCATAAAGAAAACAAGGGAGAAAAAGCAAAAGGAAAAAGAAAAATGTCTAGAGTAACTCATATGCTAATCAACTAATGTTAATGTGAATAGTCCCCGGCAACGGCGCCAAAAACTTGTTACGATTTCGCAAGTGCACGGATTCGTCGTCAGTAATATAAAATATTGTCAAACCCACAGGGACTGTTGATCAAACACTAGTTAACTTCGCACGGAGAATTATCTAGATGAACGTAAAAGTAAAAGAAAGAGAAGAGGGAAGAGAGAGAATAGATCTTGGAGGGAATGAGCTTTGGGAGATGAATTCTAGGATTTCGGTTTCATTATAATGCTAGGAGATATTACATAGATTGCTTAGTTTCTACCCTCTATGTCCATGCTCTTGCAGGAAGTTGAATTGGTCAATACCCCTAAGTATTGAATAGAGATTATTCATGTGAAATCATGTAACGGTTAACCCCTATCACGAGGGCGCCTCGGTAGATCACAGGGATACAAATCTAATCGGTAACATTAGGGATAGAGATAGGGGTTTGGTTTGATCTCTTACTTTCTTATGGAGGAATTACCTCTCCTTTCAAGAGAATGTCCTAGACGTCCGTGAACGGGTTACCCTTATCACTAGGGCCCCTCGGGTGTACGATCTAGAGCACTCTCTCTACGAGAGCGGCAAATCCTAAGGGATTGTTTCTCCTTTTAAGGGAACGTCCTAGACGTCCGGAAAGGGTTACCCCTGTCACTAGGGTACCCTGGTCAATACACTATAGGGCATCCCCTTTGCGTGATTAACAATCCTCCACATCAATCAACAAAGCATGCAAAGAAATATAAATACGTCACGCACATAATGCACGAACAAGGCAATAACATATAATTGAATAGAAATGTGGCGAATCTATATAGTTCGGCATCTCCATCACATTACAAATACTCCCTAATCCTAGAAGAGAAGATCTACTCCATTACGAGATGGGAACAACTCCAAAACATAAAGTAAAACACACTTACAACCCTTGATGTGAGAAGAAGGGGAAGAAGAGATGCTTGCCGAGGTTTCCGATGTCTTGATGATGTCTCCTTGCTCTGGAGATGGATGGAACATCAAGAGATGGCAGTGGATGAAGCTCTAGGGTTTCCCCCGAAGGGGAGAACCCTTTCTCCAGGAGAGGGGCAGAATCCCGAACCAAAGATAATCAAAGAATAGGGTTCTTGACCCTTTTATACCTCCTCCACGCTGCCCAGGAAAACCAGGAGTACAGGCGTCCGGTAAACTAGGTTTTTCACCCATTAAACTAGGTTTTCTCATGATTCACCCTGAACCAAAGTTGTAGGTCTTGAAATTATCTTCAATCTGATACTTGGATTGAGCCCTGGCTCAAAACGATCCGAAAGTTATGGCGGTTCGAAATTTGGTCTATAGTCTGGGCGGAGGTCCAATTGAACCCACAGTTGGGAGGCACGGCCGTGCCATTTAGAATAGGTAAAAAATTCTTTCTCTCTGTTGGATCTGAAGAAAAGTTATAGATCTTGAAGTCATCTATGTTTCCGTATAAAGAACAGCCCGAAACTCCAACGGAGCACAAAGTTATGGCCGAATTACGATCGGTCTGCAATCTGCCCAGAATTCAGCACAGCTCTGTTTTGGCGTGGCACAACCCGTGTTCTTCATCGCACGGCCGTGTGGAATTCCACACGGCCTCACACAGCTTCCTCTCATATTGAGTCACACGTCCGTGTGGGGTCACACGACTGTGGCCTTCTTCGTCTCTGCCGAGGTCACACGGTCGTGACCTTCTCTGCCTCTGGAATGTTGGCACAGCCGTGCCATTTGGCACAGCCGTGCCATTTGGCACAGCCGTGCCATTTGGCACGGCTATGCCATTTGGCACGGCCGTGTGTTTCTTGGCCACAGAATGATTAGCACAGCCGTGCCATTCGGCACGACCATGCCCTTCCTTCTCTCGGGATCATTGGCACGGCCATGCCAATTGGCACGACCAAAGCACAATAATGGCCACACGACCGTGTGGCCTACACGTCCCAAGCTCCTGTGTGCGTTTTAGCTCCATTTTCACTCCAAATAGTGTCCTATCAATCAAAACAAGAAAAGAGCAGATCTACGAACAAAATATACTGGAAGTATGACATTACAAAGAAATAGGGTGCAATAAACATAGAATATGCTAATGAAATACAAGTATATGTGCGTCCAAACATGCATAAATGATCATAAGATCTACGCACATCAATGACTGTTCAAGGTATTTGGGAAGTATGAGCAAATTCTAATGATCTTTTCAATGTGTGAACTTAATGTTTTTTTATATATAGAATGAGTGGTTAATATATAAGAAATAAATAAAATGGGCAAAATTCAAGAGAGCACTCCTTTTTTATTGAATTATGAAAGGGTCACCCCACTTAAATTTTTTATCAAAGCGACGTCTCATTCCTATAAAATGACACAAATACCTCTGACATATTACCTGTTTTTGACACGTGCACTCTTGTCGTAATAATTGTCGGGTACACAGTTATAGTAGGTATGGTTTCATAGCTGCTATAACTATGCAACATCTCAGTTGTAGAAGCTACGAAACCATACCTACTACAATTACAAGTTCAACGTTATGAAGTTATAACTTTTGATTGGGATTGAACTATAAAATATACAATATATCAAATGATCTTCAATCAGATATATTGTGCGTCTCATAGTTCAACTCAAGTTAAAAGTCATGACCTTTTAAAATTTATCCATCATGGGCATTGCAACAGCTATGAAACCATAGTTGTTACAACTACAAATTCAACTTTAAGATGTTATGAATTTTGATTTAGATTGAACCACATGATGCATAATATATCAAATTAAAGATTTGAATGAATTTCTATTTGATATATTGTATGTTATGTAGTTTAATCTAAATCAAAAGTTATGGTACCTTAAAGTTTACCTAGTATACATGTTGTAGCAGCTATGAAACTATGGCTGCTATAACTACAAGTTATTACTTTGAAAGAGCTTCAATTTGATATATTGTATGTCCCGTGATTCAATCTGAGTCAAAATTTACTCAATACACACGTTGTACTAGTTACAAAATCGTAACTGCTACAACTATGTGGAAACTCAATTATAGCAGTAACAAAACCAGTTGTAAATGAATTGAATGTGCATGAATAAGCTTGGTATTCGAATTGGTAAGAGCTTGCTTATATTCATTTAATACATACAAGATCAATTAAATGAAAAAGCTTGAATAACCTATTAAACTAAACAAATAAATTTGAATACATATGTGTTCAACTCGTTAATATTCGTGAGCAGTGTTCAGGAACATCGTTCATAAATAATATTTGTGAATAATGTTAACATACTAAATAAATAAATAAAAGTTTTGAAATGAACAAACAAGTTGATATTATCAGGCTCAATAATCAATCATATAAGCTTAAAATGTAAAAGTTCAAACAATCAAACAAACTTGAATTAAGAGCTCGAAGACATCTAACGAACCAAACTCAAGTCAAGCTCGAGCCACAGGCATAGTAAAGTTGGTACTCGGTGACAGATGATAAGTGAAAAGTATATAGGGTTTTCATCATATTTTTGCAATACATTCGACCAACTTTTACGTGCATAATTTGATATAACTTGGTTTCATGCTTCATTTTCATATTTTATTATTCCTAGATATTGCTATCATTTATTTTTGAATGACAAAACCGAAGATTAGCGTGAAATGGGGAACAAAAAAGACTAAGGAAAGAAGCCCTGCCCTACCATAGGCAATCATGGTCAGTGCCACTACCTGTGGCAGGCTTTGCCACCAGGCCACGGGCGGTCGTGGTCGGCACCACCGGGGGTCGTGGTCGGCGCCACGGGCGGTCGTTGCTCTGCTGCCACCCCACAAGTGCCCGTGGCTAGCATCATAAATTATGGCCACGGGATCTGAGCATGTAATTGTTGGTGCGGGAAGCATCCGACAGTCGAACCTGTGTTTTGATTATGTCAAAGGGTCCAAAGTTAAGTTGTTTTGTTATATAATAAGTTAAATGAGATTGTAGGAAAGTCTTAATTGTAATTAGGCAAAAGTCCTAGCTGCAGTTAGGCAGGTAGAAACCCCTAGGGGGTGGTAACCCTAGGTCCTAGGAGGTGGTAACCCTAAGCAGAAAGTCTTGGTTGGTCGAGGGCTTCAGGCAAAAGTCCTAGAGTCGAGGACTCTAGGTGGAAAGTGCTGGTGTCGCGAACCAGGTGAAAGACTGAGAGGGTCGTGGAGCGGATGTCAAGCGGAAAGTCCTGGAGGTTCGGGCGCTGAGCAAAAGTACAGTTGGTCTGGAGGATCAACTGGCAATAGGTAAATTCTCTTGAGTTGAGAAGGTGAGGGCGCGTTCCCCAGTGAGAGAATAGTAGGCGTCGGTTCGACCTAGAGTTTTCGGTTGGAAATTCGAAGTCAGAATTGGATAGTCCGGTGACTGTCAAAATATTATGTTTAACTTATTTTATTGTGCTAAACTCTATCTTGCAGGATGTGTTTTGTATTTTGGACTAACCCATCTTGCAGGGGGTGAAAAAGTAGCAAAAGCCTCAGATGAATAGTCCTGAGGTGCCCTATATGGAACTTGGAGGCGCCTCAGGTCACTGGTCGATGACCTCCGTGCAGCAGGGCAGAGGGCGCCCTCATGGAGCTTGAGGGTACCCTGAACGCTAAACAGAGGGCGTCCTCATGGAGCTTGAGGGGGCCCTGGACACAGGTGGAGGGTGCCCTCCATGTAGTTGGAGGCGCCCTCAGGCGGATAAGCTACGAAGTGATCAGAGCTCATCCACGCTGCGGATTTGGTGCGGATGAGGGCACTCTCCATGGTGTTGGAGGCATCCTAAACGGGCTTTATAAGGCATCTTTGAGCAGCAGTAAAAAAACAACAACGAAATCATAATCTGTCCTCTTCGTGCTGCTCAAAAGACGATCCAGAAAAGTTATAGCAAGACGCCGACGACTAGGAGCTTCAAACTTATTTTTTCTGTCGTCGATATATACGTTATTACTGCTTAAATTGTATTTCAAACTGTAATATTCCCGTGCTTATAGTGATTTCCCAAAGTAAATGCTCAACGAGTGTGGGCCTTGGAGTAGGAGTCACCCCATGCTTCAAACCAAGTAAATCTTGGAGTTCGTGTGTTTGTTTGTTTATTATTTCCGCTACTTTTTACTTTGAGTTTTCCGAAATGAAAGTGAAAGCCACGAGCGCTATTCCCCCCCCCCCCCCCCCCCCATGCCCTCTAGTGCTTTCGATCCAACAGCAACGCCTCGCCATGGGCAATTGTACCCATCGGCATGGCCAATGACGAGCAACCGACCCCAGTGGCTATAAAAGGCGATTCATTCCATCAAACCAAGGGGCTTGTGCTTGAGGACTTCGTCCCCCTCCTTGGGAGAATGCTTCCTCTCTTGGGTAAACCCTAAAGGCATCATCTTCATCTACTCCGGTGATCCGTCCACCTCTGGTGCAAGGGAACCACACCAAAGATAGCGGGAATCTTCTCCCTTAGCATTTCTTATCTCTATTCTCTATTTTGATTTGTGTGAATGCTCTATTTTGTGTCTTTGGTTTGTAAATCCTTCTCAATGGAGTAGATCTATAGATCTAAGAGTAGGAAGTAGTTATGATATGATATGATGTATGAATTATGTATTTGAATATTTTCTTGTGCTATGATATGTTTATTGACATGTTCTATGTATGTTGTGTCTTGTATGTATTTAACGAAATGTGTGTGAGGATTACTCATGTAGATATAGAGTTTGTTTTTTTGTCGTGTAGAGGAGGTACTTAGAATTGTATGAAGGGGGAACCCTATAATAGAGGGTATCCTTACTCTCTATGGCATCCCCTTGAAATGAAGGATAATTCCCTATAAGGGAAGCTAATTAGAGTTTATGGGGTTTTCCCAAATTAATGTTAGGAAGTGATTTACATAATCTAGTGATTGTATGGCCGGAGTCTCTTAGTTACAAAGGGTAATCCTTTAATCGGGCTTTCTAGGTTACCTTTTCTACTTAATATTATTAATATATCGTTAGGAAGTACGTTAAATAACTCTAGCGATTGTATGACCGAGGAGCCCTAGAACAACCTTTTAATCAGACTTTCTAGAGTTACTTCTTTACTTAATGACGTTAAAAATTGGGTAAACTCTCTAGTGTGATCTTTATGGGATTGTGCTAGACTTTTTTTAGATACCCTATAAGAATGTAAGTATAGAGTTAGGTAGATGAACAATGTATAGAAACATTAACTAACATCATAATAAAACTAAAATCCTAGGTTATCCCCAAATCCAACTTCATAATCTCCCTTCGTTTACTTGCGCTCACAGTCTTTCCCTCTCTCTCTACCCTATTACTTGATTCACAATCCCTATGGATTCGATCTTTTCATTACTTGATGACATCTCCGTGCACTTACTGATTTGCCACCACATGAAGTTTTTAGCCCTATTACCAAAGACTATGACAATCAATATTAGTTGGATAACATTGTGGTTAATATAGATTTCTTTTCTTTATTCTATTTTGTTGCATTTCTTGTCCTTCTCTGATAAAGCAAAATAGATGCTCATAATTAATGTTTTAATCAATTTAATACTGTGAATTTTTCTCCTTATTGTTATGAGATTTATTGTGTAACATGACATGTGATTGATGATTGTCCACTACTAGTACTTGACCCTATATATAGAGTAGATGGAGAAAAATGTGATGTTATCCCCGACTATAATGATTGGTTGCAACAATAATTATATTGTAAGGTGTGTGAAATAACAAGACATACAACTGATAATTGCAGTAGGTCTCACAACTTGCAAATCAAATTTGAAAATTGTATTGCAAATCAAAACAAAGCAAATGAAGCCATGAAGATAACACTTGAAGAAAAAGAGTTGCATCTATCGAAATTATTATTACTCCTATTGTTGATGTTAATCTTGATATATTTTATCCTGCCTATGATGATGTTGTGAATGGAAGTATAGAAACTTGTACTGTGGAAGCAATACCCCAAGAATCACTTCTTTTGGTTGCACGACCACTAAACACTATGGATGTTGTAGGATTAGAAATTTTTGATGATCAAAGTGTAGGAACTTGCATAATGGAGACAAGTCCCAAAAATCACCTCTTTTAGTCACTCACCCGCCAGAGCTAGAACATAGCCTAACCACACATGAAACCATGTTTGATAATTTACTAACTTTGATGCTTGATGTAGGTAAATTTTCATTTGATATATCTGAAGCTACTAATCAATATTTTCTCGAGAATGTTTGTGGTAGGACATATTTTTTATAGCAACCGCATGGATGAATTCATGGGAACCATTGAAGATGGGTATATTCAATGATGGCCTAAGACCTGGCGCAAGCAAGTACATTGCTCCTCCACGAGCAAGGTTTAAGTCAAATGCAAGGCCAAGAACCCTCTTGCTGAACCCTTAGCAAGAGGGTTCTAAAATATCTCACCCCTCCAAGGGTGAGATTTAGATGAGCCAAATAAGTGGTCAAGCTAATGACCTAAAACAAGTAATTCTTGGGAGGCACCCCAAGTTCTTGTTCTCATTTCTCTTTTGCATAACTCAAACCCTCTACTTAGTTTTTCTTGTCTATTACAAAGGATTCAAAATTGGGTGGGGAGATGCAACCACTAGAAGGAGGGGTTAATTACTTAGGCGTTTGACACGCATCACTTGGTAACCTTTCTAAACTTTCCTCCATAATATATTTTGTAATTATTGAAGATATTGAAAAGTTTAGGTATGGGGGATTTGTACATACTTTAGGTTTTTAGTTAGTTTTGTTATGTCTCTCATTGCATGATAAAATCTCCTTTTAGCTTGTATCATATCATGTTTATCTCTTGTGGATGTTTCAGATTCAAATAGAAACACCTATGCATGCTTTGTCCATTAGGCAATATTTTGAAGTGTTTAGTATTAGTGCTATCATGTGGATGCATTCTCTCATTTTTGGCAATTCATATTTTCCTATCTAGTAGTAACATTTTATAGAAGCGATGTTGAGTTGATTTTGATTTTACCATATGCTTACTTGATAGTTTGACCATTACACCTCACTTTTGATTTATTTTGGAAAGGTTAATTTAGTACAATATAGTCATCATTTTGTTGGACCAGTACCATAGTGACCATAGGTGATGCTTTTCTAATATTTTAGTTATTGGAGCATGCTCGATTTGTGAAAACCCATTAGGAAAAATTGAAATCCCAAGGGAAAAAAACAAGGGAATGTTTGAGATACAATAAAACACTTGAGTGACAAAAGAAAAAAAAAATAAAAATGAAAGAAAATGAATAGTGGAAATAAATGGATAAAAAATAGTCGTCATAGGTGGAAATGATAAGATGACCCTTTGAGATCGAATTAGATTACTGGGAAAGCATCTATCCATTTCTCTTAATTTCAAGCATACCTTTGAGACTTTATGTTGGGAAGAGGAGACAAGCCTCGCATAGGGCAGATAAGTGACTAACGCTAGAAACTATGGGAACACAATGGAATGATGACTTGACTTAGGGAGGAACTTCAAATATTAGGAACAAATTATACACTGTGCACCTAAGATAGCTCGTTAGGCTTGGTGAAACTAATTCAATACCTTTGCTTAAAGATGATACTACTTGATAGGATTAGATAAACTTATTAAAATTTAGGAGATATGAACTCACATGCATTCTTGATATTGATGTTTGCTTGAGGACAAGCAAGATTCGGTCTGGGAGAATTTGATAAGTGCGAAGTATATAGGCTTTTCATCATATTTTTGCACTACATTCAATCCACTTTTGCTTGCATAATTTGATATAACTTGCTTCTATGCTTCATTTTCATATTTTATTATTCCTAGATACTGCTCTGGTTATTTTGGATGACATGAGTGAAAATTGGAGTGAAATGGGGAGCAAAACACCAAGGAAAGGAGCCCTGCCTTACCACGGGCAGTCGTTGCCTGTGCCACAGTCCATTGCAAGCTCTATCGTCATGCCACGGGAGGTCATGGTCAGCACCACGGACGGCCGTGGGCAGAGCCACGAGCAGCCTGGCCAGCACCACGGGCGGCCTGGCCAGCGCCACGGGCGATCGTGGGCAGAGCCACGAGCAGCCTGGCCAGCACCACGGGCGGCCTGGCCAGCGCCACGGGCGATCATGGCCAGCGCCACAGGCATGTTAGATTTTAAGGGATGTCCTAAGGAAATCACCTTACAATTTTTACTAAATATAGATTCACTATTTGAGTACATATTATATGTTTGATTGTCTTAAACTCATTTACTGAATGTCATAATACAATTCATAGCATGAGAGAAATTGTGATTGGATCACAACTATTAATTATTTTTATATGTGCAATTATGAATGTATTGGAATTTCCCTAGTCGTCGAATTGATACATTCAGACATCATCAATTCTGTAAGACTAGCGCGTGTTATACTCCTTGGTTTGCCAAGCAACTGTTTTATCACTAGCTAGACATTGGGATGTCAAGAGTTAAACATGGATGCTAGTTATGGTAACTAGTTCATTGGAGTGACTCACTGTAAGACTTCATATAATTATCTATATATATGGATATGTTTGTGAATTTCTTACTGTAACTCGAGTGCAAGTTTCTTTCTACTTGAGGTATATAAGTCATCTTGGTCATAGAGACTTATATTTTGACATCTTAAGCAAGCACCTCATTAAGGTGTGGATCCGGGATGATTGGGTATAAGTCAAAATATCTGAAGATATTTGGATAGCCCACAGAGGATTCACCGCTTCTTGCGAAGAGACGTATACCCTATGGACACTCGTTAGGATTATTAGCCAAAGTCTTTGGCCAAAGCATCACTTGTTAAGAGTGCGAGACTCTTATACACATGTACGAGTAATTTGAATCCGTAGAATGAAGAAATATTACTTGGGCTAGGTGTGATGTAGTCAGTCTAGTGGGGACAACCACATAGATCATATCCCGAACCAAATGGGTATAAGACGAGTGAAAGGAACAATGCATAACTCACTGTAGCTACTGAAGGGTTTAGAATTAATTCAAAGATCAACTATGATTTTTCGACTAATTGGGGATCATGATATACTACTAGGTGTCACTCATGACTGTTTTATAATTAAGTAGTTCATTATGGATGGCCAAGATAAACTGGGAACCTATTGGGTCACATGCACTATGAGTCTCTAAAAGACATAAAACAAGTTAAAGAATAGGATTCTTAGATCAAGATATAAATGTTTGGTTGGACCATACATAAGACAAATATGAAAATATTTATCATAATGAAAGAGCGGATGAGCTACATCTCTTATGGTAGAGTTGAACCATAATTGGTTTAATCATGAATTAGTCATGAACCAACTTGGTTTAGTTGTGAGCCAAACCAAGGGGTTAATGAGTTAATTTTTTGTTAAGGGATAATGAGTTGGATTTGGGTTTTCTAAGCCAACTCATTAAAGAGGCATATATATATATAGTTTGTAACACCCTAAATTTCAACAGTTGGAGTTTTAAACGTGCTTATAAAAACTTAGAAATGCCATAGAAATATTCTAGAGATTTTTAGAAATTTTTAGAGTAATTTTACGTAATTTTTGGAGTTCGTTTGGTATTTTTACCAAAAGGAAGAGTTTAAAAAAATAAAGAGATTCAGACGAGATTAGACCTCCGGTTAAGCAAAGCCTTAAGTTGTCTCGAATGACCAAGAGCCCAAGCAGGCGGTGCTGATTAAATAGAGAGCAAAATATATTTAAGTAGTGCTAGTTAACAGAAACATTAGAGTATTAAAAGGAGAACTTAGGTGTTAATTGTCATGACCTAATTTTCTCTCCTCTCCCTCATGAACGGCGTCGGTGACGGCTGCTTGGGCGAAAACGAAAAGAGGGAAGCAAGGGCCTCTCCGGCGGCCGGCCAAAGGGACTTCTCCACAAGCTCTTCTCGGATCCGAGCCCTCCCGTCGAAGAGAACACGCGGACACAGAGGAATCGCCAAGTTTTGGAGCTCACCCGAAACCCTAGAAGCTTCTTGTTCGACTGTGAGTTCAAGAACGCAAGGTAAGTGCTCTCACCTGCAGTAAGAGTAGTTCCTTCGATTGGTTTTCGACTGGTTTTGGTTCCTTTTGGTTTCCTTGCCGTGGCACAGAACAGGAGAATTAGTTGTGGTTTTGGTTTTTCTTCCTTGCGTTCGGCAGTAGCATGCTTTAAGAATTGTTGCTAGGGATTTAAGAGAAATTCTGAGATTTTGCTTTCTCCTTTTTAATTCGGCAGTAGCATGCTTAAAGAATTGGAAGCTTGAAGGGATTTAGGTTTGTTTCCTTGTTAAGATATTTCGATTTTAATGAAAGGTTCATGTTTCAATTATGGAAGTGCTTTAGTTTAGTCTATGTAGCCTCGTATTAATTCGGATTTTGCTTTCTTCTTGATTCTGAAGCATGCAGTAAAGATGTTGTGCTTACTATCGTGAGTTTCATGAAGGAAATGAAAGGGGATGGCTTAGTTTGAAATATGGTTATCTTTTGTTATTAGTCTCCTTATACATACGGTTTGGAGTCATTGTATGTGGTGTAGTATCCGGTTCCTTGTTTGGTTTCCTTGTGTGACACTGATCAGTTAAGGGAGGAAGAGTAGTGGTTCGGTTTGTTTGGAGTTTGTTGCCATGAAAACCTATTCCAGATTAGTAGGTTTGGGATTTTAACATGGAAGGGTATAGTTGTTTGAGTATGTAGCCTTCTCGGTTCCTTTTTGTTTTCTTACAGTGGCACTGAACAGGAGTTTTGAGCTTTGAGTCGTGTTATGCAAAAGGCATGAATAGCTTTACCTTTGGGAGTGCTCTGTTGGTTCCCTGTGGCTTAATTAGACCCTTTTGTTATCAATTGTTTAACATGCTACTAGATTCTTTGTTAGTGATCCTTTAACCTGCAGTTATAGTTTTAAGTTTAGCATGTTAGTTTCAGATTTCATGAAAACATTTCAGATGTAGATTTTCAGTTCTAGTTTATATATATATCTATGCAACGAACTACCTTTTATTCCAAGTATATAGTGAGATTTTTCTTTAAGCTTTCAGTTTCCCTTTGTTCTGCTATTAGGCAATGAACATAGAATGGCTTGGATTAAGTATTGGTTTATTAGGTTAATTGGAGGTTGATCCGACAGTGATTTTGGTTTATTTTATGATGAAGTAGGTAGTGTAATCTCTTTAGTGTAGAAGTGTGGATGAAAGAGTGAAGATGAGCATATGTAATATGTTGTTTTGGTGAGTATCATGTATTAAGACTAAAGATGATTTGAATTGATGTAATAAATTTAACAGGTGAGAAGTATGTGAGTAATTTAGATATGCAAGTAGTAAGTTCAGAGTAGAAGTTTAGTTTAGAAGATGAGAAAAGAGATTTATATGTTGATCAATATAGATTTTATACTGAGAATTCCTTTTTGACCATAAGTTTAATGGCATAATTGATGTTCAGAATTAAAGTACTTGGATGTGTCAATATCAAGGATTCCATTTGGTCTCAGCCGGTTACTAGAATTTGAAATTCTATGTTTATAATTGTCATGTGAGAATTTTAGTGCAGTTTAGATCTCCTTGAAGTGCAGAATTTTAATGCAGTTGAAATCTCCTTGTAGTGCAGAATTTTAGTGCAGTTTAGATCTCGTTGTAGTGCAGAATTTTAGTGCAGATTTTTATTAAGTATTAGTGTGCAGATTTTATTAAGCATTAGTGTGCAGATTTTTATTTAACATTGCAATGCAGATTTCTGTTAAGCATTGTAGTACAGAATTTTGTTAAGAATTGTAGTGTAGATTTGCTTTAAGTATTTAGTTTCTTTAGCAGTGCAGATTTACTTATAGATAGTTTATGGATAGCATTGTAGAACAAGGCTTTAGATTTCCCTTAAATATGCATGATTGTGTGTTACCTAGTTGATTTCACTTATAGATGCATATGGAAAAATACCCTAACAGTATTTTAAGTTTAAGAAAAGTGTAAGAAAGATAAAGAAAAGAAAGAAAAATGCCAAGGCCTTAAGTAGATCCCAAAATCAAGACTTTAGGGATTTTGGCACACAAGATGCTTGTTAAAATATCAAGATATTTAAAGAAAAAGTAATTAAGATATTTTACTTTGAAGAGGCTAGTACTCGACTTCCAAGGTTGTCGTTAAACAAATCCAGGTGACCAATTCCAAGGTCTTGGCCCTGGTAAGACCAAGGTCTTTACCCTCGTAGGACTGGTGACTAGCTACCACAGTCTCTATTAGGGAGCGTGCATAAGATGGTACTACACCTGGGCCCAAGAAGAAGTTTATTATTATTTTGAAGTATTAAAGTATAAGTTTTTGGAACAAATGAAACAAGCTTCAAAGATGCTTAGAATCAGTAATTTTAGTTCTTTAGAATTCTAAGCATTCAGTATTAGTTTTATTTGTTAACCTTATTAGTTTATTGAGCATGATTAGTCTTATTTCTAGCATGCTGTTTAGACTTCCCTATGCTGTTTAGACTTTCCTTTGTTGTTTAGTCTTTCCTTTCTTGTTAGGCTTTTCTTTGCTATTTCGAGCATGAGCAGTATTGAGTTCTTAGTTCTATTCCATTTGCTATTGATTCTAGCATGAGCAGCATGAGCAGTATAGATTCTTATTTCTAGTTCTTTGTTATTAGATAAGCATGAGTAGCCTTCTTTTTATCATTTCAGTTTCAGTATCTTTTGTATTTACATGCACTTTCGAGTTTTGTGAGTTAGATAGTGCTTACTAAGCAATTCGCTTATAGTTTGCATTTCCTCCTACTGCAGATAAAGGTAAAGGAAAGCTATAGCCAGAAGGAAGGCGACAAGGAGATGCAAGAGAAGTGTGTGATACCTGGACTATGGAGAGAGATCTGGGGATTTGCTAAGAAGTTCATTAAGATTTTTGTATTTAGATTGTTAGTGGAATTAGGTGGATTAAGTCCTACTTGCATTTTTGGAATTATCCTTTTATGTTGCTAGTTTGTTCATAGAATGTTTTTATGTTTTAAAATTCTTTCATTTAACTGCGTGGGTGTTTGATATATATTCCAGCCACCTGTGGCTGATGTATACTGTGTATGTATTAAAGTTTATGGTCACTGGTGCAGGGGAGATGCTGCCGGAATTTTTCGGTAGGGACTTCTCTGGGTTGTGATCATACCAGTTAAGTAGAGTTAGTAGTTAAGTAACGTCCACCTCTAGAGAGTAGTAGAGAGGTTGGGTCGCTACAGTTGGTATCAGAGCAGTTCCCATTCTCCAGCATCACACACACATCAGCATCAACCTTGCCGTCTTCAAGTAAGAAAGTATTTAAGTTTTTCCTTTTATGCCTTCTTTATTATTTGCAGTATGGAGTAATTGCTTATATGCACTTTAGTAAGATAGAAGTTTTGTTTCTCTTTTATTCATATACATAAGTATGTTTAGAAAGGATAGAGAAGATATCAAGTCTTTTTCTCTGCATAACTAGATGTCAAGAAGAGGACGTCCCCGTACCATTCGTACTGAGAACCAAGATTAGGAGAACGAAGGGTTTAGATCAACTGAGCTCAATCTCTCTGAAGTTGTGGCTCAACTCCAGAAACAAGTAGCAGAGCAGCAACAAGTGATTGCCAATCTGATGGCAAATCAGCAACCAGTTCCTTCCACTCCTCCAACAGTAACTGTGGAGACCCCAGTGGTAACTGAGGTTCCACCAGCTGCCCTAGGAGTCGTCACAGCACCTCAGAGACAAGAAGCTTATCTCATACAATGGCTGAAGCTGAAGCCAGAAAGCTTCTCAGGCACGACTTAGCCCTGGGATGCCCAGGCTTGGTTCAAGACACTAGAGAGCACAATGGAGCTTCTTGACTGACCAGAAGTCGAGAAGGTTAAGTGTGCCTCTTTCTGCTTATCTGGAGATGCTCGTATGTGGTGGGAGAGAGTTAAGAGTAAGAGAGTAGTCAACCAGATGAGCTGGGTTGACTTCGAGACAGAGTTTTATAAAGAATTTTTCCATCAACGGATCACCAATAAACATTATGAGAAGCTTATAGAATTCAGACAAGGTGACCTACCAGTAGAAGAAGCGGTCAAAAGATTCAACAGGCTTGCTCTCGTCTTTGCCTAGAGTTAGTAAGTACAGAGAAAGAACGAGTCAGACTGATGCTCCGAATGCTGAGACCAGAAATAGCACTTAATGTGAGTAGTGAAACTCATCGACCACAGATTGGTGAAGAGCTGGTCAGCAGGGCATTAGTCACTGAGCACTATCTGAACAGCATCAAGGCACAACAAACGCAACACAAACCAGTCAAGATAGAAGACAAGACAGTGGGGAGACATAGACCCCAGTCAAGTAATCAGAACTGGGAGGACAAAGATAACAAGAAAGACCCAAGCAGGAAGATGTTCGGGTAGTCTGTGAGTATCCAAAGGTATTTTCAGAAGGGCTATCTGGACTACCTCCCAACAGAGAAGTGGAGTTTGAAATTGAGTTGGTTCCTGGCACCAGTCCAATTTCAAAAAGCTTTGTACCGAATGTCTCCAGCGGAGCTAAAAGAGTTACAAGAACAACTTCAGGAGCTACTTGACAAGGGTTTCATCCGCCCTAGTCATTCACCCTGGGGAGCTCCAGAGTTGTTCGTTAAGAAGAAAAACGAATCTATGTTGATGTGCATAGATTTTAGAGCGCTGAGCAAAGTAACAGTTAAGGATAAGTACCCTCTTTCCAGGATAGATGATCTATTTGATCAGCTAAAAGGGGCAATAGTTTCTCTAAAATAGACCAAGGAGTAACGGCATGGTCGATGGTCGACGGTCGACAACCCGAGGGTCGCCAAATGGGCCACCAAATGGGTCGTCAAATGGGTCGGGTCGTTACAATAAAAAGGCGCCTTAGCTATGAGAGTAGACTTACACAGATAGTGGATAGAGAAGTTAAGAGACTAAGAAACAGAAAAGTGCCACTAGTGAAGGTCATATGACAGAACCAGAAGCACGAGGAAGTTACTTGGGAGCGTGAGGACAGCATGAGACAGAAATGTCCAGAATTATTCTAAGTTCGAGGATGAACTTTTTATAAGGTAGGGAGAATTGTAACACCCCAAATTTCAACATTTGGAGTTTTAAACGTGCTTATAAAAACTTAGAAATGCCATAGAAATATTCTAGAGATTTTTAGAAATTGTTAGAGTATTTTTACGTAATTTTTGGAGTTCGTTTGGTATTTTTTACCAAAAGGAAGAAGTTTAAAAAAATAAAGAGGTTCAGCCGAGATTCGAACCGGAGACCTCCGGTTAAGCAAAGCCTTAAGTTGTCTCGGCTGACCAGGAGCCCAAGCAGGAGGTGCTGATTAAATAGAGAGCGAAATATATTTAAGTAGTACTAGTTAACAGAAACATTAGAGTATTAAAAGGAGAACTTAGGTGTTAATTGTCGTGACCTAATTTTCTCTCCTCTCCCTCACGAACGGCGTCGGCGATGGCTGCTTGGGCGAAAACGAAAAGAGGGAAGCAAGGGCCTCTCCGATGACCGGCCAAAGGGACTTCTCCACAAGCTCTTCTCGGATCCGAGCCCTCCCGTCGAAGAGAACACGCGGACACAGAGGAATCGCCGAGTTTTGGAGCTCACCCGAAACCCTAGAAGCTTCTTGTTCGGCTGTGAGTTCAAGAACGCAAGGTAAGTGCTCTCACCTGTAGTAAGAGTAGTTCCTTCGATTGGTTTTCGACTGGTTTTGGTTCCTTTTGGTTTCCTTGCCGTGGCACAGAACAGGAGAATTAGTTGTGGTTTTGGTTTTTCTTCCTTGCGTTTGGCAGTAGCATGCTTTAAGAATTGTTGCTAGGGATTTAAGAGAAATTCTGAGATTTTGCTTTCTCCTTTTTAATTCGGCAGTAGCATGCTTAAAGAATTGGAAGATTGAAGGGATTTAGGTTTGTTTCCTTGTTAAGATATTTCGATTTTAATGAAAGGTGCATGTTTCAATTATGGAAGTGCTTTAGTTTAGTCTATGTAGCCTCGTATTAATTCGGATTTTGCTTTCTTCTCGATTCTGAAGCATGCAGTAAAGATGTTGTGCTTACTATCATGAGTTTCATGAAGGAAATGAAAGGGGATGGCTTAGTTTGAAATATAGTTATCTTTTGTTATTAGTCTCCTTATACATACGGTTTGGAGTCATTGTATGTGGTGTAGTATCCGGTTCCTTGTTTGGTTTCCTTGCGTGGCACTGATCAGTTAAGGGAGGAAGAGTGGTGGTTCGGTTTGTTTGGAGTTTGTTGCCATGAAAACCTATTCCAGATTAGTAGGTTTGGGATTTTAACATGGAAGGGTATAGTTGTTTGAGTATGTAGCCTTCTCGGTTCCTTTTTGTTTTCTTACAGTGGCACTGAACAGGAGTTTTGAGCTTTGAGTCATGTTATGCAAAAGGCATGAATAGCTTTACCTTTGGGAGTGCTCTGTTGGTTCCCTATGGCTTAATTAGACCCTTTTGTTATCAATTGTTTAACATGCTACTAGATTCTTTGTTAGTGATCCTTTAACCTGCAGTTATAGTTTTAAGTTTAGCATGTTAGTTTCAGATTTCATGAAAATATTTCAGATGTAGATTTTCAGTTCTAGTTTATATATATATCTATGCAACGAACTACCTTTTATTCCAAGTATATAGTTAGATTTTTCTTTAAGCTTTTAGTTTCCCTTTGTTCTGCTATTAGGCAATGAACATAGAATGACTTGGATTAAGTATTGGTTTATTAGGCTAATTGGAGGTTGATCCGGCAGTGATTTTGGTTTATTTTATGATGAAGTAGGTAGTGTAATCTCTTTAGTGCAGAAGTGTGGATGAAAGAGTGAAGATGAGCATATGTAATATGTTGTTTTGGTGAGTATCATGTATTAAGACTAAAGATGATTTGAATTAATGTAATGAATTTAACAGGTGAGAAATATGTGAGTAATTTAGATATCCAAGTAGTAAGTTCAGAGTAGAAGTTTAGTTTAGAAGATGAGAAAAGAGATTTTTATGTTGATCAATATAGATTTTATACTGAGAATTCCTTTCTGACCATAAGTTTAATGGCATAATTGATGTTCAGAATTAAAGTACTTGGATGTGTCAATATCAAGGATTCCATTTGGTCTCAGCCGGTTACTAGAATCTGAAATTCTAGGTTTATAATTGCCATGTGAGAATTTTAGTGCAATTTAGATCTCCTTGAAGTGCAGAATTTTAATGCAGTTGAAATCTCCTTGTAGTGCAGAATTTTAGTGCAGTTTAGATCTCCTTGTAGTGCAGAATTTTAGTGCAGATTTTTATTAAGTATTAGTGTGCAGATTTTATTAAGCATTAGTGTGCATATTTTTATTTAACATTGCAATGCAGATTTCTGTTAAGCATTGCAGTACAGAATTTTGTTAAGCATTGCAGTTTAGATTTGCTTTAAGTATTTAGTTTCTTTAGCAGTGCAGATTTGCTAATAGATAGTTTATGGATAGCATTGTAGAACAAGGCTTTAGATTTCCCTTAAATATGCATGATTGTGTGTTACCTAGTTGATTTCACTTATAGATGCATATGGAAAAATACCCTAACAGTATTTTGAGTTTAAGAAAAGTATAAGAAAGATAAAGAAAAGAAAGAAAAATGCCAAAGCCTTAAGTAGATCCCAAAATCAAGACTTTAGGGATTTTGACACACAAGGTGCTTGTTAAAATGTCAAGACATTTAAAGAAAAAATAATTAAGATATTTTACTTTGAAGAGGCTAGTACTCGACTTCCAAGGTTGTCGTTAAACAAATCCAGGCGACCAATTCCAAGGTCTTGGCCCTGGTAAGACCAAGGTCTTTACCCTCGTAGGACTGGTGACTAGCTACCACAGTCTTATTAGGGAGCGCGCATAAGATGGTACTACACCTAGACCCAAGAAGAAGTTTATTATTATTTTGAAGTATTAAAGTATAAGTTTTTGGAACAAATGAAACAAGCTTCAAAGATGCTTAGAATCAGTAAGTTTAGTTCTTTAGAATTCTAAGCATTCAGTATTAGTTTTATTTGTTAACCTTATTAGTTTATTGAGCATGATTAGTCTTATTTCTAGCAT
Organism: Zingiber officinale; assembly: GCF_018446385.1. NCBI lineage: Eukaryota > Viridiplantae > Streptophyta > Magnoliopsida > Zingiberales > Zingiberaceae > Zingiber > Zingiber officinale. The sequence goes on from NC_056002.1 coordinate 108,587,760, forward strand.
GTTGTTTAGACTTCCCTATGCTGTTTAGACTTTCCTTTGTTGTTTAGTCTTTCCATTCTTGTTAGGCTTTTCTTTTCTATTTCGAGCATGAGCAGTATTGAGTTCTTAGTTCTATTCCATTTGCTATTGATTCTAGCATGAGCAGCATGAGCAGTATAGATTCTTATTTCTAGTTCTTTGTTATTAGATGAGCATGAGTAGCCTTCTTTTTATCATTTCAGTTTCAGTATCTTTTGTATTTACATGCACTTTCGAGTTTTGTGAGTTAGATAGCGCTTACTAAGCAATTCGCTTGTAGTTTGCATTCCCTCCTACTACAGATAAAGGTAAAGGAAAGCTATAGCCAGAAGGAAGGTGACAAGGAGATGCAAGAGAAGTGTGTGATGTCTGGACTATGGAGAGAGATCTGGGGATTTGCTAAGAAGTTCATTAAGATTTTTGTATTTAGATTGTTAGTGAAATTAGGTGGATTAAGTCCTACTTGCATTGTTGGAATTATCCTTTTATGTTGCTGATTTGTTCATAGAATGTTTTTATGCTTTAAAATTCTTCCATTTAACTGCGTGGGTGTTTGATATATATTCCAGCCACCTGTGGCTGATGTATACTGTGTATGTATTAAAGTTTATGGTCACTGGTACAGGGGAGATGCTGCCGGAATTTTTCGGTAGGGACTTCTCTGGGTTGTGATCATACCAGTTAAGTAGAGTTAGTAGTTAAGTAGCGTCCACCTCTAGAGAGTAGTAGAGAGGTTGGGTCGCTACATAGATGTAGAGAGAATTAGATATAAGTTTTATTATTTGGTTGATTGGTTTTTGAAAACCCAATTCTCATCTTCCTCTCCTCTCTCTCCCGCCGCTAACAAGAGGGTTGCCCCTCTTGTTGTCGTGACCACCACAAGGGAGAAAATCTCTCCCTTGTGTGCTTCTCTTCTTCTTCCTCTTGATCCCTCTTCTTCGCTCGTGGCTAGTAACTTCTGAAGGAGAGCTTGTACTCAAGGAGTTGTCTTGAGAAGGTCGGCATGGATACGAATAGAGGCGAGGTTCGATAACGTCGCTATAGTTGATGCCCTTATCGTTATAGGGCATTCATAAGGTATTATACCTAGTGTAACTTTACTTCCCATAAAATTTTAATTATGTGATCATGTTTTGCATGTTGTATCCTTGTATGCGTGTAGTGAGTGTAATGTAATAATTAGAAATTATTATTGTTTTATTTTTTGTTGCGCATGTTTACGAAACGTGTCTAACACGCACCCGCGTCGGGCATATCACAACACTGGTATCAGAGTCTAATTATACTTCGACATAATCATAAAATTGGTTACCATTCATAATTAATGTTGTAATTAATTTTAGAATTTTTCTAAAATTATTAAGACTTTTTATTTTTGGAAGTTTCCTAAATCGCTAGGAAATTCTATTTTAAATTTCTAATATAATTTTAGAAAATTAAATTTAGAAATATTTTGTTAATTTAGAAATTATCATTTCTGGAATTTTATGAAATTTTAAGAAATATTCTATTTTTGAAAAATTTTCTAATTTGTTAAGTAATACTAAATATGGAAAGATTCTGAAATTATAAAAAAAAAATTAGATTTGAGATATTCTAAATTAAATTATAGAATTAATTTTTTCTAGAATTTTTACATTTATTAAAATATTCTATTTTTAGAAAGTTTCCTAAATTATTAGGAAATATCAAATTTGGAAAGATTTAAAAAATTATTAAAAATCTAGATTTGAGATATTCTAAATTAAATTATTGAATTAATCTTTTCAAGAATTTTTAGATTTATTAAAATATTCTATTTTTGAAAATTTTTCTAAATTATTATGAAATATCAAATTTGGAAGGATTTGAAAAATCATTAAAAAAATCTAGATTTAAATTATTATGTAATAAATTAAGAAATATTAATTATTTATTTCCTAAATTATTAGGAAATTAATTTGAAAATTTGTTCCCAAAATAATTAAAGATTCTTGATTGATAGAAAAATTATAGATGAAATATGTTAATTAAATTTAGAAATTAGTTTCCTAATTTGATTAAATAAATCTTGATTGATTAAAATCAAATTTATAATATATTTTTATTTTCAAAATAGAATTATAATATATGTAAATTTATGTCATATTCATACCATATTGTATGTCATGTAAATGCATTAATTATGACATGATTAGATTTTGTCATGCTTGTGATGTAATTAGATCTTACCATATGTGTGATGTGTCATGATATGTCATGCGTGCGATGTTTCATGTCATCACTTATGTCATGCGTGCGATGTGTCATGTCATCATTTATATCATGCGTGTAATGTCATGTAGATAGAATATTTACATGATATAGATGAGACTAAATCTCTTACATAATATTAAAACCTACACCTTCCGTTAATATGCTAAGAACCCGAGTTTAAGTTCTTGTTTGAATTGTTGGCCAAAGTCAAACTTAAACTAGAAATTAAATATGTTCAAATCATAGAGATACAATCTCATGATTAACGAGTTGATTTTAAACTTAAAGCGTTGATTTATTGTGCCAAAGCCATGATCAATGTGAATAAAGGTGAAGTTGGGTGATATGCATTTAATGTATACTTGTTAATGTGTTAACAACCCGATGTTTATGCGAAGATCAATTAGGTGCTAGTATAATGTAATAGTTGCATATAAGTGATATGCAATCGGTAAACTTGTTACCTACTGCTATAGCTAAGAATGACTTGTTGGCCAAAGTCAAGATTATTCTTATCTATAGTAGATATCAACCCACTTAGAGAAAACCTACCATATCCCAAATTCAAAAAATAAGAGTATTTAAATTTGATAAATAAATGGGTTTTTATGTAAATTGTTTACATAAATAATATCACGTCTCTCATACATTCTCATTTTATGACTTCTATAAATCTACGTTCAATTTTGGACTCGAATAAGTTGACTAGGCCGAACTTCTTGAACTAGTTTCAAAATTTGAGAATTTTTCTCAAAGCTGACAAACTAGCTTATGTCCTTGATCAGCCTTTTATCACAAGTCTTGATGTCAATGCAACTGCGGACCAATTATTGGCCCTTCAGAAATATAAGGATGATTCTGTGCTTGCAAGTTGTATCATGCTAGTTGCTATGACTCTTGAACTGCAGAAACAACATGAGCATTTGGATGCTTATGATATTGTCTATCATCTTTGTGAGCTATTTGATGAGCAAGCTAGATCCGAAAGGTTCGAGATCTCTAAGCTTCTCTTTTACTCAAAGATGCAGGAGGGTTCGTCTACAATATAATATGTACTAAAGATAAATGACTACATAGAGCATTTAGCATCACCCAGTTTTACAATGGATCATGAGTTAAGTATTTACTTAATTCTATATAGTTTATTGAAAAGTCATTCACAATTTATGATGAACTATCGGATGAACAATTTAGAATTGACCATTCCCGAGATGATTAATATACTCAAGACTATAGAGCCTTCTGTTAAAGGTGAACAGAAAACTATGATGTTAGTATACTCCTCTAAGAAAAGTTCTAAGATGAAACAAAAACATCAGGCTAAGGGGAAAAGCAAAAAAGCCAAGACAGTAGAACTTACACAAAAGGGCTCATGCCATCATTGTGGCAAGATGAGACACTAGCGAAGAAACTACAAAATCTATCTTGAGTCTGTGAAAAAGAATAAGGTATCTGATGCCCTATCCTCTTCAGATATTTTCATTATTAATTGTCATACTCTTTTCTCAGACACTTGGATATTGGATACTAGGTGTGGCTCACATATATGTAATAACATACAGAGGCTAAGGAATAGCAGAAGACCCATCAAGGGAGAAACAAGTTTACGAGTTGGGAATGGAGCAAAGGTTGTTGTAGTCACCATCGAAATATACTTATTACAGCTTTCTAGTGGACTTGTCTAAGAACTAGATAATTGCTATTTTGTTCCCATATTAATAAAGAACATTGTTTCTATTTATTTTTTAAATAGAAAAGTTTTCATTTAACTTTTAGTAATAATTGTTGTTATAACGTTGAATGATGTTCTTTATGGCACTGGAACTTTATACAATGACATCTATGCGTTAGATACATCTAGTGACGCAGTCAATATCGATACGAGCAATAAATGTGTCCTATTAGATAATCAATTAACCTCTTACTCGTGACATTATCGCCTTGGCCATATAAGCAAGAAATGCATGTCCGAATTGTAAAAGATTGTAGTTCTTAAATCATTTGAATTATATACATTTGATACATGCAATTCATGTTTAAAAGGCAAGATGACAAAGTTTTCTTTTTCTGGAAAGGGTGAACGAGTTGATGTGTTGCTTGGGCTCGTACATACTGATATATCTGGACCAATGTCAACAGTATAGCTATTTCATTACTTTCATTGATGATCACTCTCATTATGGGTATATATCTAATGAAACACAAGTCTGAAGCCTTTGAAAAGTTTAGAGAATTCAGAAATGAAGTAGAGAAACAACGTGATAAAAATATCAAGATACTTCGATCTAATTGAGGTGGTGAGTATTTAAGCCAAGAGTTTCAAGATTATCTAAGGGATAATGGTATATTATCTCAATGGACTCCACCATATATGCCACAACATAATGGTGTATCGAAAAGGTGTAACCAAATCTTGTTGGACATGATTAGGTCAATGATGGATCGTGCAAATCTTCCCAAAATCTTTTGGGGTTATGCACTCATGATAGCTGTTTACTTGCTGAACAAATTCCCGATGAAGGCAATCTCAACTACTTCATATTGAGGTATGGACTAGTAAGAAATCCCTTATACCTTATTTGAATATATGAGGATGTCCTGCTTATGTGAAGAGGACTATATCAGACAAGTTGGACGCTAAGTCTGATAAGTGTTTATTTATTGGATACCCTAAGGAAACTAAGGATTACCAATTATATCATCCATTAGAACAAAAGATGTTTGTTTCAAGGTATGTTACTTTCCTAGATAAAGAATTTCTCTTATAGGAAGCAAGTGGGAGTATGGTTGAATTTAATGAAGTTCAAGAGACTCCAATAAACACTAACGAGATGCCTAGTCAAGAACCACAACCAATTATGGCACAATCTCCTCGTAGATCAGGCAAGGCACATAATATTCTTGAGAGATATAGATTTCTTGTAAGAGAATCGAATGACGTGTTACTCATTGAGGATGAGGAACCTGCTGATTACAAAGAGACTCTGAATAGTTCAGAAAAGGATAAGTGGCTTGCAACCATAAAGTTAAAAATGGATTCCATGTAGGAAAACCAAGTTTGGAATTTGGTGGACCCACCTGAAGGCATTACGCCTATAGGGTGAAAGTGGGTTTTTAAGAAGAAAACTGATATGGATGGTAATGTAATTACTTACAAGGCAAGGTTGGTAGCAAAAGAAGACTATCGTCAAAGGCAAAACATTGACTATGACGAAACTTTCTCACCTGTAGTCATGCTTAAATTCATTCAGATATTCCTAGCCATATCAGCTCATCATGATTATGAGATATGGCAAATGGATATGAAAATAACTTTCCTTAATCTGCTCAAGGATGTGTTGTTGGGTGCTACTCAGAATTCTGTTTTGTTTCCCTTGAAAAAAAATTTATACAAGCACAGAACTTTTCCTAGCAACCCATGTGGTTTTCAGAAGTTGAACTTGGATTGTAAACAAAACTTAACATTATTAATCCAAGTTTAAGTCATGTATTCTTCAAAAGTTAAACCATATTACAGAAGTTGATTAAATATATATTTCAAGGATTGACTTCCAGGTCGTTGGTGAGACACTCGACCTTCTTGGTTATAGGATCATCCACCACTTCCTAGACAAAGCCTTTCAAAGAAATTGAATATTTAAGCTCCTTACAGTAACCTTAGGTTTAGCTACAAAGACTATAATCGAAGCACAAGATCGAAATACAAAATCAATACACAAAATCGAAACACAAAGTCGAAACACAAAATCGCTAGCCTCTTGTGTTGGTATTTCAGGATCCATACAAAGAAAATAAAACTAGTTGCGCTGCAGAATAAATAACTAGTTGTACCTTTCTTCGTAGACAAAGATCTCTTGATCTTCTACTGTATTCCTCTCCTCTTCTTGGACGTCATGTGGGCGATGATCTACCAAGACAAAAACACCCGAACCCTTTTTGTTTCCAAGCCGCCTACCACCAAAAGATGCAAAGAAAAGGGGTGCCTCCTTCTTCTTCTTCTCCTCCAAAATTGTCGGCCACCAAGGTGCTTTGTCTCTTCATTTTCTTTTCCTCCAAGCTCCGGACACCAAGAGAAGATGGGGTGTCGGCCCTAGAGGGAAGAAAGGGAAGAAGAAAACGAAGTGGGGCGCTAACCCTAGAGGGAAGAAAGGGAAGAAGAAAAGGATGGGGTGCTGACCTTAAGGGAAAGGAGAGGGTTTTTAGTTGTGGAGAAAAACTTATCAATTCTTAATTGATTGATTGTTGTGGCCCAACGTCCTCTCCTTTTATAACCCTTTGTGCCAGATAAAAAAGGAGAAAAAGTAATAGATTTTTTTAGAATTCTGTTGAGAGAAAAAATCTCCCTTTTCATAACTCCTTTTTTTTCTTTTATTGTGGCCGACCCCTTTCTTGGGTAGGAAGCAAAGCCAAAACGGGTGAATGCGAGGCTTTATAGAGGCTACAATAGGGATCGAGAGGAGGAATTGATTTTGACCTCCTGATGGACTTGAGCTTCCTGTGTTCTACCCGAACACCCAACTCAAGTTCATTAATAATAACTCATACCACTAAAGAGTTATTATTGAACTATTGCACCAATCCCATATTATAATATGGGCTCCTACTTATCATGAGTGCGTTAGTCTCCCTGTATTTAAGATATCATATGTCCGTTAATTAAATGAGTTACTGATAACTCACTTAATTAACAGCTAGCTCCAAGAGTAGTACCACTCAACCTTATTATTATGTCAGACTAAGTCCACCTGCAAGGTTTATATGATAATCCTTATGAGCTTCTCAAGGGGACATCATCAACCTAAATAAATAGGACACAGTTTCCTTTTATAATCAACAACACACCATATAAATGGTACTATCTCCCACTCATCGGGCCTATTGATTTAACGAATAAATCTCACCCATTGATAAGTCAAAGAAACAAATACTAAGTATACGTGTTTATTATTATATCAGGATTAAGAGAACGCACATCTATAATAATAGAGGTTCTATTCTTTTATACAGTCAGTATAAATCGAACAACCTCAAATGGTCCTGCTCAATACACACATAGTGTACTAGTATAATTTTATAGTCAAGACAGACTAATACCAAATTACACTATAACCGTTCTAATAGTTTACCCCTATTCATCTCGGTCGTGAGCTACTATTTATAATATATAAGGAACTGATAACATAATCTTCTGTGTGGCACGACACACCATGTTATCTACAATATAAATTAAATGGGAAACTGCATTAACATATAAATATAAAATGCAACATTTGACCAAAGTGATTTTCATTTCAAAATATAAATGTTCATACAAAAAGTTAGACTTTTAGTATACATCCTAATATATGTATATGACACAACCCGAATGTTTCACATCTATTGACAAAAGTAAAATAATTAAGCTTCAAATGTCAATTTATGGACTAAAGCAAACATCCAGGAGTTGGAATATCTGTTTTGATGAGGCGATCAAATAGTTTAATTTCTCATAAAATCCAGACAACCATGTGTGTATCAAAAGGTTAGTAGGAGTATAGTCGTATTCCTAATATTATATGTTGATGACATATTGTTTATAGAAAATGATGTGTTAGTACTACAGTCAGTTAAAGTTTGGTTGTTCAAAACATTCTCCATGAAATACATGGGAGAAGCAACTTATATCCTCAGGATGAAAATCTATAGAGATAGATCGAAAAGATTTCTTAATCTTCACAGTCGACATATATAGACAGAGTGCTAAAACAGTTTAATATGTCTGAATCCAAGAAAGATTTCATACCTTTAAGGCATGAAATTCACCTTTCGAAGTCTATGTGCCTAGGCACAGAAGATGAGAGGATTTGCATGGATAAGATACCTTATGCATCCGCAATAGGATCTATCATGTATGCTATGTTATATACAAGGCCTGATGTATTGTATTCTCTAAGTATTATGAGTAGATACCAGTCTAATTCAGGATTGGATCATTGGGTGATTGTCAAGATGATCTTTAAGTACTTAAGAAGAACTAAGGATATGTTCTTAGTTTATGGAGATGGTGATATGATCATACGCGAATATACAGATGCTAGTTTCTAGACAGACAAGGATGACTCCAAGTCCCAGTCTGAATTCATATTCATATTAAATGGAGGCACAGTTAGTTGAAAAAATTCCAAGAAAGACACTGTTACAGATTCTACCTGTGAGGCGGAATACATTGCAACTTTGGAAGAAGTTTAGATCAAGAAGTTCGTTACTGAACTTGGAATAGTTCCATCCGCCGTTGAAGTATTACCTATTTACTACGATAATATTGGAGTCATTGCACAAGTAAAGGAACCTAGGTCTCATCAATGATAAAAACATGTGCTTCGCTGCTATCATCTGATCAGGGAGATCATTAGTAGGAAAGAAATACAACTCGAGAAAATTTCCACTGAAAGGAATCTAGTGGATCCTTTGACAAAGGCTCTACTACAAAGCAAGTTTGAGAGTCACGTCCATGCTTACAGTTTAGGACACTGTGGCGATTGACATTAGGCCAAGTGGGAGTGTTAGATTTTGAGGGATGTCCTAAGGCAATCTCGCCTTATGTTTTTTACTAAATATAGATTCACTATTTGAGTAATATTATATGTTTGGTTATCTTAAACTCATTTACTGAATTTCTATAATATAATTCATAGTATGAGAGAAATTATAATTGGATCACAACTAGTGGTTATCTCTACATATGCAATTATAAACGTATTAAAATTTCCCTAGTCGTCGAATTAATGCATTTGAACATCATCAATTGTATAAGACTAGCACAGGTTATACTCCTTGGTTCGTCAAGTAGTTGTTTTCTCACTGGCTAAAGACATTGGGATGTCGAGAGTTAAACGTAGATGCTAGTTATGGTAACTAATTCATTGGAGTGACTCACTGTAAGACTTCATATAGTTATCTATATATATGGATATGTCTGTGAAGTTCTTATTGTAACTCGAGTGCAAGTTTAAAAGAGAAAGAATATGAACCATTTTATTTGAAAAAATTAGATAATTTTAAGCATGCAAACAAAATGTTAAAGTAAAATAAAATTAAAACATGCATAAAGATTTAACCTAAGCACGATTTAAAAACCCAATATTGATTCCTACCTATTGATTAATCAGGAATTTTCTTAGAATATATTTTCTTATTATTTTTTAAATTTGACATTTGTGATATTTAGAATACCAATTTAGCCCTTGATAGTTTCTAGAATTTTGAACGTGTGTGCATAAATGATCCTTTTCTAGTTTTTCTATTTGATCTTTTTTTCATTTTCATCTTTTAATTTGTCAAAAATTTCTAATCGATAAGACTTTGCTAAGCTTACTCTTAATTCTAAATTTTTCTTTTTAAATTTTTAATTTTTTGTTTTAAGTTTACAGAGTGATTTAGACATAGATTTTATTCCTAAGTATAACTGATTAGTAGGTAAGAAACATACCTCACTTATCATATCAGATTTGAAATTGGATTCCCCCCCCCCCCCTCATTGCTACATTCTTTTGATGTGGCTCCCCCTTCATTGATACTAGCTTCTGAGTTACGTGGTTCTTTGCGACTAACCATCAGTGTCAGTCCAGCATAGACTTCTATCTCGGATTCGGATGAAGAACTTTCATCCCAAGTGGTCTTGAGGTTCTTGTGCTTGGTTCAACTTGACCCTCTGTCTTTCTCGTTCTTGAGCTATAGGCAATCATCCTTTATGTGTTATTCTTTCTGATAATTGTACCATCGAACCATATACGCTTCTTGGTTTGCATCAAGATCTGAGTCTGACTCGAGTTCGTCCTTCTTATTGGCTCTCAGTGCCAGATTCTGACTTGACTCTTTTCTTGTACTTGTACATCTACATTCATATAGTTCTAATATTGAAAAAAAAAGACCTTCTAGCATACTTACCTCTAGATCCTTTGATATGTAATACACATCTATGATCGATGTCCACTCTAGAGTTCTAGGAAAGGCATTGAGTGCATAGCAGATTAAGTCATGGTTGTTTACCATTTCACCGAGATTGATCAGTCTGGTGATCAACTCCTTGATCTTCGTGTGTAGTTGAGCCACCATCTCATCTTTTTCCAAATGGAGGTTTGTTAGCTTACTCCAAAGAATGTCCCATCATGCAAGCTTCGCTTTAGATGTGTCTTCATAGAGCTCTTAGGGATGGCAATTTGACCCGAACCTGATGAAGGATCCGACATCCGACCCGAATGGAGGAGGGTATGGAGGGACTATCAATACCCGATATCCGACCCGAATACCCGATTAAATAATATATATACATATATTAAAGAGAATTTTCTTTTTCTAAAATCAACTTACTATTTTTGTTGATATTAGGACGAGACTATATAGATATTTAATCTATTTTTTTAATTATATATGATCCTGTCCGAACGCTGAATCAACGGACGCTGGGCACGTGGCGCTCTCCGTGTTGCTGACGTAGATCTCCGACCGGTCGTATGGGCCTCCGGCGAACCTGCTAAGAAATCGGGCCGGGAAGGGGTTCCCGGCGACGATCCTCCGACGCTCAAGTTAGGCAAGTAGACAACAAAGGAGTGGCTACAAGTATTGTAGAATGCGTACCTCCGGTGAAGTGCGAGGTTCCTTATATAGAGCGGGGAAGGAGCTCATGCACACATACCGAGGCGAATACGTGTCCTCAACCCATACCTCCGTAAGGGCTTGTCAGAAAGCTTACCTGACACCATACTGCTACAGTCTAAGCACGTCTTTGATGGGACAGCGGAACCCTGTCATAAGATCCTGCGTATGGCTCACTCGTTGGCCATACCCACTGTCAGAGGATGTTTCCTTGTCCTGTTGCCTCTTCTTACTCCATGCCGAGTGTCCGGCCGGTCGGCACCCCTTGCGTCCGGCCGGTCATATGTGCTGGTTCACTTAGGATATTCCCGGTAGTGTGCTTTGTGGAGACTATTCGCAGTATTTCTACCTTATGCCTTCGGTCGAGTGGGCTACCCGCTCGGCCGTACAATCCGGTTCAACGAGCGTCGGAACCCTGACTCCTCGCCGGGTGCCTTTGACTCCGATGAGACCCCTTTCGGCCGGTCGGTCTCCCCCTTCTCCGGTTGGCCGTTCGGCCCTTTGACTCCACGTGGCGTTGACTTCCCTCAGAGGGGGGTCCCTGTTCTTACCGCCGGATCACTTGCCTCCCCTTCAAGTCTAGTCGAAGGAGGCGATTAGTCCGACTGACTGGACCATCAATTGGGCCGAGCGACGTGCTGCAACTACCATCCGCTCGGAAACCAAGGGCAGCCAAAACGCCAGTCAACGCCACCGTTACTCAGCGTCTCTTCGAATTTTCCACCAATCTCCATCATTAAGGTCTAGCACGCGCTCATTAAATGTGTTCCAGTGATTGAATGCCACGTGGCGATGCTGCCGTCACCGTACGGCGGTGGTGTGGTGTTCTGATGGGATCGAGGCGGTTCGAAATGAACGGCATGATGAGTGCTCCGATTATCGCGACCTGGATCCAACGGTGGAGACCACTCGGGCTCCACCCTATAAAAAGCTCTGTTTTCTCCCTTCGTCGCACTCTTGCTCTTGCGTGCCTCCCAGCTTCTCGCATTCCAGCTTTCCGGCGATCTCATTCCTCTAGTTTCGGCGATCCCCGGTGCTCTTTCTTCGATCCTCCTCTTCGTTGCAAGGTTCTCTTTCTTTCCCTCTTTGTTTCCGGCGTTTTCTTTGCATTTCTTTCCCAAGTTTCTGTCTTCGGGATACTGTTCCGTTGCCCTCTTGCTTTTATCTTCTTCCTTCGTCTTTTTTGGTTTCGTCCGCTCGGATAATGGCCCAATCTTCTCAACCCGAAGACCAATCCCTCGGCCCATGGTACACTACCATGGAGTCGCGCTTCGATCGGCGCGACGCCGATCTTTTGATAGAAAACTTTGACATCCCTTCTGATTTCAAAGTCATTTTACCTGGTCCCTCCGCTCGGCCTCATAAACCGCCGCGCGATCAGTTCACAGCCGGTCTGCGATTTCCCATTCATCCTTTCATCGTTGACGTCTGCAACTTTTTCGGCATTCCGCTCAGAAGCCTAGTCCCCAATACCTTCCACCTTTTATGCGGCGTCGTTGTCCTGTTCAAAATCCACCATATCCCCCTCCGACCGGAGGTTTTCTATTATTTTTATTACCCTAAACAGTCCGAGCTGGGCACATATATGTTCCAGGCTCGGCCCGGTCTAGTTTTCTTCAATAAACTTCCTTCTTCTAATAAGCATTGGAAAGAATTTTATTTCTACCTCCGCATGCCCGAGCGGGCCCCCTTCCTGACGAAGTGGCAGATCGGACCACCAACCTCCCCAGAGCTCAAAAGATTCAAGACCCGGCCGGATTATCTACACGCTGCCAATATGCTCGCCGGTCTGCGGTTCGACATCAACAAATTCCTCCCAGAAGGGGTTATGTACATATTCGGCTTAAGTCCGATCAGAACCCCCCTTCCGAGCGGTTTCGGTAAGAATTTTACTTGGAACATTTGCCTTGATTGCTAACTGATTTTCTTCTTTTTCCTTTACAGCGAATATTGTCATGGAGTCGGTCATGGCTGGTATTCTGAAGAAAAAGGCGGCGGCGCTCGAAGCCGCGGCAGCCAAAGAAATGGAGACGCTCGGTATCCAACCGGTCGGCTCGCATGAAGGGGAGAGCGGGACTCATGAAGAGTCGGCCGCTCAGGCCTCTCAGCAAAACATGGCAAGCGGAGCCACCCCCAACGGAGGTCCAACTGTCCAAGAGGAAGGTTCCGCTCGGGAAGAGGAACAACTTGGACAAAAGAGGCGCCGAGTGGAGACTCCACTCCGATCGGCCGCGTCTGCGGTCCAACCATCCGAGCGGGTTACTGCAACTGCTCGCGGCAAGGCTCCAGAGGTCGAGGCTATTTCCTCCGACCGGACCCCTTCTCAGTTGGACGCGCCGGCGGACCCTCTCGTTTTCGGCGCCGGCCTCCGATCCTTCTCCGACATCTGCCCAGACAACTCCCGGTCGGCGCCGCACCATCCGGGTCTCCCTGCAGCTTCCGACTGAGGAATTAATGCCCGAAGTCGATCGGCCAACAACGCCCGAGCACCTGATTACCATGAAAGGGCCCTTAGCCGAAATGTAGGCCGACGCTCGGGCGCGCGTCGCAATGGTCCCCCTCAGTAATCTGGCCAACAGCCACATGCAACAGGCCACGGGGGTAAGTTTATTTCATAGTAGTCCGTTACGCATTCTTTTCGATCGGCTTCTAACACTTTGCTCGTGACAGAGATGAGTGGAGGAGATCGCCGTTTGCAGTCGTCTGGTGATGGTGGATGCGGAATTAAAGAAGCTGAAGGCTCCGAGCGGCCCTTCAGGCTCACAAGGTCCATCATACACCGAGCTGCAAAAAGAGCTCCAAAAGGCTCAAGATTTGTTGGCGGCTGAGCAGAAGAAGACAGCCGATCAGGCCCACGCGTTGGCCGAGCTCGAGCGGCAAGTCAAGTCGCTCGACCAAAAAATAAACTTGGCCACCACTCGGAAAAACACGGCCATCTCCGATCTGGAGAAAAAGAATGTCGAGGCTTGGGGGTTGGAGCATAAAGTAAAGGAGCTGATGGACCAACTGGCCAAAGAGAAGGATGCCCGAACGGACGAAGTGGCAAAGCTCGAGGCGGCTTTACAAGAACACAAGGCAGTTGCCGATGCTTCCTGAGCGGCCCTTAAAGAATACCAGGAGGTCGAACCAAGCCGGGTCGCTGCCCTGCAACAGAAATACATCAGTTTGGCCGAATTTTCGGAGAAGGTCTGCGAGCGGCCTTCAACCTTGCTATGACCGCCACGACGACATCCCGAAGGATCTTTACGATTATTTAGAGTAGAAGCTTACATGTAATCTAGCCGCTCGGCGATAAACTATCACCTTTTGTAATTCGCCGCTCGGCCTTAGTTTCTTTAATATAATCTCCTTTTGCTTGCTTTGTCCTTTTGCTAATCAATACGTGTGCTGTCTGCTCGCCTCTTATCATACCTCTCGTGTTCGGAAGGAATTTTTACGAAGTATTTTGAGCAAGTATTCCGCTCGGCTGAATATGTCCTGCTATGCCAGAAGATGTTGTTCGCAGATAATGAAGTACCTTTGGGTACTGGGCCGAGCGGAACATAGAGGCGGTCGAACGATTATCGATGGCGAATACCTTTGGGTATTTGTTTGCAAGTCTTTTTTATTGCCTTCTTCCGCTCGGAGGGTTTATAGACGTCGGCTCGTCTCTCGATTTTTAATGTCGGAGCTCGACGGTCTTCTGCTCGGAGGGTTTATAGACGCCGGCTCGTCTCTCGGTTTTTAATGTCGGAGCTCGACGGTCTTTCGCTTGGAGGGTTTATCTCCTCTCGATTTTTAACGTCGAGCTCGACGGTCTTCCTCTCGGAGGGTTTATGCTCTCTCGATTTTTAACGGAGCTCGGCGGTCTTCCCGGTCGGCGCGGCCCTCGATTTTTAACGCCGGAGCTCGGCGGTCTTCCGCTCGGAGGATTTATAGACGGCTCTCTCGATTTTTAACGTCGGACGGCCTTCCGCTCGGAGGTTTATAGACGCTGTTAACGTCGGAGCTCGACGGTCTTCCGCCGGAGGGTTTATAGTCGCCTCTCGATTTTTAACGCCGGAGCTCGGCGGTCTTCCGCCCTCGTCTCGATTTTAACGTCGAGCTCACGCGTCTAGACGGCTCGTCTCGATTTTTGGAGCTCGAGGGTTTATAGACGCCGGCTCTCGATTTTTAACGTCGGAGCTCGGCGGTCTTCCGCCCGGAGGGTTTCGACTCTCGATTTTAACGTCGGAGCTCGGCGGTCTTCCGCTCGGAGGGTTTATAGGCTCGTCTCGATTTTTAACGTCGGAGCTCGATGGCCTTCCGCTCGGAGGGTTTATAGGCGCTTGTCTCGATTTTTAACGTCGGAGCTCGGCGGTCTTCCGCTCGGAGGGTTTATAGGCGCCGGCTCGTTTTTAACGTCGGAGCTCGGCGGTCTTCCGCTCGGAGGGTTTATAAGCGTCGGCTCGTCTCGATTTTTAACGTCGGAGCTCGACGGTCTTCCCCTCGGAAGATTTATAGACGCGTCTCTCGATTTTTAACGGAGCTCGACGGTCTTCGCGGTTTATTAGAGCCGGCTCGTCTCTCGATTTTTAACGTCGGAGCTCGACGGTCTTCCGCTCGGAGGGTTTATAGACGCCGGCTCGTCTCTCGATTTTTAATGTCGGAGCTCGACGGTCTTCCGCTCGGAGGGTTTATAGACGCCGACTCGTCTCTCGATTTTTAACGTCGGAGCTCGACGGCCTTTAAGGCTAATTTTACCATTGTCGTTCGGCAAAGCTATTTGCCATCATTTTTATCATTTCTGCTTCCTGCATTACAAAGACATGGACGACCAAAACATATATAAAATTACATTTAGCGCACCTCTCACCCAGCTCGATACGGCTGGAGATGATTCGCGCTCCACGGTCGATCCAGCCGCCGTCCGGTTTCATCCTCCAAATAATAAGCGCCGACCGGCTTTACTTTCTTCCAGACAAGGTCGCCAACCTGGAATGCTCTGGGGATTACGCGCCGATTGTAGTTTTGCTTCATCCGTTGCCGGTACGCCAACAGCCGGACGGACGCCTTGGCTCGCTCCTCGTCAACCAAATCTAGCTCCATGTTCCTCCGCTCGGCGTTGCCATCATCATAGTTCTGGATCCGGACGGACTCGACGCCCACTTCAACTGGAATCACTGCTTCACCCCCATACACTAAGTGGAATGGTGTCACGCCCGTGCCCTCCTTCGGGGTCGTTCGGATGGCCCATAGGACGCCCGACACTTCATCCACCCAGCTTCCTCCCAAATGGTCGAGTCGAGCACGCAAAATGCGAAGAATTTCCCGGTTGGCTACTTCGGCTTGACCATTGCTTTGGGGATATGCCACGGATGTGAAGTGTTGCTCGATGCCGTAGCTTTTGCACCAATCTTCGAGCAACTTTCCCGCGAACTGCCGCCCATTATCGGAAATAAGTCGACGGGGGATGCCGAACCGGCAGATGATGTGTTGCCAGATAAACTTCTTGACCATCTGCTCGGTGATCCTGGCTAGCGGCTCGGCCTCCACCCATTTGGAAAAATAATTGACCGCCACTAGTAGAAATTTTCGCTGCCCGATCGCCAGAGGAAACAGACCCACAATATCCATTCCCCATTGGTCGAACGGACAGGACACTGTAGCTACTTTCATTTCCTCCGCCGGTCGGTGGGAGAAGTTATGGTACTTTTGGCAATAAAGGCACGTCGCAACGGTCCGAGCGGCGTTTGCTTGCAGGGTTGGCCAAAAGTATCCGGCCAGCAGGATCTTCTTAGCCAGCGATCGTCCGCCCGGATGTCCTCCGCACGATCCTTGATGCACTTCTTGGAGGATGTACGCCGCGTCTTCCGAGCTCACGCATTTCAACAGCGGGCGGGAGAAAGCCTTCTTGTAGAGTTGATCTCCAATAAGTGTGAACCGACCGGCTCTCCTCTTCAGAAGCTGGGCTTCTTCCCGATCGGACGGTGTAGCACCCGAGCGGAGAAACTCCATGATGGATGTCCGCCAATCGCTTGGAAACGAGAGTCCCTCCATCCGGTCGACGTGCGCCGTCATAGATACTTGTTCAATTGGCTGCTGGACGACAACCGGCGTTATCGAACTTGCGAGTTTGGCTAACTCATCGGCCGTTTGGTTTTCCGCTCGGGGTATCTTCTGGATAATGACTTCTCTGAAATTAGCCTTGAGTTTTTCAAAGGCTTCAGCATAGAGTTTGAGCCGAGCGTTGTTAACATCAAAAGTACCAGAGAGCTGCTGAGCAGCCAACTGAGAATCTGAATGCAACGTCACCCGTCCGGCCCCTACATGCCGGGCGGCCTGTAAGCCGGCTATAAGGGCTTCATACTCTGCTTCGTTATTTGTAGCTCTATAATCCAGCCGGACGGATCAGTGCATCTTTTCTTCTTGGGGAGAGAGCAATAGCAAGCCAATCCCGCTCCCGAGCCGGGTGGACGATCCGTCCACAAATAATTTCCACATAGCTTCGGGCTCTAGCCTTTGCACTTCGGTGATAAAATCCGCCAAGGACTACGCCTTTATCGCCGAACGGGGCTGGTATTGAATGTCAAATTCGCTCAGCTCAGTTGTCCATTTGATGAGCCGCCCGGACGCTTCAGGATTCAACAGCACTCTTCCCAATGGGCTATTCGTCCGGACGATGATAGTATGAGCCAAGAAATACGGACGTAGGTGCCGAGCGGCGAGGACCAAAGCGAAAGCCAGCTTCTCGAGCCCAGTGTAGCGAGATTCAACATCTTTTAAAATATGGCTTAGAAAATATACAAGTTCTTCTCCGCTCGCCCTTACTAGTGCCGAGTCGACTGCTTGCTCAGTTGAAGATAAATAGATACAAAGTGGCTCACCCATAGCTGGCTTGGCTAGCACAGGCAGGGAGTTCAAATATGTTTTCAGATCTTCGAACGCCCGATCGCATTCTTCGTCCCAGTGAAACTTAGTGGCTTTGCGCAAGATTTTGAAAAACGGTAGGCTCCGGTCGGCAATCTTGGAGATGAATCTGGACAAAGCAATTATCCAACCGGTCAAACGCTGCACTTCCCTCAGATTTCTTGGGGGCGGCATATCTTGCAGTGCTTTCACTCTGCTAGGATTTGCCTCGATGCCCCACTCGGTCACTATGTATTCCAAGAAACGCCTGCCTTTTGCTCCGAACAGACACTTCTGAGGGTTCAACTTAACTCCATACCTCCTCAACGTTCGGAAAGTTTCCTCCATGTCTTTAAAAAGATCGGTCGCTCGGAACGACTTGATTAGAATGTCATCCACATATACTTCCAGATTCCGCCCGATCTGCTCCTTGAACACTTTGTTCATCAAGCGCTGGTAAGTTGCTCCAGCGTTCTTTAGTCCGAACGACATCACATTGTAGCAGTACATGCCGTCGGCTGTAACGAAGCTAACTTTCTCTTGATCTTCTCGGGCGAGCGACACTTGATGGTAGCCCTGATAGGCGTCAAGCATGCATATCAACTCGCAACCAGCTGTGGAGTCCACCAGTTGATCGATTCAGGGCAGAGGATAAAAATCTTTTGGGCACGCCTTGTTAAGATCCCGGAAATCGATGCACACTCTCCACTTGTTGCCCGGCTTGGAGACTAGTACCACGTTCGCCAACCAGCTCGGGAACTGGACCTCGCGTATGTGGCCGGCCTCCAGGAGTTTCTCGACCTCCGCTCGGATGATTGCTTCACCGGTCGAGCGTCTGGTCGGACGTGGAACTCGTGCTGTGCTATACTCGGTGAAATTCCGGGCAGCTCATGCGTCTACCAGATGAAGACATCACAGTTTCTCTGGAGGCATTTGACCACTTCCTCTTTCTGGCTTGCCTCCAGATTGGCCGCAATGAATGTGGTGGCCTCCGATCGGGTCGGATGGATCTGTACTTCCTCTTTTTCTTCATACACCAAAGAGCGAGGTTTTTCAGTTATGGAGTTTACCTCAATCCGGGGCGCCTTCCGAGCAGAATTGGCTTCTGCTCGTACCATCTCGACGTAGCATCGCCGAGCTGCCAGTTGATCTCCTCGTACTTCTCCCACTTTGTTTTTGACCGGGAACTTGATCTTCTGGTGGAAAGTGGAGACGGCCACTTGGAATTCACTGAGAGCCGGTCGTCCCAATATTACGTTGTATGCCGATGGAGAGTCCACCACGACGAAGTTTGCAGTCCGCGTCCTTCTGAGCGGCTCCTCTCCTAGCGAAATGGCCAGCCGGATCTGTCCGACCGGCAGAACTTTGTTGCACGTGAACCCATAGAGGGGGGTTGTCATGGGCAGCAGCTCGGCTCGATCAATTTGTAATTGGTCAAAGGCCTTTTTGAATATAATATTGACTGAGCTTCCTGTGTCAATGAAAACGTGGTGAATAGTGTAATTGGCTATTACCGCTTTGATGAGGAGAGCGTCATCATGTGACACTTCGACTCCCTCCAAGTCCTTGGGCCCGAAACTGATTTCGGGTCCGCTCGCCCTTTCTTGGCTGCAGCCGACCGCATGGATCTGGAGTTGCCTGACGCTAGCCTTCCTTGCTCGGTTAGAGTCTCCTACGGTCGGACCACCAGCTATAATGTTGATTTCGCCTCGGGAAGTATTGTTTCTATTTTCTTCTTCCCGAGCGGACGGTCTAGGCCGCTCCCTAGACATCCGGGGATTCTCACGCCTTGGAGTATGATGCTGCTCGGGAGTCTGTCTTTGTTGGTGGTCGGATATAGTCCGGTCGGCTTCGTGAGGCCTCTGTCGCTTATCGGATGATGGTGATCAACGGCCGCCACTTCGGGGAACGGGATGAGCGATCAAGGGAAGACTCCGGCAATCTCTTGTGTTGTGTGTGTCCGTCCGGTGGAATGAGCAGAACATTGGGGTCCATACCTTCTTTTTTGGCTTGGGCCGCTCGGCAACTACCTCTTGCACATGGGACCTCGCATGGGGGGAGCGGATTACTTCGGCCCTCGGTCATCTGGGCGGGTGATGAGCAGTGTGAGGCTTCCGCTCGACAGGGGGCGCCCGCTTGGTTGGTGCTTCCTTCCTTCAGGCTGCTTGGGCTTCCTCCACATTGATGTATTCATTAGCCCGGTGTAGCATATGATCGTAGTCTCGGGCCGGCTTCCGAATGAGTGAGCGGAAGAAGTCCCCGTCCATGAGGCCTTGCGTAAATGCATTCATCATTGTCTCAGAGGTGGCCGTTGGAATATCCATGGCCACCTGGTTGAATCGCTGGATATAAGCTCTGAGCGGCTCTCTGGGCTCTTGCTTGATGGCGAATAAGCTCACGCTAGTCTTCTGGTAGCGCCGACTGCTTGCAAAATGGTGGAGGAAAGTCGTGCGGAAGTCTTTGAAACTTGAGATAGATCCGTCCGGCAGTCTCTGAAACCACCGTTGAGCCGATCCCGAGAGGGTGGTTAGAAAAACTCGACACTTCACCCCATCTGTGTATTGATGAAGGGTAGCCGTGTTATCGAACTTACCCAAATGATCGTCCGGGTCGGTGGTTCCATTGTATTCACCGATCGCCGGGGGCACATAGTGCTTTGGCAGAGGGTCTCGTAGAATGGCATCTGAGAACTGTCGGTTGATCCGCTCGGGAGAAGAGTCCGCTCGGGGGGCTTTGCCTTTTCTGCTGTCTCGTATAGGCACTTCATCTGATGAAGACCCTCGATCACGATTAACTGCCGCGGTTTCCGGAGGTGTGCGGAATAGGGCCCAGTGAAATGGAACCGTGGCCTGAGGTGCTTCCGCTCGGCCACCTGATACTGATGTCACTTGCTGCTCAATCTGCTCGGCTTGTGCCTTCTGTTTTTGTTCCACAAGCTTAGCTGCCCTCGACTCGATCAGAGCATCGAGTTCATTCGTGAAGAGCGTCACCGTATGCGGTCGTCCAGCTTCGTCCATTGCTTCCGATCGGATGCAGGAGCGTTCCCACAGACGACGCCAAATTGATCATGTTCGAACGTTGAATCAACGGACGCTGAGCACGTGGCGCTCTCCAAGTTGCTGACGTAGATCTCCGACCGGTCGTATGGGCCTCCGGCGAACCTGCAAAGAAATTGGGCCGGGAAGGGGTTCCCGGCGACGATCCTCCGATGCTCAAGTCAGGCAAGTGGACAACTAAGGAGTGGCTACAAGTATTGTAGAATGCGTACCTTCGGTGAAGTGCGAGGCTCCTTATATAGAGCGGGGAAGGAGCTCATGCACATATACCGAGGCGAATACGTGTCCTCAGCCCATACCTCCGTAAGGGCTTGTCAGAAAGCTTACCTGACACCATACTGCTACAGTCCAAGCACGTCTTTGATGGGACAGCGGAACCCTGTCATAAGATCCTGCGTATGGCTCGCTCGTTGGCCATACCTGCTGTCAGAGGATGTTTCCTTGTCCTGTTGCCTCTTCTTACTCCATGCCGAGTGTCCGGCCGGTCGGCACCCCTTGCGTCCAGCCGGTCATATGTGCTGGTTCACTTAGGATATTCCCGGTAGTGTACTTTGTGGAGACTGTTCGCAGTATTGCTACCTTATGTCTTCGGTCGAGTGGGCTACCCACTCGGCCGTACAATCCAGTTCAACGAGCGTCGGAACCCTGACTCCTCGCCGGGTGCCTTTGACTCCGATGAGACCCCTTTCGGCCGGTCGGTCTCCCCCTTCTCCGGTCGGTCGTTCGGCCCTTTGACTCCATGTGGCGTTGACTTCCCTCAGAGGGGGGTCCTTGTTCTTACCGCCGGATCAATATATATATTTTTTTAATAGGTTGTTAATTTTAATATATTTTTGTTGAATGATAATAGTTGAATAGAAAAAAGAAAAATTATAACTATAGAAGATATTCGATCATTTAATGGGTATGAGTATACCAATCAGAGATCCTATACCCGATGGGTATGGGGATGGAGGATATAGAATCCGACCCGAACCCAACCCATTGCCATCCCTAGGAGCTCTTGGAATTTCTCCCAGAATTCTTTGGCTGAATCTAGTTGACCTCTTGAGGTAGCAGAACACTGAGCAGATGGAACTCTGCTTTTCCGTTGGCCACGAATTCTACTTGTTCCTTCTTGGTACAACGAGGTTCCATAAAATCATATTTTATTGTTAGCAATATATCAGAGTCAGTTTTAAAAAATATTTCCATTTTTCTCTTCCAATGGGCAAAGTGTTGGTTGATACTCAGAATATTGTACCGATTCCCCTATACAAAAATTTTGTACAAGTCCTGAACCATTCCTAACAACCTATTATGTTCTTTAGAAATTAAATTAGGAATCGCAAGCAGAACTTAACATTATTGATTCCAAATTTAACTTATCTGTTCTTAGAGGTTTAGACTTGGATCGCAAACGATGCTTAACATTATTAATCCAAGTCCACTCATGTTACAAAGTTGATTAAATATTTATTTCTAAAATTGGCTTCCTGGTTAAACATGGCGAGACATTAGACCTTCTTGGTTATGGGATCATCCACCACTTCCTTGACAAAGCCTTTTAAAGAAATTCAATATTCAATCTCCTTATAGTAACCCTAGGTTTAACCAAAAAGAACAATCGAATCACAAGATCGAAAAACAAAAGAAAAGAACGCAAAACTCAAATCACAAATTCGAAACCTAGAATCATATGCCTCTTGTGTTTGGTATTTTAAAATTCTTACAAAGGAAAAAACTAGTATGATGCAGAATAGAATTACTAGTTATACCTTTCTTTGTAAGTAACAACCTCTTGATCTTCTATCGTATTCCTCTTCTTATCTCGGACGTTGTGTGGGCAACGATCTACCGAGATGAGAACCACCAAGACTCCTTCCTTCTTGCAAGTTTCGGCCACCAACCTTCAAGCTCCAAGGGATGCAAGAGCAAAGCCTCCTTTCTCCCCTTCTTCTCCTAGCAAGAACCGGCCACCAACAAGAACTCCAAGAGATGGATGCACCGGCCACTAAAGAAGAAGAGAAGAGGAGAAGAATAGGGTCGGCCACACCAAGGAAGAGAGGAGGGGAATACTAGAAGATATATTGTGAGGTGAGGCACCACTACCCCCTCTTTTATATTTCTTGGTCTTGGCATATAAGGAAATTTAATTATAATTAAAATTCCCTTATTCTCCTTTCCATTGGTTAATAAGGAAAATTTAATTAAAAATTTCTTTTAACCCTTTACATGGTCGGTCACCTCATGTGCTCCAAATAAGGCAAGTTTTAAAACAAAATAAAAACTTCCTTATTTGATTCCGAAAATTTTTAAATTAAAATTTTTCTAATAATTTTTCCCTTCATGGTTGGTTATGAAAGGAAATTTTATAAATTAAAATCTCTCTATTAAAATATGTGCATGATTTCTAAAAAGGAAAGTTTTCTTTAAAATTAAAATCTTCCTTTTAACTACAAATAAGGAAAGATATCTAATCTTTCTCTTAATCTTTTGTAGAAAGCTATAAAAGGAAATATTTAAATTTTAAACTCTCTTTTAAAATCATGGCTTCCACATATAGAAAGATTTTAAATAAAATCCCTTTTATTTTTATATGGCCGGCCACACCAAGCTTGGGCTCCAAGCTAGGGTCGGCCACCTTTACTTGGCTCAACCTTTGGCTCGGCCGGCCCAAGCTTGGACTCCAAGCTTGCTTGGCCGGCCACCTAAGGTTGGGTAGCAAGGTGGGTATAAGTGGGTATAACACTTTATAAATAAGAGGCTACGATAGGGACCGAGAGGAGGAATTAGTTTTGGTCTCCCGATGAAATTAAGTTTCCCGTGTTCGCCCCGAACACTCAACTTAATTTCATCAATAATAATTTATACCACTAAAGAACTATTATTGAACTATCACACCAATCCCAAATTACATTTTGGGCTCCTTCTTATCATGAGTGTGTTAGTCTCTCTGTGTTTAAGATATCGAATGTCCACTAATTAAATGAGTTACTGACAACTCACTTAATTAATATCTAGCTCCAAGAGTAGTACCACTCAACCTTATCATCATGTCGGACTAAGTCCACCTGCAGGGTTTACATGACAATCCTTACGAGCTCCTCTTGGGGACATTATCAACCTAGATTACTAGTACACAGTTTTCTTCTATAATCAACAACACACACTATAAATAATATCATTTCCCAACTTATCGGGCCTCTTGATTTATCGAGCTAAATCTCACCCTTTGATAAGTCAAAGAAATAATATTAAGTACATGTGCTTATTACTATATCGGGATTAAGAGCACACACTTCCATAATAACAAAAGATCTAGTTCTTTTATTAAGTTAGTATAAAAGAACTTTCCTTAAATGGTCTGCTCAATACACTTGGAGTGTACTAGTGTAATTTTATAGTTAAGATAAACTAATACCAAATTACACTACGACTATTCCAATTGTTTGTTCCTTTCCATCTTAGTCGTGAGCTACTGTTTATAATTTATAAGGAATTGATAACATGATCTTCTGTGTGTGACACCACACATCATATTATTTACAATATAAATTAATTGAACAACTACATTTAGCATATAAATGTAGACATTTGACCAATATGATTCTTTATTTCAAATATAAATATTTACAAAAAGCTAGGCTTTTAATATACACTCTAACACAAAGTCCCCCTCGAACTTAGGTAGATGAATGCTAGCTCCGACCATCTTCTTCTTTGCTTCGATCGACAGCTAATCCTTCTAAATGTCTCTTACTCTGATACCAATTGTTGGTCCCTTAGTGGTTGACTAGAGGGGATGATTAGCCCTACAATTACAATTGAAATACCTTTCTCTTTCTTTCGACGCTAACTTCGACAATAAAAGATAAAAGAAATACGCAGCAAAAAGGTTACTTGGTTTACAACCGGGGAGGCTACTAATCCAAGGCAAATGAAGCTATTTAAGTCATCTCCTTCTTCAACACAAGTCGGAGACGGAGAAACTTTATACAAGATGTTGACAGCTCACGAACAATTAAGAACAATAAAGAATTTGATTACAATTCGAATGTTGTGGAAACTAGGTGAACCATGGCTCTATTTATAGCCTCACTGGTCAAAGTGACCATTTGCTGACGTGGCATCTCCAGGTGCCTGGACCCTATCCGAACGCCCCCAGCAATGCAAATTTTATCGACTTCGCAATGGCTAAAAGATAGAATTTTTTTCATATCCGGGTGCTCAGACCGGTCAAGGCGCCTGAACCATTGTTGACGTGGACCCGAAAGTGATCCACAACAATTGCTTTGTGACAAGGCGCCTATTGGGCACCTTAAGGGTCCGAGCGGTCGGACCAGTCAGCCAAGCGCTGACTCGTCTAGTGTCTTCTCCGATCGTTGTCTTCTTCTTCGATCTCTTGGGTGATCCTCCTACCTTCAAGAGTTGAACTCACCCAAACCCAGCTTCGGCCTTCTCCTCGAGCAGCCTTTTGCTCTGGCTTATCATCCCTTAAAAATGTCATGCACATCCTTCTCACTCCACCGACGTACTCTTTCATAACTTCTCGTCTCTCAGATGCACCAAAACTGTCGACTCGTTTCTTGTGTCATCCTTCTCATTCACTGCATCTTCTGCTCGACTTCTTGCGTTCATATGTCCCTTCACACTTAGATGCAAGACATCAAATACGCAGAGTATAACTTAATTTGGTTGACCACATCAAAATTAACACGAGATACTTGTTAGGACCAAAAGTAGCTAGAGGGGGGGTGAATAGCTCGTCGCGTTCGCTCGGTGCTCGGCGGTGCTTGTTCCTTCAAAGATGTGCAGCGGAAATACAAAGAAACAATCACACAACGCTAACACGGTTGGTTTACTTGGTATCCACCTCACAAGAGGTGACTAATCCAAGGATCCACACCAACACACACACCCTCCACTATGAATAACACTCCTTTATGGTAACTACCAAAGGCGGAGAAGCCCTACAACCCTCTCGGTACAAGAAGAAGGAAAGGGAAACAAAATACAAGCACAAAGCTTACAATGAATGCAGAAAACCCTAACCCTAGCTTCTCTTCTTGCCTTTGATCCGCCTCTTGACTCGGAGAGCTTCCAAGAACCTTCAAGAACTGACGATCACGAGCTTTGAGAGTGCAGTGGAGGAGCTGGCGAAGATCTGAGATGAAAATGGTGAAGAGATGCCGCAGCCAACGCGCCAACGGTCGGATCCCGATCGATTCGAATATTCCCAATCGATCGGGAGGCTTTGGATCGATCCACGGATCGATCCGAGCGCCTCTGTGCTCTGGACAATCGATCCGCGGATCGATGGACCTTTGGATCGATCCACCGATCGATCCAGAGGCTCTCTGATCGCTGGGAACATCTGGATCGATCCACTGATCGATCCAGATCCTGGATCGATCCACTGATCGATCCAGATCCTGGATCGATCCACTGATCGATCCAGCACTTGGTTTTTGTCCAAAACCAAGTCCCAAGCCTCTCAAACCAACATCCGGTCAACCTTGACCTGTTGGTACATCATGCCTAGCATCTGGTCACTCCCTTGACTTGCTAGGACTTTCCACCAAGTGTCGTCAATCCTTTGACCCACTTGACTTTACTCGTCGTGCAAGTATCCGGTCACTCTCTTGTCCTACTTGGACTTCCACCGGATGTCGATCATCCTTGATCCATCTGGATTTTCCTGCCCGGCTTCACTCACGGGACTTTCACCTGCCTGACTTCTCTCCCGCCTAGCTTCACTCACTAGGACTTTCACCGGCTTCACTCACCAGGATTTCCAACCGCCTAGCTTCACTCACTAGGGCTTTCCTTCTGCCTGGCTTCACTCACGGGACTTTCACCTGCCTAGCTTGACTTACTAAGCTCCGTATCCGGTCACTCTTGACCTACTTGACTCTCCTTCAATCGCACTGATCAATCCCTGATCAGAATCTCCCCACATGAACAACTGCACCTGCATTGTCCATGTGTCTACATGTATTGTCAAACATCGAAACTATGACCAAGACCCAAGCTTGGTCAACTCAGTCAACCTTGACCTAAAGGATATTGCACCAACAATCTCCCCTTTTTTATGTTTGACAATACCTTTAAGTTAGGACCATTCTGAGTTAAGCTAATCCCATAGCCTTAACTCCATTCATGCCAAAAGTATGAATGTTGGTTCCCTTCATTCTCCCCCTATGAGCTCCCCCATAGGTAATGAAAGCCTAACTTAAACCACACATTCTCCCCCTATTGGCACACATCAACCCATCTTTGAGCACACATCAACCCATGCCTCAATTTTAGGCACACTTCAACAAATGCCCCATTGTTGAAAACTCTCCCCCTGAAGAGTTGCTCATCGTTGTTCACAACTTCACTCGTTGTGGTCAACACGATAATGAAGGTCCCATACCCTTCATTATCCTTAACCTTACATTCTCCCCCAATGTAGGCAAATGCCCATCCTTGAGCATTATCCACTAGAACCCACTTGAACAATGAGGATATCCACTCCCCATTAAAGTTCAAACGCTCAACCTTGAGCATGTTCTTAACAGAAGGTTAACCACCTTCCAAGGTTCATTAAAGATAATTTTTCATGTCTTTAAAGAGTCCCTCCCCCTAAAGACGTGGTGGTAACTTCTATCATTGCACCAACAATGACTTGGAATTCCTAAAACTTTAGGAAACCCAAATTTTAGAAGTTTTGAGGTTTAAATGTTCAATATTTGAAACAACCTCAACCTTAACTTCTACTTAGTCTTCGTTAACCAATCCATCTTTGTTTTCAACATGAAAACACCCTTTTTTATGTATACAAATGTATTTTGAGGGGTTAGGAATGGTTACATTGACTAAAATAGGTTTAGAGTGCTGAAATCAGACCTTCCCAGCCAAAATCAGCATCCTGGATCGATTGGAGTTGGGTTCCAATCGATTCAACCTATTTGAATCGATCCACTGATCGATTCAGGATGTGTGGATCGATCGGCTGATCGATCCAGTGAGCTTCTGCTCGCGAGAATTGCCTTCTGGATCGATCCACGGATCGATTCAAGCACTCCAATCAATCCATGGATCGATTGGAGCTCTGATAGTTGCTGAATTTCAAATTCAGCCAACTTCAGAAACCCCTAGAAAATTCTACAAAAATCCAAAAATCATGAAATTTCGTGTAGACATTATTTAGGGCATACTTTATCAAGGAAAAATAGTTTTCTATGAAAATACATCATATTTTCAAAGATTGACACAAATTTGAAAACTTGCTAAAACTTTAGTGTTTTCTTCAAGTTTGTGTCTAACTATTCAATGGTGATTACTATCAAAAGATAGCCTTCACCAAGGTTTTCCAAACTCATTTTAAAACAATTTTCAAAACCAATATCCCATCACATTCCTTGGGCTTAATGCACATGACTTGTACATTAGCTTTCCCAATGATGGGAGAACACATAACTATGTGTTTTGATGAATTTTAAAACTCAAAAGAATGCACTAAATCAACATCTTGAGTTTTGTTCATCATCCTAACGTCTCACTAGTATTTAATGTGCACTAAAATACATACAAGTCACCTTATCGTCCTTGTGAGATGTGAGATTTTGGTTTTGCCCTATTCTAGGAATTATGCATATCTATCTAGGCATTTTAGAGATATTAGACATCCACCTAGGATGTCACTTGTTAATAAGTGTTGTTAAATGTCATTTGTCCTTAATTACAAGGAATTAAACTTAAGGCATGATTATGTTATGGCATACATCAAAATGAAATAATTTTCAAAAGAAAATATCCTATAACTACATGATGTATGAATGTCATGACGTGGTATTTTTGAATTTTTCATAATAAAACATGAATGCAACAATAGACATGATGTCATGGCATATGATGGGCAAACAATCATGGCAAGATTTAGCATAAATAAAATATACCTAGATTATCTATCTAAGTATCCTTAACCACTTAGCTAACTCAAAATACCACTAGTTTTAACTTGAACTGTGAAACCTAGATTGCCCTAATTGCTTCAAAGAAATGCCAAACCTAAATTGGCATTTCTATTTCTCTTGATTTGTTTATGCCACCAAAAAAAAATTAAGCATGTCCTCAAGTGTTGGCATATTCCATTTTTCCTCAAGAGTGATTACACAAATCAAGGCCCGGATTGCCTTAAATTTCCAAGAGAATACCAAAATCCCAACTTGATATTTCTCAAGGTTTTCCCAATTTGTGTCATTTTAAGATAAAATCAATTTTTCCACCATTAGGCACATTTTACTCTTCCAAAGAGTAAATAATAATTCCATTTCATTTTCAAAGGTTAACAAAAACCTTGAAAATTCTCCTTGAGTGTCAATTTCCTCAAAGTTGGGTTAACTACCCTTCTAATCGGAGTTGACACTCTCTAACCCATCTATGGGGTAGAGAAGATGCTCCTAGGAACCCAAAACCTATTGGTGTTCCTTGGATGCTCTAGGTATTCACTAGGGATAACTTCCCTAGATACCTTCCTAGTGACCTTGTTTGGTTTCTTAGAAGTCTTGGTCACTTTTTCTAGGTCAACTCTAAGGATTGCCTCCCTTGTGACCTTGTTGGTGACTTTCTTAGACTTCTTAGAAGTCTTAGTCACTTTGGTTGCAAATATACTTCTAGGGATATCTTCCCTTGTATCCTTGACTTGACCCCTAGACTTAGGGTTTGTTCCATAACTATATGGAACCCTATGATAACTAGGCACATCCCTTTTAGCTTTGGGTTTGTATCCCAAACCTCTATGGTCATTGGATGGCTTTTGTACCCCTAAACCTAGGTTATGCTCATTTTGCCCTAATAGGATATTTTCCAATCTTTTTAGGGTCTTTTCTAATTTATCAAGTCTTGACCTCAAGACTTGATTTTCCCTTACTAAGTCTTTAGTATTTGATTTTTCATTTGATCCATGAGCATTTTTATTCTTGGGCTTGTATCTATTATCCTTAGTATTTTTGCCCAAATGTCTATCTACCTTCCTAACCTTAGGTTGGGTAGTCTTGGCATGTATGGCCACATGCTTTTCCTTAATGCCCTCATGCTTTCTATTCTTATGGTAAATTGTATTAAAATGATAAAAATTTGAACTATCATGCTTTTTACCATAACGTAAAGGGGTAGGCTCAATAAATGTTACCTTCTTCTTTACCTTGAAGGCTCCCCCTTGACTAGTGCCTCCTTGAGCCTTGACCATCTTCTTCCCCTTGGGGCATTGACTTCGGTAATGCCCTTTTTGTTGACACAAGAAGCACACAATGTGCTCCTTGCTCTTCTTTGTCCCGGGGGTGGTCTCCTTGGGCTTCTCCTTGCCCTTTTGTGTCATTTGACCCTTCTTCTTGGCCAAGTTGGGACACTTGCTCTTGTAGTGCCCACTTTCCCTACACTCAAAACATATTATATGATTTTTATTTTTAATTGAGGCATTTATACCTTCTTGTGTAGGGATGGCACTTGCTCCTCCATTTGATATTTCTTGAATTTTGGAGGTGGCACCATCTTTTTCTTCTTCACTTGACCCGGATGTGGAGGCCTCTTCTTGCTCCGGGTTCATTGATCTACACTCCCCCTCAATCCTAGAGGTGGAGGCTTCATCATCTTGTACATGGAACAAGGAGTATGCTCCCTCCTTGTTCTCTTCATTGCACTCCCTTGAAGATGAAGCTTCTTCTTGGACTTCTTCTTCGGAGGTTGAGCATCTCTCAGCCTTGGAGTCCTCCTCTTGGTCTTGCTCCAAAGAGTCACCCTCTCTGGATTCTTCTTGCTCTTGTACAGTGGAGGGGATCTCTTCATGAAGCTTGGCCAATTTACTCCACAATTCCTTTGCATCTTCAAATTCTTCAATTTTGCAAAGGATGGTGCTTGGCAATAAATTTACCAAAAGCTTGGTCACTTTGTCATTGGCCTCGCACCTTTGGACTTGCTCTTGACTCCACTTGCTCCTCTTGAGAACTTTGCCCTTTGAGTTTATTAGAGTCTTGAAGCCTTCCATAAGAGCAAACCATTGCTCTATGTCCATCATAAGAAAATTTTCGATTCTTGATTTCCAAGAATCGAAGCTCGTGGAAGTGTATGGTGGAGCCACCCTCGTGTCGAATCCGAGCCCATCTCGGAATTCCATTGTAGAAGTTGAGCTTTTGAATTTCTTTGACTTTGACAATTTGCTTCAACTTCTTCACCCTCTAGCTCTTCTTGTTATGCTTGACCCTTCCGGCGATGATTCCGGTGAAGAGCGGCCTCGCTCTGATACCACTTGTTAGGACCAAAAGTAGCTAGAGGGGGGGGGGGTGAATAGCTCGTCGCGTTCACTCGGTGCTCGGCGGTGCTTGTTCCTTCAAAGATGTGCAGCGGAAATACAAAGAAACAATCACACAACGCTAACACGGTTGGTTTACTTGGTATCCACCTCACAAGAGGTGACTAATCCAAGGATCCACACCAACACACACACCCTCCACTATGAATAACACTCCTTTATGGTAACTACCAAAGGCGGAGAAGCCCTACAACCCTCTCGGTACAAGAAGAAGGAAAGGGAAACAAAATACAAGCACAAAGCTTACAATGAATGCAGAAAACCCTAACCCTAGCTTCTCTTCTTGCCTTTGATCCGCCTCTTGACTCGGAGAGCTTCCAAGAACCTTCAAGAACTGGCGATCACGAGCTTTGAGAGTGCTGTGGAGGAGCTGGCGAAGATCTGAGATGAAAATGGTGAAGAGATGCCGCAGCCAACGCACGCCTGCAGCTCAAATACGACGCAACGGTCGGATCCCGATCGATTCGAATATTCCCAATCGATCGGGGAGGCTTTGGATCGATCCACGGATCGATCCAGAGCGCCTCTGTGCTCTGGAAAAACGCCTGGATCGATCCACGGATCGATCCAGCATCCAGAGGCTCTCTGTCGCTAGAGAAGGCCTGGATCGATCCAGCTCCTGGATCGATCCACTGATCGATCCAGCTCCTGGATCGATCCACTGATCGATCCAGCACTTGGTTTTTGCCCAAAACCAAGTCCCAAGCCTCTCAAACCAACATCCGGTCAACCTTGACCTGTTGATACATCATGCCTAGCATCTGGTCACTCCTTTGACCTGCTAGGACTTCCCACCAAGTGTCTGGTCAATCCCTTTGACCCACTTGGACTTTACTCGTCGTGCCAAGTATCCGGTCACTCTCTTGTCCTACTTGGACTTCCACCAGATGTCTGATCATCCTTGATCCATCTGGATTTTCCCTTGCCTGGCTTCACTCACTAGGACTTTCACCTGCCTAGCTTCACTCACTAGGACTTTCACCTGGCTTCACTCACCAGGATTTCCAATCTGCCTAGCTTCACTCACTAGGGCTTTCCTTCTGCCTGGCTTCACTCACCAGGACTTTCACTTCTGCTGCCTAACATACCAGTTAGGACTTCCTAGTCAGGTATCCGGTCACTCTTGACCTACTTGACTCTCCTTCAATCACACTGATCAATCCCTGATCAGAATCTCCCCACATGAACAACTGCACCTGCATTGTCCATGTGTCTACATGTATTGTCAAACATCGAAACTATGACCAAGACCCAAGCTTGGTTAACTCAGTCAACCTTGACCTAAAGGATATTGCACCAACAATACTTACACTATGTGTGTTGTGCCTTATATGTGTTTGATGAAATATATGTGAGGATGACTCATGTAGATGTAGAGTTTTATTCATTGTGTAAAGGAAGTGCTTTGGATTGTATGAATGAATAACCCTGTGATAGAGAGTTTCCTTACTCTCTATGCCATCCCTTAAAACAAAGCACATATCCCTACAAGGGAAGCTAATTAGAGTTTGTGAGTTTTATCGAAATTAATGTTGGAAAGTGATTTACGTAATCTAGCGATTGTATGACCTGATGCTCTTAGTGACAAAAGGTAACTCTTTAACCAGACTTTTTAGGTTATCTCTTCTACTTAATATCATTAATATATCATTAGAAAGTACATTAGATGTCTCTAGTGATTGTATGATCGGAAAGCCCTAGGATAATCTTTTAATCAGACTTTCTAAAGCTACTTCTTTACTTAACAGTGTTAAAACTGTGGTAAACTCTCCGATGTGATATTCACGGGGTTGTGCAGGACTTTGGTTAGATGCCCTAAAAGAAAGTAAACATGGAATTAGGTAGATGAACAATACATAGAGACATTAACTAGCATCATAATGAAACTGAAATACTAGGTCATCCCCAAATCTAACTTTACCATCTCCCTTCGTTCACTTGCGCTCACACTCTTTCCTTCTCTATTCTTTCTCTCTCTCTATTGTCTACTCTCTCCCTGCTCTTTCTTTCCTCATTTCTTTCTCTTCTCTTAACTTTTTCAACTCTCATTCTCTTAAGCTTGTTTGTGACTTCAACCACTCTTGATTCTCTAGATAATCTATTTTGTCATTTTGACTAGTAATTGATTCACAACCCCTGTATATTTGATCTTTTTATTACTTGACAATATCTTCGTGCACTTGCGAATTTTCCATGACATCAGCAGACTTGTCGAATTGGGCACAGGTTGATTCTTAAGGATTTCATCACTCTAGGTTATGCCCTCCCACCTAGGAGGTCACTATGCATCGTGATTTACCTATCTATATCTTGTCGTGAGGCCGACGATATTGAGTCGTCTGGGGTGAACAAAATCACTTTTTTACCGGATTCAACTAAGCTCAAGCTCATAAAAAAAACTAAGCCAAACTTGAATAAACATTTTAACAACTTGGTTCATTTTAAGTTTGATTTGGCTTAACTTAGTTGTCTTATCAAATAAATTTGAATACCACAAAACTTGACTTATTTACCACCCTAATAAAACCATAGCTCCTACTACTTGTTCTGATTTAGGCAAGAGTATAGGTAGAAGTGCACATGTTAGAAGCACACAGTATGTTAGAACGTATTTATTGGATTTTAAAGGGTAAGGTGCCCTTTTAATAAAAAAAAATAATAATAAAATGGAATGCTCTAGAGCGTCTGTTTTTATTTTTGCCCAAATAAAATTTCATATAGAAAATAATTAGAATATAATATTTTTTATCTACTCCAAACAATAAGCTAGATTTTTTTTCCCGCTAAGCTTGGGAAATATATATACCAATATAAATTATAAATGATAAAAAAAAAATTGACTCATAAATTACACGGGAATGTAGCTCACATTACAATCAAATTAAAGATGTTTAACTCACTAAATTTTTTGTTCCGCATATTCTTCTTTATTTAACACAAGTTTAACTTCATCTAGCTATTTAATCTGTAAAGAATTTATTGTCCTATATATACTCTTCTTTATTCAACAAAAGGGCATAATTCCGAATGCCGCAAAATGAAATATGATAAAAAAATAAAATAAAAACAACAGTTAATCAATTTAAAAACAAACAATAAATGGAATGCAAAGCAACTCACTTACATAAAGATCAGAAGAGGTTTGGTCCCCCTTTGCCACTTTTTTTTTTTTTTTTTTTTTTTTTACTTTTTTCTGTTTTATCTTTATTTACAATCTTTATAGAAGATGGCAAAAGATCGACGTGTAGGCCATCTCCCCCCCCCCCTCCCCCCCCCAGTTCCCATCACTGCCGTCCGTTCGTGGGCCTTAAATCTTAATACGACGTCATTAACTAGCACAATTTCCTTAATCCTAAGTCATTAGTCTAATTCAGTATTAGACTGGTCAAATTATGTAACTTTGGACACGTTCTACTTTCCTTATAGCTGGGCTCTGCTAGCGGGCATGCTGCCCTGCCACTGCTACGGCCATTAACTGCTGCGGCACTTCCGTCACCAGACTCAACTGCAGAGACGATGGGCGTTTTGGAGGCATTACGAACGTCGTCATCTCGCCGTGAAATCAGATCCGAAAACCGCGTCGGCTGCTTGTCCGGCATCTTCCACTTCCTCTCCCGTCAACACAACCGCTCCCTCAAACGCCTCACCTCCGGTAAGCGGTAACTCTACCTGTTTCCAAATCTCCCCGTCTCGCCGTTTACCGTTCCGGCCGTTGTGTGTGCTCCAGCTAAGAAAACGGAGAACTCCACCGTCACGATTACCTTGCCTCCGCCTCCTCCGCCGACGACACTGAAGACGATGGATGCCGGCCGGCGAACCTGCGAGACTACGTGGAGCCCGACGATCCCACTGCCGCCCACCGTCGCCGCGATTCCGGACAGCCCTCGGCGCCCACCGACGGTGGTGGCGAGGCTAATGGGGCTCGAGGAGGACACACCCGCCCCCTCGATGGCTGCCACGCCGCCGGAGGAGGACAAGCGGCAGGAGCTACTTCATGCGCTGGAGAAGTGCGACGAGGACCTCCGGGCCCTGAGGCGGATCATCGAGGCCGTCCGCGCGAATGAGGCCGCCTCCCCCGTCGTATCGGCGGCGCGCCGGGTCGAACCCGGCGCTGGTATTTCGAGCAAGGAGCGCTGCGACGGCGGCGATCAACCGAGCCCCGTTTCGGTTCTCGAAGCGATATCGTCCCCTCGATCTCGCGACAGTCTCTCCCCAAATGGTAAGTGTACCACGCAGAAGGCGACGCCATTCATCGCGACCAAGATCCCGAGGCCATCGCCTACCAGCGTCCTCTTCGTAGATAGTAGTAAGAACAAGAATTTTGACGACCCAAACACATTAACAATTCTTAAAAAAAAAAAAAAAAAACCGTATGCGAAGCTCGAACTACTACTTGACGCATCAGTTAATTGTGCAGGAGGAGACGACAACAATAAAGTGACATTGTCCGACGATGCTCAAAGCTGCTCCTTCGACCATCGGAAGGTGTTCGACGAAACGCCCAAGTGCAACGCGATCGTCGAGATCACACAGCCGAGCAAGGGCAGGGGCATGGCGCGGTGTCGCAGGTGGCCCAGAAGGAGTCGGGCGACGGCCAAGCGTAGTGTGGGCGAGAGATGGGAGGACAGATTTGGAGAGGTGGAGAATTTGGGCGTGTTGGTGGAGCTTGACATCCTGTGGGAAATGGTGGAGGAGTTGGTGGTGGACATGCTTGAATTGTGTTGGAATTTGCCGTCACGGTCATTCGAGTCTGGATGTAGGTGCAGGAAGAGTCTGTGTTTCTAGTCTCTGTTGCGTAGTGGATCGTGTTGTAGTTTGTCACCCATCGAGGGACTCTGATTTTTCAATTGTTTAGATTTTGCTCGATTAATTTTTAGAGATGGACGGGTTCGAGATTCAAATTATACTTTACACTTTCTAAAGCTGATGATCACAAAATTTCCAACTATTTACATGGGAAAAAATATAGAACAAAATGTCAAAAAGATTAAAAAAAAAAAATTAAGCTTATTTCATTAACAAGAATGAGTGAGCTTGGAGATCAACCTCGACACTGGCCGATGAAGACCTGCAAGGGGAATGTAAGGAGATGATGATCATCATCAACATTAGCTGATTAGTACTTCGAGATACTTTCCTCATCAGAATTCTCATCCATTACCATGCTCCCCTTCAAGCAACTGGACTTGGAGTATAGTGGATCTTCGTCGATAGGTTCTTCGATACCGGGGAAAGCTAACGGATAACAATCATCTTCTTTGCTTCTTACTTTGTCTTGTAACTTATCGTCGATAGAACTGCAATCTAAGTTTTGTAGGACACTAGAAAATTGCCTGCTACTACCTAAATCAGACACATTGCCTATTTCTAAGTCAATCATCTCTTTTGATCTTTTAATGCTCATCCCTCCATTCGAAGCAGTGGAGAAGGCATCCAATTCGAGCACCCAAGACCGAAAATCATTCAATGATGGAGGAATCTTTGTGAAGAAAACATCTTTTATGTTTCCTAGTAGCCCCTTGTTGTATGGATTCTCTCTCTTGTCGTAGCGATAACGAAAATTCTCATATGTTGTCTGTTGAAAAACAAGGCATAGTAAAGTAATTTAAAAAGAAAAGAGAATGAGCATGAAAGACAAAGAGTGAACCAATGCCCATTAACATGCTTAAAACATAAGTTGCTGTGATGATCAACACTATCACCTTAAGCAAACTTGCTTGCACCTCAACCAACCTCATCAACTCACTTCAATTGAGCTCCTTTTGGTTCAATTGAACTAAACCTAACCCATGTCCCGACTTGACTATGTTCTTCTCATATGTCTACTCTAGTCGACTTCCCAAATCAAGATTCAAGTTAGATTAAGAGTTTAACAAACACTTTCATATCTATAATAATTTTATCCACAACATACTAGCATCATATGTGGGGAGGAACTAGGTGTGGAGTCATGAGGTAGAGATTAGAATAGAACAATTGAGAACTCACTTGACTGATTTATCAATGAAAAGTGTCTAAAGGATTCAAACTAGGAGGAACTAGGGTTAGAGTCTTTTCTTGCTTGAAATTCAGAGAAACAAAGGTTAGAGTTTCTTCTTTGCAAATGGAAAAAGAAGCCATTCAATCTCAATGCCACACTCTTCTATTAGTCCTTCATGACTTTGGATGTTTGGTATTGTTGGTTGAAGTAAACGGTCTTTGTTTAACAAGATGACCCAATATGAAGGTTGGCTCTGATACTTGGAATGAGAAGCTTATGGAAGAGGAATTGCACTTAGATGACTAAGGGAACCAAAGAACTTGAACTATTCTAGATCATAGTTATTCTAGATCATGGGCTTACTTGTTTAATCCAAATCATTTTAGCCTAATCATAATAGCCGAAAATCAAGTTTAATTTTCAATAGCTTTTGAGCATGCTCCTTGCCATGCAAGGATAGAGCAAACAAGAGAGGAGTCTACTACTCTACCAGTAACACCAACTTCAAGTACTTACCGAAACTCATTTGTATCAACTTTAAGTAAAAATTCAAGTGAAAGAATATCATGCTCCAAGAGCTTATGGGACCTTTATGAGGTAACTAAGAATCGAGATAATCTTACTCTCTTTTATCTTTTTGCCAATTACGAGCCCATGTATTTCCAAGAAGCTATAAAGAGTAAGAAGTGAAAAGATATTATGGATGAAGAAATTAAGGCGATCAAGAAAAATGACATATGAGAGCTAACTCTACTTCTTGAAGGATACAAGGTGATTGACTTGAAGTGGATGTACAGGACAAATTAGAAGAATGTCAAAAGAGAAGTTGAAAGATGCAAAGTGAGATTGGTAGCAAAAGGCTACAGTTAAAGAGTAGGCATTGACTATGATAAGATATTTGCTCCCGTTACTCTATTAAAAACTGTTAGACTAATAATTTCTTTAACAACTCAAAATAAGTGGAGAATACATCAAATGAATATGAAATCTGTCTTCCTAAATGAAATTCTTGAAGAGAAAGTCTATATTCAATAGCCATCATGTTCTAAATCAAAAGACAAGAAAATAAAGTTTTAAAATTGGAGAAGACTCTCTATGAGTTAAACCACGCACCAAGGGCATGGAATCTCTAAATAGATAGGTACTTGCAAAAGAAAGGCTTCATCAAATGTCATTATGAGCATGCACTATACATAGTGTCATCAATTTGGGTTAGGTTCATCGGGTTGACTCATCCCACCAAATAATTTAAGTGAGTTGAGTTAAAATTTTATCAACTCATTTAAAGGCGGGTCAAGGCAAGCCGATCCGCCTAGGCTCACGACCCACATGGATCACCCCACGACCCACACAGATCGGGCCACGGCAGGCTTGAGTTGGCCCGTGAGTTGAGAAAAAATATAAATTTTTCTCCCAAACATAAAATTAAAGTGAAAATTTCAATGGGCTTGTGGATTTGTCTCACTTAATCTATAACCTAAACTTAAAATTTTTAATCTTTTATATATTTATATATATATATATATATATATATATATATATATATATATATATATATATATATATATAGGTCAAGGTTGCCCCACAGAGCCAACAGATTAAGTTAAGTTGGGTTGAGAATTTCTTAATTCGCCAAGATGATGGGTCCAACCCCTGCTCCACCAATGGCTAGCCCATCGCGGGCCAACCCAGTCCACTATGGGTTGAATAAGAATAAAGATATTTTTATCATCTTCCTATACATCGATGACTTAATCTTCACTAGAAGTAATCCAAGCATATTTGGAGAATTTAAAGAAGCAATGACTAAAGAGTTTGAGATGACTAATATTGAACTCATGACATACTATTTGAATATTGAAATTAACCAAAGGGATAATGGAATCTTCATCTCATAAGAAGGTTATGAAAGAGAGATATTAAAAAAAGTTCAAGATGAATAACAACAAGGTCATAAACACCTCCAATAGAATGTGGAATCAAGCTATCAAAGCATGATGAAGGATAAAGAGATGATCCAACACTCTTTAAGAGCTTGATTGGAAGCTTACAATATTTGACATGCACAAGGCCTGATATTGTTTATGTCGTTGAACTTGTTAGCCGCCATATAGAGGCTCCAACTACCACCCGGTTTAATATTGCTAAGAGAATTCTGTGTTATATCAAAGGTATAATAGATTTTGGGTTACTTTATTCATCGTTTGACAATTTCAAACTTGAAGGATATAATGACAATGATTGGAGTGAAGATATGGATGGTCAAAAGAGTATTACAAGATTTGTGTTCTTTATGGGTGACACAACTTTCACTTGAATGTCAAGGAAACAACTTATTGTCACACTTTCTACTTGCGAAGAGGAGTATATATGGCTGCGACTTTATGTGTTTGTCACGCTATTTAGCTTATAAATTTATTGAAGGAGCAAAGGTTATCACAAGAAGAGAACCAAGATTCGAGTTAATAACAAGTTTGCAATAACACTAACAAAGAATACAATCTTCCATGATAGAAGCAAACATATTGATACACACTATCACTATATCAGAGAATGCATCATAAGAAAGGAGATGTGAGTGGAATACATAAAATCTCAAGATCAAGTAGTTGATATTTTTATTAAGCTGCTCAAATTTAGACTTTATTAAGATGCGAAGTTTGCTTAGAGTGACAAAATCAAGTTTAAGAGAGCGTGTTGAAAATTAAACATGATTTGGGGCTATTATGATTGAGCTAAAATGAATTAGATTAAACAAATAAACACATGATCTAGAATAACCATGATCTAGAATAGAGTAGCTTATTCTAGAACATTCTGGAGAATTATCTATATAAGTATATTATAGTGGAATAGTTTTGAGAGTTCTAAATAGGCTTTAATAACCATTAGATGGAAGATGTGTTGGCACAATCTTAACCATTGGTTAGGAGGTACAACTAGTATAAATAGGGGTGAACTCTCATTTTGTAACAAAATCAAGATTTCAAGTAAAGCTGAGGTTTCAATACAAGTTCAAGTTCTCTTGTTATCTCTTCCATCTAAGTGAAATTTCTCTTCCATAGGCTTCTCATTCCAACAATGTGTAGGTTGGCTTAGTTCAAGCATAAATTTGTAGGGAGCTTTGATCTTGAAACCAAGTGTGCACACACACTAGTTTATTTCAAGCCTATTTCGCTTAAGCCTATTTTATACCTAGGTCGGCCCTAGCTTGTTTCCCAAGCTAGCTTAGCCGGCCCCTATTGGGTGGGTATAGGTGGGTATAGAACTCTATAACTAAGAGGCTACGATAGGGACCGAGAGGAGGAATTGGTTTTGGTCTCCCGATAAAATTAAGCATCCCGTGTTCGCCCCGAACACACAACTTAATTTTATCAATGATAATTCATTCCACTAGAGAACTATCATTGAACTACCGCACCAATCCCAAATTACATTTTTGGGCTCCTTCTTATTATGAGTGTGTTAGTCTCCCTGTGTTTAAGATATCGAATGTCCACTAATTAAGTGAGTTACTGACAACTCATTTAATTAATATCTAAGTCCAAGAGTAGTACCACTCAACCTTATCGTCATGTCGGACTAAGTCCACCTGCAGGGTTTAACATGACAATCCTTATGAGCTCCTCTTGGGGACATTATCAACCTAGTATCTCTAGGACACAGTTTCCTTCTATAATCAACAACACACACTATAAGTGATACCATTTCCCAACTTATCGGGCTTATTGATTCATCGAACTAAACCTCACCCATTGATAAATTAAAGAAATAAATATCAAATATATGTGCTTGTTATTATATCAGGATTAAGAGCACACACTTCCATAATAACCGAGGTCTTTGTTTCTTTATAAAGTCAGTATAAAAGAAACGACCTCAAATGGTCCTACTCAATACACACTAAGTGTACTAGTGTAATTATACAGTCAAGATAAACTGATACCTAATTACACTACGACCTTCTAATGGTTTGTTCCTTTCCATTTTGGTCGTGAGCTACTGTTTATAATTTATAAGGTACTGATAATATCATCTTCTGTATGTGACACCACATACTATATTATCTTCAATATAAATTAATTGAACAACTACAACTAAATGTAGAAAATTTGACCAAATGTGATTCTTTATTCATTATGAATGTTTACAAAGCTTAGGCTTTCAGTATACACTACAACATGTATACCATTACTTGACACTAAGTCCATTAATAAGATTGTGCCCCTTCCGATGGGGAAGATCACACGCTCTTAATTAACTTCCTATAGTCATCCAAAATGGAAGTTTAATCTAGTGATCCGCAAACAAGCTCATCCGATATGGAGGAAGGCACTCAGAGCCAACGCGCAAGCTTGTTGCATCACTTATAAACCAGTAATGGAGACCGTGGAATTTATTTAAAAATAAATCCCTCTCCCACTTAGTTATTTAAAGTGAGGAATTTTGACTATGCTAGCCTACTTAACATGCATACTAACAAGCACACACAACACAACATAAAAAGCAATAAATAGAAAAACTAATTTTCAACTATTATGGCTTTTATCTATTGTTGTCCTCCGTGTGTCGCCAACCCTAGCTGCTGTCATCTTTGGCCACCACCACCGGGTCTAGTTGTCGCATCCATCTTGCTCCTTGTTCCGCTGCGCCTCTGATCCTCAAAAGGTTCCACGCCTTGCAAGATTCGATCCACGACATAAATAGAATTTTACATTTTTCAATCCTATATTCCTCGAAGGAATGTACATGTATCTAGATCAAAAAATAAAATCCTAATAAAACTAAATACAGCTCCCACTGTATTTTATAATACAATCATGCACACACAATAAAATGCCCTTGACATGTCCAAGGGTCCAATCACACACACAATATCTATAAGTCATAATAGTTGGATCCTGCATCAACAAAGTTAGCACATCCTACTATTATCCTGCATAAATTATGTATGACATGTGCATAATTAAACTAATATAAAATACACAGAGGCAAAACCCTAGCTCTGATACCAATTATTGGTTGCTACTCAGAAAGCCTAATGGTTCCACTGTACAAAAATTTTGTACAAAGGTTTGAACATTTTCCTAGCTACCATGTGTTCTTTTAAATTAAACTTGGATCGCTTGCGGAACTTAAAACGTTTGATCCTAAGTTTAATTTATTTGTTTTTTTAGGTTTAGACTTGGATCTCCTGCAGAACTTAACACGTTCGATCCAAATCACCTAGGTTATTAATTCCATTAAATATTAATTTCCAAAATTGGCTTCCAGGACTGCATGGCGGCACATGACCTTCTTGGATATGGGAACAACCACCACCGCCTAGACAAAGCCTTTTAAGGAAAACTAATATTTAATTTCCTTAAATAACTTTAGGTCAACCAAAAGGAACAATCGACTCACAAGGAAAAGAAAAATAAAAGAACACAA
The DNA here is from genome assembly GCF_018446385.1 of Zingiber officinale. Lineage (NCBI taxonomy): Eukaryota > Viridiplantae > Streptophyta > Magnoliopsida > Zingiberales > Zingiberaceae > Zingiber > Zingiber officinale. Next base: position 108,630,319 of record NC_056002.1, read on the forward strand.
CATCGAAAACTATTTCAAAAATCTAGAATCGCATGCCTCTTGTATTTGGTATTTTTACATGAAGATAAAACTAATATGATGCGGAAAATAAATACTAGTATACCTTTTCTTTTGCAAGCAAAAACCTCTAGGTCTTATACCGTATTCCTCTTCTAACCTCGGACGTTGTGTGGGTAACGATCTTCCGAGATGAGAACCACCAAGGCACCTTCTTCTTCTTGGCAAGGTTCGGCCATCACATGACTTCAAGAAAGGATGAGGTTCGGCCACCACCACCAAGCTCCAAGGGATGCAAGAGCGAAGCCTCCTTTCTCTCCTTTTCTCCAAGCTAGATCCGGCCACCACAAGGACTCCAAGAGAACAAGATGGTTCGGCCACAAGAAGGAGAAGAGAGAAGAGGAAGAGGCCGACCACCAAGGAAGAGAGGGAGGAAAAGAATAATAGAGTTGTTCCATGAAGGCACCTCTACCCCCTCTTTTATAATCCTTGATCTTGGCAAATAAGGAAATTTAAATAAAAACTTCCTTAATTCTTTTGCCATGAAAAGGAAAAAATTTATTTAATTAAAAATAATTTTTCTTTTCATTATAACATGGTCGGCCACTTATTTCCCCAAATCAAGGAGAGTTTTAATTAAACAAGAATTAAAACTTCCTAATTTATTTCCGGAAATTTATAAAAATTTCTCCAATAATTTTTATCCCTTCATGATTGGTTTATAAAAAGGAAATTTAATAAATTAAAATCTTTCTTTTAAACATGTGAATAAAAAGAAAGTTATCTCTAAAAATTAAATTCTCTTTTAATCTACAAATAAGGAAAGATATCAAATCTTTTCTTAATCTCTTGTAGAAACTTATAAAAGAGAATATTTAATTTTTAAACTCTCTTTTAAATCATGAACATGGTTAAAAAGGAAAGTTTTCTTAAAATTTAAAATCTACCTTTTAATCAACAAATAGGAAAGATTTCAAATTTTAAACTCTCTTTTAAACATGTAGATGATTTACAAATAAAGAAAATTTTTACCAAAAATTAAAATCATCCTTTTAATCTACAAATAAGGAAAGAGATTAATCTCTTCTCTTAATCTTTTGTAGTAAGTTATAAAAGGAAAATTTTAATTTTAAACTCTCTTTTAAAACCATGATATCCACATAAGATATAATTTTAATAAAAATCCTTTTTAATATTTTAGTGGCCAGCCACCTAAGCTTGGGACCCAAGCTTTGGCCGGCCACCAACTTGGCTCATCCACTTGGTCTTGGCCAGCCCTAGCTTGGGTTCCAAGCTAGCTTGGTCGGCCCCATTGGATAGGTAAGAAGGTGGGTATGTGGTGGGTATAAATCTCTATATACAAGAGGCTACGATAGGGACCGAGAGGAGGAATTGATTTTAGTCTCCCGATGAAATTAAGCATCCCGTGTTCGCCCCGAACACACAACTTAACTTCATCAATAATAATTCATTCCACTAAAGAACTATTATTGAACTACCGCACCAATCCCAAATTACATTTTGGGCTCCTTTTTATTATGAGTGTGTTAGTCTCCTATGTTTAAGATAACAAATGTCCACTAATTAAGTAAGTTACTGACAACTCACTTAATTAATATCTAGCTCCAAGAGTAGTACCACTCAACTTCATCGTCATGTCGGACTAAGTCCACCTGCAGGGTTTAACATGACAATCCTTATGAGCTCCTCTTGGGGACATTCTCAACCTAGATTACTAGGACACAGTTTCCTTCTATAATCAACAACACACACTATAAGTTATATCATTTCCCAACTTATCAAGCTTATTGATTTATCGAACTAAATCTCACCCATTGATAAATTAAAGAAATAAATATCAAATATATGTGCTTGTTATTATATTAGGATTAAGAGCACATACTTCCATAATAACTGAGGTCTTTGTTCCTTCATAAAGTCAGTATAAAAGGAACGACCTCTAATGTTCCTACTCAATACACTCTAAGTGTACTAGTGTAATTATATAGTTAAGATAAACTACTACCTAATTACACTACGACATTCCAATGGTTTGTTCCTTTCCATCTTGGTCATGAGCTACTGTTTATAATTTATAAGGAACCGATAACATGATCTTCTGTGTGTGACACCACACACCATGTTATGTACAATATAAATTAATTGAACAACTACATTTATCATAAATGTAGACATTTGACCAATGTGATTCTTATTTCTAGATAAATATTTATACCAAAAGCTAGGCTTTTAGTATACATCCTAACAGATCGGGCCAACGCAGAGGAAGACCGTTGGCCGATCGGTCGACCGAACATAATGATCGGTCGACCGAACCTGAGCTCGATCCACAGAGACTGCACCTGGACGGAAAGATGGGCAGGTACAGCAGGTTCGGTCGACCGATCCCTCTCGAGTCAAACCTGATCCCGAAGATCAGGTTAACAGATAGGCTCTAGAACCCCTATATAAAGGGGGTCTCGGGTAGCTATTGAAGCACAACGATAACATACGAAAAACTAACTCTGTAATTCATCTTCTGCAACTTCTGTGCTTTCAAAGTGTAAAAGGCTTCTCTGCCTTCAGAGAAGGAGTTTTCTTACTGAGACTTTCATCGCCCTGGATTAATAACCCTCTTGGTTGTAACCAGGTTAAATTTGTGTGTCTATTTATCTGATTATTTTATTCTTAATATAGTTGCATTTATCTTAGAATTGAAATTGCTTGAGGAGGGTATAATTTTCATTTGCAGGCAATTCACCCCCCTCTTGCCGGTCCCCACTGCGCCAACACTGTCTTCTCCATGCTACTCAAAAGACGATCCAGAAAAGCTATAGTTAGACCCCGACGACCAGGAGCTTCAAAATTATTATTTTCTGTTGTCGATATATACGTTATTACTACTTTAATTGTATTTCAAACTGTAATATTCCCGTGCTTATAGTGATTGCCCAAAGTAAATGCTCAACGAGTGTGGGCCTTGGAGTAGGAGTCGTCCCATGCTCCAAACCAAGTAAATCTTAGAGTTCGTGTGTTTGTTTGTTTATTATTTCCCATGCTTTTTACTTTGAGTTTTCCGAAACGAAAGTGAAAGCCACGAGCGCTATTCACCCCCCCCCCCCTCATCCCCTCTAGTGCTTTTGATCCAACAACAACACCTCGCCATGGGCAGTTGTGCCCAGCGACATGGCCAGTGGCGAGCAACCGACCCCAGTGGCTATAAAAGGTGATTCATTCCATCAAACCAAGGGGCTTGGGCCAGAGGACTTTGTCCCCCTCCTTGGGAGAATGTTTCCTCTCTTGGGTAAACCCTAGAGGCATCATCTTCATCTACTTCGGTGATCCGTCCACCTCCGGTGCAAGGGAACCACACCAAAGATAGCGGGAATCTTCTCCCTTAGCATTTCTTATCTCTATTCCCTATTTTGATTTGTGTGAATGCTCTATTTTATGTCTTCGGTTTGTAAATCCTTCTCAATGGAGTAGATCTATAGATCTAAGAGTAGGAAGTAGTTATGATATGATGTGATGTATGAATTATGTATTTGAATACTTTCTTGTGCTATAATATGTTTATTGACATGTTCTATGTATGTTGTGCCTTGTATGTATTTAACGAAATGTGTGTGAGGATGACTCATGTAGATATAGAGTTTGTTTTTTTTTGCCGTGTAGAGGAGGTACTTAGAATTGTATGAAGGGGGAACCCTGTGATAGAGGGTATCCTTACTCTCTATGACATCCCCTTGAAATGAAGGATAATTCCCTATAAGGGAAGCTAATTAGAGTTTGTGGGGTTTTCCCAAATTAATGTTAGGAAGTGATTTACATAATCTAGTGATTGTATGACCGGAGTCTCTGAGTGACAAAGGATAACCCTTTAACAGGGCTTTCTAGGTTACCTTTTTTACTTAATATTATTAATCTATCGTTAGGAAGTACGTTAGATAACTTTGGTGATTGTATGACCGGAGAGCCCTAGCATAACTCTTTAATCAGACTTTCTAGAGTTACTTCTTTACTTAATGACGTTAAAAATTGGGTAAACTCTCTAGTGTGATCTTTATGGGGTTGTGCCAGACTTTTGTTAGATACCCTACAAGAATGTAAGTATAGAGTTAGGTAGATGAACAATATATAGAAACATTAACTAGCATCATAATAAAACTAAAATCCTAGGTTATCCCCAAATCCAACTTCATAATCTCCCTTCGTTTACTTGCGCTCACAGTCTTTCCCTCTCTCTCTACCCTATTACTTGATTCACAATCCCTATGGATTCGGTCTTTTCATTACTTGATGACATCTCGTGCACTTACTGATTTGCCACCACATGAAGTTTTTAGCCCTATTACCAAAGACTATGACAATCAATATTAGTTGGATAACATTGTGGTTAATATAGATTTCTTTTCTTTATTCTATTTTGTTGTATTTTCTTGTCCTTCTCTGATAAAGCAAAATAGATGCTCATAATTAATGTTTTAATCAATTTAACTCTGTGAATTTTTCTCCTTATTGTTATGAGATTTATTGTGTAACATGACATGTGATTGATGATTGTCCACTACTAGTACTTGACTCTACATATAGAGTAGGTGGAGAAAAATAGGATGTTATCCCCGACTATATTGATTGGTTGCAACAATAATTATATTGTAAGGTGTGTGAAATAACAAGACATACAACCGATAATTGCAGTAGGTCTCACAACTTGCAAATCAAATTAAAAATTGTATTGCAAATCAAAACAAAGCAAATGAAGCCATAAAGATAACACTTGAAGAAAAAGAGTTAGTTGCATCTACCAAAATTATTATTACTCTTATTATTGATGTTAATCTTGATATATTTTATCCTGCCTATGATGATGTTGTGAATGGAAGTATAGAAACTTGTATTGTGGAAGCAATACCCCAAGAATCACTTCTTTTGGTTGCATGACCACTGAACACTATGGATGTTGTAGGATTAGAAATTTTTGATGATCAAAGTGTAGGAAACTTGCATAATGGAGACCAAGCCCCAAAAATCACCTCTTTTAGTCACTCACCCGTCGGAGCTAGAACCTAGCCTAACCACACATGAAACCATGTTTGATAATTTACTAACTTTGATGCTTGATGTAGGTAATTTTCATTTGATATATCTGAAGCTACTAATCAATATTTTCTCGAGAATGTTTATGGTAGGGCATATTTTTTATAGCAACCGCATGGATGAATTCATGGGAACAATTGAAGATGGGTATATTCAATGATGGCCTAAGACCTGGCACAAGCAAGTACCTTGCTCCTCCACGAGCAAGGTTTAAGTCAAATGCAAGGCCAAGAACCCTTAGCAAGAGGGTTCTAAAATATCTCACCCCTCCAAGGGTGAGATTTAGATGAGCCAAATAAGTGGTCAAGCTAATGACCTAAAACAAGCGATTCTTGGGAAATACCCCAGGTTCTTGTTCTCATTTCTCTTTTGCATAGCTCAAACCCTCTACTTAGTTTTTCTTGTCTATTACAGAGTATTCAGAATTGGGTGGGGGGATGCAACCACTAGAAGGAGGGGTTAATTACTTAGGCGTTTGGCACGCATCACTTGGTAACCTTTCTAAACTTTCCTCCATAATATATTTTGTAATTATTGAAGATATTGAAAAGTTTAGGTATGGGGATTTGTACATACTTTAGGTTGTTAGTTGGTTTTGTTATGTCTCTCATTGCATGATAAAATCTCCTTTTAGCTTGTATCATATCATGTTTATCTCTTGTGGATGTTTAGGATTCAAATAGAAACACCTATGCATGCTTTGTTCATTAGGCAATATTTTGAAGTGTTTAGTATTAGTGCTATCATGTGGATGCATTCTCTCATTTTTGGCAATTCATATTTTCCTATCTAGTAGTAACATTTTATAGAAGCGATGTTGAGTTGATTTTGGTTTTACCATATGCTTACTTGATAGTTTGACCATTACACTTCACTTTTGATTTATTTTTGAAAGGTTAATTTAGTACAATATAGTCATCATTTTGTTGGACCAGTACCATAGTGACCATAGGTGATGTTTTTCTAATATTTTAGTTATTGGAGCATGCTCGATTTGTGAAAACCTATTAGGAAAAATTGAAATCCCAAGGGAAAAAAACAAGGGAATGTTTGAGATACAATAAAACACTTGAGTGACAAAAGAAAAAAAAAATGAAAGAAAATGAATAGTGGAAATAAATGGATAAAGTCGTCATAGGTGGAAATGATAAGATGACCCTTTGAGATCGAATTAGATTACTGGGAAAACATCTATCCATTTCTCTTAATTTCAAGCATACCTTTAAGACTTTATGTTGGGAAGAGGAGACAAACCTCGCATAGGGCAGATAAGTGACTAACGCTAGAAACTATGGGAACACAATGGAATGATGCCTTGACTTAGGGAGGAACTTAAAATAATAGGAATAAATTATACACTGTGCACCTAAGATAGCTCGTTAGGCTTGGTGAAACTAATTCAATACCTTCGCTTAAAGATGATACTACTTGATAGGATTAGATAAACTTATTAAAATTTAGGAGATATGAACTTACATGCATTCTTGATATTGATGTTTGCTTGAGGACAAGCAAGAGTTCGGTCTGGGAGAATTTGATAAGTGCAAAATATATAGGATTTTCATCATATTTTTGCACTACATTCAATCCACTTTTGCTTGCATAATTTGATATAACTTGCTTTTATACTTCATTTTCATATTTTATTATTCCTAGATACTGCTCTGATTATTTTGGATTACATGAGTGAAAATTGGAGTGAAATGGGGAGCAAAACACCAAGGAAAGGAGCCCTGCCTTGCCACGGCAGTCGTGGCCAGTGCCATGGTCCATGGCAAGCTCTATCGCCATGCCACAGGAGGTCGTGGTCAGCGCCACGGACGACCATGGGCAGAGCCACGAGCAGCCTGGCTAGCACCACGGGCAGCCTGGCTAGCGCCATAGGCGGCCGTGGCCAGCGCCATAGGCATGTTAGATTTTAAGGGATGTCCTAAGGAAATCACCTTACAATTTTTACTAAATATAGATTCACTATTTGAGTACATATTATATGTTTGATTGTTTTAAACTCATTTACTGAATGTCATAATACAATTTATAGCATGAGAGAAATTGTAATTGGATCACAACTATTGATTATCTCTATATGTGCAATTATGAACATATTGGAATTTCCCTAGTTGTCAAATTGATACATTCGGACATCATCAATTCTGTAAGACTAGCACGTGTTATACTCCTTGGTTTTCCAAGCAACTGTTTTATCACTAGCTAGACATTGGGATGTCAAGAGTTAAACATGGATGCTAGTTATGGTAACTAGTTCATTGGAGTGACTCGTTGTAAGACTTCATATAATTATCTATTTATATGGATATGTTTATGAATTTCTTACTGTAACTCGAGTGCAAGTTTCGTTTGATTTGAGGTATATAAGTCAGCTTGGTCATAGAGACTTATAATTTGACATCTTAAGCAAACACCTCATTAAGGTGTGGATCCAGGATGATTGGGTATAAGTCAAAATATCTGAAGATATTTGGATAGCCCACAGAGGATTCACCTCTCCTTGCGAAGAGACGTATACCCTATGGACACTCGTTAGGATTATTATTCAAAGTCTTTGGCCAAAGCATCACATGTTAAGAGTGCGAGACTCTTAGACACATGTACGAGTAATTTGAATCCGTAGAATGAGAAAATATTACTTGGGCTAGATGTGACATAGTCAATCTAGTGGGGACAGCCACATAGATCATATCCCAAACCAAGTGGGTATAAGACGAGTGAAAGGAACAATGCATAACTCATTGTAGCTGCTGAAGGGTTTAGAATTAATTCTAAGATCAACTATGATTTTTCGACTAATTGGGAATCATGATGTACTACTAGGTGTCACTTATGACCGTTCTATAATTAAGTAGTTAATTATGGATAGCCAAGATAAACTGGGAGCCTATTGGGTCACATGCACTATGAGTCTCTAAAAGATATAAAACAAGTTAAAGAATAGGATTCTTAGATCAAGAGATAAATATTTGGTTGGACCATACATAAGATAAATATGAAAATATTTATCATAATGAAAGAGCGGATGGGCTACATCTCTTATGGTAGAGTTGAACCATAATTGGTTTAATCATGAATTAGTCATGAACCAACTTGGTTTAGTTGTGAGCCAAACCAAGGGTTAATGGGTTAATTTTTGGTTAAGGGATAATGGGTTGGATTTGGGCTTTCTAAGCCAACTCATTAAAGAAGCATATATATATAGATGTAGAGAGAATTAGATACAAGTTTTATTATTTGGTTGATTGGTTTTTGGAAACCCAATTCTCATCTTCCTCTCCTCTCTCTTCCGCCGCTAACAAGAGGGCTTCCCCTCTTGTTGTCATGACCACCACAAGGGAGAAAATCTATTTTCTCCCTTGTGTGCTTGTAACGCCCCGCCCCTCCTGCTAAGGCGACGGGGGTTACTTACCATACTTAACAACTTAATAACTTATTACAGCGGAAGTCTTACTTGTAAATTTTTGAAACATAGAGTCCATATGTCATACTTAACATTATTTCAAGACATATAGAGTAACATGATAAAATGTCATGGAGTTATAACATAGTAATATAAACTAGGCATAATTCCTATTAAATAAAAGCAGGTCTTTTTCTTCTTTAGCCAGTCACTGCCACACACATCCTGCTAGCCCCTCCTGCTGCTCTCCTAGTTCATCCATCCTTTGCCCTTATCTGTGGTACAAGAAAGTAAGCTGTGAGCACTCATGGCTCAGCAAGTTCCTTTCCTACTCACAAAAAAAAAAAAAAACGTATAGCATATCAACAATCATAAAGCATACATCATAGCACAAGGTATCATGGCATAACATACATGATCATCATACATGTCATAATCATCATCATAGATATCATGGCATAATCAGGGCATAAACATGGCATATCATAAACATGATCATCATAATTATCATGGCATATTCCTAAGGTATATGCAGGGTGAACTCTTAAACATACATCATGAAACATATGCATCATGTCTTTTTAAAACGTATAGCATAGATACTTAAACATAATCTCAACATAAGAGGGGATCCCGGCTTGTACCACGTACATAAATGCGCGCGTCCTAGTAGGTCCAAGGTAGCAAATCTTGAACCCTACAAGGCATACATATACTAGGCCCGTTTCTTAGTCCATCGACCTAGGGGCACTTAGGAGTCCATCCCTAACGAGCCCCGTTTCTTAGTCTATCGACCCCGGGGCGCTTATGGAGCCCACTCTTGGTACAAGCCTTAAAAGTAAAATAGCATGTCATATCTACATAGTCCATATCGCTCATGTCTTATTCATGTCATGAAGAGTGCTCTTGATCCCACTTATAGGGAAGCAACTCTTTTAGGCATAACTTAAAGCATGTATATTTGAGCACACAGCATATCATGATTTTGAGCACACAGCATATCATGAACACATGCATAATTAAGCATACAACCTATCATGAGTTTAAGCACACAGCATATCATGAATTTGAGCACATAGCATATCATGAAATTGAGCACACAGCATATCATGAAAATAAGCCCATAGCATATCATGAAATTTAGCACACAGCATATCATGAAAGTAAGCACATAGCATATCATGAAATTTAGCACACAGCATATCATGAAAATAAGCCCATAGCATATCATGAAATTTAGCACACAACATATCATGAAAGTAAGCACATAGCATATCATGAAATTTAGCACACAGCATATCATGATCTTAAGTACATAGCATATCATGAAATTGGACCTAACATACATAAATAAACATCACAGCATGTCATACTCTTAACATAAAGCATTGCATGTGAAGTTCATGGGAGAACCTAATTAGGTCTCTAACCCTAGTAACAAGTGGTGGCCGAAACATGTAGAGATGGGTTAGGTTAGCAAGCAACAAAATAGCATGTGAACCCTAAACATTTAACATTTCTTAGAACATAAGGAACATCTTAAGCATGTTTGGTATAGGTTCCAAGCTTTCTAGTTTCCTTTTCATAACATGGCCGAAACCCATTAAGCCTTTATTTTGGGTTATAAACATCATACAAGCATGAAAATCCTAATAATTGTCACATCACATTTCGTAAGAAACAACTTGAGCATGTTTGATTTAGGTTCTAAGTTCTCTAAGCCTTTAACCCCCAACATGGCCGAAACCCTAGCAACATGTTTCTAGGTTACAAGTAACATAAAAATGTTGAACTTCATACCAATATTCCAATACATATCATGAGAAGCACCATAAGTACTTTTAGTCTAAGTTTCAAGCTTCTCAAGCTTTTTCACCTAATGTGGCCGAATCTTGTTAAGCATGGGAATTGGGTTTCTAGTGGCATAATAGCATGAAGACCATAAGAATTTTCCTAGCATTCATTTCAAGGAATAACATGGACCACTTAGTTTAGAATTTGAGCATCCTAGGTCAAAGAAACAAGTGTGGCCGAAAGTTGTAGAACAAGAATTCAAGTTTCAAGCAACATAAGAACATTAGTTTACTTCATATCTTTTCATCAAGAAGATCATAAGTATCTTAGGCTTGATTTAAACTTCCCTAGGGTTCAAGTCTCAACATGGCCGAATCATCATATGCATAAAAAAATATAGTTCAATTTAACCTAAGATCATGACATGTCATATTAGCTTCATATCTTGTCTTATGAAAATCATAGCATGCTAAATTTTGGGTTTAAAGCCCTTCTAGGCCCTCAACTCTATCATAGCCGAAAGTTTATGAAGATGGAATCAAGTTTAAATTGACATACAAGTGGGAAAAACATTAACAACACCATCTACCATAAGGTACATATCATAAGGACAAGAGAGCATGCTTTGTTTTAGGTCTAGAGTTCTTCTAGTTCTTTTGTTCTTTCTTGGCCGAAAGTCTAAGCCCATAAACTTATGTTCTAACCAAACATTCTAGCATGAAAATATTAGTTTAACCCCCTTACCATCAGATACATATCATAGGAAACATCATGAACATACCTAGTTGGTTTTCAAGTTCTTAAAACCTTTCTTATTTTTTTGTTTTGGCCGAAACCCTCATGAAACAAACATAGGTTTTTCTAGCAATATATTTATATGAAAATCGTATAGCTATTGTACCACAGGTGAGGGGAACTTACATCCTTTCGCTTGTGGTTTTTCTTAAGGAGAAGAATATCCTAGGAGCTAAGAAATGAAGGAGCTTCCTCTTCTTGTGTCTCCTTTGGTTTTCCTTTGCTTGGAAGGGCTAGAACTTGAAGATTTCTTCTCGAAAATTAGTTTTCTTGGAGAAGAAACTTGACTTAGTGTTCGGATCAAGGAGAGGGAAGACCTCTTAGTCTCGGTGAAGAAGAGAAAAGGAGGAAGGAGGAGGAAGAAGGAGAAAATGAGAGATTTTCTTTCTCATTTTTCTATTTATTCATCATAAGGGGAATTTATGCCTTCATTTATTCCCTTTCTTAACTCTCCCATGTCTCTTCCCTTGGTTCCCACGAGAATGAGAAGAGGGAGAAGTGAGGAAGGCAACTTGCCTTCTTCTTGTTCCTTCTCTTAACCAAGAGGAAGGAGAGGTAAGCAAATTTGGTTTTCTCTTGCTTCTTGCTTTATTTTCTTTTTTTTTTCTCTCCTTTAACTAACATTTTTATCTCTTCCTATCCATATGTTACTCTCTATCCTAGTAGTGATCATGCCATAAATCTTTCTCCATTGTTTGTGGGAGGTTCAAGGTTCAATCCTTGACCTTCTCCTCTTACCATATTATTATACTTCATTTTTTTTTTATTCCTAAGTTCTAGTGGAAATAATTTCTCATGTACTTATAAAAATTCGTGGGTGTTACAGTACCCCATACCTCATAGAAAGTTCGTCCTCGAACTTAGAATAACGATATCAAGTAGTGACGGACTTCCTACTGAGTGCATCAGCTACCTTGTTCGCTTTTCCCGGATGATAGAAGATTTCACAAGCATAGTCCTTGACTAGCTCGAGCCATCTGCGTTGTCTCATATTTAGGTCTTTCTGCGTGAAGAAATACTTCAGGCTCTGATGGTCTGTATAAATTTTGCACTGGGTTCCATATAAATAATGCCTCCATGTTTTTAGTGCGAAGACCACCGCTGCTAGTTCTAAATCATGAACGGGATAATTCCTTTCATGCACTTTGAGTTGTCTAGAGGCATAGGCGATGACTTTGCCCTCTTGCATGAGTACAGCTCCAAGTCCTAGTAAGGAAGCATCGTTATACATATCAAAACCTTTGTTACTTTCCGGAAGAGTGAGGATCGGAGCACTGGTCAGTCTCCGTTTCAATTCCGTAAAACTCTTCTCACAGTCATCCGTCCATTCGTACTTTTTGTTTTTCTCGGAGAATCTGTAGTACAATATTCAGATGTTCAGCATGTTCCTCCTGGGTTCTTGAGTAGATGAGGATATCGTCAATGAAGACTATCACACATTTATCAAGATATGCTGCAAATACCCGATTCATCAAATCCATGAATACAGCAGGGGCATTTGTTACTCCGAAGGGCATAACCACGAACTCATAGTGTCTGTATCTTGTTCGGAAGGTCGTCTTGGGTATATCATCTTGTTTCACTTTCACTTGATGATAGCCGGATCTTAGATCAATCTTCGAGAAAACAGTTGCTCCCTTCAATTGGTCGAACAAATCGTTGATCCGCGAAAGAGGGTATCTGTTCTTGATTGTTGCATTGTTCAACGCTCGATAGTCTATACACATTCGCATAGACCCATCCTTCTTTTCCACAAACAGTACCGGAGCTCCCCATGGAGAGTGACTAGGGCGGATAAGTCCTTTGTTGAGTAACTCTTGTAGCTGTTCTTGCAGTTCCTTTAACTCGGTTGGCGCCATCCGGTAAGGTGCTTTAGAGATTGGCTTAGTACCCGGAACTAGTTCAATCGTAAATTCTATTTCTCTATCGGGTGCTAATCCTGGTAGTTCCTCTGGAAATACCTCCGGATAGTTGCATACTACTCTGACCTCTTCTATCTTCTGGTTCCCGGTTTGTCTTGCATCAACCACGTGCGCCAGAAATCCAGCACATCCTTCGTCTAACATTCTCTGCACCTTTACAGCTGATAAGAATCCTTCAGTTTCCTTCCCAGATTCCCCAATTAATTCAAACATTGGTTCGGCTTCAGGATGGAAGACTACTTTCTTCTTACGGCACTCGATTGACGCACCGTACTTGCTCAGGAAGTCCATACCTAATATAATGTCATAGTCCCGCATATCGAGTACTATCAGGTTGCTGTAAAGTTCCCTGTCTGCGATCCGGATAGGTACAGCCCGTAGCATATGATCTGATGGCATAACCTCCCCGGATGGTAGAGTTGTTAAGAACGTGATATCCAGGGTCTGGGGTGGTATGTCTAATCTCTTGATAAATGATGCCGAGACGAACGAGTGTGTCGCCCCCGTATCAAACAATACTAAAGTATACTGACTGAAAATAAGCAGCTGACCTGTAACGACAGTAGAGGCGTTTGCCGCATCTTCCTTAGTGAGCGAGGAAACCTTGGCGTTTGCAGTTGGCGGGGCTTCCAATCTCCCTTGGCTAATCGGTGTCCCTTCAATGGTAGCTTGCATCTGATGTAGTTGTGAGGGAACACTCCTGTTCTGGTTATTCTGCTGGGGGGGGTGCTTAAATCCGGTTGGTGCAGTCTCTAGCCAGATGTCCTTCCCCTCTGCAATTATAGCACCTCCTTGAACCCTTGTGACATACTCCGGAATGCAGCTTTCCGCAAATAGTGCATTGGGGGTATCTCGGTTGCTTATTCGTTGGGCCACCTTTAGCATTGTCCCATTGCTTCCTTTTTCCGGTAGAGGTCCCCTTTCAGTTTGTTTTGCTGCCTGAGGGTCTCTGTCCGTCTGTTCGGGACTGACTCTTATTCTCGTTCATTGCTTTCTGATAGTGCTCCGTGATCAGGGCACTGCTGACTAGTTCCTCTGTAGTCTGCGGTCTATTAACTCCGCCAGCTACGTTCAGTGATATCTCAGGTCGGAGCATTTTCAGCATCAGTCTGACCCTTTCCCTTTCCGTGCGAACCAACTCCGGACATAAGCGTGCCAATCGGTTGAAGCGTTTCACTGCCTCGTTCACTGATAGGTCACCTTGCCGAAACTCGGTGAATTCGTCATAATGTCGGTTCGTCACTTGCATATGGAAGAACTCCTCAAGGAACTCTATCTCGAAGTCCGTCCAGGTCATCAGATTAATCTGTCTCTTTGCCTTTACTCTTTCCCACCACATCCTTGCGTCTCCAGAAAAACAGAATGATACACATTTGATCTTTTCTGTTACAGGCCAGTCCAGCAATTCTACTATGCTTTCCACTGTCTTGAACCAGGCCTGGGCGTCCCATGGTTCGCAAGTACCTGAGAAATTCTCCGGCTTCAGTCGTAGCCACTGTATCAAGTAGGTCTCCTGTCGGACCACCGGAATAGGGGCTATCGGTGGTACTGGTGCAACTACTGGAATAACTGGCGTTGCGTTCTGATTCACTGGCGGGGTGGCAGGATTTCCTTGCTGACCCATTAAAGTCATGATCAATTGTTGTTGCTCCGCGATCTGACGCTGGAGGTCAGTAACTACCTGTGTCAGATCCGGTGGAGTCGCTGTCTCGTCGGCTCGAGTATTGGGTCTCCTGGCCATGCTTATCTTCATTTAAACGACAATAAATTATCGTTATTTCTATCCAATTTATCATAAGGTCGTTATCATTCTTACTCTACCAACATGCATTCCTATCCTAAACTTGTGACTTATCATAATCAAACAGGATAAGTAAACATGCATAATATTAAAGCATCATAACAAAAGAATCTAACTTAAACATATAAATTCTTACTTGGAGTGGCAGGAGGAAGGCTTGACATGTATGTAGTGAGAGGCTAACTTGGCTCTGATACCAAACTGTAACGCCTCGCCCCTCCTGCTAAGGCGACGGGGGTTACTTACCATACTTAACAACTTAATAACTTATTACAGCGGAAGTCTTACTTGTAAATTTTTGAAACATAGAGTCCATATGTCATACTTAACATTATTTCAAGACATATAGAGTAACATGATAAAATGTCATGGAGTTATAACGTAGTAATATAAACTAGGCATAATTCCTATTAAATAAAAGCAGGTCTTTTTCTTCTTTAGCCAGTCACTGCCACACACATCCTGCTAGCCCCTCATGCTGCTCTCCTAGTTCATCCATCCTTTGCCCTTATCTGTGGTACAAGAAAGTAAGCTGTGAGCACTCATGGCTCAGTAAGTTCCTTTCCTACTCACAAAAAAAAAAAACGTATAGCATATCAACAATTATAAAGCATACATCATAGCACAAGATATCATGGCATAACATACATGATCATCATACATGTCATAATCATCATCATAGATATCATGGCATAATCATGGCATAAACACAAGGTAGCATGACATATCATAAACATGATCATCATAATTATCATGGCATATTCCTAAGGTATATGCAGGGTGAACTCTTAAACATACATCATGAAACATATGCATCATGTCTTTTTAAAACGTATAGCATAGATACTTAAACATAATCTCAACATAAGAGGGGATCCCGGCTTGTACCACGTACATAAATGCGCACGTCCTAGTAGGTCCAAGGTAGCAAATCTTGAACCCTACAAGGCATACATATACTAGGTCCGTTTCTTAGTCCATCGACCTAGGGGCACTTAGGAGCCCATCCCTAACGAGGCCCGTTTCTTAGTCCATCGACCCCGGGGCGCTTATGGAGCCCACCCTTGGTACAAGCCTTAAAAGTAAAATAGCATGTCATATCTACATAGTCCATATCGCTCATGTCCTATTCATGTCATGAAGAGTGCTCTTGATCCCACTTATAGGGAAGCAACTCTTTTAGGCATAGCTTAAAGCATGTATATTTGAGCACACAGCATATCATGATTTTGAGCACACAGCATATCATGAACACATGCATAATTAAGCATACAACCTATCATGAGTTTAAGCACACAGCATATCATGAATTTGAGCACATAGCATATCATGAAATTGAGCACACAGCATATCATGAAAATAAGCCCATAGCATATCATGAAATTTAGCACACAGCATATCATGAAAATAAGCACATAGCATATCATGAAATTTAGCACACAACATATCATGAAAATAAGCCCATAACATATCATGAAATTTAGCACACATCATATCATGAAAGTAAGCACATAGCATATCATGAAATTTAGCACACAGCATATCATGATCTTAAGTACATAGCATATCATGAAATTGGACCTAACATACATAAATAAACATCACAGCATGTCATGCTCTTAACATAAAGCATTGCATGTGAAGTTCATGGGAGAACCTAATTAGGTCTCTAACCCTATTAACAAGTGGTGGCCGAAACATGTAGAGATGGCTTAGGTTAGCAAGGAACAAAATAGCATGTGAACCCTAAACATTTAACATTTCTTAGAACATAAGGAACATCTTAAGCATGTTTGGTATAGGTTCCAAGCTTTCTAGTTTCCTTTTCATAACATGGCCGAAACCCATTAAGCCTTTATTTTGGGTTATAAACATCGTACAAGCATGAAAACCCTAACAATTGTCACATCACATTTCATAAGAAACAACTTGAGCATGTTTGATTTAGGTTCTAAGTTCTCTAAGCCTTTAACCCCCAACATGGCCGAAACCCTAGCAACATGTTTCTAGGTTACAAGTAACATAAAAATGTTGAACTTCATACCAATATTCCAATACATATCATGAGAAGCACCATAAGTACTTTTAGTCTAAGTTTCAAGCTTCTCAAGCTTTTTCACCTAATGTGGCCGAATCTTGTTAAGCATGGGAATTGGGTTTCTAGTGGCATAATAGCATGAAGACCATAAGAATTTTCCTAGCATTCATTTCAAGGAATAACATGGACCACTTAGTTTAGAATTTGAGCATCCTAGGTCAAAGAAACAAGTGTGGCCGAAAGTTGTAGAACAAGAATTCAAGTTTCAAGCAACATAAGAACATTAGTTTACTTCATATCTTTTCATCAAGAAGATCATAAGTATCTTAGGCTTGATTTAAACTTCCCTAGGGTTCAAGTCTCAACATGGCCGAATCATCATATGCATAAAAAAAAATATAGTTCAATTTAACCTAAGATCATGACATGTCATATTAGCTTCATATCTTGTCTTATGAAAATCATAGCATGCTAAATTTTAGGTTTAAAGCCCTTCTAGGCCCTCAACTCTATCATAGCCGAAAGTTTATGAAGATGGAATCAAGTTTAAATTGACATACAAGTGGGAAAAACATTAACAACACCATCTACCATAAGGTACATATCATAAGGACAAGAGAGCATGCTTTGTTTTAGGTCTAGAGTTCTTCTAGTTCTTTTGTTCTTTCTTGGCCGAAAGTCTAAGCCCATAAACTTATGTTCTAACCAAACATTCTAGCATGAAAATATTAGTTTAACCCCCTTACCATCAGATACATATCATAGGAAACATCATGAACATACCTAGTTGGTTTTCAAGTTCTTAGAACCTTTCTTATTTTTTTGTTTTGGCCGAAACCCTCATGAAACAAACATAGGTTTTTCTAGCAATATATTTACATGAAAATCGTATAGCTATTGTACCACAGGTGAGGGGAACTTACATCCTTTCGCTTGTGGTTTTTCTTAAGGAGAAGAATATCCTAGGAGCTAAGAAATGAAGGAGCTTCCTCTTCTTGTGTCTCCTTTGGTTTTCCTTTGCTTGGAAGGGCTAGAACTTGAAGATTTCTTCTTGAAAATTAGTTTTCTTGGAGAAGAAACTTGACTTAGTGTTCGGATCAAGGAGAGGGAAGACCTCTTAGTCTCGGTGAAGAAGAGAAAAGGAGGAAGGAGGAGGAAGAAGGAGAAAATGAGAGATTTTCTTTCTCATTTTTCTATTTATTCATCATAAGGGGAATTTATGCCTTCATTTATTCCCTTTCTTAACTCTCCCATGTCTCTTCCCTTGGTTCCCACGAGAATGAGAAGAGGGAGAAGTGAGGAAGGCAACTTGCCTTCTTCTTGTTCCTTCTCTTAACCAAGAGGAAGGAGAGGTAAGAAAATTTGGTTTTCTCTTGCTTCTTGCTTTATTTTCATTTTTTTTTCTCTCCTTTAACTAACATTTTTATCTCTTCCTATCCATATGTTACTCTCTATCCTACCTTCTCCTCTTACCATATTATTATACATCATTTTTTTTTATTCCTAAGTTCTAGTGGAAATAATTTCTCATGTACTTATAAAAATTCGTGGGTGTTACAGTGCTTCTCTTTTTCTTCCTCTTGATCCCTCTTCTTCGCTCGTGGCTAATAACTTCTAAAGGAGAGCTTGTACTCAAGGAGTTGTCTTGAGGAGCTCGGCGTGGATACGAATAGAGGCGAGGTTCGACAACGTCGCTATGGTTGATGCCCTTATCGTTACAGGTCATTCATAAGGTATTATACCTAGCGTAACTTTACTTCCCATAAAATTTTAATTATGTGATCATGTTTGGCATGTTGTATCCTTGTATGCATGTGGTGAATGTAATGTAATAATTAGAAATTATTATTATTTTATTTTTCACTGTGCATGGTTACAAAACGTGTCTAACACGCACTGCATCAGGCATATCCCAACACTGGTATCAGAGTCTGATTGTACTTCAACATAATCATAAAATTGTTTACCGTTCATAATTAATGTTGTAATTAATTTTATAATTTTTTTGAAATTATTAAAACTTTTTATTTTTGGAAGTTTCCTAAATCGCTAGGAAATTCTATTTTTAATTTCTAATATAATTTTAGAAAATTAAATTTAGAAATATTTTGTTAATTTAGAAATTATCATTTCTGGAATTTTCTGAAATTTTAAGAAATATTCTATTTTTGAAAAATTTTCTAATTTGTTAAGTAATACTAAATATGGAAAGATTCTGAAATTATAAAAAAATTTAGATTTGAGATATTCTAAATTAAATTATAGAATTAATTTTTTCTGGAATTTTTAAATTTATTAAAATATTATATTTTTAGAAAATTTCCTAAATTATTAGGAAATATCAAATTTGGAAAAATTTAAAAAAATGTTAAAAATCTAGATTTGAGATATTCTAAATTAAATTATTGAATTAATCTTTTCTGGAATTTTTAGATTTATTAAAATATTCTATTTTTGAAAATTTTTCTAAATTATTATGAAATATCAAATTTGGAAAGATTTGAAAAATCATTAAAAAATCTAGATTTAAATTATTATGTAATAAATTAAGAAATATTAATTATTTATTTCCTAAATTATTAGGAAATTAATTTGAAAATTTGTTTCCAAAATAATTAAAGATTTTTTATTGATAGAAAAATTATAGATGAAATATGTTAATTAAATTTAGAAATTAGTTTCCTAATTTGATTAAATAAATCTTGATTTATTAAAATCAGATTTATAATATATTTTTATTTTCAAAATAGAATTATAATATATGTAAATTTATGTCATATTCATACCATATTGTATGCCATGTAAATGCATTAATTATGACATGATTAGATTTTGTCATGCATGTGATGTAATTAGATCTTACCATATGTGTGGTGTGTCATGATATGTCATGCGTGCGATGTTTCATGTCATCACTTATGTCATGCGTGCGATGTGTCATGTCATCATTTATGTCATGCGTGTAATGTCATGTAGATAGAATATTTGCATGATATAGATGAGACTAAATCTCTTACACAATATTAAAACCTACACCTTCCGTTAATATGCTAAGAACCCGAGTTTAAGTTCTTGTTTGAGTTGTTGGCCAAAGTCAAACTTAAACTAGAAATTAAATATGTTCAAATCATAGAGATACAATATTATGATTAACGAGTTGATTTTAAACTTGAAACGTTGATTTATTGTGCCAAAGCCATGATCATTGTGAATAAAGGTGAAGTTGGGTGATATGCATTTAATGTATACTTGTTAATGTGTTAACAACCCGATGTTTATGCGAAGATCAATTAGTTGCTAGCATAATGTAATAGTTGCATATAAGTGATATGCAATCGGTAAACTTGTTACCTACCGTTATAGCTAAGAATGACTTGTTGGCCAAAGTCAAGATTATTCTTATCTATAGTAGATATCAACCCACTTGGAGAAAACCTACCATATCCCAAATTTAAAAATAAGGGTATTTAAATTTGATAAATAAATGGGTTTCTATGTAAATTGTTTACATAAATAATATCACGTCTCTCGTACATTCTCATTTTTATATTTCTAGGTTAATCATTTAATTATGACTTCTATTAATCTACGTTCGATTTTGGACTCGAATAAGTTGACTAGGCCGAATTTCTTGAACTAGTTTCAAAATTTGAGAATTGTTCTCAAAGCTGAGAAACTAGCTTATGTCCTTGATCAGTCTTTTATCACAAGCCTTGATGCCAATGCAACTGCGGACCAATTATTGGCCTTTCAGAAATATAAGGATGATTCTGTGCTTGCAAGTTGTATCATGCTAGTTGCTATGACTCTTGAACTACAGAAACAGCATGAGCATTTGGATGCTTATGATATTGTCTATCATCTTTGTGAGCTATTTGATGAGCAAGCTAGATCCGAAAGGTTCAAGATCTCTAAGCTTCTCTTTTACTCAAAGATGCAGGAGGGTTCGTCTACAATACAATATGTACTAAAGATAAACGACTACATAGAGCGTTTAACATCACCCAGTTTTACAATGGATCATGAGTTAAGTATTTACTTAATTCTATATAGTTTATTGAAAAGTCATTCACAATTTATGATGAACTATCGGATGAACAATTTAGAATTGACCATTCCCGAGATGATTAATATGCTCAAGACTGTAGAGCCTTCTGTTAAAGGTGAACAGAAAACTATGATGTTAGTATACTCCTCCAAGAAAGGTTCTAAGATGAAACAAAAACATCAGGCTAAGGGGAAAAACAAAAAAAGCTAAGACAGTAGAACTTACACAAAAGGGCTCATGCCATCATTGTGGCAAGATGAGACACTAACGAAGAAACTGCAAAATCTATCTTGAGTCCGTGAAAAAGAATAAGGTATCTGATGTCCTATCCTCTTCAGGTATTTTCATTATTAATTGTCATACTATTTTCTCAGACACTTGGATATTGGATACTGAGTGTGGCTTACATATATGTAATAACATACAGGGGCTAAGGAATAGCAGAAGACCCATCAAGGGAGAAACAAGTTTACGAGTTGGGAATGGAGCAAAGGTTGTTGTAGTTGCCATCGAAATATACTTATTACAACTTTCTAGTGGACTTGTCTAAAAACTAGATAATTGTTATTTTGTTCCTATATTAATAAAGAACATTGTTTCTATTTATTTTTTAAATAGAAAAAGTTTTCATTTAACTTTTAGTAATAATTGTTGTTATAACGCTGAATGATGTTCTTTATGGCATTGAAACTTTATACAATGACATCTATGCATTAGATACATCTAGTGACGCATTCAATATCGATACGAGCAATAAATGAGTCCGATTAGATAATCAAATAACCTCTTACTCATGACATTATCGCCTTGGCCATATAAGCAAGAAATGCATGTCCGAATTGTAAAAGATTGTAGTTCTTAAATCATTTGAATTAGATGCATTTGATACATGTAATTCATGTTTAAAAGGCAAGATGACAAAGTTATCTTTTTCTGGAAGGGGTGTACGAGTTGATGTGTTGCTTAGGCTCGTACATACCGATATATCTGGACCAATGTCAACTCATGTAGCTATTTCATTACTTTCATTGATGATCACTCTCGTTATGGGTATATATCTAATAAAACACAAGTCTGAAGCCTTTGAAAGTTTAGAGAATTCAGAAATGAAGTAGAGAAACAACGTGGTAAAAATATCAAGATATTTTGATCTAATTGAGGTGGTGAGTATTTAAGCCAAGAGTTTCAAGATTATCTAAGGGATAATGGTATATTGTCTCAATGGACTCCGCCATATGCGCCACAACATAATGGTGTATCGAAAAGGTGTAACCAAATCTTGTTGGACATGATTAGGTCAATGATGGATCGTGCAAATCTTCCCAAAATCTTTTGGGGTTATACACTCATGATAGTTGTTTACTTGCTGAACAAATTCCCAATGAAGGCAATCTCAACTACTTTATATTGAGGTATGGAGTAGTAAGAAATCCCTTATACCTTATTTGAAGATATGAGGATATCCTGCTTATGTGAAGAGGACTATATCAGACAAGTTGGACGCTAAGTCTGATAAGTGTTTATTTATTGGATACCCTAAGGAAACTAAGGATTACCAATTATATCATCCATTAGAACAAAAGATGTTTGTTTCAAGGTATGTTACCTTCCTAGATAAAGAATTTCTTTTATAGGAAGCAAGTGGAAGTATGGTTTAATTTAATAAAGTTCAAGAGACTCTAATAAACACTAACGAGATGCCTAGTCAAGAACCACAACCAATTATGGCACAATCTCCTCATAGATCAGGCAAGACACGTAATATTCTTGAGGGATATAGATCTCTTGTAAGAGAATCGAATGACGTGTTACTTATTGAGGATGAGGAACCTGCTGATTACAAAGAGACTCTGAATAGTTCAGAAAAGGATAAGTGGCTTGCAACCATAAAGTTAAAAATGGATTCCATGTAGGAAAACCAAGTTTGGAATTTGGTGGACCCACCTGAAGGCATTACGCCTATAGGGTGAAAGTGGGTTTTTAAGAAGAAAGCTGACATGGATGGTAATGTGATTACTTACAAGGCAAGGTTGGTAGCAAAAGACTATCGTCAAAGGCAAGACATTGACTATGATGAAACTTTCTAACCTGTAGTCATGCTTAAATTTATTCAGATACTCCTAGCCATATCAGCTCATCATGATTATAAGATATGGCAAATAGATATGAAAATAACTTTCCTTAATTTGCTCAAGGATGTGTTGTTGGGTGCTACTCGGAATTCCGTTTTGTTTCCCTTGAAAAAAAATTTATACAAGTACAGAACTTTTCCTAGCAACCCATGTGGTTTTCAGAAGTTGAACTTGGATTGCAAACGAAACTTAACATTATTAATCCAAGTTTAACTCATATGTTCTTCAAAAGTTAAACCATATTACAGAAGTGATTAAATATCTATTTCAAGGATTGACTTTCAGGTCATTGGCGAGACATTCGACCTTCTTGGTTATAGGATCATCCACCACTTCCTAAACAAAGTCTTTCAAAGAAATTGAATATTTAAGCTCCTTACAGTAACCTTAGGTTTAGCTACAAAGACCACAATCGAATCACAAGATCAAAATACAAAATCAATACACAAAATCGAAACACAAAGTCGAAACACAAAATCGCTAGCCTCTTGTGTTGGTATTTCAGGATCCATACAAAGAAAACAAAACTAGTTGCACTGCAGAATAAATAACTAGTTGTACCTTTCTTCATAAACAAAGACCTCTTGATCTTCTACTGTATTCCTCTCCTCTTCTTGGACGTCATGTGGGCGATGATCTACCAAGACAAAAACACCCGAACCCTTTTTGTTTCCAAGCCTCCTACCACCAAAGGATGCAAAGAAAAGAGGTGCCTCCTTCTTCTTCTTCTCCTCCAAAACCGCCGGCCACCAAGGTGCTTCGTTTCTTGGTTTTATTTTCCTCCAAGCTCCGACCACCAAGAGAAGATGGGGTGTCGGCCCTAGAGGGAAGAAAGGGAAGAAGAAAAGGATGGGGTGTCGACCTTAAGGGAAAGGAGAGGGTTCTTAGTTGTGGAGAAAAACTTATCAATTCTTAATTGATTGATTGTTGTGACCCAACCTCCTCTCCTTTTATAACCCTTTGTGCCAGATAAAAAAGGAGAAAAAGTAATAGATTTTTTTAGAATTCTGTTGAGAGAAAAAATCTCCCTTTTCATAACTCCTTTTTTTTTTCTTTTATTGTGGTCGGCCCCTTGCTTGGGCACCAAGCAAGGCTTGGCCGGCCCTATGCTTGGGCAACAAGCAAGGCTTGGTCGATCCCTTGCTTAGGCACCAAGCAAGGATGTGGCCGGCCCCTTTCTTGGGTAGGAAGCAAAGCCAAAACAGGTGAATGCGAGGCTTTATAGAGGCTACAACAGGGGCCGAGAGGAGGAATTGGTTTTGGCCTCCTGATGGACTTGAGCTTCCTGTGTTCGACCCGAACACCCAACTCAAGTTCATCAATAATAACTCATACCACTAAAGAGTTATTATTGAACTACAGCACCAATCCCATATTATAATATGGATTCCTACTTATCATGAGTGTGTTAGTCTCCCTGTGTTTAAGATATCATATGTCTGTTAATTAAATGAGTTACTAACCACTCACTTAATTAACATCTAGCTCCAAGAGTAGTACCACTCAACCTTATTATTATGTCGGACTAAGTCCACCTGCAGGGTTTACATGATAATCCTTATGAGCTTCTCAAGGGAGCATCATCAACCTAAATAAATAGGACACAGTTTCCTTTTATAATCAACAACACACCATATAAATGGTACTATCTCTCAACTCATCGGGCCTATTGATTTAACGAATAAATCTCACCCATTGATAAGTCAAAGAAACAAATACTAAGTATACGTGTTTGTTATTATATAGGGATTAAGAGAACGTACATCTATAATAACAGAGGTTCTATTCTTTTATGTAGTCAGTATAAATCGAACAACCTCAAATGGTCTTACTCAATACACACATAGTGTACTAGTGTAATTTTATAGTCAAGACAGACTAATACCAAATTACACTATAACTATTCCAATAGTTTGCCCCTATCTATCTCGATCGTGAGCTACTATTTATAATTTATAAGGAACTGATAACATGATCTTCTGTGTGGCACCACGCACCATGTTTATCCACAATATAAATTAAATGGGCAACTGCATTAACATATAAATATAAAATACAACATTTGACCAAAGTGATTCTCATTTCAAAATATAAATGTTCATACAAAAAGCTAGACTTTTAGTATACATCCTAACATGTGTATATGACACAACCCGTATGTTTCACATCTATTGACAAAAGTAAAATAATTAAGCTTCAAACATCAATTTATGGACTAAAGCAAGCATCCAGGAGTTGAAATATCTGTTTTGATGAGGCGATCAAATAGTTTGATTTCTCACAAAATCCAGACAACTTTGTGTGTATCAAAAGGTTAGTAGGAGTATAGTCTTATTCCTAATATTATATGTTGATGACATATTGTTTATAGAAAATGATGTGCTAGTACTACAGTCAGTTAAAGTTTGGTTGTTCAAAACATTCTCCATGAAATACATGGGAGAAGCAACTTACATCCTCAGGATGAAAATCTATAGAGATAGATCGAAAAGATTGCTTAATCTTCACAGTCGACATATATAGACAGAGTGCTAAAATAGTTTAGTATGTCTGAATCCAAGAAAGGTTTCATAACTATAAGGCATGAAATTCACCTTTCGAAGTCTATGTGCCTAGGCACAGAAAATGAGAGGATTTGCATGGATAAGATACCTTATGCATCCGCAATAAGATCTATCATGTATACTATGTTATATACAAGGCATGATGTATCGTATTCTCTAAGTATTATGAGTAGATACCAGTCTAATTCAGGATTGGATCATTGGGTGATTGTCAAGATGATCCTTAAGTACTTAAGAAGAACTAAGGATATGTTCTTAGTTTATGGAGATGGTGATATGATCATACGCGAATATACGGATGCTAGTTTCTAGATGGACAAGGATGACTCCAAGTCCCCGTCTGAATTCATATTCATATTAAATGGAGGCATAGTTAGTTGAAAAAGTTCCAAGAAAGACACTGTTGTAGATTTTACCTGTGAGACGGAATACATTGCAACTTTGGAAGAAGTTTAGATCAAGAAGTTCGTTACTGAACTTGGAGTAGTTCCATCCGCCTAGACCTGACCCCAGGCCGGGTCTGGCCTGGACCCGGCCCGGGCCCGTAACCGGGTCAACGGGCTGGTTGCCCGTTGACCCAGTTCGCAGGGTCGAACCGGAACCAGCCCGGCAAGTTGTCGGGCCGGTTCTGGTTCATTGGCTGTAAAACCGACGAATCGCCGGTTAACTGGCGGGTTGAACCGACGGTTCAGCCGCAAATTTTTCTTTTTTTCTTTAAACGGCTTGAATCACCGGTTAACCAACGGTTCATAGCTGTTGGAACCACCGGTTAACTGGCGGTTCGTAGCTGTTGGGAGGGTTTTTTGGGTATTTTGTTTCCAACGGTTAGGATCATTTGACCGTTTTTTTATCAATGGCTATGATTTAGTGTCTGTTACTATCAAAACTCTATTAATAGAGAGTTCATTTCATCATTTTTCACACACATCTTCTCTACTCTTAATCTCATTTTCGTATTCTCTAATCTCTACACGCTTTCGTTTCCAATTTTCAATTACAATGGAAGGAGGTCGTGGAGGTGCATCATCTCGAGCTCGGAAGGGAAAGCAAATAATGAATCCGAGGGAGGAGGATCCCAACATTCAATCCACCGATGATGAGATCGAGCATCTTCCGAATCCGACACCCGAAACACAAGGAAGTACCGATGCAATTACTTCTAAGGTTCGGAAACTTCCTCCTCTAAAGTCTTCTATTTTCACTAAACATTTTGAGAAGGTCACTCTTCCGTCGTGAGAAATGCGTGCAAAATGTAAGCACTGCAAAGGTTCCTACAAATTCCAAGCCGGCGGCGGTTATGGGTCGTTGAAACGACATGTAGAAACGAAGCACCCGACAGAATATGGACTCGACGGTTCTCAAACACAATTATCAAGATTTTCTTCAACTAGCGGTAGTACCGATTCCGGTTTATTTTATATTCGGATAATAAATTAAAAGAATCATTAGCTAAATTTATTTCCGTAGAACATCTTTCTTTTAGTTTTGGATCCAAATGCACATTTGAAGATTTTTGTAAAGAATCTCTTAATCCATGTGCTAAACGTGTTCCTAGGACTACACTTACTCGTACAATTAAAAAATTAGTAAAACAAGGAAAAAAGAATTTAATTGATGAATTTAGTAAATTAGATAATAAAGTTTCTTTATGTTCCGATATTTGGAGTGATCATTGGCAAACACATTCGTATATGGGTGTGACTTGCCATTGGATTGATAACTCTTGGAACCTCCAAAAAAAGATTATTAGCTTATAGAGTTTTTGATGAATCACATAATGCTCATAATATCGCACAATTATTATGTTTAATTTTAGAAGAATATGATTTAACTCATAAAATATTTTCAATATCATTAGATAATACTAGTTCCAATACCGCTTGTATAGATTATCTAAAATTTGTTTGTCAACCTATTATTGGAGGTTTATTTTTTCATATTCATTGTGTATGCCATGTTTTAAATTTATGTGTTCAAGATGGTTTAAAAATTTTAGAAAGTTATATTAAACCAATTAGAATTACAATTTCTTATTTATGGTCTCATCCATCTATAATGAAACAATGGGGTAGGTTTTGTAAAATTAATGGAATGAGACCTAAAAAATTTCCACGTGATGTACCAACACGTTAGAATTCAACATACCAATAATTACAAAATTCATTTCAATATAAAGAATTATTATGTTCATTTTTTGCACAAAACACTAATACTAATATATATTTATTTTCACAACAATGGAATATTTGTAGTAGTATTTATGAAATTTTAAAAGTATTTAATGATGCAACCGAACAACTTTCCAGTGTTTATTATCCCACTGCTCAATTAGTTTTAGAAAATTTTTCTAATATAGTATTAGTTTTAAATGTAATAATGAATCTTTATCTCCTTGCATCTTAGCTATGAAAACTAAATGGGAAAAATATTTTTATTTAATTCCTGAAATTTATTTAATTGCATTTGCTTTAGATGTTAGATTTAAATTAGAAGTTTTACAAGAAATGTTAACTTTATATTATGACGTTTTAATTCTAATTAAAGATTCTTTTTCCCCTGATCCAGTTAATATTATATATAATGTTAGAATTTATTTATATGATATTTATAATCAATATTATGCAAAATATGGAATATTAATTAATATTTCTGAAATACAACAAACTACTAGTAGTAATTTAAAACTTACAAAAGTACAACTCTTATTAAAAGAACGGACAAAACATCCACGAAGATCCTCAAGTTCCACACAGGAACTTGAGAATTATTTTACGACTTCTTTTGATTTTAATGAAGCAGATAGCGAAAATTTCAATATCTTAAAGTGATGGTCACAGAAGGCTCAAAGCTTTTCCATTCTCTCTGTGATCATAAAAGAAATTTTAACTTATCCAGTGTCAACTGTTGCTATGGAGCAGACGTTCAGTGCTGGCAGCAACATATTAGATGAACGACGATCAACTTTATCTCCCGACTCATTGGAAGCCCAAGCATTACTGGACGATTGGACCAGAGCGGAGAAAAGAATCCAAGGAATGCAACTTTTAGATAACGAAGTTGAAGATTTTGATACTGAAGGAACAAATACGACAGGAACAGGACATGGAAGGGAATGAAAATGTAAAAGGATAAAAATGTAAAAGGACTACGTGGGCTTTGATTCCCCTAAAGGGATACGTAAGCAACTTAAATAAGTGCAAGCCCTTTTTTTAATAAATTTTAATTTCTAATTTTTAATGTTTAATGTTTAATGTTTAATGTTTAATTTTTTATTTTTTATTTTTAATTTTAATTTTTTTTAACATATTAATCTTGAACCGTGGCGAACTGTGACGAACCGTGAACCGAACCGTGAATCACCAGTTCTGAACCGTGAACCGTAACCATCTTGGGCAGTTAAGGTTAAGGGTCGACCTGCCTGGAACCGTCGAACCGGCAGTTCCGAACCGTCGAACCGTCGGTTCCGAACCGTGGTCAGGTCTACATCCGTCATTGAAGTATTACCTATTTACTACGATAATATCGGAGTCATTGCACAAGTAAAGGAACCTAAGTCTCATCAATGATAAAAACATGTGTTTCACTACTATCATCTGATCAGGGAGATCATTCGTAGGAAAGAGATACAACTCGAGAAAATTCCCACTGAAAGGAATCTAGCGGATCCTTTGACAAAGGCTCTACTACAAAGCAAGTTTGAGAGTCACGTCCATGCTTACAGTTTAGAACACTGTGGCGATTGACATTAGGCCAAGTGGGAGTGTTAGATTTTGAGGGATGTCCTAAGGCAATTGCCTTATGTTTTTTACTAAATATAGATTCACTATTTGAGTAATATTATATGTTTGATTGTCTTAAACTCATTTACTGAATTTCTATAATATAACTCATAGTATGAGAGAAATTGTAATTGGATCACAACTAGTGGTTATCTCTACATATGCAATTATAAACGTATTAAAATTTCCCTAATCATCGAATTAATGCATTTGAACATCATCAATTATATAAGACTAGCACAAGTTATACTCCTTGGTTCGTCAAGCAGTTGTTTTCTCACTGGCTGAAGACATTGGGATGTCGAGAGTTAAACGTGGATACTAGTTATGGTAACTAGTTCATTGGAGTGACTCACTATAAGACTTCATATGGCTATCTATATATATAGATATATTTATGAAGTTCTTATTGTAACTCGAGTGCAAGTTTCAAAGAGAAAGATTATGAACCATTTTATTTTAAAAAATTAGATAATTTTAAGCATGCAAACAAAATGTTAAAGTAAATTAAAATTAAAACATGCATAAAGATTTAACCTAAGCACGATTTAAGAACCCAATATCGATTCCTACCTACTAGATTAATCAGGAATTTTCTTAGAATATATTTTCTTATTATTTTTTAAATTTGACCTTTGTGATATTTAGAATACCAATTTAGCCCTTGATAGTTTCTAAAATTTTGAACGTGTGTGTATAAATGATCCTTTTTTAGTTTTTCTATTTGATCTTTTTTTTCATTTTCATCTTTTAATTTGTCAAAAATTTCTAATCGATAAGACTTTGTTAAGCTTACTCTTAATTCTAAATTTTTCTTTTTTAATTTTTAATTTTTTTGTTTTAAGTTTACAGAGTGATTTAGACATAGTTTTATTCCTAAGTATAACTGATTAGGAGGTAAGAAACATACCTCACTTATCATATCAGATTTGAAATTGGATTCCCCCCTTCATTGCTACACTTTTTGATGTGGCTCCCCCTTCATTGATACTAGCTTCCGAGTTACTTGGTTCTTCGTGACAAGCCATCAGTGTTAGTCCAGCATAGACTTCTATCTCGGATTCGAATGAAGAACTTTCATCCCAAGTGGTCTTGAGGTTCTTGTGCTTGGTTCAACTTGACCCTCTGTCTTTCTCGTTCTTGAGCTATAGGCAATCATCCTTTATGTGTTATTCTTTTTTATAATTGTACCATCGAACCATATACGCTTCTTGGTTTGCATCAAGATCTGAGTCTGACTCGAGTTCATCCTTCTTATTAGCTCTCAGTGCCAGATTCTGACTTGACTCTTTTCTTATACTTGCACATCTAGATTCATATAATTCTAATATTGGAAAAAAGACCTTCTAGCATACTTACCTCTAGATCCTTTGATATGTAATGCACATCTATAATCGATGTCCACTCTAGAGTTCTGGGAAAGGCATTAAGTGCGTAGCAGATTAAGTTATGGTTGTTCACCATTTCACCGAGATTGATTAGTCTGGTGATCAACTCTTTGATCTTCATGTGTAGTTGAGCCACCATCTCATCTTTTTCTAAATGGAGGTTTGTTAGCTTACTCCAAAGAATGTCCCATCGTGCAAGCTTCACTTCGGATTGTCTTCATGGAGCTCCTGAAATTTCTCCCAGAATTCTTTGGACGAGTCTAGTTGACCGCTTGAGGAGTTGAGGTAGCAGAACACTGAGCAGATGGAACTTTGCTTTTCCGTTGGCCACGAATTCTATTTGTTCCTTCTTGGTACAATGATCTTTTTCTTTTGTGTTGTCGTTGTTATCACGAGGTTCCATAAAATCATATTTTATTGTTAGCAATATATCAGAGTCAGTTTTAAAAAATATCTCCATTTTTCTCTTCCAGTGAGCAAAGTGTTGGTTGATACTCGGAATATCGTCGGTTCCCTTGTATAAACATTTTGTACAAGTCCTGAACCATTCCTAACAACTTATTGTGTTCTTTAGAAATTTAATTAGGAATCACAAGCGGAACTTAACATTATTGATTCCAAATTTAACTTATCTGTTCTTAGAGGTTTAGACTTGGATCACAAACGATGTTTAACATTATTAATCCAAGTCCACCCATGTTACAAAGTTGATTAAATATTTATTTCTAAAATTGGCTTCCAGGTTAAACATGGTGAGGCACTAGACCTTCTTGGTTATGGGATCATCCACCACTTTCTTGACAAAGCCTTTTAAAGAAATTCAATATTCAATCTCCTTATAGTAACCCTAGGTTTAACCAAAAAGAACAATCGAATTACAAGATCAAAAAAGAAAAGAAAAGAACACAAAACTCGAATCACAAATTTGAAACCTAGAATCATATGCCTCTTGTGTTTGGTATTTCAAAATTCTTACAAAGGAAAAACTAGTATGATGCGGAATAGAATTACT
The DNA here is from genome assembly GCF_018446385.1 of Zingiber officinale. NCBI lineage: Eukaryota > Viridiplantae > Streptophyta > Magnoliopsida > Zingiberales > Zingiberaceae > Zingiber > Zingiber officinale. The sequence goes on from NC_056002.1 coordinate 108,662,101, forward strand.
AGTTATACCTTTCTTTGTAAGTAACAACCTCTTGATCTTCTATCGTATTCCTCTTCTTATCTCGGGTGTTGTGTGGGCAACGATCTATCGAGATGAGAACCACCAAGACTCCTTCCTTCTTGCAAGTTTCGGCCACCAACCTTCAAGCTCCAAGGGATGCAAGAGCAAAACCTCCTTTCTCTCCTTCTTCTCCTAGCAAGAACCGAACACCAACAAGAACTCCAAGAGAGGGATGCACCGGCCACTAAAGAAGAAGAGAAGAGGAGAAGAATAGGGTCGACCACCCCAAGGAAGAGAGGAGAGAAATACTAGAAGATATATTGTGAGGTGAGGCACCTCTACCCCCTCTTTTATATTCCTTGGTCTTGAAATATAAGGAAATTGAATTATAATTAAAATTCCTTTATTCTCCTTGCCATTGGTTAATAAGGAAAATTTAATTAAAAATTTATTTTAACCCTTTACATGGCCAGCCACCTCATGTGCTCCAAATAAGGCAAGTTTTAAACACAAAATAAAAACTTCCTTATTTGTTTCTGGAAATTTTTAAATAAAAATTTCTCTAATAATTTTTCCCTTCATGGTTGGTTATGAAAGGAAATTTTATAAATTAAAATCTCTAGATTAAAACATGTGGATGATTTCCAAAAAGGAAAGTTTTCTTTAAAATTAAAATCTTTCTTTTAACTACAAATAAGGAAAGATATCTAATCTTTCTCTTAATCTTTTGTAGAAAGATATAAAAGGAAAGATTTAAATTTTAAACTCTCTTTTAAAATCATGGCTTCCATATATGGAAAGATTTTAAATAAAATCCCTTTTATTTTTATATGGTCGGCCACACCAAGCTTGGGCTCCAAGCTAGGGCCGGCCACCTTTACTTGGCTCAACCTTTGGCTTGGCTGACCTAAGCTTGGACTCCAAGCTTGCTTGGCTGGCCACCTAAGGTTGGGTAGCAAGGTGAGTATAAGTGGGTATAACACTTTATAAATAAGAAGCTACGATAGGGACCGAGAGGAGGAATTGGTTTTGATCTCCCGATGAAATTAAGCTTCCCGTGTTCGCCTCAAACACCCAACTTAATTTCATCAATAATAATTCATACCACTAAAGAATTATTATTGAACTACCGCACCAATCTCAAATTACATTTTAAGCTTCTTCTTATCGTGAGTGTGTTAGTCTCCCTGTGTTTAAGATATTGAATGTCCACTAATTAAATGAGTTACTGACAACTCACTTAATTAATATCTAGCTCCAAGAGTAGTACCACTCAACCTTATTATCATGTCGGACTAAGTCCACCTGCAGGGTTTACATGACAATCCTTACAAGCTCCTCTTGGGGGCATTATCAACCTAGATTACTAGGACACAGTTTCCTTCTATAATCAACAACACATACTATAAATAATATCATTTCCCAACTTATCGGGCCTCTTGATTTATCGAGCTAAATCTCACTCTTTGATAAGTCAAAGAAATAATATTAAGTACATGTGCTTATTACTATATCGGGATTAAGAGCACATACTTCCATAATAACAAAAGGTCTAGTTCTTTTATTAAGTCAATATAAAAAAACTTTCCTTAAATGGTCCTGCTCAATACACTCAGAGTGTACTAGTGTAATTTTATAGTTAAGATAAACTAATACCAAATTACACTACGACTATTCCAATGGTTTGTTCCTTTTCATCTTAGTCGTGAGCTACTGTTTATAATTTATAAGGAATTGATAACATGATCTTCTTGTGTGACACCACACATCATGTTATTTATAATATAAATTAATTGAACAACTACACTTAGCATATAAATGTAGACATTTGACCAATGTGATTCTTTATTTCAAATATAAATGTTTACAAAAAGCTAGGCTTTTAATATACACTCTAACACAAAGTCCCCCTCGAACTTAGGCAGATGAATGCTAGCTCCGGCCATCTTCTTCTTTGCTTCAATCGACAGTTAATCCTTCTAAAGGTCTCTTACTCTGATACCAATTGTTGGTCCCTTAGTGGTCGACTAAAGGGGGTAATTAGCCCTACAATTACAATTGAAATACCTTTCTCTTTCTTTTGGTGTTAACTTCGACAATAAAAGATAAATGAAATAACTGAAAGAAATATGCAGCAAAAAGGTTACTTGGTTTACAACCGAGGAGGCTACTAATCCAAGGCAAATGAAGCTATTTAAGTTATCTCCTTCTTCAACACAAGTCGGAGGCGGAGAAACTTTATACAAGACGTTGACAGCTCACGAATAATTAAGAACAGTAAAGAAATTGATTACAATTCGAGTGTTGTGGAAACTAGGTGAACCATGGCTCTATTTATAGCCTCACTGGTCGAAGTGACCGTTTGCTGATGTGGCATCTCCAGGCGCCTGGACCCTATCCGAACGCCCCCAGCAATGCAAATTCTATCGACTTCGCAATGGCTGAAAGATAGAATTTTTTTCATATCCGGGCATCCAGACTGGTCAAGGCGCCTGAACCATTGCTGACGTGGACCCGAAAGTGATCCACAACAATTGCTTTGTGACAAGCCGCCTATTGGGCACCTTAAGGGTCCGGGCGCTCGGACCAGTCAGCCAAGTGCTGACTCATCTAGTGTCTTCTCCGATCATTGGCTTCTTCTTCGATCTCTTGGGTGATCCTCCTACCTTCGAGAGTTGAACTCGCTCGAACCCAGCTCCGGCCTTCTCCTAGAGCAGCCTTCTGCTCTAGCTTATCATCCCTTGAAAATGTCATGCACATCCTTCTCGCTCCACCGACGTACTCTTTCATAGCTTCTCGTCTCTCAGATGCACCGAGTCTGTCGACTCGTTTCTTATGTCATCCTTCTCATCCACTGTATCTTCTGCTCGACTTCTTGCATTCAAAAGTCTCTGCACACTTAGATGCAAGACATCAAATACGTAGAGTCTAACTTAACTTGGTTGACCACAACGAAATTAACACGGGATACTTACACTATGTGTGTTGTGCCTTATATGTGTTTGATGAAATATATATGAGGATGACTCACGTAGATGTAGAGTTTTATTCATTGTGTAAAGGAAGTGCTTTGGGTTGTATGAATGAGTAACACTGTGATAGAGAGTTTCCTTACTCTCTATGTCATCCCTTAAAACAAAGCACATATCCCTACAAGGGAAGCTAATTAGAGTTTGTGAGTTTTACCGAAATTAATGTTGGGAAGTGATTTACGTAATCTAGCGATTGTATGACCTGATGCTCTTAGTGACAAAAGGTAACTTTTTAACCAGACTTTTTAGGTTATCTCTTCTACTTAATATCATTAATATATCGTTAGAAAGTACATTAGATGACTCTAGTGATTGTATGATGGGAAAGCCCTAGGGTAACCTTTTAATCAGACTTTCTAGAGCTACTTCTTTACTTAACGGCGTTAAAACTGTGGTAAACTCTCCGATGTGATATTCACGGGGTTGTGCAGGACTTTGGTTAGATGCCCTACAAGAATGTAAGCATGGAATTAGGTAGATGAACAATACATAGAGACATTAACTAGCATCATAATGAACCCGAAATACTAGATCATCCCCAAATCTAACTTTACCATCTCCCTCCATTCACTTGCGCTCACACTCTTTCCTTCTCTATTCTTTCTCTCTCTCTATTGTCTACTCTCTCCCTGCTCTTTCTTTCCTCCTTTCTTTCTCTTCTCTTAACTTTTTCAACTCTCTCAACTCTCATTCTCTTAAGCTTGTTTGTGACTTCAACCACTCTTGATTCTCTAGATAATCTATTTTGTCATTTTGACTAGTAATTGATTCACAATCCCTGTATATTCGATCTTTTTATTACTTGACAATATCTTCATGCACTTGCGAATTTTCCATGACATCAGCAGACTTGTCGAATTGGGCATAGGTTGATTCTTAAGGATTTCATCGCTCTAGGTTATGCCCTCCCACCTAGGAGGTCACTATGCATCGTGATTTACCTGTCTATATCCTGTCGTGAGGCCGACGATATTGGGTCGTCTAGGGTGAACAAAATCACTTTTTTACCGGATTCAACTAAGCTCAAGCTCATAAAAAAACCCAAGCCAAATTTGAATAAACATTTTAATAACTTGATTCATTTTAAGTTTGATTTGACTTAACTTGGTTACCTTATCAAACAAATTTGAACATCATAAAACTTGACTTATTTACAACTCTAACAAAACCATAGATCCTACTACTTGTTCTAATTTAGGCAAGAGTATAGATAGAAGTGCACATGTCAGAAGCACGCAGTGTGTTATAACGTATTTATGTGATTTTAAAGGGTAAGGTGCCCTTTTAATAAAAATAAAAAATTAAAATGGAATGCTCTAGAGCGTCTGTTTTTATTTTTGCCCAAATAAAATTTCATATAGAAAATAATTAGAATCTAATATTTTTTATCTACTCCAAACAATAAGCTAGATTTTTTTTTGTTAAGCTTGGGAAATATATATACCAATATAAATTATAAATTATAAATGATAAAAAAAAATTGACTAATAAATTACACGGGAATGTAGCTCACATTACAATCAAATTAAAGATGTTTAACTCACTAAGTTTTTTGTTCTGCATATTCTTCCTTATTTAATACACAAGTTTAACTTTACCTAGCTATTTAGGAGGATGGATCCTCTGATCCACAAATTATGGATCAAAGGATGATCTATTTTTTTAATCCTTGATTTGAATGAACCTCACATATTTAAAGATAGAGTCTATTCAAATCAAAGATCCTCATGTAATAGATCATCCTCTGATCTATAATTTATGGACCAGAGAATTTCTACTTACTATTTAATTGGTAAAGAATTTATTATCCTATATATATACTCTTCTTTATTCGACAAAAGGGCATAATTCCGAATGCCACAAAATGAAATATGATAAAAATAAAATAAAATAAAAACAACAGTTAATCAATTTTAAAACAAACAATAAATGGAATGCAAAGCAACTCACTTACATAAGATACCATAAATATCAGAAGAGGTTCGGTCCCCCTTTGCCACCTTTTTTTTTTTCCTTCTTTTTGTTTTCTCTTTATTTACAATCTTTATTGAAGATGGCAAAAGATCGACGTGGGGGCCATCTCCCGCTCCCAGTTCCCATCACTGCCGTCCGTTCGTGGGCCTTAAATCTTAATACGACGTCATTAACTAGCACAATTTCCTTAATCCTAAGTCATTAGTCTAATTCAGTATTAGACTGGTCAAATTATGTAACTTTGGACACGTTCTACTTTCCTTATAGCTGGGCTCTGCTAGCGGGCATGCTGCCCTGCCACTGCTACGGCCATTAACTGCTGCGGCACTTCCGTCACCAGACTCAACTGCAGAGACGATGGGCGTTTTGGAGGCATTACGAACGTCGTCATCTCGCCGTGAAATCAGATCCGAAAACCGCGTCGGCTGCTTGTCCGGCATCTTCCACTTCCTCTCCCGTCAACACAACCGCTCCCTCAAACGCCTCACCTCCGGTAAGCGGTAACTCTACCTGTTTCCAAATCTCCCCGTCTCGCCGTTTACCGTTCCGGCCGTTGTGTGTGCTCCAGCTAAGAAAACGGAGAACTCCACCGTCACGATTACCTTGCCTCCGCCTCCTCCGCCGACGACACTGAAGACGATGGATGCCGGCCGGCGAACCTGCGAGACTACGTGGAGCCCGACGATCCCACTGCCGCCCACCGTCGCCGCGATTCCGGACAGCCCTCGGCGCCCACCGACGGTGGTGGCGAGGCTAATGGGGCTCGAGGAGGACACACCCGCCCCCTCGATGGCTGCCACGCCGCCGGAGGAGGACAAGCGGCAGGAGCTACTTCATGCGCTGGAGAAGTGCGACGAGGACCTCCGGGCCCTGAGGCGGATCATCGAGGCCGTCCGCGCGAATGAGGCCGCCTCCCCCGTCGTATCGGCGGCGCGCCGGGTCGAACCCGGCGCTGGTATTTCGAGCAAGGAGCGCTGCGACGGCGGCGATCAACCGAGCCCCGTTTCGGTTCTCGAAGCGATATCGTCCCCTCGATCTCGCGACAGTCTCTCCCCAAATGGTAAGTGTACCACGCAGAAGGCGACGCCATTCATCGCGACCAAGATCCCGAGGCCATCGCCTACCAGCGTCCTCTTCGTAGATAGTAGTAAGAACAAGAATTTTGACGACCCAAACACATTAACAATTCTTAAAAAAAAAAAAAAAAAACCGTATGCGAAGCTCGAACTACTACTTGACGCATCAGTTAATTGTGCAGGAGGAGACGACAACAATAAAGTGACATTGTCCGACGATGCTCAAAGCTGCTCCTTCGACCATCGGAAGGTGTTCGACGAAACGCCCAAGTGCAACGCGATCGTCGAGATCACACAGCCGAGCAAGGGCAGGGGCATGGCGCGGTGTCGCAGGTGGCCCAGAAGGAGTCGGGCGACGGCCAAGCGTAGTGTGGGCGAGAGATGGGAGGACAGATTTGGAGAGGTGGAGAATTTGGGCGTGTTGGTGGAGCTTGACATCCTGTGGGAAATGGTGGAGGAGTTGGTGGTGGACATGCTTGAATTGTGTTGGAATTTGCCGTCACGGTCATTCGAGTCTGGATGTAGGTGCAGGAAGAGTCTGTGTTTCTAGTCTCTGTTGCGTAGTGGATCGTGTTGTAGTTTGTCACCCATCGAGGGACTCTGATTTTTCAATTGTTTAGATTTTGCTCGATTAATTTTTAGAGATGGACGGGTTCGAGATTCAAATTATACTTTACACTTTCTAAAGCTGATGATCACAAAATTTCCAACTATTTACATGGGAAAAAATATAGAACAAAATGTCAAAAAGATTAAAAAAAAAAAATTAAGCTTATTTCATTAACAAGAATGAGTGAGCTTGGAGATCAACCTCGACACTGGCCGATGAAGACCTGCAAGGGGAATGTAAGGAGATGATGATCATCATCAACATTAGCTGATTAGTACTTCGAGATACTTTCCTCATCAGAATTCTCATCCATTACCATGCTCCCCTTCAAGCAACTGGACTTGGAGTATAGTGGATCTTCGTCGATAGGTTCTTCGATACCGGGGAAAGCTAACGGATAACAATCATCTTCTTTGCTTCTTACTTTGTCTTGTAACTTATCGTCGATAGAACTGCAATCTAAGTTTTGTAGGACACTAGAAAATTGCCTGCTACTACCTAAATCAGACACATTGCCTATTTCTAAGTCAATCATCTCTTTTGATCTTTTAATGCTCATCCCTCCATTCGAAGCAGTGGAGAAGGCATCCAATTCGAGCACCCAAGACCGAAAATCATTCAATGATGGAGGAATCTTTGTGAAGAAAACATCTTTTATGTTTCCTAGTAGCCCCTTGTTGTATGGATTCTCTCTCTTGTCGTAGCGATAACGAAAATTCTCATATGTTGTCTGTTGAAAAACAAGGCATAGTAAAGTAATTTAAAAAGAAAAGAGAATGAGCATGAAAGACAAAGAGTGAACCAATGCCCATTAACATGCTTAAAACATAAGTTGCTGTGATGATCAACACTATCACCTTAAGCAAACTTGCTTGCACCTCAACCAACCTCATCAACTCACTTCAATTGAGCTCCTTTTGGTTCAATTGAACTAAACCTAACCCATGTCCCGACTTGACTATGTTCTTCTCATATGTCTACTCTAGTCGACTTCCCAAATCAAGATTCAAGTTAGATTAAGAGTTTAACAAACACTTTCATATCTATAATAATTTTATCCACAACATACTAGCATCATATGTGGGGAGGAACTAGGTGTGGAGTCATGAGGTAGAGATTAGAATAGAACAATTGAGAACTCACTTGACTGATTTATCAATGAAAAGTGTCTAAAGGATTCAAACTAGGAGGAACTAGGGTTAGAGTCTTTTCTTGCTTGAAATTCAGAGAAACAAAGGTTAGAGTTTCTTCTTTGCAAATGGAAAAAGAAGCCATTCAATCTCAATGCCACACTCTTCTATTAGTCCTTCATGACTTTGGATGTTTGGTATTGTTGGTTGAAGTAAACGGTCTTTGTTTAACAAGATGACCCAATATGAAGGTTGGCTCTGATACTTGGAATGAGAAGCTTATGGAAGAGGAATTGCACTTAGATGACTAAGGGAACCAAAGAACTTGAACTATTCTAGATCATAGTTATTCTAGATCATGGGCTTACTTGTTTAATCCAAATCATTTTAGCCTAATCATAATAGCCGAAAATCAAGTTTAATTTTCAATAGCTTTTGAGCATGCTCCTTGCCATGCAAGGATAGAGCAAACAAGAGAGGAGTCTACTACTCTACCAGTAACACCAACTTCAAGTACTTACCGAAACTCATTTGTATCAACTTTAAGTAAAAATTCAAGTGAAAGAATATCATGCTCCAAGAGCTTATGGGACCTTTATGAGGTAACTAAGAATCGAGATAATCTTACTCTCTTTTATCTTTTTGCCAATTACGAGCCCATGTATTTCCAAGAAGCTATAAAGAGTAAGAAGTGAAAAGATATTATGGATGAAGAAATTAAGGCGATCAAGAAAAATGACATATGAGAGCTAACTCTACTTCTTGAAGGATACAAGGTGATTGACTTGAAGTGGATGTACAGGACAAATTAGAAGAATGTCAAAAGAGAAGTTGAAAGATGCAAAGTGAGATTGGTAGCAAAAGGCTACAGTTAAAGAGTAGGCATTGACTATGATAAGATATTTGCTCCCGTTACTCTATTAAAAACTGTTAGACTAATAATTTCTTTAACAACTCAAAATAAGTGGAGAATACATCAAATGAATATGAAATCTGTCTTCCTAAATGAAATTCTTGAAGAGAAAGTCTATATTCAATAGCCATCATGTTCTAAATCAAAAGACAAGAAAATAAAGTTTTAAAATTGGAGAAGACTCTCTATGAGTTAAACCACGCACCAAGGGCATGGAATCTCTAAATAGATAGGTACTTGCAAAAGAAAGGCTTCATCAAATGTCATTATGAGCATGCACTATACATAGTGTCATCAATTTGGGTTAGGTTCATCGGGTTGACTCATCCCACCAAATAATTTAAGTGAGTTGAGTTAAAATTTTATCAACTCATTTAAAGGCGGGTCAAGGCAAGCCGATCCGCCTAGGCTCACGACCCACATGGATCACCCCACGACCCACACAGATCGGGCCACGGCAGGCTTGAGTTGGCCCGTGAGTTGAGAAAAAATATAAATTTTTCTCCCAAACATAAAATTAAAGTGAAAATTTCAATGGGCTTGTGGATTTGTCTCACTTAATCTATAACCTAAACTTAAAATTTTTAATCTTTTATATATTTTTATATATATATATATATATATATATATATATATATATATATATATATATATATATATATATATATATATATATATGGGTCGTAGGTTGCCCCACCGAGCCAGCAACCTACTTTAAGTTGAGTTGGGTTGGGAATTTCTTAATTCGCCAAGATGATGGGTCAACTTGCCCTGCTCCACCAATGGCTAGCCCATCGCGGGCCAACCCAGTCCACTATGGGTTGAATAAGAATAAAGATATTTTTATCATCTTCCTATACATCGATGACTTAATCTTCACTAGAAGTAATCCAAGCATATTTGGAGAATTTAAAGAAGCAATGACTAAAGAGTTTGAGATGACTAATATTGAACTCATGACATACTATTTGAATATTGAAATTAACCAAAGGGATAATGGAATCTTCATCTCATAAGAAGGTTATGAAAGAGAGATATTAAAAAAAGTTCAAGATGAATAACAACAAGGTCATAAACACCTCCAATAGAATGTGGAATCAAGCTATCAAAGCATGATGAAGGATAAAGAGATGATCCAACACTCTTTAAGAGCTTGATTGGAAGCTTACAATATTTGACATGCACAAGGCCTGATATTGTTTATGTCGTTGAACTTGTTAGCCGCCATATAGAGGCTCCAACTACCACCCGGTTTAATATTGCTAAGAGAATTCTGTGTTATATCAAAGGTATAATAGATTTTGGGTTACTTTATTCATCGTTTGACAATTTCAAACTTGAAGGATATAATGACAATGATTGGAGTGAAGATATGGATGGTCAAAAGAGTATTACAAGATTTGTGTTCTTTATGGGTGACACAACTTTCACTTGAATGTCAAGGAAACAACTTATTGTCACACTTTCTACTTGCGAAGAGGAGTATATATGGCTGCGACTTTATGTGTTTGTCACGCTATTTAGCTTATAAATTTATTGAAGGAGCAAAGGTTATCACAAGAAGAGAACCAAGATTCGAGTTAATAACAAGTTTGCAATAACACTAACAAAGAATACAATCTTCCATGATAGAAGCAAACATATTGATACACACTATCACTATATCAGAGAATGCATCATAAGAAAGGAGATGTGAGTGGAATACATAAAATCTCAAGATCAAGTAGTTGATATTTTTATTAAGCTGCTCAAATTTAGACTTTATTAAGATGCGAAGTTTGCTTAGAGTGACAAAATCAAGTTTAAGAGAGCGTGTTGAAAATTAAACATGATTTGGGGCTATTATGATTGAGCTAAAATGAATTAGATTAAACAAATAAACACATGATCTAGAATAACCATGATCTAGAATAGAGTAGCTTATTCTAGAACATTCTGGAGAATTATCTATATAAGTATATTATAGTGGAATAGTTTTGAGAGTTCTAAATAGGCTTTAATAACCATTAGATGGAAGATGTGTTGGCACAATCTTAACCATTGGTTAGGAGGTACAACTAGTATAAATAGGGGTGAACTCTCATTTTGTAACAAAATCAAGATTTCAAGTAAAGCTGAGGTTTCAATACAAGTTCAAGTTCTCTTGTTATCTCTTCCATCTAAGTGAAATTTCTCTTCCATAGGCTTCTCATTCCAACAATGTGTAGGTTGGCTTAGTTCAAGCATAAATTTGTAGGGAGCTTTGATCTTGAAACCAAGTGTGCACACACACTAGTTTATTTCAAGCCTATTTCGCTTAAGCCTATTTCTTGGGACATATAGTTCGAGTTTTATCAAACTCTCCTTTAATGTGGTTGAAAGAATGTTACGTTTAACCATCGAACTTACTGAGTTTTGACCTAGTAGTCACTAGAAGATCGGCTATGAAGGGTGCAAGCACTGTTAGATTTTATTCATCAAGAAAAGACACAAAGCTGGTCACCTGATTTTTGTTGATTAAGTAGGCGTGGAATGCTGTGAGCCCGCCAACAAACCAAACCACAAAGAAAATATAGAGAATGAGTGCAAGTGACACAAACTGGCCGCTCATGGATTTCCACACCGAATTGTGGTAGTTCTTCTTTTCTTCGAGAATGTTTAGCCATGAGAAAGTGAATACGTAAATGCTGAGGAGGGTCGAGGACAGTATAAACATGAAGAAGAACCGATAGTTGCGCTGCAGATCACATTTTAGAGAGTTACAAAAAAACATAAAAATTGTTAAGTATCTTCAGCCAAAAGTGATGCTTATATATAATCTCACAGAGTGGCTTGGCTTACTAATCCAATGCACTGGCCAACCCACGGACAGTGGTGATCAAACTTCTGCACGCAATTGTTGCAGATGGCACAATGAGAAGCCCGAGGCGGACGATACAGCAAACATGTCTCACAGTACTTCACTCTCACACTAAATCCATTTACCTCCACTTCCTTGGTGCGAGGTAGCCTCAAGTTTTGACTGGCTGATCCATTGGGCCATTCCATGGGTGGATTCGTGCCGCCGTCAAATCTTTGTTCAAATTCTGGTGCCGGCCACAGATTCCGCGGAACTATGCCTGGATCTCTACTAGAAGTCAACATCAAGAAAGTCAAGTCCTGCATAGTTATTAATGTATAAAGATATGTTTCCTGCAAACTGATCATGTCGAATCGAATCTACACTTTGTGTTAGAAAGTAGCTAGCTAGCTAGCTCATGATGATCTCTTACCGCGACTAGGAGAATCATTGCGACAATGAGCACTGGGTACCCAAGTATATGATGGCTTTGGGGTTGAGTTCGATTCATCTCGCGGTTATGGATTTTGACAATAACTTGAGTACAAAATATGATTGTTGGTGTAGCTATCAAAAACATCGATAGGAATACTGAAGTAGCATCCGGACCAAATACCAACCTTCCACCACACAGGAACCTCTGAGAGGACATAACTCTAGATCATAATTCATAACAGAAAGTTGGAAAGAGAGAGAGAGAGTCTCAGGTCGATCGAAAGAATAACGCGGGGATCTCTTAATCTTACATTGTTTCCGTGCCAAACTTGATACAACCTCTTCAGTCTGGGCGATTCCATGGAGATAACAACTATATTTCAAAGGAGATATGGAATTTCGAAGGTCGAATGAGAGAGAGAGAAAGAGGGAGGGAGGGCGAAGCTTCCCCTCCGGCCTCTCTATTGCTCTTCTCCTTTGGACGTTTGGGGTGGGTCACGACTAGCTAGCTGCCCCCATCCTTGTTTGGATCTTTTCCCCTGCTTAATTAAGGCAATGTCTTTGTTCTTCTCCATTAACCAATTTGTCTACGGCATTTGCGCAGGGAGGCAACGACGGTGAAGGCGTGGCGATAAGCATGCCTTTTTTACAAGCCATTGTTATGCGCAATGGAACGGTGGAAAAAAGCGACGACAACAAAATATAAAGGCCGAACATTTAGGCAGAGCGGTTAAATTTAACAAATCTAATATGCACTTTTAGCTTTTAAATAAATCTAACCACAGAATAATAAGACCTTTTTAATTTTTATTAAACACTATCTATTTTCAAATTTAAATATAATATAAAAGCAACCAAATAATAAAGGTTAATCAATTCTAAGGTCATTTAATTTTATTTTTAGAGATATTTAATTGTGAAATTTGAAAATTTTAGGATATTTGAAAAATGGGACATTTAAATGACGACGGCTACTTCGACTTCGAGTCGTCTTGCAGAAACCTAGCCTCGTTTTCTTTGTCTCCGCCGCCGTGGCCAAGAAGCGAAAGCTTACCTCGCCCGCTGCGGCGGCGAAAATGCACGCCGAAGCGGGTGCCTTCCAGGAGCAAGCATCCGGAGATGTCCCGGTCACTGAATTTCAAGAGGGACAACATCCGTCTGGAGCTGACTCGGACCCCCAGATCCATGATGGCCTCTCCGCGGACCTTGACGTAGGTGTCGCGGAGGTGGGAAATGGCGTCGAAAACGCGCATAAAGGCGGAGTCGACGAACACGATGAGAACGACAGAGACCCGGCCTCGATCCAGAAACTCCTCGATCCCTTTCCCAAAGATCACATCATCGAGCTTCTCCGTGACGCAGCCGTGAAGCACCCGGACTTACTGTCGGAGATACATCGCATCGCTGACCTCGATCCTCCCATCGCAAGATCTTCGTCCACGGCCTCGGTTGGGACACCAGCGCTGAGATTCTTACTGCTGCTTTTCGCCAGTATGGCGAGATCGAGGACTGCAACGCAGTCATGGATTAAGCGACTGGCAAACCCAAGGGCTATGGGTTTATTCTATTTAAGCATCGGATCGGTGCCCGTGGCGCCCTGCAGACGCCCCAAAAGAAGATTGGCAACCGGATGACTGCCTGCCAGCTCGCCTCAGCAGGGCCTGTTCCGCCACCTGTTCCTCAAGTGTCAGACAACACACAAAGGAAAATATTTGTAAGCAACGTCGGGGCGGAGCTTGACCCTCAAAAGCTGCTTCAGTTCTTTTCCAAGTACGGGGAGGTCGAGGAGGGGCCTCTAGGACTGGATAAGGTGACTGGAAAGCCCAAGGGCTTTGCTTTATTTGTTTACAAGACGATTGACAGTGTGAAGAAAGCATTGGAGGAACATCACAAGAATTTTGAGGGTCATATATTACATTGTCAGAAGGCAATCGATGGGCCAAAGCCAAATAAGCCGGGATTTCAGTTTCATGGTTTTGGGGCTCAACATGGTCGTCTGCATCATGGGGCTGGTCGAATGTTTGGGCCAAATTTGCCAACGAGTGATAATCCTCCATTTTTTAGTGGAGTTAGGAGTCTTCTCTCAAGTGCCACAAGTGCTGGGCACCTCATGGCTCCAGCAAGTTCTGGAATGGGGTTTAAGCAGTCTATTCAGCCAGCAGGTGCAATGGCTTCCGGGTTGAATCCTGCATTTGGGCAGGCTCTCACTGCTTGGCTTGCTACCCACGGATCTGGGTTAGGCTTGACAAACATCCCGGGTAATTTTCGGTCCAGTGGGGTGGTAGGAACTACTGGGACATTGCCAAACAACTCTGGGCATTGTTTGCGCAGTGGTGGTATGGTGGTGGTGGTGTTGGGGAGAGTGTGAATTCTGGGATGATGGGAGGTTATGGTTCACAGGGACATGCGCAAGGTGGATATGGAAATTCCTCAACCGCACAGGGAAGCTCTGCTAGGAGCCAAACAGGACACGGGCAAACGGGTGGCCTAGGCACTTACCTGGGTCGTTAGATAATCACAGGTATAACTACTATCAAATTTTAACAGTTTTTACTGACCTTTCGCTTATATTTGAACTCCAATCTGAATCAATTAGGCTTTGTTTACTGGGATTGTGAGGATAGAAAATGAGAGAGAAGAGGATGTGGGACAGAAACATGAGGAATAGAATGAAAAACAATTTCCTCTCCCATACGATTACTTGTATAGACAGAAAAAAAAGAGGGAGTGAAAAATAACATTTTTTATTGTCTAGTTATCATTTACTGACAGAACAAACTGCCAGTTAATATTTGCCAATGTTGTCAACCAGTTTGTTACTAATTGGCTGACGTTTATGAGTAGATTTAGGATTCATTCAGAAGCACTTCTTCCTTCCAAATTTTATTTTGGGGATACGATTGAATGTTTTTTGTGGTTTGTATAGTAGGAGCTGCAACAACATGACACTATGAGCAATACAAACTAGTTTCTTTTTCCTTCTTTCTCTGTCTATTGGCTTGCAGTGGCAACTATTAGTTGCCCTGTTGGTTCCTGATATTTTCCTGTGCAATTGTACCCTAGTGAACTCACTCGCTACCTTATAGGATTGTCTGATTGTTGTTGTCAGCATAGTTTTCAGAATCGTATGATTCACAAATTATCAAACAATACAATGTGGTTCGTATATAAAACAATAGGGTTCTTGCATACGAGTTGGAAATAACTGTTACGATTGAGTTCAATTCAATATGAATCTTATATTTTTATACAATTCTGAAATTTTAAAAAACAATTAAAAGTTAAATTTAACCAATAAAAAAATAAATTAAATGAAATGTACTATAAACTAAACTGAATTAACTAAACTGAATTAATATAAAAGAAAGGAAGAAATGATGAATTTATATTATTCAATAGAAGTATGTGGTTAAATAGAGTGAAATCTCAAAGTTGACTATGATATGGATGAAAACATCTCTTCAAATTGAGACACGAAGTAGATGATAGCCAATTATGAACTCATCATCGATTAAGAATGAATAAATCCTTTTATATTGATAAATAGAATGACAATAAAAATGATATGTTAGTGAGTTAGAAGTCATGTTAAGCCCAAGTTACCTACCTTTGATGACAATGATTTCTGTAAGTCAAAAACATTTGGTGAGTAAGTTTTCTATTGCTTATTTCATTTATATTCTTAATAGAATGAAATAAATTATAAATTGTACATTCTTATTAGTGGGACACATGAACTTGTGCAATTTTGTTATGAATCAAATGAATTTATTCTATATTGTTCATCCCAAAAGGGTGTCCAATCCAACCCAAAATGGCAAGGCACTCACGATGTATTTAAACATAATTTAACTCCTCACAACATGACATCTTTTTTAGCAAATCTATTCTATTATGTTGTCAAATGCAATATTATATTATTTTACATATTATTAGATACCGAAATTATTCTGAATTAAGTAATTTTTTTTAATAGATTTTATAATTTTTATCTGAACCTTAGATTGACGGTTCGATACAATTGATGGTTCAACAATTAACAAAACTGATTCATGATATGAACCTCGATTTGACAACCGCCATTGATTTTGTTTTTATGGTTTTCTTACTAACTTTAGAATTTCAAACAAATTGAGGAATTGCTTTTGATGTGTTTGAAGGCACACACTCTAATGCTTCAGTTCTATAAGCTCTTTGCTATTCTTGGATCTTTCTCAATCATAGTTGATTCCTTCCCCTGTTTACTTGTGTAGTTTATGTTTCCGTTTTCCAAGTCCCACCGTTCATTTTTTTTCTCATCCATAATGTTTTTTTAAAGAAGCCAGAAAAGTGTAGCTAATTTAATTTTTTTTCTCATCCATAATGTTTTTTTAAAGAAGCCAGAAAAGTGTAGCTAATTTAATTTACTTGCATGTTTGATATTTACCTGTCATAAACACACCCTTGAGTTGGGACCCATTGAATATAGTGCAAGTGTACCGAAAAGCTTTTCACATGAATAAAAAATTATCTTTGCTAAATTTAATGAGAAATTCCATTGAGATCCACATGGAGCCTTTGTATTGCTTTCTATAAAATACAATTGTCTGATAAGTTCCCAATAGTCGACCGTGAATAGTTGCAACTCTCATGACTAATGTTTCAAGTTAATTCTCCTGTAAATCTCAATTATTCAACAGATTATTACTTTAGTGAACTTACCTTTAATTAAGACATTTTGGTTATTTATGTTGATCATACTTTTAATTAGGTCATCTTGGTTGTTTATGTTGTGAAGAATGATATGCAACTGTTTGGTCATAGTTCATTAGAAAGGTTGCTGTGTTATATCATCAATTTCTGCCATGATAAAATACCACCGTAACTTTTAAAATGCTAACCCAATTGGTAAAACATTATATTTCCAGCAAGTATTATGAGTTTAGTTTATATTTTCAAAATTGCCAAGTTTAGGAAGTGAAGTATTATCATTAATCTTAGTTTTTCTCTACTAAACCTATTTATTTCTGTCAAAATTATCTGGCCATGAGATGATTAATTTTGAATCAAAATTTCTGGCAGCCTCTTCCTGTTATTGTTTTTTTTTAATTCTTTTTTGGCAGCATTTTGAAAACCTTTTGTGCAAATGTTTTCACACTTAATTATATGGCAGATCCTTTCTTGGCACATAAATCTTTTTTGTACTGGAATGTTGCTCCTTCTGAAGTTCCTGCTTCTGCGATCAATAAAATGATTTTTTAACTTGTTTTACAATAATTTAAAATGATGTTTTGAGCACCTCGGTGGTAAAATGTTTATCATGATCCTTTTGACTTATGCAGTATTTTGAGTAACTATATTGGCCTATTTAAATCCTCTGTCCTCTGAATGGTTTCTTGTAAAGACCTTGCTGATTTAAAACTCAAGATTTTTTTTTAGTTTATTATTATTCTGTTACTAATACGTTTACTCTGGTTCTACCATCAACATTTTTCTAGTCACGCAATTGGTTAAATTGGCAAGAAATTCTTTCCACTTTACTTATAGGTGTTGGTTTATGTACTGAATTCTCTTACAAAATGATTTTTTTTAAAAAAAATTAAAGGTGATGTTTGGGCTGTAAATGGTTACATAATCTATTAATATTTTTGGAAAAATAACTATTCAACTTATCAAAGTACATTTTTGTCTTTCAAAAATGTTTATTGATTACAAATGCTATGATTTGGCTGCTTGGCCAAAAATTTGATTTTGTTTTAAGTTCTTGATTCAGTTTCTTTTTCTTGATTCACCATTTTGCACCATAGCTCTTGCCCTTCTGGATCAGTGGCCTTATCATATTTTTGAAATAAATCTTACATTGGAATTATTATATTGTGCAACTAGGCACCGAAAGTAGATCGCACGATTTGGTGTCAACTGTCAGTACTTTCGCTTTCTTTTCAGTGTGTTTCTTCTCTGCACAGACCACCTATAAGTTTTGGTCAAGTTGGAATAGTCTGTTCGTTCATTAAAACTATTCATTATTGGCCATTCTGAAATCATTATTTATTCCATTATGTCCTTAAATTCTGTAAAGTTTTGTCATTATAGTGTCAAGGCTTCACGAGTCGTAGAGATGTAGATGATCAATTCTTAGATTGGATAAGTTGTTTGCAGACAATCAATCCTTAGATCAGGATAGCCACCTTCTCTCGCTTGAGTTCTGTGTACCTGAGAGGAAGGAAGCAGAAGGCGAAAGTGAGAAGAGAAAAGGGTGGGAAAGGACATGGGCAAAGCGTGGAAGAATTGACTACCATAGCAGTGAGAGGGGAAAGAGTGAAAGGAGGTGAAAGTGAAAAAGTCGTTTATCTCTGCTTGTATTGGACATTACTGCTTCCAGAGGATTGTGAGGAGAGAGGGTTGCATTGAGGGGCTTATTGGACATTTTCATCCTAACATGTTCCATTCTGCTTTGGCTCGATTTTGGACTGAGTGTCTCGAGGATTATGAGGGTGGAGATGAGGATAAGGAGGAGCATCATGATGAGGATCCAATAATAGTACCACTACCATTTGTAGCTCAGAGGATGTCAGGATGGGCACTCTAAGTTGGAGACAAACTTTTTCACACATTATCATGTGTTTATTGCTTGTCACATACGTTCAGTAGATGAGTGTGAGCTTGATTGCAATTCAAGTTGCAACAACTTCATGAGTAGGATGAAGAATACTGGAGATAGATAATGGCCATGTTCCAAGTGTGGAACTTAGGATGTTAATTCCCACTCGAGTAGTGTTGTATCTTAGGGGCATCCTAGTGTTGTGGAAACAAATGCTCCTAGGTGGTTAGATTTGTATATGTTGTTTTGATGATTTTGGTAAAGAGTTTAAGTTATGTTTGACTTGTACCAATGATATATATACATCGTGTGCCCAAACTTAAAATATTGCACATAAAACTTGCGGAGTTGGTTGACTCGACACAGTATGTTGGTTGCACTCAATGGATTAGAGGCCTGGAATGAATGTCTAAGCTTTGGTAGAGCTTGGAGGACAGTCTAGAGCGTGTGGAGTGTTGAGTGGTGATGTATTCATAAGGATGAAGGATTAGACGACGTGATGCAAGCTCAAGGTGCTTGGTGTATTTGATTGACTATAAGCGTTGCATGAAGTGGGCTTTAGAGCAAGGAACATCGACGAGCTTAAGACATGGAGATATGAGAGTGAGGGAGGTTTGTGTTTGGGTAGCAACATCAAACACAATGTGCTGGGTAGGGCAGACTACCTAATTGTTTATTTTGAAGCCTTTGACCAAGGGGTTGCTAGTCCCTAATATTTTATGGATTTAGCTTTGCCCTAGGTCTTTGCATAGGCTATAGGGGGCGTAAGCCAAGTGAAGGAGAATCACTTTCAATAGACTGAAACATTGGTGGCAATAGTAAACTGAAACATGTTAGTTGATTAGGAAGTCAATTAAGTCTGAGAGTCGGCGAACAAAATGATTCTGCTAGAGCAATAGTAAACTAGATATGACTTTTAGTTGACTAGCAGCTTTAGTATTTAACTAAAGGTAAATAATTCCATGACATAGCCGACTGGAGAAGCATTCCAATTGACTAGAGGTAGACAAAATTGATCCATTGAACATCTTTGTACTTGTAACTATGCATAAAATCTTTCTTAATTCTCATGCGAACAAGTATTAAGTGCTCAAAGCTTCCAAGGGAAGATGAAGGTTTCAACAAAAGTCCTTTGTAATTTCCTTCTCACTTAAGATATTCATTTCATCATCTGTTTGAGAGAAGGGACATATTGTTTACTTCAACATCTCTTATGAAAAAGTAATTTTAGTGGATAGTGGAGCCTGATATATCAGGTGCGCCATAGGCTATGGATTAGAAGCATACTCTTTGAATTACGTTATATTGTAATGTATTAATATTGTGGAATGTTTTATTCTTATTTTTGCTGTCTCTATTCTTGACACGATAACTGAATACACATGAGCACGCATATGCTACTAACAATTTATATTGTCTTTGTATTTGAAGGATATATTTTTTTGTCTAGTCAAACGTGTTGACCATTCACCTATGAAATTTAGGTCTACCATCTCATTTAATTACCTTATCTGATGTTATACTTTGAATATTTGATGTTGTGCCTTGGATATTTGATACATGATCACGTATCCGTTGCTTTTCATATTTAACTAGTTCTGCTTGGTTGTGTATAATTGTGTAGGACCTTTGATATTTAATTACCCCTTTTTATTGTATGCAGATGCTTATCTTGTTGTATTGTTTGTTTATTTTCTCGGTTATCTTAATGTATCCATTACTACTATCATGCTTTATTTTATTTTATTTATTTATTTATTTTTACAAGTGTGTTTGCTATAACATGATAATTTTTACTTCTTTGATAGTCGATGTTTGTCAAAAGAGTAGTTATTTAAGTAAGCTTTCCTTGGTTTATTGGCTTGTCATTCTTGTTGAATGCTAATGCTACTTAATGTGATATTGTGTTATCATGTTGTGATCATGTATATTGTATGGTGATATTATTGTGATATATCATATTATGATCATGTTCATGATCATGTATAGATCAGTGCAACTCTCGTTTATGTTGTTGGAGTGGGTAGCGTATGGAGAATGGAGATGTTTCTATATACAGTGGAGATTGTAAGATTTTCGTCAAAAAGGTAGAGTTCTGCCTCAAGAAGCAGGCAACTTGAGGGTGTCGTTTCCTTGTTTAATAGCTTGCATTGAGAGAAGGACCTAGATCCAATTAACTTGAGTGTCAGTAGCCTAATTCAAGGGCGAGTTTCAAGATAGGTTAAGAGTTTTGGGCTCTGAGTGAAAATTGATTTGAGTTGAATCTAATTTTCATTCATGCTTACTACTGTTTATACCTAATTTAAGCTATTTGTCAAAGGATGATTGTCGGTTCCTTGTGATTAGCAATAATAATAGGATTTTAATGTTTGATTAATGCGTTTAAGTTAAAATTGTAAGTGGAGCTGAGTGAAGCTACCATTCAATGTGCCAAGGTAACGAGCATAAAAGACTCATTGAAGACTACGAATTTTGTATCTGATTGATGGTTTTTCGTGGAGCTTGTAAGTTGGCTATAAGGGACTTTTGAGATAATGCCAGTTGAGTAAAAGAAAACATAACCCTTTTGTTCCTAGGCATTTGACCATACAGCCAATAAGATTGAAAATAAAAGTATTCTATTCCTAGGTCAGTGCCAGTGATCGTTCTCTAGGCAATCAATCAATTAACAACATATTTTATATGGGCATCAATATATAAGCTTTAAGGAGTTTGTTTGGGTTCGATAAATGATCTTTCTGTTCGTTCCTATTTAATCATCTTCCTTCTGTAATTTGGCTTTGTTTTTTTTACACATCTCCATGTCACCATTCACGCAGCCCCGCACCAACTGTACGAACACACGTAGCCACCGCCCGCTCCCTGTAACCATTCATGCAGCCAAAGCATAAAACGGTTTCACAAGCGTCCAAAACCCCCCGATAGGAGATAACGAGACGACGAAAACGTACCCGAAAAGGAGCACAATCCTTCTATAAATGCGCAACGGACGAGACTCGTATCAAACGGTCCGTTGCAAGGTGACAGTGGGCGGTTTCAAGTGCAACTCCATCCACCCACCAACACATGCGCCACGTCCTTCCAAATCTGACCGTAGTGGCCGTTTCTTTCCCTCTCCCAGTCGTCTCCCATTTCGTGCGTCAACACGTAACCAAGAAGAAAAGGATGACTCGTCTCATGCAATATTAGAATTCATGACACATGCAGAGGATAAAAGGCCAAAATAAAAAAAATAAATGAAATATTTTATAACATAAATGAAAAAAAAAAAATTGAGGAAGCAGGTGGAAAGGAAGCAGCTCGCCCTGCTGCCCCCCTTAACACCTACCTGCAACGGCCCCTGAACAGTCCAAAACAAGGGGCGTCACAGCATCTGTTTGGTGTCAAAATCACCAAGTCATCAGTCAGTCCAAAAATCAAATCTATTATTATTATTATTATTATTATTATTATTTTGGACGTTGTGTTTTACGATCAAAACATAAACATGTCGTGGGACTCGGATTGTTGTTTGTCATAACTCAACAAGTCAAATTTCTTGAACTCCAAACTATTCTTTGACTGATAAAGAGGCGAGGGTGGGACAGGGATTAACTCGAACTAATTTTAAAACCAACTAGTAATTACTCGAGCCAGTTAATAAAGGGAAAGTGGAAAGTACAGCAAAAGCAGAATCGGCTCTCCTCCATAATGCTCTGTCTCACTCGCAGTGCAGGATACAATTTTCATCTCATGAGTTGCAAAGTTGACTTAGAATTAAAACGTCAGTTATAATGTATATTAGGTTTAAAAACACGAGAATCGTATTTGGCCTTTTACTGTGGGGGATATCAATTACCCTTCTTTTTTTTTTTTTGGTCAATTCTACCAAACAACTAATGGAACTCCACCCTGCATGCCACTCTTAATATTTTTTGAGAGAAGGCAACAGGTTCAAATTCCAAGATACCACTTTTGGAAGAAATGTTAGAATGATTACCTATGAGAAGCTCTCTTAAAGAAAAAACAAAAGAAAGGGAAACCTTTTGAAGTTGAAAGAAGAGCATAGTATAGGGAATCAAACACTTTAAACTGTTTACGCTTAACCTTTCTACAAACATGTGTTCATAAGAACAAAATTTAGTTAATAATATCAATTCGCTGACATTATGAACGAAGGCTTGTAAATTTAGAATTGTCACTGGTGAGATAGTGGCTGCTTTCATAATGAAGAAATCAATCAGTAATTGTCAAATGTCATGGTTGATTGTCTTTTTCCCTGAAGATCTACAGGAAAAGCAAAAAAAAAAAAAAAAAAAAAAAAACTATGTTTTTGAGATCGATTAAAAGCAATCTGAAATGAGAAGTTAAAGATAAGTTTGGGAGGAGTCATGGGAAAGGACAAGAGTTAGGAAAGGGGTACAGTGAATAAAGTTGTACAAGTACCACGAAAATTGAGATGGCCAACTAGCAAAGGCAGCAGTAGTTCCTCCATTTATGGGCAGATTTGTTTGTTTTCCTTTGCTTTCAGCCAATATTTTTGTTTGGTGTTTATCTGAATCGACTGTGTTTTTTGGGGCATTGGCAAGAATTGTGTGTGCCTGCTAATGGACAAGGGAGTTCTGGTGGTTTTGCCCAGGCCGAGAGAGACAGGGTGCAGCTCCAATATAAAGGAGAATGGCGAGAAGACTCAGACTTCCCACCCACACGAGTGGCTCCCTTTTGAACCCTGTGGTTGCGTCCCCCAATGCCCACACCCCCCACAGTGTTATCAGTCTCAGAATAAGGGAAGCATGGAGACAGCTCACAGGTGTGTGTGTGTTATAGAGAGAGAGAGAGAGAGAGAGAGAGAGAGGACGCTCGGTTTCCTTCTATCAATGCTAATGCTGTCTCCCCCCACTTCACCCTTTGATTTCCTCCATCTTCATGTTGTGTAGGTCTCGTTCCTCAAACATCCTGAGAAAGCAATAACAACAGTGCTTCATTAAATTCTTTTCTTTTCTTTGTTTGTTTGTATTTTTTTTCTTCTTCTTCTTCTGGTCCTTTTTGAAGAAGTAAAATGGCTTCGGATGAGATGAAACCTGCTGGTGACATTGGGCTGTTTGCTGGAGGACCACTTCTGCCTTCATTCGTTGGATCTTCTGCTTCTTCTCCTCCTTCTAGTTCTAGGGAGAAGGGCTTGGCTAGCAGTGGTGAACAAGCTTGGGGATTGCAGTGTTTTGCAGAGGGAAAGGAGTACCATGAGAAGGGCGAGAAGAGCAGCAACCAAGGCGAGGAAGCTGATCAAGCTGGCGACGATAGTTTCAATCTCGAGAGCGTGCAACAGCAGCAGAAGCTCTGTGTCAGGGGTCACTGGAGACCAGCCGAGGATGCCAAGCTCAAGGAGCTTGTCTCTCAGTATGGCCCTCAGAATTGGAATCTGATTGCTGAGAAGCTGGAAGGAAGATCAGGTAACAAAACAATCATGTCGAATGGACGAACCTTTGTACCAGCTGCCCATTTTTTTATGTGTTCTGGCTTTTGATGATTCTCCTCTGCTTTGCTTTGTGAGTTGTGACAGGGAAGAGCTGCAGGCTGAGGTGGTTCAACCAGTTGGACCCAAGGATCAACAGAAGTGCCTTCACTGAGGAGGAAGAAGATAGACTTTTGGCTGCTCACAGGCTTTATGGCAACAAATGGGCACTGATTGCCAGGCTCTTCCCCGGGAGGACAGATAATGCAGTGAAGAATCATTGGCATGTGATCATGGCAAGGAAGCACAGAGAGCAATCTGCCTATAGGAGGAGGAAGCCCACCGCTATTTCTTCCTTAGACTCTCCTCCACTTCCACCTCACACCCTTGTTTCCAGAAGGATGGAGCTGAACATACCCATCAATGCTTGCAGTGGTGACTCCTCCACCATCACCAGCATCAGAAACGAGTCCGCCTCCACCTGCACTGACCTCTCCCTCAATTCCTCCTTCGCCAGGACTTTTCCTACCTTCTGCAGTCCTCTCCAAACCCAATCCTTCCCTCCCTGTGATATCTTCAGTGGTACGGGACACGTTCTTGTTTAGCTAATTGGTTCCATTGCTGCAATGCCGTGATGCTTAATATATATCTATGCGTATGAGGCCTTTGTTTATTGTACATGCAGGATTGAATGTCTCTGGAGTCGCCCCCATGGAGATAGAACCTGCGATCGATCATCCTAATTACTCGACTGCCGAGGCTTCTGCAAGGAGCAACGCTTGGCCACAAGGGGAAGCAGATCATGGAAGAGAGAAGATCAGGATAGCCTTCATTGATTTCCTTGGTGTTGGTGCAACATAGGAGATAAGGGAGTAGGCAAAGGAAGTGACCAGAGCAGGGCAAAGCAAAGCAAAAGTGAGGAGTAAAAGATACACATTTGGAGTCGAGTGTGAAAGAGAAGGGAAATTTTGTAGCAGCAGCAAACCTATACTTTGCTGCTTGGATCTTTAATTAATTTATGTATGAACTTTCCCCTTCCTTCATTCCTAGTAAGCCTCTACGTTCCATATATAAGCCAAGGCACATGCAAACTTTTGATTGATCTCTTCTACTATTTGCTGCATAGTTGTTGAATCGTTCTCTGTTCTGTTGTCTTGTCTTGTCTTGTCTTGTCTTGTCTTATCTTACTGAAGACATGAAGAAAAAAAAACATTGATCAAGAAAATTGATGCTGTGAATGCAAGCTTAGCTTTCAAAATGCTGTCAGATTTGTCGTTCTTCTTATCTTTAAGCCCACTCCAGTTCCTTTTCACTGCACTGTCGGCATGCAAGAAGAAGACATAATGGCAATTGAGGAACATCGGATAGAAGAATTGTCTCAAATTCCAGTGATTTCTTTTGCTTTCTGGAAGAGCCTTAAGCTCCCAACCAAACCGCTGCACCGTCTCTTTTTTAGATAAATTAAGCTTCATTTCCTACGCAGAAAAACGAGAAGAAAGGCTTTGGACGAATGAGCAGCAAACTTAGAAATGAGGAAAAGGAAGAAGATTCTAAGGCAGGAGTGTTCATTTTATAGAATTTCGGTTGCCGAGTGCAGCATGAGTTAGTACTTACTAATGGCTGCTTGAATCACCCAATGCATTTAAGAGATTTGACAAAACTTATCTTCTGTTCTTTTGGATTGTAGCGTTTTCACTGTCGTTTTCTGGTTAGGTTGACTCTTGTTGTCCTGTTTCATTTTAGTGATTAATTTCAGATGATCAGTCTTTGCATTGTCTTCGGCTAAGAATCAAATACAGTTACATAGTTAGGTTGTTTTCCCAATTGTACAGGGAAAGTGGAAGAAGAAGAAATCCAACCGCAATTTAACATAGGAAATAAAGTATTTTATGGCACAAATTAGAATTAAATTCTTAGTAAATATAGTTAAATGGAGAACTTCTGTATATACATCTCTAAGTCTGACAGAATATGTTTTAACCATAACATTTTGAATTACGGGTCTTACGCACTTGATCTAACAATAACAACAACAACGGAGGCAATTCATCTATGGCTTGTTCTTCATCGGTCTCAAACAAACAAGAACAACTATAGTTCCAAAAGGTTCAGACTCTCATATCTATAATTCCTATATTCGATCAAGAGATCTAAACCATTCCCATACTTGCAAATAAAAAAAAAAGAACTAGACTAATACATCTACTAATTAATCAGACATTTATTTTGCTGACAGAACAAAAGCTTAACAAGTGTTTTACTTTTACTCTACAAAACAACTACTTTATATTGCAACTTGCAAGCCATGAAAAGGAGAGGGAGAGATTGAGCATCAAATAGGCCTGAGCATTCTGAAACAGAACTCTAGTTTCCAATGGTTAAAAGAGTGTTGGAAGATGAATCCCGAGTGGAAGACTGAGAGTGTCCCAGCGAGATGTGGCCAAAGGCAACAACAGCAACTTGTTTGACACAACTCCACCTACTGCCTGCCCTGCAACCACAGCCTTTGCCCTCCGTCAGTGGTAACGGCCCCCCTTTCGCAGCAACAGGGACAGTAACAGGGCTCGTAGCTCCCCTGGCCCAGAATGCTAGGGTGTGGGGTCATCATTTCACCCGCCATAAATGGCATGGAAAAATGCCTGGCCATTGGTCAGGCAAGCGAAGACCTTTTCTGTTGTCTTCTTTTCCAACTCTGAGGACCATTTGGTGTACTCAAAGCTGAGACACGGGCAGACCTGCAATCATGTGGTGAACAGTTAACTCTCTGAATGTGTGAGGAAAACAGCAGTGAAGTGGTGGAAGGGGAGTTGAGAAAAAAAAAAAAAAAAGACTGGCGATCACAGTGGTTCCAGTGTTTGACAGTG
The DNA here is from genome assembly GCF_018446385.1 of Zingiber officinale. Classification (NCBI taxonomy): domain Eukaryota; kingdom Viridiplantae; phylum Streptophyta; class Magnoliopsida; order Zingiberales; family Zingiberaceae; genus Zingiber; species Zingiber officinale. The sequence goes on from NC_056002.1 coordinate 108,688,964, forward strand.
AGGTGAAAAGATGCTTCATGTTCAGGGTAGCAAAGAAGACAATGTCACATGAAGGAACGAACGTTTTCACTCTTCGGTAACTTGCTTCCTCCGGTAATTTCTCAGTCAGTATTCAGATCCATTCAATTCAAAATGCACACTCAAGTGTCTTCTCATGAGACGAGAGGTGGTACATGCATGTTTGCATCGACTCCGGAAGACCACTGTTTTGCCTGAGGAATCGACCTTAAATCCCACGTACAATTCAAGTTAACGAAGCATGGCATGATCTTGATGCTAGTACTAGAGCTTGGACAGCTACAGTTGGTTGTAGAAGTAGAGTTAGGTGGATTATCTTTGTCTTAGTCTAGAGCAGAGACGGTCAGCTTAATTGTGATCAAATTAAGCTCAAACACGTGAGAACAGTAGGAGGAGGAAAGAAGGTAGAAGAATTAAAAGGGTGAATCTCTTTTCCTTTAGTTACAATGAGTGGGCAGGCATGATGGAGACGTGTGTGAGGGGAGGTCTGTGAAGAGGGTTGATGAGAGGTTTGAAAGTGCCATCAAACTAAACTGAAGAGACACCATTTATGGGGAGCAGCAGGTGACAGATGAGACTGCCAAACCAGAAGCAGAATCCATGGGATTCATAACTGAGGCCAAATATTTATAGTGCAGAGATTTGGTGATCCTTTTGAGGTCGATCTGATAACCAAGGAGGGAGGGAGGGTGGGGAGAAAGAACAAAAGCCCACTGACTTGGGCACGTGAGAAGCTTAAACAGTAGTCATGGCAACCGAGCCCCAAGCAAAGGTGGCCTTTTTTGTTTTTTCTTCTTCTCATAAGGGACTATTTACTCAGAGGATAACTCAGAGGATAACGTATCTAGTTACTCAAAAGGATAAAAGAATAGAGAGAGGTAAACATATGGATAAAATGTTAGACAATATTGTACCAAGGATATTTTGAATTGAAAATTATATGATAATCTCAAATGTTAGACTTACCTAATTTAGATGGTGTGATATGATAATCCCAAATCGTTGATAGAAAATATGAGCTATCGAGTTATCCGAGTATGAATGGAATGTCACTGACGGATTGCTAAGTGGCAGAGTCTACATGGGTCGAGTGCTCGGGAACAAAGTCATAGTACTTAGGAGGTTGTCTAGCCGATCGAGAATTGATGTAGAGTTCTCGGGAAGTAATCTCCATTCCAAATGGGTTTTCAAGTGCTCGGAAACATAGAAGACCTCGTCAAGGTCGATGTTCAACTCAGTTTTCTAAAATAAATTGGTCCTCTCCGATAGTGCTTCGATGTTACAATGAACGTTTACTTCTCAAAATACAAGGAAAAAATCACGTATACAACCAAATACTAATTGTTAGTGGCAAACCGACTGTGTACTCGAACGCTATCATCAAGATTCTACTAAACGAAATACACTGCGGAGAGAAATGAAGTAGATAGATTTTTCATCTATTTTTCTTATGCCTCTTGCACTAGTTTTCTATTCATGATCACTATCTCCTTAAATAGGAGTGTCAACCTTTAGCTGTGTTGAATGACCCTGTCAGTCATCAATGATCAGCCACTATTAACATCTGATCGTCAATGATCCCACCGATTATCAATGGTCAGTTATTATTATCTAAGTGGTTATGAATTCGCCATTAACATCTTATCGTTGACACATTAATGTCTCCGTTAATTTACATGGTCAAATACTGATTAATTTACTTGCGAGAGAGAATATCTCCCCATGTAAATGCTCATAATTTCAATACTTAAAAAAGAAAACTTCAATACTTATGATTCTATATAAACCAACTATTACATCTTAACTCTAAAACATGGGACTAAAGTTCTCACGTGAAGTCTCTTCCATCCACCATTTTTTTTCCATTTACATTTTTTCTAACGTAGAATTATTTAATGGTGTAGTTCAGACGAGTAGGAGTTCAAATTTACTACTTATGGGTAAGTTTTGTCATAATTGTTAGAATCACAAGATTTCAATCAATGACAAATTCAGATGGAAATGGTACGGGATTTGACAGGCATGATGATTCAATTTGATATTATAGGACATAGTCCAAATCTTATTTTATATGATCCTGAAAGAAAGAAAGAAAAAAGTTAATGATATTCATTTAAGTAAACTGAACGGTTTGTTAACCCAACAAAAGAGGAAAGAGTGACTTTTATTACACAATGAAAGTTAAAGTCATAGAGGGTGGAACCTCATAGTTGACAATGACATAGAAAAAAAAGCTTGATACGTGAGTCACAAAGCCAATGGTAGGAGCCAATGGGAGTCGACACATATGGTAGAGTACAGAGCCGGCTCTAATTATTGAAATACCCTAGGTGAAATTATTAATTATGTCCTAATTTTATCCTTTCATCAATTTAAGTAATAGTTATTGTAATCTATAAAATCTTATTTCTAAAAATAGAATAAGGAAACTTTTTAGTTGTACAAAGATTTTTTTTCTTATAATGACTATTACTTTTTTATTTATGTATAAATTTATATAATTCTAACCTAAAAATAAGAATGAAACATTAATTCCAAAACTATATATATAAATTCTTTTTCCATTCCTACACTATTAAATTATCCAAGAATAACAAATTTATTTGTAATCAATTTCATTCAGAATACAAGAAGTGTTTTGAAAGAACAATCACTTAGAATTCTTAACAAAAAAAAAATACTGACAATAGAGAAATTTTTAACTCAAGAATGCAAAAAGATAAGTATAGTAATTTAACATAAAATTTTGACACCAAATTGAAAAATAATAAAGAAGTGTAGCCTAATTAATTTACCTCCATAATCTTTATTGTCAGCATCAGCATAGGAATCTAGAAGAACGAAGAAAACACCATAAAAACCTATCACAAATATATTCACTTTGAGTTTGAGTATCTTAAACAATATATTCAATAGAGTAGTTAAGAATTAAATGTTTTTATCCTAAATAAGTGAAAACTTGATATAAATGAATTAAATTTTATATATAGAAATCCAAGCAATAAGAAAAATTAAAAATGCTATAAATTTTTAAAATTTAAAATTGACTAAGGCATCATGTGGCAATCAAAAACTTTCCATAGAAAATGGCCTATTTGGTTACTCAGTACAGAAAGTAAAACAAATCTCAGTTTATAAAAACTTAAACATCATAGAAATAGAACAACACTATTTTTTCTCTTTAAATAAAGAAAAAAAGTAAAGAAAATATTAGTTCCTCATAATTAACACAAACCTTCCAGCTTGTTAGATGTCTCCTTGTCAATTTCACATCCAAATCTAAAGAATCACTCACATAGACGTTGTAAACCTTCTTCTTCACTTCCTCTTCACTAAATCAAAAGAAAAAATGAAAGTGAATGTAGAGAATATAGTTAAATTGTCATGTTTAGAAAATTGACATTTTTTTTATAATGAAACTACCAACTACCTCACAACAATATAAGCATGTTTAGAAATATTACTCCAATTTATGAATATGAGCACTGCTCCTATTTTGAAATTTATGAAATTTTACTCCAATATAGGCATATTCTGGACTTGCCTATCACTCCAAAATATCTTTTATCAATTAGCACTTTTGGAGCATTTTGCAAAGATAAAGCTAAACATAAATATGATGGCTACAAGACAATACTCAAACATCAAGAAACAAATAATACCCATCCTCACATAACCCAAGTTATCAGTCTAATAAGAAAATTATCAATTTCTACAGAAATAAAACATGATTAGTGATCCGGCGGTAAGAACAGGGGACCCCCGTTCTGGGGAGTCAACGCCGCGTGGAAGTCAAAGGGTCAGGTGGCCGACCGGAGATGGGTGGGTCGAACACCCGGCCGTCTGACCGGTGTCTAACTGATGGCAAAGGGCGCCCCAGCAGGAAGCTGGGCCCCGACGCTCATGGTACAGGATCGTAGGGCCGAGCGGAGGGCACGCTCGGCCGAAATATGAGGTAGCATACTGCTAACAGTCTCCACAAAGAACATCACCGAGAGTCTTCCAAGTAGACCACTATATGTGCCCGACCGGACGTAAGGCAGAGGCTAGCCGGTCGGACGCCCGGAGGCGGGCCGGCCGGACGCCCGACCGGAAGCAAAAGGGAAAAAAGGACAAGGGACATCTTTTTCTGACAGCGGGCATGTTCTACGTTTAGGCCATACTCCAAATCTTACGACAGGGGGTTCCGCTGTCCCATCGAAGACATGCTTGGACTGTAACAGTATGGGGTCAGGTAAGCTCACTGACAGACCCTTATTGGGGTATGGGCTGAGGACACGTGTACACCTTTGTATGTGTGCACTCGCTTCTCTACTGCCCTATATAAAGGCCCTCATCCTTCGCCGAAGGTACGCGTTCTACAACTTTGGGAGCCACTTCTTCACGGTTAGCTTGCCTGACTTGAGCGTCGGAGGGTCGCCGCCGGGAACCCCTTCCCGGCCCGACTTCTTTGCAGGATCGCCGGAAGTTCGCACCAGCATTCGAAGACCCACGTTAGCAACCGGAGAGCGCCACGTGCCCAGCGTCCGTTGATTCAGCCTTCGGACAGGATCAATTTGGCGCCGTCTGTGGGAACGCTCCTGCATCCGATCGGAAGCAATGGACGAGGCTGGACGACCGCACACGGTGATGCTCTCCACGAAGGAGTTCGACGCTCTAATCAAGGCAAGAGCAGCTAAGCTCGTGGAGCAACAGAGAGAGAATGCGCAAGCCGAGCGACTGAAGCAACAAACAACATCAGCATCAGGTGGCCGAGCGGAGGCAATGATCCCCGAGCGGACGCCTCCCCCGAGACAATGATCCAACCAGCATTCAAGGGGGAGCACCGCCGAGCGGATGAAGATGGATTGGAACTTGGATCAACCATGAAGCGCAAATTATCTCCAGCCTTTCCGGGGCAGGGTGAAAGGTGCACCAATATAATGTGTGCTGTATATTTTCCGTTTGGTTGTATATTTGAAATGCAGGAAGCAAAATGTTAAACACAATTGGCATTATCTGCCGAGCGGCCTATCTCCATGATGTATAAGATCCGAGGCACCGACTCAATGTCGAAGACCCCGGGCCGATCAGCCGGGCGTAAAAATTATCCGAGCCAAGTCATTGAAGACGAAGACCTCTCGCCGCTCGGTAGGGCGTATGTCATCAGTGTTAAAATTGTTGGTGCAACCTTAGGTCAAGGTTGACCTGACTCGAGTTGTATTTTGATGTTTGACGAGAATAGAAAAGTTCTATTCTGATGTTTGACGAGAATAGAAGAGTTGTATCAAGAATATTGGAAAACTTGGGAGGTTGTGGGTGCAACCCTTGGTCAAGGTTGACCTGGTTGACCCGACTTGAGTTGATCTATTTCGAGAAGTCCAAGCAGGGAGCTTGGCATGGGAAAAGTCCAAGCAGGGACTTGGCACGGAGAAGTACAAGTATGGAAGCTTGGCATGTGGAAGTCGGAGAGGGCTTGGTAGCTCGTTCTCCGGACTGTGGTCAGAGAGGGCTCGGTAGCTCGTTCTCTGGACCTGATGGAGTCGGAGAGGGCTCGGTAGCTCGTTCTCCGGACTATGGTCAGAGAGGGCTCGGTAGCTCGTTCTTTGGACCTGATGTGGAAGTCGGAGAGGGTTCGGTAGCTCGTTCTCCGGACTATGTCAGAGAGGGCTTGGTAGCTCGTTCTCTGGACCGGATGAAGTCGGAGAGGGCTCGGTAGCTCATTCTCCGGACTAGGTCAGGGAGGGCTCGGTAGCTCGTTCTCTAGACCAAGAAGGCAGATGGAAAATCCTGGTGAGTGAAGCCAGGTAAAAGTCCTAGTGAGTGAAGCTAGGCAGTTTGGAAGTCCTGGTGAGTGAAGCCAGGCAGATTGGAAACCCTAGTGAGTAAAGCTAGGTGAAAGTCCTGGTGAGTGAAGCCGGGCAAGGAAAAATCCAGATGGATCAAGGATGATCGGACATCTGGCGTTGAGAAGGTCAAGTAGGTCAAGGGAGTGACCGGATACTTGGCACGAAGAGAAAAGTCCAAGTGGGTCAAAGGGATTGACCGGACACTTGGTGGGGAGTCTTAGCAGGTCAAGGGAGTGACCAGATGCTAAGCATGATGTACCAACAGGTCAAGGTTGACCGAATGTTGGTGTGGGAGACTTGGGACTTGGTATTGGGAAAAACCAAGCTCTGGATCGATCTGGGGACCGATCCAGTGATACGGCTGATCGGTCTGGTGACCGATCAGTAACCAAACAGAATGCTTCTGTGGATTATCTGATCGGTCTGAAGACCGATCAGGAAGCAAACAGAAGAGAAGAAGGAGAAAGGCTGATCGGTCCAGGGACCGATCAGACTCCTCCTGGACCGATCAGGACATAGCCTGATCGGTCCCCAAGACCGATCAGGGACAGTGTAGACCGATCAGGTTGGAGCCTGATCGGTCCAGACCTAGCCGTTGTGAGTGACAACGGCTAGATCTCGGTCTTCTGTGTCTTCTTTTGCCTACACAAGTTTGCAGGTTCAGCTATATAAAGAGTCGAGCGACTCTACAGGATATTCTTCTTGCTTCTGCAAGTTCTTCCTGGTTCCTTCTGCGAGCTTTGCTGAGCTCATACGTCTTGAAGCTTCGCGTGAGCTTCCCTGCTGCTGGCATCCGTGAAGCTGCTGCTTCATCAACGGACTCCAGACGAGAAGGCAAGCAAGTGTGTTTACAATTTCTATTGTTCTTGTTTGCTTCCTCTATTGTTGTACTCCTCTGTTTTGCTGTTGCAAAGACTTTGTGGTGAGGTTTCTCCACCCAGAAGGAGTTCATATTAGCCGGTTATCCGGGGTTTCATCCACCGACGGATTGATAGGCTTCGTCCACCTTACGGACACGCCGAGGAGTAGGAGTATCATCTCCGAACCTCGTTACATCACTGTGTCTAAGGTTTGATCTTCTCGTTCTCGTTTCTATTATTTTATTTCCGCTGCGCTAACCTAATTCGTAGGAAGAAACACGAATTTGGGGTCGGCTATTCACACCCCCCTCTCTAGCCGCAGCCGAAGGTCCTAACAAGTGGTATCAGAGCGAGGTCGCTCTTCATCGGATTAACACCCGGGGAGCACGATCTAGAGAATGGATGGACTTGGAGAAGACGTCACGATTCCACCCTTCTACGATCGCGACGACTTTGCGTTTTGGAAGGTAAGAATGAAGTACTTTCTTATGACTAACTTAGTTAATTGGAATTGTGTACAAGTAGGTTTTGTTCCTCCAAGGGATGAAGAAGGAGAAATTCTTGAGAAGAAGAGGTGGACGAAGGAACAAATCCACCAATCCGTAATCAACGACGAGGTAATGAAAATTTTTGAATTCTCATTACCTAACGATATCTTGTGTAGGATAGGTGGTTACAACAATGCCAAGGAATTGTGGAACAACTTGGCCAAGTTCCATGAGGGAAGCTCCAATTCAAGTCATGAAGAGGAGTCAAGTGAGTCAAATAGCTCACTTCATGGAGGTAAGGAATTAGAAGTTGAGGGTTACTCAACATCTATGGAAGAAGAGGAGGAGAGTTCTTCTTCAAGATTGGAGCAAGAAGAAGAAGCCTCTACTTTCGGAAGGGATGAAGAAGAAAGCATACAACCATCTTCAACCCTAGGTAACTCAAGCAATTTAATTTCAAGTAAATTACATATAATGTGCTTTGAGTGTAGGGAATATGGGCATTACAGGAGTAAATGTCCAAAGAGGATTAGGAAGACTCCACCGGCACCAAAGGTCAAGGAAGTCGGAGTCCCGAAACGCAAGAGCAAGGAGCACGTGGTGTGCTTCCAATGCAAGCGAAGGGGACATTATAGAAGTCAATGTCCGAGGGGGAGACAACCTCACAAGGACAAGAGACCAAACACATCTATAGGGGGAGCTAAGGCAAACCCTAAGGTATCCTTTAAGGCACATTCTTGCAATCCTTATAAGACACATGCTAGTAATTTTATTGCAATTGTCAATAATGATAAGCATGATAATCTTAGAAACCGATAGCTTACATGCAAAACATGTTAGCCTAGACAAGAACAATACTAGAAATGCCAACCCTAGGACTAACTCATCTAAGGTTAAGGAAAACCTAGGTAGAAATCACAAAACAACTAGACATATGTCTAGGAATATCTCAAAGAAAAATGACAAATTAAAACTTGAGGTATTAGAAAAGGAAAATCAAGTCTTGAGGTCAAGACTTGACACTTTAGAAAAGACCCTTAAGAATTTGGAGAAATCATCTTTAGGGCCTAAGGGTCAAAAGCAAAAGCCCAAGGACATGAGAGGGTTGAGTCACAAACCTAAGTCTCAAGTGGTCAAGCCCACTTATCATAATGTTCCATTCGATTATGGAACAAGACCTAGGGCTAGGAAGACCATCACCAAGGTCACAAGGGGAGTCACCCCTAGAGTTGATCTTGATGAGTCCCAAATGGCCAAGGCTTTAAAGCCTAAGAGGGTCGTTAGGACTGTTGCTAGGGAAGTCATCCCTAGTGAATATTTAGTGAACCCAATGAGCTCAAATAGGTATTGGGTTCCTAAGAGCATGATTCCATCACGCTAGATGGATTAGAGTGTGCCAACCTTAATTGAATAGGTAGTTAATCTATTCATGACAAAAGGTGGCACTTTAGGAATTTTCAAGGTGTAATCAAGCCTTGAAAATGAAATTAAAAATTATTCCTAAGTGATTAGGATGTGCCAACCACATTTGAGGAGTTTTCTAGAGTCAATCTAATTGGCACATAGTGATCTAAAAATCTTTAGTATATGATTTTAGATCTATTACACTTAGGAATATAGAATTTATGACAAAATGATCAAAATTATCAAAAATGACAACTAAAGCTAGAATTAAGTATTTTTTATACCTTTATATGTTATTTGCCATATATTGTTTGTCATATGTCATGTCATGACATCATAGTTAATTTACTATCATTTGAAATGTCATGATAATGCTTAAGTTAGTTAGATGTCATGCCTTATTTAAGTTTCATACTTTATGCCATGACATCATGACATTGGCACATGTTTTTACTTATGATATCATTATATGCCATGTCATCATCTTTTGCATTTATAATCAATTAATTTGATTTAAGGACAAAAACATAATTTGATACGGAAATCAAATTGTTGTTTAGAAAATGCATGAGAACTTAGCTTAAGATGACCTAAACTCATATCTCACATCAAAATTGACTTGGATGCGTTTGATACACCTTAGATGTGTGTGAGATATTAGGATTATGAGTTAGGATCAAGGTGCATAGTTCTTGTACCTAGATGAGCCTAATTCGAAATTGAGGATCATAGGGAAAGCTTGTGTACAAGTCATGTACATTTAGCCCTAAGATTGTGGTCCTAAATTAAATGGTTTAAAATCATTTCAAAATTGATTTGAAAAACCTTGATGAAGCTTTTCTAGTGATAGCATTCATCATTGAGCAATTTGATACAAAGTTTTGAAACTTTGAGCTATTTCAAAACTTTTCGAACTTTGTATCAAGATTTGAAAATGGAAGTTATTTTCATAGAAAACTATTTTTTCTTGATAGTATATGTTATGAGGAATGTATCCTCAAAGTTTTACAATTTTTGAAATTTTCTGGAATTTTCTAGGAGTTTCTGAATTTCGGGAGGAAAATCAGAAATTCTGATATCAGACTTGTGGACCGATCAGAGAGGATTCTGATCGGTCCAGGAAAGTGTGGATCGGTCACTAGGACCGATCCAGGAGAGTGTGGATCGGTCTGGTGACCGATCCAGTGAAGGCTGAGAGCGTGCCAAATGCTGATTTTTCGACTGTTGACTGAAATTTTAGCTATGGAAGTTGGTGGTTTAGATTTCTAAAGGTTTGAAACTCTCCAAGACATTTTTGGTGCAATGGTCAAGGGGGAGTCGACCTTCAGGGGGAGTTTTACCCAATGGTCAAGGGGGAGTTGACCTTTAGGGGGAGTTTTTACTCCTAAAGACTTGAGTGATATGACATTATCACTAAGTTAATTGTTGACCTTAGTATCAAGGGGGAAATTAAGAGTTTCAATGAAAGGTATGGGACTTTCATTAGGAAGAAACTCTTGACCTTGATTCACTCTTTTTGATGTGTGTCAAAAAGGGGGAGAATGGGAGAATGTCCAAAGAATGTTCAAGGAAGAACATTAGAAAACCTAAGTTAAGTTATCGGTTTAACCTAACTTGATTATGGGTTTTGTCAAACATCAAAAAGAGGGAGATTGTTGGTGCAACCTTAGGTCAAGGTTGACCTGACTCGAGTTGTATTTTGATGTTTGACGATAATAGAAAAGTTCTATTCTGATGTTTGACGAGAATAGAAGAGTTGTATCAAGAATATTGGAAAACTTGGGAGGTTGTGGGTGCAACCCTTGGTCAAGGTTGACCTGGTTGACCCGACTTGAGTTGATCTATTTCGAGAAGTCCAAGCAGGGAGCTTGACATGGGAAAAGTCCAAGCAGGGACTTGGCACGGAGAAGTACAAGTATGGAAGCTTGGCATGTGGAAGTCGGAGAGGGCTTGGTAGCTCGTTCTCCGGACTGTGGTCAGAGAGGGCTCGGTAGCTCATTCTCTGGACCTGATGGAGTCGGAGAGGGCTCGGTAGCTCGTTCTCCGGACTATGGTCAGAGAGGGCTCGGTAGCTCGTTCTCTGGACCTGATGTGGAAGTCGGAGAGGGCTCGGTAGCTCGTTCTCCGGACTATGTCAGAGAGGGCTTGGTAGCTCGTTCTCTGGACCGGACGAAGTCGGAGAGGGCTCGGTAGCTCGTTCTTCGGACTAGGTCAGAGAGGGCTCGGTAGCTCATTCTCTAGACCAGGAAGGCAGATGGAAAATCTGGTGAGTGAAGCCAGGTAAAAGTCCTAGTGAGTGAAGCTAGGCAGTTTGGAAGTCCTGGTGAGTGAAGCCAGGCAGATTGGAAACCCTAGTGAGTAAAGCTAGGTGAAAGTCCTGGTGAGTGAAGCCGGGCAAGGAAAAATCCAGATGGATCAAGGATGATCGGACATCTGGTGTTGAGAAGGTCAAGTAGGTCAAGGGAGTGACCGGATACTTGGCACGAAGAGAAAAGTCCAAGTGGGTCAAAGGGATTGACCGGACACTTGGTGGGGAGTCTTAGCAGGTCAAGGGAGTGACCAGATGCTAAGCATGATGTACCAACAGGTCAAGGTTGACCGGATGTTGGTGTGGGAGACTTGGGACTTGGTATTGGGAAAAACCAAGCTCTGGATCGATCTGGGGACCGATCCAGTGATACGGCTGATCGGTCTGGTGACCGATCAGTAACCAAACTGTAGCCTTGAGGATTATCTGATCGGTCAGCAGACCAATCAGTGATCGATCAGTAGACCGATCAGACTCCTCCTGGACCGATCAGGACATAGCCTGATCGGTCCAGGCTTAGCCTGATCGGTCCCCAAGACCGATCAGGGACAGTGTGGACCGATCAGGTTGGAGCCTGATCGGTCCAGACCTAGCCGTTGTGAGTGACAACGGCTAGATCTCGGTCTTTTGTGTCTTCTTTTGCCTACACAGGTTTGCAGGTTCAGCTATATAAAGAGTCGAGCGACTCTACAGGACATTCTTCTTGCTTCTGCAAGTTCTTCCTGGTTCCTTCTGCGAGCTTTGCTGAGCTCATACGTCTTGAAGCTTCGCGTGAGCTTCCCTGCTGCTGGCATCCGTGAAGCTGCTGCTTCATCAACGGACTCCAGACGAGAAGGCAAGCAAGTGTGTTTACAATTTCTATTGTTCTTATTTGCTTCCTCTATTGTTGTACTCCTCTGTTTTGCTGTTGCAAAGACTTTGTGGTGAGGTTTCTCCACTCAGAAGGAGTTCATATTAGCCGGTTATCCGGGGTTTCATCCACCGACGGATTGATAGGCTTCGTCCACCTTACGGACACGCCGAGGAGTAGGAGTATCATCTCCGAACCTCGTTACATCGCTGCGTCTAAGGTTTGATCTTCTCGTTCTCGTTTCTATTATTTTATCATCTCCGACGTTAAAAATCGAGAGACGAGCCGGCGTCTATAAACCCTCCGAGCGGAAGACCGTCGAGCTCCGACGTTAAAAATCGAGAGACGAGCCGGCGTCTATAAACCCTCCGAGCGGAAGACCGTCGAGCTCCGACGTTAAAAATCGAGAGACGAGCCGGCGTCTATAAACCCTCCGAGCGGAAGACCGTCGAGCTTCGACGTTAAATATCGAGACGAGCGGCGTCATAAACGCCTCGAGCGGAAGACCGCCGAGCTCCGACGTTAAAATCGAGAGACGAGCCGGCGTCTATAAACCCTCGGAAGACCGCCGAGCTCCGACGTTAAATATCAAGAGACGAGCCAGCCTATAAACCCTCCGGCGGAAGACCGCCGAGCTCCGGCGTTAAAAATCGAGACGAACCGGCGTTATAAACCTTCCGGCGGAAGACCGCCGAGCTCCGGCGTTAAATATCGAGACGAGCCGGCGTCTATAAACCCTCGGCGGAAGACCATTGAGCTCGACGTTAAAATCGAGAGCGAGGCGTCTATAAACCCTCGAGCGGAAGACCGTTGAGCTCCGACGTTAAAAATCGAGAGCCGGCGTCTTTAAACCCTCCGGCGGAAGACCGTCGAGCTCCGACGTTAAATATCGAGAGACGAGCCGACGTCTATAAACCCTCCGAGCGGAAGACCGCCGAGCTCGACGTTAAATATCGAGACGAGCGGCATCTATAAACCCTCCGAGCGGAAGACCGTCGAGCTCCGACGTTAAATATCGAGAGACGAGCCGGCGTCTATAAACCCTCCGAGCGGAAGACCGTCGAGCTCCGACGTTAAATATCGAGAGACGAGCCGGCGTCTATAAACCCTCCGAGCGGAAGACCGTCAAGCTCCGACGTTAAATATCGAGAGACGAGCCGGCGTCTATAAACCCTCCGAGCGGAAGACCGTCGAGCTCCGACGTTAAAAATCGAGAGACGAGCCGGCGTCTATAAACCCTCCGAGCGGAAGACCGTCGAGCTTCGACGTTAAATATCGAGAGACGAGCCGGCGTCTATAAACCCTCCGAGCGGAAGACCGTCGAGCTCCGACGTTAAATATCGAGAGACGAGCCGGCGTCTGTAAACCCTCCGAGCGGAAGACCGTCGAGCTCCGACGTTAAATATCGAGAGACGAGTCGGCGTCTATAAACCCTTCGAGCGGAAGACCGTCGAGCTTCGACGTTAAATATCGAGAGACGAGCCGGCATCTATAAACCCTCCGAGCGGAATACCGTCGAGCTCCGACGTTAAATATTGAGAGACGAGCCGGCGTCTGTAAACCCTTCGAGCGGAAGACCGTCGAGTTCTGACGTTAAAAATCGAGAGACGAGCCGGCGTCTATAAACCCTCCGAGCGGAAGACCGTCGAGCTCCGACGTTAAATATCGAGAGACGAGTCGGCGTCTATAAATATTCCGAGCGAAAGGAGGCAATAAAAAAGGACTGCAAGTGTCCGAGAAACTCGCCGTCAATATCGTTCGACCGACTCTACGTCCCACTCGGCTCAGAGCCCAAAGGTACTTGTCGGTTTCTAGCGAGCGATCTCTGCTATCAAATTGGAATGTTACGCATTCGAAATATTTAGCCGAGCGGAACGCTGAAAAAGTTACAAACATCTGTAATGAAAGGATGTACAGGGAAACGCAGACCGACAGTAAACTGGTCGCGGAAGACACAGAAAGTTCCGCGCGGCGGCCTATGTGGCCGAGCGGAGGGACCGGCTAAAAGAAGTTCAAAGTCAGCGGGAATTTCAAAATTATCTGTCAGAACATCAAAGTCACGCTGGTCGAATCGTGATTGCATGGTAGTGTACCATGGGCCGAGAGACTGGTCTTCAGGATGAGAAGAACTAGCCATGGTCCGAGCGGGAGAAATCAAAAAGGCAGAAAAAAGACGATAGCAAGCGAAAAAAGTACCCTGGAAGCGAAAACTGGGGAAAGAAATGCAGAGAGAACACCGGAAACGAGAAAGAAAAGGGGAGAATCCTACGAGAAAAAGGAGGATCGAAGGAAGAACACCTGGGATCGACGGAAGCAGAAGAATACGATCGCCGGAGATTTAGAACGCGAGGGATAACTGGGAGCACGCGAAAGAAGGAGTACGGCGACGGAGGAGAAAATGAGATTTTATAGGGCGGAGGCCGGGCGGCCTCCACCGTTGGATCTAGGTCACGGGAATCAAAGCGTGCATCGCACCGTCCATTTCGAACCGCTTCGATCCTATCAAAGCACCACGCCGTTGTCGCCGTACGATGATGACAGTGCGCCACGTGGCAGTCAGCCATTCGAAGCATTTAATGAGCGCATGCTCAGCCTTAATGTTGAAGATTGGCGCAAATTACAAGGAGGTCCAAGGAATGTGGCTGTTGACTAACCTTAAGGCCATCCCTGTGGTAGGCCGAGCGGAGGATAATGGCACGAAGGCGCAGCCAGGCTAGACTCGCAGTCCAGTCAGTCGGACTAATCGCCTCCTTCGACTAGACTTGAAGAGGAGGCAAGTGATCCGGTGGTAAGAACAGGGGACCTCCGTTCTAGGGAGTCAACGCCGCGTGGAAGTCAAAGGGCCAGGTGGCCGACCGGAGATGGGTGGGTCGAACACCCGGCCGGCTGACCGGTGTCTAACTGATGGCAAAGGGCGCCCTAGCAGGAAGCTGGGCCCCGACGCTCATGGTACAGGATTGTAGGGCCGAGCGGAGGGCACGCTCTGTCGAAACATGAGGTAGCATACTGCTAACAGTATCCACAAAGCACATCACAGAGAGTCTTCCAAGTAGACCACTATATGTGCCCGGCCGGACGTAAGGCAGAGGCTTGCCGGCCGGACGCCCGGAGGCGGGCCGGCCGGACGCCCGACCGGAAGCAAAAGGGAAAAAAGGACAAGGGACATCTTTTTCTGACAGCGGGCATGTTCTACGTTTAGGCCATACTCCAAATCTTACGACAGGGGGTTCCGCTGTCCCATCGAAGACATGCTTGGACTGTAGCAGTATGGGGTCAGGTAAGCTCACTGACAGGCCCTTATTGGGGTATGGGCTGAGGACACGTGTACACCTTTGTATGTGTGCACTCGCTTCTCTACTGCCCTATATAAAGGCCCTCATCCTTCGCCGAAGGTACGCGTTCTACAACTTTGGGAGCCACTTCTTCACGGTTAGCTTGCCTGACTTGAGCGTCGGAGGGTCGCCGCCGGGAACCCCTTCCCGGCCCGACTTCTTTGCAGAATCGCCGGAAGTTCGCACCAGCATTCGAAGACCCACGTCAGCAACCGGAGAGCGCCACGTGCCCAGCGTCCGTTGATTCAGCCTTCGGACAGGATCAATTAGGCTGATTAAGATCTAAAAATGAATGGAGCAGAAATTTCCAATTTATACCGAAATAAAACATGATTAATAAGAAAATGAAATGCACGAGGCGAGGGAGGGTAGAGCTTGAAACTAGTTCAGGAACTACAGAAGACGACAAAGAATATGGAACAGCGGAATAGGCAAATGAGCACAAAGCTAGCATCAATCAATGAGGGGTGAGCCGCTCCTCAAAGTGCAAACAACGATACAGAGGCAGGGAGGGGAGAAGTAATCGAAGGGAACGCAGGGGGTCTCATTTTTCTATTCAATGCATTATAAAGAAATTTGAATGAATAAAATACACCTTACACCTTTGAGAAGGAAAACAAAACTAGGACACCGACACAGTGGGGAAAACAACAATAGAAGAGAGAGCTAGAGACTGCTCGTCTCACCGATGGAGGGTGCCTCTGAGAGAGGCAAATCTGTCCCTGGGCCAGAGAGGATTTCGTTGTTTCGGCGACAAGGGAGGGAAGGTGCGGCGGTGGCGAGGGAGGGTGCAGTGACGGCGAGTCTGCAAGGAAGGGTTTCGGCGACGAAGGAGGGAGCGATGAGGGAAGGTGCGACGAGGGAGGGTGCGGTGACGGCGAGTCTGCAAGGAAGGGTTTCGGCGACGAAGGAGGGAGCGACGAGGGAAGGTGCCGCAAGGGAGGGTTTTGGCGATGGCGGAGTAGAATCGCGAGGTCTTGCTTCAATTAAAAAAAAACTTATTATATATATATATATATATATATATATATATATATATTAGGTCCCTTAAAATTTTGGGCCCTGGTAGCCCTGGCCCAGGGCCGACTCTGGTAGAGTAAATACGAAGCAATCTTATCTTCTACTCCTCTCTCATCGTCTAGTACTGTTGTTGTCTTCTTCATCGCTTCGACAATGTCGATGACATTGAGACTCGAAGCCAACCACAAAAGTGGATCAATGATAATTTTTATGTTTCTAAAAAGCAACGGACAAGAGCATGTTTCACTGTCCTTTCTTATTTTCACTTGACACAAGCAGATACACAATATTCCAAGGTGATAATTCATAAACAGCTAACATTGACGCAAGTCTATCACTTGGGTACCATGTCGTCCTCCTTCACATCAGAGGAGAATCCTTTCTCTTAGACATGAGCACTATGATGAGGTGGTGCTGAGTTAACTGGAGGTCGGCCAGCTCATCACCGGAGCATTTTACAGTGCCGGCGGCTGGAGACCCAACAGTGGCTGGACGAGCTGCTCCAGTTGGAAATTATGGTGCTGACTGATGCTAACTCCGCGGCAAGCATGGAGATGGAGGGCAATGAGTTCATCGACTGAAGAGTCAAGATATGGTACGAGTGCTAAGTGCTCCTCTGCACCTTTAGCATCGGCAACCTCCGTCCTTTGCACTGCCTAAAGCTGACATCAAGGAGATCTTCAAGCTACATCATCTCTAGAAGGGCAGGACGAGACAACTGTGACTGGATGAAAAGGGGAAAAACAAGAATATCTTTGAACATGAGATAAACAACATTTTTCACAGTTTTGAACAGAAGCATTAGGTCTTCATGATGGGCTTGAATTTGAGCCAGAACGTAAACGAGAACAAAGTGAAAGACAGACCCAAGTAATCACACTGATCTTAACTCCGGAAATGTTGTTAGTTGGGCGACCAAAGAGAGTATATTGCATTTTTTTTATTCACTGAGATTTTATTCAAGAATCCAACCCCTCAAGTTCGGTGCGTTCAATTTGTACAAGAAGTGGTTAATGCGTGGAAACTAGAGAACAAGAATAACCGAATTTGATCGATCGACAAAACGGGTAGGTATTGGCGAGAGTATGTATAATTTGCAGTCATGAGTGTCCACCTCTGCAGAGAAATTTCCAGTAACTTCGGCTTGCAGGGTGTCATGCTGCAGAAAGACAAGGATAAGATAACTGGAGATGTAAATCGTTAAACAAAACAAAAAACAGAAATGATCAAAGAATCTCATGCTGTAGTAAGGAAAAAACTTACATGAGCTAGAAATTTAAATCATGAAGCAAAGAACAAAAAAGAAACACAAGGACAAAAATAATGAAAAAAGAGAACGCTCAGTCAAAACTTTCATTTTTCAATTTTCATACATTTGAAATCAGAATTATTAATACATGAGAAATAATTAGGTTAATTACATTTGTTTATCTGTATCACGTACATGTAGAAATTTTTATAATGGACTATAGAATAATTTTCATTTCATGTTACAAAATGTCATTAAATCAGAATGTGTTTAATTAGTTACCATTTAAGTGTCTAAATTATTATCATATCATGATGACAAGTACTTTTAAGAACTTGGTTGCTACAAAGTTCCATTAAAATTTAAAAAGTTTCATTAATCATCAATTAATTATGGAGATTAATATTTGTAATCTTTTTATTTTTTGACGTCACCATGTTGGAAAGTAAATTTTTTTGTAAATATAACTCTTCTCTCTATTCAAAGTATTGAAATTTTATTTCTGTTAAATACTAAATTTGAACCTATTTAAAATTTTTAGACAACAAATTAAGCGGTGAACTGAACCATTATTTTGAGTTTTAAGTCTTGAGTTGAAATAGGGCTAGATGGAGCTCATCAAATACACATGATGACTAAAGTTGTGTGAGTTCAAACTGAACACGATATGAACTCGTTTTGTTTGTTAAGTTTAGAGCTGAACCAAGTATGTATTTGGAATAGTCAGTTCTCCTGTGTTAGGTTGAATTAGTGGAATTATTGGGAGGTTAGAAGTTATTTATATCTCCTCTCTGTCTCTTTGCTTATTCTCACCCCTCTGTTCTTGATCCTCCCTTTTTCCTCTTCATGTGACATTGTCGCTTGATCTCTCCCTCACCACATGCACATGACACCACCCCAACCCACCACTAGTTCCCTCTCTGTCTCCCCCCTTCCCTCTCTTCTATGTGCACTGCTACTCTAAGCTAAGGCAAGAAAAGCTTATTCCATTACTATTCTTTACTAATTCTATTCCCTAGGAATAACTATGCTTATTCCTTATCAATTTTATTCTGTGAACTAAGTACATTATTAGTTCTACCGGGAAAGCTCACTGAACATAATAGACAATACAAAAGTATCCGTGTAGATTATTCTCCATGTAGAAAAACAGAACATGAGCCATGTAATACCCATTGAATGTTACAAAAGAACAGCTGCTTAATGACTAACAGTGGTTAATACACAACTGCATATTTCAGATGGACCGCAAAGCAATGATAACGTTCCTTGGAGCTAAATGTCACCTTCTAACATTAAGACATTGTGAATGCTAAGTTTCAGATCACTTGATCACTAAACAGATCGAAACAGATATCTATAGAAAACATTTAATATTCTGAATATGGAGAATAGTTTATTTTCTATACTAAAAAGATGGACTCAGAGATATCCACCGATGAACCATGCAAAACTGTAGCCTAAAGTATCCATAAAAATTTGTGTTGCAAGTAACAAGAATATAGCTACACAAACCTTCCAAATATCTCTTAGTGAAAAGCTGGCTGCATTGTCGAGTCCAAGTATTTCCCAGCTGACAGTGATTGTGACAACTTCAGAACAACGATTCCATAAAGCCACAACTAAGCGACTTTCAGAAAGTGGACCAGCCCACACCTGGATGAGGCAAACATAGTTATGTAAATATGGGATAAAATACCAAGAAACCCTTGATCTCCAACATGATGATTTAAGCATGTTTCTATTACATCAATCTATTGCAAGTAGCTGTAATAAATTTGAACAAACATGGGTTGAATCACGAACATACGTAGAATGGCAACAACAACTAAAACCATATGACTACAGCTATTTAAGTACCACAACCAAAATTGCAGGAAGACCCTTGAAGTACAGAAAAAATTTGAAGGATACATCCTAGTTAATTTGATCATGTTGACTACTAAACCTGAATGAGAATCCATGTGGATAAGAATGGAAAAAAATTTTAGAAATAGAGCATACATTTCAAAGTTCAAAGAGAGACGAAAAGAGTGCAAGATAGAGAACCTGACTACAACCATCATTTCCTTGAGAATAAATTTTCCTTCCTTGAATACCAAGAGGATCTGCAGCAAAAAACAATGGAAACCATCAGATAGTTAAGAACTAACTAGTATATGATGGGTTCAATTAATGTCTCTTTTCCAGAAGTGATTGTTAGACGGTTCCAACTTTTTTTTTCCAGCTATGATGGTAATGGTTCTGAGTATTTAAATATATTTTCTATTTAGTTCAAAGGTACCATGCAATTTACCTCCCTATTCATAGAAAATCATAATATATAATACTAATCAATGATTTATAATAAAACAACTAAAAACATCCAAGGGGAAATGAGTAAAAGAGTACATAAAAACTTGGGAGCACATTTTTTTACATATTTATTTTTGACTTTTTCTGGGTTTATTTTATTTTTAATAATAATTAAGTATTAGAATTTTATTTAATGATAATTATCAAATTAAATTTAATGAGAAATATGAATCATTGTAAATTCTCAAGTTTTATAACTCAACTTGTCTTAACTTTTAAATTTTGCATTTGAAATTTATAGGATAATTATTGCTTTAGAAATTGAAGATTTCTCAAATTTTATTAATTTTGTGAATTCAGAAAAATAGAAAATGTCTGATCCAGTTTTTATATAAACACCCTCTTATCTTTATGTTGGAGAAAAGTTGTCTTTTCGGGTCTAAGAAAATGGTTACTTAACAGATCACAATTTTTAATTTTAATTAAATTAAGATTCTAGTTAATTGATAAACCTACATTTTCTGGTTTAATTAAATCAAAAGTCTGGTTAATTAATAAATCTAAGTTTTCTGAATTAATTAAATCAAGATTTAATTGATTAATAAACCTAAGTTTCTTAATAAAAAAATATTGGTTAATTAATAAATCTAAGTTACTGGTGTAATAAAACTAAGTTTCTGATCATTTCAGCCTAAATTTTATGGTCTAACCAAACCAAGTTATCGGATTAGTTGAAACCTAAATTTATTGGTATGATAAAAAAATGGTTTTTATTAATATAAAGATTACTGGTTTAATCAAAACCAAAATTTCTAATTAATTTAAAATATTACTGGTTTAATAAAATCAGGGTTTCTAACTAGACTAAAACTATAATTCTAGATTATTAAACATACAATTTTTCATTTAAATTTGGCTACTCAAATAGGAATACACATGATGACATTATAGGAATATGAAGCTGAGAATACTCAAATTAAGATTTATTCAATTAACTAGTTACCTAGCATAATTTTGTTATTTCGTTAACCATGATAAATTATTTTAGTATGGTTTATATTTATGTTATACTCGTTTGCCTTGAGAACTCATTTGCTTGTATTGATAGTTTTGTGTTAACTAGCGATCATTTTTAGGATTTGAGTTGTTAGACGTGGCAACTATGAGGTTCACTGTCCTTGTGAGGATAATATTGTATTCGTGGGCACTACACAACTCCCAAGGAGTGCAGAAGTTCCTCCATTCGTCATTAATGTCTCGAGTATACGCTCTATGCCTTTTTTTTGTGTTCTATGCTTTTGTTATGATTGATGACCATGTTATTGACACTATTTTGCTGTACTTTATAGAAGTCCTTAATTATCTAATTTGCTTTGGTATATGTAATTTTTTTAATAAGCATTTGGTCTTTCATTTAGAAAAAAGGTAGATTCACTATCTTAATGACCCTTCTAGTATCGGCCCCACGGATATGTAAGAAGGTAAATACATGTATAAATCCCAGGTCATCAGTTTCTGAGAATCGACCCTTGACCATTACGCCAGAGATGTCATATTGCTATGCGCCCACCGTTTGCGCTATGCCCTGGGAGCATTTGGTCTTCATTTAGAAAAATCCTACTTAGTGGTTGTGTTAACCCCTATTACTTCAATATTTTTATTCAAGATTCTAATGAGCAATATAGGAAGCTGTTTCGGAAAAAGTTCAAGTTCATTAAGATATGATGGTTATTTTTATTTCTTTACTAGATTCTTTAATAGTTGTATAGAAACTGAACTTAACATATTTTCAAAATTGTAACAGCATTTGAGATATCATAAAAACATCTTAGATATTATGTCAATGGATGTTTTAATAATGTTTTTGATGCAGATGACAATTATTCTAATGTCCTAATGACGTATTAGTGCATTGATGGTATAACAACTTTACCTTGGTTGACGGCAATGACTTCTTTGTTGCTTAAAATTTCAAATGTTTCAGCAGTCATGTTTCTCACGTCACAACCTACCAGAAGAGGAGCCTGCAAATATTGATACCTATGAGGAATGTCAAGCGAATCAAAGTATAAGAGCAATACAGTTCTGTCTCTGTGAAAATCAATGGCCAAGCCATCATACTTTTTAACTGAAGGGCAATTCCAGAAATGTACATATTCTAGATGTTTACTTTATATAGCTATAGAGCATTTAAGTTTCTTGGAAATGCTAATACATTAATTGTTGTTCCTATAGTTTTTCAGGAAGAGAATATACCTTCATCAGAGCCCAGATGCTAAAGTGAGATCGATACTCTGCATAGGTCATGCCACCATTACCAACCTCCAACATATCGGGATCTATCCATAGGCAAATTGGGGAGCCATGAAAGTTCATGGTAATTCAATCAGTTGAAAACACTTGATTGCATGACATAGCAAAATTAGTAGGGGAAATATACCATTCCATCCACCAGGGCCCGCATAAGATGCCCACTTGTCATTTATATCAGCAATGGTGATCATGCTTGAAATAATCATAAATTCATTAATTAACAAAATAAAACTTTTAATTCCTTGTAATAAAATGGGGATATATAGACTCACCTTTCCCATGAATCAGAGATGTCATCTGTTGTTCGCCAACTGTTACCAACTTTCCCAGCCCATAAGGCTGGATCATCAACACCCCTAGAAAAAAAAAATCAATGAATAGATAACTACGTTTAGGTACAAATGTCCCGAATCAGGGTAAGAAGTTTACCATTCACACAGAGAATAGAAAATTGCATGCCCAGTGGAATTCAGTGCATCTCGCATTGGGGGGTAACTGAAATGAAAAATATTTCAAAGATATAACTATACAAAAATGCATATCTAGTTCATTAACACATTACACTTATGAATGCGAAAACAAGTACCGTTTCTCAGGTTTTATTCCCAAATTGTAACAATTGTCATACTTCAAATAATCAACTCCCTAAAGAATCAAGTAAACAACAGAATCAGCAAATATTAACAGCTAATAGATGGGTGAATAGGCTGAACTACCATCTCTAAGAAACTAAACATTAAAATTATAGAAAACATTAAAATTATAGAAAACATTAAAATCCAATAAATAATAACTAACCCATGAGGCAAAAGTTTTTGCATCATCGCTTTCATGGTATAAGGATCCAGGTCGAACTTGACATGTGAACGCCCTGAAATTTAATTTTATCAAAGAGATAAGCTCTCTAGTAATAAAGAGTGTTTTCTTGGTTATCATACTATAGAGCCTATCAATTACAATGTTATCCATGTATTTTTTTAATGTTATGCAATTACATAGCAACATCTCCTACCCAGCATCAGAGTAAATACCAAGCTTGAGGCCTTTTAGATGTACATAATCTGCTAATGCTTTTATTCCAGAAGAAAATGTCTTTGGATCAGGAACAAGGTTTCCCTGGAAATTCAACATAATATGAAAGAGAATAAGCACAAATATGCTAGCAAAAGCAAACTAAATCTTATTTTAACAATTAACCTATGCCATGGGAAGACACCGAATATTAGATTAAATGTCATTAACATTTATTTAAAGAGAAAACACCATGGATATTCAAAATTCAACTGTGAATCAATTTTCAAGAAGAAATGTCATGTCATTTTGCTAGCAAGTTCAGCACTATCCAATATAATTGTGATCCCGGATTATTTAAGGCTAAACATAAATAAGATGGAATTTCGTGCTTAAGCCTTCTATTTTCATGTGTTTCATTGAAATTGGAGGTATGTTCTCATTTTTGGATAATACTGTACAAAAGTCTCTTCAACATAGAATGGCAATAGAAATTGATGTGTTGGGTATTCAGTACCTTATACAGATGTGATGAGGAAAAAACATTATCAAGGCTAGTACTCTTTACTGTCAAAATTATTGATAAATGACTCAAAATTAACAATTGAGTTAGTGGATTTAATAAGGTGGCAATGAGTGGTAGTAGTGGGGTAGAGTAGTTGAGTTAGTGGGGTGAATTGTGGAGTTAGTGGGTTGTAATGAGTTATGTAGGTAGCTTATAAATAGGCTACATGTTTTATGATTTAATGGAAGTGTAAAAGAT
The DNA here is from genome assembly GCF_018446385.1 of Zingiber officinale. Taxonomy (NCBI): domain Eukaryota; kingdom Viridiplantae; phylum Streptophyta; class Magnoliopsida; order Zingiberales; family Zingiberaceae; genus Zingiber; species Zingiber officinale. Next base: position 108,712,703 of record NC_056002.1, read on the forward strand.
TATTGTGTTCCACTTGTCCATCTTGTCCTCTTATCCTCCTCTCAATTTTCTCTAACAGTGGTATCAGAGCGCCGAGTTCGACGTGTCCTAGTTTGCTCGCAATGACAATCAACGGAGTTTCTCAACCCTTCATCTCCATTTTCAAAGGAGAGTGCTATGAATTTTGGAGTATCAAAATGAAGCCTCTATTTAGATCTCAAGATCTTTGGGATTTAGTAGAGAAAGGCTTTGACGACAAGGATGTCGATGAAGGTCGATTGAAGGAGAATAGAAAGAAAGATTCGAAGGCACTGTTCATTCTTCAACAAGCAGTAAATGAGACGATTTTCTCAAGAATTGCAGCTGCCTCATTTTCCAAAGAAGCATGGGAAATATTGCAGAAAGAATTCCAAGGCTCCAAGGTGATAGCAGTGAAACTCCAGACTCTCAGAAGTGAGTTTGAGGCCTTGCTTATGAAGGGTAATGAAACTTTACAAGACTTTTTATCTAGAGTAATTTTGATTATCAGTCAAATGAGATCTTATGGAGAAATGATCACTGATGCAATTATTGTTTCGAAAGTTTTGCGAAGTTTGACTCCTAAATATGATTACATAGTAACTGCGATCGGGGAGGCAAAAGATCTTTCGATTTTATCTTTTGATGAACTAATGGGTTCCTTGCAAGCTCATAAGGCAAGGGAAAATAGATCCGCTGAGAAGAATGTAGAAAAGACATTTCAGGCTTCTCAAGTGAAAGGGGAGATAGAAAAAAAGGAAGACTTCGTTGGCAGAGGTCGTGGAAGAGGAGATTTCTGTGGTAGAGGAAGAAATCATTTTAATGGACAAGAGAAGCAATTTAATGGGGATCAAAAATGAAATAAAAATTCCATTCAGTGTTATGGCTGCAAAAGATTTGGGCATATAAAGGCAAATTGCAGAAATGGCTCACAAGCAAACTGTGTGAAAGAAGAAAACGAGGGAAGTAAGCTATTTATGGTTCATTCTCATTCTAACAAAGTTCAAAACAATATTTGGTTTTTGGATAGTGGATGTTCAAATCACATGACTAGAAATAAGTCATTATTTAAAGAGTTTAATGAATCACAGAAGATGCTAGTAAGACTTGGAGATAATAAGTAGATACAAGTCAAAGGCAAAGGCACAATTGCCGTGGAGACTAGCGATGGCAATGTAAAATTACTTTACAATGTCTATTTTGTTCCTAGTTTAGCACATAGTTTGCTAAGTGTTGGGCAATTGATGATGGGTGGCTATGCTATTATATTTGATAACGGAGCTTGTGTTATTTCTTATAAAGATTCAGGAAAGTCTATTGTTAGCGTACAAATGACAGAAAATAAGATGTTTCCATTGAAGATATCTAATGTGGGAAACCAAGCTTTTATTGCTAGCGAAGATAATGAATCCAATTGGGAAATTTTTTATAAGTAAAAGCACACAACTTACAAGCAAACACACATACTACAAGTACTAATCCCTCGGGTAAGGTTCGAGTGAACGCTCGATGCCCTTGCAAGAGGCTGAGCTTCCTTTCTTATAGCAAATGCCGGGTGCTCTGTGGGCCCCATCGTCACGTTTGCTAATAAGAAGATAGGAAGGAATCACATCTACTTTTCTAAAAGTAGTGCATTATTGACTACACTCTATTATAGAGTTACATCTGTCACATTTACTTTTCTAAAAGTAATGCATTATTGACATGCGAAACTTTCTTTTGGGTCCATCACGCTGCTGCCTTTAGATTTTGAAGTTGCTCATCTTTGTCACACAATCTTGGATAAGATATGCAGCATGTGATAGTTGTTTGTCGCATTGCTCTACTGCGGGATACCAGTCGTTCCACCAATTATCCTTCCCTCGACATTTATTACATTCCTGTTTCTTAAGGGAATGGATAAGTCTGAGTTGCTGTAAGGCTTGGGCAGCTGTCCTTTGTTCAATAGTGTGTAAATCTTCTGAGATCTGGTGGAATTCGTCAAGTGGGACTGGTTTCCCATGCCTTGTGTCAAGCTTGCATTGGTATTGTTCAGCGAAGCTAAGAGGGTTTGTATCATCTTGTTCAATAGCTCCTGAGCATGAGGATGTGGCTGGCTCTTGACTTCTTTGATGGCTGGTGCCAATAAGGCTAGTTGACTTAACTGCTGCTCTGGCCATTCTGAAAATATTAACACAGAAATTAGATGAGATAAAGAGTCAGCTACCTGATTATTTTTCCCATCTATATGCTCGAATTGTATTGTTGGTCCGGCTCCAGTAATATAATCCGTAAAAGAGATCCATCATACTCTAGAAGGTTTATGATTTGCCGTTTTTCCGAAAAAACTAATAATTGTCTGGCAATCTGTTCTGATAAGAAGCTCAGTTTTGTCTAAGAAATAGATTTTTAAGGCTTCCATGGTATTCATGACTGCATAGATCTCTGCATCAATTGTTGATTTGGGTGGATTAAATTTGCCGCTGCAATAAGCACATATTTTTTCTAAAGAAATGGGATCAAATTTTCTTTTCTTCCATTTACAAATACCTCCCCATCCGTCCATGCATCCGTCTACTTCTAAAATTATATAACACTCAGGTAGAGGTAGCTCAAGATCAGGCAACTGTTTTACTCTGGTCTTGATATGATGAATTAGATCCCAATCTTGCTAGTTTAATCTCTTCTCTCCATTAGGGGATGTTTTAGCATATAAGGGCCCAAGTAATTTTCCCAAATTCGGGATATAATTCCTTGCATAGTTTAATAGCCCTAGCCAGGATCTCATTCTCTTGGTTGTTTTCAGCTGATTATCATTAAAATCAGCGATTTTTGTAATCACATGGGGCTGAAGCTTGATCTTATAGTTTCCAATAATAGCTCCCAAAAATTCAATTTCAGGTACCGCAATTTTCATTTTTGTGGGACTCAGAATTAACCCATTCTTCTGACAGATATTTAATATCTTTTGGAGGTGCTGCTCATTGCTTTTCTCATCGGGAGAGAATACCAAAATGTCATCTATATATACTGCAATGAAATCTTCCGTTCCCTTAAAACATAAGTCCATTTTCCTTTGGAAAATTACAGGTGCATTTTTGAGACCAAATGGCATAACCGGCCATTCATATAGGCCATTGGGAACCAGAATGCAGTCCATTCAATAGAATCAGGATGCATAACAACCTGATGAAAGCCACTTTTCAAATCGAATTTAGAGAAAATACAACTATTACTGACCTTTTTAAGTATGGTGTTGATGCCTGGTAGATTATACTGGTCTTTATGTGTGATGTCATTTAGGCGTTTGTAATTGAACACCAATCTTTCCTTTCCTTTCTTTTCCTCCTTTGTAATAGGGTCAATAGTAGTTCCAGAATTTACAATAATTGTTGTTGTTCGATGTCGGCTCTTACTAGGTCGAATGATACCAAGATCTAATAAGGCCTTAACATGCTTTGTGAAAGCTTCCTTCTGAGTGGGGGTTAAGTGCTTTAGAGGTCTATCTTCAATAATAAACTCCTGATTCTTGATATCTAACTGGCATAAAATCTGATTTTTCTGCCAATGTTGTAGGGGATTTTCCCCAATTATACCTTGATCTTTTAGTTTTTGCAAGAGAGGCCTAAACTTTTGCTCAAAGGATAGGTTTCTTTTTCCGACTGATATATGAACCATCTCCTTTATTTGAATGTATTCTTCTTCTTCTAACTCCAGTTCTTCAATAGTTGTATTCACAGAGGGTAAAGTATTGATAGTTGTTAGATTTTTGTAAAAGGTTACCATATTTCCTTCAATCCTTAGTCCTCTATGCATAACTCTTATGAAATTACATCCAATGATGAATTGAATATTGTCTCCCAAAGTCATAGGAAAACTGTAGGTGTAGGGGATTCTAAAAATATTATCACCAATCATCATACAACCATTCTTTAACTTCATCTTTGCTGTTTGCTGAGAATTTACTCCACTGAAACTTACTATAAATGTATTTTGTTCTAATGATTCTTTGGGAACTGACCTTTGATCAACACAGCAGGTGGTAGCCCCTGTGTCCAATATTGCTTTCAACTTGAATCTTGGAATCCCTGGAATGTCCATTTCAACCGATAGGTTATACAGCATGTTTTTTACTAACCTCGGACTTGGATTTGAAGCTACCACTTCTTCTATTAACATATGAGCTGCCTCCTCATCTTCCTCCTCCAAATCTTGGAAATCCTTTTGCAATTCCTTTTCCAGTTGCAATGCTTCAAACTGGGACTTAAAATACTTGACTTCTTCCTGCAGCCTTTTTATTTCTTCTTCACACCATATAATATAATTACGCTGTTCATGTATCAGATTATTAGGATTGAATGGTGGAGCAGGAGTAATTGGTACCTCCTTATTAAAGTAATAGGGTCCGCAGAGATTGCAAACCGTAAGGAAACAATCTGGGCAGTGTATTCGCGCCCTTTGCACAATTGCTCGTTTGCAGCAGGTACACATGTGAGACTGAGGAGTGAATATCCTCTCATTGTTCTTCCATTGATGAAGGTAGTTAGATTGCCCTTCCGTTAGCTGAATTTGTTGCCTTTATCCTCCATCTTCTAGGCCAAGCATATATATAGAATTTATTTGAAGAGTTTGAAGAGACTGTTGTACCTCATACAGGTTGTCTTCTCCTTCAGATAAGCTGAAAATTGCATCACTCTGAGCCTCCCCTTCTTGTACTGATAGTATATCACAATCTTCTGGAAGGTCTAGTTATTCAAAAATTGCAACTCTCTTCACATTTCTTTACTCATTAGGGCAGTCTCTGGCAAAATGCCCTTCTTGTCCGCATAAGTAACATTTACATTTTTTATTTCGTAATAAATGTTATCTCTTTTCAATTCTTGCATGGGAATTATGGGGTTTACCTTTATAGGTTTTTGATTGCCGCACCCCCATTTTCTTAGCTCCAGACTTCTGATAATAGCCAGGGATAGGAATTTGGCTACAGAATGATAGATCCTTTAATGACCTCTTAAATGCAACATCTTTACATTCTTGTTCCAGAAATTTATGGGCGAAGATTATTCTTAGGAATACTCCTACTGTAAGACCAGGATAGTTTGCCTCAAAAGTTGCCTTAATTCTGTTCCCAAGGTCTCCAGGCATTTTGAGCCAAAATTTTTCCGTCGGAGATGGTTCAAATAAAGGAGATGGTTCATATATTAGTCAGAAAAAGAAACCTATCCTTTAAGCAAAAGTTTAGGCCTCTCTTGCAAAAACTAAAAGATCAGGGTATAATTGGGGAAAATCCCCTACAACATTGGCAGAAAAATCAGATTTTATGCTAGTTATATATCAAGAATCAGGAGTTTATTATTGAAGACAGACCTCTATAGCACTTAACCCCCACTCAGAAGGAAGCTTTCACAAAGCAAGTTAAGGCCTTATTAGATCTTGGTATCATTCGACCCAGTAAGAGCCGACATCGAAGAACAACAATTATTGTAAATTCTGGAACTACTATTGACCCTATTACAAAGGAGGAAAAGAAAGGAAAGGAAAGGAAAGATTGGTATTCAATTACAAACGCCTAAATGACATCACACATAAAGACCAGTATAGTCTACCAGGCATCAACAACATACTTAAAAAGGTCAGTAATAGCTATATTTTCTCTAAATTCGATTTGAAAAGTGGCTTTCATCAGGTTGCTATGCATCCTGATTCTATTGAATGGACTGCATTCTAAGTTCCCAATGGCCTATATGAATGACTAGTTATGTCATTTGGTCTCAAAAATGCACCTGCAATTTTCCAAAGGAAAATGGACTTATGTTTTAAGGGAACGGAAGATTTCATTGCAGTATATATAGATGACATTTTGGTATTCTCTCCGAATGAGAAAAGTCATGAGCAGCACCTCCAAAAGATGTTAAATATCTGTCAGAAGAATGGGTTAATTCTGAGTCCCACAAAAATGGAAATTGCGGTACCTGAAATTGAATTTTTGGGAGCTATTATTGGAAACTGTAAGATCAAGCTTCAGCCCCATGTGATTACAAAAATCGCTGATTTTAATGATAATGAGCTGAAAACAACCAAGGGAATGAGATCCTGGCTAGGGCTATTAAACTATGCAAGGAATTATATCCTGAATCTGGGAAAATTACTTGGGCCCTTATATGCTAAAACATCCCCTAATGGATGATACTTGAGATATGGGCATCTCAACATCAAAGGCATGCAACTTTTAAATCAGAAAGGTATGATTTTTGGATTACCTCAAATTGGTTTATGCGAAAGATGTATTTATGGAAAGCAAACAAGGAAGTCTTTTCCAAGTGGGCAATCATGGAGAGCTTCAGAATGCCTTGAGTTAATTCACGCTGATTTATGTGGTCCTATGAGAACTACATCGTTTGGTGGGAGTAAATATTTTTTAATGTTTACTGATGATTTTAGTCGGACGACTTGGGTATATTTTCTAGCAGCAAGTCAGAGACTTTTGAAAATTTCAGAAAATTCAAGGTGCTTGTGGAAAATCAAAATGCTATTTTAATAAAGACTCTTCGTATAGATCGAGGAGGTGAGTTCTTATCTAAAGAATTTAGTAAATTTTGGGAAGAACATGGTATTCACAGGGAATTAACAATGCCTTATACACCAGAGCAAAATGGTGTTGTCGAACGGAAAAATCGAACCGTTGTAAAAATGGCTAGAAGTTTGCTGAATATCAGAGGACTTCCAAATATTTTCTGGGCTGAAGCAGTGGCCACATCAGTTTACTTACTGAATATTTCTCCAACAAGGGTCATTTTAAATCAAACACCATATGAAGCATGGCGAGGTAGAAAACCATCGGTAAATCACTTAAGATTTTTTGGTTGTATTGCATATGCTTTGATTAACTCTCAATTTCGTCATAAACTTGAGAAGAAATCTGAAAAATGCATATTTGTTGGATATTGCACTCAATCAAAAGCATATCGGTCGTATAATCCTCTTACTGGAAAATTAATTATAAGGAGAGATGTAGATTTTGATGAAAATTCAAAGTGGAATTGGAATACACAAGGTGAAGAGACTCAAATTCACATCCCAATGGAAGATAGAACAACAACAGAAGGTGTTGAATCATCTCTCCTTTGGAATCACTAGCTCCCTCACCATCAAATTCAAGAAGTAGCAGTTCATCTTCCTTACAAGAATCTTCTGATGAAGCACCTCCAGCAAAGGTTAGATCTTTAAGAGAAATATATGAGTCAAGTCAATTTGCTTTTTTGGTTACAAATCCTACAACTTTTGAAGAAGCAGTAACAAAAGAGGAATGGAGGAATGCAATGAAAGAAGAGTTAATTGCAATCCATAAAAATGAAACATGGGAGATGGTAGATCTACCCGAAGGTAAGAATGTGATCAGTCTCAAGTGGGTGTTTACAACAAAATATCATGCCGATGGAACCATTCAAAAACACAAAGCTCGACTTGTTGCAAAAGGGTATTGGCAACAACAAGGTATTGATTTCGAAGAAACCTTTTCTCCAGTTGCTAGATTTGAAACTGTGAGAATTATCCTAGCATTAGCTGCACAATTACATTAGCCAGTTTATCAATTTGATGTTAAATCTGCATTTCTAAATGGCGATTTACAAGAAGAAGTTTATGTAGATCAGCCAGAAGGTTTTATAATTGAAGGCAAAGAGAATAAGGTGTATAAATTGAGAAAGACACTTTATGGGTTAAAACAAGCCCCACGGGCATGGTATAGCAAGATTGATGGTTATTTTCGACAACATGGTTTCATAAGAAGTGAAAATGAAGCCACTCTTTATGTGAAAAAACAAGGTAGAGATGATTATATTATTGTGTGTCTTTATGTCGATGATATAATTTATATGAGTTCTTCTGATTCTCTCTTGGCTGATTTTAAATATAATATGATGAAGAGGTTTGAGATGTCAGATATGGGAATATTACATTATTTTCTTGGTCTTGAAGTGAAGCAAGGAGTTGATGGGATTTTTATCTCACAAAGAAAATATGCAACAGATCTTCTGAAAAAGATCAACTTATTCAATTGCAATCAAGCTACTACACCTATGAATATAAATGAGAAATTACAACTGGAAGATGGTTTAGAAAAAGCTAATGCAAGAAATTTCAGAAGTTTGGTTGGAGGTTTAATTTATCTAACTCATACTAGACCAGATATTGCTTTTTCTGTTGGTGTAATCTCCAGATTTATGCAAAATCCTATGAAGCATCATCTTGGAGCAGCTAAAAGGATATTACGCTATGTTGCTGAAACCATGAATTATAGAATTTATTATACTGAAGTTTCAAAATTTGATCTTTACGGGTTCACTGATAGTGATTGGGCAAGTTCAGTGGATGATCGAAAGAGCACCTCAGCTAGTGTTTTTAATATTGGATCAGGAGCAATTTTATGGAGTTCAAAGAAACAAGCTACTACAGCCTTATCGTCTTCAAAAGCAGAATATGTAGTAGCAACTTCAGCAGCATGTCAAGCAATTTGGGTTAGAAGATTACTTGCAGATCTTCACCAACAACAAAATGATGCAACTACTATTTTTTGTGATAATAAGGCGACAATTGCAATGACAAAAAATCCATCTTTCTATGCGAGGACTAAACATATTGATATTCGTCTACATTTCATTCGAGACTTAGTTGCAAATAAAGAAATTATGTTGGAGCACTGTAGCACACATGAACAAGTGGCGGATATCTTGACGAAGTCACTTCCAAGAGAAAAGTTTATTTATTTTAGATCGTGTTTTGGTGTTTGTAATTTTGAATCAAGGGGAGTGTTGATAAATGACTCAAAATTAACAATTGAGTTAGTGGATTGATGAAGTGGCAATGAGTGGTAGTAGTGGTAGTAGTGGGGTAGAGTAGTTGAGTTAGTGGGGTGAATTGTGGAGTTAGTGGGTTGTAATGAGTTATGTAGATAGCTTATAAATAGGCTACATGTTTTATGATTTAATGGAAGTGTAAAAGATTATTGTGTTCCAATTGTCCATCTTGTCCTCTTATCCTCCTCTCAATTTTCTCTAACAAAATAGCATAGCATGTTGCATCAATATTGCTACACTGCCTATTTACTGAAATTTGACGAAGTAATGCTAGGATCTATATAAGAAAATAAATCAAAGGAAATGACACCTGCTAAGAGAGAAATTTTCAAACAAAGAGCAGTTTTAGAGAACCTACTCTCAGGACTGAACAGAATTAGATTGTCAATTCATTGCATCATATGAGTGAATCTTGCCCAGAACCATATCAGGAAGTATACTACATACTACTTTACATGTAAACAATAACATGAGGTTCCTCATTAGCAGACAAAAGATAGTGGTGTATTCAATTTTGTTAAATACAAAATTGAGAAAAGCGACTCTTTAACATACAAGATTCCTGACTTTTGAGAGTTGGCTACAAGTCTGAGCTTTAACTAAATGTTTTCTGATCCTGACTTGCAACTCTGGTTACTAACACAACTATGCCACTGGATTATCTGGAGTCAACAGGACTACCACATACTATTCCTAGTTAAAAATATAGAAAACCAATCTAAATAATGATAAATTGGATCAGAGAATGCTTAAAAGAATTGAACCATATGTTCTCAATTTCAAAGGATATAATAATACAAAAATAATTCACTTTTCGAAATTATCAACTTTAACATTCTGAAAAGATGCAGCTAGAACTTCTCTGTGTCAGTAACTCAGTATTAAGACATACTAATTCATGTATGAAAATACTAATCAGAGTTGATCCCATAGCAGAAGAAAAATTCAACCAGTATGCAAATCTACCAACTCATCATATTCTTTTGATCCCATTTCAATTAATCAGAGTTGATCCCTTAGCAAAAGCAAAATTCAACAGGTAAGCAAATCTGCCAACTCATCATATTCTTTTGTTGCCATTCCAATAAAGAAGTTAATTTCAAGCATATGGTAAGTCCCAGTATTTGTGCAATGCTTGGAGATGGAATACCACTTTAGAACAAACCTGTTGATTTCGTGATGAAGAGGACCAGCAATCATCTGTTCAAAAATATGCCAAAACCAGAGAAGCAAAACTGATTAATGAATTTGAACATTCAGGTGGGAAGACATTAACCCATGATTCACCTATATTTACATAGTTGTATCCTAATGCAGCCAGTCCAGAAGAAACAAGAGCATCAGCTGGAAAATGAATAAAAAAAAAATTAGAGTTAGTAACTGTACTGTTTATCAAATACTGTAATGGTTTCCATAAATCTAAAAAAATATCTCATCTGAAAAGAAAGTTGAGCACAATCATAAAGAATAGTAATGCACACTTCATAGTTGAAGTAAGAAGTTTACTAAACAAAAAACTATCTCTTATCAATAACTACATCATGTAGTTTATGACAGACAGGAAACAGATCTTTGCCGAATGTGATTTCTATAGGAAAACTACAGAACTCTATCTAAGAATGATGTTGAATGTGAATATTATGTCTCATTCCCTGCCTCTTCTTCTTCATCCATCCTCCTCTAATCCTCTTCTTACTCTTCTCCTCCTCTTGAATTTTTTATCGACACCATCTCATACTTACATTATGTTAATTTCATCTAGTTAGATATCAATGACTGACCCAAATGAGATTTTAAACCTTGCAAATTACAAAAAGGTAAAACTAAGCATATAACTTCTAAATTCGCACAAACAAATAGATATGCAATTCAATCACCCAAACTTGATTACTAAAGTCGTTCCTCTTACAAGAAACTCTACACACAATCTACGATTTTCAGACACAAGTATGATTTCTATTAATTAGATTAAATTTACAACATGAGTTTCAATTTCATAAGCTATTGTAAGTGAGCCCTTGTTTCGTACTTCATCGTGCTTCCTTCCAGGCTTCATTAGTTAGTCTACACCAAGGCAGGCCTAAAGTCTGAATATGAACTATGCTTAACTCTTAAGCAAGCTTCACAATTGTAGCTATATCTTAAACTACACCCTAACTAATCAAAAATTACATTTCCTCATTAGTAGACCCCATTTGTCTTGCATTCGTACCTTTTGATTCCTCCTCTCCAACACCAGGACTAAACTCAATCATTTGTGTTTGCATTTGAACACAAATAAGAATATCAAACAAAAAACTACAAGGAGTTAAGAAAATGCTCATTCAACGAACACCACTAACTACACTTGAGTGTTTGACCCTTGGGATGATAACTCTATGTTAACATTTGAGAATTCAAAACATGATATACAATTTTGTTTTTTAAGGCCCAATTTAGCATTAGAAAAAAAAGGAGTCAATATGGTGCACATTACTTGAAAAAAATCAATTCTAAGTTAGTAGGGATTAGTTTTGGAAAAATGGTCAACACTTTTTATGTAAATTCAGATATCAATGGTCTAGGGGTAAAATGTTATTCAAGAAGATGATGATTATATAGACAAAAACATGCAATATGAGTACATCCTATCATGTATCACACTAGGTTCAAGAATATGAAGCCTCATATCCTAACAATATACATAGGACCATAGGCTAGGCACGGTGCATGACTTAAATTTGAGTACGCCATATCTTTTATATTTGTAACAATTATGTATTTTTTAATTTGTTTTGACACATTAACCAATTGGTAAATTTGAACCTAATTGGCTTCAAGTAAGGTCTAGTTAGGCCAAATTACATCCCTGGTGGGTGATATAAGAATCAGGCAACATGTAGGTTCAATTTTGGTCTGATAATGGTTTGAGCTAGAGTCAAAATCATGTTAAACCAAGCTATCAGAACTAGGTATATAGTATATTATATATGTATTAATTAATAGTCATATGATTTGGGGTTATCAAACTCTTGCACCTGATCTGCTCTGTGTGATGATCAATTCCTAACCTTCATGGCTAATCACCTCCTCCACTGATTTCCACAAAGTGATTTAATAACTCATTCCCTCACTGCAACAAAAACCATTCCACCTTTGGACATTTATCACAAACCCGCATCTCAAGCTTCCAGATCCACTTCTGTCTTTAATCCACCCTTTCTTCGCACCAAATGGAATGTCAATTTTGCTTAAAACCATATGAGATAAATGTTTATATCACCAGTACAAACAATACATGGTTGCAATCGAGCAATAATGTGAAGCATGTTATTTTATTCATGCTAACTTGGTTTTGGTTTCAGTCCCTGTGAGGAATGACATGTTTCACCTTTCTCAAGACACGTTTCACCTATGTTGATTGACATGTAATGTGATTTCAAACAACAATAATACACTAATTATATAGACATATATACATATTAATATCATAAAAACTATGTTAGCTTATTCTTTTAAGCTAAGTGGAAGTAATGCCCAGTATGCTACATGTAAATCCACCTGTCTTTATCTCAATTAATCAATCAACAAATTGTAACAGTCAACTTCAACCAGTTGGCTAAAATATGCACATATTTGTGCCGATTTGAATACTAATCTAACTAGGGATTCACCAATACATTTAATTTAAGGCTGAGGTTTTGTCTATCAGATTTGAGATGTTTTGGATAAGGCACAACACTTGGATACGATAATTTTCCCCAGATCAGGCACTTTTAAGGGAAAAGATGACTGAGTAGCTTTATATCAATTGTATTGAAATGGAAACGAAATGTGGGAAATAGAGAAAGTAAATAGGAAAGTAGAAGAAAACAAACAAAATATCAATAATTTAATTGAAACTAATAGCCAAAAAACCAATTACAAAACTGCGGGATCCTAATTAGATTCTATGAACATCAAGTGAGCAAAGTGACTAATCTGCTTTCAGAAAACATATGCAGGCAGAGGCACTGCGCATTACAGATACAGTAGGTGGGTGCATAGGTGATCAGTATTATTGTTTCATTTAATAAGAAAAAACAGCTCTATGTGCAATACTACAGGAATCTACATATGCTGCATATGCATATCATAATCTGCACTATGTCTGTTCCATCAAGCGAGAACAAACGGACATGGTGAGAATTACCGCACCTGTTTCCTTAATCACCGTCTCGTCGATATTGCAAGCAAAGAAGTTCCAACTATTCCATCTGCATCACCAAATTCCAGTCGGTCATATAAATCAAAGGAAGGCAAATCAATACAAACGCGTCATTGTACAAACTACAAAGTCCCAACATAACAAAAATCTACCTCTGACCCGAAAATAAGGTAGAAAAGATAAACAATAAAAATAAATTAAAAAAAAAACAAAGAAGGTTCAGAAGGAAAGGTAACACTCGGCTCAGACCAGACCAAGAAGACGTTGGACTACGAGATACACGAAGTCCATGCAAAAAAAGAGGGATCTCAGAAACGGACCCCATTTGAGGGGTGCGAGCCAATCCATTGTTGAGCTGCAACTTGCCATAGTTGGAGGTGTCGAAGATGTCAACAACCCCGCTCGGCCCGAGAAACTCCTCTATCAAAGGCGCCAATCTTGCCGCTGCTGAAGCGGAGAGAAGGAAGCAGAAGAGCATGCGAAAGAGGCGAACGGAAGCCATCGATTCTTTTCCTCTCCTATCTCCTCTCCCGGCGACGGCAATCGCTGAACAGAGATAGCCTTGACTCAACTCGACGACGGCTCTCTCGCCGGCGAGATTATATGCAGCGGGTGGAGCAAGGAACAGAAGATCGTAACCGCATAAGAGACTGGCAATCATCGCGTGCAAGACGTGATGATGAGCCCGATGGTGCGGCCCCGGGGTTGAGTGGGGCCCGCTAAATAGGACCCGAAATTGGAATATTTAATCCGACAAGGCAATTCGACATTAATTGATTTTATTTACCTCCGTTATCTTCTTTATTTACCTGTGGACAGCCGTTCCTATTCTCGTCCGCACAATTAATACAGAAGAGATTCTTTTTTTATTGCTTGCTGCATCTAATCTCCGTTAATAGGATGAAACGCGAATGAGGATCCAATGCGAGATCCGACCCAATAGTATCTAATGGTCAGTTTAATTGAAAGCGGAGAAGAAGAAAAGGACGGATTACACCCGAATCGAACCATTCATCTATTTACATGTAAAAACTAATAATGGACTGATAAATTTCCCATCCATCGGTGAGACTTTGCCTCTATTTTATTGGATATTGTCAATAAATTAAAAAAGCTGGAAAGAGTCATAATTTTTAGGAAAAGTTCTATCATTTTGATCATTTTCCATGTGCTTCACTATCTATAAAGGAGGTTAAGTTAGATGGAAAATAAATATATATTTTTATTCTCCTTTATTTCATTTTTTTTGAATTTCCTTACTCAATTGTAAAATATAGACAATTAGCTTCATCTAATCATATATGATATTTAATCTTTATAGTGCACAATTTATAAATCAAATAAAGCCTTAAGGATAATATTTAAGACACGATTTAGAGTTTAAGATTAGTCTTATTTTTTAGCACTAGCTTCGTACTATACCAACAATCTTAAGGCTTTATGTTACCATCCAAAATAGTTAGTGTTGTGAAAGATCTAACATCCAATATAGTAAAGCTTGACAGGTTTGATGACGGTAACTTCATCCGTTGAAAAAAAGGGGGGTTCATTTCCTCTTTGTGGCCCTAAAAGTGATTTATATGCTCAACACCCTAAGGCCAACGCATGAAGGAGAGGAGGAGGAGAGCTCCCTGCAAAACAGAAGTGGAAAAAGGACGATGAAATCTGTAGAGGTCACATCCTTAACATCATGGGGGACAACCTATTTGACATCTACCATACGGTAAGAACCGCCAAGGAGCTATAAGAAAAACTTGAGCCAAGGTACATAAGAGAAGTCTCCACAAGTAAGAAATTTCTTGTCTCAACATTCTTCAATTATAAAATGATGGACAATAGGTCCATCATGCAACAATTCGCTGATTTAGAAAGAATGCTAAATCATTTTTCTCAACACAATTTGGTTATGGAAGAGACAATAATAATTAGTGCTTTGATAAACTTCCCCCCTCTTGAAAAGACTTCAAGAGAGATCTCAAATATAAAAAACTCACATGAAAGTCTAACTAATTCTCTTCATATTAAAGAAGAATTGAGAAAGCGGGAAACCCCTTAATCAAAGGAGGATGATAAAGGCAATGAGCCAACCACCAAGGTGAATGTCATAGAAGAAAGCCAAAATAGTAAATTCAAGAAGAAGGCTTTTTATGGCAAGGAGAATGACAAAATCAAGAAAAAAAAAGACAAGTACTATAATTGCAAGGAGGGACACTACAAGTATGAGTGTCGTCTTCTCAAGAAGAATGAAAATGCTCCAAACTTCTACAACAAAGGCAATGATGAGAAGGTACTTGTAGCCATGATCACTGAAATTAATATGGTTGATGAAGAATTCACCTTGTGGATTGACTCGGGAGCCACTCAACACATATGCAAGAATAAGGGTTTCTTTAAGTCCTTGAAGGAAATTGAAGATTCAAACTCCGTTATCTACATGGAGAATTTCTCAACAGTACCCATTAAGGTCATAGGGGAGATGAATATAAATTTTACTTTGGGGAAAGTTGTAACTTTAACTAATATGTTATTTGTTCCCGAAGTTAGGAAAAATCTTGTATTAGGTAGTCTTTTGAATAAGTTTGGGTTCAAACCAGTTTTTGAGGTTGATAAATTTGTGCTTTCCAAGGGTGGAATGTTTGTTAGGAAGGGTTATCTTTGTAATGACATATTTAAGCTAAATGTTATACCTATCAATAAGAATGTATCTTTTGTTTACTTGACTGAGTGTTCAATTGTTTTATGACATTCTATATTAGATCATGTTCATTATAAAAGAATCTATGACATGATTAAATTAGATTTTTGACTAAATGTGCACAAAATAATAATAAAAAATACAACACTTGTATGCTTAATAAAATAATCAAAATATCTTTTCGACAATTTGAATTAGTGCATAGTGATTTATGTGATTTGCATACAATTTCAAACTTTCAGATGAAACAAATATTTTGTAACATTTATAGATGATTGTACAAAATTTTGTTATGTTTATTTATTGCACTTTAAATATCAAGCCTTGTAAATATTCAAGTCTTATAAACAAGAAGATGAACTTGCAAGTAATTGTAGGATCGTTACGCATGTGAGAGGTAGGGGTTTAAATCATATAGTTTTAAAAACATAACTTTTTCAAAAGCAATAAGCAGTATAAGAGATAAAAACAGAAATAAAAAGGAACGAACACAATAACTTGAGGAGTTACTTGGTTCGGAGTCTTCGACAACTTCTACTCCAAGACCCACGATCCCTTGGACCATATCGATGGGAAATCCACTATAATCCTCTTTTGGAACCTACACTTTTCTTTATGTAGTAATTAAGAACTTAAAAAAACTTTCGTTACCCAGCAGTAGTCGAGCTCAGCAGCGTCGCAGCACAGTAAGAGGACGAAGTCAGAGCGGCTAGAAGCTCGAAAGTTCGCTTGTAGATGTTGTAATTGAGTTATATTGAGAGCTTAGGTGAGCCTTCCTTTTATAGGTTGTTGAGGGTGCCTCTCTTCCTTGTTCGAGGCACCTCCAGTAGCGAATCTGATTGCCATATCTTCGGAAATGACAACCTCTGTAACCTTCGATTTTTATCCTTTAAAGGGCGCCTTTAAGCAGTCCAAGGCACCTCCACACCTTGCTCTAGGGTGCCTCCAATCGCACAGGAGTCGCCTTCGCGCCTTTTTGCGCAAACCCATGGCTGAAGCCTTCAGGACACCTCTGCGCGATTATCTAGGGTGCCTCCAATTGACCAGGAAGCGCCTTGAGCATTGTTCACCAAGGCTGAATTTGCTTTCTAACTCTTGCAAAAATATGTTAATCCAAAAGTAAAGTGTAGCCTGCAAAACAGAGTTAGCACAATAATAAAATAATATTATTAATTAGTTCTTGTCTTTCCAAGATCAAGAACTAGTCATGGTCTTAATTTAGGTTTCCAAAATAAACCTAAACTGGACCTACGCCTAAAGTCCCTAATTGGGACTCCTCCTCACTAGACACTCTTCTTCAGCGACTTAACTTACTTATCACGCAGAATTGCTTAACTTTATTTCGGTCCACTAGGTCTTTCCACCAATTGTCAAGTCCATAGACCCAACTAGACTTCAGCCAGCTGTCAGGTCCCGCAGATCCAGTCGAACTTCCCGTTAGATTTTGGGGTGAAGCTATACTTACAACTTGTTATATATACTCAATAGAGTACCAAAGAAAATAAGTTCAATAACTCCTTATGAACTTTGGCACAAAAGGAAGCCTAACCTCAAACACTTAAGAGTGTGGGGCTATAGAGTCATTGTGAGGCTTCCTGAATCCAAAAAGAGAAAATTGGGAGAAAGAGATATAGAGTGCATCTTTGTAAGCTATGCACAAAATAACAGTTATAGGTTCATGGTAATTGAACAATGATTTTATAGGAATCAACATGATCATAGAATCAAGAGATGCAATCTTTGATGAACAAAGATTCAATTCCATTTCCAAGAACAAAAATA
This sequence comes from Zingiber officinale, assembly GCF_018446385.1. Classification (NCBI taxonomy): domain Eukaryota; kingdom Viridiplantae; phylum Streptophyta; class Magnoliopsida; order Zingiberales; family Zingiberaceae; genus Zingiber; species Zingiber officinale. Next base: position 108,730,197 of record NC_056002.1, read on the forward strand.
ATGACTTGAGAAATGATGATATTGCTAACTCAAATGACCAAAATGAGGTCATTGAGCTAAGAAGAAGCAAAAGGGTAAAGAAGGTCAAATCATTTGGTTCAAATTTTGTTACTTATCTTGTTAAAGGTACAAGAAATGAACTAAGTAACAAAATAGCCTTCTGTTTTAATATAAAAGATGATCCTAGAACATATAATCAAGTTATGAAATCATAAGATGCATCATTTTGGAAAGAGACAATCAATGATGAAATAGACTCAATATTGTCAAATAATACTTGCGTTCTAATGAATTTACCTCCTAGACCCAAGCCAGTGGCTTCTAAATGGATTTTCAAAAAGAATTTGAAAGTTGACAGAATTATAGATAAATACAAGGTCAGATTGGTAGTCAAAGGATATATCCAAAAATAGGGTCTTGATTATTTGAATACATACTCACCAATTGCAAGGATAGCTACCATAAGTGTACTACTTACAATTGCATCAATCCAAAAATGGGTAATCCACCAAATGGATATTAAAATTATATTTTTAAATGGTGAGTTAGATGAAGAGGTGTATATGAAACAACCCGAAGGATTTGTGGCACTTGGATAAGAGCACAAAGTGTGTAAACTTGTGAAGTCATTGTATGGACTTAAACAAGTTTCAAAGAAATGACATCAAAAATTTGATCAAGTAATACTTGCTAGTGGATTCAAAATCAATGAATTAAATAAATGTATATACAGCAAGTATTCAAATGGCAAATGTTGTTGGGATATGGTCGATACAATGTGTGCTAAAAACATATTTCATAAACATGCACAGTAGAAGACTTAACGATAAATAAACTAATATATTACATCACACACACCACACGCATACAAGATGTAATCGTACAGATAAAATCATAAAATCAAATGAAATCAAATAATAATTATTCTAAGTATATCTTACGGATGACCTATAACGAGAAGGACATCAACCTTTTGCGATGTTATCAAACTTTGCCTCTATTCGTATCCATGCCGAGCTCTTCAAGACAACTTTAAGAGAACAAGCTTCGCCTTCAGAAGGTACTAGCCACGAGTGAAGGAAAAGGATCAAGAAGATGAAAAAAAGTAAAAGCAAGATCTTCTTCCTTTGGGCGACTTACAACAATGAATTGGGTGACTTCCTTTTATTGTGGTTGGTGGTAAGAGAGAGGGAGAGGGAGAGGGAGAGGGAGAGAGGTGTATTAGGTTTAGGTTTTTAAAACCTAATCAAGCCAATAATGAATTGTGTATTAATTCTCTCTTAACTATATCAATATATAATTTTATTTAATGAGTTAGATTAGAAAACTCAAATCCAACCCATTTTATCTTAACCAAAAATTAGTCGATTGACTCCTTGGTTTAGTTCACAACTAAATCAAGTTGGTTCATAGCTAAACCAAATTGGTTTATGGGGTCTAACTCTTTCATAAGAGATGTGGCCCATCCACTTTTTTGTTCTGACAAATTTTTCCATATTTGTCTTATGTATGGTCCAACCAAATATTTATCTCTTGATTTGATAATCATATTCTCTAACTTATTTTATGTCTTTTAAAGACTCGTAGTGTGTGTGATCTAATAGGTTAAAAAATTTATCTTGGTTGTCCATAATTAACTACTTAATTATGGAATGATCATGAGTGACATCTAGTAGTATATCATGATCCCTAATTAACTAAAAAATTATAGTTGATCTCAGAACTAATTCTGAACTCTTCAACAACTTCAGTGTGTCATGCCTTATTCCTTTCACTTGTCTTATATTCACTTGATTTAAGACATGATCTATGTGTCTACCCTACTAGACTAACTATGTTACACCTAGTGCAAGTAATACTTCCTCATTTTACAAATTCAAATTACTTATACATGTGTACAAAAGTCCTATATCCTTAACATGTGATGTTTAGACCAACAACTTTGAATAATAATCCTAACAAGTGGCCATAGTGTTGGATCAAGACTTTGAGAGGGAGGGGGATGAATCACATGATTTTCAAAAACTTATTCTTTTTTATTTTGAAAACAAAGTGCGTAGCTGAAAACTAAGTAAGAAAGTAAAACAGAAAGCAAGCAAAAGAGCATGCATTCGGTTTTACTTAGTTCTGAGCCTTCGGCAACTCCTTTTTCAAGACCCAAGTTATGTGGACCTATCGATGAGTAATCCACTAAATGTCTCTTTCGGAACCGTCAGAATAAGCAATCGAGTACAATGAAAGAATAAGAAAGAGTGTAACACACTACACTTTTCTTTATACAACAATTAAGTACAGTATTAAAATTTCGTTACCTAACACCCTCGAAGATAATCAGATTAGGCTCGGTGTTGGATGGCTCCTCAATAGTAGTTGGGTGTAGCAGCGTCATAGTAGAGTAGTGGTAGGAAGCTGGGGTAGTCGGAACTCTAAACGAACGCGTAGAAACTTGTAGAAGAGTTGTTTCTTGAATACTGCTCAAACAAAGCTTATATAGGTTGTGGAAGGCACCTTCAACCTCCTCTATGGTGCCTCCACAAGTAAATTTTATCCCCCTATCTTCGATGATGATAAAATATGCAAACTTTAGATTTTATCCTCTAGAAGGCGCCTTCAAAGCTCTTCAAGGCGCCTTCCAGCAAGCTCAAGGTGCCTCCAACTATTGGTTTAACATAGCAATCTTCCGGAGGCTATAACTTTTGACTCCAAACTCCGAATCAAGCTCTGTTAGTTATCACACGTGCATAATTCGAAGGTCTACGTTTATCTCTACAACATAGAGTTATAAAAATATATGCATGAATAGTTTATATAGATTTATGAGTTAGATCCTATCTTTTCGAGACCAGAATCTAGTCACAGTCTCAATTTAGGTTTCTATAATGGACCTAAATTGGACCAACGCCTACTTCCCCCTCAACCGAGATACATCCTCACTAAGTCACTCTCCTCCAGTAACTTACCTCCACTTACCAAATGTTAAGTTATCTCATTGACCTCCAATCTGACCTACCAGGTCTTCCTGTTGAAATCGCACATCTGGACTTCACCAATTAGGAATTGAACATCCCAACCTCTTGCCAAAATCACACATTCATACTTCAACCCATCAAAAATTGAATGTACCAACTTCCTGCCAGAATCCCACATCTAGACTTTGCTTATTGGAAATTGCACATCTTGACTGGGCTTCTTGCTTGGTGTCTAGTTCTCTTGATCCGTCAAGTTAGTCAATTCTGCACACTCGGTAAAAAGGTTAGATCAACAACATATCTAACTTTAATTCACTTATCATTCATCAAAACTCAGGTTTAATCATTAGTTCTAAATGCACCAACACCTAGGGTATAGATCTCTTCGCAAGGAGCGGTGAAACCTCTGTGAGCTGTCCAAATACCTTTGGATGCTTTGACTTATACCCAATCATCTCGGGTCAATACCTCTAAGATATGTTTGCTTAAGATGTTAAAGTATAACTCTCCATGACCAAGATGACATGTATATTTCAAGTTGAAGAAAATTTGCACTCGAGCTATAGTAAGAACTTCAAAGACATATCCATGTATGTAGAGAACTATATGAAGTCTTACAGCAAATCACTCCAATGAACTAATTACTATAACTAGCACCCACATTTAACTCTCAACATTCCAATATCTCTAGCTAGTGAGAAACAACTGCTTGACTGAACCAAGGAGTATAACCTGTGCTAGTCTTATAGAATTAATGATGTCTAAATGCACCCATTCGACGATTAGGAAAATTTTAATATATTTATAATTGCATATATAGAGATAATTACAAGTTGTGATCCCATCATAAATTCTCTCATGCTATGAATTGTATTACAAACATCCAGTAAATAAATTTAAGACTATTCAAACATATAATATGCACTCAAATAGTGAATCTATATTTATCAAATAAATAGTAAAGTCATAAGGTGATTGCCTTAGGACATCCCTCAAAATCTAATAATTATATCATAATATGTTTGTATGTGGATGACATATTGATCTTTGGTTTAGACTTAGAACAAGTCTTCGAAACCAAAAAGTTACTATCAAACAAGTTTGATATGAAAGATATGGGAGAAGTTGATGTCATCCTAGACATAAAGATCGAAAGAGAACAAGGATCAATCCTATTCTCGTAGTCTCATTATATTGAGAAGGTTCAATCACTATAATTATAAATCAATTTTAACTCCCATTGATCCTAAAATTGACCATGTCAAGAATGAGGGTTCAACAGTATCATAGTTGGAATATTCACAAGTGATAGGAAGTTTGATGTATGCCATGACTTGTACATGTCCAGATATTTCTTATGTAGTAGGGGTGTTAAGTAGGTATACAAGTAACCCCAGCAAACAACATTGGTTGAGTGTTACGAATTCTAAGATATCTCAAAAACACAATAAATTATAGTCTGAGCTATAAAGGAGATCCTTCAGTATTTGAAGGATACTCATATGCTAGTTGGATAACAAATAAAGACGATCACTCTTCAACAAATGGTTGGATCTTTACCCTAGGTAGTGGAGTTGTTTCCTGGGCATTTAAGAAACAAACATGCATAACCGACTCCACCATGACAGTTGAGTTTGTAGCTTTACTTGTAGCTAGTAAGGAAGCCGAATGGATAAGAAACTTGTTGTATGAAATACCAATGTGACCAAAGTCTATCTCTCCTATAACTATACATTGTGATAGCACGAGTATGATTGCCAAGGCTTATAGTGAGGTCTATAATGGTAAGTCAAGACATAGTATGGTTAAAGGTTTGATAAAAAGTGGAGTTATAACCATAGATTATGTTAAGTCCAAAGAAAACTTAGTTGATCCTTTAACAAAAGGATATTAACTAGAGATATAGTTGAAAGAACCTCCATTGAGATAGGGTTAAAGTCCATGATATAAACCTTTAACAATGGAAACTTCAATCCAACACTACCACATTGCATGTCTTGGATTCAATATAGTGAAAAGTACATTGAACAAAAGTTGAAACACTATATCAAAGATAAGTGTTTAGATTCCTGCTAGTAAAGTGAGGATGAACTTAATGATTCTTAACAAGTTTCAGAAAATGCTACAAATGGTGGAGGTATTTGAGAACTTGCCTATATGAATGTAGGATTTAATTATCTATGAAAGTTTTGGACTTAAACTTTGACACATTCATGAAAGGATTGTAGCAATTAAAGTGTATGTTGTTATAACAAGTGCAAAGAAGTGAATCTATGTGTGATGGTTCATGTAGTTTGTTACATAAACCTTTGGTTCAAAGCTTAGCTGCCAAAATGGTTTACAAACTTCTAAGAAACTATCACTAAGACAGTGGTTCAATCAAAAGATAGTATTATTAATGTATAAATTATCAAGATGTGTTTTGTAATTCATGAATAAAATAATTTTCAATTATTGAAAATGGCGAGGGATTGTTGGATATTTTAAAAAAAATGAAAAAGGCTTAAAAGAAAATTCACAATTTTTAGGAAAAATCATAACTTTTAAAAAAAGTCACAACTTTTGGCCATCTTTAATGTGCTTGGTTGTCTATAAAAGTGGCTAAGTTGAATAAAAAAGAAACACACATTCTTGCTCTCATTTCCTTTGTTTTCTAAATTATTTTACTCAGTACAAAGTATAGACAATTAGCTTTATCTAATCCTATAGAGTATTTGGTCTTTGTGGTGCATAATTTATAGACCAAATAAAGCATGAAGGATAGTGTTTGAGAAAAGATTTGTAGTTCAAGATTGGTCTTATTTTTTAGCACTAGCCTTGTACTGCACCAACATATTTTTTGTCCACTTAAAATCAAGTGGAAGCGAGCAGATGGAAGCTAGTTGCTAAACAGTCTCCTACACGCTGCCCGTGAAATGCGTCCTCCAGCATGAGGGGCACCGTATGCTACGTTATGCTAAAGTACAGCGGTGGCGGACCACTCTCAGAAAAATATGACATTTACAGCTTCCGCGTTCTTCTTCTGGTCATCGTTTCAGGCAGCGGCCGCTGCAGGTGATAGCTGTTGGATCGTGAAACGTCGATAGAGGGGGGGTGAATATCGATTCGAAAAATAACGAGTATAAACGCAGCGGAATAAAAATTGGACACAATGAATTTTACTTCGTTCGGAGCCTGTGACGACTCCTACTCGAAGGCCCGTACTCCGTGAGTACTTTCGTTGGGCAATTACTAGCAGTTTAAAAATGATTACAATTTAAGGTACAGTAATGCTTAGCAAAATAAAGAAAATACCGACAAGAATTAAGAACAGAAAAGGAGTATATCGTCGGATCTTCGTTAGCGTCGCAGAAGCGCAGAGCAGTAGAGCAGGCAGTCTGAGAGTTCTGAGTTCATCTTTGTTTCTGCCTCCGCCCCATCTTTTATATGAAGCTCGGGGCGCCCTGGATCCCTTCCAGGCGCCCTGGTGAGACGTGGCAAGTCCAACCAGCGAGCTCCAAGTGGCGACGCGTGGTTAGGATAAATTTTGCCTCCAGGGCGCCCGGACCACCTTTTTCCAGCGACCAACTTTCCTGCAAAACAAGGTTAGTCCGAGATAAAATAGATCTTGCAAAATAAAGTGTTAGCATAATTACAGTTCAACAAAGTAATAGCAAAGAGTATGACTTAGATTCCGTCTTTTCGAGACCGGAATCTAGTCACGATCTCGACTTAGATATTCGAAATGGATCTAAGCTGGATCGACGCGTAATGTTCCCTTCCCGGGAATGCGTCCTCGCAGTCACTCCCCTCCAGTGACTTACCTCACTTACCTGCCAGACGTCCGGTCAGCCCTTCGACCCGTCTGGACTTCTCGCCAGCTATCCGGTCAGCCCGTCGACCTAGCTGGACTTCTCACCAAGCGTCCGGTCAGCCCGTTGACCCGCTTGGACTTCTCGCCAGCTATCCGGTCAGCCCGTCGACCTAGCTGGGTTTCGTGCCAGACATTCGGTCAGCCTGTCGACCTGTCTGGACTTCTCCTGCACACTCGATCAAAGTGTCAGACAACACCAAACTAACTTAACCTGATTTGTCATTCATCAAAGCCTGGGTTAAATCGTTAGTGCTAACCGCACCAACAATCTCCCCCTTTTTGATGGAATGACAATCTGGTTAAGTTAGTGAAAACATATGCAAGAAACATGCATTTATGTGGTTTTTAAGTTAGTTTGAATTTTCAGTTTGGTTCCAGCTAACTTAACCACCTAACCCTCCCCCTTTGGCATTCATCAAAAAATAAGTATGGATTAAGTAAACATAGACTTCAGACAAAGTAAGAAATAATGTCAAGTTAATCTGGGGGAGTTTAAACTTTTGAAAACTTGTTTAAAGCATTAGCTTTTAGCTTTTATAAAAATAGCTAAGTTTAGATAGTCTAATTTTCAAACATAAGTATATAAGTTCTAAATTTCAAGATCAAGTTTTAAAGTTTCAAAACACGTTTCAATTTTGAAACGTTTTTCAAACATAAGTGTTCAAAATCAAAATTCCAAAACGTTTCAAGTTTGTAAAAGATTCAATTTTCAAAATTAAGGAAAATGATTTTGAGAAGCTTAGTTTGTAAACTTAAGTTTTGAAAAAAAAATCTAATTTCCACAATTTTCAATAACAATAAAACTAATTTTTGCAAAATTTAACTTTCAAATCAAGTACAATCAAATTTTGAGAACTAGATTTAATTTTCAAAACTGAGTTAAATCTAAAAATCAAAAAAGTGAAACCCAATACAACTTATTGTATACAAGTTAGTTTGCAAACATAGTTTTAAAATATTCACAGTAGATAAAGGAGTTTTAAAATGATTTTGTAAAATTCTTTTTCAGAAATAATTTTAATTTGAAAGACTGAAGTAGTTGTATTTCTCCCCCTGAACCTGACATTAAATCAAAATTCTAACCAGTTTGTTACCGACTGACTTATCAAAAGATAGCAGCTTTCACTTGGTTAGTCAAGTTAAGGTCAACCTTAGCTTAATATATATTTTGTATTTAACGCCCAGACTTATGTCGATGCACTAAAATAAGCATCTTAAGTCTTAGGCAAATGGCATATGCATCTCACCCCTTTCTATGTTTGTCAAACACACTCAAGGTAAGCCTAGGGTTTTGGTGAGATGCTCAAAACTAGTCCTGTAGGTACATGTTCTCTAAGGATTTTGAACTAGTCTAAGGCTAAAACTTTATTTGAAAATCTAAAAAAATAGGAAAGTTTTGAAAACAAAATATGTTTTAACCTATAATTTGAGAATAACCATTTTTGAAAATATTTTTGAAATTCGAAACTCCTAGTCTATTAGACACATTCCTAGTTTTCTACGTAAATGACTAAATTCATTTTCAGGGAGTGGTTTAGTGAATATGTTAGCTAAGTTTGACTTGGACTCAACGTATTTGAGCTCAATGTCACCCTTAGTAACATGATCCCTGATAAAGTGGTGCCTGATTTCAATATGTTTGGTTCTTGAATGATGCACTGGATTTTTTGTTAGATTTATTGAGCTAATATTGTCAATTAAAACTTTTACATTTGTGATTTTTAAGTTGAAATCTTTTAAGGTGTGCATCATTAATAATAATTGGGCTACACATTCTCCTATGGCTATGTATTCTGACTCAGTTGTAGATAGTGCAACACAATGTTGCTTTCTACTAAACCAGCTAACAAGTGATGAGCCTAGTAGTTGACATCCACCACTTGTGCTTTTGCGGTCTAATTTGCATCCAGCATAATATGAATCAGAATATCCTATTAATTCAAAGTCACTGGTCCTAGGATACCAAATTCCTACGTTTGTTGTTCCCTTAAGATATCTAAAAATCCTTTTGACTTGAGTCAAATGGGATTCTTTAGCACAGGTTTGGTATCTTGCACACATACTAACTACAAATAAGATATCAGGTCGGCTTGTAGTTAAGTAGAGTAGACTGCCTATTGCACTTCTATAATACTTTAGATCTACTGGTTTTCCATTTGGGTCATTGTCTAAGATTGTGTTTACTGCCATGGGTGTTTTTATTTCTTTCGTATTTTCCATTCCAAATTTTTTAAGTAATTCTTTAGTGTATTTATGTTGATAAATGTAATTTCCTTCATTTGTTTGTTTAATTTATAATCCTAGAAAATATGTCAATTTTCCTACTAAACTCATTTCAAATTCTTGTTCCATTAGGTTGATAAATTCTTCTAAAAAGTCTGAGTTAGTTGAACCAAATATTATATCATCTACATATATTTGTGCTATAAATATGTCATTTTTTAGTAATTTAACAAACAAGGTTGGGTCAATTTGACCTTGGTTGAATCCTTTGGATGTTAAGTAAGATGTTAGCCTTTCATACCATGCCCTAGGTGCTTGTTTAAGTCCATATAATGCTTTCTTTAATTTAAAAACATAATCAGGATGTTCTAGATTTTCAAATCCAGGAGGCTGACCTACATAAACTTCTTCTTTTATTAGTCCATTGAGAAAGGCTGATTTAACATCCATTTGATATAGTTTGAATCCCTTATGGACTGCATAACTTAGTAGCATTCTAATGGATTCTAATCTGGCTACTGGAGCATAGGTTTCATCGTAGTCAAGTCCTTCAACTTGACTGAACCCTTTAGCAACTAGCCTAGCTTTATTCCTAGTAATTTCCCCATATTCACTTAATTTGTTTCTAAATACCCATTTTGTTTCTATTATTTTCTTATCTTTAGGTGGTGGTACTAGATCCCAAACTTCATTACGCTCAAATTGAGCTAGTTCCTCTTGCATAGCAATGATCCAATCTGGATCAAGTAGGGATTCAGCTACAGTTTTGGGTTCAATTTTTGAAATCAGGGAAATTTGACTTAGGTTCCTAAAGGATGATCTGGTCTGAACCCTTAGGTCTGGGTCACCAATTATTTGATCAGTTGGATGGTTAGGGTTGATTCTTATAGTTCTAGGAGGTTGATTTGCTTGAGTGCGTTCATCTTCTTCATGATCTAGGGATTGATTGGTTTCTTTAGAATTATTATTTTCAACAGGTTAAAGTTGAGTTTGTTCTTGGGGTTCTTCAAATTTTACATTTGTGGTTTCCTCGATTTTTAGCGTAATTTTATTATATATTCTGTAACCCCTACTGTTTAGAGAATAACCTACAAAAATTTCATTTTCTACTTTAGATGTAAATTTTCCTAAGTGTTCTCTAGTATTTAAGATGTAGGCTGGACACCCAAATACTTTAAAATATTTTATGTTGGGTTGTTTGTTATAAAATATTTCAAAGAAAGTTTTATTATGTCTTTTATTTAATGTTGTTCTATACTTACATCTTCTGCCCAAAAATATTTAGGTAGGTTATATTCATTTAACATAGTTCTAGAGGCTTCTAGTAAGGTTCTATTTTTTCTTTCTACAATTCCATTTTGTTGGGGGGTTTTAGGACACGAAAATTCGTGATGGTAGCCACTCTCAAGACAGAACTTGTTGAAATTATGATTTTTAAATTATCCCCCGTTGTCACTCCTAATTCTTTTAATTTTAATATCTTTTTCGTTTTCAATTTGTTTGTAAAAGTTTGCAAAGATTTCAAAAGTTTCGTCTTTTTGTTTTAAGAATTTAACCCAAGTAAACCTAGAATAGTCATCTATTATTACTAAGTAGTATAAGTTTCCATTTATGGATTTGACCCCATGGGAGTCAAAAAGGTCTAAATGTAGAAGTTCTAATATCGAGTAGGTTTATGGTTGATTGGTTGGTTTGTGAGTGGATTTTGTTTGTTTACCTTGTTGACAAGCATTACATATGGTTGAATCTAGGTTAGGTAATTTCGGTAAGCCTCTCACTAGTCCATTTAATTTGCTTATATTTCTAAAGTTGGTGTGAGACATTCTCCTATGCCATAACCAAGTCTATTCTTTTTGTGTTAAAAAACACTTAATTGAAGAGGTGGTTAAGTTGATAGCATAGATGTTGTCTTTTCTAAAACCTTTTAGGCTTATAGTAGGATTATCTAGATATTTGATTAAATACTTTGTGGATAGAAATTTAACCTTATACCTAGTATCACACAATTGACTTATACTTAGGAGATTGTATTTAAAATTCTCGACAAGTAGAACATTTGTAATTATGAAATCTATTTTTAGTTCAATATTACCTATTCCGATCACCTTGAGTTTGCCGTTGTTTCCAAAGGCAACTGTTCCTAAGCTTTTGTAGGTGAGTTGAGTGAACTTGGTGTGATCTCCAGTCATGTGTTTGGAGCAACCACTGTCCAAAATTCACTTGGTTTCCTACAATGAGTAGGATTTAAGGTTAGTTTTAAAAATAGTTTTTCAGGTTAATTTGGTTTTAGAATTAAAAGTAAATTAATCATAATTCATTTTAGTTATTTAATTCGAAGTTTGAAATTTAACTGATTCAGTTCGAAATTTGATTTGAAATTCGAAATTTAATTTAATTAATTTAATTTGAGATTTAATTTATTTAATTCAAAATTTAATTTAATTAATTTAAATTTTAATTTAATTAATTCAATTTGAAATTTAATTTTGATTCTTAGTCATCTCACCTGATCTAAGTTGTCAATCAGGGAATCCTATAATTTTATGAGATGGATTGGATTTTTAATTATGGAGTTTTGGTTTAACTTGTGTTAGATTCAGTTTTAGCTTTGATCTCTACAAACAGGCATTCTTCGGATAAACTTCTAAGCTTGGTGAGTCACATGGACGTCATTAGAAGTAACCAACCTTTCGAGGTTTTCCGAATAGTCCTGTCCACGGAGCTTAGTACTAAAACTTGGTCTAACTGGTTGGGATTCATTTAAGGGTAGCTTCGGTCAGTTCCACTTGGCCAAATGCACCAGATCGAAACCATATCTTTCTAGACATGCGATGCCCAAGCTTCCCTAACGTACTATCATCCAAAAACTTCACCAGTACCATGATTCAAGTTAAACTTGGTCTCTTTTTAACTAATCCTAATTACCCTGCCGGGTTAGTTTGTTTAGGTTACCCTATCGGGTAAGTTAGTTTTGGAGGTGTCAGCTATTCTGGAGCTTCCCCCTGAATTATTGGCCATTAATTTAAATTTTGGTTTTAGGTTTGTGTCGATTCCTTTTATAGTTATAATTAACTTGGTGATAATTTATATTTTATTGAGTTTTAATATTTTTAAATTTTGATTTCTTTGATTTGTGTTTTGGGTTTTGATTTAGTTTATTCGAGTTAATATAGCATATTTTTTCTTTAGGTATGTAATATTGATTAATTCCTACTTGCGTGGTCAAACACGCTTTCGGAACCCAAGCTTGATTAGTTGATTTGTATTGGGTTATTAACGATTTGAAAGTTTTATTTGAATTCGACTTGTATTCAAGTCCGGTTTTATTATAACATGCTTTTTGATTGTTCAGGATTAAGTCTAGATTTTTTTGACCTTGTAGTGAATTTCTCTAGTATTTCTTTTAAGTTATTAATTTCTGATTTTAACGTTGAGTTCTCTTCAAGTATTATATCTTGAGTTGGATTTAAATTCTTTATTTGTTCCTTGAGGTCTTGATTTTCCTCAAGGAGTGATTTGTTTTCATTTTCTATTTTAATTAACTTACTATTTAAGCAAGAAATAATTTTAAAGAATTTTTTGTTTAAATTAAAATATACCTCATCCGGGCCTTCGGAAACGAGTACGGACTCGTGGCTTGATTCGGGTTCAGACCCGTCTTCATCTTCCGACTCGTCTTCTGTTTCAGCTTCGCGGGCCATCAGCGCGAGGTGGCTCTGGTGTTTCTGCTCTTCTCCCTCAGATTCGTCCGAGGAGTCGTCCCACGTTGCTTTGAGGGCCTTCTTTTTGGTTGGCTTCGGTTTGTCGAATTTCAGTCTTGGGCATTCGTTCTTGTAGTGCCCCTTTTTGTTGCATCCGAAGCACGTCACGTTCTTTTGTTCCGAGGGAGAACTGATCTTTTGAAGGTCCTTCTTGCTGAAGCTTCTTTTTCTCCTGGTGAACATTTTTCTTACCAGGTTCACCAGGTGTTCTTCGTCTTCGGAATCTTGATCAGAATCTTCTTCAGATTCAGGCTTGTTTTTCTTTTCTTTAGATGAGCCTGCAAATAAAGCAATACCTTTCTCGGCTCCAGCATTAGTTTGTTCGTGTAATTCTAATTCACAGAAAAGCTCGTCTAATTTTAACTTCGATAAATTTTTTGAAATTTTGTAGGCATCTACGATTGATGCCCACAAGCTATTACGAGGAAAAGCATTTAGAGCGTACCTTATTAAATCTCTGTTTTCCATCTGGTGGCCTATCGCGTAGAGTTCGTTGAGGACGTCTTTGATTCTTGCATGCAGTTGACTTGCCGTTTCCCCTTCCTGCATTTTTATATTAAATATTTTATTTAAAAGTAGGTCTCTTTTTGTTACCTTTGCGTCGCTTGTTCCTTCGTGCAACTCGATCAGTTTGTCCCACAATTCTTTAGCATTCTGATGTGGTCCGACCCGGTTCAGCTCTTCTCGTGTTAGGCAGCAGTGTAGCGTATTGATCGCTTTGTTTTCTGTCGACGCCTTTTTCCTCATGTCCGGAGTCCACTGTTCCATATCTAGTGGATTTCCGGAATTGTCGGTTGGAGCTCGGTAGGCCTTTATAACGCTGAACCACTGATCGTAATCCGTCTTTAGGTATACTTCCATTCTTTTCTTCCAGTACGAGAAGTCATCCCCGTTGAATAGGGGAGGACGTACTGTGCTAAAGCCTTCTAGTTGAGACATTCTGCACACAAGTAAACAACGAAAAAAAATATCCCAAGACTTGGTCTTGGATTAGCAGTGCGGGAAAGATAATAAGAATATCTATATTAGTGTTACACCAATATGGATTTAATTGCAACGGAGGAAAGAAAAAGGAAAAGAAAAAACTTCCCAGATTAATAATAATAATATCATATTATAATTAGGCGTAAAAAATTTTCACCCCCTGTCTGATTGGTGGTTGCACCAAATCAGAGCGGTACCTGCTCTGATACCACTTGTTGGATCGTGAAACGTCGATAGAGGGGGGGTGAATATCGATTCGAAAAATAACGAGTATAAACGCAGCGGAATAAAAATTGGACACAATGAATTTTACTTCATTCAGAGCCTGTGACGACTCCTACTCGAAGGCCCGTACTCCGTGAGTACTTTCGTTGGGCAATTACTAGCAGTTCGAAAATGATTACAATTTAAGGTACAGTAATGCTTAGCAAAATAAAGAAAATACCGACAAGAATTAAGAACAGAAAAAGAGTATATCGTCGGATCTTCGTTAGCGTCACAGGAGCGCAGAGCAGTAGAGCAGGCAGTCTGAGAGTTCTGAGTTCATCTTTGTTTCTGCCTCCGCCCCATCTTTTATATGAAGTTCGGGGCGCCCTGGATCCCTTCCAGGCGCCCTGGTGAGACGTGGCAAGTCCAACCAGCGAGCTCCAAGTGGCGACGCGTGGTCAGGATAAATTTTGCCTCCAGGGCGCCCGGGTGCCTCCCGGGCGCCCGGACCGCCTTTTTCCAGCGACCAACTTTCCTGCAAAACAAGGTTAGTCCGAGACAAAATAGATCCTGCAAATTAAAGTGTTAGCATAATTACAGTTCAACAAAGTAATAGCAAAGAGTATGACTTAGATTCCGTCTTTCCGAGACCGGAATCTAGTCACGATCTCGACTTAGATATCCGAAATGGATCTAAGCTGGATCGACGCCTAATGTTCCCTTCCCGGGAACGCGTCCTCGCAGTCACTCCCCTCCAGTGACTTACCTCATTTACCTGCCAGACGTCCGGTCAGCCCTTCGACCCGTCTGGACTTCTCGCCAGCTATCTGGTCAGCCCGTCGACCTAGCTGGACTTCTCGCCAAGCGTCCGGTCAGCCCGTTGACCCGCTTGGACTTCTCGCCAACTATCCGGTCAGCCCGTCGACCTAGCTGGGCTTCGTGCCAGACATCCGGTCAGCCCGTCGACCTGTCTGGACTTCTCCTGCACACTCGATCAAAGTGTCAGACAACACCAAACTAACTTAACCTGATTTGTCATTCATCAAAACCTGGGTTAAATCGTTAGTGCTAACCGTACCAACAATAGCATCGACCATGTCAGAGTTTGAGCAAGCCAACCTCATCTCATGGGTACGCCGTCTCACCCACTCAGGGAGGTTGTTGGATCTTCTTGATCCCTCCCTTTAGTGTGTTGACAGGGAGCATACCCTTCTCTGTATCATGGTGGCATTGTTCTACCTGCAGAGGTCTCCTATTTGTTGGCCCTTAACCAATGACATACTTAGAATGCTCATCAGTGAGTTAGAACCTCCACACCTCCCTCTTTAATTCTCCCCATCGTCGTCGGGAGGTTTCTCCTTCAAGTCCCACAGGAAGGCTCGGTGAGTGGTCTTACATTTTAGGAAGATCGATCTTTTAGCTAATCTCAACGACTGTTATTGTACATTTACGTTGATTTGCAATTGAAGGTAGAAAATTTTGAAGGTAAAAAAAAAATCTATTTTGATTGGATAATGATGGATCTATAATTTTTTGTTATCATATGCTCATAATGAAACTGTCGTCGATGTCATTGTCGTATTCTATATATGCTTCAACATTATCTTCAGCTTTCCATCTCTTTGTACCCTTCTCGCTGTTTCTTTCATATTATCTATTTTCTTTCCCTTTTACTTCCCTCCTTATAGTTTTCATCGTGCATGTCTATCTATTCCCCATCTGCACTTTAGAGTAAACAGAGCATAAAACAATGGGATTGCAGTGAGTTATGGTGATGTTTGACTTTTCAAGGATAGAGGACAAGTCAATCTGTCTAACAATCAAGCCTACCAAGTCAATCAATGATCTCAAGGATCAAATTTTAATTCAATAGACATTTTTTATTAAGGAATTAAGTTTGTATTAATTTTTTCTTTAATATGTCAAATAATTAACTATCTTTTTAAAATATAGATGTTCATGCGTGAGATAGCTAAAGAATGAATCATCGATGAGTTGTTTCTGATGTTGAAAAAGTCATCGATCACCAAGAGGAGGAATGGGTCATCAAGGATGCTAGCCAATTTTGAAAGGGAGAGAAAGAAGAAGGATTAGAATAGAGGCTAGGAGGGGGTGCTGTAGCTCAGCTATTCTAATGCTCAAGTAAGATCTCTATCCGGTATAGAAGAGGAGATTAACAATAGCTGAAAGGGAAGTGCTTGGAGAAGGGTTTAATGCGCATACCTCCACCCAGAAGAGTGGGCTTGTTTTTATACATTCCCTTTGGGTGAGAAATGATGTCCATGTGCTTACGATAATCTTTTATAGGAGTATGGGAGATGCCCGTCACTATTCTGATAATAGGGGGTCACTTCATCCCACGTCCCATTGATCTTGTTAAGGGCCCGCCACATGGATTCTTATCTCCGCATCATAAGCATCCCCTCGAATCTAGTCAAAGGAGGTAAGAGTTCGACTGACTGCACTGTTTGTGCTAGATATGTCACGGACATCATTTATGTAGGATCGATGCACACGTAAAAGGAGGTGAATCATATGTACATATTTTAAAAACTTGTCTTTTTTGATTTTGACAACTAGTACGTAGCAAAATAAAACAACACAAAAACAAAAAGTAAGAACATGAACTCAGAGAGCTACTTGGTTTGAACCCTTCGGCAACTCCTACTCCAAGACCCACGATCCCTCGGATCATATTGACAAACAATCTACTATAATCCCCTTTCGAAACCTCTAGAAGAGGGAATCGAGTACTAAGGATAAGTTAACAACCTAACTTTCCTTTATACAATAATTAAATACTTAATTAAAAATTTTGTTACCCAACACTTGAAGATTATCAGATTGAACTTAGTGTTGTATGACTTCTCTGTAATAGTAGGACGTCACAACATTGCAACACAGCGGGAGGACGAAGTTGGAGCAACTGGAATCCCAAAAGATCGCGTATAGAAGTTGTAAACAAGTTATGTTCTTATTGTTGTTCGAATACTCCTCTTATTGACCATTGAGGGCGCCTCTAAGCCCAATGAGGGCGTCTCTAATATCAAAATGATCTCAAAAACTTTAGTCTTGATAAATTCCGCAGACTGCACTTTTCGTCCTCTCTAGGGCGCCTTCGCGTCATGCTCCAAGGCGCCTCTAACCACATGGGAGCACTATATTGAAAATCAACAATAGACTTCAAATATTATCTGAAGCAATAGATAGATAATTACTGAAATATATTCACGTGAAGTAAAAGGATCAATTTATTACTTTGTCATACAATTATTAAAGTCTATCACCAATCCAAAATCAGTTCAAAATTAGACCATTTTCGAAGCAAAAAGGCTCTATTACTTTATCAAGATTAGTAAAAGTATTAAAGTGGTTGATGATAAATTACTTCATAGGTTACATTGATTAACGAAGTAAACTATGTATACGACTTTACAAGTTTTGCTTTCTGGTGTAGTAAATGTTAAATTCACGCCTGCATAATTTGGGTTGGTCGAAGTATTTTGTGTTGTATTACTTCATCATAGTGTAGATCCGTAATAGAGCCTATTTTGCTATAACAAAAATTTTAATTTCGCCCACACAATTATTAAAGTCTATCGCTGGTCCAAAATTAGTTTAAAATCAGACCATTTTCGATGTAAAAAAGCTTTATTACTTCATCGAGGTCAATAAAAGTATTGAAGTGGTTGATGATAAATTACTTCATAGGTTACATTGATTAACGAAGTAAAATATGTATACAACTTTACAAGTTTTGTAATCTGGTGTAGTGAATGTTAAATTTACTTCTGCATAATTTGACTTAGCCGAAGTATTTTGTGTTGTATTACTTCATTATAGTGTAGACGTAATAGAACCTATTTTACTATAATAAAAATTTTAATTTAGCAAAGTAATTTATATGAATGACTTCACAATTTGATCGGTGGAGAAGTAAATATTTTTTTTAACTAGGCCACTATTTAAATTTGTCGAAGTCTTTTGTATCGTATTACTCCACAATTTATTCATAGTATCGAAATAATTGACTATATTTTATTACAATACAATTTTAATTGATAAAAGTATATATCATAATATTTACTACAACATAATATATTTTGTCACCAAAATTGAACAAATACATTACAAATATCTATCAAATACAATCCAAAAGTGTATTCATAAAAGACATGCAACTAACTTCACCCAAAACTTTTTGTATCCACAAATCTCTAAACATAACCCTAAAGTATATTCACAAAAAATAAGTTTGACCAACTTCACCCAAAAACTTTTGTATCAATAAATTTCTAATTATAATCCAAAATTTATATCACAGACTACACTTAGTCACCCACATAGAAGTAGATGAATTTACTTCATTCACTTCTGACTTCATCATACTAAGATTGATTGTAATATTATTTACTTTTTAATGCAACAAACTAAAAGTATTAACAGAAGTTCAAGGGTTAATACAAAATGACTTAATATTTCATAAAGAAGATATTTCATAAAGAAGAAATTCACCTTCCTCTCCAATTGTGAATCTTCATCCAAGACTATCTGTTTCATGTACCATATTATACAATATCCACATTCAACACAATCATTTTATTTTAGATTACCCTAATGAAATTAAAAATGTAATAAAATTAGTCATAATCTAAATAATAATAATAATTATTAATTGATGTCTAAATACATAGTTACAATACAAACCATCAATTATTTAAAATTGAATCCTTTTGAAATACCCTTTGATGCATTGTATATCTTGACCCCATTATATTGTAAAAAATAGAAAGTTATTTTTTCAACATCTAATGAACTGAAGACATTCACAATCAACATAATCTACTACATACTTGGTCTCAATAGTCTGCCAAGCATGGTTACCTACTTGGTCTCAGTTCCTGTTACTCAAATAGTCCAATAAATATATCATATTCTTATCTTCATTAATTATAGTTAGAATCCAATGATATTTACAAAAATAAAAATATAACATTGACTATAATATAGTAAAAATTGATAAATAATTAAAATCTTACCAAGTGTTGTATGAGATGAAGCAAATGATATCTTTGTTTGATGCTCCCAACTGAGCAACAATATGTTGTGATAATTTACTATCATCTTCGTGCACACTGCATGTAGGTATGTGATCAGGATCCACAAATGAGACATACTCAGTTTTATTATCTTTCTTCAAGTATTTGTAAAGGTAACTACAAGGTAATGGCAAAAAAATGCTAGAACATACAGGGTAACTGTAATCATCATCATAAAACTTGAACATATGAGGTAAACATACAATAAAAATATCATAGATGATAGGTACAAGAATATTCATAACCCTACATCAGTTTGTAAGAACATCTATTCGTAAAAGTATCTAACATCAAGCATTATCATCCTTGTCTATATGGATTGTCTTTAAGAAATATTAAGGTCAAATCTAAATATACCTCATGTAAACCAAAGAAAAAGCATGTGAACAAATATTATGGACAAAGCAAAGCATGTTGAAAATACTAGAGTTCATCAATAGTGCTAAGACATCTTATAAGTACTAGAAGACAGATAGTTCTAAAGTCAATTTTCATATAAAAAAGATAGCAAGAACCAAAGTAGTCGACAATACAATGCTTAAACTTTATTTTAAAGAAGGTTATCAACAAAAGTACAAATGCTTCATTTTAGTCCAACTATTTAAAAGATTTGAACAACATGATATATACTATTACATCAGGAGTTAAACTTTAAGTTATTTTTAATTAAACTTTGAGTTATATTAGATATCTCATCACGTTTCTACATGAAGTTAAACTTTCAGTTATTTTTCATAATCTGGCATATCAAACTAATAGATTATCAACGTGACCAATAAGAGTGTCTAATAGTTCTAGAAAGCATAATTTTTCTACCAAATTTTAAAATATTTTATGTAACCTTTGGTTTGATGCACATCATTGTTAGTTCCTCTTATGTACCTTCAACCATCTTTTTTCTATCTCACGTGTTGTATTGAAGATGCCAAGAGTTAGTTTGTTGCAGACAAAATATTTGTTATTCTTTGCATGATGCTATCCAAAAAAAATACAATTGTAAATATAATGAATACAAATTAAGGTGTCAAAATAAATTTGAAAAGAAAAAAACTAATTACAAGGATATCCTAACTTGACAACACAATTTTTATGACTTAAGCACCAATAACTAGTAAAATTATACATCTTAACCCAGTGAATTTGATTCTAGTACATATTGACAATGTTAATGATTTTATAGTAGTAAAGGTCCAGTCACATTCATAGCTTCAGTTTGATATGGGAAAAGAAAATTCCAAATCATTTGAATGCGCTAAATCTCAAGAATGTTGAACAAAGAGTCTTGTGTCAGTGTAAGAACACAGATAGCTTATTGAACCAAAGTTATGGGACCAATCTTATAATAAAAGGTTTCAAATCCCTTGGAATCTAACATACTAGCATTTGATGATACATAAACTATAAAGCAATAAAGAGATTGTTATTGAGATATGAACAAGCATGCATGCATTATGCCATCACTGCTAAGTTTGGATGTCCAAATACAAAGTAAAGCAGTATTTAAATTATTTAACTTTATAGCATGATCTTTAGGTTTGATTTTAATTAATCCAACCACTAAAACACATGCAACCTACAATGGAATTGCCTTACAAGGATGATATGGCTATTTATGATAATTGGAACGTATGAATTTTGTATAGCAAATATCCTTTCTAATTATTTTCTTCTTCTAATTAGTAGCAGAAGAAAAGATGCTGATGCACAGCTAGTTAAAATACATGAGAAATCTCATACTACAATTTTCATACAGTAAGCCCAACTAATAAATACATTATGTAGATTAAATGATCGAACCCTTAGTATAATGCCTTAATTGAATAATGCATGTGAATAGTATACTGTTGGGATATGTAACAACCCAAATTTCCACCTTTTGAGCTCAAAAATAATTCAAAAATATTTAGAAATGCTATAGAAAAATTCTAAAGATTTTTAGAAATTTTTAGAGTATTTTTATGCTATTTTTGGAGTTCGTTTGGTATTTTTACCAAGAGGAAGAAGTTTAAAAAAATAATAATAAATATATATGTTAATGCCGGGTTTTGAATCTAAGATCTCGGACCGAACTAGACCCTAACCAAAGTCAGCCAACCAACTGAGCTAAGCAAGTTTTGTTAAATATATATGGTGCGAAATATTCTTAAGTCGTAGTTAGATAATAGGAAACCCTAGTATAAGAAAGGAATTGAGTTTCTTTTTTTTCAAAAACCTAGAAATTTCTCTCAAAATTTCCTTTCCTCTCACGCTCGTGACAGCGCACGACGGTCTCGGTCGAAAACGTAGCGAGGTTAGGATTTCGTCTCTGGCGCCGGCCAAGGGGTGTTTTTGCGAGATCCTCACACGTTCGTGGCCATCTCGTCGAGGGGAGCACGCGGACGCGAGGAAACGCCGGATTTGGAGCTCACCCGAAACCCTAGAACCTCTCTTTCTCGGTTGTAAGTCCAAGAAAACGAAGGTGAGTTGCTACTCACCTGCAGTAGGATAGCTCCGAGGTTTTATTCCTTGTTTCTTTCTTTTTTCCTGAAAGCTTGGGACAGATTGTAGGTGCTATGTGTTTTTGATCAGATTCTATGCTACTTAGTTTCATGTTTTGAGTTTTGATACAAGTTTTAAGCGAGTTCTTTCAATGGTAGCATTGGGGTTCTGCTGTACTAAACGGGTAGGTTGATTCAGAAAGAGGTTCAAGGGATGATTCTGAAAAATATAATATGTTTGATAATGATGTATGCCGCAAGAAGCTTGTTTTGAGGTTGAAGCCGTGGGTCACAAAAAGGGAACAAAGAAAGGAAATTTGTATAGGTTAGGTATGTAAGTTAGATCCTTCTGCCCTTATGTTAGCATTTCAGATTTAGATGTTTTTATTTCAAAGGTTGTTTGGGATTAACCATTGGGTTGTTAACATGCAACATACTTACGATTTTTTTTTTAATTCGGGCATTCACATGGATGCTTAAGATGGTTAAGACATGTCTAAACAACATCAAATTGATGAAGTGAGGTGAATGGCCACGTTTTAGTGTCTAAAGAGGGATGTGTACAGGAAGATGTGCTACAATTAAAGAAGACAAGTTAATGAATTACCTATAACTATTATTTTAATTCCATCACGGGAAATTAATGAGAAAGATTGCATGTACCTTGCTAGATAGTAATTTCAGAAAGTTGTTGTCATAAGGTATTCTTATGAAGCTTGGATTGCTAGTCCCAGGGAGATCTACACTGCTATATTAAAAGCAAACATGTTAAGGTTGATAACTGGCACTCCATCTAGTGGCCTCTGCCTATATACTATCATGGAAATGTAGTCTCTACTTTTTAGTAATGACCTGATTAATACTATCTACAGTTAGAATTATTTCTTGGATGTATGGTTATAGGCCAGTTGAAATACAGAAAAACAATTATAACTAGTATGGTCCACCATCTACCGTAGTATATGCTGTGAGTGTAAAATGAAGATGAGAAGTTGAGGATTATTTCTTTAAACTCATTGCAGTGGATCACAAAGGAAGAAAATAAAAGTACAAGCTTAGAACTAATAAAAACAAGATTTACATAGGTATGTAAATTCTAGAAAGTTTAGTTTGCTTTGGAGCTTGCTGAGCAGATTTCTGTTAAGTTTTAGTGCAGATTCTATTAAGTTTTAGTATGCAGATTTTTATAAGTATAGTATGCAGATTTTTAATAAGTAGATTTTCATAAGTAATACTTGCAGATTATGATAAGTATTGTATGTGCAGATTTCTTTTGTATTCTATGCATGATTATGTGTTACATAGTTAGTTTCATTCATAGATGCATACGAAGGATACCCTAACAGTATTTTGGATTTAAGAAAAAGTATAAGAAAGATAAAGAAAAGTATAAGAAAGATAAAGAAAAGAAAGAAAAGGCCAAGACCTTAAATAGATCCCAAAGTCAAGACTTTAGGGATTTTTGGCACACAAGGTGCCTATTAAAATGCCAAGGCATTTAAAGAAGAAGTAATTAAGATTATAAGTATTTTACTTTTAAGAAGAGGCTAGTACCCGACTTCCGAGGTTGTCGTTAAACAAATCCAGGTGTCCAATTCCGAGGTCTTGGCCCTGGTAGACCGAGGTCTGCTCTTTTAGGATTGGTGGCTCGCTACCCCAACCTATTAGGGAACGCGCATAAGATGGTACTACGCCTGGGCCCAAGAAGAAGTTGATTATTATTTTCAAGTATTAAAGTATAAATTTTAAACAAGTGAAATAAAAGAATAAGTTTAGAGTAAATGAAGTAAGTTTCACTTTGTTTTAAAGATCAGCAAGTTTAGCTTTCTTTTATGCTAGCAGCTTTTACATGTTCAGTCTCTTACATGTTATTTATTGGCTAGTTGATAAGCATGTTTAGCTTTATATGTTAGCTTTTCAGTTAGTTGATTTCTTTGCTATTTATGAGCATGAGTAGCTTTACATGTTAGCATTCAGTTTTAGCATGTTTCTTTTATTTATATACATGCATATCGAGTTTTTGTGAGTTAGATAGCGCTCACTAAGCATTTTGCTTATAGTCTGTATTTCTCCTACTGCAGATAAAAGATAAAGGAAGAGGAAAAGTATAAGAAGGAAGGCGACAAGGAGATGCTGTGACGGTGTGTGATGCCAGGACTATGGAGAGATCTTGGGACTTAGCTTAAAAATAATTATTAAGATTGCTTCCGTCGAATTGTTAAAAGAGTTTAGAACTTGTATATGCTATTTTCATTGGAGTGTTTTTATCATGCATTGATAGAGTTATTTCTTTCAGTATTTTGATTCTTTTTCATATATATAAACTGCGTGGTTGTCTAATATATGTTCTAGCCGCCTGTGGCTGATGTATACAGTGTTTGTATATCAGTTTAAGGTCACCGGTACAGGGGAGATTCTGTCGAAAATTTTCGGTAGGATTTCCATGTGGTTTTTAATCACACCGGTTAAGTAGAGTTAGTAGTTAAGTAGCGTCCACCTTTAGAGAGTTGTAGTAGTAAGAAGGGTGGTCGTTACAGGATATGTCATGCGATGTGTGTTAAAAACACGTTTTGTAAACATGCACAGCAGAAGACTTAACTATAAATGAACTAATTTATTACATCACACACACACCATAAACATGCAAGACACAATCGCATAAACACGACCATAAAACAAAACGAAATTGAATAAACATTATTCTAGGTATACCTTACGGATGACATGTAACAAAAAGGGCATCAACTTTTTGTGACGTTATCAAATTTTGCCTCTATTCATATCCACGCCGAGCTTTTCAAGATAACTTCAAGAGAACAAGCTTTGTCTTTGAAAGGTACTAGCTATGAGCGAAGGAGAAGGATCAAGAAAAGGAAGAAGAAACAAAAAGAAGATCTTCTTCCTTTGGGTGGCTTACGGCAACAAAAGGAGAACCTCTTGTTGTGGCCGGCAACAAGAGAGAGGGAGAGGGAGAGGGAGAGAGAGGTATTGGGTTTAGATTTCCAGAACCTAATCAAGCCAATAATGAATTGTGTATTAATTCTCTCTTAACCATATCAATATATAGTCCTCTTTAATGAATTGAATTAGAATCTTAAATCCAACCCATTATGTCTTTGTTGGGATTTTCGGGCCGCGAAAACCGCTTTTCCGCGTCACGGAAACCCCGAATCACCCTAGCCAACGGATCTCGTGCGAAGAAAAACATTCGACAAATACGAATACAAGTTTCATACTCGAAATCTACAGTAGATAAGAGTTATACCTTTGAAGCGAAGCCCTTCGCCTTCCCGCTCGTCCAAACGGTGCCGGATCTCGAAGTTGTCAACGTAGACAACTCTCTATACGTATCCACACGAACAACTTAGGTGGAGATGACCAAAACAAAGGTGTGCTAGCACCTTGTCTTGTTCGGCCAAGAGAAGAGGAGAGGGAGAATAGAAAGCTCCAAGAGGAAGAAGATGAAGTGATTACCCTTGAATGAAAAATTCATTCACAATTACCTCTTGAGTGGCCGACCACATGAGTAACTCCCACTCATTTAATGTGGCCGGCCACATTAAATGGAATGGAGGCTTGTAACCTCCATGAGGTGGCACCCCATGATGATGTGGAGTAACATCATTAGTCCACATCAATGCCAACTCAACAATGAGGTGGCATAAAGTCAAGTCAAACTTGACTTTTAATCTTCCTCTCAAGTCAAGTCAAACTTGACCAAATCTCTTCCATGGTTGATCTAATTTAACCATTTGATTCAAGTCAACTTAATATAATGAATCTAATTCATTAAATTAAGTTGATTTAATGAGCCAAAATCTAAATTAGACTCATTGAATACATGAATCCACTTGAGTCCAACTCAAGTTAGCCCAATTAGGATTACTCTTAATCCAATTTGATTAATCAAATGAATATAATCCTCTTGGTTCATCATATGAACCTAATCTCCATCTAATTGTCCTTAGTGTGTGACCCTATAGGTTCTTGTAACGTTGACAATGCCCCTAAACCCATTTAGGAACATAAGTAATGAGCGGTATCTAGCAACACATCATTACTACCCAATGTTACAAGAATGTTGAGATCCAACATCATCTTGTGATTACTAATTGTGACTCCTCACAATATATGACAAGTGTCCTTCTATCCTAGACATCTAGATTGGTCAATGTGAGGCATAGACCGTGTCATCCTCTGACCAATCTAAATCTTGAACTCCAAGTAGACTCACTAAATCAAATGAGCTCAATATCCTATATTGACTCATTTGGGCATGGCCATGCACTTCGTGGTCTCACTCTATCAAGAATACCGATGTCTCTCCCGTCATATAGGAGGGATAGATCCCATCTACATCACTCACATCCCTCTGCATAATTTGTTATATACCCAGTAATCGCCTTTATAGTTCACCCAGTTACGGGTGACGTTTGACGAAACTAAAGTACATAACTCCTTATGTAGGGATCTATGGTGACTTCAGGTCTAAGGACTAGTAGTCATACTAATGGCCACATGAGAAAGTATATGACACTCATATAACGATCCATGATACTTTCTCATGGCGGGTCATTCAGTATACATTCTCTAATGTATACCCATGTGTCAACTTGATATTTTTATATCCATGACTTGTGAGATCAAGTCATCGAGTTGACCTACATGCTAGTCTTATTGCATTAACATTGCCCCTGAATGTTAATACTCAACTAGGAATGATTAAGAGTAGTGTTCCCTATATCATCTCACTATCGGTTCAACTAACCGATTGATATAGGTGAGAACTGTCTACTTAAGGATATTATTATACTTAGTTTATTTGGCACCAATACAAGTAAGTATAATAACCAAAATCCAAATGCCTTTATTTATATAGAATATGATATAATAAGTCCAAAATACAATCATCAAATGATTGGCTCTAGGGCTCTAGCTAACAATCTCCCACTAGCACTAGTGCCAATCAGTGTAGGCTCTAAGCCCAAATGACCTAGTGTGACCATCATGCTTCTTCTGTGCCAAAGCCTTGGTCAAGGGATCTGCGATGTTAGCCTCTGTAGGTACTCTGCAAATCTTCACATCTCCTCTCTCGATGATCTCTCGAATGAGATGGAAGCGCCGTAGTATGTGTTTGGTCCGCTGGTGTGAGCGAGGTTCCTTCGCCTGTGCTATAGCTCCATTGTTGTCACAATAGAGCTCAATGGGGTCAGCAATGTTAGGAACCACCCCAAGTTCAGTGATGAACTTGCGGATCCAAACTGCCTCCTTTGCTGCCTCTGATGCAGCAATGTACTCGGCCTCTGTCGTAGAATTAGCGAACTCTTCCAGCTGACAGCACCACCATTAATGTAAAATACGAACCCCGACTGCGATCTATAGTCATCCTGGTCGGTCTGGAAGCTAGCATCACTGTAACCATTTACAGCTAGCTCATCATTGCCTCCATATATCAAGAAATATTCTTTAGTCCTTCTTAAATACTTAAGAATATTCTTGACCGCTATCCAGTGACTTTCACCTGGATCTGACTGGTATCTGCTCGTCATGCTCAAAGCATACGAGTCATCAGGTCGAGTACATAGCATGGCGTACATGATCGATCCTATGACTGAGGCATAAGGGATCTGATCCATAAGGTCTCTCTCCTCTCTAGAAGATGGACCTTGAGTCTTCGAAAGACTCACGCCATGTGACATCGGCAGAAATCCCTTCTTGGAGTTCTGCATGGCAAACCGAAGGAGTACCTTGTTAATATATGTACTCTGACTTAGGCCAAGCAATCTCTTAGATCTATCTCTATAGATCTGTATCCCTAGAATACGGGATGCCTCACCTAAGTCCTTCATTGAGAAGCAACTCCCTAGCCAGGTCTTGACAGACTGAAGCATAGGGATGTCCTTCCCAATGAGCAGTATGTCATCCACATACAATATGAGGAAGACAACTATGTCCCCTACAACCTTCTTGTAGACACAAGGTTCATCTTCATTCTTGATGAAACCAAACTGTTTGATTGCATCATCGAATCGAAGATTCCAGCTCCGAGAAGCTTGCTTTAGTCCATAAATGGACCTATGCAGCTTGCATACTCTGCTAGTATGCTGTGGATCTACAAAACCCTCAGGTTGTGTCATGTACACATCCTCGAGCAGGTTTCCATTCAGAAATGCGGTTTTGACATCCATCTGCCATATCTCATAGTCATGGTATGCTGCAATAGCAAGCATGATCCGAATGGACTTAAACATCGCTACTGGAGAAAAAGTTTCATCATAGTCAATACCATGAATCTGCTTGAAACCTTTAGCTACCAAGCGACCCTTATAGATAAGTCCATCCATGTCAGTCTTTCTCTTAAAGACCCACTTACACCCAATGGGTTTTACCCCTTCAGGTGGATCAACCAAAGTCCATACTTGGTTGGTGTACATGAATTCCATTTCGGATCTCATGGCTTCTAGCCATTTCTCGGAATCTGGTCTCATCACAACTTCCTGATAGGTGGTAGGCTCATCCTCTATGAGCATAATGTCATCATGGTCAGACAAGAGAAATGAGTATCTCTCAGGCTGACGACGTACCCTATCAGACCTGCGAAGAGGTATGTCTACTTGAACTGGTTGTTGTTTCTCAACTCCTTGTGGAACAACATCATCCACAACACTTTGTGGTTCCAGTTCAATTTCCATCGAGGCATCAGTGCTATTGTTCGTATCTTGAACTTCTTCTAGAAACAAAGTCCCTTTCTAGAAAGACCCCTGTCTTTGCCACAACTACCTTGTGCTGACTGGGAATGTAGAAGTAATATCCCTTAGTTTCCTTGGGATATCCAATAAAGTAGCACTTGTCATATTTGGGTCCTAATTTGTCTGAGACTTGACGTCGAACGTAAGTCTCACAACCCCAAATCCTCATGAAAGACACCTGGGCATCTCTCCCAGTCCATATCCTATATGGTGTCTTTATCACGGCCTTGGATGGAACTCAGTTGAGTATAAAAGCTGCTGTGTCTAGAGCATAACCCCAAAGGTATGTCGGAAGATCTGTGTGACTCATCATAGATCGCACCATATCTAATAGGGTATGATTCCTCCTTTCGGATACACCATTCCACTGTGGTGTTTCAGGAGAAGTGAGTTGGGATAGAATCTCACACTCAGCTAGGTAGTCACGAAACTCATGGCTAAGGTATTCTCCACATCGATCGGATCGAAGTATCTTAATACTCTTGCCAAGCTGGTTCTGTACTTCATTCTTGAATTCTTTGAACTTTTCAAAGGATTCAGACTTATGTGTCATCAAGTACACATAACCATATCTCTGAAATCATCAAAATGTGATGAAGTACCTATAACCGCCTCTAGCAACATTGAAAGGGCCACATACATCATTATGTATGAGTCCTAACAAATCGCTTGCTCTCTGTGCCCACTAAAGAGAGTCTTGGTCATCTTGCCTCGTAGGCATGACTCATATCTCATATGATTCAAAATCAAATGAGTCCAACAAACCATCCTTATGGAGTGGGATAAGCGCTTGTCATTTATATGACCTGAGCAGTGCCAAAGGTAGGTTTGGTTCATGTCATTTGACTTGAACCTTTTGGTATTTACATTATAGATAGGGCTCTCAAGGTCTAGAATATAGAGTCCGTTTATCAGAGGTGCACTACAATAAAACATATCGTTTAAATAGACGGAACAACATTTGTTCTTAATAGTAAACGAGAAACCTTTCTTGTCCAAACAAGAAACTGATATAATGTTCTTTGTTAATGCAGACACATAACAACAATCGACTAACTCTAGTACAAGCCCAGAGGGCAGAGATAAAAAGTAAGTCCCTACAGCAACAGAAGCAACCCGTGCTCCATTGCCTACTCGTAGGTCCACCTCGCCCTTTATCAATGCCCTGCTATTTCTCAGCGCCTGCACATCAGTACAAATGTGAGAAGCACATCCAGTATCTAATACCCATGATGTAGAAATAGATAGATTGACTTCTATAACATATATACCTGAAGTGGAAGTCTCACTTCGCTTCTTAAGATCCTCCAAGTATACCTTGCGGTTCCTCTTCCAATGCCCGGTCTGACCGCAGCGGTAGCATCCTTAGCGACCCTCCTTTAGGCTTCAGTGCTTCCCTTGCCTTGGGACTTTCCCTTGCCTTTGGGCTTGCCTTGCCCTTATGTTTCTAAACCATCGAACAGTGTTGGGCTTAGCCTTCTTAAGGTTTAACTCAACATCTCAGAAGCTCGGGCAGTAGCTTGTCAATCTCGCTCATATTGTAGTTTAGAACGAGTAGCTATCCGGCAAGGATTGCAAGATTAGGTCAGTAGCCAACTCTTGGCCAAGTGGGAACCCCAACCTTTGTAGGTTCTCTATGTACCCAATCATTTTGAGTACATATGGGCCTACAGGAGCCCCGTCTGACATCTTGCACTGAAACAGTGCCCTTGAGATCTCAAATCTCTCATGCCTCACTTGACCTTGATACAGTTGACGAAGATGTTCAACCATATCGTAAGCGCCCATTAACTCGTGTTGCTTCTGAATCTCAGAGTTCATGGTCGCGAGCATTAGACAAGACACATCTAATGCGTCATCTTGATGCTTCTTAAAAGCATCTCGGTCAGCTGGCGTGGGAGGAGCCTCCGGAATGGGCTACTCCAGAACGTACAGTTTATGTTCTTGGGTGAGAACTATTCTCAGGTTCCTGTACCAGTCCAGGAAGTTTGCTCCGTTGAGCTTGTCCTTCTCGAGGACAGATCGCAGGGAGAAGGTGTTCGTATTCGACGTCATGATAATTTACAACAGAAATAAAAGCAGAAATAAATATCATATTCTTAATCATTTAATTAGGCCTTTAAGTAAATGATGCTCCTACTGAATTCTATAATTCATGTGGGACAAGATCCACATCATACTAACCCTTGAGTTAGCTTTGGCTAATACGCCCAAGACTTAGTATGATCGGTAGGTAACGATTACCAATTACATCTCTATGCAACTCTTGTTTACAGAATCAAAATCCGCATTTATTTTAAAACTCGAGTTAGCTTTGACTAATACGCCTGAGAGTTAATATATATGTGATTTTGACCTAACTTTCCAACCGTTGGAAGAATGCCTATAGTTATACTCGATCCAACCGAGTTAACTAGGAATACTCAATCTAATTGAGTTGTACTCACCCATGCGTTGATAGGCGGGATCAAGATTGTCCCTCCGTACCCTACCAAGATAGTATGTGTTGCTCTGCTTTGGCAGATTCAACAACAGCATGCGATCGAGGTAGTGGTAGGTATCACGGCATGGTAGGCATTACGAGTTGACGCGTTTTAGATCTAATCTAAACAATGATGCGTATCATATACTCGATAGATCTAATCTAATCGAAGGGTGCATCATGTGCACGACTTAGATCTAATCTAATCGTTATGCACTAATTAATTACTTAATTAACTAGCATGCATCACATACACACAAAAACAATTAACTAAATAATTAATTAAATAATTTTGTGATTATGTCATGACCCTACTACGATCTTCTCAAGCCAATGAGAAGATCGGATGGTCAACCTAAGGTCAACAGCTTCTCAAGCTCCTTCTTTTGACCACCTCGTGTTGCTCGCGCCCTCCTCGTAACTCCGTCTCGAGTGAACCTTCCACAGCTCCAATTTTGTACATTACAATTTTGAAACTCGAGTTACATTCGAGTCTAAATCTAATTTACAACCAGAATATAAGAGAAAGGCACGACGCGCAGGTCGCGAAAATAAAATAAAAAAATAAAATACAAGCACGCACATCACATAACGGCACGCAGGCCGTATTATGTATTGTATGTATTATGAATTACAATACAATTCGACGTCATGATAATCTACAACAGAAATAAAAGCAGAAATAAATATCATATTCTTAATCATTTAATTAGGCCTTTAAGTAAATGATGCTCCCACTGAATTCTATAATTCATGTAGGACAAGATCCACATCATACTAACCCTTGAGTTAGCTTTGGCTAATACGCCCAAGACTTAGTATGATCGGTAGGTAACGATTACCAATTACATCTCTATGCAACTCTTGTTTATAGAATCAAAATCCGTATTTATATTAAAACTCGAGTTAGCTTTGGCTAATACGCCCGAGAGTTAATATATATGTGATTTTGACCTAACTTTCCAACCGTTGGAAGAATGCCTATAGTTGTACTCGATCCAACCGAGTTAACTAGGAATACTCAATCTAATTGAGTTGTACTCACCCATGCGTTGATAGGCGGGACCAAGATTGTCCCTCCGTACCCTACCAAGATAGTATGTGTTGCTCTGCTTTGGCAGATTCAACAACAGCATGCGATTGAGGTAGTGGTAGGTATCACGGCATGGTAGGCATTACGAGTTGACGCGTTTTAGATCTAATCTAAACAATGATGCGTATCATATACTCGATAGATCTAATCTAATCGAAGGGTACATCATGTGCACGACTTAGATCTAATCTAATCGTTAGGCACTAATTAATTACTTAATTAACTAGCATGCATCACATACACACAAAAATAATTAACTAAATAATTAATTAAATAATTTTGTGATTATGTCATGACCCTACTACGATCTTCTCAAGCCAATGAGAAGATCTGATGGTCAACCTAAGGTCAACAGCTTCTCAAGCTCCTTCTTTTGACCACCTCGTGTTGCTCGCGCCCTCCTCGTAACTCTGTCTCGAGTGAACCTTCCACAGCTCCAATTTTGTACATTACAATTTTGAAACTCGAGTTACATTCGAGTCTAAATCTAATTTACAACCAGAATATAAGAGAAAGGCACGATGCGCAGGTCGCGAAAATAAAATAAAAAAATAAAATACAAGCACGCACATCACATAACGGCACGCAGGCCATATTATGTATTGTATGTATTATGAATTACAATACAATTCGACGTCATGGTAATCTACAACAAAAATAAAAGCAGAAATAAATATCATATTCTTAATTATTTAATTAGGCCTTTAAGTAAATGATGCTCTCACTGAATTCTATAATTCATGTAGGACAAGATCCACATCATACTAACCCTTGAGTTAGCTTTGGCTAATACGCCCAAGACTTAGTATGATCGGTAGGTAACGATTACCAATTACATCTCTATGCAACTCTTGTTTATAGAATCAAAATCCGCATTTATATTAAAACTCGAGTTAGCTTTGGCTAATACGCCCGAGAGTTAATATATATGTGATTTTGACCTAACTTTCCAACCGTTGGAAGAATGCCTATAGTTATACTCGATCCAACCGAGTTAACTAGGAATACTCAATCTAATTGAGTTGTACTCACCCATGCGTTGATAGGCGGGACCAAGATCGTCCCTCCGTACCCTACCAAGATAGTATGTGTTGCTCTGCTTTGGCAGATTCAACAACAGCATGCGATCGAGGTAGTGGTAGGTATCACGGCATGGTAGGCATTACGAGTTGACGCGTTTTAGATCTAATCTAAACAATGATGCGTATCATATACTCGATAGATCTAATCTAATCGAAGGGTGCATCATGTGCACGACTTAGATCTAATCTAATCGTTAGACACTAATTAATTACTTAATTAACTAGCATGCATCACATACACACAAAAACAATTAACTAAATAATTAATTAAATAATTTTGTGATTATGTCATGACCCTACTACGATCTTCTCAAGCCAATGAGAAGATCTGATGGTCAACCTAAGGTCAACAGCTTCTCAAGCTCCTTCTTTTGACCACCTCGTGTTGCTCGCGCCCTCCTCGTAACTCCGTCTCGAGTGAACCTTCCACAACTCCAATTTTGTACATTACAATTTTGAAACTCGAGTTACATTCGAGTCTAAATCTAATTTACAACCAGAATATAAGAGAAAGGCACGACGCGCAGGTCGCGAAAATAAAATAAAAAAAATAAAATACAAGCACGCACATCACATAACGGCACGCAGGCCGTATTATGTATTGTATGTATTATGAATTACAATACAATTCGACGTCATGGTAATCTACAACAGAAATAAAAGCAGAAATAAATATCATATTCTTAATCATTTAATTAGGCCTTTAAGTAAATGATGCTCTCACTGAATTCTATAATTCATGTAGGACAAGATCCACATCATACTAACCCTTGAGTTAGCTTTGGCTAATACGCCCAAGACTTAGTATGATCGGTAGGTAACGATTATCAATTACATCTCTATGCAACTCTTGTTTATAGAATCAAAATCCGCATTTATATTAAAACTCAAGTTAGCTTTGGCTAATACGCCCGAGAGTTAATATATATGTGATTTTGACCTAACTTTCCAACCGTTGGAAGAATGCCTATAGTTATACTCGATCCAACCAAGTTAACTAGGAATACTCAATCTAATTGAGTTGTACTCACCCATGCGTTGATAGGCGGGACCAAGATTGTCCCTCCGTACCCTACCAAGATAGTATGTGTTGCTCTGCTTTGGCAGATTCAACAACAGCATGCGATCGAGGTAGTGGTAGGTATCACGGCATGGTAGACATTATGAGTTGACGCGTTTTAGATCTAATCTAAACAATGATGCGTATCATATACTCGATAGATCTAATCTAATCGAAGGGTGCATCATGTGCACGACTTAGATCTAATCTAATCGTTAGACACTAATTAATTACTTAATTAACTAGCATGCATCACATACACACAAAAATAATTAACTAAATAATTAATTAAATAATTTTGTGATTATGTCATGGCCCTACTACGATCTTCTCAAGCCAATGAGAAGATCGGATGGTCAACCTAAGGTCAACAGCTTCTCAAGCTCCTTCTTTTGACCACCTCGTGTTGCTCGCGCCCTCCTCATAACTCCGTCTCGAGTGGACCTTCCACAGCTCTAATTTTGTACATTACAATTTTGAAACTCGAGTTACATTCGAGTCTAAATCTAATTTACAACCAGAATATAAGAGAAAGGCACGACGCGCAGGTCGCGAAAATAAAATAAAAAAATAAAATACAAGCACGCACATCACATAACGGCACGCAGGCCGTATTATGAATTACAATACAATTGTCCAATCGAATTGGGTCTTTGGGCAATGACTATCACAAAAATAATATATAATTCAAAATTATATATTTTTCATAATTTTTCTTTAATTTTTCATAATTTTACAGATTTTATGAGTAAATTTCCCAGCGGTCCCGATTAGCGATTTCGGGCGCAATCGCGGAGCAAATCCCCTTGCAGGGTTAGGGACAGTACCCCTACCCGCGATCTAACCATCGCGAGTTGCTCCTAAGCGATCCAAGAGCGCCTTAACCCGCTGTCCCAAAAGATTTTGGGTCGAAACATTACCGTTTTGGAAAATTCTTCTCGGTAGTCGAAGCCTACAAGTGACGGAACACTTGTGCTTCGCTTCTACGAGAAAAATACCCATAAAATCATAAAAATTAGGAAATTCACAGAATGTTACAGTATGCATATTTTTCATAAAAATTCTAATTAAAACTCGTATCGTCTTCGCACGTGGCTCTGATACCACTGTTGGGATTTTCGGGTCGCGAAAACCGCTTTTCCGCGTCGCGGAAACCCCGAATCACCCTAGCCAACGGATCTCGTGCGAAGAAAAACATTTGACAAATACGAATACGAGTTTCATACTCGAAATCTACAGTAGATAATAGTTATACCTTTGAAGTGAAGCCCTTCGCCTTCCCTCTCGTCCAAACGGTGCCGGATCTCGAAGTTGTCAACGTAGACAACTCTCTATACGTATCCACACGAACAACTTAGGTGGAGATGACCAAAACAAAGGTGTGCTAGCACCTTGTCTTGTTCAGCCAAGAGAAGAGGAGAGGGAGAAGAGAAAGCTCCAAGAGGAAGAAGATGAAGTGATTACCCTTGAATGAAAAATTCATTCACAATTACCTCTTGAGTGGCCGGCCACATGAGTAACTCCCACTCATTTAATGTGGCCGGCCACATTAAATGGAATGGAAGCTTGTAACCTCCATGAGGTGGCACCCCATGATGATGTGGAGTAACATCATTAGTCCACATCAATGCCAACTCAACAATGAGGTGGCATAAAGTCAAGTCAAACTTGACTTTTAATCTTCCTCTCAAGTCAAGTCAAACTTGACCAAATCTCTTCCATGGTTGATCTAATCTAACCATTTGATTCAAGCCAACTTAATATAATGAATCTAATTCATTAAATTAAGTTGATTTAA
Organism: Zingiber officinale; assembly: GCF_018446385.1. Classification (NCBI taxonomy): domain Eukaryota; kingdom Viridiplantae; phylum Streptophyta; class Magnoliopsida; order Zingiberales; family Zingiberaceae; genus Zingiber; species Zingiber officinale. The sequence goes on from NC_056002.1 coordinate 108,766,034, forward strand.
TGAGTCATAATCTAAATTAGACTCATTGAATACATGAATCCACTTGAGTCCAACTCAAGTTAGCCCAATTAGGATTACTCTTAATCCAATTTGATTAATCAAATGAATATAATCCTCTTAGTTCATCATATGAACCTAATCTCCATCTAATTGTCCTTAGTGTGTGACCCTATAGGTTCTTGTAACGTTGGCAATGCCCCTAAACCCATTTAGGAACATAAGTAATGAGCGGTATCTAGCAACACATCATTACTACCCAATGTTACAAGAATGTTGAGATCCAACATCATCTTGTGACTACTAATTGTGACTCCTCACAATATATGACAAGTGTCCTTCTATCCTAGACATCTAGATTAGTCAATGTGAGGCATAGACCATGTCATCCTCTGACCAATCTAAATCTTGAACTCCAAGTAGACTCACTAAATCAAATGAGCTCAATATCCTATATTGACTCATTTGGGCATGGTCATGCACTTCGTGGTCTCACTCTATCAAGAATACCGATGTCTCTCCCGTCATATAGGAGGGATAGATCCCATCTACATCACTCACATCCCTCTGCATAATTTGTTATATACCCAGTAATCGCCTTTATAGTTCACCCAGTTACGGGTGACGTTTGACGAAACTAAAGTACATAACTCCTTATGTAGGGATCTATGGTGACTTCAGGTCTAAGGACTAGTAGTCATACTAATAGCCACATGAGAAAGTATATGACACTCATATAACGATCCATGATACTTTCTCATGGCGGGTCATTCAGCATACATTCTCTAATGTATACCCATGTGTCAACTTGATATCTCTATATCCATGACTTGTGAGATCAAGTCATCGAGTTGACCTACATACTAGTCTTATTGCATTAACATTGTCCCTGAATGTTAATACTCGACTAGGAATGATTAAGAGTAGTGTTCCCTATATCATCTCACTATCGGTTCAACTAACCGATTGATATAGGTGAGAACTGTCTACTCTAGGACATTATTATACTTAGTTTATTTGGCACCAATACAAGTAAGTATAATAACCAAAATCCAAATGCCTTTATTTATATAGAATATGATACAATAAGTCCAAAATACAATCATCAAATGATTGGCTCTAGGGCTCTAGCTAACAGTCTTAACTAAAAATTATCACATTAACCCTTCGCTTGATTCACAACTAAATCAAGTTGTTCATGACTAAACTAAATTAGTTCATGAGTAAATCAAATATGGTCCAACTCTTTCAAAAGAGATGTGGCACATCTGCGCTTCCGTTATAATAAATATTTCTATATTTGTCTTATGTATGGTTCAACCAAATATTTATCTCTTAATCTAAGAATCATATTCTCTAACTTATTTTACTCCTTTTAGAGACTCATAGTACGTGTGATCCAATAAGCTCCTAGTTTATCTTGGCTATTCATAATTAATTACTTAATTATAGAACAATCATTAGTGACACCTAGTAGTATATCATGATTTCCAATTAACTGAAAAATTATAGTTGATCTTAGAACTAATTCTGAACCCTTCAGCAACTACAGTGAGTCATGTCTCGTTACTTTTACTCATCTTATATCCACTTGGTTCAAGACATGGTCTATGTATTTTTCCTCACTTGGCTGACTATGTCACACCTGACCCAAGTAATACTTTCTCGTTGTGTAGATTCAAATTACTCGTATATGTATACAAGAGTCATATACTTTTAACTTGTGATACTTTAGCTAAAGACTTTGAGTAATAATCCTAATGAGTGGTCATAGGATATACGTCTCTTCACAAGGAACGGTGAATCCTCTATGAGCTATCCAAACACCTTTAGGTACTTTGACTTGTACTCAATCATCTCGGGTCCACACCTCTAAGAGATGTTTACTTAAGATGTAAAAGTATACATGACTAAGATGACTTGTATATCTCAAGTCGAAGGAAACTTGCACTCGAAGTATAGTAAGAACTTCACAAATATATATATATATATATATATATATATATATATATATATATAACTATATGAAGTCTTATAATAAGTTACTCTAATGAACTAAGTACTATAACTAGCATTCACGTTTAACTCTCGACATCCCAATATCTCCAACTAGTGAAAAACAGCTACTTGGCCGAATCAAGGAGTATAACCCGTGCTAGTTTTATAGAATTGATGATGTCCGAATGCTCAATTCAATTACTAGGAAATTTAAATACGTTTATAATTACACATGCACAGATAATTACATGTTGTGATCTAATCACAAATTCTCTCATGCTATGAATTATATTGTGGACATTCAGTAAATGAGTTTAAGATTATTTAAAAATATAATATATACTCAAATAAATCTATATTTATTAAATAAATATTAAAACTATAAAACGATTATCTTAAGTCATCTCTTAAAATCTAACATACACAAGCGTAAGGAAATCATTATCAGAAAAAGCACATACCAACAGATGCATCATAAACATCACATACCTTTAGAGCACAATGTAATCTGTGTACCCATGGATCCCTTGCATATCTTATCATCGCCTCCTAGGCTTGGACTTGCCCTTGAGAGCCTCCTCTTCCCTCGTCAGCACCCACTCATGGATGGCGCAGGCGTCCTTAGAGAACTCGGTCTTTGTCTTGAGCATAACCATGGTGTGACCATCATGCTTGACCTAGATCTCCTTGGACAAATCAAACTGGAACAGGGAGCCAAACTCAAAGGAGGATGAAGATTAGGAAAGCCTTGCAAATCTCTTCATCGCTAGACTGGAAGATGAAATATCATCGATGGAGACTTCTTCGTCGGAGTCAACTTTTTTTCTCTTTTAGATATTCTTTGTGTCAATTCCCCTGAACGCTAATGGCATAGCATAGAGGAAAGGAAAGAAGGAGGTGGGAGAGGGAAGAAACCTAGAGTGCAGAGAGGAAAGGAAGATTAGACATCTCAATGTGAAGGTTGTGCGTCGGCAAAAAATGAGAAGGCTGTTGTTGGGAAAAACATGAAGGCTTGCATTGGGGAAAAAACGTGAAGGCTTGGTTGGGGAAAAATAAGGAGGTTGTGAAGTGCTTTCGACCAATAACAAAAGGAGAACTTAGGGTTTTAGTAGAGAATAGTTGGAAAAATAATAAACCAATTTAATGGAAAAAAAATTAATCGATTCAAACTTATTACTTCCACACTTAGACATATCAATTTTATTTAATAACTTATTATATCATCAAATATATATTATGAAGTACAATACCAAATAAAATTAAAAGTGTGGCTTGCATTTTTTAACCTACGAAGTCTAAACTCATATTTACTATATCAAATTTATTACCGAAATTGATTATCATATATTACTTCATAATTACTAATTGTCGAAGTCTATTGCAGATTTTCACATAGTGGAGGCGGCTCTGTGCCTTTTAGCTAGTGGTCTTCAGTTAACACTTAAGGGCCCTGAGGGTGCCTTCAATCTGTCCAGGACACCTCCAACATTGTTCATCTGAGGCTTAAAATATATTTTTACCCCTGCAAATGTATTAGTCTAAACTATACTCTGCAAAATAGAGTTAGCACAATTTATAAGTATTATTAATTAGATCATGTCTGTTCAAGAACAAGATCTAGTCAAGGTCTCAATTTAGGGATCCAAAATGGACCTAAACTGGGCATGCGCCTAAAGTCCCTAATTGGGACTCGTTTTCACTGGAACACTCTCCTCTAGTGACTTACCCTACCATGCAGAATCGTTTAATTCATTTTCAACCCACCAGGTATTTCCACCAGTTGTCAAGTCCATAAACCCAACTAGACTTTGGTCAGTCAGATATCAGGTCACTCCTTAACCTATCTAGACTTCTACACTAGCTATCAGGTCCTCTAGACCTAGTTAGATTCAGCCTAGTGTCAGACCCATCAAGTTTCACACTTGATAGAACGGTTAGATCACACCACACCTAATTTTAATTCAATTATCATTCATCAAAACTTAGGTTTGATTATTGGTGCCAACTGTACCAATAATTTATTCAAGATAAAGGTAATTTGAACTCTGAAGGTGATTGAGCTAAAGAAGGCAATAGGGCTAAGTTGAAAGACTCAAGCAGAGCTGAGCCTTTTAGACTCATGCAAAGTTGAGATGAAAGACTCAAAAAAAAAAAAAGAATCATGTAGAGTTGAGATAAAAGAGTCTGACATGGTTGAGCTAAAAGACTCGAGTAGAGTTGAGTTGAGTTGAAGGATTCAGGCAAAGCTGAGTTGAAAGACTTAAGCCGAGCTAAGTTGAACAGTCATGGGTTTGATGGACGATTTCCACAGACACCATCAATTTATTTTTACTTGAGATCGCTAGAGAATGAACCACCGGTGAGTTGTTTCTGATATTGACAAAGTCACCAAACACTAAGAGGAGGAATGGGTCGTCAAGGATGCTCGTCGATCCTAAAAGGGAGAAAAAGAAAGCGAAAGAAGGGTTAGAATGGAGACCAGGGAAGATGCACTGGCTTAACCATTCTAACGTTCAAGTTAAATTTAAAGAAGTGTTAGAATGGAGACCAAGAAAGATGCACTGGCTTAACCATTCTAACATTCAAGTGAGATTTCTAGCCGATAGAGATGAAGAGATGAATAGTAGCTGAAAGGGAAGTTCTTAGAGAAGGGTTTGATGTGCATATCTTTACCCACAAGAATTGGCTTATTTTTATACACTCACTCTAGATAAGAAATGGTGCCTCCATGTCCTGATCGATGGGACATTACATATGGGAGATGTCCTATTGTCATATTATAGGAGGTCACATCATCCCACATCCCATTGAGTATATTAGGAGTTCGTTGCCTGGATCCTTACCTCCGTATCAATATGTATCTAAAGTCTTAAAAACGTAATTTTTTTTTCTCTTACATGTTTTTTAATTGAAATGGTGATTACCATCAATTATTTTCACGATCGATGTAAAATTTAATTTACAAATCAACTTGCACATTCCTTTTAAAACTAAATGTTTTTCCAAAAGGAATAGAATTTCTTAAAATTAGTTGGAGTCTTATAAATTTATATTTTTAAAACCATTTTTAGCATAAAGTAATCTACAAATTATCTTATCATCATTTCAAGTTAATGCAGTATTAAATTCGAAGATGGAAATTGGCTGTGTAGTTATTCTAAATGAATTAAGATTCGAATTATTTTTCCAATTACTTCAAAAGAGATAACAAATAAAGAAAATTTAATTATATCACAGTAAGAGCATCTCCAACTGTTAGAATTTTTATTTTTTAAAAAAAAATTCTAATATGTTATATCATGTCACATCAATATTCTAAAAATCTATCTCCAATAGTTAAATAGTTAGAAGTCTAAATAATTTTTTATATGATTCAATTCATAATATATAATTATATAACCATATACCTATTACATCAATTTTAAGATAAAAACTTTAGACCTTATTTCTACAATAGTTACAATTTTATTGTTCAACTTCTTTTTGCATTGAAAATCCAATAAGATGTGAATGATCACAATTATAATATTTTAGGATGTGACTTATGCATTTAATTATTCATTTTATAATTTATTAAATAATTTCAACTGAATTGAATTCAATAAATTAGCCCGTCAGTAGCTTAAGAATAGTCCTATAATTATAAATTAGCCCGTCGATACTTTATGAAGCTAGATAGTTTAATGTTAATAATTAATTAACTTTTTTTAAAATAATTGAATGGCCGTAGAGATTACGAAATTAATTTGCCAAGTACGTGATTACAAATTTTAGACTTTTACTATAGAATTAGCCCGTCAGAGGAATTGACTTTTTATTGTTACATATGAAAAGTGAGATACTTGTTAATTACGTTTCGTTTCATATCACGTAACACGAAGCGTATAAGTTTTGTATGCAATTAAGAGAAGATAATTCAACGGTTCAAATGTTGATGATAAGAGCAATGAGATTATCATGTACAGTTAGTTTTCTTGAATGACAATTAATTCGTGACAACTACAAATTGAAGCGCATGGTTTCGTTCCGTGGTCCAAAAATATCATTACATTAATCAATCAAACAGTAGTGGACGGCACCGCACAAATTGAATTCCAGCTTAGAAATTAACCTTCCTCAATTTTCAACTTCATTATTATTTGACTAATATATGGCTAATGGAATTAACAGGTAAAGAAATTAAAAAGACGGATCCAACCAATCGATCGGCGCCATACACAATTACAGGTTAATCGTGTCGCCTTTGTCTGGAAGCCTGCTGACGACGATCGGTAATTGGCTAGCTAGCGAGCATTCCAATTAATGGCGTGGATGGTGATGTTAATTTCTTTAATTTCCTTCCTTAAGCAATGGAAGGAATTAAAGCCTTAATTATAAGACTGAGGCCTGAGGCCTGAGGCCTGAGGCCTGAGGCTGAGCGAGTTCCATTGGTAAAGGAGTGTAGAGCAATAGAGAAGATAGATAATATCAATCAAAGTTCATTCACGTGCGCGATACGTGCTCCTGGATAGAAGCCAATAACTAATTACTTATATAAATCATATCGTTTATATTGCATGATTGCGCGGAAAGCCATGACAGCACGACTGCACGAGTCGCCGTGGCTGTGCCAGCTGCCTCAAGGCTGGGCGGCGGGCCCCACCTGTATCCGTTCGTAGGAAGTAGCATTCATGAATAATCGTGAATCGAAGTGATCGATATCACGAATTCACGTGGCTGGCTTCGAAACCGCCTCCCCCATGTATCTCCACCCCCGGGCCATATTCCACCGTTCCCTGCCAAATATTTAATGCATTTTAATCTCTCATATCATTAGTCCATATTGTTTTTGTTTTTTTAGTTGGACTTACCTTATCTGATGATTAATTCAATTATATAGAAATTAATAATTAATTTTTATAATATATTATATGATCATTCAATCTTATAAAAGTTAGTTATAGAATATAGAAATTAGTGATGATGTGAAAAGTATCCGTCTATATTTCGATTATATTAAAGGGTTCAAAATTAAGGTATTTTATTATCTGATATGTTGATTGAGTTTTATAGGAAAGTCCCAAGTGTACTTAGGCAATAGTCCTAGCTGCGGTTAGGCAAGTGGAAAATCCTAGGGGTGGTAATCCTATGTCCTAGGGGGTGGTAACCCTAGGCGGAAAGTCTTGGCGGGTCGGAGTTTCGAACAAAAATCCTAGGGGATGGTAACCCTAGGTTGAAATCCTGGTGTCACGAACTAGGTGGAAGTCTGGACAGGCCGTGGACCGAACGTCTAGCATGAAGACCGGAAGCATCAGACGCTGAGCAAAAGTTCAATCGGTCTGGAGGACCGAACTGGCAAAAGGTAACTTCTCTTGATTGAAGTAGGTGAGGACGCGTTCCCTGGGAGAGAGAACAGTAGGCGTCGATTCGACCTAGGGTTTCCGGTCGAAAATCCGAAATCAGAACCAGACAGTCCGAAGACTGTCAAACTTATTGTTCTTATATATTCTATTATGTTCTAACTCTATTTTGCAGGAGACTAACATTTTTGTGCAGGGGTAGAACTGACCGGGATCGATCGACCGAACATTTTGATCGGTCAACCGAACCCCCAAGCAACCGATCATATTTCTAACGAGTGGACCGGGCTCGACCAGGGGATCGGTCGACCGAACCTGGTTATCGGCCGACCGAACCGGAGATAGGAGTTGACCAGGTCGAAGTGGAGCGAGCGGATCGGGCGAATCAGATGAGGAAGAGATCATCTGATCGGTCGACCGAACGTGGGGATCGGTCGACTGATCCGCTTCGAGTCAAACCTAATCCCGAGCCTCAAGGATCTGGATCAGTCTTGCAAAGGCTATAAAAAGGTACCTCGGGGAGCAGCTTCGATATAGATCTCGAACAAAACATCTTGTGCACTTGTACGCTGCTCCGAACGCTCAAACACTCCGCTGCTTTGACAACTGACGATGGACTTCCCTCATTCTTTTTGTCGGTATTGTTTATTCAGTACTTGTATTTTTAAATTGTAAAAGAATTACACGATTATAGTTGTTATCCAAAGTAAACGCTCAATGAGCATGAGTCTTGGAGTAGGAGTCGCCCTAGGCTCCGAACCAAGTAAATCTTGGTCTTCTTGTGTGTGTGTTTTAATTTCCATTGTCATTACTCGAATTTCCGAATATGAAACGTGTGAAAGCCACGAGCGCTATTCACCCCTCCCTCCAACCCTCTTTCTCCTTCTAACGCTTTCGATCCAAAGTTAGTTACATGCTATAAAAGCTAGCATCTAAATTTTATAATGATGATTTTATATTATTTTAATTTTTTAAGTGATAATAGGATTAAAATAATATTTTAACGAGTAATTTAGATGATAAAAATTTCATGATTATTTAATCATAATTGTAAAAATTAGTATATAATTTTTAACGTACATAAATTTATCAGTAGTTTCTACCATAACACTGAATGTAGAGATATTTTTGGGATAAGAGACCTTTATTTTTTTATTTTTTATTTTTTATTTTTGAGAAGGATGCATATTTAACTTTTTTTTTTAATAAATAAATATCAATATGATATTTCTATTAATTTGAGACGCTATTTGAAATTTTGCCCATTGATCCTGTCCGAGCGCTGAGTCGACGGACGCTGGGGGCGTGGCACGCTCCGCTGTCTCCGACTGGTGGTGTAGCTCTCCGGCGAACCTGCAAAAAAGCCGAGCCGGGAGGGGTTTCCTGGCGATGACCCTCCAACGCTCAAGTCAGGCAACGAGAGAGGCAGCGTAATGTGGCTACAGTAAAGAGTTGCGCATACCTTCGTCGACGTCTGAGGGTCCTTATATAGGACCCCGTGGAAACGCGGGCACGCTTCCCAATGCGTGCACGTTTTCCCAAACATACCTTAACGAGTCTGTGTCAAAAAAGTACCTCTGGCGCCATTCCGTAATCGTCCAAGCATATCCCGGATGTGACGGTGGAAGCTTCTACCGTATGATCCTGTGTAAGGTTCGGTCGCCAACTCTACTGTTTGTCGGCAGCAGGTGTCTCGAGGATGATGTTATCCCCTGTCTCCTTTGTCCTCTTGCGTTCCCTGTCTGTTCCAGGGCCGAGTGGGTAGGTCGCTCGGCAGGCGTATTACTTCTGTCGCCGGTTGAAGGTATCGGTCCGATCGGGATAACTTCCGGCCATATGCTCGGATGAGATTGCTCCTGCCTCTGTTGCCTGGTGCCCCGGCCGAACGGACATCCCGCTCGGCCTTAAAACCTTTTTGCCTTTGAGCATCGGAAACCCGACCCCAGTCGGGTTGTCTTCATTCGGTTCAGGGGAATCACGGTCGGTCGGCCTGCACCGTCCGGACGGTCGTTCCGCTTCGTCCGGTTGGTCAGTCTCAGGGTTGAATCTCTTGACCTTTGACCTTCACGTATCATTGACCTTTCGCTACCGTCAACGAGGATCCCCCGTCCTTATCATCGGATCACCCATCATTTTAGAAAAAAATAAAAACGGCTTTTATAAAAAAAATCATGAAAGGACCATTTTACTTTTTTATAAAGAAAATCATCTAATCCCACTCCCCTCCAGTAATATTCAATATTATTATCTCCCACTAAATATATCTCTTAATTTTTAGATCGGTTGAACGTATAATATAAATATTAAATGAGTAAATAGATATGATTTTATAGTTATTATAATATTCATCACTATTAAAATTCAAAATTATTATCATATTTTTTTTTTTTACTAGTCACTATTTCAAATGTTAATAATCGTTCATGATTTACTTCTTTTATGTTGACCTGGGACAAATTGTAGGAGTAAACATATTCGATTTTTTTTTCCACCAAAATTACTATCACATAAATACTTTTAAATAAATTAATTCTGTATAGTAAAAATTATAAAATCATAATTATTGTAATATATATAATAATTATAAAATAATAACGTAGCTAACCGATTTAAAATTTAGACGGTGGATTATAATACTGACTGGTACCTAGCGCAAAGCGAAACAAGTTACTTTTTTTATTAAAAAAATTCGAACGATAGGCTCTTTGACGATTTAACAAAAAAATAATAAAAAACAACTTTAACTTTTACTTATTTTTTGTTTTTATATACCATTTCACTCAATGCAGTCCACGCCCGATCCCATCGTTCAATTGGGCTCGGCATTTTAACGCGACAGGACCCACAGATTATGCACACGCAGCCACCGACGCATCACCCCACCACCACTTGCGTATTGGACTTGGCATGCTCACCCCTGGCCCCAGACTATGGTAAAGTAAAGTAAAGTAAAGTAAAGTAGGAGGGCATTTAATTATCACTCCGATGTTTCTGATTTAATTCTCAGTATAATATATTTATAGAAATTTTTTTATCAAACAGAATTAGTAATTAAGAAATATTGGGCTATTCAACCACCCACGATGCGTATTTTCTAATAGAACGACCTGGCACCCCTTCTCTTCTTCTTCTTGGTACCCTGTCATCTGACGGTTGGTGAAAAACAAGTTTTTTTTCTTGGTATCCTGTCTATAAAAGCCTACCCAATCCAATGCCTTCGTGATCTCCTCCACTCGTCGCTAGTTAACCGAGCCCACCCACCGAGCGCACCGCTTCCGCAGCGAGAGGGAAAGAGAGAGGGAGGTCGCGAGAGAGCCGAGGGGGCTCGTCCGGAGCTGGCTAACCATAGCGCAGGAGAGAGCCTGGAGGACCGCAACAAGTGGCGAGTGCTCGCCCTGTATGAAGCCCTGAACGGTCGCGACGCGGACCGGGTGCAGCAGCTGCTCGCCCCCGACATCGAGTGGTGGTTCCATGGCCCGCCGGAGCACCAGCACATGATGCGCATGCTCACCGGCGCTGACGACGACACCGCCGCCGAGTTCCGATTCTTCCCCGAACGAGTCGCCGCCTTCGGCTCCACCGTCGTCGCCGAGGGCACCGGCCCCGGCGCCGCCACCTCCTGGGTCCACGCCTGGACCGTCTCCCCGGATGGGATAATCACCCAGGTCCGGGAGTACTTCAACACCTCCGTCACCGTCACCCGAGTCGCCGCTGACTCGCCGCCCAAGCCCTCGGTTTCGCCCAAGGACTCGCCCAGGCCGACTCACTGCCTGCCCGTGTGGCAGAGCCGCAGCCGCAAGTCCTTTCCCGGACTCGTCCTGGCGATCTAAACATAAGTAATCCGAATCATTAAGTAAAGCCTAATTAATCAATCTTAATCACCGAGGTGAAGGCTTAATCAATATATGCATGGGCTGATAAGGTCACTGTCATTCGAGTCCTAATTAAGAGTTAAGTCTGTGGTTTGCTTTAATTATCATAGTTTTAATAGGTAATTAAGATGAAGGAGAAGCGTAGAGGAATCATGTCATCCTTCCTTCCTCCTTCAGTAGCTGATGATGATGATGCTCATGTGTGTTTATCATTCTCTTATATATTGAATAAAAGATGCTTGTGTGCTTGCTTTAAAATCAATTCGCGTAATAATATGATTTAGAGATTCATAATTGAATGAACACGACAATAATTGTGTAGACCAAATCAAACAAAGAACTAGTGACACCATTTATGATACCGTGTAGATCAGGGAAGGGAATTGAATAAGTAGTTGGGTCAGGATACGACGTGTCGGATTTCTTACCACTGCTCAAGATAACGACGTGGATTGGAGGACGATTTTTCTTTCTAATGACGAACAACTGAGCTAAATTTGGAAGAATTATGAGTTGAAAATCAATTGATTATCGTGATCGTCAATTTTTATGAATAGAAAAAGTCGAAAGGGATGGCGTTTATTTCGGAAAAAAAGAGAGATGAAAGGATATGCTTTCCACCAGATATCCAGAGTCTCTTACCACCGCCTTGAGGCAGTGTTCATGCCACTCTCGTCAGTGGTCATTTCTGGAATCCAAACTTTATCAGTTGGCAGCTTGCGACTTTTTTGCTTTAGTTTCAAAACAACTTTATTGAAAAATATGAGGAAAAAAAACAAGTGAACATTTAACTTGTTGAGGAAGCAGAAAAAGGGAACAAAGATTCATGAGAAGATGTGTTTCCTGCAAGGCTGCAACTTGTAAAGCACCTCCGAACTGTTGCGGCATAAAGCACTACTTGAGCAAAAGCTCAACAACAAGCGGATTTATGCTCGTAATGTTACGTAGACCTGTAATTAACCACTATTATCACAATTTATTTTGTGTGGTGAATCTCTAAATATTCATCACCCTCTCCCTCTGCTTCTCTCTTGCTATCATTTCAAATTATCCTCACAAGTTAATTAGAGGATGATAAATTTACTATAATAAAGGATGAACTCCTCCAATCCTTTAGTCACTTGACGATTGACTATAAATTGATCTATGATTTATCTCTTTCACATAACCTCGCTACAAATGCAATTTACATAGACATGATCAATGTGATTGAATACACTTCTAAAAGAGAATAAAAGAAAACTTTGTCTAGTATTTTCAGTGTGTTAATCTGATATTGTCTATGGTAGTAACATTCTCGCTGGAATTCAAAAAGAAATTGCCACGATGTCAGTGGATAAATCATGGTCACCTGAACAACAATCAGATTTAGCCAATTATATGAATATACTGAAAAACTGAAAATTACCCATTAATGATAACTGGGTTGCTAATATGTGGCACTTACTATCCATTTCTGGGTAAGAAATCACATCATATCTGTTTTGCTAATGATAATTGTTGTTATGATCTCAATGACAGTACATAAAGAGAGAAAAGGAAAGCTGGAAATTCATGCATGTAAGAAATTAAAAGAAATTATTGGATCATGCAAATACGGAATTCAAGGAAATTAGTTACATTTTTCTACAACTGTTCTATCCTATGAATCAAACTAAGAGATACTTATTCTTGTGTAACTAAATACGCCATAAATAACATTGTTTAGGGCTTCCATAAGTTTCATTACCCTTCACGACCAAATAAATTTCAGAAAAAGAGGCCATGATATATAAGAGAGACAATGAAACCATTCATTCTTACTACTACTTTAGTCATGTCAATGATATTATTACTTCAATAAGTACCGACGGTAGATTTAATTAATGAAACTGTCAAGAACACTCAGCTCATATAATAGTCTTGTCCAAGTAGACAGACAACAAGCTGTGTGCAACTATTGCGATGTATTAACTCTTCGTGTAGCCAAGAAAGGAGTACATAACTCAAAATGAATCCAATGTTTTCAATTTTGATAGTTGACGTGGAAGGGAAAAAAAAGTCCGTTTATACTCTAACAAAGTACAACAAGGGTGTATCAGTACACATATAGTGGGAAACTTATAATACAGAGGCGCAGAGCGGAGTTGAGGGATACACAACTAAAAGTAACTCCGCCTAGCAACTTTGAAGCCAGAGATAAGAGAACATGAACCCAGTGCTACAAATGACAAGAGAGTCATACTGATTGCGACTACTGATATATCAGTGAAGCTATTCACTACTTCCCGTCGCATGCGATCTGTAATTGGGATGGCCGCAGATGAAGCAGAGATCAGCAAGTATGCCATCACCTAAAAACAAAAAGGAGAAAAGCTTTGCATCACTGGAGTTCAAGCATCTAGAAATAGTTATGCAAATTCATCAGAGTATCACACTTAGTCTGCCATGATGAAATCCAGAGGGGGAAGAAGATTACAAGTCGTTATTAACTCTATTTTGAAACACCAGCAGCCATAATATTAATTACAAAGAATCTTGCACCATCCTTCGGTGTAAGGCATATCTGTTAACCTCATTCAAGTTGTGTTCATATATTTCATGGAGAGGAAAGTAGGAAGCTGAGTGCCCCTTGTGTACCATATAGCTCAACATCACATATGCTAAGGCCTAACTATTTTTCATGGTGATAGATCATCTGCACTACATGAAGGGAAGCAAGTAATGCGAGTAGTATGGTTATCAGACAATTGATATCTTCTAATGGCAGTTGGTATTTTAGGATCTGAAATTAGGCTTGCAATCTAACAAAAATGGTCTGTACATGTTTCAAACGTTAAAGAGCTATGTTGAAGGAAATTAATGTGTTCTGTTTCGTGCAAATAAGAGTCTACAATCTTTTATAGGTAAAGTCTCCTGCAACTTTTCTTAGAAAGGATAATCAAGTTATCTGTTGATTGACTGAGTTTTATTCTCAGATCATAAGAAATATTTGTTACTCAGATAGAACACGCTTGGAACACAGGACATTCACACCAGAATAGGAGTGATGATTGGCTGATATTATTGGCTTTCTTAAGATAATAGCCCTCAACAAATTGGCAATGGAAACAATAAGATCCATGTGTCGACCTTACTATTAGCACGATCAACCAAGTTAACAAAATTTGGTTATAGTAAAACTTATAAGCCCAATTTACTTGGAGAGAAAAAGTGGGAAGAGGGAAAATTTGAGAAGGAAAAAAGAGCAGCCTGGTGCACGAAGCTCCCGCCAATGTGGAGTCTTGGGAGGAGGCGGACCACATTGGATCTATTGTACACAACCTTATCCTACATTGCAAGAGGTTGTTTCCACAACTAGAACCCATGACCTCAAGGTCAAACGGTAGCAATTTCTTCAAAGAAGTTTTCCAGAAAAAGCTCTATTTTACTCATTTTTCTTATTCAACCTCTTCAACATCCTTCTTCTTCTACCCTAACCTCCTCTCCTTTCTTTTTCTCCTTACCCATCCTCTTCCTCATCTACTTTTACCCAACCACCCCACTATCCCACTCTCTTCCTTTTTAATTAATATTGTGGTTTGGTTTAGGACATAAGGAGGTTAGGGTAGAAGAAGAGAAACTAAGAAGAGAGAAAATATTGGTGGAGGAAGAGGAAAATGTGAAGAAGTTAGATAACAAGACTAGACAAAAAGGTATAATAACTAATAAGAAAATAAGAACTACAAAAATCTTTTTCATCTTTCTACCTCTATACCTTTCTGATGCAGGATTAACATTGGAGGACCCAATCTTCTAGAGGTCATAACTTTTGACTCGGGATTTAGAATCAGACCCTATCAATGGCCACGCATGCAGAATTTAAAAATCTATATTTGTTAGGGACCACAATTTTCAGCCCAAAATCTACCGTTTAGACCCTTTTCAAAGCCTTTTTATTATTTTTAATAATTTCTATTTTATGGTATTTAGGCTAAGTTTTGATATTTCTGGTAATTAGAGGTTAAGAATTTTCTATATCAACGTTCTGTTTTATTAATTTTTGTCTATTATGAAATTTTCTTTTCTGGTAAGGTTTATTTTTTTTCAAGATTAAAATTGAGGTCTAAAATTTAAGATTTCTTTCCTTTTTAAGTCCAGGGTCTATATAATATATATTATGAAGAAGGATGCTCTATTCTTAATAAAAGTTTTTCTTTTTGGTGGTTTCTCTTCTTGCCTTCTCCTCAATTCCCCTTTCTCGTCTTCCCGCAAGATAATCATTATTTGTCCGATGTCAGTTAGTATCAAAGTGAAGGTCATCATCAGATTAAATGGAAGGTCGTCATGGTTGTGATGCGGTCACAACACCAAGCAAGTTCCAACTGAGGAAGCCTCACACCGTGGTCGTAGCGTTCATGACATAATGACGATGGAGGATTTACAAAGGTAAGTCACAGACTTAACCTAGCGTCTAGATGAGGCGACGCAAATTATTGAGGCCTATGGAATCTCAGATTATGGGATCTCAAATTGTGGATCTGAGTCTTCCTTTGAGAACCCTTTTCACCAACAGACTACATACTAGGAGTGTCGTGGTGGTCGGGAGGAGCCCTATGGAGAACTCAGTTTTCATATTGAACTGCCCATAAAGTACCTCTTAAACTTAAAGGTAAGTTCTATAAAACCGCTATTAGACCTGCTATGTTATATGGAGCTGAATGTTGGGCTATGACTCGAGCACATGAGCATAAGATGAGAGTTGCAGAGATGAGGATGTTAAGGTGGATGTGTGGACATACGAAGATGAACAAAATAAGGAATGAGAGCATTAGAGAGAAAGTCGGAGTTGCATCTATTGAGGACAAACTCCGAGAGACATGTTTAAGATGGTACGGACATGTACTTAGACGACCAATAAATGCTCTAGTTAGGCGATGTGAAACTATGATAAACATGCATATCAAACGAGGAAGAGGAAGACCAAAAAAGACTTGGTTAGCAACAATAAAACAAGATAAAATTTATTTAAATATAGATGATGATATAATAAGAGATAGAGCTCAATGGCGTAAAAGGATTCATACAGTCGATCCCACCTAGTGGGAAAAGGCTTGATTGTTGTTGTTGTGGTGGCAAGTAGAGGGCTTCGTTGATTGAATCAACGAAGTGGAGTAGATTTTCAACTATAAGCAAGTGTCGGAACGGATGAAGGTAAAGTTGATTGCCATCAGACTCAAGGGGCGAGCATCGACGTGGTGGAAGCAAATGCAGCGCTCACGATAAACAGGGCAAGTCCCAAACACTTTGATTGCCTCCATGCTGTTTTTGAAAAGCTGAAGTCAAAGTACTTATTTATCAATACGAAAAAATGTTCTTTCTTTACTACATTAGTAACTTTCCTTAGCTTTATTATGTCTACTGTGCACGCACCTCAAGCAAAGATAGACGTAATCTTGGAGTGACCACAACTGAAGACGTTGCACGATGTTCGAAGTTTCCATGGCTTGGCTTCTTTTTACCGTTGGTTCATCAGAAATTTTAGCACTCTGATTACTCTAATCACTGAGTGTCTCAAGGCACGAGATTTCAAGTAGTCAGAAGAAGCAGAGACTAGCTTTCAACTAGTCAAGCAGAAGATGACCGAGACACTAGTTATGACACTTCCTGATTTTGACCAAGTGTTTGAGTTCAATTGTGATGCATTTGGCATCGGTATAGGAGATGTTCTACGTTAATCCGGGCGTCCAATTACTTTCTACAATGAGAAGCTGTCTGAATCCAAGAGGAATTATTCTACATATGACTCAGAGTTCTATGTCATTGTTCAGTCCTTGAAGCATTGGTGACACTACCTAGTACTTGATCATAAAACATTGAAGTACATCAATGATCAATACAAGCTGAGCAGGCGGCATGCCAAGTGGATGGCTTACTTACAGGAGTTTGTTAGTTATTATCTCAAATTGGTGGGTTTAATTGTAAGTTTTGTATATGAGTGCAAACCGAACCCATTAAAATGATTTAACTTAGGTTTATTGGGTTTTGGTTATTGGATGTAGAATTTGTATGTGTAGAATTTATAGTCTCGCATCTATTATCATCTATGGGTTGATAATAGATATCCACTATATATAAGGTTGGTCCCGGTTTAGGGTTTAATCTTGACAGAACTTTTGGTTCCCCATTGACCTAAAGTTTTTCGGCACTGTCACCCCTAAGTCCCTTGGAAGACCTTCCTTTTCTTTCCGCTGCATCTTCTTTCATAGGAATTATTTTTGGACGACGCTAAAGACAAGGATGACTCTTCAATTAGGTTCTTTGTCATATTTGTTTATGCTTTATGTTATTATGTTATGTTCTCGATGAAATGAAGATCCATGCGCATATGTTCTTGTATTTCCTATATGTGAATTCTTATGTGATTCTTAGAATCCATGTGGTTAGGTTTTTTACAAGAAGCATCAATTGGTATCAGAGTCATGTGTTTTGTTTCGTCGTTTTCATTGGCAATAAAGTTTAAATTTTTCGTCGATTTGTTGGTTGTATGCTAGATCAAGTTTTTCCTAGTTAATACAAATGTTTGATCGTTGAAAATCATATAAGAGAAAACTAGGATAGACTTATTTTTCGAGTTTTTCATGTTTCTGTGAAGAATATGAAGAACGACGAAAACTATCACTGTTTAACCTAATTTTAGATAAAATTGTGATGGTTCAATCGATTGCTTTGGTCGAGCAATCGATTGCCGAGTCTAAAATTTTGAACAGAAATGATTGAAATTCAATCGATTAACAGCCTTAAACTCGTGACTACATCAATTATCAATCGATTAAAATTATTTTTATTCGATTGAGATTGATTTTGTTTCGATTAATTTTTTCGATTGGGATTCTTTTCTTAATCGAAAAAATTCTTTTATTCATAAACAATATTATTACTGTTTCAAAAGAAAAATTAAATAAATAAATAACTGTTTTGTTGAAACAATAAAAGGAGAAGAAGAAAAAATACAAAACAATATGTTTTGTTGAAACAGGAAAAAAAACTTTAATTGTTTCATGCAATAAAAAAATAATTACATTATATATTCTTTTTATGCCGGAATAATTAGGAGATTAAATAATACTATTTAATTATAGAACTTAAAGGAAATTTAGCTTCTTAAGGGAGGGTTCTATATATATTCATGTAGTCGCATACAGGAAGCTTTCGAATCGATTGGGATAATCGATTGGATCATACCAATCAATTACCATAAAGTATCAATCGATTAATAGACCTACTTTTATGTTGTTAAGGCTGATTAAGTAGTTTCTGTTCAAATTAAGTTTCTAGAGATTTCTTGAGTCTATCTACACAATATGCTATTAAGTTGAACTAATGTGTCGGCCCAAAGAAAAGTAACTTAGGTAGGTTTAATGCATTTTGTGTTGGTAGACGTATATCTATGCTAAAAGTAATCGACCCAAAGGAAGGTTACTTTTATGCCAGATATATGCACAAAGTAGCTTATAACTATGGAACAAAATATTATTTTGTTCAGATTATGCACAAAATATGTCGGCCCAAAAAAGGACATATTATGTGGCTGCTTAAGGTTGCTGTAAGTCATGAATCAAAATATAACTCATATAAAGTATCATATTATGCGCACAATGGGTCGACTCAAAGGAAGACACATTGTGTGCCCAATTAAAATTTGAGTTATATAAGAAAGTATCGCTAACAAATAATGTGTCGACCTAAAGGAATGCATATTATTTTGTACTTGATATCTCATAAATAGCTCATTTATATGCATTTAAAATTTTATTTTATTTGTATAATTTTATGTTGCTTATATATTCTTGGCTTTAGTTAAATCGTGAGCTTAAATAAATTCTTTCTTTAATTTCAGTGCAATCTGTAATTGTCAACATTAATAATATCTCAACACTAACTTATTCGAATTTTACTGAATAGAAAGAATACATGATCGTAGTCTTACGCTGCATAGACTTATACTATGCATTAAGGAATGATCGCCCCGCACCTCTGACCAGTGCTAGCACTATAGAGAAGAGGGTTAAATTTTAGCTGTGGGAGAAATCAAATCGCATATGTCTGAGTATCATGAGACTTTCCATATCGTCAACAATAAAGGTTCAATAACAGAGGGAAAGATACACAATATAGTACCTAGTAAGGCAGTAACTAAAACCCTATTCGAGATATGGACGGGTAGGAAGCCTAGTATTAGGCATTTACACATATGGGGTTGTCCAGCTGAAGCTAGGCCTTACAGGCCCAATGAAAGAAAACTGGACTCAAGAACAATTAGCTACAATTTTATAGGTTACTCTGAGAAATCAAAGGGGTATAAATTTTATGATGAGATCCTTCTTAGAAACGAGAAATGTCAAATTCATTAAGGACAGTGGGAGTGATAAAAGAAGGGAAGTATCTTTTGAGAAAAGCATTGGCGATCCTCTTGTGGTCACTAGTATGCGATCAGTTGAGGTATGGTTATCATACCGCATATTATGAGTATCACACATCCAGTGAACCAAGATATTCTCATGACATCTCCAATGCAATTGGAGAGGTCTACCACTAAAATTGAAGTATTGTCTCATATTGATGAACAAGTATCTCAACCACTTCAAATACAAGTGTCTTTAAGGCGATCCACAAGTGAACGAAGAACCACTAATTCTCGTGATTTTGTTTATCTCCAAGAAAACTATGATTACAATGAAACTCTCTCACTTGTGTCGACGAAAGACTCCCTTAGGGTAATCATGACACTTGTAGTTCATTATGATTTGGAACTACATCAAATGGACGTAAAAACTACATTCCTCAATGGAGACATAGAGGAATATATATATATGGTGCAACCAGAGAACTTTGAGTTTAAGAACTCAAAGCACCTAATATGTAGATTAAAGAAGTCCATTTATGGTTTAGAACAGGTGCGCCGTCAGTGGTATCAAAAATTTGATCAAGTGGTTACCTCATATGATTTTAAAGAAAACTCCATTGATCAGTGTATATATGTCAAGTTCAGTGGGAGCAAGTTTGTTATGCTTGTTTTATATGTGGATGATATATTGCTTGCTAGCAATGATAAGGGTATGCTACATCAAACCAAGTCATTTCTATCTAGTAATTTTGAAAAGAAAGATCTTGGTGAAACATTCTTTGTTTTAGGCATACAGATTTATCGTGATGGTCCAAGAGACATTCTTGGACTTTTACAACATGCCTATATTGAAAAGGTACTTATAAGGTATGGTATGTAAAACTGTACACCTGGTGGCACACCTGTGTCAAGAGGTGACAAGTTCAGCCTGCAGCAGTGTCCACCGCTTAAGCTTGAAATAAAGGAGATAGAACAATTCCCATATGCGTCAGCAGTGGGAAGTCTCATATATGCATAAGTTTGTACTCAACCAGATATAGCGTTTATAGTAGGGATGTTAAGCAGATATGTTAGTAACCCAGGATCGTTACACCAGAAAGCGGTTAAGAGAGTGATGCGGTATTTGTAAAGAACTAAATAACATATGTTCACGTATCGGAGATCAGATCATCTCGAGGTGATTGGATATTCAAACTCCGATTTTGCCGATGCTTGGATAGCAAGAGGTCAATTTCGGGCTATATTTTCATACTTGTTGGAGGGGCTATGTCTTATAAGAGTGTCAAGCAAATGCTAGTAGTCATTTCTACTATGGAGGCTGAGTTGGTAGCATGTTACGAAGCATCCAATCACAGGATTTGGCTACAGAACTTCATCACAGTATTACAAATCGTTAATGGCATTGACAGGTTGTTGGGGATCTACTATGATAATAAAGTCGTAGAACTTTATGCCAAGAATAACCACAGTTCGTCGGAGTCCAAGCTCATCAACATTAAGTTTCTAGCGGTTAAAGGAGTTCAGAGTAGTCAAATTCTGATAGAGCACATTAGCACAGATTCTATGTTGGCCGATCCACTCACCAAAGGCTTAGTGCCTACGATATTTCATGCGTATGTTATGGATATGGGAGTCCTTCTTATGGAAGAAGAACTTATCTAGTGAGAGTCTGTATTTATTTTATTACTCTATATTTGATAATAAAGACAAGTATTTTGTTTTGATTATTGTACATACTTAAAGTTCAAAACATTAATGGGAATTTATATGTTTGTTTGACACTCTGACTGTGATATCATCATTTACTATTGATGTTTAGCATTTGATGTTTGTAAATATGATACAGACATTTTGAAATCATAAAGTTGATCATGATTTGCTATTACAGTTTAGCATAAAGTATTTTGCAAATATGATCTGACATCTTTTGAGGTCATTTTAGGACCAGTTAAAAATTGGCATGTACTGATTGCATTTCATGTAATTTACATCTACATCTTGGTATAGGTCATTAATGACATTGGTATTGTGATTACTGTTGGGGCTTGTTACGATCATATACAATAGATATAATCTCTTTAGTCCTATGTCAATAAAGTTAATAGACCAGATTGTTTACAGAAGTATTCTATACCCATAAAGTTTGATATCAACTAAAGTCTTACTTATATTTCATATACAACTCGCAAATAGCCCAAGTGGGAGATTGTTGGTTATTATCTATAATTGGTAAACTTAATTGTAAGTTGTGCATATGAGTACAAACCGAACTCATTAAAATGATCTAACTTAGGCTTATTGAGTTTCAGTTATTGGATGTAGACCTTGTATGTGTAGAACCTATAATCCCGCATCTATTATCATCTATGGGTTGATAATAGATATCCACTATATATAGGGTTAGACCCAAGGGTTTAAGGTTTAATCTTGACAGAGCCTTTGGTTCCCCATTAACCTAAAACTTTTCGGCGTCGTCACCCCTAATCCTCTTGGAAGACCTTCCTTTTCTTTCCGTTGCATCTTCTTTCACAAGGATTATTTCTGGACGACGCTAAAGATAAGGATAACTCTTCAATCAGGTTCTTTGTCATATTTGTTTATGCTTTATGTTATGATGTCATGTTCTCGATAAAACGAAGATCCTTACTCATATGTTCTTGTATTTCCTATATTTGAATTCTTATGCGGTTCTTATAATCCATGCGGTTAGGTTTTTTACAAGAACCATCAGAGTTCACTTTTACACTGAGGCACCAAGCTGGAAGTCTGAATCGTGTCACGGATGCCTTGAATCGTTATTCTTCATTACTCACCACCTTGAGTACCAGCGTTGCAGGCTTTGAGGTTTTCCAGATATGTACACAACTGACCCATCATTCGAAAGAATATATTACTCTTTAAGGTAAAAGATCATGAGCGAGCTTCATAATGAGAGGTACTTCGGGCATGATAAAATGTTGGCCTTCATCTTTGCCGATTTTTATTGCCAAAGTTGACGAGCGATGCGGCCCATTTTATAGATCGATGTTCTCACCAATGCAAGTTTGTACACTTTCTTACCCGTTCCTAAAGCTCCTTGATTCAATGTTAGCATGGATTTTATGTTAGGATTATCCCACACCCAACAAATCTCAAATTCGATTCTTGTTGTAGTTGACAAATTCTCAAAGATGACATATTTCGTAACTTGTAGGAAGACTATAGATGCTACACAAATTGCCCATCTTTACTTCAAGGAAATCATGTATTTACATGACATTTCTCGGTCCATGATTTTAGATCAAGATAACAAGTTCCTCCGTTATTTATGGAAAAACTTATGAGGAAAATTAGGTACGTATTTGAACTTTACCTACCACCCTCAGACCGATGGACAAATCGAGGTGGTGAATCTGAACCTAGGCAACCTTATGAGATGTCTTACTGGGACTAAGCCGAATCAGTAAGACTTGGCATTACCTCAAGCATAGTTTGCCTACAACAAATAAAGAAACAAGATCACAGGATTAAGTCCTTTTGAGATTGTCTATGGGCAGAACCCATCCGGGGTTTTGGATTTAGCTCCTATCCCATGTATAGGATGATTTAGTCCTAAAGTCGATGAGATGACAAAGCATCTTTGGAACATTCATGAACAAGTGAAATTGGCAATTCATGATAACAATATCAAATACAAGACTCAGGTTGATAGTCCTTTGGTATTTTTTGAGGTCGGAGATTTTGTTTGGGCTTATTAACTCGTGATCGTTTCCTTGTTGGTGAGTATAACAAGCTAAGGGATCAGAAGATTGGACCATGTGGGATACTGTAGAATATAAACGATAATGCCTATAGATTGCACCTTCCTAGTCATTTGAAGACTTCTGATGTCTTTGATATGAAACACTCGACTCCTTACGGGCACTGATGAAGCTACTATGAACTCGAGGATGAGTTCTTTTCAACCCGGGGCAACCGATGCAGGATCAACATTAGAGGACCCAATTTCCTGAAGGACATAACATTTGATTCGAGACTCGAAATGTGGTCACACATGCAGAATTCAAAAATCTACATTTGTTATGGAATTGTAACTGCCCAAATTCCACCGTTTAGACCCCTTTAAAAGTCTTTATACTAGTTTTAATAATTTTCATTTTTATGGTATTTAGAATAAGTTTTGGTATTTCTAGTATTTAGAGGTTAGGAATTTTCTATATCAATGTCATGTTTTATTAATTTATGTCTATTGCGAATTTTTTTTTTCTGGTAAGGTTTCATTCCTTTCTTTACAAGATTAGAATTGAGGTTTAAAATTTAGGATTTCTTTCCTTGTTAAGTCTTAGGGTCCATATGAAGAAGGATGCTTTATTCTTAATAAAAGTTTTTCTTTTTAGTGATTTCTCTTCTTGTCTTTCCCTAAGTCCTCCTTCTCGTCTGCTCCCAGGATAATTAGTATCTTGCCCGGCGTCACTTTCCAAGTAAACAAGAGGGAAGATTTTTTAATTCTTTCTTCCTCTCCACCTATCTATCTATACCTTCTTTTTCCTACCACCAGTAGTAAACAAGGGCTGTTAACATTCTACTCATGCAAGGAGGAAAGATGCACGAGTTACTTTGCTTATCTGATAGTAAGTCAGTCATTCTATTGTTAGATAGGGATTTTCTTATCATTTTCCTTCACTAATTCATTTCTCTCCTAGTCCTACTTCTTGATCTTATTTTCCTCCAAGTATATACAAAGGAATACAAATAGATGACTAGATGTACCAATTACAACAATAGATTGTCAAAATTGTTGATTGTCTGCAAATTGCTTGAGTTGCAAGTCTATTCACAGTTCAATCTAAAGGCTGCAAATACGTTCTCTAATTGAGATTAATATCTGAGGCATTACATGAGAGGCATTTAAGAAAATATTAAAACATGAAACATACAATATGAGCAAAGATCGAAATATACATAATGAAAATATTTATGTCATAAATTAAAAGGTAGTAAGAATAGAAAACATAACAAATTTTTAACATGGCTCCTGACTAAATTAAATGTCAAGAAGATTATCATAATTTTTTATCATTAGATATTGAATAGATTTAAAATACAGACGAAAAATTCTTAGAAATGAACTTTATGTTCAATTAGTGAGTGTAGCAAAGAGCCACAGATTTCTTGTAAATTAAGTAAAATGTAAAAAAACTCAAAATCAAATATCTTAGTTACAATATAGAACATTTAAAATTTATTTGCTTTTATTTGGTCAAGAAAATGTATTTATTTTGCCAATGTAAATGATCTTAGTTGCAGACTGTCAGGACTGCTCAAAAAAAAAAAAGGAAAAAGGAAAAAGAAAGAAAGAAACAAAGATCTAGGGCTAGTAAATCGCAGATGCTCTCAAAAGCTATAATAAGATTCCAACCAACCTGATCTCCGGCGAAATCGAATGTCCAGGAGTACGTCAACGGCGCTAAATCCTTGCCGGTCATGAACCGGTGCGCCTGCCTGAGCAACTGCACCATCGAGTACACCATGGCTATCGCCGCGACCGACAACAAGTACCTACAAGGCAAAAATTTCCCACCGCCACTTCAATCCCAAAGCCAAACGCATCCAAAGGCATCAACTCGAACATCAACAACCGATCGAGCGCACCGGTACTCCTGGTAGCGGTCGAAGTTCATCCATCCGCCTTGCTTGTTGGAGGCCAGCAAGGCGACGGCGACGAGCGAGAAGACCCAAGCCAGCGCGCGGAGCACTAACCCGACCTTTTCCAAGAGGTCCTCCCTCTTCCACCTTCGCACCACGGAGCGCACTACCTTGCTTCCGTCGTCGGCGCCACCAGCGGCCGGGGTGATCGGAGGATCTTTCTCGACAACCGGAGGCGGCACAGGGGCCACCACCGGCACGATCGACCTAGCTACTTCGGCGTTCTCGTCGGAGGACACTGCGACTGTCGAGTCCATTGTGAGTTTGTTATCGTGGGGGGCGATTGCGGAATCAGGCAGCGTGGGAAGGGAACGAGAAGCCAAGCATGCCTCGTAGTGGAGAGTGGGGACGGCCAAGTGTGGGAATCGACGACTAACGATAACTCTGGATTCAGATTTACCCGAATGGGCCCTAGCGATCCACCAATGGTAACCGCGAGCAGAATGCGAGTATTGAACGGAGTGAGCGAAGTGTTGAGTCGAGGTTGGGGAATTGGCGAAGAACGGTGGGAGGCAGATGGCACTGCTCAGTGATTCGCTTCTGAATAACAAAATTACCTTATACACAATTTTTAAATAGAGAAAAATTAAATAGATTTTTATTAAGCATCCCTCTCCACTTTTTTTTAAAATAATTTATCTAAAATATCCTTATATTTTCTGATCATGCTAATTTCTATAATATATTATTTGATTCAGGTAGAAGTTAGATTGTTAGCTTAATTTTATATATTAACACTTAATACATTTAAATGAACATAATTTAATTTACAATTCAATGTAAAAGTTAACATATAATTTTTACAATATATAGTAGTCACTGGCTAACTTCTATATACTGTAAAAATTAACAGCGCTAAATATAAAGATATTTTTAAATATGGGATATTTATTTATTTGGAGGAGCACTTCAATATGATCCTTCTATTAATTCAGAGGGTTTTTTTTTTTATTTTTGTCCGTTATAAATAACAAATTAAATTAAAAGATCATATTTTTTGGGAAAAAAAAATCCATGCTAAAAAACTAGCTAGACAGTAAAAGTTTAGCTGCTTTAACCCGTTGTTGCTCTGCAATTTCTGCTAAATCCTAGTGCCAAAACTCTATGTGAGCTCACTATTACACTATTTGAGATAGATCATTCAAAGAAAAAAAATGTCAAAAAACAAAAAAAAACAGAAATGAACTAGTGATTTTAATAGCCAATTCACATGCTTCTCCGTAAAAAACACCAGTAAATCCACCTTGAATGTCTCAAAGTGCTCGAGCTTTGCTATAACTTGTCAGCTATTTTGCCTAGAGCGTCTGCGAGTTTGCCTAGAACATCAAGCAAGCTCTTAGCTTGGTCCTTTCTTAGATCTCTGTCCAATTGGCAGTTGAGGTTTTGTGCTTCTAATTGCGCTGTCAGCATTCTGCTGTTCCTTTCTAGGACCTCAATCAGTCTGCCCTGCAGCTGCAGGTCGCTGTCTTCTGCTGCTGCTTCTGGCCATGTCCGTCTCCGCTTCTGTCCCTGGTGCGAGTGCGAAGGGGAGCCCTTCTCAGGGATGTCATCGTCATCACCATCATTATCATCCTCATCTTCTTCTTCTTCTTCTTCTTGGTTGTTTTTAGGCGTTGCTACATAAATCCAATTAATGTATCAGATAATTATACTACACTGTTGATTGATTGAATGAATTGACGGCATTCTACTTTGCCTCTGGAATGCTACAGCAACAAGAATCATTCAATAAATCCATCAGAGTTTGCTTGTACTACTAACTTATTAGAAACCCACACCACAGAAGCTAAGAGAAAGATTGAGAGAGCTCGAGAGATTAATAAATAAAGAGAACTTTAGGGTTTAGGTATCCTCCTTTCAAATAGATTAACATATTATTAGTTAAAAAGGTTCCCATAATCTTTAGATGTGATAACCAATTACAATGAATGTGCAATGATTCGTAGCTGCATATTGAGTTTCATCATATATATATATTCACTAGTTGAGCAGAAAACTTGAGGAACACAATCACACAACAGAAAATGGCATTTTAAAGAGGTGGAAGAATCTAGTTAATTATTCATCTCGATCAAAGAAGCAAGATCATGGACTGGGCATATATCCACTAATTAATAATTCCTTCCCTCAACTTTGAATTCAGGAGACTGGAATTTATGCCACAAGAGAGCAGATTTATTGAAATCTATTGAATTGATTATGATTGTTAATGCTATAAAATACCAAGGCATTACCTTGACCAGAATCTGACCTCCCTTGCTCAGTTGATTCCCACTCCTTTTCTACTCGGTGGAAGATACGCATGGAAAAGAAACATCAATCGCATGAGATGCTCAAAAGATTTAGAAACGCATGAGAAAATTGTAGTTTTGAATAGAAATTTGCAAAAAATTAATCGAATGATTATCGATCATGAAGGGAGGTAGAGGATCAGCATCCATTTACCTGAGATTGGCACGGCCGCCACTGGTTGCGGTGGAGGCGCCGGATCCTCCTCTTCCTCTTCCTCCGCCTCTTTGTCTTCCTCCAAGTCGGAGAACAGTCCGTCGCCCGCTGCGGTCCGCCCGCTGTCAAATACGGCCTCTTCCTCATCCACCGCCGACGACGGCGTCCGACGGTCGCCCTTTTTCTTCCCCTCGTCCTCTTCTGCGGTCTCTGCTTCCGGTTCCGGCAAGGCCGCCCCGTCGAGGATGTCATATACTTCCCGGTCAAAGAACCCCGGCAGCCTCCGCTCCCTCCTGACATCGTTCCTCATCGTCCAGAACGACTCCTTCCCCTTCCCCTCCCACTCCTTGATCTTCTTGAAGTCGCCGGCGAGGTTGCTCCACCTCTTCCGGCACTGCACCGGGCCCCGATTCACTCCGCGCCGGCCGCAGTAGGACGACACCGACACCCACTTGGGTTCCACCGGACCCGCCGCGACCACTGCCGCCGCCGCTCCCTCCTCCCCGCTTCGCCCCACCCCGCCGCCGCCCCTCCCGCGCACTCTCCCGCGGCTCTCCACCACCCGCTTCCCCTGTATCAGCACCAGTATCTCCTGTCTCGTCCACCGAGGCAACCGCGGTAGCCGCCCCCCTCCCGGGCCGCCGCCGCCGCCGTAGTGGCCGTTGGACCCCCCTGCCTCGACGGCGTTTGCCATTTCACGGCTTCGTCGTCGATCCCACGTAAATCCTAATCGGCGATCTAACTGAAACGGAGCTCCCCATGCACAGCCTCCTCAAAGGCAATTAAGAGAGAGAGAGAGAGAGAAGAAATAACAAAGAAATGAGGGCAAAACAAAGGAGGAGGAGAGGCCTTTCATTAAGCCCTAATTATCCTTCTTTCCCTTATTAATTCCATCTTTAATTATCAATCTTCTTTTTCTAGAAAAGTATTTTTTAAAATCCATGGGCGTATAATTCTACACTATAAAGTCGTATCTTGACGTTAACATGGCGTGGTAAAGATACCATGGCGATTGAGGAAAACCATTGAATGTGAGAAAGCCAAGGGGGCATCCCTTTCTTAGTTTGGGAGTTGATAAGGCACTACCACCCTCTAATTCAATCCCCCTCCTTGTCTTTGTCTTTATCTTTATCTTTTATATATAGAGAGATGAGATCAACTGTGATTTGTTCCCGTCCTAATTGGAGTTTTTTTTTTCCTTTTTTTTTTCTTCTTATTTAAGATTATTATATATATATAAAAACAAGAGTTATTAAAATTTCAACTTCTATTTTTCTTTATATGATTACTCTTCTTTAGTTTTCAATCAATTATGGTGAATTTTGATATCCAAAACTTTTGCTATATAAATAAGTTTCGCATCCATATATCATTTTGATTATTATTATTTTTTTGCATTCATAATATGATCAAAACATAAGAATCTTTCTACCAAAACTGTTTGTTTTTCCTTATTGAAATTGAACTGATAATTCTTATTTATCATGTCAATACCAAATCAACTCTAAAAGCAAATTAAAAAAAAAGTTCTTTCCTAATTTAATTTCCTACACCAAATATAATGATCAAGTGGGCATGCCTCTTGGAGGTTGGGAAAGGGCTAACGATCCACAACACAACTAAAGCCACCACAAAATCTTCTCCTAGCAAAGTTGTGGGGGCAAACTGAAATAGCATGGACCCTACAAACAGAAGGCACCATGTGCCAACACGTGGCCCGTTAGCGTCGAAATCCATCCATTATACTTAGTTTTCAAGTCGATTTGGGTAATGGAGAGGATCTATGGAGCTGCCCCTTTCGGCCACTGGAAGGTGAGATGGAGCCTTAGTCGATGTCAATGCCATTGCCAATGCTATCTATCTTGTTCCCTTGCCTATCCACGAGGTGATTGATTAAGGGGGTGGAATAATTTTAAGATTACATATATGTGATTAAAAAGTACAAGTGGATTGCTTGTGCCTTTCTTCAACACATTATTTCCTCTTTTTTTTTTTTTTTTTTTCTTTTGTGGTTTGTTTAAGTATCCGAATTTATATAATTGCAATGTGACAAGTTGTAGGTATTGTGTCACTGATGTGTGCATACATGTGTGGGATTAATTTAATTCATTAGTTGGCTTAAGTAGAACTTGGCTTATGTTGCATACTTTAATGTAGGGTGTGACCTAAGTGCCCAATTTAAGTTGCTTCTTTCGCCGGCCTAGGACCACAACCCTTCGAGAGAATACTATTTCTCCGACTTGATTTGATCCATCCAATTTGTCTAAGCTCAAATGACTATTTCCAATCTATTTGATTCTTTTGTCCATCAAAATCATTTGGCCAACTATACATACCTTCTATTATTATTTCTTACTCTAAAGGCATAGCCGAGTTGGTCATCACATGCTAGTTTTGTAGAAATAATTAAGGGTCGATTCCTAATGAAATCAACGGAAAATACTCTCCCATGTGGTGACCTGCTCGATTTCCTGATTTATATCTTTGTAGATAACTGTGAGGGCAACTGTGTACGGTGCTCGGGGTCAGCGTATGACATTTTTTTACAGAAATATTAACTCAATTGGTTGCCTCAGAATATAAGCCGAGTTGGTCACTACGTGATAAATTTGTAAAAATAGATAACGGTTGATTCTCGATAAAGTCGACAAAAAATATCCTCCCACGTAGTGGCTTGCTTGGTTTTTTTATTTACCTCTCTATATATAGATGGTTGTGGAGCCAATCACATGGGATGCCCGAGGTCAATGTATGACCTTTTGTAAAATTCTCATAAAAACACATTTAACTTTTAGATTTATTAAAGAACATACTAGTTTCTCATTTTACTTCTTTCGTCAACCATTGTATTATTGTATTCGAAAAATAATACCATTGTGATGTTTGATTTCAAAGATTATCTTCACTTGATGTTGATTTTTTAAAAATCAGCACCACAATGATGTTGCATCCACTTTGGTGTTACATTTCACAAATTAGCATCACCATGATGTTGATTTTTGAAATATAACACCACAGTGGTGTTGTTCTTTAAAATCCAGTATCATTATCACTGTAGTTGGTGGAAGTAAATGTGTCAAAAATAAACCTAACTCGTGCGCCAACCCGACTTGAGTCAACATAAAAAATATCGGATTCAGGGTTGGGGGTTTTCAGGTTGTGTTATGATCAAGTTGGGTTTATGTTGATCGGGTTGACCTGAATTTAAGATTTAGTGGATTTTTTAGGGTTAAATTAAATTTTATTTTAAAAATTAAGATGCTTTTATGCATATAATATCAAGATTAGTATGATAATGATAAATTATTGAGAGAAAAGTAAAAAATTAGAGAGGAAGTAAGCAAAAAAAAAAATTAATCAGGATATTCAGATTGATTGAGTTATCTGAACTCAAATTTAGGATGTTCAGATTGTGGTCAGATTATGATCAAGTTCGGATTAGATTTTTTTTATATATAAAATTCTTGCTTAAATCTAATCCGAACCCATCTAAATTGACATCCCTAGGTGGAAGGGATAAAATGGAAACAAATATGTCTTTTAGAAAATTTAAAAATTAAGTGCTGTCTTTTAAGAATTCCTAGGTCATTTACTGCCTAATCTTCTTGCCTTGTTCAATGCCCCAACACCACTGATTGTTTGCCCGTTTAATCTGCTATGTACATTATGTCATGTCCAAT
This sequence comes from Zingiber officinale, assembly GCF_018446385.1. NCBI lineage: Eukaryota > Viridiplantae > Streptophyta > Magnoliopsida > Zingiberales > Zingiberaceae > Zingiber > Zingiber officinale. Next base: position 108,797,415 of record NC_056002.1, read on the forward strand.
TTTTATATATCTTATATTCAAGCGACTATATCCATGACTCAAATTCATGATCTTCAAGTCACACGATAATAATTTTATTGTTGCGTCAATATATATATATATATATATATATATTATTGTTGCGTCAATATATATATATATATATATATATATATATATATATATATATATATATATATATATATATATATATATATATATATATATATATATATATAATTAAGGTAGATTGCTTAAGATTTCCCTTATCTTCAAGGAATTCTAGTGGTTGACCTTTATATCTAATGGCGATCAACTTTCACATTCTCAGGAGCATATGCTTGTGGGGACAAGCCATTGTTCTCAACACACTCCTACAAATGCCATCTGTGCTACAAGCAATAACCTAAAAGATATGATTCTTTGGTCATTAGAAAACAATTTTTTGACAGAAAATCTTGCAAAAGTCAGTGGAGATTATCTCCTGTGGTGCCAATATGCCTTGCTAATGGTGCCAAGGTGTCAAATGTGCAAGGGATGGTTGGGGGTGGGTCAAGCTAACACCCCATTGTAATCTTGATGGACAATGACTTATTGATTTCTTTGAGGATCTCTTTCGACTTTAAGAGAGAACCATATCAACCACTTTAAACATAGATGGAAGACAAGGTACTTAATCTTCTTATACAGATCATGCATCCAAAAGTTTAGGCAAATCTTTAGTTGGTTAGAAATGCTAGCTAGATAAATTTACATCCGACGAGTTGATTGGTAATCGTAGGAGGAATCGAATGTCAATATCCATAAGATTTAGTCACTAGTGTAAGCTTTCGTCAAAGAATAACACCTGTAAACTAGTATCTAGGTAAGAATGAATAGCTTCTATCATGAATTTCATGATTGATTTGCTACAAATTCATCATTTGCCTTCCAATATATAGTTTCTACTACAAACATTTGCGCTAGCTAGACTACTGAAATGTTCAACTGACCAGATATAATCTAGTCTACTTCTACTTTAATGACTATGAGACTAGTTTTTTCCATGACTAAAACAACTTATATATCGATTTAATCTAGTTCCAATCAACTCCAACAGCAACACTCAGCAATTTTATTTGCTTGGAATCCAATCCAAAGGCTTTGACTGGTGATTTTGGGTTAGGAACTATTGTGGGCTCAAGTTGAACTTTGTTCACGTATCTTTCTATAAAAATTCATGTGTTTATAAGGAAGCAACGAAAAAAGAATGTGATAGTGTTGGCAGAACACTTTGAATAAAATACATTTTTCGGACTTCAGAAAAAAATATGATCTTGTTAGTTTTTTTTTAAATAAAAAAGTCTTTTTTTATTTTTGCTTATTCTTGATTGCACAAAGACGCTTGAAATGTGAAGAACAGCTAATTTCTGTAGGGAGATTCCTGTTATCATGACAAAACCACGCCACCAATCAATCTGCAACGAATCAATCATTGTTTAAGGACTAAACTACTGGTGCCAGTGGATGCTTTAGGCTGTCAGTTGATAATGAAAATCATAAAGGAACTTGGGTTTTCAGGGCTCAAAGCATTTCACACTATCTTATATTATTTGTATCTGCCTGGCCTACACGCTACACCCAGTGTAGGTCGAGCCATTAAGAACTCTACATAAAAAAGGAAGAAGAGAGTTTTACGCTGGTCCTTGCTTGCCTTCAGAGTTTTTTTGTTTTTTTGCCCATCAATTCAAAAGATTGTTCTTCTATTGGACCATGTTTCGTCAAGTGTTCGAACCACTTCATGAAGATAGAAGAAAAAGAAGAGTAAATAGTACATGAGCAGAAATTGACAGAAGTTGCAGTTTCCTGTTGGATGATATAATTGACAGCAAAGGGAGGACAGTGGCAATCTCGATGTGATTTGATGTTACACTTCCTAGAGTGGATAAGAAGGATTTTCAGTGTCCAAACGCATTTCCCTGCCTCCCTCCCTTTCCTTTGTTTTGTTTACTATCATATTCTCTGCATTGGGTATCTGGGTCCCTCTTGTTGGCAAAAGGCTCCTCTCAGTTCATCTCTTAGTTTGCAAACTCAATTTTCTTTTAATTTTCTGAAGTAATTTGGCTCTCTAAGATCACCTCGTTGTCAACTGGTACAATTAAAATCTGACATGATGAACAGTAGCAGTTCACCAGAGCCACGCATGATTTCTAGCAATCACTTGGATGCTGCAGTTCATGCAGGCCAATCTGACGCTCGGTTACAATTGTAGCATTCGTGCCTGATGGTAATAAATCACAGCCACTGTTCTTGCTGTTCTTCAGTTGGCTCCGCCCCCACTCTGGACCACTCTGTGACAGATAATCCAAAACTCATTACTTCAGCAAAACATTCATGCCTGATGGCCAACTAGTTCCTCGATCATTCTGCTGTAAGTTTTTTTTTCTGACATCACAGGGGAAGATAGGGTAGGTACTGTGCAGGTGTAGGTGCTTGGATTTAAGTAAGAAACTTGGTTTTTGGGTGCCTTAAATGATTACTGAAAGCAGGATTATGATGGTGAAGGAATCTTGTCCCTGCCCATCAACATTGTTTATTGTTCAAACACATGCAAGGGAAAGGAGAGACTTTAGAAGAGAAAAAAAAAAAAAGGTAAATGGAGCTTGATTCTTAATGAGAACTGTTTGAATGCATGTGTCTTTGTGATGAAAGCTCTTGTTACCTGAAATCTTTAGCAAGGTTTAGCCGAAGAAGAAAATTGTTATTGGTTATCTGAGAAAGAGTGTAGAACAACAAAGAAGCATCCACATGTGACAACAGAGAAGTGAAGAATAGTGATTGAGCAACTACTCTTAAACCAATGTCTTGTCAGTATTAATGAAAAAGAGGAAATCATGAGTGATATAGTTTTTTTTTAAAAAAAAAACCGAAAAAAATTTTGCACGCAAACCAAACCAGAGAACAGGTATTTAAGGCTTGCATATCTCGACCAAGGCAACATCTGGGACAGGGTTCGTTCAATTTAGGGCAGCGTCCCAATCCTCTTTTATATTTTTTATTTCTTTTAATTTATGAGTATATCATTTAGAATTTTATCTTAATCAAGATTTAGAAGTTAAATTATATATATATATATATATATACATGGAGCCATATGCCTCTTAAAATGACAAGTGACGTCAGTAACATTTGTGACCGGGCGGAATTCATTACTCGCTACCTGTTAAAGGTAAAAGTTAGTTAATTGCAGCAAATATTGAAAAAAATTCAATTCGAGAAATTACTTAATCATGTAATTAAAATTATCTAATATCTAAATTATCATAAATCACCTACCTAATTTTGTTTTATCCCTTTGCATTCGGTCATTCCTATTACAATGATTGTTATAGTATAAACTATAATAATCGATTGGAAAACTGTTTATCAGTATAGTAATATTCTAAATTGATTATTATAGTATTTAATTTATGTTTAAAAAATTATTATTCTTAATATGATGTAAATAAATAATATTTTAGATCATAAATATAATCAAGAGATCAATAAGTTTCGGTCAAAATCGATTAATGAACATAAAGAGCTCGAAATGATATGGAACTATGTCTTGTATATGCGTATGAAAATGACGTTGATATATTTGAGAGCTAATACATATGATATAGTTGCATGTCATTTCGAGTTCTCTAAGTCTATCGATTGTGACTGATCTAAATTGGCTGAATCTAAAAAATTAAAAATGGTATGAAATAAAATTTTATATGTCCATTTTAATTTTCTTAATTATATTTATACCTCAAATATTATTTTTATATATCATATTAACAGTAATTTTATGAACATAAGTTAAATTTTTTAATTGATGATTATATTATAGCAATTAATCGATTCAGATGTTATAATGGTGTGAATTGTTTGCTACACTAGAATAATCGGAGGGAAAAAACATAGAATTGAATATGTAATACGATAGTTTCAAAATTCATATATAACGTGACTTAGCTATTCCACAACGGTTTAGTAATTTGTCAACAATTCAATTTTCCTCCTTCCCTTGGACGGCGCACGCCACGCCCTTCTGCTTTTGTTCGTCGCGGACAGTAGCCAGCAGATCAACCGCTGGGACCGCACCTGGGCCCCACCCCGTCTCCGTGACATAATTTGATTGCGTATAATTCAGGATTCGCGTCCGCGCCATGACGTAATCCGCGCTCAGAGTGGGACCCGACTGTTTCGTGAAGGTAGTTTAAATCTGATCCTGATCATGATAGTAAATTCGAATCGAATTCGCCCTACAATAGAAGCGTTTGTTACCGAGACATTATTGGACAGGCTTCTGTTGGTCCCACCGTAGCGCGGTACCGCGGGTGGCTTCGTGGGGAAAACTGGAAAACGCGACGGGATTCCAATCTCTTCGAGTCACCATGCGCGATGTAGACACGTGGCAGCATGCGTGCAAAAGTGGAAAGGCGCGAAGCATCCTCTCCCGTTCGCAAGTGTAACGTGTCACTTCCGATTGTTGGCTGACTCTTCTATCCAATTTATTTTAATATAAATTTAATAAATATTGAAGTTGAAAAAGTACAATAGATCTTAAGAAATGAAGAGAATATACTTTAAAAATAATACGAAGAGCAAATTTAAATAGGCGCGAAGACTAATGAGTCTTGATTAAAGATGTGATTTATAATTATAATATTAGAATTTTTATATAATGTCTTATTTAAAAACATCTATCTATTTAAGAACCAAGCATTTTAAGAAAGAGTAATTTGTTGGTAGAGAAGACTTAGGCAAAATTAAAATGTAAATATTGTCACAGATTTATCGACTAAGAATTGAGTCTGCTGAAACTAAATGGAATAAATGCGAGTAAATAGTAAGAAATGTCGAGGGTGATAGTGTCAATGGACGACTGAGATATTTACTCACAGTGAGTGAGAGATTCTGTTGCGTGATTCGAACGTTGGGACTCTACTTTAGATCGGAACGGAACGTGGCCGATGGTGTCCCGAAGCGTTATGTAACTCCGCAACAGAACATAGCCAACATAACGGCACTTTCCGTCTTCCTCTTCCTCTTCGTCTTCGTCTTCGTCTTCCTCCCCCCGTTTGTCGCAATATAATCAATTTTTTAACTCCCTCCAGCTCCCAATCCCCCCCGTTTGCCACTGCCGCGGTGGTCTGGTCCTCCGCGCGCTTTCTGCCTTCCTCGATCTTCGCCTCCAGCCTCCCCTTCTATCCTAGCTCTGCTCTTCTCCGCTTCTTTTCGGCAGAGGTGGACTGCGCGCCGTGATTCATGCTGTGAACCGTTTAAGGTTTGGTGGCCTTGGGCTTCTCGCCGGACTCTGTGTCGCCGGACCAAATCTCGAGAAAACGACAAATACTAAGAAGAGGGAGGAAGTGTGGGAGTAGGGGCAAAAAAAAAAAAAAAAATAAAAAAAAAAAATCAAAATTGATATTGGAATGCGGCGGAGGTGAGGCGGGGCTCTCGTCCTGATAGCGTTGGAGGGGAAAAGAAGGAAGTGACTTTGAAGGACGAGGTTTGGACGTTCCGGCACGGCATGAATGCCAGACGAACCATCCGTGGAATTACCTTCCTAGCTCGTTGAGTCGTTGTAATCTATATTTCCGCGAGTAACTTGTTTTAAATTACCGCCCGCTTCAGCTCCGTTCGTATTTTTTCACGCAGTCTGTGGTTTGATGGAAGAGAGAGCAATCCGGTGAGTTTTTTTTTTCTTCTCCGATTTATTTTACTGGATGGGAGTTCTGGTTTTATCTGCAATACATAATTTAAGCGAGGAAAGATTGGTTTTTGAAGTCAGAGCTCTGATGGAGGCATGATTTTCCTGTGCTTAAAGAAATCGAATTCCTCTAATCTTTCTGCTTGCTTTTGTTTTTGTCTTGTCAGATCGGTCAGAGCTCTGGTGGAGGCATTTTCAATTGTTGGTTCCGTTTCTTTCGCTGACAAAAGAAGCAATTTTTGAGACCAAATGTTACTCATTTTTTTTCTTTTGGGAAAAAATTTGAAGCCTCGCCATTTTCTTGTCAAGCAGTTTGTTCCTTCTATCTTTGCTTCTCCTCCTCCTTTCGGCTCGTTTAAAGAGATTAATCGTCTTCTCGACTGTTTCATTGATGAGGATATAGTGGTTGCTTGATCTGATTCTGTCTTTTCGCTTGGATCTGCGGCAGAGAGTGACCTTTGACTGAGGACAACTGACATTATCCAAAAAGGATATTGGCCTCATTTCTCCTCTGTTGCCACGAGATGCCGACTAGAATCATGGAACATAATGGCCTGTCTCCATTTGTTCGGAATTCTGAGGACTCTTCCCTCTTCTTCGAGGAGCTAGTCTTTCTGACAGAGGTAATTACATAGGTTTACAAGAATAAATAAGTGACCATGTGCTCTCTTTCCTGATTACATCTCCCTCTAGTTGATCGGCTTTCTTCTCTCCCTCTCTCTTTTTTTTTTTCATTGAGAAACATTGATATTATTTTTATCACACGACACCTTAATTTTCTGTGTCTGCCTTTTTGAAATATCTATTATTGCAGAGGCAAGTTGGATTGAAGAAATCAGGCTCAGAGATTGATCATCATGGTGAGCAATACACCTTTCTTTAACGTTTGTATTAACTGTTGATGATGCTTACCTTTCTGAATATTGGGATCTATCTGTAACCCTATGCGAATGGGTCTCATGTTCCACTTTACTGGCTCCAATGATAAATTAATTATGGGAACTTGTTAAGAGATACTGCAAAAGAAAGTCTGAAGTGTTATTTCTTCGCGTTCAAGGGCTATTTTTAAATAACTCCTTTGGGAATGCACCAATCTCCTGCACAGCTCATTGAAGATATGCACATATGGTCGTTCATTTTGGAAAGTCTACAGCTTTCCATTTAAAATATTTTTTCTGAGCGTTATCATTTGGAAGATTTTTGCAGCCTTCCATTTTAAGATTGTTGTGTTAGCTATCAATGGGAAGTTTTACTACCTTCCATTTTAAAGATCGCTGTGTGAGACATAAATGGGAAGTTTTTAAAACCTTCCATTTCAAAGATTGATGTGAGAACTATTAGTGGGATTTAAGTTTGGGTTCTGTCTAGTCTGTCTTGCAACTCATTTAGTAAGTTTTTCAAATTGAGTAAGGGCATAAGATGAAGTAGATTTCGATGAGGTTGGCAGGGGCTTGAAAAGTAACTGAATTTTGGTATGTTGCCTATAGATTAGCTTATTGTTTCTGAATTTTGTGAATCCTTATTGGAGGCTTTTGTTTTCTCTACTTTTTCTTCCTGCACTACCATGTCTTCAAGTGTGTTAGTGATTGTCTACTGCAGGAGTACAAGAAGTGACATTGACGTCTAGACATTAGTCAGTTTCATCTCCACTAATTAAATTTCCTATGGCAGGAGCTCACCCCCAGAGAAATCTAGGGCAGAGTGGACTTTGTATGCGCAGGGAGCAGATGGTTGGCATATCAAATTCCTGGAAAGATGTTGATCAGTATTCATCTCTCCAATCTGATCTTTCCAGTCTATCTACTACTTCTGCAATCAGGGAACCCAAACATCAGAGTGGACCCCTTTATGACAGATTTTTCTCAAGTTCTTTATCAGATATATTTGTAAAAAAATGTATGTTCCTTTTCATCTTTGTGGAGTTAATATGCTGTTATTTTTTTTTGACAATGTTCTGCTATGATTGTTTCCTTTTACAATGGTCTATTACATGCTTTAGTAGATTTCCAAATGTAATCTTGACTATCATCTCTATCATTTTGATGAGGCAGTGCAGTTGTCATCAAGCAATGTCACTTTCTGTCAGTCCAGAGATGAAAATAACTTAGATGAAGACGAGCCTTTTCAATCAATGGAAGAACTAGAAGCTCGAACAATAGGAAACCTTCTTCCTGATGATGATGATTTACTTTCTGGTGTTAATGATGATATTGGATTTGTTGGTCGGGTCAATAATAGAGGTGATATTGATGATGACATATTCTACAGTGGTGGAGGTATCGAACTAGAAATTGATGATACCATTGATGCCAATAAAGCCTCTGAACTTGTAGAAGCAGCTAATGAGCAGCTAAGTGGACTAAATGGCTTATTTTCTGGTGAACACCCTTTCGGTGAACGCCCTTCAAGAACTCTTTTTGTTCGAAACATTAATAGCAATGTTGAAGATGCTGAGTTAAAATCTCTTTTTGAGGTACTTATTCTTGTAATAATGTTTTTGTTTTTCGCTGACATTACTGAGGTACTCAACTGTTGGTTTTTTTTTGTCATTGTTATTTTCCTTATATTGTTGCACAACAGCTGTTTGTTAGGGTTGAATATTAGATGCCACAGAGTTAGCTAGTATTGATTGGATATACTGAAATTTTGCAGCAATATGGTGAGATACGGACAATCTATACTGCCTGTAAACATCGAGGTTTTGTTATGATTTCTTACTATGACATAAGAGCAGCCCGAAATGCAATGAAATCACTTCAAAGTAAGCCATTGAGGCGGAGGAGGCTTGATATCCATTTTTCAATTCCAAAGGTAAACTACATCACATGTTCAGACATGATACTCTATTTGTTTTAGTGGAACTAGTACTAATTAAAAGTTCAGAGCAAGGTTTAAAATTTCGACCCGTGCCGAGGTTATGGTCCTGGACCGAAACGATACGGTTTCGGTATCGTATCGTGCCGTGCCGATATAATTTCGATATTTTTTAAATATAAAATATATTAATTAAAAACTAAAATATTTAACATAAATATTTAAAAAATAAACAAGATAAAAAATAATCTTTTAAAAAAGGAAAAGATATGAAAATAGATAAATAAATAAATAAAAATTTTATTATAATTTTTAAATTAAAATAAATGAAATATAAAATTAATTAGATAATTTTGTTAGGATTTAATAAAGTCTCTTTAGATTATTTCCACCATAATTAGGAGTTGATTAAAAAAATTAACCTAAATTTAATTAAAAAAAATCTGAAATCCGACACTATTCGCGAGCCTGCATGACTTTGTCGCAAGGTTGCGCAACTAGCCATGGCTGCGGGGATTGAATGACTCCTTCGGCGCGACCACGTTGGTCGTGCGACCCCTCTGCAGTGACCGCAGGGTCGCACGATGCCCTTACGACGACAGTGGAAGAGTTATGTGACCTCTCTGCTACTGTTGCAAGGTCGAGTGAACCCTCTGCTATGACCATGGGGTCACACAACACGTCACACTTGCCATGGGTATGGTGCCGGAGACGTGCCGGTGCCGGTTGCCGAGCGGAATGAGACGTTTCGTCCGTTTCGACTGTTTCGGCACGACACTTTAAACCATGGTTCAGAGTCTATTATAGCCTTCAGAAATAATTCAACATGCTTTGTGACTTTCATTAAAATGAAATGGTATCTAGGGTAATTGGGTAAATGTAAGCTGGATTTCTCTGGTTAGACCTAAACTGTGAAATATCCTATCATACTGATTCCTTCATGCTGGTTCCTTATTTCATAGAAAGTTGTTCATCCATTGTGGGTAATGTATCCAGAGACTTTTACCTCGTTGTTTGTTAATTCATTTCTAATTGTCAGAACAATCCATCAGAGAAAGACATTAACCAGGGAACACTTGTGGTATTCAACCTTGATGCATCTGTTTCAAATGATGATCTTCGTCACATATTTGGGGCTTATGGCGAAATCAAAGAGGTGATAAGTATTCTGATTGTTGCTTTTAATTTTTGCTCATATACAGAAATGGTATGGATGCTGAAAATAGAAATTTGGCCTCCAGATACGGGAAACACCTCATAAGCATAATCATAAATTTATAGAATTTTATGATGTGAGAGCTGCCGAAGCTGCACTTCATTCTTTAAACAGGAGTGATATTGCAGGCAAGAAAATCAAACTTGAGTCTAGCCGTCCTGGAGGTGCAAGACGGTAGTATTATCCAAACGAACTCAGTCATATATTGATATTTTTACAATTCATCTATAGCAGTTCATTTTATATAATATCTTGTAGTGAATAATAATAATAATGGACTATCTTTTCCTATTATATTCTGAATTTTGAAATCAAATGATGGCCAATGACTATCATGCTTATCTGGTGGCAACATAATAATGTGTTTATGTTTCATTATCATTGTTAATTTGTCTTGAGCAAAGAGTTGAACTGAATCTAAGTTCTATGTTTGATGCATAAACCACCCTGAATTATTAGGTTCTCAGAACTTGCACAGTATACCTTGGTCAGAGCTCGCCGTTTATGTTTTTTGCCAAGGGTTTTATCTATTTCATTCATTCGGTTGAAGATCAATGTTATCACAGTAGTTATTTAAATTCATGGGATGACAATAAATATTATTCTTTGCATAATAAAAAATTGACAATTTATGTTGGACTCTTACCTTTTAAGAACTACTTAGTCCGTCAGAAATAAAATGGATAGATCAAGGTTCGGAAACTTAAGCCTTGCCATGTTAGTCTTTGATTGAAACCATACTATTTCGGTATCGTATTGACATTCCGATATATGGTGCAGTAAATTGGAGGTGGAAGGAGGAAAGAGATAGAGAAAAAGATAATCTATATTTGCTTTCTATTTGGAATGCTACTATTTTGAAATTATAGTCAAACTACAAAATAAAATAAATGAATACATTATGTCAATTTTAGCATACCAGAGGTGACTAATGTTGACATGAACTCGTGGACATGATTGATATAATGACTTAGGAGACATTGTCTTGATGCTGGGCAATATCAAGTTTCAGTAATTTATTAAAATGATACATTTCTATTGTTTCACCTATCATAGTATGAGATTTCAAACCATGCATTTCCCCCTCAATTTTCTATTCTTTGTCAATAATCAATATAAAACTAAATTAGTATTTTAGGACATTTTTAATTTTATCTACTATTTATAATATGATTTTCTTCATGGAATGTTAAAGTTGACTTAATGTATTAATTACTGAAAATGATATTTATGTAGAACTCAAAGACTCATAAAATATATCTAGCAATCACAATAACTTGAGTTAGATAGTTCCTTGTATTGAAACTATATCTATGTTTTCCTTTCTAATTGGTGGTGTTTTAAAGCAAGTGGAAGATGTATGATTCTAAATTGATCTGACATCATCTAATTGTACAGAGGAAAGAAGGGAAACAATACCAAAATGTCTAATGTATAACTCAATTGTGAACACATGCTAATTGTTGAATGATTTAAAGCTTTTTAGTCCATCATAGGGAGTTCAAGGTTGATATATAGATGGTTTTTCTTCTGAACAATCAAGAAGGGTGAGGAATCTTTGTTGCTATTTGTGGGTCAGATTCATATATTTGATCTGGATGGTGAAGTTGTGGAAGATTGTGCTCCATCGTTTTGGTTGAAAATTAGTTGAGATCACTAATGTCCCAGTGTCTAAACCTTAAGACCATGTTTCTTACAAGACAAGGAAATATGGTAACAAAAAAATTTCTCTCACAACCTGTCTCCTTATTTATTTTGGTGAAAATGGAGAGGGAAGAAAAGAACTAGGCAAAATTTTTCTTAGTTTGTCCCAAATTTTTCTAAAATTTTCAAATTTAAGTTTCCCTCCATCTTTTCTCGCCTCCAAAAAAAAAAATGGTTAGAAGGGAAACTCTAATTCTTTGCTTCTATCACTAAATCTAAGAAAAAAGTTCTTAACCTTTTTTATTAATTATTTCCCCTACCTTCTCTCTTTCTCTAGGTGTACCTTCCCTCATAGAAACTAGGCCTATATGTCACACTCATGTGAAATTATTCACATAAGCTTTTAAGACCTTTGCTACAACATGCTGAATGTTGAGAACGAACACCTGATAAACTACTAAGAACTAACTGCTTAGCATAGAGAATAGCTAACATTGTATTCCCTATGCAGGATGTGTTTTTAAGAGAATGTTGTTGACATCAATATTGACCAATGCGCAATAGATTTTGTGTTTCATCATTAGTTGAGTGTTCAAAGGATGATGGGCAAATATTGAATTATGCGCTTGCCTATAGTTTGTATTCTATTTATGAAAGATGATTCATTTTTGTGATCCAGGATTGGAGTAAGATATATTGGTATCTTAACTGGAGTCCTTTGAACACTTTGATGCATGCCACTCATTGTTGTACCCTTTCTCCTTCCAGTTTACTAGCATGCCATAGGCTTTCTTTTTTTTGAATATTTTTTATTCCTAGACCATTTATGTTAATTTAATTGCAGTTGGAGTCGCTGATTCAGCAAGTTGTTTTGTTGAGGGAAAAGGAAGGCTAAATCCCCATCTATATAAATGTTTGAAATAGGTTTACATTTATGGCATGTTCCCGAGGGCCCAAAGAAGAAAGGTAGGAAAATAAAAGATGAATAGCCAAAGAAGCACCGGCAAGCTTCATATGACAACCAAGTAAAACTTGAATGGATTAGCCAATTAAAAATAGCTTTCTTAAGTTCTTGGTTAATTGTGGTGGTCGTGATCATCTTTGCTTATCTAACCCTCATTGTACTTATTTGTCCTAATTAGGCAAGGATATTAAGGAGTTGTATACAAGTATATTGTCAGACAATCTTAGAAGAATGTGGGCCAAATTTAGCTCATTAATTTTTCATGAAAGGCACAACCAAAGAGATCTTTGCAATAAGAGGAGATAACAAGAGTGACATGGGTAGAATAGCGATTATTTTGGAGGTGGAATTTCAGAGAGGAATTTAAGAGAAGACAAGAAATCGCCGCCGTCTCTAGGTTTAGCCGAAAAATTGATTCAAAATAAAAAGATAATCCCTAACATCAACTAACCAATTGTTTAAATAGATCTAAAACCCTAAGAGGCAACTCTAACACAATGACAAAAATTGTACTTAAAACCCTAAGGTGCAAAAAACTAAAATAATCCTAACAGAAAAGACAAAATCTCGGATCCTCCTGCATTAAGGAATGACATCACCCTCGCTATCGATCTTGAGTCTCTACGTGACAAGACACGATAAGAGTGATATCACCCTTGCTATTGACCTTGAGGCTCTGTGCGTCATGATTTCTTTTCCCATATCAGTCTCCTCCCTTCCTTAACTCTTCATCTATGTTATGTAACAATAAAATCATCCCCATTTTTAAAATGGGTTATGTCTAATTTTTGAGTGTTTGAGTTTAAATTTTAGTTGGCAATACAAATTATGAATCATATAAGTCTTGCAATTATGAATCCATCCACAGATTTAACTTGAGGAGGGCCCAAGTAGGTCATATAGAGGAAGACAATGAGAAACAAAAACCACATAGTGACATGACCTTGTAAGTGGCATTGATGAACTAGAGGCTGCTAGGTGAGATGCCCTGAGTGACAAGATTTTTGGAGGATGATGTTTTGAAGTTGAAAAGAGATAAGTAGAGTGAGAAAAGTTGTGAGGCATTCGATGGGTGAGAAAGAGGAATATACATTGTGGTATATGTTAAGAAAAAAGAGTCTTAGTAGTTTGATATTGTGATGCTTGAAGTTGAAGATGATTCTATCCTTATGCCCAATTGACATGCATGCAAGACAACAAAGGGAGTGATTACTTTGTTGATAGAAAACTAGGAGAAGGATTGTCTGAGATTTAGTCAATCATAGATCATGACCATGGATAAGATGTTTTGCTACCTCAGCCACTATTAGAAGAGAAGTGGGGTTATTGATAGCAAGACCATTGATGAAGAGGCCGCCCTCAGAATTTCTTTGGCAGGCACCGATTGATTTACGAAGTTTTAAATAAATATTTTACCATGCATATGGATCTTCAACCAAAATTAGAGAGGAAAAGTTAACTACAGAAGAGCTTTCAGAATAATAGATAAAAGTAGAAGAAAGAAGAGAGTAAATATAGACAAAGTGTCCCTTAAGTAAGCTAGTTGATACATATTTTTTCTCACTGAAGAAGAAAATATACCTCCTCTAGCTGTTGAAAGATTTTTGTTAACTTATCGTATGTCGGTATACAGTGAAAAAAAAAGCATACACAAAGATGAATTAACATATTCATTTTCTGATGTGTAAATTAAGTGTGTGCATTCTATCAAATGTGAAATTTCACGTTGGTTATGCGTTCTTGGAACTCAATGTCTTCAAACTTCAATATTTGCATGTTCACTTGGAGGACAAGTTTCTTGGAATATTATATTGTTTGTCTTGTGGCAATCAAAGTGAACTTGGCTTGATATTCGAGTTGGTTTAGTATTTTTTAGGTTTAAATTTAGTTTTTTTCTCTGTCTGGTTGATTTTGTTGGTTTTCATATGTGATTTTTATCTTGGTTTGACCAATCACAGTGATATATAACATATAATTTCTTCTTTGTAAAATCTTTCTCAATAACTATTATTATACACAGATCACATATCTGTGTTTTCCATTTTTATGCTATTAATTCTTTTCCATGTCAGGCACTTTCCTTGTTATTCTCATTTGTTGATTATTTCCTCCCTTATGGATCATGCATGAGTGACCTATTTCTTGAATGAGCAGCTTGATGCAATCTCCAGAGTTGGAGCAGGAAGCATCAAATGGATGGAAGTCGGGTAGTGATGACCACTCTAAATCAGGATGCTTTGGTACCCTTATAATGCCTTTTATTCCCTATGAAGATCCACCATATGCATTTTTCAGGATAGTTTATGTTCATTGAATGCCAAAATTTTATTTATGTTCTATTGGGTTTTCAGGATCTGTGTCTCATGGAATAATTGCATCTAATGGTCTTGAAAATGGATCTTTCGATAGACTTCACTCTACAGTTTGTGCACCAATTAGCCCATTCACAGACGCCACATCTCATGCTATGTCTTCCACTGTATCCCAGAATTTATCAACTACTTTGAGATTTGCATCCATAAGTGGTCAATACAATCAAGCTGCTCATGCAGATCTTAGCCATTCATTAAACCAGTTCAATTTTGGAGTTCAAGGGCAAGGCATAACTAGTTTCCATCCTCATTCACTTCCAGATTTTCATAATGGAACAACAAATGGCACTCCATGTGAATCCTCAAACCTGATGTCAGCTATGAGCTTTAATGTCAACATGAGATCTACTGAAGAAACCAACAACAGATTTCTCCAGAAAGTGGGCTCTGGTACCCTTAATCAGTACAATAATGGTGAGCACTTAAACTTTATGTACTCCTTATTTTCCTCAGTTGCAAATGTGAAGTATATTGAGTTTTATCAATGCGATTTCCTTATCTTACTTTTTTCGTCATCTATTTCCTTGTTCATTCGTCGGTTTTTCTACAGCTATTGGAGTTTCTGGAATTGGAAGTTTCCCTCTTAATGGGCGACCATATGTTTGGGATAATTCAAATGCATATCATCACCAACCCCCTAACCCCATATCATGGCCAAATTTATCATCATTTGCGAACAACGTCCCCCCCACTCATGATCAATCTCAGATGCATGGGGATCCAAGGTCATCTCATATGCTGAATACAGTTCCACATTTGCACCATGCTGGTTCAGCACCTCAAGTCACTCCACTTTGGGACAGACGACATGGCTATGGCGGGGCTGCCACTGATTCACATGCTTTGCTTCCTGGATCTCTTGGAAACATGAGGTTTTCTGACATGCCTAAGCTGCATCCAATGGACATTGCTTCTTGTGGCCTCCCCGTTCATGCTATTGGAAATTGTATCGACCCTAACCCTTCACTTGTGGGGATCTCTTCATCTCAACAAAGGGGCCAGATCTTCCATGGTAGGAGTGCTATGATTCTTACACCTAGTTCACTTGATGGTCCAATTGATCGTATTAAGAGTCGAAGAAATGATGCAAATTCTAATCAGGCTGATAGCAAAAAGCAGTATGAACTTGATATTGAACTTATTATACGTGGTGAAGACTCCCGTACAACACTTATGCTAAAAAACATTCCTAATAAGTATGCATTCTTGTATTTCACTTCAAAATTTCCCTAACCATTTGTTTTCTTTGCCAATTGGAATCCATAACTAAAATGAAGTGTTATAAACTGTTTTGCAGGTATACTTCCAAGATGCTGTTGGCTGCAATTGATGAAAATCATCGCGGCACTTATGACTTTTTCTATTTACCAATTGATTTTAAGGTAAAGTACACAACCTTGATGCACTTGGCTCTCAATGATTTAGTTATCTAATTGTAATGTTCCAATTATCTTGTCAGAACAAGTGCAATGTTGGATATGCATTTATAAACATGACCAAACCTCAGCATATCATTCCATTTTATCAGGTTGGTCGAGTACTTTCTATTGAAATGAATTTAATTTTTGCATTAGTCTTTTCCTAGGGGGGAAAAAAAGAGATATGGTTGAGTGTCTCAGCTAATGAAAGATCAGTTGGTCAAAATTGTTTTCCTTTATCATATGAAAATATGTTAAAGAAAGGTATTTCACTCTGTGCAGTCATTCAATGGCAAGAAATGGGAAAAATTTAACAGTGAAAAAGTCGCTTCACTTGCATACGCCAGAATTCAAGGGAAATCTGCTCTTATTACTCATTTCCAGAATTCTAGTCTAATGAATGAAGATAAACGTTGTCGTCCTATCATTTTCCATTCAGATGGTCCAAATGCAGGGGATCAGGTACTGTGATATTGAATTTCTATTCCCCATTTTGTTCAAATTTCACTTTTCCAAGGCTTCTGCTTACAGTGAATTGAGTATCAATGTGTCCTGCTAATTTCAAAATTTCCCACAAGAATTTCTTTTGGTTATTCACAGCACTTCAAATTTTGTATTTCACCTTGTTCAACAAAGTTTTCCCATCTTTCAATAGATATATTTGTTTTGTAAGGTGAAGCACTTGAGGCATATATATTCTGAATTAACCACTGCTTATGGAATTGTTTGACATACATACTTCAAAGTTATGATTTGTCCAGTAGGTTCTTGTTTTGCTTAATTCCTCCTACTATAAATATCCACTGTTTGCTCATTATTCTTCCTTCGAACTGGAGAATTTTGTGAGACAGCCTTTGAGACATTAAGTGGATTTTTGTATACAGGAACCCTTTCCTATGGGGCTTGCTATCAGGTCCCGGTCGAGCAGGTCAAGAACTGTAAATGGTATCGAAGAGCAACATCATGGTAGTCCTACTACCTTTGCAAATGTGGAAGCTTCTCCTGACGCAGCTGCTGGCTCTTCTCCATCAGATTGGCCGACTAACTCTGAGACGTGCGAGCAGACATGTTACAAGACTTGATTTTAAACAGAAAATCTGCAGCTTTGATTTCTCTACCATTTCTCCATTTTGGTAGTTTGCCAATGTTCACCGACTAGTTTTGTGCCACAAAACCCAGAAAAAGGCGAAGGCGCAGGAAGAGCTTAAAGATTTTGGCTGACTATAAAAGAAATACAACAATGCACACAAGCTCCAGTTTGACAGGATGCTGTAATCTGATTGTGGTTCAAGGCCTTTCTCTTCTCTGGATTTTGTTCATTTTGAGGTACTTCCATAGATTTGGGTCTTGACAAACTGTGCCTGGCTAGACATCTTGAGTTATACTCTCTGTGCCTAAAACTTTTGGCATGAATTTTGAACTCAATGTTCTATTGAGGTTTTTTAAAACAAGCTGTGTTAGTTGGTTTGGTTGGACGAGCTAAGATGAATATGTTAGGATCGATCCAAACGAGTCGTTCAATTCAAGTGAGTTGGTCGAGTCGGATAGATCAAAGGTCATATGGGTCGATCAATCCAGGGATGTCGAATACGATAAACAAATCCAAGGATGTTGAATACAATCCAAGGGACCTAGAACATGATCGGCGGCGGCGCCGCAGGAAGCCCGTTGACGGAGCTGGTGGAGGTGTCGGCGTTGCTGCGGGCGAGATGGCAGAGCTGGCGGAGCTTGGTGGGGACGTACCAGACGGAGAGGCGAGGGTGGGCGCTGAAGACGGCGTCGATATCCCAGCCGTGCCTCGCCGAAATCGCCACCAGCGGCTTGTAACACGCCTGCCGCCACGCCCCCACGTTCTCCCCCCGCTCCTTGAACGACCGCCGCAGCGCGTTCGACGCCTCCTCGTCCAGGCAGTGCAGCGCGTAGCAGTGCACGTAGTGCCGCATCTTGGGCTTGTTGATGTAGCTCGCCCCCACCTTCTTCGCGTATCGGAACACTTGGTTTGTAACCTGCATTTATTACAATCGTACGTATATATATATAGTTAGTCCATGCTCTTCGATTCACCAAACAAAATACGGATACGAATTCTGTGTTCAAATAATGATACACCAGGAAAAGTGATCTGACACTTAACGCCAATGACAGGCTTAATTAAGATGTATTATTACGACTTGAAGCTTTAAGCACGAATGTCGACGAGCTCAAGAGGTTTCCGTACTTGCGGCGTTTATGAGGTGGGTTAGTACGTGACGTGTCACGAAAGCAGGGTTCCCGTTTGATGTTTGGTGTCAGTCGGCGCGGTTTCATAAAGTGGTCAAATCGTCCCGCGCCACTCTCGACAAGACAACTCCTCTCGCTATTCATAACAACCAAGGTGCTCCTGACACTGGTACGGCTGGGGAGCCGTGAGCGGGCCACAGCTCTGCTACTTGCTACGCGGAGGCAGGGGTAGACTAGAGGCTATAGAGCGAGAGCGAGAGAAGGGAAGTACAGACCTTGGTGGGGCACTTGTGGCCGTGCTGGCGGGCTAGGGCCTGCACTTGGAGGAGGAAGTGGCGGCACTGGTCGTAGAGGTGGAAAAGATAGTCGAGGCCGTTCTTCTTCGCCCGAGCCACCTCCCCCGGCTCCGTCACGATGAACGGGTGCTCCCTCTGTCGCTCCGCTCGCAGGCTCTTACCCGACGTCTCCGACCCCGATCCCCACTCCTCCTCTTCTTCTTCCTCCTCCACCTCCTCCTCTTCCTCTTCTTCCTCCCCTTGTTGAAAGGATCTCTTTTTCTTAATTTTCTTTCGTCCACTACTTCTCTTCTTGGCCTTGCCCTTGACGTCCTTCTTGGCGACGGCCGTGGCGGTGTCTCCTCCGCTCCCTGCTGCTTCTTTCTCGAGCTGCACCGGCTCCTCTGATAGTCCTGCCAAAAGTAGGGTCGCCATTAATAAGGAAGTTGATATTAGAAGCGGAGTGAAGACAATTAATCGATTGGACTGGTATAAGTTGACCTTCTTGAGAAAGAGCGTCGAGGGCGATGCTATTGCCTTGGAGTTGATGGTCGTTCAGTAAAAGGAGACGGCGACCTTCGTCGTCCAGTCGGTGGTGGCCGCGGTTCTGGAGCATAAGGCGGGAGTTTACCAGGCGGCGGCGCTCTGCGCGGAGAGCGGCCTTGATGCCGTAGCGCTCGCCGAGGAGGAGGTCCCACCGGAAGAGGTGAGCGAGGGTGGCCATCATATCGTCGACTTCCGCCTCCGTCATGCCCACCAGCGTCGACGCAGTGAATCCCAACTCACCGATCCGCGCCACCGTCGCGTACCGTACGCCGTATCCCGAGAACACCTCGCCCAGCTCCCTAGGTCGCTGATCCTCTGCCTCGGCAGCCGGCTGCGGAACCATCGGCGGCGGCAGCGGTGGCAGAGGGAGGGGCTGGACGAGGCGGCATGGGTGCGGCGGCGCGCCGCGCGGATCCCACTTGTAAACGTTCTCCGAGAAGGCCTCGCCCGGATCCATCGCCTCCTACCACTCAACTTCTCCTGCTGCTTTGTAATTACCTCCCGCACCGTCGTCTCTAGCTTTATAGCCCTCTTATTGTTTTTTTTTTAAATTTTTAAAAAAAGGGCTTAATTTTACGTGTCTTTTCCTGTATAAATTCGTGCGTATTTGTGCACTTCTACGTACGAAACGATAACTTCTCCAAGTCTTCAATTAGAAGCTAATCATGTCCATCTCGTCCCAAGTCTAAGGTGCAGAGCTTGTATGGTTTCAGTTTCGGGCAAAGGCTTACTCGACGATTAAGAGGTAGAAAAAGTTCCGGAGAAGGATGCGTAAGGTAAGATTCATCTCTCATTGGTCATCGGGCCGAGTGAGCAAGTTGTTCTCCTGCAGAGATATCTACGTAAGTTCGATCCCAACTCCCGAAGCTAGCGATGGATCAGTAAATTCTGTCAAGTAAAATTCCACTCGGAATCTAACTATCAACTGTTAATCTCACCTAATTCCCATGGTCTTCCGTGTCTGCTCTCTGTTCCTACTCTGAAATGTTTGACCATTGACCTTTGAACTCACTCATTCAGGGCATGGAACCTGTTAAAATATTAAGGCAATGCGAGTGGAAGAACGGCACGTGAATTGGTATCGTCGATCTTTGGTCTCCGTCGGCGATAGATGAGGAAAGTCTTCTCCCTTTTCATGTTTTTCTATGACAGGGTTGCTGATCTTACTGAGAAGAATATGTTTCATGATATTTTTTACACTGTTGTGAAAATTAAAGGGAAAAAAAACTAGATATAATTGCAAAGCTCGAGTTGATTTGACTTTTAGTATAATTATGTATCCTGAGCTTGAACGTAACTCCGATCCGGTGTGAATCTTATCTGATAAGAGTATAAATTTTGTGGAATGAAAAGTTATGGATGCTGTAAGTTCATGCGCTTGCTTTCAAAGATATGTTACTACTTTTTCGCTTATGTAACTTTCAGCCGGTGATTGACAACGATTAGTTCTTCCTACTTCGAATGTAATTCTTCCTTTCTTATGTTGCCACTACTCGTCCATTATTCTCTAATAATTAGTATAAATTTAATGAGTGTTTTACGCGTATTTAGAATAGCTACACGTCTGCAAAAACTGGACAAGTGTTTTTGAGACGAAACAATAAAAATAAGCCCGTTAATGAATTTAAAAACAATATTCACAGTAAAATGCAATTGTTAGTCGTATGAGCATGAAGTGGTCGTGCCGGAGTGGTTATCGGGCATGACTAGAAATCATGTGGGCTCTGCCCGCGCAGGTTCGAATCCTGCCGACCACGATGTTTGTTTTAATTTCCTCTTTTCAAAAAACATTATGTTGCACTTTTGCATAAAATCATTTTTATATATTTACAAAATATAAACAGATTTTGTACGGCCTTTACCTGAGAGAGATATTTTACATCCGCTCCCAAAATCTATATAAGCACTTGGCATGAGACAAATACAAACTGCACCCACCTGTAGGTAGATCGTCGTTTAATATCATTACTATAACATGGGTCGTTGAGATCCTTTAATAATACAATTAAATATTTATTTCGCTAAATTTAGAAATGAATATTAAAATATTTAATTCAGTTACTAAACTCATCAATAATCATAGTGATCCTGTCTGCGCGCTGAGTCGATGAAAGTTGGGGACATGACGCTCTTTGCTATCTCCAGGTGATCTCCATAATGACGTGGACATCCGGTGATTTTACAACAAAGTCGGGCCGGGAAGGGGTTTCCGGCGACGACCCTCTGACACTCAAGTTAGGCAACGAAGGGCGGAAGCAGAGGCAAAATAATGAGACTGTGACTACAGTAGAGGAGAAAAAAACATACCTCCGTCGAAGTCCGGAGGTCTTTATATAGGACCCTGGAGAGGTGCGTGCACACTTCCCGAGGCATGCACGCTCCTCAAAACATGTCTCAGAATGGTTGTGTCAGAAAAGTGTGTTTGACGCCATACCGTAACTGTCCGAGCATATCTCTACCAGGACAGTGGAAACTTCCACCGTACGATCCTCAGTACAGTCCGGCCGCCGACCATGCTGATTGTCGGCGGCAGGTGTCTCGAAAATGATATCACTAGCTGTCCTTTTTGTCCTCTTCTAAGTCCTTTGTCTCTTACCGGACCGGACGGGATGCCCGCTCGGCCTTTAGGGCGCTCGGGTGCGCATGCGCATCGGACTAGGCGAGAAGGCCGCTCGATCAAATACTCGGATAGGAGTGCGATCCGATTGACCTGCGGTTCGGCCAAGCGGATTGGCCGCTCGGCACGATGGTTCCACTATAAGGGAGCTTGTGAGCGTCGGAAGCTCGACCAGGGGTCGAGCTATCTGCACGCCGGCCCAGGATTTACTCTGGCTGGTCGGCCAGCTGGCTTCCCCCTGCTCAGCCGGGACCTTGACTCCCCCGTGTCGTTGACCCCTCCCTATGTGGGCCCCGATTCTTACCACCGGATCACGTGTCTTCCTTTCAAGTCTAGTCGAAGGAGGCTGCAAGTCCGACTGATTGGACCACTGGCCTGGTGACATCACGACCGCTCTGCCCCTGGCGTAAATATTTATCCGATCGGACACTGTGCAGTGAATGATGTCGCTCGGCATATCACCCACTGGCACTTGGCGGATATTGGTCTTACAACCTTCTGTCTCGCCGACCTAGCGTCAGTCGATGCTGATGTCCCTCGGATTTCCTCGGGATTCGTGCAAATCCTGGCCATTAAGGCTGAGCACGCGCTCGCGCCTGCGTAATGGATGTCATTAAATGCGCCTTACGGGATGACGCCACGTGGCCAGGTAGCTGTCATTGCCTGCTCGAGCTGTCAGGCTCGAGGTGACCCCTGGCACTTTGAATTCAACGGTCGGATGCGCTCCTCGGATCCCATGCCCTGGATCGGACGGCTCCGACCGTTTGAGCCCAACCTTTATAAGGCCGCCTCCTCTCCTTCCGCCGCTTCCGCTTTATCGTGCCCGTGTTTTCGAAGGCTCCTGCTCTGTTCTCTGACGAACCGGTTCTCCGTCTTCCGGCCATTTGCTCTCTTCTCCGACCATCTTTTTTTTCTGTAAGAACTCTCTGTCCGTTCCTTTTTCGTTCCCTTCGCGCTTTTCTTCGCATTCCGGTGGTGTCTGTGCTTCGTGGGCACTGTTTTGCTCACCTCCTCCGTCGTCTTTTCTATTTTTCCTTTGCTTCGTATTTCGACGGTAATGGCCAGTTCCTCTGCCCCCTCTCCCGGCCTTTGGTATCAAACTATGGAGAGTCAGTTTGATTCGGGGGATGCCTTTAGACTGATTAATACATATGACATCCCAGCTGACCATAAACTCATTTTGGCCGAGTCATCCGACCGGCCACATGACTCGCCGGCCAGGACTGTTACCTTCTTCCGCGACCAATTTGTAGGTGGCCTTAGGTTTCCGATCCACCCATTCATCTTAGAAGTTTGCAATTATTTTCTCCTTCCGCTCGGCCAGCTCGTGCCTAATTCTTTTAGGCTGCTGTGCGGCGTAGTTGTGCTTTTCCGGGTG
This sequence comes from Zingiber officinale, assembly GCF_018446385.1. Lineage (NCBI taxonomy): Eukaryota > Viridiplantae > Streptophyta > Magnoliopsida > Zingiberales > Zingiberaceae > Zingiber > Zingiber officinale. The sequence goes on from NC_056002.1 coordinate 108,820,580, forward strand.
CACAATATTCCACTCAAGCCTAAAATCTTTCACTATTTTTATTACCCCAAGCAATCTGAGATCGGCACCTTCCTATTTCAATCGCGGATCAGCTTGGTCTTCTTCGACAAAATGCCTACTTCCAACAAGCATTGGAAGGATCATTTCTTCTTTTTGAGTTTTCCCGAGCCGCCACCCTTCCGAACCCAATGGCAAACTTTGTTGCCGCCTCCCCCGACCTGAAAAGGTACCGGACCGAACCTACCTTTCTACACGTGGCTAATCTGCTGGCCGGGCTGAAGCTGGACATACATAAGTTGCTGCCCGAGGGGATGATGTATCTATTCGGGTTAAGTCCGATCCAAACACGGCTTCCGAACGACTCTGGTAAGAAAGAACCCTCTCTCCTTCTCTTTGAGTCTAATTGATTTTTTTTTTCATCGCAGCTGAGACCATGATGAAAGCGGTGGTGTTTGACAAGCTGAAACGCAAGGCCGCCGAGATAGTGGCGGCTACCATGCAGGAGGAGGAGAAACTGGGCCTCACCCCGATCGACTCTCACGAAGGTGAGAGTGAAGAGGTATAGACGGCGGGCGAGGCATCTGCCGCTCGAACGATCACCACCGACACAGCTAGGGAGACCGCTCCACCGAGTGCGCAATCGGCCACTCGGCCCGAGGAAGCCGGATCTGAGGACGATGAACTCCCGTTGGTCGGGCGCAAACGTTGCCGAACGGGAACCCCCACCCGCTCGGCCACCTCTGCCGTTCACGTGTTCGAATAGATGGATGATCCTCCAGCTCCTGCGTTTGTGGAAGCGCTGTCGTCCAACAGGACTCTATCTCAAGGGGACTGCCCTTCTGACCCCGTAGCGGCTTAGCCCCTTACCTCGCTTCCTCCAGCCCGCCGGATAATCCAACAATCTCTTATTCACTCTGAGCCGGCCAGACAATCGTCTGCCCCATCTGCGTCTGCTCAGTCTACTCCGGGCCGGCACAGGACGATCAAGGCTTTGCTCCACCTACCAACAGAGGAATATTTGCAGAAGGCTGAACAACCGTCGAGCCCCGAACACTTGATAACAATTCGGGGCCCCTCGCAAAAGTCTGGGAGGACGCCCGAGCGCGCGTGGGCGTGATGCCACCTGGGCTGCTCGGCAATAGCTATCTGCAACAAACTACCGGGGTAACGCTTACAAGCCTTTTCTTCTTATCCCCCGTTCGGTATTGACAATTCTTTACGTTTTTAACTAAATCACAGCATTGGGTGGAAAGTATAGCAGCCTGCCACCGCTTAGCTTTCCTTGAGGAGGAATTCAAAAAGCTCAAGGTCTTTGGTGGGACTCCTCTTCAAGGACCTTCTTACGCCGAGCTGAAGGCCGATCTGGAGAAGGCCAACAAACTGTTGGAGGTCGAGCGGCACAGATCCTCGGGCTTGCAGACCATGGTGGATCGGCTTGAGACCCAAGTCAAAACATATGACAAGAAGATCACATTGGCCACCAACAGGAAGAATCAGGTCATCACCGACCTGGAGGCAAAGAATGCTGAAGCCCGGGCGTTGGATGTGAAAGTCAACGAGTTGACCGACCTGCTGACCACTGAGAAGGACGGAGGCTCGGCGAAGGTGGCCACTCTTCAAAGTGATCTGAAGTCCCTTCAAGATGCTTTAGAGGCCTCCCAAGCTGCCTTCAAAGAATATCAAGATTCCGAACCGAGCCGGGTTGCTATCATGCAGCAAAATTATATCCGCTCGGAGAAATTTGTGGAGAAAACCTGTGATCCATCCATGCATTTGAGTTAGCCATTACTGCCACGACCGACTACCTGAAGACCAAGGGCCGGCTTCCTGAGGACTTCACTATTCCCGTCCGGGATCACGCTGATCTTCTAACCACAATTCCGAATGAGATTTTTAATTACCTAGAGTGAAGTCGTGACTTATGTATTGGCCGTTCGACCTATCTTATCTTGTATGTTTGCCTTTTTCGGTTTAATGAACTTTCTTTATTGTTCCTCTGTTGTGTGTATTTGTGCGGGTCATCCGCTTCTTTGATCTTCACAGAATTCGTGGGAGCGTCTTTTGATTTCCGTACTGCCGCTCGACAATCGAGTACAAGACCATGTGAGTCTTGTGAAGCTTAAGCGATGCCTTGGCCAAATCATTACAGAGGCTGATCGGCGATAAGCTGGCTTTTCAATAACCGCTAGTTCAACTCTGGATTTAACGTTGCCGCTTGACGGTCTTCGGGCCGGGGGGTTTATAGTCGCCGGTCCGACTCAGGGATTTAACGTCGTCGCTCGACGGTCTTCGGGCCGGGAGGTTTATAGTCCCCGGTCCGGCTCAGGGATTTAGCGCCGCCGCTCGACGGTCTTCAGGCTGAGGGGTTTATATTCGCCGTTCCGACTCAGGGATTTAATGTCACCGCTCGACGGTCTTCGGGCCGGGGGATTTATAGTCGCCTGTCCGACTCAGGGATTTAACGTCGTCGCTCGACGGTCTTCGGGCCGGGGGGTTTATAGTCGCCAGTCCGACTCTGGGATTTAACGTCGCCGCTCGACGGTCTTCGGGCCGGGGGGTTTATAGTCGCCAGTTCAACTCAGGGATTTAACGTCGCCGCTCGACGGTTTGATGGAGATTGCCGTTCGGTGGAAATCGATTTACCCTTGTGTTTTGTGATTCTATTTCTGCGGCTAAAAGGTACAGGAGAACGAAAACACGCTTAAATGATTACATTGACGCACCTTTCACCCAGCTCGGTACGGTTGAAGATAGTTCGCGCTCCATGGTCGTTCCAGTCGTCGCCCGTCTTGATCTTTGAGATAGTAGGCACCCGATCTGAGCTTTTCAATGACCTTAAAGGGGTCGACCCACGGGGCCTCCAGCTTACTCACATCGCCGACCGGCTTTACCTTCTTCCATACCAGGTTGCCGACCTAAAACGCTCTGGGGATTACTCGCTTGTTATAATTCTGCTTCATCCTTTGCCGGTATGCCATTAGTCGGACGGCTGCTTTGGCTCGCTCCTCGTCAATCAAATCCAGCTCCAGCTGTCTCCGTTCAGCGTTGTCCTTGTTGTAGCCCAATATCCGCTCGGACTCTACACCGACTTCGACTGGGACGACCGCCTCTCCTCCATATACCAAGTGAAACGGAGTAACGCCCATTCCCTCCTTTGGGGTGGTGCGGATAGCCCATAGCACGCCCGACAATTCATCCACCCAGCTTCCCCCTATATGGTCGAGCCGAACGCGAAGAATCCGAAGGATCTCCCGGTTGGTGACCTTGGCCTGCCCATTGCTTTGGGGATATGCTACGGAAGTGAAGTGCTGTTGGATGCCGTACCCTTCGCACCATGCTTGGAGCTCTTGACCGATGAACTGCTGCCCATTGTCGGACACGAGCCGTCGGGGAATGCCGAACCTGCATATTATGTTTTGCCAGATGAACTTCTTGGCCATCTACTCGGTTATTCTCGCGAGCGGCTCGGCCTTGACCCATTTTGAGAAATAATCTACTGCTACCAATAAGAACTTCCGCTGCCCGGTCGTCATGGGAAAAGACCCTACAATATCCATACCCCACTGGTCGAACGGACAGGATACTATTGACGCCTTCATTTCCTCCGTTGGCCGATGGGAGAAGCAGTGGTGTTTGTAGCAGGAAAGGAAGTTGGCGACGGTTCGGGCGACATCTTCTTGAAGGGTCGGCCAGAAGTACCCTGTTAACAGGATCTTCCTTGCCAGCAAGCAACCACCCGGATGTCCTCCGCAAGATCCCTGATGCACTTCCTTCAATATATATTCTGCATCCTCTGTGATGACGCACTTTAGTAGCGGTCAGGAGAAGACCTTCTTGTAGAGCTGGTCCCCTATGAGGGTGAACCGACTGGCTCTTCTTCTCAGTATCTGGGCTTCCTCCCGATCGGGAGGTGTAGTTCCAGAGCATAAAAATTCCGTTATACACGCTCTCCAATCGCTCGGGAACGTGAGGTCCTCCATTCTGTCGATGTGTGCCACCAAAGATACATGCTTGATTGGTTGCTGGATGACAACCAGTGATATTAAACTTGCGAGTTTAGCTAATTTGTCTGCCGTCTGGTTCTCCGTTCGGGGAATCTTCTATACGACAACTTCCTCGAAATTGGTTTTGAGCTTCTCGAAGGCATCAGCATAGAACCTGAGCCGTGTGTTGTTTATTTCGAAAGCTCCTGAAAGCTGTTGGGCGGCGAGCTAAGAGTCCGAGTAGAGGGCCACCCGACTGACCCTCACATGTCGAGCAGCCTGCAGACCGGCTATGAGGGCCTCATATTCAGCTTTGTTATTTGTTGCTCGGTAATCCAGTCGGATAGACAGATGCATCCGCTCTTCTTGAGGAGAAAGTAGTAAGATACCGATTCCACTTCTGAGCCGAGTGGACGATCCATCCACAAATATTTTCCATAAAGCTCTCGGCTTGGGGTTCCGTACTTCAGTTATGAAATTTGCTAAGGACTGCGCCTTAATTACCGTTCGAGGCTAGTACTGGATGTCGAATTCACTGAGCTCGGTTGTCCATTTGATAAGCCGTCTGAATGCCTCTGGGTTGAGGAGGACTCTCCCTAGAGGACCGTTCGTCATAACGATTATCGTGTGTGCCAAGAAGTAAGGCCGGAGCCTCCGAGCAGTGAGGACTAACGCGAAAGCAAGCTTCTCGAGATCAGTATAGCGGGATTCGACATCCTTCAGAATGTGACTCAGAAAATACACCGGCTGTTCTTCGCCGTCCGACCGTACCAACACCGAGCCAACAGCATGCTCGGTCGATGATAAATAGACGCGGAGCGGCTTGCCGATAATTAGTTTGGCTAATACAGGCAGAGAGTTTAGATAAACCTTCAAAGCTTCGAACGCCCGGTCACATTCTTCATCCCACTGGAATTTAGTAGCTCGGCACAGAATCTTGAAGAAGGGCAAGGCTCGGTCGACTGTCCAGGAGATGAATCGCGATAATGCTGTTATCCGACCGGTGAGACGTTGAACTTCCTTAAGATTTCTGAGTGGCGGCATATCCTGTAATGCCTTCACATTGCTAGGGTTCGCCTCAATGCCACGCTCGGTGACGATGTATTCCTTTGGCTCCGAATAGACACTTCTGGGGGTTCAGCTTGACTCCGTACGTTCTCAGCGTCCGGAAGGTTTCTTCTATATCTACACACAGATCGACCGCTCGAAGTGATTTAATGAGTATGTCATCTACGTATACCTCCAGGTTCCGCCCGATCTATTTCCAGAACATCTTGTTCATGAGCCGCTGGTACGTCACTCAGCACCTTGTTCTTAACTTCTGCCTGTATGATGACGTTCTACTCAGCACTATAGTCCTGCTTTCTTTGCTTGACGGGGCGAGTGTCCGGCCGGACATGTAGCTCGTGCTGCGCGACGCTCGACGAGATTCCTGGCAACTCGTGCGTCGACCACGCGAAGACGTTATGGTTTTGTTGGAGACATTTGGTCAGCTTCTCCTTCTGGCTTGCCTCCAGGTCGGAGGCTATGAACATCATGGCCTCCAATCGGGCAGGGTGGATCTGTACCTCCTCCTTTTCTTCATAAACAAAAGTAGGCGGCCTTTCGGTTATAGCGTTTATCTCGATACGGGGGGGCCTTCTGAGCGGACCTCGACTCGGCTCGCACCATCTCCACATAGCAACGCCGTGCTGCCAACTGATCGCCTCTAACTTCTCCCACTTGGTTTTCCACGGGAAACTTGATCTTCTGATGGAAAGTTGAGACGATAGCCTGAAACTCGTTGAGGGCCGGTTGGCCCAAAATGACGTTGTACGCCGAGGGAGCGTCCACAATGATGAAGTTAGCGGTCCGCGCCCTCCTGAGTGGTTCCTCCCCGAGCGAAATGACCAACTTCATCTGACCGACTGGTTGAACCTCATTACCAGTGAGTCCAAATAAGGACGTGGTCATTGGTAGCAGCTCCGCCCTGTCGATCTGGAGCTGGTCGAATGCCTTCTTGAAGATGATGTTGGCCGAACTCCCTGTGTCAATAAAGATACGATGAATAGTATAGTTTGCTATTACTGCTCGGATGATGAGGGCGTCATCATGCGGCACTTCGACTCCCTCGAGGTCGTTAGGACCAAAGCTGATCGCCGGCCCGTTCACCTTCTCTTGGCTACATCCCACAACATGTATTTCCAGTCGTCGGGCGTACGACTTGCGGGCTCGGTTGGAGTCACCACCTATTGGTCCACCAGCGATGATATTGATTTCCCCCCGACCGGTATTACATCTATTTTCTTCTTCCCGAGCAGACGGTCTGGCTTGCTCATGGGAGACTCGGGGGTTGGCCCTTGGCTGGTGATGGTGCTGCTGATGGTGGTGCTGCTCGGGTGAACGCCTAGCTGTTCGCTGCTTGGCGTGCTGATGATGAGCTCGCCTGTCCAGTGAAGATGATCAGCGGCGATAGTTCCTCAGCTCAGGTTGGCTGACCGGGGGGAGATTCCGACAGTCTCGAGTGTTGTGGGTGGCTGATTGATGGATTTTGCAAAACATGGGCGTCCATACCTTGCCTTTTTGTCTAGGCCGCTCGGCCGCAATGTGCTGAACGACGGGCGACCTGGAATCTTGAGGGGTCTCATCCCCTCGGCACGTGGTCCTCTCGGCGGTTGCTGGTTGGTGTGTGTTCTCTGTTCGGTTTGGGCTGGGGGCTCACCTGGCGCTTCCTTCTTTCGGGCCGCTTGCGCTTCCTCCACATTAATATACTCACTTGCTTTTTTCAGCATGTGGTCATAATCGCGGGGCAGCTTCCTGATGAGTGAGCGAAAGAAGTCCCCGTTGACTAAGCCTTGTGTAAAAGCGTGCATCATTGTCTCAAACGAGACCGTGGGGATGTCCATAACTTCTTGGTTGAAGCGTTGGATGTAGGCTCGGAGAGTTTCTCTTGGCCCTTGCTTCATGGAAAAGAGGCTGATGCTGGTCTTCTGATAGCGTTGACTGCTGGTAAAATGATGGAGGAATGGCGTTTGGAAGTCTTTGAAGCTCTGAATGGATCCGTCCGGTAACCTCTGGAACCAGCGTTGTGCCGAACCGGACAATGTAGTGAGGAAGACTCTGCATTTGACTCTATTGGTGTATTGATGAAGAGTAGCAGCATTATCGAACTTACCGAGATGGTCGTCCAGATCGGTTGTACCGCTATACTCTCTGATCGATATGGGAGCGTAATGCTTTGGGAGAGGGTCTTGTAAGATCACCTCGAAGAACTGGCGATTGACCCGCTCGGGGGATGACCCTGCACACAACGCCTTCCCCTTCTTGGCGTCTCGCACGGGCGCTTCGTCGGACGCTCCCTAGTTGGCTAAGGCCAACTCTGATGGAGTCTGGAACAGCGCCCGATGAAATGGAATAGGGGCGGCTGGCGTGTCTTCTGGTGTGCCAGTCTGCCCCTTGTTCTGTGTGTTGGAATGTATACTGAAAGCCTAAGCTTTGTAAACATTCATTATGAATAAAGAATCACATTTGGTCTAATTATCTACATTTGTTTGTAGTTGTTCATTTAATTTATATTGTAGATAACATAGTATGTGGTGTCACATACAGAAGATGATGTTATCAGTACCTTATAAATTATAAACAGTAGCTCACAACCAGAATGGAAAGGAACAAACCATTAGAAAGTCGTAGTGTAATTAGGTATTAGTTTATCTTGACTATATAATTACACTAGTACACTCAGAGTGTATTGAGTAGGACCATTTGAGGTCGTTCCTTTTATACTGACTTTATAAAGGAACAAAGACCTCAGTTATTATGGAAGTGTGTGCTCTTAATCCTAATATAATAACAAGCACATATGTTTGATATTTATTTCTTTAATTTATCAATGGGTGAGATTTAGTTCGATGAATCAATAAACCCGATAAAATGGGAAATGGTATCACTCATAGTGTGTGTTGTTGATTATAGAAGGAAACTGTGTCCTAGTGATACTAGGTTGATAATGTCCTCAAGAGGAGCTCATAAAGATTGTCATGTTAAACCTTGCGGTGGACTTAGTCCGACATGATAATAAGGTTGAGTGGTACTACTCTTGGACTTAGATATTAATTAAATGAGTTGTCGGAACTCACTTAATTAGTGGACATTCGATATCTTAAACACGGAGACTAACACACTCATAATAAGAAGGAGCCCAAAATGTAATTTGGGATTGGTGCGGTAGTTCAATGATAGTTTTCTAGTGGAATGAATTATCATTGATAAAATTAAGTTGTGTGTTCGGCGAACATGAGATGCTTAATTTTATCGGAGACCAAAACCAATTCCTCCTCTCGGTCCCTATCGTAGCCTCTTATTTATATAGTACTATACCCACATATACCCACCTTCTATACCCACCTAAAGGGGGCCGGCCAAGCTAGCTTGGGAACCAAGCTAGGGCCTAAGCTTGAGTTGAAGGTGGCCGGCCCTAGCTTGAACCCAAGCTAGTAGGGCCGACCATAATTAATTTAAAAGAAAATTTAATTTTAATGTTTATTATTATGTGGAAGATTTAATTTAAAAGAGAATTAAAATTAAAATATCTCTCTTGTAAAAGATTTACAAAAGATTAAAGAAAGAGATTAGATCTCTTTCCTTATTTGTAGATTGGAGAGATGTTTTATTTTCTCTTTAAAATTATTCACATGTTAATAAAATTAAAATTATAGATATTTCCTTTTATTAACCATGAAGAGATTTTAAAGAGAAATTTTATTTTTTAAAATTTCTGGAAACAAATAAGGAAAGTTTTAATTGTTGATTGAAACTTGTCCAATTTGCTTCCTATTGATTTGGCAGGCCATCATTGTTTAATTGGGGAAATATTATTTTATTTTTCTCAATTAAATCATGTCAAGGAAATTAAGGAAAATTTATTGTAATTAAATTTCCTAATTTACCTAGGCCAAGGAATATAAAAGAAGGGGTGAGGGTGCCTTCACAAGAGACAACATCTATTATTCCTCTCCCTCTTTTGTTCCTTGGTGTGGCCAGCCATCATCTCCTTCTCTTCCTCTTGTGGTGGCCGAACCTCTCCCTCTCCCTTGGAGTTCTTGTGGTGGCCGAATACTACTCGGAGAAGAAGAAGAAGAAGGAGAGAAAGCTAGCATCTCTTGGAGCTTGGTTAGTATTTTGGTTTTTCTCCTTGGTAAAGCTTTTCTTGTGTGGCCAAACCTTGCTTGGAGGAGAAGAAGGTGGTTGGTGGTTTCTCATCTTGGAAGATCGTTGCCCACACAATGTCCGAGGTTAGAAGAGGAATACGGTAGAAGATCAAGAGGTTTTTTCTACAAGGTATAACTAGTAATTTCTATTTCCGCATCATGCTAGTTATTTATGGAAATAATACCAAATACAAGAGGCTTACGTTCTAGTATTTCGAATATGTTTTTTCGAAGTTGTGTTCTTTTGTTTCTTTCTTTTCCTTGTGATTTGATTGTTCTCTTTGGTTAACCTAAAGTTATTTTAGGAAATTAAATATTAGCTTTCTATTAAAGGTTTTGTCTAGTCGGTAGTGGTTGCTCCCATATCCAAGAAGGCCATGTGCCTCGCCACGTCAGTACTGGGAACCTTTTATGGAAATTAATATTTAATGGAATTAATAACTTAAGGAGACTTGGGTCGAACGTGTTAAGTTCCGCAGGAGATCCAAGTCAAAACCTAAAAGAACAAATAGATTAAGTTTTGGATCAAACGTGTTAAGTTCTGCAGGCGATCCAAAATTTAATTTAAAAGAACACATGGTAGCTAAGAAAAGGTTCAGACCTTTGTACAAAATTTTTGTACAGTGGAACCTCTAGGTTTTCCGAGTAGCAACCAACAATTGGTATCAGAGCTAGGGTTTTGCCTCTGTGTATTTGGTATTTAGTTTAATTATGCACATGTCATACATAATTTAGGCAGGATAATAGTAGGATGTGCTAACTTTGTGGATGCAGGATCCAACTATTATGACTTTTAGTTAATTATGTGTGTGATTGGACCCTTGGACATGTCAAGGGCAATTTATATGTGTGTGCATGATTGTATTAAAATACAGCAGGAGCTGTATTTAGTTTTATTAGGATTTTATTTTTGATCTAGATACATGTACATTCCTTTTATGGAATATAGGATCAAAATGTAAAATTCTATTTATGTCGCGGATCGAATCTTGCAAAGCGTGGAACCTTCTAAGGACCAGAGGCGCAGCGGAACTCGGAGCAAGATGGATGCGACAGTTAGACCCGGTGGCGGTGGTCAAATATGGTAGCAGCTTCGGATGATAACACACGAAGGACAATTAAAGATAAAAGCCATAATAGTTGAAAATTAGATTTTCTATTTATTGCTTTTATATTATGCTGTGTGTGCATGTTAGTTTACAAGTTTAGTAGGCTAGCATAGTTAAAATTCCTCATTTATAAATAACTAAGTGGGAGAGGGATTTTTAAATAAATCCCATGGTCTCCATTACTGGTTTGTAAGTGATGCAAACAAGCTTGCGCGTTGGCTCTGAGTGCCTTCCTCCATAACGGATGAGCTTGTTTGTGGATCACTAGAACAGACTTCCATTTTTGGATGACTATAGGAAATTAATTAAGAGCGTGTGATCTTCCCCAACGGAAGGGGCATAATCTTATTAATGGACTTAGTGTCAAGTAATGGTATACACTTAGACACATCTAATAGTATCCTCCCCAACGGAGTCACTATTATTATTTGTGTGACCAAATAATACCAACTATTAATTTTATTTGTCAAAAGTTAGGTTGACAAGATAATAAAATTAATGGGTTAAAACCCTCCTTTTACAAATATTGAATTTGTATACGTCCACACTAACGTGGCATACAAAATTCACGGTGTGATGAGGTGTTGGTTAATTTAAAATAGTATTGTTTGAGGAATCAATATTATTCTAAATTTAGAGTTCGACCAAAAGTTATTTGTGATTCTTAGGATGTCTTTCAACCCACTGTCCATCATACTAACAGAATAGACTTATTGGACCAAACTACATAGATTGGAAAAGAAACACGGACATTGTCCTTCAAAGCTATAAATATGTCTTGTTGGTGCCTCGATGCACCCTCTTGGTGAATCTACCCAGAGGAGATTAAATATCATAGGAAATGGGTAAGCGGATGAGATGGCACGGTGTTACATTTGGCTTCAATGTCAAATGTATTGCAACATCGACATCAAGATTTACCAACGACCTATGATATTATGAACAATCTCAAGGAACTCTTTGGTCATCGGGATAAGGCTTCTAGGCAAGAAGCCATGAGAAAGATAATGACCACCACCATGCAGGGTACTCCTGTGAGGATCATATCCTAAAGATGATGGCTTATCCGAACGAGATACAGATCCTTGGAGGAGAAATTGATGGGAAACCCGGATCGATATGATCCTCCAAACGCTACCTAGTTCCGTTTGAACTATAATATGAATAAGAGGTTTATTCATTAGCGGAACTACTTACACAAACAGCAGAAGGATTATTTCGTCACAATGCTCAAATTCACTATGTTAACGGTTCTACTTCTAAACCGAAAGGAAGAAGAAGAAACAAGTTGGTTCAAGAAAGAAAGTGAATAAATCTCAGTGTACGGGATTTAAAGCTGGAATGAAGAAGCAGGGCAAGTGCTTCATGAAGCGGGACATTGGAAGGACTGTCCTCGTAGGAACCAAAACAAAGGTATATCTCATACTCTAGTTGTTGAAACATGTTTAGCGGTGTTATCTACCAGCACCTGGTGTGTAGATACAGAGCCACTGATCATGTCTGCAATTCCTTGCAGGGGTTCCAGGAAACCCTATCTGAAGGAGAAATTACCGTCTACATGGGCAATGCTACTAAGGTGGCAGCTGTTGCAGTGGGAGACGTCTACTTATCTTTTAGTAGAAATAGGAATTTGGTTTTAAGAAATTGTCTTTATGTACCCAGTTTTAGAAAGAATTTAATTTCAGTTTCTAAACTATTTTTAGATGGATATTCAGTTTCTTTCAGTAACGATGTAGTTATTAAAAGAAATAAAGTGATTATCTGTTCTGGTGCATTGGTTGGCAATTTGTATACTTTAAATCCAATTTCTTCCACAAAGCAAAACATGAAAATTTATAACTCATCTTCTAATTCTAATAAGAGAAAAGAACCTTCAGAAATGAACCAAGCATATCTTTGGCATCTAAGACTTGGTCATATCAATTTAAGTAGGATTCAGAGGCTTATAGCCGATGGACTTTTGAGTTCATTAGAGTTGGAAAATTTTCCAACTTGTGAATCTTGCTTAGAAGGTAAAATGACCAAGAGGCCGTTCAAGGCCAAGGGGTATAGAGCCAAAGAAGTGTTAGAATTGGTTCACTCTGATTTGTGTGGTCCTATGTCTGTCCAGGCAAGAGGAGGTTTTGAATATTTTGTCTCTTTCATAGACGATTATTCAAGATATGGATACATTTACCTAATGCGCTGCAAGTCCGAGTGCTTTGATAAGTTCAAAGAATACAAGGCTGATGTGGAGAAACGACTAGGTAAAGTATCAAGACACTACTGATCGGATCGTGGTGGCGAATACCTCTTAGGAGAGTTTAGGAATTACTTATCGAGGTCGGGATTCCAATTGTCTGCACCTGGAACACCCCAGCAGAATGGTGTAGCGAGCGAAGGAATAGGACTCTTATGGAGATGGTTAGATCAATGATGAGTTATTGAATTACCAAATTCATTTTGGGGATATGCTCTGAAAACGATATGTTACGAACTTAGTACCTTCTAAATCAGTTTCTTCTACTCCCATAGAATTGTGGAATGGGCGAAAACCCAGTCTAAGACATATTCGGATTTGGGGTAGTCCAGCACATGTCTGAAACCAGATGCTGATAAGTTAGAATCTCGTACTGAAGTTCGCGTGTTTGTAGGATATCCCAAAGGAACAAAAGGTGGTTTATTTTATAGTCCTAAAGACGAAGGTCATTGTTAGCACCAATGCCCGCTTTTAGAAGAAGACTATATAATGGATCACAAGCCCGATAGTAAAGTTGTTTTAGAAGAACTTAGAGAGGATATGTCTACTTTACAACGATACAAGATGAAGTACCACAAGAGGCTGCAACACGTGTCACACATAATACACAACCACGACGGTGCCTCGTCGTAGTGGGAGGGTTGTGGGAACTGAAAGATTCATGTTTTGGGAGAGTCTTGGACTTGATCCGGGTAAACATGAACGATCCCGATCATATAATGACACTCCAAGATATAGATGCGACATCTTGGCAAAAGGCAATGAATTCGAAATAGAGTCCATGTACTCTAATAAGGTTTGGGAGCTTGTAGAACCACCGATGGTGTAAAAGCCGTTGGATGCAAGTGGATCTACAAAGGAAAAGAGGACAGACGGAAGGTAGAAACCTTCAAAGCTAGGCTTGTTGCGAAAGTGTATACTCGAAAGAGGAATCGATTATGAGGAAACCTTTTCACCGGTAGCCATGCTTAAGTCTATCCGGATACTCTTATCCATTCTTGCTCATATGGATTATGAGATTTGGCAAATGGATGTCAAGACTTTCCTTAATGGAAGTCTTGAAGAGAACATCCATATGAAGCAACGGAAGGATTTATTGAAAAGGCAAAGAGCATCTAGTATGCAAGCTCAATCGGTCCATTTATGGTGAAGCAAGCTTCAAGGTCTTGGAACATCCGGTTTAATGAAGTAATCGATCATATGGATTTATTCAAAGTCCGGATGAGTCTTGTGTATATAAGAAGTGTAACGGAAACGTGGTGGTATTTCTTGTACTATACGTAGATGATATTTTGTTAATTGGCAACAATGTCAAGGTATTATCAGACGTAAGGGTATGGTTGTCCAAACAATTTGATATGAAGGACTTAGGAGAATGTGCACACATTCTTGGGATCAAAGTTATAAGGGATCGTAAGAAAAGAATGTTGTGTCTATCCCAAGCTTCATATATAGATACAATCCTTGCTCGTTTTAGCATGCAGGATTCCAAGAAAGGTTTCTTACCTTTTAGACATGGAGTAGCTCTATCTAAAGAGATGTCTCCAAAGATATCAAAAGAGATAGAGGACATGAAAGCAGTTCCTTATGCTTCGGCTGTAGGAAGCCTAATGTATGCAATACTATGTATGAGACCTGATATCTGTTTTGCCGTGGGCATGGTCATCAGATATCAGAGTAACCTGGACAAGGACATTGGACTGCAGTAAAGCATATATTAAAGTACCTGAGAAGGACTAGAGATTATATGCTAGTTTACCAAGCAGATGATTTGCTCCCTGTGGGTTACACGGATTCAGATTTTCAATCAGATAGGGACAATAGTAAGTCTACATCAGGCTATGTGTTTACTTTAGGAGGTGGAGCCATTTCATGGAGGAGTGTTAAGCAAAAATGCGTTTCGGACTCAACCATGGAAGCTGAGTATGTAGCAGCCTCTGAGGCAGCTAAAGAAGCAGTATGGCTCAGGAACTTTCTAATGGACTTAGATGTGATTCCTGGTTTGCCCAAGATCATCACAATTTATTGTGATAATAGCGGTGCAGTTGCAAACTCGAAGGAACCACGAGCTCATAAGGCGAGTAAACATATAAAGCGCAAGTACCACCTGATACGAGATATCGTGAAGCGAGGAGAAGTTGTCATCGCCAAGATTACATCAGCGGATAACCTGGCAGATCCTTTCACTAAGGCCCTTCCGGCGAAAGCTTTCGATCGGCATGTGGAGGGAATGGGAATCAGATGTATGGTAGAAGATATGGCAGCTTAGTCATTAGTATAAGTGGGAGATTGTTGGAGTGTATACTGAAAGCCTAAGCTTTGTAAACATTCATTATGAATAAAGAATCACATTTGGTCTAATTATCTACATTTGTTTGTAGTTGTTCATTTAATTTATATTGTAGATAACATAGTATGTGGTGTCACATACAGAAGATGATGTTATCAGTACCTTATAAATTATAAACAGTAGCTCACAACCAGAATGGAAAGGAACAAACCATTAGAAAGTCGTAGTGTAATTAGGTATTAGTTTATCTTGACTATATAATTACACTAGTACACTCAGAGTGTATTGAGTAGGACCATTTGAGGTCGTTCCTTTTATACTGACTTTATAAAGGAACAAAGACCTCGGTTATTATGGAAGTGTGTGCTCTTAATCCTAATATAATAACAAGCACATATGTTTGATATTTATTTCTTTAATTTATCAATGGGTGAGATTTAGTTCGATGAATCAATAAACCCGATAAAATGGGAAATGGTATCACTCATAGTGTGTGTTGTTGATTATAGAAGGAAACCGTGTCCTAGTGATACTAGGTTGATAATGTCCTCAAGAGGAGCTCATAAAGATTGTCATGTTAAACCCTAGTGGACTTAGTCCGACATGATAATAAGGTTGAGTGGTACTACTCTTGGACTTAGATATTAATTAAATGAGTTGTCAGAACTCACTTAATTAGTGGACATTCGATATCTTAAACACGGAGACTAACACACTCATAATAAGAAGGAGCCCAAAATGTAATTTGGGATTGGTGCGGTAGTTCAATGATAGTTTTCTAGTGGAATGAATTATCATTGATAAAATTAAGTTGTGTGTTCAGGCGAACATGGGATGCTTAATTTTATCGGAGACCAAAATCAATTCCTCCTCTCGGTCCCTATCGTAGCCTCTTATTTATATAGTACTATACCCACATATACCCACCTTCTATACCCACCTAAAGGGGCCAAGCTAGCTTGGGAACCAAGCTAGGGCCGGCCTAAGCTTGAGTTTAAGGTGGCCGGCCCTAGCTTGAACCCAAGCTAGTAGGGCCGGCCATAATTAATTAAAAAGAAAATTTAATTTTAATGTTTATTATTATGTGGAAGATTTAATTTAAAAAGAGAATTAAAATTAAAATATCTCTCTTGTAAAAGATTTACAAAAGATTAAAGAAAGAGATTAGATCTCTTTCCTTATTTGTAGATTGGAGAGATGTTTTATTTTCTCTTTAAAATTATTCACATGTTAATAAAATTAAAATTATAGATATTTCCTTTTATTAACCATGAAGAGATTTTAAAGAGAAATTTTATTTTTTAAAATTTCCGGAAACAAATAAGGAAAGTTTTAATTGTTGATTGAAACTTGTCCAATTTGCTTCCTATTGATTTGGCCGGCCATCATTGTTTAATTAGAGAAATATTATTTTATTTTTCTCAATTAAATCATGTCAAGGAAATTAAGGAAAATTTATTATAATTAAATTTCCTAATTTACCTAGGCCAAGGAATATAAAAGAAGGGGTGAGGGTGCCTTCACAAGGGACAACATCTATTATTCCTCTCCCTCTTTTGTTCCTTGGTGTGGCCGGCCATCATCTCCTTCTCTTCCTCTTGTGGTGGCCGAACCTCTCCCTCTCCCTTGGAGTTCTTGTGGTGGCCGGATACTACTCGGAGAAGAAGAAGAAGAAGGAGAGAAAGCTAGCATCTCTTGGAGCTTGGTTAGTATTTTGGTTTTCTCCTTGGTAAAGCTTTTCTTGTGTGGCCGAACCTTGCTTGGAGGAGAAGAAGGTGGTTGGTGGTTTCTCATCTTGGAAGATCGTTGCCCACACAACGTCCGAGGTTAGAAGAGGAATACGGTAGAAGATCAAGAGGTTTTTCTACAAGGTATAACTAGTAATTTCTATTTCCGCATCATGCTAGTTATTTATGGAAATAATACCAAATACAAGAGGCTTACGTTCTAGTATTTCGAATATGTTTTTTCGAAGTTGTGTTCTTTTGTTTCTTTCTTTTCCTTGTGATTTGATTGTTCTCTTTGGTTAACCTAAAGTTATTTTAGGAAATTAAATATTAGCTTTCTATTAAAGGTTTTGTCTAGTCGGTGGTGGTTGCTCCCATATCCAAGAAGGCCATGTGCCTCGCCACGTCAGTACTGGGAACCTTTTATGGAAATTAATATTTAATGGAATTAATAACTTAAGGAGACTTGGGTCGAACGTGTTAAGTTCCGCAGGAGATCCAAGTCAAAACCTAAAAGAACAAATAGATTAAGTTTTGGATCAAACGTGTTAAGTTCCGCAGGCGATCCAAAATTTAATTTAAAAGAACACATGGTAACTAGGAAAAGGTTCAGACCTTTGTACAAAATTTTTGTACAGTGGAACCTATAGGTTTTCCGAGTAGCAACCAACACTGTGCCCATGTAGAGTATTGTTCTGGTCGGTCTTCCATTGCCACTCGGCCCTCAGAAACCGAGGCGGCCTGCTGAGCTGCCCTCTCGGCCTGGGCCTTCTGTTGTTGCTTGACCATCTTCGCAGCTCGCGCTTGGATGAGTGCGTTGAGCTCCTCGGGAGAGAGTGTCACCATGAGTTGGCGTCCAGCTTCTTCCATCTTCTCTGCTCGGATTCAGGTGTGTTCCCACAGACGGCGCCAATTTGATCCTGTCCGTGCGCTGAGTAGATGAAAGCTGGGGACGTGGCGCTCTCTGCTGTCTCCGGGTGATCTCCGCAATGACGTGGTCCTCCGGTGATCCTACAACAAAGCCGGGCCGGGAAGGGGTTCCCGGCGACGACCCTCCGACGCTCAAGTCAGGCAACGAAGGGCGGAAGCAGAGGCAAAATAATGAGACTGTGGCTACAGTAGAGGAGTAAAAACATACCTCCGTTGAAGTCCGGAGGTCTTTATATAGGACCCCGGAGAGGCGCGTGCACCCTTCCCGAGGCGTGCACGCTCCTCAAAACATACCTCAGAATGGTTGTGTCAGAAAAGTGTGCCTGATTCCATACCGTAACTGTCCGAGCATATCTCTGCCAGGACAGTGGAAACTTCCACCGTACGATCTTCGGTACAGCCTGGCCGCCGACCATGCTGATTGTCGGCGGCAGGTGTCTCGAGAATGATATCACTAGCTACCGTTTTTGTCCTCTTCTAAGTCCTTTGTCTCTTACCGGACCGGACGGGATGCCCGCTCAGCCTCTAGGGCGCTCGGGTGTGCATGTGCATCGGACCAAGCGAGAAGGCCGCTCGGTCAAATACTCGGACGGGAGTGCGATCCGATTGACCTGCGGTTCGGCCGAGCGGATTGGCCGCTCGGCACGACGATTCCGCTATAAGGGAGCTTGTGAGCGTCGGAAGCTCGACCAGGGGTCGAGCTATCTGCACGCCGACCCAGGATTTACTCTGGCTGGTCGGCCAGCTGGCTTCCCCCTGCTCAGCCGGGACCTTGACTCCCCCGTATCGTTAACCCCTCCCTATGTGGGCCCCCGATTCTTACCACTGGATCACATAGTTTTAGCCAAATTTTACGATGTAATATTAAATTTTATGATGGAATATTAAAATTCTGTCGCTAATTAGAAATGGAATATTAAAAATCCGTCCCTAGATTTAGAGATAAATTTTTAAAATGTTATCTCTTGTTAGAGACGAAATATTAATAATCCATCAGTAATTAGAGACGAAATATTAAAATTTCCTCTCTAATTAGCGATAAATTTTTAATATGTCGTCGCTAAATAGTGACAGATTTTTAATATTTCGTTGTTAATTATCGAGAAAAATCCAACCTCACCTCCCTGTATTCAAAATTTTCCTTGTTTACAAACGATATATTACAATCACAAATGATGATTTTCAAACACATTCACATTATACATTCACAAACACATATTACATATTCACAAACAACACAACACATTCTCAAACATAACAATCACATTACACTTTATAACATTGCACAAACGATACCATCCACATTTCACATTCACAAAAATGATACAATCAAATCCAATATAATCAAGTATCAAATTCAATCCAGCAATAAAGAAAAGATGAATATCCAGACATATCAAATAAAGTATAATATATCTTAATCTAATAATATGAAATACAACATTTCCTAGTGAAGACAATCAATCTCATTCCAAAACTTGCTAGTAGTATCCAATCCTACAGAAGTATAAAACATCATTAGAATTATAACTAAGAAATTGAATTTAAATTAAACAAGGTATAATAAAAAAATGTAACTAGACATTTTTTTTAAAAAAATTACTGAATGTTAGTTTGGATATTTGTTGATGACAATATATAGAATATATCATTATCTTACAATGTTCCTAAAAGATTTATAAAATTAGAGATGCATCTAATATCAAAATACATAGATTTATTTTGCATGTTTCATGAGTGATAAATAATAAAAAAAAAAGTAAAATGTCAACACACCTTTTAGTCAACTACTAATTAGTGTCGTGAGAGTTCTAAGGGTCTTGAGTCTCTTGAGAGGCAAACCCATATGACGTTTGACTTATCTGAGCCATGAATTCTTGCATTTTCCATCCAATTTTCTCATATATCATCTGAGCTTGCGAGACTCTTCAAATTATTGCTATAATGTCAAGAGTTGATTCTTCAAATTTTGATTTTCTTCCCTAGGCTTGTACTTCAGTAGATGATTCGCTGGGATGACCCTGGCCCTAGGAGTCATCACATGATCATATACGACTCTTGCTTGGGGCCCAAGATCATAGAGGGTGGAGGTGTTTTTCCTTCCACTAACCACATTATAATAAATCTCATTTAACTAGTCGATGGACAGAGTCTGTGGCTCATTTCCCTCTTTAGTGGGTTGAGACATCTTTGCAACTCTAGTAGATATACAATTAGAATAGCTAATCATTAATAATAAAAGTATTTTATATTCAAGTTTATATTCGTACGTCTATTGCCTTCGATTGATGATCGACAAATGTGTCATCCTTTGACTTGTATGTCTTGCTAAATACCTCCCAATAAGTAAGAGGTCGTTGTAGTTCATCTGCCTGAATATTAAATAATACAATTAAATCAAAATAAATTCATTGATAATTAAAGAACTCTTATATAAATTTATTAATTATAAACTCACCAAGTCTATAGCTGCTCGATGATTGATCGAGATCTAGTTGTATGCTTTGTGGATCTGATACTAAGGCCAACCAGCTCAGTGTTTTTGTTAGCTAGAGTTGTCGTTCAATTTACCTTCTATCTCTCTGTAGTCCAAATGGCTCGCCATGCATCTCAAATATCCTTTGGTACATACGATGATCTTATTTCATTTTGTCTTGCTTTGTATAACATATCTTTGTAGAGTGTGACATAAGCCGTGTTACAGGTTGCATAAAATGTCGTTTCGTGCCTTAGCTCCAAGGTATATCTTTTCTACAACAATAAGTTCACAAATCCTGATAATAACAATTACTTACCAAAAATTATTCATAATAAAAATCTTTCATCCCTTAGTCTATATGCCTCCATGTAGTACCAGATATGCATGCTCGTTCTTTAAATTTTGACTTTTTTTACGCCACTACCTAATGACAATCTGGCTTAAAACTATATATATATATATAAAATAAAAATATTATAAATATGTTACAAATAAAAATATAGATGTAATGGAAATTAATATTAACACCAGTACTTGCTAACCCTTAACAATCCACAACACAGTCTGGCCACCTTGTACAACTACCAGATTTGACATGTCTATATCTGCACAATTATATTATAAGACACACACATTCATAATAATAATAATCAAAATAGAACAATAATAACTTATATGATAGAATTAGTAAGATTTAGATCTAAACAGAAATTTATCTTAACATTAATGGCTTATAAATTAGAACTAGTGAATTTAAGAATCTGAATCATTAACATTAACATTTTTTGTTGGTTCTCCTTGCTAAACTCTATTAGTTCAATAAGCGCCTCACTACTGGACATCTCTCTATCATTTATTTCCTCCTATGGTACATTAACATTTATAAGTAATTGAGATGTTGATTGAATCTGAAAATCTATTGAATGCATTTCCACTTCTTTATTTTAAAATGCATCATGGTTTTGAGCTATGATGGACTTCGGTATTTATATGGTTAAGTGAGGTTTCATTCAAAAACTGCTAAGTTAGCATTAACCTCAACTAAATTATAATTTGAATGTATTATGGTACCTGTTCTTGGAGTTGAATCATACCAAGAACATTTGAATAACATATACCTTTTTACGGGTAAGACAAGATATTCAACCTCTATGATTTCTTCAAGTCTTCCGTAATAATCAAATTTAGAATTATTGTTGGTGATAGATCCTTTTATGCAAACACTAGGATTAAAGGTTAGTCTGTGTGAAACCAGCCGTGCCATGTGAAATTTGAAGTCATTAACATAGTAACCAGAGCACACTGTTATCTTATAGAGAGGTCCATATGCAAGTTTCATTATCCTGTAATTTTACACATTTGATATTCTACGATTGTTCACTTATAAAAGTAGTTATTGTTGAATAAGTGAATGAAGAAGAAATTGAATAGGAAAGAGGCTCCATTGTGAATGAGACTTTAGTCCCACATTGAAAGTTTTAAGGCACTTTTGTTGGTTTAAATTGATTCACATATATTGAGGTTGTGAACAAATGCATGGAGAGAGGCTCTCTCTTACGCGTGGGTACGCAGGGGGGGGTGGTGCAAATCCAGGGCCCGGATTTGCACTGAACCAAGTTGACTCGTGTGCGAGCGTGACTTGCGCACACGAATACCGGACTGATCAGGGTAAAAATTTGCCCAAGTGGAACAACCAACATTTTGCCACGTAGATCTTTTGCTGCTATGAAACGAACGCATTAAATTCGAGATTAATGCAAAATAAAATCGACCGAGTAATAATGAGTGAAACAATGGCCGTTTCACGTTTCACTGCTCGACTAATAATGACCATTAAGGTCATTAACTCTGGCCACTGATCTAAGCTCCGATCATAGGCAGAAGAAATAGAAAAAGCAAAGGCTCTCCATTTTTCCCCTCCTCCTCTGTCGTGTAACTCCTGCTCGGCAGAGTGCCCGTGATAGCAATCGGGTGCCACTCAGTTCGCTGTGACCACCAGTGCTTGGTCGGATTCACGGTCGGCCGTTGTATCGTGGGAAACGGGCGACCCTTGTAAGCCTCGAAGCACAACCGGAGGTGGTCAAATCTGTTTCAAGGAAAATGCGATTCTCGTAGGCCTCGATCAGTTTTCCCGATCGGCCAGTCTCCTCGCCCGATCTGTCGTTGCCAGATCAAGTGTCGCTCTGCAGACCTGCCCTGTTGCTATGGTCTTCCACTCTGTAGAT
This sequence comes from Zingiber officinale, assembly GCF_018446385.1. Lineage (NCBI taxonomy): Eukaryota > Viridiplantae > Streptophyta > Magnoliopsida > Zingiberales > Zingiberaceae > Zingiber > Zingiber officinale. The sequence goes on from NC_056002.1 coordinate 108,842,751, forward strand.
CAGCCCTGTCGTTCCGCTCTGCAGACTTGCTCTGCTGCTCTGGTCTTCCACTCTGCAGACTAACCTTGTCGTTCCGTTCTACAGACCTGGTCTTTCGCTCTGCAGAGCTGGTCTTCCGCTCTGCAGACTAGCCCTGTCATTCCGTACTGCAGACCTGGTCTTTCGCTCTGCAGATCTAGTCTGGCGCTCTGCAGACCTGCTCTACCTCTCTAGTCTTCCGCTCTACCTATAGACCTTGTCTTCCGCTCTGGAAACCAGCCCTGTCACTCCGCTCTGCAGACTTAGTCTTCCGCTCTGCAGACTTGGTCTTCCGCTCTGTAGATCTGGTTAGCCGCTCTCCAGATCTGCTCTGACGCTCTGGTCTACCGCTCTGTAGACCTGCTCTATCGCTCTGCAGACCTGCCCAGTTGCTCTTTGACACGTAACAGAAACCAGCCTCTGTTGGCAGCCTGAGATTATCCGCTCAGGTCATTTCGACTGTAAGTTGAATTTAATTCAGTATAGCTTAAATTCAACTAATACCCATAAATCTCCGGCATTAGATTGTTTGTGTCCAACAATCTTGAAACATATTCGACTCTGTTGAGATGGCCACGAAACGAAATGTCGAGGTGTAACAGACTCAACATGTGCAGGCCCCCTCCGCCCCGATTGGAACTGTGCCAATCAACCACGGGGACAAGCCAGAGAACTTCAGTGGACTGAACTTCAAGAGGTAGCAGCAGAAGATGCTCTTCTACCTGACCACGCTTAACCTGGCTCGGTTCTTGACCGAGGACCCTCCCAAGCGAGCTGAGGATGCTGATGCACAGACCATCAGTACAGTGGAGGCATGGACTCATTTTGAGTTCCTTTTCCGAAACTACATCCTCAACTGCCTTGCCGACTTGCTGTACGCTGTGTATAGCATGAAGAGAACAGCTAAGGAGCTATGGGAGTCCCTAGACAAGAAATACAAGACGGAGGATGCAGGGGCAAAGAAGTTCATCGTGGGCCGATTCCTAGACTACAAGATGGTTGACTCCAAGACAATGATCAGCCAAGTCTAGGAGCTTCAGGTGATCTTGCACGAGATCCACTAAGAAGAGATGATTCTGAGTGAAACCTTCTAGGTGGCTGCTATCATTGAGAAGTTGCCTCCTAGCTGGAAGGACTTCAAGAACTACCTGAAGCATAAGCAGAAGGAGATGAATGTGGAGGAACTCATTGTTCGACTTTGCATCGAGGAAGACAACAAGAGTTCAGAGAGGAAACTGTTCTCTCATGCTACTATGAAAGCCAACATGGTCGAGCATGGTCAAAGCTCGAAACGAAAGAACCCCAAGTCTTCCAAGATGGGACCTAGAGGAGGCATCAGTAAGAAGAAGTTCTCTGGGAAGTACTTCAACTGTGATAAAGTGGGTCACAAATCTTCGGAGTGCAGAAAGTCAAAGAAGAAGCAAGAGGCTAACCTGAACGAGGGACCAGAAATGGACGACCTTTGCGCTGTGGTCTCTGAGTTGAACCTGATTGGTTCAAACCCAGGGCAATGGTGGATCGATACTGGAGCCACCAGACATGTGTGCTGTAACAAGGAGCTGCTCCACAACTTCGAAGAGGTCACCGGAGACAAACTTTTCATGGGGAACTCAGCAACCTCGGACATCATGGGCCAAGGAAAGGTCGTGCTGAAGATGACCTTGGGCAAGGATCTCACTCTGAACAATGTGCTGTATGTTCCGGAGATTCGAAAAAATCTAGTGTCCGGATCACTGTTAAGCAAGCATGGCTTTCGCATTGTCTTTGAGTCGGACAGAGTTGTATTGTCCAAGAATGGAGTGTTTGTAGGAAAGGGCTATGTATCTAATGGGTTGTTTAAGCTCAATGTAATGGCGATTAGGCCTAAGATAAATAAAACTGAAAGCTCTTCCACTTATATGCTTAAGTCTTCGTGTTTGTGACATGGTAGACTAGGACATGTTAACTACGATGTATTGCGTAGATTAATTAATATGCAAAGTATACCTACATTCCACCTTGACCCAAAACACAAGTGTGAGATTTGTGTTGAAGTGAAAATGACAAGGTCATCCTTTCAACATATTGAAAAAAGTAATGAACCACTTGACCTAATCCACACTAATGTGTGCGACCTAAAAAGTACACCAACACGTGGTGGTAATAAATACTGTTAGGACCTTCGGATGGCTAGAGAGGGGGGGGGGTGTGAATAGCCTCCTTTAAAAACTTCAATCAATTTCCTCACAAGAGTTTGTTATCACAGCGGAAATAAGTAAAATGAAAACTGATGCAAGGAAAAGAACAAACCACCACTAACAAAACGATGTACGAGGTTTGGGGATAACTTGCCCCTACTCCTCGGCGTGTCCGTAAGGTGGACGATCCCTTGATCTTTTGGTAGATCACACCCCGGACAAAATCCGGCTAAGTATTTCTCCTTCTCGGTGGAGTAACCTCTCCAGAAAAGTCACAAAATAGATTTGAAAATAAAGCACAATGACTTACAGAGTTCAGTGGCTATAGGATTGAACAAATGAACTTACAGCCACGAAGCAAAATGCAAAGACAGAAGGAGACCAAGAGCTCAACAAGCACAGCCTCTTATTTGATCGACAGAGAGTTTTTTCCAGAACCTTAGCAAACCTCTCTTCTTCCTTCTTCTTATTCTGCTTGCTCACTGTCTTCAGCCAGAGCCGAATCACTGTCACCTGTATCGAATCACTGCGTCGCCAGTCACTCTTCCTCCTCATTTGGTTCTCTGAACTCACACCAATACCATCCATGGTCTTCACTGGTGTCTCTGAGCTCGAACCAATGGGCAAGAGTCAAGCTGTAGCCACTGATCGCCGCCAGTGAACGTTGATGCTCCAAATGCACCATTTGCAGTGGAACACAGCAGAAAGATCACTTGGTCTTATTCTTCTGATGGAGCTTAATTTGAAATCAACCATTGACACGACACTTGCAACCTGTAACTTAAAAATCTCACAGCAGATGATTTGATCAGGTGAATCAGAAATATCAGAGAAGCAGCAGAAACAAACGACATTGTTGTGGATCGGTCATCAGACCGATCCATATCTTTCTGGACCGATCAGGACTCACCCTGATCGGTCTGGGATTATGCTGATCAGTCTGTGGACCGATCAGCCTATGGGTGGATCGGTCCACAGACCGATCCCCCCCTTCGCTTTGAGTCCCAGCGCATATCCCATCTCTTCTTACTGATCGGTCTGTAGACCGATTAGATAACCCATAGAATGCTTCTGTGTGGTTACTGATCGGTCACGAGACCGATCAATTCACTTAAGGTATCACTGGATCGACCGATCCAGTCAACCAAAGTATCACTGGATCGGTCAACAGACCGATCCAATGTCCCTGTGTTAGTTTTAGAGTCTCCCAGCCCTAAACCCTAACGTCTTCCTGGTCCAGAGAACGAGCTACCAAGCCCTCTCTGACCTAGTCCGGAGAACGAGCTACCGAGCCCTCTCCGACTTTGTCCGGTCAAGAGAACGAGCTATCGAGCCCTCTCCGACTTCGTCCGGTCCAGAGAACGAGCTACCGAGCCCTCTCTGACCTAGTCCGGAGAACGAGCTACCGAGCCCTCTCTGACCTAGTCCGGAGAACGAGCTACTGAGCCCTCTCCGACTTCGTCCGGTCCAGAGAACGAGCTACCGAGCCCTCTCTGACCTAGTCCGGAGAACGAGCTACCGAGCCCTCTCCGACTTTGCGTGCCAAGTATCCGTACTTGGACTTTTCTTCTCCACATGATCAACCTTGATCATTAATCAGTCTGAGTTTAATTAATATCTGATACAAACTTAAATCAGTGTCAACATCAAAACAACAGCCAGGTCAGACTGTATTAACAATCTCCCCCTTTTTGTTGTTTGACAACACGATTTAAGTTTAGATCAGAAATGTTCATATTTCAATTTTAGGGGAATCAAGATCCTCCCCCTAAGACAGATACAACACCATGTAAGGATAGGAGAATCAAGGTCCTCCCCCTAAAACCAAACTTTCATTTATCTCTAAACTTAGTTATCTTCTCCCCCTTTGTCAAACACCGAAAATGTGCGAATTAGGTAAGAAAACGTTAAAGGACTCCCCCTTAACCCATACTGTCTTTTTCTTAATCTTCCTAGAATACCCTCTAAGACAGTAATAAAGAAATAAGAAACATACAAGACATGACATATGAACAGAAGTGAAACATAGAGAAAAATAAGAAAATGAACAACATAAATATATGAAGTCGGCAAATATCCATATTAGACATAAATATCTAACAAACAACATCCAAAACATAGACAGTCAAAGTGACATCAAAGAATAATGTATATCAATCAGCCTCCTCATCATGAGGAGCATCAGCATCATCAATGGGAGGAATGGGTCCCTGAGGTGGCATGCCGCTGCTCGAGGCTGGATAGCCCGGGAAATCCTGCGGAGGTGGGTATCTGACCATCCATCCCATAATCGCCTGATGTGTCGCCAGCTGCTGACTGCGTAACTCATCGTAGCACTGGTCAATCCAGACGCGCAGCCCGTGGAGCTCAGCAACCAGCAGCTCATCGTTGTAGGTCCCTTTGAAGGCCGGCAAGAGGGGAGAGGTGAATTGCCCTACAAAATAAAACCAAAAACCCTTCTTGGATATTCAACTAACTTAAAAGAACTTGTAATTAAAAAGGCAGAGACTAATTAAAACAAAAAATAGACACAGAGGAATTACTTGGTTTACAATAAGAGGATTGCTAATCCAAGGCAAAGAAGGCGCACTAATTGATTCTCCTCTGGGCGGAGTAGCCTCTTACAGCGTTGAAAGCACAGAAAGAAATAACACAAATGAAAGCACTGGATTACAAGTAGTTGTTCTTGAATGTATAGATCAGTACTATATTTATAGTACTGGTCCGGGCGCCTGGAAGGGGTTCCGGGCGCCCCCGGGGGGATAAATTTTATCCCCCAACGGTCAGCTCGCGATCAGCTTCGATCTGGTCAAATATGAACCCCCGGGCGCCCGGAATGGTTCCGGGCGCCCGGAGGTCCGGGCGCCTGGAATTGATCCGGGCGCCCGGACCTGTCAAGTCAACAAAGTTGACTCTGGTCCAGGCTCTCTGCTCCGGTTCAGCTCGTCTCAGTTCGGCTTGTCTTGGTCCAGGTCTGTTCGCTCCGGCTCCACTAGCTTGGGTGATCTCGGCCTTCCGGAATAGGGCTCACCCGAACCCATGTTCCGGCCTTCTCCTCGAGCAGCCTTCCTTCCCGGTTTCTCGTCCCTCGAGCACCACGCATGCTCTTCTTGTCCACCGGTGTACTCTTCCGCGGTCACCTCGTCCCTCAGACGCACCGAGCCCGTCAGCTCTCTCCCGTGCCGTCCTTCTCGCTAGCCACGTCTTCCGCTCGACTTCCTGTGTTCCTAAGCTCCTGCACACTTAGACACAAGGGTTAAACAAACACAGGACCTAACTTAGCTTGTTTGATCACATCAAAACACCTTGGGGTTCCAACAATCTCTCCCTTTTTGATGTGAGCAACCCAAGTTAAGTTAGGGTAACCATATGCAATAAAAACAATTTATATTAAAATAAGTCCAAATATTTTTCAATTGAAAAATTATAGTACCTCCCCCTAGACTTAACATACTTCTCCCCCTTTGATCACATAAAAATTGGGGTTATAAACAAGTCTAAGGTAAATTCAACCAAGAACTTTTAAGTGTAAAATATTTAGTAAAGACACTTTTCAGAATTTTTCGTTTGAAAAAAAAAAATGTAAGTTTTGAAACTTAGCTCAACATTCAAAAAAAAATTTCTAATTTAAAAAAATTCTGAGTTAATATTCATAAGAAACAATTCTAAGTCAATTTTCATAAATATTTCTAAGATAAAAAAAATTTCTAGGTTAAAAAAAAATTTAAATTTTATATTTTTCTAACATAAATTGAATAACTCTTTTAAAGCATTAAGTAATTTAAATTAATGCTTTTTCAGTTAGTCAATTAAACTTTTCATTTCGATAGTTGGCTTCCAGGTCGTGGCGAGGCACTAGGCCTTCTTGGTTATTGGAGCAACAACCACTTCCTTAGACAAAGCCTTATAAAGAAATTAGTTGTTTAATTTCCTTGCTGAAAATGCTTAAGTCTGACTTTAATTTTAAGTTAAACAGGTTTTTGGAATCCAGTAAAGGTTCCTACCTACAGGATTAACCAAGTATTTCCTAGGTATATAGATTTTTGATATATTTCTAATTTGACTTTGATAAAATCTATAATACCAATTTAAATTTCTAAAAGTAGGAATATTTGAACCATTAGATTTTTTCAATCTTTCTATTTCTTCTTTTAGTTTTTCATTTTCAATTTTCAATTTTTCAAAATCCTCTATAAGACATGATTTTGCCAAAATTCTCTTTGTTTCTAAAATTTCATTTTCTAATTTGGTATTTTTATTTTCTAATTTATACATGGATTTAGTCATAGCTTTGATACCAGAGTAAAGCTGATCAGGGGGTAAGAGGCATACCTCACTTACCATGTCGGACTTGAAGCCTGAATCTCCCCCTGCTTCACTGCTTTCATCCGAGGTCGCTCCCCCTTCATCGATGCTAGGTTCTGATATACTTTGTCTATCGTAGCTTGCCATTAGTGCTATTCCGGCATATTCTTGAGCTTCTGATTCGGATGAAGAAGTGTCGTCCCAAGTTGCTTTTAGGTTGTGTTTCTTGGGAGACTTCCTTTTGGCCTTTTTGAGTTCTGGGCAGTCTTCTCTTAGGTGTCCCTCCTTCTGACACTGGTAGCACCGCACCTTTCTTCCACCTTTTTGATTCCTTTTATTCTGCATTTTAAATTTATTAGATCTAAAAAACTTTTTAAAATTTCTTACCATGTATGCTTCTTGATCGTCTTCGGAGTCTGACTCGAGTTCATCCTTCTGGGTTGCGTTCAGCGCCATAGTCTGGGTTGTATCCTTTGTCGTTCCTGCATACCTGGTTTCATGCAATTCAAGAGTAGAAAACAACTCTTCTAAAGTGCTTACCTCCAGGTCTTTTGAGATGTAGTAGGCGTCGACGATTGATGTCCATTCCGGAGTTCTTGGAAACGCGTTGAGCGCGTAGCGTATAGTGTCCCGGTTTGTTACCATTTCACCGAGGTTCTCGAGACCAGTAACTAGTTCTTTTACCTTTGCGTGTAAACCAGCTACTTTCTCACCTTTCTCCAGACGGATGTTCATCAGTTTGTTGCGGAGGATGTCCCTTCTAGCGAGCTTTGCTTCGGACGTGCCTTCGTGGAGTTCCAAGAACTTCTCCCAAAGTTCTTTAGCAGATAAGTAATTTCCGATGCGGTTGACCTCTTGAGGCGGTAACACGCTCAGCAGGTGATGTTCCGCACGGCTGTTTGCTACCGACTCATTCTGCTCCTTCTTTGTCCAATCGCTCTCTTCTTTTTCTTTTCCATCTTTATCTATTGGAGCTACAAAACCATATTTCATAATAAACCAAATTTCAAAAATCTGTTTTTAGGAATACCTCCATACGACGCTTCCAGTCTGCGAAGTTCCCCTCGAATTTTGGTGGAACGATGCTTGGTCCGGCCATCTTGTTGCTTCGATCGGCGGTTAGTCCTCCTGAAGCGCCTGGCTCTGATACCACTTGCAGGTCCCTTTGAAGGCCGGCAAGAGGGGAGGGGTGAATTGCCCTACAAAATAAAACCAAAAACCTTTCTTGGATATTCAACTAACTTAAAAGAACTTGTAATTAAAAAGGCAGAGACTAATTAAAACAGAAAATAGACACAGAGGAATTACTTGGTTTACAATAAGAGGATTGCTAATCCAAGGCAAAGAAGACGCACTAATTGATTCTCCTCTGGGCGGAGTAGCCTCTTACAGCATTGAAAGCACAGAAAGAAATAACACAAATGAAAGCACTGGATTACAAGTAGTTGTTCTTGAATGTATAGATCAGTACTATATTTATAGTACTGGTCCGGGCGCCTGGAAGGGGTTCCGGGCGCCCCCGGGGGGATAAATTTTATCCCCCAACGGTCAGCTCTCGATCAGATTCGATCTGGTCAAATATGAACCCCCGGGCGCCCGGAGGTCCGGGCGCCTGGAATTGATCCGGGCGCCCGGACCTGTCAAGTCAACAAAGTTGACTCTGGTCCAGGCTCTCTGCTCCGGTTCAGCTCGTCTCAGTTCGGCTTGTCTTGGTCCAGGTCTGTTCACTCCGGCTCCACTAGCTTGGGTGATCTCGGCCTTCCGGAATAGGGCTCACCCGAACTCATGTTCCGGCCTTCTCCTCGAGCAGCCTTCCTTCCCGGTTTCTCGTCCCTCGAGCGCCGCGCACGCTCTTCTCGTCCACCGGTGTACTCTTCCGCGGTCACCTCGTCCCTCAGACGCACCGAGCCCGTCGGCTCTCTCCCGTGCCGTCCTTCTCGCTAGCCACGTCTTCCGCTCGACTTCCTGTGTTCCTAAGCTCCTGCACACTTAGACATAAGGGTTAAACAAACATAGGACCTAACTTAGCTTATTTGATCACATCAAAACACCTTGGGGTTCCAACAATCGTGTCGATCAAAGCGGCTCTCTAGCTCGGCGATCTGCCAGCGCAGATCAGGATCGGCCTCTCCATCGTCAGCAGCAGGAGGATCAGCAACAGGAGCAGCTGCAACCTGTCGTGGAGGTCCCCGTGGTAACTCACCTAGAGCTCTCCCATCCTTCCACCGAACATCCCCATTTTGTCCTATGATGCCAGACTTGGAAAATGCCCGTTTCCCAAATCTGCAATCCTGCCTGACCATCTTGACTATTCTACCCTTGGAGACATCAATCTGAAGGGTCTCGAGCCAATCTGTAATTATATGCCCATAAGACATATAAACAATGAAGCTGTTTGGCTCGCTATAGGAGATGATCGAAGAGTAGATGCTGGACATGATGTCAAAGTCGAAACGCCGACGCAGTCCATAAAGCATCAGGCAATGATATGGTCGGATCTCAGATAATGGTTTAGATGTGATAGGCAGAAGGCAGTTCGTGACAATTTTAAAAAGAATGTAATATTGAGCAGATAATCTCAAGGCTGCAAAAGTAGGGAAATCAACGTCTAACTCATCAAGGCCACCCGGTCTAGGATGTTTGAAGAAATACTCATAAATAGAGTTAGGTGTGACATCAAAAGGTGAAGGTAAGGGATCTGGCAAGTCAGGATATATCGAAAAGACATTTCTGGAACATCTCCGACAACCTAGATAGTCAAAGAAAGCTGAGAAACTGAAATCAAGAGTCTGCTTAGCAACTTTTGTTTTATAACTTACATCATTAGTTTGATGAACATTGTTATAAAACTCAGATACTAAGTCATAGTTGATATCTCGTTCCAAATAAACAAGTGAATCAAGTTTGTAGTAGGTGATGATTTCTGACATGGTTGGACAAAATTCGTCCATGAATTTACGATCCACAGACCTACAAGGGAGTAATTTAAAGGTTCTTTGTTTAAAGGCTTCCTCAAAATGATGGTTTGGAAATCTCCCGGAGACAGATGGTTGAGGTCGGGAGGGAGCCTTAGACTTAGACTTCTCAGGTGTCTTAGAGGTCCCCTCACCCACTTGTTTCTTCCTAAAGTGTAACAATGTGATATAATGGGGCAAGTAAGTGAGCACCGAAGCCACCAACACCCGAAATAATAAGCACAGATATGGTGAGAAAAGAAACTGAAATGTCAAGTTTAAGAGAAGTATGGAGTTACCTTGGTGCCATTGAAGTATCTTTTGGCTAGGGCTTTGGCTAGGTTTTAGAGCTTCGGCGTCCAAAGAGAAGAGAGGAGTTGAGGTGTAGGGAAGAGTCAGCTAGGGCTTTCGCGTGAAAGGGGAAAAGAAAGGATCGGGAAGATTTAAGGGAGATGGGTGTACAGGTGATGAAATGATCGGACGGCTGTCCGATCAGGAGGTATCAGGAATCTCCTGATCGGTCCCTGGACCGATCCAGGGACACCCTGATCGGTCTATAGACCGATCAGGAGACGATCAGCAGTCGCTGATCGGTCCCTGGACCGATCAGGGAACCTTCTAATCGGTCTGTAGACCGATCAGAAGGCAATCAGCCCTCTACGTACCAGATTGACCTGATCGGTCCCCGGACCGATCAGGGAACTACCTGATCGGTCTGTAGACCGATCAGAAACTGATCAGCAGCGGGCTCTGCATGCCAGGCTGACCTGATCGGTCCCCGGACCGATCAGATTACACACAGAAGGGTGGAGAGATCGGTCCGTAGACTGATCAGTGTCTGATACTTAAATTTTTCAGTAATTTCAGTAACTGAAATTCGTAGAGATGTACGATAATTCGTAAAAGTGTTTCCAGGAAAACTTCCAAGTTCAGTACCTAGAACCTGGAGGATCTACAAGCATAACTATTCCCTAAAAATTATGGTTTGAATTTGTTTATAGACCGAAAATTTTAGACATTTAGAAAACAGGCAACTTAAGGCCAGAAAACTGAAATTTTCGACTTGTTATGTTCAGTTTCAAGTTTGTCAAAATATAACCAACTTGCTATCATTCTTTCAAGGGCTTGTCCTAGTTTCAATCAAAATCATGAAAAGTATCGTTCAAATGTATCAAACAGTCCATCAACCAAAGTTACATAATTTCTAGGTAAAGGTCCAACCAAGTTTCCTTGGTTGGAATATATCAGTAAGATCTAGGAACCAAATACACATGAATTATGTAATGGTCTTCCCCATACTCAATTTATGTCTCTTCAACCTAATTATTCAAGGGATGCATGATACATTTTGAATAATTTGGCTGATCCTAGCATCTCACCCCATTTCTAGCAAACAAAAATAATTTGTTAAACCTTATAGTTTGTGTGAGATGTTCCCAAATTGCCCAAATTAATTTCCCAATTTCTCTTGTTGTTTTCATTGTCCTTATTGATCATGATGAGGTCCTAATGGCCTATTGAGCCAAACACATTCCCAATTCTCTTCTCAAATGACTAAATTCATTTTCCGGAAGAGGTTTGGTGAAAATATCGGCTAGGTTTGACTTTGACTCAATATATGTGAGTGCAATGTCTCTCCTAGCTACGTGATCTCTAATGAAGTGATGACACACTTCAATATGTTTGGTCCTCGAATGATGGACTGGATTTTTTGTTAGGTTTATTGTGCTGATGTTGTCACACAACACTTGCACCCCCTTATATGAAAGTCCATAATCTTCTAGAGTGTGGATCATCCACAACAATTGTGACACACTCTCTCCCATGACAATGTATTCAGCCTCGGTTGTGGAGAGAGCAACGCAATGTTGCTTCCGACTTGACCAACTAACCAATGATGAACCTAGAAATTGGCAACCCCCACTAGTGCTTTTCCGATCCAATTTGCACCCAGCATAATCGGAGTCGGTATAGCCTATCAAGTCAAAAGACTCCGTGCGAGGGTACTATGACCTACTCGAATTGTGCCCTTAAGATATCTCAGAATCCTTTTAACTGCAATTAAATGAGATTCCTTGGCACATACTTGATATCTAGCGCACATGCCCACAGCAAAAAGTATGTCCGACCGACTAGCTGTAAGATATAGAAGACTACCAATCATGCTTCTATATTGCGTTAGATCAACTGGTTTTCCATTCTCATCATTGTCAAGGCGAGTGTTAGTCGCAATTGGAGCGGATACTTCCTTAGAGTCACTCATTTTGAATTTCTTGAGCATCTCTTGAGTGTATTTTGTTTGATGGACATAAATGCCATCTCGAGTTTGTTTGATTTCAAGTCCAAGGAAGAATGTCAATTCTCCCACTAGACTCATCTCAAACTCACTTTCCATGTGAGTGATAAATTCATTCAAATAACCCTTGTTATTTGAGCCACAAATTATGTCATCGACATACACCTGGGATACAAATATATTCTCACCATCTCTACGCAGAAATAGTGTTGGGTCTATTTGACCTCTTACAAAACCCTTTTCTAGTAAGTAAGTTGACAACCTTTCGTATCATGCTCGAGGTGCTTGTTTAAGCCCATAAAGAGCTTTCTTGAGCTTGTTCACGTGGTTTGGAGCTTCGGTATTCACAAACCCCGGTGGTTGTTCAACATAGACCTCTTCTTTAATGAAACCATTTAAGAAGGCCGATTTAACATCCATTTGATAGAGCTTGAAGCCTCTATGTGCAGCAAAAGTTAGCATTAACCGAATGAACTCTAATCGAGCCACGGGAGCATAAGTCTCATCATAATCGAGGCCTTCGACTTGACTATAGCCCTTGGCTACAAGTCTTTCCTTGTTTCTTACTACTTCTCCCTTTTGGTTTAACTTATTTTTAAAGACCCATTTGGTTCCAATAATGGTGGTCTTCTTAGGTCTAGGAACTAAGTCCCACACTTGGCTCCTTTCAAATTGACCTAACTCATCTTGCATAGCTATGATCCAATCAGGATCGTGCAATGCCTCATCAACTAATTTTGGTTCGATTTCTGAGATCAAGGGGACCTCATTAGACTCATTTCTAAAGAATGATCTAGTCCTAACCCCTTGTTGAATGTCTCCCACAATCTGGTCTTGGGGATGACTAGAGGCTATCCTAGATTGCCTTGGTGTTGACGGTGCCTCATGAGTGATCTCACTAGACATAGGCAAGGGCTCAGTATCAGGTAAAGGATCAGACTGAGCCCTCTCTTGCCTTTGCTCATCATCGTCAGAGTCAACTTCGACTCTTTCTATGTTTTGATCATTTAAACTTAGATTTCTAAGTTCAAATTGAACTTCTCCTATATCCCTTGATTTATCATTTGATTTAGGGATTTCTTCAAATGCTACATCCGAGGACTTTTCAATCAATCTAGTCCTATTGTTGTAGACTCGATAGGCTTTGCTGGTGAGAGAGTATCTGACTAGTATCCCTTCGTCAGCCTTAGCCGTGAACTTTCCAAGATGATTCTTGGTGTTCAAGATAAATACCTTACAACCAAACACCCTAAGATGTTTAATTGTAGGGGGTTTCCCAAACCAGAGTTCATGGGGAGTCTTTCCTAAGAACCTATGTATCAAGACTCGGTTTTGCACATAGCAAGCGGTATTTACCGCTTCAGCCCATAAGTAGCTCGGTAGTGAGTACTCATTGAGCATGCTTCGTGCAGCCTCTTGTAAGACTCGGTTCTTTCTCTCCACAACCCCATTTTGTTGTGGGGTCCTTGGAGTAGAGAACTCATGTCTATATCCTTTTTCTTGACAAAATTCTAAAAATCTATGGTTTTGAAATTCTCCACCATGATCACTTCTAATTGTTTTAATTGTTGTTGATTTTTCATTCTCAGTTCTTCTACAAAAAGAAACAAAAACATCTATGGTTTGATCCTTATTTTTCAAAAAGAAAGTCCATGTATATCTAGTAAAATCATCAATGATCACTAAACAGTATCTACTCCCATTCAATGAAATAACATTACTGCAATCAAACAAATCCATGTGCAATAAGTCTAAAGCAGTAGATGTACTTACAGCGCTTTTACCTTTATGAGCCGCTTTTGTTTGCTTACCCTTTTGACATGAATCACATAATTTTGTCTTTTGGTACTTGATGCTTGGTAAGTCTCGCACTAATCCTTTGTTGGCCAGCTTTCGAATATTCTTCATGTTTACGTGGGCCAACCTTCTATGCCACAGCCATGATTCTTCTTCTTTTGACATGAGACACTTAGCAAAGGCATTAGTAGCACTTTTAAAAGATACTTGATAAATGTTGTCTACCCTTGTGCCTACTAGTACCGTGTCAAGTGTGTCAATGTGTTTGACCAGACATTGACCTGAATGAAACTCAATTGTGTAACCCATATCACACAATTGACTGACACTTAGGAGATTAAAAGTTATCCCCTTGACTAGAAGGACATTTTTGATTTGAAGACATTCGGATATTTGAATATCTCCAACTCCTATAACCTTAAGGCTACCATTATTACCAAAGGACACATTACCTCTATTTTTGTTTTGAAGGGTAGTAAAGAGTGACTTGTCCCCGGTCATGTGCTTGGAGCATCCACTATCAATAAACCAAGTTGATAGATGCTCCCCCTTGACAAATGCCTACAAGACATGAAAGATAGATGTTTTAGGTACCCATATCTTGGGACCTAATGCATCTACAATGAAAGACCTAGGAACCCATGCCTTGGTCACACCCTTCCTAGTCTCATGAACCCTAGAAGCATGTGATCTATGAAATTGGGTTCTAGACACTAAGGAAATGAAACTAGACTCCTTAGGTTGATATCCTAATCTAGCCTTGTTGTAGACCGCCCTTTGGGCATTTAGAATCATATCTAAGGTCTTAGAGCTAGTTGAGAATTTCTCAAACATTTTCTTGAGTTTCTAAACTTCACTCTTTAAGGCTTTGTTTTCATCCTCAAGAAGCTCTTGATGAAGGTCATCAACCTCATCTTCCCTAAGAGTCTTCAAGTGTTCTACTTCTTCTTTTAATAATTTGATTTCAGTTTTTGATTTCTTAAGCAAGGTTAATAAATGTGCAATAGTTTTATAGCATTTTTCTAAATGTGGAGAAGTTACCTCTTCATCATCCGAAGATGATGAACCCGCGGCTGATGTATCACTTCCGGAATCCGATTCCTCCCTTGCCATGAGAGCTAATTGACAAGTGCTTTTCTCCTTCTCTTCCTCTGATGAGCTTGAGGAGGATTCATCCCAAGAAGCTTTGAGAGCTTTCTTCTTCTTGGCCCTTTCTTCCTTCTTCTTGAGTTTTGGATACTCGCTCCGATAGTGCCCTTTCTTGCTACACTCATAACATGTAACATTAGTCTTATCAACATTTTGATCAATAGACTTACCTTTCCCTTTGTATCTCCGGCTCCTTCTCATGATTCTTCTCACGAAATTGGCCATCTCGCTTGATGATGATCCACCTTTATCATCGGACTCGGAGGAGGATGAGGATGTAGGAATTTCTTTTTCCTTCTTCTTTTCTTTCTTCCTTCTTCCATCCTTGCTCTTTTCTCCTGCAACTAAAGCAATACCTTTCTCTTTTTGACCCTTGTTAGCAAGTTCATGAAGTTCCATTTCACAAAAGAATTCATCTAACTTAACAATTGAAAGGTCCTTGGAGACCTTGTAGGCATCTACCATAGATGACCACAAGGCATTCCTTGGAAAGGCTTTGAGAGCGTACCTTACGAGATCGCGATTCTCTACGCGTTCATCCACGGAATGAAGACCATTGATGATCTCTTTGAACCTTCCGTGTAGTTCACTTACCGTTTCGTTCTCCTTCATGGTGAGATTTTGTAGTTGGTTTAGGAACAAGTCTCTCTTGGCGATCCGAGAGTCTCGAGTTCCTTCTTGGAGCTTGATGAGTTTGTTCCACAAATCCTTTGCACTCACAAATGGACCTACCTTGACAAGTTGATCTTTGGCTATTCCACATTGTAGTGTGACCACCGCCTTGGCATCGGCTTGTCCTTTGCGAGTTTGCTCGGCGGACCATCTTGAAGACTCTAGTTCCTTACCTTCTTTATCCTTCGGAGGTGTGAAACCTTCCTTGACCGAGAACCACATGGAGATGTCGGTCTTGAAATAATACTCCATACGGCTCTTCCAATAATGGAAGTCCGCTCCATCGAAGTAGGGTGGGCGATTGGTACTAAAACCTTCCTTCATAGCCATCTTCTTGCTCTTTAGGGTGTTAATCTGGATGAAGAGCGCCTTGCTCTGATACCACTTGTTAGGACCTTTGGATGGCTAGAGAGGGGGGGGGGTGTGAATAGCCTCCTTTAAAAACTTCAATCAATTTCCTCACAAGAGTTTGTTAGCACAGCGGAATAAGTAAAATGAAAACTGATGCAAGGAAAAGAACAAACCACCACTAACAAAACGATGTACGAGGTTTGGGGATAACTTGCCCCTACTCCTCGGCGTGTCCGTAAGGTGGACGATCCCTTGATCTTTCGGTAGATCACACCCCAGACAAAATCTGACTAAGTATTTCTCCTTCTCGGTGGAGTAACCTCTCCACAAAAGTCACAGAATAGATTTGAAAATAAAGCACAATGACTTACAGAGTTCAGTGGCTATAGGATTGAACAAATGAACTTACAACCACTAAGCAAAATGCAAAGACAGAAGGAGACCAAGAGCTCAACAAGCACAGCCTCTTGTTTGATCGACAGAGAGTTTTTTCCAGAACCTTAGCAAACCTCTCTTCTTCCTTCTTCTTATTCTGCTTGCTCACTGTCTTCAGCCAGAGCCGAATCGCTGTCACCTGTATCGAATCATTGCGTCGCTAGTCACTCTTCCTCCTCATTTGGTTCTCTGAACTCACACCAATACCATCCATGGTCTTCACTGGTGTCTCTGAGCTCGAACCAATGGGCAAGAGTCAAGCTGTAGCCACTGATCGCCGCCAGTGAACGTTGATGCTCCAAATGCACCATTTGCAGTGGAACACAGCAAAAAGATCACTTGGTCTTATTCTTCTGATGGAGCTTAATTTGAAATCAACCATTGGCACGACACCTGCAACCTGTAACTTAAAAATCTCACAGCAGATGATTTGACCAAGTGAATCAGAAATATCAGAGAAGCAGCAGAAACAAATGACATTGTTGTGGATCGGTCATCAGACGGATCCATATCTTTCTGGACCGATCAGGACTCACCCTGATTGGTCTGGGATTATGCTGATCGGTCTGTGGACCGATCAGCCTATGGGTGGATCGGTCCACAGACCGATCCCCCCCTTCGCTTTGAGTCCCAGCGCATATCCCATCTCTTCTTACTGATTGGTCTGTAGACCGATCAGATAACCCACAAAATGCTTCTGTGTGGTTACTGATCGGTCACGAGACCGATCAGTTCACTTAAGGTATCACTGGATCGGTCTGTCGACCGATCCAGTCAACCAAAGTATCACTAGATCGGTCAACAGACCGATCCAATATCCCTGTGTTAGTTTTAGAGCCTCCCAGCCCTAAACCCTAACGTCTTCCTGGTCCAGAGAACGAGCTACCAAGCCCTCTCTGACCTAGTCCGGAGAACGAGCTACCGAGCCCTCTCCGACTTTGTCCGGTCAAGAGAACAAGCTATCGAGCCCTCTCCGACTTCGTCCGGTCCAGAGAACGAGCTACCGAGCCCTCTCTGACCTAGTCCGGAGAACGAGCTACCGAGCCCTCTCTGACTTCGTCCGATCCAGAGAACGAGTTACCGAGCCCTCTCTGACCTAGTCCGGAGAACAAGCTACTGAGCCCTCTCCGACTTCGTCCGGTCCAGAGAACGAGCTACCGAGCCCTCTCTGACCTAGTCCGGAGAACGAGCTACCGAGCCCTCTCCGACTTTGCGTGCCAAGTATCCGTACTTGGACTTTTCTTCTCCACATGATCAACCTTAATCATTAATCAGTCTGAGTTTAATTAATATCTGATACAAACTTAAATCAGTGTCAACATCAAAACAATAGCCAGGTCAGACTGTATTAACAAATACTTCATCACTTTTGTAGATAATAACACAAAATATTGTTATGTGTATCTTCTCAAAATTAAGGATGAAGCTATAGAGAAATTTGCTCTCTATAAGAATGAGGTTGAAAATCAACTTAATAGGAAAACTAAGGTGGTTCGAAGTGACCGAGGCGGTGAATATGTGTCACCGTTCGCTGATTGTGTGCTGAACATGGGATCAGACACGAAACAATAGCTCCTTATACTCCTCAGCAAAATAGAGTTGTTGAGCGAAAGAATCGAACTCTAAAGGAGATGATGAATGCTCTTCTATTGAGCTCTGGATTACCAGAGTCCATATGAGGGGAAGCTGTGTTAACATCTAGTTACCTTTTAAATAAGGTGCCCCGGAAGAAAATAGATAAGAGCCCTTATGAGTTGTGGAATGGAAGACAACCATCCTACAAATATTTACGAATGTGGGGGTGTCTTGCCAAAGTGTTGGTGCCTGATCCGAAAAGGATTAAGATAGGACCAAAGACTGTTGATTGCATATTTATTGGATATGCACAAAACAACACTACGTATATATTTTGTGTGTATGAGTCACACATACCGGAGATACACAAGAACTTGATAATCGAATCGAGAAAGGCCTCATTCTTCGAGCATGTGCTTTCGTATAAGATCCGAGAGGATACTAGCTCCTCCAAATGGGCAAACGAAACACAAGACGAAGAAGAAGATGATGATGGCGAGGAACCCGTGGAGGTTAAGCCTAGACGGAGCAAAAGAGCTCGGGTAGAAAAATCCTATGGATTGGATTTTATCACTTCCATGTTGGAGAGTGAGCCCCGAAGTTACTCAGAAGCTGTAGGCTCTTTTGATGGACCTCACTGGAAAGAGGCAATTGCATCTGAGATAGAATCTATCTTGCAAAATCACACTTGGGAACTTGTGGATCTTCCTCCGGGAAGTAAACCACTAGGTTATAAGTGGATCTTCAAGAAGAAAATGAAATCAGATGACACAATCGATAAATGCAAGGCCAGATTGGTAATCAAAGGATATCGACAACGAGAAGACCTTGATTATTTTGATACATACTCTCTGGTGTCGAGAATAACTTCCATTAGAGTATTGTTGGCTATTACCGCTCTACGGAATCTCGAAATACATCAAATGAATGTAAAGACAACCTTTTTGAATGGGGATTTAGAAGAGGAAATCTACATGGACCAACCTGAGGGGGTTTCTGTGCCAGGACAGAAAAAAAAGGTCTGTAGATTGGTGAAGTCATTATATGACTTGAAATAAGTACCAAAACAGTGACATGAGAAATTTGATAATGCCATGAAGGAATGTGGATTCAAGATCAATGAATGTGATAAATGTGTCTACATGAGAGCCACAGAGAGTGACTATGTCATCTTGTGCCTCTATGTAGATGACATAATTATCATTGGGAGTAATGATAAGATAATCAAATCCACTAAAGATATGTTGAACTCAAGATTTGACATGAAAGACATGAGCCTAGTTGATGTGATTCTAGGAATCAAAATTCTTAGAACGACAGAAGGACTTGTTCTTAGTCAGTCCCATTACGTGGATAAGATTATTGAGAAATTCACCAAGGGTGATACTGCGTTAGCACGAACGCCGATAGATACGAGTCAACATATATTGAAAAATTGAGGTGAAAGTATCTCGCAGATAGAGTACTCTCGAGTGATTGGAAGTATGATGTACTTGATAAGCTGTACACGGCCAGACTTGGCCTACGAGTAAGTAAACTGAATAGATATACGAGTAATCCCAGTATTGAGTATTGAAAAAGGATAACAAAAATATTAAGGTATTTAAAGTTACTCATAAATATGAATTGCATTATATAAAATATCCTATTGTAATCGAAAAATATAATGATGTAAGTTAAATATATGATATAAACACTATAAGTCAAAGATATATTATTACTTTTTCGCTTACGTAACTTTCAGCCACTACTCGTCCATTATTCTCTAATAATTAATATAAATTTTACGCGTATTAAGAATAGCTACACGTCTGCAGACTGAGCAAGTGTTTTTGAGACGAAACAATAAAAATAAGCCCGTTACTTTAAGAATTTAAAAACAATATTCACAGTACAATGTAATTGTTAGTCATATAAGCATCAGGTGGTCGTGCCGGAGTGGTTATCGGGCATGACTAGAAATCATGTGGGCTCTGCCCGCGCAGGTTCGAATCCTGCCGACCACGACATTTATTTTAATTTCCTCTTTTCAAAAAACATTTTGTTTCTCTTTTGCATAAAATCATTTATATATATTTACAAAATATAAACAGATTGTGTTCGGCCTTTACCTGAGAGAGATATTTTACATCAGCTCCCAAAATCTATATAAGCACTTGGCATGAGACAAATACTAACTGCATCCACCTGTGGAGGTAGAACCTCCTTACTCTGTTTAATATCATTATTTTAACATCATTCAATAATACAATTAAATATTTATTTGTTAATAGAGATACAATTTAAAATTAAATATTCCGTCATTAAAATTAGAGAAAAATTTAATATCTATCATTAAAATTAGAGATGGATATTTAATTCTTAAATTTAGAAACGAATATTAGAATATTTAATTCCGTCACTAAACCATTAACGATCATAGTTTTAGTCAAACTTTACGATGAATATTAAAATTCCGTCATTAATTAGAGACGGAATATTAAAAATTTATTGCTAGGTTTAGAGATAAAATTTTAAAATGTTGTCTCTTGTTAGAGACGAAATATTAATAATCCATCAATAATTAGAGACGAAATATTAAAATTTCATCTCTAATTAGCGACGGATTTTTAATATGTCGTCGCTAATTAGCCATAGATTTTTAATATTTCGTCGTTAATTATCGTGAAAAATCTAACATCACCTCCCCATATTCAAAATTTTCCCTTACAAACGATATATCACAATCACAATCACAAATGATGGTTTTCAAACATATCCACATTATACATTCACAAACACACATTGCATATTCACAAACAATATAACACATTCTCAAACATAACATCCACATTACATTTTATAACATTGCACAAACGATACAATACACATTTCACATTCAAAAAAAAAAAATGATACAATCAAATCCAATATAATTAAGTATCAAATTCAATCCAACAACAAAGCAAAGATGAATATCCAGACACGTCAAATAAAGTATAATAGATCATGTTAAGAGTTGATTCTTCAAATTTGTTGGATATTGGGGCCTTAAATGGACCAAAACGATTTAGAGGAAGGAAGCCACCAATTGTTGAAAGTCGTAATTGACTTCAAATTGAAATCTACGATTCGCGTAGATAGATTTAGACTATTAATTTGCTCAAAACCGATTAAGGGTGAATGAGAAATTAATGTTTAAAGTCAACCCAAAATAACATTTATTATTCATTAATAAAGTGCATGGGAGAATAGTCCCACATCGGAAATTCTCGATGTGTATTCTCTACTTATTAATGAAGATGTGTTAATGGAGTTAACACAAAAATAAAAGGACAGGTTAGGAGCACGCCACCCGCCACGTACGCATCGTCGCGAGGAGCATTGAGGAGCTTAAATTTATGCTCCAGGTGACATTGCAGTGCCTACGTGGCACTCGGGTGACGTGTCAGGCTCGTACCTGACGTGGCAGCACCTATGCGGCATCCTCGTGGGCAAAGGGAGATGACTGGACAGTTGACTTAGGGAATGGATGGCTACCGTTGATCAAATAGGTATGATGGATCGCTTGTGATGCAATCTAGAGCGTTGGATCGCAAAGAGTAACGATCTGACGGCTTGGGATGAGACTTGATCTGAAGCATCGAATCAATGGATCCAGATCCGATGGCCGATGACAATAGGCGGGATCTGAGGGTCACAACTCCTCAGATCTGATAGATGAGATTGAAGTGGGCTTGGTGAAGGGTTACAACCCTTCAGAATGGATGATCTAGATCGATCCAGCCCAAGGAACACATCCACTCACCCAAAGGACAATCAACCTCTTCTTTCAGTATAAATAGAACCCTGATGATGAAAAATTCACTCAATCCTCTCTTCTCTTCCTCAAGCATTCATCTCATCTTGTGCATTCAAGAGTCCAAGAAGTCTACTAGAAGGTTCGCTGGTCTCGGAAGTCGGAGTGCTACGATTCCGAGACGTTCGTTGTCGTTGTATCTTGGGAACGAATTGCAACAATCCGTTAAGCACCGTAGCGGAGCAATATCGTTTACGGAGATAGTGTCGAACACTAGCCTCGACGATCAGTTTGCATACTCCAGAAGCTACCCGGGGGATCAACAAAATTTTGATTTTCTTCCCTAAGCTTGTACTTTAGTAGATGATTCCCTAGGAGGACCTTGGCCCTAGGAGTCATCACACAATCATATACGACTCATGCCTGAGACCCAAGATTGTAGAGGGTGGAGGTGTTTTTCCTTCCACTAACCACATTATAATAAATCTTATTTAACTAGTCGATGGATAAAGTCTGTGGCTCATTTCCCTCTTTAGTAGGTTGAGACATCTTTACAACTCTAGCGGTCATTTATTCCTATTTAAATAAAAAAAATTTATAGTAGATATACAATTAGAATAGCTAATCATTAGTAATAAAAGTATTTTATATTCAAATTTATATTCATACGTCTTTTTCCTTCTATTGATGATCGACAAATGTATCATCCTTTGACTTGTATGTCTTGTTAAATACCTCCCAACAAGTAGGAGCAGGGGTGGATTTTTGAAAATGTTTTAAATAATATTTTTTTTATATAGATTTTTTTTATTAATATATATATTATTTGACCCCATTAGATTTAGTTGTGTATGGTTGGTCTAGTGGTTAGATTATGCTTTCTTCAAACATGCTTCTTAAGTTTAAATCCTTGTTGAATTGAATTTTATTTTTTTTTCACCTTTATATTCCACATTCTAACTAAATATATATTTTACATTCTAACTAAATATATTTTTTCCCTTTATATTTCACATTCTAACTAAATATATAGTAGGTTTGGAAAGATCATTATAATATAATATATTTAACTAAATATATAATATTCATGGAAATTTGAAGAGATCATTATAATATGTTTAATAATTATTTTCGTTATTTAATATTCGGCCTCGTCATTTAATATACGGCGTCCCCAGATATAAAATCCTGGATCCGCCCCTGAGTAGGAGGTCGTTGTAGTTCATCTGCCTGAATATTAAATAATGCAATTAAATCAAAATAAATTCATTGATAATTAAAGAACTCTTATATAAATTTATTAACTATAAACTCACCAAGTCTATAGCATGCTCGATGGTTGATCGAGATCTAGTTGTATGTTTTATGGATATGATACTAAGGCCAACCAGCTCAGTTTTTATGTTGGCTTGAGTTGTCGTTCAATTTACCTTCTATCTCTCTGTAGTCCAAATGGCTCGCCATGCATCTCAAGTATCCTTTGGTACATACGATGATCTTATTTCATGTTGTCTTGCTTTGTATATCATATCTTTGTAGAGTGTGACATAAGTCGTGTTACAGGTTGCATAAAATGTCGTCTCGTGCCTTGACTCCAAGGTATATCTTTTCTACAACAATAAGTTCATAAATTAGTATACAAAATAATAAAAATCCTGATAATCACAATTACTTACCAAGAATTATTCATAATAAAAATCTTTCATCCCTTGGCCTATATGCCTCCATGCAGTACCAGATATGCATGCTCGTTCTTTAAATTTTGACTTTTTGTATGCCGCTACTTGAAGACAATCTGGCTTAAAACTATATATATATAAAATAAAAATATTATAAATATGTTACAAATAAAAATATAAATGTAATGGAAATTACTAATAACACCAATACTTGCTAACCCTTAACAATCCACAACACAGTTTGACCACCTAGTACAGCTATCAAATTTGACATGTCTATATCTGCATAATTATATTATAACACATACACATTCATAATAATAATAATCAAAATAGAACAATAATAACTTATATGATAGAATTAGTAAGATTTAGATCTAAATAGAAATTTATCTTAACATTAATGACTTGTAAATTAGAACTAGTGAGATTTAAGAATCTGAATCATTAACATTAACATTAACATTTTTTGTAGGTTCTCCTTGCTAAACTCTGTTAGTTCAATAAGCTTCTCACTACTAGACATCTTTTTATCATCTATTTCCTCCTACGGTACATTAACATTTATAAGTAATTGAGATGTTGATTGAATATGAAAATCTATTGAATGTATTTCCACTTCTTTATTTTAAAATGCATCATGGTTTTGAGCTATGATAGACTTCGGTATTTATATGGTTAAGTGAAGTTTCATTCGACAAACTGCTAAGTTAGCATTAACCTCAACTAAATTATAATTTGAATGTATTATGGTACATGTTCTTAGAGTTGAATCATACCAAGAATATTTGAATAACATATACCTTTCTATGGGTAAGACAAGATATTCAACCTCTATGGTTTCTTCAAAATTTCCTTAATAATCAAATTTAGAATTATTGTTGGTGATAGACCCGTTTATGCAAACACTAGGATTGAAGGTTAGTCTGTGTGAATCCCGCTGTGACACGTGAAATTTGAAGTTATTAACATAGTAACCAGAGCACACTGTTATCTTACGGAGAGGTTCATATGCAAGTTTCATTATCCTGTAATCTTACACATTTGATATTTTACGATTGTTCACTTATAAAAGTAGTTATGATATAAATTAGGTGGGAATTTGATATGGGTGTATGAAATATAAACTATTCTCTAACTTACATAGATTTAAAACCATAATACAAATTCCGTCACTAACTTTTTCGCTATCTCACTTACACTGATCGATGGATTTTATATTTGTAGTTCTTGTTTGTAGAAGCTGCCAACAAAGGGTAATTTTAAGACAGTTGTGATACCAAACAAACATAAGGGGATAAGTGTTTGATTATATCAATCAACTCATCTTATATAGTTTTTGACCTCGTCATAGTTCAGGAGCATGTATGCTCTTGTAGCATGATATTCTTATTGATTTAACCATCTCGAAATAGGTACACCCATTGACTTACTAGGAAAATTTGAAAATAGAAAGCATCTCTAGATCTATTGGCTGAGTATCATCATAATTTTGAGGAAACTTGTGATGCTTGGCTTTATATTATCAACAAAATAATATGAGCAGAAAAATGATGCTTCTTCAACCAAATAAGTATTATATAGCGACCCCTCAACTATTATTTTATTATAAATATTGTTCTTTAATTTGTAGGATCGAAAAGCGCTAGAGGGGGGGGGGGGGTGAATAGCGCTCGTGGCTATTTTGTTAGTTTTAAGTAAATACACAACAGAAGAACGAAAGAAAGAAAACCCATCAATGCTAACAAATCCAAGATTTTACTTGGTTCAGAGCCTGTGGCGACTTCTACTCCAAGACCCACACGTAAGAGTGCTTTTGATGGATAATTACTAATCAATATGAAATAATACAAAATGATTATAGTTGTAGTACAAGTAACTTTTAAATAAAATAATACCAACAACTTCATATGAAGAAATCTCTAGAAGAATCGTTGTTTGAGCTTTCGGGCGTCGTGGAAGCGTTTTCTGAGCAACTTGAAGAAGCAAAAGTCATTCGTTGTGTTGTTATAAAGCTCTTGGTCGAAGCTACTTTTATAGGCTATTTCGGGCGCTCAGAACCCCTCCGGGCACCTGGACCACGTGGCTCGGCCACTCCACGCGTGCCACATCAGCTTGGTGATAAATTTTGAGTTTCGTCCACCTAGACCGACTTCGGGTGCCCGGACAAACTTGGGGCACCCGGACCCCTTCTAGGCGCCAATACTAGCTTTTTCCAGCCATTTATTTTCTGCAAAATAAAGTTAGTCCAGACATAAAAAAATATATATAAATTGAAGTTTGATAGCCTCCGACTGTCCGATTCTAACTTTGAGTTTCGTCGAAACTCTAGGTTGAATCGATGCCTACTGTTCCCTCTTCGGGGAACGCGCCCTCATCTACTCCTCTCAGGAGAAGTTACCTATTGTCAGATTGATCTTTCAGACCAACTGGACTTTTGCTCAATGTCCGAAGCTTCCGATCTTCATGCTGGACGTCCACTCCACGACCCACCCAGACTTCCACCCGGTTCGCGACACTAGGATTTCAACCTAGAGTCCCCAACTCTAGGATTTTACCTGAAGCTCTCGATCTGCTAAGACTTTCTGCCTAGGGTTACCATCTCCTACGACCTAGGGTTACCACCCCCTAGGACCTAGGGTTACCACCTCCTAGGACCTAAGGTTACCACCCCCTAGGATTTTTCACCTGCCTAACAGCAGTTAGGGCTTTCGCCTAAGAACCCTTAGGACTTTCGCCTAAGAACCCTTAGGACTTTCGCCTAAGAACCCTTAGGACTTTCCTACAATCTCATTCAAACTTGTTAGACCAAAAATAACCTTAACTTTGAACCCTTTGCTATTATTAAAACTCAGATTCGATTATCGGATGCTTCATACACCAACAATCTCCCCCTTTTTGATTATGACAATAAAATTCAAAGTTAAGTAAAACATAACTTGATTATCAGAACATAAATTAAAAAGATGCAATATCACTATCAAGATTCAATATCAAGTGCAGCAATATTTAGAAATATTTAGAACAACTTGTTGTAGCTCCTCCGTAATCACTTATTCACTTTTTAATCACTTAACTTTCACTTTTCTCTCCCCCTTTGCCATATATTAAAAAAATACTAAACAGAGAGAAGGATGTAAAGATAGGAAATTCTTAGCTTCCCTTGAAAGGTAGCTCTTAAAAAATATTGGTAAGTTCGTAGTTTTGAAAGTAGTCTTTAAGAACTTAGCAAATTTATAAGCTTTGAAAGTGATTTGGGATTTACCAAAAACTTAACTAGATTTAAACTTTGAAAATGACTTAGCTTTTAAAAAAAAACTTAGATAAACTTAAGTTTTGAAAAACACTTAGTTAAATTAGAAATGTGTTCGAAAAGACTTAGTTTTAATACTTTAGCTTTATAAAGGTTTTGAAAAATGCTTAGTTAAAAGTACTCAGCATAAAAAAGATTTTGATTAAATTAGCTTAGTTTAAAAAATTTGATAAAAACTAAGTTAAGTACTTAACTTAAAAAGCTTTTGATAAGTTACTTTTAGCTTTAAAAATATTGTGATAAAAACTTAGCTTTAAAAAAAACTTTAGCTTCTTTTTTTTTAAAAACATATTTTGATAAATACTTAGCTAAGAATATTTTGATAAAACTTAGCTTTTAAAATTTTTTTGATAAAAGTACTTAGCTAAGTAAATGAACTCTTTGAAAAATACTTAAAAAATACTTTATCCAAAACTTAGTTTCTATTTTTTTTTCAAAAATAATTTATTTTTTTCAAAAATAGTTTGAACTTCCTCTTTGAAAGGTTTATCTTTAAAAAATAATGCTTTAACAAAATAAAAATTAATGTTTTAACCTTCCTTTCACTCCCCTTAATTAATGTCAAAAACAAATGAATGTTTTTAGGGTATCTTAGAGTCCAAACATGTAAAATAAACATAAAAGTTATTTTTTTTTTTATTAATTTTCCATCTCACCCATTTTAGGTTATCAAGCATGTTCAGCTTATGAGTATGTGTGAGATGGAGTTAAGTTTATTTTAATTTTATCAATATTTACAAATATTGAAATTGAGATTTTTGAATTTTCAATAAGTTTGAATTTCAAATTTTGAAATATAAGTTTAATTAGATTAGATTTTAAAAATATAAGAATTAATAATTTGAAATTTAATTATGATTTTAAAATAATTAACATTTTGAAATTATGATTAATATTTTGAAATTAATTAGATTTGAAAGTAATTAATTAGATTTTGAAATTAAATATTTTATAATTAATTAGATTTTAAAATTCAGCATGATTTTATAATTTGAGTTAGCTTTAATTTAATTAATTCAGATTTTGTAAACTACCTTAAACCTAGGTCCATCTCACCCCTTTCTAGATGTTCAATCAGGGAACCTTAATAGTTTTGTGAGATGGTTAATTTTATCTTCAATTTAGATTATAATCTAAGGATTAATTTACATTTGAGTTAGACTCAACTTTTACAATCAATCAATTAAATATTCATTTCAACGATTGGCTTCCAGGTTATGGCGAGACACTAGGTCTTCTTGGGTATGGGATTATCCACCACTTCTAGACAAAGCCTTTCAAAGAAATTGAATATTTAATTTTCTTTCTGAAACCCCTAGATCTAACTAGTCAAGTGTAAATCAAGCCTAGATCCTTATCTATCCTAGTCTAAGCATGCATAATGAAAGCAGTAAGGCAAGCATCAAAAAAATCTATTTATTGATAAAAATGAATTTTCTATTGGCTCCCCCTGGATCATAGCCTCGATAGGGTCTATCAAGGTAATGGATTTGATCCTTGGAGACCCAATATTGACCAAGTCCAACTTGATTAATCAAGTTTGACTTGGGGACCCATGCTTGGACTAATTTTCTATTTGATTGATTTACTAATGATAAGTAGAATCTAAATCTTTGTTTGGCCTTGTATCCAAGCCCAGTTTGGTTGTATACGACCCTTTGTTTTTCAAGAATCAGATCAAGATTCTTGGAACCCAAAGTGAACCGTTCCAATGAGTCCTTGAGTTCTTTGACTTGAGTTTTCAAATTAGAATTTTCTTCTTGAACTTGCTCAGTCAAAGAACTTAAGTTAGTCTCCTCCTTAAGGATTGTTACCTCCTTTTGGAGTGACTTGACTCGAACGTTAGATTTGGTCAATTTCTTTAATAAATATGAAACTAAATTTTATAAATCATCTACATTAGTACCAGAAATTAGAGAGCTTACAATGTGATTAGGCCCTTTGGAAAAGGATACAGATCCGTGACTTCTCTCGGACTTGGTTTCTGATTTGCTCTCGATATCAGACTCAGACTCGGTTTCGGCAATGTATGCTTGTACCAATAAAGCAAGCTAGCTTGCTTGCTTGTGTTCTTCTTCGTCGGAATCATCAGAGGACTCGGACCACGTTGCTGTCAAGCACTTCCTTCTTCGTTGCTTCTGGTTTGGACAGTCCGGCTTGTAGTGTCCCTTCTGGTTGCAGCCGTAGCATGTAACTCCAGACTTGACCTTCGTATTCGATTGAGTCACCTTCTTCTTTTTGCACATTTTTCGTAACAATTTTTTGAATTCGGCGATAATCTCATCGTCTTCTAAGTTTGACTCATCTTCGGTCTCGGGTTCGGTTCTGCACTTTGCTTTTGATTCTTGTATTCTACTTGTTCCTGCAGTTAAAGTAATACCTTTCTCGGTTGAGCGTGCATTAGTCTGTTTGTGCAATTCAAATTCTGAAAATAGCTCATCTAGTATAATTAAAGAAAGGTCCTTGGATACTTTGTAAGCATCTACCATGGATGCCCACAAAGTGTTCCTTGGAAATGCGTTTAGTGCATACCTGATGACGTCGCAATTTTCAACCTTCTGTCTGATGGCGTGGAGTTCGTTCAGTAGATCTTGTATGCGAGCATGAAGTTGGCTCGCTAACTCTCCTTCCTGTATTTTTATGTTATACAATTTATTTAAAATCAAATCACGCTTGCTTACCTTCGTGTCGGAAGTTTCCTCGTGTAGCTCGATCATCTTTTCCCATAACTCTTTCATGCTTGAGAATGGGCCGACTCGGTTCAACTCTTCTTTTTTCAGGCCGAATTATAGAGTGCCAGTTGGTTTTGCATTGTCTTTAATCTTCTTGCGGGTTGGTGCACCCCATTTGTCGCAGGGGACGAGAACTCCATCTTCGGTGGGATATGTGAATTCAGTCTGGATTATTATCCATATTTCCACTTGAGTCTTCAGATGGTATTCCATTCGACCCTTCTAGTAGCTGAAGTCTTCGCCGAAGAAGAGAGGCGGGCGGGCTGTGCTATAGCATTCTTGATGGACCATTGAAATAGAATCTCGCACACAAGAGAAAATTATGAATGTTCCAAGATTTGGTCTTGGATTAGTAGTGCGGGAGAAAATAAAATGCTAATTTCATGAAAAGAAAAATAATAAAATAATAAAAAAATATTTTTTAAAAATTATTATTTCAAATTTTGGCAAATGCGATATTTCGCTAATACTGACCAATGGTACAAAGATGAAAATAATCTTTTTAAAAATAATTTTGGAGGAAAAAAATGAAAGGCGTAAGAATCTAATTTTTGAAAAAATAGACAAAAAAGAAAAACTTGCTCGAATGGTAGTTTTACTGATTCAGAGCGGTCCCACTCTGATACCAATTTTAGAATCGAAAAGCGCTAGGGGGGGGGGGGGTGAATAGCTCTCGTGGCTATCTTGTTCGTTTTAAGTAAATACGCAGCGAAATAATGAAAGAAAAGATAACACAACAATGCTAACAAGTCCAAGATTTTACTTGGTTCGGAGCCTGTGACAACTCTTACTCCAAAGCCCGCACGTAAGAGTGCTTTCGATGGGCAATCACTAATCAATCCAAAACAATACAAAATGATTGCAGTTGTAGTACAAGTAACTTCTAAATAAAACAATACAGACAACTTCGTATGAGCAAATCTCTAGAAGAATTGTCGTTGGAGCTTTCGGGCGTCGTGGAAGTGTTTTTTGAGCAGCTCAAAGAAGCGAAAGTCATTCGTTGTGTTGTTATGAAGCTCCTGGTCAAAGTTTCTTTTATAGGCTGCTCCAAGCGCCCTCCGGGTGCTCGGAACCCCTCCGGGCACCTGGACCACGTGGCTCAACCACTCCGCGCGCGCCACATCAGCTTAGAGATAACTTTTGAGTTTCGGGCACTTGGACCGACTCTAGGCACCCGAACCAGTTCGGGGCGCTCGGACCCTTCAGGGCGTCCAGACTCTGGGTGCCCGGACCCCTTCAGGGTGCTCGGACCAGCTTTTTCCAGCCCCTTATTTTCTATAAAATAAAATTAGTCCACGCATAAAACAATATATATAAACTAAAGTTTGATAGCCTCTGACTGTCCGGTTCTGACTTTGAGTTTTGTCGAAACTCTAGGTCGAACCGACACCTACTGTTCCCTTTTCGGGGAATGTGTCCTCACCTAATCCTCTCAGGAGAAGTTACCTATTGCCAGATTAATCCTCCAGACCAATTGGACTTTTGCTCAACGTTTGAAGCTTTCGATCTTCATGCTGGACGTTCGCTCCACGACCCACCCAGACTTTCACCTGGTTCGTGATTCTAGGATTTCAATATAGAGTCTCCGACTCTAGGATTTTTCCCGAAGCTCTCGACCCGCCAAGACTTTCTGCCTAGGGTTACCATCCCCTAGGACCTAGGGTTACCACCCCTAGGGTTTTTCACCTACCTAACTGCAGCTAGGACTTTTGCCTAAGAATCCTTAGGACTTTTCTGCAATCTCATTCAAACTTGTTAGATCACAAATAACCTTAACTTTGAATCCTTTGCCATTATCAAAACTCAGGTTCGATCGTCAGATGTTTCCTGCACCAACATAATTTTCTAAAAAATTGTTCAAATGGATACATCCATTTGTACTATATATGACCAACTAGTCGTGCCTTGTAAGGTAGGTAAATTAGTAGATGTTGCATTGAATCAAAAAAAATGGATGGGAATATGCGCTCAAGCTTACATAGTATGAGAGGATGTCTGTTTCTAGTCGAATCATATCAGTCGCCATAATATATCTTGTTAAATCTCTGAAAAATAGACTCAATTCTATGAGTGCTTGCCAAATATTTTGAGGAAGTAAGTAATAGAAAGCTACTGAAATAAGTCTTTGCATGAACACATGACAATCATGACTCTTTATTCCAAACATTTTTACTTTTTCATATCCTTGTATCAGGCAATATTCGAGACATACCCATTAGGGAATTTGATTTCTTTCAACCAACTATATAAATCTTGCTTACCTTCTTTGTCCAATGTTTAACAAGCCTTTAGAAATTGATTTGTTGTTTCATTATGATATAACTCAAGTCTGCTAATTAGTTCTTTTAATTCCTTACCTGATTTTATGGTGTCTTTAGTTCTTCTAAGAATATTCATTATAATATTGAAGATATCATCAAAATTTTTTTTTTCAACATGCACCACATCTAAATATGTCGAATGAGTATATACTTCCAATATAATAGCTCCCAGAAAATATTTATTTTCTTCCAACCACACTTGGACAGTTAATAATGTATTTATTTATTTCATCAAAACTAGACTAATATACTGGTAGGAATCTATAGCTCTCTATTTGGTCAATAATTTCTTCCCTTAACTTGATTGTTAGTCAAAGGTTTTTGACTACAACATTTTTTATGAAATATTTTTTATTTCGCCTGAAAGGGTTTTTAATTGGTAAAAATTTACATTAATTATCAAACCAAAATACCTTCCCACTGCAAAGTAATGCAAATAGATTAGACTCTGTCATGCAATATAAACATGCCAATTTACCAGCAGTACTCCATCCTAACAACATTGAGTATGCTGAAAAATCACTAATTGTCCATAATAAAGCAACATGCAGGGTAAAATTAGTTTTACTTGCAATATCATAAGTTTCCACCCCTACATTCTATAATTAATTCAGCTCGATAATCAGAGGTTGTAAAAAAATATCTATCTTTTCTTTCAGATTCATTGGACCTGGAATAAGTATAGTAAGGAATATGAATTTGTCTTTTATGCACATCCAAGATGGTAAGTTATATGATGTTAATATAACTGGTCAAGATGAATATTGTTGTCCCAACTAACCAAATGTCTGAAATATGTCTATAGAAAGTCTCAGTCTCACATTACGTGGTTCCATTATAAAGGAGAAAAATATTATATCAAGATGTTGTCATACAAGGGAGTCACAAGGATGACATATTATACCTCCTTCAAGCACATGCTCATAATGCCACCTCATGTGGCTTGGTGTTGCAGCAGATGCATATAAGCATTGAAGTCTATCAATTAACGAGAACTACCACATAATCTTTTTCTTCTTCTTTGGTATGTGATTCTCATGCTTAAAACGAGGGTGAATATATATTTTGCATTCAATCAGTTCACTATTTTCATTCCAAAATATCATGTAATTGTTTATGCAATAATCAATCTTCTCTATAGGTAAACCTAAACCCCTCACCAATTTCTTTGTACTATAAAAGCTATTAGTCATTAGATGATTAACAGGGAGCAACTCTAATGTCAATTGGTAAATGTCATCGTAATATCATTATGAGAAATGATGTTCTGCCTTGATATTCAATAATCTTATGGTGGTTGATAGTTAGTAATGACTAGATGGAATATCTTCCCATATTTCTCTTTCACTAGCTTTTAACATATCATAGAGTTGCTAACTTCAAGTGTTGATATTTCATCTATATTAAAATGATCACCTGGATTCATTGCATCGTGAACAATTGATTATATTACATTGCATTCTCATTGAATGATGATTCCTTTATAGTAGCTGTGCTAGATGAAGAAGTAACTGAAGTTCCAATTGGATGAAGCAAATAAAACTCTCTATGATAGTACTAGTTGTAGTAATTTGTGACAAAATTATTTCTACATATATGTACTTTTATAGTATCCTTATCATAGAAAGATTTATTTCTACATTTATAATGATTACATGGATATCGTAACTCAACATCATTTATGCATTCTAGATGACTCTTAACTCACAAACTTTTCAACTCCAGTAAAATATTCATCTTGGATAAATAATATATTGTACATCCAAACTTTTCTCATGTATATTATATCCTAATGAAAATAAAATTTCCAACATTACCAATTTACTAAAGCATTCAAACCTAATACATGTAATAAAACTAAACAATTAAATTGTGTTCTATAACATACATTGTTTACAACTTAAACATAGGAGACAAAACAAGCCAATATTGTTGGTGCAGGAAATATCGTAATCGAATCTATGTTTTGATATTGTCGAATGTTTAAGTTAAATCTTATTGTTATTTGACAAATTGATCAAGTGTGCAAAATGTTTGACATAGAAAATCCTAGTACGTTGATCCGATACTAAGTAAGAAAAATCTTAACAGATTGTGAAAATTAGACAGAAAGTTTAGATGAATATCTGAATTAAATGAACCTGTATCTGATAGATAGATTTGATCGATCTGAAGTACTAGATATCAAATAAGTAGAAGTATTGATAATTATAAAAGTCTGTATCAAGTGATTGTGTCGGAGTGATTATCGGGCATGACTAGAAATCATCTGGACTTTACCCACGCAGGTTGGAAACCTGCCGACCACGATATTTAGTTTAATTTCTGTTTTTCTTTTGCATAAAATCATTTATATATTGGAGAGGCAATATCACTTATCCACAGCAAAATAGTATTTTGTAGTGGTCCTTTACCTATGGTCGTTGAGAATTGGCGATTTGCTTCAATAATTACAACAAATTCAAGCTAATCATTTACACAACCTGAGCAATGCATGTCTTGATTTTTTTATTAGTTCTAGGGGCAAAAGGGTCTTAAATGTGTGTAATGGTGATAAGTAGTGTATTTTTTAAAGCCCAAATTAAGGTTTTTCTCCAATTAAAGTAAGTATAATGATGATGTCTGAGACCTGTGGAGATGAGGCACTAAGGTATGATGAATGAAGAATTAATTATCAGAGAACTTTTCTTTCAGAAAATATCTTCTCCTTCGATCCTGCACACAAGAAGATGATCTAACAAAATATCAATGTTTAGAAATTAGAGGGAGTCTCTGGTGAAGGCCCTCCGACGCTCAAGTCAATCTTTGTCTGAACGAGTGAATGAAGAACAATAAAAATGTATGCGCAAGAATATAGTTACAGATGTCAGTGAGTGTACTTTCGTCGCGGAGAGGACTCCCCTTTTATATATCACCTCACATATTCTACCCACATGTACACCCCTTTGTCGTTTATAACTTCTGTTATTGCCGAGGTTGCCAAAAGAATATGCTATTATTATTGCTTTGCTGACGGGAGACATGATGGTCCCTGAAGAAGTTTCCGGAAGAATATTTTCCGACACAAAGTTGTTATTATGACAAGTTGTCGAGATATTATTTGTTGAACATCATTCAACTGGTCCTTAAGTCGGGCGCCCTTTTAACATAATGTTGTCAACTGAATATAATCCGGCCGGTTCTTAAGCTGACCGTCCTATTTAGATGATGCTAGCGGTTGAATATAATCCGATCGGTCCTTAAGTCGACTGCTCTGTTAAGATGATATTATTGGTTGAATATAATATGGCCGGTCCTTAAGTCGGTTGCTTTTATTGAGCTATTTAGTTGTATTCTATATATTCCACTGTTATGCATCATATAAAGCTGCTCAACCACGTTCTGCGTAGCATTAAGATACTCGTTGGAGAATTGTAGATTGCATCATGCTTCCGGGAAATCCCTTTGATAATAATACATGTTGTGCTGGAATTCCGTTCAGGCAATAATAATATAAGTATAAGTGCCGTATGTCCGGTCGTCCCTTTACATGACCAAGCGTATGATAAGTTACCTAGAGAAGACCCGCTTTGTTTTGAGAGACTTGATCAATATATCAGACAAGGCTGTATTTGTCCCGCTCAACTTTTTGTATGGTCGGGACATATTAGTCAGTCTGACTTTATAATCGGACAAGTTTACCTACATACTGTCCCCCAGTAGTTGGTCTGTTGTGGAGTGAGATAATCATTTTGGTCTGCCCTTAAGGTTGGCCGACCTCACTTATAGTCGCCTTAAAATTTGACCGGCCTTGAGACACCAAATTCCTTGATTCGCTTGACTTGAGGATTGACCGTCTCCCCCTAGCTGGATTAAAACCCGGTCTAGTTAAACCTAAGAACCTTAACACTAGGCAACTAATCCAGGCCAGTTGAGGGGATATTACTCATTTTCGAGTAGGACTGCCACATCATCTTGATTTTGACCACCCCATCATTTTGACTCCAACTACCACATCACCTCTCTGGTCCACTCATCATAACCTGTATCAGCAGCCTCCCCTTCTGTAGGATCGAAAAGAATTTAGATATCTCCATAATGGTATGATATTGTCCACTTTGGGTCTAAGCCCTCATGGTTTTGCTCTTGGGCTCTACCCAAAAGGCCTCATACCAATAGAGATATCTTTCTCTTATAAACCCATGATCTTTCCCATGTGTTTTCAATGTGGGACTATGTTTTCAACCTTGCAACCCCAACAATCTCCCCCCTCAAATAACCCTAACATCTGATCCTTGACTCACTAGGACTTCCTACCCCTCGGTCCACCTGACCTACTAGGACTTCCTTGCCTACCTGCAACTAAGACTTCCTGCCCCTCGGTCCACCCGACCTACTAGGACTTCCTTGCCTAGCCGCAACTAGGACTTCCTGCCCCTCAGTCCATCTGACCTACTAGGACTTCCTTACCTAGCTGCAACTAGGACTTCCTGCCTAGTGTCTGATTCTCTTGATCCGGACATGGGAGACCCCACTCCTTCATTCGAGGTCAATATTCCACCCACATTGTTTAATTGGACCATGACTCTTGTGTATATTCGGCGATTAGCCCTTCTGGCAGTCCGGGCTCTGATACTAATTGTACGATCGAAAAGAATTTAGATATCTCTATAATGGTATGATATTGTCCACTTTGGGCCTAAACCCTCATGGTTTTTCTCTTGGGCTCTACCCAAAATACCTCATATCAATAGAGATATTTTTCTCTTATAAACCCATGATCTTTCCCATATATTTTCAATGTGAGACTATGTTTGCAACCTTGCAACCCTAACACCTTCAAGTCTAGTAGAAGGAGGTATAGTCGATTGACTGGACCCAAGTCTTATTCTTGTCGGCTCGCTCAACTTTTTCACAGTGCTGTTTGGTAATTCGCTCTTCCCTTTTTACCTTAAGAACTTAGCGATTTTTTCAAAAACTGCTTGTCCACAACCAGTTCCTTTAGAGGAGGTTGTCGAGGACATGCGGAGAGGTTCATGGTCAGAGGAATAATGTGGTTA
This sequence comes from Zingiber officinale, assembly GCF_018446385.1. Taxonomy (NCBI): domain Eukaryota; kingdom Viridiplantae; phylum Streptophyta; class Magnoliopsida; order Zingiberales; family Zingiberaceae; genus Zingiber; species Zingiber officinale. The sequence continues at coordinate 108,879,342 of NC_056002.1, forward strand.
TCACCTCCATTATAAATGTTCGTTTATGGATTAGTGCCACGTGGCTTATTTTTTTTTGTTTTCCGAAACCACTTCTGATGCACGTTATTCTGTACGACTTAATGACACAGCTTTTTGCAGATCAACGGTGCGCCAAAGCGCATGTTATTTTGATCAAGCGATCGCCATTAAACTAGTCTTTATAAAATCCCTAAGCACTCAATACTTTCAGTACTGCATACTTCATCTTCTTTGGTTTCTTCTCCGGCGAACCTTCCTTCCCAATCTCTTCTTCTCCTGCGCGTTAAGTGATCTAGTAAGTTGTTCGCCTCCTGTCAACTCTTCTTATAGCTCAAGAATCATTCACCCCTTGGTATACCTTTACCTGTTCCACCTTCGATGATTCTGATAGGGCTTACATCCAATCTAGGTATGAAATCGCTAATGGTTATACCATCGTCCTCCCTTCTCCTGATGATCATCCTCACCATCCTCCTCCTAATCACATCACATTCTTTTTTGACTAGCTAGCAGTCAGTCTATACTTTCCTGTCCATTCCTTTTTGTCGAAAGTAAGTCAATACTTTCATATCCATTTATAATAGTTCGTCCTAAATGACTTTTGGTATATGTGTGAGATGTTCATGTTGTTCCATCTATTCGACATACCTCCTACTCCTTGCAATCTCTATCTATTTTCCTGTCCTAAAAAAATCAAAACTTGGGGGTTTTCTTTTCCAATCTCGACTCGAAGGTAGTCTTCTTTGAGGACAAGCCGTCCTTGAAGAAGGGCTGAAAATCTCACTTCTTCTTTATGGAAATGCCTGATCCGGCTATTTGGTTCACCGAGTGGCAATCCTCCTTTCCTCTTCTCCTTGACCTTGGAGAGTTTAAGCAAGATCCTATTGATGTTACAAGATTATAATTATAGTCCCATATTAAAAATACATGGGAAATATCATAGGTTTATAAGAAAAAGATATCTCTATTGGTATGAGACCTTTTGGATAGAACCCAAGAGCAAAATCATGAGAACTTAGGCCTAAAGTGGACAATATCATATGATTATGGAGATATCTGAATTCTTTTGGTCATAACAATTGGTATAAGAGATAGGTTGCTCTTCATCGGACTAACTGTCGGAAGAAGCATGAGCCAGAGCCATGATCCAAGATCGAATCATGTGGGTGAAACCTTAAACGAACTAGGGGAGGCCTTGAGCAGGTCAATGACCTGATACTTGAGGTGGAGACCCTGAGTAGGTCAAGAGTGACCCGATACTTGAGGGGGACCCTGTGGTCCTTTGTTGAGAGGGAGATTGTTGGTGTTGTAAGATTGTAAATATAGTCTCATATTGGAAATACATGGAAAAGATTATGGATTTATAAGAAAAAGATATTTCTATTGGTATGTGGCCTTTTGGGTAGAGCCCAAGAGCAAAACCATGAGGTCTTAGGCCCAAGGTGGATAATGTCTTACTATTATAGAGATATCTGAATTCTTTTGGTCCTAATAGATCCCCTCTATATTTCTTACCTTCCCCAGCTGTGCCACCAATATTTTCGAATTCATAAATGGCCGCATGAAGGCTTTTAATATTTGTTCAGTTTAAGCCCCATCCGAAAGAAGCTATCCAACTCTTTTGGTAAGTTTTGATAATTTTAATCCTTACATTATTGCTAACTAAGATGTTTTTTTCATTTGTGCAGTGGAATCTATTTTGAAATCCATGATCAATGAAGAAATCAAACTGACAAGGGAAAAACTCCGTGCCAAGGAGCAAGAACTATTAGCCAAACTAGGTCTTCCCCCGACCGCCCCATCCATGGAAACTTCTGAAAGTCAGGCAACAAAGTCTATCACGGTTACTAATTTTCTCCCAGTATTGGAGGATCTTCCTTCAAAGAAAGATGCCTCTCCTAAGAAAAAAATACAAGGGGTGTAAACTTACTCTCGTCCCATCTCCTAAGAGGCGAGCCCCCTCCATGGAAACACCATCTTTGCCCCCATCTTCAACCCAAGAGGAGCCCATCTGTGAGGAGGCGCAATCTTCTTTATGAACTTTATTTGTTCGTCCTTCTATCGATCCAATTCGAGGGGCTAGTCCAACACAGGAGGCTCTTTCTCGATCGGGCAAATTTCCAAAGTTAACCTTCTTTGCATCTCCCCGTGCAAAGACCACTACTGCCCTCGCAAATTGGCCTCGTCAATCACCGGTTACCTTCGCTTTGCCCTCCACCCAGGATGTGGTTGTTTCAACAACCCCCTCTTCACCTGGCATCTCACTACTATTGGAGGGTCACCTAACAGATGCTTGGGTGGATGCAGGAAACCAACTTAGCGAGCTTGTTCCTAAGGATTTGCATACGAGTATTCCTATGAGAAAACCAAAGTAATGTGATCTACTTTATTGTTTTTCACCCATATTGAATGTTCACACTGATTCCTATCTTTCAGTGCTAGGCGATAACTATGAGTGTAGCCTAACAATTGTATGCCCTGACTCAAGAAAATGACTTACTAAAGCATCAAGCTTCTGATGCAACTGCCACACATGCTTCTTGATGACTAAAAGAACTAGAAGCTCAACTTCAAGAGGCTCAACAACTGGCCAAAGTTGAACTTGAGAAAACAGCCAAACTAAGGACCACCCTGAATGCCTCTAAAGTTCAACTTCAATCAAAAATAAGTCTCCGGACAGAAATGAAGACCAAGTTAGACGAGAAGACTGCAGAAATTTTCCAATTATTCACTCAACTATAAGAATTAAAGGCTACCCACGTCACTGAACTGGCATCTAATGAGGCCAAACTAATAACTCAATGTGATGAGCAAGATGTTGGTGCAATCATCCACCAAGGTTTTAATGCTTGACAAATATGTTTAATAGAGCTTGATCAAGGGAAGTCCTAGTCGCGGCTAAGCAAGGGTGAGAAGTCAACTGAGTGACTAGTCCTAACTGCAATTAGGTTAGGGAAGTCCTAGTTGAGGCTAGGTAAGGAAAATCTCGGTATATCATGGAAGCCAGGTAGAAGGATTTGGTAGGTCTGGAGGACCCGATATCGAATCCCTAGTGGGCCGATTTAATGCTGAGTCTTGGTGATTGAAGCCAGGTGGAGAAAACTCTAGAGGGAGGTAACTCTAGGTTTTGGTGAGTGAATCTAGATGGAGAAAATCCTAGGGGGAGATAACCTTAGGTAATGAGAAGTCTTGGAGGAGTAAACTCCAAACAAGGTTGATCTAGCGGTCGATCAGACCAACAGATCTTAGTAAATCTAAGTTTAGTTTTACCATATTATTCCGTATTACTATTATTACTATTGGCTAATGTAGTATTATAGGAAAAGTCTTAGTGGATGAGGGATCAGACACTGAGCAAAGAAAGTCCAAACAAGTCTGGAAGATCAATGTTTGGCAGGTAAGTTGAGGTATGCAACTGGAGGAGCGACAGTGAGATCGTGTTCCGAAAAGGAACAAATCCTAGGTCGCTGATCCAACTAAAGAAATCAGAAAGATTTCTAAGTTGAGATCAAGACATTTCTATTGTCATTTACTACTCATGCATCTTATAGTACTGTCCTAACTTTATTTTGCAAGAATATTTTGTTTCACATTATTTTACAGGAACCGACTTGATTGGTCGACAAAACACATGGATCGATCGACCGAACAAGGTTAATACAGATTAGAGATAAAATCACGCTAAAGCAAATATGGAAGTAAGGTCGATCGGTTAACCGACCAATTACTGCATTAATGAAGACTTAATGGCAAATCTTGACGAACAGGGAAACTACACTATTCAGTCAACTGAACAAGGTGATCAGTCGATTGATCCATTAATGATCATAAATGTGCAAAGATCAAATCTCAGTAAAGAAGGAAAGCATGGGGTTCAGTCGACTGATAGGAGGATTAGTTGACCAAATGACTTTTCGGTTGACCAAATGAGACTTATAAAAGGGGCACTCGAGGTTCAAGCCGAAGCAACTCTATCATCTGTTCAAATCAGTTCTCTTCTTGTGCTCCTGCTATTCTGCACTCCATCTTCACAAGCAAGTTGCTCCAATGAGAAGTGCTGACGAGCTTCAACATCTATTTCTGTATTGGTATATTTTGTTAGTGTTGGGTGCATCAGAATCAAACCTGAATTTTGATATTATCAAAGGTTCAAGTTAAGTCATGTTGTGATCTAACAAGTTAACTCAGTGTGCAAGATGTTTACTCAACTGGGAAAGTCTTAATAAATCATGGAAGCTAGGCAGGAAGCCTAAGTGGGTTGAGAGAACCCGACACTTGGCATGGAAGCTCGATAGGTCTAGTTGACCGAAGATCGAGAGAAAGCCCTAGGAGATGATCCGATGCTAAGCGGTAAAGTCTAAACAGGTTTGAAGGACCAATGTTTGGCAAGTAGGTTGAAATAAATAACTAGAGAGGAGAGACAGTGAAGTCATGTTCCAAAAAGAAACAAATCCTAGATTATTGATCTAATTGAAGAAATCGGGAAGGTTTCAAAGTTGAGATCAAGACAGTTCTACTGTCAAATACTATTCATACATCTTACTACTCATACATTATACTGTGCTAATTTTTGTTACAAGAGAATTTGTCTTAACTTTGTTTTACAGATTTGGCTTGATTGGCTGACCGAGCTTATAGATCAGTCGACCGAACTAGCTTGATATAAAGCAGAGAGCAGCTCGACAGTAAAGTTGGTAAGTTGACTGATTGGTCAACCAAACTAGTAGATCAGTTGACCGAACCAAGTAATCATGGCACAGATCAAATCGATCGGAAGGAAAGTTGGAAGCCAGCCTGATCGATCGATCGAACCCAGGGATCGGTCGACTGAATATTAAATACAATTAAAGGCTCATTAATGGAGAATCTTAGCGAATAGAAAAATTGCACTGATCGGTTGACCAATTAAGGGAATCAGTTGACTAAACCATAAATGCTCATAAATGCATGAAGATCATATCTCGATGAAGAAGGAAGCAAAGTAGTTCAATCGATCGATAAGAGGGTTCAGTCGACCGAACGGATCAGTCGACTGAACGATTTATCAGTCGACCGATAAAGGCTTATATAAGCAGAGCTTGAGGTCCGAGGCAAGGCATAGTTTTTCAAGTGTGCAAAGCTCCTGCTCGTTCTGCTACTCTGTGCTTTATCTCCATAAGCAAGTTGCTCTATCCAGAAGTGCTGACTGAGCCTCATCTTCTACCTAGTGTCGGTAAAGCTTGCATTGTTTTAATTTTCAAAAGATAGTAGTGTGTTACTATCTTCCCTTCTTTGTATTGTATCCATTGCTTCTTTCTAAAGATTTTGGAAATAAGAATTCTAGTGGATTGATTGTCCATCAGTGCGATCAAGAGATCGCGGGTCTTGGAGTATGAGTCGACTTAGGCCTTGAACTAAGTAACCGAAACGAGTTTTTTTATTTTTCGCTGCACTACTCTTTTTTCAACGATTCAAAAGAGAGTTTTAACGAGCGAAATTCACCCCTCCTCTATTGCTTCTTTTCGATCCTTCAATTGGTATCAGAGCCTGATAGCTCTGAAATTACTTAACCATTTTTTGAGCAAATTTTAAAAACTTTCTTTTCCTTAAAGAGATTTTTATACACTTATTTCTTTATCCCACACTACTAATCCCAAGATAAGGTATTGGAATTTTTCTTCTTCTTTTAATTCTTTGATTGAAAGAATGTCGAACTCCTACCAAGAAGGGTATAACACTGTCCACCCTCCATTGTTCAAAGGGGAGAACTTTAACTACTGGAAGAACCGAATGGAGTGCTACCTCAAGTTTGACATCGAGCTTTGGTTCACCATACTCAAAGGATACACTCCTCCGATGGTAGATGGAAAGCCAATAGAATCAGAAGACTAGACTCCCCTGATGATCAAGAAGACACAACTAAACTACAAGGTAATCAACACCATCCAATGCTGGCTAACCATGGAAGGACTGAATCGAGTCGGACCCTACGAAAATGCAAAAGAACTTTGGGACCATATGGTAAAGCAATACGAAGGAACCAATGAATCTAAGGTAAATAAGAGAGATCGACTAATAAATAATTTATTTAATATTAAAATGCTTCCCGGAGAGATGGCCACGCAACTGCACGCATGACTAAAAGATATTCTCAACAACCTACATTTGATCGGACACAACCTAGAGAATCATGACACAATAAGATACACACTAAATGTCTTCTCGAGAAACGCTTTGTGGACATCAATAGTAGATGCATACAAAGTTTCAAGGGATCTTTCCATTCTTAAATTTGACAAAGTTTTTTATGAATTAAAATTACACGAATAGTCTAACTTGAGTCAAGTCGAGAAAGGAATTGCCATGTATGCAGGATCATGCAAAGAAACCAAGACCATAATCAAGAATGAATTAGAAAGTGAGTCTGACTCAGACCCAACCAATGAAGAAGAGCTGGTCAATATGCTCTGAAAACTACTAACAAGGAAGAAGTTCAAAGGGAGCACCAAGAAGACACCAATCAACTAGATGCAAAATAAATCAGAAATGATTTATTATGGATGCAACAAGAAGGGACATTTCAAATACGAATGCCCAAATTGGAAAGAGGAAAAACCAAAATTAGTAAGAAGGAAGAAGACCCTCCAAGAAACGTGGGACGAGCCATCTTCCGAGGAGTTTGATGCAGAAGAACCGAAGCATTCGACCCATCTTGCCCTTATGGAAAGAAATGAAGATTTCAAGTCTGAGGAAGAGTACGAGTCTGAGACCAAAACTTAGTCTGAAAGAAGACATGGATCTGTATCCATTTTCGAAGGTCCTGATATGATAACTTTTTATTCCAAGTCAAACTTACTTAAAGTAGTTAAATATTTGTTTAAAAAATTAATAAATTCTAAAAATAAAATAAGTTACTACTTAAGGAAACTGACCACCTTAAGGAGCAAGTTAATTTGAGTAACTTGACTAACCAAGTTCAAATCAGAACTTTAACTCAAGTTGCAAAACTTGAGGAAGAAAATTCCAACTTTAAAGTTCAAGTCGAGCAACTCAAGAAAACGTTGGAAGTTCAAACTAGGATCTAAGTGTCTAAATATGATACTTGGGTCGCAATGAGCCGTATACAACAAATTGGGACTCGGTTATAATCCAAACAAAACCAATAAACCATATCTATCTTTAATTAGTCAAAATGTTAGAAATCAAGTTCAAGCACGGGTTCCTAAAAAATGCTTAACCAAACCAATCAAACCAAATTAATATTTGATACCTAAAAGTTAAATTCACTACTTAGATAGACCATATCTAAGCTATGACTCAGGGGGAGCAAATATAAAAATTGTTCAACCAACTTGATTAATCAACTATGTATGCTTAGGATTCAGTTTACTTTTCTGCTTAGTTTAGAATAGTAGCTACAGGGGCACAAGTCTCATCATAGTCTAACCCTTCTACTTGATTGAACCCTTTAGCTACTAACCTAGCTTTGTTTCTAACTATTTCTCCTTGATCATTTAATTTGTTTCTAAAGACCCATTTAGTATCAATTATGGTCTTGTTAACGGGTTTAGGCACTAATTCCCAGACCTGATTTCTTTCAAATTGGGCCAATTCTTCTTACATTGCTAAGGTCCAGTCTGGGTCAGGTAGGGCTTCATCTATAGTTTTGGGTTCAATTTTGGAAATTAGGGCTATTTGGCTTAGGTTCCTGTAAGATGACCTAGTTCTGACTCCTTGAGTTGGGTCACCCAAAATTTGGTCAGATGGGTGATTAGTGCTTGTTCTAATTGGTCTTATATTTGGGTTGATAATTATTAAACAAAGAATTTCTTTATGAGGCTTTGTCAAGGAAGTGGTTGTTGCTCCAATAACCAAGAAGGCCTAGTGGCTCGCCACGACCTGGAAGCCAAAATATTAAAATAAATGTTTAATTAACTTGCTAATGAAGCATTAATACAAGAATTAATTAGTGTTTTAAAAAGGTTATTCAAAACATTTTATTTCAATTTAGAAATTTACTTACTTGGAAACTTTTTTAATTGCCTAAGTCATTTTTTTAAATGTGCTTAAAAATTCTCAAAAAATTTAAGTTAGAATTTTTTTTAATTTCAAAAATTTGTTACTTAGGTTTTTTTTACTTAGAAAAATTCTAAAAAATCATTTTTTCCTAAGTTAACAACTTTTTCCTGAAACTAGAAATCTCAGCTTAAATTACTTAGAAATTTTTTCTAAATTTCTTAAAAACTTAGAATTTTTTTAGAAATATTTTTTCTAAGTCTTTAACCCTTAGATTGTTTTTCTTAGAACCCCATTTTTTGTGATCAAAGAGGGAGAAGAGAAAATATAAGTCAAAAGGTTTATCAAACCCTAATAACATAACATCAAAATGGATTGAGATGATGAACACCTTCCATCAAGCCACAAAGGTAAAAATAAAAGAGTATATTTTTCACTGCCTTCCATTAATAGTGGTTGCATGATGAACGCTACCTGCAGTTAGTGTTTGGCTCATATCATTGGAAAGGCTTGAACATCAGAAAGGTGTGTCTTCCACTGACATAAGTGATATGGATTGAGTGGATTCCCATGCCTTTGGCTCATATCATTGGGGGAACGCATGGCGACCATCCATTTTAATCTAATATTGATGGGCCGGGTTGACACTCAAAGATAATCGATGTTATATTATTCGACCCTTATCAAATGTGAGGCAAAATACATAGAGGTTGCATATGATGTAATTGAGTTCTATCTTTTGGGAAGTGTGATTGGCTGATATCATTTAGGAATCACAATTGACTAATTAGGCTCTATGTACTACTAAGGAAATATAATTCCCATTTCTATTAGAGGGTGATGGAAATGTTCAAAATAGTGGGAGTAAATTCAAAAATATAAAAGTCCACATATTTTATCTTATGAATTATTTAAAATAGTGAGTAATGTTAATTATCTATTTTTCATTCTAGTATATTTTTGATATGACATCTCAGAATCTACTATATGTGATACTTGATTAAAACAAATTAACTGAACTTAACTATTCTGACTAGCTAATAAACTTAAAAATTGTTATGGCTTTTGAAAAGATCACATATACACTAGATAAGGAACCTCCAAAAGAAGCTCCTATCAATGCCACCCCTGATGAGTTGGCTGAGCTTGAAAAATGGTCGGACCATAATCTTCAAGAAAGATGTTATATGCTAGCTTTAATGTTAAATGAACTACAAAGGTGGTTCAAGGAGACAATGAATGCTAAAGATATTCACATACACCTATAAGAGTTTTATGGTACACAAATTCATTCAGTTAGGCATGCAACCGTCAAGGAGCTCATGATGACTCGTATGTAAGATGGAGCTTTGGTCCATCAGCATGGGTCAAGATGATTGGGCTTATTGAAAAGTTAGTGAACCTTGACTTGATTATTCCATACGAGCTATCGACAGACATCATATTGCTATCTCTACCCTCCTCATCTGACAAGTTTGTGGTCAACTTTAATATGAATAAGCTTGAGGATACCCTTGAAGAGCTAGTCAACATGCTTGCAAATTATAAAGCTACCATGAAGATAGAAAAATCTATTTTCCTTGTGGGTTAATCTTCTGGATTCAAGAAATGACCCAAGAAAAAGGGAAAGAAGCATTTTGCCCCTATAAAGAAGATCAAACCTAATAAGAATCTAAGGTCCACAAAGCCTGATTAGTTAGAATATGTTTGTTTCCACTGCAACAAGTCTGGACATTAGAGGTGCAATTGTAAGGAGTATCTTGCCCAGAAGCATTCTGGAAAGGGTATGCTCTATATAGAAGTTAATGTCTCTATTAACTCTACTTCTTAGGTATTAGATACTAGATGTGATTCTCATCTTTGCAATGATTTGCAGATGATAACAAGAAGTAAAAAACTGAGAGAGTGTGAGACCTTCTTGAGACTTGGAAACGGAGCAAAAGTTGCTATGAAGGCTATTGGAGATGTTACCTTGATTTTGAGCAATAACTTTAAGTTGTATTTAAGGGATGTTTTATTTATTCTAGACTTAGTTAAAAATATTATTTCTATTTCTATGCTTGATAAATATGGTTATTCTTGTCTTTTTGCAAAAGGTGTTTGCAATATTTACAAGGATGAATGTTTAATTGGTACTAGCGAATTAGAAAATGATCTCTATAACTTAAAATTAAAAGATATTCTAGTAAACAATATCTAAGCACAATCAACAACCAAGAAAAGAAAAGTAGATAGTTCAAATTAAGCACACATATGGCATGCTAGACTGGTTATCTTTCCCAAAGAAGGATGACTAAGTTAATAGGTGAGGGATTGTTTGATTCATTGGACAAAAACTCCCTACCAACTTACGAATCTTGTCTAAAAGGAAAAATAACTAAGACCCCTTTTAAAGGTCAAGTGGAATGTGCGCATGATATGTTGTATTTGATCCATACTGATGTGTGTGGCTCGCAAGTGTTAGCACTAAATATGGTCATTACTACTTCATTACTTTTATTGATGACTATTCATGGTATGGGTATATATATTTGATGAAACATAAGTCCGAATCTTTTGAAAAGTTTGAAGAATTCAAAAATGAAGTAGAAAATAACTAGGAAAAAGTATTAAGAAATTTTGATCATATCGAGATGGAGAATACTTGAGTACTGAGTTTAAGGACTATCTAAAAGAGAATGAGATTTTCTCATAGTGGACTCCTGCAACACCACAACTTAATGGTGTATCAGAATGTCATAATCAAACGCTAATGGACATGGTTTGATCTATTATGAGATTACTAATTTACCTCCATCGTTGTAGGGCTATGCGCTAGAAACTACGGTAATGTTGTTGAATAAAGGCCATACAAAAGCAGTAGAAAAGACACAGTATGAAACATGGATGGTAAAACCTCCCAAGTATTCATATTTGAAGATATGAGGATGTCCTGCTTATGTGATCAGGTAGTGGGAGATAAATTGGATAGTAGATCCACGTTGTGCTATTTTGTGGGAAATCTAAAGAACTCTGTTGGATATTATTTCTATAATCTTAAAAAAATAGAAGTATTTATTTCAAGAAATGTCACCTTCTTAGAGAAGGAGTTTCTATTAGATAGAAAAGGAAGGATGATAGAACTCGAAGAGGTTCAAGACGATTCTATAATTGAAATAATAGAACCCACACCCCAATAGCTAGTAGAACAAGTACATACCTTAAGGAGATCTAATAGGGTCTCAAAAGTACCTGTGAGGTATGATATACTTTTTGAAGAAAATCAGAATGACCTTGATCATGGATGTGATCCAAGGTCCTTTAAGGAGGCGATATCTGATATAGGGTCGATGAAATGGTTAGAGGTCATGAAATCCAAAATGGACTCCAAGCACTCAAACCAAGTTGGTCAATAGTGTATCCACTTGAAGGAATCATTCCTATAGGATGTAAATGGATCTACAAGAGAAAACTTGGAGTTGATGGGAAGGTATTGACTTCAAAACTAGGCTGGTGGCAATAGGATGTAATCAAAGACAAGAAATTGACTATGATAAAACTTTTTCACCAGTTGCAAAGCTTAAGTCTAATCAGATATTGTTTACTATAGCTATATGGTATGATTATGAGATATGACAGATAGATGTGAAGATGACATTCCTTAATGGTGATATTAAGGAAGAGATTTCCATGTCTCAGCCTAAAGGTTTCACATTCATGGGAAGTGAACATAAGGTATGCAAACTTCATAGATCATTTTATAGTCTCAAACAAGCATTGAGAAGTTAGAACCTTAGATTTGATGGTTCAATCATTAAGTTTAATTTTATTAAAAATCCCGAGGAACCATGTGTGTATTGGAAGGTGATGTGCATAGATTATATAAGTTTTTTTGGCATACTTTAATGCACATCTATTTGTATTAAATGAGCATAATCTATCCTTATTACACTTTATTTTATTATAATATTATATTTCCACTCCTTTTGTTCAGAGATCAACATTTTACATGTTTTCATTGATAGGATACATTTTGGAGCAAAAATAGAGTAAAAGCCTTGAAACGTGAAGTTGGAGGAAGGAGTATACTCACTTAAAAAACACACGAAGGAAAAGGCTTTCAAATTAGAGATTTAATCAAGCAATATATTCTAGCTATGTTCCTTGATACATGCATGATCCTACGGAAAAAATTTGAGGGACAATAGAGCTTAAACAGAGTATATGTTGGATCAAGACGCACATGAGAGGGTTGGGGGGGGGGGTGAATCATGCAGTTTTGAAATCTTGTTCCTTTTAATTTTGAAAACAAAGTGCTTAGCGGAAAACTAAGAAAGTAGATAGAAAAGCAAGCAAAAGAGCACACGTTTAGTTTTACTTATTTTGGAACCTTCGGCGACTCCTATTCTAAGACCCAGATCCCGCGGACTTATCTGTAGGTCCCTTGCATCCAACAAGAGGGGGTGAATTGCTTGAAAATTAAAATGCAAACCTTTCTTGATCTTATAGCTTGATTAACACAACCACTTGTACAAAGAAGGAAATAAGAAGCAAATTAATTAAAAGACAGAGGTACAGAAATTTACCTAGTTTGTAATCAGAGGATTGCTAATCCAAGACAAGTAAAGCTCACTATGACGATCTCCTTTGGGTGGAGTAGCCTCTTACAACGTTGACATCTCACACAGTAGTAGAACAGACAAAGAACTCATTTACAAGTGTTATTTTTTAACTATTAAATCATGGCTATATTTATAGCCCTGATTCGGGCGCTTGGAAGGGTTCCGGAAGCCTAGGTGTAGACAAAATTTTATCCACAGCGTAACAAATCACGATAACATGGTAATTGATAAGTTTTATGGTCTGGGTACCTGGACCAGGTCTGGGTCCTAGGACTAGGTCCGGGTGCTCGGACTAGGTCCAGTCACCCGTACCAAAGTCAATAGATTTATTGACTTTTTGTCTGGGCTCTCGCTCCGGCTTCGCTCGCTTGGGTGATTTCGGCCATCCGAAATAGGACTCACATGAATCCATTGTCCAGCCTCCTCGAGCAACCATTCGCTCCGACTTCTCATCCCTTAGAATCGCCGCGCATTTCCTTCTCGTCCGTTAGCGTACTCTTCGACAACACCTCATCTCTCGAATACACCGAGCCCGTTGACTCTCATCTTGTTGGTTGCTACTCGGAAAGCCTAGAGGTTCCACTGTACAAAAATTTTGTACAAAGGTCTGAACCTTTTCCTAGCTACCATGTGTTCTTTTAAATTAAATTTTGGATCGCCTGCGGAACTTAACACGTTTGATCCAAAACTTAATCTATTCGTTCTTTTAGGTTTTGACTTGGGTCTCTTGCGGAACTTAACACGTTCGACCCAAATCACCTTAAGTTATTAATTCCATTAAATATTATTTTCCATAATTGGTTCCCAGTACTGACGTGGCGAGGCACACGACCTTCTTGGATATGGGAGCAACCACCACCGACTAGACAAAACCTTTTATGGAAAGCTAATATTTAATTTCCTAAAATAACTTTAGGTTAACCGAAAAGAACAATCAAATCACAAGGAAAAATAAAACAAAAGAACACAACATCGAAAAACATATTCGAAACACTAAAATCATATGCCTCTTGTATTTGGTATTATTTCCAAAAATAACTAGTATGATGCGGAAAGGAAAAATACTAGTTATACCTTTTAGAAAGACCTCTTGATCTTCTACCGTATTCCTCTTCTAACCTCGGACGTTGTGTGGGCAACGATCTTCCAAGATGAGAACCACCTTTCCACCTTCCTTCTTTCTTCTAGATTTCGGCCACAATAAACTCCTCCAAGGATGAAGAATTTCGGCCACCACGAATGCTCCAAGGGATGCTAGAGACGAGGCTTGCTTTCTCTCCTTCTTCTCCTTCCTTGATCCGGCCACAAACAAAAGCTCCACCAAGAGATGAGTTTCGACCAACAAGAGGAGAGGAGAGAAATAGGGCCGGCCACCAAAACCAAAGAGGAGAGGAAAGAAAAAAAAAATAGAAGTTCATCTTATGAAGGCTCCTCTACCTCATCTTTTATAATCCTTGGTTTTGGCAAATAAGGAAACTTTAATAAAAACTTCCTTAATTCCTTTGCCATGAAAAAGAAAATTTAATTAATTAAAATTAAATTCCTCTTCTTAATCAACATGGCCGGCCACACAACAAACCTCCAATCAAAGGAAATTTAATTCAATCAAGAATTAAAACCTTCCTAATTTGTTTCCGGAAATTTATAAAAATTTCTCCAATAATTTAATCTCTTCATGATTGGTTTATAAAAAGGAAATTTAATAAATTAAAATCTTTCTTTTAAACATGTGGATAAAAAGAAAATTATCTCTAAAAATTAAAATCTCTTTTAATCTACAAATAAGGAAAGATATCAAATCTTTTTTTAATCTTTTGTAGAAACTAATAAAAGAGAATTATTAATTTTTTAAACTTTCTTTTAAATCATGAACATGGTTAAAAAGGAAAGTTTTTACCAAAATTAAAATCAACCTTTTAATCTACAAATAAGGAAAGAGATTTAGCTCTTCTCTTAATCTTTTGTAGAATCTTATAAAAGGAAAGATTTAAAATTTTAAACTCTCTTTTAAAACATGTTATCCACATAAGAAAATTTTTTAAAAAAATAAAAATCCTTTTTATTTTAATTTGGGCCGGCCACACCAAGCTTGAACCCAAGCTAGGGCCGACCACCTTGAAGCACCCATGAACCAAACTTTGGCCGACCCTAGCTTGGTCTCCAAGCTAGCTTGGCCGGCCCCTTATGGGATGGGTAAGAAGGTGGGTATAGGTGGGTATAGTACTCTATAATTAAGAGGCTACGATAGGGACTGAGAGGAGGAATTGGTTTTGGTCTCCCGATAAAATTAAGCATCCCGTGTTCGCCCCGAACACACAACTTAATTTTATCAATAATAATTCATTCCACTAAAGAACTATTATTGAACTACCGCATCAATCCCAAATTACATTTTGGGCTCCTTCTTATTATGAGTGTGTTAGTCTCCCTGTGTTTAAGATAACAAATGTCCACTAATTTAGTAAGTTATTGACAACTCACTTAATTAATATCTAGCTCCAAGAGTAGTACCACTCAACTTCATCGTCATGTCGGACTAAGTCCACCTGCAGGGTTTAGCATGACAATCCTTATGAGCTCCTCTTGGGGACATTCTCAACCTAGATTACTAGGACACAGTTTCCTTCTATAATCAACAACACACACTATAAGTGATATCATTTCCCAACTTATCGGGCTTATTGATTCATCGAACTAAATCTCACCCATTGATAAATTAAAGAAATAAATATCAAATATATGTGCTTGTTATTATATTATGATTAAGAGCACACACTTCCATAATAACTGAGGTCTTTGTTCCTTTATAAAGTCAGTATAAAAGAAATGACCTCTAATGGTCTTACTCAATACACTCTTAGTGTACTAGTGTAATTATATAGTTAAGATAAACTAACACCTAATTACACTACGACCTTCCAATGGTTTGTTCCTTTCCATCATGGTCGTGAGCTACTGTTTATAATTTATAAGGTACTGATAACATGATCCTTTGTGTGTGACACCACACACCATATTATCTACAATTTAAATTAATTGAACAACTACATTTATCATAAATGTAGTCATTTGACCAATGTGATTTTTATTTCTAGATAAATGTTTATACCAAAAGCTAGGCTTTTAGTATACATCCTATCACATCTATACCGTCATTTTTACTAGCTACGTCTTTTGTTTGATCTCCTGTGCTTCTAGATTCCTGCACACTTAGATACAAGGATCAAACCACAACATGGCCTAACTTAACTTAGCTGATCATATCAAAACTACCACGGGGTACTTACAATCTCCTCCTTTTTGATGTGAGCAAACCAAGTTAAGTTAGAGTAAATAGAAAAATAACAAGTATATGATTTGCAAAAACGAAAATGTGCAAAAATCAAAATATACCCTCCCCCTACACTTAACCTCTAATTCTCCCCCTTTGATCACATTAAAAATAGGAGTATGCAATGAAAATAACTTGAAGTAAATTCAAAATAGAGTCTAAGGGATAAAATTATAGTGATTATCATCCAGAAAAATTTTGAACTTTAAATTTTAAAAATTTAAATTTTTACAATTGATAAGCTATTTTTGAAAATAAATAATTTTAAAAATATTTTTAATCGTAGGGAAATTATGAAATTTTTTTATAATGGTTATAAGTTATATCCAAACAGAGATAAAATTTTCATGAAAAATTGGAATTAATTTAAGAAGTAATAATTTTTTTTTCTACATAAAGACATATTTTATTGAAAATTTGTTTAAAAATAGTTTTTAAGTTCAAAAACACTTAATTTTTTTTTCTAAATATGTATTATAGCAATTTGCTTTGAAAAAAAATAAATTTTCAAAAAATAACTTTTCAAGAATTTTTAATATTAAAATTTTTATTTGGATAAATAATTCATTAGAAATTCACTGGTCAAAAAATTTCAGAAAACTTTTCTTAGATAGAGAAAATGATAATTTTTTATAAAAAAAATAAAGTTCTCAAAGATAATCCTAAGAAATATTTTTAAAATAAAAAAAATGATTGTTGTTAGAAAATTCATAAAAAAATAATATAATGAAAAGAAAATTTTGGAAATTTTTTTACAAATGCGAAATGAAATCATCTTTCTTAGAAAAATTGTATCTACTTGGTTTCAAATATAATTTAAACAAAACAATTTATTTAGAATGTTAGTCAATTTTAAGCAAAATTAAATCAATTTAAAAGTGATATATGCATAAAAATTTAATCTAAGCATGATTTTAGAACTCAAAATAGATTCTTTCCTACCGGATTGATCAAAAATTTTCTAGGAACATATTTATGTGATAATTTTTTAATTTGGCCCTTGTGGTAGCTAAATTACCAATTTAGTCCTTGATACTTTTTGAAATTTAAAATAGCAACATTCGAACATGCATAATTCTTTAGATTCTCTTTTTCTACTTTTAATTTTTCATTTCATTTTTTAGTTTATCAAAATCTTCCAATCGACAAGATGTTGCTAAGGTTCCTTTAAAATCATAATTTTATTTTAATAATTTTTTATTTTTATTTTCTAATTAATAGGAAGTTTTAGACAAGATTTTTATAAACTTGTACAATTTGTCAGAAGACAGATACTGTACCTGATTTATCTTATCGATCCCTTTATCTGAAGCTCTCCTGAAGTGCAGCATTCTTCTGATGTTGCTCCCCTTTATCGATGCTCTCAATGCTCATCTTTGATGAACTTGGTTCATCATCTTTTTGGTGACTTGTCATCAATGCAAGTTCATCATAGGTTACGACATCCGAATCTGATGAAGATGTTTCATCCCATGTCGCCTTTAGATTCTTGTGCTTCTTCTGGGCCACTCTTTTGTCTTTTTCCTTGTTCTTGTCCTTATTCTTCACTTTTGGTCAGTTATCTTTGACGTGTCCTTCTTCATTGCAATGATAGAACCTTACTTTCCTTCTTCTTTTATCCTGCATTTGATTGAATTTATTAGTTTTAACTAACTTTTTAAACTTTCTTACCATAAAAGTCGTTTTGTCATCATCGAGAGATGTTTTGGATTCTGGTTCGTCCATTTTTACCTTCAAGGCAATGTTGTACTTTGACTCCTTCTTTAGATCTATGCATCTAGACTCATAAATTTCAAAAGTGAAAAATAACTCTTCTAAATTACTTACCTCTAAATCTCTAGAGATGTAATATACATCTACTAGAGTTGACTATTTAGGAGTTCTAAGTCAAGCGTTAAGCGCATACCTTAGCAAATCTCGGTTGGTTACCTTTTCTCTAAGATTCATGAGTTTAATGACTAGTTCTTTAATCTTGGCATGCAATTGAGGAACTGTTTCACCTTCCTTGAATCACAGATTCGTTAGTTGGTTTCGAAGAAGATATCTTCTTACGATCTTGGTTTCGAAAATTCCTTCGTGAAGCTCCAAGAATTTTTTTCAGAGATCCTTTGCAGACTTGTAGACTCCGATTCGGTTTACCTCTTGTGGTGGTAATGTACTTAGTAGATAGAACTCTGCTTTTCCATTTGCCACAAATTCTTCTTGTTCCTTTTTCATCCAATGGTCTTCTTTCTTTAGCTCACCGTTGCTATCGGTAGGTACTGAAAAACTATTTTTCAAGATTAGAAATATATTGAAGTCAGTTTTAAAATATACGTCCATCTTCTTCTTCCAGTGTGCGAAGTCTCCCTCGAACTTCGGTAGGTGGATGCCTATTCCAGCCATTATCTTTTATGCTTCGGTCGGTGGTTAGTCCTTCTGAAGCTGTTGGACTCTGATACCACTTGTAGGTCCCTTGTGGTCGACAAGAGGGGGTGAATTGCCTGAAAATGAAAATGCAAACCTTTCTCAATCTTATAGCTTGATTAACACAACCACTTGTACAAAAAATAAAATAAGAAGTAAATTAATTAATAGACATAGGCACAGAAATTTACTTAGTTTACAATCAGAGATTACTAATCTAAGGCAAGTAAAATTCACTATGATGATCTCCTTTGGATAGAGTAGCCTCTTACAACGTTGACAGCTCACACAGTAGTAGAACAGATAAAAAGCTCATTTACAAGTGTTATTTTTTAACTACTAAAATCAAGACCGTATTTATAGCCCTAATCCAAGCATCTGGAAGGGTTTCAGGTGCTTGGGTGTAAATAAAATTTAATCCACGGTGCAATGGATTGCGATAGCATGGAAATTGATAAGTTTTGTGGTCTGGGTGCCTGGACCAGGTCCAAGCGCCTAGACCAGGTCCAAGCTCCCAGACCAGGATGAATTAGCCTCGACCAGGAGGTGAGCTAGGGGTGTCCTGGCTGGCTCCGAGGATCTGGGCACCTGAACCAAAGTCAACAGATTTGTTGACCTTTTGTCCATGCTCTTGCTCCGGCTCCACTCGTTTGGGTGATTTCAGCCATTCGGAATAGGGCTCACCCGAACCCATTTTTTGACCTCCTCGAGCAACCTTCCGCTCCGACTTTTTGTCCCTCAAAACTACCATGTGTTTCCTTCTCATCCACCAGCATACTCTTCTGCAGCACCTCGTCCCTCAAATGCACATAGCCCGTCGACTCTATTATATATCGTCCTTCTCGCTAGCTGCGTCTTTTTTTGATCTCTTGTGCTCCTAAGTTCCTGCACACTTAGACACAAGGATCAAACTATAACAGGACCTAACTTGACTTGGTTGATCATATCAAAACTACCAAAGGGTACTTACATTATCAACGGGTAATCCAGTAAACACCTCTTCTAGAACTATCAAAAGAGTGGATCGAGTATAATGAAAGAATAAGAAAGAGTGTAACATGCTACACTTTTCTTTATACAATAATTAAGTACAGTATTAAAATTTTGTTACCCAACACCCTCAAAGATGTTCGGATCAGACTCGGTTTTGGATGGCTCCTCAATAATAGTTGGGGACAATAGCATTATAGCAGAGCAGTAGTAGGAAGGTGGGGTAGTTAGAACTCCAAACCGATGCATAGAATTTCGTAGAAGAGTTGTGTCTTGAATGCTTCTCAAACATGGCTTATATAAGCTGTGGAAGGCACCTTCAACCTCCTCTAAGGCACCTCCACAAGTAAATTTTATCCCCCTATCTTTGATTATGATAAAATGTGCAAACTTCGAGTTTTATCTTCTGGAAGGTACCTTCAAAGCTCTTCAAGGCGCCTTCCAGCAAGCTCAAGGTGCCTCCAATTGCTAGCTTGACACAACAATCTTCCAGAGGCTATAACTTTTGACTCAGAACTCGGAATCAAGCTCTATAAGTTGGTACGTATGCAAAATTCGAAGGTCTATATTTGTCTTTACAACATAGTGTTAGAAAAATATGTGTATGAATAATTTATATAGATTTATGAGTTAGATCCTGTCTTTCTAAGACCAAAATCTAGTCAGGGTCTCAATTTATGTTTCCAAAATAAATCTAAATTGGATCGACACCTATTGTCCCCTCAACTGAGACACGTTCTCGCTAAGTCACTCTCCTTCAGTGACATACCTCCACTTACCATGTCAAGTTACCTTCTTGACATCCAATCTGACCCACCAGGTCTTCTTACTAGAATCGCATATCCGAACTTCGCCTATCGAGAATCGAACATCCCAACCTCCTGTCAGAATCACACATCCAAACTTCAACGTATCGGGAATCAAACATCTTGACCTCTTGTCAGAATGTTACATCTGGACTTTGTCAATTGGGAATTACACATCCCGACTGAACTTCTTGCCTAGTATTTGGTCCTCTTGACCTATCAAGTTAGTCAACACTGTGTACTCGGTAACAAGGTTAGATCAATAACACATATAACTTTAATCCACTTATCATTCATCAAAACTCAAGTTTGATCATCAGTGCCACATGTACCAATAATCTCCCCCTCTTATGATGCAATGACAACTTAGGTTAAAGTTATAAAAAATATACAAAAAGGAAATAGCAATAACATGATTCAAGAGAAAAACTAAGGTTAAAATTTTCAAGATTTGTCTTTAATTTTTTCTTACTTAACCCTTACCCTCCCCCTTTGTCATTCATCAAAAGAAAATGCATATAAGTGCATTAAAGTGCACAAGTAAGCATAGCAAGTAACAAAATTATCAAAGTTAGTTTAAAACTTGTAGGTTTATTGTAGGGAGGAGTTAAGAAAAATTTTCAAAATTTACAAAAGGTTTTCAAAGTTTTGAAAATTGAATTTTGTAAAAAAAATATTTTGAAAAGCTAAATTTTGCAAGAATTTTACAAACTATTTTTCAAGATAGATTTCAAAACACTTTTCAAACAATAATGTATTGCAAAGTAATTTTTAGAGTTTCAATTGTTCAAGGCAACCATTGAAACATTTTGTAAATCATCTTTCTAAAACATTTTTTAAAGAAATTTGTCCAAGAAAAACAATCTTGGAAACATTTTGAAAATGGTTATCAAAACAAATTTGAAAAAGGTTTACCAAAGTTATTTTTCTAAGTGAAAGGATAACCTTTACAAGAATTTTATAGAACTTTTTAAAACTTTTCAAAGTGTTTTTGAAAACATTTTTTAAAGTGTTTTTCAAAGTGTTTTAAAGAAGTTTTTCAATGCAATTTTCAAAACACTTTCATTTTATTTTTCAAAACAGACATTTGAAAAAGTATAAGAGTATTTTTCAAAGCAAGTTTTGAAAGTAAGTTTTGAAAATTTTTTAAAATAAAATAGTTTTGGAAACATTTTAGAATATTTTAGAAGTAATTTTTTAAACCATTTGCAAAGTAAGTTTTAGTAAGATTTCAAAAGAATTTTTAAACTAACACTTAAAAAAAATTTGAAATAACTCTTTTTGAAAGTAGTTTTCAAATATTCTCCCCCTGAACTTGATTTTATTTAAAAATAATATTCATCTAAAAAGTATCCTTAAATATTTTAGGGGTAGATCCAAACCAATAGTTAAAAATATTTTCAAGGTATATTTTTAAAATACTTATAAGGGTTTTCAAAGACTAAAGATTTTTCAAAAATGCTTATTTACTTTTAACCTATTTGAAAGAATTTTCAACCCTCCCCCTTAACCTGACATATCCTGATTACCCTTGTTAGAAACAAGAAGTTCTAACTAAGTGTCTAGGGGAATTAGTGTTGGGAATATTGATTTTAAAAAAATATATATTTTTTCAAAAACCTGTATTTTCTATTCCCCCAATTAAGTTTGATTAACCATTAATTATTAATCAGTTATCCTTTAAGGATTAATCTAGAATTAAGTTAATTAATTTAGATGTTAGACTAAATGAAACAATTTGGTATTAACACAATAATAGTTAATCATTATCAATAGGTTATTGATTAATTTTTACTTAGTTCAATTCAATAATTTAGTAATTATTTGACTAATTAACTTGAATTATTGAGTTAATTAATTAATTAATGAAAGTATTGGTTTAAATTTAATTTTAATTTACTTCATCTATAGAGTTTAGTTGGATTTAACTCAAGTTAAATTATGAAAATTAAGTTAAATTAGGATTAATAAAGTTTAGAATAAGTTAGGTTACAAGTTTAATAAGTTATAATTTATCAAGGTTTAACAATAGGTTAAATTAAGATAAACATCTTAATTCATTAAATTAAAATTATGTTAAATTTTAGTTAAATTTTGAAATAAAGTAAATTTAAAGTGAGTTAGAGTTTACTTCTTAATTATTTAATTATATTTTAATTGATTTAATTATTTGTTTAATTAAGATTTGAGTTTTAATTAATTTACTTAATTTAAGTAATTTTTAATTTTAAATTAATTTCATTACAGTTTCTAGTTATGGTTTTTTTAAAGGATTTTCTTAAAAAAATTTAAAGTATTTTTAAAATATTTTTTTTAAAAAAATTAAAATATTTTTTAACTACTATTTTTAAAGCATTTAATAATAATTTTTAAAAGATTTTTAAAATAATTTTTTAAAGTAATTGTTAAAATAATTTAAAAAATAATTTTATAAAGAATTTTTAAAGTATTTTTAAAATAATTTTTTTTAAATTTTTTTAAAAATAATTTTTAAAATAAATTTTACAGTATTTTTAACATAAATTTTAGCATATTTTTAAAATTAATTTTAAAGTATTTTAAAAATAATTTATACAATTTTTAAATTATTTTAATAATAAGTTAATTAACTTTACATTTAATTCAATTGTAATTTTAAGTTTAAGGTTTCATTAATTTTATTTTATTTTAATTTAATTTAATTTTTAATTTTAACCTTTTAATTTGAATTTAATTTGAATTTTTTAAATTTAATTTAATTTTAATTATAATTAGTTTTAATTTAGTCCTTATTCATCTTACCCGACCTATATTTTCAATAGGGAATCCTATAATTTTATGAGATGAGTTAAGTTTGAATTTCATGATTTGACTTAACTTGTGTTAGATTCAGTTTTACTTTAGGTTTAACAAGCAGACATTCTTTAGATAAATGTCTAAGCTATGGTGAGTCACCTGGACATCATTAGAGTAACCATGCCTTAACTTTTTTTTAAATAGTCCTGTCCACTAAACTTAGTATAAAATTTTAGTTTAACCAGCTAAGATTAGTAAGAGATAACTTTAATTAGTTCCACTAGGCCAAATGCACTAGGTCGAAGCTATATCTTCCTAGACATGCATAGATAGAACTTCCCTAACCTACTATTATCTAAAATTTCTCCAGTACTATTTGTTAAGTTAAACTTTTGTCCCTAATTATTCTAGTCGTAATTACCCTTAATGGGTAAAGTATTATTTTAGAGGTGTCAAGTAGTTTGGTGCTTCCCCTGAATTACATATTCTTGGTTTTATTAAGTTTAATTAATGTTTTAATTTAAATTTATTTTTTTAAGTTCAATTTTAATTTTTCATTTAAGTTTAATTCGTTAATTTTGAATTAATTAAGTTGGTTAAATTATTTTTCTTTAAAATATTTTTTAAATATTTAACTTTTTATTAATTTTTAATTTTTAATTTTTTTAAATTGGTTAAGTTATCTTTATTTAAAAGATTATTTAAATTTTTATTAGTTTTTAATTTAGAATTAATTAAATTGGTTGTGTTTATGATTTCATCAGTGTTTAACTTTTTATTAATTTTTAATTTTGAATTAGTATGATTTAGTTTTGATTTTATCAAATTAGTTTTATCTATAGATTTATCCTTAAGATTTAAATTATTTTTGTTTTGGATAGAAATTCTTAGATTGACATTATTTAGATTATCAAATATTTTATTAAAAATTTTATTAATTTTATCTAGATATATATTGACTTCGTCATTTTTATCATTTGAATTTTCAAATATAGAATTATTATTTAAATTTTAAAGATTTTTATTAATTAGTTTATTTAAATTTAGATTTAGATTTGGTGAATTAATTAAATTGCTTAAATTGATTTGGTTAATATTTTGTTTGACCAAGTCAAAGTTGATGCCAATCTGATCAATGTCTTGATTGACTTAATCAAAACCTAGATGATTTTTTTAATTTTGAATTTTTAATTAAATTTGAATTATACAGATCTGGATTATCATGTATCATACTAGGGGTAATTTCATAATAATTAAATTATCATGCAAAATTTTTAAATCATTACTAATAGGAGTATTTTGGTAAATAGTACTAACCTCAAGCGCAATCCCTAATTCTGTAAGTTTTTCTATTGGTTCGACTTCATGTTTATATTTGATTTGAACTTGATTCTTCAGTTTTGATAGATCCTCATGAAGCTTAGTTAGGTGAGTCCAAAACTTGTAGGCATCTTAGTATTCTCCAATTCTGCACGTAATTTTGTTAGGTAATAAACTTAAAATTAAACTTATTACCTTTATGTTTGCTTTTGTGTCTTGGGTGGATTACCTTAGTGCTATGCCGCAATCGAAGTCATTCATCATTATGAAGCATTCCATCTGATGCTTCTATACTCTGTAGTAGTCCATTTCGTATAACGGTGGTTTATTGACATTTTGCCCAAACATATTTTTGTGTTCCATTTTTCTTGCACAATATAAAAAGAAATGCCAAGACTAGGTCTTGGGGTAAGTAGTATGGGAGGAGAGAGATAAATAAAAGGCTCGAGTGGTTGTAACGACCACCCTTCTTACTAAACTATACTACTCTCTAAGGTGACCATTACTTAACTATTAACTCTACTCAACCGGTGTGATCGAAACCATGAGGAATCCCTACCAAAAAATTTTGGCAGAATCTCCCCTGTATCGATGACCATAAACATCAATACATACACAGTATACACAGCCACAGGCGGCTGGAACATATATCAAACACCGACGCAGTTT
This sequence comes from Zingiber officinale, assembly GCF_018446385.1. Taxonomy (NCBI): domain Eukaryota; kingdom Viridiplantae; phylum Streptophyta; class Magnoliopsida; order Zingiberales; family Zingiberaceae; genus Zingiber; species Zingiber officinale. Next base: position 108,904,235 of record NC_056002.1, read on the forward strand.
AATAAGTGACAAAAACTATAATATCTACCTATTACATAGAAACTCATCACAGAATACAAACTAAAACACGAATAAACTCAATAGGAACATAGAATATAAAATACAGTCTCAATGACATCAACCATAAGGTACAACTCAATTACTTCTTATCCACTAAACACGAAAACGCAAAACTTCTCAGTTCTCTCCCACAGTCCTGGCATCACACACCATCCGCACCGCCTTGTCGCCTCCCTTGCTATATCCTTTCCTTTCCTTTATCTGTAGTAAGAGGAAATGCAATCTATAAGTAAAATTTGCTTAGTAAGCGCTATCTAACTCACAAAAACACGAATGTGCATGTATACGAGAAGAAACTAGAAACTGAATGCTTTAAAAGAAGACATATAAAGATGCTCATGTCAAAAGTACTGAAACTAGAAATAAATCTGCTCATGCATAATCAATAGCAAAGCACTATAAACTTCATACTCATGATATACAAGGATAAAACTGCATGCTGGTAGATAAAGCTAATCATGCTCAATAAACTAATCAGGAACAAACAAAACTGATACTGCATGCTTTGATTTAAAAGATCTAAACTGGCTGACTCTAAACATAAGAGAAGCTTATTTCCTTTGTTTGAAAACTTATACTTTAATACTTTTATACTTATGTGAAACTTATTTTACTTGTTCAAAAACTTATACTTATAATACTTCAAAATAGTAATCAACTTCTCTTGGGCCCAGACTTAGTACCATCTTATGCGCGTTCCCTAATAGGTTGGGGTAGCGAGCCACCAATCCTAAAAGAGCAGACCTTGGTCTACCAGGGCCAAGACCTTGGAATTGGACACCTGTATTTGTTTAACGACAACCTTGCGAAGTCGGGTACTAGCCTCTTCTTAAAAGTAAAATACTTATAATTTTAATTACTTCTTCCTTAAATGCCTTGGCATTTTAATAGACACCTTGTGTGTCAAAATCCCTAAAGTCTTGACTTTGGGATCTACTTAAGGCCTTGGCCTTTTCTTTCTTTTCTTTATCTTTCTTATACTTTTCTTAAACCCAAAAATACTGTTAGGGTATTTTTCCATATGCATCTATAAGTGAAATCAACTAGGTAACACACAATCATGCATATTGAAGTAGCAAATAAACTCAAATCTGTATGCTTAAATAAATTCTAAAACTATAATTCTTAACCAAAATCTGTACTATGATACTTAACAAAAATCTGCACTATACTAAGCTTAACAAAAATCTGCATATTAAGCTTAACAAAAATCTGCACTAAGGTTAACAGAAATCTGCACTAATGCTTAACAAAAATCTGTACTAAATTGCTAATCTACACCACTAAACAACTTAACACTGCATGTTAAAGAATTAATAACAAAATGGGTCTAACAGTAGGTTAATCAATTAATAACGCAAGGTCTAGATAAGCTCATTTCTTCTTCTCAAGTAGATGCCAAATCATCCCTCAATCTAACGCATGATATCTTCTCATTGTCTGTAGCGTAATTTTAGATATTGAATCTCTCTTCTAATTAATTGCTTGTCAAAATATGAATATTGGAATCCAATTCTATCCATTTTCTCAATTGCCCAGTTTGAAAGAGAATTAAGGATGAAGATATTAATCAAGAAGAATGTCATCCTTTGAAGAACAAACCAACTTGAATCTTCATCAAATGTAGTTGTCTATTCTTTTGAAGATCAATCCAGAAAGCATGCTAAAGACTTCCTCAATTCTAAACTACAAGACTTCCTCAATTCTATACAAACACAATCAGAAAGCAAGGAAGGAGGGCTAAATCCCTAGCTACTCAATTCTAAACTACAAGGCTAAAATCTAAGCTATTATGATGAGATCTTCATTAAAGACTTCCTCAAAACTTATCATATCATGTAAAGAACATCTTTAACCCATCAGAATCTCACAAATCTACAAAGGAATATACTTGAAACCTTTTAATCTACACCAAAAATTCCCACAAGCAAGGAAAGAACTAAAATGTTTCTTATCTTCTAATTCTTTTAATATAGAATGCCTCGGCATTTCTTCAAGCACTTGGCGTGCTGCTGATCCCAAATTCTGAAATTTAGAGATCCTATCAAGACCTTGGTCTTTCTTTACTTATAACTACTCATAATCTTCTAAAAAGATTTAATGGAACACATGCTTTAAATTAAAGAACTATTCTTGCTCATTAAGGAAGTAGCAAACTTCAAATCTGCACCCTAAAAGTGGAGGACTGCATCTTCGTGATATACATGTTGTTTATGCCCACAGCAGTAATAGAAAGACTATAAACTATATGCTTATTATTAGAAGGTTGTGCAAGCTTATTATAAACATGCATGCTATTCCTAACCTCTTCCAAAACCTAATTTTATACATAAAGCACCCATCTTTAACAAAATCTTCAACCTCATGCTATAGCAGCCCTAAAGAACTACTATTAATACACGACAGCCCTAAACCAAGATTAAAGGGTATTAACTTATCCCTTTCACATATTAAAATTAAACTAGAGTGGTTGGGATACACAGCAGCCCTATAGAACCATTTTTAATACACGACAGCCCTAAAACCAATAGATGAGATATATAAATATGCTACCCAACTTTGCATGATAAGTGTCACATAGACCAACTAATCCAATGGTTAAAATACTAAACTTAAAGCTAATCATGCTCATGGAGTTAACAAGTAAAAACTAAGCTACAAATTACACTATGTATAGCTGTTCGTACCCAGTATTAGCACAGAAAACTATGACTAAATTCAACTAACTTGTTGAAAGAAAACTAAATTAGCTAACCTGCTGAATTTGTAACAAAAGGAATAAAACTTGCGGGATTGAAACAAAAGGAATCAAGCTTGCTGAATTGAAGCATAATAAATCAAGCTTGCTTGTTATCAGAATTGAAAGGCCTAACCATTTGCCAAACCCAATGAAACTCCTTCTCATCTTCCTACAAGAACTCACGGTAGGGAACCAAAAGAAGTGATTGCTGTGCTAACAGAACTTTACAGCATAAATCCGAAATCTGTAGAAACCCAAGCCATATACCTAACTAACAAACTAAAATCTAAAGCTAACAGAAGTAATTACTGTAGGACCGTTGCGGCCGGCTGGAAGGGGGTTGGTTGGATATCCTGTAAACACAAAGACAAACCCTTCCTCGAACTCTTTAAGTTAACACTTGCATAAATAATAAAGTAAGCTGATAAATTAAAAGCAAAAAGAAAGAGCGAGGCACAAAAGGTTTACTTGGTTACAACCGATGTGGTTGTTAATCCAAGGAAGATTAAGCTCACTAAAAATCTCCTTCAGGCGGAGAAGCCTCGTACAACAATGTAGCGCAGAAAATAGAAGCTCAACTCTAGATTAAAGCTTACAAGCGTTGAAATTACAATTCAGAGTTCGTTGAAAAGCTTCTGGACCAAGGCTATATTTATAGCCTTGGTCGGGTCGCCTGGAAGGGTTCCGGGCGCCCTGGGGGGGATAAAACTTATCCCCCAACGTTCAGATCGAGTCAAAACTCGATCTGGTCAATTTTACTGCTCCGGGCGCCCCGGAGGGCTCCGGGCGCCCTGGAGCCCAAAGTCAATAGTTGTTGACTTTTTCGTCCGGGACTTCTTATCTGGTTCAGTCCCGCCTCGGTCCGGTTCTTCTCCTCCGGATTCGCTCACTTGGGTGATCTCTGCCATCCGGAAAAGGGCTCACCCAAACCCAACTTCCGGTCTTCTCGAGCGTGCTTCCCTCCGACTTCTCGACCCTCGGAATTGCCACGTGTTTCCTTCTCGTCCGCCAGCGTACTCATCCGCAGTCTTTGTCCCTCGGTCGTCGACCTTCTCGCTAGCTGCGTCTCTTGCTCCCCGAGCAATCTTCCGCTCTGGCTTTCGTCCCTCAGAACCACCGCGCGCTTCCTTCTCGTCCGCCGGTGTACTCTTCCGCAGCGCCTCGTCCCTCGGACGCACAGCGTGCCGTCCTTCTCGCTAGCTGCGTCTTCCGCTCGAGCACCTGTGCTCCTAAGCTCCTGTACACTTAGACACAATGTTAAAACAACGCAGGACCTAACTTAACTTGTTGATCACACCAAAACAATCTTGGGGTTCCAACAATCTCCGCCTTTTTGGTGTGATCAACCCAAGTTAAGCTAGGGTTACAAATAGACATAGAATAAAGACAATTTATTGTAATAACATGCAACATGATAGAAAAAATTGAATTTCAAAAAATTTCAAAAATTTTAAATTTTAATTTTCAATTTTCAACCTCCCCCTAGACTTATACTTTCCCTTCTCCCCCTTTGATCACAATAAAAATGGGGTTTCAAGAAAAACAATCTAAGGGTTTGACATTTAGAAAAATTATAGAAATCTATTTCAATGTTTTTCGGAGAAAAAATATTTCCAAGTTAAAGAAAAAAAATTTCTAAGTCAAAGAATGACTTTTGAAAAATTTCTAAGTTTTCACCAAAAATAAATCTTTCTAAGCCCAAAAATTTATGCAAGAAAATTTAAGAAAATTGATAGCATTAAAAGAAATTTTCTATGCATTTATTTATTTATATATTCTAATGCTTTTATCAAAAAATTTTAAATTTTCATTTTAATTTATCATAATTTCTTAACTTTGAAGCAAGAAATTTTGAGCATGTAGAAATTTGTGCAAATTGTAAAATGTCATTTTCTATTGTATTTTGAGTTCATAATTTGCAAAGATATTTCGATAATATAAACTTGATAAATTTTTTCGACAATACTTCTGATTTGTAAACTTCGTTCGACAAAATATTTTATAATTTGTAAAAGTATTTTGACAACATAAATTTGCAACAATCTGTGGATAATAGATTTACTACTCCGAAAAACTCTTTCGATAATATCTCTAATTTGCAAACTTTGTTCGAAAAAATGTTTCATAATTTGCAAGATTCTTTTGTCAAATCATTTTGTAATTCGAAAAATTCTTTCGATGATTCAATTTTTGATTCGTAAAAATAATCAGGTAATTTGATTAATTGAACCAGTTGTTCAGAGGTTCGAGTCCATACCTTACTTACCTCGTCGGCCGTTGGTTCTCCCCGTGTTGAATTACTTTCTTTAGAAGATTCTCCCCCTTCATTGATCTCGGGATGTACTTTGGCTGTTGGGGTTGTCTCGGTAATTTCTTCAGTCTCGGATTCTGATGACGGCTCGATGTCTATTGAGGGGACGACTTCAATCAGTTCTTCGTAGAGTTTTAAGAACTTTTCCCAAAGTTCTTTTGAGCTGTTGTATTCGCCGATTCTTTTGAGATCTTCATTTGGTATCACGGTTAGGAGATGAAATTCTGCCTGTCCATTTGCCATCGATTCGTTACGTTGCTTTTTGTTCCAGAGACGTAGATCGAGTCTTTCTCCGTTCGTGTTCTTCGGTTCTTCATAACTAGATTTTAAAATTAAAGAAATACCAGGGTCTGAGTTAAGGTATACCTCCATTTGTTTCTTCCATGAAGAAAACTCCCCCTCTAATGCTGGTGGATAGTTGCTAGCTTCGGCCATCATTTTGGTGCTTCAGACGGCGGTTAGTCCTTCTGTGGTGTCTCGGCTCTGATACCACTTGTAGGACCGTTGCGGCCGGCTGGAAGGGGGTTGGTTGGATATCCTGCAAACACAAAGACAAACCCTTCCTCGAACTCTTTAAGCTAACACTTGCATAAATAATAAAGTAAGCTGATAAATTAAAAGCATAAAGAAAAAGCGAGGCACAAAAGGTTTACTTAGTTACAACCGATGTGGTTGTTAATCCAAGGAAGATTAAGCTCACTAAAAACTCCTTCGGGCGGAGAAGCCTCTTATACTGGTGAAAGCATAAAATCAGAAGCTAAACTAGAACAGTGAGCGCACAAGTATTTGGAATGCTAATTACTGAGTTAATGAAAAGCTTCTGTGTAACGACCACCCTTCTTACTACTACTACACTCTAAGGATGACTGTTACTTAACTACTAACTCTACTTAACCGGTATGATTAAAAATTACATGGAAACCCTACCGAAAAATTTCGGCAGAATCTCCCCTGTACCGGTGACCATATTCAACAATACATGCAATATATACTCAGCCACAAGCGGCTGGAACACATATCAATCAACCATGCAGTTAAATAAGTATCAAACACACAAATGTCTACTTACTAAACTGGACTCATCCTACATGCAATCTAAACAGAATAATCTCAAATGACATGAACTTAAAATACAACTCAAATGTTTACAATAACTAAAATGCGGAAACTAAAATTAAAACTTCTTTCTTAGTCCCAAGGCTTCCATAGTCCTGGCATCACACATCCTTCGAACACCTCCTTGTCGCCTTCCTTTCTATATCTTTTCCTTTCCTGTATCTGCAGTAAGAGGAAGTGCAATCTATAAGTAAAATTTGCTTAGTAAGCGCTATCTAACTCACAAAATCACGAATGTGCATGTATACGAAAAGAACTAGAAACTATATGCTCTAAAGAGAAATAAAGCATAAACATAACTGCTCATGTCAAACTAATAGCAAAGAAAAGCTAAGGAATCTACTCATGTAATTCTAATAGCTAATCATGCTACTCATCTAATAGGTAAACATGAAAACTACTCATCCACTAGATAAACATAGTAGAATAAAGAACTAAACTTACTGATTTTTAGAACTATATGAAACTTTATTTCATTTGTTCTAACTTAATCTTTAATACTTTATGTTTATGAAAAACTCGTTTTACTTGTTCAAAAACTTATACTTATAATACTTCAAAATAATAATCAACTTCTTTTGGGCCCGACAACTGTGCTTTTACTTTTGTAACGACCCGACCCATTCGGCGGCCCATTTGGTGACCCTATGGTTGTCGACCGTCGACCGTCGACCGTCGGCCGAGCCATTACTACTAGGTTATCTAAACCTAGGGACGACTATGGGAGCCCAACCCAAGGACAACTGAGAGTCCAGCACAGTGCCACTGATAAAAGTAAAATGCTTGTTATCTTCTAATACTTCTATATAATGCCTCGGCATTTTCTTTAGCACCTTGTGTGCCAAAATCCCTAAAGTCTTGACTTTGGTATCTACTTAAGGCCTTGGCCTTTTTCTTTCTTTTCTCTATCTTTCTTGTATTTTTCTTAAACTCTTAAAAGAATATAGGCATGCTACAACAGGATTAAATCAAAGGAAAGAAAATTTGACTTCTATAAGCATGCTATATCAGAGACAAATCAAAAGAAAGCATATCTAACTTCTTCACACATGCTACAACAGGTTTAAAACAAAGGAAAACAATTCTGAAATCTTTAAGCATGCTAAAATGAAAGCTGTTCAGATTGGTTATAATGCAAAGGAAACCCAAAACTGCAACATGAACTAACATAGCTGTTCCTACTCATTGGAGCTACATAAACTTGAAATCTGCATGCATAAAAACTAATAAGGAAGGATCTATATCAAAACTAAGCAATGGAAATGCTAACAGCACAAAACCACTCTACTGCATGCTTGTTAAAAGGCCTATTCCTACACATGGCAGCAAAGAAGAGGACAACCAAGACTAAGTTCCTACATGTATATATGTGTGCTATTTCTGCTCATCCACATCTAAAAGAAAAAGGGAAACAAAATTAGAAATCTATTCATGTGCATCTCCAACAACCTAGCAAACTCAAGCATTAAACACTAAGTTCGATTGAATCATTCCTTCGGAAATCATCACAAAGCTTAGTTGACACTAGCATAAAGCACAGAGAAAAGAAAACTATCATTCCATTCAAGAAACCCCGTCCAGAAAACTTGCCACCAGAAGCCAAACAGTGCAACAAATTGATCAAACACAAATGCCCCAAATCTAAACATGTCTGAATCTGCACATTCTAAAATATTTTCAACAAAACAAGTATAAGGAAAGGATGCTTCTATTAAACTAAGAATCTGTTAAAACTAAAATCCTTGCAACATATTCGCAACATAAAGCAACAGAATTCATCAGGCATGCTTCAAACAACCCGAAATCACAGTCCAATTCCCTGTTCAGTGCCACGGTAGAAACCAGTGGGAGCAAAACACTCCACTTAATCTTTTTCATGTTCTTCCCTTGGAAACTCACGGCAGCGAACCCTAAACCTTAACTTTCACAGCATAATTCGGGAACCAACAGAAACTAGATCCCTATCACATCCAAAATTCTTCACGGCGAAAATCGAAACCAAAAGAAACTCTAATTCGAATTCGAAACTACTCTACTGCAGGTGAGTAGCGACTTACCTTGCTGTTCTTGAGCTTACTACCGAAGGAGAAAGGCAACTCTAGGGTTTCGGAGGAGCTCACGATCTCGGCCTCTTCCCTTCGTGTCCGCGCGTCCTCCTTGACAAGGCGCTCACGGGCTTCTTCTTCATTGTCGCTCGAGAGGAGAAGGTGCACGGAGGAGGAGATAGAGGTGAAGCCCTAGCCCTCTTCTTCGTTTCTGCCCGAGAGAAGCCGACGCCGTCGCTGCGTGCGAGAGGAGAAGAGGGATCGAGCAAAATTCCCCTTCCTCTCTTCACTTAACCTCCTTTTTATAACCTAGAGTTATTTTTATTACCAACCATTGCTTAAGAATATTTCACACCTTATCTTTTCACGAAATATTTGCGGAAGAGTTGGTTGGCCGCATTTTGACCAAGTTAAGGGTTGCAGGTTCAAATCTTCCATCGCGCCCTTTTTATTTCAATTTATTTCCCAACTACTGCTTAAATATATATCGCTCCATATAAAATTAACAAAACATCCGTAGACCAGATGGTTGGGCTGAGTTCGTAAAGACTCGGGTTCGGTTCCGTGATCTTGGGTTCAAAACCCCGCTTCAACATATATTATTATTATTATTATTTTTTTTTACTTCTTCCTCTTGGTAAAAATACCAAACGAACTCCAAAAATTTCATAAAAATACTCTATAAATTCCTAAAAATCTCTATAATTTTTCTAAAACATTTCTAGATTTTAATAAGGTCTTTTAGAACTCTAAATCATGAAATTTGGGGTGTTACATTCTGGACAAAGGCTATATTTATAGCCTTGGTCGGGGCGCCTGGAAGGGTTCCGGGCACCCTTGGGGGGGGATAAAACTTATCCCCCAACGTTTAGATCGAGTCAAAACTCGATCTGGTCAATTTTACTGCTCAGGGCGCCCCGGAGGACTCCGGGCGCCCCGGAGGGCTCCGGACACCCCGGAGGGCTCCGGGCGCCCCGGAGCCCAAAGTCAACAGTTGTTGACTTTTTCGTCCGGGACTTCTTCTCTGGTTCAGTCCCGCCTCGGTCCGGTTCTTCTCCGGATCCGCTCGCTTGGGTGATCTCTGCCATCTGGAAAATGGCTCACTCGAACCCAACTTCCGGTCTTCTCGAGTGTGCATCCCTCCGGCTTCTCGTCCCTCGGAATTGCCGCGTGTTTCCTTCTCGTCCGCCAGCGTACTCATCCGCAGTCTTCGTCCCTCGGTCGTCGACCTTCTCCCTAGCTGCGTCTCTTGCTCCCCGAGCAATCTTCCGCTCCGGCTTTCGTCCCTCGGAACCACCGCGCGCTTCCTTCTCATCCACCGGTGTACTCTTCCGTAGCGCCTCGTCCCTCGAACGCACAACGTGCCGTCCTTCTCGCTAGCTGCGTCTTCCGCTCGAGTACCTGTGCTCCTAAGCTCCTGCACACTTAGACACAATGTTAAAACAACGCAGGACCTAACTTAACTTGTTGATCACACCAAAACAATCTTGGGGTTTCAACAATCTCCCCCTTTTTGGTGTGATCAACCCAAGTTAAGCTAGGGTTACAAATAGACATAGAATAAAGACAATTTATTGCAATAACATGCAACATGATAGAAAAAATTGAATTTCAAAAAATTTCAAAAATTTTAAATTTTAATTTTCAATTTTCAACCTCCCCCTAGACTTATACTTTCCCTTCTCCCCCTTTGATCACAATAAAAATGAGGTTTCAAGAAAAATAATCTAAGGGTTTGACACTTAGAAAAATTATAGAAATCTATTTCAATGTTTTTCGGAGAAAAAATATTTCCAAGTTAAAGAAAAAAAATTTGTAAGTCAAAGAATGACTTTTGAAAAATTTCTAAGTTTTCACCAAAAATAAATCTTTCTAAGCCTAAAAATTTATGCAAGAAAATTTAAGAAAATTGATAGCATTAAAAGAAATTTTCTATGCATTTATTTATTTATATATTCTAATGCTTTTATAAGAAAATTTTAAATTTCTATTTTAATTTATCATAATTTCTTAACTTTGAAGCAAGAAATTTTGAGCATGTAGAAATTTGTGCAAATTGTAAAATGTCATTTTCTATTGTATTTTGAATTCCTAATTTGCAAAGATATTTTGATAATATAAACTTGATAAAGTTTTTCGACAATACTTCTGATTTGCAAACTTCGTTCGACAAAATATTTTGTAATTTGCAAAAGTATTTTGACAACATAAATTTGCAACAATCTGTGGATAATAGATTTACTACTCCGAAAAACTCTTTCGATAATATCTCTAATTTGCAAACTTTGTTCGAAACAATGTTTCGTAATTTGCAAGATTCTTTTGTCAAATTATTTTGTAATTCGAAAAATTCTTTCGATGATTCAATTTTTGATTCGCAAAAATCTTCAGGTAATTTGATTAATTGAACCAGTTGTTCAGAGGTTCGAGTCCATACCTTACTTCCCTCGTCGGCCGTTGGTTCTCCCCCTGTTGAATTACTTTCTTCCGAAGATTCTCCCCCTTCATTGATCTCGGGATGTACTTCGGCTGTTAGGGCTGTCTCGGTAATTTCTTCCGTCTAGGATTTTGATGACGGCTCGATGTCTATTGAGGGGATGACTTCAATCAGTTCTTCGTAGAGTTTTAAGAACTTTTCCCAAAGTTCTTTTGAGCTGTTGTATTTGCCGATTCTTTTGAGATCTTCATTTGGTATCACGGTTAGGAGATGAAATTCTGCCCGTCCGTTTGCCATCGATTCGTTACGTTGCTTTTTGTTCCAGAGACGTAGATCGAGTCTTTCTCCGTTCGTGTTCTTCGGTTCTTCATAACCAGATTTTAAAATTAAAGAAATACCAGGGTCTGAGTTAAGGTATACCTCCATTTGTTTCTTCCATGAAGAAAACTCCCCCTCGAATGCTGGTGGATAAATTAAAAGCATAAAGAAAAAGCGAGGCACAAAAGGTTTACTTGGTTACAACCGATGTGGTTGTTAATCCAAGGAAGATTAAGCTCACTAAAAACTCCTTCGGGCGGAGAAGCCTCTTACACCGGTGAAAGCACAAAAACAGAAGTTAAACTAGAACAGTGAGCGCACAAGTGTTTGGAATGCTAATTACTGAGTTAATGAAAAGCTTCTGGACCAAGACTATATTTATAGCCTTGGTCGGGGCGTCTGAAAGGGTTCTGGGCGCCCTGGGGGGATAAAACTTATCCCCCAACGTTCAGATCGAGTCAAAACTCGATCTGGTCAATTTTACTGCTCAGGGCACCCTGGAGGGTTCCGGGCGCCCCGGAGCCCAAAGTCAACAGTTGTTGACTTTTTCGTCCGGGACTTCTTCTCTGGTTCAGTCCCGCCTCGGTCCGGTTCTTCTCCTCCGGATCCTCTCGCTTTGGTGATCTCTGCCATCCGGAAAAGGGCTCACCCGAACCCAACTTCTGGTCTTCTCGAGCGTGCTTCCCTCCGGCTTCTCGTCCCTCGGAATTGACGCGTGTTTCCTTCTCGTCCGTCAGCGTACTCATCCGCAGTCTTCGTCCCTCGGTCGTCGACCTTCTCGCTAGCTGTGTCTCTTGCTCCCCGAGCAATCTTCCGCTCCGGCTTTCGTCCCTCGGAACCACCACACGCTTCTTTCTCACCCACCGGTGTACTCTTCCGCAGCGCCTCATCCCTCGGACGCACAGCGTGCCGTCCTTCTCGCTAGCCGCGTCTTCCGCTCGAGTACCTGTGCTCCTAAGCTCCTGCACACTTAGACACAATGTTAAAACAACGCAGGACCTAACTTAACTTATTGATCACACCAAAACAATCTTGGGGTTCCAACAATTACATGGTAGCAACCCTACATGCTTAACCTAATCACTTCCTTCCTTTGAAACTCACGACAGCAAAGAATGTACAGGTTAATCCGAATCAAAGAAGGAAACTAAAACCTAAATCAAATCTGTCGTTAATGCCTAAACTGAACTAATTCTTCTCTTCTTTCTTTAGGGTTCATGGCAGCAAACAAAAACAAGTTTCTTCTCGGCAAAACTCAAGAAAACAAGGAAACACCAAAGCAAAATCGGAGCTACTCTTACCACAGGTGAGTAGCAACTTACCATGCGGTTTCTTGGACTTACAGCCGGGAAGAAGGCAGCTAGGGTTTTGGGGAAAACTCGAGCTCTTGACCTCTCCTTACGCCCTCTTGCTCTTTTTGACGAGGGGATCACGAAGGTGTAGATGGCTCTCAGAGAACCCCCTCGATCGGGCACCGGAGTGATGCCCTAATCCGGTTGTGTTTTAGCCCGAGACGAGAAGCGCCAACGCCGTCGCGAGAAGAGGAGAGGAGAGAATTTAGGTCACGGGAAAATTTTGCCCTCTTTTTGTAACTAGGGTTTCATTATCAACTATACCTTAAATATATTCCGCTCCTTTCTAAATTAGCAAAGCCCGCTGGCATAGTTGGTTAGCTGCGTTCTGCTTAAGGCGCGGCTTGCGGGTTCGAATCTCGGTTGCAACTATTTTTCTTCCTATTTATTTCCTATTCATTAACTACTGCTTAAATAGAATATTTCTCCTTCTTTAATAAGAAACGCTCGTTGGAACAGTTGGTCAGCCGGATTCGCTTAAGGCTTGGTTCGCTCGGAGGTCATGGGTTCGAATCTTGGTTTGGACATTTTTTTGTCAAAACTTCCTTCGTTTAGTAAAAATACCAAACGACCTCCAAAAATTACATAAAAATACTCTAAAAATTTCTAAAAATCTCTAGAATTTTTCTATAGTATTTTTAAATATTTTTAAATTACTTTTGGGACTCGAAATGGAGAAATTTGGGTTGTTACAGTGGTGTTGCACCAACTTCGAGTAAACATTGAATGAGAAAGAATTATTTGAAGAGGTACACTTTACCAATTCAAATAAGGTATGAAAAACTAAAATCTGAAAAATAATTCCCCCAGCTTGATTGGTGGTTGCACCAATTTAGAGCAGAACATACTCTGATACCACTTGTTGGATCGAGACGCATGTGAGAGGGGGGGGGTGGGGGTGAATCACATGGTGTTGCAAAGTTTATCTTTTTCATTTTAAAAACAAAGTGCGCAGTGAAAAACTAAGTAATAAAGTGAGATAAAAAAAAGCAAGCAAAAGAGCACGCGTTTGATTTTACTTAGTTCGAAGTCTTCGATGACTCCTACTCCAAGACCTAGATCCTGCAGATCTATCAACAGGTAATCCACTAACTGCTAGAAGAGAGGATCAAGTATAATGAAAGAATAAGAAAGAGTACAACATACTACACTTTTCTTTATGCAAGAATTAAGTGCAATATTAAAATTTTGTTACCCCGAAGATGATCGGATCAGGCTCAGTGTTGGACTGCTCCTCAGTAGTAGTCAGTTGTAGTAACATCCTAACAGAGCAACAGTAGGAAGTTGAGGTAGTTGGAACTCCAAATGGACACATAGAAGCTTGTAGAAGAGTTGTGTCTTGAATGCTGCTCAAATAGAGCTTATATGGCTGTGGAAGGTGCCTTTAACCTCCTCCAAGGTGCCTCCACAAGTAAATTTTATCACCTATCTTCAATGATGATAAAATCTATAAACTTTGAATTTTATGCTCTGGAAGGGGCCTTCAAAGCTCTTCAAGGTGCCTTCTTACAAGCTCAAGGCGCCTTCTAGCAAGCTTAAAGCGCCTCCAACTGCTGGTTTGACACAGTAATCTTTTGGTGGTTATAACTTTTGACTTCGAACTTAGAATCAACCTCTGTCAGTTGCTATGCCTGCATAATTTGAAGATCTATGTTTATCTTAGCAACATAGAGTTAAAAAAAATATATACATGAATAGTTTATATAAATTTATGAGTTAGATTCTGTCTTTCTAAGATCAAAATCTAGTCAGGGTCTCAATTTAGGTTTTTGAAATGGACCTAAATTGGACCGACGCCTACTGTTCCCTCAACCGGGATGCATCCTCACTAAGTCACTCTCCTCCAGTGACTTACCTCCACTTACCAAATGTCAAGTTACCTTCTTGATATCCAATCTGACCCACCAGGTATTCCTGTCAAAATCACACATCCGAACTTCGCCTATCAGGAATTGAACATCCCGACCTCTTGTCGAAATCACACATTCAGACTTCAACCCATCAAGAATCAAATATCTCAACCTCTTGTTAGAATGCTGCATCTAGACTTTGCCAATCGAGAATCACACATCCTGACTGGACTTCTTGCCTGGTGTCTGGTCCTCTTGACCCATCAAGTTAGTCAACCCTACGCACTCGGTAACAAGATTAGATCAACAATATATCTAACTTTAATCCATTTATCATTCATCAAAACTCAGGTTTAATTATCAGTGCCAAATGCACTAATGGTATAGAGGCTCCAAAAGGTCCAGACCATGCCTATGAGGTACGACCATGTAATAATCAAGTTTTCCCCAACCTCTAACTGTGCCTCTTAGACATGGCCTTATCTGATAAAAAGGTACAATCGTGTGGAATTTTCTATATTGTAGACTGAAATTAAAATGGCCATAACATTTTTCTTGATTAGAGTTACGGGTTATTCTAGATACCAAAATATAGATAACTTTAAGATATACAACTTTGATGAAGACTTCAACAAGAGAAAACCACATCTAGATGGTCTAAAAGATGTTTCTATGAGACACAGCCATGCTAGAGCCATGCCAGAGCCATGATAGAGACATGTCAGAGCAATGCTAGAGCATGTTAGAGTCATGCTAGAGCCATGCCAAAGCCATGCCAGAGCTATGCTAGAGTCATGCCAGGGCCATACCAAGGCCAAATTTTTTACCAGGGCCATAAGACATGGCTGTATGAAATTACATGGCCGTGCCTCCCATCCAGAGCCTATTCAAAGGGAGGTCGTGTGAAATCACATGGCCATGCCAAATCTCCAGAGCCTACCCAGGGCAGGTCCATGCCAATCTAGTAGAGCGGCTTCACACCTTAGCCGTGCCAATTAGCATGGCCATGTCATTTGAGTAGAGCAGCTTTAAGCCCTAGTTTTGCCAATTGGCATGACCGTCCCTCTTTGGTCGTGGCAATTTATGCCCAAGCTGTGCCAAAAAGCATAGTTGTAGCGGAAAGCACGAGGGGTCATGTGTCCCTTGCTATAAAAGGGGGTTTCTCCCCTTTTCAGTAATCTTTGGCTTGGGGCTCCACCCCATTTCTTAGAGAAGGGTTCTCTCCCTTGGGGGAACCCTAGAAGCTTCATCTTCATGTTAGAGTGTATACTAAAAGCCTAGCTTTTTGTAAATATTTATTTTAAAATAAAGAATCACATTGGTCAAATGTCTACATTTATGCTAAGTGTAGTTGTTCAATTAATTTATATTGTAGATAACATGGTGTGTGGTGTCACACACAGAAGATAATGTTATCAGTTCTTTATAAATTATAAACAGTTGCTCACGACTAAGATGGATAGGAATAAACTATCGGAATAGTTGTAGTGTAATTTGGTATTAGTTTATCTTGACTATAAAATTACACTAGTACACTCTGAGTGTATTGAGCAGAACCATTTAAGGTAAGTTCTTTTTATACTGACTGAATAAAAGAACAAGACCTTTATTATTATGGAAGTGCGTGCTCTTAATCATGATATAATAACAAGCACATATACTTAATATTCATTTATTTGATTTATCAAAGGGTGCGATTTAGTTCGATAACTCAATAGGCCTAATAAGTTGAGAAATTATATTATTTATATGGTGTGTTGTTGATTATAGAATGAAACTGTGTCCTAGTAATCTAGGTTGATAATGTCCCCAAGAGGAGCTCATAAGGATTGTCATATTAAACCCTGCAGGTGGACTTAGTCAGACATGACAATAAGGTTGAGTGGTACTTGTTGGAACCCCAAGGTTGTTTTGGTGTGATCAACAAGTTAAGTTAGGTCCTGTTTGTTTCTAACCTTGTGTCTAAGCGTGCAGGAGCTTAGGAACATAGGTAGTCGAGCGGAAGACGCAGCTAGCGAGAAGGACGACAGTCCGAGGGATGAGGTGCTGCGGAAGAGTACACCGGCCGACGAGAAGGAAGCGCGCGGTGGTTCCGAGGGACGAAAGCCGGAGCGGAAGATTGCTCGGGGAGCAAGAGACGCAGCTAGCGAGAAGGTCGATGACCGAGGGACGAAGACTGCGGATGAGTACGCTGGCGGACGAGAAGGAAACACACGGCAATTCCGAGGGACGAGAAGCCGGAGGGAAGCCCGCTCGAGAAGACCGAAAGTTGGGTTTGGGTTAGCCCTTATCCGGATGGCAGAGATCACCCAAGTGAGCGGATCCGGAGGAGAAGAACCGGACCGAGGCGGGACTGAACAGAGAAGAGGTCCCGGACAAAAAAGTCAACGGCTGTTGACTTTGGGCTCCGGGGCGCCCGGAACAGTCCGGGGCGCCCGGAAGGACCAAGATCACGATTTACGCGATCTGAACGTTGGGGGATAAAGTTTTATCCCCCCTGGACGCCCCGGAACCCTTCCAGGCGCCCCGACCAATGCTATAAATATAGCCTTGGTCCAGAAGCTAATCATCAGTTCAGAAATTGTAACAACACTTGTGTGCTTCCACTGCTTTGATTAGTTTCTTTCTTTTTGTGCCTACACTGCTGTAAATGAGGCTTCTCCGCCTGAAGGAGTTCTTAGTGCAATCATCTTCCTTGGATTAACAACCTCCCCGGTTGTAACCAAGTTAAATCCGGTGCCTCATTTTTATGCTTTACTTTCTGCTTAATCTATTTTTCAAGTGTTAGCTTAATTGTTCGAGAAAGGGTTGTGTTTTATTCAAGGCTATTCAACCCCCCCTTCTAGCCGGCCCAACGGTCCTACAAGTGGTATCAGAGCCGAGGCGCTTCAGGAGGACTAACCGTCGAACGAAGTAACGCGATGGCCGGACCAAGCATCCACCCACCGAAATATGAAGGGGACTTCGCTACCTGGAAAAAACTGATGCAGGTATTTCTTACAATAGATATTGAATTATTTTTAACAATGAAATTTGACTTTGAAGCTCCAGAGGACAAGGAAATAGATAAATGGACAAAAAAGGAGCAGGCCGACTTCGTGGCGAACGGCAAAGCAGAGTACCATCTGCTAAGCGTTCTTCCGCCTCAAGAAGTCAACAGGATCGGTAAATACAACTCCGCAAAGGAACTTTGGGAGAAGTTCCTCGAGCTGCATGAAGGTACGTCCGAAGCCAAACTCGCTAGACGAGATCTGCTTCGCAATCAGCTCACCAGCCTGCGGCTTGGGGAAGACGAGACAGTCGCACATCTGCACTCCAGAATAAAAGAAATCATCACCGGACTCACGAATCTCGGAGAAAAGGTAAGTAACTGAGATTCGCTCAGGTACACCTTAAATTCATTTCCAAGAAATTCAAAATGGGCATCACTAGTAGATGCTTTTTACATTTCGAAGGACTTAGAAAAAATTTCATTAGAAGATTTTTTTTCAGCATTTGAAGTGCATGAGTCAAGATGTGCAAGAATGAAGGAGCCCAAGAACAACGTCGCCCTCAAAGCTTCGAGAGACGAACCTGAATCGGAATCTTCTCTCGACGACGAGGAAATGGTAATGATGGTAAGAAGATTCAAGAAACTTTGTAAATCCAGATCTACTAACCATCCGCAGGGGAAGAAGAAAAGGACGATCCGCTGCTACCATTGCGACGAAGAAGGGCACGTCAAGGACAATTGCCCCAAGCTGAAGAACATGAACAAGGAAAAGGGTAAGAAGCCTATCCAAAAGTGAAAAGCCCTAAAGGCGACGTGGGACGATACGTCGTCGGAGTCGGAAGTCGAGGCATTCTCCGGACTTGCTCTAATGGCAAGTCATCAAGACGACGACTCTGAGTCAAGCTCTTCCAAAATGAGCATCGAGAGCATCGATGAAGGGGGAGCTTCGTCAGAAGAAAGCAGCAGTTCAGGGGGAGACACGGAAAACGAACTCGATAAGGTAAGTCAGGTACGTTCTCGTCCTCCCGATAAACTTTATAAATTTGTTAAGTTATTAACTAAAGACTGCTGTAAATTAGAAAAAGAAATAAAAAATTTAAAAATAATTTTAGCTAAGTCTTGCCCTCTAGAAGAATTAGATAAATCAAAATTGGAAAATGAAAAATTGAAACTTGAAAATAATGATTTGAAAATTCAAATAGATAATTTGAAAAACCATGCATGCTCATCTAATTCTAGAAAGTTTTCAAATTTAAATTGGTATTATAGATATCACCCGGGACAAATTAAGAATATCTCTAGAAAATATGTCCCTAAGAAATTTTTAATCAATCCAGTAGGCTGGAACCTTTATTGGGTTCCTAAATCTTGCTTAGTCTAAGTTTTAAAATTAAAATTAGCGCTTTTCAGTGAGAAAATTAAACAATAAGTTTCTCTATAAGGCTTTGTCTAAGGAAGTGGTTGTTGCTCCAATAACTCAGAAGGCCTAGTGCCTCGTCACGACCTGGAAGCCAAAATATTGAAATAAATGTTTAATTAACTTTCTGTCAAAGCATTAAAATTAGAATTAATTAATGCATTCAAAGTTTTTTTTAAACATTTTTGTTTAAAATTTTTATACTTAGAAAAATACCTTTTGCCTAAGTTAAATTCTTTTTAGAAAAATTCTCAAAATTCACTTTTTGATAAGCTAAAAACTTTTTTCTAAAACTAGAAATCTTAGCAAAATTAGTTAGAAAAAATTTCTAAATTTCTTAAAAACTTAGGAATTTTTTTAGAAATATTTTTTCTAAGTTTTTAACCCTTAGATTGTTTTTCTTGGAACCCCATTTTTTTGTGATCAAAGGGGGAGAAGGGAAAGTATAAGTCTAGGGGGAGGTAGATAGATTTAATCTGATTTTATCTTTTCTATCTTTTTGCACTTAAATTGAAAATTAAGTTAATTTACTTAATGTTATTTAATGTCTATTTTAACCCTAGCTTAACTTGGGTTGATCACACCAAAAAGGGGGAGATTGTTGGAACCCCAAGGTTGTTTTGGTGTGATCAACAAGTTAAGTTAGGTCCTGTTTGTTTCTAACCTTGTGTCTAAGCGTGCAGGAGCTTAGGAACACAGGTAGTCGAGCGGAAGACGCAGCTAGCGAGAAGGACGGCAGTCCGAGGGACGAGGTGCTGCGGAAGAGTACACCGGCAGACGAGAAGGAAGCCGGAGCGGAAGATTGCTCGGGGAGCAAGAGACGTAGCTAGTGAGAAGGTCGACGACCGAGGGACGAAGACTGCGGATGAGTACGCTGGCGGACGAGAAGGAAACACGCGGCAATTCCGAGGGACGAGAAGCCGAAGGGAAGCCCGCTCGAGAAGACCGGAAGTTGGGTTCGGGTGAGCCCTTTTCCGGATGGCAGAGATCACCCAAGTGAGCGGATCCGGAGGAGAAGAACCGGACCGAGGCAAGACTGAACCAGAGAAGAGGTCTCGGACAAAAAAGTTAACGGCTGTTGACTTTGGGCACCGGGGCGCCCGGAACAGTCCGGGGCGCCCGGAGCCCTCCGGGGCGCCCGGAATCCTTCCGGGCGACCGGACCCTGATTTTGACCAAGATCGCGATTTACGCGATCTGAACGTTGGGGGATAAAGTTTTATCCCCCCAGGGCACCCCGGAACCCTTCCAGGCGCCCCGATCATGGCTATAAATATAGCCTTGGTCCAGAAGCTAATCATCAGTTCAGAAATTGTAACAACACTTGTGTGCTTCCACTGCTTTGATTAGTTTCTTTCTTTTTGTGTCTACACTGCTGTAAACGAGGCTTCTCCGCCTGAAGGAGTTCTTAGTGCAATCATCTTCCTTGGATTAACAACCTCCCCGGTTGTAACCAAGTTAAATCCGGTGCCTCGTTTTTATGCTTTACTTTCTGCTTAATCTATTTTTCAAGTGTTAGCTTAATTGTTCGAGAAAGGGTTGTGTTTTATTCAGGGCTATTCAACCCCCCCTTCTAGCCGGCCCAACGGTCCTACAATACTACTCTTAGAATTAGATATTAATTAAATGAGTTGTCAGTAACTCATTTAATTAGTGGACATTCGATATCTTAAACACAAGGAGACTTACACACTTATGATAAGATGGATCCCATATAGTAATATGGGATTGGTGCGGTAGTTCAATAATAACTCTTTAGTGGAATGAGTTATTATTGATGAACTCGAGTTGGGTGTTCGGGGTGAACACGGGAAGCTCAAGTTCATCGGGAGACCAAAACCAATTTCTCCTCTCGGTCCCTGTCGTAGCCTCTTATTTATAAAGTATTATACCCACCTATACCCACCTTCTTACCAACCTTAAGGTGGCCGACCAAGCCTAGCTTGGAGCCCAAGCTAGGGCCGGCCAAACCAAGGTGGGTTGGTTTCAAGAGGTGGCCGGCCCTAGCTTGAACCCAAGCTTAGGTGGCCGGCCACAACACAATAAAAGGATTTTAATTTTTAAAATCTTTTCTTATGTGGAAGCCATGATTTTAAAAGAGAGTTTAAAATTTAAATCTTTCCTTTTATAGTTTTCTACAAAAGATTAAGAGAGAGGTTTGATATCTTTCCTTATTTGTAGTTAAAAGGAAGATTTTAATTTTTGATAAAACTTCCTTTTATGTAACCATCCTCATGATTTTAAAAGAGAGTTTTAAAATTAAATCTTTCCTTTTATAGTTTCTACAAAAGATTAAGAGAAAAGATTTGATATCTTTCCTTATTTGTAGATTGAAAAGAAGATTTTAATTTTGAGAAAACTTTTCTTTTTGTAATCATCCACATGTTTTAATAGAGAGATTTTAATTTATAAAAGTTTCCTTTTATAACCAACTATGAAGGAAATTTTTAAAGAGAAATTTTATTTCCGGAAACAAATTAGGAAGTTTTAATTTTGTGATTAAAACTTTCCTTGTTTGGAGGGAATAAGGTGGCCAACCATTAGAGGTTTGATAAGGAAATTTTAATTAAATTTTTTTCTTAAACATTGGCAAGGAATATAAGGAAATTTTATTTATAAAACATTCCTTATTTGCCAAGACCAAGGAATATAAAAGAGATGATAGAGATGCCTCACCTCATAACACATAATCTAGTATTCCTCTCTTCTATTCCTTGGTGGTGTGACCGACCCTTAATCTTTTCTCCTTCTCCTATTTTTTTTTCCTTTGTGACCGGCGACATCTTCATCTCAAGGAGCTTGGTGGTGGCTGGATCTTTCTAGAGGAAGAAGGAGAGATAGGAGGCTTTGTTTCTTAGCATCCCTTGAAGCTTGGTTGGTGGCCAAAGTTCTTCATCTCTAGAAGACTCTTGGTGGTCGAACTTGCAAGGAGAAGAAGGAGGCTTGGGTGGATTCTCATCTCGGTAGATCATCGCCCACACATTGTCCGAGATAAGAAGAGGAATACGATAGAAGATCGTGAGGTCTATAAGCTACATAAGGTATAACTAGTTATTAGTTTCTACATCATAACTAGTTCATCCTTTTTGTTTAGATCTTGAAATACCAAACACAAGAGGCTAGTGATTCTAGGTTTCGGATTTGTGATTCGAATTTGTGTTTCTTTTATTTTTTTTAATCTTGTGATTTGATTGTTCCTTTTGGTTAAACCTAGGGTGACTATAAGGAGTAAATATTGAATTTCTATGAAAGGCTTTGTCGAGGCAGTGGTGAATGTTCTCATACCCAAGAAGACCAAGTGCCTCGCCATATTTGACCTGGGATCCGATCTCTGAAATAAATATTTAATCGAATTTGTAACATGGGTGGATTTGGATCAATAATGTTAAGTATCATTTGCGATCCAAGTCTAAACCTCTAAGAACAAATAAGTTAAATTTGGAATCAATAATGTTAAGTTCTGTTTACGATTCCATATTTAATTTCTAAAGAACACAATAGGTTGTTAGGAAAGGTTCACGACTTGTATAAAATTTTTGTACAGGGGAACCGATACGATATTCCTAGTAGCAACTAACAATTCACTAATCCGTCCACCTTCGGAGTAAGGATTGCATCCAAGAAGACCGATGCTATATGGATAAGCCTTCTCTGCTCTTCTCTTTATGCTTTGAGTTATAGCTTGCTTTACTTCTTATCTCTTGGTTGTATTTCCTTCTCAATCTAGGATGTAGGAAGTAACTATGATGTGATATATGAACTATATATTTGGACATTTTCTTATTCAATGAAGTGTTTATACCATGTTCTATGTATGTTGTGCCTTTTATATGTTTGATGAAATGTGTGAATGGTGTAAATATATAGATATGTATTGATTGTTCACTCCATATAGGGGATACTTTAGATTATATGACTGAGGGGCCCTAGTGACAAGGGTATCCCTTTAACCAGATATCTAGAGTATCACCTTGAAAGGAGGATAATTATCCATAAGGAAACATCTAATTAGGCTTAATGGGTTATCTCTAATCCTATGTTAATAAGTATTTTGTATAATCTAGCGATTGTATGACCGAGGGAGGGGGGGGGGGGCTCCCTAGTGATAGGGGTATCCCTTTAACTGGACTTGCTAGGTTTCCTCTACTACTTAGCGGTATCAGATACCTATAGAGGTAGCACTCCAACATGACCATCATGGGGTAGTGTCGGTATTTAGTTAGACTTCCTATATATGCATAAGGATGAGGTAAGAAGAAGAAGAATAATGCATAGAAATATTAATTAGCATCATAGTGAAACTGAACTCCTAGAATCATTTCCTCAAATCCAACTTCACCTTCACTCATGCTCCTTCTCTCTGTCTCTCTCACTCTCCCCTCTCAATATCTCTCTTCCTAGCATTTGTGAACCATATTTTGATTGTCTAGATAACTCGTTATTCGAAGTTAACTAGTGCTTAATCAATAGTCCCCGTGAGATTGATATTTTATTACTTGATGACAATCGTGCACTTGTGATTGTACACATTAAGTTTTTGGTGCCATTACCGAATACTGTTTTTGATTAACATTAGTTGATTATCATATGAGTTACTCTAGACTTGTTTATAGATTTTTTATTTATTTGTTTGCTTTTATTTTTGTATTTCCTTTTTGGTTTTTCATTATGTATTTTCTTCTTGTCTTTAATTCTGTATTTTTAGATTTCCTTATATTTTTTTTAAGATATTATGAGCACTAACATGTCAAGCATACATTTAAGAGAATTTTTCACACCCATGAGTGTAAGTGCAAGATCTTTCATTGATGAAAATTATGATTCAGATGATGATCAATTTGAGTACCTTTATAGAGTGTGTGGTACTACTTCTCATCCAGTTGCTATTTGTCACTTTTTCCAAAAAGCTGCTAATACTCTAGAATTTCAGTGATTGTTTTAACCTCAACATCAAGTCATGAATGATATAATTTCTAACAATGATAGCTATGATTAGGAAAATTATTAGACTCAGAACTTTCAACCCTAAAAAATTCCCAAGCAGCACGAGTATTTCTAAATATAGCAGCATATCCCTGATCCACCTTAGTACTTTAATCAAGATTGGATTGTCATCAAAATTATGATTATAAAAGCATGCAAGGTGTTGATCAATCTTTTCAAGCATCTCAAAGTCTGTCAAAATTTCAGGATGATTTAACACTAGATAGACTACATCAATTTCAACACATTGAGCCTACTTTCTGGGAAGATTCCTAAGACTTAAAAATCTTGCTCCCAGTCAGATAATGATCACAACACATGATTCTGAAGAGGTAATGGTACAGCGAGGGATATGGCTTCTAGGAATGTAATATAGATTTTTCTAATGAAGTTGTCAATCCTTTAGTTGATAATATTGATGTTAGTGGACTCTTCACCACTTATGATAATGATGTGGTGGATAAAAGTGTAGGGAATTATGAATTGGAAGTAAAGCCCGAAGAATCACCACTTTCAGAGGCACCACCACTTGAGCCAGAACTAGAGCCACTACAAGATCCAGAAGTAGTCACATCCACTTATTTCAAACTTTCAAGTACATCTCAACAATACAAGGTTAGTATTCTAGTGATCTTTTAGAAAATTTCATAGAGGTTCCTATGATTGATTTTGTTGGTTGTGATTCCATTTTTCATAACTACTTAACTAAACTTGATATAGTTCTAGGTCTTACTTATTTAACATGTATGTGGCAGGTATGCTTTTCCTATAGGTGTGCAGGTTTTCATGAGGTCGGAATTTAGAAGCTCACACTGAATCATCTCTAACCACCGGAAAGGACTCTTAAGGATATGAAGATGAAGAGAATGGTGATACACTACATTGCTCTTATAATGATAACTCTCTTTATAATAAATTGGGTAATTATAAGAAAATACTGGAAGTATTATACTCCGATCAGAGCTCGATTTAGATGAGCCAAATAAGGGGTTGAGCTAATGACTTTAAACAAGCACTTGTTGGGAGGCAACTGTTGGTTGCTACTTGGAAAGCCTAATGGTTCCACTGAACAAAAATTTTGTACAAAGGTCTGAACATTTTCCTAGCTACCATGTGCTCTTTTAAATTAAACTTGGATCGCCTGCGGAACTTAACACGTTTGATCCAAAGTTTAATTTATTTGTTCTTTTAAGTTGAGACTTGGATCTCCTGCGGAACTTAACACTTTCGATCCAAATCACCTAGGTTATTAATTCCATTAAATATTAATTTCTAAAATTGGCTTCCAGGACTGCATGGCGAGGCACATGGCCTTCTTGGATATGGGAACAACCACCACCGCCTAGACAAAGCCTTTTAAGGAAAGCTAATATTTAATTTCCTTAAATAACTTTAGGTCAACCAAAAAGAACAATCAAATCACAAGGAAAAGAAAAACAAAAGAACACAACATCAAAAACAAATTCGAAATACTAGAATCGCATGCCTCTTGTATTTGGTATTTTTACATGAAGATAAAACTAGTATGATGCGGAAATTAAATACTAGTATACCTTTTCTTTTGCAAGCAAAAACCTCTAGGTCTTCTACCGTATTCCTCTTCTAACCTCGGACGTTGTGTGGGCAACGATCTTCCGAGATGAGAAACCACCAAAGCACCTTCTTCTCCTTTCTTCAAGTTTTGGCCAGGCACAATGCTTCCAAAAGATGAAGATCTTTTTCCACCAACCAAGCTCCAAGGGATGTAAGCTTTCTCTCCTTCTTCTCCAAGCTAAAATCCGGCCACCACTTGATCTCCAAGAGGGAAGAAGGTTTTGGCCACAAGGATGGAGAGAAGAGAAAGGGAAGAGGCCGACCACTCCAAGGAAGAAAAGAGGGAGAAAATAATAGAGGTTGTTCACCTTGAAGGCTCCCAAAACCCCCTCTTTTATAATCCTTAGCTTTGGCAAATAAGGAAATTTAATTACAATAAAATTTCCTTAACTTTCCTTGACATTAATTAATTAAGAAAAATAAAATAAAATATCCCAATTAAACATGTCATGGTCGGCCACCTCATGGAGAGCAAACAAGACAATTTTCAATCAACAATTAAAAATTCCTTATTTGTCTTCGGAAATTTAAAAAAATAAAATTTCCCTTTATAATCCCTTCATGGTTGATAAAAATAAATTTCTATAATTTTAATTTTTCAACATGTGAATAATTTACAAAGAAGAAAAATAAAATATCTTTCCAATCTACAAATAAGGAAAGAGATTTAATCTCTCTCTTTAATCTTTTGTAGAAACTTATAAAAGAGATATTTTAATTTTTAATCTCTCCAATAAATTATATCTTCCACATAAGAAAAATTTAAAATTAAAATTCTTTTTTAATTTAATAGGGCCAGCCACCTAAGCTTGGGTTCAAACTAGGGCCGGCCACCCATGAACCAATGGTTTGGCCGACCCTAGCTTGATCCACAAGCTAGCTTGGCCGACCCTTACACCATGGGTATGAAGGTGGGTATAGGTGGGTATAATACTCTATAAATAAGAGGCTACGATAGGGACCGAGAGGAAGAATTGGTTTTGGTCTCCCGATAAAATTAAGCATCCCGTGTTCGCCCCGAACACACAACTTAATTTTATCAATAGTAGTTCATTCCACTAGAGAACTATTATTGAACTACCGCACCAATCCCAAATTACATTTTTGGGCTCCTTCTTATTATGAGTGTGTTAGTCTCCCTGTGTTTAAGATGTCGAATGTCCACTAATTAAGTGAGTTACTGACAACTCATTTAATTAATATCTTAGTCCCAGAACAGTACCACTCAACCTTATCATCATGTAGGACTAAGTCCACTTGCAGGGTTTAACATGACAATCCTTATGAGCTCTTCTTGGGGACATTATCAACCTAGATCACTAGGACACAGTTTCCTTCTATAATCAACAACACACACTATAAGTGATATTATTTCCCAACTTATCGGACTTATTGATTTATCGAACTAAATCTCACCCATTGATAAATAAAGAAATAAATATCAAATATATGTGCTTGTTATTATATTAGGATTAAGAGCACACACTTCCATAATAACTGAGGTCTTTGTTCCTTTATAAAGTCAGTATAAAAGAAACGACCTCTAATGGTCCTACTCAATACACTCTAAGTGTACTAGTGTAATTATATAGTTAAGATAAACTAATTCCTAATTACACTACGACCTTCCAATGGTTTGTTCCTTTCCATTTTGGTCGTGAGCTACTGTTTATAATTTATAAGGTACTGATAACATCATCTTCTGTATGTGACACCACATACTATGTTATCTACAATATAAATTAATTGAACAACTATAAACAAATGTAGATAATTTGACCAAATGTGATTCTTTATTCAAAATTAATGTTTACAAAAGCTTAGGCTTTCAGTATACACTCTAAAAATCTCCCACTTATACTAATGACTAAGCTGCCATATCTTCTGCCATACATCTGATTCCCATTCCCTCCACATACCGATCAAAAGCATTTGCCAGAAGGGCCTTAGTGAAAGGATCTGTCAGGTTATCTGCTGATGCAATCTTGGCGATGACAACTTCTGCTCGCTTCACGATATCTCGTATCAGGTGGTACTTCGCTCTATATGTTTACTTGCCTTATGGGCTCGTGGTTCCTTCGAGTTTGCAACTGCACCACTATTATCACAATAAATTGTGATGATTTTGGGCAAACCAGGAATCACATCTAAGTCCATTAGAAAGTTCCTGAGCCATACTGCTTCTTTACCTGCCTCAGAGGCTGCTACATACTCACCTTCCATGGTTGAGTCCGAAACGCATTTCTGCTTAAGTAAACACATAGCCTGATGTAGACTTACTGTTGTCCCTATTTGATTGGAAATTTGAATCCGTGTAACCCACAGGGAGCAAATCGTCTGCTTGGTAAACTAGCATATAATCTCTAGTCCTTCTCAGGTACTTTAATATATGCTTTACCGTAGTTCAATGTCCTTGTCCAGGGTTACTCTGATATCTGCTGACCATGCCCACGGTAAAACAGACATAAGGTCTCGTACATAGCATTGCATACATAAGGCTTACTACAGCCGAAGCATAAGGAACTGCTTTCATGTCCTCTATCTCCTTTGATGTCTTCGGAGACATCTCTTTAGATAGAGCTACTCCATGCCCAAAAGGTAAGAAACCTTTCTTGGAATCTTGTATGCTAAAACGAGCAAGGATTGTATCTATATATGAACCTTGGGATAGACACAACATTCTTTTCTTGCAATCTCTTATAACTTTGATCCCAAGAATGTGTGCACAATCTCCTAAGTCCTTCATATCAAATTTTTTGGACAACCATACCCTTACGTCCGATAATACCTTGACATTGTTGCCAATTAACAAAATATCATCTACGTATAGTACAAGAAATACCACCACGTTTCCGTTACACTTCTTGTATACACAAGACTCATCCGGACACTGAATAAATCCATATGACTGGATTACTTCATTAAACCAGATGTTCCAAAACCTTGAATCTTCCTTCAGTCCATAAATGGACCGATTGAGCTTGCACACTAGATGCTCTTTGCCTTTTTCAATGAACCCTTCTGGTTGCTTCATATGGATGTTCTCTTCAAGACTTCCATTAAGGAAAGCTGTCTTGACATCCATTTGCCAAATCTCATAATCCATATGAGCAGCAATGGATAAGAGTATCCGGATAGACTTAAGCATGGCTACCGGTGAAAAGGTCTCCTCATAATCGATTCTCTCTTTCTGAGTGTACCCTTTTGCAACAAGCCTAGCTTTGAAGGTTTCTACCTTCCCGTCTGTCCCTCTTTTCATTTTGTAGATCCACTTGCATCCGACGGCTTTTACACCATCTGGTGGTTCTACAAGCTCCCAGACCTTATTAGAGTACATGGACTCTATTTCAGAATTCATTGCCTTTTGCCAAGATACTGCATCTATATCTTGGAGTGCTTCATCATATGTTCGGGGATCAGGTTCATGTTTACCCGGGATCAAGTCTGAAGACTCTCCCAAAAACATGAATCTTTCAGGTTCCCTCATAACTCTCCGACTACGACGAGGCACCGCCTGTGGTTGTGTATCATGTGTGACACGTGTTGCAATCTCTTGTGGTACTTCATCTTGTACTGTTGGTACTAAAGTAGACGTGTCCTCTCTAAGTTCTTCTAAAACAGCTTTGCTACTGGGCTTGTGATCCATTATATAGTCTTCTTCTAAAAACTGGGCATTGGTGCTAGCAATGACCTTCTGGTCTTTAGGACTATAAAATAAACCACCTTTCGTTCCTCTAGGATAACCCACAAAAATGTGAACTTCTGTACGAGATTCTAACTTATCAGCATATGGTTTTAGCACATGTGCTGGACTACCCCAAATCTGAATATGTCTTAGACTGAGTTTTCGCCCATTCCACAATTCTGTGGAAGTAGAAGATATTGATTTAGAAAGTAGTAAGTTCAGAATGTGTGTTGCTGTTTCCAGAGCGTATCCCCAAAACAAATTTGGTAATTCTGAATAACTCATCATCGATCTAACCATCTCCATAAGAGTCCTATTCCTTCGTTCTGCAACACCATTCTGTTGGGGTGTACCAGGTGCGGATAATTGGGAGTGAATCCCGGTCTCTGATAAGTAATTCCTAAACTCTCCTAAGAGGTATTCGCCACCACATCAGCCTTGTACTCTTTGAACTTATCAAAGCACTCAGACTTGCGGCGCATCAGGTAAATGTATCCATATCTTGAATAATCGTCTATAAAAGAGACAAAATATTCAAAACCACCTCTAGCTTGGATAGACATAGGACCACACAAATCAGAATGAACCAGTTCTAACGCTTCTTTGGCTCTATACCCCTTGACCTTAAAAGGTCTCTTGGTCATTTTACCCTCCAAGCAGGATTCACATGTTAGAAAGTTTTCCAACTCTAATGGACCTAAGAGTCCATCGGCTACTAGCCTTTGAATCCTACTTAAGTTAATATGACCAAACCTTAGATGCCAAAGATGCGTTTGGTTCATTTTCGAAGGTTCTTTTCTCTTATTAGAGTTAGAAGATGTGTTATTAATTTCCATATTTTGCTTTGTGGGAGAAATTAGATTTAAAATATATAAATTTTCTACCAATGCACCAGAACAGATAATCACTTTATTTCTCTTAATAACTACATCGTTACTAAAGGAAACTGAATATCTATCTAAAAATAGTTTAGAAACTGAAATTAAATTCTTTCTAAAACTGGGTACATAAAGACAATTTCTTAAAACCAAATTTCTATTCCTATTAAAAGATAAGTAGACGTCTCCCACTGCAACAACCGCCACCTTAGTAGCATTGCCCATGTAGACGGTAATCTCTCCTTCAGTTAGTCATCGGATTTCCTGGAACCCCTGCAAGGAATTGCAGACATGATCAGTGGCTCCCGTATCTACACACCAGGTGTTGGTAGATAACACCGCTAAATATGTTTCAACAACTAGAGCATGAGATATACCTTTGTTGTTTTGATTCCTACGAGGACAGTCCGCCTTCCAATGCCCTGACTGCTTGCAGATGAAGCACTTGCCCTTTGGCTTCTTCATTCCAGCTTTAGGTCCTGTACTATGAGATTTATTCACTTTCTTTGCTGAACCAACTTGTTTCTTCTTCTTCTTTCCTTTCGGTTTAGAAGTAGAACCATTTTCAGTATAGTGAATATAAGAATTGTGACGAAACAAATCTTCTGCTGCCTGAAGTTCTGTCAGTAGTTCCGCCAATGAATATACCCTTTTGTTCATATTGTAATTCAGGCGGAATTGCTCAAAACTTCTAGGTAGTGTTTGGAGGATCATATCGATCTGGGTTTCCCCATCAATTTCTCCTCCAAGGATTTGTATTTCATTTAGATAAGCCATCATCTTTAGGATATGATCCCTCACGGGAGTACCCTCTTGCATGGTGACCGTCATTATCTTTCTCATGGCTTCTTGCCTAGAGGCTCGATCCTGGTGACCAAAGAGTTCCTTGAGTTTGTTCATAATATCATAGGCTGTTGGTAAATCTTGATGCTGATGTTGTAATACATTTGACATTGAAGCCAAAATGTAACACCGCGCCATCTCATCTGCTTTTACCCATTTCCTATGATACTCAATCTCCTCTTGGGTAGATTCACCATTGGGTGTATCAGGGCAAGGTTCAGTCAGTACAAACTTATAGCTTTCAGCAGTAAGAACAATGTCCAGGTTCCTTTTCCAATCTATGTAGTTAGGACCAGTAAGTCTGTTCTCTTTTAGTATGATGGCCAGAGGGTTGAAAGTCATCCTAAGAATCACAAATAACTTTTGTTCAGAACTCTAAATTTAGAATAATATTGATTCCTCAAACAATACTATTTTAAATTAACCAACACCTTAAAACACCGTGAATTTTGTATGCCGCGATAGTGTGGACGTATACAAATTCAACATTTGTAAAAGGAGGGTTTAACCCATTAATTTTATTATCTTGTCAACCTAACTTTTTGACAAATAAAATTAATAGTTGGTTTCCTTTGGTCACACGAGTAATAGCAGTGACTCCGATGGGGAGGATACTATTAGACGTGCCTAAGTGTATACCATTACTTGACACTAAGTCCATTAATAAGATTGTGCCCCTTCCGATGGGGAAGATCACACGCTCTTAATTAACTTCCTATAGTCATCCAAAATGGAAGTTTAATCTAGTGATCCGCAGACAAGCTCATCCGATATGGAGGAAGGCACTCAGAGCCAACGCGCAAGCTTGTTGCATCACTTATAAACTAGTAATGGAGACCGTGGAATTTATTTAAAATAAATCACTCTCCCACTTAGTTATTTAAAGTGAGGAATTTTGACTATGCTAGCCTACTTAACATGCATACTAACAAGCACACACAGTCACAGCATAAAAAGCAATAAATAGAAAAACTAATTTTCAACTATTATGGCTTTTATCTATTGCTGTCCTCCGTGTGTCACCAACCCTAGCTGCTGTCATCTTTGGCCACTGCCACCGAGTCTAGTTGTCACATCCATCTTGCTCCTTGTTCCGCTGCGCCTCTGGTCCTCAAAAGGTTTCACGCCTTGCAAGATTCGATCCGCGACATAAATAGAATTTTACATTTTTTGATCCTATATTCCTCGAAGGAATGTACATGTAAACTAGATCGAACATAAAATAAAAATTTACATCCATCGATCCTATATTCCATAAAAGGAATGTACATGTAACTAGATCAAAAAATAAAATCCTAATTAAACTAAATACAGCTCCTGCTGTATTTTATAATACAATCATGCACACACAATAAATGCCCTTGACATGTCCAAGGATCCAATCACACACATAAAAACTGTAAGCCATAATAGTTGGATCCTGCATCCACAAAGTTAGCACATCCTACTATTAACCTGCCTAAATTATGTATGACATGTGCATAATTAAACTAATACCAAATACACAGAGGCAAAACCCTAGCTCTGATACCAATTGTTGGTTGCAACTCGGAAAGTCTAATGGTTCCACTGTACAAAAATTTTATACAAAGGTCTGAACCTTTTCCTATCTACCATGTGTTCTTTTAAATTAAATTTGGATCACCTGCGGAACTTAACACGTTTGATCCAAAGTTTAATTTATTTTTTCTTTTAGGTTTAGACTTGGATCTCCTGCGGAACTTAACACTTTTGATCCAAATCACCTAGGTTATTAATTCCATTAAATATTAATTTCTAAAATTGGCTTCTAGGACTGCATGGCGAGGACATGGCCTTCTTGGATATGGGAACAACCACCACCGCCTAGACAAAGCCTTTTAAGGAAAGCTAATATTTAATTTCCTTAAATAACTTTAGGTCAACCAAAAAGAACAATCAAATCACAAGGAAAAGAAAAACAAAAGAACACAACATCGAAAACAAATTTGAAATACTAGAATCGCATGCCTCTTGTATTTGGTATTTTTACATGAAGATAAAACTAGTATGATGCGGAAATTAAATACTAGTATACCTTTTCTTTTGCAAGCAAAAACCTCTAGGTCTTCTACCGTATTCCTCTTCTAACCTCGGACGTTGTGTGGGAAACGATCTTCCGAGATGAGAAACCACCAAAGCACCTTCTTCTCCTTTCTTCAAGTTTCGGCCAAGCCCAATGCTTCCAAAAGATGAAGATCTTTTTCCACCAACCAAGCTCCAAGGGATGTAAGCTTTCTCTCCTTCTTCTCCAAGCTAAAATCCGGCCACCACTTGATCTCCAAGAGGGAAGAAGGTTTCGGCCACAAGGATGGAGAGAAGAGAAAGGGAAGATGCCGACCACACCAAGGAAGAAAAGAGGGAGAAAATAATAGAGGTTGTTCACCTTGAAGGCTCCCAAAACCCCCTCTTTTATAATCCTTAGCTTTGGCAAAAAAGGAAATTTAATTACAATAAAATTTCCTTAACTTTCCTTGACATGAATTAATTAAGAAAAATAAAATAAAATAAAATTTTCCAATTAAACATGTCATGGCCGACCACCTCATGGAGAGCAAACAAGACAATTTTCAATCAACAATTAAAAATTCCTTATTTGTCTTCGAAAATTTTAAAAAAATAAAATTTCCCTTTAAATTCCCTTCATGGTTGATAAAAAGAAATTTCTATAATTTTAATTTTTCAACATGTGAATAATTTACAAAGAAGAAAAATAAAATATCTTTCCAATCTACAAATAAGGAAAAAGATTTAATCTCTCTCTTTAATCTTTTCTAGAAACTTATAAAAGAGATATTTTAATTTTTAATCTCTCCAATAAATTATATCTTCCACATAAGAAAATTTTAAAATTAAAATTCTTTTTTAATTTAATAGGGCCGGCCACCTAAGCTTGGGTTCAAGTTAGGGCCGACCACCCATGAACCAATGGTTTGGCCGACCCTAGCTTGATCCACAAGCTAGCTTGGCCGACCCCTACACCATGGGTATGAAGGTGGGTATAGGTGGGTATAGTACTCTATAAATAAGAGGCTACGATAGGGACCGAGAGGAGGAATTGGTTTTGGTCTCCCGATAAAATTAGGCATCCCGTGTTCACCCCGAACACACAACTTAATTTTATCAATAATAGTTCATTCCACTAGAGAACTATTATTGAACTACCGCACCAATCCCAAATTAAATTTTTGGGCTCCTTCTTATTATTAGTGTGTTAGTCTCCCTGTGTTTAAGATGTCGAATGTCCACTAATTAAGTGAGTTACTGACAACTCATTTAATTAATATCTTAGTCCAAGAATAGTACCACTCAACCTTATCATCATGTCGGACTAAGTCCACCTGCAGGGTTTAACATGACAATTCTTATGAGCTCTTCTTGGGGACATTACCAACCTAGATCACTAGGACACAGTTTCCTTCTATAATCAACAACACACACTATAAGTGATATTATTTCCCAACTTATCGGGCTTATTGATTTATCGAACTAAATCTCACCCATTGATAAATTAAAGAAATAAATATCAAATATATGTGCTTGTTATTATATTAGGATTAAGAGCACACACTTCCATAATAACTGAGGTCTTTGTTCCTTTATAAAGTCAGTATAAAAGAAACGACCTCTAATGGTCCTACTCAATACACTCTAAGTGTACTAGTGTAATTATATAGTTAAGATAAACTAATTCCTAATTACACTACGACCTTCCAATGGTTTGTTCCTTTCCATTTTGGTCGTGAGCTACTGTTTATAATTTATAAGGTACTGATAACATCATCTTCTGTATGTGACACCACATAGTATGTTATCTACAATATAAATTAATTGAACAACTACAAACAAATGTAGATAATTTGACCAAATATGATTCTTTATTCAAAATTAATGTTTACAAAAGCTTAGACTTTCAGTATACACTCTAACAACAACCCAAGTTCATTCTTGCTTTCATTTTAGTTTTAGTTTCTTTTTAGTTTCTTTACTTTGTTCATAACAACCCTAATCCCTCTACTTAATTTTTCTTGTCTACTCTCTTTTTATATGATTCAAAGTTGTAGAGGACTGCAAATCACAGATATAAAAGTATCTTTAGAACATGAATGTCTCGATCATTTGGAGTTTATTACTGGGTAACTTCTCTAATTTCAAAACCTCCTCTATATTACATTTCTAGTTTTCATTGGGACAATGAAAAGTTTAAGTCTGGGGAGATGTGTTGGGTTGTAGTTTAGTTTTTGCACATTTCCTTTTGCATAATAAAATTTTTACTAGTTGCATCATTCATCATATTATGATTGTTTGTTCCTTAACGCACAATACTAGCACTCTTGTTCCAGATTTCATGTAGTTTATGTGTTATTTATGGTGCTAGTATGTTTAGTGATCTATCTTTTCCTATCTATGTTAGCATGAAGTGAGCAATATTTTCACTATAGAAGTTCGAGTGTTGGCCTTGTTTTAGGATCTCTTACATCTTGCCTAATTTTGATGGTAGATAACTCTGAAAATAGTCATGATTCATAGAACTAGACTAGTAGTTGTGTTTCTAAGGTGACCTCTTAATTAAATTTTCGTTACTCAATGATCTAAGATCATGGAAAATCACTTAGAAAAATTAAAATCCTTGTATTTGCATTTATATATTTACATTTGTGTAAGTATTACACCGTTAAAGTACTAAAAAAATAGGAAAAAATAAAAAAAATTATATGAATAAGGGATAGAAAATAGTTGTCATGAGTGGAAACTAACAATTTACCCCTTTGAGATCAAATTAAGTTACTGGAGAAATAAATATTATATTTCTATTGATTCCGAGTAGTCCTTTGAGATCTTATGTAGTCTTAGAGATATGAACCAAGCGTGTGGTAGGTAAGTGTCTATCGCTAGAAGTATAAGGAACACAACTTTACGACAACTTGACTAAACTGAGGGAATGAAATTTGAAAAACTTAAGCCACTATTACACTAAGCACGGAGAGCTATTTCTTAGTCCATACTCAAACAACTTTTGTATCTTGCTTACTAATGAAATCATTTGATAGGATCAGATAGACTCACTTGAGATTGTGATGCACTATTTAGCCACTGGAGTCTAGATTGCAGTTTTTGCTTCAGAGCAAACAAAGATTTAAATTTGGAGGTGTAATGTGCATAAATTATATAGGTTTTTTTTGGCATACTTTAACGCACATCTACTTATATTTCATGAGCATAATCTATATTGATTGTATTTTATTTCATTATAATATCATATTTCTACTCTTTTTGTTTGGAGATCTATTTTTTTTTTTTTTTACTTATTTTCATTGATAGGATACATTTTAGAGCAAAAATAGAGCAAAAAGTCTTGAAACATGAATTTGAAGGAAGGAGCATGCTCACTCAAAAAATACATGAAGGAAAAGGCTTTCAAAAGACTTTCAATTAGAGATTTAATTAAGGAATATGCTCTAATCATGTTCCTTGATACGTGCATAATCCTACAGAAGAAATTTAAGGGATAATGAAGCTTAAATGGACTCTAGAGCCTCAAAAAAGTTTGGGTCGTGCCTATGAGGCACGACCATGCGACAATCAAGTTTTTCCCAAGCTCTGATCATGCCTCTTAGACATGATCATGTTTAAAAAAGGCATGGCCGTATGAAATTTTCTATATTATAGATTGAAATTAAAATGATCATAACCTTAGTGAGTTATAGGTTGTTCCAAATACCAAAATGTAGATAACTTCAAGATATATAACTTTAATGAAGACTTTAACATGAGAAAACCATGTCTAGATGGTCTAAAAGATGTTTCCATGAGATACAACTATGAGAGAGCTATGCTAAAGCTTGCTAGAGTCATGCCAGAACTATGCCAAAGCCATGATAGACCATGCCAAAGCCATGCCAGAGCCATGTTAGAGCCATGCCAGAGCTATGCTAGAGTCATGCCAGGGTCATGCCAAGGCTAAGTTTTTTTCCTAGGGCCATGAGATATGGCCGTGTGAAATTACACAGCCGTGCCTCCCATCCATTGCCTATTCAAAGGGAGGCTGTGTGAAATCACATGACCGTGCTAAATCTCCAGAGCCTACCCAGGGTATGGTCGTGCCAAAAGGCATGGTCGTGCTAATCTAGCAAAGCGGCTTCACACCTTGGCCGTGCCAATTAGCATGACCATGTTATTTAGGTAGAGTAGCTTTTGTTGGTGCAATATCCCTAGGTCAAGGTTGACTAAGCTTGAGTTAGCTCAAGCTTGAGTCTTAATATTTGGGTTTTGATGTTTGACAATACATGGAGTTTGCAGATGCAATCATTTGATTGGGAAGATTGTTGATACAATTCCCCTCTGGTTAAGGACTGACCAGTTAGATGTGAAGAAGAGTCAAGTAGGTCAAAGGGTTGACCAAATACTTGACTGAGAAAGTCCTAACTGGAGGTTAGGCAAGGGAAAGTCTTGGTGAGTGAAGCCAGACAGTTGGAAAATCTTGGTGAGTGAAGCCAGGTGAAAGACCTAGTGAATGAAGCTAGGAAGGTGAAAGTCCTGGTGAGTGAAGCTGGGCAGTGGGAAAATCCTAGTGAGTGAAGCTAGGTGAAAGTCATGGTGAGTGAACCCAGGCAGATGGAAAGTCATGGTGAGTGAAGCTAGGCAGATGAAAATCCTAGTGAGTGAAGCTAGGTGAAAGTACTGGTGAGTGAAGTCAGGCAGATGGAAAGTCTTGGTGAGTGAAGCTAAGCAGATGGAAAGACCTGGTGAGTGAAGCCAGACACGTGAAGATCCAGGTGGATCAAGGTTGACCGGACACCTGGTGTTGGGAAGCCCAAGTAGGTCAAAGAATGGACCGGATACTTGGCATGAGGAAATCTAGATGGGTCAACGGTGATCGAACATCTGGTGGAAGTCCAAGTGGGTCATCGAGGACTGGACACTTGGCACGAGACGATAAGTCCAAGTGGGTCAAGGTTGATCTGACACTTGGCACAAGGATAAAAGTTCAAGTGGGTCAAAGTATTGACCGAACACTTGGTGAAGAAGTCCTAGCAAGTCAAGGTTGACCGGATGCTAGGCATGAGGAGTCCCAATAGGTCATGGTTGACCAGATGTTGGGTTTGAGAGCCCTAGACTTGACTCAGGCAAGTTAGGGTTGGTTAATTTGATCAAGTGATCAAATTAGACCAAGCCCAATCGATCAGCTGATCGATTGGGCACAGTGCTATGATAAATGACAACTCAATCGATCAGCTGATCGATTGGGAGCTTATATCGTGCGCATAATAGGTTCCCCAATTGATCAGTCGATCGATTGGGGCCAGTTTTCTCACGCAGATGTGAGAGCACAAAAGAATGCTGAATCGATCAGCCTATCGATTCAACCTCCCCAATCGATAAGCTGATCGATTGGGATATGACCGTTATGCAAGATGTAGATTTTAGACGGCTGAGATCGCGTTGATCTGATGTGGCAATCGATTGGGAGTAAGCCTAATTGATTGGCAGCCCTAGAAGTGCAAGGTATAAAGCTGTGGCGAGCCTTCGTCTTCATATCTCTTCTCCCGATTCACAGACATTCTTCCTCGATACTCATCGCCAGTTCTTGGAAGCTCTTGGAGACAAGTGCAGGTGCACTTACAAGGTTCAAGAGGCATCAACAAGCAACAAGTGAGAAAGAAGAAGGTTTTTATTTGTATTCTTGTATTCTTCTTCTTGCGTGTGTTGTATCTTGTTGTGTGAGTCTTGTGCGAGGTTTCTCTACCTCCACTAGTTACCGAGAAGAAGTATTTTTCATAGTGGAGAGCGTGTTGTGTGTGGATCCTTGGATTAGTCACCTCTTCTTGAGATGGATACCAAGTAAATCCTTCATTTTAGCGTTGTAAGTGTGTTTCGTGTTTCATTCTGCTGCATATCATCATCACGAAGCAAGACAACGAAGCACGACATGCTATTCACCCCACTCTAGCTACAAATCAACCCTAACAAGTGGTATCAGAGCGAGGTCACTCTTCACCAGAATCATCGCCGGAAAGGGCAACAAGCTGAGGGAGAAGAAGTTGAAGCAAGTTCATCAATGTCAAAGACTTCATCAAAGGTGTTGGGACCGAAAAGTAGCTAGAGGGGGGGGGGGGTGAATAGCTCGGCGCGATCGCGTGCTCGTCGTTGCTTGTTTCTTCAAAGATATGCAGCGGAATATACAAAGAAATAACACCTAACGTTAACACCAAGGATTTACTGGGTATCCACCTCAAGAAGAGGTGACTAATCCAAGGATCCATACACTCACGCACCCTCCACTATGAAAACACTCCTTCTCGGTAACTATCGAAGGTGGAGAAGCCCTACAATACTCTCAATACAACAAGAAAGAAAGGGAAGACAAATACAAGAAATATCTTACAAGATATGCAATGAAAACCCTAACCCTAGCTTCTTCTTCTTGTTGTAGTCACACCTCTTGACTTGGACATGCCTCCAAGATCCTTCAAGAACTGGCGTGAGAGAGAAGAAGAAG
Source organism: Zingiber officinale (assembly GCF_018446385.1). Taxonomy (NCBI): domain Eukaryota; kingdom Viridiplantae; phylum Streptophyta; class Magnoliopsida; order Zingiberales; family Zingiberaceae; genus Zingiber; species Zingiber officinale. The sequence continues at coordinate 108,943,372 of NC_056002.1, forward strand.
GCTGTGGAGAACTGCTGTGTAGAAGAGAATCGAAGCCATGGAAGATTTTTTTGAAGACGAACGCACCCCAACAGCTATATCCTACGCCAACGGTCAAATCCCAATCGATCGGATTGCTCCCAATCGATTGAGGAGACTTTGGATCGATCGGCCGATCAATCCAGAGCGTCTCTGTGCTCTCAGAAATTGCCTGGATCGATCGGCCGATCGATCCAGGGCTTATCGTGCGAAATCGCACCTCCCAATCGATCGCCCGATCGATCGGAGGCTCCCAATCGATCGGCTGATCGATTGGGAGGCTTTCTGTTCGCATGACACTTCTCCCCAATCGATCCACTGATCGATTGGGAGGAGGATTGTCGCGGGGACTCACCCAATCGATCGACCGATCGATTGGGCATGAGCCAATCAATCGGCTGATCGATCCAGCTCTTGTTTTTGCCCAAAAACAAGTCCAAAGTCCCCTAACCCAACATCTGGTCAACCATGACCTGTTGGTACATCATGCCTAGCATCTGGTCACCCTTGACCTGCTAGGACTCCCTCACCAAGTGTCCAGTCAATCCCTTTGACCTACTTGGGCTTCCCAACCCTAGATGTCTGATCAATCTTGATCCATCTGGATTTCCTGTGCCTGGCTTCACTCACCAGGACTTTCACCTAGCTTCACCCACTAGGATTTTCCTTCTGCCTAGCTTCACTCACTAGGACTTCTCATTTGCCTGGCTTCACTCACCAGGACTTTCACCTAGCTTCACCCACTAGGATTTTCCTTCTACCTAGCTTCACTCACTAGGACTTCTCATTTGTCTAGCTTCACTCACCAGGACTTTCTAGCTGCCCGACTTCACTCACCGGGACTTTCACCTAGCTTCACTCACTAGGATTTTCCTTCTGCCTAACCTCCCAGTTAAGACTTTCACCTGGCTTCACTCACCAGGATTTTCCAGTCAAGTATCCAGTCAACCTTGACCTACTTGACTCTCCTTCACAATCTCACCACATGAACAATTGCACCTGCAATCTCCATGTCTTGTTTTCATGTATTGTCAAACATCGAAACCCAAACATCAAGATTCGAACTTGACCCAATTCAAGATCAGTCAACCAGGTCAACCTTGACCTAGGGAATATTGCACCAACAATCTCCCCCTTTTTGATATTTGACAATACCACTTGTAAGTTAGGCTAATCTCATAACCTCAACTTCCTTCATGCCAATATGAGAATGCTGGTTTCCTTCATTCTTCTCCTTTCCTAGAGGGCAAACTCCCTTTTTAGGTAATGAAGGCCTAACTTAACCACACATTCTCCCCCTATTGACACACATCAAAAACTCTCCCCTGAAGAGTTACCCAACGTTGTTGACAACTTCACTCATTGTTCACAACATAATAACGAAGGTCCCATACCCTTCATTATTCTGAACGCTCATCCTTGAGCATATACCACTTGGTATATTCACACACGATTCAAATGAAGGTCTCATACCCTTCATTATCATCAAATGATCATCCGTGAGCATACACCACATGAATAATGAAGATATCAACTCTCCATTATATTCAAATGTCCAACCTTGAGCATTTTCACGAAAGAAGGTTAACCACCTTCCAAGGTGTATTAAAAATAGATTTTCATATCCTTAAAGAGTAACTCCCCCTAAAGACATGCATGTAACTTCTGTCATTACACCAACAATGACTTGGAATCCCTAAACCTTTAGGAAACCCAAATTTAGAAGTTTTGAGGTCTAAAAATTCAATATTGAAGCCAAACCTCAACCTAAACCTCTACTTAGTCTTCCTTGACCAATCCATCCTTATTTTCATCATGAAAATTCCCTCTAAATGTATACAAATGTGTTTTGAGGGGTTAGGAATGGTTTTATAGACTAAAAATGGTTCAAAATGCTGAAAATAAGCTTTCTCAGCTAAAATCAACATCCCCAATCAATTGGAGTTGGGTCCCAATTGATTGAACCCTGCTGAATTGATCCACTGATTGATTCAGACTGCGTGGATTGATCGGCTGATCAATCCAGCGAGCTTCTACTCGTGGGAGAACTCCTCTTAATCGATCGCCCAATCGATTGAGGCACTCCAATCGATCGGGTGATCGATTAAAGCTCTGAAATTGTTGAAATTCCATTTCAGTCAACTTCAGAAACTCCCAAAAAATTCTACAAAAATCAAAAAATCATGAAAATTCATGTAGACATTCCTTAGGGCATATACTATCAAGGAAAAATAGCTTTCTATGAAAATACTTTCTATTTTTAAAGATTGACACAAACTTCGAAACTTGTAAAAACTTTAGTGTTTTATTTCAAGTTTGTGTTCAATTATTCAATGATGATTACTATCAAAAGATAGTCTTCCCAAGGTTTTCTAAAAGTATTTTAAAACTATTTTTCAAACCAATATCCAACCATGTTCTTTGGGCTCAATGCACATGACTTGTACATTAGCTTTCCCAATGATTGGAAAACACATAACTATGTGTTTTGATGAATATAAAACTCAAAAGAATGCACTAAATCAACATCTTGAGTTTTGTTCATCATCCTAACATCTCACTCGTATTTAATGTGTACGAAACCACATACAAGTCATCTTATAGTTGTTAGTGAGATGTAAACTTTAATTTTGCCCTAATCTAGGGATCATGCATATCTATATAATCATTTTGAGGTTATGAACATCCACCAAAGATGTTACTTGTTAATAAATGCCATTTGTCCTTAATTGTAAGGAAATTAAAGGTTATGCATAATGCGATATGACATACATCAAAGATAAATAATTTTTAAAAGAAAATTTCGTAGAACTACATGATGTATGTATGACATGACATGGTATTTTTGTGGTTTTCATAATAAAATATGAATACAAAATATGATGTCATGACATATGATGGGCAAACAATGAATGGAAAATTAGCATAAATAAAATATACCTAGAATAAATATCTAAGTATCCTTAAACCTTAGCTAACTCAAATTTTAAACCTAGGTTGCCCAATATTTCCCAAGAAAAATGTCAAAATCCCACCTTGGCATTCCTTTACACTTTTATAAATTTTATGCCAATTTAAATTAAGCATATTCCTCAAATTTTGCCACAATTTACTCTTTTAAAGAGTAACAAATTAAATTAAGGCTTAGATTGCCTTTAATTCCCTAAGAACATACCAAAATCCCAAACTTGGTAGTTCTTATGATTTTCCCAATTTGTGTCACTTAAAATTACATCCAATTTCTCAAAATATGACACATTTTACGCTTACAAGAGTAAATCAATAGCCCTTATCATTTTCAAAGGTTAATAATAACCTTGAAAATGCTCTCCAAGTGTCGACTTCATCAAAGTTGGGTTAATTACCCTTCTAATCGGAGTTGACACTCTCTAGCCCATTTATGGGGTAGAGAAAATGCTCCTAGGAACCCAAAACCTATTGGTGCTCCTTGGATGCTCTAGGTACTCACTAGGGATAACCTCCCTAGATACCTTTCTAGTGACCTTGTTAGGCTTCTTAGAAGCCTTGATCACCTTTTCTAGGTCAACTCTAGGGATTTCTTCCCTTGTGACCTTCTTTGTGACTTTCTTGGACTTTTTAGAAGTCTTAGTCACGTTTGTTGCAAAAATACTCCTAAGGATAACTTCCCTTGTATTTTTGACTTGACCACTAGGTCTAGAGTTAGTTCCATAGCTATATGGAACCCTATGGTAAGAAGGCACATCCTTTTTGGTTTTAGGTTTGTATCCCAAACCCCTATGGCCCTTGGATGACCTTTGTTGTCCTAAACCTAGGTTTTGCTCATTTTGCCCTTTTAGGATACTTTCCATCTTTTTTAGGGTCTTTTCCATTTTATCAAGACTTGACCTCAAGACTTGATTTTCTTCCCATAAATCCCTAGATTTTGATTTTTCCTTAAATCCTTGAGCATTTTTATTTCTAGGCTTATAACTATGGTCCTTAGTGTTATTTCCTAAACTTTTATCTACCTTCCTAACCCTAGGTGTGGTAGTCTTAGCATGGAGAGCCATGTGTTTTTCTTTAATGATATCATGCTTCCTATTTTTATGGTAAATAGCATTAAAATGATAAAAATTGGAATTAGCATGATTTTTACCATTTGTCAAAGGAATAGGTTCAATAAATGATACCTTACATTTTACCTTGGAAGCTCTCCCTTGACTCGTGCTTCCTCCTTGAGCCTTGACCGCTCTCTTCCCATTGAGACATTGGCTCCGATAATGTCCTTTTTGGTTGCACAAGAAGCACACAATGTGCTCCTTGCTCTTCTTTGTTGTGGGAGCAGTCTCTTTGGGTTTCTCGTTGCCCTTAGGTGCCACTTGACCCTTCTTCTTGGCCAATTTAGGGCACTTGCTTTTATAGTGCCCATGTTCCCTGCACTCAAAACATATAATGTGATTTTTATTTTTAATTAAACAATTTATACCTTCACATGTAGGGATGACACTTGATCCTCCATTTGATTCTTCATGACTCTTGGAGGATGCATCATCTTCTTCTCCATTTGACCCTGACGTAGAGGCCTCTTCTTGCTCCGGTGTCAATGATCTACACTCCCCCTCAATCCTAGAGGTGGAGGCTTGATCTTCTTCTTCATTCTCTTGTACATGAAACAAGGAATATGCTCCTTCCTTGCTCTTTTGGTTGCACTCCTTTGAGGATAAAGCTTCTAGGACTTCTTCTTCTGATGTTGAGCACCTCTCAAGCTCGGAGCCCTCTTCTTGGATTTGTACAGTGGAGGGGATCTCATGAATCGTTGCCAATTTGCTCCAAAGCTCCTTGGCATCCTTGAATTATCCAACTTGAGCCAAAATATTACTTGGCAATAGATTGACCAATAGCTTGGTCACTTTGTCATTTGCCTCGCTCCTTTGAATTTGCTCTTGGCTCCACTTGCTCCTCTTGAGAATCTTGCCTTTTAAATTTCTTGGAGCTTTGAAGCCTTCCATTAGAGCAAACCATTGCTCTATCTCCATCATAAGAAAATTCTCGATCCTTGATTTCCAAGAATCGAAGCTTGTAGGTACATATGGTGGAGGCACCCTTGTGTCGAATCCAAGGCTATCTTGGAATTCCATCTTGAAGTTGAGCTTCTCTAATTCTTTAACTTTGATGAATTTGCTTCAACTTCTTCACCCTCTAGCTTTGTTGCCCCTTCCGACGATGATTCCGGTGAAGAGCGGCCTCACTCTGATACCACTTGTTGGGACCGAAAAGTAGCTAGAGGGGGGGGGGGGGATGAATAGCTCGGCGCGATCGCGTGCTCGTCGTTGCTTGTTTCTTCAAAGATATGCAATGAAATATACAAAGAAACAACACCCAATGCTAACACCAAGGATTTACTTGGTATCCACCTCAAGAAGAGGTGACTAATCCAATGATCCACACACTCACGCACCCTCCACTATGAAAACACTCCTTCTCGGTAACTACCGAAGGCGGAGAAGCCCTACAATACTCTCAATACAACAAGAAAGCAAGGGAAGACAAATACAAGAAATATCTTACAAGATATGCAATGAAAACCCTAACCCTAGCTTCTTCTTCTTATTGTAGTCACACCTCTTGACTTGGACGTGCCTCCAAGATCTTTCAAGAACTGGCGTGAGAGTAAAGAAGAAGGCTGTGGAGAACTACTGTGTAGAAGAGAATCGAAGCCGTGGAAGATTTTTTTGAAGACGAACGCACGCCAACAGCTATATCCTACGCCAACGGTCAAATCCTAATCGATCGGATTGCTCCCAATCGATTGGAGAGACTTTGGATCGATCGAATGATCGATCCAGAGTGCCTCTGTGCTCTCGGGAATTGCCTGGATCGATCGGCCGATTGATCTAGGGCTTATCGTGTAAAATCACACCTCCCAATCGATCGCCCGATCGATCGAAGGCTCCCAATCGATCAACTGATCGATTGGGAGGCTTTCTGTTCACGCGACACTTCTCCCCAATCGATCCACTGATCGATTGGGAGGAGGCTTGTCGCGGGGACTCACCCAATCGATCGGCCGATCGATTGGGCATGAGCCAATCGATCGGCTGATCGATCTAGCTCTTGTTTTTGCTCAAAAACAAGTCCAAAGTCCCCTAACCCGACATCCGGTCAACCATGACCTGTTGGTACATCATGCCTAGCATCCGGTACCCTTGACCTGCTAGGACTCCCTCACCAAGTGTCCGGTTAATCCCTTTGACCTACTTGGGCTTCCCAACCCCAGATGTCTGATCAATCTTGATCCATCTGGATTTCCTGTGCCTGGCTTCACTCACCAGGACTTTCACCTAGCTTCACCCACTAGGATTTTCCTTCTGCCTAGCTTCACTCACTTGGACTTCTCATTTGCCTGACTTCACTCACCAGGACTTTCACCTAGCTTCACCCACTAGGATTTTCCTTCTGCCTAGCTTCACTCACTAGGACTTCTCATTTGTCCGGCTTCACTCACCAGGACTTTCCAGCTGCCCGACTTCACTCACCGGGACTTTCACCTAGCTTCACTCACTAGGATTTTCCTTCTGCCTAACCTCCCAGTTAAGACTTTCACCTGGCTTCACTCACCAGGATTTTCCAGTCAAGTATCCAGTCAACCTTGACCTACTTGACTCTCCTTCACAATCTCACCACATAAACAATTGCACCTGCAATCTCCATGTCTTGTCTTCATGTATTGTCAAACATCGAAACCCAAACATCAAAACTCGAGCTTGACCTAATTCAAGCTCAGTCAACCAGGTCAACCTTGACCTAGGGAATATTACACCAACAAAAGGCTCAACTTCAAGATGGAATTATGAGATGGACTCGGATTCGACACAAGGGTGCCTCCACAATACATATCGACAAGCTTCGATTCTTGGAAATCAAGAATCGAAAACTTCTTCATGATGGAGATAGAGCAATGGTTTGCTCTAATGGAAGGCTTTGAAGCTCCAAATAATTCAAAAGGCAAAACTCTCAAGAGGAGCAAATGGAGCAAGGAGCAAATGGAGCAAGGAGCAAATTCAAAGAAGCGAGGCCAATGACAAAGTGACCAAAGTGTTGGTCAACATATTGTCGAGCAATATTTTAAAGCAACTTGGAGAATTTGAAGACTCCAAAGTGCTATGGAGCAAATTGGCTAAAGTTCATGAGGAATCCTCCACTGTACCAATTTAAGAAAAATCCAAAGAGGGCAACTTATTGGACCAAGAAGGAGAGGAGCCTGAAGTTGAGAGATGCACAATATCGGAGGAAGAAGAAGAGGCTTTATCCTCAATGGAATGCAATGAAAAGGGAAATGAGGGAGCATACTCTTTGTTCCATGTACAAGATGAATATGAAGAAGTCTCCACCTCTAGGATTGAGGGGGAGTGACATTCGGTGACTTCGGACCAAGAAGAAGGAGAAGCTTCTACTTCCGGGTCAAGTGAAGAAGAAGAAGACGGGACATCCTCCAAATATCAAGAGACATCAAATGGAGGATCAAGTGTCATCCCTACAAGTAAAGGTATAACAATTTCAATTGTTAATAATAAAAATCATGTCATTTGCTTTGAGTGTAGGGAACATGGGCACTATAAGAGTAAGTGCGCCAAATTGGCCAAGAAGAAGGGCCAAGTGGCACCCAGGGGCAAGGAGAAGCCCAAGAGAGTCGGTCCCGTGGAATGCAAGGGCAAGGAGCACGTTGTGTGCTTCTCTTGCAATCAAATAGGACATTATAGGAATCAATGACCTAAAGGGAAGAAGCCAACCAAAGTCAAAGGAGGAAGCACAAGTCAAGGGGGAGCTTCCAAGGTAAAATCCAAGGTATCATTCATCGAACCTATTCCTTTGACCCATGATAAAAGGCATGATAGAAAGAATTTATATCATTTTAATATTATTTATCATGAAAATAGGAAGCATGATAGAATTATGAAAAATTATGTAGCTTATCATGCTAAAACCACTCAACCTAAGGTTAGAAAAGTAGATAACAAATTAGGCAATAATTCTAAGGGTCTTAAATATATGCCTAAGAAAAATAAAAATCAAGGATTTAGTGAAAAATCTAAGCTTGAGAAGTTATGGAAAGAAAATCAAATCTTGAGGTCAAGACTTGATAAATTGGAGAGGATCCTTAGAAAAATCAAAAATGAAACACAAGGGTCCGAGAATCATAATTTAGGTTTATGACAACAAGCACTACAAGAAAAACCCTCATATACATCGGTTTTCCACCGCTGTCTATTACATTTTGGACCAATGTCTATGAAGGCGATGTAAAAGGTCTGCCATTTTAGACATCGGGTTATAACCGGTGTAGTATCACTTAACGACACCAATTTTCAAATCGGTTATTAACTGGTGTAGTATCACTTAACGACACTGTTTCATCAACGGTGTAAAACTGATGTAATATTATATATTAATAACACCAGTTTTGGTAGCGGTATACGACCGATGTAATATTAGTTAATGACACCGATTTTGCAGCGGTGGAAAACCGATGTAATATCAGTATTGTTTAACGACACAAATTCAATTTCTGAAATAGTGAAAAATCGATAATATACAAACAAATCAATATCCATGTAACCAACACATAAATATTATTTTTACAACATAAAAAGATAATAGATATTGTATACATCAAGTCCGTATCCATAAATTATACAAATATTCTTCTTACATCAAGTAAGAAGCCCTTTTATTCAACTATTCGACATCCTTCTCTTTGCTTGATTTCTTCTTCCTCATAGAGGCCACCTTCTTTATCCTTTCCTTTACGTCAACTGCAGTTGCATCTACCACGTCAGCTTCAATGTCTCCTTTCTCCTGATTTTGATCATGCTCCTCCTGTTCCTTTGATGATTTTTCTTTCTTGGATTTCTTCTTCTTTAAGATTCTGTTCTCTGAAGGAGCACCAACACTTTCTTTCTTCTCCCCTTCACTACTTTGCTCTAGTTGCTTCTTGTCTACATAACAAGGATAAACAAATTCAACACACATTAAATAGTCGCTTCATATGTATGAAGCAACTCAAGTGAATTAAAATTTACTATCTATCAAAAATAAACTAATTATATGAAAGAAGACATTACCAACTGTCTCATTTTGTGCAGTATTACTATCTTTATTTGCAATGCCCATTTCATGTAGAAGTGCATCCAGCTCTGCCATTTCCTTTTTCTTAAGCTACTTCTTTGATAGTTGCCTTTTAGTATCTTTGGGCGGTGCTAAAACAGGAGCAGGTTTCTCAATGGTTGGTTCTTTCCTATTAGCCTCTGGTTCATTTTCAAGTTCCTCAACATCATCATCATCACCCATGTCAAGACCATCATCCTCGCTTTCACTTTCCTAAACACAGGAAAAAAGACAGTACTTGTTATAAATAAAATAACTTAAATATCTGATATAAACAAACATGTAAGAAAAGAACTGACTCTCACATGTGAGAGTAAAGCAAATAGTAGATAAGCATAATCACTAGCAAGCAACAGAATTAGCTAATAGGAAGAGAAGATTTTTATTTAAACAGATAAACTCAGAAACTCAAAAAGTTTCTACTTATATTGACATAATAAATTTTCAAAAAAATAAAATGAAAGATTCTTCCTTCATTCTTAAATCTCATAAATCTAAGCAGCATGGAGGAGGCATGATTATAATTAAACTTCCACATAATCAATAGATGTGGATTCACATTCTGTGATCCGAATACATTAACACTAATTTATTGAAAGGTTCATTAAACATGAGATTGAAAAGGAACATGAATTTGTTAGTTAGAGCCCTAGAGCCAATCATTTGATGATTGTATGGACTCATGTATATCATATTCATGTATATATATTAAGGCATTTGGTTTTTGGTTATTATGCTTATTTGTATTAGTGCCAGATAAAATAAGTATAGTAACGTCCTAGAGTAGAAAGGTTCTTACCTATATCAATCGATTGGTTGAATCGATAGTAAGATGATATAGGGAACACTACTCTAAATCATTCCTAGTCGAGTATTAACATTCAGGGACAATGTTAATACAATAAGACTAGCATGTAGGTCAGCTCGATGACTTGATCTCACAAGTCATGGATATAGAGATATCAAGCTAACACATGGGTATGCATTAGAGAATGTATACTGAATGACCCGCCATGAGAAAGTATCATGGATCGTTATATGAGTGTCATATACTTTCTCATGTGGCTATTAGTATGACTATTAGTCCTTTGACCTGAAGTCACCATGGATCCCTACATAAGGAGTTATGTACTTTGGTTTCGTCAAATGTCACCCGTAACTGGGTGGACTATAAAGGCGATTACTGGGTATATAACGAATTATGTAGAGGGATGTGAGTGATGTAGATGGGATCTATCCCTCCCATATGACGGGAGCGACATCGGTATTCTTGATAGAGTTAGACCACAAAGTGCATGACCATGCCCAAATGAGTCAACATTAGATGTTGAGCTCATTTGATCGAGTGAGTCTACTTGGAGTTCAAGATTTAGATTAATTAGAGGATGACACGGTCTATGCCTCACATTGATCAATCTAGATGTCTAGGATAGAAGGACAATGTCACATATTTTGTGAGGAGTCACAATTGGTAGTCACAAGGTGATGTCGGATCTCGACATTCTTGTAACTTGGGTAGTAATGATGTGTTGCTAGATACCGCTCATTACTTATGCTCCTAAATGGGTTTAGGGCATTGCCAACGTTACAAGAACCTATAGGGTCACACACTTAGGACAATTAGATGGAGATTAGGTTCATATGATGAACCAAGAGGATTAGATTCATTTGATGAATCAAATTGGATTAAGAGTAATCCTAATTGGGCTAACTTGAGTTCGACTCAAGTTGATTCATGTGTTCAATGAGTCTAATTTAGATTTTGACTCATTGAATCAATTTAATTTAATGAATTAGATTCATTATATTAAGTTGGCTCGAATCAAATGGTTAGATTAGATCAACCATGGTAGAGATTGGTTCAAGTTTGACTTGACTTGAGAAGGAAGACCAAAGGTCAATTTTGACTTGACTTTTTGCCACCTCATTGGTGAGTTGGCATTAGGTGGACCAATAATGATGTTCCACATCATCATGGGTGCCATCTCATGGAAGTTACAAAGCCATTTTCATAATAACTTCATATTAATTGCAATTAATGCAATTAATTTGGAAGTTTTACAAGGTAGAGTGGCCGGCCACTTTGTGATGTGTGTGGATTTCATTTTTCCATTCAAGTGGTGTAACTCCTTCTTCTTCCTTGTGTTCTCTCCTTGCTCTCCCTCCTCTTCCTTGCCGTGACCTATCAAGGTGCTAGCACACCTTTGTTTAGGTTTTCTCCATCAAGAATTGTTCGTGTGGATACTTCTAGAGGACCGACGCTTGACGGTCTAGAGATCCGGCAACTTCTTGGACGAGCGGGAACGCGAAGGGCTTCGCTACAAGGGTAATGATCTTAACTTTAGTGTAGATCTAAAGTTTTTACAAACTCGTACAAGAAAAGGTTTTTCGAAAAGTTTTGTTTACGAATCTTTGCACGAGATCCATGGCTTTGGGTGACTCGGGGTTTCCGCGACGCGAAAAAGCGGTTTTCGCGGCCCGACGAACCCAACAGTGGTATCAGAGCCACGTGCAAAGACTTGTACGAGTTCGTTTGTATTTTTATGAAAAATATACCTTCTGTGATTTTCTGTAAAAATTGAGTTTTTAGAGTTTTTATGAGTAATTTTTCCGTAGAAGCGAAGCACAAGTGTCTCGGCACTTGTAGGCTTCGGCTACCGGAAAGTTTTCTTTTAAACGGCTTCGTTTTGCTCCAAATCCGTTTGGGACAGCGGGGTCGGGTGCCATTAGATCGCAAAGGAGTAACTCACGATGGTTAGATCGTGGGTAGGGGCATTGTCCCTAACCCCGCAAGGGAATTTGCTTCGCGATTGCACCCGAAATCGCTAAAAACGAACCCGCCGGGAAGATTTTTCCGAAACGACAATGTCTCGACCCAAATCGTTTTGGGACAGCGGGTTTAGGCGTTGTTGGATCGCAAAGGAACCCTCGCGATGGTTAGATCGCGGGTAGGGGCGCTGCCCCTGGGCCCCGCAAGGGGATCTGTTCCGCGATTGCAGGGACCGCCTGGAAATTTTACTCATAAAAATTGTAAAAAAAATTATTTTAAAATTACAGAAAAATTATGAAAAATATATAATTTTGAATTATATATTAATTTGTGATAGTCATGGCCCAAAATACCCAATAAGATTGGATTTGTGTTGTAATTCAAAATACGGCCTGCGTGCCGTTATGTATTTTTATTTTTTTCCCACGGCCTGCGCTTCGTGCCTTTCTCTTATTCTGGTTGTAAATTAGATTTAGACTCGAATGTAACTCGAGTTTCAAATTGTAATGTACAAATTAGAGCGGTGGAGGGTCCACACGAGACGGAGTTCCGAGGCGGGCACGAGCAACACAAGGTGGTCAAAGGGAGGAGCTTGGAGAAGCTGTTGACCCTAGGTTGACCATTCGATCTTCTCATTGGCTTGAGAAGATCGTAGTAGGGCCATGACTAAATCACAAATAGATTAATTAATTAATTGTTATGTATCTGATGCATGTTTAATAGTTAATTAATTAATTAGTGCCTTAACGATTAGATTAGATCTAAGTCGTGCACATGATGCACTCTTGGGATTAGATTAGATCTAAGTCGTGCACAAGATGCATCCTTCTCGATTAGATTAGATCTAGATCGAACCAACTCTAAATGCCTAACCGTGCCGTGATACCTATCACTACCTCGATCACATGTATTGTTGAATCTGCCAAAGCAGAGCAATACATATTATCTTGGTAGGGTACGGAGGGACAATCTTGGTCCCGCCTATCAACGCATGGGTGAATACAAACTCAATTAGATTGAGTATTCCTAGTTACTCGGTTGGATCGAGTCAACTATAGGTATTCTTCCAATGGTTGGAAAGGTAGGACAAAATCATGTTTATATTAATTCTCGGGCGTATTAGCCAAAGCTAACTCGAGTTTTAATATAAATGCGGATTTTATTCTATAAAAAAGAGTTGCATAGAGATGTAATTGGTAATCGTTACCTACCGATCATACTAAGCCTTGGGCGTATTAGCCAAAGCTAACTCAAGGGTTAGTATGATGTGGATCTTGTCCCACAAGAATTATTGTATTCAGTGGGAGCATCATTTAGTTAAAGGCCTAATTAAATGATTTTAAAAGAATATGATATTTATTTCTGCAAATTTTCTGTTGTAGATAACCATGACGTCGAACACGAATTCCTTCTCCCTGCGATCTGTCCTTGAGAAGGACAAGCTCAACGGAGCGAATTTCCTGGACTGGTACAGGAACTTGAGAATAGTTCTCACTCAAGAACGTAAACTGTACGTTCTGGAGCAGCCCATTCTGGAAGCTCCTCCTGCCACTGCCACGCGAGCTGACCGGGATGCTTACAAGAAGCATCAAGATGAAGCATTAGATGTGTCCTGTCTAATGCTCGCGACCATGAACTCTGAGCTTCAGAAGCAACACGAGTTGATGGGCGCTTACGATATGGTTGAGCATCTTCGCCAACTATATCAGGGACAATTAAGGCATGAGAGATTTGAGATCTCTAAGGCACTGTTTCAGTGCAAGATGTCAGACGGGGCTCCCGTAGGTCCTTATGTACTCAAGATGATTGGGTACATAGAGAACCTACAAAGACTGGGGTTCCCACTTGGCCAAGAGATGGCCACTGACTTGATCTTGTAGTCCTTGCCAGATAGCTATAGTCAATTCGTTCTGAACTATAACATGAACGAGATTGACAAGCCACTGCCCGAGCTACTTAGTATGTTACGAACTGCTGAGATTAACCTTAAGAAGGTTAAGCCCATTCTGATGGTCCAGAAGCACAAGGGCAAGGGCAAGCCCAAAGGTAAGGGAAAGTCCCAAACCAAGGGCAAAGGCAAGGCACTGAAGCCTAAAGGAGGGGTCGCCAAGGATGCTACCTGCTTCCACTGCGGTCAGACCGGGCACTGGAAGAGGAACTGCAAGGTATACTTGGAGGATCTTAAGAAGAAGCGAAGTGAGACTTCCACTTCAGGTATATATGTTATAGAAGTCAATCTATCTATTTCTACATCTTGGGTATTAGATACTGGATGTGCTTCTCACATTTGTATTGATGTGCAAGCGCTGAGAAATAGCAGGACATTGACAAAGGGCGAGGTGGACCTACGAGTAGGCAATGGAGCACGGGTTGTTGCTGTTGCTGCAGGGATTTATTTTCTATCTCTGCCCTCTGGGCTTGTACTAGAGTTAGTCGATTGTTGTTATGTGCCTGCATTAACTAAGAACATAGTTTCAGTTTCTTGTTTAGACAAGAAAGGATACTCTTTTATAATAAAAGACAAATGTTGTTCTGTTTATTTAAAAGATATGTTCTATTGTAGTGCACCTCTGATAAACGGACTCTACATTCTAGACCTTGAGAGCCCTATCTATAACATAAATACCAAGAGGATCAAGTCGACTGACTTGAACCAAACCTATCTCTGGTACTATCGCTTAGGTCATATAAATGACAAGCGCTTATCCCAGCTCCATAAGGATGGTTTGTTGGACTCATTTGATTTTGAATCATATGAAATATGCGAGTCATGCCTACTAGGCAAGATGACCAAGACTCCCTTTAGTGGGCACAGCGAGAGAGCAACTGATTTGTTAGGACTCATACATAGTGATGTATGTGGCCCTTTCAATGTTGCTGCTAGAGGCGGTTATAGATACTTCATCACATTTACTAATGACTTCAGTAGATATGGTTATGTGTACTTAATGACACATAAGTCTGAATCCTTTGAAAAGTTCAAAGAATTCAAGAATGAAGTACAGAACCAGCTTGGCAAGAGTATTAAAATACTTCAATCAGATCGAGGTGGTGAATACTTAAGCCATGAGTTTCGTGACTATTTAGCTGAGTGTGGGATTCTATCCCAACTCACTCCTCCTGGAACACCACAGGTGAATGGTGTGTCCGAAAGGAGGAATCGTACCTTATTAGATATGGTATGGTCTATGATGAGTCACTCAGATCTTCCGACTTACCTGTGGGGTTATGCTCTAGACACGACAGCTCTCATTCTCAACCGAGTTCCATCCAAGGCCGTGATAAAGACACCATATAGGATATGGACTGGGAGAGATGCCCAGGTGTCTTTCATGAGGATTTGGGGTTGTGAGGCTTACGTACGACGTCAAGTCTCAGACAAATTAGGACCCAAATCCGACAAGTGCTATTTTATCGGATATCCCAAGGAAACTAAGGGATATTACTTCTACATTCCCAGTCAGCACAAGGTAGTTGTGGCAAAGACTGGGATCTTTCTAGAAAGGGAATTTGTTTCTAGAAAGACTAGTGGGAGCGCGTTCGATCTTGAAGAAGTTCAAGATGCGAACAATAGCACTGATGCCTTGATGGAAGTTGAACTGGAACCACAAAGTGTTGTGGATGATGTTGTTCCACAAAGAGTTGAGGAACAATAACCAGTTCAAGTAGACATACCTCTTCGCAGGTCTGATAGGGTACGTCGTCAGCCTGAGAGATACTCATTTCTCTTGTCTGACCATGATGACATTGTGCTCATAGAGGATGAGCCTACCACCTATCAGGAAGCTGTGATGAGACCAGATTCCGAGAAATGGCTAGAGGTCATTCTCGGAGCTGGAATCTTCGATTCGATGATGCGATCAAACAGTTTGGTTTCATCAAGAACGAAGATGAGCCTTGTGTCTACAAGAAGGTTGTAGAAAACATAGTTGTCTTCCTCATATTGTATGTGGATGACATACTACTCATTGGGAAGGACATCCCTATGTTTCAGTCTGTCAAGACCTGGCTAGGGAGTTGCTTCTCAATGAAGGACTTAGGTGAGGCATCCCGCATTCTTGGGATACAGATCTATAGAGATAGATCTAAGAGATTGCTTGGCCTAAGTCAGAGTACATACATTGATGAGGTACTCCTACGGTTTGCCATGCAGAACTCCAAGAAGGGATTTCTGCCGATGTCACATGGCGTGAGTCTTTCGAAGACTCAAGGTCCCTCTTCTAGAGAGGAGAGAGACCGCATGGATCAGATCCTTTATGCCTCAGACATAGGATCGATCATGTACGTCATGCTATGTACTCGACCTGATGTCTCGTATGCTTTGAGCATGACTAGTAGATACCAGTTAGATCTAGGTGAAAGTCACTGGATAGCGGTCAAGAATATTCTTAAGTACTTAAGAAGGACTAAAGAATATTTCTTGATATATGGAGGCAATGATAAGCTAACTGTAAAGGGTTACAGTGATGCTAGCTTCCAGACCGATCAGGATGATTAAAGATCACAGTCGAGGTTCGTGTTTTGCTTGAATGGTAGTGCTATGAGTTGGCAGAGTTCACAGCAATTCTACAACGTTTCCATTTCATTCGAGAGATTATCGATAGAGGAGATGTGAAGATTTGCAGAGTACCTACAGAGGCTAACATTGCAGATCCCTTGACCAAGGCTTTGGCACAGAGGAAGCATGATGGTCACACTAGGTCATTAGGCCTTAGAGCCTATACTGATTGGCACTAGTGCTAGTGGGAGATTGTTAGTTAGAGCCCTAGAGCCAATCATTTGATGATTGTATGGACTCATGTATATCATATTCATGTATATATATTAAGGCATTTGGTTTTTGGTTATTATGCTTATTTGTATTAGTGCCAGATAAAATAAGTATAGTAACGTCATAGAGTAGAAAGGTTCTTACCTATATCAATCGATTGGTTGAATCGATAGTGAGATGATATAGGGAACACTACTCTAAATCATTCCTAGTCGAGTATTAACATTCAGGGACAATGTTAATACAATAATACTAGCATGTAGGTCAGCTCGATGACTTGATCTCACAAGTCATGGATATAGAGATATCAAGCTGACACATGGGTATGCATTAGAGAATGTATACTGAATGACCCGCCATGAGAAAGTATCATGGATCATTATATGAGTGTCATATACTTTCTCATGTGGCTATTAGTATGACTATTAGTCCTTTGACCTGAAGTCACCATGGATCCCTACATAAGGAGTTATGTACTTTGGTTTCGTCAAACGTCACCCATAACTAGGTGGACTATAAAGGCGATTACTGGGTATATAACGAATTATGTAGAGGGATGTGAGTGATTTAGATGGGATCTATCCCTCCCATATGACGGGAGCGACATCGGTATTCTTGATAGAGTTAGACCACGAAGTGCATGGCCATGCCCAAATGAGTCAACATTAGATGTTGAGCTCATTTGATCGAGTGAGTCTACTTGGAGTTCAAGATTTAGATTGATTAGAGGATGACACGGTCTATGCCTCACATTGATCAATCTAGATGTCTATGATAGAAGGACAATGTCACATATTTTGTGAGGAGTCACAATTGGTAGTCACAAGGTGATGTCGGATCTCGACATTCTTGTAACTTGGGTAGTAATGATGTGTTGCTAGATACCGCTCATTACTTATGCTCCTAAATGGGTTTAGGGCATTGCCAACGTTACAAGAACCTATAGGGTCACACACTTAGGACAATTAGATGGAGATTAGGTTCATATGATGAACCAAGAGGATTAGATTCATTTGATGAATCAAATTGGATTAAGAGTAATCCTAATTGGGCTAACTTGAGTTCGACTCAAGTTGATTCATGTGTTCAATGAGTCTAATTTAGATTTTGACTCATTGAATCAATTTAATTTAATGAATTAGATTCATTATATTAAGTTGGCTCGAATCAAATGGTTAGATTAGATCAACCATGGTAGAGATTGGTTCAAGTTTGACTTGACTTGAGAAGGAAGACCAAAGGTCAATTTTGACTTGACTTTTTGCCACCTCATTGGTGAGTTGGCATTAGGTGGACCAATAATGATGTTCCACATCATCATGGGTGCCACCTCATGGAAGTTACAAAGCCATTTTCATAATAACTTCATATTAATTGCAATTAATGCAATTAATTTGGAAGTTTTACAAGGTAGAGTGGCCGGCCACTTTGTGATGTGTGTGGATTTCATTTTTCCATTCAAGTGGTGTAACTCCTTCTTCTTCCTTGTGTTCTCTCCTTGCTCTCCCTCCTCTTCCTTGCCGTGACCTATCAAGGTGCTAGCACACCTTTGTTTAGGTTTTCTCCATCAAGAATTGTTCGTGTGGATACTTCTAGAGGACCGACGGTTGACGGTCTAGAGATCCGGCAACTTCTTGGACGAGCGGGAACGCGAAGGGCTTCGCTACAAGGGTAATGATCTTAACTTTAGTGTAGATCTAAAGTTTTTACAAACTCGTACAAGAAAAGGTTTTTCGAAAAGTTTTGTTTACGAATCTTTGCACGAGATCCATGGCTTTGGGTGACTCGGGGTTTCCGCGACGCGAAAAAGCGGTTTTCGCGGCCCGACGAACCCAATAGAATTCTTCCAGAAAAAATAATGCTCCAGCTCAAAGGAGGTACAAAATAGAAAAAGTAATCTTCATCATGAAACCTTTGTAAACATGAATTGCTTATAAGTAACATCATAATAGAAAAAGTTTGTCTGATAGGCTATCAAGCTTAAAGCATAAAGAAAGCTGAACTCGCATGCACGTCTTGTATAAACAAGCATAACATAAATATTTATTTGGTACTAACATTATGCCTGATAGAAACAATATGCCGAAACATAAGGTACTAAAAGATGGTTCCAGATAGCAGGCAGTTGACCCACAACCCAACACCTAGCCAAAGGCTCAGACAATCACCATTAAAATAATATTACAATAGAGGAGAATATTAAATTAAGAATTACTAATATCAATACGTATATATAACAATTGTACCCTTAATCAATTAAAACAAGTTCACAATCATAAACAAACAAATCATAAAGCACCAAACACATAACAACAATAGAATACGATGACCAACAAAAACAATCAATCTAGAAAAAAAATATTCTAACTGTATTAAAATTAAATGATAAAAAATTCGATAATGAATGAAAAAAAGAAGGCAAGATAAGGAGAACATATATAATAAGAATAAGGAGGCTCTCGTCGAGTGGGCTGATAAAGAGAATTAGAATTATTTTCTAATATCAAATGAACAAGCAACTTATTAAAGAAAAAAAATTCTTTAGACCAATTTAGACCACCTATGCCATTTATGAGCTTGGGAGGCTTTTTTAAAGGTCCGCCTACTAGGTATTGTATAGCAGTTAGAATAATGGTCGCTTCCAAAAACCTCACAGGCAACCACCTTTTAGAGCAATGTTGAAACACCATCTTCTTCAAAATGCTACTAAATCTTGAATTGTGATTGAGCTTAAAGATTATTCTCATATTTCAAGTTGATACTACACTAAAGGAATAAGCAAAGAGTGATACAACATGCTAGTATGGAAAACAATCTAAAACATAGATTTAAATAGCTTAGATTTCATTGTCAACAGCTAGCCAACACATCTGAGTGCAATGTGTTCACATACCTCCTCTATGGTCTCCTCAACCTTCTTATTGTGTTGCTGCTCTGATACTGGGGCGGCGCCATGGTAGCATAGTAATCGTCATCGTCGTCATCTCCAACATTAGCCTAGGACATGGACGTCAAAGGCGCTAGGGCCCAAAACACTTGCTTCTCCTGCTCCTTCCCTTGGCTCTTGGACAAAACAAATGCGCACTAGCTAGAGACAATAAAAGGATATGTTTACAGAGCAATAGTCTTTCCAACGAAACTCCGGTGACTGGTGAGGAGGAGTTATCTTCGTTCCTTCAGGAGGAAACCTCATCCAAGACTTCTTCCTTGGATCAAAATCTGTCTGCTTCAGCTCCCTCAACTGTGCCGAACCAGGCTTCCCGATTGTGTAGCTGAACAAAAAACATAAATTTTTTACCAAACAGTAAATCACTTGGATTTTCAAGTAAATACCAATTATTCAGCTCTTTAACCATTTACCTAATGCCTAATTGGAGGTTCAACATCAGGTCGTAGTTCTTGTGCCCTTTTGACATCGTCTGCCCTGACTTTTTTGCCTCCGCCGTTGGCCACGCACTGGAACTCTGTAGCCATTTCACGGTTCCAATGAGACTTCCGCTATCATTAGATGATTCATCCCTGCACAACAAAGACGACTCGAGGTTGTCGATGACATCGCAAGTGACATCCCCGGCCTCGGAGTTCGAATCCCAGATGTAGATTCTGGGGTAGTTCTTTTCCGTTGCCAAGTTGACCTGCTGTCGTGATTGCTTATAAAATACCGGAAAATAGAGAATAATAATAAGGGAATTTTCCAAAATTTTTGGAAATTTTTGGGAATTTTTCGGAGCTTGTATGGACGAGTTAACGGGGATAAAAACGGGGCCCAGAAAAGCCTATTTAGGTTACCCCGTTTTAACGAGAAAATGTGGATTTTTCTTTATTTTCTTTTCTTTTCTTTTTATTTTCTATTTCTTCATTTTTCCGCTGTTTCCCTTTCCTCGCGTCCCCGACGCCGTTCCCCACCGTCGGCTCCTCCGATTTGCCCTAACTGCCGAGGCGGTTTCCTCTCCTCTTTCTTCTTCCCTCTTCCCATCTTCATCTCCCCCAAACCGATCGACTTCCTCCCTCAACTCTCACCCTTCTCTCTTTGCGTCGTCTCTGCCCGATCGCCGACGCCGCCCGATCCCGCGCCAATCCCCACGGTCGATATCCGATTCTTCTCCGATCGACGACGCCGTCGGCTATTGCCAGAGCTGCGGAGCCCCTCTCTCGTGGAGGTCGTGCCCTAGCCATCTCTGCACGAGATTGGCCTTTGGCAGGGAGTGAGGATTCAAGCCCTAGGTGCCGACGTCGATCCCTTCTTTCCTTCTCATCGCGAGCCACATTGCCGAGCGCCACCCGATCTTTCCTTGTCGGGTTGTGTACATAAGTCGAGTCCTCTGTCCATAGGTTGATCTTCCCTCTTCCGTGCCCCAGACTCCACCGTCAGGTATTCCTTATTCGCTCGCTTCTTCAGACACCTTGACAGAGAGGAAGTGACTGGTACCAATCTAGGTAAGGCATAATTGAGTATTTGGATTTTTGATTTGGACTCCTGTGATGAACGACTTGTCTGTTCATAGTGGTGACAATCACCGTTTTGCTGCAGCAACATATCCAGATACTGACCATTGTTTCTCCACAGCACGCGTCTCCGGCAATGCCTCAACAGTCGATCATTCGGATTTGGTGGTTTCTGGGAGGTTTCGGCTGTACACTCTTTGGTAGCAATATATTCCGACAGCAAATTTCTTTGGCTGTGGATCAACAACTATGGCTATGACTTGAGGTAAGGAGTGAGGATTTGGAATTTCTTAATTTGATTGGGAATTCGAATATGTATTGTAGTAGATGATCATGTGTAGATTAGTTCTTATAGGAAGGATGATGGTAATATGATTAGGGTTTTTGCCCTAATATAGGGTTAGATATTTTATTTAGCTATTTATGAGAATTTTAGCAAAATAAAAATATATTTGAATTTGGTGACACAGGATTTTGACGCGAGATGAGTATATCGACGTCAGATTTGGATAGATTGGATCTATTCGGATACGATCCTCTTATCGGAGGTGGGTATTTTGACTTATGTCTTTTGATATGCATGATAATGTTTTTAACATATAGCAATGATTATGTTTCTCATTTGCTTCGGTTGATCACTACACGATCTATTACATGCTTGGTTGTTTATTTTTACGCACATCATGTTAGTTTATAACCTGATCATACATGCTTATAGAGGTAGTGACACAACAATGATATATATTATGTTCAGGACCTAGGGTTTATTTGATACCCTATCTGATCTGTGTACCTTGATTTGATTCCTTGCCCTGTGGTACACATTTTGTATTTATATATATGGTAATTATTATGTTGTTCATGATATTGCCATGTTTAGTGTCATGCATCATCTTGCATGATTGCATGCTGTGCGATAGTCTGCTCCATTATTGTCGAGCACATCGCCAGTTACATGTTTCCGTACACACCACCACTCATGGGTTAGTGGTAGATCAGACAAGTGTGTGACAGTTCTGTTGTTTAGCTCCGTTGGTCTGGTGACTCAGCATGGTAGCCGGCAGACAGTTCTGCTCTGTTTGGCTCCGCTGGTTTAGTGTAGCAGCGTGGTAGCCGGCAGGCGGTTGGACTCTGTTTGGCTCCATTGGTCTGCTCATGGGTAGTGTGACGCAGCGTGGTAGCCGACAGAGATTCATCCCCGTCATTGTGTACCGGGAGATGAGAGCATTGTGCTCCCCCATTTATGATTTGGGGTAGGAGTATGTGTGTACTCCGACAACATCCCGTCCACTCGGTCACTCATCAGGGGTAGTGATGTCAGAGTGCACGTGTAACGCCCACCCCTCCTGCTAGTAGGGCGGGGTTACTTTACTTATCTATTTGCGGAAACATACATGCATATTGAAATTTCTTTCGGAAATAAGATAGTAGAAATATCCTGAAGTCGTGCGAAACAATAACATAAGACACTTGGTTCATATTGACATAACAAAATAACTTAAGCAGGTCTTTATTTGCCTTAGCCGAGCCACCACCACACACATCTCCTTGCGTCTCCTGCAGCTCCCTTAGGTCATCCATTCTTTGCCCTTATCTGTGGTACAAGGAAAGTAAGCTATAAGCATACAGGTTTAGTAAGATCCTTTCCTACTCACAAAATCCATATATCAAAGCATAAACACATAAGCATACAACCATAAAAATATGATCATCTAACATCATAAGGGCATAGCATGTCATATCATAAATCATAAAGAACATCATGCTATATCATATCATAAATCACCATGTCATATAAATCATAAGAGCATAGCATGTCATATCGAAAATCATATCATATCATCTCATAAAGAACATCATGCTATATCATATCATAACTCATCATGCCATATAAATCATAAATCATATCGTGCAAGATGTCTTTTAAAACATGTGTCATGTCATATGCAAGATGTCTTAAAACATAACATATAGTACTTGAACATAATATCATCATGAGGGCCCGACTTGTACCACATACATACAGAAATGCGTGCAATCCCTAGGACAGGGTTGTTAGGACCAAAAGTAGCTAGAGGGGGGGGGGGGTGAATAGCTCGTCGCGTTCGCTCGGTGCTCGGCGTTGCTTGTTCCTTCAAAGATGTGCAGCGGAAAATACAGAAACAAACACACAACGCTAACACGGTTGGTTTTACTTGGTATCCACCTCACAAGAGGTGACTAATCCAAGGATCCACACCAACACACACACCCTCCACTAAATAAAACTCTCCTTTATGGTAACTACCAAGGGCGGAGAAGCCCTACAAGACTCAATACAAGAAGAGAGGGAAAGGATACAAGAAATACAAGCTTACAAGCTTACAATGAGTATAAACCCTAACCCTAGCTTCTCTTCTTGCCTTTGATCCGCCTCTTGACTTGGAAAGCTTCCAAGATCCTTCAAGAACTGGCGATCTGATCTTTGAGAGCGCTGTGGAGGAGCTGGCGAGTAATCTGGAGTGAATCGGAGAAGCGATGCCGAAGGAAATGAACGCCTGCGGCTATAAACGACGCCAACGGTCGGATCCCGATCGATTCGAATGTTCCCAATCGATCGGGGAGGCTTTGGATCGATCCACGGATCGATCCAGAGCGCCTCTGTGCTCTGGAAACGCGCCTGGATCGATCCACGGATCGATCCAGCGCTTATCGCGCGAAGCAGCCGCGTCCCAATCGATCCACTGATCGATTGGGACCTCTGGATCGATCCACGGATCGATCCAGAGGCTCTCTATTCGCTGGGACAGGTCTGGATCGATCCACTGATCGATCCAGAGCCTGGATCGATCCACTGATCGATCCAGCACTTGATTTTTGTCCAAAACCAAGTCCCAAACCTCCCAAACCAACATCCGGTCAACCTTGACCTGTTGGTATGTCATGCCTAGCATCTAGTCACCCCCTTGACCTGCTAGGACTCCCTTACCAAGTGTCCGGTCAATCCCTTTGACCCACTTGAACTTTTCCCCGTGCCAAGTATCCGGTCAATCCCTTTGACCTACTTGGACTTTTCTTTCATGCCAAGTATCCAGTCAATCCTTTGACCTACTTGGACTTCCCAGCACCAGATGTCCGATCATCCTTGATCCATCTGGATTTTCCCTTGCCTGGCTTCACTCACCAGGACTTTCACCTAGCTTCACTCACTAGGGTTTTCCATCTGCCTAGCTTCACTCACTAGGACTTTCACCTGGCTTCACTCACCAGGATTTCCATCTGCCTAGCTTCACTCACTAGGACTTTCACCTGGCTTCACTCACCAGGATTTCCATCTGCCTAGCTTCACTCACTAGGACTTTCACCTGGCTTCACTCACCAGGATTTCCATCTGCCTAGCTTCACTCACTAGGACTTCCTTCTGCCTGGCTTCACTCACCAGGACTTTTCTTCTGCCTGGCTTCACTCACCAGGACTTTTCTTCTGCCTGGCTTCACTCACCAGGACTTTCATACTGCCTAGCTTCACTCACTAGGTCTTTCATTTTGCCTAACATCCCAGTTAGGACTTCCCAGTCAAGTATCCAGTCAACCTTGACCTACTTGACTCTTCTTCAATCAATATCTTATTGTCAAACATCTAAACCCAAACCAAGACTCAGCTTGGTTACCCAGGTCAACCTTGACCTGAGGGATATTGCACCAACAATCTCCCCCTTTTTGATGTTTGACAATACCACAATAACACTTACAATCCCATATGTAAGTTAGGCTAATCCCATAGCCTCCTTCTTCATGCCACTAGGTAATGAAAGCATAAATTAAGCTCTTCATTCTCCCCCTAAGAGGGCAAACTCCCTCTAGGTAATGAAAGCCTAACTTACTCCCTTTCATGAGTCCTTTCATTCTCCCCCTATGACCTTCCCATAGGTAATGAAAGCCTAAACTTAACCATACATTCTCCCCCTATTGGCACACATCAACCCATCGTTGGACACACATCAACCTATGCTCCAATTCTGGGCACACTTCAACAAATCCATTTGTTGAAGACTCCCCTGAAGAGTTGCTCATCGTTGGTCACAACATCACTCGTTGTGATCAACACGATAATGAAGGTCCCATACCCTTCATTTATCCTTAACTTCTCCCTCAATGTAGACAACTACCCAGCCTTGAGCATTATCTACCACTTGAGTGTCCACTTGAAATAATGAGGATATCCACTCCCCATTTCTCCCCATTTCAAGTTTAAATGCTCAACCTTGAGCAAGTTCACAACAGAAGGTTAACCACCTTCCAAGGTTCATGAAAAATAATTTTTCATGTCTTTAAAGAGTCCCTCCCCCTAAAGACATGGTGGTAACTTCTGTCATTGCACCAACAATGACTTGGAATCCCTAAAACATTAGGAAACCCAAATTTAGAAGTTTTGAGGTTCAAATATTCAAAATTTGAAACAACCTCAACCTAAACTTCTACTTAGTCTTCGTTAACCAATCCATCCTTGTTTTCAACATGAAAACACCCTTTGTATGTATACAAATGTATTTAAGGGGTTTGGAATGGTTACCTAGACTCAAAGGGGTTCAAAGATGCTGAAATCAAGCCTTCCCAGCCAAAATCAGCAACTTGGATCGATTGGAGTTGGGTTCCAATCGATTGAACCTTTCTGAATCGATCCACTGATCGATTCAGACTCCCTGGATCGATCGGCTGATCGATCCAGCGAGCTTCTGCTCGGGAATTGCTTGAATCGATCCATGGATCGATTCAGAACCCAATCGATCCATGGATCGATCGGAGCTCTGATAGTTGCTGAAATTCCATTTCAGTCAACTTCAGAAACCCCTAGAAAATTCTACAAAAATCCAAAAATTATGAAATTTCATGTAGACATTATTTAGGGCATACTTAATCATGGAAAAATAGCTTTCTATGAAAATACATCATATTTTCAAAGATTGACACAAACTTGAGAACTTGCAAAAACTTTAGTGTTTTTCTTCAAGTTTGTGTCTAACTATTCAATGGTGATTACTATCAAAAGATAGCCTTCACCAAGGTTTTCCAAAATCATTTTAAAAACATTTTCAAAACCAATATCCCATCATGTTCCTTGGGCATAATGCACATGACTTGTACATTAGCTTTCCCAATGATGGGAAAACACATAACTATGTGTTTTGATGAAACTAAAAACTCAAAAGAATGCACTAAATCAACATCTTGAGTTTTGTTCATCTTCCTAACATCTCACTTGTATATAATATGCACTAAAACACATACAAGTCACCTTATAGTCTTTGTGAAATGTAGATTTTGGTTTTTGCCCTAATCTAGGGATCATGCATATTTATCTAGGCATTTTAGAAATGTTAGACATCCACCTAGGATGTCACTTGTCAATAAGTGTCGTTAAATGCCATTTGTCCTTAATTACAAGGAATTAAACTCAATGCATGATTATGTTATGGCATACATCAAAAGAAAATAATTTTCAAAAGAAAATATCCTATCGCTACATGATGTATGAATGTCATGACATGGTATTTTTGGATTTTTCATAATAAAACATGAATGCAAAAATAGACATGATGTCATGGCATATGATGGGCAAACAATCATGGCAAGGTTTAGCATAAATAAAATATACCTAGATTAACTATCTAAGTATCCTTAAAATCTTAGCTAAACTTACGACTTAAACTTAGATTGCCCTAAAGTGCTTCAAGAAAATGCCAAAACCTAAATTGGAATTTCTAATTTCCTTGATTAATGTATGCCAATTGAAAATAAATATGTCCTCAAATGTTGGCATATCCCATTTCTCCACAAGAGTAGCACTTTTAAATTTAAGGCCCGGATTGCCTTAAATTGCCTAAGAACATACCAAAATCCCAACTTGATAGTTCTTATGAATTTCCCAATATGTGCCATTTAAGATTAAAATCAATTCTTCCACTATTAGGCACATTTTACTCTTTCAAGGAGTAATCAATAGGTCCATTTCATTTTCAAAGGTTAACTAAAACCTTGAAAATGCTCCTTGAGTGTCAATTTCCTCAAAGTTGGGTTAACTACCCTTCTAATCGGAGTTGACACTCTCTAACCCATCTATGGGGTAGAGAAGATGCTCCTAGGAACCCAACACCTATTGGTGCTCCTTGGATGCTCTAGGTACTCACTAGGGATAACTTCCCTAGATACCTTCCTAGTGACCTTGTTGGGCTTCTTAGAAGCCTTGGTCACATTTTCTAGGTCAACTCTAGGGATAGCCTCCCTTGTAACCTTGTTCGTGACTTTCTTAGACTTCTTAGAAGTCTTAATCACTTTGGTTGCAAAGATACTTCTAGGGATATCTTCCCTTGTATCCTTGACTTGACCTCTAGACTTAGGATTCGTTCCATAACTATATGGAACCCTATGATAACTAGGCACATCCTTCTTAGCTTTTGGTTTGTATCCCAAACTTTTATGGCCATTGGATGGCTTTGATTTTCCTAAACCTAGGTTATGCTCATTTTGCCCTAATAGGATATTTTCCATCCTTTTTAGGGTCTTTTCCATTTTATCAAGTCTTGACCTCAAGACTTGATTTTCTATCACTAAGTCCTTAGTTTTAGATTTTTCATTTGATTCATGAGCATATTTGTTTTTGGGCTTGTATCTAAAATCTTTAGAGTTATTGCCCAAGTGTCTATCTACCTTCCTAACCTTAGGTTGGGTAGTTTTGGCATGTAGGGCCACATGTTTTTCCTTAAAGCCCTCATGCTTTCTATTCTTATGGTAAATTGCATTAAAATGATAAAAATTTGACCTAGCATGCTTTTTACCATTTTGTAAGGGAATAGGCTCAATGAAAGTTACCTTCCTTTTTACCTTAGAGGCTCCCCCTTGACTAGTGCCTCCTTGAGCCGTGACCACCTTCTTCCCCTTGGGGCATTGACTTCGGTAATGCCCCTTTTGATTGCAAGAGAAGCATATGATATGCTCCTTGCTCTTCTTCGTTCCGGGGATGGTCTCCTTAGGCTTCACCTTGCCCTTTTGTGTCACTTGGCCCTTCTTCTTGGCCAATTTAGGGCACTTGCTCTTGTAGTGCCCATGTTCCCTACACTCAAAACATATTATATGTTTTTTATTATTAATTGAAATATTCATACCTTTGCTTGTAGGGGTGGCACTTGCTCCTCCATTTGATATTTCTTGAATTTCGGAGGTGGCAC
Organism: Zingiber officinale; assembly: GCF_018446385.1. NCBI lineage: Eukaryota > Viridiplantae > Streptophyta > Magnoliopsida > Zingiberales > Zingiberaceae > Zingiber > Zingiber officinale. The sequence goes on from NC_056002.1 coordinate 108,971,707, forward strand.
TATCTTCTTCTTCTTCACTTGACCCGGATGTAGAAGCTTCTCCTTCTTCTTGATCCGGCGTCACCAAGAATTGCTCCCCCTCAATCCTAGAGGTGGAGGCTTCATCATCTTGAATATGAAACAAGGAGTATGCTCCCTCCTTGTTCCCTTCGTTGCATTCCCTTGAGGATGAAGCTTCTTGGATTTCCTCTTCTTCGGAGGTTGAGCATCTCTCAACCTCGGAGTCCTCCTCTTGGTCTTGATCCAATGAGTCGCCCTCTTTGGATTCTCCTTGATTTGATACAGTGGAGGGGATCTCATGAATTCTTGCCAATTTGCTCCAAAGCTCCTTGGCATCTTCAAACTCTCCAATTTGTTCCAAGATGTTGCTTGGCAATAAATTGACCAAAAGCTTGGTCACTTTGTCATTGGCCTCACATCTTTGGATTTGGTCTTTGCTCCACTTGCTCCTTTTGAGTACTTTGCCCTTGGAATTTGTGGGAGCTTCAAAACCTTCCATGAGAGCAAACCATTGCTCTATCTCCATCATAAGAAAATTTTCGATTCTTGATTTCCAAGAATCGAAGCTTGTAGATGAATATGGTGGAGCCACCCTTGTGTCAAATCCAAGTCCATCTTGGAATTGCATCTTGAAGTTGAGCTTGATAGAATCTTGAACTTGAAGAATTTGCTCCAACTTCTTCACCCTCTAGCTTTTCTTGTTATACTTGACCCTTCCGGCGATGATTCCGGTGAAGAGCGGCCTTGCTCTGATACCACTTGTTAGGACCAAAAGTAGCTAGAGGGGGGGTGAATAGCTCGTCGCGTTCGCTCGGTGCTCGGCGTTGCTTGTTCCTTCAAAGATGTGCAGCGGAAAATACAGAAACAAACACACAACGCTAACACGGTTGGTTTTACTTGGTATCCACCTCACAAGAGGTGACTAATCCAAGGATCCACACCAACACACACACCCTCCACTAAATAAAACTCTCCTTTATGGTAACTACCAAGGGCGGAGAAGCCCTACAAGACTCAATACAAGAAGAGAGGGAAAGGATACAAGAAATACAAGCTTACAAGCTTACAATGAGTATAAACCCTAACCCTAGCTTCTCTTCTTGCCTTTGATCCGCCTCTTGACTTGGAAAGCTTCCAAGATCCTTCAAGAACTGGCGATCTGATCTTTGAGAGCGCTGTGGAGGAGCTGGCGAGTAATCTGGAGTGAATCGGAGAAGAGATGCCGCAGGAAATGAACGCCTGCGGCTATAAACGACGCCAACGGTCGGATCCCGATCGATTCGAATGTTCCCAATCGATCGGGGAGGCTTTGGATCGATCCACGGATCGATCCAGAGCGCCTCTGTGCTCTGGAAACGCGCCTGGATCGATCCACGGATCGATCCAGCGCTTATCGCGCGAAGCAGCCGCGTCCCAATCGATCCACTGATCGATTGGGACCTCTGGATCGATCCACGGATCGATCCAGAGGCTCTCTGTTCGCTGGGACAGGTCTGGATCGATCCACTGATCGATCCAGCACTTGATTTTTGTCCAAAACCAAGTCCCAAACCTCCCAAACCAACATCCGGTCAACCTTGACCTGTTGGTATGTCATGCCTAGCATCTAGTCACTCCCTTGACCTGCTAGGACTCCCTTACCAAGTGTCCGGTCAACCCTTTGACCCACTTGGACTTTTCTCTGTGCCAAGTATCCGGTCAATCCCTTTGACCTACTTGGACTTTTCTTTCATGCCAAGTATCCAGTCAATCCTTTGACCTACTTGGACTTCCCAGCACCAGATGTCCGATCATCCTTGATCCATCTGGATTTTCCCTTGCCTGGCTTCACTCACCAGGACTTTCACCTAGCTTCACTCACTAGGGTTTTCCATCTGCCTAGCTTCACTCACTAGGACTTTCACCTGGCTTCACTCACCAGGATTTCCATCTGCCTAGCTTCACTCACTAGGACTTTCACCTGGCTTCACTCACCAGGATTTCCATCTGCCTAGCTTCACTCACTAGGACTTTCACCTGGCTTCACTCACCAGGATTTCCATCTGCCTAGCTTCACTCACTAGGACTTCCTTTTGCCTGGCTTCACTCACCAGGACTTTTCTTCTGCCTGGCTTCACTCACCAGGACTTTTCTTCTGCCTGGCTTCACTCACCAGGACTTTCATACTGCCTAGCTTCACTCACTAGGTCTTTCATTTTGCCTAACATCCCAGTTAGGACTTCCCAGTCAAGTATCCAGTCAACCTTGACCTACTTGACTCTTCTTCAATCAATATCTTATTGTCAAACATCTAAACCCAAACCAAGACTCAGCTTGGTTACCCAGGTCAACCTTGACCTGAGGGATATTGTACCAACAAGGGTAGCTAGCCTCGAACCAACTAGGGATCTAGGTCCGTTCATAGTCCGTCGACCTAGGGGCGTACTAAGGAACCCATCCCTTTACTAGACCCGTTCATAGTCCGTTTGCCTAGGGGCGCTTAAGGAGCCCACCCTTGGTACAAGCCATACAAAGTAATATATCATATCATGGTTCATATCATAACATAACATATCTTATCTTATCATATCATGAGGAGTAAAGCATGCATATTTGGGCACACAGCACATGCATGGATCATAAGCATACATAATGAGCATGTCATTTGTCATATCATAAAGCATGCATATTTGGGCACACAGCACATGCATGGATCATAAGCATACATCATGAGCATGTCATTTACCATATCATAGAGCATGCATATTTGAGCACACAGCACATGCATGGATCATAAGCATACATAATGAGCATGTTATTTGTCATATCATAAAGCATGCATATTTGGGCACATAGCACATCATAAAAGACACAATCAAGCATGACATCATTAAATAACATCTCCTAATTCATAACGTATCATGTGAAGCATATCTAAGCTTCTAAACTCATAATGGCCGAACCACTCATAAAGAGGAAACCAAGCTATTGGCAATATGCAAGCATAAACACCTAGCTAAATCCATATCATATTATCAAGAGGTACATGAGCATGCTATGTTAACTTTTTAGCTTCTCTAAACCCTTAATTTGGTTCTTGGCCGAACCAATCATGAAGGGAAATTTAGCTTTAAACAACATGTAAACATAAACACCTAGCTAAATTCATATCATATCATCAAGAGGTACATGAGAATGCTAGGTTAATTTTTTAGCTTCTCTAAACCCTAATTTGGTTCTTGGCCGAAACATACATGAAGGGAAGTTAAGCTTTAAACAACATGTAAACATAAACACCTAGCTAAGTTCATATCATATCATCAAGAGGTACATGAGCATGCTAGGTTATCTTTTTAGCTTCTCTAAACCCTAATTTAGTTCTTGGCCAAAACATACATGAAGGGAAGTTAAGCTTTAAACAACATGTAAACATAAACACCTAGCTAGATTCATATTATATCATCAAGAAGTACATGAGCATACTAGGTTAACTTTTTAGCTTCTTTAAATCCTAATTTGGCTCTTGGCCGAAACATACATGAAGGGAAACTAAACTTTAAACAACATGTAAACATAAACACCTAGCTAAATTTATATCATATCACCAAGAGGTGCATGAGCATGCTAGGTTAACTTTTTAGCTTCTTTAAACCCTAATTTTGGCTCTTGGCCGAAACATGCATGAAGGAAAACTAAGCTTTAAACAACATGTAAGCATAAACACCTATCTAAATTCATATCATATCATCAAGAGGTGCATGAGCATGCTAAGTTAACATTTTAGCTTCTTTAAACCCTAACCTTGTTCTTGGCCGAAGCATACATGGAGGAAAACTAAGCCTTAAACAACATGTAAGCATAAACATCTATCTAAATTCATATCATATCATCAAGAGGTGCATTAGCATGCTAAGTTAGCTTTTTAGCTTCTTTAAACCCTAACCTTGTTCTTGGCTGAAGCATACATGGAGGAAAACTAAGCTTTAAACAACATGTAAGCATAAGAAAAACCAACCAAATCTCTTATCATAGCATACATATCCTAAGGATGTAGTGAATATGGTTAGTTTAGGTCTTAAGTTTTTTTCCTAGGTTCTTTTCCTATACTTGGCCGAAAGTTTACAACTTGTGACCCTAGGTTTTAAGCCTTCTAATCTTATGTGAAACAAAAGCAACTTGTACCACAGGTGAGGGAATACTTACTTCCTTTCGCTTGTGGCTTTTCTTAAGGAAATTAGATACCCTATGTGAAGAGGAAGAAGAGAGCTTCTCCTTCTAGCACTCCCTTTGATTTCTCTTGCTTGGAAAGGGTAGATCTTGAAAGCTCCTCCTTGTAAATTAGTTTTCTTAGGGAGGAAACCTTAGCTTAGCTTTTGGAAATGAGAAGAGGAACACTTTGGTTTCGGTGGGGAAAAGAAGAAGGAGAAAAGGAAGAGGAGGAAGAAGAAGGAAGGATTAATCACTTGTCTTTTCTTCTCTCCATCCTATTTATTTCCCATGTAATGAACATGCCTTTATTCATCCCCTTAACCCCTCTATCTTCTTCATTCCTTTAATTCCACAAAAATAGAGAGAAGGAGGGAAGCAAGCAACTTGTCTTTTGCTTGCTTCTCCTCTTAACCAAGAGGAAAAGGAAGTAAGCAACTTGGTTTTCTCTTGTTCCTTTACTTAACCATCTTCTTACCTTTAACTACTATTTTCCATTCCTCTCTATTCACATATCATTCATTACTCTAGTGGTTAACATACACCAATTTAAATCTATCACTTGTGGGAGGTTCAAGGTTCAATACTTGACCTCACCTCTTTTATTTCATTTTGGTTTCTATTTTCCATTTCTATTTTCCTTTTATTCTAAAGAAAAATACTCCTAGATATGGCTTATTATTTTGTGGGTGTTACAGTACCCCATACCTCATAGAAAGTTCGTCCTCGAACTTAAAATAGCTCCAGATACTTCCGTTTCATATCATCTTCTCGTTCCCAAGTGGCTTCTTCGAACCGTTGATTTTGCCACAGGACCTTTACTAAGGGTACTTCTTGTTCCTTAGCCTTTTGACATCTCGATCCAATATCTGAACCGGTCGGCTCTCGTAGGTTAGGTCCTCTTGCACTTGTACTATCCATGGTTCGATCACTTGGTCTGTACTCGGAATATGTTTCTTTAGCATCGAAATGTGGAACACGTTGTGAATGGCTGACATTTCCTGAGGCAGCTCTATTTCATAAGCTACTTTGTCGATTCTTTTCAGAACTTGATATGGTCCCACATAGCGCGGGCTTAGCTTTCCCTTCTTACCAAACCTCATTACTCCTTTCATAGGAGCTACCTTGAGGAACACTGAGTCTCCGACACTGAATTCCAATGGCCTTCGTCGCTTATCCGCGTAATTCTTCTGTCGACTCTGAGCAGTTTCTATTCTTTGATGGATGTTCTATATAGCACGGGTGGTGTTATCGATGAACTCTGTTTGGAATCCCATCTCTTTCTTTTCACCGCCTTCGTACCAACATATAGGGGATCTACATTTTCTCCCGTACAGAGCCTCGTAGGGCGTCATTCCAATAGTAGCCTGGTAACTATTGTTGTAGGCGAATTCCGCTAAGCATAAATATCGACACCAGCTTCCTTTGAAGTCTAAGGCGCAAGCCCGCAACATGTCTTCTAGTACTTGGTTCACCCTTTCTGTTTGTCCGTCGATCTGAGGGTGGAAGGCAGTACTGAATAATAGCTTTGTGCCAAGAGCCTTCTGAACACATTCCCAAAATTATGAAACAAAGCGACCATCTCTGTCAGAAATGATGGTCTTAGGAATCCCATGTAATCTAATAATTTACTTGACATATAATTAAGCCAGTTGCTCAACTGAATAAGTCATCTTGATTGCTAGAAAATGGGCGGATTTGGTTAATCTATCCACGATTACCCATATAGCGTCATAGCCGTTCGTTGTCTTAGGTAATCCTAAAATAAAGTCCATAGAGATATTTTTCCCATTTTCATTCTGGAATTTGGACAGGCTGTAGTAATCCTCCAGGCCTCTGGTGTTCTGCTTTAACCCTTTGATAGGTCAGGCAGGTACTGACGTACTGAGCCACATCTCTTTTCATACCGGACCACCATAATTTCTTTTTCAAATCTTGGTACATTTTGGTGGATCCCGGATGCATTGCATAGGGCGTTGCGTGGGCTTCTTCTAGTATCTTCTTTTGTAACTCCGGGTCATCGGGAACACATAAACGATCCTTGAGGTATAATATTCCACTGTCAGCGATACGGAATTCGTCATTCTTTCCCTCTAATACTTCTTGCTTTATCCGCTGGATGCTTAGGTCACGAGTTTGCTTCTCCAATACATCATCGAACATCGTCGGTGCTATAGTCAGGGTAGAGAGTTGTCCGATCACATCTTCAGCCCCGTAGCACCAATTTTCTTTGGGTTCTCCAATGAACTCAAATATTGTTTCAGCTTCAGGTCAAAAAATTACTTTTCTTTGACGACACTCGATTGAAGCGCCGTACTTGCTCAGGATATCCATGCCCAATATACTGTCATAATCTTGCATGTCAAGCACTATCAAGTCACAGTAGAGTTCTCTGTCTGCGATTCTGATAGGTGCGGCTCGCAACATATGAGTAGATGACATTACTTCTCCCGAGGGTAGGGTTGTTAAGAATTTGCCATTTAAAGCTTGTGGTGGTATCTCTAACTTCTTCATAAAGGGTGTAGAGACAAACGAGTGCGTCGCCCCAGTATCAAATAACACATTAGCATATTTACTGAAAATAGGCAGCTGACCTGTGACAACTATAGAGGCACTCGCCACATCATCTTTGGTAAGAGAGAAAACCCTGGCGTTCGTCATAGCTGGCGAGGCTTCCAATCTCCCTTAGCTAGTCGGAGTTCCTTCAATGGCAGCCTACATCAGGTGTAGCTGTGAGGGGGTACTCCTGTTCTGGTTATTCTGCTGAGATGGTGTCTGGGACTGGGTAGGGCAGTCTCTGGCCATATGTCCTTCCCGTCCGCAGCTATAACACTTCCTCGTTCCCTCGTTCCCTCGTGGCATACTCCGGAATGCTGCTTCCCACAAATGGTACACTGAGGGTACTTAGGTTGCTTATTTGCTGGTCCTCCTTTAGTGCTGTTCCATTGTTTCCTTTTTCCATTAGAGTTTCCTTTCCATCTCATTTTGGTACCCTGAGATTTCTGTCCTTCCGTCTGTGCCTGATTCTTATTCTTATTCATCGCCTTCTGATAATGCTCGGTGATCAGGGCACTGTTGACCAGTTCTTCTGTAGTCTGCGGTCTATTAATTCCGCCGGCCACATTCAGTGCTATCTCGGGTCGGAGCATCTTCAGCATCAGTCTAACCCTTTCTCTTTCCGTGCTGACTAACTCTGGGCAGAGGCGTGCAAGATGATTGAAGCGCTTTACTGCTTCGTTTACTGATAAGTCACCTTGCCAGAACTCGGTGAACTCGTCGTAATGCCGGTTCGTCACTTGCATATGGAAGAATTCTTCGAAGAACTCTGTCTCGAGGTCCGTCCAGTTCATCAAATTAATTTGTCTCTTAGCCTTAACTCTTTCCCACCACATTCTTGCGTCTCCGGAAAAACAGAATGACACACATTTGATCTTTTCCGATACAGGCCAGTCCAGCAATTCCACAATACTTTCCACTGTCTTGAACCAGGCTTGAGCGTCCCATGGCTCACAAGTACCCGAGAAGTTCTCCAGCTTCAGCCTTAGCCACTGTATCAAGTAAGTCTCCTGTCGGATCACTGGGGCAGGGGCTACCGGTGGTACTGGTGCAGCCAGTGGTATGACGGGCACTGCATTCTGATTTACTGGTGGGGTGACAAGGTTTCCTTGCTGATTCATCAGAGTAGTGATTACTTGTTGTTGTTCCGTGATCTGACGCTGGAGATCGATGACTACCTGGGTCAGATCTGGTGGGGTCACTGTCTCATCAGCCCTGTTACCGCGTCTTCTAGCCATATCTATTTTCATAAATAACAATGAGGCTAGCATAAGTCTAGAGTCATCCCTACTTATATTCGTACACATTAAACATTGCTTATCATACATGAAGGAAATCCGTATCAGTCATACCTAGGTTCATGGATACTAAAACATTTCCTATCATACATAAATAACATAGAGTAAGTACAGAAAGTCTTACTTGGAGTGGCAGGATGGAGGCTTGATGTGTGTGTAGCGGAAAGGCTAACTTGGCTCTGATACCAACCTGTAACGCCCGCCCCTCCTGCTAGTAGGGCGGGGTTACTTTACTTATCTATTTGCGGAAACATACATGCATATTGAAATTTCTTTCGGAAATAAGATAGTAGAAATATCCTGAAGTCGTGCGGAACAATAACATAGACACTTGGTTCATATTGACATAACAAAATAACTTAAGCAGGTCTTTATTTGCCTTAGCCGAGTCACCACCACACACATCTCCTTGCCTCTCCTGCAGCTCCCATAGGTCATCCATTCTTTTCCCTTATCTGTGGTACAAGGAAAGTAAGCTATAAGCACACAGGCTTAGTAAGATCCTTTCCTACTCACAAAATCCATATATCAAAGCATAAACACATAAGCATACAACCATAAAAATATGATCATCTAACATCATAAGGGCATAGCATGTCATATCATAAATCATAAAGAACATCATGCTATATCATATCATAAATCATCATGTCATATAAATCATAAGAGCATACATGTCATATCGAAAATCATATCATATCATCTCATAAAGAACATCATGCTATATCATATCATAACTCATCATGTCATATAAATCATAAATCATATCGTGCAAGATGTCTTTTAAAACATGTGTCATGTCATATGCAAGATGTCTTAAAACATAACATATAGTACTTGAACATAATATCATCATGAGGGCCCGGCTTGTACCACATACATACATAAATGCGCGCAATCCCTAGGACAGGGTAGCTAGCCCCAAACCTACTAGGGATCTAGGTCCGTTCATAGTCCGTCGACCTAGGGGCGTACTAAGGAGCCCATCCCTTTCCTAGACCCTAGGGGCGCTTATGGAGCCCACCCTTGGTACAAGCCATACAAAGTAAAATATCATATCATGGTTCATATCATAACATAACATATCTTATCTTATCATATCATGAGGAGTAAAGCATGCATATTTGGGCACACAACACATGTATGGATCATAAGCATACATAATGAGCATGTCATTTGCCATATCATAAAGCATGTATATTTGGGCACACAACACATGCATGGATCATAAGCATACATAATGAGCATGTCATTTACCATATCATAGAGCATGCATATTTGGGCACACAGCACATGCATGGATCATAAGCATACATAATGAGCATGTTATTTGTCAATACATAATGAGCATGTTATTTGGGCACATAGCACATCATAAAAGACACAATCATGCATGACATCATTAAATAACATCTCCTAATTCATAATGTATCATGTGAGGAATATCTAAGCTTCTAAACTCATAATGGCCGAACCACTCATAAAGAGGAAACCAAGCTATTGGCAACATGCAAGCATAAACACCTAGCTAAATTACTATCATATTATCAAGAGGTACATGAGCATGCTAGGTTAACTTTTTAGCTTCTCTAAACCCTTAATTTGGTTCTTGGCCGAACCAATCATGAAGGGAAATTTAGCTTTAAACAACATGTAAACATAAACACCTAGCTAAATTCATATCATATCATCAAGAGGTACATGAGCATGCTAGGTTAACTTTTTAGCTTCTCTAAACCCTAATTTGGTTCTTGGCCGAAACATACATGAAGGGAAGTTAAGCTTTAAACAACATGTAAACATAAACACCTAGCTAAATTCATATCATATCATCAAGAGGTACATGAGCATGCTAGGTTAACTTTTTAGCTTCTCTAAACCCTAATTTGGTTCTTGGCCGAAACATACATGAAGGGAAGTTAAGCTTTAAACAACATGTAAACATAAACACCTAGCTAGATTCATATCATATCATCAAGAAGTACATGAGCATGCTAGGTTAACTTTTTAGCTTCTTTAAATCCTAATTTGGCTCTTGGCTGAAACATACATGAAGGGAAACTAAACTTTAAACATCATGTAAACATAAACACCTAGCTAAATTCATATCATATCACCAAGAGGTGCATGAGCATGCTAGGTTAACTTTTTAGCTTCTTTAAACCCTAATTTTGGCTCTTGGCCGAAACATGCATGAAGGAAAACTAAGCTTTAAACAACATGTAAGCATAAACACCTATCTAAATTCATATCATATCATCAAGAAGTGCATGAGCATGATAAGTTAACTTTTTAGCTTCTTTAAACCCTAACCTTGTTCTTGGCCGAAGCATACATGGAGGAAAACTAAGCCTTAAACAACATGTAAGCATAAACATTTATCTAAATTCATATCATATCATCAAGAGGTGCATGAGCATGCTAAGTTAACTTTTTAGCTTCTTTAAACCCTAACCTTGTTCTTGGCCGAAGCATACATGGAGGAAAACTAAGCTTTAAACAACATGTAAGCATAAGAAAAACCAACCAAATCTCTTATCATAGCATACATATCCTAAGGATGTAGTGAACATGGTTAGTTTAGGTCTTAAGTTTTTTTTCCTAGGTTCTTTTCCTATACTTGGCCGAAAGTTTGCAACTTGTGACCCTAGGTTTTAAGCCTTCTAATCTTATGTGAAACAAAAGCAACTTGTACCACAGGTGAGGGAATACTTACTTCCTTTCGCTTGTGGCTTTTCTTAAGGAAAGATACCCTATGTGAAGAGGAAGAAGAGAGCTTCTCCTTCTAGCACTCCCTTTGATTTCTCTTGCTTGGAAAGGGTAGATCTTGAAAGCTCCTCCTTGTAATCACTTGTCTTTTCTTCTCTCCATCCTATTTATTTCCCATGTAATGAACATGCCTTCATTCATCCCCTTAACCCCTCTATCTTCTTCATTCCTTTAATTCCACGAAAATAGAGAGAAGGAGGGAAGCAAGCAACTTGTCTTTTGCTTGCTTCTCCTCTTAATCAAGAGGAAAAGAAAGTAAGCAACTTGGTTTTCTCTTGTTCCTTTACTTAACCATCTCCTTACCTTTAACTACTATTTTCCATTCCTCTCTATTCACATATCATTCATTACTCTAGTGGTTAACATACACCAATTTAACTCTATCACTTGTGGGAGGTTCAAGGTTCAATACTTGACCTCACCTCTTTTATTTCATTTTGGTTTCTATTTTGCATTTCTCTTTTCCTTTTATTCTAAAGAAAAATACTCCTAGATATGGCTTACTATTTCGTGGGTGTTACAGCACGGTTGTCACAGCCCTACCCACTCGGACTCACCATTGTGTGTGAGATGGTTGACTGGCGTCAGGGGTGACCATGTCATTGGCATCATATGCATGATGCATTTATTGCTTGTGTTTGCTACATTTACTTGCTGCATTTATATGGATGCATATGATTGACATGCATATAGGATTATGACACTCTCGGTCTGACGACCCTGTTGTACTTATACCTTGGTCCTGGTTAGTACAGTTTTCTCCTGTTTTGTTTCAGTTGTATTTATCCTTCTTGTATTAGGAGACTGTACGCATGATTAGTGTTGCATGTTATTTTCTTTATTATGCATATCAGTTGATACCCGCTGAGTGTTGGACTCACACCCTCCTCCGCTGTTATTTTCAGGTTGACGCTGTCCGGAGGGTTCCAGTCGCTAGTCCCTTGCAGTCCACGAGGACGTCGTGTTGATCTTTTAGTCTTTCTTGTTTAGACTTGTTTTGTCTTTTGATACTTTGGACTTGTATTAGTTTACCTTATGGATAATGCCGATGAGTTTTATTTGGATTTGTTTTACTACATGCTTGCCTAGATGGCAGAAGAGGTAAGTTGATCTTATCGTCGGATTTGAGCTTTATGAGTGTAGTGGAGTAGGAATATGTTTTGAGCTTTATGGGTGTAGTTGAGTAGGGTTGTTTTTGAGTCATATTATCACTGTTACAGTTTGTTAAATTATTAATTGCATGGGTGATTGTTTTATTATCTGTTATTATTCCGACCGTGTTGGCCGATGTATGTGTGGCCCTGGGGGCGATGTAGAAAGTTTCAGATTGTCCGCCGTACAAGGGAGATGCTGCCGAAATTTCTTCAGACAGGGACTCCTCCGGGGCGTGACATCGCTAGGATCCATCGATCAACCACCCATTGGTGGACAAATGAGGCATCGATGTTGTCGGAGCCGATCTATTATCCAGATGAAAGAAGGGAGAGAAACTTCTCCTCCCAGCAGGGGTCTCTTTCCGTGATGCCACTCCGGTACGGTAATAGCCTCCTTCTAGGGCATTGGGGTTGTCGCCACTCCAGCTATCGATGTAACAGCTACCGTCGGGGATAGGTAAAAGCACTGCTGCCCTTTAGGGCGGCGCCATTCTCCCACTGACTGACGCAGCTGTTGCCGTTGGGCCAGATGAGGGTGTCGTGGCTGTGGATGACGCCGCCGCGCCACTCGCCCACGTACTGGTTGTCGTTTCGCCACAGGCAACGCCCATGACCCCTTGGAGGTTGCAGCGCCGCGTACCCTTGTAGTAGTCGCCGTTAGCATAGGACTTACTGCCGAAACCTTGCTTGCAGTCGGCCGCCCACTGGTCGTTGTAGGTGTCGCCATCGACACCGATGAAGGTACCAACGCCATCCATCCGACCCGATCGGAACTCGCCCTCATAGGTGGCACCCGACGGCCAGGAGAACTTCCCCTTCCCGGAGGGCTTCCCCCTCAACCAGTCCCCCTCGTACATACATCCGTCTGCCCATAGGTACTTCCCACACCCGTGAGGTGCGCTACCGGTGAACCCACCGGTATACAAGTCCCCGTTGGGAAGCACCTTCTCCACGATGACCTCCTCCTCCTCTTTAGAGGGATCAACCACTGGGGTCACTCTCTGCCCACCACCCCCACATCGCCGTCGAGAGATCCATTGCTCATCTTTCAAATGGTAACTCCTAAAAGGAGGATGCGGAGGATTAGGGTTTCGATTTATGGTGGGCAAGGAGAAGCTCAAAAGAAAGAGCGCTAAGAAAGTCCGCCAGAATTTTGGTTCATAGACCCGGGTTTTAAAAACCGCTGTTAAAATCAATGCCTATTAACGAAAAGAAGGCGCTCATAGACATCGCCTAAAAAACCGATGTCTATGAGCGAAAATCTGCGCTCATAGACACCGATTTTTGGAAAAACCGGTGTAAATGTAGTCTCTTATCATAGGGTTCCATATAGTTATGGAATCAACCCTAGGCCTAGGTGTCAAGTCAAAGATACAAGGGAAGTTAACCCTAGAACTATTTTTGCCAAGACCAATGTGACTAAGGCTTCTAAAAAGTCTAAGAAAGTCACCAAGAAGGTCACAAGGGAAGTTATCCCTAGAGTTGACCTAGAGAAAGTGACCAAGGCTTCTAAGAAGCCTAGAAAGGTCATTAGGAAGGTATCTAGGGAAGTTATCCCTAGCGAATACCTAGAACATCCAAGGAGCACCAATAGATTTTAGGTCCCAAGGAGAATATTCTCTACACCCTAGATGGGCTTAGAGAGTGTTAACTCCAATTGGTTAGGGTGGTTAACCCAACCTTGATGAAGTTAACACTTAGAGGTATTTTCAAGGTTTTTGTTAACCTTTGAAAATAAAAAGGATAAATTGATTACTCTTTCGAAGAGTAAAATGTGCTAAAATTTGAGAAATTGTACTTAATTTTATTTGGCACAACAAATCAAGAGTAAAAGGAATGCCAAGATGGGGTTTGGCATTTTTTTTGAGAAAATGAGGGCAAATTTAGGATCAATTTTAGATTTAGCAAGGATTAAGGATACTTAGATAGGTTATCTAGGTATATTTTATTTATGCTAATTTGCCATGATTGTTTGCCCATCATATGCCATGACATCATATGTTGCATTCATGCTTATTATGAAAATACAAAAATACCATGTCATGTCATACATACATCATGTAGCAATAATGTGTTTTCTTTTGGAAGTTTTCTTATTTTGATGTATGTCATAAATCATCATGCATTATTTTTAATTCCTTACAATTAAGGACAATGGCATTTACTAATAAGTGACATCCTATGTGGATGTTCATAATTCAAAATGCCTAGATAGATATACATGATCCCTAGTTTAGGGCAAAACCAAAATCTACATCTCAAAAAGACTGTAAGTTGACTTGTATGTGTTTTAGTACACATTAGATACAAGTGAGATGTTAGGATGATGAACAAGACTCAAGATGTTGATTTAGTGTATCTAATCGAGTTTTGACTTCATCATAACACAGTTATGTGTACTCCAATCATTGGGAAAGCTAATGTACAAGTCATGTGCATTGAGCCCAAAGAACATGGTTAGAAATTAATTTTGAAAAATATTTTAAATATACTTTGGAAAACGTTGGTGAAGGCTATCTTTTGATAGTAATCATCATTAAAAAATTAGACACAAACTAGAAGAAAACATTGAAGCTTTTGCAAGTTTTTAAGTTTGTTGACATCTTTGAAAATAGAAAGTATTTTCTTAGGAAACTATTTTTCCTTGATAGTATATACCCTAAATAATGTCTACAAGAATTTTTATGATTTTTAGAATTTTATAGAATTTTTTGAGCATTTATGAATTTCACTGAAATTCACTTTCAGGAAATCAGAGCTTCAATCAATCACCCGATCGATTGAAGTTTCTCAATCGATCGGGCAATCGATTGAGAAAGGTAATATTGCGAGCAAACGCTCATCGAATCGATCAGCCGATTGATTCGACCCCGACTGGATCTATTAGTGGATCAATTCATGTAGTTTTTCTATGAACAGAACCTCGCTGAATCGATCAATGGATCGATTGAGCAAGTGTCAATCAATTGAGTCCCAACCCAATCGATTGAAAAGACTGATTTTGGTTGGGAAAGCTTGATTTCAGCACTTTAATCCATTTGTAGCCTTATTAACCATTCCTATCCCCTTGGAATATATTTATATACGCTTAAGGGCAGTTTTCATGATAAAAACAAGGAGAAATGGTTAAGGAACACTAGGTTGAAGTTTAGGATGAGGTTAGTTTCAATATTGAATCTTTTAAACCTCAAAACTTTAAGTTTTTGGTTTCCTAAAGATTTAGGAACTCCAAGTCATTGTTGGTGCAATGACAAAAATTTGGAGCATGTATTTAGGGAGAATTACTCTTTAAGGACATGAAATTTCTTTTTCTGAAACCATAGAAGGTGGTAAAACCTTTGTTTTGAAAAATGCTCAAGGTTGAGCATGGGGAAACAATGGAAGATCGGATATCTTTATTGTTGGAAAGAAGAATGCTCTAGGAGGAGCATTGGATACAATGAAGGGTATGAGACCTTCATTATTAGAATGATGAATGCTCTAGGATGAGCATTGTGAAGAGGTTTAATGCTCAAGGGTGAGCATTGGATACAATGAAGGGTATGTTGGGATGTATACTATAAACCTAGCTTTTGTATAAACATCTGTTTTAAAATATTTTGAAATGAGAATCACTTTGGTCAAATGTTTGCATTTTATATTTATATATATGTCAATGCAGTTATCCATTTAATTTATATTGTAGATAACATGGTGTGTGGTGCCACATAGAAGATCATGTTATTAGTTCCTTATAAATTATAAATAGTAGCTCATAACCAAGATGGATTGGGATAAACCATTGGAACGATTGTAGTGTAATTTGGTATTTGTTTGTCTTGACTATAAAATTACACTAGTACACTATGTGTGTATTGAGCAGGACCATTTGAGGTTGTTCGATTTGTGTTGACTACATAAAAGAATAGAACCTCTGTTATTATGGATGTGCGTCCTCTTAATCCCTATATAATAACAACCACGTATACTTAGTATTTATTTCTTTAACTTATCAATGGGTGAGATTTATTCGTTAAATCAATAGGCCCGATGAGTTGGGAGATAGTATTATTTATATGGTGTGTTGTTGATTATAGAAGGAATCTATGTCCTAATTATTTAGGCTGATGATGTCCCCTTGAGGAGCTCATAAGGATTATAATGTAACCCCTGCAAGTGGACTTAGTCTGACATGATAATAAAGTTGAGTGGTACTACTCTTGGAATCAGATGTTAATTAATTGGGTTGTCAGTAACTCAATGAATTAACGGACATATGATATCTTAAACACAGGGAGTTTAACGCACTTATGATAAGAAGGAACCCATATTGTAATATGGGATTGGTGCGGTAGTTCAATAATAACCTTTTAGTGATATGGGTTATTATTGATGGACTTGGGTTGGGTGTTTGGGCCGAACACAGGAAGCCCAAGCCCATCAGGAGGCTTAAACCAATTCCTCCTCTAGGTCCCTGTTATAGCCTCTATATAAAGCCTTGCATCCACCCATCCATAACTTGGTTTGGTTTAACTTGGTTTGACTTAACTTGGTTTGGTTTAACTTGGTTATAAAAAGGGAGATTTTTTCTAAACAGAATTCTGTTATTTTTCTTTCTTTGTAACCGACAGCAAAGGTTATAAAAGGAGTTGGTGGTGCCCCCTAAAACCTAATTTTCTCTCTTCTCCTCCTTGTGGTTGGTGCCCCTCCCTTTCCTCCTCACCTAGGGCCGGCGCCCCTCCCCTTCTCCCTTGCTAAGAGCCGGAGGCCCCTCTCCTTGCTAGGGCTGGCGACCCCCTCCTTGTTAAGGCCGGCGCCCCCCTCTTCTACTCCTTGGTGGGCGACAGCTTGGAGAAGAGGAAGAAGAGGAAGAAGAAGAGAAGGAAGAAGATTAGAAGGTGCCCCATCCTAGAGCCTCCTTTTGTAGCCGACGATTTGGAAACCAAGAAGAGAAGGAGGGTGGAGTTGTCTTGGTAGATCGTCGCCCACACGACGTCCAAGAAGAGGAGAGGAATACGGCAGAAGATCAAGAGGTCTTTAGCTACAAAGAAAAGATGTAACTAGTTCTTTAATTCCACTGCGTAATTAGTTCGGTTTTCTTTTTATCGATTTTGAATACCAACACAAGAGGCCAGTGATCTTGTACTTCGATCAAGGTGTGCTTTGATCTGTCAAGAACTTGCTTGATTGATCAAACACATGTCTGATCGAACATGCGGGTTGCTAGGAATAGTTCTGTACTTGTACAATTTTTGTACAGGGAAATTTAAACAGAATGGAATTCCAGCGCCTTCAGGGTATAAGACCTTCATTGTGGTATTGTGAACAACATGTGTTGTGAACAATGTTGGGTAACTCTTCAAGGGGAGAGTTTTTTATGTATGCAAATAGAGGGAGAATATAGAGTTTTAGTTAGGCTTTCATTGCCCCTCTAAGAATGTTTGGGAGAGAATGCTCTCTAGGAAAGAGAGAGAATGAAGGAAACCCTCATTCATGTATTGACATGGAGGAAAGTTGAGGCTATGAGATTAACCTAATTTAAAGGTATTGTTAAATATCAAAAAGGGGGAGATTGTTGGTGCAATATCCCTAGGTCAAGGTTTACCTGGTTGACTAAGCTTGAGTTGGCTCAAGCTTGTGTCTTAATGTTTGGGTTTCGATGTTTGATAATACATGGAGATTGCAGATGCAATCATCTGATTGGGGAGATTATTGATACAATTCCCCTCTGGTCAAGGACTGACTAGTTAGATGTGAAGAAGAGTCAAGTAGGTCAAAGGGTTGACTGGATACTTAATTGGAAAGGTCCTAACTAGAGATTAGGCAAAGGAAAGTCCTGGTAAGTGAAGCTAGGCAGTTGGGAAATCCTTGTGAGTGAAGACAGGTGAAAGACCTAGTGAGTGAAGCTAGGCAGGTGAAAGTCCTAGTGACTGAAGCCGGGCAGTAGGAAAATCCTAGTGAGTGATGCTAGGTGAAAGTCCTGGTGAGTGAACCCAGGCAGATGGAAAGTTCTGGTGAGTGAAGTCAGACAGATGAAAATCCTAGTGAGTGAAGATAGGTGAAAGTCCTAGTGAGTGAAGCCAGGCAGATGGAAAGTCTTGGCGAGTGAAGCCAGGCACATAGAAAGACCTGGTGAGTGAAGTCATGCACGTGGAGATCCAGGTGGGTCAAGGCTTACCGGACACCTGATGTTGGGAAGCCCAAGTAGGTCAAAGGATTGATCGGATACTTGGCACAAGGAAATCTAGATGGGTCAAGGGTGACCGGACATCTAGTGGAAGTCCAAATGGGGCATGGAGGACTGAACACTTGGCACGAGACAGTAAGTCCAAGCGGGTCAAGGTTGACTAGATTCTTCGCATGAGGAGAAAAGTTCAAGTGGGTCAAAGTATTGACCGAACACTTGGTGAAGAAGTTCCAGCAGGTTAAGGTTGACCGGGTGCTAAGCACGAGAAGTCCCAACAGGTCACAGTTGACTGGATGCTGTGTTTGGGAGCCCTAGACTTGACTCGGGCAAGCAAGGGTTGGTTAATTTGACCAAATGATCAAATTAGACCAAGCCCAATCGATCAGCTGATCGATTGGGCATGGTGCTTCGACAAATGGCAGCCCAATCGATCAGTTGATCGATTGGGAGCTTATATCATGCATACAGTAGCTTCCCCAATCGATCAGCTGATTGATTGGGCTCCCTAATCAATTGGTCAATCGATTGGGGTCAGTTTTCTACCGCAGACGCAAGAGCACAGAAGAAGGTTGAATCTATCAGCCGATCGATTCAACCTCCCCAATCGATCAGCCGATCGATTGGGATATGACCGTTATGCAGGATGTAAGTTTTGAACGGCTGGGATAATGCTGATTTGACGTGGTGATTGTTTGGGAGTAAGCCCAATCGATTGGGAGCCCCAGAAGCGCAAGGAATAAATCTGTGGTGAGCCTTTGTCTTTGTATCTCTTCACCCGATTCACAGACGTTCTTCCTCGACACTCATCGCTAGTTCTTATAAGCTCTTGGAGACAAGTGCAAGTGCACTTCTAAGGTTCAAGAGACATCAACAAGCAACAAGTGAGCAAGAAGAAGGTTTTTATTTGTATTCTTGTTTTTTTCTTCTTACGTGTGTTGTATCTTGTTGTGTGAGTCTTGTACGAGGTTTCTCCACCTCCGGTAGTTACCTAGAAGGAGTATTTTTTATACTGGAGAGCGTGTCGTGTGTGGATCATTGGATTAGTCACCCATTCTTTAGGTGGATACCAAGTAAATCCTTAGTGTTAGCGTTGTAAGTGTGTTTCGTGTTTCATTCTGCTGCATATCATCATTACGAAGCAAGACAACGAAGTACGACGAGCTATTCACCCCCATCTAGCTATAAATCGACCTTAACAGCTTTAAGCCCTGGCCTTGCCAATTGGCACAACCGTGCCTCTTTAGCTGTGACAATGCATGCCCAGGACATGCCAAAAAGCACCGCCATAGCAGAAAGCACGAGGGGCCATGCGTCCCTTACTATAAAAGGGGTTTTTCTCCCCTTTGCAGTCATCTTTGGCTTGGGACTCTGCCCCATTCCTTGGAGAAGGGTTCTCCCACTTGGGGGAACCCTAGAAGCTTCATCTTCACCTATCCATCCACCTTTGGAGCAAGGATTGGATCTACGAAGACCGACACTACAAGGATAAACCTTCTCTCTCTCTCTCTCTCTCTATGTTTTGAGTTATAGATTGCTTTACTTCTTATCTCTTGGTTGTATTTCCTTCTCTATGGAGTAGATCTTTCAATCTAGGATGTAGGAAGTAACTAATGTGATGTGATGTATGAACTATGTATTTGGATATTTTCTTTTTCAATGAAGTGTTTATGGTATGTTCTATGTGTGTTGTGCCTTCTACGTATTTGATGAAACATGTGAATGGTATAAACATGTAGATGTGTATTGATCGATCACTCCAAAGAGGGGATACTCTAGATTATATGACTGGGGGGCCTACTAACAAGGGTATCCCTTTAACCAGATATTTAGAATATTACCTTGAAAGGGAGGACAGTTTTCCACAAGGAAGCATCTAATTAGGCTCAATGGGTTATCTCTAATCCTATGTTAATAAGTGTCTTGTGTAATCTAGTGATTGTATGACCGAGGGGCCTTAGTGACAAGGGTATCTCTTTAACCGGACTTGGTAGGTTACCTCTACTACTTAGTGACATCAGATACCAATAGAGGTAGCACTCCAACATGACCGTCGTGGGGTAGTGTTGGTATTTAGTTAGACTTCCTATATGTGCATAAAGATGGATGTAAGGAGATGAATAATACATAGGGATATTAACTAGTATCATAGTGAAACTGTACTCTTAGAATCATTCCCTCAAATCCAACTTCACCTACTCTCTCTCTCTCTCTCTCTCTCTCTCTCTCTCTCTTTTCTCTAAATCTCTCTCTTCCTAGTGTTAATGAACCATATTTTGATTGTCTTGATAATTCACCATGTGAAGTTAACTAATGCTTAATCAATAGTCCTTATGGGATGGATATTTTATTACTTGATGACAATCATACACTTACAGATTGTACACATTAGAAGGTTAGTGGGAGTGCAGTGACATTCTCGATACTTTATATTGATGACATTCTACTCATTGATAATGATATAGGAATGCTTCAGTTAATAAAAGTATGGTTAGCCAGTAAATTCTCTATGAAGGATTTGGATGAAGCATCTTACATATTGGGAATACAGAGCTGTAGAGACAAATCAAAGAGGATGTTGGGGCTAACCCAATCCATATATATTGATACTATACTCAGAAGATTTTCAATGGAAGAATCTAAAAGAGGATACTTTCCAATGTGTCATGATACAATTTTATCCAAGTCTATGTGCCCCAAGACAGATGAAGAGATAGAGATGATGACATGCATTTCCTATGCATCAGCCATTGGTAGTATCATGTATAATATGATATCTACAAGACCTAATATAGCGTATAATCTAAGTGCCACAAGCTGATATCAATTAAACCTTGGTCCATTGCATTAGAAAGCCGTGAAAGATATTCTTAAGTACTTATGAAGGATTAAGAATTTGTTCATGACATATGGGGTTGGAGAATTAAAATTGGAAGGCTATACTGAATCTAGTTTCCAATCAGATGTGGATGATTTAAAATCAACCTCTGGATATGTATTCACATTGAGTGGCAGTGTTGTCTCTTAGATGCGTTCCAAACAAGACACAATTGTGGATTCCACCACTGAGGCAGAATACATTGCGGCTTCAGAAGCAAGAAAGTAGGAAAGGAGGCTTCAGAAACATCCAAGAGTTGAGTGTTATTCCAAATGGAGTTGATCCAATCCTGATTCACTGTGATAACATTGGTGCTATTACACAAGCAAAGGAACCAAGATCACATCATCGAGCTAAACATATACTGAAAAAAATTTCACATCATCCGAGAGATTATGGGAAGATGTGACATCACAGTTGAGAAAGTTTCTTCTGTAGATAACATTGTTGATCCAGTTATAAAGCCCTTGCCAGGATTGTAATTTGAAAAGCATCATGAATTGATGGGTTTAAGACTAGTATGTAGTTGGCACTAGGATAAGTGGGAGTTTATTAGAGTAGGTGCCTTGCAAGCCAACTATTGGCTAGGACTTTATTGACTCATGTAAATAAATATCCTTTATTTTAATATAATTTAATTTAGTATGACATTTATTTTATCTTTATACTTATGCTAGATGCATAAATAAAATCCTTGAATATACTATAGTGAGATGGGGTGGTACATATGATAACCATCATAAAATACATTAATATTAACTGGATATTCTAAACATGTTCTAGTTATTTGGATTGCCTAATAAACAAGGATAAAAGGTTGCTCAAGTTAGAGACTAGTATTTATGATGTAGTGTATCATGTTTTATTGGTAAGGACATAGAGATGTTCAAGCATATAGATGAATGCTTATATGATGAGTTCATCAAACAATCCTCACACGGACTTTCCAAGTGGTTATCATTTATCGAGTGGATAAGTCATTAGTTGTGGTTGTACACTAGTAGTCTTTATGACCCGAGATAACACTGAGATTCTATATGTTAGGACTATACTTTAACTCATTTACTAACTCAATTAGGGTCATCAGGTGGTGAGATTGGGTGTAATAACGAAACATGTAGGAGTCAGTATATTGTAGTTGAGGATTCACCACACACCCATAGGTGTGGATATCCTATGTAATGTATTGTTCTATAGTGTATGAAGTCTGATTAGAGCTGTAAGATGTGCTTTAGGAAATGAGTTTCCTAAGTGCACATGCAATGCCACTATAAGATATATCACATGGTTATCGAATCAATATATAACCCTCGATGTACAAATGGTTGTAGATACGACCAAGATATGTGAGATAAAGGGATCAGACTATATATTAACCATAATCAACTGGTTCTTACAAGCACTATTCAGTGATACTTGGGGAGTTGTAGGGAGGTACTGTTAGATGCTCTTACCATGATTCATTGTGTACTAATCAAAATTAGTTCTAACATCTTATAATCAAGCAGTTGATCATATGATGAAGCTATCAAGGGTATACCCGTATAAAGGACGAGTATAGTCCTGAATCACAAAGAGTTGTGAACCCATGACTAACTATATCCCTAAACCATTGAGGGTCACACAAGTATTGATTTTCCTATTTCCCATTGAGAAAGTTAAATTCAAATAGCTGAATTTGGAGAATAAAGTTTGATGTGATCAAATAGTCAATTGACAACTAAAGTTTTATATAATCAAATATTATCATGATTATAATGGACTCACATTGTTGGATTTTAGAAATGTTCTAATATCCAAAGGGCAAAGATAGAAGAAAAAAAATGTTTAGGTTTAATTTGTTAGCCACATATATCTTTTCATATTCCTTGGAGAGGTGAAGAGACACATGTCTATTCATCTTCCTTGGATAGATGAAGAGACATTCATCTCTTCATATTCCTTGGAGAGGTGAAGAGACACATATCTCTTCATCTTCCTGGATAAATGAAGAGACACATATCTTTTCATCTCCCATAGATAGTTGATGAACTATATAAAGAGAGGTGGCCATCCTTGGAAATAAGAGGCCAAGAGTGCAGAAGTGGGAGAGAAGTGAGGTGGGTGAAGAGAGAAGTATTTTTCTTTCAAGTTGTCACCCCTCTCAAGAAGATAGAGATCTTTCCATTTCTTCCATCAAGAGAAATCCATCTCTTTGTCAATTGTTTGTTACGACTGTCTCAATGAAAAATGATAGTTAATCTCTAGTGTGATCAAACGTTGGAAAGGGGACTTCGATCATAGACCAGATTAGATGAAGGAAGCACAAGTTTAATACAAACAAAGAAGTGATATTTTGCTAAACCCAAAAAGTTGGAAACATTCCCAAACAAAGGTTGTTTGAAAGGTATATGTTCACTTATGTTTTAATTCATTTGTATAATGATGCATGTGTTAATGGTTTTATTTAGATTTTGCTAAAAGATCTAGTATATTTAAATTAGATAGTTTTGCATTTATAAATAAAAGGATTAAAATGATATTGGATGAATCATTTAAATGATAATTTATCTTTGATATGCTTTAAGGATCTTACTTGAATGGTTAGATTATAATGCATACTTAAATTAAAGATCACACTCATGTTTGTTTTTGAAAAATCCATATGAGTAGGATCGTTGCGCTACAGGGGGGGTGAATAGCACTTGTGGCTAGTTCATTCGTTTAAAACAATCGAGTAAAAACGCAGCGGAATAAGAAAGAAAAGAAAGAAAGACAACAACACAAACACCAAGAGTTGCTTGGTTCATAGCCTATGACGACTCCTACTCCAAGGTCCGCACGTGAGAGTGCTTTCAATGGGCAATCACTAATCAATCGAAATAATACAAGTATGTGATTACAAGATTAATACAACTGTAAAGTAAGGAATATCGACAACTATATATTTGAAGAATTCAGCCTTCGGTCATCGGAGCAACGTTTGGGCGTCGAGGAAGTGTTCTCTGAGTAGTGTGTAAGAGCAGAAGTTGTTTTGAGTGTTGTTATCAAGCTCCCGGTCGAATACTGCTTATATAGGCTATTCTGGGCGCCTAGAATCCCTCTAGGCACTTAGACCACGTGTCTCGGCCAATCGACGCACTCCACGTCAACTTGTGGATGACTTTTCAGGCCTGGATGCCTGGACTGAGTCCGGGCGCCCCATGCCCATCTGGGATGACCCTAGTCCAGGAGCCTGGACTAGCTTCGGGTGCCCAGACGAGCTCTCGGCACCCGGACCAATTTTTTCCAACCTTGCTTTTTCCTACAAAATGAAGTTATTTCAGGCAATAAACCATATATATAATATAGATTTGACAGTCTCTGACTGCCAGGTTCTGACTTTGAGTTTCATTGAAACTCAAGGTCAAACGGACGCTTACTGTTCCCTCTTCGGGGGAATGCGTCATCATCTACTCCTCTTAGAAGAGTTTACCTTTTGCTAGATCGGTCCTCCACAACTATCTGGACTTTTGCTCAGTGCCTGATACTTAAGGTTTTCATGCTGAACGTCTGCTCGACGATCCATCCAGACCTCCACTTGGACCGCGACCACTAGGATTTTACCTAGAGTCACTGTTGACGTTCCGCAAGTATACGGAAACGTCGTAAGTAATAATAAAAGATATCGTATCCACAGAGACTGGAATAACCACTAAAGATGTCTCAACGCGAGTTAGTTAAACAACTAATCAATTGATTCACAAAGGCAAAGTGTAACTATGAAAAGTAAAACATAGAAACAAAAGAATAAGAAACAAGAATAAGGGCAATGATAAAGGGATGTTCTAAGAGCATTGTTTTCTTTGTAAGGATATTCAATGTAAATGATCTATCAAATCTTATTCCTCAATCGTCCATCATTTGTAGAAGGTTTTCAATTCTCTCTTGCAATAGACAACCGGCCTAGAACTGAAATATATCTAAATGTGATCAATTAGAAATGAACCCTATGTTGTACTTACATGGCCTTGCCTGTCACGTGCGTCCCTCGGATAATCAACATAAGAATTCATCACTTCTCAACCTCATAAAGATATAAAGATTAATGCATACAATCTATCATACCCTCTTGAATAATCTAATTTCCCCTTCAAGATTACCCCTCAAACGTCCTTACACGAGCTTGTTCCTGTCACAAATGTCCCTCGGAAAATCGAATGAGAAACAATCTCTACAAGATCCACAAGATATTCAAACATTCAACCAAGCATGGTAATTAGATCCAAACACAACAATCCACACAAGATCAAATGGATACAAACCGGGCAAAATCATAGAAATAGGAATTTGGCAAATCCACAAGAGTTTTACATCAAATCTCCATTACAAATACTCCCTCCATCATATAACAAGAGATCTACTCTATAAAATGAGGTAAGAAATCCGAAGAGAAGAAGTTTACAAACATTCTTGATCCCAAATCCAAGAAAAGAGAGAAAGAAATCTTATCTACGATGAAGAATGTCTTCTGATCTAATCCTCGATTCCCGGAGTCGATGCCTTGAAGATCTTCCCTTGAATCGCTGCAAAATCCCTCCAAGATGGAGAAGAATCGCCCAAATCTTGCCCTCTCCCAAAGGGAAGAAGATCCCCTTTCAAATGAAGAAGAAACCCTTATATAGGGGAGGGGTTTGGGTGCCACACGGCCGAGACACGGCCGTGTGAAGCTCACACGGCCTGCCCTACTCCCTCTCTGCCAAGGTGACACGACCGTATGATGCTCACACGGTCGTGGCATGCTCTGCCACTGTCCTCTTGCACGACCGTGTAGATCTACTCGGCCTGCACTGCCTCCTATTCTGGTACTCCTACACGGCCGTGTCTGGGACATGGTCTACACTACCTCCTGCTCTGGTACTCCTGCACGACCGTGTAGATCTACACGACCTGCACTACCTCCAGCTCTGTCAAGGTTACACGGCCATGTGGATTTACACGACCATGTCATTCTTCTCCTCTAGAAACATTGCATGGCCGTGTGGCTCACATGGCCATGGGCCCTATGGCTCACATGGCCGTGTGGAGCTCACACCCCCTTGCATGGCCCTTGCACACCCCTTTCATGGCTCTGCATGGATATGTCTGATTTCAACGTCTTTTACACCATCAATATGTTGTTTTCTCTAGTTGAAGTCTTCATCGAAGTTGTAGATCTTGAAGGTATCTACAAATTGGTATAAAGAACAGCCCAAAACTCCAAACGAGCACAAAGTTATAAGCATTTTACTTTTGGTCTGCAATGTTGGAAATCTTACACGGCCTTCACACGGCCGTGTGACATTCACACGGCCTTGACACACCCCCCGACACAGCCTTGACAAGGTCGTGTGGGTGCCACACGGCCTTGACAAGGCCGTGTGGGTGCCACACGGCTAGAACATTAAGAAAACTTATTTTTGCATGCCTATGTCACTCTCGAAGCTCTAGACTTCATTTAAACTCTGTTTTTCCTCCAAATCACCTCCTATCAATCAAAACAAGCAAATAATAGATATTCGAACAAAATATGATGGAAGTATGACATTATAATGAAATAGGGTGCAATAAACATAGATTATGATAATGAAATACAAGTAGATGTGCATCCAAACATGCATAAAAGTGTATATAATCTACGCACATCACACCCCTAGACTTAAACCTTTGCTTGCCCTCAAGCAAAAAAGTTTTTAGGGACATATTTTCTTGAAATATTCCTAATTTATCCCGGGTGATATCTAAAGTACCAATTTAAATTATTAAATCTTCTAAAATTGATTTTAGATAAACATGCATAGTTTTTTAAGTTATCTATTTGAATTTTCAAATTGATTTTCTAATTTCAATTTTTTATTTTCCAATTTTTATTTATCTAATTCTTGTAAAGGGCAGGATTTAGCTAAAATTATTTTTAATTTTTTTATTTCCTTTTCTAATCTATAGCAGTCTTTAGGTAATAAGTTAACGAATTTAAAAAGTTTATCGAGAGGAAGAGAACGCACCTGACTTACCTTGTCGAGTTCGTTGTCCGTGTCTCCCCCTGAACTACTGCTTTCTTCTGACGAAGCTCCCCCTTCATCGATGCTCTTGATGCTCATCTCGAAAGAGCTTGAATTGCAGTCGTCGTCTTGATGACTCGCCAATAGTGCGAGTCCGGAGAATGCTTCAACTTCTGATTCGGACGACGTATCATCCCACGTCGCCTTTAGGGCCTTTCGCTTTTGAATTGGCTTCTTACCCTTCTCTTTGTCCTTGTTCTTCAGCTTGGGGCAGTTGTCCTTGACGTACCCTTCTTCGTCGCAGTGGTAGCAGCGGATCGTTCTTTTCTTCTTTCCCTGCGGATGGTTAGTAGATCTGGATTTACAAAGTTTCTTGAATCTTCTTACCATCATTACCATTTCCTCGTCGTCGAGAGAGGATTCTGATTCTGGTTCGTCTCTCGAGGCTTTGAGGGCGACGTTGTTCTTGGGCTCCTTCATTCCTGCACATCTTGACTCATGCACTTCAAATGTTGAAAAGAATTCTTCTAATGAAATCTTTTCTAAATATTTAGAAATGTAAAATGCATCTACTAATGATGCCCATTTGGTATTTCTAGGAAAGGAATTTAAAGCGTACCTGAGCGAATCTCGGTTACTTACCTTTTCTCCGAGATTCGAAAGTCCGGTAATAATTTCTTTTATTCTTGAGTGCAGATGTGTGACTGACTCATCTTCCCTAAGTCGCAGGCTGGTGAGCTGATTGCGAAGCAGATCTCTTCTGGCGAGCTTGGCTTCGGACGTCCCTTCGTGTAGCTCGAGGAACTTCTCCCAAAGTTCCTTTGCCGAGTCGTAGCGCCTGATCCTGTTGACTTCTTGAGGTGGAAGAACGCTTAGCAAATGGTATTCTACTTTGCCGTTCGCCACGAATTCAGCCCGCTCCTTTTTTGTCCATTGACATTTTTCCTTACCTTCTGGAGCTACATAGCCAGATTCCATTGTTAAGGTTAATTCAAAGTCTGTGGTAAAAAATACCTGCATCAGATTCTTCAAGGTAGTGAAATCCCCTTCGTTTTTGGTGGGTGGATGCTTGGTCCGGCCATCTCGTTGCTTCGTTCGGCGGTTAGTCCTCCTGAAGCACCACGGCTCTGATACCACTTGTAGGACCGTTGCGGCCGGCTAGAAGGGGGAGTTGAATATGTTGGTGCGGGAAGCATCCGACGATCAAACCCGAGTTTTGATAATGGCAAAGGATTCAAAGTTAAGGGGTTTTGTGATCTGACAGCTTTGTTGAGTGTTTCAGGAAAGTCCTAACTACGGTTAGGCAGGTGAAAAACCCTAGGGGGTGGTAACCCTAGGTCCTAGGGGGTGGTAACCCTAGGTGGAGAAAAGTCCTAGCTGCGGTTAGGCAAAGGGAAAAACCCTAGGGGGTGGTAACCCTAGGTCATAGGGGGTGGTAACCCTATGCGGAAAGTCTTGGCAGGTCGGTGGCTTCAGGCAAAAGTCCTAGGGGGTGGTAACCCTAGGTGGAAAGTCCTGGTGTCGCGAACCAGGTGAAAGACTGGACTAGCCGGGAAGCGGATGTCCAGCAGAAAGTCCGGAAGCGTCGAGTGCTGAGCAAAAGTCCAATCGATCTGGAGGATCGCACTGGCAACAGGTAAATCTCCTGAGTGGAGTAGGTGAGGACGTGTTCCCCGTAGAGGGAACAGTAGGCGTCGGGTCGACCTAGGGTTTCCGGGGGGAAACCTGAAGTCAGACCCGGACAGTTCGAATGCTGTCAAAACTTTCATTATTATCATTCATTATGTTTCTGTGCTAACTTTGTTTTGCAGGGTATGTGTTTGGGACTAACACATTTTGCAGGAACAAAGGAGCAAGTTACAACTCGGATGAACAGTGTCCGAGGCGCCTCCATGGAGCTTGGAGGCGCCTCGGGTGCGAACCAGGAAAAGCCAGCGCAGAAGGTTGGAGGCGCCTTAGATGAAGTTCAAGGCGCCTTGGGTCGAAGGTTGAAGGCGCCTTGGGTAGGCTGAAGGCGCCTTGAACTGGATGAAGTTCGACCAAGTCTGTGCTGATCTCCGCGGGTGACTCGGCCTGTTTAAGGCGCCTTGAAGGGCTTCAAGGCGCCTTGAACACCCTTTATAAGGGGTCTCGAGTAGCAGCACCAGAATAACGAACTCCAAGCAATCCTTACGCTACAAGCTGCTCTAGAAACACCGTGTTACAAGTCCCCGACAACCCGGAGCTTCAGATTCTGCTACTTTATTGTTGTCGGTATAATTTGTTTTAGTTCTTTCAATTGTAATATCTTATTGTACATTTTACGAGCTTATAGTTGTTGCCCACGGAAAGCGATCAAGGATCGCGGGCCTTCGAGTAGGAGTCGCCTTAGGCTCCGAACGAAGTAAAACTTCTTGTGTCCCTCTGTGATTGCATTCGTTATTTCCGCTGCGTATATTTACTTTGATAGTTTTACGATTCCGATACGATCAAAATAGCCACGAGCGCTATTCACCCCCCCTCTAGCGCGTCTCGATCCAACAGAATAGCCCTGTAAAAATAAACAAAGACCCTTCCCGACTTTTCAAAATAACACTTGTAAAATAATTAAAGCAGTAAATTAAAAGCAGAAAAGAAAGAGACACAATTGTTTACTTGGTTACAATCAGGGAAGTTGTTAATCCAAGGAAAGGATGAAGCGCACTATCAATCTCCTTCAGGCGAAGAAGCCTCTTATAGCGTTGAAGCACAAAAAGAAAGAAGCTAATCTAAACAGTGAAAAGTGCACAAGCGTTGTTACAATTTCTGAACTGATGAAAAGCTTCTGGACCAAGGCTATATTTATAGCCTTGGTCGGGGCGCTTGGAAGGGGTTCCAGGCGCCCTGGGGGGATAAAGCTTTATCCCCAACGTTCAGATCACGTTTGACGCGATCTGGTCAACAAATTAGGTTCGGGCGCCCGGAAGGGTTCCGAACGCCCCGAGCTGCTCCGGGCGCCCCGGAGCCAAAAGTCAACAATGGTTGACTTTTTCATTTGGGACCTCTGCTCCGGTTCGGTTCGGGTCTTCTACTCTGGATCAGTTCGCTTGGGTGATCTCTGCCATCCGGAAAAGGGCTCACCCGAACCCAACTTCCGGTCTTCTCGAGCGAGCTTCCCTCCGGCTTCTCGTCCCTCGGAATCGCCGCGTGTTTCCTTCTCGTCCACCGGCGTACTCATCCACAGTCTTCGTCCCTCGGACGCACCGCGTGTTGTCCTTCTCGCTAGCTGCGTCTCTTGCTCCCCGAGCAATCTTTCGCTCCAGCTTTCGTCCCTCGGAACCACCGCACGCTTCCTTCTCGTCCTCCGGTGTACTCTTCCGAAGCACCTCGTCCCTTGGATTGTCGTCATTCTCGCTAGTTGCGTCTTCCGCTCGACTACCTGTGCTCCTAAGCTCCTGCACACTTAGACACAAGGTTAGAAACACACAGGACCTAACTTAACTTGTTGATCACACCAAAACAACTTTGGGGTTCCAACAATTTTTACATTCTACTAGACCATTTTGTTGAGGGGTCCTGGGGCAAGAGTATTCATGCTTATACCCATTAAGTTCATAAAATTCAATAAAGTTATGATTTTCAAATCCCCCCCCCCCATGATCACTACTGATCCTTTTTATTTGAGTGCCTTTTTCATTTTCTATTAATTTACAAAGGATTTTAAATATTTCAAAGGTTTTATCTTTAGTTTTTAAAAATTTTACCCAAGTAAATCTTGAGTAGTCATCGATTATTACTAAGCAATATTGGTTTTTGCTTAGTGACTTGGCTCCATGCTAATCAAACAAGTTTAGGTGAAGAAGCTCAAGTATTGAAGTTGTTCTATTTAGGTTGGTTAACTTATGGTTTGACTTGGTTTGTTTACCTTGTTGACAAGCATCACATGTTGAATTATCAATGAATTTTAATTTGGGTATGATGGATCGAAAGTGCTAGAGGGGGGTGAATAGCGCTCGTGGATATTTTTAGCGATTTAAAACACAGATTAGAAACGCAGCGGAAAGTAAATGCAAACACAAAAGACACAAGTGTTTTACTTCGTTCGGAGCCTATCTCGACTCCTACTCGAAGGCCCGCGGTCCTTGACCACTTTCGGTGGGCAACAACTATAAATTCGGAATTATTACAAGCTAGAAGCAATTACAGTTAAGTGCAAATAAGAAAGTTTTACCAACGAACAATAAATTAGAAGGGCGATGGAGTTTCAGTTCGTTGTTGCAGCAGAGCGTCGTTGAAGCGTAAGGAGCACACAAGAGCACAAAACTTCTGTTCGGAATTCGATGTACTGAGCTGCACCTCGAGGCCTCTTCTTATAGCTTTACAAGATCTAATCTAGATCCCCAAGTCTCGTGATCAGATTTGACCCGAAGCGGATCAGTCGACCGATCCTCACGTTCGGTCGACCGATCAGATGATCTCCACCGCATCTGATCCGTCCATCCGTCGCTCCGCTTCGATCTGGTTAAACTTTATCCCAGGGTTCAGTCGACCGATCCCAAAGTTTGGTCGACCGATCAGTCTCCTCTGACCCGCACACCTCGGCTTGATCCAGTCTACACCTATCCCAGGTTCGGTCGACCGATCCCGAGGTCCGGTCGACCGATCCCTGGTCGAACCTGGTCCAACTTCTGGAGATCTGATCTGGTAGCTTGGAGGTTCGGTCGACCGATCCCAAGGTTCGGTCGACCGATCCCGGTCAGTACTAACCCTGCACAAAAGTATTAGTTTCCTGCAAAACAGAGTTAGAACACAAACGATAATATATAAACAAATGAATTGACAGCCTTCGGACTGTCCGGGTCTGACTTCGGGTTTCCGACCAGAAACCCTAGGTCGACCCGACGCCTACTGTTCCCTCTACAGGGAATGCGTCCTCACCTACTCCACTCAGGAGATTTTACCTTTTGCCAGTTCGATCCTCCAGATCGACTGGACTTTTGCTCAGTGTCCGATGCTTCCGGTCTTCATGCTGGATGTTCGGTCCTCGACCCATCCAGATTTCTACCTGGTTCGCGACACCAGGATTTTAACCTAGGATTACCACCCCCTAGGATTTTTGCCCGAAGCGCCGACTCGCCAAGACTTCCCGCATGGGGTTACCACCCCCTATGACCTAGGGTTACCGCCCCCTAGGGTTTTCCTTTTGCCTAACCGCAGCTAGGACTTTTCTCCACCTAGGGTTACCACCCCCTAGGACCTAGGGTTTTCACCTTGCCTAACCGCAGCTAGGACTTTCCTGAAACACTTAGTCATACACATTAGATAACAATTAAACTTAACTTTGAATCCCTTTGTCATTATCAAAACTAAAGTTCGATCGTCGGATGCTTCCCGCACCAACAATTTCCCCCTTTTTGATTATGGCAACCGAAATTCAATGTTAAGTGAAAAGAAAGAAAAAAAATGCAATAAAGGTAAATAAAATCTAAACATATTGAAGCTCCCCCTTAATGGAAGCTCCCCCTTAAGCTGATTTCTTTTAGTTTTGAATTTTTGATACCATTTGGTTTCCATTGAATTTCCTTATCTTTGAATTTCCTTATACTCTCCCCCTTTGCCATATATCAAAATAAAAAGGGGGGGAAAATGAGTACTGAAGTGAACACTTAGCTTTTCATTAAAGTTTAAGTGTTTCTTTTAAAAATTTTAACAACATTTATTCTAAATTCTAAGTATAAGAAATGAATAATTTTTAAAAGATTTTGAAATTGATTTTCAAAGGATTTTAAAATAATTTTTAAATATTTTGAAATCGATTTTCAAAGGGTTTTTAAATAATTTTTAAATAATTTTTAAAGATTTTGAAATTGAATTTCAAAGGATTTTAAAATAATTTTGAATAATTTTTCAAAGATTTTGAAATTGATTTTCAAAGGATTTTAAAATAATTTTTAAATAATTTTCAAAGATTTTGAACTTGATTTTCAAATAATTTTGAATAATTTTTCAAAGATTTTGAATTTGATTTTCAAAGGATTTTAAAATAACTTTTCAAATATTTTGAAATTTATTTTTAAAGGATTTTAAAATAATTTTGAATAATTTATCAAATATTTTGAAATTGATTTTTAAAGGATTTTAAAATAATTTTGAATAATTTTTCAAAGATTTTGAAAAAATTATTCAAATAAAGAATTTTTAAAATGATTTTGAAATAATTTTTAAAGTAATTTTGAAATAATTTTTCAAAGGATTTTTAAAATGATTTTGAAATTAATTTTTCAAAGGATTTTTAAAATGATTTTTAAAGTAATTTTGAAATAATTTTTCAAAGGATTTTTAAAATGATTTTCAAATAATTTTTAAAGTAATTTTGAAATAATTTTTCAAAGGATTTTTAAAATGATTTTGAAATTAATTTTTAAAAGGATTTTTAATATAATTTTTAAAGTAATTTGGAAATAATTTTTCAAATGATTTTTAAAATGATTTTCAAAGGATTTTTAAAATGATTTTGAAATAAATTTTTAAAAGGATTTTTAAAATGATTTTGAAATAAATAGTTTCTAAGGATTAATTTACATTTGAGTTAAAAATAGGTTTTCCAATTAGTCAATTAAATAAGTATTTCAAAGATTGATTCCCAGGTCAGGGCGAGGCTCTAGGCCTTCTTGGGTATGGGATCATCCACCCCTTCCTAGACAGAATCGCTCAAAGAAATATATATTTAATTTCCTTTTTGAAACTCCTAGATTTAACTGGCAAGTGTAAATTATGCCTAGATCCTTAAGTTATCCTAGTCTAAGCATGTATATTGTCACGCCCCAGGTACTCCCTGTCCGAAAAAATTTCGACAGCATCTCCCCTGTACGGGTGACAATATGAATCCAGAATACATATATCTCTATACCTCGACCACACACGGCCGGAATAATACAATACAAATAAGAAACATCCACGCAGTTATATTCAACATTTCCACACAGATATAATATGAACAATCCACGCAGTTATATAAAGAAAGAACGATATAGAATCCTCGAAGATATATGTAAACATCCTACTCCACTACAACGAAGAGAGACAAAATCCACGAAGTAATGAAAATATATCCGCAGCGGAAAACCAAAAGTAGTAAACCCAAGTGTTCGTTATAAAGTCCACAATACAAAACCCACATCACAAGTATATAAGATGCAAAAACAAAACAGACCCCGACAACAGGAAATCCTCGCGATAAAGGGCTAGCGACTGGAATCTCTCCTGACGGCCTCAACCTGAAAAATAGTAACAACAGGGTGAGTTCAAAGAACTCAGCAGGTAATCCAATAGATATGTACAGCAACATATAACCACCAGTAACATCCTATGGTACAGTACACTAAACCATAGAGTCTATAGTACAGTTTCCTAACAGTACAATCTACGGTACAGTCTCCTAACAGTATAACATATATGCATAGCTGAAATAAACTGTAATAACCAGCAATAGGCATAAAGTACAGTCTATAGCAAGAATAATAAGAAAATGCATAACTGAAATAAACTGTACTCACCTGCGAGGCTTGTGCAACTGACTGTGAACATACACAGATAAAAAAATAGTCAGAGCAAAAGCATGTATCCTGTATGCATGTCAATCATATGCACTCACCAAAATGCATCAATCATAAAGAATGCAATCCGTGCATATGATGCAATATGACATGGTCACCCCTGACGCCAGTCAGCATCTCACACACAATGGTGAGACCGCGTGGGTAGGGCTGTGACACCGTGCACTCTGCCGTCACTACCCCTGAAGAGTGACCGAGTGGACGGGATACACCGGAGTACACCTATCCTCCAACCTCAACTATAGTGAGGGAGCGCCATGCTCTCATCTCCCGGTACACAATGACGGGGAGGGACCCCTGTCCTGCTACTACGTTGCGTCACACTAACCCATGAGTATACCAGCGGAGCCCTCGACAGAGCAACCTACCATACACACCCTGAGTGCTGTGCCACTACCCATGTAGTGATCACGTGTGTAGAGGTCCATGTAGCCGGCCGACGAGCTCAACAATAATGGAGTCGTCAATCGCCCAGCATGCAATCATGCGATATGGTGCGTGCGGCTACAGTATGTCATACCTGAATATATCCTCCTCCATATGCGTAGGTGCCAAAAAGGTAAACACATATATAACAAAGATATAAGCAACATGAATCCAACAACATATAACAAGTATCTACAGCAACTAATCCTGTGTAGATAAGCACTATAAATATCCATCTCTATAAACATATGTACACATGGAAAGCAGTAAAGGTATACCAGACGAAAGTATAGCAGATAACAGTAGCAACATGTATTAAGTATCAAATAACTAAACCAGGGAGGTGCTAAAGCTACCAATACCACTAGTCATATATATACTAGACTAACGTATAGCAGACAACAGTAGCAACATGTATCAGGTATCAACTAAACTAAATCCAGGAAAATACTAACTACCAACACTAGTAAGTATATATAAACTGCACATATCATAAGACACTATCAAAAGATAAGTCAAAGGGTACCCGCCTCAAATAGAAGGTACAATCAAGCGATCCAAAGTCGAGACGCCCGTCTCGAATCAGAGTCCTATGTCAAACAAACAATATATATATTTTATTTAGCTAAATTCAAATTAATAGCTAAATAAAATCCATAAAACCAAATTAGGGCAAAACCCAAATCAAGTCAAACGCATCCTTCCTAAATAAAATCTAACGGTCAATTAGGGTTAGTTACCTAATCCCTAATCACCAGTTAGATTAGAAACATAAACTGAAATTAAATCTAATCACACTATGATCTACAACTAAGATCGAAAATCCAATACCTTACCTAAATTCCTAGCACTGTTCTGTTGATCCACACAAAGAAATGGTGCTGCCAAGAAAGGTAGCTGCTGTCGAAGAGTTGTCGGAACTAGAAATGCTGCTGTAAACCACTTCAATGACCACAATTCCAACATCACAGCAACACAACCTCGCTGCTAAAATCCTTCCTACTGATCGGATGAAGATAACATCTCAGGCGATCAAGAAATCAACACTATAGAAATGGAACAGAACCTCACCATGCTGCTATCAATCGGATCAAGCAGGAGGTCAAGCGGCGGAGATCACCAATCAAGCAAGAACTCTCCTAGCCTCTGCCGACAGCTCAAATGATCCCATCATCTTCAACCGAGACCCCCACATAGTCGCTAGTAGAGGAGGACCAAGCTTGATCAGGGGAGAACAACAATACAATGATCCGAGACTTTTCCCTAACCCTGACAAGAAGAATCAACACAGAAATAGAACCCTAACCTCCAAGATCAGTGACAACCCGAGAGAGAAAAGAAGGAAATCAGTCGCTTACCTTCGAATCCCTAACTGCCTCTCCACACCGGCGATCGGTGGATCTAGCTCGATCCCACAGCACTGGAACGGAACTAGGGCTTGGCAAGAACCATGGAACAGGATCGGAGAGAAGCGGCACGAAGAAAACCAAAGGAGGGGAAAGGGAAGATCGATTGATTGGGAGACGGTGCAAATCAAACCTCCAGTTGATGCCCTAGCCGCGGTGCTGTCGACGCTCGCACAGAAACCTCCGAAACATATAGACTCTGCTGGTTTTGGTCGAGCTCCGGCGACTTCCCATGGCAGCCTGCAGCCTACGGTCAGTAATCGTCGGAGAAGAGAAGGCAGAGAATCGAAAGAGAGATCGGCGCTAGAAGAAGAAGGGAGAACTTGGCTTCAAGCAGAGGGGAATTCGGCGTTGGGGAAGGAGAGATCGGGATCGGCAGTGGTTTGGGGGAAACGGTGATTTGGGGAGGAAATAAAAGAAAAAGAATTATATAATAAAAACATTTCCTCCCTTAAACGGGTATCCCAACCAGGCTTTATCCGTACCCGAAATTAATCCCCTCAAAACTCGTCGTACGAGCTCCGAAAAATTCCCAGAAAATTTCTAAAAATTTCGAAAAAATTTTATAAGGCTATTTCTCAAATAACCCTATTTATTTTAAATTTTCCAAGATCTCACATCCTCCCCTACTAATAAAAATTTGGTCCCCAAATTTCGCTATAACCAACAGCCAACACTATAATATAATCAAACAGTATAAATGCTGAAGATACTCTAACCCACATACCTCATATAAAAAGATGGGGGTATCGAGCTCGGATCGTATCCTCCATCTCCCACATAACCTCCTCGTTAGAATGATGCTGCCATCCGTCTTTAACCAGTCGAACCGTCTTGTTCCGCAACTGACGCTCTCTACGGTCCAGAATCCGTACCGGAACCTCCTCGTAAGTAACATCAAGCTGAATAGGAACAGATATATCTGACAGAACATGTGCCAGATCGGATACGTATCTCCTCAGCATAGATACATGGAATACATCTTGAATGCCAGCTAGAGATGGTGGTAGCGCCAGACGGTAAGCTACTGCTCCAATCCTCTCCAAGATCTGGAATGGTCCAATATATCGGGGAGCTAGCTTACCTCGGAGACCAAATCACTTCACCCCTTTCGTGGGTGAAACTCTAAGAAATACATGATCACCAATGGAGAACTCCAGGGGTCTCCGTCTCTGATCAGCATAACTCTTCTGACGGTCCTGAGCCTCTGACATCCTCCATCTGATAGTGAGAACTAACTCTGCATCCTACTGAGCTCTCTGATGTTCTACCTACTGGGCCTCCCCAACCTCTTCCCAGAGGATGGGTGTCCGACAAGGTCTACCATACAACGCCTCAAACGGTGCCATCTGGATAACCGAATGATAGCTGTTGTTGTAGGCGAACTCCACTAATGGCAGGTGGTCCTCCCAACTGCCTCCGAAATACATAACGCAAGATCTCAGTAAGTCCTCCAATGTCTGAATAGTCCGCTCTGACTGCCCATCTGTCTGCGGATGGAATGTCGTATTGAAACGAAGTTGTGTGCCCAAGGCCTGCTGCAGACTCTGCCAGAATCAGGACGTGAACCGTGGGTCTCTATCTGATATGATGCTCAAAGGAACACCATGTAATCTAATAATCTCACGACAGTATAGCTCTGCTAATCGATCCAAAGAATCTGTCTTCCGGATCGCTATAAAATGTGCGGATTTGGTTAATCGGTCAACGATTACCCAAATCGCATCATGGCCTCGACGAGTCCTAGGCAAACCAACCACGAAATCCATAGTAATGTGCTCCCACTTCCACTCTGGAATAGGGATCCTCTGAAGTAATCCAGCAGGTCTCTGGTGCTCAGCCTTCACCTGCTGACAGACAAGACATCTGGCTACAAACTCCGCGATGTCTTTCTTCATACCGTTCCACCAATAGGAACGCCTCAAATCACGATACATACGGGTCCCACCTGGGTGGATAGCAAATCTAGAACGATGAGCCTCCTGAAGTAACTCCTCCATGACCGGGTGAGACTGAGGTACACATAATCTACCTCGGAAATAAACAATCCCCTCATCATCTCGTGTAAACTCGGTCTGCTGTCCGGAAGCTATCTGGCTGCTAATGAACTGTAAATGCTGATCTCCGGCCTGGGCCTCTCGAATCCTCATCCTGATCGACGACTGAGCAACCATGGTAACAAGAATACCCTGCTCTGTCCGTCCCTGCTCCTCAAGGCCCAACTCGGCGAATCCCTGAATCAAGTCTGTGACTGTAACTCGATGACAAGCTAAAGTCCCTCTGGACTTCCTGCTCAGTGCATCAGCAACCACATTAGCTTTACCTGGATGGTAGCTAATAGTACAATCATAGTCCTTCAGAAACTCCATCCATCTCCTCTGTTGGAGATTGAGTTCCTTCTGTGTAAAAATATATTTGAGACTCTTATGATCTGTAAGAATCTCAAAAGTAATACCATAAATATGATGTCGCCAAATCTTCAAAGCAAAGATAATAGCGGCTAGCTCTAAATCATGTACTGGGTAGTTCTTCTCATGCTCCTTCAACTGACGAGAAGCATAGGAGACTAACCTACCATGCTGCATCAAAACAGCGCCCAAGCCCTGAAGAGATGTGTCTGTATAAAGTACGAATCCGTCATCACCAAAAGGTAAAACCAAAACTGGTGCTGATACTAACCTCCGCTTCAGCTCCTGGAAGCTGGTCTCGCAAGCCTCTGACCACGTGAACTTCACGCCTTTCCTGGTCAGACGTGTCAACGGCATAGCAATACTAGAGAAACCATCTACGAATCGTCTGTAATATCCAGCCAGTCCCAAGAAACTACGGATCTCCTGGACTGACTTCGGTTGCTCCCAGCTAGTGATAGCCTCGATCTTCTGAGGATCAACTGAAATACCTCGTCTAGACACCACATGTCCCAGAAAACCAACTGAGGCTAGCTTAAATGCACACTTGCTGAATTTCGCATACAGATGATGTCGTCGCAAAGTCTCTAAGACCGTGCGAAGATGTCGTGCGTGCTCCTCCTCAGAACGCGAATAGATCAATATATCATCGATAAACACAATAACAAACTGATCTAGGTACTCCAGAAAGATACGGTTCATCAGATCTATAAATACTGCCGGAGCATTGGTAAGCCCAAATGGCATTACCAAAAACTCGTAATGTCCGTATCTGGTGCGGAATGCTGTCTTCTGAATATCAGAATCTCTGACTCTCAGCTGATGATATCCAGACCGCAGATCAATCTTAGAATACACCGATGTATCTCTGAGCTGATCAATTAAATCCTCAATCCGTGGCAAGGGGTACTTATTTCTGATAGTCACTGCATTCAGCTGCCTATAATCAATGCACAATCTCAGAGTATCATCCTTCTTCTTGACGAATAGTACTGGAGAACACTAAGGCGGAATACCGTGGGGTTCTCCACAAGGACACTGGAATGCTCCTGCCCGTGCATGTCTTAAGCAGCTGCTGCAGGGGGAGTTGTCCTCTGGTGACTATGCGAAGATTGGGCTTTCGGCCCTCCTCGTCGAGTCCCAGACTGACCCAAACTGTCCTCCCGGAACAGAAATCCCGAAAGCTACATGCTGAGCCTTCAGCGAACAGTCTCGGCTCACGTGCCCAAGCAGTTTACAATAATAGCAAACTGACTGTCTCATGGTGCATGCAGAGGTGATGTGATCTCGTGATCCGCATCGGGTGCAGTGTCACCGGTGGACTGTTTCCGGTTCTTCTGAGAAGACCGGGAACGTCCTGATGCAGAGCGTCCAGACTTCTGGGGTCGGCCAAATGACCCAGAAGTACCCTGACCCATCTGAGTGTGACTACTCTGCTGCTGCCCAGTAGCCTGTGGTTGCTGGGTCTGTCCGGAAGTCCGATCAGTCTGCTTCCTCTTCTTGTCTACTATCACTTTCTGATGAGCAGACTCAATCATAAGAGCTATACCCAGTGCCTCTGTGTATGATGAACTACAAAAAAAACTGGCATCTTCACCTGAAGATGCCCGTCTAGTCCCTAGACAAACTGAAGCATACGAGATCTATCCTCGGCAACCAACTCAGGATAGAATCTGGCCAACCGATTAAATTCGGAATTATACTCCATCACTAAGCGGTTATTCTGTCGAAGACTCAGAAAAATCTACCGACGTGTCATTCGATACGCCCGGGGAAAATACTAACTCTCGAATGCCTCTCTAAATCTCGCCCATGTAATATGCTGCTCGCCTATAATGGAGTGCTGTGTGTCCCACCAGATCTCTGTCCCATCTCGCAGGTGGTAAGCAGCCAGCTCGGCCTTCTCCCACTCGGAGCAGGCCATGTAAAAGAATGTCCGCTCCATAGTCTCAATCCAGGACTGAGCTATGCTCGGATCAGTCTCCCTACGGAATAATGTGAATCGGCTCTTCGCCGACTGTGCTAAGGCTGGGAT
The DNA here is from genome assembly GCF_018446385.1 of Zingiber officinale. Taxonomy (NCBI): domain Eukaryota; kingdom Viridiplantae; phylum Streptophyta; class Magnoliopsida; order Zingiberales; family Zingiberaceae; genus Zingiber; species Zingiber officinale. The sequence continues at coordinate 109,012,558 of NC_056002.1, forward strand.
CCGTGCACGTGCTGTATCTATGTCAGTGGGAATCGCTGCAATACTGGGTAGAACCACTGGGACTGCTCCTATGGGTAGTACTGATGGTGGAACTACTGAGTAGACATATGTAGGGGCCATTGAAGGTACGGTGGGTGGTACCGGGTAAGAAACAGCCGGTGCTGTCGATACTGGTGTCGAATATGTATTAATTGGCACATGTGTCTGCGGTGCCGAGTACGCGGTAGCAGGCACAGCTAGAGAGGGTGTCGGGTACTCTGCGGGTACAGCTGATGGGGGAGGTGCTGAATATGCCGACAGTGGTACCACTGGTGGTACAGTCGAGGTAGGTACCTCTGACGTCGGAACTATCAGGATCTGATACGCAGACGTACCCACAATGACCTGAGGAGTCTGCCCCTGACGGGCAGGCTCAGCCCTAGCAGACCTCTCTGAAGACTCTGTCTCAGGAGAATCTATCGGCCTCTTACGTGGTCGCCCACGTCTCGGTACCAGAACACGTGTAGGTGTCATATCTGTAAACAAAATGTTACCCAGATATCACTACAGGTATAAAAACTATAAAGTTACCTAATTTACCTATTTGTCGTCTGGAGATATCCTGTCGCTGCTTAGCCCCAAATAGAACCTCGTCAAAATACCTCGGAATTCCGAAACGAGAAAATCAACGGAAATCCGTACAAATCCGAAGATACCGAGAATGGCTCACAAAAGTAAGCATCGTAAATCCGAAACCCGACAAGTAGGTATCGCAAAACCTTGCTCTGATACCAAATATATTGTCACGCCCGAGGTAGTCCCTGTCCGAAAAAATTTCGACAACATCTCCCCTGTACGGGTGACAATATGAATCCAGAATACATATATCTCTATACCTCGACCACACACGGCCGGAATAATACAATACAAATAAGAAACAACCACGCAGTTATATTCAACATTTCCACACAGATATAATATGAATAATCCACGCAGTTATATAAAGAAAAATGATATAGAATCCTCGAAGATATATGTAAACATCCAACTCCACTACAACGAAGAAAGACAAAATCCACGAAGTAATGAAAATATATCCGCAGCGGAAAACCAAAAGTAGTAAACCCAAGTGTTCGTTATAAAGTCCACAATACAAAACCCACATCACAAGTATATAAGATGCAAAAACAAAACAGACCCCGACAACAGGAAATCCTCGCGATAAAGGGCTAGCGACTGGAATCTCTCCTGACGGCCTCAACCTGAAAAATAGTAACAACGGGGTGAGTTCAAAGAACTAAGCAGGTAATCCAATAGATATGTACAGCAACATATAACCACCAGTAACATCCTATGGTACAGTACACTAAACCATAGAGTCTATAGTACAGTTTCCTAACAGTACAATCTACGGTACAGTCTCCTAACAGTATAACATATATGCATAGTTGAAATAAACTGTAATAACCAGCAATAGGCATAAAGTACAGTCTATAGCAAGAATAATAAGAAAATGCATAACTGAAATAAACTGTGCAACTGACTGTGAACATACACAGATAAAAAAATAGTCAGAGCAAAAGCATGTATCCTGTATGCATGTCAATCATATGCACTCACCAAAATGCATCAATCATAAAGAATGCAATCCGTGCATATAATGCAATATGACATGGTCACCCCTGACGCCAATCAGCATCTCACACACAATGGTGAGACCGCGTGGGTAGGGCTGTGACACCGTGCACTCTGCCGTCACTACCCATGAAGAGTGACCGAGTGGACGGGATGCACCGGAGTACACCTATCCTCCAACCTCAACTATAGTGAGGGAGCGCCATGCTCTCATCTCCCGATACACAATGACGGGGAGGGACCCCTGTCCTGCTACTACGCTGCGTCACACTAACCCATGAGTATATCAGCGGAGCCCTCGACAAAGCAACCTACCATACACACCCAGAGTGTTGTGCCACTACCCATGTAGTGATCACGTGTGTAGAGGTCCATGTAGCCGGCCGACGAGCTCAATAATAATGGAGTCGTCAATCGCCCAGCATGCAATCATGCGATATGGTGCGTGCGACTACAGTATGTCATACCTGAATATATCCTCCTCCATATGCGTAGGTGCCAAAAAGGTAAACGCATATATAACAAAGATATAAGCAACATTAATCCAACAACATATAACAAGTATCTACAGTAACTAATCCTGTGTAGATAAGCACTATAAATATTCATCTCTATAAACATACGTACACATGGTAAGCAGAAAAGGTATACCAGACGAAAGTATAGCAGATAACAGTAGCAACATGTATCAAGTATCAAATAACTAAACCAGGGAGGTGCTAAAGCTACCAATACCACTAGTCATATATATACTAGACTAACGTATAGCAGACAACAGTAGCAACATGTATCAGGTATCAACTAAACTAAATCAAGGAAAATACTAACTACCAACACTAGTAAGTATATATAAACTGCACATATCATAAGACACTATCAAAAGATAAGTCAAAGGGTACCCACCTCAAATAGAAGGTACAATCAAGTGATCCAAAGTCGAGACGCACGTCTCGAATCAGAGTCCTGTGTCAAACAAACAATATATATACTTTATTTAGCTAAATTCAAATGAATAGCTAAATAAAATCCATAAAACCAAATTAGGGAAAAACCCTAATCAAGTCAATCGCATCCTTCCTAAATAAAATCTAACGGTCAATTAGGGTTAGTTACCTAATCCCTAATCACCAGTTAGATTAGAAACATAAACTTAAATTAAATCTAATCACACTAAGATCAACAACTAAGATTGAAAATCCAATACCTTACCTAAATTCCTAGCACTGTTCTGTTGATCCACACAAAGAAATGGTGCTGCCAAGAAAGGTAGCTGCTGTCGAAGAGTTGCCGAAACTAGAAATGCTGCTATAAACCACTTCAATGACCACAATTCCAACATCACAGCAACACAACCTCGCTGCTAAAATCCTTCCTACTGATCGGATGAAGATAACATCTCAGGCGATCAAGAAATCAACACTATAGAAATGGAACAGAACCTCACCTTGCTGCTATCAATCGGATCAAGCAGGAGGTCAAGCGACGGAGATCACCAATCAAGCAAGAACTCTCCTAGCCTCTGCCAACAGCTCAAATGATCCCATCATCTTCAACCGAGACCCCCACACAGTCGCCAGTAGAGGAGGACCAAGCTTGATCAGGGGAGAACAACAATACAATGATCCGAGACTTTTCCCTAACCCTGACAAGAAGAATCAACACAGAAATAGAACCCTAACCTCCAAGATCAGCGACAACCCGAGAGAGAAAAGAAGGAAATCAGTCGCTTACCTTCGAATCCCTAACTGCCTCTCCACACCGGCGATCGGTGGATCTAGCTCGATCCCACAGCACTGGAACGGAACTAGGGCTTGGCAAGAACCATGGAACAGGATCGGAGAGAATCGGCACGAAGAAAACCAAAGGAGGGGAAAGGGAAGATCGATTGATTTGGAGACGGTGCAAATCAAACCTCCAGTTGATGCCCTAGCCGCCGTGCTGTCGATGCTCGCACAGAAACCTCCGAAACATATAGACTCTGCTGGTTTCGGTCGAGCTCCGGCGACTTCCCATGGCAGCCTGCAGCCTATGGTCAGTAATCGTCGGAGAAGAGAAGGCAGAGAATGGAAAGAGAGATCGGCGCTAGAAGAAGAAGGGAGAACTTGGCTTCGAGCAGAGGGGAATTCGGCGTTGGGGAAGGAGAGATCGGGATCGGCAGTGGTTTGGGGGAAACGGCGATTTGGGGAGGAAATAAAAGAAAAAGAATTATATAATAAAAACATTTCCTCCCTTAAACGGGTATCCCAACCAGGCTTTATCCGTACCCGAAATTAATCCCCTCAAAACTCGTCGTACGAGCTCCGAAAAATTCCCAGAAAATTTCTAAAAATTCCGAAAAAATTTTATAAGGCTATTTCTCAAATAACCCTATTTATTTTAAATTTTCCAAGATCTCACATCCTCCCCTACTAATAAAAATTTGGTCCCCAAATTTCGCTATAACCAACAGCCAACACTATAATATAATCAAACAGTATAAATGCTGAAGATACTCTAACCCACATACCTCATATAAAAAGATGGGGGTATCGAGCTCGGATCGTATCCTCCAGCTCCCACATAACCTCCTCGTTAGAATGATGCTGTCATCCGTCTTTAACCAGTCGAACCGTCTTGTTCCGCAACTGACGCTCTCTACGGTCCAGAATCCGTACCGGAACCTCCTCGTAAGTAACATCAAGCTGAATAGGAACAGATATATCTGACAGAACATGTGCCAGATCGGATACGTATCTCCTCAGCATAGATACATGGAATACATCGTGAATGCCAGCTAGAGATGGTGGTAGCACCTGACGGTAAGCTACTGCTCCAATCCTCTCCAAGATCTGGAATGGTCCAATATATCGGGGAGCTAGCTTACCTCGGAGACCAAATCACTTCACCCCTTTCGTGGGTGAAACTCTAAGAAATACATGATCACCAATGGAGAACTCCAGGGGTCTCCATCTCTAATCAGCATAACTCTTCTGACGGTCCTGAGCCTCTGACATCCTCCATCTGATAGTGCGAACTAACTCTGCATCCTGCTGAGCTCTCTGAGGTCCTACCAACTGGGCCTCCCCAACCTCTTCCCAGAGGATGGGTGTCCGACAAGGTCTACCATACAACGCCTCAAATGGTGCCATCTGGATAGCCGAATGATAGCTGTTGTTGTAGGCGAACTCCACTAATGGCAGGTGGTCCTCCCAACTGCCTCCGAAATCCATAACGCAAGACCTCAGTAAGTCCTCCAATGTCTGAATAGTCCGCTCTGACTGCCCATCTGTCTGTGGATGGAATGCCGTACTGAAATGAAGCTGTGTGCCCAAGGCCTGCTGTAGACTCTGCCAGAATCGGGACATGAACCGTGGGTCTCTATCTGATATGATGCTTAAAGGAACACCATGTAATCTAATAATCTTATAACAGTATAGCTCTGCTAATCGATCCAAAGAATCTGTCTTCCGGATCGCTATAAAATGTACGGATTTGGTTAATCGGTCAATGATTACCCAAATCGCATCATGGCCTCGACGAGTCCTAGGCAAACCAACCACGAAATCCATAGTAATGTGCTCCCACTTCCACTCTGGAATAGGGATCCTCTGAAGTAATCCAGCAGGTCTCTGGTGCTCAGCCTTCACCTGCTGACAGACAAGACATCTGGCTACAAACTCCGTGATGTCTTTCTTCATACCGTTCCACCAATAGGAACGCCTCAAATCACGATACATAAGGGTCCCACCTGGGTGGATAGCAAATCTAGTACGATGAGCCTCCTGAAGTAACTCCTCCATGACCGGGTGAGACTGAGGTACACATAATCTACCTCAGAAATAAACAATCCCCTCATCATCTCGTGTAAACTCGGTCTACTGTCCGGAAGATATCTGGATGCTAATGAACTGTAAATGCTGATCTCCGGCCTGAGCCTCTCGAATCCTCATCCTGATCGACGACTGAGCAATCATGGTAACAAGAATACCCTGCTCTGTCCGTCCCTGCTCCTCAAGGCCCAACTCGGCGAATCCCTGAATCAAGTCTGTGACTGTAACTCGATGACAAGCTAACGCCCCTCTGGACTTCCTGCTCAGTGCATCAGCAACCACATTAGCTTTACCCGGATGGTAGCTAATAGTACAATCATAGTCCTTCAGAAACTCCATCCATCTCCTCTGTCGGAGATTGAGTTCCTTCTGTGTAAAAATATATTTGAGACTCTTATGATCTGTAAGAATCTCAAAAGTAATACCATAAAGATGATGTCGCCAAATCTTCAAAGCAAAGATAATAGCGGCTAGCTCTAAATCATGTACTGGGTAGTTCTTCTCATGCTCCTTCAACTAACGAGCAGCATAGGAGACTACCCTACCGTGCTGCATCAAAACAGCGCCCAAGCCCTGAAGAGATGCGTCTGTGTAAAGTACGAATCCGTCATCACCAGAAGGTAAAACCAAAACTGGTGCTGATACTAACCTCCGCTTCAGCTCCTGGAAGCTAGTCTCGCAAGCCTCTGACCACGTGAACTTCACGCCTTTCCTGGTCAGACATGTCAACGGCATAGCAATACTGGAGAAACCCTCTACGAATCGTCTGTAATATCCAGCTAGTCCCAAGAAACTACGGATCTCCTGGACTGACTTCGGTTGCTCCCAGCTAGTGATAGCCTCGATCTTCTGAGGATCAACTGAAATACCTCGGCTAGACACCACATGTCCCAGAAAACCAACTGAGGCTAGCTTAAATGCACACTTTCTAAATTTCGCATACAGATGATGTCGTTGCAAAGTCTCTAAGACCGTGCGAAGATGTCGTGCATGCTCCTCCTCAGAACGCAAATAGATCAATATATCATCGATAAACACAATAACAAACTGATCTAGGTACTCCAGAAAGATACGGTTCATCAGATCCATAAATACTGCCGGAGCATTGGTAAGCCCAAATGACATTACCAAAAACTTGTAATGTCCGTATCTGGTGCGGAATGTTGTCTTCTGAATATCAGAATCTCTGACTCTCAGCTGATGATATCCAGACCCCAGATCAATCTTAGAATACACCGATGTATCTCTGAGCTGATCAATTAAATCCTCAATCTGTGGCAAGGGGTACTTATTTCTGATAGTCACTGCATTCAGCTGCCTATAATCGATGCACAATCTCAGAGTATCATCCTTCTTCTTGACGAATAGTACTGGAGAACACTAAGGCGGAATACCGTGGGGTTCTCCACAAGGACACTGGAATGCTCCTGCCCGTGCATGCCTTAAGCAGCTGCTGCAGGGGGAGTTGTCCTCTGGTGACTATGCGAAGATTGGGCTTTCGGCCCTCCTCGTCGAGTCCCAGACTGACCCAAACTGTCCTCCCGGAACAGAAATCCCGGAAGCTACATGCTAAGCCTTCAGCGAACAGTCTCGGCTCACGAGCCCAAGCAGTTTACAATAATAGCAAACTGACTGTCTCATGGTGCATGCAGAGGTGATGTGATCTCGTGATCCGCATCGGGTGCAGTGTCACCGGTGGAATGTTTCCGGTTCTTCTGAGAAGACCGGGAACGTCCTGATGCAGAGCGTCCGGACTTCTGGGGTCGGCCAAATGACCCAGAAGTACCCTGACCCATTTGAGTGTGACTGCTCTGCTGCTGCCCAGTAGCCTGTGGTTGCTGGGTCTGTTCGGAAGTCCGATCAGTCTGCTTCCTCTTCTTGTCTACTATCACTTTCTGATGAGCAGACTCAGTCATAAGAGCTATACCCAGTGCCTCTGTGTATGATGAACTACAAAAAAAACCGGCAATCTTCACCTAAAGATGCCCGTCTAGTCCCTAGACAAACTGAAGCATACGAGATCTGTCCTCGGCAACCAACTCAGGATAGAATCTGGACAACCGATTAAATTCGGCATTATACTCCATCACTGAGCAGTTATTCTGTCGATGACTCAGAAAAATTTACCGACGTGTCATCCGATATGCCTGGGGAAAATACTGACTCTCGAATGCCTCTCTAAATCTCGCCCATGTAATATGCTGCTCGCCTATAATGAAGTGCTGTGTGTCCCACCAGATCTCTGCCCCATCTCGCAGGTGGTAAGCAGCCAGCTCGGCCTTCTCCCACTCGGAGCAGGCCATGTAAAAGAATGTCCGCTCCATAGTCTCAATCCAGGACTGAGCTATGATCGGATCAGTCTCCCCGCGGAATAATGTGAATCGGCTCTTCGCCGACTCTGCTAAGGTTGGGATCCATGCACGTGCTGTAACTATGTCAGTGGGAATCGCTGCAGTACTGGGTAGAACCACTGGGACTGCTCCTATGGGTAGTACTGATGGTGGAACTACTGAGTAGACATATGTAGGGGCCATTGAAGGTACGGTGGGTGGTACCGGGTAAGAAACAGCCGGTGCTGTCGATACTGGTGTCGAATATGTATTAATCGGCACATGTGTCTGCGGTGCTGAGTACGCGGTAGCAGGCACAGCTAGAGAGGGTGTCGGGTACTCTGCGGGTACAGCTGATGGGGGAGGTGCTGAATATGCCGACGGTGGTACCACTGGTGGTACAGTCGAGGTAGGTACCTCTGACGTCGGAGCTATCGGGATCTGATACGCAGACGTACCCACAATGACCTGAGGAGTCTGCCCCTGACTGGCAAGCTAAGCCCTAGTAGACCTCTCTGAAGACTCTGTCTCAGGAGAATCTATCGGCCTCTTACGTGGTCGCCCACGTCTCGGTACCGGAACACGTGTAGGTGTCATATCTGTAAACAAAATGTTACCCAGATATCACTACAGGTATAAAAACTATAAAGTTACCTAATTTACCTATTTGCCGTCTGGAGATATCCTGTCGCTGCTTAGCCCCAAATAGAACCTCGTCAAAATACCTCGGAATTCCGAATCGAGAAAATCGACGAAAATTCGTACAAATCCGAAGATACCGAGAATGGCTCACGAAAGTAAGCATCGTAAATCCGAAACCCGACAAGTAGGTATCGCAAAACCTTGCGCTGATACCAAATATATTGTCACGCCCCAGGTAGTCCCTGTCCGAAGAAATTTCGACAGCATCTCCCCTGTACGGGTGACAATATGAATCCAGAATACATATATCTCTATACCTCGACCACACACGGCTAGAATAATACAATACAAATAAGAAACATCCATGCAGTTATATTCAACATTTCCACACAGATATAATATGAACAATCCACGCAGTTATATAAAGAAAAACGAAATAGAATCCTCGAAGATATATGTAAACATCCTACTCCACTACAACGAAGAAAGACAAAATCCATGAAGTAATGAAAATATATCCGCAGCGGAAAACCAAAAGTAGTAAACCCAAGTGTTCGTTATAAAGTCCACAATACAAAACCCACATCAAATGTATATAAGATGCAAAAACAAAACAGACCCCGACAACAGGAACTCCTCACGATAAAGGGCTAGCGACTGGAATCTCTCCTGACGGCCTCAACCTAAAAAATAGTAAAAACGGGGTGAGTTCAAAGAACTCAGCAGGTAATCCAATAGATATGTACAGCAACATATAACCACCAGTAACATCCTATGGTACAGTACACTAAACCATAGAGTCTATAGTACAGTTTCCTAACAGTACAATCTACGGTACAGTCTCCTAACAGTATAACAGATATGCATAGCTGAAATAAACTGTAATAACCAGCAATAGGCATAAAGTACAGTCTATAGCAAGAATAATAAGAAAATGCATAACTGAAATAAACTGTACTCGCCTACGAGGCTTGTGCAACTGACTATGAACATACACAGATAAAAAAATAGTCAGAGCAAAAGCATGTATCCTGTATGCATGTCAATCATATGCACTCACCAAAATGCATCAATCATAAAGAATGCAATCCGTGCATATGATGCAATATGACATGGTCACCCCTGACGCCAGTCAACATCTCACACACAATGGTGAGACCGCGTGGGTAGGGCTGTGACACCGTGCACTCTGCCGTCACTACTCCTGAAGAGTGACCGAGTGGACGGGATGCACCAGAGTACACCTATCCTCCAACCTCAACTATAGTGAGGGAGCGCCATGCTCTCATCTCCCGGTACACAATGACGGGGAGGGACCCCTGTCCTGCTACTACGCTGCGTTACACTAACCCATGAGTATACCAGCGAAGCCCTCGACGGAGCAACCTACCATACACACACTGAGTGTTGTGCCACTACCCATGTAGTTATCACGTGTGTAGAGGTCCATGTAGCCGGCCGACAAGCTCAACAATAATGGAGTCGTCAATCGCCCAGCATGCAATCATGCGATATGGTGCGTGCGGCTACAGTATGTCATACCTGAATATATCCTCCTCCATATGCGTAGGTGCCAAAAAGGTAAACGCATATATAACAAAGATATAAGCAACATGAATCCAACAACATATAACAAGTATCTACAGCAACTAATCCTGTGTAGATAAGCACTATAAATATCCATCTCTATAAACATACGTACACATGGTAAGCAGTAAAGGTATACCAGACGAAAGTATAGCAGATAACAGTAGCAACATGTATCAAGTATCAAATAACTAAACCAGGGAGGTGCTAAAGCTACCAATACCACTAGTCATATATATACTAGACTAACGTATAGCAGACAACAGTAGCAACATGTATCAGGTATCAACTAAACTAAATCCAGGAAAATACTAACTACCAACACTAGTAAGTATATATAAACTGCACATATCATAAGACACTATCAAAAGATAAGTCAAAGGGTACCCGCCTCAAATAAAAGGTACAATCAAGCGATCCAAAGTCGAGACGCCCGTCTCGAATCAGAGTCCTGTGTCAAACAAACAATATATATATTTTATTTAGCTAAATTCAAATGAATAGCTAAATAAAATCCATAAAACCAAATTAGGGCAAAACCCTAATCAAGTCAATCGCATCCTTCCTAAATAAAATCTAACGGTCAATTAGGGTTAGTTACCTAATCCCTAATCACCAGTTAGATTAGAAACATAAACTTAAATTAAATCTAATCACACTATGATCTACAACTAAGATCGAAAATCCAATACCTTACCTAAATTCCTAGCACTGTTCTGTTGATCCACACAAAGAAATGGTGCTGCCAAGAAAGGTAGCTGCTGTCGAAGAGTTGCCGAAACTAGAAATGCTGCTATAAACCACTTCAATGACCACAATTCCAACATCACAGCAACACAACCTCGCTGCTAAAATCCTTCCTACTGATCGGATGAAGATAACATCTCAGGCGATCAAGAAATCAACACTATAGAAATGGAACAAAACCTCACCTTGCTGCTATCAATCGGATCAAGCAGGAGGTCAAGCGACGGAGATCACCAATCAAGCAAGAACTCTCCTAGCCTCTGCCGACAGCTCAAATGATCCCATCATCTTCAACCGAGACCCCCACACAGTCGCCAGTAGAGGAGGACCAAGCTTGATCAGGGGAGAACAACAATACAATGATCCGAGACTTTTCCCTAACCCTGACAAGAAGAATCAACACAGAAATAGAACCCTAACCTCCAAGATCAGCGACAACCCGAGAGAGAAAAGAAGGAAATCAGTGGCTTACCTTCGAATCCCTAACTGCCTCTCCACACCGGCGATCGGTGGATCTAGCTCGATCCCACAGCACTGGAACCGAACTAGGGCTTGGCAAGAACCATGGAACAGGATCGGAGAGAATCGGGACGAAGAAAACCAAAGGAGGGGAAAGGGAAGATCGATTGATTGGGAGACGGTGCAAATCAAACCTCCCGTTGATGCCCTAGCCGTCGTGCTGTCGACGCTCGCACAGAAACCTCCGAAACATATAGACTCTGTTGGTTTCGGTCGAGCTCCGGCGACTTCCCATGGCAGCCTGCAGCCTACGGTCGGTAATCGTCGGAGAAGAGAAGGCAGAGAATGGAAAGAGAGATCGGCGCTAGAAGAAGAAGGGAGAACTTGGCTTCGAGCAGAGGGGAATTCGGCGTCGGGGAAGGAGAGATCGGGATCGGCAGTGGTTTGGGGGAAACGGCGATTTGGGGAGGAAATAAAAGAAAAAGAATTATATAATAAAAACATTTCCTCCCTTAAACGGGTATCCCAACCAGGCTTTATCCGTACCCGAAATTAATCCCCTCAAAACTCGTCGTACGAGCTCCGAAAAATTCCCAGAAAATTTCTAAAAATTTCGAAAAAATTTTATAAGGCTATTTCTCAAATAACCCTATTTATTTTAAATTTTCCAAGATCTCACATATATTGCAAGGAAAATAAATAAATTATACTAGAGATAGTTTTTCTATTTGGTCCCCCTGGATCATAGCCTCGATATGGTCTATCAACGAAATGGATCTGATCTTTGGGGACCCAATAGTGACCAGGTCCAATTTGATTAACCAAGTTTGACTTGGGGACCCATGCTTGAATTATGTTTCTATTATTTCTATTTACTAACGACAAGTATGATTTAAACTTTGTTTTGGTCTTAAATCCAAGTCCGGATTTGTTGTAAACGGCTCGCTGTTTTCCAAGAACCAGGTCCAAATTCTTGGAACCCATAGTGAACCATTCCAACGTGTCCTTGAGTTCCTTAATTTGAGTTTTCAAATTGAAATTTTCTTCCTCAAGTGTTTGGACTTGAGTTGAACTTTCAATTTGAACTGACTCAGTTAAAGAACTTGAGTCAGTCGCTCCCTTAAGGGCTGCTACCTCCTTTTGGAGCGACTAAACCCGGACATTAGATTTAGCCAACTTTTTAAGCAAGTACAGAATTAAATTCTCCGCGTCATCTAAGTTCATACTAGACATTAAAGCACTTACAGTGGGGTTCGGTCCTTCGGAAACGGATGCGGATCCGTGGCTTCGCTCGGACTCAGTTTCTGACTTGCTTTTGGTTTTGGACTCGAATTCAGACTCGGTTTCGTCAATATTTACTTGTACTGGCAACGCGAGGAAGCTTGTCGGTTCTTCTTCGTCGAACTCGGATTCATCTGAGGACTCGGACCAGGTTGCTTTTAATGCTTTCTTTTTACATTGCTTTTTGTTTGGACAATCCGGCTTGTAGTGCCCCTTCTGGTTATATAACGACCCACCCTTCTTACTACTACTCTCTAAGGGTGATCGTTACCTATCTATTACTCTACTTACTAGTGTCACTTATGCTAATATTAGCAACACTTAAATTTATCACAGCCCCAGAGGAAGTCCTACCGAAAAATTTCGGCAGAGTCTCCCCTGTACCGATGACCAAATCAACCATACAGACACTATATACACAGCCACAGGCGGCTGGAACATACTTTTTCACAACCACGCAGTATAATAACACAATAAGAAGAGGGAAACTACTCTAGCAATAGTAAACAACTATATCACTCCATGAATAATAAAAAAAACTAATTACAAGTGCGGAATAAACTCAACTACGATCCCAATTGCATAATAACAATAAAAGAAAACTAAAAGAACTAAACAGAAAAGTCTTGACAATTTTCCAGCTCATTCTGGATCTCTTCATAGTCTAGTCATCACACACCTTCATCACCACCACCTTGTCGCCTTCCTTTCATACTTTAACTTTTCCTTTATCTGCAGTAGGAGGAAAAAGAAATCTATAAGCGAAACGCTTAGTAAGTACTAAACTATCTCACAAAAACTCGAAGTGCATAAAAATGCAAACGATACTGAAACTGAAATGCTAAAAGAAAAGCTACATGTACTCATCTAATAGCAAAGTACTCAAATAAATTGCATACTCATGATATACCAGAATAAAGCTGAATACTGGAAATAAAACTAAACATGCTCACTAAACTGATAAGAAAAGTAATGAAACTCATGCTGTATGCTTAGAAATAAAGAAACTAAACTTCTGTTGATTCTAAACATAGGTGATACTTGTTTCATTTACTTATAGCTTTATACTTGAAATTAATCTTTTAATTTCTTTTACTTTTCTTTCTTCTTCTTTTTCTTTCTTCTTCTTTTTCTTTGGGCCCAGGCTTAGTACCATCTTATGTGCGCTCCCTAATAGAGACTGCTGTAGTCCCACAGGGTAAAGACCTCGGTCTTACCAGGGCCGAAACCTCAGAAACGGTCACCTGGATTTGTTTAACGACAACCTCGGAAGTCGGGTACTAGCCTCTTACTTTAATTTACTTGTTATCTCTTTTTAACTAGACCTTGGTCTTTTTCTTACTTATAGCTGCTCATTATAGCAAGGAAAGTCCAAACTAAATGCTATGTGCATACATGTATATGCTAAAATCTGTTCATGCATATCTTAAAGCAAAGGGAAACAAAAATCAGCATGCTACTATATGCTAAAATCTGTTCATATGAATACTAAAAATCTGCACATGTGAATAACAAAAATCTGCACATGTGAATCATTAAAAATCTGCGATGAAACAGAATTAAAAACTAATACGGCTCATGCTATTCTAATACTGCATACTTTAAATAAAGGCTGCCCTTCTAACTAAATAAGGGTTGTTCTTGCCCTTTGAGTTGCAAGGAAAATACTAAACCATTCTAACTAATTAAAGGGTTGTTCTTGCCTTTTTGAGTAGCAAGGAAAATGCTAAACCATTCTAACTAATTAAAGGGCTGTTCTTGCCCTTTTGAGTAGCAAGGAAAATGCTAAACCATTCTAACTAATTAAAGGGTTGTTCTTGCTTTTTTTAAGTAGTAAGGAAAAAGATAAACCATTCTAACTAATTAAAGAATTGTTCTTGCCTTTTTAAGTAGCAAGGAAAAAGCTAAGGAAAAGCTAGAAAAAGAAAACTGCACTTCTATTAGTAATGGAAAAGAAATATGCTCATGCTTACAAATAGCTAAGGTAAAGCTAGAAAAGGAAAACTGCTCGTTCTCAACTAATAACAATTGAAAAACTACTCATGCTTGAATATTAGCAAAATGGTAAAGTGATCATGCTTACTTATCAGCAAATGGAAAATTGCTCATGCTTTACTAACAGCAAATGAAAACTAAACAGCATGGTGTCTAATACTTAAACTCCTGGAGCTAAGTATGCTAGAACAATTTGGTAAAAAGCATGACTTTATTAAAGTCAGGAACAAACTAGGTAACTCTGAAATGATTCAAGGGTCGGATCCAAAGCACAGGAAAATCCAAAACTGGAATGTTACATATAGGCTGTTGATTATGCCACAACTATCTAATTTATACTAGCACAATTTGAAAAGCATTGGCAACCAAAGATGAAGCATCAACTTCATCTTGCTGTAAAATTAAAAGAACTCAAATAACACCTTCACAGTTTAACCCTAATTGTAAAGCAACTCAAAATCTCCAATTATGCTTTATCAGATTGGCAAGAAAGAAATCAAAACCTTGAATCTATTCTAAGATCCCTAAACATCATAATTCTCTACCAATAAAGTTCCGAAAAACCCAAATGAAGCAATTCTTCCCAAAATGGATGGCACGGCAGAAAACTAGAACTCATCCCTATTCTTTCTTTGAAGATCACGGCAGATTCAAAAACAAGGAGAAATAAAACCAAAAACAACTCCTACCACAGGTGAGTAGTTGTAAAATATCGAAAATAGGCGAATATGAATAAAGGAATTTTCCGGAATTTTTGGGAATTTTTCAGGAATTTTTCGGAGACCGTATGGACGAGTTCAGGAAGATAAAAACGGGGCTCCGGGAAAGCCTGTTTAGGCTACCCATTTAAGCGAGGAAATGTTATTTTCTTAATTACTTTTCTATTTTCTTTCCTTTATTTTCTTTCTTCTGTTTTCTTTCCTCGCCGAAACCATGTTTTTCCCCTGCGTGCCCGCGTGCCCGAGCCCTCGCCGCGCGCCCGACTCCTCCGAGCCCTAACCGTCGGCCACCGCGGTTTCCTTCTTCCCTGAGTGCCCAAAGCCGTGCCGACACTTCTTCTTCATCTTCTATTTCTTCCTCCCGAGCCGCACACCCGAAGCTTTCTCCTCTTCTCCTCTCCTCTGCCGCCACCACAGCGCCAGGCGTGCCCTAATTGGGTTGTGCCGCCGCCGAGATTGCTTCGCCGCCACCGACCTAGTGCTACCGCTGGCCTTCCTCTGCCCTAGCCAGCCCGACGCCGACCACCTTTTGCTGCCCTAGAGCCGGTTCACTAGCATTTAGTGGCGAGTCTTTCTTCCATCTCGCTACTGCCTCCACATTTTCTTCCTCACTGTGGTCACGCCTCCTGTGCCCTACCTCCGAACCTTGCCTCCTTCTCAGAGCAGAAGTGGTTCGGCAGTGTGACAGCAAGGTAAGATGAATAGGTTGTTGTTGCATTGTGATCTCCATTTTGATCTCATGTTTGATGTCCAATTAGTAGGAAAAAAAAATCTGCAAGGTGTTGTTCTAAGGCCTTTTCTTGGGTCCGGTGATCACCATCCAGCAACTACCTTTCTCTGGTAGCAACATCCCTGCTGTGGGTGAGGTAAGATCAGTGAATTATTTTCTTGAGTCAGGTTGTTGTTGGAATACTATGTTTGAACCCTAAATCTGATCCGTGGTCTCCACTCTTGCCATTACCTTTGATCCGGACAGTGTAGGGGAATCTTGAAGAAAAGTGTTTACTGTAAGTTTTCTTGGATTTGGCAGCTACTTTCATCCAGCAGCAAGGAACCGCTGTGGAGGTTAAGGTGAGGCATAGGAATTTAATATATGCTGTTGATCATGTATGAGTTGATTTAGGTAGGAATTGGTACATATATAATTTCTTATGCATTTGAATTAGGTGATTGATTATGTAGAGGTGTAATCATGTGAAAATGGATTAGGTGTGGAATTGGTCTGATGGTATGATTAGGGTTAAGGTAAATTAACCCTAGTTAATTGTTGGATTTATGTTAGCTTCTCGTGGATTTGATTTAGCTATTTTATCTATATGAAATTAGCTAAACCTGGAAATTATAAATATTACAGGACCTTGACGCGAGACGAGTATCTCGATGTCGGATTTGGACATTCCTATTGGAGGCGGGTACTTTTGACTTATTGTCTTTGATATGCTTAGTAATTAAATTAACTAGATGCATTAATTGTGTTTCTTACTTGTTTCGGTTAATCACTGCCCAATACATGCTACCTGTTGATTGATTGCTTGATTTGCATCCCATGTATACTTTATTTGTTTATACATGCTTATAGGGGGTAGTGATATACCATGCTTCACCATGTTCAGGACCTAGGTCTTTATACCTTCTGTGTACCTTTGATTCGATATGATTCGTTGACCTAGGGTGCACTTTTCTATATATATGGATTAGGTCAGGATGTTTATATGGTTATTGTCATGCATCATTTGCATGATTGCATGCTATGCGATAGTCCGCTTCATTATTGTTGAGCACATCGCCAGTTACATGGATCTGCACACACCACCACTCATGGGTTAGTGGTCGATTCAGGCTGAGTGTGTTGCAGCAGGAACTCTGTTAGTCACCGTTGGTCCGCTCATGGGTAGTGTGACACAACGTGTTATCCGGCAGGGATTCCTCCCCGTCTTTGAGTACCGGGAGTTGAGAGCATTGCGCTCCCCCATTTATGATTTGGGGTAGGAGGATAGGTGTACTCCGACAGCATCCAGTCCACTCGGTCACTCATCAGGAGTAGTGACGACAGAGTGCACGGTTATCACAGCCCTAACCACTCGGCCTCACTATTGTGTGTGAGATGATCGACTGGCGTCAGGGGTGACCAGGACGCATCATTGGCATCATATGCATGATGCATTTATTGCTTGTGTTTGTGTTTGCTGCATTTATATGTTGCATATTGTTTGGATACCTATGTTTGACATGCATACAGGATTTCCTTATCCCTCGGACTGTTTGACCTTATACTCAGGACCTGGTTAGTACAGTATTCTCCTGTTTATTTCAGATGCATTCTTATCTTTCTTATCAGGAGACTGTACGCATGATTAGTGCTAGGTGTTGTTTCTTTACTTTGCATATCAACTGTACCTGCTGAGTGTTGGACTCACCCCGCCTCCATTGTTGATATTTTCAGGTTGATGCTGTCAGGAGGGAGTTCCAGTCGCTAGTCCTCACTGCACGTAGTGCTGGTCCTGCAGACCTCCAGGATATGTTTGGTTTTCTTTGGTTTCTTTCTGTTCTAGACTGTTTGAACTCGTTATGTTCTGGATTTATTTGCTTATGGACATGATATAGATTTTATTATATCGATGGATTTGGATTTGGTTTTTATTCTACTACATGCCTGCCTGGATGGCAGAAGAGGTGAGTTCGTCGGTTTTGAGCTTTACGAGTGTAGTTGAGTAGGGTGGTTTTTGAGTCAGAGTATTATTACTGCGTGGTTGTGTCAGCCAGAGGCTGAATATATATATAAACTGCGTGGTGATTGATTTTTATTATTGTTATGATTCCAGCCGCCTGTGGTTGAGTATTTAGTGCTTGTAGAAAATTTTTGATTGTCCGCCGTACAGGGGAGATGCTGCCGAAATTTTCTCGGACAGGGACTCTTCTGGGGGCGTGACAGTAGTACTTACCGCGGTTAGCTTGAACTTACAACCGAAATCGGCTTCTACTGCTTCTAGGGTTTCGGGTGAGATGAAGATCCCAGTGATCTCTTCCTATCTTCTTGTTCTCCTTGGCGAGAGGAGCTCGAATCCACAAGGTTCACCGAAAGAAGACCTTCGCCGGCCGCCGGAGACGAAGCTAGGGCTTCGTATTTCTTCGCTCGGTAGAAACAGCGCTGTCGCACGCGAGAAGCAGAGAAGAAGAGGAGAAAGGTTTTCGGGTTTGGGAAAACACTTAAGCTTTCTTTTAAATCTAGAGTTTCCATTATAACTATACTTTATATATATCTCGCTTCATACTTATTAACAAACCACGCGTAGCCCAGTTGGTTGGCTGTGTCCAGTTGGGTCAGGTTCGACCCGAGGTCATGGGTTCGAGTCTCACCTTCAACGGTTTTTTGTCAGAACTTCTTTCTTTTTGTAAACCTACAAAACGACCTCCAAAAATTACGTAAAAATACTCTAAAAATTCCTAAAAATCTCTAGAATATTTTAAAAGTATTTCCAAATATTTTTATGGACTTTAGAACTTGAAATAGGTAAAATTGGATCGTTACAGGTTACATCCGTAGCAGGTGACTCCAGATCTGTCCTTCGGGTCCATTTGAGTTGCCCTTTTTGACTTGCATATTTTCCGCACGAGTTTTACCAGTTCAGAAATAATTTCGTCTTCGTCCTCTGCGTCTGATTCATTTTTGGACTCGGGTTTGGATTTGCGCCTTGACGTCGGTTCGCGCGTTCTGCTGGTACCTGCAACCAAAGCAACACCTTTCTCGATTGGGCGTGCATTAGTCTGCTCATGCAATTCTAGTTCGGAAAATAATTCATCTAGTTTTATTGAAGATAATTCCTTGGAAACTTTGTAAGCATCAACCATGGATGCCCACAAGGTATTCCTCGGAAAGGCGTTTAAGGAGTACCTTATGATGTCCCGGTTATCTACCTTCTGTCCAATTGCATGAAGACCGTTGAGCAGATCTTGAATCCGGGCATGGAGTTGGGCAGCTGTCTCACCTTCCTACAGTTTGATATTAAACAATTTATTGAAAATTAAGTCTCTTTTACTTACTTTGGTGTCAGACGTCCCTTCGTGAAGTTCAATGAGCTTATCCCACAGCTCTTTGGCACTGCTGAAAGGGTAGACGCGGTTGAGTTCTTCTTTTGATAGGCCACACTGGAGGGTGCAGATCGCCTTGGCATTGGCTTCCACCTTCTTAATCAGAGATGCGTCCCAATCCTCGTATGGTAGTGGTTTGCCGGCGCTATTAGTTGGTAGTTGGAATCCTATTTTGACAATCATCCAGACTTCAAAATGAGTCTGGAGATACGCTTCCATCCGACCCTTCCAGTACCCAAAGTCGTCTCCGGTGAATAGCGGGGGACGGGCTGTACTGTAGCCTTCTTGAAGGGCCATTTTAGATCAATTGAAAAAGATAAACAACAAGAAAGTTCCAGGACTTGGTCCTGGCTTAGTAGTGCGGTATAAAAAAAAATAGACCACGAACTCGGGTGGTGTTGCACCAACCTCGAGCAGAAAACCTGAATCGAGAAAATAATTAGAATATAGCTATAAAGCCAAATTCTAATTGACTCCAAAAAAAAACTGAAAATACCACGACAAATTATTTTGAATGGTGGTAGCACTGATTCAAAATGACCCCGCTCTGATACCAATTGATGGATCGAAAGCACTAGAGGGGGGGTGAATAGCGCTCGTGGCTATTTTTAGCGATTTAAAACACAGATTAGAAACGCAGCAGAAAGTAAATGCAAACACAAAAGACACAAGTGTTTTACTTCGTTCGGAGCCTATCTCGACTCCTACTCGAAGGCCCGCGGTCCTTGACTGCTTTCGGTGGGCAACAACTATAAATTCGGAATTATTACAAGCTAGAAGCAATTACAGTTAAGTGCAAATAAGAAAGTTTTACCAACGAACAATAAATTAGAAGGGCGATGGAGTTTCAGTTCGTTGTTGCAGCAGAGCGTCGTTGAAGCGTAAGGAGCACACAAGAGCACAAAACTTCTGTTCGGAATTCGATGTACTGAGCTGCAACTCGAGGCATCTTCTTATAGCTCTACAAGGTCTGATCTAGATCCCCAAGTCTCGTGATTAGATTTGACCCGAAGCGGATCGGTCGACCGATCCTCACGTTCAGTCGACCGATCAGATGATCTCCACCGCATCTGATCTGTCCATCCGTCGCTCCGCTTCGATCTGGTTAAACTTTATCCCTGGGTTCGGTCGACCGATCCCAAGGTTTGGTCGACCGATCAGTCTCCTCTGTCCCGCACACCTCGGCTTGATCCAGTCTACACCTATCCCAGGTTCGGTCGACTGATCCCGAGGTCCGGTCGACTGATCCCTGGTCGAACCTGGTCCAACTTCTGGAGATCTGATCTGGTAGCTTGGAGGTTCGGTCGACCGATCCCAAGGTTTGGTCGACCGATCCCGATCAGTACTAACCCTGCACAAAAGTATTAGTTTCCTGCAAAATAGAGTTAGAACACAAACGATAATATATAAACAAATGAATTGACAGCCTTCGGACTGTCCGGGTCTGACTTCGGGTTTCCGATCAGAAACCCTAGGTCGACCCGACGCCTACTGTTCCCTCTACGGGGAACGCGTCCTCACCTACTCCACTCAGGAGATTTTACCTTTTGCCAGTTCGATCCTCCAGATTGACTAGACTTTTGCTTAGCGTCCGATGCTTCCGGTCTTCATGCTGGATGTTCGATCCTCGACCCATCCAAACTTCTACCCGGTTCGCGACACCAGGATTTTAACCTAGGGTTACCACCCCCTAGGATTTTTGCCCGAAGCGCCGACCCGCCAAGACTTCCCGCATAGGGTTACCACCCCCTATGACCTAGGGTTATCGCCCCTAGGGTTTTCCTTTTGCCTAACCGCAGCTAGGACTTTTCTCCACCTAGGGTTACCACCCCCTAGTACCTAGGGTTACCACCCCCTAGGGTTTTCACCTTGCCTAACCGCAGCTAGGACTTTCCTGAAACACTTAGTCATACACATTAGATAACAATTAAACTTAACTTTGAATCCCTTTGCCATTATCAAAACTAAGGTTCGATCATCGGATGCTTCCCGCACCAACAGGGTAGACCTCTAACTAGACCATTTTGACTCATTTTTGAAATGAGTCTAGTATGAGTGTGATCTAGTCTCCTGTGCCACAGCTCAGTTTCCTCGTGTTGTGTCAGGAGACACTTTGAGGATTTGGTAGGTTAATTGTGTATACATTATTTGTCCTAATGCCCTCAAGTATAATTTCAGGGTTATAAGTATTTTTAACTGTACATCCAGATTTAGTAAAGTCAACTAAGTAACCACTATCACATAATTGGCTGATGCTGAGTAAATTAAAGTTAAAATTTTCAACTAATAAAACTTTTCGAATAATAAAGTCTGAATTGAGTTCGATGTTAC
Organism: Zingiber officinale; assembly: GCF_018446385.1. Taxonomy (NCBI): domain Eukaryota; kingdom Viridiplantae; phylum Streptophyta; class Magnoliopsida; order Zingiberales; family Zingiberaceae; genus Zingiber; species Zingiber officinale. The sequence continues at coordinate 109,034,161 of NC_056002.1, forward strand.
CTCTTTCGATTACCTTAAGTTTACCGTCGTTGCCGAATGCAACTGAGCTTAGATTCTTTAACCTGAGCTTTGTGAACTTCAATCTATCTCCAGTCATATGTCTGGAGCATCCACTATCCAACATCCATTGATCTAATTCCTACACATAAAGTATCTGAATTGGAATTATTTTGATGAAAAGATAGTTCGATTGAAGTTAGCTCCCTAATGAGTGATTCTGAGATGATTTATTGATTTAATCTAATTTGATTTAAATAGGTGTTGGTTAAGTTAATTAAATTGATTGAGGTAATTTATGAACCCCTTTTTTTTTATTTTTTTTAAAGGATTTTTAAATAAGTTTTTAAAAGGATTTTTAAATAAGTTTTTTAAAGATTTTTAAATAAGTATTTAAAAGGAATTATAAATAAGTTTTAAAAGGATTTTTAAATAAGTTTTTAAAAGGATTTTAAATAAGTTTTTAAAAGAATTTTTCAATAAGTTTTTAAAGCATTTTAAAATAAGTTTTTTAAAAGAATTTTTAAATAAGTTTTTTAAAAGGATTTTTAAATAAGTTTTTAAAAGAAATTTTAAATAAGTTTTTAAAAGGATTTTTAAATAAGTTTTTAAAAGAATTTTAAATAAGTTTTTTAAAAGGATTTTTAAATAAATAAGTTTTTAAAAGGAATTTTTAAATAAGCTTTTTTTAAAAGGAATTTTAAATAAGTTTTTAAAAGAATTTTTAAATAAGATTTTAAAAGGAATTTTAAATAAGTTTTTTAAAAGGATTTTTAAATAGATTTCTTAAAATAATTTTTAAATAAGTTTTTAAAAGAATTTTTAAATAAGTTTTTAAAAGAAATTTTAAATAAGTTTTTTAAAAGGATTTTTAAATAAGTTTTTAAAATAATTTTTAAATAATTTTTTAAAAGAAATTTTAAATAAGTTTTTTTAATGTAATTTTAAATAAGTTTTTAAAATAATTTTTAAATAAGTTTTTAAAAGAAATTTTAAAACTTTTTAAATAGATTTTAAAAGGTTTTTAAATAAATTTTAAAAGAGTTTTTAAATAAATTTGCAAAAGAGTTTTTAAATAATTTAACTTGATTTTAATTAATTTAATTTAATTTGATTTTAATTTAATTTAATTTGATTTTAATTTAATTTGGTTTTAATTTAAATTTAAATTTTGTCCTTAGTCATCTCACCTAATCTAAATTTTTCAATCAGGAAATTGTATAATTTTGTGAGATGAATTAGGTTCAGTTATAGGATTTGATTTAACTTTGTGTTAGATTCAGGTTTAGTTTTGGGCTCAACAAATAGACATTCTTTGGATAAACTTCTGGGTTATGGTGAGTCACTTGGACATCATTAAAGTAACCATGCCTTCGAGATTTTCCAAATAGTCTGATCCACTGAACTTAATATAAAACCTTGGTCTAACTGGTTATGATCCATAAAGGGTATCTTCGGTTAGTTCCACTTAGCCAAATGCACCAGGTCGAAGCCATATCTTCCTAGATATGCATAGCCTAAGCTTCCCTAACGTACTATCATCCAAAATTTCACCAGTACCGTAGGTCAAGTCAAACTTGTTCTCTTTTCTAATTAGTTCTAACTATCCTGCCGGGTAGGTTAATTTTGGAGGTGCCAGCTAATCTGGAGCCTCCTCCTATATTGTGGATTTACCTTTTATGGTTTAATTTATAACTTAGATTTAAGTTTTTAATTTAATTTAATTCAATGTTTAATTTTCTTTTCATGATTTATCTTTTTATTAATACAGTTTTTCTTTTGGCTCCCCCTGGATCATAGCCTCGATATGGTCTATCAAGGTAGTGTACTTGATCCTTGGGGACCCAATATTGATCAAGCCCAACTTGATTAACTAAGTTGGACTTAGGTACCCATGTTTGGATTATTTTACTATTATTTGGTCTGTTTACTAACGATAAATAAGATCGATACTTAGTTTTAAATCCTAATCTGGATCTGTTATTAATGGCTCTTTGTTTTCCAAGAATTAGGTCAAGGTTCTTGGAGCTTAATGAAAACTATTCCAACATTTTCTTCAAATCCTTAACCTGAGTTTTTAGGTTGGAATTTTCTTCCTCAAGCTTTTGGACTTGAGTTGAGTTTCCAGTCTGAACTGGATCAGGCAAGGATTCGAAGTTAGTCACTTCTTTAAGGGATGTCACCTCCTTTAGAAGTGACTTGATCCTAATGTTTGATTTTGCTAATTTTCACATTAAATAATTTACTAAATTGTGTAAATGCGGGATACTTACAGCGAGGTCAGGCCCTTTGGAAACGGATACGGATCCGTGACTTCTCTCGGACTCACTTCTGATTCGTCCTCGCTTTCAGATTTTTTGATGTAGTCCTGGGTTGTCATCGCGAGAAAACTCATCTGTTCGAGTTCTTCGTCGTCGGATTCTTCCGAGGATGACTCGTCCCAGGTCGCCTTCAGAGCCTTCTTTTTCCGTTGTTGCTTCTTTGCATCCTTTTGATTTGGGCAATTGGCTTTGATATGCCCTTCTGATTGCAGTCGTAGCATGTTATTTAGAATTTTACCTTTGACTTTGGTTGAGCCTCCTTGGATTGAATTGCCTTCTTGAGGTCCTTCTTGGTGAACCCTTTCTTTTTCTTGTAGAGTTTCCTTACTAGGTTAACGAGTTCAGTCGTAAGTTCGTCTTCTTCATCGTCTAAGTCAGGTTCTTCTTCTGACTCTGGTTCAGTTCTGCGCCTCGACCTCGGTTCGTGCATTTTGCTGCTACCTGCAACCAAAGCTATACCCTTCTCGATCGGCGTGCATTAGTCTGCTCATGCATTTCAAATTTAGAGAAGAGTTCGTCTAATTTAATTGAAGACAAGTTCTTGGATACCTTGTACGCATCTACCATGGATGCCCACAAGGTATTCCTAGGGAAGGCATTGAGTGCATACCTTATTACATCATGGTTCTCCACTTTCTGTTTGATCGCGAGAAACCCGTTGAGTAGATCTTGTATCCAGGCGTGGAGTTGACTAGTCGTCTCATTTTCTTGTATTTTAATATTATATAATTTATTGAAAAGCAGATCTCGCTTACTTACCTTGGTTTCTGATGTACCCTCATGTAGTTCGATTAGCTTTTCCCATAGCTCCTTTGCACTTGAGAACGGTCCTACTCTGTTGAGTTCCTCCTTTGTCAAACCACACTGGAGTATGCAGGTTGCCTTTGCGTTTGCCTCTACTTTCTTTATTAAGGATGCGTCATAGTTCTGGTATGATATTAATTTGCCTGAGCCGTCAAGTAGGAGTTCGAGGCCTGTCTTGGTGATCATCCAGACTTCGAACTAGGTTTGTAGGTACGCCTCCATCCGACCCTTCCATTACCCGAAATCGTCTCCAGTGAAGAGCGATGGTCGAGCGGTGCTATAACCTTCTTGAAGTGCCATTTTATAACCTACACAAAAAAAAAAGAAATATATTCCAAGACTGGGTCTTAGATTAGTAGTGCGGGATGTATAAAGAAAAAAAATGAACTCGAGTGGTGTTGCACCAACTTCGAGCAAAAATCGATTCAGGCGAGAAATAGATCGGAATATAGTAATTATACTAATTCCGGTCAACTCAAAAAAAAACTGAAAATACCACGAAGAATTGTTTGATTGGTGGTTGCACCAAATCGAAGCAACCCCGCTCTGATATCAATTGTTGGATCGAAAACGCTAGAGGGAGGTGAATAGCGCACATGGCTTTCACAATTTTCGTATTCGTAAAACGTTCAAGTTAAAGCAGTGGAAATGATAAACGAAATCAGCACACACAAAGGACACCAGGGGTTTACTTGGTTCGGAGCCTGTGACGACTCCTACTCCATGGCCCGTGATAGAAGATCGCTTTCGGCGGGCAATCACTATCAATCCGCAAAACTTTTACAATTGATGATTGCAAGTGTTGAATAAATAAATGATACCGACAATACAGAGGAATTGAAGAAACGAGGTCGTCAGTTGTCGGAGTAGCAGCGCGTGGCGGAAGCGTTCGGAGAGCGTTCAAAAGCACCTGTTGTTCTGTTCGAGATTGATGTTTGAAGCTGTTGCTCGAAGCCCCTTTTATAGGTTTTATGGATCTGATCTAGATCCTCAAAGTTTGGGATCAGCTTTGACCCGAGGTGGATCGGTCGACTGATCAGGCGATCTCCTCCTCATCCGATCCGCCCGATCCGCTCGCTCCGCTTCGATCTGGTCAAGTCTTATCCCGGGTTCGGTCGACTGATCCCGCTGTTCGGTTGACTGATCTGCTTCTCTGACCCAATCAACCCAGCCTGATTCAATTGTCGTTGATCCTTGGTTCGGTCGACTGATCCCAAGGTTCGGTCGACCGATCCTCTGGTTGAGTCTGGTCCAATCTCTGGGATTTTGATATGTTGGCTTGGGGGTTCGGTCGACCAATCCCAAGGTTCGGTCGATCGATCCCGGTCAGTTCTAGCCCTGCCTAAAATTGTTAGTTTCCTGCAAAATAGAGTTAGAACAAAACAGAATATATAAGAAGCTTAAGTTTGACAGTCTTCGGACTGTTCGGTTCTGACTTCGGATTTCCGACCGAAAATCCTAGGTCGAACCGACGCCTACTGTTCCCTCTTCCGGGGAATGCGCCCTCACCTACTCCGCTCAGGAGAGATTACCTAATGTCAGTTCGGTCTTCCAAACCGACTGGACTTTTGCTTGGCGCTCGATGCTTCCGGACTTTCTGCTAGACGCCTGCTCCTTGACCCGTCCAGTCTTCCACCTAGTTCGCGACACTAGGACTTTCCACCTAGGGTTACCACCTCCTAGGACCTTTTGCCTGAAGCCCTCGACTTGCCAAGACTTTCCACATAGGGTTACCACCCCCTATGACCTAGGGTTACCACCCCCTAGGGTTTTCAACCTGCCTAACCATAGCTAGGACTTTTGCCTAAGTACACTTAGGATTTTCCTGCAAGCTCATTCAAACTGTTAGATCATAACACAACTTAACTTTGAACCCTTTGACATTATCAAAACATGGGTTCGATCGTCGGATGCTTCCCACACCAACATAGACTCCAAGGCTCCTCGTAGTTCGCTCTCAACTCTCGCCAGGGTTGTCTCTGCTTCGGTTCGAGGCGATTCCAACTCGTGCAGGCCATCCTCAGCTAGAGTTTTGTTCAATTTTGTCTTCCTCCTACATAGCAGCCATTTCCACCTCTTGCAGATTTAGTCTCTTTTGGCAGGCCTCCAGGCCCTCTTTGGCATTATTCACATTCATTGCTACTGATGTCAGTTTGACCTGTTCCTTAGCCACTAGAAGTTTCAACTTCTTTATTTCCCTCTGCTATTTTTTCTTCCTCAACTACAAGACCTTAGCCTAAGGTTCGAGGGTGCCAATTTGTATCTGTCATCTGCCTATATTATGTTCAACTGGTAGCTTGTTTATCATTGCCTCAGTAAGACTTGATCAAAGTTGTCGGATCTTGGTTAACACAGTGTTGGGGGTTCTCTTCTAGCTCTTTTAGATGACCTAACCTTCCTTGTGATGTAGTAACATATGCTTTAGAGGTGGCAAGTTGAACCTTCAAATCGTCCACTTGGGCTTAGAGCTCATGATGACCTTGCCACCACTCGAGTAGCCTTTGCCTAAAAACTTCTAGTCTAGATATGTGATCAGCCCCGGTGTTCAGTAGGTCGTCGATCAAGTTTCTATAAGAAAGGGGCTCAGTATGAGCCTCACCATCTGCCCACCTTTGTCCATGAGACCGACAAAAGTCACAACATATTGAAAATTCTCAAGGACTTGAGGTCCTAAGGAAACCCTTACTCCACTAGGGACACCACCCTCGTGTATGGGAGAGGCAACCAACCCGACAGAAGGGTGAGAGGTACTAGCGTCTGGATCTCCTTGCTAAAATGACATAGGAGTGGAGGTTCTATTGTGCAAAAGGATATCCACATATCTCCATAATAGCATGATATTATCAACTTTGGGCCTAGGCTCTCATGATTTTGCTCTTGGGCTCTTCACAAAAGGTCTCATACCAATGAAGATATCCTATATTCTTTTAACCCCATGATCTTTCCCAAATATTTTCAATGTGAGATTTTGATTGAATCCCAAAAATCCTTCGCTCAAACGAAGGACCACAATTACTCTCTAGTCTGGGTCTCCCCACAAGAATCTAGTCACTCTGACCTACTCTAGGCCTCTCCGCGAGCATCCGCATCCGGTTACTCTTGACCTACTCCGAGCCTCCCTGTGAGCATCCAATCACCCTGACCTACTCGCTTCCCCGCAAGTATCTGATCACCTTGACCTACTCCAGGCCTCCCGTGAGTATCCGGTCACCCTGACCTGCTTCAGGCCTCCCCGTGAGTATCCGGTCATCCTGACCTACTCGCCCCCCTACAAGTATCCGGTTACTTTGACCCGCTCCAAGCCTCGCACAAGCATCCGGTGACCTTGACCTGCTCCGGACCTCCCCATGAGCATCCGGTCACTCATGACCAGCATCCGGTCACTTAATTAATAAATCAATTTAAATCAGTTTTGACTTAATTAATAAATCAATTTAAATCAATTTTGACTTAATTAATAAATCAATATAACTAAATTAATAAATCAATTTAAACTAATTAATAAATCAACTTTAACTTAACAAATCAATTTAACTTAATTAATAAATCAATTTAAACTAATTAATAAATCAATTTAAATTAATTAATGAATCATCTTAAACTTAAACCTGATTAACTTAATAAAATCATCTCACAATCACCCATAGGGATACCATATTTGATAACCTAGACTGGGTGAGATGGAACATTAAGGAGTTAATTTCAATCAAACTATCTTTTGATCCGTCAAATTGAACCAAATCAAATACTTTATGTGTAGGAACATAAAGATTTGGATCAATGGATGCTAGATAGTGAATGCTCCAGGCACATGATTGGAGATATATTGAAATTCACTAAGCTGAAATTCAAGAACCTAGGGTCCGTTGCATTCGGCAATGATGAAACATTTAAGGTAATCAGAACAGGTAATATCCAACTGAGTTCCGATTTCTGTATTCGAAAAGTTTTATTGGTTGATCAATTGAATTTTAACTTACTTAGTATTAGTCAATTATGAGACTCAGGGTGCTTAGTCACATTTTCAAAATCTGAGTGCTTAATTAAAAATGTTGAAAATCCTAAAATCACATTTAAAGGAATTAGGAAAAAGAATATCTATTCAATTGATCTATCAACCTCCTCATTTAAGTGTCTATTGACACTGATCCTGTCCGAGAGCTTACGAGATGAAGCACTGGACGACGACGGATGATGGCGGATTCTGATACTGATGAACAAGAGAGGATCCGAGAAAACCACAGTGGACCTCGCTCACACTTGAGGATAAGATAACCAATCTGAGAAAACCAAAGTGGATCTTATGAATGATACCTCACAAAAGGGAACACCGGTGAGATGGCTCCAAGGATCAGCAGAAACTCGACAATCCGATGGATAAAGCGATCTCGTGATCCTGCACACAATGAGACCAACCGACAAAGCGTTAGTGACCTAAGACCGAGGTGGGAATCCCTGGCTAGGCCCTCCGACGCTCAAGTTAGCCTTCGGCGAGAAAAAGAAGTAATGTGGAAGAAGATGAAAATTAGGGTTTGAGTTGTGTAAGAAAGATTACTTACCTGGCCAGTGGAGAGGATTCCCCTTTTTATACCACCTCACTTGACATCCACAGTCATGAGGTGGACCCCGGTTTATTGAAGTTGGTTATGAGATGACGTAAGCACCACTTGTGAAAATAGTTTAAGGAATCTTTATCGTACCCCAGATGTACCTTCTTTGTCGTTTAGTAAACCTGTGCAAGCTTCTAGAAGACATTTCCCACCAAATTAGTTAAACCCTCGTATAATCACCAAGTATTTCCATATGATTTATATGCCAGAGTTTATGAGAAGTCAAACGGTGTAAGACTCGGTTGGCCTCTTTCGTTTGGTCGGTCTCTACCCACCGAGCATACTATGCTTTGTCTGCTTGTGAGGCTAAAATCTTCTTCTACTCGACCGACTGTTTCTGCTTGGCCTGTCTCGGCCTACCAAACCTAAACGCTCGATCGACCTCTTTCACTCGGTCAGTCCTTACCTGCCGAGCATATTATGCTTTGTCTGCTTGTGGGGCTAAATGCTTCTTCTACTTGACCGGTTGTTCCTGCTCGACCTGTCTCGGCCTGCCAAACCTAAACACTCGATCGGCCTCTTTCGCTCGGTCAATTTTTACCTGCCGAGCATACTATGCTTTGTCTGCTTGTGGGGCTAAATGCTTCTTCTACTCGACCGGCTGTTCCTGCTCGGCCTGTCTTGGCCTGCCGAACCTAAACACTCGATCGGGCTCTTTCGCTCAGTCGGTCTTTACCTGTCGAGCATACTATGCTTTGTCTTCTTGTGGGGCTAAATGCTTCTTCTACTCGACCGGCTGTTCCTGATCGGCCTGTCTCGGCCAGCTGAACCTAAACGCTCGATCGGCCTCTTTCGCTCGGTCGGTCTTTACCTGCCGAGCATATTATGCTTTGTCTGCTTGTGGGGCTAAATGCTTCTTCTACTCGATCGGCTATTCCTGCTCGGCCTGTCTCGGCCTGCCGAACCTAAACGCTCGATCGACCTCTTTCACTCGGTCGGTCTTTACCTGCCGAGCATACTATGCTTTGTCTGCTTGTGGGGCTAAATGCTTCTTCTACTCGACCGGTTGTCCCTGCTCTGCCTGTCTCGGCCTGCCGAACCTAAACGCTTGATCGACCTCTTTCGCTCGGTCGGTCTTTACATGTTGAGCATACTATGCTTTGTCTGCTTGTGGGGCTAAATGCTTTTCTCTCGTCCGGCTGTTCCTACTCGGCCTGTCTCGGCCTGCCGAACCTAAATGCTCGATTGGTCTCTTTCGCTTGGTCGGTCTCTACCCACCATGCTTATATGAGCATTACTGCACGTCTAGCCCTCCCTCCTTCTTTACTAGAAAATGGATCCATTCTTCATAACCCGTATCACTAGTCTTCCCTCCAAGTCTAGTCGAAGGAGGTGTAGCCGACTGACTAGACCCAAGTCTATTTTTGTTTCTTTGCATATCTCTGGTCATGACTCTACCATGGCCATTACAGTAATCTCGTGTCCTTCTCTATAGTAGTCCTCGTGACTCCTAGTACAGCAATCCCGTGAACCCAAGTATAGTGATCTCGTGAGTCTTTTGGCCATTTAAATAGGGTTGTGATCCTCCCTACCTTCTTCACTTACCTTAGTTCTTCTCTGTCTTATTCCCCTCCCGCTACTGAGAGTATGGCTTTAAAGCCTCCTCTCTGGGAGCAATTCCTATTGGAAAAGGTAAAATTTATAGATGAAACTGCTCAATCTTTAGATCTAGCTAACTCTCGAACATGAGAGATGGAGGCACTTCTACCGGTCACCCAGTTTCAAGTACAGTCGAAGACGGCTTTGAGGAACAAAGTTTATCGAGATCTAGATCTTCAGGCCAAAGAACTGACTGCGTTGAAGACCCAACAAGTTTCAGAGGTATCCACGTTAATCAGGGGGGTTTATGTAACTAACTTGTTGGCGTCGTGACAGCAGCAAGGCCTAGGTCATCTGTAGGCTAAGGTGGACGCTCTGGAAGCAGAGCTCAAAAGGTTCAAGCAGGAAGTGGATTGTTCCGTCATATGTCTGAGGGGGTGTGAACAAGTTTGCACCCCTTTGTCCATGAGACCACTCTTCTTCCTACTTTCTCTTGGGCGCAAAAGAACGCACTAGCTTTTCTAAATGGGGAAGGGGGAGGGTGGTTCGGGTGGATGACAAACTTTCTATCCTACTCCCCTACCAGGTAAAATATTCCCACTTCTCCAACCTGGTCGGGTTTACCTTCAGCTGGGTTGAAGTTTTCTAAGAAGTCTGAGAGCTTATGTTTTAAAATTTCTACTGGCATTCCAAGGTTTAATGTTTTGGGAGGAAAATGTAATGCTATGTAACTAATTGTGTCCAAAATGTGAAACAGAACGGTCTCTTGTATAAGACTGGATGATTTTCTTGGGTTCCTCTGGTTGATAAGAATAAACGGGCTTCCTTACTTATTCAAACACTCCATTTTCACTCATTCCTTCATTTATTATACATAGGAAATTGAATATCTTGACGAGTTCCCTAACAAGGATATAACATCAGTAGCGTGATACGCAATGATATCGATGTGAATATGACTCATTCAGTTATATCCATTATAAATGCTCTTGTACGGGCTCGTGACACGTGTTCTCCAATTTCCTCTGCCGATGCACCCGGGTACATGCTTTGATGCCATCGCCCTGTTATTTCTTTCTTCTGACAAATCGACGCCTCCCCTTACGAGCGCACTCTATATCCTATGATGCTAGTTATTAGTTAATATTCAAAGAATCCCTAAACCCTTTATACTATCGTCCCTTCGCCTTCCTCCCCAAGTTGTTTTTGTGGTGCCACGGTTTAACTCCTTTCCGTCCTTTGTCGATCTCCTTCTTCTTCCGGACCTTTCCTGTCGTCCTCTCCCCAAAAGACCTCAGTAAGTGTTTTCCTTCTTTACTCCTATATTTCTCCATGACTGAAGAATCATTTTCTGCTTGGTATGCACAAACTCGCTCTACCTTTCGCAAATTTGATCGGTCTGCTCTCTATTCTCGGTATAAGATTCCCCAGTCTTTTTGCATTATCATCCCTAACTCTGAATCTCGCTCCCATCTTCCTCCTAAAAATTGTGTAACTTTCTTTAAAGATCAATTAGTAGCTAGTTTGCGCTTTCCCATCCCTTCCTTTTTGGTAGAGATAACCCAACATTTCAATATTCCCTTACAATAGTTTGCTCCCAATGCCTTTCGTTACCTTTGCGGTTTGTACATGCTCTTCTGCCTCCACGACATTCCTCCTATTCCTCAGAATTTCTTCAAGTTCTCCTACCCCAAGAAGTCAGATCCTGGGTTTTCATGTTTCAATCTAGACCCAAAATGACTCTTTTCGAAGAAATGCCCTCCTCCATCAAGGCATGGAAATCATGCTTTTTTTTCATTGAATTTCCCGAACCCATCCCCTGGTCTTATTTCTGGATATCTTCTCTTCTTAATTTGCCTAATGTGAAGGAGTTGCACAAGCTTCCCTCTTTCGCTACTTATTCCAAGAAGCTATTGGGTCATCAGTTATACAATCACAAATGGCTTCGCGATGACCTCTTATATCTTTTTAGATTGAGTCCTATCAGGGTGGAGCTCCGTGGCTCCCTTAGTAAGTTGCTATTTACTTATCTAAGTCTCTTTTTTACTAACTAAGCTATTTTTTGCTGGGCGCAGTGGAGGCCTATTATGACTCCATGATTGAGCAACAACTAAAAGCCTGAGAAACAGAAGCACCGGATTCCCCCACGATGGTAGAACTCCCCTCTCCAACGTCCTCGGGGAAATCTCTTGAGAGAGCTCCTGTCCGGAAAAGGCGTAAATTGACTCTTGCTCTTTCACTAAAGAGGGCATCTTCCTCCATTCTTGAGGATTCCCCTTCCATGGACACTGTCCCTACTTCTCTGGATCTTCCCCTTTCATCTCTCTATCTGGCTCTTACCTCTTTATCTTCCACAACCCCTTCCACTACTGTTGGTAGTTCTGCATCTACCTTTTTGGCGAATTTCCCTGTTCATACTACTTTAACTACTCAAGACTCAACCTGTCTTGTTTTTTATCCTCCTTCAATTTAAACTCATTTATCTTCTGCTTCCTCCCTTACTTCTACCCCTCCGATAATGCTGGGAGGGTCTCTTAGCACCCTTTGGGAGGAGGTGCACCAGGTATATGAGGGAACTTCTTGTTCAGAGGCAGCCACTCGATTTTCTATTGAGGAGACAAGGGTAACACTATTTTCTTATCTATATTTGTCATGCTCTCTGTAATTTTCTAATGCATTCTAATTGTGCAGTGCTGGTTACATAATTTGTACCTATCCCATTTGTTGGACTCTTCCCTCCGGGAGGTAGAGATATTAAGAGGACAAGATTCAGGCTTATCCTCAATTTAGGCTACCGAGCAGGTAAACAAGTTGTCCGCCGAACTTCAAGAGGTTCGTTCATCACTTCAGGTTGAGACCAACCGAGCTGATCAATACAAAACTTCGGCGAAGAATTCCCAATCTCAATTACATTTAGCCACCACCTACAGTGATGAATTGTCCTCCAAATTGGCAGAACAGGTGGCCGAAATCTCTCGATTATCTTCTTTACTACAGTCTTTGAAGGATGGTCAAGAGCTGGCTGATCAGTTATCTCAGCTAAATTTGAAAGAGGATGCTTTAAAGGCCACTCAAAAAGAATTGGTGGATTACAAAGCTGACAAGGATGCTCGATTCGAGATGCACCAGAAGGCCTTCTTTAAGTCTCCTGCCTTCATGACCCCCATGTCTGATTTCGTTATCAACAGCATTGATTTCATACTTAAGGAGGGGGTGGATCAACTAAAAGATTTGAAGGTGGTGGTCGATGACCCTCCTCCCAGCTTTCCTGATCATAGAAGAATATTGAAGAACTGCCCTCATAACTTCTATCCCCAATTTTTATAATTCTGGAAGTGTTATATCCTTTACAATGGTCATATGGTGATTTTAAAATTTGGTTGGGTGTATTTTACTTATTCTTTGGTTGGTTTCATTCTCCGGGTAATGTTCCCTTCGCTCGGCCCTTCTCTTTGAGAACATTGATCGAATAATTATATGTGTAAATTAGGCATCCGCTCGATCCTTCTATCGAGGTAGGGCGGACTTATTTGCCCGACCCCCTCTCAAAAGACAGGGTGAACCTATAAGTTCCTTTCTTCTTGTTCGTTCTATATACCCGGATGGAACTTTTCCCATCCGCTCGAGTTGTCTCACACTTCTTCTGGGTTTTCCTGAATTTCCTTTTTCCGATCGTGCAGATGTCCACTCTTTTCACACTGATTGGATATCTTGATACACCGTTTCATTGTGTCGATTGGCTTAACTTTAAGTATTCGCTCAAACTTACCTCCAGAGGTCTGTTAAAAGGAGGATCTTCATCCTCTTCGAGATCTGATATTTACTTGGGATTAGTGTTCTGGGAAATGGCGCGACATAAGCGCACCTCCTTTTGCGTACCCTCTGATCTACCTACACCTCTACTGGCCTTCCTTCCGTCTCCGCGCTTCCATCTTGATATGTGACTCATTTTTCTAAGCCGTTGTTTTAGGGGTTTTAGGAAAAAAGGGTGGAGAGGATCTTAAGGGTTTTTCTCTTCGTCTCCCTCCTCACACCATTTCCACTATCTCTGTTCAATTAGCGACTCCAGCATCTTTCTTGGACCTTTCACTTACGATGGCTTCTTCTTCCTCGGCCACTGAATGGTTCGCTAGTTGTTCTTCTGACACCAGTGAGGCAGAGGTTTGTGTGCTTGGCCTGGACTATGGCTTTCCTTTGTATGTAGCCCTTCCTACTCCCGAGGATCGCCCCCACCTTCCTCCTACAGGTAGTATCGCCGTCTTTTGGGAGCAGGTTTTGGCAGGCTTTCAACTTCCTCTACACCCTTTCTTTGTGGATGTAAGCTCCTACTTTGATGTACCCTTGAACCAACTTATTCCTCAATCCTTTTCCATCCTATCGGACTTCATTGTTGTCTCCCAGATACTGGATTTTCCTCCTACACCTCGCTTGTTCAATCAATTTTTTGTTCTCCGTCAAGTAAAGGATAGTCTTTTTAAATTTCAAAGTCACCCTAAGACCAGTTTATTCTGTCACATTCCCCCTCAAGTAGAATGGAGGCAAAAGTTTTTCTTCTTACAACTTCCTTCTCCTCCCCCAAACCCCATAGTCTGGCGACGGGTTCTTCCTCCTTCTCCCCCTCCGGAGACAAGGTCCATTGATCTGACATTTAACCCTTCTATATCAAAGCTACGAGGGGTCAAGTTTAGCTTGTCTCCCTTGATCGTTGAAGGTTTGCTATTTATCTTTGGAATAATCTCCGTGGATAGAGAATTGGAGGCTTCTTTTGGTGAGTTCAATACTTATACCCATGTTCATTAATCTCCTATTATCTTTACCTTATCTTCTTAATTCTTGTTTTTCTCAGTTGATGATGTTCTTCCCGCTTTCATGTACAAACATCCGGGGCTAACTAACTCAGTTATAGCCAAATTGGGTGAAGAACTATTATGGCGACGTCGGCTTAACCCTCGTTCTTCTTCTCTTAGATTGCTTCCCTTTCATGAGGCTCCTACTGAGGCTGTTGAATCTTCTGAAGAAGAGAGTCCTTTTATCGTCCGACGCACACAACATCTTACCGCAAAAAACAATCGACCTCCGATTATCATATCTGAGTTTAGACAAGCCCCGATCATGACCTCCGAGATTTCCTACGAGAGAGGTAAGGAACCAGCGCCCCCCAATCGCTTTCGTCCTAACTTGGTTCTTAACATGATGCGTCCCGATTTACTGATTTCTACAACTCTTACAGTTGTCTCCGCTCCTGAGGTAACACCAACCACACTTGAATCTCCTCAGCTTCCTCTTACCTTCTCTTCCCTTCAATCTAAGGCGAGGGCCAAAAGAACCTCTTATAAAAGGTCTTCTCGTTTTATTTCTCAAGATACTACCTCCGAACCACCTTCTGGATCTCTTCCTCTAGCATTACCTCCCCACGCTTCTAACCCAAGCAGTCTTGTGACTCTCAACGTTGAGCCTCCACCTTTTTCTTCTGAATCCCTACCTCCTTCCTCTACCGGTCCCTCATCCTCCACTCCTCCTAGACTTCTATTTCGGCAAGCCCAATGCGTGCCCTTTGTGATGACGAAAAATGTACCCCCTTCTACTTACGGGATCCTTCAATTGCACAACTCGATAGTGTTGGAACCCCAAGGTGTTTTGATGTGATCAAACAAGCTAAGTTAGGTCCTGCGTTTGTTTAGACCTTGTGTCTAAGTGTGCAGGAGCTTAGGAACACAGGAAGTCGAGCGGAAGACGCGGCTAGCGAGAAGGACGGCACGGGGAGAGAGTCGACGGGCTCGGTGCATCCGAGGGACGAGGTGACCGCGGAAGAGTACACCGGTGAACGAGAAGAACGTGCGCGGCGTTCGAGGGACGAGAAATGGGGAAGGAAGGCTGCTCGAGGAGAAGGCCGGAACTTGGGTTCGGGTGAGCCCTATTCCGGATGGCCGAGATCACCCAAGCTAGCGGAGCCAGAGCGAACAAGACCCGGACCGAGACAAGCTGAACCAGAGGTGAAAAAGTCAACGTTGTTGACTTTGGGCTCCGGGGCGCCCGGAGCCCTCCGGGGCGCCCGGAACCCTTCCGAGCGCCCGGAGCCCTCCGGGGCGACCGGAACCCTTCCGAGCGCCCGGAGCTGGATTTTGACCAGGATCGCGTCAAACGCGATCTGATCGTTGGGGATAGAATTTTATACCCTCCAGGGCGCCCGGAACTCCTTCCAGACGCTCGGACCAGTACTATAAATATAGTACTGGTCTGCACATTCTAAACAACTCACTTGTAATCAATTCTTTCTGTGCTTTCAGTTGTGTTCTTTTCATTTGTACTGTCAATGTTGTAAAGAGGCTTCTCCGCCCAGAGGAGATCATAGTGCGCTTACTTTCCTTGGATTAGCAATCCTCTGATTGCAAACTAAGTAAATCTCTGGTGTATGATTTCTTTACTTAGTCTCTACTTTTTATTACAAGTGTTTATGATATAGTTGAAATTCGAGAAAGGTTCGAGTTTTATTTTGTAGGGCAATTCACCCCTCCCCTCTTGCCGGCCTCCAAAGGGACCAACAAGTGGTATCAGAGCCAGGCGCTTCAGGAGGACTAACCACCGATCGAAGCAACAAGATGGCCGGACCAAGCATCGTCCCACCAAAATTCGAGGGGAACTTCGCAGACTGGAAGCGTCGTATGGAGGTATTCCTAAGAACTGATTTCGAAATTCGGTTTATAATGAAGTATGGTTTTTTAGCTCCGACGAATCAAGATGGAAAAGAAAAAGAAGAGAGCAATTGGACAAAGAAGGAGCAGAGTGAATCTGTAGCAAATAGCCGTGCGGAATATCACCTGCTGAGTGTGTTACCACCTCAAGAGGTCAACCGCATCGGAAGCTATTCATCTGCTAAAGAACTCTGGGAGAAGTTCCTGGAACTCCATGAAGGCACGTTGAAGCGAAGCTCGCAAGAAGAGACATCCTCCGGAACAAGTTGATGAACATTCATATGGAAAAAGGTGAGAAGGTAGTCAATCTACACGCAAAGGTAAAAGAACTGATTACTGATCTCGAGAACCTTGGAGAAACGGTAACAAATCGGGACAGCATACGCTACGCACTCAACGCGTTTCCCAGAACTCCGGATTGGACATCAATCGTCGACGCCTACTATATTTCAAAAGACCTGGAGGTAAGTACTTTAGAAGAGTTGTTTTCTACTCTTGAGTTACATGAAACCAGGTGTGCAGCTACAACAAAAGACTCATGTCAGATAATGGCACTGAATGCAACCAAGAAGGATGAACCCGAGTCAGACTCCGAAGAAGACCAAGAAGCATATATGGTAAGAAATTTTAAAAAGTTTTTTAGAGCTAATAAATTTAAAGAAATGAAGAATAAAAAGAATCCAAGAAATAGAAGAAAAGTGCTCTGCTACCAGTGTCAAAAGGAAGTGTTGGTGCAACCTTAGGTCAAGGTTGACCTGGTTGACCCGACTCGAGTTGACCTGACTCGAGTTGTATTTTGATGTTTGACGAGAATAGAAAAGTTGTATCTTGATGTTTGACAAGAATACAAACTTGGGAGATTGTGGGTGCAACCTTCGGTCAAGGTTGACCTGGTTGACCCGACTTGAATTGACTTGATTCGGTAAAGTCCAAGTATGGAGACATGGCATGGGAAAAGTCCAAGTATGGAGACTTGGCACGGAAAAGTCCAAGCAGGGAGCTTGGCACTGGGAAAAGTCCAAGTATGGAGACTTGGCACGGAAAAGTCCAAGCAGGGAGCTTGGCACGGGAAAAGTCCAAGTATGGAGACTTGGCACGGAAAAGTCCAAGCAGGGAGCTTGGCACGGGAGAAGTCCAAGTATGGAAGCTTGGCATGGGAAGTCGGAGAGGGCTCGGCAGCTCGTTCTCCGGACTAGGTCAGAGAGGGCTTGGGAGCTCGTTCTCTGGACCAGACGAAGTCGGAGAGGGCTCGGTAGCTCGTTCTCCGGACTAGGTTAGAGAGGGCTCGGTAGCTCGTACTTGGACGTGAAGTCGAGAGGGCTCGGTAGCTCATTCTCCGGACTAGGTCGAGAGGGCTCGGTAGCTCGTTCTCCGGCGGATGAAGCGGGAGCAGGTAGTTCGTTCTCCGAACTAGGTCAGAGAGGGCTCGGTAGCTCGTTCTCTGGACCGGACGTGGAAGTCGGAGAGGGCTCGGTAGCTCGTTCTCTGGACTAGGTCAGAGAGGGCTCGGTAGCTCGTTCTCTGGACCGGACATGGAAGTCGGAGAGGGCTCGGTAGCTCGTTTATCCAGACTAGGTCAGAGAGGGCTCGGTAGCTCGTTCTCTAGATCGGGAAAGCTTTAGGATTTAGGGCTGGGAAGCTCTAAGGCATTGGATCAGTCTGGTGACTGATCCAGTGATACTCAGGGTTATCTGATCGGTCCACAGACCGATCAGAAAACGATCTGGAAGCTACTGATCGTTGCCTGATCGGTCCACAGACCGATCAGGCTTTAAAGCCAACCCTCACAGAGATGGCTGACCAGTCTGGGGACCGATCAGATGGCTCCCAGACCGATCAGGGTGGAGCCTGATCGGTCCAGGCCTAGCCGTTGCGACACAACGGCTAAATTTTTATGTTGCTCTTTGTCTTCTTCACAGGTGCAGTAGGTGCAGGATATATATCGAGGTCGAGGGCCTCTACAGGAACAGTTCTTGCTCTTCCTCACTCTTGCGATCTGAGCTTTGCTGAGCTCCCTATTCCTGAAGCTTCGTGTGAGCTTCCCTCGACTGGGTGATCAGCTGCTGTTGACATCGTGAAGTTGCTGCTTCATCAAACTCCAGTCGACGAGAAGGCAAGCAAAGTATTTTTACATTTATATTGTTCTTGTTTTCTTTCTCTATTGGTTGTACTCCATTCTTGCTGTTGCAAGAGAGATTGTGGCGAGGTTTCTCCACCCAGAAGGAGTTCATATTAGCCGGTTATCCAGGGTCTCATCCACCGACGGATTGATAGGCTTCGTCCACCTTACGGACACGCCGAGGAGTAGGAGTATCATCACCGAACCTCGTTACATCATCGTGTTTGAGGTTTGATCTTCTCCACTTTCATTTTCTACATTGTATTTCCGCTGCGCTAACCTAAATTGTAGGAAGAAACGAAAATTTGGGGTCGGCTATTCACACCCCCCCTCTCTAGCCGCATCCGAAGGTCCTAACAAGTGGTATCAGAGCAAGGTTGCTCTTCAACGGATTAACACTCGGGGGAGCACAAGCTAGAGAATGGATCGACTTGGAGAAGACATCACGATTCCACCCTTCTACGATCGGGACGACTTCGCGTATTGGAAGGTAAGAATGAAGTATTTTCTTATGACTAACCTAGTAAATTGGAATTGTGTACAAGTAGGTTTTATTCCTCCGGTGGATAAAGAAGGAGAACCTCTCGAAAAGAAGAAGTGGACGAAGGAACAAATCCACCAATCTATAATCAACGACGAGGTAAAGAAAATCTTTGAATTTTCATTACCTAATGATATCCTGTGTAAGATAGGTAGATACAACAATGCCAAGGAGTTGTGGAACAACTTGGCTAAGTTCCATGAAGAGAGCTCCAATTCAAGTCATGAAGAGGAGTCAAGTGAGCCAAGTAGCTCACATCATGGAGGTATGGAATTAGAAGTTGAGGGCTACACAACATCTAAGGAAGAAGAGGAGGAGAGTTCTTCATCAAGATTGGTGCAAGAAGAAACCTCTACCTCCGGAAGGGATGAAGAAGAGAGCGTATATCCATCCTCAACCCTAGGTAACTCAAGCAACTTAATTTCAAATAAATTACATATAATGTGCTTTGAGTGTAGGGAATATGGGCATTACAAGAGTAAATGTCCAAAGAGGATTAGGAAGACTCCACCAGCGCCAAAGGTCAAGGAAGCCGGAGTCCCGATACGCAAGGGCAAGGAGCACGTGGTGTGCTTCCAATGCAAGCAAAGGGGACATTATAGGAGCCAATGTCCGAGGGGGAGGCAACCTCACAAGGACAAGAGACTAAGCACATCTATTGGGGGAGCTAAGGCAAACCCTAAGGTACCCTTTAAGGCACATTATTGCAATTCTAATAAGAAACATGCTAGTAGCTTTATTGCAATTGCCAATGATGATAAGCATGATAACCATAGAATCTGATACATGTGCTTAGGTGCCAAACATGTTAGTCTAGGTAAGGACAATGCTAGAAATGCCAACCCTAAAGTTAACTCATCTAAGGTTAAGGAAAACCTAGATAGGAATCCCAAAACAACTAGACATATGCCTAGGAATACCTCAAAGAAAAATGACAAATTAAAACTTGAGGTATTAGAGAAGGAAAACTGTGTTGCTTGAAATAAAGCAAACTGGTATGACTCTAGCTTAGAAGGAAAACTGGTAGACTTGAAATACTATCGAAGTGCGATAGGAAGTCTACTCTACCTAACTACAAGTCGACCCAACATTCTGTTTGCAGTAGGTATGTGTGTAAGATACCAATCTTGTGCAAAAAAGTCACACCTAACAAATGTTAAGAAAATTCTAAGATATATTAAGGGAACCCTTAATGTAGGACTTTGGTACCTTAGGACTTGCACCTTTGACCTAACTGGCTATTCTGACTCAGACTATGCCGAGTGTAAACTAGATAGAAAAAGTACAAGTAGTAGCTGTCAATTTCTAGGTCAATGCCTAGTAAGTTGGTCAAGTAGAAAGCAGCACTGTGTTGCTTTATCCAATACTGAAGATGAATACATAGTTCTAGGAGAATGTGCATCTCAACTACTATTGATTATGCATGCCTTAAAAGACTATCAACTAGAATATAAAAACACAAAAATTTCAATTGATAATATAAGTTCAATTAACTTAACCAAAAATCTAATTCACTACTCAAGGACTAAACACATAGAGGTAAAACACCACTTTGTAAGGGATTATGTAGCCAAAGGTGATATTGTACTTAACTATGTTGAGTCCAAATCAAGCCTGACTGCCATTTTCATAAAACCCTTACCTGAACTTGAGTTCAGTGCACTTAGAAGACAGATAGGACTATGTTTTGTAGAATAGAGTTTACTTTCAAATTTAATTCTTCTAATTGATATTTCAATCTGTTACTCAGTTTTAAAATTTTAGGAAAAATATTTTCAAATTTCCAATTTTATTAGTTTTTCAAAATATTGGACTTAGCCTAGGTATTTACCCTTTAGAAAGCATGTACCCCTAGTTCTTAGCCAGAGCATCTCACAAGTACATTAGGTTTACCTTGCTTGTGTATGAAAAACACTTAGAATGGTGTGAGATACATAGGGTACTACCTGGACTTCAGAATGCTTATGTTTGTGCATCAACATAAGTCTGGACAATAAATATAAACTTTATATCAATCAAATTAAGTGATCCATGTTTAGTCAAAACTAACTGGAACATTTACTTAATTTGACTAACCAAGTAAAAGCTACTACCTCTTGGTAAACCACTAGTAGCTAAAGGTTAGACAGTTGTTTGTAAATAAATATTTTGGTTACTTATGCTTGGACTCTAGGATTTTTTTATATAACAAAATTATTTTGGCATTAATCAAGGGAGAGTGAACAAGGGATTTTTAAAACTAAGTTCATATTTTCTTTTGACTTAGTTTTTGAAATAATAAATAAAAAAAATTATTATGTTACTTAGTATTGAAAACTTTTTTATAGTTTTTTTTTTCTCTCTACGTTTTACCAAGTGTTGGATTTTTTTTAAAATTTGGGTTTTTTAAATAAATACTTTTGACTCAGCTTAAAAATGTCTTTTGGCAAAATTATTTTAACTACATTTTACTAAGGTTTTTATAAGATTTTTATCTTTCCGAGCTAGAGTGCTAAATTTTAAGATTCTTTTATGCTCATTTTTGCTAAAGTCAACATTTTTCAAAATATCTTCATATTTAGCTAAGCGTTGAGTAAAAGTACTTATCTTGGACTTATCTTTCATACCTTTTAAAGTACTTAACTAAGTTTTAGAACTCTTTAAATGTTTATAACTTTCAAGTCACTTTCAAAAATTTCAAAAATTTTGCTAAAGTTTCTTTACTAAAATTTCAAGTATAAGCTGCCTTTCAGGAGGAGCTAATTATTCCCTTCTATAATTAGTATTTTTAATCTATGGAAAAGGGGGAGAGGAAAGTGAAAGTTAAGTTAAAAATAAAAAGTTAAGTTAAAGTTGAATAATTAGAACAATTTGTTATTACTTGCTAGGTTTTTTATGCCATGTTGTATTAATCTTACTATCTTTTTATGCTATGATCTTGCTATGTTTTTACTTAACTTTGAATTTTATTTTCATAATAAAAAAGGAGGAGATTGTTGGTGCAGTAAGTATCCTACGATCGAACCTAAGTTTTGATAATGGCAAAGGGTTCAAAGTTAAGGTCATTTGTGATCTAACATGTTTAAATGAGTTTGCATAAAAGTTCTAAGTGTACTTAGGTAAAAGTTGTTGGACCCCGTGGGTGTTTTGATGTGATCAACCAAGTTGGTTAGGTCCTGCGTTTTGTCTGATCCCTTTGTCTGAGTGTGCAGGAGCTTAGGAGCACAGGAAGTCGAGCGGAAGACGCAGCTAGCGAGAAGTACGATACGGGAAGGGAGCCGACGGGCTCGGTGCGTCCGAAGGACGAGAGAGCTGCGGAAGAGTACTCCGGTGGAGTGAGAAGAACGTGCGCGGCATTTGAGGGATGAGAAGGCGAATGGAAGCCTAGTCGAGGAAGGCCGAAAATTGGGTTCGGGTGAGCCCTATTTCGGTTGGCCGGAATCACCCAAAAGACTGGAACTACGGAAGACGAAGCAAAGAAGCAAAGGAGTTGAAAAGGCAGCTCAAGGCGCCTTCATCATGCTTGAAGGCGCCTTCAACTTGAAGGTGCCTTCAAGGCTTGTTTAAGGCACTTGAGTCTGGTCAAATCGACCGTTTGGCTTCGGATAGAGTTCTATCCGAACACTTGCTTGGAGGTGCCTTGGACCATTGTTGGAGGCGCCTTGGAGCTTCAGGATAGACTTTCCAGGGGCTATAAAAGGACCCCTGGACCTAGGAATTTATTCATTGATTCAAGCTTTCAATTCCTAGCAACTTGTGAGTTCATTAAGTGTGTAAAAAGGCTTCTCCGCCTACAGTGAAGGAGACTCTGCTAGTGCGATCTTCGATTGTCCTGGATTAACAACCTCCTTGGTTGTAACCAGGTTAAACCTCGGTCTCCCGTTTTATTTCTGTCTTTAATTTTATATAGTTTCTAGTTATTTTTACTGTTGATTTTATTTCTAAGTTGGAATCCGAGGAGGGTATAGTTTATTTTTGATTTCAGCAATTCACCCCTCTTTTGCCGGCCTCCGCTGGACCTACAATTGGTATCAGAGCCTGACCGCCTCAGAAGGACTAACCGCCGACTGAAGCACGAAGATCAAGACGATGGCCGGAGCGAACATCCATCCTCCCAAGTTCGACGGAGACTTTGCCACATGTAAGCGCAAAATGGAGGTATTTTTTAAAACGGAGTTTGATATTCTTATTACAATGAAATATGGTTTTGCAGCGCCGAAAGAAAAAGAAGAAAACACATGGAGCAAGAAGGAGCAAGCCGATTTCATCGCCAACGGAAAGGCAGAGTTTCACCTGCTCAGTGTGCTGCCACCACAAGAGGTAAGTCGAATCGGAAACTATGACTCCGCGAAAGATCTCTGGGAGAAATTCCTGGAGCTTCACGAAGGTACCTCCAAAGCAAAGTTGGCGCGACGCGACATCCTCCGGACCCAGTTGACGAACCTCCGGATGAACCAAGGAGAGAAGGTAGCGCAACTCCAAGCGAGGATCAAAGAACTGATTACTCAACTCACCAACCTTGGAGAAGAAGTAACGAACCGGGACTCAATTTGATACGCGCTCAACGCCTTCCCGAGAACTCCCGAGTTGGCCTCCTTAGTAGATGCTTACTACATCTCTAAGGATCTCAAGATAAGTACATTGGAACAATTGTTTTCAACCTTCAAACTTCACGAATCTCGACTTGCAGAAAATCTAGTAGAGAAGTCGAACCTCAACATTGCCCTACGAGCCAAAAAGGACGATCCTGACTCCGAAGCGACAATCAACGAAAATGAAGCTACATTAATGGTAAGACATTTTAATAAGTTTTTTAAATCTAACAAATTTAGATCGCAGTCAAGTAAACATCGTCAAAAGAGAAGGACAGTCCATTGCTACAACTGCAACGAAGAAGGGCACATCAAGGAGGACTGCCCAAAATTGAAGAGCAAACAGAAGGATAAGGAAAGGAGCAAGAAGCCAGCTCGAACCAAACACAACCTAAAGGCCACGTGGGATGATTCATCATCCTCCGAATCAGAAGTCGAAGAATTCTCGGGACTAGCACTGATGGCCAACCATCAGCTAGAAGAAACGTCCAGCTCAGAGATGAGCATCGACGAAGGGGGAGGAACGTCAGAAGAGGAAAGCTGCAGTGAAGGGGGAGCATCACCGAGTCAGTTAAGTAAGGTACGCAATCTAACCCCGACTCAGTCCTTTAAATTTATAAAAGCACTTTCTAAAGAGTTAGATAAATTTGAAAAGGAAAATGAAATTTTGAAATTAGAAAATACAAAATTAAAAAATGATATTGAAAATTTGAAAAATGATGCATGCTTAAAGAAGTTTCCAAATTCAAAAATTAGAATTTATGGTAAATTAAATTGGTATATTAGAAATCATCAGGGTCAACTTAGAAAAGTACCAAGAAACTATGTACCCCCTAATTTTTTGAATAGCCCTGTAGGAAGGAACCTCTATTGGGTTCCAAAATCTGTGCTAAATTAATGTTTTTTTTTTAAGCTTTAAGAGAGGAAATTAAACATTGAAATTCTTTATGGAAGCTTTGTCTAAGGAAGTGGTTGTTGCTGCAATAACCAAGAAGGCCTAGTGCCTCACCACGACCTGGAAGCTAAAATATTGAAAGAAAATGTTTAATTAACTTTCTGAAAAAGCATTAAAACAAGAATTAAATAATACTTTGAAAGTTTATCAAATATTTTTTTTTAACTATTCTTGAAAATACTAACTTAGAAATTTTTTATTGTAGTTAGAAATTTTTTAGAAATTCTAAATAACTTCATTTGCCTTAGAAATATTTTTGGGGGAACATTCAAACAGTTTACTTAGGATTTTTTTTCTAAGAAATTTTTTTTGAAAATTCAGTTTAAACTTAGAAAATTTTTTTGTACAATTCTAAAAATTTATTTTTTTTAGAATTTTTTTAAAATTTAATTTAACTTAGAAATTTTTTCTACCTTAATAATTTGCTTAATATTCTCTTATTGGTACCTCATTTTTGCTGTGATCAAACGGGGAGAGAAAGGTACAAGTTTAGGGGGAGTACGAAATTAAATTTTAATATTTTTTCTAAACTGTGTTGCAATTTTATTTATTGCAAATTTATGCTTAAATATGTAAGTTTAGTAATTTCCTTTAGAATTACTATTTATGTCTATTTACCCTAACTTGAACTTGGGTTGATGCACATCAAAAAGGGAGAGATTGTTGGACCCCGTGGGTGTTTTGATGTGATCAACGAAGTTGGTTAGGTCCTGCATTTTGTCTGATCCCTGTGTCTGAGTGTGCAGGAGCTTAGGAGCACAGAAAGTCGAGCGGAAGACGCAGCTAGCGAGAAGGACGGCACGGGAAGGGAGCCGGCGGGCTCGGTGCGTCCGAAGGATGAGAGAGCTGCGGAAGAGTACTCCGGTGGAGCGAGAAGAACGTGCGCGGCGTTCGAGGGACGAGAAGCCGGACGGAAGCCTGCTCAAGGAAGGTCGGAAATTGGGTTTGGGTGAGCCCTATTTCGGTTGGCCGGAATCACCCAAAAGACCGGAACTACGGAAGACGAAGCAAAGAAGCAAAGGAGCTGAAAAGGCAGCTCAAGGCGCCTTCATTATGCTTGAAGGCACCTTCAAGGTTTGTTTAAGGCGCCTTGAGTCTGGTCAAATCGACCGTTTGGCTTCGGATAGAGTTCTATCCGAACACTTGCTTGGAGGCGCCTTGGACCATTGTTGGAGGCGCCTTGGAGCTTCGGGATAGACTTTCCAGGGGCTATAAAAGGACCCCTGGACCTAGGAATTTATTCATTGATTCAAGGTTTCAATTCCTAGCAACTTGTGCGTTCATTAAGTGTGTAAAAAGGCTTCTCTGCCTACAGTGAAGGAGACTCTACTAATGCGATCTTCGATTGTCCTAGATTAACAACCTCCTTGGTTGTAACCAGGTTAAATCTCGGTCTCCCGTTTTATTTCTGTCTTTAATTTTATATAGTTGCTAGTTATTTTTACTGCTGATTTTATTTCTGAGTTGGAATCCGAGGAGGGTATAGTTTATTTTTTATTTCAGCAATTCACCCCCCTCTTGTCGGCCTCCGCTGGACCTACAAAAGTCTTAGCTGTGGTTAGGCAGGTGTAAAATCCTAAAGGGTGGTAATCCTAGGTCCTAGGGGGTGGTAACCCTAGGCGGAATGTCTTGGCGGGTCGAGGACTTGGGGAAAAAGCCCTAAAGGGTGGTAACCCTAGGTGGAAAGTCCTGGTGTCGCGAACTAGGTGAAAGACTGGACGGGTCGTGCAGCGGACGTCCAGCAGAAAGTCCTGAAGCCTCTGGCAACAAGTAAATTCTCTTGAGTAGAATAGGTGACGATGCGTTCCCCGATGAGGGAATAGTAGGCGTCAGTTCGACCTAGGGTTTTCGGTCGGGAATTTGAAGTCAAAACCGGATAGTCCGGAGACTATCAAATACTTATGTTTGACTTATTTTGTTGTGCTAAACTCTGTCTTACAGGATATGGTTTGTATTATGGACTAACCCATCTTGCAGTGGGTGAAAAAGAAGCAAAAGGCTCGGATGAGCAGTCCTGAGGTGCCCTCCATGGAGCTTGGAGGCGCCTCGGGTCACTAGTTGATGACCTCCGCATAGTAGGGCAGAGAGCGCCCTCATGGAGCTTGAGGGTACCCTAAACGCTGAGCAGAGGGTGCCCTCTATGGATTTGAGGGCGCCCTGACGCAGGTGGAGGGTGCCCTCCATGCGGTTGGAGGTGCCCTCAGGCGGATAAGCTGCGAAGTGGTCAGAGCTCATCCACGCTGCGGATTCGGTGCGGATGAGGGTGCCCTCAACAGGCTATATAAGCCTGTCTCGAGCAGCAACAAAGGAACAACATAATTTGACAACCCTTTTTCTGTGTGCTGCTCAAAGAATGATCTAGCAAAGCTGCAACAAGTCTCCGACAACCAGAAGCTTCAAGATTACTATTTTCGTTGTTGGTATAATTTCATTAGTATTTAATATTGTAAATCTGAATTGTAACTTTCCAAGCTTATAGTGATTGCTCAAAGTAAATGTTCAACGAGCGTGAGCCTTAGAGTAGAAGTCGCCCCAGACTCCGAACCAAGTAAATCTTGGTGTCTGTGTTTTTAATTATTATTTAATTTTCTGCTGCATTTTACTCTTAGTTTTTTGAAATGTAAGTGAAAGCCACGAGCACTATTCACCCCCTCTAGCACTTTCGATCCAATAGTTGGATGAAAAAAAATTGAGATTTTCATCCTTTATAAGAAGTGGGAAGGTTCTTAAATAGACCATGGCCCACTCGGGGGGAAAAGAAAAATACCCCATCTTCCATTTTCTTGGGATAAAAGAAATAGTGAAAAAGATGAGCACAAAAAGGTATGTGGTATAAACGAAATAAAATGACTATTCCTGTCAAGATACAGAAGGAGTTTGGCCCTAATTGGGACAAGGGAATATAATGCATAAATATTACAATATTTTAAAGAAAAATGAATAAATGGGGAGGCGTAGTCCACTTATCAAATGACTGCGAAAGAAGGTGACACATCTCGGGTTGGACAGTCAAGATGATCATTACAACTAGGAAGTATTAAGGCATGATTATCCGGAATCCCATAGGTGATTCTCAGGTGATCTAAAGTGGTGCTACTAAAACTAGATTCTATGGATCGGTAATAGGGAATAGATCAAGAAGAAGACCTTGCCACCATCACAAAGATCGATGCTAAAACAATGAACTAAAAACAGATTGGTGAACATTCAAACAGCGGAAAAAGTTGGAATATACTTTGATGTGAAAATGCAAGGAGCCTAAAGTGGAATTAAAGATGAAGGTCGACAGACTCAAGAGCCGGGTTGCATAAAATAATAATCATTTGGATCACATTTATACCAGTTAGAGTTTAGTTGGAACCTTTGGATCAGGATTCGGCAAGGCGTAAGGGAACACTATTAGCCATTTGATCAAACTTTAATTACGAGAATGAAATAATCATTATGCTGGAGATAGGTGGTCATTCTTCTTCGCCAAAGGTCCCATCACATTAATTTGATATAACCTCAGAGATAAAGGCATTCTTTGGAATTGAGAGTCAAGGCTGACAAGGCATGCCTAGCATTTAAGAGACATGTTAATAATTAAAGTGAGGATCTCATTAAAAATAAGCCACAGATTTCCCTATCCACATATACAGCGGACCAAGTTGAGACTTGGTCACAGTGTTGCAGTCCAGTCAGTCAGACTCATACCTCCTTCGACTAGACTTAAAGGGAGGATTAGTGATGTAGGGGCATTTCAGGTACCACGTATTTAAGAGGGTCAATAATCAAGCCAGGGTGGCAAGCAGGGTCAACAAGGGATGACTCCGACTACACTCGAAGCTTGGCTCCTTATTACTCCCTACTCCCGTCTATGTCTGATGCTCGCCTCCCAATTACCCCCAACTCTCAATTACGCTCGACGCTCGAATCCCGAGCTAAGGTGCCATGCGGGGTCAACAAGGGATGACTCTTAACTACAATTGAAGTCTGACTCCCGATTACTCCCGACTGCACTTAGCGCTTGACTCCCAATTACTCTTGACTCTCAATTATGTTCGAAGCTTGACTCCTGATTACCCCCCCCCCCCAACTCCCGATTATGCTTGTTACTCAAATCCCGACTACTTAGATCAACAAAGCGTTCGCTATTCATGGATGATAATGAATAGTGCAATCGTTACCATGAGAAAGTCAGAAAACACATCTATTAATTCCGACATAATGAGTCATAATAGACACTTATTCCGAGGAACATGGCAATGATAGCTATAAATGAGGGAGCACGGGAGAACGTGGGGGAGAGGTCCAGTTCTATAAAAGGTATTCGACTCTTATGAGCAAATGTACCCACACACATATTTTCAAAACCCTAATTTCCAGGAACCATGTTTTTCATTAAAAAGAACTGATTTGAGTATTAGAGTGGATTAGCCGAGACTTTCCTAGCCATGATTCTAATTCATTTTGTATAAGTCACCTCTTTCACAGAATAGAAGCCATGTCACCCCATCAGTAATAATCACAGCACATTACTGACGAGTCAGATGTCTCCGTTGATCAATTACTATATTAAGCTCTCACAATTCTCCTCATGTTCTCCTCGGAAAATACAAACAGATCTCTTGCACCAAATTGCATCGGTGGGGACTATGTTCCTCATTTTCTTCTCGAATATATATATATATATATATATATATATATATATATATATACTCTAGTTGTTCAAATCGATTCGTCTTGGGCTTCTGCTCCAGGTGGAGGTAAGACCGTGTGCTTCCCTTGATGTGCTAATTCATCGAGTGTGATTTGAATTTTGTAATCCCAGATGATATAGGGTTTCGATCTGGTTGCTTTGCTTTCCTATCTGAGATGATGAATTAGGTATGCTCTAATCGAGGAAGCTTACGTGGTGATAGGGAATCAGTAATCTTGGTCAGGGAAATATGTTATGCATTGAGACATGGGTCATTTTTTGATTCCCTTTTAGGTATTTAGAGAATAATTATGCTTGGCTTAGGTATTGAGTTTGATTTTGATTTTGATTTTTGTACTAAGAGGGCAACAAAGGATGAACTGAATGATGACTTTTTTGTTGGTGCGGGAAGCATCAGATGATCAAATCTGAGTTTTGATTATGTCAAAAGGTCCAAAGTTAAACTGTCTTGTGATCTAATAAGGTTGATTGAGCTTACAGGAAAGTCCTAAGTTGTCTTAGGTAAAAATCCTAGTGGATTCTAGGTAGGTGGAAAACCCTAGGGGGTGGTAACCCTAGGTCCTAGGGGGAGGTAACCCTTGGTGATGGAAAGTCCTAGCTGCGGTTAGGCAGGTGGAAAACCCTAGGGGAGGTAACCCTAGGTCCTAGGGGATGGTAACCCTATGTTATGGAAAACCCTAGGGGGAGATAAGCCTAGGTCCTAGGGGTGGTAACCTTAAGGGGTGGTAACCCTAACCGGAAAGTCCAGTCGGTTTGAAGGACCGGTCTGGTAACAGGTAACTTCTCTTGAGAGGAGTAGGTGAGAACGCGTTCCCCTGTGAGGGAACAGTAGGCATCGGTTTGACCTAGGGTTTCCAAAAGCTATCCGAAGTCAGAACCGGACAGTACGAAGGCTGTCAAAAGTTGTTTTGCTTAATTAATTATTATTTGTCTAACTCTGTTTTGTAGGAGACAAACACTTTGTTGCAGGGCGATTCGACCTTTATCGGTCAACCGAACGTCTGGATCGGTCGACCAAACCCTAGTACAGCAAGATCAGATTTTCTGAGATCAAATCGAGTTCGATTGAGGGATCGGTCTACTGAATCTCGGGATCGGTCGACTGATCCTCGGGATCGATCTACTGAACCGAGGATAAGCGATGACATGGTCGAGCCGAGTTGATCGGACTAGATGAGCTGGAGATCGATCAATCGAACGAAGAAACTCTATCTGAGCAGCAGAACCGGGATTGGAAGGATGACTGATTCAGGTGGGATTAGTCAACTGAACCTAGGGATCGGTCGACCGATCGACGGCCGATCAAACCTGATCCCAAGATCAGGGGATCTGGATCAGGTTAAACTCAGCTATAAAAAGGAGCCTCGACCAGCACTTTAAGAAAATCGAAAATTAGACCACTTGCACTCCTGTGTGCTGCGATGAAACGCTTCAACAACGCTCAATTGCTACGCCAACAATCGACGTTCCTTTCCAATATCTTTGTATTGTCGGTAACTTAGTTTTGATATTGCAATTGTAATTAATCTTGTAAATATTTCTCGAGCTTATAGTGATTGTCCATCGAAAGCACTCTCACGTGCGGGCCTTGGAGTAGTAGTCGCCACAGGTTCCGAACCAAGTAAAAGTAAGCTTATTAGCATTGCTCGTCTTTTCATTCTTTATTCCACTGTGTATTATGTGTGTTTTCCGAAACGAGTAAAAAAATAACGTGTGCTATTCACCCCTCCCCTTCTGGCACGTCTACCATCCTACATTTTCTGCATGGGAAGAGAAGGAGCATGCCAACCTTGTTGTTCATCATTTGTGGGCATTAAGATCAAGGATTGAATTTCCGTAGTCTAGAATTTTTTTAAAGGAAGTTTGTCCAATTATTGGCTAAAGAGACAGTAAACTATAGAATGAGATGGGATTTCCATGAGCTACCCACTAATTAGCAATGAAAAAAAATTGGGGTAAGGAATTTAGTCTAGGAGATTATATATGAGAACCTGTTCTAAACGTGGTCAATAACTCATGGAAATGAATCATGGCAATGGAGGAGACACACTGAGAATGAAGGTGGGTCTCATCCTGTAGTGATACAATTACTTGAATATGAGATTTACCATCACAAAATATGCTACGTATTTTTGGCTTGCCTTATGAGTTAATGATAGTTCTCCCATTAGCTAGGGTAACAAAGATATCATGCTCTATAATATTCAAAATTGAGTTCTACCCTTCAATATGTCAAAGCAAGGACTTTTCTTAGTCTCCTACTGTTGGTCGCTACTTAGAATTCTGTTCTATTTTTTTTGTACAAAAATTTGTACAAATACAGAACTTTCCTAACAACCTATGTGTTCTGTTGGTGCGGTTAGCACTAACGGTCTAACTCAGGTTTTGATGAATGACAAATCAGGTTAAGTTAGGTTCATCGTTATCTAACACTCTGATCGAGTGTGCAGGATAAGTCCAGACAGGTCGACAGGCTGACCGGATGTCTGG
Source organism: Zingiber officinale (assembly GCF_018446385.1). NCBI lineage: Eukaryota > Viridiplantae > Streptophyta > Magnoliopsida > Zingiberales > Zingiberaceae > Zingiber > Zingiber officinale. The sequence continues at coordinate 109,065,502 of NC_056002.1, forward strand.
CACGAAGTCCAAGCGGGTCGACGGGCTGACCGGACGCTTGGTGAGAAGTCCAGCTAGGTCGATGGGCTGACCGGATAGCTGGCAAGAAGTCCAAGCGGGTCGACGGGCTGACCGGACGCTTGGCGAGAAGTCCAGCTAGGTCGACGGGCTGACCGGATAGCTGGCGAGAAGTCCAGACGGGTCGAAGGGCTGACCGGACGTCTGGCAGGTAAGTAAGGTAAGTCACTGGAGGGGAGTGATTGCGAGGACGCGTTCCCGGGAAGGGAACATTAGGCGTCGATCCGGCTTAGATCCATTTCAGATATCTAAGTCGAGATCGTGACTAGATTCCGGTCTCGGAAAGACGGAATCTAAGTCATACTTTTTCTATTAATTCATTGTGCTAACAATCTGTGTTGCAGGGTATATTTTGCCTCGGACTAACCTTGTTTTGCAGGAGAAGGAATCTCTGGAAAAAGGTGGTCCGGGCGCCCGGAGGGGATCCGGGCGCCCGGAGATCCGAGCGCTCGGAGGCAAGTTTTATCCTCTGCGTCGCCTCGCCACGTGGAGCATCCTGACTGGACTTGCCACGTCGCACCAGGGCTCCCGGAAGGAATCCAGGCACCCGGAGCAGCATATAAAAGAAGCCCCAGGGGTGGAGTTTCGGTAGAACATCTCAGAATTCCCAGATTGCTCTGCTGCTCTGTGCTCCAGCGACGCTAACAAAGCTCCGACAACGAGCCCTTGCTCTTTAAGTTTTCTTTTCTGTCGGTATAGCTTTGTGTTTTGTTTCATTAGCATTTCTTGTACTCTTTTTGTAATCACATTCAAATTGCTAGTGATTGCCCAACGAAAGTGGTCAAGGACCACGGGCTTTCGAGTAGGAGTCGTCACAGGCTCCGAACGAAGTAAAATCAATTGTGTTCATTTACTTTTCCGCTGCGTACTTTTATACTCGAGTTTTCGAATCGATATTCACCCCCCCCTCTATCGAACGATCACGGTCCTACAAGTGGTATCAGAGCAGGTACCGCTCTGATTTGGTGCAACCACCAATCAGGCAAAGGGGGAACTTTTTGAAAGAAAAATTAGATATCGTTTGTCTTTAAAATAAAACTTTATGCCTTTCATTTTTTTCCCTCCAAAATTGTTTTTGAAAAATACATCGTCATCTCTTCACCATTGCTTAGTATTGACAAAATATTACATTTTCAAAATTTTGAAATAATATTTTTTTATTAATATTTTAATAATATTTAATTATTCTTTTTAAAATAGTGAAATATTATTTTTTTCGGCACTGCTAATCCAAGACCAAGTCTTGGGATTTTTTGTTTATTTCTCTGTGTGCAAGAATAATGACTCTTCTAGAAGGAAGGAACCCCTGCGAACCACCACCATACGATCATGAAGACTTCAACTACTGGAAGCGATTAATGGAATGCTTCTTAGGAAGCGTAAACATCGATTATATGCTAATTTTGAGGAAACCTTCTCAAAACTCGGAACTGAACAAAAAAGTAAGTAACATTATTTGTAATGTTTTACCTAACAATATTTTATGCAGATTAGAAAAGTACAAGAATGCATATGAGCTATGGACCCAGTTGATCAAGCTTCACGAGACGCCGATGGAGCTAGAAGATCAAGTTAAAGTCAAATATGGACTCGAGTCAAATCCAACGGAGAAGCCTACTGAATTAGGGGTTGCGCTCAAGGTTAGTAATATTTACCTGGCATCAACCTTGACTTGGTCAATCAGAACAATGACCAAATCAATTCAAATAATTTAATTAATTCAGAAAATTTAAAATTAGGTGAGCATTTAGACATAAATAAATCAAACATTAAAATAAATTTGAATTTAAATGCTAAAAATGAGAAAATGGATAAAATCAATAAATACCTTGATAAAATATTTAATAATCAAGATAAAATCAGTCTAGAAAATGCTATCCAAAACCAAGATAATTTAATTAATAAAAAATTAAACTTTAAAGATAAAACTAATCTAATAAATTCAATTAACCATATCAATTTAAAAGGCAAAGAAAATATAAGGATAAAATCAAACACTTTGATAAAATCAAAACGGAATTTAACAAACTTAAAATTAAATGTTAAAGATAACATATTAAACAAAAATAATCTAGAAATTTCAAAATTAATAATTAATAAAAAGCTAAAAGATAAACCGTTAAGAAAATATAATTCAAACAGTTTAGTTAATTCAAATTTAAAAATAAATAAAAACTTAAACTTTAATAATAAGCTATTAAAGAAAGATAATTCAATTAACCCAATAAAATTGAAATTGAAAGAAATTTTAAATATTAAATACACTCTCTTACAGAAAGATTATTTGACCAATTTAATTAATTCAAAATTAAAAACTTAAATTTAAAGTATAAATTTTAACCAAAACTTAAATAAACCCAGAACTAAAAACTAAATTAATGGCCAATAATTCAGGGAGAGGCTCCAGAATAGCTGGCACCTCCAAAACTAACCTACCCGAAAGGATAACCCAAACCAACCTACCCGACAGGGTAATTAGGATTAGTTAAAGAGGGTTCAAGTTTAACTTGAAAAATGGTACTAGTGAAGTTTTGGATGATAGTACGTTAGGGAAGCTTAATCTATGCATGTCTAGGAAGATATGGCTTCGACCTGGTGCATCTGGCTAAGTGGAACTGACCGAAGCTACCCTTAATGAATCCTAACCAGTTAGACCAAGGTTTAGTACTATGCTCCGTGGATAGGACTATTCGGAAAATCTCGAAGGGTTGGTTACTTCTAATGATGTCCAGGTGACTCACCAAGCTTAGAAGTTTATCCGAAGAATGCCTATTTGTTGAGACCAAAACTAAACCTGAATCTAACACAAATTAAACCAAACTCTGTAATTAAATCTACTTCATCTCACAAAATTATAGGATTCCCTGATTGATAATCTAGATCGAGTGAGATGAATAAGGATTAAATTAATTAATTTTCAAATTAAATTAAAATTAAATTCTAAATTTCAAATTGAATTTTAAATTAAAATTAAATTTCAAATTAATTAAAAATTAAATTTTGAATTAAAACTAAATTATTTTTTGAAAATTAAATTAACTTTAAAAATTATTTTAAAAATGAAATTAACTTTAAAAATTATTTTAAAATTTAACGTTACAAATTATTTTAAACTTAAAAATTCTTTAAAAAATTATTTTAAAATTCTTTAAAAACTCGTTTAAAAATTCTTTAAAAATTATTTTAAAAATTCTTTAAAAACTCTTTTAAAAATTATTTTAAAATCCTTTAAAAACTCTTTTAAAAATTCTTTAAAAAATTATTTTAAAATTCTTTAAAAACTCATTTAAAAATTCTTAAAAAATTATTTTAAAAATTCTTTAAAACCTATTTTAAAAATTCTTTAAAAATTATTTTAAAAATTCTTTAAAAACTCTTTTAAAAATTCTTTAAAAATTATTTTAAAATTCTATAAAAACTCGTTTAAAAATTCTTTAAAAATTCTTTAAAAACTCTTTTAAAAATTCTTTAAAAAATTATTTTAAAATTCTTTAAAAACTCTTTTAAAAATTCTTTAAAAATTATTTTAAAAATTCTTTAAAAACTCTTTTAAAAACTCGTTTAAAAATTCTTTAAAAATTATTTTAAATTTTTTAAAAACTCGTTTAAAAATTCTTTAAATTTTATTTTTTAAAATCTTTAAAAACTCTTTTAAAAAATTCTTTAAAAAAATTATTTTAAAATTCTTTAAAAACTCGTTTAAAAATTCTTTAAAAATTATTTTAAAAATTCTTTAAAAACTCTTTTAAAAATTCTTTAAAAATTATTTTAAAAATTATTTTAAAACTCTTTTAAAAATTCTTTAAAAAATATTTTAAAATTCTTTAAAAACTCTTTTAAAAATTCTTTAAAAAATATTTTAAAATTCTTTAAAAACTCTTTTAAAAATTCTTTAAAAATTATTTTAAAAATTCTTTAAAAACTATTTTAAAAATTCTTTAAAAATTATTTTAAAATTCTTTTAAAACTCTTTTAAAAAATTCTTTGAAAACTCTTTTAAAAATTCTATTAACTTAAAAAAAAAGTAATAATAATAAATTATTTCTATAGATTATTTTCACTTTAAAAATTATTATTTTGACTTTAAACTCATTTTTAACCTTAAACATCATTGTAACCTTAAAATTATTTTTTAATTTAACTTAACTGAAAATTAAATCTTAAATTAAAACTTAATATTGAAATTACAATTAAAATTAAAAATTTTAACTTAAACTTAAATTTTAACTTAAACTTAAATTTTAACTTAAACTTAAATTAACCACTAATATTAATTTAAATCTAAAATCAAAACTGAATCAAACGTATGTTAATTGACATAAAACATATTATAAAAATCATTTTAAATTCTTTTTAAATGCTGTTCTAGAAATCCCTCTAAAAAAAATAATAAATAAATAATAATAATAATAATAATAATTATAACTAACACTTTCATTGACCAACTCAATCAGGTAATATGAAATTTAAATTATTTCACTATGTATTAAATTATTAAATCAAGTAAAAACTAATCAATAAATTATTGATAATGCTTAACTGTTATTGAATTAATAAAATCTTATCTTATTTAACCTTAAACTAAAGTTAAGCGTCTGAATCTAAAATTAATTAATAATTGATTAATCAAATTCAAATAAACAGTTATACCAAGGATATAGAGATAATAACATAAGTGTTACTAAATTAGACAAATGTGTTAGGGCTTTGAAATTTAACACAACTAAACCTTAGTATTAACTTAAAGTGGAGATATTAAATTAAGGGGAGTAACAAATTCAGGGGGAGGTTCAATTTTTTCTTTTTATCAAACTTTCTATTTAAATCCCCTAGAAGAATTAATAAATTAAGGGCGAGTAATAAATTAAAGGAGTATCTAATTCAGGGGGAGGTTTATTTTGTTAATCTCCTTAAGTGTTATTTTTTTCTCTTTAAAATATCTTTAGAAAATTCTATCTCAATTACTTTGAAAATCTTATATTAAATATTCTTAGCAAATATTTTCGAAAGCTTTATTTTAAATATCAGGTTTAGGGGGAGGATTAAATCAATACTTAGCACCTAAATTATTTTCTTCACCTTAAGATTTTTTTTGTTTTTTTTTTTTAAATTGAATTTCGGTGTTCAAATTTAAAGGTTTTACAAACCTAGTCAGTATTGAAAAGTAGATTTTTTTCAAACTTAGTTTTGAAATCCTTAATCTTGAGAACTTATCTTTATAAACCTATTCTTGAAAACTAGTTTCTCTAAAACTAAATTCTTCAATTTGACTTTATAAACTAAGGTTTTGAAAATTGAATCTTTTGCAAACTCAGTCTTGAAACTTTGATTTTAAAAACTCATGGTTGAAAAGTGTTTCAAAGTTGAAACGTATTTTGAAAATTTAAACCTTGAAATTTTGGTTTTAATAATTCATGTTTGAAAAGTGTTTTAAAAGTTGAAACTTACTTTGAAAATTTGATCTTAAAATTTGTAACTTATAACCCCATGTTTGGAAATTAGAATATCTAAACTTAGCGTTCCTAAACTTAAGCTTGAAAATTAGTTTTCAAAAATTTCTCTTAAGTTTACAAAGTCAATTAATTTTGCAGATATTATCTTTCAAAATTACTCAAAATGTACTAAATACTAAGTTATGTTGCTAAATTAGCTATTTTCAAAACTTAGTTATTTTACAAAAGTTAAGAAACAAAAGCTAAATTACTATTTAAACTCCCCCAAGTTACCATGACATTTTTTTTACAAGTTTTACTTTTTCTGCATTCCAAAATTACTTGGCTTATGTCCGTATTTGATGAATGCCAAAGGGGGAGAGAGATGTGGTTAAGTTAGAGCAACTAAATGCAAACTTGAAAAACTAACTTAAAACCTTAAAAACCTCGAAAATCATGCTTGATTTTTGCATATATTTATCACTAACTTAACCAGGTTGTCATTCAATCAAAAAGGGAGAGATTGTTGGTGCGGTTAGCACTAACGGTCTAACTCAGGTTTTGATGAATGACAAATCAGGTTAAGTTAGGTTCATCGTTATCTAACACTCTGATCGAGTGTGCAGGATAAGTCCAGACAGGTCGACGGGCTGACCGGATGTCTGGCACGAAGTCCAAGCGGGTCGACGGGCTGATCGGACGCTTAGCGAGAAGTCCAGCTAGGTCGATGGGCTGACCGGATAGCTGGCAAGAAGTCCAAGCGGGTCGACGGGCTGACCGGACGCTTGGCGAGAAGTCCAGCTAGGTCGACGGGCTGACCTGATAGCTGGCGAGAAGTCCAGATGGGTCGAAGGGCTGACCGGACGTCTGGCAGGTAAGTAAGGTAAGTCACTGGAGGGGAGTGATTGCGAGGATGCGTTCCCGGGAAGGGAACATTAAGCGTCGATCCGGCTTAGATCCATTTCGGATATCTAAGTCGAGATCGTGATTAGATTCCGGTCTCGGAAAGACAGAATCTAAGTCATACTTTTTCTATTAATTCATTGTGCTAACAATCTGTGTTACAGGGTATATTTTGCCTTGGACTAACCTTGTTTTGCAGGAGAAGGAATCTCTGGAAAAAGGTGGTCTGGGCGCCCGGAGGGGATCCGGGCGCCCGGAGGCAAGTTTTATCCTCTGCGTCGCCTCGCCACGTGGAGCATCCTGACTGGACTTGCCACGTCGCACCAAGGTGCCCAGAAGGAATCCAGGCGCCCGGAGCAGCATATAAAAGAAGCCCCAGGGGTGGAGCTTCGGTAGAACATCTCAGAATTCCCAGATTGCTCTGCTGCTCTGTGCTCCAGCGACGCTAACAAAGCTCCGACAATGAGCCCTTGCTCTTTAAGTTTTCTTTTCTGTCGGTATAGCTTTGTGTTTTGTTTCATTAGCATTTCTTGTACTCTTTTTGTAATCACATTCGAATTGCTAGTGATTGCCCAACGAAAGTGGTCAAGGACCACGGGCCTTCGAGTAGGAGTCGTCACAGGCTCCGAACGAAGTAAAATCAATTGTGTTCATTTACTTCTCCGCTGCGTACTTTTATACTCAAGTTTTCGAATCGATATTCACCCCCCCCCCCTCTTTAGAACGGTCACGGTCCTACATGTTCCTCATCAGTTAAACTTGAATTAGAAACGGAACTTAACATTTTTACTTCAAGTTCAACTCATGTGTTCTTCAATAGTTAAAACTTGGATTGCAAACAATACTTAACATTATTAATCCAAGTTCATCTCATGTTACAGAAGTTGATTAAATATCTATTTCAAGGATTGACTTCCAGGTTAAACATGGCGAGACACTTGGCATTCTTAGGTATGGGATCATCCACCACTTCTTAGACAAAGTCTTTCAAAGAAATTGGATATTTAAACTTCTTACAGTAACCCTAGGTTTAACTACAGAGACCTCAATAGTAGTACAAGATCAAAACACTAAATCGAAACACAAAAACGAAATCGCTAGCCTCTTGTGTTGGTATTTTAGGATCCATACAAAGAACATAAACTAATTAATTTGAAGCGGAACCAATTAATTAGTTATACCTTTCTTTGAAGCTAAAGACCTCTTGATCTTCTGTTGTATTCCTTTCCTTCTCTTGGATGTCGTGTGGGTGACGATCTACCAAGATGGAATCCACCCAAACAACTTCTTCTCCTCCAAGAAATTTGGCCACCAAGGAAAACCAAAATAGGAAACTTCCTACTCTTCTTCTTCCTCTCCAAGCAACCGACCACAAGAAGATGCCACTTGATGTGCCGCCAGCCCTAAGTAAGAAAGCAAGGTGAAGAGGCCTCCTTCTTCTTCTTCTTCTTCTCCACCAAACAACCAACCACCAAGGATGAAGAGAGGTGTCACCGGCCTCAAGGGAGAAAGGGAGAAAGGGAGAAGAAGGGTCGGCCACCAAGGAATAGAAGAGGAGACTTAGGTTGTGTGTTACCACATAAGACACCATCTACCTCTCTTTTATAATCCTTGGTCATGGCAAAAAAGGAAATTTTAATAACAATTAAAATCTCTCTCTTCTAAATTTCCTATTATGGTGGTTACAAAAGGAAAGTTTTAAAATTAATCTCTCTCTTTTAAATATTGTAGATGACTACAAAAAAAAGGAAAAATTAAAATTAAAAATTTTCTTTTAAATCATGGTTACAAAAAAGAAAAGTTTTATCAAAATTAAAATCTCTCTTTTAAACACTACAAATAAGGAAAGATTTTAACAAAATTAAAATATCTATTTTTAATTCTTTGTAGATAGCTATAAAAGGAAAGATTTTAAAATTTAAAATTCTCTTTAAAACCATGTGGATGGCTATAAAAGGAAAGATTTTAATAAAAATAAAATTCCCTTTTAATCCTAGTGGTCGGCCCCTAGCTTGGGCACCAAGCCATGCTTTGGCCGACCACTTCTTGGGCTCCAAGCTAATACTTGGTCGGGCCCCTTGCACCAAGCAAGGATGTGTCCAGCCCATTACTTGGGTAAGAAGTAGACTTGGTGGATATAAGGCTTTATAGAGGGTACAACAAGGACCGAGAGGAGGAATTGGTATTGGTCTCCCGATGAGCTTGAGCTTCTTGTGTTCATCCCGAACATCTAACTCAAGTTCATCAATAATAACTCATACCACTAAAGAGTTATTATTGAACTACCGCACTAATCTCATATTACATTATGGACTCCTTCTTATTATGAGTGCATTGATCTCCCTGTGTTTAAGATATAGAATATCCATTAATTAAATGAGTTACTAACACTCACTTAATTAACATCTAGCTCCAAGAGTAGTACCACTCAACTTCATTGTCATGCCGGACTAGATCCACCTGCAGGGTTTACATGACAATCCTTATGAGCTCCTCAAGGGGACATCATCAACCTAGATTACTAGGACACAGTTTCCTTCTATAATCAACAATACACCATATAAATAATATTATTTCCCAACTTATCGGGCCTATTGATTTAACGAATAAATCTCACTCATTGATAAATTAAAGAAATAAATACTAAGTATATGTGATAGTTATTATATCGGGATTAAGAGTACGCACATCCATAATAATAGAAGTTATGTTCTTTTATGCTATCAGTATAAAAGGAACAACCTCAAATGGTCCTGCTCAATACACACATAGTGTACTAGTATAATTTTATAGTCAAGATAAACTAGTACCAAATTACACTACAACTACTCCAATGGTTTGTCCCAATCCATCTTGATTGTGAGCTACTATTTATAATTTAAAAGGAACTGATAACATGATCTTCTGTGTAACACCACACACCATGTCATCTACAATATAAATTAAATAAACAACTGCATTTAACTAAATGTAGACATTCAACCAATATGATTCTTATTACAAAATAAATGTTCATTTAATAAATGTTCATACAAAAAGCTAGACTTTTAGTATACACCCTAACAATCTCCCACTTATACTAAAAGACTATGGTGTCATACATCTGATTCTCATCCCCTCAACATGTCTATCAAAAGTTCTCGTCGAAAGGGCCATAGTGAACGGATCTGCCAAATTATCTTCTGATGCAATCTTGGCAACAACAACTTCTCCTCGCTTTACGATGTCTCGTATCAAGTGGTACTTGCGCTCTATGTGTTTACTAGCCTTATAGGCTTGTGGTTCATTTGAGTTTGCTATTGTACCACTATTATCACAATAAATTGTGATAATTTTAGGCAAACCAGGAATCACATCTATGTCCATTAAAAAGTTTCTGAGTCATACAACTTCTTTGGCTGCTTCAAAGGCTGTCATTCTTTGGCTGCTTCAGAGGCTGCCACATACTCAGCTTCCATGGTGGAGTCTGAAACGTATTTCTGCTTAACACTCCTCCATGTTATGGCTCCGCCTCCCAAAGTAAACACATACCCTGAGGTTGACTTACTATTGTCCCTATCTGATTGGAAATTTGAATCCGTGTAACCCATAGGGAGCAAATCATCTGCCTGGTAAACCAGCATATAATCTCTAGTCCTTCTCAGGTACTTTAATATATGCTTTACGGCAGTCCAATGTCCGTGTCCTGGATTACTTTGATATCTGCTGACCATGCCCACGGCAAAACAGATATCCGGTCTCGTACATAGAATTGTATACATTAGGCTTCCTACAGTCGAATCATAAGGAACTACCTTCATGTTCTCTATCTCCTTTGATGTTTTAGGACACATTTCTTTAGATAAAGGTACTCCATGTCAAAAAGGTAGAAAACTTTTCTAGGAGTTTTGCATGCTAAAACGAGTTAGGATAGTATCGATGTATAAAGCTTGGGATAAACACAACATTCTTTTCTTGCGATCCCTTATTACTTTAATCCCAAGAATATGTCCACATTCTCTCAAGTCCTTCATATCAAACTATTTGGACAACCATACCCTTACGTCTGACAACACTTTGAAATTGTTACCAATAAGAAAAATGTCATCTACGTATAGTACAAGAAATACCACCACATTTCTGTCACTTTTCTTGTATACACAAGACTCATCCAGACAATGAATGAATCCATAAGACTAGATTACTTTATTAAACCAGATGTTCCAAGATCTCGAAGCTTATTTCAGTCCTTAAATAGACCGATTGAGCTTACATACAAGATGCTCTTTGCCCTTTGCAATGAATCCCTCTAGTTGCTTCATATGGATGTTTTCTTCAAGACTTCCATTAAGGAAAACTGTCTTGACATCCATTTTCCAAATCTCATAATCCATATGAGTGGCAATAGATAAAAGAATCCGAGTAGACTTAAGCATGGCTACCGGAGAAAAGGTTTCCTCATACTCGATTCCCTCTTTCTGAGTATACCCTTTTGCAACAAGGCTTGCTTTGAAGGTTTCCACATTCCCGTCTGCCCCTCTTTTTCTTTTGTATACTTATTTATACCCAATGGCTTTTACACCATTTGATGGTTCTATAAGCTCCCAGACCTGATTAGAATACATAGATTATATTTCAGAGTTCATTGCACTTTGTCAAGATGTTGCATCTTTATCTTGGAGTACTTCAACATATGTGCAGGAATCAGGTTCATGTTTACCAGGGATCAAGTCCGAAGACTCTCCCAAAAATATGAATCTATCAGGTTGCCGAATAACCCTCCCACTACGACGTGACACTGCTTGTAATTGTGCATCATTTGTGATATGTGTTACAGTTTCTTATGGTATCTCATCGTGTACTGTTGGTACTAAGGTAGACGTGTCTTCTCTTATTTCTTCAAGAACAATTTTACTCATGGGCTTGTGGTTCATTACATAGTGTTCTTCTAAAAACGGGCATTGATGCTAACAATGACCTTCTGATCTTTAAGACTATAAAATAAATCACCTTCGTTCCTTTAGGATAACCCACAAACAAGTAAACTTCTGTACGTGATTCCAACTTATCAGTGTCTCCCTTCAGCACATGTGTTGGACTACCCCAAATCTGAATATGCTTCAGACTAGGCTTACACCCATTCCATAATTCTGTGGGAGTAGAGGATACTGACTTAGAAGGTACCAAGTTCAGAATGTACACTATCATTTCCAAAGCATATCCCCAAAATGAATTTGGTAATTCGGAATAACTCATCATTGATCTAACTGTTGGAGTGTATACTGAAAGCCTAAGCTTTGTAAACATTCATTATGAATAAAGAATCACATTTGGTCAAATTGTCTACATTTAGTTGTAGTTGTTCAATTAATTTATATTGTAGATAATATAGTATGTGGTGTCACATACAGAAGATGATATTATCAGTACCTTATAAATTATAAACAGTAGCTCACGACCAAAATGGAAATGAACAAACCATTAGAAGGTCGTAGTGTAATTAGGTATCAGTTTATCTTGACTGTATAATTACACTAGTACACTTAGAGTGTATTGAGTAGGACCATTTGAGGTCGTTTCTTTTATACTGACTTTATAAAGAAACAAAGACCTCGGTTATTATAGAAGTGTGTGCTCTTAATCCTAATATAATAACAAGCATATATATTTGATATTTATTTCTTTAATTTATCAATGGGTGAGATTTAGTTCGATGAATCAATAAGCCCGATAAGTTGGGAAATGGTATCACTTATAGTGTGTGTTGTTGATTATAGAAGGAAACTGTGTCCTAGAGATACTAGGTTGATAATGTCCTCAAGAGGAGCTCATAAGGATTGTCATGTTAAACCCTGCAGGTGGACCTAGTCCGACATGATGATAAGGTTGAGTGGTACTACTCTTGGACTAAGATATTAATTAAATGAGTTGTCAGTAACTCACTTAATTAGTGGGCATTCGATATCTTAAACACAGGGAGACTAACACACTCATAATAAGAAGGAGCCCAAAAATATAATTTGGGATTGGTGCGGTAGTTCAATAATAGTTCTCTAGTGGAATGAATTATTATTGATAAAATTAAGTTGTGTGTTCGGGGCGAACACGGGATGCTTAATTTTATCGGGAGACCAAAACCAATTCCTCCTCTCGGTCCCTATCGTAGCCTCTTATTTATAGAGTACTATACCCACCTATACCCACCTTCTATACCCACCAATAGGGGGCCGGCCAAGCTAGCTTGGGAACCAAGCTAGGGCCGGCCTAGGTATAAATTGGGCTGGCCGGCCCTAGCTTGAACCCAAGCTAGTGGGGGTCGGCCAAATAAAATTAAAAAGAATTTTAATTTTAATTTTTATTATGTGGAAAAAATAATTTATTAAAGAGAATTAAAATTAAAATATCTCTCTTGTAAAAGATCTACAAAAGATTAAAGAAAGAGATTAGATCTCTTTCCTTATTTGTAGATTGGTGAGATATTTTATTTTCTCTTTAAAAATTATCCACATGTTGATAAAATTAAAATTATAGAAATTTCTTTTTATCAACCATGAAGAGATTTTTGAAGAGAAATTTTATTTTTAAAATTTCCGGAAACAAATTAGGAAGTTTTAATTTGTTGATTAAAACTTGTCTAATTTATCTCTTTTGATGTGGCCGGCCATTAGAGATTAATTGGGGAAATTTTATTTTATTTTTCTCAATTAAATTATGTCAAGGGAATTAAGGAAATTTTATTGTAAATAAATTTCCTAATTTGCCTAGGCCAAGGAATATAAAAGAAGGGGTGAGGGTGTCTTCATGAGACACAACCTCTATTATTTCTCTCCCTCTTTTATTCCTTGGAGTGGCCGGCCATCCTCTTCCTCTCTCCCTCTTTGTGGTGGCCGAAACTCTCAAAGGCTTGGAGCTCTTGTGGCGGCTGGATACTACTTGGAGAAGAAGAAGAAGAAGAAGGAGAGAAAGCTAGCATCTCTTGGAGCTTGGTTGGTGTTTTGTTCTTCATCCTTGGTAAAGCTTTTTGTGGCCGAACCTAGCTAGGAGGAGAAGAAGGTGGTTGGTGGTTTCTCATCTCGGAAGATCGTTGCCCACACAACGTCCGAGGTTAGAAGAGGAATACGGTAGAAGATCAAGAGGTCTTTCTAGAAGGTATAACTAGTAGTTTTTCCTTTTCCGCATCATACTAGTTATTTATGGAAATAATACCAAATACAAGAGGCTTACGATTCTAGTATTTCGAGTATGTTTTTCGATGTTGTGTTCTTTTGTTTTATTTTTCCTTGTGATTTGATTATTCTTTTCGGTTAACCTAAAGTTATTTTAGGAAATTAAATATTAGCTTTCTATAAAAGGTTTTGTCTAGTCGGTGGTGGTTGCTCCCATATCCAAGAAGGTCATGTGCCTCGCCACGTCAGTACTGGGAACCAATTATGGAAATTAATATTTAATGGAATTAATAACTTAAGGTGATTTGGGTCGAACGTGTTAAGTTCCGCAGAAGACCCAAGTCAAAACCTAAAAGAACGAATAGATTAAGTTTAGGATCAAACATGTTAAGTTCCGCAGGCGATCCAAAATTTAATTTAAAAGAACACATGGTAGCTAGGAAAAGGTTCAGACCTTTGTACAAAATTTTTGTACAGTGGAACCTCTAGGTTTTCCGAGTAGCAACCAACAATTGGTATCAGAGCTAGGGTTTTGCCTCTGTGTATTTGGTATTAGTTTAATTATGCACATGTCATACATAATTTAGGCAGGTTAATAGTAGGATGTGCTAACTTTGTGGATGCAGGATCCAACTATTATGGCTTTTATTTATTATGTGTGTGATTAGACCCTTGGACATGTCAAGGGCAATTATATGTGTGTGCATGATTGTATTAAAAATACAGCAGGAGCTGTATTTAGTTTTATTAGGATTTTATTTTTGATCTAGATACATGTACATTCCTTTTATGGAATATATGATCAAAAGTGTAAAATTCTATTTATGTCGCGGATCGAATCTTGCAAAGCGTGGAACCTTCTAAGGACCATAGGCGCAGCGGAACTAGGAGCAAGATGGGTGCGACAGCTAGACCCGGTGGCGGTGGCCAAATATGGCAGCAGCTTGGGATGACAACACACGGAGGACAACTAGAGATAAAAGTCATAATAGTTGAAAATTAGATTTTCTATTTATTGCTTTTATATTGTGTTGTGTGTGTATGTAAGTTTACATGTTTAGTAGGCTAGCATAGTTAAAATTCCTCATTTATAAATAACTAAGTGGGAGAGGGATTTTTAAGTAAATCCCATGGTCTCCATTACTGGTTTGTAAGTGATGCAAACAAGCTTGCGCGTTGGCTCTGAGTGCCTTCCTCCACAGCGGATGAGCTTGTTTGTGGATCACTAGAACAGACTTCCATTTTTGGATGACTATAGGAAGTTAATTAAGAGTGTGTGATCTTCCCCAACGGAAGGGGCATAATCTTATTAATGGACTTAGTGTCAAGTAATGGTATACACTTAGACACATCTAATAGTATCCTCCCCATCGGAGTCACTGCTATTATTTGTGTGACCAAAAGACACCAACTATTAATTTTATTTGTCAAAAATTTAGGTTGACAAGATAATAAAATTAATGGGTTAAAACCCTCCTTTTACAAATGTTCAATTTGTATACGTCCACACTAACGTGGAATACAAAATTCACGGTGTTTTGAGGTGTTGGTTAATTTAAAATAATATTGTTTGAGGAATCAATATTATTCTAAATTTAGAGTTCTGACCAAAAGTTATTTGTGATTCTTAGGATGACTTTCAACCCACTGTCCATCATACTTCAACAGAATAGACTTACTGGACCAAATTACATAAATTGGAAAGGAAACCTGGACATTGTTCTTACTGCTGAGGGCTATAAATTTGTACTGACTGAGGCTTGCCCTGAAGCACCTACTGGTGAATCAACCCAAGAGGAGATTGAATATCATAGGAGATGGGTAAAAGCTGATGAGATGGCGCGGTGTTACATTTTGGCTTCAATGTCAAATGTATTGCAACATCAGCATCAAGATTTACCGACAGCTTATGATATTATGAACAATCTCAAAGAACTCTTTAGTCATCAGGATAGGGCTTCTAGGCAAGAAGCCATGAGAAAGATAATGACAGCCACCATGCAAGAGGGTACTCCTATGAGGGATCATATCCTAAAGATGATGGCTTATCTGAACGAAATACAGATCCTAGGAGGAGAAATTGATGGGGAAACTCAGATCGATATGATCCTCCAAACACTACCTAGAAGTTTTGAGCAGTTCCGCCTGAACTATAATATGAATAAGAGGATTTATTCATTAGCGGAACTACTGACAGAACTTCAAGCAGCAGAAGGATTATTTCGTCACAATGCTCAAATTCACTATGCTGAAAATGGTTCTACTTCTAAACTGAGAGGAAAGAAGAAGAAGAAACAAGCTGGGTCAGCAAAGAAAGTGAATAAATCTCAGAGTACGGGATTTAAAGCTGGAGTGAAGAAGCCGAAGGGCAAGTGCTTCATCTGCAAGCAGGCAGGACATTGGAAGGCGGACTGTCCTCGTAGGAACCAAAACAAAGGTATATCTCATGCTCTAGTTGTTGAAACATGTTTAGCGGTGATATCTACCAGCACCTGGTGTGTAGATACGGGAGCCACTGATCATGTCTGCAATTCCTTGCAGGGGTTCCAGGAAACCCGACGACTATCTGAAGGAGAGATTACCGTCTACATGGGCAATGCTACTAAGGTGGCAGCTGTTGCAGTGGGAGACGTCTACTTATCTTTTAGTAGAAATAGAAATTTGGTTTTAAGAAATTATCTTTATGTACCTAGTTTTAGAAAAAATTTAATTTCAGTTTCTAAACTATTTTTAGATGGATATTCAGTTTCTTTCAGTAACGATGTAGTTATTAAAAGAAATAAAGTAATTATCTGTTCTGGTGCATTGGTTGGCAATTTGTATACTTTAAACCCAATTTCTTCCACAAAGCAAAACATGGAAATTTATAACTCATCTTCTAACTCTAATAAGATAAAAGAACCTTCGGAAATGAACCAAGCATATCTTTGGCATCTAAGGCTTGGTCATATTAACTTAAGTAGGATTCAGAGGCTTATAGCTGATGGACTTTTGAGTTCAGTAGAGTTGGAAAATTTTCCAACTTGTGAATCTTGCTTGGAAGGTAAAATGACCAAGAGGCCATTCAAGGCCAAGGGGTATATAGCCAAAGAAGTGTTGGAATTGATTCATTCTGATTTGTGTGGTCCTATGTCTGTCCAGGCAAGAGGTGGTTTTGAATATTTTGTCTCTTTTATAGACGATTATTCAAGATACGGATATATTTACCTAATGCGGCGCAAGTCCGAGTGCTTTGATAAGTTCAAAGAATACAAGGCTGATGTGGAGAAACGATTAGGTAAAAGTATCAAGACACTACGATCTGATCATGGTGGTGAATACCTCTTAGGAGAGTTTAGGAATTACTTATCAGAGGCCGGGATACAATCCCAATTGTCTGCACCTGGAACACCCCAACAGAATGGTGTAGCAGAACGAAGGAATAGGACTCTTATGGAGATGGTTAGATCGATGATGAGTTATTCAGAATTACCAAATTCGTTTTGGGGATATGCTCTGGAAACAGCAGTGTATGTTCTGAACTTAGTACCTTCTAAATCAGTTTCTTCTACTCCCATAGAATTGTGGAATGGGCGAAAACCCAGTCTAAGACATATTCGGATTTGGGGTAGTCCAGCACATGTGCTGAAACCAGATGCTGATAAGTTAGAATCCCGTACAGAAGTTCGCGTGTTTGTAGGATATCCCAAAGGAACGAAAGGTGGTTTATTTTATAGTCCTAAAGACCAGAAGGTCATTGTTAGCACCAATGCCCAGTTTTTAGAAGAAGACTATATAATGGATCACAAGCCCAGTAGTAAAGTTGTTTTAGAAGAATTAAGAGAGGACACGTCTACTTTAGTACCAACAGTACAAGATGAAGTACCACAAGAGACTGCAACACGTGTCACACATGATACACAACCACAGACAGTGCCTCGTCGTAGTGGGAGGGTTGTAAGGCAGCCTGAGAGATTCATGTTTTTGGGAGAGTCTTCGGACTTGATCCCAGGTAAACATGAACCTGATCCCCGGACATATGACGAAGCACTCCAAGATAAAGATGCAGTATCTTGGCAAAAGGCGATGAATTCAGAAATAGAGTCTATGTACTCTAATAAGGTCTGGGAGCTTGTAGAACCACCTGATGGTGTAAAAGCCGTTCGATGTAAGTGGATCTACAAAAGGAAAAGAGGGACAAACGGGAAGGTAGAAACCTTCAAAGCTAGGCTTGTTGCGAAAGGGTATACTCAGAAAGAGGGAATCGATTATGAGGAAACCTTTTCACCGGTAGTCATGCTTAAGTCTATCCAGATACTCTTATCCATTACTGCTCATATGGATTATGAGATTTGGCAAATGGATGTCAAGACAGCTTTCCTTAATGGAAGTCTTGAAGAAAACATCCATATGAAGCAACCAGAAGGGTTCATTGAAAAAGGCAAAGAGCATCTAGTGTGTAAGCTCAATCGGTCCATTTATGGACTGAAACAAGCTTCAAGATCTTGGAACATCCGGTTTAATGAAGTAATCCAGTCATATGGATTTATTCAAAGTCCGGATGAGTCTTGTGTATATAAGAAGTGTAACGGAAACGTGGTGGTATTTCTTGTACTATACGTAGATGATATTTTGTTAATTGGCAACAATGTCAAAGTATTATCAGACGTAAGGGTATGGTTGTCCAAACAATTTGATATGAAGGACTTAGGAGAATGTGCACACATTCTTGGGATCAAAGTTATAAGGGATCGCAAGAAAAGAATGTTGTGTCTGTCCCAAGCTTCATATATAGATACAATCCTTGCTCATTTTAGAATGCAGGATTCCAAGAAAGGTTTCTTACCTTTTAGACATGGAATAGCTCTATCTAAAGAGATGTCTCCAAAGACATCAAAGGAGATAGAAGACATGAAAGCAGTTCCTATGTTGTAGGAAGCCTTATGTATGCAATGCTATATACGAGACACGATATCTATTTGGCATGGTCGGTAGATATCGAGTAACCTGGACAAGGACATTGGATGCGGTAAAGCATATATTAAAGTACACGAGAAGGACTAGAGATTATATGCTAGTTTACCAGCGACGATTTACTCCTATGGGTTACAGATTGATTTCCAATCGATAAGGATGAGTAAGTCTACATCGGCTATGTGTTTACTTTAGGAGGTGGAGCCATTTCATGGAGGAGTGTTAAGCAATGCGTTTTGGACTCAACCATGGAAGCTGAGCTTAGGCGGTTAAAGAAGCAGTATGGCTCAGGAACTTTCTAATGCACTTAGATGTGATTCCTGGTTTGCCCAAAATCATCACAATTTATTGTGATAATAGCGGTGCAGTTGCAAACTCGAAGGAACCACGAGCTCATAAGGCAAGTAAACATATAGAGCGCAAGTACCACCTGATACGAGATATTGTGAAGCGAGGAGAAGTTGTCATCGCTAAGATTGCATCAGCGGATAACCTGGAAGATCCTTTCACTAAGGCCCTTCCGGCAAAAGCTTTTGATCGGCATGTGGAGGGAATTGGAATCAGATGTATGGTAGAAGATATGGCAGCTTAGTCATTAGTATAAGTGGGAGATTGTTGGAGTGTATACTGAAAGCCTAAGCTTTGTAAACATTCATTATGAATAAAGAATCACATTTGGTCAAATTGTCTACATTTAGTTGTAGTTGTTCAATTAATTTATATTGTAGATAATATAGTATGTGGTGTCACATACAGAAGATGATATTATCAGTACCTTATAAATTATAAACAATAGCTCACGACCAAAATGGAAAGGAACAAACCATTAGAAGGTCGTAGTGTAATTAGGTATCAGTTTATCTTGACTGTATAATTACACTAGTATACTTAGAGTGTATTGAGTAGGACCATTTGAGGTCGTTTCTTTTATACTGACTTTATAAAGAAACAAAGACCTCGGTTATTATGGAAGTGTGTGCTCTTAATCCTAATATAATAACAAGTACATATATTTGATATTTATTTCTTTAATTTATCAATGGGTGAGATTTAGTTCGATAAATCAATAAGCCCGATAAGTTGGGAAATGGTATCACTTATAGTGTGTGTTGTTGATTATAGAAGGAAACTGTGTCCTAGAGATACTAGGTTGATAATGTCCTCAAGATGAGCTCATAAGGATTGTCATGTTAAACCATGCAGGTGGACCTAGTCCGACATGATGATAAGGTTGAGTAGTACTACTCTTGGACTAAGATATTAATTAAATGAGTTGTCAGTAAATCACTTAATTAGTGGACATTCGATATCTTAAACACAGGGAGACTAACACACTCATAATAAGAAGGAGCCCAAAAATGTAATTTGGGATTGGTGCGGTAGTTCAATAATAGTTCTCTAGTGGAATGAATTATTATTGATAAAATTAAGTTGTGTGTTCGGGGTGAACACGGGATGCTTAATTTTATCGGGAGACCAATTCCAATTCCTCCTCTCGGTCCCTATCGTAGCCTCTTATTTATAGAGTACTATACCCACCTATACCCACCTTCTATACCCACCAATAGGGGGTCGGCCAAGCTAGCTTGGGAACCAAGCTAGGGCCGGCCTAAGTATGGTCGGCCTAGCTTGAACCCAAGCTAGTGGGGGCCGGCCAAATAAAATTAAAAAGAATTTTAATTTTAATTTTTATTATGTGGAATAAATAATTTATTAAAGAGAATTAAAATTAAAATATCTCTCTTGTAAAAGATCTACAAAAGATTAAAGAAAGAGATTAGATCTCTTTCCTTATTTATAGATTGGTGAGATATTTTATTTTCTCTTTAAAAATTATCCACATGTTGATAAAATTAAAATTATAGAAATTTCTTTTTATCAACCATGAAGAGATTTTTGAAGAGAAATTTTATTTTTAAAATTTCCGGAAACAAATTAGGAAGTTTTAATTTGTTGATTAAAACTTGTCTAATTTATCTCTTTTGATGTGGCCGGCCATTAGAGATTAATTGGGGAAATTTTATTTTATTTTTCTCAATTAAATCATGTCAAGGGAATTAAGGAAATTTTATTGTAAATAAATTTCCTAATTTGCCTAGGCCAAGGAATATAAAAGAAGGGGTGAGGGTGCCTTCATGAGACACAACCTCTATTCTTTCTCTCCCTCTTTTATTCCTTGGAGTGGCCGGCCATCCTCTTCCTCTCTCCCTCTTTGTGGTGGCCGAAACTCTCAAAGGCTTGGAGCTCTTGTGGTGGCCGGATACTACTTGGAGAAGAAGAAGAAGAAGAAGGAGAGAAAGCTAGCATCTCTTGGAGCTTGGTTGGTGTTTTGTTCTTCATCCTTGGTAAAGCTTTTTGTGGCCGAACCTAGCTAGGAGGAGAAGAAGGTGGTTGGTGGTTTCTCATCTCGGAAGATCGTTGTCCACACAACGTCCGAGGTTAGAAGAGGAATACAGTAGAAGATCAAGAGGTCTTTCTAGAAAGTATAACTAGTAGTTTTTCCTTTTCCGCATCATACTAGTTATTTATGGAAATAATACCAAATACAAGAGGCTTACGATTCTAGTATTTCGAGTATGTTTTTCGATGTTGTGTTCTTTTGTTTTATTTTTCCTTGTGATTTGATTGTTCTTTTCGGTTAACCTAAAGTTATTTTAGGAAATTAAATATTAGCTTTCTATAAAAGGTTTTGTCTATGTGGTGGTTGCTCCCATATCCAAGAAGGTCATGTGCCTCGCCACGTCAGTACTGGGAACCAATTATGGAAATTAATATTTAATGGAATTAATAACTTAAGGTGATTTGGGTCGAACGTGTTAAGTTCCGCAAGAGACCCAAGTCAAAACCTAAAAGAACGAATAGATTAAGTTTTGGATCAAACGTGTTAAGTTCCGCAGGCGATCCAAAATTTAATTTAAAAGAACACATGGTAGCTAGGAAAAGGTTCAGACCTTTGTACAAAATTTTTGTACAGTGGAACCTCTAGGTTTTCCGAGTAGCAACCAACACTAACCATTTCCATAAGAGTCTTATTCCTTCGTTCCGCCACACTATTCTGTTGGGGTGTACCAGATGCAGATAATTGGGATTGAATCTAAGCCTTTGATAAGTAACTCCTAAACTCTCCTAAGAGGTACTCGCCACCACAATCAGACCATAGTGTCTTGATACTTTTACCATGACATTTCTCCACATCAGTCTTGTACTCTTTGAACTTATCAAAGCACTCAGGCTTGCGGCGCATCAAGTAAATGTACCCGTATCTCGAATAGTCATCTATAAAAGAGACAAAATATTCGAAACCACCTCATGCCTGGATAGTTATAGGTCCACACAAATCAGAATGAACCAATTCTAACACATCTTTGGCTCTATACCTTTGGCCTTAAAAGGTCTCTTGGTCATTTTTCCTTCCAAGCAAGATTCGCAGGTTGGAAAATTCTCCACCACTAATGAACCCAAAGGTCCATCAGCTATTAACCTTTGAATCCTACTTAAGTTAATATGACCTAGCCTTAGATGTCAAAGATATGTTTGGTTCATTTCTGAAGGTTGCTTTCTCTTATTAAAATTAGAAGACGTGTTATTAATTTCCATTTGTTGCATCGTGGGAGTTATTGGATTTAGAGTATACAAATTGCCAACCAATGTACCAGAACAGATAATTTCCCTATTTTTCTTGACAACTATTTTGTCATCAAAAGAAACAGAATATCCATCCATAAAGAGTTTAGAAACTGAAATTAAGTTATTTCTAAAACTTGGTACATAAAGATAATTTCTCAGAATTATTTTTTTATTTCTATCAAAAGACAAATAAACATCTCCCACTGCAACTGCCGCCACTCTTGTAGCATTGCCCATGTAGATGGTAATCTCCCCTTCATGTAGTCGTCGAGTTTCCTGGAACCCCTGCAATGAATTACAGACATGATCAGCGGCTCCCATATATACACACCATATATTGGTAGATAACACCGCTAAACATGTTTTGACAACTAATGAATAAGATATACCTTCATTGTTCTTGTTTCTGCGAGGGCAGTCCGTTAAATGAGCCATCATCTTGAGGATATGATCCCTTACGGGTGTCCTCTCGGTCATGGCGGTTGTCATTAAGTTTCTCATGGCCTCCTGCCTTGCAGCCCGATTCTGATGTCCAAAGAGTTTCTTGAGATTGAGCATCATGTCATAGGCAGTGGATAGGGCCTGATGCTGATATTGCAGTACATTTGACATAGAAGCCAAAATGTAACACCACGCCATCTCATCTGCCTTAACCCATTTCCTATGACTGTCAATCTCCTCTCTACTAGAATCGCTATTAGGCACGCTAGGACAGACCTCAAGAAGTATGAACTTGTAGCCTTCAGCAGTTAAGACAATGTCCAAGTTTCTCTTCCAATCAATACAATTGGGTCCAGTAAGTTTGTTCTCTTTCAATATAACAGCAAGAGAATTGAAGACCATTTGAAATCCTAAGAATCACAAAATATTTGGTCAAAACTTAAGAATTTAAAATAATATTGATTCCTCAAACAATATCTTTTAAATTCACCAACACCTCAAAGCACCATGAATTTTGTATGCCACGATAGTGTGAACGTATACAAATTCAAACATTTGTAAGAGGGGGTTTTACCCATTAATTTTATTATCTTATCAACCTAACTTTATGACAAATAAAATTAATAGTTGGTTTTTCTTCTATCACACAAATAATAGCAGTGACTCAGATGGGGAGGATACTATTAAATGCGCCTAAGTGTATACCATTACTTGATACTTAATCCATTAAATAGGATTGTGCCCCTTTAGATGGAGAAGATCACACGCACCTAAATAACTTCCTATAATCATCCATAAAGGAAGTTTGATCTAGTGATCCGCAAACAAACTCATCTGATGTGGAGGAAGGCACTCAGCGCCAACGCGTAAGTTTGAATGCATCACTTACAAACCAGTAATAGAGACTGTGGAATTTTAATAATTCCTCTCCTACTTAGTTATTTAAAAAAAGGAATTTTAACATGCACACACACACAGCACAGCACACACATCATAGCATAAAAGGCAATAAATATGAAAACTAATTTTCCAACTATTATGGCCTCATCTATGGTTGTCCTCCGTATGCCGCTAACCCTAGCTGCCGCCAACTCTGGCTGTCGGCCCTAGGGTTTATTTCATTGCGTCCTTCTTGCTTCCTTTTCCGCTGTGCCTCTGGTCCTCAAATAGCACCACACCTCGTAAGGATATGATCTGCAATAAAATAAAATTTTACATTTATCGATCCTATATTCCATGAAGGAATGTACATGTAATCTAGATTGAACAAAAATATAAAATCCTAAAACTAATACAGCTCCTGCTGTATTTAATAATTACAATCATGCACATACATAAAATGCCCTCGACATGCCCGAGGGTCCAATCACACACAAACACAATAGGGTCATAATAGTTGGAACTAGGATGCCTACAATCACAAAGTTAATCTATTTGCATATCCTACTATTATACTGCCTAAATTTATGTATGAATAGCGCACAATTTAACTGAAAATCAAACACACAGAGGCAGAAAACTAGCTCTGATACAAAATTTTGGTCGCTACTTGAAATTCTGTTCTGCTTCCCCTGTACAAAAATTTGTACAAGCACAAAACTTTCCTAACAACCTATGTGTTCCTCATGAGTTAAACTTGAATTGGAAATGGAACTTAACATTTTTACTTCAAGTTCAACTCATGTGTTCTTAAGTAGTTAAAACTTGGATTGCAAATGATACTTAACATTATTAATCCAAGTTCATCCCATGTTACAGAAGTTGATTAAATATCTATTTCAAGGATTGGCTTCCAGGTTAAACATGGTGAGCCACTTGGCCTTCTTGGGTATGGGATCATCCACCACTTCCTAGACAAAGTCTTTCAAAGAAATTGGATATTTAAACTTCTTACAGCGACCCTAGGTTTAACTACAGAGATCTCAATAGTAGCACAAGATCAAAACACTAAACCGAAACACAATAATGGAATCGCTAGCCTCTTTTATTGGTATTCCAGGATCCATACAAAGAACATAAACTAATTAATTTGAAGCAGAAACAATTAATTAGTTATACCTTTCTTTGTAGCTAAAGATCTCTTGAACTTATGTTGTATTCCTCTCCTTCTCTTGGGCGTCGTGTGGGTGACGATCTACCAAGATGAAATCCACCCAAACAACTTCTTCTCCTCCAAGAAATTCAGCCACCAAGGGAAACCAAAATAGGAAACTTCCTACTCTTCTTCTTCCTCTCCAAGCAACCGGCCACAAGAAGATGCCACTTGATGTGCCGTCGGCCCTAAGGAAGAAAGCAAGGTGAAGAGGCCTCCTTCTTCTTCTTCTTCTCCGCCAAACAACCGGCCACCAAAGATGAAGAGAGGTGCCGCCGGCCTCAAGGGAGAAAGGGAGAAGAAGGGTCGGCCACCAAGGAATAGAAGAGGAGACTTAGGTTGTGTGTTACCCCATAAGGCACCATCTACCTCTCTTTTATAATCCTCGGTCATGGTAAAAAAAAAATTAATAACAACTAAAATCTCTCTCTTTTAAATTTCCTATTGTGATGGTTACAAAATGAAAGTTTTAAAATTAATCTCTCTCTTTTAAACATTGTAGATGACTACAAAAAATGAAAAAATTAAAATTAAAACTTTTCTTTTAAATCATGGTTACAAAAAAGGAAAGTTTTATCAAAATTAAAATCTCTCTTTTAAATACTACAAATAAGGAAATATTTTAACAAAATTAAAATCTCTCTTTTTAATCCTTTGTAGATAACTACAAAAGGAAATATTTTAAAATTTAAAACTCTCTTTTAAAACCATGTGGATGGCTATAAAAGGAAAGATTTTAATAAAAATAAAATCCCCTTTTAATCCTAATGGTCGGCCCCTAGCTTGGGCACCAAGCCATACTTTGGTCGGCCACTTGTTGGGCTCCAAGCTAATGCTTGGCCGGCCCTCTTGCATCAATCAAAGATGTGTCCGACCCATTACTTGGGTAAGAAGTAGACTTGGTGGATATAAAGCTTTATAGAGGGTACAACAGGGACCGAGAGGAGGAATTGATTTTGGTCTCCCGATGAGCTTGAGCTTCTTGTGTTCGCCCTGAACACCTAACTCAAGTTCATCAATAATAACTCATACCACTAAAGAGTTATTATTGAACTACCGCACCACTCCTATATTACATTATGGGCTCCTTCTTATTATGAGTACATTTATCTCCCTGTGTTTAAGATATAGAATGTCCATTAATTAAATGAGTTACTAACACTCACTTAATTAACATCTAGCTCCAAGAGTAGTACCACTCAACTTTATTGTCATGCCGGACTAGATCCACCTGCAGGGTTTACATGACAATCCTTATGAGCTCCTCAAGGGGACATCATCAACCTAGATTACTAGGACACAGTTTCCTTCTATAATCAACAACACACCATATAAATAATATTATTTCCCAACTTATCAGGCCTATTGATTTAACGAATAAATCTCACTCATTGATAAATTAAAGAAATAAATATTAAGTATATGTGATTGTTATTATATCGGGATTAAGAGTACGCACATCCATAATAATAGAGGTTATGTTCTTTTATGCTGTTAGTATAAAAGGAATAACCTCAAATGGTCCTGCTCAATACACACATAGTGTACTAGTGTAATTTTATAGTCAAGATAAACTAGTACCAAATTACACTATAACCATTCCAATGGTTTGTCCCAATCTATCTTGGTTGTGAACTACTATTTATAATTTATAAGGAACTGATAACATGATCTTCTGTGTGACACCACACACCATGTCATCTACAATATAAATTAAATGGGCAACTGCATTTAACTAAATGTAGACATTCGACCAATGTGATTCTTATTACAAAATAAATGTTCATTCAATAAATGTTCATTCAATAAATGTTCATACAAAAAGTTAGGCTTTTAGTATACATCCTAACACCTACATGATTTGTCGATCCTCTTACCTATAGGTTTGCTTCCTTCTAGATTTATCTATGATTATTTCCCAATATGTAGATATTTTCGCCATGATACAATATCATCTTTTTATTTCCCAATTAATTAATTATAATTATCATCTTGTTATTATAACTGATCCAGCCAAATACTATAGATGGTCAAGCCACCTATTAATGAACTTGCTAACGCACACTTCTCCTCAAAGGCCTTCGATGGAGAGGAAGAACGAACTTGAGAGACACCCGAAGATAGAGTTAGATTGGCAAGGGATGGATCCCGGGGTTACTCTAGTGCTCAAGTTAGGATTTGGTTGAGGTGGTATGTGAGAAGAAGAAGATGGAGAAGAAAGAGAAAACCTAGTCTAGGGTTTTGAGATTGGAATTTCCTTGTCATTACCTTTGTGAGTGTTTATATATTTGTAGAATGTCCACAAAGAACATAACATCATCATAGAAGGAGCGAGTGAGGGGACCAAATCTGACAGTCGTTTGTGGCCTTCCCATTCATTCAGCGCCACATGTTAGTAGGGGGCATCTAGGGGATCAATTTCAACAACCTTGTAACCGCTCCTCCACTCTTAAGATGTCATGTGCCCTGGAATATTCGCAGTCCTGGTTAGCAAGCCCGTGTAGGACATAGGCCTATCTTGAGGGTGAAAACAAGTGACGCCGATGTGAGGTGACCTTGAGAAAAGACAAAATCAAGATCTGAAGTCGAGACTGAGAGATGGTGTTGAGGCCTGGAGGTAATTCGAAAATGATATCGGGATCCAATGCTGAGAGAGGGTGTTGGCGACTGGGGCTAAGATAGAGATAATGTCGATAATTGAGAGTTGAGGCTGAGGTCGTGTCACCGATCGAGAGTCGAGACTGAGAGATGGTGCTGAGACTTGCGGCTAAGTCAAAGATGATGTCGGGATCCAATGTTGAGAGAGAATGTTGGCCATTGTAGCTGAGACAGAATGGTGTCAGCAATTAAGAGTCGTGAGAAAGATTGTGTTGGCGATTGAGAGTTGAGACCAAGAGATAGTGTTGAGATCTAGGGCTAAGTCAGAGATGATGTCGGGATCCAATGTTGAGAGGGGGTGTTGCCGAATGGGGCTTGGTAGAGATGGTGGCTACGATTGAGAGCCGAGACTGAGAGATGGTGTTGAGACTTAGAGTTAAGTTGATCGGACCTGAGCCTCCCCTGGCCTACATCTGATCATCTTTAGGTCATGCCTGACTCACTTTGATTTTGACTGACAACTTAGCATGACTATTGATCCACGAGAAATGTGGGGGCAGAAGGAAACAGCCACAACAATCACTAGAAACGAGGATTCATCTGTTATTATAAAACATATAATGCAATGTTATTCCCCAGTTAAGTGTTATCATGGTATTAAAGCCATCAGCACATCACTATGCAGGGTCTCGTATTACTTCCTCCTTGCCATCAATGTCGTAACCTTGGAGACTCCCTTCCTTGACCATCAGTGTTTACTCTTGCCATTATTGCTCATCTTCAAATTAGAGCACTAATCATTAGCACATGCACATCATTAAATGGCTTCTTTGGTAGTTACCCTGTCGTACCTTAAGACACAGATCATCCATGAACTATCTGGGTTTTTAATCTGACATTAAATGGTTCCAAAATCAATCGACATGTACATTCTGTAGATATCCTATCATCCAGAGTTCATATAGATCCTAGATCTAGTGTCTCACCCAATCTATCCTTCCTAATCTAGAGACGTTTGGTGTCTGTCAATCATCATCCATCTTCTAGGTCTTCTTCTACTAGGTTCATTCTTATCCTCCTATTCAAGTTGGTTTGATTCCTTTCAGATTTGTTTGCAATTATTTCCTAAGATACAATAGATATTTTCCTGATTCCCCTTGATACAATTAGTTTTCCTTCTAAATTTATGTTAACTTTATAAAAGAGGACTCATTTATTATCATTGTCAGATATCAGAGGCAATAACATTATTCCTCCACCAAATTCTATCATAAGATATTTTTTATGAATGGTAAGATTGTAGCAGATTCACTTCCCATGCATATAATAGTGTGAAATGATCCACAAGGCCCCGATTCCAAGAGCACAAAGTGTCTATGGTCATATACGCTGTCGCTGAAAACACTTGTAACAGCATCTGGGGAATCCTTGGACAAAAGGATATACCATGAGGACTTCATTCTCAAAGTGGAATTACCTGGATTACACAAGGTCTAGTCAATATTATAAAAAAAAAAAAAGGATGAGCTCAGCACAATATGAATATTGCCTTTTTATATACGACCTTTTCTAGCTGCGACATTCTTCATTATGTTTTCCCACAGAAGTTCTTTGGAATTAATCTTGGACATTTTGTCATTGTTCCCTACTATGGAAAGTTCTTTATTATTAAGCGACATGACTCTGAGGGATTATCCTATCTCCATATCTCAAGGTTTGTTTATTTAGAAAATAATGGCATATACTTCGTTTTATAGTTTGCAGATTCTGAAGAGCTTTCTCTCTTCATCAGAGGTTTCTATAATTCCTATATGAGCTGAGAAGACTTCGCCTAAGGATTGAAAACTTACTTGGTTGCTTAAGTATCTAGCCTTAAGAATGATGTCTCCTGGTCAACCGCAAAAAGGCTTATTGTCTAGCATTTGTACCACACAATAGATCTTTACCATTGTTGATCCATGAGTGACTGGGTCATTGGAGCATTTATTAACATAATTTTTTTGTGGTCAACTTTTCCTTTGTTTATCTTCTGACATTTGATGCTTTTTCTTCAAATATTCTAATATTAGACTGATTTATGTTATCACTAAATACATTTTTATTACTTTCATCTCAATCCTGGTATTTTAAAGAAACTCTATGTTCTGAGAGAGAGAGAGGTATTCCCTGATTAGCAGTGATGGAACTAATACTAAACTTAATGCAAAATCAATCATACACTTCCAAACGAGGAGATTTGGTAATGTTTTCGTATGCTAGTATGGTTAACTGATTTTTAGTTTTGGATCTTGTTTTAAGAAATAAATTTAACCATTCTGATTATTTAATTTCTAATGCAGGTATTCTTTTGTTTGTTTTTGGGAACTGCCTTAACTTCATCTCCTATGCATATGCTTCCCAGGTAAAGTTGCATGTCATTCTCTTTTGAGCAAATGATGAGATTCATCTAACATGAATTGGTAATGCAATTTTTTTTTAAGGTTTATCTATTCCTCAACATTGGTAACTGAAAGTTGTTTTGAGGTATTGGTATATGAATCTCATGGAAGTGGATATGCTTTGATGTTCTGATCATAAGGATATTGACGGGAAGTAGATGTTTCATCAACCAAGTTGTTACAGTTCCAAAGTATTTCCTTTCTCGATATTTTATTTTCTTAACAGTAGTTTTTTATTATTAGAATATGATCAGAAAATGATTTGATTCAGAGAAACAAATATTTTTCTTGATTGGCTTCATGGTGCTTCTATTTCTGATGGAATCAAAACTCACTTCCTTCGTACCCTCATTGTGTTGAGAAATAGAGGTTAAACCTATCCAAGTTTCATTTTTAGTTAGAGAAAGGTCAAATACTATTCTTGTGTTAACTTCTTGCATAAGGAACGTTGGCAACAATAGAGTTTAAACCATGAAGCTTGTGGTTTCACTGAGCAGGATATTTCATGTTCTGTAATTACAGTCTCTTCTTGCAGCTTTGGGATCAATTTCATGTTCTCTAATATTGGATTTACTTATTTTGTGCTAAATAAGACTGTGTCAGCCAACTAACTCATTTCAATAAATTGATTTAATAAGGATTAATTCGTTTGCCGTTGAAATATGTTTATGACAATTTGTTGTAGAGTCTTGGTGTCGACAATTTTTATTGTTTTCAGAAATATGTTTTTTTAAGTATCTTTGGGAAATCATTAATCGATTTCTTAAAGTTAGATTTTTTCTTGTGGAGGGAAGAAATATCATGGTATCTTTGGGAAATCATCAATCGGCCGGTACCACCACTTGCAGATGTGGATTTCCTTAAAGCTAGATTTTCTCTTGTGGATGGTAGAAATATCGAATGATCGTACTAAAATGATATTTCATCCTTCTTTTTTTTCAGTATACTCTCTAAAGTAGTTGCTTGTTAAATATTGTAGCTTAGTATTCCTTCTAAATTGCTTTATACTGCTGTTCATAGTTGACATCAATTAATATTTTTATAACTAAGGGTGGGGGAAAATATTAAAATTTTGATATACCGTACATATCGTATAGAAATATATTGAATCATACTAATTTAACGGTATACTTAAAAAATTCAGAATAGTATAATATTGTATCAAAATTTTTTATATCGATACCAGTATAAAATTTGTCAAAATTTT
Source organism: Zingiber officinale (assembly GCF_018446385.1). Classification (NCBI taxonomy): domain Eukaryota; kingdom Viridiplantae; phylum Streptophyta; class Magnoliopsida; order Zingiberales; family Zingiberaceae; genus Zingiber; species Zingiber officinale. Next base: position 109,096,395 of record NC_056002.1, read on the forward strand.
GATATCGAAATTTAACTATATACAGTATGAAATTTGTATCATACCGAAAATTGGTATGATATCAATATGAATTTTTGTTATACTAAATTTTTAATAAGACATATAATTTAAATTTCGGTATAACTTACGGAACTACCCTGTTTATAGGTATCCAGAATTCTCATTTCAGTTTCTTAAAATGTTATATCCAACTTATCCATTTTGTTTGTACAAGCCAGCCTCTTTTGTTGGACTTATCTTTTTGTCCCTAAACACCAAATATGACTTCAATAGTTGTTATAAATTATAATGTCAGGAAAGGAGAAACCCTTGTTTTGATTTCTGGCCAAGATAGTCCTTACTGGCGCAGGCGGCTTCCATTTTCCTATGCCACTGTTTCTGGTGCTATTGGTTCCTGCTCAGTCCTATTTGCATAGTCTTTGTAAGTGGGCTTCTTTAAGTAGAATATCAACTGTAGAGTAGTAGATTCGCCACAGCCTTTCTTGAAATGTTATTACTTGCAGTTTCTGAGATGTTTCACGTTTACACATTTTATAATCACTCTTTCCAGGTCTAATATTCTAAGATTAACCAGGAGCGGCAATCATCAGTTCCATTTTACCTAGTGTATGCTGTTATTGTTCTTTACCACAGCAGGATTTTGGGTAAGGGCATCAATTAGTTGAAAATAAATTTGCAATTTTCTTTTCCTTAAATTGCTGGGAAGATTGAATGAAGGATTGTCTCATTGTTATGCAATCCTCATTGTCCCTATGTTTCAGATTGCGTGGACCTTCTTCTCTATCTGTACAGGATTTGTATATTTTCAGGAGTATCAAGCGAGCACTTATATGTGTAACTCGGTTTCTGTTGGTCCGATATAGAAGTTAATTTGCTTCGTCCTGAGAAACTAACTCAAAATGGTTTGGCAGGTGTTTAATATGTTAAGAGTCACTATGTTTTTTTTTTTTGGAATTGCACTTATTTTCATTGGAATTTTTTTTGTTAGCACCTGATAATTCAAATGGTAGGAACATGTCATTTCATTCATCCTTGGTGTCAGCTTAACTGACTTGGCTAACAAATTCTAGGAAGTAAAATAAAGGATTCTTCCTCTTTGCCTTCTTCAGCTCAAGGCTTTCCAACTGATATGAACAGGTATATGATAACTTATCATTATGGTGAATATGTAGAAGAAAACCTATTTTGCATCCTAGACAAATGTTGGTATCCTACTGCAGACTTGCTAAACTTTCATCGGAAGAAACTGGAGTGAGTGATGTGAGTTCATTTGCACAAACAATGCTGGCTAAAGCAAAACCTATGTTGTTGAAAGCATAGGTATTTCTTCCAAAAAAAGGAGACATTTCTTATTTATGAGATGCACTACAATCTTCAAGTCTTCTTTCAGGCTGCTGGTTCTCTGCCACTTGGTCTTGGTGAGGACTCAATTAATGCTTCTTCAGTATTTGCAATGCCTATGTTGGCTTCAAGAACAAGAGGTTTCAGACCAACCCTCTTTGATCGACCAAAGTTCATTCCTCCAAGGAACTCAGGAAAGAACTACTCTTGAACAGAAGATGAAATGGCGGACGCAAGGTCGTTGTTGTCAACCCTTATTTCAGGGCCCCTCTAGGACTACCCTATGCAATCTAGAAGGGAGGTAGATCACGAGGACTTCGTCCAACACAATGACCCTTCTAGAGATGGATGATTAAACTCTAATTCTTAAAAAAAACCTTCTTCGTCGATTTAGGTGCAAAACTATTGATTGGTCTCAAATCACCATTGGTCTCAAATCACCAAATAAGATTTTTCAATAGGTTACACTCTACATATATTTTGCAAAATGGTCGCTCATGTGACCATTTACTAAAAGTTGAGTTCTATGTCAATAACATATTCATCTTCCAAGTTATGTAAGTTCTATGTCTATGGAATCGTCTCCTCCGTGTTGACCTTGGGACGGGTTGGCGGGGGCGCTGGGGGCGAGCGTATTCGCCTGTTTTTTTTTTTTTTGCCACAATGTCTATGGAATCGCTCATTTGTTAAGTTTTATGTCTATTAGTTATGTTAATGAAAATACAAAGGAAGAGACAAGCATGTACAACTTCTCTGTCTTTGGCAGCGAGATCTATAATTGCCTATAGGAGTTAGAAAGTGTGCTCACGAATACATGAACTCCCATAATCTGAAAAAAAAATATTTTAAAAAAAAATCTGCTTATGCAGTTCACCAGCAAGGAGATTCCTCTAAAACTTTCTACCTGAACTATCCGTAAATAAATTGTCCCAGAACAGTTCCATTCATCCTGTTATAGGTTAATTGCAATCAGAAACTGTGCTAGCATTATTTTTGCAAAGATGAGCTTAACAATTGCATCTTCATAGTCGAATTGAATAACTGAAAGAAAATACCGGAAGCAGAAAAACTTATTGAAAGTTGCTCACACCAAAGATCTATGCAGAAGAAGAAATAATTCACAAATCAATGATAATTTGAATGATAAGTTGTACAACGAAATTTTATCCCTGTATGCCTACCTTACATCCACATTCAGATGCAAGTTATTTCACTCTGTGACACTAAAGTTCTTGAAGATAAAGAATCAATGCAGATCCTTCCAGTCACATAATAAATAACACTTCAATGCATAACTATGGAATGATAACAAACAAATTACTGAATAGTTAGCTGCAACTCAGAATGAACCTTTTTCATCCTTCCCAAATTTGCTTTAGATTCACTCTCCCTAAATGCTTTCAACAGTTCAGAAACCTTTGATGCTAAACAAACTTGCTCCAGTGTACTTTGCAAATTTTCTTGTCTGCTTGATTGCTTTGTTGAATTTGGTAGAGTAAGTGGAAGAACAATTCTTGAATTCTCAGTGCGTTGTTCCTTTGGAACCCCATATTGGTCGACCATGCCAATACTGTCAATTTGTCTTCCTTCATCAAGATTATTATCCAAATGCTGATCTCTTTTTGTAGAGTTTTCTTGGACTCCCTCAGTTGTGACTTGCTCTGAAGAGAGGTAGGTACCAGGCAGTTTTTCACATTTTGTGCTCCAACAATGTTTTTCCTTTGACAAATCTAGTTTATCATCATCAATGGCTGCAGAAGCATGATTCCAACAGTAGCCATTGTTGTTGTCGTCCAAATTCAGTTCAATCAAGTGCAAATCACTATCTTCTGAGTCAGTTTCATCATTTTCTTCATCTAGATCTTTATTGTCCATAATTAGCTTACCTAGGCTACTGCTTTGGTGCACCATTTGTCTTGGGCGATCATTTTCCATGTCACAAATAAGATTCCATGGCTCATTTTCTGTTTCTTTTGTTCTTTTAGTTACTAGAAATGCCTCAAGCTGGCACCTCAATTGGTCAACAGCTGCATTCTTCTCTTCATATTGATATTTGGCTTCACATAGCTTCATCTGAACTCTTTCTTCGCGCAATTCATCTGCGAGCTGAAGCATTTGTCTCTCCTTGTCCAGCTCTTCTCTTGCCTTTACAGATTCCCACTTCAGCTCTTCTACTTCAGCCTTGTCATCACCGATTTCTTTAATCATCTGACCACAGAATTGTTCGATCATTTCCCTTGTTTTCCTCTCACTGTCCAGGTTTTCACATGCTTCTGCCAGTGAAGAATTAACTTTGTCTAGTTCAACTCTGAGTTTTTTATTCTCCCACTCAGCTCTTCTTCTTAATTTCCTTTCAGTCTCAAGTCCCTCAATTATAGGCTGAAAAGAAAGTCTTATTCCTTCTTGCTTCTTTTTCTTCCATGTTCTTTTTTCTTCCACGATCTGGTTCAAAAGATGAAGAAATTTACTTTCCTCAGATTCTTTCTCATGGACAAGCTGATCAACTGAGACAAGTGCCTGGCTTAATTGGCAGTAAATGATTCTAGCAAGAGAGATTGCAGAATCTGGCTTCTTATGCAATCCACATAGCCGGATGAATATTTTCATGAGTTTTTTTGTAGTAACCAAATTACTACGTAATTCATACGAATGTTTCTCACCTCCTACAGGTGAGCCTATTGAAGTGAGACCCTGGAGAGAAGTTTCAGTCTGCAAAACATGAGAGCTTGTCACTTACTAACATAGAAGGAAGAGGGAAATATGTTAACATTACTTTCAAACTTAACTTTGGAGGTGAATTTCTCAGGTAAAAAAGGTACTTAATATAAGAACTTAGAGAGGGAGAGAAGAGACGAACAGCTTTGTCTAATTTCAGTATCATGAAGTCTGATGTTGCTCCTAGAAGTCCTGGCAACAGCAAGATCAAAAGTACCGGATTGTATTGAATGTTGTTCAGTTTATGGTTGATTTAGATCTACTGAGCTACTACCATGATTTTTGACTCTTTTGAATAATCTAAATTAAGTGGAAGAGAGATTTGAAAGAAAATCCATAATGGAATCATACTGCTCAGAATACATTCATAATTTTACAGACTCAAAAATTTCACAATCTTCTTGTAAATTCTCAAACTCAGTTATAATCGAATTTAACACAGTTCCCTTAAACTTCTTTGAGCACAGATAAAAAAGATGGTCATAACCATTTTTCATGGTAAGAAAAGGGCATCCAGAAGAGTTTTCTTACCTCCATTAAATTGGGTTTATCAGAAGGTACCCTACTGTTCTTCTGGCTTCCATATTTTTGGCGAATTGGTTGTAACATTTGCCTATGGTTGCTCGATCTCCACTGGTTCAGCATCTACAAGATAACAAACAAATCGAAAAACATGCTCAAAGATAGATAACTTCAACTACCTAGAAGCAAATGCAAAAGATGGAAAATAGAGAACTTACTTCTGATGCTGAGAAATTTTCCTGATTGCATATATGACGACGAACAGAAACATCTGCCACACACCCTGAATTTGTCACTCTCCTGGTCGTTGGCATCGATCTCATGCCCTGTAAATCCTTGAATTTTCCTTGCGGAGTGTGGCTCAGTGTCCAGAGAGCATTAGCCAGCTTCCTAGCTGATAGAGGAACTCGCGTTTGTTTGCCACCATTTGCGGAAAGCAGGTGCTTTGGCGATTCATGAGAGCCGGTAACGCATTGTGGTGATCTAGCATGGTCTCTCCACAAGGGAACTGGCGTCGTCGACCCTTTCTTCTTGGAGATCAACACTTTCCTCTTAAAACAGTGAGTCTTCGAGAATGAACTCGATGAACATGATGAGGTGACTAGCTTTGGCCCAGTGCAATATCCATCAAAAAAGGCGTTGGTACCTGAATTATGCCTTGGCATTCTGCAGCAACCCACTCTCCGAGATCCAGAAAAATCAAAGATGCAAGACCAAATGCTATTGCAGGAAAAAGAGATGAAGATGAAGACGCGCGAGAAAAGCGCTGGGAGGGAGGAATCGACAAAGGGAAAGCTACCGACAGTCGATGAAATGTTCGCCTAGATTTATGGGAAATCTTGGAAAGAAGCTACATGGACATTTCGAATGATTAGAGGCAGGAAAGCAAAAGAACGATGGCAAACAGTACAGTTTCAGTAAGTATTTCTGAGAATACTACAATCAGGTCACGAAAGATGAATGGCGAGATTGAACTCCGACAGAGCGAAGAAGACAGCCTTCTTTCTTCTATGAGGAGTTGTATGGATCCAAACGATAAAGAAAAAGAACGATAAAGATGTCAAAGACAACGGCGCAAGGGACGAGGAGGAAATGAAACCCCACTTTGGAGAAAGCGAGACGCTTCCATTCTCTAACACTGGAAGACCCCGGCGAATGATTAAAGATCGCACTTTGGGACGGAAAAACCTTCGATTCCGGTCAAAAATTCCTCCCGCCGATTCCTTCCTTGCTTCCTTCCGCGAACGGGATGGTGATGATGATGATGATGGCGGCGGCAGAAGGAGAGGTGGACGGTTCTTAAAGGGCGCAGTGGCGGAGGGAGAGCGCAGACACACGAGTGGACGTCGACTCCGCTCCTCGAAACCCTCCCAGTCCTACGATTCCGAATCTTTAAACAGAACAAAAATTCCCAGTTTTACTACGCCCTAGCCGCTGTTCATCTTCTCTGTAATTTCTTAATCCTTCATCACGCGAGATCCGTCCAAAATGGAAACTTGATCGCCTTCCAAAGTAAACGAGCAGGCAGTGAACCTTCTGGTAATCATCCTTTATCGTCTCCTTATGAAAATGACAAGTCGCCTGCCTCGAAAGAAAACAAACGCTCGATGTTAAAAAGAAGATGGCAGGATTAAGAAGATATTGGCAGACAAACTGAAGTATCAAGATACGATCCACAAAAGCATGCCGCTGCCCTGTTCAGATCCAACGCATCCCGTTCTCGGCGATCGGACTCGAGCTAATCTAATAAAAATTCCGCCCACGCGATGACATGACTCGAACAAATCACCGAATGGAGAAGTTAGGGCAGGCACTCGGCGCCATTTCTTGCCTGCTGCCGTCGATAGGGTAGGGATGCGGTGTCACTCCCGCGCCCATGCTCCGCCTTGCCCCACTCCGCGTTGAACCACTAATTGTTAGCTTATCGACGTTTGTTGAGTGGCACTGTGGCAGTGCTTAATAATGGCGGAGCTGTCGTAGTAGATGGGGGCATGGGATTTTGATCAAAATAGCACTTGTTTCGGTCCCCCACAGTTCACGGTTGCTGTATGCAAAGCAAGACGACGAGAATGGGGATCCATCGAGTATGAGATGTGATAAATGGATTCAGTAACACGGATTTGAAATTCAAGTATGGAAGGATGATTTTTATACAGAACAAGACAGTATTTTTTATCTGTAGAATTCCATAATATTAGGAGTTCGAGATTGAAATCCTTCCTTTGATCGATTTCTTTTTCTTTCGGGGAACGGATCGTGTTGCAGCGGGAGGAGACGATGCATATGCTCCGCTGGACGATCATTGAATCGGGTCGATAAGTTACACAGTAAAAAAACACAGAAAAGTAGGTACGAAGATTGATAGGGAATTATGTGAATCCGCACCAACTTGGCCTCATGCTTTTGGAAGATTAAAATTTATTATATATATTTTTTAAAATATATATTTAATTAGATTTGTCCTAAAAAATAAATTATATCATCGGTGTATAAAAACTAGTCAAAATATATTCTGCACTCAAATTAAAGTTAGCAACGTGCGTAAAAGTTATTATTGTTATGATCAAAATTATTCATATATCTCCTTAACTGTATGATTTTATTTACTTTAGATCTAAAATTTTATATATTTCTTATATTTTTATTGTGTGGTTTTGATTGTATTCCTAATATTTTTTTCATCACCTAGGATTTAGGTTTTCAAGATTTCAGCTAAGCATGTCATCCTTGATGTACTTTAACTTTTCGCTTATAATTCACTCTTCTAGAAATCCCCACCTCCTTTTATTCAAGCCCACTATGTGTAGGATCGATAACGTACTAGGTGGGGAGGTGAATAACACTCGTGATTTTTTTTATTTTTCAAAAAACATAAAGTAAACGCAGCGGAATAAAGAACAAGTAAAACAAATACCAAATTGGCACCTTTGGTTTTACATGGTTCGGAGCTTGTGACGACTCATATTCTAAAGTATGCAATCATTGATCGTTTACGTTGGGCGACCACTATCAATTCGTAAAGATTTTACAGATATGCAATTACACGTATTAAAAACAATGAAAAGAAAATATGTTACGAACAATAAAAGAGTAACTAGAAGTTCGTCGATTGTTGGAGCAATAGTTGCACGTTGTCGAAGCGCTTTGGAGTAGCACACAAGAGCGTAAGTAGTTCTGAATTCGATTTTCTTGAAGTGCTGGTTGAGACCCCTTTTTATAGCCACCTCAAACCTGATCCAGATCCACTGATCTCGGGATCAGGTTTGACCTGACTCTAATCGATCGACTGATCCCTCGGATCGGTCGACCGATCCTACCTGAATCGGCCCAGTTTCTTGTCCAAGTTCTGCTACTCAGATAGAAATCTTCGTTCGGTCGACCGATCCCGCCGTTCGATCGACCAATCCCGCCGTTCGGTCGACAGATCCCTAGCTTATCAGGACCGATCCCTAGCTTATCAGGTCCGATCAACTCGGCCCAACCACGTCGATGCCTATCCACTGTTCAATCGACTGATCCCTAGCTTATCAGGTCTGATCAACTCGGCTCAACCACGTCGATGTCTATCCACTGTTTGATCGATTGAACCTCAAGTTCGATCGACCAATCCCTTGGTCGAGCTCGATCAGCTCGTTGAAAATATGATCCTTTTGTTTGAGGGTTAGGTCGACCGATTCGGACGTTCAGTCAACCGGTCACGACGTTCGGTCGATCGATTAAGGTTGAATCTAACCCTGGAAAAAGTGTTAGTCTCCTGCAAAACAGAGTTAAACAAATAACAAATAAAGCAATATGAAAGAATAACTTTTGACAACCTCTGGATTGTCCGATTTTGACTTTCATATTTCCTCCGGAAACTCTAGGTCGAACTGATGCCTACTGTTCCCTGAATGGGGAGCGCGTCCTTACCTACTCCTCTAAGGAGAGTTACCTTTTATCAGACTGGTCTTCCAGACCGACTAGACTTTTGCTCAGCGCTTGAGAGTTCATGTCTTCATGCTAGACGTCCACTCCACGACCCATCCAGACTTTCACTTGGTCCGCGACCACCAGAATTTTCACCTAGTCCCCGACTCTAGGATTTCACCCAAAGTTCACGACCTGTCAAGACTTTCTACCAAGGGTTACCATCCCCTAGGACCTAGGGTTATCTCCTCCTAGGGTTTTCCACCTGTCTATTATCCATTAGGACTTTTGCCTAAGAACACTTAGGACTTTCTTGTAAGCTCAATCACACTTGTTAAATAACAAGACAACTTAACTTTGAACCCTTTGTCATTATCAAAACATAGGTTCGATCGTCTAGTGCTCACTGCACTAATAATCTCCACCTTTTTTTATTATGGCAACCTAATTCAAAGTTAAGTAAAATATAACAATATTTACTGTAATATAATGAAAAGGAATTTAAGCATAAGCATTAGTAAAATACAATAATTTTGACATATTTAAAAAAACTCTCTCTTATGCTCATGTTTTATGTTTAACTCTTAACTTTAACTTTTCTCTCCCCCTTTGCTATATATTTAAAAAAAAAAGGCTAGTTTTTTTTAAAATCTGAAAGGCTAGTTTTTTTTTAATATTTTAAATTCTCCATGAAGGGTAGCACTTACTTACTTAAAAAATCATTTATCTTTTAAATAAAATATCTAAATACCTAGCTTTAAAAAGGATGTATTTGAAAAATACTTAACTCAATACTTAGCTTTCAAAAGATTTTCTTAAAAAAATTTAGGTCAATACTTATCTTTTAAAAAAACTTAGCTCAATACTTATCTTTTAAAAGATTTTCTTTTTAAAAAACTTAGCTCAATACTTAATATTTAAAAGATTTTCTTTAAAAAAAAAACTTAGCTCAATATTGAATTTTTAAAAGAATTTTAATAAAAACTTAATTAAGTACTTAGATTTTAAAAAAAATTGATAAAACTAAGTTAAAAAAAAACTTAGCTAAATTTAAGTTTGGAAAAGAATTCCTTGTAATACTTTGTTTTTTATGAAAAGATTTTTAAAACACTTAGTTAAGTACATAAAAACTTAATTAAAAATACTTTTTTAAAAATATTTGAACATAGTTTAGTTTTTCAGTTAGAAATATTTGAACTTCCTTTTTCAAATAAAGTTTTAAAGTTGTTTTTCAAAAATAGTTGAGCTTTATTTTCAAAAGTAGTTAAGCAAAAAAAAATTAACTTCCTTTTTGAAAAATACTTTGATTTGAAATCTTGAAAAATAATACTATAGCTTTGAGAAAATATTTAAGAAAAATTAATGTCTTAACTTCTTTTCACTCCCCCTTAATTATTGCAAAAAAAATGAATACTTTAGGTTTTAGAGTTTTAGAGTCCAAACATGAGAGTTCAAAGTTAAAACATAAGTTTAAAGTAAAAGTAATTATTTAGCTTCCTAATTTTCCATCTCATCCTTTCTAAGTTATCAAACATATTCATCTTATGAATATGTGAAATGGAGTTAAGTTAATTTTATCTATCACTTTAAAAAATATAAATATTTATGATATTGAAGAATACTTAAGTTGAGTTTAAATTTTGATTTCAAACATCTCAAATTTTGAATTTTCAGTTTGAATTTAAATTTGGGTTTAAAATATTGAATTTTGAATTTTAAGTTTGAATTTAAAAATTAATTAGAATTTGAAGATTAATTAGATTTGAACATTTGAGGATAATTAAAATTTTGAAGATTAATAAATATTTGAAAATAATTAAGATTTTAAAAATTTATGATTTGAAAATAATTAAGATTTTAAAAATTAATTATGATTTGAAAATAATTTTGAAATTAATTATAATTTGAAAATAATTATAATTTTGAAATTAATTATGATTTGAAAATAATTATAATTTTAAAGTTAATTATGATTTGAAAATGATTAATATTTTAGTAATTAATTATGATTTGAAAATAATTATAATTTTGAAATTAATTATTATTTGAAAATAATTATAGTTTTAAAATTAATTGTGATTTAAAAATAATTAATATTTTAAAATTAATTATGATTTTAAAATAATTATAATTTTTAAAATTAATTATGATTTGAAAATAATTATAATTTTGAAATTAATTAGGATTTAAAATTAATTAGGATTGAAATTAATTAGAATTAATATTTTGAAATTAATTATGATTTTGAAAATAATTATAATTAATTATAATTTGAAAATAATTATAATTTTGAAAAAATATAATTTTGAAAATTAATTATGATTTGAAAATAATTATAATTTTAAAATTAATTTTGAAAATAATTATGATTTGAGAATAGTTATAATTTTGGAATTAATTATGATTTGAAAATAATTATTGTTTTAAAATTAATTATAATTTAATATTAATTATAGTTTTGAAATTAATTAATTATACTTTTTAAATTAATTAGAATTTTAAAATTAATTAATATTTTGAAATTAATTAAAGTGACTTAGATTAATTGAATTAATTTTAGTTAGATTTTAATTAAGTTAATTAAATTGAGTTTAATTATTTTTGGTTTGGTTAACTACCTTTTATTTTAAATGTAGGTCAATCTTACCTTTTTCTAGATTTTTAATCAAGGAATCTTAATAGTTTTATGAGATGGTTAATTTAATCTTCACTTTAGATTAAAATTTAAGGATTGTTTCACATTTGAGTTGGACTAAGGTTTAGCAGTTAGTTAATTAAATATCCATTTCAATAATTGACTTTCAGGCTGTGGTAAGACACTAGACCTTCTTGGGTATTGGATCATCAACCATTTCTAAACAAAACCTTTTAAACAAATTGACTATTTAATTTTCTTCTTGAAAATCTTAGGTCTAACTAGTCAAGTGCAAATCAAGTCTAAGCCCTTATCTATCCTTTCTAGATTAAGCAATTAGTAATCATGAATGATATTTATCAATTAATTACTTATATGTATATTCATGGTAACTATGCATGGATCAAACAAATCAAACATTTATTAGTTAAGTTAACAAGTTACAATTTTAAGTTGAGTTTTAAGTTTACTGATTAATTTAGGGTTTATTGATTGGTTTCATAAGTAAAAGGCACTTGATTATAGTTTGGTTTGTAGAGTTTAAGTTTCACCTTAGACTTGTAATCTAAATCTAAATTTTGTGAATTGGTTAAGTTATTAATAATCTTTTCTAATTTATTAATTTTATCTTTTAAAATATTATTTTATTTTTCTAATTTTTTAAGAGTTAATTTCTTATTTTTATTAAATAATTTTGAATGAATTTTATTCATTGCATTATTAGCATGCATATTTGATTTTTAAGAAAAATCTAAACTAGTGCAATCAGGATTAGTTAGGGTATCAACACATATTGTAAAAATTAGATTTTCATGTAATATAAATTTACTAACCTTGATTTCTCCCCCTAAATTCTTGGGTCTTCTTTCTGGGCATTGCCTTTTGTAGTCACCCATTTATTTGTACTTGAAGCATTCAATGTACTCCTTCCCTTTCTGAACTCTTAGCATTGATTTCTCCTTCTTCTCCGGTTGTGTCGTCTAAATCTTATGAGTAGGGCACTGGTTTCTGTGGTGCCCTCTCTCCCTACACTTAAAACAAGTTATGTGAAATTTAAAATTTAAATTTATATTTTTACCTTTTAGATCCATGATAGGATTCTCCCCCTTAATTGTTGTCATCTCGAATTCGGACTTAGATTCAACTATCTCTTCCTTGGCCATCTGTGCTGTGAAATCGGTCTGATCCGATTCTTTTGAGTCTAGTTTGGAGATTGACTCTGGGGATTCATACTCAGATTTGAACTCAGGTTCAACTTGGTCTTCTGGCCCTGATGGAATCTCATGAAGCTCGATCAATTTTTCCCAAAGCTCCTTAGCGTTGTTGAACTTTCCAACTGGACCAAACTCTTTATTTGTTAGTCTGCTTAGGAGAGTACATGCTACTTTTGCATCAGCTTCGATCTTTCTCCTTATTTGTGCATCCCACTTGTCACAGGTGATGGGCACACCTTCTTCAGTGGGGAGTATGAATCCGGTCTAGATCATGGTCCATATCTTCGCCTGGGTCCTTAGTTGGTGCTCCATTTGGTGTTTCCAATATTCAAAATTCTCGCTGGACGTGCGGTGCTATAGTTTTCTTGGTAAGCCATTTAAAAGAGCTCTTACATAACGAAACAAAAAATTATCCCAAGACTAGGTTTTGGCCTAGTAGTGTGGTAAAGAAATAAAATAATATTTCACTAATTTTGAAAATAATAAAAAAATAATAATAAAAAATATTATGACAAAATTTTATTAAATGTAATATTTCACAATTTTTGACTAATGATGAAAAAATAAAAGTGACTTTTTCGAAAAATAAATTTGGAGGGAAAAAATAAAAGGTGTAAGAATATTTTTTAAACAAAAACAATATATATTTTACTTTCAAAAAGATTCCCCTGCTCGATTGGTGGTTTCACCAATTCAGAGCGGCCTAGCTCTGATACCAATTATAGGATCGATAACGTGCTAGGGGGGTGAATAGTACTCGTGACTTTTTCACTTTTCGGAAAACACAAAATAAACGCAGCGGAATAAAGAACAAGTAAAACAAACACCAAGTTGACACCTCAAACTTAATCCAGATCCACTGATCTCAGGATCAGGTTTGACCCAACTATGATCGGTCGATTGATCCCTTGAATCGGTCGACTGATCCCACGGATCGGTCGATCGATCCTGCCTGAATCGACCAGACTTCCCATCCAGGTTCTACTGCTCAGATAGGAATCTTCATTCGGTTGACTGATTTCGCCATTCGGTCGACCAATCCCTTGGTCGAACCCGATCAGCTGGTTGGAAATCTGATCCTTTTGTTTGAGGGTTCGGTCGACCGATTAAGACTAAATCTAACCTTGCAAAAAGTATTAGTTTCCTACAAAACAGAGTTAGACAAATAGTAAATAAAGCAATATGAAAGAATAACTTTTGACAGCTTCCGGACTGTCCGGTTCTAACTTTCAAATTTCCTTCGGAAACCTTAGGTCGAACCGACATTCCCTTAATGGGGAACGCGTCTTCACATACTCCTCTCAAGAGAGTTGCCTTTTGCCAGACCGATCCTCCAAACCGACTAAACTTTTGCTCAGCGCCCGAGACTTTAAGTCTTCATGCTGGACATCCGCTCCATGACCAGTCCAGACTTTCATCTGGTCCACGACCATCAGGATTTTTAGCTAGAGTCCTCGACTCTAGGATTTCACCCAAAGTTCACAACCCGCCTAGACTTTCCACCTAGGGTTACTACCCCATAGGATCTAGGGTTACCTCCCCTTAAGGTTTTCCACAACCTAGGGTTACCACCCCCTAGGACCTAGGGTTACCTCCCCTTAGGGGTTTCCACCTGTCTAGTATCCACTAGGACTTTTACCTAAGAACACTTAAGACTTTCCTGCAAGCTCAATCACACTTGTTAGATAACAAGATAACTTAACTTTGAACCTTTTTCCATTATCAAAACATAGGTTCGATCATCTAATGCTCACTGCACTAACACTATGTCACTCACACGACTTGATCTGAACCATGACTCTGATAGTATTTGTTGTTAGGATCAAAAGAATTCACATATCTTCACAATGATATGATATTATTGTTTACTTCGAATATAACCCAAGTATATTTATCTTTGAACTTTATCCAAAAGATATCACTTGTTGCGACCAAAAGAATTTGCATATCTCTATAATGGTACGTTATTATCCACTTTGGACCTAAACCCTCATAGATTTAGTTTTAGATTCTATCAAAAAGTATGTCTCATTCTAATAAAGATATTTTCTATTTTTAAAACTTATGATCTTTTACATATATTTCTAATATATAATTTTGATTATATTTTCAATAATTATATAACTATTTAATATGTACCACCTGAGGCAATACTTTTGTTGTACTATTGAGTATTTAAAATTTCAGAATGTAAGTTTTAGCTACAATGGGTAACGGTTGCCAGTAGCTATTATAACATAAAAATTGATCTATTTCACATTTTAAATATATGGTAGTAACTACTTGTTAACTCTATGTAATTACTTGTTAAATTCTATATATTATAGCAGTTGCTCGTAGTTATTATCATATTATTGAAATAAAATAAAGGATATCTTTGAAATAAAATTATTGGTGAGTGTTCTTTGATTTTTTTTTTAATTGCATATCATTAAAATTTAAGATGCCCTTTTAATTTTTATACATAAAAATAAAAAATAATCAAAATGATTTTTAAAAAATCATAAGTTTGAAAAGATAATGGTCATCGTAAATTTGTTTAATCAAATCTATCAACTTTTTAGGAAAAAAATAAATAAGAAGACAGTGGAATCATCACAAAGATCAAATCAATGAGATGGCAGCAATTACTTGGGAAAAAGATGAATCATCATTTTTTTTTCATGGGTGGTTATCTAAGAATTGACTGATGGACCACCTAGTGACTATTTTTTGATTTATTTTAATAGCCTATGATAAATTTTTATAGGACTGAATCTATCATTTTCTAGATTATTAGATGTAAATTGGATAGCTAATGCTAATTAAACAAAATAATAAGAATAAATGGTGAAAGAATAGGCTAAGCTCTAAGTATTATATTGTCTCTCCTTATCCTGAATTTAGAGGCTGGACAAGAACCTTATTTTTGTTTCCTTATCCGTGAAACATGCCACGCATCTTTCATAAAAAATTAAAAAAACTTGACCCACCAAACTAGTTTCCGTGGCCACAAAAAAAATTGAAACTACAGGATGCTCCTGATCCTAGCCAATATATATCCTAGCATTTAATAGAGATATAATAAATCGTATTCACCATGCATCGTCCATTACATCCAAAGAAAAACTGGTGTACAGCAAAGAGGTTCTATATATATATACCACTTAATGAAAGCTGCTTCATCTAGTCTTTTTTTTCAAGTAGATAGATAGGGCCATACTTTTGAGTTTATTCCTCTTAATTAAAATATGCCGACAATCAAATTAATAGCCCGTGAATGCAGCATTTAATTTTCTATCATTATTTTTGGGTTTTCTAACTTTTGAGTTGATTTTGAATTTCTTTCGAGCATGCTTATTAGAGAAGTTGTATCTAACATGTAAAATTGTTGGTAAAAAAAAATCTAAAAATGAATTGGCATGATTTTGGTTAATTGAAGGCTTTGAGACCGACTTTAAATATTATGAATTAGCCGCTCCATAAGTTTTTTTTAATTTTCAATATGTCACACCAAAAGTGAAAAAAAATTATTATTCTCTCCATAATAAAAAAAAACCTCCAAACAATTTTGTTTTTTTATCCTACATTACAAATTATATAACTTTATTTATTATTTTTTCATTTAATATCTCAATATAATTTTTACTTAATATTTTAATTAATTCTCATTTTAATTTAATTGTAATTTTTAATTAATAAATTAATGAACTTTTGATTTTTAATTTAATTTAATTTATAATTTTTATTTAATATTTAATTAACTTCTAAATTTTAATTTAATTATAGTCATTTGTATTTTTTTAACTTATTAAATATATTTATTTTCAAAAGAAAGATGTATAATTTAACTATTAAATAAAATATTTAATGATTTTAAAAAATCAAACATGTAATATTATTTTTTATCTTTCATTTTCCATCCTCTAGAGAAAAAAAAAAGATTTAAAAAAATCATACATGCTCTTAAATTAAAAATCTCAAAACTTATTTCCATACTCATTGGAGCTTTTTCGTTGAGCTTTTTTAATTTTACAAAATTTTTAAAAATAATAATCTCAGTTAGTCTCATTAACTATCTCTGGAGGTGATCGATCCGGTCTCACGAAAATTTTCTACCAATCACTAGGATAAATCGGGAAGCGCACGTGGTGACTATCCCAGAAATTTAGCATCCTTTGATTACATCCCCTATTTGGAAGAAAAATTCTTACAAATACATTTTAGTTGGAGTTCGAACCATAAATATCTAGATGATAACTTAAATATTCTACCATGAGATCATGATCCAGAAACTACAAATCTTTTTTCCATTGTAGATGTTCGTATAAAAGCGATTTAATAAAGCATTTATTGTGGCTTCGGTGTGGAAGTGAGAAATTAATGCCAGCAAGAGAGTGGAGCGATTAATTAATTAGTAAGAGAATTAAGGTCATAAACTTTTTTATATTTAAACTTATTCGATAAGTTATTTGAACTAAGGGGGCGTTTGGTTTAGGGTAATAGAAGTGGGGAATGGGAATGAGAATCCTTGATTCCCATTGTTAATGTTTGGATTATAGGAATAGGAATACAAATAAGGGAATGAATCCTTGAAATTGGGTAATAACTCATTCCCATGTACCTCCCCTTCAATGAGTCATTACCCTATTTTCATCAATCAAAATATTCCCTTATTCCAAAAATACCTTTGACTTAAAACTAAAATTTTCTCCATTAATATCAAATATCAAAATATATTTATTTATTTTTTCTTTCATATCACTTATCTCTCCTTATTCTCTCTCATTATATTTTCTCTCTCATCATAGTTTCTCTCTCATCATTTTATCACACACTTTCTCCCTCCTTAATTTCTCCTATCACACTCTCTTTCCTCTTTTTTTTCTCATTACACTTTCTCTCTCATTATATTTTCTCTCTCCTCAATCTCTTCCGTCGCACTCTCATCCTTCTTTTTTCCCTCATCACACTTTCTCTCTCATCACACTTTCTCTCTCCTCAATCTCTCCCATCACACTCTCTTTTTTCTCATCACACTTTCTCTCTTCTCAATCTCTTTTATCACACTTCCTCCTTTTTTCCTCATCATACTTTCTCTCTCATCATACTTTCTCTCTCATCATACTTTCTCTCTCCTCAATCTCTCTTATCACACTTACTCTTTTTTTCCTCAATACACTTTCTCTCTCATCATACTTTCTATCTCCTCAATCTCTCCCATCATATTCACTATTCTCTTTTTCTCTCACCTTACTTTCTCTCTCCTCAATCTCTCTCATGACACTCTCTCTCCTCAATCACACTCTCTTTTTTCATTTTCTCTCATCACACTTTCTCTCTCTTCATTCTTTCTTATCACACTTCTCTCTCATAATACTTTCTCTTTCATCATATTTTTCTCTCACATTCATCTTACTCTCACATCTAATTTTTTCTCTTATTTTCCTTTAAGGGTAAAAAAGGAAACTTTGATTTATTCCGATAGAAGATATACAACTAACCAAACATTGCTTTTAAGAGTGATATCCATGCTCATACCCATTCCCATTCCACAATACAATGATTCTCATTCCGATTCCTATTCCTAGGAAAGAACCAAACGCCCCCTAAGTTAAATTGAATTTAAAATGAATTAAATCTTTGAAATAATGATTCAAAATTTAGTTAGTTTGTTTTTTTTTATGAACTTAATTTGGTTTAAGTTTGATTTAAGTTCTATTGATCAATATAATTCATGAATATTATTTAGGAACATGTATTATTTACAAATATTGTTTCCGAATATTAATTGTTCACAAATATTATTTATGAATAATTATTTAAATTTATTTATTTAATTAATTTTATATTAACTCTTACTTAAATCGAACATCAAATTTATCACAAACATCATCAATTCATTTACGGTCCTAAAAAGAATCATCTCCCTGTCGCCCAAAAATCTTGAAATAAAATTGAAAGATTATTAATTGTGACTTTAGGTGAGTATTATTTATTCCTTTTATCAATTAGAATCTGTAATTTCTTCGGTTGGTTGGCTTAAAACTTATATCTTCTAATGGACTAGAATGAATCTCTCTGTCACCCTTTTTGCTATTGATTCCGGAGAGAAGGATTTTAATGTTGGATTTTCACTAAATCAACACGTATAAAATGAAAAAAAAAAAAAAAAACAGTTTGTCAGAACAATTGCATTTTTTTTGGAGATTTTTTATGATGATTTGTGCAGTGAATGAACAGAAAACACTATAATTTCATGGAAATATAAGCGTGATTGTGTACGTATAGAAGCCGTAGCGTACGTCCGAAATCTACTGCAAAGATTCGTTTGATGACGTCCAGTGGAGTTATTCTTTGAAATACCACGCAAGTATATATTTTTAAATTTAGATTTTTTTAAAAATAATTTATTTGATTAATTCAGTTCAATCTTAAAATTTAATTTGATTAAATCAAATAAATTGAAATAAAAATGAACCCATACAAAAAAAAAATTCAGTGACGGTGAATTCAATTTATGTATTTTTATGATTTATAATGAATTTTTAGTCATAGTAAAAAAAAAAAAGATCGATATTATCGATTCTATTTTTATTTTAATTTTTTTTATTTTTATTTTTAATTTATTTAATTTTAATTTTTAATTTATTTAATTTTAATTAATTTGATTTAATAATTGTCAGTCTTACTTCAAGGTACTGATATACCCACACACAAGAACATTCATATCAATTTATTTATGTAAAATATATAATTTAAGATAAAAAATATTTTATTAAATTTGAATATCTATTTTTCTCACTATACTATGTATCAACTTTTTTATATTTTTCTTTATTCTCTATAATATTCGGAGAATTAAATCTATTCTCTAAATTTAAAAAATATTATTTATAAATATAAAATTTAGAAAATAAAATGGATAGCTGATGGAAAGATTTTTTTAAAGATATCTTATCTAAAATTTTAAATAAAATTATTGATGTTGATATTTTTAAAACCGATCAAATTTGATTTTTTAAAATCTTAAGTATTTCTATTCAATTTAAATTTAAAAGATAATTAAACTGATTAAATTGAATAATATAAATCAAGTGTTATATTGTAAATTCGATATTGGAGGTTGCTCTTGTTTTTTTTTTTTTTAAGAACATTGATTTCCGATTCGGCTGTAATTAATTTATTCAATTTGTAATTAATTGGCTCTGATTATTAAAGGGTTGCTCATCTGCAATGGTCTGTTTACTCGGAGAGGGGATTGAGAAAGGAAAGGATTATCTGTGGAAGAAAATTCATTCATGCGAAGAAAAAGATAAGGAAAAGAAAAAGAAAACAAAAAAGAAAAAAGTTCCAGTTTGGATGGGATAAGGGACTGTTCATTATTAAGACAGATGGAAGGGAAGGGAAGAGAAGGGAAGGGAAACGAGAGAAAGAGAGGAGAAGTAAAATAATTTATTTTACCTTTGCATGGGAATATCTTCATTTTGAACAATAAATTTGCATGGGAAAAAAATAAAAATAAAATTAAGTTAATTTTTATTTTCCTCATTTTGAACCTCCCAAATTAAGAGGTAAGAAATTTTACTTATTCCTAAACATGCAAGGTAAATTTTATCATTCTGTCTTCTCCCTCTCCAAAACTCACTCTCTCCCAAATAAGAGTAAAAACCATCCTTCCAATGTTTATCCTTTTCTCCCCTTCACCCATCTCCTCCCAAATAGAAGGTAACAATGAAGAGAAGAGAATGCCGGTGGAAAAAGATTAGGGAAAGACTGACCCCGACAATTGGTGGCCATGTGAACCATCTCCCTTGCCCTCGACGACGTCGACTGCTCACCTTCTCTCTCCTAGCCCACCTCTACCGACCCTTGCTCATCTTGTCCAAGTGTCTCCTGCTCCGGAGACGGTCAAATTGTCGCCATCTAGGCTGGAAACCGCGGCCTCTCTGGCTCCCTCTTCCCTTCCGTTCAAAACCTCACCGCTCTTGTCCGCCTTGAGCTCCAGAGAAACCACCTCGATGGTCCCCTACCCTCCCTCACCGGCCTTTCCTCCATGCAGATCCTCCTTCTCCACAGCAATAATTTCTCCTCCATCCCCACTTCCTTCTTCTCTGGCCTCTCCTCACTACAG
Organism: Zingiber officinale; assembly: GCF_018446385.1. NCBI lineage: Eukaryota > Viridiplantae > Streptophyta > Magnoliopsida > Zingiberales > Zingiberaceae > Zingiber > Zingiber officinale. Next base: position 109,116,841 of record NC_056002.1, read on the forward strand.
TTTGCCTATCTCGACGACAACCCCTTGTCGAACTAGCAAATCCCCAACTCGTTTCGCGATGCTACACCTCTTTTCAATTTCTCCACCAACAACGTTTCGGGTCCCTCCCAACCTTCCTCGCCACCGCCTTCCCAGACTTTGGCCACTTTAGCCTTGCCTTCAACCATTTGCCCAACCCTGTCCTTGGCGCCTTCACCGCCACCTCAATCTGCTCACTCTGGCTAAAGAACCAGTAGAGAAACATGCGCCTCTCCGGTGACATTGCCTTCATCGAGAATATGAACGCCCTTAAGGATCTTTGGCTTCATGCCAACAACTTCTCTTGGTCGTTGTCGGACTTCTCTAGGCCAGGACAGGCAAGGAGTTGAGGTATTCTTTGAGCTCTTCGAATGCCTTGTCGCATTCCTTATCCCATTGAAATTTTATCACTCGGCGCAGTATTTTGAAGAATGACAAGCTCTGATTGGATGACTTGGAAATGAATCTAGATAGCGCTGTGATCCGATCGGTCAATCGCTGAGCCTCCTTCAGGTTGCGAGGCAGGGGCATATCTTGTAATGCTTTTACTTTGCACGGGTTTGCCTAAATGCCCCGCTCGGTTACAATGTAGCCGAGGAAGCACACACTCTTTGTGCCGAATAGACACTTATTTGGGTTTAGCTTTATCTTATAAGTCCTGAGTATCTGACATGTCTCCTCAATATCTGCACATAGGTCAGCCGTTCGGAGGGATTTTATCAGGATATCATCTACGTATGCCTCCATGTTACCGTCGATTTGCCGTCAGAATACTTTATTCATCAATCTTTGATAAGTGACTCTGGCATTCTTGAGTTTGAACAACATGACATTGTAGTAGTACGTACCGTCGGCCGTAATGAAGCTGATCTTTTCTTGATCTTCGCGGACGAGCGACACCTGATGATAACCTTGGTAGGCATCTAGCATGCAGATCAGCTCGCATCCTACAGTGGAGTCTACCATCTAGTCGATCCGAGATAGCGGGTAGAAGTCCTTCGGGCATGCCTTGTTCAGGTCACGGAAGTCAATGCAGACTCGCCATTTGTTGCCCGATTTGGAGACGAGGACGACGTTAGCGAGCCAACTTGGGAACTGAATTTCCCTCACATGTCCAGCCTGCAATAGCTTTTCTACCTCCGCTTGGATGATCAGGTTCTGCTCGGCGCTGAAATCCTTTTTGCGTTGCTTTACAGGACGAGCGTCCGGTCAGACATATAGCTAATGTTGGGCTATGCTCGGGGAGATGCCGGGTAGCTCATGTGTTGACCATCCAAACACGTCATGGTTTTGTTGGAGACAGGTGATCAACTCCGCCTTTTGCTCGGTTCCCAGATCTGCAACTATGAAAGTAGTTGCCTCCGCTCGGCGATGATGGATTTGGACTTCCTGTTTCTCTTCATATACTAAGGCAGGAGGTTTTTCAGTAATAGTATTTACCTCTAGCCGTGGAGTCTTCTGGGCAGAACTAGCTTTGGCTTTGACCATCTCGACGTAGCAGCGTCGATCGGCTAGTTAATCGCCCTTGACCTCCCCTACCCGATCGTCTACCGGGAACTTGATCTTTTGGTAGTAGGTAGAGACTACTGCCCGGAACTCATTGAGGGTTGGTCGGCCCAGGATGACGCTGTAGGCTGAAGGGGATGATAAGTAATTCCTAAACTCTCCAAAGAGGTATTCGCTACCATGATCAGACCGTAGTGTCTTGATACTTTTACCATGACGTTTCTCCACATCAGCTTTGTACTCTTTGAACTTATCAAAGCATTCAGACTTGCGCGCATCAGGTAAATGTATCCATATCTCGAATAATCATATATAAAAGAGATAAAATATTCGAAACCACCTCTTGCCTGGATAGACATAGGACCACACAAATCAGAATGAACCAGTTTCAACACATCATTGGCTCTATACCCCGGCCTTTAAAGGTCTCTTGATCATTTTACCTTCCAAGCAAGATTCACAAGTTCGAAAGTTTTCCAACACTAATGAACCCAAGAGTCCATCGGCTATAAACCTTTGAATCCTACTCAAGTTAATATGACCAAGCCTTAGATGTCGAAGATATGTTTGGTACATTTGTTAAAGTTCCTTTCTCTTATTAGAATTAGAAGATGTGTTATTAATTTCCATTTGTTGCTTTATGAGAATTATTGGATTTAGAGTATACAAATTGCCAATTAATGTACCATAACAGATAATAACCCTATTCTTCTTGATAACTACTTTGTCATCAAAAGAAACAGAATATCCATCCACAAACAGTTTAGAAACTGAAATTAAATTCTTTCTAAAAGTTGGTACATAAAGATAATTTCTCAAAACCAAACTTCTATTCCTATCAAATGATAAGTAGACGTCTCCCACTGCAATAGCTGCCACATTCGTAGCATTCCCATGTAGACGGTTATCTCTCCCTCATATAGTCGTTGGGTTTCTTGGAACCCCTGCAATGTATTGCAGACATGATCAGTAACTCCTGTATCTACATACTAGGTACTGGTAGATAACACCGCTAAACATGTTTCAACTACTAGAAAATAAGATATACCTTTATTGTTCTCTCTCCTACAAGGACAGTCCCGACTGCTTGCAGATGAAGCACTTGCCCTTTGGTTTCTTCACTCTAGCTTTAGGTCCAGTACCTAGAGATCTTTTCACCTTCTTTCCCGAGCCAACCTGTTTCTTCTTCTTCTTGCCTTTTGACTTAGAAGTAGAAATATTTTCAACAAAGTGAATCTGAGAACTATAACGAAATATACCTTCTGCTGTCTGAAGTTTTGTCAGAAGTTCCGCCAATGTATAAGCCCTTTTGTTCATGTTATAGTTCAGGCGGAACTGCTCAAAACTTTTGGGTAGCATTTGGAGAATAATATCGATCTGAGTTTCCCCATCGATTTCAGCTCCAAGGATCTGTATTTCGTTCAAATAATCCATCATCTTTAGGATATGATCTCTTATGGGTGTCCACTCTGACATGGTGGTTGTCATTAGTTTTCTCATTGCCTCTTGCCTAGCAACCCAATTCTGGTGTCCGAAGAGTTCCTTGAGATTGTTCATCATGTCATAGACAGTTGGCAAGTCTAGATGCTGATGTTGCAGTACATTTGACATCGAAGCCAAAATATAACACCGCGTCATCTCATCTGCCTTGACCCATTTCCTATGATGCTCAATCTCCTCTTCACTAGAACTGCCATTAGGCACATTAGGGCAGACCTCTAACAATACAAACTTATAGCCTTCTGCTGTTAGGACAATGTCCAGGTTTCTTTTCCAATCTATGTAGTTGAGACAAGTAAGTTTGTTCTCTTTCAGTATAATAGCCAGTGGGTTGAAAGTCATCCTAAGAATCACAAAATAAACTTTTGGTTAAGACTCTTAATTTAAAATAATATTGATTTCTCAAACAATATTATTTAAATTTACCAACACCTCAAAACACCGTGAATTTTGCATGCCATGTTAGTCTAAACGCATACAAAATCAAACATTTGTAAGAGGAGGGTCTTACCAATTAATTTTATTATCTTGTCATCCTACCTTTATGACAAATAAAATTAATAGTTGGTGTTCCTTTGGTCACACAAATAATAGCAATGACTCCGTTGGGGAGGATACTATTAAATGCGTCTAAGTGTATACCATTACTTGATACTTAGTCCATTAAATAGGATTGTGCCCTTTCAGTTGGAGAAGATCACACACTCCTAAATAATTTCCTATAACCATCCATAAAGGAAGTTTGATCTAGTGATCTGCAAACAAACTCATCCGTTGTGGAGGGATGCACTCAGAGCCAACACGTAAGTTTGTTGCATCACTTACAAATCAGTAATGGAGACCGTGGAATTTATTTACTAATCTCTCTCCCACTTAGTTATTTAAGGTGAGGAATTTTAACATGCACACACACACACATTACAACAAATAAAGCAATAAATATGGAAAAATAATTTTCCAACTATTATGACATTTTTCATCACCGTCCTCCGTGTGCTGTCAACCCTAGCTGCTGCCATCTTTAGCCACCGCAATCGGGTCTAGTCGCCGCATCTATCTTGCTTATTTTTCTACTGTGCATTTAGTCCACAAATAGTACCACGCCTCGCAAGGATACGATCCGCGATAAAAATAAAATTTTACATATATCGATCCTATATTTCACAAAGGAATGTACATATAATCTAGATCGAAACAAAAATGTAAAATCCAAAAACTAATACAACTCCTGCTGTATTTAATACAAACAATCATGCACACACATAAAATGCCCTTGACATGTCCAAGAGTCCAATCACACACAATCTCTATAAGCCATAATAGTTGGAGCCTGCAACCACAGAGTTATCATTGTTGGTGCGGTTAGCATTAACGATTTAACCTAGGTTTTGATGAATCACAAATCAGGTTAAGTTAGGTTGTTGTTGTCTGACATTTTGATCAAGTGTGTAGGAGAAGTCCAGACAAGTCGACGGGCTGACCAGATGTCTGGCACGAAGCCCAGCTAGGTCGACGGGCTGACCGGATAGCTGGCAAGAAGACCAAGCGGGTCGACGGGCTGACCAGACGCTTGGCGAGAAGTCCAGCTAGGTCGACGGGCTGATAGGATAGCTGGCACGAAGTCCAAACGGGTCGACGGGCTGACCGAACGTCTGGCAGGTAAGTGAGGTAAGTCACTGGAGGGGAGTGACTGCGAGGACGCGTTCCCGGGAAGGGGACATTAGGCGTCGATCCGGCTTAGATCCATTTCAGATATCTAAGTCGAGATCGTGACTAGATTCCGGTCTCGAAAAGACGGAATCTAAGTCATACTCTTTGCTATTACTGTGTTGAACTTTAATTGTGCTAACAATATGTTTTACAGGATATATATTTGCCTCGGACTAACTCTATTTTGCAGGAGAAGGAGTTTCTGGAAATAGGAGGTCCGGGCGCCCGGAAGGGATTCGGGCGCTCGGAGGTCCAGGCGCCCGGAAGGGATCCGGGCGACCGGAGGTAAGTTTTATCCAAACTCGCGCGTCGCCACGTGGAGCTTGCTGGTTGGACCTGCCACGTCCCACCAGGGCGCCTGGAAGGGATCCAGGGCGCCCGAGCCTCATATAAAAGGAGGGTCAGAGGGGAGCTTCAGAACAACAACGAAAAGAAAGTCTTCTACTGCTTGCTCTACTGCTCTGCGCTCCAGCGACGCTAACAAAGATTCGACAATACGCTCCTTTCCTTTTCTTTAATTCTTGTCGGTATTTTCTTTATTTTGCTAGCATTCCTGTACTTTAAATTGTAATCATTTTCGAACTGCTAGTGATTGCCCAACGAAAGTACTCACGGAGTACGGGCCTTCGAGTAGGAGTCGTCACAGGCTCCGAACGAAGTAAAAAACACCGTGTTCAGTTTGTCTAAGTTTTTTATTATTCCGCTGCGCTTAACTCTTATTAACGCTGTTTTTCGAATCGATATTCACCCCCCCTCTATCGACGTTTCACGATCCAACAAGCATATCCTACTATTATCCTGCCTAAATTATGTATGACATGTGCATAATTAAACTGAAAACCAAACACACAGAGGCAAACCCTAACTCTGATACCAATTGTTGGTTGCTACTCGGAATATCGTACCGGTTCCCCTGTACAAAAATTTTGTACAAGTCCTGAACCATTCCTTACAACCTATTGTGTTCTTTAGAAATTAAATTTGGAATCGCAAACGGAACTTAACATTATTGATTCCAAATTCAACTTATCTGTTCTTAGTTGTTTAAACTTGGATCACAATCGATGCTTAACATTATTAATCCAAATCCACCTATGTTACAAATTCAATTAAATATTAATTTCAGAGATTGACTTCCAGGTTAAATATGGCGAGACACTAGGCCTTCTTGGGTATGAGAGCATCCACCACTTTCTAGACAAAGCATTTCAACGAAATTTAATATTTAATTTTCTTATAGTGACCCTAGGTTTAACCAAAAAGAATAATCGAATCACAAGTTCGAAAAATAAAAAAACACAAAATCAAAAACATAAATTTGATTACCTAGATTCATTAGCCTCTTGTGTTTGGTATTTCAAGATCTAAATAAAAGGATGAACTAGTTATGATGCGGAAACTAATAACTCATTATACCTTTTATAGCTTATAGACCTCACGATCTTCTGTCGTATTCCTCTTCTTATCTCGGACGTCGTGTGGGCGACGATCTACCGAGACAAGAATCCACCCAAGCCTCATTCTTCTCCTTGCAAGTTTTGGCCACCAAGAATCTCCTAGAGATGAAGGTCTTCGGCCACCAACTAAGCTCCAAGGGATGCAAAAAAACAGAGCCTCCTTTCTCTACTTCTTCTCCAAGCAAAATCCGACCACCAACAAACTCCTTGAGAGTTGATGCCGCCGGCCACCAAAGAAAAAGAAAAGGAGGAGAGTAAGAAGATGAGGGTCGGCCACCACAAGGAAGAGAAGAGAGGAATACTAGATGTATGTTCTTATAAGGTGAGACACCTCTACCCTCTCTTTTATATTCCTTGGTCTTGGCAAATAAGGAAAATTTTAATAAAAACTTCCTTATTTTCCTTGCCATTGAAAAGGAAAATTTAACTAATTAAAAAATTCCTTTTCTCTATCAATGTGGTTGGCCATATCTAATCCTCCAAGAAAGGAAAGTTTTAAATACAAAATTAAAACTTCCTAATTTGTTTCAAGAAATTTTAAACAAAAATTTCTCTTTTAAAAATTCCCTTCATGGTTGGTCATAAAAGGAAACTTTTATAAATTAAAATCTCTCTATTAAAACATGTGGATGATTTACAAAAAGGAAAGTTTTCTCGAAAATTAAAATCTTCCTTTCAATTTACAAATAAGGAAAAATATCAAATTTTTTCTTAATCTTTTGTAGAAACTATAAAAGGAAAGATTTAAATTTTAAAACACTCTTTTAAAATCATGAGGATGGTTACAAAAAAGGAAAGTTTTATCAAAAATTAAAATCTTCTTTTTAACTACAAATAAGGAAAGATATCAAACCTTTCTCTTAATCTTTTGCAGAAAACTATAAAAGGAAAGATTTAAATTTTAAACTCTCTTTTAAAACCATGGCTTACACATAAGAAAGATTTTTTTTTAAAAAAATCCTTTTTAATTTATTGTGGCCGACCACTTAAGCTTGGGTTCAAGCTAGGGCCGACCACCTGTAACACCCCACCCTCCTCACTACTGGTCCGTGAGGGTGGAGGGCTACTGGACTACTAACTTTACTTAACTATCCTTGTTCACATCTTGATAGAAATTCCTAAAACTCTCGGAGAACTCAAAACATACAATTAACTAGCAGCGGAAGACTAAATGACTCATCTAATACATTCTACTCAACTCTTTGTTAATAAATTCTTATGCTAAATCCCAAGGCTTCTATAGTCCAGACATCACACATCCATCCGCACCTCCTTGTCGCCTTCCTTTACTATAGCTTTTCCTTTCCTTTATCTGCAATAAGAGGAAATGAATCTATAAGTAAAATTGCTTAGTAAGCGCTATCTAACTCACAAAACTCGAGTATGCATGTAAGCTGAAAGAAATCTAGAAACTGAATGCTCATCTAATAGCAAACGAAACATAGCATACTGAAATACTAAACATGTAAGCAAATCTAAACAACATGTCAGTATAAAAGAAAGCTAAACTTGCTGAATTTTAAACTTATGTGAAGCTTATTTTTTTTGTTTGAAAACTTATACTTTAATACTTCAAAATAATAATCAACTTTCTTCTTGGGCCCGACAACTGTACTTGCTATGCGTGCATCCCTAACTAGACCCGAGATAGCTGGTCCCGAATCTAGTAGGGTTTACTAGGTTATCTAAACCTAGGGACGACTATGGGAGCCCAGCCCAAGGACAACTGAGAGTCCTACATACTAGGTTATCTAAACCTAGGGACGACTATGGGAGCCCAACCCAAGGACAACTGAGAGTCTAGTATAGTGCGACTGATAAAAGTAAAATACTTGTTATCTTTTAATACTTCTAATATATAATGCCTCGGCATTTTAACGAGCACCTTGTGTGCCAAAATCCCTAAAGTCTTGACTTTGGGATCTACTTAAGGCCTTGGCCTTTTTCTTTCTTTTCTTTATCTTTCTTATACTTGTTAATACCTCTAATAAAAGAATGCTTCTTTAAAAACTGAAATGTTTAAACAAATTCTAACTTTGAAATGCATAAACAAAAATATGCATACTATGCTAATCAAAATTCTGCATACTATACTAATCAAGATTCTGCATTCTATGCTACACTATTTCTGCATACTATGCAAACATAAATTCTGCACTATAATACTTAACCAAACTGCACTATAATCTTTTTCTTTAAAAACTGCACTATAAGTACCACCTAAAATCTGCACTACAAGTTCCACCAAAAATCTGCACTATAAATTCCACCAAAAATCTGCACTATAAACTTTAAAGAAATCTGCACCATAAGCTCTTAAGAAATCTGCACTACAAGCTCTAAAGAAATTTGCTCTAAAGAGATCTGCATTTTAAACTCTAAGAAATCTGCACTACAAGCTTAATTAAAATCTGCACTATAAGCTTACATAAAAATCTGCACTATAAGCTTAATTAAAATCTGCACTATAAGCTTAATTAAAATCTGCACTATAAGCTTAATTAAAATCTACACTATAAACTTAATTAAAATATGTACTATAAGCTTACATAAAAATCTGCATTATAAGCTTAATTAAAATCTGCACTATAAGCCTACATAAAAATCTGCACTATAAGCTTAATTAAATTCTGCACTATAGGCTTAATTAAAAATCTGCACTATAAATTCCACCAAAAATATGTACTATAAGCTTAATTAAAATCTGCACTATAAGATTAATTAAAAATCTACACTACAAGCTTAATTAAAATATGCACTATAAGCCTACATAAAAATCTGCACTATAAGCTTAATTAAAATCTGCACTATAGGTTTAATTAAAAATCTGCACTATAAGCTTAATTAAAATCTGCATTATAAGCTTTCATAAAAATCTGCATTATAAGCTTAATTAAAATCTGCACTATAAGCCTAAATAAAAATCTGCACTATAAGATTAATTAAATCTGCACTATATGCTTAATTAAAAATCTGCACCTCAAGCTTAATTAAAATCTGCACCTCAAGCTTAATTAAAATCTGCACTATAAGCCTACATAAAAATCTGCACTATAAGCTTAATTAAAATCTGCACTATATGCTTAATTAAAAATCTGCACTATAAGCGCTTCTCATGCTTCGAATTCAAGAAGAACAAAGGTCCGAAACTACTCATACTGCAGGTGAGAAACACTTACCTTGATTATTGGACTGACAACCGAACAAAAAGGGCTTCTAGGACCTTGGCCGACCGCCGGAGATGATGCCCTAACTCCCTTTCGTTTTCTGCCCGAGCTCCGCCATCGTACGCAGAAGAGAATGAGAGAATGGTTTAAGTCACGGGAAAACAGAGCATCAACTTATTCCTTTTTATAACTTAATATTTCTGTTAACTCCTTAAATAAATTCGCTACCTTTTCTAAACAGACAAATCCAACATCAACTTATCCCTTTTATAATCTAATATTCTGCTAACTATCTTAAATAAATTTGTTACCTTTTCTAAACAGACAAATCCAACATCAACTTATCCCTTTTATAATATTCTGTTAACTATCTTAAATAAATTCGCTACCTTTTCTAAACAGACAAATCCAAGATCAACTTATCCCTTTTATAATCCAATATTCTGTTAACTATCTTAAATAAATTTGCTACCTTTTCTAAACAGAAAAATCTGTTTGCCCACCTGGTCAGCTGGGTTTTGACCGAGTCAAAGGTCGTGGGTTCAATTCTCGGCTTGGATATTTTTTTGTCGAAACTTCCTTCGTTTAGTAAAAATACCAAACGACCTCCAAAAATTACATAAAAATACTCTAAAAATTTCTAAAAATCTCTAGAATATTTCTAAATATTTTTAAGAACTTTTAGAACTCCTAATGAGAAAAATTGGGTCGTTACAATCCTCATACCTTATAAAAAGTTCGTCCTCGAACTTAGAATAATTCTATAGCATGTTCTCTACCTTGTACATGCATTAGTTAGCGTCCATAATCTAATGTACTAAGGAAAACCACATCAAAGATATCTTAGGACGTCCTAACCTACTTTCAATGAACATAATCATAAGCAGTGACATAAGCATGACAACATAAACGTAAGCATGGTAGATGAACTAAACATAATGATAGACTCGATCACAAGCATGTCCATATGCATAGGCAGGAACATAACATGAACATAACGTGGACCTAAACATAAACGTAAATATAAATATAACATGACTTGAACATACTTGCATGCATACTTATAAACATACTATTGTGGTGGCCTAGTTACACTTAATAGTACTGTAACATAAGTTGTTGATCAGACAACTACCCTAGCGCTAGGTTGGTAGGGGTCCGAACTTAGGATCGGAGTTCCCCTTTATTCTAGCGCGCTCACCGGGCTTAGGTCCCTAGATCATACCACCATCCCAGAACATATCTTGTTTGATTCTGGCGCGCTCACCGGGCTTAGGTCCCTAGATCATACCACCATCCCAGAACATATCTTGTTTGATTCTAGCGCGCTCACCGGGCTTAGGTCCCCGGATCATACCACCATCCCAGAACACATCTTGTTTGATTCTGGCGCGCTCACCGGGCTTAGGTCCCCGGATCATACCACCATCCCAGAACACATCTTGTTATGTAAAAGAAACTAAGCAGAATTCTTAACTTTATAAGCACTTCTAAACATCTCCCTATTCTGTACATATAATCTAATACTTCTAAGGATTTCTCTTTACTGTAAAGAATAAAGAAAAGCATACTAAAAATTAAATACTTTCTTACTTGAAGACGGCAAAGTTGGTGCTGATGTGTGACGTTGGAGAATAGGAACTGCTCTGATACCAACTTGTAACACCCCACCCTCCTCACTACTGGTCCGTGAGGGCGGAGGGCTACTGGACTACTAACTTTACTTAACTATCCTTGTTCACATCTTGATAGAAATTCCTAAAACTCTCGGAGAACTCAAAACATACAATTAACTAGCAGCAGAAGACTAAATGACTTATCTAATACATTCTACTCAACTCTTTGTTAATAAATTCTTATACTAAATCCCAAGGCTTCTATAGTCCAGGCTTCACACATCCATCCACACCTCCTTGTCGCTTTCCTTTACTATAACTTTTCCTTTCCTTTATCTGCAGTAAGAGGAAATGCATCTATAAGAAAAATTGCTTAGTAAGCACTATCTAACTCACAAAACTCGAGTATGCATGTAAGCTGAAAGAAATCTAGAAACTGAATGCTCATCTAATAGCAAACGAAACATAGCATACTGAAATCCTAAACATGTAAGCAAATCTAAATAACATGTCAGTATATAAGAAAGCTAAACTTGCTGAATTTTAAACTTATGTGAAGCTTATTTCTTTTGTTTGAAAACTTATACTTTAATACTTCAAAATAATAATCAACTTTCTTCTTGGGCCCGACAATTGTACTTGCTATGCGCGCATCCCTAACTAGACCCGAGATAGCTGGTCCCAAATCTAGTAGGGTTTACTATGTTATCTAAACCTAGAGACGACTATGGGAGTCCAGCCCAAGGACAACTGAGAGTCCTGCATACTAGGTTATCTAAACCTAGGGACGACTATGGGAGCCCAACCTAAGGACAACTGAGAGTCCACTACAGTGCGACTGATAAAAGTAAAATACTTGTTATCTTTTAATACTTCTAATATATAATGCCTCGGCATTTTAACGAGCACCTTGTGTGCCAAAATCCCTAAATTCTTGACTTTGGGATCTACTTAAGGCCTTGGCCTTTTTCTTTCTTTTCTTTATCTTTCTTATACTTGTTAATACCTCTAATAAAAGAATACTTCTTTAAAAACTGAAATGTTTAAACAAATTCTAACTTTGAAATGCATAAACAAAAATCTGCATACTATGCTAATCAAAATTCTGCATACTATACTAATCAAGATTCTGCATTCTATGCTACACTATTTCTGCATACTATGCAAACATATAATACTTAACCAAACTGCACTATAATCTTTTTCTTTAAATACTGCACTATAAGTTCCACCAAAAATCTGCACTACAAGTTCCACCAAAAATCTGCACTATAAATTCCACCAAAAATCTGCACTATAAACTTTAAAGAAATCTGCACCATAAGCTCTTAAGAAATCTGCACTACAAGCTCTAAACAAATCTGCTCTAAAGAAATCTGCATTTTAAGCTCTAAGAAATCTGCACTACAAGCTTAATTAAAATCTGCACTATAAGCTTACATAAAAATCTGCACTATAAGCTTAATTAAAATCTGCACTATAAGCTTAATTAAAATCTACACTATAAGCTTACATAAAAATCTGCATTATAAGCTTAATTAAAATCTGCACTATAAGCCTACATAAAAATCTGCACTATAAGCTTAATTAAATTCTGCACTATAGACTTAATTAAAAATCTGCACTATAAATTCCACCAAAAATCTGTACTATAAGCTTAATTAAAATCTGCACTATAAGATTAATTAAAAATCTACACTACAAGCTTAATTAAAATATGCACTATAAGCCTACATAAAAATCTGCACTATAAGCTTAATTAAAATCTACACTATAGGTTTAATTAAAAATCTGCACTATAAGCTTAATTAAAAGCTGCATTATAAGCTTTCATAAAAATCTGCATTACAAGCTTAATTAAAATCTGCACTATAAGCCTACATAAAAATCTGCACTATAAGCTTAATTAAATCTGCACTATATGCTTAATTAAAAATCTGCACCTCAAGCTTAATTAAAATCTGCACTATAAGCCTACATAAAAATCTGCACTATAAGCTTAATTAAAATATGCACTATATGCTTAATTAAAAATCTGCATTATAAGCGCTTCTCATGCTTCGAATTCAAGAAGAACAAAGGTCCGAAACTACTCCTACTGCAGGTGAGAAACACTTACCTTGATTATTGGACTGACAACCGAACAAAAAGGGCTTCTAGGACCTTGGCCGACCGCCGGAGATGATGCCCTAACTCCCTTTCATTTTCTGCCCGAGCTCCACCATCGTACGCAGAAGAGAATGAGAGAATGGTTTAAGTCACGGGAAAACAGAGCATCAACTTATTCCTTTTATAACTTAATATTTCTGTTAACTCCTTAAATAAATTCGCTACCTTTTCTAAACAGACAAATCCAACATCAACTTATCCCTTTTATAATCTAATATTCTGCTAACTATCTTAAATAAATTTGTTACCTTTTCTAAACAGACAAATCCAACATCAACTTATCCCTTTTATAATATTCTGTTAACTATCTTAAATAAATTCGCTACCTTTTCTAAACAGACAAATCCAAGATCAACTTATCCCTTTTATAATCCAATATTCTGTTAACTATCTTAAATAAATTCGCTACCTTTTCTAAACAGAAAAATCTGTTTGCCCACCTGGTCAGCCGGGTTTTGATTAAGTCAAAGGTCGTGGGTTCAATTCTCGGCTTGGATATTTTTTTGTCGAAACTTCCTTCGTTTAGTAAAAATACCAAACGACCTCCAAAAATTACATAAAAATACTCTAAAAATTTCTAAAAATCTCTAGAATATTTCTAAATATTTTTAAGAACTTTTAGAACTCCTAATGAGGAAAATTAGGTCGTTACACCACCTACTTGCTCCATCAAGGCTTGATCTTGGTCGGTCCCTAGCTTGGGCTCCAAGCTTGGCTTGGCCGACCACCTTAAGATGTGTAAGAAGGTGGGTATGAGTGGGTATAACACTTTATAAATAAGAGAATACGACAGGGACCGAGAGGAGGAATTAGTTTTGGTCTCCCGATGAACTTGAGCTTCCCGTGTTCGCCCCGAACACCCAACTCTAGTTCATCAATAATAACTCATACCACTAAAGAGTTATTATTGAACTACCGCATCAATCCCATATTACTATATGAGCTTCTTCTTATCATGAGTGTGTTAGTCTCCCTGTGCTTAAGATATAGAATGTCCACTAATTAAATGAGTTACTGACAACTCACTTAATTAATATCTAGCTCCAAGAGTACTACCACTCAACTTATCGGGCCTCTAGATTTATCGAACTAAATCACACCCTTTGATAAATTAAAGAAATGAATATTGAGTATATGTACTTGTTATTATATTATGATTAAGTGCACACACTTCCATAATAACAAAGGTCTTGTTCTTTTATACAGTCAGTATAAAAATAACTTACCTTAAATGATCCTGCTCAATACACTCAGAGTGTACTAGTGTAATTTTATAGTTAAGATAAACTAATACCAAATTACACTATGACTATTCCAATGGTTTGTTCCTTTCTATCTTAGTCGTGAGCTACTATTTATAATTTATAAGGAATTGATAACATGATCTTCTGTATGTGACACCACACACCATGTTATCTACAATATAAATTAATTGAACAACTACACTTAGCATATAAATGTAGACATTTGACAAATGTGATTCTTTATTTCAAAATAAATGTTTACAAAAAGCTAGGCTTTTAGTATACACTCTAACATTGGGGATGTGGCGCTCCGATTGACCGTGTGTTGACTCCTCGCGACCCTGCAACCACAACTGTGTCAGTGCTGAGCCAGGGAAGGGGTTCCTGGCGATGGCCCTCTGACGCTCAAGTCAGTCACCGACGATGTGTGGAAGCAAAACAAAGTAGTGAATAGTAGTAGCAACAGTAGATTATCACATACCTCCATTGAAGCTTGGACCCCCCTTTATATAGGGCTCATGTAGCGCACGTGCATGGTTCCCAAGGTGTGCACGCTTCTCGAAGCTTCCCCTGAAAAGATGTATCAGTAAAGTGTCCTTGATACAACACCTTAATGAGTCAAGCATATCTCTAAAGTGATAGTGGAAGCTTCCGCCGTACGATCTTTTGTCTAAACCAACCGCCGACCATGCCGCCTGTCAGCGGCACATGCTCCTAAAAAGATAATATCCAGCTTGCAGTGTCTATTACTAGGTCGAGCGGGATAGCTGCTTGAGGGATAACCGCTTGGCTCGGATGAGGGTGTTATTTGGCCAAGCGGGAAGGCCGCTCGACCGGCGCTTCCGCTGTCTTGAGAAAGTCGGTCGGCTGCCCTTCTGTTTTTGTATAGCTCGGTCGTAAATCCACTTCGTTCTTGTACCTCTATATAAGGCCGAGCGGGGAAGCCGCTTGGCTTGCCTTTGCAGATACCTAGCAGTCTTTCTGAGCGTCGGAAACTCGGAACCTCGCCGAGCTGTTATGATGTCGGATCGAGTCTTCCTTATCCCGATCAGGCGAGCGTGCTCCCCGATCGGCCTGTGGCATAGGGGCGTTTGACCACCTTGACTCTAACCTCCACCATGGCATTGACCTCCACCATGGCAGCGGGGTGGGGTCCCCCCACTTATCACCGCATCAGGCATATTGATTAGTTCAATGGTTGATGACCTAGCTTTTGAGTATGAGTTGTATCTTTCAGCTTATGTAGTCTGGGTAGCCCTTAAGGATAAATATAGTGGAGTAAGTCTGAGCAAGCTTCGACAGCTGACGATCAAGTTTAACAGCTTCAAGAAGTGTTCGAATGTTTCAATGGTTTAATACCTTAGGGAGATGTCGAACATGATTCGGGAACTTAAAATTGTTGGTCATGAGTTGACCGATGAACAACATGTTCAAGAAGTTATTCATTCCCTTTTAGATTCTTGGGAGACCATGAAATATACCCTATCTTATAGTGAGAGTATCAAGACTTTCACTATGTCTCATGTCAGGTAGAATTGGAGATAAAGAGAGTAGAATCCACAAGGGTTTTTGGACTGGCCTATGTGGCCATCAGTTTTGTTGGATTATCTAAATTTAAGAAAAAGGAATGGTTCAAGAAGGGGAAGGGAAAGAAGAAAAAGCTACTGTTGTGGGACAAAGCCCAATCAAGAAGAAAAGAAAGAAGACTGGTGAGAAACCTAAAAGTAAAATGACTTTCACACAGGAGTGCACTGAGCCGAAAAAGGTAAATCCGAGTATGTTTTTTTTCTAAGCATTATGTTGTTAGTTTAGTGTTGTTAGTTGATTCTTATCCTTTGTGGATTATAAATTCAGGAGCAACCAACCATGTAGCTCGAGATCAAGTCATATTTGTAGAGTATCATCAGGTGCCAGTTGACAACAAATGGATCTATGTAGAAAACAATACAAGAGTTAAAGTTAAAGGAGTCGACACTTACAAACTCAACCCCCGTGGTGATAGTATTTTATTTTTACATGATGTCCTATATGCTCCTGAAATTTGACAGAATCTTATTTCTGTTACATGTCTACTTGATTTAGGGTATTGTATTAATTTTTATAGCCGATGTGTTGAACTTAAGATTGACTCAGTGTTTATCAGATATGATTTTTTAACAAATCATTTTATAGTTCTTGATGTAGAATCAGATGTCAATTGTGTTATCAAGAGTTATTTTTTGAACATTACTCTAACTAGTGATGCAGATATAACTGATGAGGTTTGATATGTTAAATTATCACACATATGACAAGAACGTATGAATCGGTTGACTAGAGCTATATGTGAACATTGTCTTGCTGAAAAAGTAACTAAGAAACCTTTTGGTAAGACTATTAGGGCTAAATCAACATTGTAATTAATTCATTCGAATATTTATAGTCCAATGAATGTGAAGGTTAGACAAGGAGATTCATATTTCATTACATTTATTGATACTTTCTCTCATCTCGGTCATGTGTATTTGATTTCTCATAAATCTGAAGCATTTGATTGCTTCATTTGTTATATGAACGAAATTGAGAATCAAACGGAATGTAAGATTAAACCTTTACGCAGTGACCGTGGGGGGGGGGGGGGGGGGGGGAATATTTATCTGATTAGTTCAAAATAATGTGCAATGATTAAGGGATTATCAGATAGCTAACTATCCCTAGAACTCCACAGTAAAATAGGGTTACTAAAAGAAGAAATCAAACTCTTCTAGATATAGTTAGATCTATG
Source organism: Zingiber officinale (assembly GCF_018446385.1). Lineage (NCBI taxonomy): Eukaryota > Viridiplantae > Streptophyta > Magnoliopsida > Zingiberales > Zingiberaceae > Zingiber > Zingiber officinale. The sequence continues at coordinate 109,133,992 of NC_056002.1, forward strand.
ATGGCTCAAGCTAATTTGTCAATTTTCTATTGGGGAGATGCATTATTAGCTGTAACCTATATACTTAACTGAGTACCTTTTAAATCTGTTCCATCTACTCCATATGAACATTGGATAGAAAGAAAACCACATTTGAGTAATCTGAGACATGGGGGTTAGTTGCCTACGTTCATGATAAGATTCATAAATATGAAAAATTATGACCCAAAGATAAAAAGTGTATCTTTATAAGGTATTCTGATACTTCTAAGGGTTATGTTTTCATTGGTGAGCAACAATATAGAACCATTTCTGAAATAGAATCAAGAGATGTTATTTTTCTTGAAACTAAATTCCTAACAAGAGGTGAAATTAATAAGATAATTTCTTTATTTGCAATAGAGTAAGAGGATAATATTTCTTTATCAACAAATCATGTATCATAAGAGATGTCTGAGTCCAGTCAACCGAGTGGGAGTAATTTGTCAAGTCATGAGTTGACTTCTCAACAACCCAACTTATGAAGAAGTATTTATAAAATCCAACTTAAGAAAAGGTTTAATATTAAGAATGAGGTATGATGATACTCCCAGTTGATGATGATGAACCCCAATTTATTGAGGAAGCATTGAGATATAGAGCAAGAGAAAAGTGGAAAGCTGCAATGGTTGAAGAGATGAAGTCTATGAATCACAATCATGTTTGAGACTTAGCAAATCTTCTTCCTAGTTGAAGGGTTATTAATAATAAGTGGATTCTCAAAATAAAGAGGAAAGCTGATGGATTGATTAATAGATACAAAGCTCATTTAGTTGCAAACTAATTAGAGGGTATTGATTTTGAACAGATATTTTCTCTCATAGTGAAAATGTCAATATAAGTTATTTTAGCCTTTGTGACACATTATGACTTGGAATTACATCAGATGGATGTAAAAATCATTTTTCTTAATGATTTGCTTGACGAGGAAATCTATATGGTTCAGCCAAAAGGTTTAATTACTGAAGGCAAAGAGAAGAAAGTATGTAGGCTTAAAAAACCTATATATGGGCTAAGCAAGCGTCAAGATAATAGAACATAAGATTTAACGAAGTCGTTTTATCTTATAGTTTCGAGATGATAAATGAGGATCATTGCATTTTCCTAAAAAGGAAATAAGAAGTATGCTATTTTATCATTATATGTTGATAATACGTTGATAGTTGAAAATGACATAGTATGTGTGAATGAAGTCAAGAAGTGGCTGTCATCACGATTTGATACAACGGATACGAGAGAAGCTGAGTATATCTTAGGGTTGAAGATCATTAGAGCAAGGTAGACCATCATTTCAGCATATCTAATTACAACGTAAAACATATACCTATTATGAAAGGTACTCTTTTAAGCAAGAGTATATGCCCCAAAATACTTGAGGAAATAGCCAAGATGAATAAAAAATCATATGCCAGTGCTATTAGTAGTTTGATGTACACTATGTTGTGTACACGTCTTGATGTCAGCTATACTGTTGGCTTAGTTAGTCACTTTTAGTCAAACTCAAGACCGAAACACTGGAAGATGGCAAAAAGAATATTCAGATATCTAAAGGCGACAATAGATTATTGTCTTTATTTTTAAGGATCATATATGAGTCTAAAAGGCTATTTAGATGCAGATTGTGCTGGAGACATGGATGATAGAAAATTTACATCAGACTATGTGTTCTTGCTGAATGGTGGCGCTATCTCATGGAACAGTAAGAAACATGCTAGTGTAGCTTTGTCAACTATGGAAGCTGAATATATAGCATGTTCAGCAGCTGTGTAAGAAATAGTCTGGTTAAGAAGATTCCTGAACCATCTGAAGATTACTAAGGACAGTGGGAGTTCAGTAACTATCTATTGTGACGGTCAAGCTACAATAACCTTCTCGAAGAATCTCAAATATCATAGTAAGGATAAGCATATAGTTATAAAATATAACTTTGTGAGAGATGTTATGGCTAAAAGGAGTGTGGTTCTTGAGTATATCCCTATGTATTTTATGCTTGCAGATCCTTTTACTAAGTCAATGACTAGAGAGTCATTTAATGAGCATGTAAAGTCTTTGAGACTTCGTAGAGTGTTATAATATTGTAATGACAATAAGATATTATGATTCAATTGCATGATTTGTCATAATCTATTATGTGTATATGTTGTTTTGTTAAATGCATTTAAGATCTCGATGAATATGTTGGTAAGTAGTGATTAGTCCTCTCATATGGGCAATCATTTCTATTTGTTGGGTATGAATAGAGGTAAGACCAGTGCTTATAAGACAACTTATGTGGTTGTTGGCTTATTTAGCTATTAAAATTGTTGCATTCCTATAAGCTGGGGTCGTCTTGATATCTGTATCAAGATGAGTTCGTTTAAAGATAGATGATCAAAGAAAATGAATCCACCATTTACTATGCCTGTTTAGAAGACAGATGAAAATTCATAGGTTGAATTCTGGATTAGGTATTGTGAATGTCTAGATTGAAATATATACATAGATATAGAAACATTACTCTTTATGATAAAAAGAAAAACATTATAGCATGTGATTCATACCACATGTGTTTATACGATAATAAGGAAGTAGTAGAATGAATTTCTGCTTCTCTATTATGTGAGCCCTTAATATTATAGGCTAATTTTAAAAAAATTATCTTTAGTGACTATTTAGCTGTTTACTTGAAATTTTAATCAGAGTCTGCTACCTTAGCATATAAACCTATGACTATAGATGCTGCGGTCTTTAGAACATGACTAGGAAAGCGATTGATTAAAATAAATGAATTAAAACTAAAAAAAAAAGATTAAATAGATTTATATCTTTTGATATTATTCATTAGTTGATTCATTTCTGTGTGTATAGAAATGATTGTGAATATTGAATATGAAACATGCTCTTGACATAATAATCATAATGAGATATTAGAGATGTTCATATTGATGTAAATAAAGATTATTTTATTTGGGTAAATAGTAAGACGTGGATATCTTCTAGAAAATGGCCGTGTGTCACCGAGATATTGGATGTCTCCTAAATAACGGCTATGTGCTATTATGAGAATGACTAAGTGTCATTATGTGAGTGACTAAGGTGTAACAATTTTTTTAACATTGATTGTTCAGTGTGCTTACTGTTGCACGAATCATTTTCTCTAAGTATGAATTAGATGTTGTTCTATTAATCTTTGTGACTATTGATCTCTCTTCTGTAAGGACTCCGACTTTATTTAATTTGTGTGACTAAGTATCCTTTGTGGCATTCGCTTGAACAAGTGGGATATGTAGATAGTTTTAAGATGAGTGGACAGTTTTTGTAACTGCTCACACGTTGCATTTTGAGTAACGTGAGCACGAACTGCTCGTGGAGGAGTGTATACGTATGCGTAGTGCTCTGCCTTCCACCCTATAAGTATAGGTGTGCGTCGAAGCACATCGAGTGGTTTTTTTCGAAGAATAGAAGTGCAGAAGCAGATCTCAGTGAAAACATCCAAGGCACGACCGACAATTGGTTTGTGGAAGAGTAAGGACGATTCATTTGTAATCATTTTTCACTATGATGATCAAAATATCGAAAGATCTACTTTCCAAGGATCGATCACCGGTAAAATCGACACTCGAAGAATTGGTGAACTCACAATAAGTGTTTACCATTTAGGTTAATTCATGCATTCGATTCTACACACAGGTCCTCGGCTTCCAATTCTAGGCTCTTCCTCCATCAACATTTCTATCTTCTTACCGGCCACTCATTTATTCAGCTTTTGGACACAATCACTTTTCATTCAAATTTTCAACATATATTACACAATTAATTGTCTGATTTCAAGACACAGGTCGGGGCGAAGCCTTGAGACTTGGAAATATTCTTACCTCCCCCTCATCAAACCAGAGTGTCACAAGAAACATGCCATCCGCCTTATAGAATTTTCATGCTCTTTGGAATTGAAACTACGTGGAAAATTAACAGCGACCCTTTTTTTCAAAAGAAAAAAAAAACACAATCACTCATTCCTCGTATCACCATCACGCCCAACTTTTCGGTTCTTCGTTTGTTTTTGTACAAACGAACTCGCACGTAAATTAAAATTCATTTCAAAACGACATACTACTGCACGAATTACTTAATTAGAGAAAGAAAGCATGCAAAAGCTCAGAATAAAGGCAAATACTCTTTCAATTTTTTCTTCTTTCAAAGTTCGGTGCGGACAAGAGCTTTGCATTCCCCCTCATGAAGAGTATGCATTAGGCCAGTGGTCTAAGAAAAGCTTCTTAATAATTATCATCTGGGTCTTACTCTGTCTTTGGTCAAGCAAAAAAACCTCTCGATGTGCTGATTCATGGTCAAACACTGCACGCCCCCTACTTTTGAATCGAAATCATGCATCGATCGATGCAATATATTGAATATTAACCAAATGCATGCATGGTCAGAAAAATATAATGATGAGGAATTAATCATTCCTTTTTGAATGAATCAAGGCACAAACATATAACTTAATTTATATATCCCCAAACCGTAGATTAGCGACCAAGTCCAGTAGCATTGGCTAGACGATTCATTAATCCCGTGGTCAACATGTACATGGAAGATGAACTCACTATTCATGACAGGCTCTGTTACTTTGAGCCGGTGATCGATCGAGAACTTAAAGCCGATGCGATTCCGATTCCGATTCCGATTCCGATTAGAAAAGCAACTTTGATGATCAGTCAAAGGCGTTTGACGAGGCAGTCTGCGGCACGTGGATTGAGACAGTGGAGCTTCTTCCCACTTCAACTCCCAGCCTTTCCCGGCGTAGCAGAGACAGAGAGAGAGAGAGAGCGCTCAGCGATGGCTGGCTGGCTGGCTTCTAGAGATTGACGTCCAGACCCGAAGGACGCAGTAGAAAGAGGTTGAATTGAACAGTGCAGTCAAATGTCAGTCAAACTGCCACCAAACTGAAACGGAAGGCGAGGAAATTGAAAAAGCAGAGACACGTAGCCAGAGACATGCGTAGACTAATCAAAGGCCTCGATCTTCCTCTGCCTCTCTTCCCTCACGCACGCCCGATAAAAATCTCGATGAACATGCCAAAAGCTAATACGTATTGACTATTCTGTCAGGATTCAGCGGCCGGCCCCTTTGCTTTTTTATTTGTTTGTTTGTTTGAACACTATGCTGGTCTCTTCCGTCCTCCGTGCTGAATTCTAATTTGTTATATATATAAATGCTCCCCTCATTCTCACTTCTTGTTCTTATCTTCCTTTATGATCTGCCGAGTATTGGGAGCGGATTGAAATGAGAACAGTAGTACGGGATTGAAGTCTCTTGATCGTGTGGCGATGATCCCTTGGTGTTTGCACTTGGTCGGCGCCTCCGCTAGGACCAGCCCCACCCCGGACGGCGCCGGTGTTCGCGTCGTCGCCTACGATGGCCGGGTGAAGGTCTACGACCGGCCAGTGACGGCGGCGGAGGTGATGAAGGACCACCCTTGCCACCTCGTCTGCCGCTCCGACGCTTTCTTTATCGGGCAAAAGGTGCCGCCTGTCGCCGCCGGCGTCCAGCTGCAGCCGGGGCAGTCCTACTTCCTCTTCCCCTCCCATTTCTTCCACTCCGTTCTCTCCTTCGTCACCCTCGCCGCCTCTCTCGTCGGCCCCGGCGGCAAGGGTGCCGCGGCCGTGCGCCCGTTCGATATCCGGAAGACGGCGGCAGGCACGCTCCAGATCACGCTCTCCGACGAGTTCCTGAAAGGAAGGGAGCGGGACGGGGAGCAGAGCCGAAGCAAAGGAGTCGTGACGACGGATGCGTTGGAGAAGGAGTACAGGATGCTGGTGAGGTGCAAGTCCAGGCAGTGGGCGCCGAAGCTGGAAACGATAAGGGAGTCGGAGAGGAGGTCAAAGATGGGAATCGAATCGTTCAAGAGGAGGAGGAAGAAGGAAAGCCATTGACCAGTGAGTCCATGAAGCATGTTCGCTTCGTGTGGTTGTAGCTAGCTAGGAAGAGATGATTTTCTTGCTGTTTTCTTTCAATTTTCCCTTTCAAAAATTTTCCATGTAAATTGTAAAGAAGTATCCATGTCGACTGCGATATTAGGATGGAAAAAGTGTTCTAAAATCGGATGGATCGGAGAGAGCATTCACGTCGCGTTTGTCTTGAATAAGCTAATTGACTAACGGAGTAACAACACATCACAGCTTCTTGGTTTATTGATTCAAAGTTTGGTGAGAGAAAAGGAATGCGCATATTATCTTATTTTTGGAATTCTGACCAAATCGCCTTTTAGGTGTGTTTTTACCTTTTTCATGTCTTCATGTGGGTTATCATCATTTATGTTTTTCACAGTCCAGTCAAAGTAATTGATAATCTACGAACTGGATCAAATTATTATAGCTAAGTGAAACTTTTAAATTAGATGAATTTTATCTAGGATCAAAATAGGGATTAGATGGAGAATGAATAATCAATCGTTTAATTTCTATAAAATGTCAGTGTACAATAATAAAAGTTTTCACAGGGTGTCCATTTAATTATAAGGCGATAGATTAATTATAATAAAATAAGAAATCAATTCTCGATAAATGTATGTCCTCAGAATTTAGCTATATGGGACGTTTAGAGCCCATGTATAATCTTTGGTAGAATATTGAAGATTATCAGCCGTATCAACAAATTAATTATTTTGTTGTAAATAAAATTCTTTCATTAGTCAACTCAAATTAACATTGATCGACTGCTCCTGTATCAGTTAAATTATCTGTTGGCTGGCTTACAAACAAACGTTAATAGAAACATTTCATTCCCTTTTTATTTATCCTGGGTTGATTGACCAATGGCTCAAGCTTCAGTCGACTATGTCACTACTTAAGTTATTTATAAGGTTAAGATCGTGACTTATCTATCCCAGCCCACGATAAACTCCTTTCGTACAAACAAATGCTCTCACACTTGTCTTCGTAGTACCAAGAAGCTTTGTTCCTATAGGATGATTAATTGATGACAGGGTATTAGATTTACTATAATAAGATAAATGATCAATTTCTAATGGACAAATGCCCTTAGAAAAAAAAACTTCTCCTATCCTCTAACCAATTTAACAATCAGCTATAAGTTAACTCTATGATTTACCTATATTCTTATAATTTAGAAATGGACTATAAGAAATATAATATGAGTGTAATCATTTTATATTACAATTACCGGAAGTTTTACTTCTAGGTCTGCTTTAACCTTAATGTGTGAAGACTTTTATTTATCTGATCAATCTTAATTGTTAGGACTCTTCCCCTTTTACACATTAAATACTTATGCAAGTAATTTGCACCTAAAGACTTAGGATACTAATGCGGCGGTTTTCTTCAACCCCAACGTATCCCATGGGTTAATGATCATGTTGAGTTGTCAGTCAAAGTCAATGTGAGTTAGGCATGACCTAAAGATAATCGAATATAGACCAGATAAGACTCAGGTCTGATTAGATCGACCCAACCCCAATAATTACCATGGCAGCCCGAAGTCCCAACACCATCTCTCAGTCTTGGCTCTGGATCTCGACATTTGCCTTGGCTCAGCCCCAGGTTCCAACATCATCCCTCAGCCTCGACTCCCGATTCTGACATCTATCCTTGCTCAATCCCAGGTTCCAATATCATCCCTCAGTCTCGACTTCTGATCCTGACATCTACCCTTGCTCAATACATGTTCCAACTGTTGGTGCAGCGGAGGCCGGCAAGAGGGGGGTGAATTGCCTGCAAAATTAAACTATATCCTCCTCAAAGCTTTCAACTCAAAAATACAACAACAATAATAAAATTAAAATAGAAATAAAAGAGAAGACCGAAGTTTAACTTGGTTACAACCAAGACGGTTGTTTATCCAAGGCAGTCGAAGATCGCACTAGCAAAGTCTCCTTCACTGTAAGCGGAGAAGCCTTTTTACACACTTACAGCGCTCACTAGTTGCTAGGAATTGATTACAGAATTGAATACTAAGTTGATGTTTAATTCCTAGCTCCAGGGGCCTTTATATAGCCTCTGGAAAATCTATCTCGAGGGTCTAAGGCGCCTCCAATAGGGGTCCAAGGTACCTCCATTGAGTGGGCGGATAAAACTTTATCCGAAAGCTCAACGCCCACTTTGGCCTGGTCCAAGGCGCCTCCAACAGGCATTGAAGGCACCTTCAAGGTGAAGGCGCCTTCAATGCCCAATGAAGGCGCCTTGAGCTTGAACTCTAGCACACTTCTTCCTTCGCTTTGACTTCCGAAGCTTCATTCTTTTGGGCGATTCCGGCCAACCGAAATAGGGCTCACCCGAACCTAATTTTCGACCTTCCTCGAGCAGTCTTCCTCCCGGCTTAACATTCCTCGAACGTCGTGCACGTTCTTCTCGCCCACCGGTGTACTCTTCCGCAGCTCTCTCATCCTTCGGACACACCGAGCCCGTCGGCTCCCTTCCAGTGTCGTCCTTCTCGCTAGCTGCGTCTTCCGCTCGACTTCCTGCGCTCCTAACCTCCTGCACACTCAAACACAGGGATCAAACACAAAGCAGGACCTAACCAACTTGGTTGATCACATCAAAACACCACGGGGTCCAACACCAACATCATCTCTCAGTCTTGGCTCCCGATCCCGACATCTACCCTAACTCAATCTCAAGTCCCAACTATTGGAGTAATCTGGGTACCCTAGGTTTTGATATTTGGGCAAAGGTTTAAGTTAGGTTTATTGTTGTATTTGATATACATTGTGAGTGTGCATGATACAGATACAACAAGAAAAGTCCAAGGGTGATCTTGGCAAAGAAGGAAAGTCCAAGGATGAGTCTTGGCGATGTAAGTTCAAGCATGTGGTCTTGACAACGTAAGTCCAAGTGTGACTTGACAATGGATGAAGTCCCGGAGGTGCGACCTCTTGTCAAAGAAAGACCGACAACAATGACAAGACCGATGGAAACTCCAGAAGCAAGACGTGAAGAATAGGGAGGCATCCGAGGGACACAAGGCTGATGGAGGAGGCTAGAAGGCTAGGTCTAGGTTGGTCAGGCGAGGACGAGTGCTGAGGGAATGTACTCAGGGGTTAAATTCTAGGATTAGGGTTTTATTGAAGCGTTACTGTAGCAGTACTGTAGTAGTCGACTGGTGCGGTCTATCAGGTAGTCGGCTGGGAGCGAACAAAATCCTTATGTTCATTCGGTTAGTGTTGAACAGTCAACTGATAGAAGTATCAGTCAACTGCTATCGATCCGTTTGATTGTAACGGTTGAATCTTCACAGAGGGCAGTCGACTGATGGTTTTGGCAGTCGACTGGTAGGTGAGGTTTTCCAACTTGTTGTCTATATAACCAAGCATTGGAAGTTTGGTTAAGGTTGATGAAATAGACTTGGTTAAATCCTATTAAAGTCTCTCAAGCCGTCGTGTGATCAGTGTGCTTGTATTCAAGTGTTTGTGGCGAGGTTTCTCCACCGATAAGGAGCTTGAGCTAGCTGGAGGTTTTTCGGGGAGTCATCCACTGATGGATCGAGATCGCCCACCTTACGGACAGCCGTGGAGTAGGAGTAAGTGATCTCTGAACCACGTTACATAAACGTGTTAGAGGTTTCATTGTCTTGGTTATTACCTCTAGGTTTAACATTCTATTTGTTAGATTTGATTTTATATTTCCGCTGTGCACTAACATTATAGGAAGTGATCAATTTGGGTGAGATGCTATTCACCCCTCTCTAGCGGACGTTAAAGTCCCAACAATTGGTATAAGAGCTAGGTGAGCTCTTGTTGGACTAATCGCCAAGGGAGCAAGTGCTAGAGGAAGAAGATGGAGTTGGAAGGTCCGCTAGGATGGGACATCCAAATCCCATCTCCACATGAGCGCAGGGACTTAGACTATTGGAGGAAGCGTATGGAGATGTGGTTCCAAATGAATTGGAACCAATGGATTGTGTTGGAAGAACCGTTTAAATCTCCAACGGATAAGAAGGGAAAGCATCTCCGACCTCGATATTGGACCGAGGAGTAAAGGGAGCAATCAGAGATAGATAAGGAGGTAACTAGAATTTTAATTAATTTATTATCTCCTAATGCGGTATTGAATGTAGGTGAATACGAGAACACAAGCGACCTTTGGGAAAAGGTAATTGCGCTTCATGAGAGTCCTACACAAATCCAAGAAAAGGAGGAGCCCAAGGAGAAGGACAAATCGAATGTTGACATGGGTTCAATATATGAGGAGGAGAAGGAAGATGAGGAGGTATCACCCACATCTTCAAGGGAGGACGAAGTGGAACTATCCACATCTTCAAGTGAAGAAGAAGAAGAGCAATCCAAGGATGAGGAGGTCTTGGAAGCTTAACCCTCAACCTCAACTACCAAGAAGAGCGAGAAGAGCCACATCAAATACTTTGAGTGTGGAAAGATGGGACACTACAAGAGTAGGTGTCCTTTGCTTAAGAAGGTAAAGGAGATAAACTTTAAACTCACTAAAGTTAATTTAGAAACTAATGTGAGTTATAGGAAGAAGAAGGAGAAGAAGCATATTAGATGTTTCACGTTTGTGAGTATAGTCACTACCACATAAAGTGCCCAAGGAAATGAGAGCTCATGAAATTGGCGCACTTGAAGAAGTGGGAGAAGAAGAAAGCTTCAAGGATAAGGGAGGTAAATCTTAACTTGAATTCAAGTTCAAATTTAAATTCCTCCATGCATGTTAGAAATAATATGAATTATTTGCCTATACATATTTATGGTTTTAGATATAATAATAGGAATAGGGTTAATGTAGGTGATAACCCTAGGAAATCATTTTTAAATGATAGTCGTAAAAGGAAACAACCTATCTTGCCTAAGGAGAAGAAAGTGGTTGAAAACCTAGGCATTAATCCCAAGAAGGGGAGACACATCCCTAGGAAGGTGTGTAGGTCTAGGGATGTCCAAGGTGGACATGTTGATTCAAGGGTTAGAACCCTAGAATTATAAAATCAAGTCTTGAAGGTAAAACTTGAAGAAATGGAGAAAGTCCTAGGTAGATTCATTGTTGGATCTCAAGGACTTGATAATGTTATGGGTTGCTTAAGACCCAAAAGTGATAGATTGAGTTTGAGATACCAATCTGGTCCCTCCAAGACCAAAAGGAGGTCAAGTGCTAAGGTGGCACATAACATTGGTAAGGGAGGAGTGACCAAGGATAAGGGAAAGTCATCCAAGGCCAATAAGAAGGAATATGCTAGGGTGACATATAATTATGGCAAGGATAAGGTGTCCAAGGTTAAGGACAAGAAAATTATCTAAAGACAATGTGTCTAAAGTTAAGAAGGTGAGTTTTGTTGGTCAAGTGTCACCCGAGGTGCACCGAAGTGGCCTAGCCATAGTAGATGAGTCACCTAGAGAGGTGGCTAAGACTAAGAGATCTAGGGGGAGCTTAAAGAGTCTTTAGGATATATAATATATCAAGAAGATCATGCTTGGGACTCAAAATGGGTCATCAAATGTATCAAAGTGGTTTAGAGACAGACTTGAGTCTCAAATCCAAGAAATTGACACAATTGGGTTGAGTATCATGCATGAAAATATGAAAAAGTTTCATATTGCATGAAAATGAGTTTTGTATGTATATATGTCATATAAACTGATATTAGGAATGCATTATGGTTTAGTATAGGCAGATACATAAAGAAGACGCCAAAATTAGGACTTTAGGTCAAAGTTCAATTGAGCCATTTAGCTAATTTTGAATTTTATGTTAATCTTAGGATCTGTGATAAATATATTTATATATATATTTTTCTCAAGTAGACATGGATAAAATAGAGCTCTCCATAAAATTTAAGATTTTTTGGAGGTCTGTAGAATTTTTGGTGCATTTCTGAAGTTGGGTCAGAAAGACTGATTTTTACAGGAATAGAGTACTAGTCGACTAGTACAGTTACCAGTCGACTGGTAATAGTAATTTTGAGCATAGAATGTCTCTATAAGCTCATTTTAATGATGACAGTCGATTGAGACTTATGGTAGTCGACTGATACGGTCTGAAAATATTTTTTAGCATTAGAAAATGACTAAAAGGGCGGTGAACATGTATGTAATTTTATGAGAGATTAATACATGATATTTATGATTATTAGAAGTCAAAGAGTTCAATAATTGAGATATTATTGGAGCTCTTTTTGATGTATGATAAAGGGAAAGAAGTTTAGGTTTAAGTGGGAAACTTACATACCTTTGCAAGAAATCCTAACTCAAGGGGGAGCTTAGGTGAAGGGGGAGCAATTACTCATTTATTTGCAAAGGGGGAGAAGTTTGCCTTTTGTAGGAGAGCTTAAGTGAAGGGGGAGCCTAGGATTAGGTTCCATGATTTATACATGTGTAAATTGTATGTTTATTTGTATTATTATTGCTATATTATTTCTCTAACTTAAACGGGTTGCCAAACATCGAAAAGGGGGAGGTTGTTGGAGCAATCTAGGTACCCTAGGTTTTTGATGTTTGGACAAAGTTTTAAGTTAAGTTTATTGTTGTATTTGATATGCATTGTGAGTGTGCAGGATACAGGTACAATAAGGAAAGTCCAAGGACGATCTTGACAAAGGAGGAAAGTCCAAGGATGAGTCTTGGCGGTGTAAGTCCAAGCATATAGTCTTGGCAACGTAAGTCCAATTGTGACTTGGTAATGGATGAAATCTTGGAGGCGCGACCTCTTGTCAAAGGAAGACCCGACAACAATGACAATATTAATGAAAGCTCCAGAAGGTAAGACATGAAGGATGGGGAGACATCCAAGGGATGCAAGGCTGATGGAGGAGGCTAGAAGGCTAGGTCTAGGTTGGTTGGGCGAGGACGAGTGCTGAGTGAATGTACTCGGGTCGGGGGTTAAATCCTAGGATTAGGTTTTACTGTAGCGTTACTGTAGCATTACTATAGTAGTACTGTAGCAGTCGACTGATGTTTTCATCATACGACTGGTGCGGTCGATTAGACAGTCGACTGGGAGTGAAGAGAATGCTTCTGTTCATTCAGTTAGTGTGGAGCAGTCGACTGATGGAAGTAGCAGTCGACTGGTATCGAGCAGTTAGATTGTAACGGTTGAATCTCCACAAGGGGCAGTCAACTGATGGTTTTGGCAGTCTACTGATATGCAAGGTTTTCCAACTCGTGACCTATATAACCAAGCATTGAAAGCTTGGTTAAGGTTGACGAAATAAACTTGGTTAAAGCCTATTAGAGTCTCTCAAGCCCTCGTGTGATTGGTGTACTTGTATTCAAGTGTTTGTGGTGAGGTTTCTCCATCGACAAGGAGCTTGAGCTAACTGGAGGTTTTCCGGGGAGTCATCCACCGACGGATCGGGATCATCCACCTTACGGACAGTCGTGGAGTAGGAGTAAGTGATCTCCAAACCACGTTACATAAACGTGTTAGAGGTTTGATTGTCTTGGTTATTATCTCTAGGTTTATCATTCTATTTGTTAGATTTGTTTTTGTATTTTCGTTGTGCACTAACATTATAGGAAGCGATCGATTTGGGTGAGATGTTATTCACCCCCCCCCCCACTCTAGCAGAAGTCAAGGTCCCAACACCGACATCATATCTCAATCTTGGTTTTGATCCCGACATCTACCTTGTCTTGGGCCCAGGTTCCGAGATCATGTCTCAGTCTCAACTTTCGATCCTAACATATTCCCTAGCTTAACCTCTGGTCCTGACATCATCTCTATCTTTCCCCTAGTCCCTGCCACCCTCTCTCAGCATCGGATCTCGACATCTACTAAGTCTTGGTCTCAAATCCTAACTTTGTCTATTCTCAAGGTCACTTCGCATCAACATTATCTTTGTCACCCTCAAGATAGGTCTATGTTCTACACAAGCTTGCTGACAATGATTATGAATATTCTAGGACATATGACATCCGAAGAATAGAGAAATGATTATGAGGTTATCATATATGGTCTGGTCTCCTAAATGCCCTCTATTGACAGATGACACTAGATGAATGGGAGGTAACTAATAGCTGTCGGATCTAGTCTCCTCACCGCTCCTACAATGATGATATTCCAGTTGATGTGAAGATGCTCTTCTGACAACTATATAGATACTTATGAAGGTAATAACAAAGGATCCTCTAATTCTCAAAATCCTAAACTAGGTTCTCTCCTTCTTCTCTATCTTCTCTATTATTGACGGGTGGCTCATATTTGGATGAAGGCCAATGTGATGGATGTCATAGAAGAAAAATATGTTACAATTTTTTGTAATAAAATTTTGTTGTGATTTTATATAACAGAATTCTGTTACGATTTCTCATAACAGAATTCTGTTATGATTTTACCAGGTCTGGGGTTTATACACTATTTATAGGGATCATTTTAAATCTATTGTATAATCACAAGAATCATGGAATATGATTCAATTGTGTAGAGAGAATTCCAATAAAGTTTCGACCGTTTTTATGGAGTAGGCACGTTACTGACCATGGTAACTCTTCTTCTTCTTCTCCTCCTTCCTTATGTTTGCTCCTTTTGTGCGTCTTTGTTTTGTTGCTCCGCGCGATCTCTTTCTCTCTTCCTCTTCTTCCGCATTAGAGGTTGAGAGGTGTTGACCTCTCTTTGCGCAATAATTGGTATCGAAGCTATAAGTTTTAACATATTTCTTCAATATGTTGGAGATGACTTCTATGAAGTTTGATATGGTGAAATTTGACAGAACCAAAAACTTCGGATTATGGCAGAGAAGAGTCAAAGACTAGTTGCAACAAGGCATAATGAAGGCACTAAGAGAAAGGAAACCAGAAAGCATGGAGAGATTATATTAGGAGAACTTCAAGCGAAGGCAGTGACAACAATCAAGCTTTGCTTGACAAATGATGTGATGTACCATGTCATGGATGAGGAGTCACCGGTGGCAGTTTAGTAAAAGCTAGAAAGCCAGTACATATCAAAATCATTAACAAACAAGTTGTATCTGAAGTAGAAATTATTCAGGTTAAAGATGACAGAAGGAACCAATCTGAGCCAACATATCAATGTATTCAACCAGATTGTGAGTGATTTGAAGTGGGTTGATGTGAAGATCGAAGATGAAGACAAGGCGATGATATTGTTGAATTCTCTACCTTCATCTCCTACGTACAAGAATTTGGTTACTACTTTGATGTGGAGTAAGAAAACTCTCAAATTAGAGGAGATCATAGGTGCATTGCTAGGTTTTCACCAAAGGAAGAAAATAAGCGATGAAGTTTCTCAGGGAGAACGACTTGTGATAAATAGCAACCAAGAGCGTGTTAAGAGTAAATCTCGATATGAATCGGGTAACAACAACAAGATTGGTTCTAAGTTGAGAAGGAAGAAGGTGATCACGTGCTACAAGTGTGGAGGTAAAGGTCATATCAAGAGAGATTTGTAGGATCGAGAAGCGCTAGAGGGGGTGAATAACGCTTGTGGCTTTTTCACTCGTTTCGGAAAGCACAGAGTAACACAGTAGAAATAAGAAATAAAGTGGAAGCAAAAACAAGCACTAACACTTTTCTTTTACTTGGTTCGGAGCCTGTGGTGACTCCTACTCCAAACTCACACTCGTTGAGTGTTTACTTTGGGCAATTCACTATTAATCCAGAAATTACAAGTATAATAATTGAAAGTATACCGACAACTATGAATAAGGAATTTCAGACTTTTGGTTGTCGGAGCTGTGTTATAGCTTTGCCGAATCGTCTTTTGAGCAATGCGCAGTAGAAATATTTCGAAGAACAAGTGTATTTCAGCACCTACTCGAGACTGGCTTAAATAGCCTACTGAAGGTGCCTTCAGCCTCTATGGAAGGGGCCTCCAGCAGGGATTTTTATCCCTTCTGCGTCAGAGACTAGGGGTGAGCAGTCAATCCGCCAAACCGACCAACCCGCTTATACCGACCCGAACCGAACCGAAAAAAATAATCCGCCGGATATAGGGCTGGATATAGGGTCCTAATATTGCATTATCTGATCTAGTAGGGTCGGATAGTTTTTTATCCCAATAACCGAACCAACCCGATCCGATCACCCCTACTTGTAGCAACTAATGTTGATAAGTTGTTACACGTTGTAGTAACTACTGCCGATAAGCTGCTACACGTTGTAATAGTTATTTCCGATTAACTGCTATAACGTGTAATGAGTAATGTCTATTATCATTTTAAAAAATTTTATTTTTTTTGTTATATTTATATTTATATTTTATATTTCATTGGATATAGGGTCGGATATCCAAATAACTGACAACCCGTCGGATATCTGAAACATAAGAACCACCGGATATAGGGTCGGATGTAGGTCCTGATTTTGCATTATCTGATCTAGTAGGGCCGGATAATTTTTTACCCCAATAACTGAACCAACCCGATCCGTGATCACCCCTATCAGAGACGATAGCTTTCGAAGCCTGCGCTATTTATCCATCTGAAGGTGCCTTCAAGCTCAATGGAAGGCACCTTCCATCTAGTATACAAGGCACCTTTAATCTCCTTCAAGGCGCCTTCTGCCATGCTTCTTGCGCAGCTGCAGCCAGGATGCCTAAGGCACCTCGGACACTGTTTATTTGAACTTTTTAAGTCCTTTTTGCTCTCTGCAAGATACGTTAGTCCAAAATACCAAACATACCCTACAAAACAGAGTTATGACAATCAAATATGAATAAATATAAGTGATCGACAGTCTCCGGACTATTTGGTTCTAACTTTGAGTTTTGCTGAAACTCTAGATCGAACCGACGCCACTGTTCCCTCTTCGGGGAACGTGTCCTCACCTACTATTCTTAGGAGAGTTTACCTGTTGTTAGACCGGTCCTCCAGACCGACTGAACTTTTGCTCAGCGTTCGAGTCTTCAAGACTTTTCTGCTGGACACCCGATCCCCGACCCATCCAGTCTTCCACCTGGTTTGCGACCACCAGGATTTTCACCTAGAGTTCCCGACTCTAGGATTTCGCCCAAAGTGTTTGACCCGCCAAGACTTTCCGCCTAGGGTTACCACCCCCTAGGACCTAGGGTTACCTCCCCCTAGGATTTTCTACCTACCTAACCGCAACTAGGACTTTCCATTACCTAGGGTTACCACCCCCTAGGACCTAGGGTTATCACCCCCTAAGACCTAGGGTTACCTCCCCCTAGGATTTTCCACCTGCCTAGAATCCACTAGGACTTTTACCTAAGTCAACTTAGGACTTTCCTACAAGCTCAATCAACCTTATTAGATCATAAGACAACTTAACTTTGGACCCTTTGACATAATTAAAACCCAGGTTCTATCGTCTAGTACTTCCTGCACCAACAATCTCCCCCTTTTTAATTATGGCAACCTGGTTCAAAGTTAAGTAAAATATAATAATAATTAAATGATTTTTAGCATGAGTATAAATACAATGAAAAAAGGGCAACCCGGTGTATGAAGCTCCTGTCATGCGGGGTCCCGAGGAAGGATCCATTATACGCAGTCTTACCCTACTTTTTCTAAGAGGTTGTTCCCAGGATTCAAACTCATAACCTTTTGGTCACATAGCAACAACTTTACCGTTGCGTCAAGCCTTCCCTTCCTATGAGTATAAATACAATGATTTGAAAAAAAAAAACTCCCTTATGCTCCCTCTTTCTCAGAAACTATGTTTAACTCTTAACTTTGACTTTTCTCTCCCCTTTTGACATAAATAAAAAATAAACTAAGTAGAGAGAAGGTTGTTTAACATATAAAGATAGTATAAAATAAATTTACTCTATTAAGCTCCCTTGAAGGGTATCACTTAGAAAAAAAACTTAGCTAATTTTAATTTTTGAAACTGTCTTAGTTTTTTAAAAAATAAATTATGTAAATTTTAACTTTGAAAATAATTGATTTGACAAACACTTATCTAAACTCTTTGAAAAAGACTTTGTCAAGTACTTAGCTTTCTGAAATTTTGATAAAAACTTGGCTTTAAAAAGACTTTGATAAAAACTTAGCTTTATAAAGGTTTAAAAAAAAACTTAGTTAAAAGTATTTTCATAAAAGCTTAGCTTTTAAAAATATTTTGATAAACACTTAGCTTTAAAAATGTTTTGATAAAAATACTTAGCTAAGTAAACGATTTCTTTGAAAAATACTTAAAAATACTTTATCAAATACTTAGTTTTTATCTTTTCAAAAATAATTTATTTTTCTTTTCAGAAATAGTTTAAAAAATTGAACTTCCTCTTTCAGAAGTATCTTGAACTTTTGAAAAATAATACTTTAACAAAATAAAAATTAATATCTTAACCTTTCTTTCACTCCCCTTTAATTAATGCCAAAAATGTTTGAGGATCCTAGAGTCCAAGCATGTAAATCAAAAACATGAAAGTTATTTATTTTCCTGATTTTTCATCTCATATATTATAGGTTATCAAGCATGTCCAGCTTATGAGTTTGTGTGAGATGGAGTTAAGTTAATCTTGAAGTTGATTTTATCTATGATGATATTAAAAAATATTTCAAAAAAATAATTTAAGTTAAATTTGTATTTCAAAAATATTAAATTTTGAATTTCAGAATATTTAGGTTTGAATTTTATAATTTTAAATAAATTAATTAATTAAGATTAATTATATTTTTGAAAATTGATCATAATTTGAAAAGTAATGATCCTTTAAGATTTTGAAAATCTAAAACTTAATTATCTTTTAAAAATAATTAAGATTTTGAAAGTTAATTATGATTTTAAAATTAGTTATCCTTTGAAAATAATTAATATTTTAAAAATTTAAAAATTAATTATCATTTAAAAAGAAAATTAATTAGATTTTGAAATTAATTATGATTAATTAGATTTTGAAATTAATTAAGATTTTAAAATTAATTAGATTTCGAAATTAATTATGATTGATTAGATTTTGAAATTAATTATGATTTTAAAATTAATTATAATTTTAAAATTAATTAGATGATTTTAAAATTAATTATGCTTTTAAAATTAATTAATATTTAAAATTAATTATACATTTGAAATTAATTAAAGTGGCTTAGATTAATTATATTAAATTAATTTTAATTAAGTTAACTTAATTATGTTTAATTAATTTGGATTTAGTTAATTTTTTTTATTTTAAACCTAGATCTATCTCACGCTTTTCTAAATTTTTAATTAGGGAACCTTAACGGTCTTCTAAGATGGTTAATTTTACCTTCCATTTAAATTGATGAAGTCTAAGGATTGATTCACATTTGAATTAGGCTAAGGTTTAATAGTTAGTCAATTAAATATTCATTTTAATAATTGGCTTCTAGGTTGTGGCGAGACACTAGGCCTTCTTGGGTATAAAATCATCCATCACTTCTAGACAAAACCTTTTAACGAAATTGAATATTTGATTTCCTTTATGAAAATTCTAGGTTTAACTAGTCAAGTGTGAATCAAGCCTAAGTCCTTATTACTACAAGAAAACAAGGCTTCATAAACTAATTTTTAGAATGGAATTAAAATTCGTTTAAAATTTTAGTAAATCAAAAACGGATTTACTACGGAATTATTATTCTAGTGCACTTAAATGAAATAAAAAATATATCAAAAATATTTAAGATAGAATTCAAAATTTAAAACTAAAAATAAATTTTTATAATAAAAAATAAATACAAATTTAAAACTGAATCTAATATGAAATTTTATTTGTCGCAAATTCTGTTTATACAATTTTAAACCGAAATAAATTCAGTTTTTAATTTATATAAATTATAAAGAAAATTATTATTATTAGTATTTTATTTTATTTTAATAAATTAAAACCCTAACGCTAAATCCTTCTTTTGTTTTCATTTTTGTTTATCTCGCAGACTTCTTCTACTGTGTATCTCCCCGACTTCATGTGTCTCGTCGACTTCTTTTGCTACTCTCTCTAAGAAGAAAATCCATAATTTCTTCTTCTGTGACTGTCATGCTGCACGTCCTTGCTCCTGTCGACATCCATTGCCACATACGCGTGTACGACCAAATAATCTCTTGAGTCAGCAGTCACCTTGGACGCGCGAGCGACCGACCGCCCCCTTAGCAGCGCACCCGACCAAATGGCGCGACGGTCGCTACATGGGCCGTTGTCTCGACATCCCTACCTTGGTTGTGGCTGCCTTGCCTTTGACGTGGCTGCCAACAGCATCCCTGCCTTTGACAGCTGCTACCCTTCCTTGGCCACGATGGTTGCTATTTGGGCCGCTGCCGCGGCATCCTGCCGTGGCCATGGCTGCTAGTAGTAGCCCTGCCTTTGGCAGCTGCTGCTCTTCCTTGGTCGTGGTTATCTATCATATCTATCGCAATAAGCATGCTTTTGAAAGGGGTGAAAGTAATGTAGAAACAGTTGGTTACCAGATTCATTTAGAAGCAAAATCTTCTACGCAAAACATGTCTACTGTTTGTACAACAGGAGTCTTACTCTGAAGGATGGCACTTCCTATCAATCATAAATGGATTCTTATCTTACATCTAGAATTTATTTTCATTTTAAGCTTCCAAGCATGTTCTCCAGTTAAGTAAATATTTCAGTAGCCTTGCAAGTTCTCACTTTAGAAATTCATTTAATTGTCAAAAGTAGAACATTTATCAAAATAATTTAGATGACTAACCCAAGATCAGATTCTACATATTCTTCTTAATTTAGTTTATTTGACCAATGCCAATATTGCAGAACGTACATATGAGTAATATCTATTTATCTAGCTTTGTGTCAGCATGTGGGAAATGTTGTTTTACAGACTGCATTATGCTTGCCATCATATAGAGAAGTTTTTCATGTTTTCTTCTATTGGTGTTACCGTGTTACATATCAAAATGTGATAGATGGAAACCAATGTAGAATTTTGTTTTACAATTTTTGTACGAATTTGAATTTTTATAAAATTCGGTGGTCGGTTTAGTCGATATGAAAAATGCTAATCTCTAATAATATTTTTTTTAGTTTTAGATGGAGTTAGAAAGCTTTCAGAGAACAAGTGATTTAGGCAATTCATTCTTGTTTAGCCATCTAGATATCTCAAGTCTCAAATTTTCATTTGAAATCTACTATGTTGCAATTTATTTCTTAAATCAGGACAAATTTGGGAGAGTTAAGAACCTGATGGAGCTTTGGAGGTTAGTTTTTGTTGTATGATAACTTTAAGAACGTAGATCTTCATCAAAATTACCTACTAGCATGTCAGTTTTGGATTTTTCTTTTTTACATTGTCTATGTATTTTGCTTCTTGGTCTTTGACATGAAAACATGTGGTTTACATAGAACATGATTCTCCAAGTAGGTTGCATTAAGTATGTTTACTGTTAGTCTCTTTTGCTGAATTTTATTTGATGTTAACTGTAGAAATTTTTTGTTTGTTGTTTATGCCAGGATAGTTCTATAGAAATTGTGTTTGCTGAATTTTATTTGTTATTTATTGCAGTTCTCTTTTATTGAATTTTATTTATTGTTTACTATAGGAATTGTTTTTTATTGTTTACTGCAGGAAAGTCCTACAAGAATTTTTGTTTGCTGAATTTTGTTTGTTGTTTATTGCAATTCTCTTTTGCTGAATTTTTTCTTGTATCTTTTACTGAAATCTTTTGCTAAATTTTTTATTTATGTGATGCAGATGTCAAAAAGAGGGACGAAGGATATTGGTTCCAACAAAGAAAGATCAAGGGGGAGAAGATGATAGAGATGATAATCTCTTACAATACAAGATGAGTATGTATATTTAATTCTTATTAATGGTATACAATTTGAAGAAACCATTTGGTGACATAATATTTACTTTAATGATGATGTATGTAGGCAACATGATACCATGCTTGAACTTGCCAATATGCTAAATGAAACACAGGTACGCAAATTTTATCTTGATGATGTATTTAGTAAATGACATACATTATATGTATTTATTTGTCTAGGATGTTGAGGGAAGATAAATTTTATAAAATGAGATGATCAATGATGCTCAATACGAAGAAGGTGTAGTTCATCAGTAGTTTAACTATGATGAACTAATTAAGGGTGATGAACAAACTAAAATAAATACGACTATGAATAAGTAAGTCATATGATCTTTAAATTTAATAAGTTTGGTGTCTATTTTGTAATAAATTATTTTTCTTGTTATAATATTTTTAATTTTATTGTCTTTAGATTTGTTGAAATTGAGGTTCCTCATGAAATTACAAATGATATCAAAGAAAGACTAAAGGAACGTGAGCAATGTGGAAAAAGGTGTCTAATGATATTAAGGATTTGCTTTGGGAAGATTTCAAGGTAAGTAATATATTTTAAATTCTGAAAAAATAATCTCATGTTGTATGAATTAATTCACTGTTGATATTATTTATAAATATTGATTATCTATTGGATTTGATGCAGTTGAGATATAAATGGGATAATTTTACTGATGAAGAAATGAAGAAGGTATGGAATGAAAATACAAGTGAGACATACAGAGCAACAATTCATTTGGCTAAGAAAACAACATCATCATCGACATAAGAAGATTTAGGAAGGGAACTAAACATATTAGATATGATAGATAGGGGACCTGAATGGTTGGAGGCTAATATATTGAATGATTGTATATATAAATTAAAGATGAAATTTATATATGAATTTATAAACATTATTGTAGACAGATTTATAAATAGATTAAAATTATATTTATCATATAAATTGAGACAAAATAATGATAGATTTAAAACAAAATCTTAGACGAAATATATATACAAATTTATAAACAAGATTGTAAACAGATTCATAAATAAATTAAAATTATATTTATTATATAATTTGAGTCAAACTTATAATGGATTTAAAATAAAATTAGAGATAGAATTTGTATTCGAAACTAATTTTATTTGGTCAAATTAAAAACAGATTTATAAATGATTTTTCAATTTGTTTATGAATTAGAGACGAAATAGTTCCGTTTCAAAATTAGCTATGGGGCTTTCAATAACGAAATTTTGAGACAGAACATTTTGTTTCAAACATTCTTTAGAGATAGAAAAATAGCTTTCAGAAACAAATTTTTCGTCTCTGAAGCCCTGTTTTCTTGTAGTGTTATATCTATCCTAATCTAATCATGAATAATAGAAAGCATAAAGCATACATAAAATAAATTTATCTAATAAATATAGTCTTTCTATTGGCTCCCTCTGGATCATAGCCTCGATAGGGCCTATCAAGGTAATGGATTTGATCCTTGGGGATCCAATATTATCCAAGTCCAACTTGATTAATCAAGTTAGACTTGGGGACCCATGCTTGGAATATTCTCCTATTTGTTTGATTCACAAGTGATAAATAGGATTTCAATTTTTTCTTAACATTGTGTTTAAGTCCAGATCAATTGTATACAACTCTTTATTTTTCAAGAATCATATCAAGATTCTTAGAACCCAAAGTGTACCGTTCCAATATATCCTTCAGTTCCTTGACTTGACTTTTTAGATTTGTATTTTCTTTCTCAAGTTTTTGGACTTGAGTTGAAGTTCCAATCTGAACCAATTTTGTCAAGGAGCTTGGGATAGTCACTTCCCTGAGGGCTTTGACCTCCTCTTGGAGTGACTTGACCTGGAGGTTGGACTTGGCTAACTTTCTTGACAGGTAAGAAATCAAGTTATGCGATCTAATTAAAGAGATACTTACATTGGTTTGGGAACCTTCTGAACCAAATACGGATCTATGGATTTGCTCAAACTCAGCTTCTGATTCTATCTCGGACTCGGATTTGATGACTTGCTCTCGGGCCGGAAGTGCGAGAAAACTTGTTTGTTTGACATCTTCATTGGAGTCTTCTGATGATGATTCATCTCATGTTGCTTGTAATGCCTTCTTTCTTTATTGCTTCTTCACTTCCTTCTGATTTGGACAATTCTCCTTGATGTGCCCCTTCATGTTGCAGCCATAGCAGGTGAATTCAAACTTCATTTTAGAGCTTGTGCTTGGTTGCGTCGTCTTTGGCTGAATCACCTTTTTGATTTCCCATTTTGTGAAGCCCTTCTTTTTCTTGTATAATTTTCATACAAGGTTGGTGAGTTCGACAGTGATCTCATCGTCGTCCTCTGAGTCTGACTCGTCTTCAGGTTCGGGTTCAGTTCAATGCTTAACTTTTGGTTCCTTTGTTATGTTTGTACCTGCAACAAGAGCAATACTTTTCTCGACCAAAGGTGTATTAGTCTGTTCATGTAATTCGAATTCAGAAAATAATTTGTCTAACTTAATTAAGGAAAGATCCTTGGAAACTTTGTAAGCATCTACCATGGATGCCCACAATGTGTTCCTCGAAAATGCATTGGGTGTATACCTGATGGCATTGCGATTTTTCACCTTTTGTCCAATTGCGTGGAGACCGTTGAGGAGGTCTTGAATATGTGCATGAAGTTGGCTAGCAGATTCACTTTCTTGCATTTTTATATTATAAAATTTATTTAAAATTAGATCTCTTTTACTTACCTTAGTATCAGAGGTCCCTTCGTACATCTCGATTAGTTTCTCCCACAAGTCTTTGGCGCTTGAGAAAGGGCCTACTCAGATTAGCTCCTCTTTTGTTAATCCACATTGGAGAGTGCATGTTACCTTGGCATCAGCCTCGATCTTCTTCATCAGATTTGTGTCTTAGTTCTCGCATGACACTGGTTTTCTAGTGCTGTTGAGAGGGAGCACGAGGCCGGTTTGGATAATTATCCACATCTCAACTTGCGTCTTGAGGTGGTACTCCATTCGGCTCTTCTAGTAGCTGAAGTCTTCGTCAGAGAAGAGGGGAGGGCGTATAGTGCTATACCCTTCTTAGTGGGCCATTTAGGAAAAGTCTCTTGCAAAGAAAAATGATAAAACTTATTCCAAGACTTAGCCTTCGATTAATAGTGTTGGAGAAGATAAAATAAGAGTGTTTCACGAATTTTGAGAAAAACTAATTGATCCTGTCCGAATCGCTGAATCAACGGACACTAGGCACGTGGCGCTCTCCGCGTTGCTGACGTAGATCCCCAACCGATCGTATGGTCCTCCGGCGAACCTGCAGGGAAGTTGGGCCGGGAAGGGGTTCCCGACTTCCCGGCGACGACCCTCCGATGCTCAAGTCAGGCAAGCGGACAACAAAGAAGTGGCTCCAAAAATCGTAGAATGCGTACCTCCGGTGATGTGTGAGGCCTCTTATATAGAGCTGGAAAGGGGCTCACACACACATATCGAGGTGAATACGTGTCCTCAGCCCATACCTCAATATGGGCTTGTCAGAAAAGCTTACCTGACCCCTTACTGCTACAGTCCGAGCACGTCTCTGATGGGACAGCGGAACCCTGTCATAAGATCCTATGTATGGTTCGCTCGTTGGCCATATCCGCTGTCAGAGGATGTTTCCTGGTCCTGTTCTCTTCTTACTCCATGCCGAGTGTCTGGCCGGTCGACAGTCCCCTTGCGTCCGGCCGGTCACACGTGCTGGTCCACTTAGGATATTCCCGGTAGTGTGCTCTGTGGAGACTGTTCGCAGCATTGCTATCTTATGTCTTCGGCCGAGTGGGTCATCCGCTCGGTCGTACAATCCTGTTCAACGAGCGTCGGAACCCTGACTTCTCGCCGGGTGCCTTTAACTCCGATGGAACCCCGTTCGGCCGACCGGTCTCCCCTTCTCCGGTCGGCCGTTCGGCCCTTTGACTTCCACGTGGCGTTGACTTCCCTCAGAGGGGGGGTCCCTGTTCTTACCGCCGGATCACTTACCTCCCCTTCAAGTCTAGTCGAAGGAGGCGATTAGTCCGACTGACTGGACCATCAGTTGGGCCGAGCGGCGTGTTGCAACTACCATCCGCCCGGATACCAGGGGCAGCCAAAACGCCAGTCAACGCCACCGTTACTCAGCATCTCTTTGAATTTTCCGCCAATCTCCATCATTAAGGTCTAGCACGCGCTCATTAAATGCGTTCCAATGGTTGAATGCCACGCGGCGACGCTGCCATCATCGTACGGCGGCGACGTGGTGTTCTGATGGGATCGAGGCGGTTCGAAATGAACGGCGCGATGAGTGCTCCGATTCTCGCGACCTGGATCCAACGGTGGAGGCCGCTCGGGTTTCACCCTATAAAAAGCTCCGTTTTCTCCCTTCGCCACACTCTTGCTCTTGCGTGCCTCCCAACTTCTTGCGTTCCAGCTTTCCGGCGATCTCCTTCCTCTGGTTTCGGCGATCTCCGGTGCTCTTTCTTCGATCCTCCTCTTCGTTGCAAGGTGTAACGCCCGAAAATTCTAAAAACTATTTTATAATTATTCTATGATTTTTCTGGAATTTTAGATATTTTCCCAGAATTTTCCGAGTATCGGAAGTAGCAAAAATAAATAGAACCGCAAAATAGCTTAGGCGGGAATCGAACCCGAGACCTATGGTTTAGGGATAATGTTAGTAACCGGTTGAACCCAGTAGGGCCGTGCTGAAAGAAAGGAGAACCAAATATATTTATATTAGAGTTGGGTTCATTAAACCACTTAATATAAATAGGAAACTTAAAGAGGGTTTGGTTTATTTTAGATTTTGGTTCGGCAAAATCCCTCTCCACCGAAGCCCTCACGCCAACTCTTCTCCCCTTCCTCCTTCTTTCGGCGCCACACCAAGGAAACCCTAGGGTTCCCTCCCTAGGGCCCCAAGGATATTCTCCGGCGGCGATTTTAGCAAGAGGACGTTCCCTTCGCGAGTAGAGCACGCGAAGACGTGAGCGGATCGTTGAGAAGCTCATCTCCACCGGAATTCTAGCGAATAGAATCGTAAGAAATTACGAATAGGAGGTAAGAAACCCCTCACCTGCAGTATAATAGCTTCCGATTGAGTTTTTATGCTTTAGTTAGGATGTATACAGATTTTTATCGATATCTAGGGTGTATTTAACTCTCTTCGCAGATTAGGGGTTTAGTTGAGCACCTCTAGATAGGCCGGGCATGTCTTCCCTCTTCAGATAGGAGGTTGATGTTGTCGGGTGCCTAGAGGCGGTCTCCCTAATAGAGAGGAGAGTTAGGGCACACTAAGTGTTCGATAAAATAGCTAGTTTAGTAAAAATGCACTATATGCATCTTTAACAGCTCAGTTAGATACGTTAGAAGTATCTATTCAGTATTCTCAGTTTATTACAGCTTATATGGATCAGATATCCAATGGGTGGGCTCCCACAGTCGCCTCTAGGTTTAGATAACCTAGCTCTAGGTTCAGATAACCTAGAAATAATAGAATAAGCAAGTATTAGCTATTTCAGTATTTTATTTTCAGTGGCACTGTACTGGATCAGATATCCATTGGGTTGGACTCCCACAGTCGTCCCTAGGTTTAGATAACCTAGTTAACCCTACTAAATTCGGGACTTGCAAACCCGGGTCTAGTTAGGGATGCGCGATAGCAAGTACAGTTGCCGGGCCCAAACAGCATGATTATGTATTTTCACTTATTATGAATTAGTTTTCAAAACTCAAAATTAGTTATGTTAGCTGAGTTGAATTCAGTATCAGTTAGTTTCAGCTTAGCTCATTATATGTTCAGCCCAGTTTTTCTATGATTTGGGTATGATAGCTCTATGTTCAGTTCATGTTCACATGCTTTAGTTGATAGTATGCCATGGCTAGTTTTGATTGCTGTGTATTGTATGATATATGCCATGATTGTGTGCTTATATGCCATGCCATGCTTAGTTTACTCGGTATATTCAGCATATGTTTTAAACAGCATGATTTTAAATCATATTTGCATCGTTGCATGTTTTTGTGAGGTAGATGGTTTCTTACTAAGCTTTTTAGCTTATAGATACTACTTTTCTTATACTGCAGATAAAGGTAAAGGAAAAGTGGACCAGTAGCGGAGGCTGGAGGTCAATGCAGATCAAGATGTGTGTGGCAGGAACTGGAATAAAAGATCCTCTAGGGATTTGCACCTACTATAGCATTTTACAGTTCATTAGTTTAGTTTTCGTGGTTTATGCACTTTTGAAATGCTAGAATGTTTAACTCATGGAAGATTGGTTTAAGTTGTTAGTAATTATGTTAGAATACTAGTTTTTATGTCATCAGTATGTTCCTCATGTAGTGTATAACTCATATGTGAGATTTTAGCACGAACAAGTGCTGAAATCAGAGTTCAGGGCTGAAATCAGAACTCTGATCGGTCTCCAGACCGATCAGGGCCTGGGCAGTGTCACTGGATCGGTCAGCCGACCGATCCAGACAGATACAGTAGGCTACTGTATCCTCCTGGATCGGTCAGCCGACCGATCCAGCACGATACAGTAGTGTTCCAGAGAGTTTCGGGTGCCTGGATCGGTCTGCCGACCGATCCAGTTAGGAACAGAACGACTGCAGCTCCGATCGATCTGTGGATCGATCGGTAGGTTCGATAGGTAGTTGGGAAGTTTAGTTTATAGTCCCTAGCTCAGTTGGGATGTCCAGTTTCCCTCCCCTAGCATGTGTACAACTCTTAGGTACACCTAGAACATTCAGATTAGTTTTTCAAAGATAATAGTTAGCAAAATTTTAATTAGCCCAGCTTTCCGCACAGTATAGTTTAGCATTAACTGTAGCGATTCGTCTTACAGCCTAGTACCCAGAAGGTGGGTCGTAGCCAGAGTGGTATCAGAGCAGTATTCCATACTTCCTACACACACATCAGCATTGTACCTGCACCTTTCAAGTAAGGATACCTCTACTCTCTTTATTGTTTCTTGCTTTCTAGTTACAGTTCATGTTTATATGCCTATTGCCTGTTAGTCTGTGCTAGTCTTTTAACATGATATCAGTAGTTATATAACTGCAATTACCTTAGTTATGTTATGTTCTCTATGTCGTTAGAAATGACACGAGGACGCCCAGCTAGAAGGGCACTAGCTACTGAGCCCCAGCAAGAGGCAGGCAGTTCAGTGCCTCCTCTTGACCTTACAGCATTAGTGGCTCAGATAGCTGAACATCAACAAGAAATAGCCACCTTAAAGGCTAACCAGCAGAATACCCCCACAGCCGAATCAGACGACTCCGGTGGTCTTAGAGGTTCCACCGGCTCAGCCTACAGCACCCCCAGCAGGTGAGCCAAGAAAGGAAGCCTATCGATCCGGTGGCGGCAAGCCAGAGAGCTTCTCGGGCACTAGTGAACCATGGGATGCCTAAGCCTGGTTCAAAACACTGGAGAGCACGCTTGGACTGGCCGAACACGAGAATGTGAAGTGTGCCTCCTTCGCTGACGAGACGCACGCATGTGGTGGGAAAGAATCGAGCGAAGCGCCCGGTGAAGATGACATGGGCTGACTTTGAGAAGGAATTCTTGAGGAATTCTTTCATATCGGGTTACAAACCGCCACTACGACGAGTTCGCTGACGTCGGGGTAGCCTATCAGTTGAGGAAGCCGTGAAGAAATTCAACAGGTTGGCTCGTCTATGCAGCTAGTCGGCACAGAGAAGGAGCGAATCCGGTTGATGCTCAAGATCTTGAGGCCGGAGATAGCGAACGTGGCTGGTGGCATACATAGGCCACAAACCACAGAGGAGTTAGTGAGCAGTGCCTTGACCACAGAGCATTACCAGAACAGCATAAAGCAGCAGAAGCAAGTCTCCTCAGAGTCCAAAGGCCAAGGAAACTCTCACACTCAAAAACAGCAAGGCCACGGAAAGGGAACTCCAACAGCAAGCGCAAATCAGGAAGTGACCCAAAAGGAGGACCATCTAGCAAGCGACCCAGTTATCCAAAGTGTGCTACTTGTGGGAAATTCCACCCAGGGGTTTGTCGCAAGGGCACACGAGGATGCTTTGAATGTGGACAAGAAGGGCACATGGCCAAGCAGTGCCCGAACAAGACCGGTCTTCCTCAGCCACAGCAGATTCAGTATGCAGGCCAGCCAGCTCAGTTATATCAGATGCAGGCCGCTCTAGAGGGTCCACATATCAGCCAGGGCAGATTAGAAGCCCCTCCAGCTATGGCGAATGCGAGGATCTACTCACTCACCAGAGAGGACGTAGCCAATGCCTCGACAGTTGTCACAGGTCATATTAGCATTTTTCAGTATAGTGCTACTGTTCTATTTGATACTGGGGCAACCCATTCATATATAGCCAGGATGTTCTCCGAAAAATTAGAAATACCCCCAGAGGTACTCAGTGGTCAGTTTCTGATGACACTACCTTCAGGAGAGATCATGGCATCCACGCACTGGCTCAGAGCAGTGCCGGTCATTATAGCAGACAGAGAGCTCTTTTGTGATCTGATAGTGCTAGAAATGACTGACTATGACGTCATCCTTGGAATGGACTTTCTGATCAAATACGGTACTTCCATAGAGTGTCGTAAACAGAAAGTCGTATTCCAACCCGAAGCAGAAATACAGTTTGAATACCACGGAGAACCAAAGAGAAAAGCCAGAAAATTTCTCTTAGCAATGAAGGCACAGAAGTTGATGGATTCGGGATGTACGGGGTACCTAGCACATGTAGTCAATACCAGCCAGGACAAGGGCCAACAGCTAGCAGAGGTCCGAGTTGTATGTGACTACCCAGCAGTCTTCCCTGAAGAGTTACCAGGCCTAGCACCAGTCAGGGAGATTGAATTTGAGATAGAGCTTTTCCCCGGCACCAATCCTATTTCCAAGGCGCCTTACCACATGGCTCCAGCAGAACTGAAGGAACTTCATGAGCAACTACAGGAGTTGCTTGACAAGGGTTTCATACGCCCTAGTCACTCACCATAGGGAGCGCCCGTACTGTTCGTGAAGAAGAAGGATGGAAGCATGCGGCTATGCATAGACTACAGAGCACTGAATCAAGTCACGATCAAGAACAGGTATCCTCTTCCCAGGATAGATGACCTGTTCGACCAGTTAAAGGGAGCAGCAGTGTTCTCTAAGATTGACCTCAGATCAGGATATCACCAAGTCAGGGTCAAGGAGGGTGATATACCGAAGACAGCATTCAGGACCAGATACGGACATTACGAGTTCGTAGTCATGCCTTTTGGCGTGACAAATGCTCTAGCTACATTCATGGATCTCATGAACAGAGTATTCAGGGAGTATTTAGATAAGTTTGTTATTGTGTTTATCGATGACATTCTTATCTACTCAGGAACTCAGGAAGAACACTCAGAGCACCTGAAACTAGTATTGCAGACCCTTCAGCAGAACCAGCTATACGCCAAGTTCACGAAATGTGAATTTTGGCTAGATCAGGTGTCCGTCCGACTCTCAAGGCCCCTCGTATGCCGAGTTGCAGAAGGAGCTGAAGAAGGCTCAAGCTTTGCTGGTGGCGGCCGAGCAGAAGAAGACGGCCGATCAGGCCCATACTTTGGGTGAGCTCGAGCGGCAAGTCAAGACGCTCGACCAAAAGATAACCTTGGCCACCACTCAGAAAAACACGGCCATCTCCGATCTGGAGAAAAAGAATGTCAAGGCTCGGGGGCTGGAGCAGAAAGTGAAGGAGCTGATGGACCAACTGGCTAAAGAGAAGGTTGCCCGAACGGACGAGGTGGCAAAGCTCGAGGCGGCTTTACAAGAACACAAGGCAGCCGTCGATGCTTCCCGAGCGGCCCTTAAAGAATACCAGGAGGCCGAACCAAGCCGGGTCACTGCCCTGCAACAGAAATACATCCGTTTGGCCGAATTTTCGGAGAAGGTCTGCGAGCGGATGTACACTGCCTTCGACCTTGCTATGACCGCCACGACGACAAATTTGAAGTCCAAGGGGCAACTTCCCGAGTCCGCCGTCATCCCGGCCGTAGATCAAGTGGCGCTCTTCGATAACATCCCGAAGGATCTTTACGATTATTTAGAGTAGAAGCTTAAATGTAATCTAGCCGCTCGGCGATAAACTATCACCTTTTGTAATCCGACCGCTCGGCCTTAGCTTCTTTAATATAATCTCCTTTTGCTTGCTTTGTCCTTTTGCTAATCAATATGTGTACTGTCCACTCGCCTCTTATTATATCTCTCGCGTTCGGAAGAAATCGTCTCTCGATTTTGAGTAAGCATTCCGCTCGGCTGAATATGTCCTGCTATGCCAGAAGATGTCGTTCGCGGATGGTGAAGTACCTTTGGGTACTGGGCCGGGCGGAACATAGAGGCGGTTGAACGATTATCGATGGCGAATACCTTTGGGTATTTGATCACAAGTCTTTTTTATTGCCCTCTTCTGCTCGGAATATTTATAGACGCCGGCTCGTCTCTCGATTTTTAACGTCGGAGCTCGACGGTCTTCCGCTCGGAAGGTTTATAGACGCCGGCTCGTCTCTCGATTTTAAACGTCGGAGCTCGACGGTCTTCCGCTCGGAAGGTTTATAGATGTCGGCTCATCTCTCGATTTTTAACGTCGGAGCTCGACGGTCTTCCGCTCGGAAGGTTTATAGACGCCGGCTCGTCTCTCGATTTTTAACGTCGGAGCTCGACGGTCTTCAGCTCGGAAGGTTTATAGACGCCGACTCGTCTCTCGATTTTTAACGTCGGAGCTCGACGGCCTTTCGCTCGGAGGGTTTATAGACGCCGGCTCGTCTCTCGATTTTTAACGTCGGAGCTCGACGGTCTTCCGCACGGAGGGTTTATAGACGCCGGCTCGTCTCTCGATTTTTAACGTCGGAGCTCGACGGTCTTCCGCTCGGAAGGTTTATAGATGCCGGCTCGTCTCTCGATTTTTAACGTCGGAGCTCGACGGTCTTCCACTCGGAGGGTTTATAGACGCCGGCTCGTCTCTCGATTTTTAACGTCGGAGCTCGACGGTCTTCCGCTCGGAAGGTTTATAGACGCCGGCTCGTCTCTCGATTTTTAACGTCGGAGCTCGACGGTCTTCCGCTCGGAAGGTTTATAGACGCCGGCTCGTCTCTCGATTTTTAACATCGGAGCTCGACAGTCTTTCGCTCAGAGGGTTTATAGACGCCGGCTTGTCTCTCGATTTTTAACGTCGGAGCTCGACGGTCTTCCGCTCGGAAGGTTTATACACGCCGACTCGTCTCTCGATTTTTAAGGTCGGAGCTCGACGGTCTTCCGCTCGGAGGATTTATAGACGCCGGCTCATCTCTCGATTTTTAATGTCGGAGCTCGACGGTCTTCCGCTCGGAGGGTTTATAGACGCCGGCTCGTCTCTCGATTTTTAACGTCGGAGCTCGACGGTCTTCCGCTCGGAGGGTTTATAGACGCCAGCTCGTCTCTCGATTTTTAACGTCGGAGCTCGACGGTCTTCCGCTCGGAGGGTTTATAGATGCCGGCTCGTCTCTCGATTTTTAACGTCGGAGCTCGACGGTCTTCCGCTCGGAAGGTTTATAGACGCCGGCTCATCTCTCGATTTTTAAAGTTGGAGCTCGATCTTCCGCTCGGAGGGTTTATAGACGCCGGCTCGTCTCTCGATTTTTAACGTCGGAGCTCGACGGTCTTCCGCTCGGAGGGTTTATACGGCTCGTCTCTCAATTTTAACGTCGGAGCTCGGCGGTCTTCCGCGAGGTTTATAGACGCCGGCTTGTCTCTCGATTTTTAACGTCAGAGCTCGACGGTCTTCCGCTCGGAGGGTTTATAGACGCCGGCTCGTCTCTCGATTTTTAACGTCGGAGCTCGACGGTCTTCCGCTCGGAAGGTTTATAGACGCCGGCTCGTCTCTCGATTTTTAACGTCAGAGCTCAACGGTCTTCCGCTCGGAAGGTTTATAGACGCCGGCTCGTCTCTCGATTTTTAACGTCAGAGCTCGACAGTCTTCCGCTCGGAAGGTTTATAGACGCCGGCTCGTCTCTCGATTTTTAACGTCGGAGCTCGACGGTCTTCCGCTCGGAAGGTTTATAGACGCCGACTCGTCTCTCGATTTTTAACGTTGGAGCTCGACGGTCTTCCGCTCGGGAGAGGCGTCCGCTCGGGGGGCCTTGCCTTTTCTGTTGTCTTGTATTGACACTTCGTCCGATGAAGATCCTCAATCACGATTAACTGCTGCTGCTTCCGGAGGCGTGCGGAATAGGGCCCGGTGAAACGAAACCGTGGCCTAAGGTGCTTCCGCTCGGCCCCCTGATACTGATGTCTCTTGCTGCTCATTTCGCTCGGCTTGTGCCTTCTGTTTTTGTTCCACAAGCTTAGCTACCCTCAACTCGATCAGAGCGTCGAGTTCCTCCATGGAGAGCGTCACCGTATGTGGTCGTCCAGCTTCGTCCATTGCTTCCGATCGGATGCAGGAGCGTTCCCACTAACGGCGCCAAATTGATCCTGTCCGAATCGCTGAATCAACGGACGCTAGGCACGTGGCGCTCTTCGCGTTACTAACGTAGATCCCCGACCGATCGTATGGTCCTCTGGCGAACCTGCAGGGAAGTCGGGCCGGGAAGGGGTTCCCGGCGACGACCCTCCGACGCTCAGGCCAGGCAAGCGGACAACAAAGAAGTGGCTCCAAAAATCGTAGAATGCGTACCTCCGGTGATGTATGAGGCCTCTTATATAGAGCTGGAAAGGGACTCACGCACACATATCGAGGTGAATACGTGTCCTCAGCCCATACCTCAATATGGGCTTGTCAGAAAAGCTTACCTGACCCCTTACTGCTACAGTCCGAGCACGTCTCTGATGGGACAGCGGAACCCTGTCATAAGATCCTACGTATGGTTCGCTCGTTGGCCATATCCGCTGTCAGAGGATGTTTCCTGGTCCTGTTCTCTTCTTACTCCATGCCGAGTGTCCAGCCGGTCGGCAGTCCCCTTGCGTCCGGCCGGTCACACGTGCTGGTCCACTTAGGATATTCCTGGTAGTGTGCTCTGTGGAGATTGTTCGCAGCATTGCTATCTTATGCCTTCGGCCGAGTGGGCCATCCGCTCGGTCGTACAATCCTGTTCAACGAGCGTCGGAACCTGACTTCTCGCCGGGTGCCTTTGACTCCGATGGAACCCCGTTCGGCCGACCGGTCTCCCCTTCTCCGGTCGACCGTTCGGCCCTTTGACTTCCACGTGGCGTTGACTTCCCTCAGAGGGGGGGTCCCTGTTCTTACCGCCGGATCACTAATAAAAAAATATTGTGACAAATTTTGTTAAAAGCGATGTTTTACTAATTCTAACTAATAGTAAAAATTTGAGAATGGATTTTTCAAAAAATGAAAGACGTAGGAATTTATTTTTACCAAAAAAGAACGAAAAAGCGACGAAAAAAATGCTCGAACGGTAGTTGTATCAATTCAAAGTGGCCCTCTCTGATACCAATTGTAAGATTGAGAAGTGCTAGAGGGGGGGGGTGTGAATAGCGCTCATGGCTTTTTCACTCATTTCGGAAAGCACAAAGTAATGAAGCGGAAATAAGAAATAAAGAGGAAGCAAAAAACAAGCGCTAACACTTTTATTTTACTTGATCCGGAGTCTGTGGCGACTCCTACTCCAAGGTCTACACTCGTTGAGTATTTACTTTGGGCAATTAACTATCAATCCAGACATTATAAGTACAATAATTAAAGTACAGTAATTGAAATTATACCGACAACTACGAATAAGGAATTTCAGGCTTCCGGTTGTCAAAGTTGTGTTACAACTTCGTCGAATCGTCTTTTGAGCAGTGCACAGTAGAAAGATTTTGAAGAACAAGTGTATTTTAGCACCTGCTTGAGACTTCTTAAATAGCCTGCTGAAGGCGCCTTCAGCCTCCATAGAAGGTGCCTCCGGCAGGGATTTTTATCCCTTCCGCGTCGAAGACGATAGCTTCCGAAGCCTGCACTATTTATCCATCCGAAGGTGCCTTCAAGCTCCATGGAAGACGCCTTCCATCCAGCATCCAAGGTGCCTTCAAGCTCCTTCAAGGTGCCTTCTACCCTGCTTCTTGCGCAGCTATAGTCAGGATGCCCGAGGCGCCTCCAACAACCTCGAAGGCGCCTCAGACACTGTTCATCCAAGCTTTTTTAAGTTCTTTTTGTTCCCTGCAAGATACGTTAGTCCAAAATACCAAACATACCTTATAAAACAATGTTAGGACAATAAGATATGAATAAATATAAGTGATTGACAGTCTCCAGACTGTCCGATTTTTTCGTCGAAACTCTAGGTCGAACTGACGCCTACTGTTCCCTCTTCGGGGAATGCGTCCTCACCTACTCCTCTCAGGAGAGTACCTATTGCCAGACCGATCCTCTAGACCGGCTGAACTTTTGCTCAGCATCCGAGTCTTTAGGACTTTTCCGCTGGATGTCTAATCCCCAACTTGTCTAGTCTTCTACCTGGTTTGCGACCACCAGAATTTTCACCTAGAGTCCCCGACTCTAGAGTTTCTCCCAAACTGCTCGACCTGCCAAGATTTTTCGCCTAGGGTTACCACCCCCTAGGATCTAGGGTTATCTCCCCCTATGATTTTCTACTTGCCTAACCGCAGCTAGGACTTTCCATTATCTAGGGTTGCCACCCCTAGGACCTAGGGTTACCTCCCCCTAGGGGTTTCCACCTGCCTAGAATCCATTAGGACTTTTGCCTAAGTCAACTTAGGACTTTTCTGCAAGCTCAATCAACCTTGTTAGATCACAAGATAACTTAACTTTAGACCCTTTGACATAATCAAAATCCAGGTTTGATCGTCTGGTGCTTCCTGCACCAATAAGATTGTCTAGAGATAAAGAAATATATTGCAGAAAATAAAGGCAGTTCAGCAAAGTCTATAAACATAATTGAAGAGGAAAATTTAGTGAGCGGTGATGGAGATATGCTATCAGTTATGTCGAGTTCGAAGCAACTGACGGATGCATAGATTATAGACTTTACATGTTCATATCACATGACTCCAAATAAGGATTGGTTTGACACCTATAGGGTAGTAGATTCTGGTTTAGTGTTGATGGGAAATGATACGTCATACAAAGTTATTGGTATAGGGAACATCATATTCAAGATGTTTGATGGTATGATCAGAACTCTATGTGATGTCAAATATATATCAGAGCTAAGGAAGAACTTGATCTTGCTAGGCATACTAATTGGTATTGGTTGTAGTTACAAATCAGTGAGCGGGGTGATACAAGTCAGCAAGGGAGCTCTAACGATAATGAAAGGATAAAAGTTAGAAGGGAACATTTATAAGTTGATAGGGATTACAGTTGTATGTGGAGTTGCCTCGATAGTGTCTGAATCAGACAGTACTATCTAGTGGCATATGAAGCTAGGGCATATTGATCAATGTGGGATGCTAGAACTTTACAAGAGAGATTTGTTGAAGGGTGTCAAGACATGCAAGCTTGAATTTTGTAAATTTTGTGTTCTTGGGAAACAAAGCAAAGTACAATTCAAGACTACAACAAATAAGATGGAGGGGATTCTGGACTACGTACATATGGATCTCTGAGGACCAGTAAGTGTAGCATCACATGGAGGACACTTGTATTTTGTAAGTTTTACTGATGATTGCTCATGAAATGTCTGGGTATACTTTATGCTTCATAAGTAAAAAACTTTTACAAATTTTAAATTGTCAAAAATTGAAGTGGAGCACCAGACCGGAAGGAAGATGAAATGTCTTAGGTTAGACAATGGGACTGAGTACACAGATGCAAAGTTATAGGAATTTTGTGAGCAGTATGGGATAATAATGCATTTCTCGGTTCGCAGGACACCTTAGTAGAATGGGTAGCACAAAGGTTGAACAGGACAATCATTAAGAAGACAAGATGTCTTAGATTGAATGTAGGTCTAGTAAAGAATTTCTGGATAGAAATAGTTAACATGACATGTTATCTCATTAATAGATTACCAAGGGTAGCACTAGAAGGTAAAGTATTAGAGGAAGTATGGGCAGGGAATCAAGTAGATTACTCTCATCTTCGAGTTTTTGTATGTCCAGCATATATGCACATATTTAGTGAAGAAATATCAAAGCTGGATGCGAAGTCAAAGCAGTACATTTTTTTGGGATATCAAAAAGGGGTTAAAGGCTTCAAGCTTTGGGATCTTAAGACAAACAAGGTGGTGATCAACAAAGATGTAGTGTTTGACAAGAAGGTTATGCTACAACATACTCAGGAAGAAGAAAAGGAAATACCATAGAGCAACTTAGAGAAAGATGTTGTACAGGTGGAGCTAGAGACTCATGACTCCGATGATTCTAGCTTAGAGCACACAGAGTATTGCACTATAGCTAGTGATAAAATGAGACGAGTCGTAAAACCACCCACTAGATACAGATTTGAAGACTTGATATCTTATGCACTTATTACTAGTAGCGGAGACCTTACATCTTTTCAAGAGGTGATACACAACTCTGAGAAGGACAAGTGGATGGGTGCTATGGCAGAGGAGATGGAGTCATTGTATAAGAACCAAACGTGGGATCTAGTGGAACTTCCTAAAGGAAAGAAAGATATAGGGTGCAAGTGGATATTCAAGAAGAAAGAAGCAATGTCAGAGGGAGAAGAAGTGAAGTTCAAGGCTCGGTTGGGATTGCTAGAGAAAGGAGATTGACTATGAAGAAATTTTCTCTCTAGTAGTAAGACATACGTCAATTAGAATGGTATTGGTTTTAGTGGGCATCACGATTTGTAGCTGGAGCAAATGGATATGAAGATGACATTTCTTCATGGAAATTTGGAGGAGCATATTTTTATATCACAACCTAAGAGATTTAGTCAGCCTGGACAAGAGCGGTTGGTTTACAAGTTGAAGAAATCTCTCTATGGATTGAAACAATCTCCTAGGCAATGATACAAACATTTTGATTCATACATGATTCAAAACGGATATAGGAGATGTGAATATGATTGTTGCATATATGTGAAGAGTTTTGAAGATTAATCACTAGTTTTCTTACTACTATACGTAGATGACATGCTTATTGTTGCAAAGAAGATGAAAGAGGTCGATAAATTAAAGAGGCTACTGAGCAAGGAATTTGACATGAAAGATTTAGGAGAGCCAAGAAGATTCTTAGGATGGAGATTCACAGGGATAGAGCTGCAGGGAGATTATGGTTGTCTCAACATAGCTATGCGGAGAAGATGCTGGATAGGTTCAACATAAAGAATGCAAAGTCGATGAAAACACCCCTGACGCATCACTTCAGGTTATCTAGTATACAGTGTCCAAAGACGGATGACGAGATCCAAGAGATGTCAAAGGTTCCTTTTGCTAGTGCAGATAGTTGTCTGATGTATGCTATGGTTTGCACGAGACCAAATTTGGCAAGCAGTTAGTATGGTGAGTAAATTTCTCTCAAATCTTGGTTGACTACATTGGGATGCAGTGAAGTAGATTTTTAGATACTTGAGAAATATAATTGATTATGACATTATATTTAGTAGACAATTGGAAGATCCTTCAGTTGCTGGGTACGTAGATGCAGACTATGCAAGAAATTTAGATAACAGGAGGTCTACTACAGGATATATGTTCACTATGACAGAAGGATCTATCTATTGGAAATCTATGATACAATCTATTATTGCATTGACTACTACATAGTCGGAGTACATGGTAGTAGCTGAAGCAGCAAAGGAAGCTTTATGACTTACAGGGTTGGTCAGAGAACTGGACGTTCAGCAAGATGGAGTCAAGTTATTATGCAATAGTTAGCTATCTATTTGGTAAAAAATCAGGTGTATCATATAAGAACCAAACACATTGATATGAGGCTTCACAAGATTAGAGAGTTGATTGCTTTCAAGGAAATTCAATTTGAGAAGGTTCACACTACAGATAATGCTTCAAACATGCTGACAAAGCCAATAACCACAGAGAAGTTTAGCATTGCTTGAACATGATCCATATCTCTAAATGCTAGATGAAGGAAGCCCAGAACCAGAGATCTAGGTGGAGATTTTTAGATACTCATGTTCTTCGAAGGGGTAAATATTCACCAAGGTGGAGATTGTTAACAGGTGACTTATATTTGGTTGAAGGCCAATGCGATGAATGTCGTGGAAGGAAAATCTATTATGATTTATCATAATAAAATTCTGTTACAATTTTATATAACATAATTCTATTACAGTTTTTCAAAACAGAATTCTGTTACGATTTTATCGGGTTTAGAATTTATACACTATTTATAGGGATTATTGTAAACTTATTGTATAATCACAAGAATCATGGAATAGAATTCAATTGTGTAGAGAGAATTCAAATAAAATTTTGACTATTTTTGTAGAGTAGGCAAGTCGTCAAACCGCGGTAACTCTTCTTCTTCTTCTTCTCTTTCCTCGTGTTTACTCCTTTTGTGCGTCTTTGTCTTGTTGCTCAGTGTGATCTCTTTCTCTCTTCCTCTTCTTCTGCATTAGAGGTTGAGAGGAGTTACCCCCTCTTTGCGCAACATCTGTTCTATATACTACCTCAAGCAAACCCTAACTTGAACGTTAAAGTGATCCCGGGATCCATCCCTCGACAAGTCTAACCCTCTTGAGCATATCTCAGGTCTCTTCATCTCCTTCATCGATGGTCTTTGGAGTGCACACACATGTCAACAAGTTTGTTGACTGATGACTAGATCTATTTGACCAGAAGATATACCTTTTTAGTTAGCACAACACCTTCTAACTTTAACTTTTGTTAAAATATCAAAACCAAATAGAGGCGTGATTACACAAACATCTTCATCCCATAATAGAATTAACAATTGAAACTTCCCTAGTTTTTTTTTAGAATTCATAAATGTAGCTGTGAACATCACTTACCTATACTTAGTTCAAATAAAATTACATAGATGGTTCGAAAGAAAACATAACTAAATGCGAAATTTAAACTAGATGGTCTTCGAGTTGTACCATCCTTGTTCCGAGCTGGTTCACTGCTCAATGCCTCCTATCTCATTGGTCTCATTGTCTGAAATAAAGTTATAATCTGTGAGTCGAAAGACTCAGTATATTCAAAACGGTGTTATGCATTAGTTAGCGACTATAATCTAGTGTACTAAGGGAAACCACATACAGGGTAACTTGGGATCTCCCTACTAGCATACTATGAACGTAAGCATAGGTATCGACATAAGCATGATAGCATAAACATAAGCATGATAAATGACCTAGGCATAATGATAGACTTGATCATGAGCATGTACATAAACCTAACATAAGCCTAAGCAAACTTAATCATGAGCATGTATGTAAGCATAACATAAGCATACTTGCATGGTATAAGTATACACATAAGAATAGACTTTATCATAAGCATATACATGGGCATAATGAGCATGGGCATAGCATATCATGAACTTAACATACTTATAGCATATTATGAACCTTATATATTCATAGCATATCATGGACTTAACGTATTCATAACATAGCATGAACTTATACTTAGCATATCATGAAATTAACATATTTGTAGCATAACATGAACTTACACATAACATATCATGAACTTAACATATTCATAGCATAACATGAATATGAACTTAGCACATCATGAACCTAACTTATTCATAGCCTAATAAGGAAACCGATATTATGCTCCCTTTGGGGCCTTGTCCTAAAAAACCTCTGGGGTCTTTTTCCTCATAGTATTCTCATCAAATCCTCATCATTTTGTCACAGTCGACTTACCCAATATTGGGCTCTCTCTGGGGCATTTTTTCATAAACAGGCTCCCTCTGGGAGCTTTTCTCGTAACCGGGCTCCCTTTGGGGACTTTTTCTGTAAATGGACTCCCTCTGGGGCCTTTTCTCTCACTTGTTATCATTATTACTTTGTTACAGTCAACTTACCCGATATTGGGCTCCCTCTGGGGCCTTTTCCTGTAAACGGGCTCCCTCTAGAACCTTTTCCCTCACGGTATTCTCATTGAGTAATTTTCATTATCATGATAAGATGTAAAAGGAAACATAACATCCACCTAAACCTAGATCATATTAAGGTATCATAATAAGACATAAGAAGAACATAAACATGATCTTAAACGCAAGCATGCAATTTTACATATAGCATACTAAACTATCATGATGTGGAGCAAGAAGCAACTTGAACTTACCTAATCTAGAGATTCGAAACCTAGACGTAGCATATATACATAGTCATCATGAAACAACTCATTGAGAAAGATCATGATGACTAAAGCTCTAAAATAGGATTTAAAACTTACCACAACAGAACCAAAAGCCGCAAGGTCACAGCATAATTCCAGATTTGTCAGTCAGTGGTATAAAAATTATACGTAATTCATCTTTGATCCGAAAAGGGTTCTATACATTGGTAATGAAAGCTAACTAAATTTTCTACATTTCAAAAGAAGACACCAAAGTGAAATTCATTCACCCATTAAGTCTAATTTACACCATAATAGAACCAAAAGCAGTAAGGTCACAGCAAAATTCAAGATTTGTCAGTGTATAAAAATCATATGAAATTCATCTTTGATCCGAAAAAGGTTCTGTAAATTGGTAATGAAAGATAACTAAATTTCTTAAATTTAAACAGAAGACACCTAAGTGAAATTCGTTCACCTTTGAGGCTAATTTACACCACAATAGAACCAAAAGCAGTAGGGTTATAGCATAATTCCATATTCGTTAGTCAATGGTATAAAAATCATATGAAATTCATCTTTGATCCGAAAAGGGTTCTACAAATTGGTAATGAAAGCTAATTAAATTTTCTACATTTCAACAGAAGAGACTGAAGTGAAATTCGTTCATCCATTAAGGATAATTTACACCACAATAGAACCATAAGCAGCAGGATCACGACATAATTTCAGATTCGTCAGTTAATGGTATAAAAATCATATGAAATTCATCTTTGATCTGAAAAGAGTTTTGTAAATTTGTAATGAAGATAACTAAATTTCCTACATTTCAATAGAAGACATTGAAGTGAAATTTGTTCACCCATTGAGGCTAATTTATACCACAACAGAACCAAAAGCAGCATGGTCACAACATAATTCCAGAATATCTATGAAACATCAACCCAATCTACGGTACTCGAAATTCACAAGACATAGAAGCTAAATAAAATAATAGCATGGTTGAGAACGTGCCTTTGATTCTTTAACTATTACCCCTCTCTTCTTGTCTTCCCTTGGGACTACGGAACCGGTGCAACTTGATGAGGTGGGAGCTTAGGGCCAGCGGCAACAAAAAAATCAGGTGGAGTTCTAGGTGAGGGTTTTATATAATGTGGAAGCTTTAGGACTTGGTCTAAATTTCTAATTCCTATAAATTTTATATAAAACTTCTTACTAAGTTTTTATCCCTATCCTTTATCTATATCCATAATTATATAAATTTCATGTATACATATAATTTGCATGTGATAATGTTGTAGTTCTTAGTTATTATCTACAGCATATACATTTTATAGGTTGCGTATATACACATGAGGCATATAAGTTGATATACAAATTCTTATACTTTTATTTAAATACTAGATAGATTTTATAAATGTTAATTCCTATATATTATTTTTATAAAACTAAATACTGAATCTAAATAGAAACCTATATCCATGGTTATATAATTCCATATATATTTTATTTAGTCATATAAATTTTATTCATGATAGATAATAATATATAATTTATAATACTATAGTTTCTTAATTTATTATGTGCACATTCTGTAGGGGTGGCAATTCGGTTCGGGTTCGGGTTGACAGGTTCGGGTTGGCAGGTTGGCGGGTTGGCAAATGACAACCTGAACCCGACCTGATTATTATTTCGGGTCAAAATATTCAACCTGAACC
This sequence comes from Zingiber officinale, assembly GCF_018446385.1. Taxonomy (NCBI): domain Eukaryota; kingdom Viridiplantae; phylum Streptophyta; class Magnoliopsida; order Zingiberales; family Zingiberaceae; genus Zingiber; species Zingiber officinale. The sequence goes on from NC_056002.1 coordinate 109,177,521, forward strand.
TGATCTGTTTATTTGCACTTGACCCGAACCCGAACCCGACCCATTTGACCCGTTTAACCCGCTTGACCCGTTTAACCCGTTTAACTCGTTCGACCTGTTTGACCCGTTTAACCTGTTTGACCCGTTTGACCCGAATATGACCTGAATTCATTAAATAAAATTTGTATATTTAATTAAAAATTAAAAATAACATTTATCTACACAAATTGAAAATTCATATCATAAATGATAAGCTACAGCAACATTGCAATCAATAGCATAACATATCTCTATGTTTAGGGTTTTTAACTTTTTAAAATTTGTAATTTTAGTTTAAATTTATAATTATTTATAAACGGGTTCGCGGGTTGTAATCGGGTCATTTCAGGTTGACCCGAACCCGACCTGTTTATTAATTGGGTCAAATGGGTCGACCCGATTTCGACCCGAACCCGAAACTACCCAACCCTAACCTGATTTTTTCGTGTTCGGTTCGGGTCATGTTTTCGTGTCGGGTCAAAAATTGCCACCCCTAACATTCTGTATATATTAATCTTATATTTTCCTTATTTAATTATGCTTTGAAATTTATATTATACATTTTATATTACGTAATATATTATCTATATTATATTAATTAGATGAATAATTTCTTAATTATCATACACGCTTATATTAAATTTATACTCTATAATTTATTATATATATCATACATATATTATATATTATTTATATTTCATTTCCATTATGATTAGATGGATAATTTATATACATAATTATATAAATACTAAGTCTTTATATATTACTTTCTAAATATAATTTACAAATCCAAATTTCCTCTCTCTATATATATTTATATTCATAAATTAAAATGTCATAATTTCTGAGTTATCGTCTACACGTTATTATTTATACTATGAAACCTAAACCCCAGAGATAAAATCTAAAAAAAATAACTTTAATACTACAACCAAAACCTGAACCCTAAAAATAAACTCTTAAAAAAAAATTATTTTTTATTTTTTTTTCAATTATTTTTTTAATTCATAAATTTAAAAAAATAAAAAAAAATAAAAACAATTGTTATCCTGCGCGGCGCGCACAGTCGCGTACTGTGGCGTCGCGCAGGATAACAAATTTGTGTGTATATATATATATATATATATATATACTTTATATTATATATAATATATTATTTATATTTTATTTGGTATTAATTAGACTAATAGTCAATATAAAATCTTTATATATTTATATCTTATTATTTTCTTAACTAATCAAATGAACCTGTAATTAAATAATTCTAAATTCTAATTAAATGGTAACTTAACTCAATAAATCTCTTTAATTAAATAAATGGTTTCAGACATTACAACAACATATTTTAGGATAATAATATCTACAACTCTTCCAAATTGAAAAAATACAGCGTGCTATAACTATAAGTCTCCCTTAATTTCTGAATGTTTTCTCTCCTAAATTTATATCAAGGTAGTTGAAAATGATTATATACATAATGTCTTTGGACAAAACCTTATGTATCTGAAGATCTGTAAATAGTTATCTATGCATGCATTGGATGACTTATGTAAACAATCTTAGACCAATTTGGGGATATTTTTGATATGATAATGCTCCCTTTTATTTAAGATATATATAGTAGTCATATAGACATGTATATACTCTATAGTTATTTTAAAGAAGTTTTTGACTTGCAGTATTTTACTCATGGGACAGAAACTACGCCTGTTGTGACTGTTTCTTAATTTGAGGTGCAGAATTTTTCCACCATTGGATATTTGTTGGTGCCATGCGTACTTCCCAGTTGGTCGATCTTCACGGCTTCTAGTGGCCATCTAGAAACCAATGATTGCTTCCAAAATGAAGAACACCTGTTTTTTTTTCCCATGAGAATGATAATTTTGAATTTGTATTGCCCTTGTCTCTTGATAGCAGCTATTTTTTTTGTCGCAAAAGAATTAAAGTTGGAATATGCTCTAGTTTTACATCTCTTGTTTTTAAAGGGACAAGTGTAGAAGTTACCGTGAAACGGAGAAAGGATTAATCAAGCAACGTTCTTGCAGGGCATAATTGCAAGACCAGGGGCGAGTTCTCGTGGTTGCTGGATCTATTTCACTGTGCATTCCTTGTCAATTATGTGGGCGGTGTCACACTTGGACAATACTGAAGCAGGTTCCATACCTTCGGTGTGGTTTTTCGGTGCGTCACTATTTGTGGAGTAGGCTGCGAGATGCTTTCTTATTGACGTTGCTCCTAATTCGTGATTTGTGTCCTCTCTTTAGCTTTACAGAGCCACTCGCATGGTTGTCATCGGGTAACCTGTTGATGATGACAGAGATTTATTTCGGCCTTTCTTTCTCACCTCTTCAATCTTAAATCAAGGGAACGTACAATCTGAGCTGATATTTCGTGCATTCTTAGATAAAATCTTGTGCATCAGTGAGCAGGTTCCAGGTTTTGTAAACATGCATAAGTAAAAAATAAAGTAATAATAATTTCTAATTATTACATCATACGCATACAAAGATACAAGGATATAACAAATCAAATCATGATCGCATAATTAAAATTTTTACAACAAGTAATTTACGCTAGATATACCTTATGAATGACCTGTAACGAGAAGGACAACAACCGTAGTGACGTTGTCGATGTAGGATTGAAAAGCGCTAGAGAGGGGGTGTGAATAGCGCTCATAGTTAATTCGTTCATTTTGTAAAACTTTAAGTAAATACTCAGTGGAAAAGTAAAAAGACACAATCCATACACTAAGATTTTACTTGGTTCGGAGCATGTGACGACTCCTACTCCAAGGCTTGCATGTAAGAGTGCTTTCGGTGGACAATCACTATAAATTCGCAGAATTACAAATGCAATGATTAAATATAGTAATGGAAATTATATCGACAATTAAGAACAGAGAATTTAAAGCTTCCGGCTGTCGTAGTCGAGTTACGGTTTTGTCTGATCGTCTTTTGAGCAGCTTGAAAAAGCGAAAGTCGTTCGTTGTGTTTTTCTAAAGCTCCTGGTCAAAGCTTCTTTTATAAGCTGTTCTGAATGCCCGAAACCCCTCCGGGCACTTGGACCACGCGGCTCAGCCACTCCGCGCGCGCCACATCAGCTTGGCGATAACTTTTGCGTTCCGAGCGCCTGGGCCGACTCCAAGCATCCGAACCCCGGGCGCCCGAACCCCTTCTGGGCGCCCGGACTAGCTTTTCCCAACCCCTTATTTTTTGCAAAATAAAGTTAGTTCAGGCATAAAACAATATATATAGACTGAAGTTTGATAGTCTTTGACTGTCCGATTCTGACTTTGAGTTTCGTCGAAACTGTAGGATGAATCGACGCCTACTGTTCCTGTTGGATCGCGGCGGCCGGCTAGAAGGTGGGGGGGGGGGGGGGGGGGTTAATAGCCTGAAAATAAAAAATAAACCTTCTTGAACTCTTAAACTAACACTTGGATAAATTACCTAAACAGAAAGTAAATCAGAAAAGACGAGGCATCGAATTTGACTTGGTTACAACCGGGGAGGTTGTTAATCTAAGGAAGATGATCGTACTAAAAACTCCTTCAGGCGGAGAAACCTCTTACAACGATGAAGCGCAGAAAACAGAAGCTTAATTACAGAGAAAGCGTACAAGTGTAGAAAGAATGAATTGCTTGAATTGTTGAAAAGCTTCTGGACCAAGGCTGTATTTATAAACTTGGTTGGGGCACCCCGAAGGGGTTCCGAACGCCTTGGGGGGTAAAAATTTATCCCCCAACGTTTAGATCGCGTTTGACGTGATCTAGTCAAAAAGTCAACTCTGGGCGCCCGGAAAGGTTCCGGGCGCCCTGGACAGTTCCGGGCGCCCCGGTTGGAAAAGTCAACCCCATTGACTTTTCCAGCCTGGGTCTTCTGCTCCGGCTCTGTTCGCCTCAGACCGAGTCTTCTACTCGCTTGGGTGATCTCTGCCATCCGGAATAGGGCTCACTCGAACCAAACTTCTGGTTTTCTCGAGCAGACTTCCGCTCCGGCTTCTCGTCCCTCGAAATCGCCGCGTGCTTCCTTCTCATTCGCCAGCGTACTCATCCGTAGTCTTCGTCCCTCGGTCGCACCCCATGCCGACCTTCTCGCTAGCTGCATCTCTTGCTTCTCGAGCAGTCTTCCGCTCCAGCTTCTCGGCCCTCAGAACCACCGCATGCTTCCTTCTCGTCCGCCGGTGTACTCTTCCGCAGCACCTCGTCCCTCAGATGCACCGCGTGTCGTCCTTCTCGCTAGCTGCATCTTCCGCTCGACTACCTGTGCTCCTAAGCTCCTGCACACTTAGAGACAAGGTTAAAAACACACAGGACCTAACTTAACTTGTTGATCACACCAAAACAACCTTGGAGTTCCAACAATCTCTCCCTTTTTGATGTGAGCAACCCAAGTTAAGCTAGGGTAAAAATAGACATAAAAATAAACTAACTAAATTTGCAATTAAGTGCAAAAAGATAAAAAATTGTCTACCTCCATCTAGACTTATACTTTTCCTTCTCCTCCTTTGATCATATATATACAAAAAATGGGGTTTCGAAAAAAATCTAAGGGTTAAAAAAAATTTCTCACTTTCTTTAGAAAATTCTAAGTTAGAGAATTAATAATTTCTAGCAAAAATTATTCTAAGTTAAACAATTTCTAAGAAAAAAAATTTGGTAAGAAAATTTTCTAAGGAAAAATTCAAAAAAAAAAATCTAAGTAAAGTTTTAAATAAGAGAAAAACAATTCTGACTTAAGGAATTTTGTAAAAAAAAAAATTGAAAATTTTTTAAGTATAAATTTCAAAACAATTTTTTTCTTTTATGTAAAAGTTCTACGCAAAAAAAAATTCTAAGAATTTTTTTTTGAAAATTTAAAAAATGTTTTAAAAAACTTTTTAAAACATTATTAAGTTTCCACCTTAATGCTTTTATCAGAAAGTTAATTAAACATTTTTATTTCAATATTTTGGCTTCCAGGTCATGGCGAGGCACTAGGCCTTCTTGGTTATTGGAGCAACAACAACTTCCTTAGACAAAGCCTCATAGAGAAATTCATTGTTTAATTTTCTCGCTGAAAGCGCTAAATCTGATTAAAGGTTCAAATTAAACATGACTTTGGAACCCAATAAAGGTTCCAGCCTATTGGATTAACTAAAATTTTTTGGGGGCATACTTTTTTGCAATGTTTTTAATTTATCCCTTATGATATCAAAAATACCAATTTAAATTGTTGCATTTTCTAAAATTTGTATTAGATGAGCATGCACGATTTTTCAAGTTATCTATTTGAATTTTTCAGATTTTCATTTTCTGATTTCAATTTTTTATTTTCTAATTTTGATTTGTCTAAATCTTCTAGAGGGCAAGATTTAGCTAATATTACTTTTAAATTTTTATTTTTTTCTAATTTGTAGCAATCTTTTGTTAATAGCTTAACGAATTTAAATAATTTATCAGGAGGAAGAGATCGTACCTGACTTACCTTGTCGATCTCGTTGTCTGTGTCTTCCCCTGAAGTGTTGCTTTCTTCCGATATAACTCTCCCTTCATCGATGCTCATTTCGGAAGAGCTTGAATCACAGTCGTCGTCTTGATGATTCGCCATTAGTGCAAGCCCGAAGAACGCCTCGACTTCCGATTCGAACGACGTATCGTCCCACATCGCCTTTAGGGCTTTGTGCTTTTGGATAGGCTTCTTATCTTTATCCTTGTCCTTGTTCTTTAGCCTGGGGCAGTTGTCCTTGACGTGCCCTTCTTCGTCGCAGTGGTAGCAACGGATGGTCCTTTTCTTTTTCCCCTACGGATGGTTAGACTTCCTAGATTTACAAAAATTCTTAAACCGTCTTACCATCATTACCATTTCCTCATCGTCGAGAGAAGACTCTGACTCAGGTTCGTCTCTCGATGCTTTGAAGGTGACGTTGTGCTTAGGCTCTTTCATACCTGCACATCTTGACTCATGCACATCAAATGTCGAACAGAATTCTTCTAATGTAATTTTCACTAAGTCTTTCGAAATGTAAAAGACATCTACTAGTGGTGCCCATTTTGAATTTCTCGGAAAAGAATTTAACACGTACCTTAGCGAATCTCGGTTACTTACTGTCTCTCCGAGATTCGAAAGTCCAGTGATGATTTCCTTTATCCTTGAGTGCAGATGCGCAACTGTCTTGTCTTCCCCAAGTCGCAGGCTGGTGAGCTGGTTACGGAGTAGATCTTGTTTTGCAAGCTTTGCTTCGGACGTTCCTTCATGCAGCTCAAGAAACTTCTCCCAAAGTTCCTTCGCTGAGTCGTAGTTGTTGATCCAGTTGACTTCTTGTGGCAGAAGAATGGTTAGTAGATGACACTCAACTTTGTCGTTTGCCACGTAGTCGGCCTGCTCCTTTTTTGTCCAATGGTGTTTCTCCTTACCTTCTGGAGCAGTAAAATCGAATTCCATAATTAACATTAAATCGAAATCAATTTTAAAGAATACCTACATTCACTTTTTCCAACTAACGAATTCCCCTTCTAACTTCGGCGGGTAGATGCTTGGTCCGGCCATTATCTTTGCTTCGATCAACGGTTAGTCCTCCTGAAGCGCCTTGGCTCTGATACCACTTGTTGGATCGCGGCGGCCGGCTAGAAGGGGGGTTGAATAGCCTGAAAATAAAAAATAAACTCTTCTCGAACTCTTAAACTAACACTTGGATAAATTAGCTAAACAGAAAGTAAATCAGAAAAGACGAGGCACCAGATTTGACTTGCTTACAACCGAGGAGGTTGTTAATCAAATGAAGATGATCATACTAAATTCTCCTTCAGGTGGAGAAGCCTCTTACAATGATGACGCACTGAAAACAAAAGCTTAACTACAGAGAAAGCGTACAAGTGTAGAAAGAATGAATTGCTTGAGTTGTTGAAAAGCTTCTGAACCAAGGTTGTATTCATAGCCTTGGTTGGGGCGCCCTGAAAGGGTTCCGGACGTCTTGGGGGGGATAAAACATTATCCCCCAATGTTCAGATCGCGTTTGATGCGATCTGGTCAAAAAAGTCAACTCCGGGCGCTCGGAAGGGTTCCAGGCGCCCCGTCTGGAAAAGTCAACCTCGTTGACTTTTTCCAGCCTGAGTCTTCTGCTCCGGCTTCGTTCACCTCAGACCAAGTCTTCCGCTCGCTTGAGTGATCTCTGCCATCCGGAATAGGGCTTATCCAAACCCAACTTCCGGTCTTCTCGAGCAGGCTTCCGCTCCGGCTTCCTTCTCATCCGCCAGCGTACTCATCCGCAGTCTTCGTACCTCGGTCGTACCCCATGCCGACCTTCTCGCTAGCTGCGTCTCTTGCTCCTTGAGCAGTCTTCCGCTCCGGCTTCTTGTCTCTCGGAACCACCGCACGCTTCCTTCTCGTCCGTCGATGTACTCTTCTGCAGCGCCTCGTCCCTCGGACGCACCGCGTGTCGTCCTTCTCGCTAGTTGCGTCTTCCGCTCGACTACCCGTGCTCCTAAGCTCCTGTACACTTAGACACAAGGTTAAAAACACACAGGACCTAACTTAACTTGTTGATCACACCAAAATAACCTTGGGGTTCTAATAGTTCCCTCTTTGAGGAATACATCCTCACCTACTCCTCTTAGGAGAAGTTACCTATTGTTAGATCGGTCCTCCAAACTGACTGGACTTTTTGCCTAGGGTTACCATCCCCTAGGACTTAGGGTTACCATCCCTTAGGGGGTTCATCAGCCTAGGATTACGACCCCCTAGGACCTAGGGTTACCACCCCCTAGGAATTTCCTCCTGCCTAACCGCAGCTAGGACTTTTCACCACCTAGGGTTGTTAGAGTGTATACTAAAAGTCTAGCTTTTTGTAAACATTTATTTTGAAATAAAGAATCACATTGGTCATATGTCTACATTTATATGCTAAGTATAGTTGTTCAATTAATTTATATTATAGATAACATGGTGTGTGGTGTCACACATAGAAGATCATGTTATCATTTCCTTATAAATTACAAAAAGTAGCTCACGACTAAGATGGAAAGGAACAAACCATTGGAATAGTCATAGTGTAATTTGGTATTAGTTTATCTTAATTATAAAATTACACTAGTACACTCTGAGTGTATTGAGTAGGATCATTTAAGGTAAGTTCTTTTTATACTGACTGCATAAAAGAACAAGATCTTTGTTATTATGGAAGTGTGTGCTCTTAATCCTAATATAATAACAAGCACATATATTTAATATTTATTTCTTTAATTTATCAAAGGGTGTGATTTAGTTCGATAAATCAATAGGCCAAATAAGTTGGGAAATAATATTATTTATAGTGTGTGTTGTTGATTATAAAAGGAAACTGTGTCATAGGAATCTAGGTTGATGATGTCCCCAAGAGGAGCTCATAAGGATTGTCATGAAAACCCTACAGGTGGACTTAGTCCGACATGACGATGAAGTTGAGTGGTACTACTCTTGGAGCTAGATATTAATTAAGTGAGTTGTCAGTAACTCATTTAATTAGTGGGCATTCTATATCTTAAACATAGGGAGACTAACACACTCATGATAAGAAGGAGCCCATATAGTAATATGAGATTGGTGCGGTAGTTCAATAATAACTCTTTGGTGGAATGAGATATTATTGATGAACTCGAGTTGGGTGTTCGGGGCGAACACGGGAAGCTAAAGTTCATCAGGAGACCAAAACCAATTCCTCCTCTTGGTCCCTATCGTAGCCTCTTATTTATAAAGTCTTATACCCACCTATACCCACCTTCTTACCCATCCTTAGGTGGCTGGCCAAGCCAAGCTTGGAGCCCAAGCAAGGGACGACCAAGATAAGGCTTGGATGGGTTGAGGTGTGGCCGACCCTAGCTTGGAGCCCAAGCTTAGGTGGTCGGCCACATAAAAAATAAAAGGAGTTTATTTCAAAATCTTTCCTTATGTGGGAGTCATGGTTTTAAAAGAGAGCTTAAAATTTAAATCTTTCCTTTTATAACTTTCTACAAAAGATTAAGAGAAAGATTTGATATCTTTCCTTATTTATAGTTAAAAGGAAGATTTTAATTTTTGATAAAACTTTCCTTTTTTGTAACCATCCTCATGATTTTAAAAGAGAGTTTTAAAATTAAATTTTACCTTTTATAGTTTCTACAAAAGATTAAGAGAAAGGTTTGATATCTTTCCTTAGTTGTAGATTGAAAGGAATATTTTAATTTTGGAGAAAACTTTCCTTATTGTAATCATCCACATGTTTTAATAGAGAGATTTTAATTTATAAAAGTTTCCTTTTATAACCAACCATGAAGGGAATTTTTTAAAGAGAAATTTTATTTTAAAAATTTCTGGAAACAAATTAGGAAATTTTAATTTTGTGTTTAAAACTTTCCTTATTTGAAGGATTTGAGGTGGCCGACCACATTAATAGAAGAAAAGGAAATTTTTTTTATCAATTAAATTTTTCTTTCAATGGTAAAGAAAATAAGGAAGTTTTTATTAAAACTTTCCTTATTTGCCAAGACCAAGGAATATAAAAGAGAGGGTAGAGGTGCCTCACCTCATAAGAACATACATCTAGTATTCCTCTCTTCTCTTCCTTGTGGTGGTCAGCCCTCTCTTCCTCTTCCTCTCCTATTCTTTTTCCTTGTGTGACCGGTGACATCTTCACATCAAGGAGCTTGGTGGTGGTCGGATCTTGTTAGAGGAAGAAGAAGAGATAGGAGGCTTTGTTTCTTAGCATCCCTTGGAGCTTGGTTGGTGGCCGAAAGTTCTTCATCTCTTGAAGATTGGTGGTGGCCGAAACTTGCTTGGAGAAGAAGGAAGCTTGGGTGGATTCTTGTTTCAGTAGATCATTGCCCACACGACGTCCGAGATAAGAAGAGGAATACGATAGAAGATCGTGAGGTTTATCAGCTACAAAGAAAAGTATAACTAGTTGTCTTGTTCCGCATCATACTAGTTTTCTTTGTACAGATTTTGAAATACCAAACACAAGAGGCTAACATTTTTAAGTTTTCGAATTTATGATTCAAGTTTGTGTTTCTTTTGTTTTTTCGATCTTATGATTCGATTGTTCTTAATGGTTAAACCTAGGGTTACTATAAGAAGATTAAATATTGAATTTCATTGAAAGGCTTTGTCTAGGAAGTGGTGGATGCTCTCATAACCAAGAAGGCCTAGTGCCTCACCATGTTTAACCTGGAAGTCGATCTCTGAAATAAATATTTAATCAAATTTGTAACATAGGTGGATTTAGATTAATAATGTTAAACATCGTTTGCAATCCAAGTCTAAACATCTAAGAACAGATAAGTTGAATTTGGAATCAATAATGTTAAGTTCTGTTTGTGATTCCAAATTTAATTTCTAAAGAACACAATAGGTTGTTAGGAAAGGTTCAGGACTTGTACAAAATTTTTGTACAGGGGAACCGGTACGATATTCCGAGTAGCAACCAACAATTAGTATCAGAGCTAGGGTTTACATCTGTGTGTTTGGTTTTCATTTTAATTATGCACATGTCATACATATTTTAGGCAGGATAATAGTAGGATGTGCAAATAGATTTAACTCTGTGGTTGCAGGCATCTTAGATCCAACTATTATGGCCCTAATGTGATTGTGTGTGATTGGACCCTCAGATATGTCGAGGCCATTTTATGTGTGTACATGATTGTATGTATTAAATATAGCAGGAGTTGTATTAGTTTTAGGATTTTATATTTTTGTTTCGATCTAGATTACATATACATTCCCTTGTGGAATATATGATCGATAAATGTAAAATTCTATTTTTATCGCAGATCGTATCCTTGTGAGGTGTGGTACTATTTGAGGACCAAAGGCACAGTGGAATAAGGAAGCAAGATAGATGCGGCGACTAAACCCGATTGCAGTGGCTAAAGATGGCAGCAGCTAGGGTTGGTAGCACACGGAGGATAGTGATGGAAAAGGCTATAATAGTTGAAAAATTGTTTTTCCATATTTATTGCTTTATTTGCTGTGATGTGTGTGTGCATGGTTAAAATTCCTCACCTTAAATAACTAAGTGGGAGAGGGATAAGTAAATAAATTTCGCGGTCTCCATTACTGGTTTGTAAGTGATGTAACAAACTTGCGTGTAGGCTCTGAGTGTCTCCCTCCACAACAGATGAGTTTGTTTACGGATCACTAGATCAAACTTCCTTTATGGATGATTATAGGAAATTATTTAGGAGCATGTGATCTTCTCCAACTGAATGGGCGTAATCCTATTTAATGGACTAAGTATCAAGTAATGGTATACACTTAGGCACATTTAATAGTATCCTCCCCAACGAAGTCACTGCTATTATTTTTGTGACCAAAGAAATACCAACTATTAATTTTATTTGTCATAAAGTTAGGATGACAAGATAATAAAATTAATGGGTAAGACCCTCCGCTTACAAATGTTTGATTTTGTATACGTCCACACTAACGTGGCATGCAAAATTCACGATGTTTTGAGGTGTTGGAAAATTTAAATAATATTATTCGAGGAATCAATATTATTCTAAATTTAGAGTCTTGACCAAAAGTTTATTTTGTGATTCTTAGGATAACTTTCAACCCACTGGCTATTATACTGAAAGAGAACAAACTTACTGGTCCCAATTACATAGATTGGAAAAGAAACCTGAACATTGTCCTAACTGCTGAAGGTTATAAGTTTGTACTGTTAGAGGTCTGCCCTAATGTACCTAATAGTGATTCTAGTGAAGAGGAGATTGAGTATCATAAGAAATGGGTCAAGGAAGATGAGATGGAGCGGAGTTACATTTGACTTTTATATCAAATGTGTTGTAACATCAGCATCAGACCATGCCTACTGGCCATGACATGATGTACAATCTCAAGAAACTCTTCGGACACTAGAATCGGGCTAACAGGAAAGACTGTATGATCTCTAGGTACTGGACTAAAAGCAGGAATGAAGAAACCGAAAGGCAAGTGCTTCATTTGCAAGCAGTATGGACATTTGTAGGTCGACTGTCCTCGTAGGAAGAGAACAATATAGGTATAGTAGTTGGAACATGCTTAGTGGTATTATCTACTGATACCTGGCTTGTAGATATGATAACCACTGATCATGTCTGCAAATCATTGCAGGGGTTCTAGGAAACCCGACAAATACATGAAGGAGAAATCACTGTTTGCATGGGTAATGCTACAGAAGTAGCAGTTGTTGCAGTGAGAGATGTTTATAGGAATAAAATATTGGTTTTAAGAAATTATCTTTACGTACCAAGTTTTAGAAAGAACTTGATTTCAGTTTCTAAACAATACAAGGATGGATATTCTGTCTATTTATGATAGCAAAGGTGTTATCAAGATAAATAGGGAAATTATCTGTTCTAGTACGTTCGTTGGCAATTTGTAAATCCAATAACTCCCACGATGCAACAAATGGAAATTAATAGCATGTCTTCTAATTCTAATAAGAGAAAGGAACATTCGGAAATGAACCAAATATATCTTTGACATCTAAGGCTTGGTCATATTAACTTGAGTAGGATTCAAAGGACTCTTGGGTTCATTAGTGTTGGAAAACTTTCCAACTTGTGAATCTTGTTTGGAAGGAAAAATGACCAAGAGACCTTTTAAGGTCAAGGGGTATAGAGCCAAAGATGTGTTAGAACTGGTTCATTCTGATTTGTGTGGTCCTATGTCTATCCAGGCAAGAGGTGGTTTCGAATATTTTATCTCTTTCATAGACAATTATTCGAGATATGGGTACATTTACTTGATGCGACGTAAGTCTGAATGTTTTGATAAATTCAAAGAGTACAAGGCTGATGTGGAGAAACGTCATGGTAAAAGTATCAAGACACTACGGTCTGATCGTGATGGCGAATACCTCTTTGGAGAGTTTAGGAATTACTTATCAGAGGCTGGGATTCAATCCCAATTGTCTGCACCTAGTACATCCCAACAGAATGGTGTGGCAGAACGAAGGAATAGGACTCTTATGGAAATGGTTAGATCGATGATGAGTTATTCAGAATTACCAAATACGTTTTGGGGATATGCTCTGGAAATATCAGTATGCATTTTGAATATTGTACCTTCTAAATCAGTACCCTTTACTCCCATGGAATTGTGGAATAGGCATAAACCTAGTCTGACTCATATTCGGATATGGGGTAGTCCAGCACATGAGTTGAAGGGAGATACTGACAAGTTGGAATCACGTATAGAAGTTTGTTTGTTTGTGGGATATCCTAGAGTAGCCTATCGTAGCCTTTTATTTATAAATTCTTATATGCACCTATACCCACATTCTTACCCATCCTTAGGTGGTCGGCCAAGCCAAGCTTGGAACCCAAGAAAGGGCCGGCCAAGATAAGGCTTGGATGGGTTGTGGTGTGGCCGGCACTAGCTTGGAGCCCAAGCTTAGGTGGCCGACCATATAAAAAATAAAAGGAGTTTATTTTAAAATCTTTCCTTATGTGGAAGTCATGATTTTAAAAGAGAGTTTAAAATTTAAATCTTTCTTTTTATAGCTTTCTACAAAAGATTAAGAAAAATGTTTGATATCTTTCCTTATTTATAGTTAAAAGGAAAATTTTAATTTTTGATAAAACTTTCCTTTTTTGTAACCATCCTCATGATTTTAAAAGAGAGTTCTAAAATTAAATTTTACCTTTTATAGTTTCTACAAAATATTAAGAGAAAGGTATGATATCTTTCCTTATTTATAGATTGAAAGGAAGATTTTAATTTTGAAGAAAACTTTCCTTATTGTAATTATCCACATGTTTTAATAGAGAGATTTTAATTTATAAAAGTTTACTTTTATAACCAACCATGAAGGGAATTTTTTAAAGAAAAATTTTATTTTAAAAATTTTTTGAAACAAAATTAAGAAGTTAATTTTGTGTTTAAAACTTTCCTTGTTTGGAGGATTTGAGGTGACCGGCTACATTAATAGAAGAAAAGGAATTTTTTTATCAATTAAATTTTTTTTCAATGGTAAAGAAAATAAGGAAGTTTTTATTAAAACTTTCCTTATTTGCCAAGACCAAGAAATATAAAAGAGAGGGTAGAAATGCCTCACCTCACAACAACAATAGATCTTCTATTATTCCTCTCTTCCTTGGTGGTGGCCGGCCCTCTCTTCCTCTTCCTCACCTATTCTTCTTCCTTGTGTGACCGACGACATCTTCATCTCAAGGAGCTTGGTGGTGGCCGAATCTTGTTAGAGGAAGAAGGAGAGATAGGAGACTTTGTTTCTTAGCATCCCTTGGAGCTTGGTTGGTGGTCGAAAGTTCTTCATCTCTTGAAGATTGGTGGTGGCCGAAACTTACTTGGAGAAGAAGGAAGCTTGGGTGGATTCTTGTCTTGGTAGATCGTCACTCACACGACGTCCGAGATAAGAAGAGGAATACGATAGAAGATCATGAGGTTTATTAGCTACAAAGAAAGGTATAACTAGTTGTCTTGTTCCGCATCATACTAGTTTTCTTTGTACAGATTTTGAAATACCAAACACAAGAGGCTGACGTTTTTAAGTTTTGAATTTATGATTCGATTTTGTGTTTCTTTTGTTTTTTCGATCTTGTGATTCGATTGTTCTTAATGATTAAACCTAGGGTTACTATAAGGAGATTAAATATTGAATTCCATTGAAAGACTTTGTCTAGGAAGTGGTGGATGCTCCCATAACCAAGAAGGCCTAGTACCTCGCCATGTTTAACCTGGAAGCTTATCTCTGAAATAAATATTTAATCAAATTTGTAACATAGGTGGATTTGGATTAATAATGTTAAGCATCGTTTGCAATCCAAGTCTAAACCTCTAAGAACAGATAAGTTGAATTTGGAATCAATAATGTTAAGTTCTATTTGCGATTCCAAATTTAATTTCTAAAGAACACAATAGGTTGTTAGGAAAGATTTAGGACTTGTACAAAATTTTTGTACAGGGGAACCGGTACGATATTCCGAGTAGCAACCAACAACCGCCCCCTAGAACCTAGGGTTACCATCCCCTAGGGTTTTCCACCTGCCTAGAATCCACTAGGACTTTTGCCTAAGACAACTTAAGACTTTCCTGCAAGCTCAATGAACCTTGTTAGATAACAAGACAACTTAACTTTGGACCCTTTGACATAATCAAAATACAGGTTTGATCATCGGATGCTTCCCGCGTCAACAGTCGAACCTCGCCTCTATTCATATCCACACTAAGTTCCTCAAGACAACTCCATGAGTACAAGTCTCTCCTTCGGAAGTTACTAGCCATGAGCGAAGAAGAGGGATCAAGAGGAAGAAGAAACAAACAAAGAAGATGTCTCTTCCTTGCTTGGTGGTCACTACAACAAGGAGAAGGATTTCTCCTTGTTGTGGGTGGCGGCAAAGAGAGGAGATAAGGAGAGAAGGATTGGGCTTCCAAAAATCCAATCAACCAAATAATGAAACTTGTCTCTAATTCTCTCCCAATTACATCTATATATAATCCTCTTTAATGAGTTGGATTAGAAAGTTCAAATCCAACTCATTATCCTTTAACCAAAAATTAGTGCATTAACCCCTTGGTTTAGTTCACAACTAAACCAAGTTGGTTCATGACTAATTCAAGATTAAACCAAATATGGTTCAACTCTACCATAAGAGATGTAGCTCATCCGTGCTTCCATCATAACAAATATTTCAATATTTGTCTTATGTATGGTCCAACTATAATTTCTCTCATGTTATGAATTATACTACAGACATTTAGTAAATAAATTTAAGACAATCAAACATATAATATACACTTAAATAGTAAATCTATATTTAGTAAAAATTGTAAGATGATTGCCATATGACATTCCTCAAAATCTAACATACATTACATAGGATATCCACACTCACAGGTGTGTGGTGAATCTCCGACTATAATACACTGACTCCTATATGTTTTATTACTACACTTAATCTCACCACCTGATGACCCTAATAGAGTCAGTAAACAAGTTAAAGTATAGCCCCAGCATATAGAGTCTTCATGTTGTCTCGGGTCATAAGGACTACTAGTGTACAATCACAACTAAAGACTTATCCACTCGATAAATGATAACCACTTGGAAAGTCCGTATGAGGGTTATTCGATGAACTCATCGTATAAGCATTCATCTGTATACTTGAACATTTCTATGTCCTTACCAATAAAATATGGTACACTACATCACATATGCTATTCTCTAACTCGAGCGACCTTTTATCCTTGTTTATTAGGTTGTCCAATTGACTAAGAACATGTTTAGAATATCCAGTGAATGTTGATGTATTTCATGATGGTCATCATATGTACCACCCCATCTCACTATAGTATATTCAAGGACTTTATCTATGCATCTAGCATGAGTATAAAGATAAAGTAAATATCATGCTAAAAGTAATTATATTAAAATAAAGGATGTTTATTTACATGAGTCAATAAAGTCTTATCCAACAGTTAGCTTGCAGGGCACTTATTCTAACACAGGGTATATACATAGTCACTATTAACAGGAAAATGCTCTATCACGAATGGTCTTGTGGATGGATATGATAAGGTAGCGGAAAAACGCTCTATCACGAATGGTCCCGTGGGCAATCAAGGTATGTAAACAATCACTGCCTATGAGAGAACGTTCTATCATGGATGGTCCTGTAGGTAGATAGGGTATATAAATAGTCACTGTCTGCGGGAGAACACTTTATCATGAATGGTCTCATGGGCAGACAGGGTATATAAACAATCACTATCTATAAGAGAACACTCTACTACAGATGGTCCCGTGGGCATATAAGATATATATGTAGCTATCTAGCTATGGACTACCGATGAACACGCTACCACAGATAGTCACATGAATAGTCCTATGCATCATAATCGTTGATAACTCTCTCAACTACGAATGAGAGATAATGGTCGACATAGTATATTAATGATTGTTGATGATTCTCTCAACCACGAATGAGAGACAACGGTCATTAGCACATAACAACATAATGGTAAGCAAAAAGTAAAAAATCACATCCAGTATAATGCTCTATAGCTACACCTCTGTCTAACCTTACTAGCGTATAGGCAAGAGACTAAATAACAAATCAAGGTCTAGTATGATACTCGATATCATAAACTACGGTATGATTTTATTCATATATAGGCATGAACCTAACATAAACAATCATGCCCACAAAATATTAGTCAACCAATCTTATCAAGAGAATACTAGTCATCTATGTTGGATCGAGAAATTCGCTAGAGGGGGTGAATAACAATTAAAAAAAACTATCGTATCGAGAGTAAGCAGCAGAAGAAAAAAAAAGCAAACACAAACTAATTTACTTGGTTCGGAGCCTTAGTCGACTCCTACTCCAAGGCCCGCACTCGTCGAATGCTTTCGTTGGGCAATCACTAATAGTTCGTAAAATTAGATTACAATTTTGAGTACAGGAACTATTAAGAACAATAGCGACAACAAAATAAAGGAAAGAAAAACTCTTTAGCAGTACGTTGTCGGAGTAGCGTTGCAACGTCGTAGGAGCACAGCGCAGTAGAGCAGATATTGTTGTTGTGTTCTGAAGCTCTAGAGAAGACCTCTTATATAGGAAGCTCCAGGCACCCGGATCCCTTCCGGGCGCCTGGACTGTGACGTAGCCCAGCCAACCAGAGCGCTCCATGTTGCAACGTCAGTTGGGGATAACTTTTGCATTCTGGGCGCCGAATCCCTTTCGGGCGCCCGGATCCCTTCCGAGTGCCCAAACCATCAGGGCGCCCGGATCCCTTCCGGGTGGTCGGACCGTCCAGGCACTCGAATCCCTTCCAGGCACCCGGGCCTCTATTTTCCAACTACCTGCAAAAAAACGTTAGTCCGAGGACAAATGCAAATTATGCTACCCTGCAAACAAATTATTGGCATAGTTATATAAGGAATGAGTAGTAATTAGATTCTATCTCACCGAGACCGGAATCTAGTCAAGATCTCAACTTAGAGTTCCGAAATGGTTCTAAGTTGGATCAACGTCTAAGTTCCATTCCCGGGAACGCGTCCTCATAGTCACTCCCTTCCAGTGACTTACCTTAACTTACTTGTCAAACGTCCGGTCAGTCCTTCGACTCGTCTAGACTTCGTACCAGACATCCGGTCAGCCCTTCAATCCATCTAGACTTCGTGTCAGCTATCCGGTCGGCCCGTCGACCTAGTTGGGCTTCGTGCCAGACATCCGATCAGCCCGTCGACATGTCTAGACTTCGTGCCAGCTATTCGGTCGGCCCGTCGACCTAGCTGGGCTTCGTGCCAGCTATTCAGTCAGCCCATCGACCTAGCTGGGTTTCTCCTGCACACTTGGTCACAACATTAGATCGCAATGAAATTAACTTAACCTACTTTTTCATTTATCAAAATCTGTTAGATTGTTAGTGCTAACCGCACCAACAATCTAGTCATAATATCTCAACTAATTCTATGATATCATCATATATATAATAAAACAATGGAATCCAAGTCAAGTAGTCCTAGATGTCGGCCTGAATAAAATAACCTAGCGGAATACTCTTATTACTCTGCTAGGGTAAGATATCTATCCCGTATAAGTAAGTATAGTCTTGCTAACTTATATGCATTTATATAAGTATACAACTATACTATTGTATCACTGACATATGGTTACAAGCTTAAGTGTATCACTATATGGTATAAATGTCTGAGCATAAATCTATAATTATACTATGGTAATACTCAAACATTACATACATATAAACCAAGAAGGCTAAATAGATATCAAAATAAATCAAAATATAAGCTCAAGCAATAAAAGCTCAAGCTCAAGAATAATATAGAATGTATTAAAGTAAACAAGTAACTGTGACCTAATCAAAATATGACAATAAACAATCATACATTAAGATCAAAGATCTAAAGAGTATAAGTAAAAACTACCCATCTTAAATTGTAGAATGTGTTAATTGTCTTCTAGTCAGAAGATCTACCTCGAGTTTAAATCTTACAAGTATCAGATACAAAGCCAAAGCCAATCTAAATACTAAAATAAATCTTGGTTATCAATCTATTGATTAATGTCTATGTAAATCTATTAATCCATCCATTTACAAATTTTTCAATCCTTTAATCTGATTAGTAATTAACTTAACTATCAGATTAATTAGATAGATCAACTAATAAACTAGTTAATCACTCAATTCACTTTTTAATTGATATCACATAAACATGACTCTGTTTCATAATTCAACTAATCCTAAATGAACTATTAAATCATTAAACAATTAATTCTTTATATTAATTAACTACTAAATTTCACTTCCACTAGCGGTTAATGATATTACAACAATAACTCAATTAATCAACCCATTCTTAATTAACACATTAAATCCAAATTTGATCAGTAGCTTAATATCTTATTTAATTTGGTAATGAATAAGATTAAAGATCTAATAATCAGTTAAACTAATTTGATTAATTACTCAACCTATTAATCTATCCGTTAATAAATTATACTTAATTAACCATTGGTTTCAAATAAACCTTACAATTTGCCTTCTCCTGTTTCTTTCTTCTTTTCTTCTTCCGACGATCATTATTGTGTGGTACAGTACTGCTACAGTACCAGTCGATTGCTACAGTGCTGTTACAGTAAACCCTAATTTTGGGATTTTACCCCGAATACATCCACTCAGCACTCGTTCTCGCCCGACCAACCTAGACCTAGCCTTCTAGCCTCCTCCATCAGCCTTGCGTCCCTCGGATGCCTCCCCATCCTTCACGTCTTGCCTTCTGGAGCTTCCATCGGTCTTGTCATTGTTGTCGGGTCTTCCTTTGCCAAGAGGTCGCGCCTCCGGGACTTCATCCATTGCCAAGTCATGCTTGGACTTACACCGCTAAGACTCATCCTTGGACTTTCCTCCTTTGCCAAGATCACACTTGGACTTACGTTGCCAAGACTACATGTTTAGGCTTACATTGCCAAGACTCACCCTTGGACTTTCCTTGTTGTACATGTATCCTGCACACTCACAATGCATATCAAATACAACAATAAATCTAACTTAAACTTTTGCTCAAACATCAAAACCTAGGGTACCCAGATTGCTCCAACAATCTCCCCCTTTTTGATGTTTGGCAACCCGTTTAAGTTAGGGAAACAATATAGCAATACATATGCAAATAAATATATGTAATCTACACATGCATAAATCATGGAACCTAATCCTAGGCTCCCCCTTCACCTAAGCTCCCCCTTAAGCTAGGATTTCTTGCAAAGGTAAACTTCTCCCCTTTTACTAATAAATGAGCAATCGCTCCCCCTTCACCTAAGCTCCCCCTAGAGCTAGGATTTCTTGCAAAGGTATGTAAGTTTCCCACTTAAGCCTAAACTTCTCCCCCTTTGTCATACATCAAAAAAGAGCTCCAACAATATCCCAATTATTGGACTCTTTGACCTCTAATGACCATAAACATCATGTATTAATCCCCCATAAGATTACATACATGTTCACCACTCTTTTGGTCATTTTCTAATGCTTGAAAAACATTTTCAGACCGTATCAGTCGACTGCAAGAAGTACCAGTCGACTGTCCCCATGAAAACGAGCTTACAGAGACATTCTTTGCTCATGAATAGTATTACCAGTCGACTGGTAACTGTACCAGTCGACTGGTACACTATTCATGAAAAAATCAGCCTTTTCTGGCCAACTTCAGAAATACGCCAGAAATTCCACAGACCTCCAAAAGTCTCCAAATTTTGTGGAGAGGTCTATTATATCAATATCTACTTGGGAAAAATATAAATAAAAATATATCTATCACTAATCCCAAGATTGACATAAAACACAAAACTAGCTAAAAAGTTCAATTGAACCTTGACCTAAAGTCCTAGTTTTGGCTTCCTCTTGATGTATTTGCCCATACTAAACCATAATGCATCACTAGCATTAGTTTATATGGAATATATACATCAAAAACTAATTTTCATGCAATATGAACCCAATTCATATTTCTATGCATGAAACTCAACTCAATTGTGTCAACCCACTATGTTAGAGACTTAAGTCCATCTCCTAACCACTTGGCACATTTGATAACCCATCTACCATGGGTCCCAAAGGCTCTTCCTAACCTTAGGAATCTTAACCTTAGTCACCTCCCTTGGTGACTCATCCACTATGGCTAGGTCACTTCGATGCACCTCGGGTGACACTTGGCCTACTAAACTCACCTTCTTAACCTTAGACACCTTGTCTTTGATTAATTTCTTCTTGTCCTTAATCATGGACACCTCATCCTTGCTATAATTATATGCTACCCTAGCATATTTCTTCTTATTGGCCTTGGATGACTCTCCCTTGTCCTTGGTAACACCTCTCATACCAATGTCATGTGCTACCTTAACACTTGACCTCCTTTTGATCTTGGAAAAGATTTTTATGTTTCCAAAGCGTAACTCCCCCTAAAAATATGGTCAAACTTCCATCATTGCACCAACAATGACTTGAGGTTCCTAAATAATTAGGAAAACCAAAACTCGAAGTTTTGAGGTTCAAAATTCAATAATGAAACTAAACCTCAACCGAAACTTCACTTTGGTTTTTCTTAACCAATCCATACTTGTTTTCATCATGAAAACTCATGTAAACATTATTTAGGGTATACTTTATGAGGGAAATATAGTTTTCTATGAAAATACTTCCTATTTTCAAAGATTGACACAAATTTGAAAACTCTTGAAAACTTCAATGTTTTCTCCTAATTTGTATCTAACTTTCCAATGATGATTACTATCAAAAGATAGTCTTCACCATGGTTTTTCAAAAGTATTTTGAAATCTTTTTCAAAACCAATATCCAACCACGTTCTTTGGGCTCAATGCACATGACTTGTACATTAGCTTTCCCAATGATTGGAAGACACATAATTATGTGTTTTGATGAACCTAAAACTCAACAAGATGCACTAGATCAACATCTTGAGTTTAGTTCACCATTTTAACATCTCACTTGTATCTAACATGTATTAAAACACATACAAGTCACCTTATAGTTCTTTGTGAGATGTATATTTGGTCTTACCCTAAACTAAGGGATCATGCATATCTATCTAGGCATTATGAAACTTGTGATCATCCACCTAGGATGTCATTTGTTATAATCCCACTTATTGGGATATTTACCATTCTTAATAAATGTCTTTTGTCCTTAATTACAAGGAAATTAAAATAATGCATGATATTTTATACCGCGCTAGAGGGGGTGAATAGCGCTCGTGGCTATTTCGTACATATCGAAATCGAAAACAGCGTTAGAGTAATTAAAGCAGCGGAATTAAGGAACAAACAAACACAAACAGAAGGACACAGAGATTTACTTCGTTCGGAGCCTAAGGCGACTCCTACTCGAAGGCCCGCGATCCTTGATCGCTTCCAGTGGGCAACAACTATAAGTTCATTAAAAGATTACAATTATGAGTACAATTAAAAGCTATAAGTAATATACCGACAACAAAAAATGCTAAATCTGAAACTTCAGGTCGTCGTGCACTTGTAGCAGCACTTCGGAGTGTCTTTTGGAGCAGCACGTTGATGAGAGATCACTTGGTATTCGTTGTTTTTTTGAAGTGCTGGTCGAAACCCCCTTATAAAGGGTGTTCAAGGCGCCTTGAAGGCTGTTCAAGGCGCCTCCATGCTGCCTGGTCTTCCGCGTGGATCAAATCTGATCTGGTCGAACTTCATCCATTCAAGGCGCCTTAAACCTCACTCAAGGCACCTTCCAAGGCGCCTTCTGCCTTCTTCAAGGCGCCTCCAATGGTGCTTCGCAGCCAGCTCATCCTTTGCACCCGAGGCGCCTCCAATCTCCATGGAGGCGCCTCGGACACTGTTCATCCGAGGGAAAACTACCTTATTTTGTACCTGCAAGACTTGTTAGTCCCAAACAATATCCTGCAACACAAAATTAGCACAAAATAACAGTATGAATAATAAAAGAATGTTTATGACAGTCTCCGGACTGTCCGGGTCTGACTTCGGATTTCCAACCGGAAACCCTAGGTCGACCCGACGCCTACTGTTCCCTCTACGAGGAACGCGTCCTCACCTACTCCCCTCAGGAGAGATTACCTGATGCCAGTACGGTCCTCCAGACCGACTGGACTTTCCGCCTAGGGTTACCACCCCCTAGGACCTAGGGTTACCGCCCCCTAGGGTTTTTCTCCACCTAGGGTTACCACCCCCTAGGACCTAAGGTTGTCGCCCCTTAGGATTTTCCTCCACCTAGGATTACCGCCCCCTAGGACCTAAGGTTGCCCCCCCTTAGGATTTTCCTTCACCTAGGGTTACCGCCCCCTAGGACCTAAGGTTACCCCCCTTAGGATTTTCCTTCACCTAGGGTTACCACCCCCTAGGACCTAAGGTTACCCCCCCTTAGGATTTTCCCTTGCCTAACCGCAGTTAGGACTTTCCTGAAACCTTATTTAACCACGTTAGATAACAAGGAATCTTAACTTTGAATCCCTTTGCCATTATCAAAACTGAGGTTCGATCGTCGGATGCTTACTGCACCAACAATCTCCCCCTTTTTGATTATGGCAACCGAAATTCAAAGTTAAGTAAAAATGCAATAAAGATACACATAAATAAGTACAGGCATAAATAAAGCATAGGCACATTCACAACAAAATCAACAAAATTTTCGTTAATTTATAATATTCTTTGAATTTCTTCCTACTCTCCCCCTTTGCCATATATCAAAATACCCAAGAGAGTGAAGAAAATATGGGCCTTAGCTTAACTTTCAAAGATAATTTTCAATCTTATCTTCCAATCTTTTAATTTACTTTTGATAAACACTTAGTTTTTCTTGTAAGACTTTTAGATAGGTGAAATCATAATTTTGAAAGCAAAATTCTTCCTTTAGTTTGAGAGATACTTTTAGCTGAGATAAAGTTATTTTGTCTTTAAACAGTAACTTAGCAAATTTTTGTGATTTCAAAAAGATTTAGTTTTTTTTAAAAAAAAATTGTTTTGATGAAATTTTGAGAATGCTTTGGAAAATACTTAGCATTTAAAAACAATTGCTTTGAGAGATACTTAGCTAAATTTCTTTTTTTGTTTTAAACACTTTAAAAAGTACTTAGCTAAATGTTTTTGAAAAAAAATATTTAGCTATATTTGAAAATACTTAGCTATGTTTTCAGCGTAAAAATGATTGCGTTGAGAAAATATCTTGCTAAGTAGCTAAGTTTAGAAAATAATTTAACTAAGTTTAGGTAGAGAAAACTTAATTAAGTACTCAGCTTTGAAAACATTTAGCTTATAGAGGAGTTATAATTTAGAAGTCAGGTCATAAATAATTTTAATTTTAAAGCTAAGTTAAAACTAGCTTGAATTTTCGAAGATATGTCAAAAATAGTTTTTAATTTTAAGTTCAAGTTAAAAATTTTAAACAAAAACTAATTTTAAAACCGACTCAAAATCACTCCCCCTTAATTAATGCCTTAATAAATTTTTGAGTTTAGGAGTTCAAGCGTGAGAGGTTAAAAAAAATTTCCTATCTTTCCATCTCACTCATTCTAGATAAACAAGCATATGAGTGAGCGTGAGATGGAGTTTATTTTAATTTACAACATTGAAAATATCAGTTAGAATTCAAATAAGTGACCATTATTTTGAAGATTTAAAAATTAATTGAGTTCAGAATTTCAAAGAATTTAATAACTTCCGAAAAGGGTTTTAAAATTAATTTTTCAGAGGATATTACAAATGATTTTTCAAATAATTTTTTAAGTAATTTTGAAATAATTTTGAAATTAAGTTTTCAAGGGATTTTTCAAATGATTTTGAAATGATCATTTTTCAAATGATTTTACAAATAACTTTTAAGTTTTAAAAGATTTTTAAAATGATTTTTAAAATATTTTTCAAATAATTTTGAAAATGATTTTGAAATTAAGTTTTGAAAAGATTTTAAAGTGATTTTGAAAGTAATTTTAAAAAGATTTTTAAATAAAAATAATTTTGAAATTAAGTTTTGAAATGATTTTGAAAAGATTTTGAAAAGATTTTTCAAATAAATTTTAAAAGAATTTTGAAATTAAGTTTTAAAAATTTTGAAATGATTTTGAAAAGATTTTTCAAATAAATTTTAAAAGAATTTTGAAATTAAGTTTTAAAAATTTTGAAATGATTTTGAAAAGATTTTTCAAATAAATAATTTTAAAAGAATTTTGAAATTAAGTTTTAAAGATTTTGAAATGATTTTGAAAAGATTTTTCAAATAAATTTTAAAAGAATTTTGAAATTAAGTTTTAAAAATTTTGAAATGATTTTGAAAAGATTTTTCAAATAAATTTTAAAAGAATTTTGAAATTAAGTTTTAAAGATTTTGAAATGATTTTGAAAATATTTTTCAAATAAATTTTAAAAGAATTTTAAAGGATTTTGAAAAGATTTTGAAAAGATTTTTCAAATAAATTTTAAAAGAATTTTAAAGGATTTTGAAAAGATTTTGAAAAGATTTTTCAAATAATTTTGAAATTGATTTTGAAAAGATTTTTAAAATAAATTTTTAAAATGAAGTTTTAAAATTTTGAAATGATTTTTCAAATAAATTTTAAAATGAAGTTTTGAAATTAAGTTTTAAAGATTTTGAAATGTTTTTGAAAATATTTTTCAAATAAATTTTTAAATTAAAGTTTTAAAATTTTGGAATGATTTTGAAAAGATTTTTCAAATAAATTTTTAAAATGAAGTTTTAAAATTTTGAAATGATTTTGAAAAGATTTTTCAAATAAATTTGAAAAGAATTTTAAAGGATTTTGAAATGATTTTGAAATTGATTTTGAAAAGATTTTAAAATAATTTTGAATTTAAATTTTAAAAGATTTTGAAATTAAGTTTTAAAATAACTTTGAAATTAATTTGAATTTGAATTAATTATCAGGTTGATTTTAATTACTTAGTCATCTCATCCGATCTAAATTTTCAATCAGGGAATCCTATAATTTTAGTGAGATGAATTGATGTTCAATTTAAGGGTTTGGTTTAACTTTGTGTTAGATTCAGGTTTAGCTTTGGGTTCAATAAGTAAGCATTATTTGGATAAACTTCTGGGCTATGGTGAGTCACAAGGAGCTCATTAAAGTAACCATGCCTTCGAAGTTTTCCAAATAGTCCTACCCATTGAACTTTAATACTAAACTTTGGTCTAACTAGTTAGGATCCATTTAAGGGTAGCTTCGGTCAGTTCCACTTGGCCAAATGCACCAGGTCGAAGCCATATCTTCCTAGACATGCGATGCCCAAGCTTCCCTAACGTACTATCATCCAAAAACTTCACCAGTACCGTTGGTTAAGTTAAACCTACCCTATTTTAATCTAACCTTAATTACCCTGCCGGGTAATCTACTCTTGTTTACCCCTTATCGGGTGGATTAATTTCGGAGGTGCCAGCTATTCTGGAGCCTCCTCTTATGTTATTGATTTACATTTTATTAAGTTAAGTAAATAAAAGGTACTTGATTATAACTTGGTTTGTACTGTTTAAGTTTTACTTTAGATTTATAACCCAAGTCTAGATTTCGTGATTTGACTAAATTATTAACAATCTTCTCTAATTTATCAATTTTATCTTTTAAAATATTATTTTGTATTTCTACTTTTCTAAGAGTTAATTTCTTATTTTTATTTGAATTAATTTTGTTCATTATATTATTAGCATGCATATCTAATTTTGAAGAGAAATCTATACTAGAGCAAGCAGCATTAGTTAAGCTAGTGCGATCATGTGTTGCAAAAATTGGATTTTCATATATTGTAAATGTGCTAACCTTGATTTCTCCCTCTGGATTCTTGGGTCTTCTTTCTGGGCATTGTCTTTTGCAGTGACCCATTAGTTTACATTTGGAGCATTTGATGTATTTCTTCCCTCTCCTGATCATTTTCTCCTTCTCCTCCGATTGTGCCGGTCGAGTCTTACGAGTGGGGCATTCGTTTCTATAGTGCCCTCTCTCCCTACACTTAAAACAGATTATGAGAGATTTACAATTTGAACTTACAATTTTACCTTTTAGATCCGTGATAGGATCCTCCCCCTTGACTGTTGCCAATTCAAATTCTGACTCAGATTCAGATATCTCGTCTTTGTCCATCAGTGCTATGATATCGGTTTGCTCTGATTTTTCTGAGTCTGGTTTGGAGGTTGACTGTGAGGATTCAATTTCAAATTCGGACTCAGGTTCTATTCGATCTTCTAACTCTGAAGGGATCTCATAAAGCTTGAGCACTTTCTCCCAAAGCTCCTTAGCATTGTTGAATTTTCCAACTCGATCAAGATCTGAATTTGTTAGTCCTCATAGGAGAATGTAAGTTGCTTTTGCATTTGCCTCGAATGTCCTTATTGTTTGTGCATCCCACTTGTCACAGGTGATGGGTACACCTTCTTTAGTGGGAAGAGTGAATCCAATATGGACTATGGTCCATATTTTTGCTTCGGTCTTTAATTGATGCTCCACCTGGTCTTTCCAGTATCTGAGGTTCTCGTCAGACAGCAGTGGTAGGCATGTGGAGTTGTACCCATCTTCGTAGGCCATTAGAAGGAATCTCGCAAAATAAACACAGTAAAACTTGTTCCAAGACTTGGTCTTGGATTAGTAGTGCGGGAGAAAAATAAAGATAGTAATTCAGGAATTTCGAGAGAAAATAATAAAATATTATTAAAATATTATAAAAAATATTACTACAAATTTTTGAAAACACGATATTTCACTAATTCCAATCAATGGTGAAAAGATGAAAATGGATTTTTTGAAAACAATTTTGGAGGGAAAAAAATGAAAGGCGTAATGGTGGTTGCACTAGTTCAAAGCGACGAAAAATGCTTGAATGGTGGTTGCACTAGTTCAAAGCGACCCCGCTTTGATACCAATTGTTGGATCGAGACCACGCTAGAGGGGGGTGAATAGCGCTCGTGGCTATTTCGTACGTATCAGAATCGAAAACAGCGTTAGAGTAATTAAAGCAGCGGAATTAAGGAACAAACAAACACAAACAGAAGGACACAGAGATTTACTTCGTTCGGAGCCTAAGGCGACTCCTACTCGAAGGCCCGCGATCCTTGATCGCTTCCGGTGGGCAACAACTATAAGCTCGTTAAAAGATTACAATTATGAGTACAATTAAAAGCTATAAGTATTATACCGACAACAAGAAATGCTAAATCTGAAACTTCGGGTCGTCGGGCACTTGTAGCAGCACTTCGGAGTGTCTTTTGGAGCAGCACGTTGATCAGAGATCACTTGGTATTCGTTGTTTTTTTGAAGTGCTAGTCGAAACCCCCTTATAAAGGGTGTTCAAGGCGCCTTGAAGGCTGTTCAAGGCGCCTCCATGCTGCCTGGTCTTCCGCGTGGATCAAATCTGATCTAGTCGAACTTCATCCATTCAAGGCGCCTTAAACCTCACTCAAGGCGCCTTCTGCCTTCTTCAAGGCGCCTCCAATGGTGCTTCACAGCCAGCTCATCCTTTGCACCCGAGGCGCCTCCAATCTCCATGGAGGCACCTCGGACACTGTTCATCCGAGGGAAAAACTACCTTATTTTGTACCTGCAAGACTTGTTAGTCCCAAACAATATCCTGCAACACAAAATTAGCACAAAATAACAGTATGAATAATAAAAGAATGTTTATGACAGTCTCCGGACTGTCCGGGTCTGACTTCGGATTTCCAACCGGAAACCCTAGGTCGACCCGACGCCTACTGTTCCCTCTACTGGGAGCGCGTCCTCACCTACTCCCCTCAGGAGAGATTACCTAATGCCAGTCCGGTCCTCCAGACTGACTGGACTTTCCGCCTAGGGTTACCACCCCCAATGACCTAGGGTTACCGCCCCCTAGGGTTTTTCTCCACCTAGGGTTACCACCCCCTAGGACCTAAGGTTGCCCCCCCTTAGGATTTTCCTTCACCTAGGGTTACCGCCCCCTAGGACCTAAGGTTACCCCCCTTAGGATTTTCCTTCACCTAGGGTTACCACCCCCTAGGACTTAAGGTTACCCCCCCTTAGGATTTTCCCTTGCCTAACCGCAGTTAGGACTTTCCTAAAACCTTATTTAACCATGTTAGATAACAAGGAATCTTAACTTTGAATCCCTTTGCCATTATCAAAACTGAGGTTCGATCGTCGGATGCTTACTGCACCAACAACATAATTATGTGTTTTGATGAACCTAAAACTCAACAAGATGCACTAGATCAACATCTTGAGTTTAGTTCACCATTTTAACATCTCACTTGTATCTAACATGTATTAAAACACATACAAGTCACCTTATAGTTCTTTGTGAGATGTATATTTGGTCTTGCCCTAAACTAAGGGATCATGCATATCTATCTAGGCATTATGAAACTTGTGATCATCCACCTAGGATGTCATTTGTTATAATCCCACTTATTGGGATATTTACCATTCTTAATAAATGTAACACCCATAGGGTTCTTAGCAAAAATTTTAGAATAATTTTTATCATGAATAAAAATATGCCTTAGTTAAATTTTTGCTCCTAGCCGAACACTTAAACAAACAAAATAGAAATAAAAATATATATAAGGTCTAGGATTTGAACTCTAGACCTCCCACTAGATGCATGAATAAGATAACCATTAGACCAAGAGTAATTGTGGTTGAAAAGAAAGGGAAATTATAGTTAAAGGTAAAGAGGTAAAAGCTCTTCTCTTGGGAAGAGAAGTTAGAATTGTCTTCTTCCTCTCTAATGAAGAGATGCTCTAGAATATTCTTTTCTTACTCTCTAAGAAGGGATGCATCTAGACAATGTTTTCATTAAGAAGAGAGTAAAGGAAAGGAGGAAGAAAAATATAGTTTTTCCTCCTCCTCTCATGATGAATAAAAGGGAGAAATGAAAAATGAGTTGGCATTTTGCTCTCATTCTCTCCTACTCTCTCTTTCACTGTGACTCTCCCTCCCTCTCCTCTTCTTGCCGAGACCAAGGAGCAAGGAAGCTCTCCTCTAGGAAGGATTCACAAGCAAGGTTCCCTCCTTAGAGAATTTAGTGAAGGATGTGAGTATCCCCTCACTGCAGTACAAGTAGCTTCGATCGGTTTCAATCGTAAACGTTTTCTTTTGAAATTTTAAAGATGTCTCTCTTGTAAATTTCAGTCAAGGTAAATATGGGTAGTCACTTAGGGCATGATAGAAAAAAAAAAAAAGAAAACTAAGGCCCTACTTACCATGTTTCGGCCTAGGACACAAGAAGGGTGAGATTAAATTTTCTTGTGAGAACATACTTGATTTTAGGCTTCCATGAGGTGTGGATTTTATATGTTGATGGCTTAGTTTCATAATTCGTGTTGTGAAAAAAAAAAGACATACTTACCATATGATTCGGCCAAAATGATTTTTAGGCCTTAAGTTAAGAATTTTAGATAGAAATCATGGTAGTTGTACTCCTTCATGATGTATAAAATTTTTACATGTTGATAACCTAAGCTTTTATGTTTTATATGAAATGAAAACCATGAAGACCCTACTGATATGTTTCGGCCTAAACAAAATAAATGGTTTAGGGTTAGAGTTTTGAACTCAATCATGCTTATTCATGAAGTATAATGCCTTGTATGTGCTTAGATCAAGTTTGCATGTTATATGTTTAAGTTTTATGCTTCATATGGAATAAAATGATATGAAACCTTACTGATATGTTTCGGCCAAATTGAGATAAATAAGTTAGGGTTAGAATTTTGAATTCAAATAGTCTTATTCATGAAGTATGGTGACTTGTATGTGCTTGTACAATGCCTTGTATGTACTTAGATTAAATTTGCATGTTATATGTTTAAGTTTTATGCTTCATATGGAATAAAATGATATGAAACCCTACTGATATGTTTCGGCCAAATTGAGATAAATAAGTTAGGGTTAGAATTTTGAATTCAAATAGTCTTATTCATGAAGTATGATGACTTGTATGTGCTTGTACAATGCCTTGTATGTACTTAGATTAAATTTGCATGTTATATGTTTAAGTTTTATGCTTCATATGGAATAAAATGATATGAAACCCTACTGGTATGTTTCGGCCAAATTGAGAAAAAATAGGTTAGGGTTAGAGTTTTTAACCCAAATAGGCTTATTCATGAAGTATAATGCCTTGTATATGCTTAGATCAAGTTTGCATGTTATGTGGTTAAGTTTTATGATTCATATGGAACAAAATGATATGAGAACCCTACTGATAGGTTTCGGTCAAATTAAGATAAATGGGTTAGGGTTAGAGTTTTTGAACTCAAACATGTGTATTCATGAAAAATAATGTCTTGTATGTGCTTGGAACAAATTTGCATGTTATGTGTTTGAGTTTTTATGCTTCATATGGAATAAAATAATGTGGAAACCTACTGATGTGGTTCGGCCAAGATGGATTAATTGGGTTAGGAAAGAGTTTAAACCTAACTAAACATGCTTATGTATTCTCATGATATGTAGCCTTTGATATATGAGTAGATTAAGCTTTCATGCTTCATGATATGATGAAAATATGCCTTATGATATGTTGCATTGCTATGTCTTATGATATGATAGACTTATGACATGATGTGCCATGTTAATGATATGATATGCTAGACTCATGATATGATATGCCATGTTCATGATATGTATGCCAAGTTCATGAGATGATATACCATGTTTGATGATTTGAAAATAACATTTTATACTTTATGTTATGATAGGACCATGTTATGTTTCATAATGCATGTATGAATGGCTTATGTAAGAGGAAAAGCCTAAAGAGTTGCTTCCCTTAAGTTGGGGCCAAGAGCACTCTTCATGTTATGAAAAAGAGTTGCTTCCATTAAGTTGGGACCAAGAGCACTCTTCATGTTATGAAAAAGAGTTGCTTCCCTTAAGTTGGGACCAAGAGCACTCTTCATGTTATGAAAAAGAGCTGCTTCCCTTAAGTTGGGATCAAGAGCACTCTACATGCTATGGTAAAGAGATGCTTCCTTTAAGTTGGGATCAAGAGCTCTCTTCATGATATGACAAGAATTATGACAAGTATGATATGATATGACATGCATGATATTTTACTTTGTAAGGCTTGTACCAAGGGTGGGCTCCATAAGCGCCCCGGGGTCGACGGACTATGAACGGATCTCGTTAAGGGATGGGCTCCTTAGTACGCCCCTAGGTCGACGGACTATGAACGGACCTAGATCCCTAATAGGTTCGGAGCTAGCTACCCTGTCCTAGGGATTGCGCGCATTTATGTTTACATGTGGTACAAGCCGGGGCCCTTCTCATGTTGATGATATTATGTTCAAGTATATGTATACGATATGTTTTACAAGAAGCATGATGCAAACGCTCATTCCATGATGCATGTTTTGAAAATCATTCTACATCTTGCATCTACATGTTCACATGATATGAAATCCTTACATGAAAATAAAAAGGAGGTATGATATGCTCACCTGACATGATATATGTTTTGATAGGTGTTTCTATGATACGTTTCATGATATGAATTCACATGACATGATAGATTTTCATGAGACCTACTTATATGATATGATATGTTATGATGTGTACTTACAAGCTATGACACATTTTATGCCATGCTATGTTATGTTCCTTATATGATAGGAGACGATTATGTTATGTTCTTCCATACCATTTGATGATATGATATGTTTGATTTCATGTGTCACTTTATGTATTATTGTGATTCGGATTTATGAGTAGGAAAGGAGCTCACTAAGCCCTTTGGCTTATAGCTACACGTTTTCCTTGTACTGCAGATAAAGGCAAGGAATAGATCAGTTAAGGGGAGCAGCAGGAAAGGCGATGAAGATGTGTGTGGAAGTGCTGGTGGATAGATCTATTTATGCTTTTGGGTTATCTAAGTTATGCATGTGAACAATGTTGGACCTATGCTTATGATAATGTTCAGCTAGTATGATATCCTACTCATGTTATGTTGGTACGTTTGATTTCACATGTCATGTTAAGTGAATTAGATGCATATGGTAGATGTCAAAAAAAAAAAAAAAATATAAGTCTTCCGCTGCCATGAATCCATATGCATTAGTAAATGATGTCTATGTTAAGTGATGTCCGTCCCTCTAGGGTAGCCTTAGGGGTACCTGGAAGGGCGAGCGTTACAATAAATGTCTTTTGTCCTTAATTACAAGGAAATTAAAATAATGCATGATGTTTTATGGCATACATCAAAATAAGTAATTTAAAAAAAAAACATGCTATAACTACATGATGTATGTATGACATGACATGATATTTTTATATTTTTCATAATAAAGATGAATGAAAAAATAGATATGATGTCATGACATATGATGGGCAAACAAAACATGACAAATTAGTATACATAAGATACCTAGATTACCTATCTAAGTGTCCTTAAACCTAACTAACTCAAAATTTAACCCTAGATTGCCCATGATTTCTTATGAAAATGCCAAAACCCCAACTTGGCATTAAATTAAGTTCAAATCCTCAACGTTTGACACATTTTACTCTTCCAAAGAGTAAACATTTTACATTATGACCTAGATTTCTCTTAAATCACTAAAAAGATATCAAAATCCCAACTTGGTATTTCTTATGATTCTACAAATTGTGCCAATTTAATTCAAAGATAATTCCTTAAGATTTAGCACATGTTACTCTCTCCAAGAGTGATAATTTGGATTAAGGTTTATATTTCCCTTAATTCCATAATAAAATATCGAATTCTAAATTTGGCATTACTTTTGCTTCTCTCAAGTGTGTCAATTTAAATTAGATTCAACTCCTCAAACTTTGACACATTTTACTCTTTCAAAGAGTAACACTTATCATCCTTTTCATTTTCAAAGGTTAACAATAACCTTGAAAATACTCTCAAGTGTCAACTTTAATAAGGTTAGGTTAACTACCCTTTCAATTTGAGTTGACACTCTCTAAACCCATCTAGGGTCTAGAGAATATGCTCCTAGGAACCCAAAACCTATTGGTGCTCCTTGGATGCTCTAGGTACTCACTAGCGATGACTTCCTTAGATACCTTCCTAAGGACCTTTCTAGGCTTCTTAGAAGCCTTGGTCACTTCTACTAGGTCACTTCTAGGAATAACTTCCCTTGTAACCTTCTTTGTGACTTTGTTAGACTTCTTAGAAGTCTTCGTCACATTGGTCTTGCTAAAAGTACTTTTAGGGATTCCTTCCCTAGTATCTTTGACTTGACCTCTAAACCTAGGGTTGGTCCCATAACTATATGGAACCCTATGAAAGGAAGTCACATCCTTCTTGGCTTTAGGTTTGTATCCCAAACCTATATAGCCATTGGATGTCTCTTGTCTAGCTTTTCCTAGGTTATGCTCATTTTGACCCCTAAGAATATTTTCCATTCTTGCTAGGGTTCTTTCTAAATTATCAAGTCTTGACCTCAAGACTTGGTTTTCCGTCATTGAATCCATAGACTTGGATTTTTCTTGACCCCTATGAGCATTTCTATATCTAAGCATATATCTATAATCCTTAGAGTTATTGCCTAAATTGTTATATGCCTTCCTAGCCTTAGGTGCGATAAATCTAGCATGAGGAGGAATATATTTACCCTTAGTGTCATCATGCTTCCTACTTTCATTATAATTAGCATTAAAACGATTTAAATTTGAACTAGCATTCAAATTAGGGTTTACCACCCTTACCCTTGAAGCTCTCTTCTTCTCCCACTTCTTTAAGTGCACCAATTTCTTGAACTCTCCTCTCCTTGGGCACTTTATGTGGTAGTGGCCCCACTCACCACATGTAAAGCACCTAATATGCTTCTTCTCCTTCTTCTTCTTCTTCCTACAACTCACATTAGTTTCTAAATTAACTTTAGTAAGTTTAGGGTTTACCTCCTTTACCTTCTTGAGCGAAGGACACCTGCTCTTGTAGTGCCCCATCTTACCACATTCAAAGCATTTGATGTGGTCCTTTGTGCTCTTCTTGGTAGTTGAGGTGGAGGGTTGAGCTTCCAAGATTCCTCTTTCTTGGATTGCTCTTCTTCCTCTTCACTTGAAGATGTGGACGGTTCCACTTCTTCCTCCCTTGATGATGTGGATGATACCTCCTCATCTTCCTTCTCCTTCTCGGATGTTGAGCTCGTGTCAACATTTGATTGGTCCTTCTCTTCTTGGACCAATGAACCCTTCTCCTTGGGCTCTTCCAATCCTTGGATTTTTGTAGGGTCTTCATGATAGGCAATGATCTTTTTCCAAAGATCACTTGCATTTGTGGTTTCACCTACACTCAACAAAATATTAAAAGGTAGTAAACTATGTAAAATTATCGTTACCTCTTTGTCCACCTCCGATTGCTCCCGTTGCTCTTCGGTCCAATGCCGAGGTTGGAGGCGTTTACCCTTATTGTCCGTAGGAGCTTCAAATGGGTCACTCAAGACAACCCATTGGTTCCAATCCATTTGGAACCATGTCTTCAACCGCTTCCTCCAATAATTAAAGTCTTCTTTGTCGTACGGAGGTGGAATTCGGATATCCCATCCGAGCGGTCCTTCGGACTCCATCTTCTTCTTTCTCTAGCTTCTTGCTCTCTTGGCGGTTAGTCCGTAGAAGAGGGACCTGGCTCTGATACCACTTGTTGGGACCTTGACGTCCGCTAGAGGGGGGTGAATAGCGTCTCACCCAAATCGATCGCTTCCTATAATGTTAGTGCACAGCGGAAATACAAAAACAAATACTAACAAGAGAAAGCAAACCTAACACGTTGATTTAACATGGTTCGGAGATAAAGCTCCTACTGCACGACTGTCCGTAAGGTGGACGATCCCGATCCGTCGGTGGATGACTCCCCGGAAAACCTCCGGCTAGCTCAAGCTCCTTGTCGGTGGAGAAACCTCGCCACAAACACTTGAATACAAGCACACCGATCACACGAGGGCTTGGGAGACTCTAATAGGCTTTAACCAAGTCTATTTCGTCAACTTCAACCAAGCTTCCAATGCTTGGTTATATAGGCCACGGGTTAGAAAACCCCGCCTACCAGTCGATTGTCAAAACATGCAGTCGACTGCCCTTCGTGGAAATTCGACCGTTGCAGCCCAACGGCTCGATACCAACCCTCTGTTCGCTACCAGTCGACTGCACCAGTCGACTGCACCAGTCGACTGATGAAACCACCAGTCGACTACTACAGTACTGCTACAGTAAACCCTAATTTTGGGATTTTACCCCGAATACATCCACTCAGCACTCGTTCTCGCCCGACCAACCTAGACCTAGCCTTCTAGCCTCCTCCATCAGCCTTGCGTCCCTCGGATGCCTCCCCATCCTTCACGTCTTGCCTTCTGGAGCTTCCATCGGCCTTGTCATTGTTGTCGAGTCTTCCTTTGCCAAGAGGTCGCGCCTCCGGGACTTCATCCATTGCCAAGTCACACTTGGACTTATGTTGACAAGACTACATGCTTGGACTTACACCGCTAAGACTCATCCTTGGACTTTCCTCCTTTGCCAAGATCACACTTGGACTTATGTTGCCAAGACTACATGCTTGGACTTACATTGCCAAGACTCACCCTTGGACTTTCCTTGTTGTACCTGTATCCTGTACACTCACAATACATATCAAATACAACAATAAATCTAACTTAAACCTTTGCTCAAACATCAAAACCTAGGGTACCCAGATTGCTCCAACAGATCAGCAGCAGTAGTAGGAGGAGCCGACGTAGTAGCTGGAGCAAGAACCGCCGCAGAGGCAGCACCAGCAGCATCCTCAACATGGGGAACAGGAGATGTGGATGGAGCAGACCGAGACGGCTGACCCGTCACCCAGGAACTCACTAAATCCACTAAGGTATCCATAGTCGCCTGCATCGAAGTCTGTCGATGGACCATGGTCTCCATCGTGGAACGCAGGTCGGCTACCTCCATGGTCAGCTCCTCCAGGTGAGTGTCGACAATCTCCTCGAATGTCGGAGAAGCTGGCTCGAGGATATCCTCCTCAGCATCATCTACCGCAGGAACCAATGCCTGTGCATCCCCCTGCGGCGAGCCCTGGGTCCCTCACCAAAAGCACGTCCATCGCGCCATCGAACTCCCGTTGGACCACCAACTGAGCCCGTCTTCGTGAAGGAGCGGGAAGAAATCCGAGAATAAGCAATAGTCATGTGCTCCAGCCATCCCCGGGAGACATCTATCTTCTGGGACTCCAGCCAGTCTATGATACGATGCCTGAAAGGCATGTGGATCATCTGCTGCACGGGCTGGGTAAAATAAATAATGCAATGAAAGATGTTCAGAGCGATGTTGATGTCAAGGGAATGACGAATGACATAGAGGGCAAACATGTGAGGAGGTCGCAGAGCGGCTAAGGCACGAGAAACAATGGGGAAAAGGCAGTTGATGATCACTTTAAACAAGGCATTGTTTTCAGCTGACAACTCAAGCGAAGAAAATTTAGTGATTTGAGCATTTGGCCCATCCGGACGAGGACGACCAAAAAAAAACTGATGCATGGATGCGATGTTGATATGCTCAAAAGGTGGAGGCAGCTCATCGGGAAGAGTGGGATAAAAGACAAATTCATTGGTGGATGGTAGACAGTCAAGAAAAGATCGAAGAATCTCATAGGAGAAGTCCAAGCTCCGTTTCGCAACACGAGTGCGATAATTTACACCATCAAAAGTGTGCAAATTATTATAAAATTCAGAGACAAAGCCTACATTGACATCCCTCTCACAGGTTAACAAAGATTCAAGTTTATAATTCTTGAACCGATTATAGGTATCAAAATAAGATGTCCTATAATATTGCAAATCAACTGATCTAGGGGTTATAAGTTTGAAGGTGTTTTTGCTAAAGGCTTGCTGCAATGCAGCATTAGGGAACCTCGGATCAGTAGGAGGTTGAGGACGGGATGGAGGTACGGACGATCCTTCACCCGATTCCCGAACCTTTTGTTTCTTTCTGTGGGATAGGAAATGAAAAAGCACAAGAGGTGGCACACGGTTTTGCAGTGCAACAGAAAAATGCAAGGAAAGATATGCAAAGATGCAAGGTCAGTGCAGGTAATGCAATGCATGAGGGATAATGCAAAAAGACACACAAGACACATATAGATTAGGTCAAATATAGGAGCAAAAACCAAAAAAAAAAAAAAGAGAGAAGAGAGCAAAGAAATTTACTTAGGGTTAGGGTTTTGAGACCGCATGGTGTGTGAGGACGCAGAGACAAGGAAGAAAGGCTGCCCAGTGCGTTGAGAGAGAAGAAGCAGAACCGGAAGAGAGGTGGAAGAGCTCCCCTTCACCGGAGAAGCACGTCGGAGTGAACGAGCGAGGCAGACGAAAGAGTCGCCTGGAAAATCGCCTAGGGCAAGACAGGGTCGAGAGAGAGAAAAGGAAGAGATAGAGTAAGTGGATCGATTCGAGAACCAGTGGATTTAGGGGTTTAAGATGGGTTTTAAATTCTCAATCGATCAACCGATCGATTGAGAACAAGTGAATCGATCCGTCGATCGATTCACGACGCTTCTGTGAAAATTTGAATAAGCATCTCAATCGATCCAGTGATCGATCCAAATGCTCTGAATCGATCCATTGATCAATTCATATACCTTCTGGAAAATCAAAAAACGTGGCCCAATCGATCCATTGATCGATTGAAATGGTCTGAATCGATCCATTGATCAATTCAGATGCTATCTGTGGGAAAACGCCAACCTCCCAATTGATCAACCGATCGATTGGGAAGGCTGATATTTCTGCATTTCTGAAAGCTTTCAGATCCAAGGATTGGAAATGCACAAATAATTGTACAAGCCTCTAAAAATCATAAGATTTTGTGTAGTCACTATATATGTCTCATATCATCAAGGAAAAATAAAATTTGACATAAATTGATTCTTCTTAGCAAAAACTTACACAAAATTGAAAGGTGTCAAAAACTTTAATACTTTGAGTAAGTATGTATCCAATTGAACATTGGTATAAGTAAGTTTATAGTCCTCTAGAGTATGAGTCATCCACAATAATTGTGATACACACTCTCCCATGGCAATATATTCCGCTTCGGTTGTGGATAGAGCTACACAATGTTGTTTTCTACTTGACCAACTTACTAAAGAAGATCCTAGAAATTGACAACTACCACTAATACTTTTGCGATCCAATTTGCATCCGGCATAATCGGAATCGGTATAGCCCACTAGGTCAAAAGTTTCGGTTCTAGGATACCAAAGACCAACATCTTGAGTCCCCTTGAGATAACGAAGAATTCGCTTAACGGCACTCAAATGTGACTCCTTGGCACAAGATTGATACCGTGCACATATACCTACGGCAAAAAGTATGTCGGGTCTACTAGCCGTAAGATAGAGAAGACTTCCTATAGCACTATGATACATCTTGGAGTCAACTTCTTTCCCCTCAACGTCTTTATCCAATTTAGTACTAGTGGCCATGGGAGTAGATATTTCCTTTGCATTTTCCATTTCAAATTTCTTAAAGAGCTCTTTGACGTATTTAGATTGATGAATATAAATGTCTTCTTTTGTTTTCTTAATTTGTAACCCTAAGAAAAATGTCAATTCACCAACCAAACTCATTTCAAATTCACTCTCCATGTGATTAATGAATTCATTTAAATAATCTTTATTTGTGGAACCACAAATAATGTCATCTACATATACTTGGGCCACAAACATACCATTACTACTATTTTTCAAGAATAAAGTGGGATCAATTTTTCCTCTATGAAACCCTTTTGATACTAGAAATGTTGACAATCGTTCATACCAAGCCCGGGGAGATTGTTTTAGCCCATATAAGGCCTTTTTAAGTTTATATACATGATTTGGACACTCCAAATTTTCAAACCCCGGTGGTTGCTCAACATGTACTTCTTCTTTTATAACACCATTCAAAAATGCTGATTTTACATCCATTTTGTACAATTTGAACCCCTTGTGGGCGGCAAATGCCAACATCATCCTAATTGACTCCAATCTTGCTACGGGTGCATAAGTTTCATCATAGTCTAACCCTTCTACTTGATTGAAACCCCTAGCAACCAATCTAACTTTGTTTCTCACAACTATCCCCTTATCATCAAGTTTGTTTCTAAAGACCCATTTTGTATCAATAATCGATTTGTTTGTAGGCCTAGGAACTAAATCCCAACTTGACTTCTCTCAAATTGAGATAGTTCATCTTGCATTGCTAAAATCCAATCGGGATCAAACAAGGCATCATCAATGGTTTTTGGTTCTATTTGAGATATCAAGGCGACTTGGCTTCCTTCATTTCTAAAGTAAGATCGAGTTCTCACTCCTTGAGTGATGTCTCCTACTACTTGATCTAAGGGATGATTTACATGAATCCTAGTAGGTCTTAATTCTTGATTTATTATAATTTCGGGTTCAAGTGGCAAAAATTCATTTTTCTCACCATCACTTTCTTGATTTTCTTCTCCTTGATGATCTACTCCATCCAATGTTAATTTCTCTAACTCAAAATGTATTTCTTCATCGTTTGTTCTTATAGAGTTCAAAGAAGGATTTTCTTCAAAGACAATATTTAGTGATTTTTCAACTAATTTTGATCTTTTGTTGTAAATTCGATATGTCTTGCTATGACTTGAGTAACCTACAAGGATCCCCTCATCCGCCTTAGCGGAAAACTTTCCCAAGTGATCTTTAGTGTTTAGAATATAGACCTTACACCCAAACACTCTAAGATGCTTAATTGTAGGTGGTTTACCAAACCACAACTCATGAGGTGTTTTTCCTATAAACCTATGTATTAGTGTTCGATTTTGCACATAACATGCCATATTAATTGCTTCGACCCATAGGAAACTATGAAGTGAATATTCATTTAACATGCTCCGAGCGACCTCTTGCAAAACCCTATTTTTCCTCTCAACAACTCCGTTTTGTTGAGGAGTCCTAGGGGTGGAAAATTCATGTTTATATTCTTTTTCTATACAATAATTTGTGAATCTATCATTTTCAAACTCACCTCCATGATCACTTCTTATCTTGTTTATCTTATGAGCCTTTTCATTTTCTACTCTATTACAAAAAGCAATCAAGGTATCTAGAGTTTGATCCTTATGTTTCAAGAAAAATACCCATGTATATCTAGTGTAATCATCCACAATCACAAAGCAATATCTACTACCATTTAGAGAAATATATCTACTACTATCAAATAAATCCATGTGAATGAGCTCCAAAGCATTTGAGGTACTTACAACATTTTTACCTTTATGAGTAGCTTTGATTTGCTTACCCATTTGACATGCATCACATATTTTGTCCTTTTGAAACTTCAACTTTGGCAATCCTTGCACCAACTCCTTCTTTGAAAGGTTTTTGATATTCTTCATGTTGGTGTGAGCAAGTCTCCGGTGCCAAAGTCACGTCTCCTCTTCTTTGGACATGAGACACTTAGCAAACACATTAGTAGCATCAAATAGTTCAACTTGATAAATATTCTCTCTTCTATGACTTATGAGAATATTGGTGTTTAGTTTACTATGCTTGATTAGGCATTGAGATGAGTTGAACTCAACTCCATAACCCGAATCACATAGTTGACTAACACTTAAAAGATTAAAAACCATGCCTTTCACTAATAGCACATTTTTTATTACAATTTTTTTCGAAATTCTAATATCTCCTATTCCTATAACTTTTAATTCACCACTATTACCAAAAGAAACGGTACCTTTACTTTTGTGTCTAAATGATGAAAATTTTGATGAGTCCCCCGTCATATGCTTAGAACATCTACTATCTACAAATCATGTTGTTGGATGCTCCCCCTCGGCGCATGCCTGTTTAAACACGATAAACCAAATGTTTTGGTACCCAAACCTTGGGTCCGGTAGCATCAATAACAAATTGCTTGGGTACCCAAGCTTGAACAAACTTAACTCTTGAAGCATGATTTCTACTAATTAGAGACATGAATTTAACTTCCTTATCTTGTGATTTAAAATCTAGTCCCGCTTTGTTGTACACACCCCTTTGAGCTCCTAGAATCATGTCTAAATACTTTGAGCTTGAAGTAAATTTTTCTAGAGCATATCTAAGGTTATCAACTTGTAATTTCAACGATACATTTTCCTTTTTAAGATCATCAAGATCATTTTTGTCATTTTCATGAAGCATGCAAGTTTCACATGACACAATTTCATTTTTAAGTGATTTCAAGTCATTTTACAATTTCTTAACCTTCCCTTTTGATTTAGCTAGTGCGTTGGTTAAGCATACAATGGTGGCATACATCTTATCAAGCTTGAGAGAAATTACCTCGTCATCACTAGATGATGACTCACTTGAAGACTCCACATCCTCTCCATGACTATCTTCATCTTCACTATCTTCAACATGGCTTAAGGCCATAAGATTCATGTGCTTAGAGTTCTTCCTTTCATCTTCTTCCGATGAGCTTGACGATGAGTCATCCCATGTGGCTTTCAAAGCCTTCTTCTTTTTCTTGATCTTTTCCTCTTGCTTCTTCAACTTTGGACACTCCGTTTTGTAGTGTCCCTTTTTCTTGCATTCATAGCAAATAACATCTGTCTTAGTCTTAGTATCCACAAGAGATTTACCTTTTCTCTTTTCATCATTGAAAATCTTCTTGACATCCTTTTTGTCAAACTTCCTTGAATGTCTCATCATTCTTCGAACAAAGTTTGTCATTTCACTAGATGATAGCTCTTCATCACTATCACTATCACTATTTTGTTCAGATTCCGAAGATGACTCCTTCTTCTCCTTTTTCTTTTCCTTGTACTTCTTTTTGCTCTTTTCACCTGCAACCAAAGCTATAGCTTTCTCTTTGTGGCTTGTGTTAGCTTGCTCATGTAATTCAAGTTCACAAAATAATTCATCCAACTTTACTATTGACAAATCCCTTGATACCTTATAGGCATCCACCATGGATGACCATAATGAGTTTCTTGGGAAGGATTTTAAAGCATACCTTATGAGGTCTCGGTTCTCTACACTCTCTCCAACTGAATGAAGACCGTTTAGGAGTTCCTTGAACCTCCCATGTAGTGAACTTACCGTTTCTCCCTCCTTCATTGTGAAATTTTGGAGTTGGTTTATCAAAAGATCTCTCTTTGCAATTCTTGAATCTTTGGTGCCTTCATTTAACTTAATGAACTTATCCCATAAATCCTTGGCACTCTTGAAAGGTCCAACCTTGTTGAGTTGTTCCGAGCTTAATCCACATTGAAGAGTCACAATCGCCTTTGCATTTGCTTGAGCCTTCATTTTTTGTTCAACAGCCCACCTTGATGATTCAAGCATTCTTCCATTTTCGATTGGCGCCGTGAATCCCTCCATGATTGAGAACCACATGTCAATCTCGGTCATAAGATAGTGTTCCATGCGGCTCTTCCAATACACGAAATTATTGCCTTCATAGAATGGTGGTCGTGAAGTACTATGTCCCTCCTTCAAAGACATCTTGTAGCTCTTTAACTTGTGCTTTCTTGGTGATGAATCCTCAAAAGCAAACCAATGCTCTGATACCACTTGTTAGGATCGGTTGAGCTAGAGGGGAGGGGGGTGAATGGCTCACTTCGTTTTCTTGATTTTACGCAGCGGAAACTCGAAGGTAATGCTAACTCGGATATTTACTTGGTATCCACCTCCCCAAGGAGGTGACTAGTCCAAAGATTCACA
This sequence comes from Zingiber officinale, assembly GCF_018446385.1. NCBI lineage: Eukaryota > Viridiplantae > Streptophyta > Magnoliopsida > Zingiberales > Zingiberaceae > Zingiber > Zingiber officinale. The sequence continues at coordinate 109,221,211 of NC_056002.1, forward strand.
CCACTCACACTCTTCCACTATCAAAACCCTCCTTCTCGAAATCACACCGAAGGTGGAGAAACCTTACACGGTTACAACTCTCCCTCTCCAAAAATAAAGGATCGCACTCACCACAATGAAGAAGAAAAGAAAAATTACAGGCTTTAGAAAGGCTTCTTCTTCGCTGAGTGAGATTTGAGAAAGTAGCGAGAGGGAGATTCTGAACTTGAGCACTTTTGAATATCTTGAGCACTTGAGAGAGTTGAGACCTTGGAGAGCAATGGAACAGTATTTCTTTCTTTTGTTATGTCTTTTCTTTTTCTTCCATACCTTTAAACGTTGAGAAAACTAGCCGTTTCTCACGTAGCCGTCGCCGTGAATCGATCGGAGTCATATTTGGATCGATTCATAAGTATCCGTTGGAAACCATCGTGTCACGATCAACGGCTTAGATTGCTTCACTTGAGTTTGAATCGATCGGCATAGTTCTTGAATCGATTCAGACCTCTGCACGTGAAATCGCAACTCTGTGAATCGATCGCCCGATCGATTGAGTAACCTCAATCGATCGGATGATCGATCCAAGGGAAATCTGTGCTTCGCACAGAGACTTCCTGGATCGATCACTCGATCGATTGGATTGCTCCAATCGATCGGTTGATCGATCCAGAAGCATTCTGTACTTCGCACAGAAGCTTCCTGGATCGATCGCTCGATCGATTGGATTTCCCCAATCGATCGGTTGATCGATCCAGAAGCATTTTGTGCTTCGCACAGAAGCTTCCTGGATCGATCGCTCGATCGATTGGTTTTCCCCAATCGATCGGCTGATTGATCCAGAAGTACTCTGTGCTTCGCGCAGAACCTTCCCAATTGATCGGCCGATCGATTGACTTCCTTCCAATCGATCGACTGATCGATCCAGAGGCATTCTGCCTCACAGCCGTGTCTAAATCAATTTTCCAATTGATTTCTGATACGTGAGGGATCATGCATCCAACTTTATGACCTACAAGAACTTCTCTTGCCAAGAATCTGGTCCTCAACCTTCTTGGGCTTCTCTTCCTTGCATCCGGTCTTCTGACCTGCAAGGATTCTTTTGCCAAGAATCCGATTCTCGACCTTCTTGGACTTCTCTTACCTTGCATCCGGTCTTCTGACCTGCAAGAACTTCTCCTGGAAACTCACACTGTATGTTAGATCCAACGTATTAACCTAAATTTAAATAATTGTCAACACATTGAAACTTCCAGGGTATGATTGCACCAACAAGTTCTTCTTCTTAATAAAGTACCGATTATGTAGGAATCTGTACTTTGTGTAATGCTCTATATTCATGAACACATATTTTGGCTCATTATATACACTGCAGAGTTTCTATATGTGTGCATGCTTTTTAACTTTCTCTAACATATAGACATTATATTTACTATTGCGATTTTGCATTTGGATTGTTGTAAATATGATATGGACTCTGATCTTGTCCGAACGCTGACTCAATGGACGTTGGGCACGTAGTGCTCTCCGATTTGCTGATATAGATCTCCGGCTAGTCGTACGAAGCTCCGGCGAACCTGCACAGAAGTCGGGCCGGGAAGGGGTTCCCGGCGGCGACCCTCCGACGCTCAAGTCAGGCAAGCAAGTAGTGAAAAAGGTGGCTTCAAAGATGTCTCACACGTACCTCCGGCGAAGTATGTGGCTCTTTATATAGAGTGGTGAAAGAGCTCCTACACGTCCACCGAGGCGCGTACGTATCCGCAGCCCATACCTCGGTATGTGTCTGTCAGAAAGCTTACCTGACGCCATACTGCTACAGTCCAATCACGTCTTCGATGGGACAACAGAACACCCCATGTCAGACTTGGAGTATGGCCTAGCCATAGGACTTGACGGCTGTCAGAAGATGTTCCTGTCCTTCTTTACCCACCACCGGCCGAGACGTCCATCCGGCCGGCTGGACGAAGAGCGTCGTCCGGACGGCCCTCATCCCCTGCGCCGGCCGGGCGGCACGCCCATCACGTCCCGCCTGTCGTTTGCATTGATATGCTGGGGAGACTTCCGGGCGGGTGCTACGTAAGGACTGTTAGCACTATGCTACCTTAAATCTTCGACCAAGCCTGACTTCCGCTCGGCCCTTCTTTACTGTTCCATTGAGCGTCGGATCCCGACTCCTATCCGACCGGCCGGGAGGTCAGCCCCTCCTTCTCCGGTCAGCCTACCTGTCCACCTGGCCTTTTGACTTCCACATGGCGTCGACCCCTCCAAACGAGGGCCACCTGTTCTATCCGCCGGATCAGACTCTATTTGGAGTCATAAGATTGAATCATGTTTTTCCATTCTGATTTAGCATCAGGTATTAGTGAACATGATTTGGACTTGTTTTCAGTCATAAGGAAGACTTATTGAGAATGAACACTTATAGATCACACTTCGTGTCATTCTTGTCCTACACATCCATAATTGATCTATGTTGTTAATGATATATTTTGATTACTGTTGGGTCTTGTTATAGTTATTATAACTCTGACTTTTTTAGTCTTGTACTAATTGATTTAATGAATCAAATTGTTTAAAGGGGTATTTAACTTATAAATTTTGACATATTGACTCAACTAAGGGGTTGTGTGGTGTATAAGGGATCAAGTATAGTCTAATGGAAGATTGAAGGATTAAGTCCATATTAGTGGGCTTAAATCTCCATAGTTTGAGCTTACACTTGATTAATGCACACGTACAATTAATTGTCATAAAGAAATTAAACTCCAATTAATCGATTTAATGCTTGATTGCATATAAAAGGGATTTGAATTAAATGAATATGTATTTAGGGGGTGTTTGGTTCTTTCCTAGGAATAGGAATCGGAATGGGAATCATTATATTGTGGAATGGGAATGGGTATGAGCATGGATATCACTCTTAAAAGTAATGTTTGGTTAGTTGTATATCTTCTATCGGAATAAATCAAAGTTTCCTTTTTTACCCTTAAAGGAAAATAAGAGAAAAATTAGATGTGAGATAAAGATGAATGTGAGAGAAAAAATGATGAAAGAGAATGATGAGAGAGAAAATATTATGAGAGAGAAAGTGTGATAAGAAAGAATGAAGAGAGAGAAAGTCTGATGAGATAAAATGAAAAAAGAGAGTGTGATTGGAGAGAGCATGATGAGAGAAAATATGATATGAGAGAAAGTATTATAGGAGAGGATGAAGAGAGAGAAAATATAGTGAGAAAAAAATAAGGAGAGAGAGTGTCATGAGAGAGATTGAAGAGAGAGAAAGTATGGTGAGAGAAAAAGAGAACAGTGAATATGATGGGAGAGATTGAGGAGAGAGAAAGTATGATGAGAGAGAAAGTGTGTTGAGGAAAAAAAGAGTAAGTGTGATAAGAGAGATTGAGGAGAGAGAAAGTGTGATGAGAAAAAAAAGAGTATGATGGGAGAGATTGAGGAGAGAGAAAGTGTGATGAGAGAGAAAGTGTGATGAGGAAAAAAAGAAGGAAGAGAGTGTGATGGAAGAGATTGAGGAGAGAGAAAGTATGATGAGAGAGAAAGTGTAATGAGAAAAAAAGAGGAAAGAGAGTGTGATAGGAGAGATTAAGGAGAGAGAAAGTGCGTGATAAAATGATGAGAGAGAAACTATGATGAGAGAGAAAATATAATGAGAGAGAATAAGGAGAGATAAGTGATATGAAAGAAAAAATAAATAAATATATTTTGATATTTGATATTAATGGAGAAAATTTTAGTTTTAAGTCAAGGGTATTTTTGGAATAAGGGAATATTTTGATTGATGAAAATAGGGTAATGGCTCATTGAAGGGGAGGTACATGGGAATGAGTTATTACCCAATTTCAAGGATTCATTCCCTTATTTGTATTTCTATTCCTATAATCCAAACATTAACAATGGGAATCAATGATTCTCATTCCCATTCCCCTTCCCCACTCCTATTACCCTAAACCAAACACCCCCTTAATGTGTAGATTCAATAATCCGATTCAATAATCCAGTTCATTAATATTTATGGACTATTAAAGAAGTATGAGTTTTATGATGAATAGTCCCTATAAGTTGGGTCGCGTATATAATAGAAGAGTTTTGGTTCAATTAAAGCATACTGAATTGTGTTCTCTTCCCCTCCATTCTTTTCCTTCATTAAGAAACCTTGGATTGCTGGCACAATCTTATGAAAGACTTCCACTATATTTATAGGATTTTAGGTGACAAATAAATGATACAGTGACATTAGTGATGGATTCAAATTAATCTATTCGGTTTGCCGTTGTATTCAGATTTCAATTTTAACCTTAAAGTAAGATGATAATTAGATATACATCTTTTAATTTATTATTGATGTATCACAGTTCTTAAAAATATCTGATTCTTGCAACCATGTTCATCCTTATAAGCAACCACACAGTTATAAGCAGGAGTCCCAATCTCATCGTACTTGCATCACACTTACATATGTTAGTCGACAAAAAGATAGAGACCAAAAGAAGGAAACGAGTAAAGCCAACTTGGAAATTTCCTTATAAGTTGAAATAAGGACGGGCCTTCCGACCACCTCCAAATTTGTACACACTTGATGGGAAGTACAAGCCTCTGTGTATTTTGTTACTGCACGGTTAATTAACAATCCGTTGAATCCACTGCCAAATTTTACACCGAGCCAAGGAATATAACAAAAGATGAACAGGGAAAGTTGTCACCGAGTTATTGGTGACGAACGCTGTATATCCTCCAGCCAACATTTTATTGGACATTCTCTCAGGTCGTCGATCGTAATATCTTATTCAGATGACAAGAGGTGTTGCTGCAAAACCAATAACCGTACAAAGAGGCTTTCGAGATAGGTGTGATATTAACATTAATTAGCACTGTTGAATGAATGCTTTTAAAAGTTTTCTTTGTGGAAGTCGAATTTGGTGCTGGTCCTTCGTGAGAAATCCGTGGCCAGCTGACGCAGCTCTTTCGTCAGCGTTGGGGCTCCGCAGTAGAACACTCCTGCAAATCAAATTTAGGATAAGACGGCAAAATTCGCAAGGAGCAAAAACTATTGATCGAGTGTATTGATTTGGTGCGGACCGATTCGTTGTTCGCGGTGGTTGAGGGCGATGCGCTTGAAGACGTTGCGCCAGTTGGGACGGGCAAAGTGGGACTTGACGCGGGTACCGGACACGATGTCGACGCCGTTCTTGGCGTGGTTGAGCGACTGCAGCATGACGATAAGCGCCGACCGGGCGTCGCCTTCCTCGTATACGCTGGTGCAGAAGTTGTGCAGCTCGATGACGTTCTTCTTGTCCGTCTCCGCCACCTCGTTCATCACCCCCCGGAACCACTCGAACGACCCCTGCTCCCGCGTCACCCAGTAGAAGTACGCCCGCCGCGTCTTGAACGATGACGACCACGACGAGCTCGACCCCGACGCCGACAGCGTCAGCCCGTGCCTCCTGCTGCCGCTCCCACTCCCGCCGCCTTCCTCCGTCACATGGTCCTCGCGGTCGGAGGAGGAGGATCCGTCGCTGTCGCTCTCGTCGGGCTCCAGCCGCTTCATGTTGTTGACGATGTCCTTGACGATGCTGATGAAGGGCGTGGCGCCGATGCCCAGCCCCACAAGCAGCACCACCTCATACTTCTTGTACTCTTGGGCCGGAGCCCCGTAAGGCCCGTCGATCAATACCTTCGGGAAACTGCACACCCAACAAAAGCTATGTTTTTACCTCGCACAAGCAGTACAATTTCTTGGAGCAAGTAATTAATTCCATGCGTTCCTGCACAATATAATCCAAGGTAAAATCGTCAACAAAATTACTTACACGGGTTTGTTGTTTTTGTCGTAGTCCGACCTCAGAAGACCGCTCTGCCCACTTGCTGCTGGCTGACACACCTATGGATAAGGATGACCATGGAAGTCAGCTTTTACAACTCAAGGGACGGAGACACGAATCCTACCTCCGAGAAGACGGCTTTAAGCTGCCGAGTCCAATCGCCCATCGTCCGTATATGGACGCTGATATAATTATCCTGCGGGGCCGACGTGATGGAGAAGGGGTGCCTGCGTACGTTTTGACGGACGGCGAGAGCTATTAATCATGGAGAATATAATTAGATGAAAAATTGGGCGTGCGTAGAATACCACTGGAAGGGAGAGACAGCAGCGCAGTTGACGAATATGTATTGCCCGCTCCTGTACTTGAAGCCTTGAGGCTTGGACATTTGGATAGTCAAAACGTTGCCTGGGTAGACCGCCACCTTCAAGATTTTGACTGCCCGGACGCTGGAACGGAAGGATCGGATCAACCGCTCGCTTCCGTAGAGGATCACTGGAATCGCCAAGTACATCCATGTCTGCGAATGTTATTTATCTATCTATTAACGATCGTAGGGTCGGTTACAAGGATGAACAACGCCGACTCGCCGCGTACCGTCTTCTTGTACCATTCCCTGGTGAGGTAGAGGAAGGTTCCGTGGACGATGAGGAGGACGTAGACGACGACGAAGAGGTGGTGGGAGTACCAGAAAGCGTTGAAGCCGGTGAGGCGCTTGAAGGGGTTGGGCAGGCGGAGACGGTTGCGGCGGAACCAGGGGGTCGCGAGCGTGAAGGCAATGGTCATGAGGACGACCATTATAATCCCGGTCCAGCCCTCCGTGCCCTTCACGAACCACCAGTAGTCGCCGGGCCGCGAGTTGCCGAAGAAGCGCTTCATGGGTTGGTACTCCTGGTCCGTCTCGTGGAGCACTCGCGGGAAGTCGCACGTCAAGTGCGAGACGGCGTGGAGGCAGACTCCGACGGCAACGCCCACCGAGATGACCTTGTGGAAGTTGAGGTTGTCGTCGAAGGGAAGGGCCTTGCCGAGGCGAGTGTGGGTGCGGAGCCAGGTGATGGTGTTGCGGCAGACGGGGAGGAGGATGAGGGCCATGTTGAACTTGAGTGTCTCGGCGGCGCCCTTGGCCACGCAGACGCAGTAGCCCATGACGTGGTACACTGCCCGATGCCGGTACTGGACGAACTTCCAGCAGAAGAGACCGGCGCAGACGCAGAGCCACAGCACTACCACCCACACCCGCTTCCAGTGATCCTCCAGGAAGTAACGCACTTCATGGTACCACCGCACCAGGGGATTCGGCTCCCTTGTCGGCCTCAGCTTCTGGCTCAGCATCTGGCTCAGGTTTCTACTGTTTGTGGTGCCGATCTGCGACGAGTAACTCGGTGCCTGGAGAAGCAGCATCTCCAGGTTGTATATCTGTAATCCTCATCACCATCAATAACTCCGGCCACACTGCAACGAATTAATCACAAGGGGCATGTTTCGATTAAAGAACAGGGCCTGCGCCTTACATCGATGTATCCCAGATTGTCCGGGTCCAATTCCTCCATGATCAGCGCAGCGTACTCCTCTGCTTGCTCGTGAATCTTCGAGAGATTGTTGGCTGACGCGCTCAACGTGATAATCTGTATGCAAATTATGTGTTTGCTCAAATAACAGTGCCCAAATTAACTGATGATGAATAACGGAGTGCTAGAATACTCGGTACAGAGTATTGAGCTAGTTTACCTCTTTCACTTCCTCTTCTGTGATTCTCCCGTCGGCGTTCTTATCAACCCTGTGCATTGGACGAAGCAATTAAGATGTCGCATGAATTCGGTCAATTTATTCTACTTTTATGCATGGTCGGGAAAGTTGGAAAACAGGGGATTCATTCTTGAATTACATGTCAAAGAAGATCTGAAGCCTGGAATCGAAACTCTGGTCGGAAATTTGATCCCAAAACTCTTTCAACTCGTATTTTGTTATCTTATCTCCATTGATGCGTCTCCTCCTCGTCAATGCATCAAACAGCTCTCCTGCGAACTCCTTGGAATCCTTCATTCCTGTTAATGGAAAATTTCAAACTTTACAGGCAGTGTTTCTTTCCAGAGGAGAAGGGAGAAATCGATAGACAACGGACCGATGCACTGGCCGAAGCGAGAGCGGTGAATCATGCCGTCAACAGAGAGCTCTTCGACGCGCTTTTCGACGACTGCCCACCCGGCGGCGCCGTCGGCCTTGCTGATGAACTTGAGGCCTCTGAGGGCGTGGGCGGCCGCTGTCTTAGTCCGGTCGAACTTCCCCGGCCCCTGCCGCCGTGTGAACGACGCCAGCCGCCGGAGCTCCTGCGACACCTGCTTGAACTTGGACGACGCCGTGCGCATCATCGACTTTCCGAGCCCGGCGCGTCTCTCCAGCTCCCTAGCCAGCGCGGCCACGTCAGGGTCCACCTCCGCGTCCCCTCGGCCGGCCGCCGCCGCCTTCAGGCTGTGGAATGCCACCTCGTCGTCGCGCACGTCCAGGGTGATCTCCACATACGTCTCGTCATCATCGTCGTCGTGATCGCTCTTCCCCTTCAAGGAGGCCGAGGACGGCGAAGGCGAGTAACTGAACCGGGGGCTCTTCTTACCGCCACCCCGCTGGTTGATCGGGCTGATCAGGGGGCCACTCAGAGGACCGCTGAAGGGAATTCCTGGGCTCTCCACCTCGATCCCATCCACGGGGCTCTCTCCGCCCCTTCCGTCCAGGCTCGACGCCGTACTCCTCATCTCCCGACCTCCAACCCGTGCTTCCACAATCCAAAAAAAGACTTCACCAGCAACGTAACGACTCCATCAACCTCAAAATGTCTAGAAGAAAAGTAGCGATGAAACAGGAGAGAATTGGAGGAGCAAATCCAGGGAGCCGCTGCTACTACCACCTTCACTCAATCCTGCACATATCATTTGTGCGGGAGCAAGCAAGTAATGCACAAACATCTGTGGATGGGATTGTGGCAACGAGAGTCAAAAGTCCACCGTCACTGTAGCCGTTTCCGTAGTATTTGACGGGATGATCGTTGAAGCGGCTAGTATTCGTTCGATCTTGATTGATTAGCTGAGGAAATGAGCAATTGCTGATTCAGCAATGACAAATGGTGAATAATGATTAATATATTAAGGAGATGTTTATTTTGATTTTATCAAGATTTGAATTTTAAATTTTATGATAATAATATCTCATATGTTAATCACTAGATCATTCTAAGGAGATGAGCAATTGTTAATTCACGAACATTGTATATGTGGTACAAAAGAGATTCATTCGCCCTTAGCGTCTCTATCCCTAAATAATATAAAAGAAGTTAATCATAAATGATTAATAACTATTGGTGTAAGTAGTTAAAGCATGAAAAAAGATACGTCACCACTCCAAGAGGGATAGAGAGTTCTCGATTGAGCTCGTTGATTTCTGATACTCATTTGTTTATTTATTTTACATGTACATGCGTATCCACAAGTACAACCCTATCTAACTATGTATCCAGTTGATCAATTTCAAAAGCATCTTCCTCAAGCGGAAAAAAAAATAAACATGCTCTAAATATAAAGGAGACATTTATCTCAATTTTGTCAAAATTCGAACCCCAAATCTCATAATGACAATACCTCATACATTAGCCACTAGACCCATTTAAAAATATCCTTATCAAATATCCTATTTAAAAAATTTAGCTTAAATTTTAAATAGAGTAATTAAAAATCTTTTATATCAACTATCTCTATTAATTTCTTAAATTATATATTTATAAATAATACTTCTTTAAATTAAAAAAATAAACTTCATTCCTTAAATATTATAAAAAGGAGAAGAAATGTAAATATTATAAGAAGGAGAAGAAATGAAAAAAATTAATATATAAGTATTGAAAAATGAATATCAATATTTAATAAAATAATCTTTTTATTTTAAATTATAAATTTTAGATAGAAAAACGAGTAGAGATGCTTTAAGCCTGTAAATTGATTTATAACTCACACCAACCAACAAACTTAATTATAGATCACCTCGTGACGTCTTTTCAATCTATGATTTTTCATTTTAGCATCTGATACACCATTTTTTTTTTTTTTTTTTTTTTTGCATTAAAGGAAGAAGTAAAGTAAAATTAAGGTGTAGAAAATTTAGAGACTCATTGATTGAAAAAAAAAATGATATAATTGTGTGATTTGGTGAAATGTCCAAAATAAAAAAAGCCAACGTCTTTGGCGGAGAGACATTGACAATTTCGCAATTCAGAGAGAAGTTTATAAAGGCACGACATGGATTGCTACTCTACAAACACAAAGTTATCTCAATAGGATATATTTAATAATTTGGTAGCTATTTAGGAGAAGCATAACCAGCACTTACTGTCAAGATCAAGTGGTTGGTCCTTCTTCTATCGACCTACTTTTACGCCTTCAATTAGCATCTTGATCTTCTTCGTCCAGATGGCAGAAGTTCAAGAAGGGAAAACAAAAACAAAGATGGACAAAAATTTTGAAGTTGTAAATGTTAGTGGAAACTAAGATATGACTGAGAGATGATTCCTCTTCAATTGAGAAAACCCAAATCATTAAAGAAAAGGATAGATGTACATTAAAAAACTAAGTTACAATTGCACAAGGGTACAGCTTGGTGTCCTTACAATTAGCCTATTCCTTGGTTGATGTGGTTTCGCATGAAACGATTGGAGGAATCCTAATGTCGCTCTCAAAAAGTGAAATAAAAAATAGATACCATATCCAGAATAATTGACTCATCAGCGACGATGTGACACGCAGGAAGGACAACTATGTATCTCACACACTGGGCTGGCCTGGTGATGTGTTTCATGAGGAACCTTGCCTATGAATTTGCCATGGAATTAAGACATTTTCTCTTACTATTATGCAACTACATTTGTTGCACAAGGACTAAAGCTGCCTCTAAGCTAAAGATGGTCCACATCGGAAGGTGCCTTCCTCTTACATTCCAAGATTTCTAGTGGATAGCAATGTCCTCCTAGTAAGGGAAGGTCAGATCGAAGTGATCATGACTTGTCACAGAGAGTGCTACTTCGCTATTTCGTAGACCGACCGCCCTCACAATGGATGACTTGGCGACGAGGAACAACCATTTTATACTCCACTTTCATTTAAATAATATACCTACTTATTCTATTTAATAATCATAAAACCGCAACGAGGAATACGAAATAATCGTAAATAATAAGCTACAGTCAATTCACAGGCAAATACAATAGTACTGTGGTAGAGTACTAGACCCTAGGGTGTCAATTCGAATGGATCGGATCGAGTTGGATCGGGTTAAGTTTTTTTTTTTTTAACCCAACCCGAACCCGATCCGAACCCGAGTTCAACCCAAAACACCTCAATCCGAATCCGAACCCGACCAACCCGAACCCGACCCATATAATCCGAAAATTCGATTCAAAACGACTTTTTTAGATTATTTTCCCTATAATTCTTCACTTTTATCTCAATACTCCATCATTATCATACAAACATGATATTAATATACATAAAAACATCTAAATTTTTAAAATAAAATTTGATTTAACCCCAAAAAATTCACAAACCCCTATATTTAAGTCAACCCGGGTCAACCCGAACCCGACCCGACTCAACCCGAAACTTTTGTACTCTCCAACCCTCCAACCCGAATCCGAAAATGCCCAACCCGAACCTGATTTTTTCGGATCGATTCGGATTGAGTCGTCAGGTCGGGTTCATTTTTGACATCCCTACTAGAACCCCGTTACTATTATTAATATTATTTAGAATTGGCAACTGCCACCTGTGTGTAATAAGACATGATAAGTACGAATATGGTGTTGATAATTACTTGATAATGAAAAGTAATTCCAGGTAATCAAGAGGGGAAAGCAACTGCTCTAGAATTTGTCAATGGTTGGTGAGATCATTCCATCAAAGGAACAAACAAGGAAGAAGCTAATTGCGTGTTTATATGCTGCTGACCAAGAAACTTTGACACTGACATTTCCTTCATCAGTATTGATAGACTCGGATTAATAACGATGGTGAATTACTTCTTAGCACTACACTATATCGACAACTAGTTAAATCTGCTATTTATTTTATGTTGTCACTCAACTGAAGATCTTCTATGCTATCTAAGCAACATTACGAGTGTTTCCAGGGAATGACCCAAAAGAGTCCTTGTAAAAATAAAAACTCCAAAAATGGTCTACTTTAGTCAAATTAAATTTAGGATGTCCATGAACCCTTCGCCACTCAGCTAAGCAGAATAAAGACAGTATGGAGAGCAAGTGCTACACAGTTTCTATGATTCATCCTAGGCAACCTTGAGATGCTATAAGAAGAGATCTTAGTTATATTAGACGTGTTTCAAGCTTTCAGTAAACCAAAGGCGAAGTATTCAAAAGGATTCAATTAAGAAAAGATACATGTAATTACCTTGAAAAACGGGATGCAGATAAGCATGGAAAACATGCATAGACAAATAACCTTTACGCAGTTTTCCATTCTGATAAATTTGGTAGCTAGTCTAGAAAGGAATTTCCTCAATTCCAATCTTCTTAGAAAGTAGTCTGTCATTAAAAAAATGCTTGAACAATGCCTATGGGATGGATGATGTGCTATTGAACAGGCATAAGTTCCGTCTCCGTAAGGAACAAGTTGAATTTTGTAAAAGCATCTCCTAGTTAGACTTTATATTGGTAGTATAAGAAATGAGTGTTCACTCCTAAGAAGAAATACAACAAAACTAAAACAAAAGATCAACCTACATGGTGAGACTGGAAAATGCATAAAAAGAACACTGGAAAAAAGACTGCATATTCATAGAGATGATGACATTGATCACAGTATATCAGAATGGCCACTAATCGAATCATGCATCACAATCATTTTAACAAATAACCATAAGAATTTATTATCTACAGATTGTCCAGTATTCTATCTAAATAAAAGTCCCTTGACTTGTGTGTTAGTCATCTTGGATATAGTGTGGCAACATCAACACAAGTAATCAATCAAACAAAATTAAGATGATGGCATTTGGTTCCAAACTGAGTAATAAATACAGGCATAAGATAACAAACATTTTACCTTTCTATTTGCTCTCATAATCATCATGCCAACTGTTTAACGACACTAAATGAATCTTACAATATTCCAGTAAGTTAAATTGTGTTTCTTTATGCTATCCATAATACCCCTTGGTTTAACCTACCTATAATATTAATGCAAATTTCATAATATAGTTACAGAATAAGAATACTAATTCATTTGATCAAGCAAAGAGAGAAATATATTACTTTATAGAATTTAGATATTGTTAAGATACTAATAGTAATTAAGATTTTATAATTTTATTTTATTAATAAAACTAATTAAACAAATTTAAAAATATCTTACAATTATATATATATTTTTAATTAATATCTATTAAATACTAAAATTTCAAATATTAAATATATTTTATGATATAATATAAAATATATTCATATCACTATAATATGTAAAAGACGCTCTCATCTAGGTTGGAAAAGTAGTACTTGGAATGTGCTACTAAATGGAAAAGCACTTAAAAGTTGAATATCAAACACAATTTACTCTACAAAGTGCTTCGGCCTTCCATAGCAGAACCAAGCTTATTTGCCCTTATACACTCTAGTCTAATTGATACAATGCATTTAAGCATGCCCATACACCCTCAGTATGTTTTCTATTTTTTAATTTTATTCTTTCTACTAACACCGCATGCCTATCTTAACTCTGCTATTTTTTTTTCCCATTTGTTGCTTCCAAACAATCTAACCCTCATGGTTAAACACTATTATAAAGTAACTAATGTTATATGACACAATTACTAGTTACTTATACAATTGGTCCATAATCTGCCATTGTTGTTTTGAATTAGCATTAAGTTCATTTTTATCATCAATTAGGTTACCCACTTACAAATTTGTGTATGTCTATTATTTGACTGCTAAGTAAAAAACTAAGCTTGCTATCTGAAAAACTAAGCTTGTTATCTGATCAAAACTGTGTGAACCTAGTGATCCAATTGAATTGAAAAAAAAAACACATAAAATAGTAAATGTAAGGTGGTGTTCTATCTGAATTAAAAAAATATCTCAAAGAAAAGAAACCTGGTTATCTAATATCTTGTTCAATGTTTGTAGGATCTAATAACCATACAGTAGCAGTTAGTTAACAAAGCCAAGCATTTTTAGTTCTCTCCTAGTCTAACCTCAGTAGTTGCAGTGGTTAAAATTATGTTTACCCTGCACTATCTCTGCCCATTATGACAACCATGAGTTTGTCAAGCTACAAAGAACACCTAATTCAACTACTTAACCCAGTCATGTTCATCATGCCTTAATAGTCCAATTCATAAAATTCAGTATAGAAAAAGGCATTTCTGTGGAATGATCTCGCATTGGTTAGTGATGTCTTCTACTCTTGTTACTGGCAGATACAACCTATGGAAAAATAAATTTGAGGTCGAAGGCGTATACAGCATCATACATTTTGAAGTTACTCAATAAATAATCTAATCATCCAAATCCAAAATGGCAAATTGAACATGTAACAAACAGAAGGATAGGAATTACGCAGCAGAACCCTGCTCTTCGAGCTTCCTGACATAGGCCTTGAGGACGAGGATGACATCTCTGGCGGGGGCCTGAAGCGTGCTGACAAGCGAGATCGAAGGGCTCTTGATTGCGCCCAGGATCTTGCCGTAGATCTCCGCACGACTAGGCATAGTCTCGAGGGACTTGAACTCGTCAGGCGCATAGAACTTGCCCTCAAAGACGGCGCCGGTGAAGTCGTTCTCCTCGAGCTTGCGCTCGCGCTGGAAGGTGCGGTAGGGTTTGAGGGCTACGGGTATCTCTTCCGAGTGGACGAAGAGCCACGCGTTCATGCCCTGGAGGCAGGGAGCAATGGAGGCCCAGGGAGTGCCCTCGACGGCCTTGCTGACGAGGGTGTTCTTGGCGACGAGGAGGCGGGAGGTGGGGGGAAGAGCGGCACGGAGGTCCTGCAGCTCCTTGACGGTGAGGCCCTTGTAGCGGATGCCGGCGATGAGGTGGCAGCCTTCGAGTTCCTTCTTCACGATCTCCACTGTCTGTTCCTTCTTAGCGCGGCTGATGGCGGCGCGGATGGTGGTGGACGAGGAGGGGTTTCGACGTGCGGGCCGGAAGGAGAGGGAATAGGGGTTGGACAGAGGTTTGAGGGCAAGGGATTGTGCTTGAGTGCGAAGAGGCGGCGGCGTGGAGGTGGAGGAGCAACAGAGAGAGGCCTCCATGGGAGAGAGACTCGGGAGACCTCGACGGACGAAGCGAAAGGGTTACCGGATGAGATAGCGTTGCCTTATCTTCACTTGCGGTCGGAGGAATGCAGATCCGGTGTCTGGTCTCAATCGTGGTGCAGGATAATTGTCCGCAGGACAGCGGTGGGGCAAACACAGTTCCAGCGTGTCAGGCTTTAATGCCAATTCGGTAGCGAATAGAAAAATAGTTTTATTATTTGGTGTAATGAAGAACACAGCTGATAACAATAGAGAAATAAACGGACCAGGATTTCTTCCCCTACCTCATCAATCTTCGCTTCATTCGGAGGCTGCTTTGAACTCTATCGTCGATGGCGTAGCGTAGCTGGTTTCCTCCTTCTCTGAAAGCTCCGGTTGCTTCCGCTACTCTTTCTCTTCCCTATTATCGACTGTACTGAGCACATTTTTGATCTAGCAATCGGGTTGGTGAGATGGATGTCGGCTTGGGGAGACTCGCAGCGCGGATTCCTCTCCGACCTCGTTGCTCCAAGAAGGATCCTCGATCGCCTGATAACGGCAAGAGCGATAAAGGTCGATTTTCTCATCTCATGTTAACTTTTTTTCATGATTCTTGCTCCTTTGATGTGTTTAAATATATGAACTACGTATACGTAACATGGCAAGAGCTTTAAGACTAAGTAATAGAAAGAAGAAGAAAAAACTATATTCATTTTAATAGGGAAGCAAATTGCCAACTTCACCAATCTGAACTTTTGGAGTTAGGATTAAGAATTCTCCTTCCTATCTTTGCAATCAAGATGATCATTGTTTAAAGTGTGTCTCAGTTAACACTCTAATTCATAGCAGCGCGTGATGATCTTCAGAGCAGGTTGTTTCGACTGCAAGAAGCCTTAGATTCTTTAGGTTACTACCTTCAAGTATGTTTTGCAGAGAGTTGTCACAACATAACACATTTTAAGGTTGAGGAGGATTTCCCAATTAGGTGTAACTTTGTTGCACACTTTTGTGGGAAGTTTGAGCGATGGAGTCTTGTTTAATTTGGTGATTCAGTTCCTTTTTGATCACCGTCAAAGATGATTTGAAGAACTTTTATCCAAATTTATACCGTATTTAGGGGATGTTTGGGATTCTCATTGCCTTTGGTGAGTAGACCTAGCAGCTATAATCACTGTTTGTTTATGTTGCAAAGTTCAAAAACCCACACAAATAAAGTTTCCAGTGCAAGTGTATCTACAGGAAGAAATAGATGGAAAACATTTGTTGTAACATCTGTTTTGTTTTTGTATCTTGATTTAGTTCCTGTGAATGTTGCTTCTTTTATTTTGTGAGCAGGTGATAGGGTGTCTACAGATTGGGACAAGGCATGGTCAAGCTTTAGGAAGCGGGGAAAGAAAACCATGTTCTCAGAGCTCAACCCCAACAAGTACGTGAGCTGGAACCCGAGGCGATCTGATTATCCATTGTCAGAAGAAGTAGATCCCATAAAAAGAACTGAAAGGTCTAACCTCATGCTATGGACTAGTCCAAAGTTCACTCTGGGAGGAGCCATCATACTGGTCTCAATGCTTCTCATCTACACACTTTTAGCCCCACTTAAGTGATCTTATCCACAAGTATTATTATGCATTGCAGAAGCAGCATGATATATAGATTGGTCAGTAGAAAATGGACTGAAGAATATGGTTTTTCCATTTAATAGCACTGGTTTCTTCTTATCAACATTTGCTCATGAACATTGTATTATAAAACTGCATATCGAACTGTAAGCACTGGTCTCTTTATATAGTACGATATTTTACTAAACCTTGTAAGCAAATTTCTATATTATTCAAATCTTCAAATTGCATATTCAATTTTTATAATACTCAAATCACATTTCATATTTTCAAAATACTCCTATGATTTTTTAGATTCATTAGCTAGGTTGATCGAAATTGACTAATAGATTTAGAAAACTCCGAATTACTTCAAATCAATGTTCCCTTTGAAAATCTCTATAATGTATTTATATCGAAATATCTGAGTTTGATAGCTTAAATTGAGATAATTGATTTTTTTTAGGATCGAAAGTGCTAGAAAGAGGAGGGGATGAATAGTTCTCGTGGCTTTTTATACTTTTCGAAAAATGTTTACATAAGAGTTCGTGTAGCGGAAATAGAGAAGGAAAGAAACAAAATCAACCAAGCTAATCCAATCGAGTTTTACTTGGTGCAGAGTCCATGATGACTCTTACTCCAAGGCCTACACTCGTTGAGTGTTTACTTTAAGAAATTCACTAGCAATTCTGAATAATACAAAGATGAGTACAGCAAGTTTAGAATTACAACTAAAAATTATACCGACAATGACGATGTTCAAATTGAGAGTTTTTGGTCGTCGAAGCAGCGTTATGACTTTGTTGGATAGTCTTTGGAACATTGGGTAAGAGAGGGATCTCGAAGATGAGTTGTATTTCACCATATGCTCGAAGACAACTTTTATAAAGGGTCGAAGGTGCCTTCAACACCATGGAAGATGCCTCTAGCTATAGAAGTTATATCTTTCTCCTCGGACTCGATAACCTCCGCAACCTGCGTTGTTTATCCTGTTTGTTGCTACTCGGAATACCGTCCTAGTTCCCCTGTACAAAAATTTGTACAAGTGTAGAACTATCCTAGCTACCCATCTGCTCTACTGAAATTAAATTTGGATTGCAAACGATGCTTAACATTATTAATCCAAATTGTCCTTTAGAAGTTAAACTTGAATTGGGAACGAAACTTAACATTCTTACTTCAAGTTTAACCGATGTGATCTTCCTAAGTTAAACCATATTACAGAAGTTATCAAATATCTATTTCAAAGATCGATTTCCAGGTTAAACATGGTGAGGCACTAGGCCTTCTTGAGTATGAGATCATCCACCACTTTCTAGACAAAGTCTCACAAAGAAATTGGATATTTAACTTCTTACAGTAAACTAGGTTTAACTATAGAGACCTCAATAGAAACACAATATTGAAACATGAAATCGAAAATATAAAATTGATAACAAAAACAATAACTTAAACCGATAACCTCTTGTTTTTAGTTTTTCAAGATCTATACAAAAAGATGAACTAGTTATGATGCGGAAACTAATAACTAGTTATACCTTTTGTACCTTATAGACCTCTTGATCTTCTATTGTATTCCTCTCCTTCTCTTGGACGTCATGTGGACGACGATCTTCCAAGATGAAATCCACTTAAGCTTCTTCCAAGGCTTCCAAGATCCGGCCACCAAATAACCTCCAAGGGATGCTAGACAAGAGAGCTTCCTTCTCTTCTTCTTCTCCTTCAAGCAACCGGCCACCAAGAGATCTCCCACAATTGATGTCGTTGGCCTGCAAGAGAGAAAAACAAAAGGAGAGAAGAGAAAGAACAAGGGTCGGCCACCAAGGAAGAATAAAGAGGAATAGAAGATGTGTACTTCGGTGAGACATCCCCTCCTCTTTTATATTCCTTGGTCTTGTCAAAAAAAAAAGTTTTATAACAAAAAATAAAACTTCCTTTTCTCCCATGACATGGCCAACCACAAGCTTGTGCTCCAAGCAAGGAAAGATTTTAAACAAAATTAAAATCTCTCTATTAAGATCCCTTTTGTGGATAGTTATAAAAGGAATGTTTTATAAATTAAAATATCTCTCTTTTAAATCCTTTTATGGATATCTATAAAAGAAAAGATTTAAAATAAAACATGGTTATAAAAAGGAAAGTTTTATAACAAAAATTAAAATCTTTCTTTCACATTATATACAACTACAAATAAGGAAAGATTTCAAATATCTATTTTATTCCTTTGTAGAAACCTATAAAAGGAAATATTTTAAAATTTAAAACTCTCATTTAAAATCATCATAAAAGGAAAGTTTTTAACAAAATAAAAACTCCTTTTATTTCCTTTTGTGACCAATCTAAAAAAGAAAAGTTTTATATTAAAATCATCCTTTTAAATCCTTTTTATAGATCTCTATAAAAGGAAAGATTTTACAAAAAATAAAACTTCCTTTTCTTCTTGTGTGTAGTCGGCCCCTTGCTTGGGCACCAAGCAAGGCTTGGCCGGCCCTAGCTTGGACTCCAAGCTTAGCTTGGTCGGCCCCTTGCTTGGTCTCCAAGCAAGGCTTGGTCAGCCCTAACTTGGACCCTAAGAAGCTAGGCTTTTGGGTGGATATAAGGCTTTATATAAGATACTACAATAGGGACCAAGAGGAGGAATTGGTTTTGGTCTTCCGATGAGCTTGAGCTTCCCGTGTTCGCCTCGAACACCCAACTCAAGTTCATCAATAATATCTCAATCCACTAAAAAGTTATTATTGCACTATTGCACCAATCCCATATTACAATATGGGTTCTTTCTTATCATGAGTGTGTTAGTCTCCTTGTATTTAAGATATCGAATGTCCACTAATTAAATGAGTTACTGATAACTCACTTAATTAATATCTAGCTCCAAGAGTAGTATCACTCAATCTTATTGTCATGTCGGACTTAGTCCACCTGCAGGGTTTACATGACAATCCTTATGAGCTCCTCAAGGGGACATTATCAACCTAGATTACTAGGGCACAGTTTCATTCTATAATCAACAACACAACATATAAATAATATCATTTTCCAACTTATCGGGCCTATTGATTTAACGAACTAAATCACACCATTTGATAAATTAAAGAAATAAATATTAAGTATACGTGCTTGTTATTATATCATGATTAAGAGTACATACTTCCATAATAACAGAGATCTTGTTCTTTTTAATAATCAATATAAAAAGAACAATCTCAAATGATCATGCTCAATACACTCAGAGTGTACTAGTGTAATTTATAGTCAAAATAAACTCATACCAAATTACACTATAATCATTTCAATAGTTTGTTTCATTCCATCTTGGTTGTGAGCAACTATTTATAATTTATAAGGAACTGATAATATGATCTTCTATGTGTCTCCTCACACCATGTTATCTACAATAAATTAAATAGACAACTACACTTAGCATAAATGTAGACATTTGACTAATGTGATTTTTATTTCAAAATGATTGTTTATACAAAAAGCTAGACTTTTAGTATACACTCTAACATATCCATCCGAAAGCACCTTCAAGGCACTCGAAGGCGCCTTCAACCAGGGTGTCAGAGGCGCCATTAGCACCATGTAAGGCGTCTCAAGCACTGTTCACCCGAGGCTCTTTTATGCATTCTACTTCTTGCAAGACATATTAGTCCAAAATACCAAACATACACTGCAAAACAAAGTTAGCACAATAAAATAATATAAAAATAAAATATTTGACAGTCTCCAGATTATCTGGTTCTGACTCAAAAATCTTAGGTCGAACTTGTTGGTGCAATCAACCTAGGTTTTGATGTGTGTGTCAAAGAGTTTAAGTTAGGCTTTCATATATATTTGATATGTGTTTGAGTCTTGTAGGACTTGGTGAAACACATGAGAACTTGGTGCGGCCAAGTGTGGGAAAGCTCATCCAAGAGCTCGGATCCTTGAGTCGGTGAAGGATGGTGTGGAAGACATCTGAGGGACCGCCGGACGAGGAGCAATGGAGCGGAGCCGAAGGAAGTGGACTTCAAGGCAACATGAAGGATGGCACAGAGAGGAGCCACGGGCTCGGGTGCATCTGAGGGATGAAGACCGAGGAAGAGGACTTCGAAGGCGACTCAAAGGATGAGTGTGTGAGAATGTACTAGGACCAGTCGACTGGTCATTGGATCAGTCGACTGATCCTATTTCATAGAATGCACAGAATGATTCTGTGCTTGTCGACTACGGGGACCAGTCGACTGGTACATAGCCGTTGGTAGAAAATGGGCTCTATAGAGAGCTGTTGGTTGTGTCTAACGGCTACACCAGTCGACTGGTGTCGGGGTTTGAGTTGATCAGTGATCAACTCTCTCCTCTTATTTAAGGGGAGCTTTGGGGTATGAAGAAGGTTACTCATGCACATTGAATAACTTCTAGTCTTTGCCCAAAGCTTCCAAAAGTTCACTCTCTTCCTCCTAAACCTAAACTTCATCTTATAAAGAGGGAGATATTCTTTGTGAGAGGTTTGCTCCACCGAAAAGGAGAAGCTCTAGCTAGAGATTGCCGCGGATTGATCCACCGAAGGATCAAGGGCTCGTCTACCTCAAGGACACATCGTGGAGTAAGAGCAAGCAATCTCCGAACCACGTTACATCGAGTTTGTTAGCGTTTGTATTTTTCCTTGATTGCTTTCATTGTTTTGTTTAGTGTATTCCGCTGTGCACTAACCTTCTTGTAGAGAAGAAATTGAGTTGGGGGTGACCTAGCTATCCAGCCTCCCTTCAAGCCGGCCACCGATCCTCCAACAATTGGTATCAGAGCGAGAACGCCCTTCAACGGACTAATCGCCAAGAAGAGCACTTCATCAAAATGGTCGGCTCAAATATTCATCCACCCAAATTCGAAGGGGACTTCTCTTGGTAGAAGAAGAGGATGGAGGTATTTTTCGAAACCAATTTTGACATAATTCTAATCATGGAAAATGATTTCGAAGTGCCTAGGGATCAAGACAATAAGATACTTGAGAAAACAAAGTGGAGCAAGAAGCAAAGGGAAGAACATTTAGCGAATTCTAAAGCCATACATCATCTACTAAATGTCCTTCCTCAACAAGAAGTAACAAGGGTTGGAACCTACTCAAGCGCCAAGGAGTTATGGGAAAAGCTAGTGGAGCTTCTTGAAGGCACATCGGAGGCTAAATTGGCAAGAAGAGACCTCCTCCGAACTCAACTCAACAATGTAAAGCTTGAGAAGGGAGATAAGGTATCTACACTTTATGCTAAAATTAAAGAAATTTTAAATGGACTAACAAGTATAGGTAAGAAACTCTCCAACCGGGACATCATAATGAAAGCTATCAATGCTTTCCCAAGAACCTTGACATGGAGCTCCATTGTAGATTCATTCTACATTTCAAAGGATCTAGAGAAGAGCTCTCTAGATGAATTCTTCTCAACAATGGAGCTTCACGAAACAAGAGTTGAAGGATTAGAAGAAGAAGCAAATAGATCAAGAGGAATAACCCTTGTGGAAAACAAGGGAAAGGGGAAGAAGAAGAAATCTCCATCTCCATCATCTTCCGATTCCGAGGAGTCAAGTGCCTCAATGGATAGCAATCAGGAGGCATATATGATAAGGAAAATGAGAAGAGCATTTAAGAATTTTTCATCTAACAAATATCGTGCTAAGAAAAGTTCAAGAAGCAAAAGTAGGACAAGGAAGATCATTTGCTACAATTGTCAAGGAGAAGGACACATAAGAGATGATTGTCCTCTCTTGAAGAAGAAAGAAGGAAAAAAGAAGGAAGAGAAGAAGACAAAAGAAAAGGGGAAGAAGGTCAAAAATCTAAAGGCGACATGGGATGATCCATCTTCATCGGAGGAAGAAGAGCACCATGTAGTCAATTTTGCTCTAATGGGAATTGATGATGTAGCCTCCACCTCATCCAAAAATGAAGAGGGAAAGAGCTCAAGTGAAGATGAAAAAGGGAGCTCAAGTAAAGGGGGAGGTCAAACATCGGATTCGGACGTCTCGGTAAGTGAGGTACATAATCTTCCTCCCCATATTTTAATCAAAATTATTTCAAGTACAAATGATGATTTGTTTAAAGCTAAAAGGAAAAATGAATTTTTGAAACATGAGATTATTTGTCTTGAAGAAAAATTAGAATCCATGCTTATTTCTTCCTCTACAAGTTCAAATGATTCATGTTTAGAAGAGGAAAATAGGAGATTAAGGGAAAAGGTAGAATATCTTACCAATGCCCTTAGGCAATTTGAAATTGGCTCTAAAACCCTAAACATGATTATTGGGAGCCAAAGGGCAAGTTTTAGGAAAAATAGGTTAGGATACAATGAACCCAACAGTGAAAAGACCTACCATTGTCTATTTGCTAGGGACAATCAAAGACCAAGACCATAGATAGAAAATGGATCCCCAAGGAATATTTGGTTAACCCAATTAGAAAGAATTTCTATTGGGTGCCAAAATCAATCCTTAAGGGTTAGAGGATTTTAGGTCAAGTCAACCATAGAAATAATTATTCAAATCCTTGAAAAATGGTTGATTTGAAACCTTAAGGGGGAGCACTTAGCCTTGATAGAGATGTTGGTGCAAGTTGCACCAGAATCAAACCTGAGTTTTGATGTTGTCAAAGGTTCAAGTTAAGTCTTGTTGTGATCTAACAAGTTGACTGAGTGTGCAGGATGTTTGCTCAACCGGGAAAGACTTAGTTGGAGGCTAGGCAGGAGAAATCTTAGCAGATCGTGGAACCCAGGTGCAAGTCCAAGTGGGTCGAGGGGACCGGATGCTTGGCGGTGTGATCGAGAGGTCTAGAGGACCGAAGATCAAAGGAAAAGTCCTGGGGAGCCGATCAAGGCTGAGTGAAAAGTCCAAACTAGATCTGGAGGATCTAAGTTTGGCAGGTAGGTTGAGGTAAACAAACTGGAGGAGCGACAGTGAGGTCGGGTTCTCGAAGGGAACAACCTTAAGTCGCTGATCCAATTGAAGAAACCGGGAAGGTTTCCAAGTTGAGATCAAGACAGTTCTACTGTCTTTTAATATTATTCTTGCATTATACTGTTATTGTGCTAATCTTTGTTTTGCAAGATGTTTTGCCTAACACTGTTCTACAGGTACTGCATGATCGGTCGACCGAACCAGAGGATTAGTCGACCGAAACAACAAAGTTCAGTTCAGTATTCAGATCAAACCAGAACATAGGTCGAGCCCGATGAAAGCTTGATCGGTCCACCGAACAGTAAGATCGGTCGACCAAACCAGGGTCACTCAGCAAAGGATAGCTCATCAGCAGCGATCAGCAGGAAAGGAAAAAAGCTGATCGGTCGACCGAACCAGAGGATCGGTCGACCGATCCAATCAGCATTTATTCTGCATTAAATGATGATCTCGGTAAAATCACAACGAACAGGGAAGAAAGCTGTTCGGTCGACCGAAAGGCATGATCGGTCGACCGAACCATTAAAGACCAGTAAATGCAAAAGATCGATCCAGCTTCAAACTTCAGCCAGGAAGGAAGGGAGCGGGTTCGGTCGACCGAAAAGTGGGATCGGTCGACCGAACCTCCAGTACACCTATAAAAGTAGGCTCGAAGATAGAGGCTAGTAGAACTTTCTGATCATCTTCAAGTCTTCTCTCTGGGTACAGATTGTGCTACAAGTCATTGACTCCGCAAATCAACTCCGTCCGGAAGTACCGATCGAGCTTCAATTTGCACACATAATTGTTGGTATATTTTCATATTGCACTTAATTTCAATAAGATAGTAGGACTGTTACTATCTTATTCTATTTGTACTTGTATGATCTGCTTTTCTACGAGGATTTCAGAGAGAAGAGTTATAGTGATTTGTCCATCGGTGCGGTCAAGGACCGCGGGCCTTCGAGTAGGAGTCGAGCTAGGCTCTGAACGAAGTAAAAGAACGTGTCTCTTTATTTAATTTCCGTTGCTTAACTTTGAGTTTTAAAATACGAAAAGAAGAGTTTTGAAAAGCGATATTCACCCCCCCCCCCTCTATTGCAAGTTTCCGATCTATCAAGAGATTCATGATCAAGAGGGCTAAGTAGAGGTTACCGTTATCTCACAATGATTTGCATTATTTTCTAACCATAAATGTGAGATATTAGGATGATACAAATAATTCACTTATGCTTATGACATTTTGATGAGTTATGATATATATCAAATTGTTAGTAATAATAGACCAACTATGGGGAAAATAAATATTTAATTAATGGACATCTTGCCCATAGATCATAGTTGGATATTTTAAATGTTTTGAAAATAATTCTATGTTTTATTTATTATGACATAGCTATATTGAAACATATGATTGCAAAACTAGGGTTTAATTCGATACAACGTGCATGTTTTTGAGGTTTTTTGAGATTTGGTCAAAAGTTCAAAAATACTTTGACTTTTCATGAAAACATATTTTTCCTAGTTAAAGGACATTGAAAGAAATATGTGTTCAAAATTTCAATATTTTTTGAATTTTTTGAAATTTTTTATGCATTTCTGAAGTTAGCCTCAGAGTGTTGAAATTCGAAATCAGAATGTACCAGTTGACTGGTATCTGAACCAGTCGACTGGTACCAACCTTCCAGCATTCTGTTGGTTTCTAAAATCAATATTTTGGTCAGAATTTGGTTAAATTTGATACCATAGTATGTGTACATCTTTGGTACAATTTTTGATGGTGTCAAAGGGGGAGAAATGGGTAGGTTTAAGTTAGAAACCTTTATTCTCGTACTTGTGTATAAAATTTTGAAAATTAAGGATTGAGAGCATATGTTAAGGGGGAGCATGGTTTTATGCTTCATGTTTATATATTGCTTTTAATTTTTTCAAAGTTGTTATTTGTGTCTAACTTAAACATATTGCCACACATTAAAAATGGGAGATTGTTGGTGTAATCGACCTAGGTTTTGATGTGTGTGTCAAAGAGTTTAAGTTAGACTTTCATATATATTTGATATGTGTTTGAGTCTTGTAGGACTTGGTGAAACACATGAGAACTTGATACGGCCAAGTGTGGGAAAACTCATCCAAGGGCTCGGATCCTTGAGTCGGTGAAGGATGGTGTGGAAGACATCTAAGGGACCGCTGGATGAGGAGCAATGAAGTGGAGCCGAAGGAAGTGGACTTCAAGGCAGCGTGAAGGATGGCATGGAGAGGAGCCGCGGGCTCCGATGCATCTGAGGGACGAAGGCCGAGGAAGAGGACTTCGAAGGCGACTCCGAGGATGAGTGTGTGAGAATGTATTGAGACTAGTCGACTGGTCATTGGATCAGTCGACTGATCCTATTTCACAGAATGCACAGAATGATTCTGTGCTTGTCGACTACGGGGACCAGTCGACTGGTCATGGGACCAGTCAATTAGTACATAGTCGTTGGTAGAAAATGGGCTCTGTAGAGAGCCGTTGGCTGTGTCTAACGACTACATCAGTCGACTGGTGCATCGACCAGTCGACTGGTGTCGGGGTTTGAGTTAATTAGCGATCAACTCTCTCCTCTTATTTAAGGGGAGCTTTGGGGCATGAAGAAGGTTACTTATGCACATTGAATAACTTCTAGTCTCTGCCCAAAGCTTCCAAAAGTTCACTCTCTTCCTCCTAAACCTAGACTTCATCTTGTAAAGAGGGAGAGATTCTTTGTGAGAGGTTTGCTCCACCGAGAAGGAGAAGCTCTAGTCGGAGATTGTCGGGGACTGATCCACCGAAGGATTAAGGGCTCGCCCACCTCAAGGACACGTTGTGGAGTAGGAGCAAGCAATCTTCGAACCACGTTACATCGAGCTTATTAGCGTTTGTATTTTTCCTTGATTGCTTTCATTATTTTGTTTAGTGTATTCCGCTGCGTACTAACCTTCTTGTAGAGAAGAAATTGAGTTGAGGGTGACCTAGCTATCCAACCCCCCTTCAAGCCGGCCACCGATCCTCCAACAGAACTGACGCCTACTATTCCGTCAACGAGGAACATGTCCTCACCTACTTCTCTCAGGAGAGTTTACCTGTTGGCAAACTGGTCCTCCAGATCTTTTTAGACTTTTGCTCAATATCCGAGACATAAGGACTTTTCATTGAACGCCCACTCCGCAACCCGTCCAGCCTTCCACCTGGCGTCTGCGGCCTCCAGGATTTTCACCTAGTGTTCTCGACCCTAGGATATCGTCCAACATCCTCGACCCGTCAAGACTTTGCCCAGTCCCTCGGACCATGACTTCATCGCCTAACCGTAGCTAGGACTTTCCACCTGCCTAGCCTCAACTACAACTTTCTTGCACACTCAGTTCAACTTGCTATAACAATAATAACCCTTAACTTAGAACTCTTTGTCATTATCAAAATACAGGTTCAATTGTCTAGTGCTCCCTGCACCAACAATCTCCCCTTTTTTTATTATGATAATATAGTTCAAAGTTAAGTTAAGCAAGTACATAATATTTCAAACAAGTTAAGAACAAGTAAGAATTTTGACAAGTAAATATTTTCACAAGTAAGAATTTTGAAAAAGCTATTTCAAAAGATAAGACTTTTCAAAAGATTAGTTTCTAACTTTAAGATTTTAAACTCTCCTAAAATATAGCACTTTCTTAGTTTTTTCTTTAAAAAAAGACTTAGCTAAATTCTTAGTTTTGTTAAAAACTTAGCTTTAACTTAAGACAAAAACTTAGGGGGCGCTTGGTTAGATGATGAGAATGACTATGGGTATGAGTTTAATAGTAGGATGGAATGGAATAGAAATGGAAATGAAACCCATCAAGTTATATGAGTTTAGTTGATTTCCATAAATCTAGTAATCATTCCCAAAATGTCATTCCCAAACCCACAATCCAAACACTATCTTTTATTATCATTCCATTCCATTATTCACAAACCCATCAACCAAACACCCCCTTAAACTTTTAATTTTCAACCATAGTTTGACTTGTTTTTTCACAAAAATATTTAATTTCTTTTTTAAAAAATACTTAATTTAAAAGATACTTAATTGAAAAAATGCTTAATTTGAAAAATACTTAATTTGAAAAAAAATACTTAACTTGAAAAATACTTTAACTTTGAATATTTAATTTCTTTTATTCCTCTTTTGACGTATATTAAAAAAAACTTTCAGTGGAGAAAAAGTCTTTTAACTTAAGAAAATAATATTTAATTTTAAAAAATATATTTTAACTTTTAAGCTCCCCTTGATATATTAGTGCCTTAAAAGTTTTTCAACCAATTGTTTTAAATTTGAGGGGATAGTTAAAATGAATGATTTTTATCCTAGAGTTCAAGAATGGAAAAATCAAAGTAAAAGGAATTTTGTAGTAAAAAAAAATCTTAAAAGTAATCATTTACTTTTCTTAGAAGAAATATCTAACCTTTAGCTATAGCTATTTACCATAAGGTATTAACATTCACTTGGTTAGTCAAGTTAAATAAGTGATTCAGTTAATTTGACTAAATATGATAACTTAACTTAATCAATTGAATTAGTATTTATAGCTCAGATTTATATTGATGCATAGACATAAGCATTCTAAAGTCTAGGCAATATCCTATACATCTCACACTATTATAAGTGTTTTTCATACATAAGCAAGGTAATTCTAATGTGATTATGAGATGCTCTGGCTGAAACCTATGGGTACATGCTTTCTAAGGGGAAAAAACCTAAGCTATGCCTAATCATTGAAAGCACTAGTAAAGAATCTTGAAGGAAGAAAATATAGGTATTTATTCAAGAATTTTAAAAACAAACTAATTTTGAAAAAGGATAGATAGTATAATTTTAAAAAATTATAATTTTTGAAAAGAAAAAAAAAAGATTTTGAAAGAATTGGAACCTATTCTACTAAGCACATTCATAATTGTCTTCTAAGTTCACTGAACTCAAGTTTATGTAAGGATTTTGTAAAAATATCTATTAGGTTTGACTTGGACACAACATAATCAAGTATAATATCACCCCTAGCTACATGATTCCTTACAAAGTTGTGTTTAACTTCTATGTGTTTAATCCTTGAATGGTATATATATTATATTCTTTGTTAAATTAATTAAACTTATGTTTTCAATTAAATTTTTTATATTTTATATTATCAATAATTGATAATCTTTTAAAATATGCATCATCCATAAGAGTTGAGACATACATTCTTCCATAGCTATGTACTCTGCTTGAGTAGTGAATAGGCAATATAGTGTTACTTATTGGTGTAGGGAGCACCAAACGATCAAACTTGAGTTTTGATTATGACAAACAGTTCAAAAGTTAAGATGTCTTGTGATTTAATAAGTGTTACTGAGCTTACATAAAACTCCAAAGTGTTCTTAGGCAAAAGTCCTAATGGATTCTAGGCAGGTGGAAAACCCTAAGGGGAGGTAACCTTAGGTCCTAGGAGTGGTAATCCTAGATTATGGAGAGTCCTAGCTACGGTTAGGCAACAAAATCCTGGTTCGGGGGACTGGGCGAAGTTTTATCTGGTGGAGGACTTTATGTGAAATCCTAGAGTCGAGGATTCTAGGTGAAAATCCTGGGGGTCACAGACACTAGATAGAAGTCTGGACAGGTCATGGAGTGGACATTCAACATGAAGTCCTAGAGTCTCAAATGCTAAGAAAAAGTTCAGATGGTCTGGAGGGCTAGTCTGACAAAAGGTAAACTCTCTTGAGAGGAATAGGTGAGGGCGCGTTCCCTAAAGAGGGAATAGTAAGCGTCGATCTGACCTAAAGTTTCAGGGAAACTCAAAGTCAGGACCGAACAGTCTGAAGGCTATCAAAACTTATCTTTACATGTTATTTGCTAATTATTCTAACTCTGTTTTACATAAAACTAATAATTTTATTGGTCAAAACTTATCTTTACATTTTTATTTACAAATTTAATCTAAATTATCATAAAATATTGGTCAAAATTTAATAAAATGTTGAATTGATAAATTTGATTAGTAATAAAATTAATAATAATATTATTAATTTGATTAGTAATAATATTATTAAAATAAATAAATATAAATATATAAAATTTATTTAGAAATTTTTAAACTTTAAAAAATTTTATATAATATTTTTAGGATATAATTTCTTTAGACTTTATTAAATTATTAATTAATTAAGTTGAGAATTAATTTGATTTATTAATATATATTTTATATTAAAACCTAATGTTTCAAGTTTCTTTGCCTTTAAGTACAGCGTCGCCATCCAAATCGACTTTGACTTCGGCCTACTCGTAACTAGCCGATGGAAACATCACTAGTCGTCTCAAATAATTTTTCTGTTTGTTTTTCTTCTTTCCGGCACACCGCAAGCTTCACCGGATGACACTCCTCATTGTTTCCCATCAAGAGTAACAGTAGAAAAATCTCCGCATGCAGCTTGCCGCCGTGAGTCACTGCTGGAGAAAAGGGTACAAGCAGCTGCCATTTCATTCCAGCTGTTCTGATCATTCTTTTGCCATTATAACATTGGAGAACGATGTTTCAGAGGACTCTCGACTTCACAGGAAATGCATGTTGAGAAGTTGATGCAGGCCGCCGAGAGGTTGAACAAGGACAGAGCTTTTAAGATCAAAGAAATAATCAAAATCGAGGAGCGAGAAGAAAAATGACTTATTTGTATAAAGTTAAGGCGATTTGAAATCTATAGAAATCTTAAAGGTGAGATGAAGATTTTTTATTTTATTTTTAAAATTGTACAAGTGTTTTGGAGAACTCTTATTGGTTAAAATTTATATTCAAGGAATTCTAAAAGAATCGATGAAAATCTATTAAAATTTGAATATCAAAATATTTTCATAGAATTTTAAAAAATCAAGCTTGAATATCACGTACTTTTTAAAACTCTATAAAAAAAATAATTTAGATATCACTATATTTCTATAAAATTTATAAAAATCTAAATTGAATTAAAAGTCATTCAAATTAATTAATTTTTTAAATTGATAAACTAAAAATATAAAAATGTACTGTTAATTTAATTTATTATTTTTAATTTATACTATCAAATGTACTTTTTAAAAATATATTAGTTTTCATTTTAAATTTAGGACAAACCGGTAGACAGAAGAGTGGTATTTCGGATAATACCGAAACGGTTCAGTAAAATGCCGTAGTTACAAAGGCCGCTCTTGATGATGTAACGCCGC
The DNA here is from genome assembly GCF_018446385.1 of Zingiber officinale. Taxonomy (NCBI): domain Eukaryota; kingdom Viridiplantae; phylum Streptophyta; class Magnoliopsida; order Zingiberales; family Zingiberaceae; genus Zingiber; species Zingiber officinale. Next base: position 109,252,024 of record NC_056002.1, read on the forward strand.
CATGGCGATTTCGCCGCTCGGCGCCCTCGCCAGGCGTCTCCGGACTCTACTTTCTTACTCTTCTTCTTCTCCTCCTCCTTCCCCCTACTTCCCTTCTCCCTACAAAGCCCTCCATCGCGGCCCCACCCAAATCGTAATCCCTTTCTCTCTTCCCGGCGGTGGCCTGTCCGCTGCCGCATCCTTCCTCCTCTTTCGGTCCCATCGACGCCCCCTCCTTTTCCTTTCCCTCTTCAACAATCCCTTACCGAGGCACTATTCCTCCAGCCCTTCCGACCGCGGGGTCGAGTCTCGGGAGGATCAGCAGTCCCCCGCGCATTCCCCGCTCCATGAGGAGCAGGGGGGCCTCCTATCGCTGGCCCAGCAGGAGAAGCAGAGCCGGTTCATCCCTGTCAAGGCTTATTTCCTTTGCACTAGGTACCCTGATTCAGCTTGTCTCTTGTGTTCTTATGAAATTGCGGTTTTGATTTTTATGGGCTTTTTGTTGATTTCTACTATGGTGGCGTTCAATTGAATTGCAGTATTGACTTGAGGAGCTTGCAGGCCCAAAATGCATTTAATGTCGTCACCCCTCATACCTCTCGAGCCACCAATTACATTGTACTCCGATACCATGATGATAAGAACGATTCTCAGGTAAATGACTGTTGTTTTGATTTTGCCCCCTTTATAAACTGTATTCTTTCTGCTGGAAGCTCATGTAAACAAGCTCTTCTTTGACATGATTTATGTTGTTACTACTTAATAAATGTTTATGATCCCATTTCTTGGTGGATGACTACTCAGAAAGGAAATGTATACAATTTACATGAATTTGATTGGTAATTTCTGGTTCTTCCTTGCCTGTTCGTTGATGAAACTCTTAACATTAAACCCTTTACTTCATAAAATTCTGCAAAGTGTGCAACTTGTCCTTGGCAGGTTCAATTATCTAATATCTAGATTTCAGTTTTTTTTTTTTTTGTAAAATCAAATTTATGGAAAGTGATCAATAGGTTGATATCCATCATGACCGTCATTATCATCATCATGAACAAGCTGTGTATTGCCCCACTACTATTATAATCTGACATTCATCCATCTCCTAAATGTGTGATTTGTTTGATGTTTGTATCAGCAAACTGGCAATTAACTATGTAGAGTTCTGAAAATGGCTGAAAGCTAATAAACTACTCTCTCTCTCTATTTTTTTTCCTTTTTTTTTTTCTTGGCAATTGTTCTTTCCTTCCTTTCTTTAAAGTCTTTCCTTGAAGAAAGTTTGAAGCACTAAATATACAATGAACCATTCAAACTGATGGAATGCAATTATGCATACAAAAGCATGGCCTAGTTCTTTTCTTCTATTTTGTTCAGCATCTAAATCAGGTTTACTACAGTGGTGGCAGCATACTTGAAGTCTGTAAAATCATTGATAGTGTGCAAAACATTAGGATTGTGGATGGTTTCCAGAGTGGAAAATGTGTGCATTCTGTTTATCTGTAGCCTTCTGACATTTGGAAATTTCATTATCCCAATGATCTTGATGAATACTAGATTACCAGCCTTCCATTATAACCAGTAATTGCAGTATCATGAATAGAATGAGGAACCTAGATTCCAAGGACATCTGTCTTTATTTTAACTGAGTTCACTGCATTATGTATGTAGTATAACTGTAATTAGCTAGTTTTTGTTTTTGTGCCATGGCCATGATTGAAGTTCATGTAACTTTTGTTAATCAAATCCTAATACACTGTTTTTGCTCATGAAATCTTCGGTTTCTCTTTAATGTAGAAGGTTTTGAAGACTGATTTTCCAAGTGAAGTTTCTTGCCATTATATGGTTGTGTTTCATTATGGTTCAGTTGTGTTGTTTAATGTTTCTGATCATGAAGTTGATGGGTATCTGAAGATTGTTGAAAAGCATGCTTCAGGTATACTGCCAGAAATGAGAAAGGATGGTAAGCATCCCAAAGTTGCTTCCCTTCCTAGGGAAAAATGTACCACGTATGCATTATTTTCTTCATATGTTGGAATTAGAACACTGAACACCTTTGATGTGTGCATATCTTATAGGCATAGCATGTTGCAAAATTGGTGGTGTGTCACATTATTGTTGAACAATTAAGCTATAGGCCATCATATTGAATTTAGCATATTGGAAAATACTAAAAACTGGACAATGGCAATAGGCTGTTTAATGTAAATGCTCTTTCATCATCATATACCCTCAATTTTACTACAAATGTTACTTTTAAATCCCAATATATTGTAGATTGTGTTAAGTTAGGATGTAACCATAACTCTCTTAGTTAAAAAAAATAAATGCAGTGTTAGTACATGTAAAATGAAATTCTGACTTTGATTTGTCAACTTTCTTGGTGCAATTATATCAATGTGAGACTGGGAACTCTAAGAAGGCCTAGAAGGAGATGCCTTATATTCTGTCTCTTTTTAAAGAAGAATTTATGAAACACTTGTTGTAAATTTAGGTGATTCTCAATATATGTCTTGGAGTTCATATTTAATTATCTTGGTTTCCTCTAACATGTTACACTAATTTACTCATTGTCTCTTCCCTTTTAACTTTTAGCATTATACTGCCCTAACAAGCATCACTTTATTCAGGATAGGTACTCCTATAAAAAAAGAAATGAAAGTCTTATAGTAGTTGTATGGTATAGTTTGAAATTTGAGCATCTTTCTAGTTTTCTGTTGCTGCTTTACTTGCATTGATTTACTATTCTTTCCATTACATGAATCATGTTTCATTCTACTAGGATATTAGGTATGCCCTTTTATAAAAAATAAGATTTATTGTTAAATTTGAAGAAAAAGCAATGCCTTTCAACTTCCTAAATTTGCTTTGAATTTTTGATACTCTAGATTTTGCAATAGTTGAGAAACCAACTCTTGAGAATTGGATGCAAGGTGGACTTGATTATATAGTGCTGAAGACTTTGAATATGGATGGCATACGAATCATAGGAAGAGTTCTTAGTCAAAGCATTGCTTTAGATCACTACATCCAGCAAGTATGTGGCAAGATATTTATCAGTCTCAAATTCATTGATTGCTCTTCTTCTCTTATGGAAAACTTATACTGTCACGTTTATTAGGTTGATGGAATGGTGGCCGAATTTGCAGAAATCAACCGTGTTTTGGAGAAGACTGGAATTTCTACTATGCAACGGAAGCAACTTTTCCAGTTAGTGTGGAGATCAAATTCTAACCTCACTGCTGTGATTCTCAAACTCGGGCTTTTTGAGAGGTGACCTTTATGCTTTGCATCATCAATTTATCTATTCGCTAATATAGTTTCCACAGTTATCTATCTATAACTAATATTTAAATCTATGATATTTCTATCTGGTGAATTTTGCTTCTGATCTTTAGTTGTCTTCCATTCTTCCTTTGGAATTTGAATTTCTTTTGCAGAATCATTTCTTGCAGAATTTCATTGACAAAATCCAGTGCTTTTACTGAATTTTGATATCTGCAGTTATATGCCAGTGCTAGCAATTTGTTTCTCCAATTTGCATGCAAAAAATTCTCATTAATGCTTTGTTGAGTGCGTAGACTAGAATCAGAAAATATTCAAGATCTAACGATACTGTGCAATCCTGGATGTGGGTCACTTAATTTCCTGCTATGTATTCTTAACCATATTGGATAGTTGAACACTGATTCAATATTTACTATAACTGGAAACTCTTTTATGAGCTTATGCTATTCTCAATTTTACAGTTCAGATATTGCTTGGAAGAATGCTAACTATGCACAGGTATGGGAGTATCTTCGGGATGAATATGAGCTATCACAGAGATTTGAAAATCTTAATTTTAAATTGAAATTTGTGGAGGTAAACCTCATGCCTCACCATTTCTGTAGTTTCTTAGATTTGTCTGCCAATGCCAATTTTACGATTTATCTATTCTCCCTGTCTTTTGCTCTTTGTGCAGCATAATATCAGTTTCATCCAGGAAATCCTTCAGAATCGAACATTTGTTTTCTTGGAGTGGCTGATCATTTTTTTGATTGCTCTTGATATCTTCCTCTCATACATTCTACATTAAAGAACCATTGCTTCCGCAATCTGACTACGACCAGAAACTAGGCAATGAGGAAACTGTTTATTTTCAATGATTGGACTGGCGTGCTAAAACAGATTTATTTGTCATCATCTACCAACGACAATGGGTAGATTTTGTTGAGTTCAGAGAAACAATATACCATGAACTTTGCAGTCCTAGGTAATTTTGTTTTTGCATGTAAATTCTGCATGTAAAATTTTAATTAAGTGATGGGAAGGGAAGGGGAAACGAATTGCAATCATTAACGTTGCTGAGCTGCTGAACTTGTAGTTGGAGTGCTAGTGAGGCAGAACGTTGTAATCCGTGAAGCAGCGAATTTTTGTTTGTTTCTATAAATCTTTAAGCAGTCTTGAGATGAGCGGAAAAATAAGTGTTTAAAAATTCTTAAGTTAATTTCGGTAAGATCTTTTATCTAGGAGTAGTCAAATATAAGTTTTTAATAAGCTCGGTATGCAGTTAATTTTAGAGAGTACAATAATTCAGTTTAGTTGACGCTAAGTTTATACGAGTGTCATATCTAAATAATTTCTAGTTAATGTTTTTTTATTCATATCAGTTTGACTGATTTTTTTATGCGAGAGTTATTTTGTGATTGTCTTAATTTTCTATATGATTTGATTCTGCATCACAATCTCTATTCGGCATCAGAACAGAATAAGCATGATATCGACATGATTCATTGCACAAGGTGTTGAATGATCCATGGCGTATTCATTAGATTAATTAAGTCAAATACATTTAGCAGACTGAGCAGATCAAGCCAAAAGGTGAACGAAAAAAGTCAAGTTTACTTAAAAATAAATAAACAAAATCAAGCATAAAATAAGTCACTCTACCAATTATACTATTATTATTATTATAATTATCAAATAAAGGGACAAGCAAACTAATTTTTTTTTTCATTCCACTTGATCATTGCTTCCATTCAATATTGTCATTTATCGACTCTTTTGTCTCCAGCGCCGTTGCGGCTCTGATTTTATCCCATCACACGCTACATCGATGAGCTTTTACAGTCGCTTCTAATGTCGCCTTCCCCTATTCGTCTTGTCTTTTGATTCTGGTAATTGTGAGGTCTTCTAAACTTCGTCCCAACAATTAGCGTGCCTGAGCATTTTTAGGTGCTCTCTTGTCCGTGCATTACATCCTGAAAAAATGAATAATTCCACTTAAAGAATCATCACAATAACATAAAAAAATACCTACTTTTTCATCTTAGCAAGTAATTAATTTTTGGTAATATAGTTGTAGTTGCCATAAGTCTTCTTACTATAATTTTAAGATCATACACCATAATTATCGTTCACAATTAATATTTATAAGGTTGTATCATAAATGAGCAGTACTGCATGCTTGCAGATTATTCGACTACAATAATAGCAACGAAATATAATTTCTTTTGATTTTCTCCTTTCTTCACAGAGTCCTTGGCACCAGGCGAGCTAGAAACGGGTGCTTCATGCCCACAGTGAGGCCCGGTTCTTCGGCCAGCTCCACCTCCTTCCCCACCACCTCCACCCACCGGAATCTCCACACCAAATTCGCCACCACGTACTGCACCACCAGCATGGCCATGCCCATCCCTGGGCACAATCTCTTCCCGGCCCCGAACGGCATCATCTTGATTCCCCGAACCCCAGTCAAGTCCACTCCCTCTCCCTCCCCACCCTCCATAAATCTCTCCGGCCGGAACTCCATCGCCTCCTTCCACACCGCTTCGTCTCGCCCCATCTCGGCCACAGCGAAGTTCACCACTGCCCCCTCCGGGATCACGTACCCAGCCACCTCCCTCTCCTCCGCCACCGTGTGCGGCAGCAGAAGGTGCGCCGGCGGGTGCCGTCGCAGCCCTTCCAGCACCACCGCCTTCAGATACTCCATTTCTTTCACCTCTTCCTCCCCGACGATCGTTGATTTGTTAGCTCCCATCACACTCGCGATCTCCGCCACCAATTTATCTTGCACGTGCGGTTGCTTGACGAGATTGGCCATGATCCATTGCAACGCGGCGGAGGTGGTCTCAGTGCTCGCGTTGAGAAATTCCGAGCAGAGATTAACTATCTCCTCCTCGATCAGCCGACGTCGACGTACCTCCTCCTCGAGCTCGACGCCGAGGAGTGCATCGAGGTATGATGGCATACTTCTGCAACGAAGGACCGCAAGTTGATCTCGGCTGCGAGTTCGAATGATAGGAATTAAAAGATCATCGAGCCGCCTCCGGAGCCGGACCAACTGCACCCATCTCCTCCAGAACACCACCAACACAATCTTGGGCAGTAAATTGAAGACGCTGAGCTTAACTGCGAGGCTTATGATTCCGACTTGAGCCTCCCTCACCGCCCACAACGTACTCTCCTCGAGCTCCTCGCCGAAGCAGAGCAGCGAGAATAACCGAAACAGAGCCCGCGCGAATATCTCGCTGGGGCTGACTTCGTTCTCCCTGGCGGCGACGGAAGCCGAGGTGAGGTCGTCGACGAGTGCTTCGAGGGCCCACTGGCGCGCTCCCGGTAGGAGAGCCACGGAAGCGAAGGCTCGACGGAGGAGGCGCCAGTGAGGGCCGTAGTCGGTCATATTGACGGTGTGGACGTTGCTGCCGAGGGCGCGAGAGGTGCCGAGGGGCGGAGGACGGCGCGCAAAGGCGGAGCTCTGGTGGACCAATGCTGCCTGCGCGACGTGTCCTTCCATGATGAAGACGGCTGGTCGGCGGCCGATGTAGAGTGTGACAGTAGGGCCGTAGGCGGCTCGGAGATGAGTGAAGAGAGTGCCGATTCGTGAGAAAGAGGGTGGAAGCCAGAGAAGGTTGCCCACCAGAGGAAGGGGAGGAGGGCCTGGCGGCAATGATCTAACCTTCGCAGTTCCTTTACATGGACGTGGAGTTAATACGAGTGTGATTAAGCAGTAGGAGAGGGGGATGAAGAGGAACAGCAAGAGGAAGAGGAAGCTCATGGCGTCTAAAAGATGATTCCTTCGCCCGATGCCTCTGCCAGCGCGTCCAGGCAATAGATCTTATTGTTAGGGTGTCTGCGGAAGTTGGGTTTTGTAAACCCAATTGCATGACTTCAAAAAGCAATGGTGGGTTTACCAAACCGAAGAAGTTGGGTTTTGTAAACCCAATTATATTGCATGACTTCAAAAAATTTAGAATTAAAGAAGCCAACATTCAGGATGTTGGCTTCATATTGCTTTTAAGAATATGAAATTAAATGCACATGAGTCCCATGTTAGTTGTCAAGCAAATATTTAATTTTGTTATTTTTTATTTTTTAAAACTTAATCAAATGAGACAATAGATAATGCCCATTTTTGTCAAATGAACGACAATGTTCATTTTGCAAAATTGACCGACAACATTCATTTGTCAAAATGAACGTTATCTGGCAATGTCTATCTTTTAAACAACGGTAAAAATATGACAACGTCTATTTTTTAGACAATGGTAAAAAAATGACTATTTAATATTTAGACAACGTTGTTTGGTAACGTCGTTGTAAAATAACCGTTATAAACTAACTATTACAAATTAGTCTATATATATCAATGTGGAAGTTATGATTCTTCATTCCATTGTATTTCTGATTTATGAACCACTTAAAACTTCATTTATATTCGAAATGTCTGAAGATCTTCATCGCTCTAGAGAAAATAATATTCGTGAATTTTGGAGAAATGAGATGTGGGAAGATGCGGAAGATGATGTTGATCGAATGATGATTACGCTACTTGAGAAGGAAGAGCAGAGACGTCAAGAAACTCGAAGTTCTCGAAGAGCTACAAATCGGAGGTATGTGGACCGGGATCGTGAAGACAGGCATGTTTGCCTTGTCCGAGATTACTTCTCGGATGTTCCAACATTTCACGCTGAAGTCTTTCGACGACGATTTCGCATGCGAAGAGAGTTATTTGTTCCCATAGTCGATGCCTTGACAGATTATTCAGAGTATTTTCAGTGGAGGAGAGATGCAATTGGAAGGAAAGGTTTGTCACCACTTCAAAAATGCACGGCGGCTATTCGTCAATTGACATATGCATCCCCCGCCGACTCTCTAGATGAGTATGTACGGATGGGTGAGAGAACTTCCCTTGATTGCTTGATCAACTTCTGTCGATGTATGATCGATGTGTATGGGGCACGATACTTGCGAAGACCCAATGCTGCTGACACTCAACGCTTGCTTCAAATGCATGAGCAGAGACACGATTTTCTTGGAAAGTTGGGCAGCCTTGATTGCATGCATTGGGAGTGGAGGAATTGCCCCATCACTTGGAAAGGTTAGTTTACTAGAGACGATTATGGTGTGCCAACAATAATTCTTGAAGCTGTCGCGTCTGCAGACTTGTGGATATGGCATGCTTTTTTTGGCGTCGTAGGGTCGGGTAACGATATAAATGTTCTTAATGAATCACCGTTATTTAACGTCGTCCTACAGGGAAATGCAACGGATGTTAATTTCACAGTAAACGACACATCATATACAAAAGGATACTATCTGACAGATGGTATATACTCGGAATGGGCTACGTTCGTGAAGAGCTTTCCATGTCCCGAGGATCCCAAAAGGAAAAAAATTTAAGGAGAGACAGGAGGCTGCAAGAAAGGATGTGGAGCGAGCATTTGGAGTGCTTCAAGCTCGTTGGGCAATAATTAGAGGTCCTACGCGATCTTGGTACAAAAATGACTTAAAGGATATCATGTATATGTGCATTATTTTGCACAACATGATTATTGAGGATGAAGGAAAGACATCAGTCAATTGGTCGGATGAATACTCTCCTCCACCGGCATAAATAGTCATGGGCACTACCCCAGAATTCCAAGAGTACCTCCAGAATTATAACGAGCTACGTGATAGAGAAGTGCATCACCGGCTTCGAGCTGACTTAGTTGACCATGTCTGGACACACGTTATGAATATAATTAGTGAGGAATAAGTTAATTATTAATTAATTCTGTTTTAATTATGTACTATGTTTTATTTTATGATCTCATTGTAATTATTTATTTGTTAATGTTACAAATTATTAAATTTTCAATAATATTTTTATAAAATTATTTTGTTTGTAAATAAATTTAGTGAACAAAAAATGTAGCTAATTATTATATATTAATTATTAAATTAATAATTTATTTAAAAATATTAAATAAAACTAATATATATTATTAATAAATTAATTAACAGGTATATTATAAATATGTATTTATGATAATATATAAATAAATAGTAAATAAGATAGTAAATAGAAAATATAGATAATGATGTGGTGGGTCCAATATAAAGTTGTTTGTTGGGTTTATGATTGTAGGGAGAGGTTTATAAAAGTTATAGATTTTTTATTTTTAATGTGGCAGTGATGTGGCATAGTAGGTCCCACGATAAAGTTGAGTTTATAAGTTTAGGATTGCGGTTACTCTTAAAACAAGAGAGACGAAAGAAAGTTAGGCAATAATTATGTTAGATGATTTTAATACGGTGATCCTGTCTGAGAGTCGAGTTGACGGGCGCTGGGGACGTGACGCTTGCTGCTGTCTTCAGATGACTTCCAAGATGACGTGGACCTCCAGCGAACCTGCAACAAAGCTGACCCGGGAAGGGGTTCCCGACGACGACCCTCCGACGCTCAAGTTAGGCACCGGTGAAATAAAGTGGAAGTAGAGTAACGAAACTGTAGCTACAGTGAATAATCGCGCATACCTCCGTCGAAGTCTGGGGGTCCTTATATAGGATCCGGGGGGGGCATGCATGCTTCCCGAGGCGTGCACGCTCCTCAAAGCATACCTCAAAATGTACGTTTCAGAAAAGTGTGTCTGACGCCATACCGCAACCGTCCGAGCATATCTCCGACATGATAGTGGAAACTTCCATCGTACGATCTTCTGTCCGGTCTGGTCACCGACCATGCTGTCTGTCAGCGGTGCATGTCTCGAGAAGGATATCACCAGCTAGCTATTTTGTCCTCTTCTCTCTTGTCTGTTACTAGGCCGAGCGGGTGAGCTGCTCAGTCACATACTCGGACGGGCATGCAACCTTAGTCATTCGGTAGGTCGACCGAGCAGACTTGTCGGTCGGCGTATCACCTCTTTTATACAAAACCCCCTGAGCATCGGAAACTCGACCTGTGATCGAGTTGTCTTCACACCGGCCTGGGCGCTATTAAGGCCGATCGGCGAGGTGACCTCCCCGCTCGGCCAAAACATTGGTCTGCCCATCTTGACTTTGACTTCCACGTGTCGTTGACTACTGTACGGTCGGGCCCCCTCCTTCACCACCGGATCACGTGTCTCCCCCTCAAGTCTAGTCGAAGGAGGTTAAAAGTCCGACTGACTGGACTACTAGTCTAGCGGTGTAGCGGTCGCTCAGCCACTGACGTGGGTGCTTCTTTGTTCGGGCACTGTGATGGTGCCAGGCAACCGCTCGGCAGCCTACCCACTGGGCCTTGGAAAGTTTTGCTTATCGCTGATTACCTTGCCGACCCGAGGGCGATTAATGCTGACGTCTTCAGGATCTCCTCGGAATTCATGCAAATCCCTGCTATTAAGGCCGAGCATGCACCCACACCTGCGTAATGGCGTTCATTAAATGTCGCCCTTTAACTTGTCATCACATGGCGCCACCGCCGTCATCATAAAAGAGAGGGCGTCAGCTTCGATGGGACAGGCGGTGGTTTGAATTCAACGGTCGGATGTCGACTTCGATCTCGATGACCTGGATCGGACGGCTAAGGTTGACCGAGCTCTATGTTTATAAAGCACCAGCGCCGACAACTATTCGATCATTGCTGCTTCCGCGTGTTTCATCGGCTTCCTTTGCCTCCAGCGCTTCGACGATCTTCCACCTCCCTCTCCTAGGTCCACTTTTGTAAGCTCCCTGCTCCTCTCTTATTTTCGCGTTTGCTTCCCCTTGCTTTCCTTGGTGTCGCCTCTTTCGTCGTTCTTTCCGTCGATCCTTCCGACAAGCTTCTGCATTTTCATTTTCCGATCATGGCCAGTTCGTCCACCCCCTCTCCCGGCCTTTGGTATCAAGCCATGGAGAGTCGGTTCGACTCGGGAGATGCCTTTAAACTGATCAATGCATATGACATCCCTACTGACCACAAACTCACCCTGGCTGGCCGTCCGACCGACCTCATGACCCATCGGCCGACACTGTTATCTTCTTCCGTGACCAATTCGTAGGTGGCCTTAGGTTTCCCATCCACCCATTCATTATAGAAGTGTGCAACTACTTTCGCATTTCACTCGGCCAGCTCGTGCCCAACTCCTTCAGGCTGTAGTGTGGCGTAGTTGTGCTCTTCCGAGTGCACAACATCCCTCTTAAGCCTCAGATTTTTCATTATTTTTACTATCCCAAGCAGTCCGAGCTAAGCACCTTCTTGTTTCAAGCTCGGATCGGCTTTGTTTTCTTTGATAAAATGCCTACCTCCAACAAGCACTGGAAGGACAATTTCTTCTTTTTGAGTTTTCCCGAGCCGCCACCCTTCCGAACCCAGTGGCAAACTTCGCTGCCGCCTCCCCCCGACCTGAAGAGTTATAGGACCGAGCCCGCTTTTCTACACGCGGCTAGCCTGCTGGCCGGGCTGAAGCTGGACATCCATATGCTGCTGCACGAAGGGATGCTGTATCTATTCGGCTTAAGCCCAATCCGAACGCGGCTTCCGAACGGCCCGGGTAAGAAATAACTTTCTCTCCTTTTCCTTGAGTCTAACTGATTTCTTTTCTCTTTTTTGCAGCCGAGACTATGATGAAATCAGTGGTTTAAAATACCGAAAAGGGCAGGTAATGATAAGGAAATTTTTCAGAATTTTTAGAAATTTTTCGGGAAATTTTCGGAGCTCGTATAGATGAGTTTACGGGGATGAAAACAGGGCAGGGGAAAGCCTATTTAGGCTACCCCAATTTAACGAGGAAAAGTTCGATTTTTTTTTTATTCTCCTTTTTCCTTGTTTTTATTTATCTTATTTTCTTCCGCGACGCCGTTTCCCTCGCGCACCTGAGCCGCACCCCCTTCCTCGCCTGACGCCATCTCCACCGTACCCTAACCGGCGGCGGTTACCTTCCTCCCCTTCTATTTCTCGCCATTGCCTCTTCCCCTCGCCACTGTCTAACATGTTCTGTTTTTGTTGTTTGTTATGTATCCATGTTTATGCCTCGTGATTATTGCCATGGTTACCTTAATTCCTAGAGTAAGTGACATACCATGCTTTACTGATGTAAGACTAGATTCTGGATTTTTATTATCTGGCATGTGTACCTATATTTTTATATCATATCTGATCTGTATACCTAGACCCTTTTGTTTTGATCCATGTACATTGTTGGTACATATTTTATGGAGGTGGATATGTTCCGGACCTACGTTGTTATATCATAGAGGATCTGTATACCCTAGATCTGTGGATCCGACTTACTGGTACTAGGGTACACATTTATATATATATATATATATATATATATATATATGTGGATTTGGTTCAGGATATTGTCATGCTTAGTTTCATGCACCATTCTCATGATTGCATGCTGCGTGATAGGCTGCTCCATTATTGTAGAGCATATCACCAGTTTCATCACTGTTCGGTGCTCCGTTGGTCCGCTCATGGGTAGCGTGACGCAGCGTGGTAACACGTCAGTTTTGCTCTGTTCAGTGCTCCGTTGGTCCGCTCATGGGTAGTGTGATGCAGCGTGGTAGCACGTCAGGGACCCCTCCCCGTCATGGTGTACCGGGAGATGAGAGCATTGTGCTCCCCCATTTATGTTTTGGGGTAGGAGTATATGTGTACTCCGACAATATCCCGTCCATTCGGTCACTCATCAAGAGCAGTGACGTCAGAGTGCATGGTTGTCACAACCTTACCCACTCAGTCTCACCATTGTGTGTGAGATGACTGATTGACGTCAGGGGTGACCATGTCATTGACATCATATGCATTTATTGCATTTATTTGCTTGTGTTTGCTGTATTTTGGTGGATGCATTTATTTACCCACTCAGTCTCACCATTGTGTGTGAGATGACTGATTGACGTCAGGGGTGACCATGTCATTGACATCATATGCATTTATTGCATTTATTTGCTTGTGTTTGCTGTATTTTGGTGGATGCATTTATTTGACATGCATACAGGAGGCATATTGTGTATCTGGTTTGACGATCCTTTTGTTCTGTATAGGAGTTCCTGGTGAGTACAGCTTCCTCAGTTACCTTTCAGTTTTGCATATTTCCTATATATGATTAGGAAGTTGTATTCCATGTTTATTGCTGTTAGATATTTCTTACTAGGCATGTCTATTGGTATTCGCTGAGTTGTTGAACTCACCCCCGTGGACACTATCTTTTTCAGGTACCAGGTTGGTTATGATGTCGCTTGGAGTATCCTGTTTGCTGGTCCCCACATCACCTCAGAAGATTTATCGGTTTCATTTATGTTTTGTTTGTTTTATGTGTCAGTGTGTTTAGTTTGTGCTCCGATTTTGTTTCTGGAGTTTTGAAGTTGTTATGTGGTATTTTGTATTATTGTTGGTTGTGTAAGCCTAGCCGGCTAGCAGTTTTGTGTTTGGTTTGTATTTGGTTTCTGTCATTTTCTGTTGTGTTTTGGTTTTGGTACAGCCGAGTGGGCTGCTTTACATATAACTACGTGGTTGTGTTTTTATTGTATCAGCCGAGTAAGCTGTATCATATAACTGTGTGGTTGTATGTATATTCCAGCCGCCTGTGGCTGATGTATATTGTGCATGTAGAAATGATTCAAATTGTCAGCCGTACAGGGGAGGTGCTACCGAAATTTCTTCGGACAGGGACTCCCCCGGGGCGTGACAGGTGGTGTTCGGCATGCTGAAATGCAAGGCCGCAGAGATAGAGGCGGCTGCAGCGCAGGAGGCGGAGAGACTTGGCATCACCCCGGTCGGCTTTCATGAAGGTGAGAGCGAAGACGTGCAGACGGCGGACGATGCGTGTGCCGCTCGGACAGTCACTACTGATGCAGCTGGAGAGACCGCTCCGTCTAGTACTCAATCGACCACTCAGCCCAAGGAAGCCGAGTCTTCTGATGATGAACTCCCATTGGTTGGATGCAAACGCCGCCGAACAGGCACACCAACTTGCTCGACCACCTCAACCGTTCACGAGTCCGAGCAGATGGGCTATCCTCCTGCACTGGCTCCAGCGACTGTGGAAGCATTGTCTTCTGACCGGACCCTATCTCAAGGAGATTGGCCTTCCGACCCCGTCGCTGCTCAGCCTCTCAGCTCACTCCCTCCGGCTCGACGGGTAATCAAGCGATCCCTTATTCACTCTAAGCCGGTCGGCCAATCTTCTGCCCCTTCAGCGTCCGCTCAGTCTACCCCATACCAATGCAGGACTATCAAGGCCTTACTCCACTTACTGACAGAGGAATATTTGCAGACGACCGAACAACCGACAAGCCCGAACACTCGATAACCATCCGGGGACCCCTCGTAAAAGTCTGGGAGGACGCACGAGCGCGCGTGGGTCTAATGCCCCCGGGGTTGCTCGACAACAGCTATCTGCAACAAACCACCGAGGTAACTTTTATCACAAGCCTTCAAATTTTCCTCTTCGTTCGGTACTGACTATTTCCCTTTTGACCTGGTTGCAGAATTGGGTGGAAAGTATAGCGGTATGCCACCGCTTAGCTTTCCTTGAAGAGGAGTTCAAAAAGCTCAAGGTCTCTGGTGGGGCTCCCCCTCAAGGCCCTTCTTATGCTGAGCTGAAGGCCGACCTGGATAAGACCAACAAACTACTAGAGGCCGAGCGACACAAATCTTCAGCCCTGTAAACTATGGTAGACCGGCTCGAGGCCCAAGTGAAGACGTATAACAAAAAGGTCGACTTGGCTACCTCCAAGAAGAATAGAGCCGTCATCGACCTGGAGGCAAAGAATGTCGAGGCCCGAGCGCTCCAGCAGAAGGTCACGGAGTTAACTGATCTGCTCACCGCCGAGAAGGCTGGCCGCTCGGTGGAGGTGGTCACTCTCCAGGGCGACTTGAAGACCCTTCAGGAGGCACTCGAGGCCTCCTAAGCCACCCTAAAAGAATATCAGGAGGCCGAGCCGAGTCGATTCACTATCATGCAGCAGAATTACATCCGCTCAGAGAAATTTATTGAAAAAGCTTGCGCTCGGCTCGTCCATGCGTTCGAGTTCGCCATCACCGCCACGACTGGCTATCTAAAGACAAAGGGTCAGCTTCCTGAGGATTTCACTATTCCCGTCCGTGATCATGATGATCTTCTAACCACGATTCCGGATGAGATTTTTAATTAGTTAGAGTGAAGTCGTGGATATGTACTGGTCGTTCGACCTATTTCTCTATGTGTACTTGCTATTCGGCTTATTTTGATCAATGAACCTTTTTTGGCCTTTCCTTGTCTGCTCGTTCAATTGCCATGTGTATTCAAGCGAGCTGTCTGATTCATGCGAGCCTTCGCCTCTTGATCTTCGAGCTACCGCTCGGTAGTCGAGTACAAGACCATCACTCTTCCGTAAGTCCCATTAGGTTTACGCGGTGCCAAGGCTGAACCTTATGGTTGCCGCTCGGCGGTCTACGAGCCGAGGGTTTACAGTCGCCGGTTCGACTCTAGAATCTTCGGGCCGGGGGGTTTATAGTCGCTGGTCCGACTCTAGAGTTTAACGTCGTCGCTCGACGGACTTCAGGCCGGGGGGTTTATAGTCGCCGGTCCGACTCTAGAGTTTAACGTCACCGCTCGACGGTCTTCGGGCCGAGGGGTTTATAGTCGCCGGTCCGACTCTAGAGTTTAACGTCGCCGCTCGACGATCTTTCGATCGAGGGGTTTATAGTCGTCGGTCCGACTCTAGAGTTTAACGTCGTTGCTCAACAGTATTCAGGCCGAGGGGTTTATAGTCGCCGGTCCTACTCTAGAGTTTAACGTCGTCGCTCGACGGTCTTCGGGCCGGGGGGTTTATAGTCGTCGGTCAGACTCTAGAGTTTAACGTCGCTGCTCAACGATCTTCAGGCCTGGGGGTTTATAGTCACCGGTCCGACTCTAGAGTTTAACATCGCCGCTCGACGGTCTTCGGGCCGGGGGGTTTATAGTCGCCGGTCCGACTCTAGAGTTTAACGTCGCCGCTCGACGGTCTTCGGGTCGGGGGGTTTATAGTCGCCGGTCAGACTCTAGAGTTTAACGTCGCCGCTCGACGGTCTTCAGGCCAGGGGATTTATAGTCGCCGGTCCGACTCTAGAGTTTAACGTCGCCGTTCGACGGTCTTCAGGCCGGGGGGTTTATAGTCGCCGGTTCGACTCTAGAGTTTAACGTCGCCGCTCGACGGTTTGATGGAGTATAGCCGTTTGGCGGGAACTAGTTATACCCTTGTGTTTCATGAATTCCTTCCTGCGAGCAAAGGATACCGAAGAACAGAAATACACTTAATAAATTACATTGGCGCACCTTTCAACCAGTTCGGTACGACTGTAGATAGTTAGCACTCCATGGTCGCTCTAGCGGCCGTCCGTCTTCGTCTTCAAGGTAATAGGCACCCGATCGGAGCTTTATGACAACCTTGAAGGGCCCGGCCCAGGGAGCCTCCAGCTTGCTCACATCGCCGACCGGCTTTATCTTCTTCCATACAAGGTCGCCGACCTGGAATGCCCTAGGAATTACTCGCCTGTTGTAATTCTGCCATATTCTCTGTCGGTACGCCATTAGCCGGACGGATGCTTTGGCTCACGCCTCGTCTATCAAGTTTAGCTCCAGTTGCCTCCGCTCGGTGTTACTTGCGTTGTACTGTTGCACTCGATCAGATTCTACTCTGACCTCTACGGGCACGACAGCCTCTCCTCCGTATATCAAGTGGAAAGGCGTGACCCCCGTTCCTTCCTTAGGGGTAGTATGAATCGCCCATAACACGCCTGGGAGCTCATCTACCCAGCTGCCCCCGATATGGTCGAGCCGAACTCGAATAATCTGAAGGATCTCTCGATTGGCGACCTCGGCCTGGCCGTTGCTTTGCGGATAGGCTACAGAGGTGAAGTGTTGCTGAATACCGTATCCCTAACACCATTCTTGGAGCTGCTGTCCGATGAACTATCGTCCATTGTCGAACACGAGCCGACGTGGAATACCGAATCGACATATTATGTGCTGCCAGATGAACTTTTTGACCATCTGCTCGATTATTTTTGCCAAGGGATCGACCTCGACCCATTTGGAGAAGTAGTCCACCGCCACAAGTAAAAACATCCGTTGCCCGGTCGCCATCGAGAAAGGTCCCACAATATCCATGCCCCACTGGTCGAACGGGCAGGACACTGTAGACGCCTTCATCTCCTCAGTGGGTCGATGGGTGAAGTTGTGATATTTTTGACAGGAAAGGCAAGTGGCGATGGTCTGAGCGGCATCTTCCTGGAAGGTCGGCCAAAAGTACCCAGCTAGCAGAATCTTCTTCGCCAATGAGCGGCCGCCCGGGTGCCCCCCACAAGACCCTTGATGTACTTCGTGTAGTATGTACTCCGCGTCCTCCGAGCTGATGCATTTTAGCAATGGTCGAGTGAAAGCCTTCTTGTAGAGCTGATCCCCGATGAGGGTGAACCATCCGGCTTTCCTTCTCAGCAACTGTGCCTCTTCCCGATCGGATGGCGTAGCTCCCGATCGTAAAAATTCCATTATGGTCATCCTCCAGTCGCTCGGGAATGCGAGACCCTCCATTCTGTCATTTTGAGCCACTAAGGCTACATGCTCAATCGTTTGTTGGATGATGATCGACGTTATTGAACTTGCAAGTTTGGCTAATTCATCTGTCGTCTGGTTCTTCACTCGGGGGATCTTCTGTACAACAACCTCGTCAAAGTTGGCTTTGAGCCTTTCGAAAGCTTCCGCGTAGAGCCTAAGTCTGGGGTTGTTTATATTGAAGGATCATAAGAGCTGCTGAGCGGCAAGCTGAGAGTTTGAGTAGATCATTATACGGCTTGCTCCCACATGCCGAGCGGCCTGCAATCCCGCTATGAGGGCTTCATATTCTGCTTCGTTGTTGGTTGCCCGATAGTCCAGCCGGACGGACAGATGCATCCGATCTTCTTGAGGGGAGATCAATAGAATACCAACACCACTCCCGAGCCAAGTGGATGACCCATCCACATATACTCTCCATAAAGCTTCGGGCTCGGGATTCTGTACTTTGGTGACAAAGTCCTCCAATGATTGTGCCTTAATGGCCGTGCGGGGTTGGTACTGGATATCAAATTCACTAAGCTCAGTTGTCCACTTAATTAGCCGTCCGGACGCCTCCGGTTTGAAGAGAACTCTTCCTAGAGGGCTATTCGTCATGACGTTTATCGTGCGCACGAGGAAATAAGGTCGAAGCCTCCGAGCGGCGAGGACTAGCGCGAAGGCAAGTTTTTTGAGGCCAGTGTATCGAGACTCAGCATCCTTTAGAATGTGACTCAGGAAATACACGGGCTATTCTTCGCCGTCCTGTCATACTAACGCCAAGCCTACAGCATGCTCGGTTGAGGATAAGTAGATGTGGAGCAGCTCGCCAATGTTGGGCTTAGCTAACACAGGCAAAGAGCTTAGATAAACCTTTAATTCCTCAAATGCATGGTCGCATTCTTCATCCCACTGGAATTTGGTGGCTCGACGCAGAATCTTGAAAAAGACAAGCTCCCATCGACCGTTTTGGCGATGAACTGTGAGAAGGCCGTTATCCGACCGGTAAGGCGTTGCACTTCCCTCAAGTTTCTGGGAGGCGGCATGTCCTGCAGTGCCTTCACTTTGCTGGGATTCGCCTCTATGCCCCGCTCGGTAACGATGTACCTCAGAAAGCGACCGCTCCTTGCTTCGAACAGACACTTTTGGGGGTTCAACTTGACTCCGTACATCCTCAGCGTCTGGAAGGTTTCTTCTATATCTACACAAAGGTTAGCCGTCTGGATTGATTTAATAAGTATGTCGTCAACATATACCTCTAAGTTTCACTCGATCTGCTTCCGGAACACCTTGTTCATGAGCCACGATATGTGGCACCAGCGTTCTTCAGTCCGAACGGCATTATGGTGTAATAGTAGGTGTCGTCCCCCGTAATGAAGCTCACATTCTCCTGATCCTTTCGGGCAAGCGGTACTTGGTGGTAACCCTGACAAGTATCCAGTATGCATATCAGTTCGCATCCAACGGTCGAATCCACCATCTGGTCAATTTAGGGCAGAGGGTAAAAGTCTTTTGGGCACGCCTTGTTCAGATCCCAGAAGTCGATGCAGATCCTCCACTTATTGCCTGGCTTGGAGACCAGTACCACATTCGCGAGCTAGCTTGGGAACTGCACCTCCCGTATGTGGCCGACCTCCAGGAGCTTCTCCACTTTCGCTCGGATGATGACGTTCTGCTCCGCGTTGAAGTCCCGCTTCCTCTACTTCACTGGCCGAGTGTCCGACAGGACGTGGAGCTCATGCTGCGCGATGCTTGGCCGGACACCGGATAGCTCGTGAGTTGACCATGCAAAGACATCGTGGTTGCGCTGCAGGCAACTGATTAGCTCTTCCTTCTGATTTGTCTCCAGGTCGGAAGTGATGAACGTGGTGGCTCCTGGTCTGCCATCCTGGATCTTCACCTCTTCCTTTTCTTCATAAACTAAGGACGGAGGCTTTTCGGTTATGGAGTTTACCTCAAGGTGCGGCGCTTTCCGAGCGGACCTCGATTCAGCTTGGATCATCTCCACATAACATCGCCGGGCGGCCAGCTGATCGCCGTGGACTTCTCCCACCTTGTCCTCGATAGGAAATTTGATCTTTTGACAGAAAGTTGAGACGACTGCCCGGAACTCGTTGAGAGCCGGTCACCTCAGTATCACATTGCAGGCGGAGGGGGCATCGACCACAATAAAGTTCGTGGTCCGCGTTCTCCACAGCGGCTCCTCTCCGAGCGAGATGGCTAACCTGGTTTGCCTGACCGACAAAACCTCATTGCCAGTAAATTCGTATAGCGGGGTTGTTATAGGCAGCAACTCGGCTCGATCAATTTGCAGTTGATCGAACGCCTTCTTAAAAATAATGTTGACCGAGCTACCTGTATCAATGAATATGCGGTGAATAGTATAATTTGCTATTACCTCCTAGATGATGAGTGTGTCGTCATGTGGTACTTCAACTCCATCAATGTCTCTAGGCCTGAAGCTGATCTCAGGGCCCTGTGCTTGCTCCTGACCGCAGCCTACTGCATGAATCCTTAGCTGCCGAGCATGTAACTCTCGGGCCCGGTTTGAGTCACCGCCTGTTGGTCCACCAACAATGATGCTAATCTCGCCTTGAGCAGTGTTGCTCCTGTTTTCTTCCTCCCGAGCGGACGGTCTCACTCGCTCCTGCGAGACTTGAGGATTGGCTCTTCCCTGATGATGATGTGGCCGTTCGGGGGACTCTCTAGCCACCCGTCACCCGGTACTCTGGTGTCGATGGTGTCGATCTGCCGAAGGTGATCAGCGTCGATAGCTCCTCGGCGCTGGGTGAGCAATCGGTCCAAGACTTTGACAGTCACGGGTGTTGTGGATGGCTGACTGGTGAAGCAAACAAAACATGGGAGTCCATACCATCTCCTTTGGTTTGGGCCGATCGACCGCCACATGTTGGACGACGTGCGGCCTTGTTTCCTGATGAGGGCACGTTCCCTCGGCACGGGGTCCTCTTGGTGGCTGATGACTGGCCAGCGGCCTTCGCTCGGCTGGAATTGAAGACTCGGACAGGGTTTCTTTCCTCCTAGCAGCCTGAGCTTCTTCTACGTTGATATACTCGTTTTCCTTCTTCAGCATGTGGTCATAGTCGCGGGGCGGCTTTCGGATGAGTGTGCGGAAGAAATCCCCGTCGACCAAGCCCTGAGTGAAGGCATGCATCATTGTCTCGGATGAGACCGTGGGAATATCCATGGCCGTCTGGTTGAAATGTTGGATGTAGGCTCGGAGGCTCTCTCTCGACCCTTGCTTCATGGAAAATAAGCTGACGCTGGTCTTCTGGTAGCGTCAGCTGCTGGCAAAGTGGTGGAGGAATGCCGCTCGGAATTTCTTGAAACTCCGAATTGATCCGTCCGGCATCCTCCCGACGTCGAGGTCGCCTGCTGCGCTATCCGTTCGGCTAATACTTTGTGCTGCTGCTCCACTATCTTTGCCGCTCGCGCCTGGATGAGCGCGTCGAGTTTTTCGGGAGAGAGCGTCACGGTGTGTGAACATTCAGCTTCCTCCATCTTCTCGGCTCAGTTTCAGGTGCGTTCCTACAGGCGTCACCAAATTAATCCTGTCCGAGAGTCGAGTTGACGGGCACTGGGGACGTGGCACTCACTGCTGTCTTCAGATGACTTCTAAGATGACGTGGACCTCCGACGAACCTGCAACAAAGCCGAGCCGGGAAGGGATTTCCGGCGACGACCCTCCGACGCTCAAGTCAGGCACCGGTGAAATAAAGTGGAAGTAGAGTAACGAAACTGTAGCTACAGTGAATAATCGCACATACCTTCGTCGAAGTTTGGGGGTCGTTATATAGGATTCGGGGGGGGGGGGGGGCACATGCACGCTTCCCGAGGCGTGCACGCTCCTCAAAGCATACTTCAAAATGGACGTGTAAGAAAAGTGTGTCTGGCGCCATACCGCAACCGTCCGAGCATATCTCCGACATAACAGTGGAAACTTCCATCGTACGATCTTCTGTCCGGTCTGGTTGCCGACCATGTTGTCTGTCGGCGGCGCATGTCTCGAGAAGGATATCGCTAGCTGTCTATTTTGTCCTCTTCTCTCTTGTCTGTTACTAGGCCGAGCGGGTGAGCCGCTCGGTCGCATACTCGGACGGGCATGCAACCTTCGTCATTCGGTAGCTCGACCGAGCAGACTTGCCGGTCGGCGCATCGCCTCTTTTATACGAAACCCTCTGAGCATCGGAAACCCGACCTGTGATCGAGTTGTCTTCGCGCCGGCCTGGGCGCTATTAAGGCCGATCGGCGAGGTGACCTCCCCGCTTGGCCAAAACATTGGTCTACCCATATTGACTTTGACTTCCACGTGTCGTTGACCACTATACGGTCAGGCCCCCTCCTTCACCACCGGATCATACAGCAATCGAAGTCATATTTTTTACAAGTTGTATACGATGACATCCATCTCGTGTTGATCCTGATTAAGATGTGTAAACCTCTATTATTAATTTTTTTATTGTTATTTATACGGTGCATAAAGGAGATCAGACACAGTTAATAGTCAAAGAGATGTGATAATCAATAGTCAAGGGGACGTGACAATCAAAAGTCAAGAGGGCGTGACAATCAACAATCAAGGGAAGGTGGGAGTCAGACCTCCTCGCATCATCAACCGCATAATTCTTGGTCGGGCATAAGCAAGGCAGGTCAGGTCCCCAGATCTGAGACGTAAGACGCAGCATGGACTAGTTCCTTACATGCCCCTGACTGATTGGGTTTCCCCAGCTCGGGCTCTGTAGATGGTCCTGTTGCTTTTGCTAAGACAACTCCCGATCGGCTCTTCAACGGTCACATTGGGAAGGAGTCCCTCATCATAGATCGTCCTCTTCATCAAGGCTCAATCTTGGCGGTACCTCTGAGCAATCATTCCGAGATGTCTGTAGCTGAACTTGGGCGGGACGAAAAGCACTAAGCGACAACAATGTCAAGGAATCGTAACATCTTGTCAGAGAATAACTATCATACGTCAGGGAATATTCCATTGGCCTGCTATTACCTGAGAGTAGAACCTTCCTTCCATAATAGGAGGTCATCGTACATCCTCTCTCACCCGACAAGTCCTGACACCCAACATTCTCTGACAACGGTCAAGCTCTGGAGGTGCGTAACGTCATATAAAAAGGGAGGTCCTCTTCCTTGGCCATGTAGTAGGCACACATACACACTCGTCTTCAACAATTATTTTTCCATCATATACTGTTCTTTTGGGAAAAAGACTCTGACTTGAGTGTCGGAGGGCTTGCACCGGGGATTTTTTCTCTATTTTCTGGTCTCTAACACCCCGGGTGCTTGTCTAAGTGTATGTAGAGTTCAAGTACCACCAGTCCTCATACTATAGACCTAGGAGTTCCACGTGGGGTTTTTCTTTTCAGACGTGCAGACATAGGGTGCGTCAAAGTCACCTCTCCTTCTGACTCAGATTTAGGACAGGATTAATTTGGTACCGTTTGTGAGAATCTTCTCCACCTGTTCTGGAACGTGACGATGGAGGATACTAGTAAGATCAACATCACCATGACAGTCGAAGAGTACAAACTGTTCAAGAAAGCTAAGAGGCGAGTGGCTTCTAAAAGGCACACATACATACTCATCTTCAACAATTTTTTTTTCCATCGTACACTGTTCTTTTGGGGGAAAATGACTTGATTTGAGCATCAGAGGGTCTCCGCCGGGGACTTTTTCCCTGGTTTCTGGTCTCTAACACCTTGAGTGCTTGTTTGAGTGTGTGCAGAGTTCAAGTACCACCCGTCTTCATACTATAAACCTGGGAGTTCCACGTAGGGGCTTACTTTTCGGACGTACATA
This sequence comes from Zingiber officinale, assembly GCF_018446385.1. Taxonomy (NCBI): domain Eukaryota; kingdom Viridiplantae; phylum Streptophyta; class Magnoliopsida; order Zingiberales; family Zingiberaceae; genus Zingiber; species Zingiber officinale. The sequence continues at coordinate 109,275,591 of NC_056002.1, forward strand.
AACAGGGTGCGTCAAAGTCGCCTCTCCGTCAACACCAACGCCATCTCCGCCGAGCCCCATGTAACTTAGATTCCGGACATGATCAATTTAGCGTCATCTGTGGGAATCTTCTCCACCTGTTTTGGAACGTGATGATGGAGGAAAGGCACACCACCGCTTCACAACTACATAGGCTACTTGCAGTTTCAAAGGACCAAACCCACCCTTCAGACAGGGGGTCTAAGAGGAAACAACCCGAGGATTTCCCCCGAGCCTTCTATTATGACCCCTGCCCAGATTATTACAACAAGAAGGAGCAGCACCATACCTCCTCTGCCGAAAGTTCCCCACCCAAAGATTTAAAAAAGGGGAAAGCTATAGTTGTCAGGGAGGAGCCGAAGGAGTTACCCGAGGAATTGCAAGTACCTTTTTCTTTGAGGGTGCTCGAGGAGAAACTGCCGAAGGGGTATAAGCCCCCAGCTATTGGAGAGTATGACAGTAGCAAGGATCTAGAGGATTACCTTTGCAAATTTTGGAACGCTGCGTTGTTGCACCAATACAGTGATGCTATTAAGTGTCGGGTGTTTTGAAACACTCTATATGGCTTGGCACAAAAGTGGTTTGACAGATTGCTTGTTGGATCCATCACCTATTTTCAGGATTTCAAGAACGCTTTCCTGCACCATTTCGCCAGTAGCAGTAAATATCAGAAGACTAACCATTGCCTATTCACTCTTAGGTAGGGGTCTGCAGAGCCCCTCAGAGCCTACATAAAATGCTTCAACCATGTAGCCCAGGACATCCCCTCCGCTACCTCGGATATCTTGATGAGTGCCTTCTCTCATGGTCTGGTAGAAGGGGAGTTCTTCCGAACTCTCATTCGAGAGTCTGTGAAGAATTTTAATGAAACGCTGGGGAAAGCAGCAAGTTACATTAATATAGAGGAAGCTCAGGCAACTAGGAGGAAGACAGACAGAGCGCCTGCTCATGTCAACAAGTCAGAGAAAATGCTGCCACAATATCCCGCTCTACCCTTGGCCCGCTCCAAGGATTCTCGACCGGGATTTCCGCCTGGTTAGGTATCCAGGGTGGTGCAACGAGTCAAAGCGGTCCAAGCTCCTAAACCCAGCCAGTGGGGGCCTCGTTATTATACCTATCATAAGTCCCACACCCATTACACAGGAGATTGCGTCTAGTTCGCCCGTGATTCTTGGCGGGCAACTGAACTTAGCCTGCCTCCACTCGAGATAGCGCCCAAACTCCAAAGGTTGCTGGACAGTTCGCCTATTGCCGTAAGACAACCAAGAAAGCTCTTGCCCAAAAGCGGAGGTCAAGGGAGTCAGTACGTCAGCCGGGGCAAGGAGCTGATGGAATGTCCTGAGGAGGAGAATATTAGAAATATTGTCATCCAGGAGATCGACATGTGGAGAGCCCACAGATGGAGACTCCGCCAGAGTCCGGAAGTCTCATGAATGTCGCTTAAAGATACACATGGTAAGTTACAGCCGGGAACCAGCTGTAGGTCCCTTAATCAAGTTTGGACCGCAAGACCTGGAGGCCCTCATAATCAAAGCCGTCATCGCCAATAGCCGCGTGGTCAGGGTTTTCGTTAACACTGGAAGCTCTGTTAACGTGCTGTTCAAAAACACTTTTGATGGCATATAGATCGACGCCAACTAACTTCAACCCGTAGCCACCTCTTTATAGGAGTTTACAGGTAATGAAGTGCGACCAATTGGTCAGATCAAGCTAGCCATATTTTTGGGTAGCGAGCAATTGGTGAGGACGTGGAGGAGCACCTTCATCGTGGTGGATTCTTCATCTACCTACAATGTTATTTTAGGGAGGCCCACCCTACATGAATTCCGAGCAGCAGTCTCCACCTTTCATCAAAAGATAAAATTCCCGGTGGGAGACCAGGTCGGGGAAGTTAAAGGCGAACAACTGGTCTCTCGCAAGTGCTATGCGGATATGGTGAAAGTCGAGGCTCGCAAAGCTTAGAATACCTAGGATGTGGGTGTTGGTTGGTCCTAGGAAGATCGTACTAGTTCCACTGTATAAAAATTTTGTACAAGTGTCGAACCTTTCCTAAACAACCTATTATGTTCTTTAGAAGTTAAATTAGGAATCGCAAACGGAACTTAACATTATTGATTCCAAATTTAACTTATCTGTTCTTAATGGTTTAGACTTGAATCGCAAGTGGAACTTAACACTATTGATCCAAATCCACCTATGTTATAAATTCAATTAAATATTAATTTCCTAAATTGGCTTTCAGGACCGCATGGCGAGGCACATGGCCATCTTAGGTATGGGAGCATCCACCATCGCCTAGACAAAGCCTTTTAAGGAAAGCTAATATTTAATTTCCTTATATAACTCTAGGTTTAACCAAAAAGAACAATCAAATCACAAATTCGAAAAACAAAGAAAAACACAAACACAAATTACTAATTCGAAAAACTAGATCTAATGCTTCTTGTGTTTGGAATTCATACAAAGAAAAATAACTAGCATGATGCGGAAAACAATTGCTAATTATACCTTTTCTTTGTATGCTAATAACCTCAAGATCTTCTGCCGTATTCCTCACCTTGCCTTGGACGTTGTGTGGGCGACGATCCTCCAAGATGAACACCACCCAAAGTATTCTTCCTCCTCCTCTAGAATTCGGCCACCACCACCACCAAGGAGCAAAAGAGAGCAAAGGGAAAAGAGAGGGAGAGAGGGACCGACCACCAAGAGAAACTCCACCAAGAGAATAAGAATTGATGTAACTTGAGGTCTCTTTACCCCTTCTTTTATATTACTTGCCCAAGGCAAATAAGGAAAGACTTTTTTACAAAAGTTAAAATCTTCCTCTTGTTTTTCCTTTTCCCTTTTATTTTTCCTTTTCTTTCCTCTTGATTGAATCAATCATCAAATATTAATTGGATGATGATTTGGTTTTATTTATTTTGGCCGGCCCCTTGCTTGGGCACCAAGCAAGGGTGGCCAGCCACATCATCAAGGGGAAGAAATTTTTTTTATAAAATTTTATAAAAGAAGAAATCCTCCTATAAAATTTTACATGCTCTCTTTCCTAAAGTGGATGTTAAAAAAGGAAAGTTTTAAAAATTAAAACCATGTTTTAAAATTTAAAACTTCTCTTATAAAATTTTCTTTTTTAACATGGTTACAAAAATAGAAAATTTAAATGTTAAAACTTCTCTTTCTTTTTCCTAAAAACCATGTGGATGGTTTAAAAAGGAAAGTTTTAAAACTTTTAAACTCTCTTTTAAACCATGTGGCCTAATTCAAATAAGGAAAGTTTTTAAATTTAAAATCTCTCTTTTAAAACTTGTAGAATTCTACAAAGAGAAGATTTTAAAAATTCAAAACGCCCCTCCTTGTTTGAATTAATGTGGTCGGCCCCCTCTTGCTTGGGCACCAAGCAAGGGGCCGACCCCTTAATAGGATATGGTGGCCGGCCCTTGGCTTGGTTACCAAGCCTTGGGCCGGCCCTCTCTTGGACACCAAGATGGGCTTTTAATGAGTGGTTTATAAGGCACTAATAAGGCTACGACAGAGACCTAGAGGAGAAATTGATTTTGGCCTTCCGATGAGCTTGAGTATCCCGTGTTCGCTCCGAACACACAACTCAAGTCCATCAACAATAACTCATTCCACTAGAGAGTTATTGTTGCACTACCGCACCAATCCCAAATTACATTATGGGCTCCTTCTTACCATGAGTGTGTTAGTCTCCTTGTGTTTAAGATAACGAATATCCACTAATTAAGTAAGTTACTGGCAACTCACTTAATTAATATCTAGCTTCAAGAGTAGTACCACTCAACTTCATTGTCATATCGGACTAAGTCCACCTGCAGGGTTTAACATGTCAATCCTTATGAGCTCCTCTTGGGGACATTCTCAACCTAGATAATTAGGACACAGTTTCCTTCTATAATCAACAACACACATTATAAGTAATATTATTTCCCAACTTATCGGGCCTATTGATTTATCAAACTAAATCTCACCCTTTGATAAGTTAAAGAAATAGATACTAAATATATATGCTTGTTATTATATTAGGATTAAGAGTATACACTTCTATAATAACTAAGGTCTAGTTCTTTTATTAAGTCAGTATAAAAAGAACTTGCCTAAAATGGTCATACTCAATACACTTAGAGTGTAGTAGTGTAATTTATTAGTCAAGATAAACTAATACTTAATTACACTACGATACCAATGGTTTGCTCCTTTCCATCTTAGTCGTGAGCAACTGTTTATAATTTATAAAGAGCTGATAACATGATCTTTTGTGTGTGACACCACACACCATGTTATCTATTTTATAAATTAATTGAACAACTATATTTAACAAATAAATATAGACATTTGACCAATGTTATTCTTTTATTTCAAAAATAAATGTTTACAAAAGCTAGACTTTTAGTATACACTATAACAGGGGGAATTCACGTCATTTAAGAGGAGCCCTTAACGATAGCGGAAGAACTCATTCCTTGGGAGGAGGGCCAACTTTATCATGATCGTCCAGAAAGCATCACTTGCGTCTCAAGTGACCTGCTAGCTGAAATTATGTCAGATTTGGTCAAATGTCTGGTGCGCAACAGGGACGTCTTCGCCTGATCCCCCGAGAAGCTGTCGGGAGTTAGGCTTGAGGTAGCTGAGCACAAACTTCATCTCCTACCCGATTCCCGATCGGTCAAGCAAAAGAAGAGAAACTTATCGGCTGAGCAAAATAAGATAATCCAAGCTGAAGTTGATCAGCTCTTAAAAGTAGGACACGTTAGAGAAGTACAATTCCTGCCCTGGCTCTCTAATGTAGTCATATTGTCCAAGCCCAACAATAAGTGGAGGGTCTGCATCGACTTTTGGGACCTTAATCAGGCTAGCCCTAAAGACTGCTACCCTTTACCGCAGATCGATCAGATGGTGGATTCAACCTCGGGTTGCGAAAGGATCTGCATGCTTGATGCTTACCAAGGATACCACCAGATTCCTCTAGCCCGGGAAGACCAGGAGAAAGTTAGCTTTATCATGAACGATGATATTACTTTCTGTTATATAGTCATGTCATTTGGGCTACGGAATGCAGGGGCTACTTATCAGAGGATGATACAAGATCTTCCGAGAACAGATAAGGCGGAACGTGGAGGTCTACGTGGATGACATCCTCATCAAGTCTATCATGGAAATAAACTTGATTTTTGACGTAGAGGAGACCTACAACACGTTACGACAATATGGGCTAAAGCTAAATCCAATGAAGTGCCTGTTTAGAGCTTGAGAGGGAAAATTCCTGGGATACCTCGTTACCGAGTGAGGGATTGAAGCTAACCCGAAGAAGGTTCAGATACTCCGAGACATGCAGGCGCCTTGGAATTTAAAGGAAGCCCAAAAGCTAGTGGGTAGAATCATGGTGCTTTATAGGTTTATATCCCGATTTACAGATAGAGCACTCCCCTTCTTTAAAGTGCTCCGAAGAGCTGTCAAGTTTCAGTGGGACGAAGAATGCAAGAAAGCTTTCAAGGAACTAAAGCAGCACCTGGAGACCCTTCCCTCATTATTTAAACCTATTACTGGGAAGTCACTTTGGGTGTATTTATCAGCTACCCCTGAGGCCATGGGGGCAGTTCTGGTGAAAGAGCAAGATCATGCACAACAACCAGTGTATTTCTTCATCCATCTATGAAGTGTTGGGATGTATACTAAAAGCCTCGTTTTTTTGTATGAACATAAGAATCACATTGATCAAATATCTGCATTTATGTTAAATGCAGTTGCCCATTTAATTTATATTGTAGATAACATGGTGTGTGGTGCCACACAGAAGATCATGTTATCAGTTCCTTATAAATTATAAACAGTAGCTCATAACCAAGGTGGAATGGGACAAACCATTGGAGTGGTTGTAGTGTAATTTGATATTAGTTTATCTTAACTATAAAATTACACTAGTACACTATGTGTGTATTGAGTAGGACCATTTGAAGTTGTTTCTTTTTATACTAACTATATAAAAGAACAAAACCTCTGTTATTATGGATGTGCATACTCTTAATCCTGATATAATAACAAGCGCGTATACTTAGTATTTATTTTTTTAATTTATCAATGGGTGAGATTTAGCTCGTTGAATCAATAGGCCCGATAAGTTGGGAAATAATATTATTTATATGGTGTGTTGTTGATTATAGAAGGAAATTGTGTCCTAGTAATCTAGGTTGATGATGTTCCCTTGAGGAGCTCATAAGGATTGTCATGTAAATCTTGTAGGTGGACTTAGTCCGGCATGACAATGAAGTTGAGTGGTACTACTCTTAGAGCTAGATATTAATTAAGTGAGTTGTCAGTAACTCATTTAATTAATGGACATTTGATATCTTAAACACAGGGAGATTAATGCACTCATGATAAGAAGGAGCTCATAATGTAATTTGGGATTGGTGTGGTAGTTCAATAATAACTCTTTAGTGGTTTGAGTTATTATTGATGAACTTGAGTTGGGTGTTCGGGGCGAACACGGGAAGCTCAAGCTCATCGGGAGACCAAAACTAATTTCTCCTCTCGGTTCCTGTTGTAGCCTCTATAAAGCCTTGTATCCACAAAGTCCACTTCTTACCCAAGTAATGGGTCGGACACATCCTTGCTTGGAGCAAGGGGGCCGACCAAGCATTGTTTGGAGTCCAAGAGGTGGCCGACCCAAGCATATCTTGGTGTCCAAGATGTGGCCGACCACTAGTGGAAGAAAAGAAAGTTTTGTTTTAAAACAAAATTTTGTTAAAATCTTTCCTTATTTGTAGTTATCTACAATGGTTAAAAGAGAGATTTTATTTTTGTTAAAATCTTTTCTTTTTTGTAGTTATCTACAATAGTTAAAAGAAATATTTTAATTTTGTTTAAACTTTCCTTTTTTAGCATCCACTAAAGGAATAAAAGGAAGATTTTATTCTTGTTAAAATCTTTCCTTTTATAGCCATCTTCATAGTTTTAAAAGAGAGTTATAAAATTTTAAAATCTTTCCTTTTATAGCTATCTACAAGGGATTAAAGAGAGATTTTAAATCTTTCCTTATTTGTAGTTATCTATAATGTTTAAAAGAAAGATTTTAATTTTTGATAAAACTTTCATTTTATGTGTAACCATGATTTAAAAAGAGAAGTTTTAATTAATCTTTCCTTCTTTTTGTAGTTGTCTACATGTTTTAATTTAGAATTTTATTGTTAATTAGGAAAAGGCCAAATACTGGTACTGGTCCTTCAACTCCTAGTACATACCTTAGATTTTCAACAGAATAATTTAGGGTTAGATTTTCTTCAATTCCATATGTTCTGTTGCATTCTAGATACCTAGATGGGGGTTTCATCATGCGATCATGTATTTCCTATGTAGAGGTTATCGACTATTATAGGTTGCAGAATTTAGTGTATTATTCTAGTTCCATAAACATAGGTTTATGTATTGAACTATATGACAATTTAATTAAAGTTAATGATGTTACATACACCTCTAGGGTCATCAATACGGACATTACATTATCTCCTATTATCATTAGAGATTTTTTAGGATTACGACCCTCTATATGCCCTTTTTTATACTACTTCCCTAGGGATCTACTATTTGGTGATCCTTATTTACATATCATGCTCGATATGATATATTTGTATTTTGGGGGGGGGGGGGGGACAACGCATACCGACTGTGACCTAGTTTAGATCTGTCACCCTTAGGATCCAGGACTATATGCTTTATATAGTCATAGTCATGTGCATTCTGCCTCTGACTACTCACAATATAATGTAGCCATGATGCGTCCATTTCATTCATTCCTTCTTTATGCATTATGTCAAAGGCTAGATATATATATCAGTTTGCATATATTTCATACCATCATTTATTCAGAAGGTATTACCACTAGCTGGCGGGTCCATATGTCTTATTGTCATATTTTAACTTCCTACTTAGCATCATTAGGTATTGATGTCACCACAGATGATGTTAGAGTTCTAAATGAGTTTGACATAGTAGGAGCTAGGAACCTGTTCTTAGCTGGTGTCCATATAGATAATCAGGATGTCCTATCTTAGAGAAGAGAGGCCCAACATCATCCTAACCCCACAGCCCAGCCTCAGCCTGACCCAGCTCCAGGAGAGGAGGCAGAGATACTTGATATTATTGCCGAGCTTTTTGGACTGCCTCTACCTCCAGCCCCTCCTACTTTAGACGACCGAGTTATAGGACTTGAGGAGTCCATGACATGTCTTCAACAGGAGGTCTCCGATCTTTAACAAGATGTTTCCAGTCTTCGAGCGGAGGGGAGGACTCGCCATACTAAGTTGATGGACATGTTACGATCTTGGGGTTCGGACCCCTCTTCTCTGTCTTCTCAGTAGTTCATTTTCTGCTATATTTTCCTGACTTATGTTATTGGATCTTCACTTTGGTTACAAGAATTTTATTTCACTTATCACATTATGCTTGATATTTCTTATCTTCTTCTTTAGCTATTATGTGTTTATTGTGTTAAATAGCGATATTAGATTTAGGGGAGGATCTAATCATTTATCAAAAATTCTAAAATGTTTATTTAAACATTCTTTTAAAAAAAAAGCTTTACCCAGAAATTACTTTGAAAATCTTTCTTAGAAAATTATTTTGTTAAAAATCTTTCTTAGACAATTATTTCATTAAAATTACCTTGAAAATTTTGAGTAGAAATTTTCTTTGAAATTACTTTGCAAATATTTACTTTAAAATGTTTTTTCAAAAGTTTACTTAGAAATTTTTGAAAGAGTTCATTTAGAATTTTTTTTCGTAGAAATTTTAAAAAAGTTTATTTAGAAAATTTTAAAAAAGGTTACGTAAAAGGTTTTTTTAAGGCCTTATTTGGAATATAATTTTGACTTCAAAAATGCCTTTAAAAATATTTGCAATTTTTGTTAAACCTCTCTCTCAATCTGAGATATATAAAGTATTTATTTTTAGTTATATTTCTGCATTAATGACTGACTTTACTTGATCATTCTTTATGTCTATCTTTCTTTTACCTTAGTATTTTTTTTATGAATGTCAAAGGGGGAAGGTAAGGGTTAATACAGAAAAAGAACAAATAAATTTGATCATGTAAATCAAATTCAAAACTAACTTAGATCATTTGTTTACATTTTTAATATAGTCTTTTAATATTTTTTTCTAACTTTAATATAAGTTGTCATTGCATTAAAAGGGGGAGACTGCTGGTGTAATTTGTACTAATTGTTGGTGCAGGAAGCATCCGACGATCGAACCTATGTTTTGATAATGGCAAAGGGATTCAAAGTTAAGATTCCTTATTATCTAACATGTTGAATGAGTATTTCAGGAAAGTCCTTGCGGTTAGGCAGGTGAAAACCCTAGGGGGTGGTAACCCTAGGTCCTAGGGGGTGGTAACCCTAGGTGGAGAAAAGTCCTAGCTGCGGTTAGGCAAAGGGAAAACCCTAGGGGGTGGTAACCCTAGGTCATAGGGGGTGATAACCCTATGCGGAAAGTCTTGGCAGGTCGATGGCTTCAGGCAAAAGTCCTAGGGGGTGGTAACCCTAGGTGAAAAGTCCTGGTGTCGCGAACCAGGTGAAAGACTGGACTAGCCGGGGAAGCGGATGTCCAGCAGAAAGTCCAGAAGCATCGAGTGCTGAGCAAAAGTCCAGTCGATCTGGAGGATCGACTGGCGAGTAGGTGAGGATGCGTTCCCCGTAGAGGGAACAGTAGGCGTCGGGTCGACCTAGGATTTCCGGCAGGAAATCCGAAGTCAGACTCGGACAGTCTGAAGACTGTCAATTCTTCTTTACAATGTTTTATCTTATTCTAACACTGTCTTGCAGGGGATTTTGCTCGGACTAACCTTTGTTTGCAGGTGAGGAACCTGCTGGAAAAAGGCTGTCCGGGCACCCGGGATGGATCCGGGCGCCCGGAGGTCCGGGCGCCCGGAACAGGTCCAGGCGCCCGGGACCAAACTTTATCCCTACCGCGTATTCACCACGTGGAGCATCCTGGTTGGTTGGCCACGTCACACTCCAGGCGCCCGGAAGGGATCCAGGCGCCCGGAACCGCATATAAAAGGAGGGTTGAGGTGCAGCTTCAAAACAAGACAATTATCTAAGCAATCTCCTTGCGACAAGCTGCTAACGACTCAATCCAGAAGTGCTGCAACGACACCCTGACAACCCGGAGCTTCGGATTTAATCTTTTTGTTGTCGGTATAATCTTTTACAGCTTTGAATTGTAATTAGTTTGTAATACTCTTAACGAACTTATAGTTGTTGCCCACCGAAAACGATCAAGGATCGCGGGCCTTCGAGTAGGAGTCGTCACAGGCTCCGAACGAAGTAAATCCACTGTGTTCATCTGCTTGTATTTCTTTCATTTCCGCTGCGTTTTTACTCGAGTGTTTTACGATTTCGATAATCGAACGAAATAGCCACGAGCCCTATTCCCCCCCCCCCCCCCCTCTAGCGCTTCTCGATCCAACACTAATGATCTAACTCATGTTTTGAGGAATGATAAGTGGATTAAAGTTAGAGTGTTTGTGGTCTAATTATTTTACCAAGTGTGCAGGAGTTGACGGGTATGAAAGACTTGACACTAGGATGAAATCCAACTAGGTCTGTGGGACCTGATAGCTGGTGCGAAGTCCAAATAAGTTCATAAGGCCTGATATCTAGTGGAAAGTCAGGTTGGATTCGCGGGACTTAATAATCGACCGAAGTCCAGTTGGGTCTGTGGGACTTGACAACTAGCGGGAAGACTTGATGGGTTAAATGCAAGTCAAGCAATTGTAGTTGGTAAGTAAAAGATAAGCAACTAAAGAAGAAATCCAGTGAGGACACCTTCCCGATTGAGGGAATTATAGGCGTCAATCCAGCTTAGGTCTATTTGAGAAACCTAAGTTAAGACCTTGACTAAATCTTGATCTCGAGGAGACATGATCTAATTACTACTACTATCCTGTTGTATTGTGCTAACTTTATTTTGTAAGATAAATTTATTTTTGTTACCTGGACATGATCTAATTCTGATTTTCTGAATTTGATTTTAGATCTAATTTTAGAAACTTATTAATAATTCTATGATTATCGAAATATCACAAATTTTACGTAAACATTATTTTTGTTATATACTATCAGAGAAAAATAGTTTTCTATAAAAATAGGTCCCATTTTTAAAGATTGATACAAAATTGAAAATCAATGAAAACTTTAATGTTTTACTCTACTTTGTTTCCAACTAATCAATGGTGATTCCTATCAAAAGATACACCTCACCAAGATTTTTCAAAATAATATTGAAATGAGTTTCAAAACTAAATTTCTAACTACCATTTTTGGGCTCAATGCATGACTTATACATTTATTTTACCCATGATTGAATTTCACATAATCATTTATTTTGATGATACTAAAACTCAAAAGATGCACTAAATCAGCATCTTGAGTTTTGTTCATCTTTCTAACATCTCACTTGTAACTAATGTGTCTCAATAACACATAGCAGTCAAACCTATAGTCTTGTGAGATGTAAAATAAGTTTTCCCTAAAACTAAGGGATCATATATATCTAACTAGCCATTAAAACTTTGATCATCTATCCTAAGATGTCAATTGATGTCATTGTCCTTAATTATAAGAATTTTTTTAAAAAATGCATGATAATGATTATGACATATATCAAATTATATTTCCAAAAAGAAATCTATCATATCTAAATAATGCATGTATGACATGACATATAATATTTTTCATAAGCATATGAATGCAAAAGCAATGATATCAAGACATATGATCGGACACACAATCATGACAATTTTAGCATAAAGAAAATATCTAGATTTTCATCTAAGTCCTAATCTTAACCAATTGCTAAGTCAAAAATAAACCTGAGTTACCTTATCTTCCCAGAAAATGTCAAAATCCCAACTTAACATTTCTTTGACTTCTATCATATTTGTGCCAATTTGATTAAGTTTAAATCTTTAAATTTTATTGACATATTTTTACTCTTTCAGAGTAAAAAAAAATTAACTTTTCATTTTCAAGGTGTAACAATACCTTGAAAATACCCTAAAGTGTCAACTTCACCACGGTTGAGTTAACTATCCTTCCATTTAGAGTTAACACACTCTAAACCCATCTAGGGTATAGAGAACACTCTCAAAAATCTAAAACCTATTGGTTTCCCTTGGGTATTCTAGGTATTCACTAAGGATAACTTTCCTTGATACCTTTCTAATGACTTTTCTAGACTTCTTTGAAGTATTAGTTACCTTTAAGTCAACTCTAAGATTAACCTCCCTTGTGACATTCTTAATAACTTTCTTAGGCTTCCCAAAAGCCTTAGTCATACTAGTCTTCTCAAGGTTACCTCTAGGGATAACTTTCCTTATTACCTTGACTTGACTCATACACCTAGGATTAGTTCTATAGCTATATGGAACTTTATGGTATGAGGATCCATTCTCCTTAGCTTTTGGTTTTTATGCAAAACCTTTCTTGCCATTGAATACCTCTTGTTTTCCTACACCTAGGTTTTTCTTCTTTGATCCTAAGACTTTGTTTGTCATTTTCTTATGGGTCTTCTCTAATTTATCAAGTCTTGACCTCAAAACTTAATTTTCTATCCTTAAATTCTTAAATTTAGATTTTTTTTCCTTATTTCCTTGGATATTCTTATTTTTAGGCACATATCTAATTTCTTTAGATTTCTTGCCTAATCCATTTTCTACCCTCCTATCCTTAGGTATGGTAGTCCTAACATGAAATGATTTACAATTTTTCCTAGGTTTTTCATGCTTTCTATTTTCATGTTAGAAATTATTTCTAGTATGTTTTTATCATAATTTAAATAAGTACCATTAACTAGCGGTACCTTAGTTTTTCCCTTGAAAGCTCCCCTTGACTTGAGCTTCCTTCTTTCTTCTTGGTCGGATTTCTTTCCTTACGACATTGACTCTAATAATGCCCTCTTTAATTATAAGAAAAGTATACAATGTGCTCTTTACTTTTCATATCATGGGGCCGACCACCTTTGGCTTCTCCTTCATCTTAGATGCCACTTGGGTCTTCTTCTTCCCCAATTCAGGACACATGCTCTTATAGTATCCTTTTCCCCTACACTCAAAGTAAATGATATGATCTTTATTTTTGCAAATTAAAATAGTTATACTTTTGCTTGTAGGGGTGACACATTCCTCATTTAATCCGGATATAGAAACTTCTTTTTGATCCAATGTCAATAACCTCTCCCCCTCAATCCTTGAGGTGGATACTTCTTGAATTTCGTCTTTGGATGTTGAACATTTTTCAACTTTTGAATCCTCTTAGTCTAATGAATACCCCTCTTTGAATTTGTCTTGACTTGGCAAAGTGGACGAGTCTTCATGGAGCTTAGCTAATTTTCTCCATAGATCCTGCATCTTAAAATTCTCCAATTTTGCACAATGTAGTGCTTAACAATAAATTAACCAATAATTTGGTTACCTTGTCATTTTCCTCTCACCTCTTGATTTGCTCCTCGGTCCATTTCTTCTTCTTGAGGAGCTTTCTATTTTCATCAATTAGAGTTTGAAATCCCTCTATTAAAGTAAAACCATTGCTCTATATCCATCATAAAAAAAATTTGACCCTTGATTTTCAAAGATCGAAGCTTCCAATTTCAAATGGTGGAGGTGCTCAGATATCGTATCAGAATCCATCTTGACACTCTATTTTTGAACTTGAGCTCCTTTAAAAATAAGACTTCAACTTGTTGAAATTAGGGTTTCAAGCCTTAACCTCTTCTTCTTCCTCTAGCTCGTTGCTCTCTTGACGATTAGTCCAATGAAGAGCGACATTGCTTTGATACCATTTGTTAGGATACTTTGGGAACTAGAGGGGGGTGATTAGCTCCAATCGTAACGACTATAATGATTTACAGTGGACACTTAAAGCAATGCTAACACCCTTAATTTTACTTGGTATCCACCTCCTTAATGTGACTAATCCAAGGGTCCACTCTGCTTACTCATAGTACACTATGAAAATATCCTTCTAGGAGATGAAGAAGCCTCATACAATCTCAATACGGCAAATACAATGAGAGATACAACAAGAACAAAGAAAGTAAATACAACAATAAGGAACCTTGCTCTTGATCTTTTGTTGCTCTGGACTACCTCTTGATGCTTGGAAACTGCAACAACACTTGTCTTCTAAAAACTCCAAGAACTGGCAGAGAAGAAGAGTGCGACTTGAATCTTTGTGAATGCCTTTATATCCCACGGATTAGGGCTACCAATATCCCACGGATTAGGGCTACCAATCGATTGGCCTTACTCCCCCCCCCCCAAATCAATTATCACGTTAGATCTTATCAAATCTAGCCGTTTCAACCTTGCAACAGCTCTTTTTTTCTTCTCCCAATCAATTACTCAATCGATTACAAGGTTTTTTAATCGATGACCCAATCGATTACGAATCTCATTGTTCGCTCACAAACTTCTCTCAATCGATCACCTAATCGATTCAGAAGCCACTGTTTGTTGTGAAATTTTTCTCCCAATTGATTACCTAATTGATTAACATGGATTCAATCGATCACCTGATCGATTCATAAACCCACTATTGGTCGTGAAGAAATACACCCAATCAATCACCTAGCGCACCTCTTGAACGATTACCTAATCGATCCAAACACCCTCTATTTAACTAATAAATGCTCTCAATCGATCACCTGATTGATTTCCTTTGGCCCAATCGATTTTCCAACCCTAACTTGCTTAACCTAAGTCTAGGGTTCCCTTTCCCAACCTTCGGTCAACCGTGATCTGTTGGGACTTCTTCATCAAGTGTCTAGTCATCCTCCTTAACCCCCTTAGATTTTACTCTTGCCTAACTATAATTAGGGATTTCCTCTTGCTAACGTGTTATCCTCCTTGACCCACTTAGACTTTCTTTTGTCTAACCTCAGTTAGGTCTTCCTTTGCCAACGTACAGTCCTCCCCGACCCACTTGGACTTTCCTTTGGCATGTGATCCTCCCTAACCCACTTGGACTTTCATTTTCCTAACCGTAGTTAGGTTTTTCCTTTGCCAATGTATGGTCCTCCTTGGCCCACTTGAATTTTCCTTTACTTAACCACAGTTAGGACTTTTCTTTGCCAATGTACAGTCCTCCTAACCCACTTGGGCTATCCTTTGCCTAACTACAATTAGGTCTTTTCTTTATCAACGTGCGGTCCAACTTGACCCACTTAGACTTTCCTTTGCCTAACTGTAGTTAAGTTTTTCCTTTGTAAGCGTGTGGTTCTCCTTGACTCACTTGGACTTTTATTTTCCTAACTATAGTTAGGACTTTATTCTTGCCTAACCCTCAAGTTAGGACTTTGCCTTGTCTAACCTCTAGTTAGGACTTTATTCTTGCCTAACCCTCAAGTTAGGACTTTGCCTTGCCTAACCTCTAGTTAGGACTTTGCCTTGTCTAACATCTAGTTAGGACTTTGCCTTGCCTAACCTCCCGTTAGGACTTTCCTAATGAAGTATATGCTCCTCTATGATCTACTTGACTTTCCTCTCATATATCGTCAAGTATCCGGTCAACCTTGACCTACTTAACCTCTTTTTCACATATTATTCAAACATCGAAACTTAAACTCGAACCCACTCGAGCTTCATCAAACTGGTCAACCTTAACCTAAGGATGATTGCACCAACAACCTCCCAATAATTTTTAACAATCGAATTGATTTTTTTAGCTGATTTTGACCTATTCATGTTCAAATAATCAGTACTCATAATCTATTTAGTCAAATTGATATTTAAGGGCATTTTTACAATCATGAGAACTATATGAACACATAGGAACTAATTTCATGTCATTTTGAGGTCTCTATATCCATAAGCCAGCTTTGGTCAAAACCATCAATTTTACCCAATATATTGAGAGCAGTAATTTTTTGAATATGAATCGATTAAAACCCATTAAAAAAAATCAATTTGACTGCTACAAAGGTACTCAACTAGGAATAGTTGTAAGTATCCGGTGGTAGTTTTTGTTGGGGCAATTTTCATAAGTCAAGTTTGACCAGTTTGACTAAGCTTGAGTTGAGTCAAGCTTGAGTCGGGATTTGAGTTTTGATGTTTGACAATCTAAGACGTTTGACAATATAAGGCGTTTGACAATATATGGAGATTGCTGGAGCAATCATCCGATTGTGGAGATGGTCAAGGGATTGACCAGGTTGATGAGAAGACGAGTCAAGTGGGTCAGTGTTGACCGGAGACTTGATAGGGTAAGTCCTAACTGGAGTTTAGGCAATGGGAAAGTCCTAACTGGAGTTTAGGCATTTGGGAAAGTCCTAACTAGAGGTTAGGCAAGAGAGAAGTCAAGTAGGTCAAGGTTGACAGGAGACTTGATTGGGAAAGTCCTAACTGAAGTTTAGGCAGTGGTGGAAGTCCTAACTGGAGGTTAGGCAAATTGGAAAGCCCAAGTGTGATCTTGGCAGAGGAGAAAGTCCTGGTGAGGAGCCAGGCAGTTGGAAAGTTCAAGTGTGATCTTGGCAAAGGAGAAAGTCCTGGTAAGGAGCCAGGAAATTGGAAAGTCCAAGTGTGATCTTGGCACAGGTTGTAAGTCCAAGCATATGGTCTTGGCAAGGTAAGCCCTAGTGTGAATTGGCAAGGAGAACTCGATAACTAGGATGAGGGCGAAGGAAGCTCTTGAAGGCAAGGCGTGAAGGATGGAGAGATATCCGAAGGACGCAAGACTGATGGAGGAGGCTAGAAGGCTAGTTCGAGGTTAGTCGAGTGTGGTGGTATAATCCGACAACTAGGATGAGGTCGAAGGAAGCTCCTGAAGGCAAGGCATGAAAGATGGGAGATATCAGAGAGACGTAAGGCTGATGGAGGAGGCTAGAAGGCTAGTTCGAGGTTGGTCGGGTGTGGCTAAGTGCTAGGCATGGAAACCTAACAGGTCATGGTTGATCGGGAGTTGGGTTTGGGAGTTTGGACTTGAGTTTGAGTCAATTCCAGTTTGGTCAATCGATCGAGCGATCAATTGAACCTGGGACCAATCGATCAATGGATCGATTGGAGTGTGCTGCGAAGGAAGGAATGGCCAAATCAATTAGTTGATCGATTGGGACCATATTTCATGAGCACAGAGCCCTTTCCAATCGATCGGGCGATCGATTGGGAGCTGCCAATCGATCGGTCGATCGATTGGGCAGGGGTGTTCTCGCGCGATCGCGAGAAGCACAGAATGTTTCTGGATCGATCCGATCGATCAAGATGTTCCCAATCGATCGGTCGATCAATCAGGATTCGACCGTTGCACAGGATGCAGGTGATGGACGGCTAGGATTGTGCGAATGTGATGTGACAATCGATTGGGGTTGATCTCAATCGATTGGGAGCACTGTATATAGCCTGGGCAGAGCGTTTTCTTCGCTAGTTCTTTGCGAGCTTTCTCCTGCGATTTGTGTGCGATTCACCGACGATTTTCTCTGAGCTTCTTCGCCAGTTCTTGAAGGCTCTTGGGGTGCATTCCCAAGGTTCAAGAGGCAACAACAAGCAACAAGTAAGCAAGAAGAGAGTGTTTCCATTTGTATTTGTATTTGTATTTCTTCTTCTTGTGTGAGTTGTTTATGTGTGTGAGAGTTTATGCAAGGCTTCTCCGCCTTCGGCTGTGACCGAGAAGGAGGGTTTTCATAGTGGAGATAGTGTCGTGTGTGGATCCTTGGATTAGTAATCTCTTCTTGAGGTGGATACCAAGTAAATCCGTGTGTTAGCATTGTGTGTGTGTTTGTATTTTACTTTCCGCTGCATATCAAGACGAAGCAAGCACAAGCGTGCGACGAGACGCTATTCACCCCCTCTAGCGGACATTAAGGCCCTAACAATTGGTATCAGAGCGAGGGCACTCTTCTACGGACTAACCGCCATAAGAGCAAGAAGCTAGAGGAAGAAGAAGATAGACTTGGGAGGTCCACTTGGATGGGACATCCGGATTCCTCCGCCATACGACAAGGAAGACTTTGCCTTTTGGAGGAATCGACTGGAGACATGGTTCCAAATGGAGTGGGACCAATGAGTTGTCTTGAGTGACCCATTTAAAGCTCCTACGAACAAGAAGGGTAAATGACTCCGATCTCAGCATTGGACCGAAGAGCAACGAGAGCAATCGGAGGCGGACAATGAGATAACGAAAATTTTGCATAATTTACTACCTTCTAATATTTTGTTGAGTGTAGGTGAAACCATAAATGTGAGTGATCTTTAGAAAAAGATCATTGCCTATCATGAAGACCCTACACAAGTCCAAGGAGTGGAAGAGCCCAAGGAGAAGGGCTCATCGGTCCAAGAAGAGAAGGACCAATCCGATGTTGACACAAGGTCAACATCCGGAAAAGAGGAGGAAGAAAAGATGCAATCCGATGTTGACGAGAGGTCAACATTCGAGAAGGAAAAGGAAGAGAAGAAAGAGATGGAAGAGGAGAGATCTTCCACATCCTCCAGAGATGAAGAAGTGAAAGAGTCCACATCCTCAAGTAAGGAGGAAGAAATAGAAGATGATGTCATCTCTACATTGCAAGAAAAATCAAATGAAGAATCAAGCATCAACCCTACAAGCAAAGGTATAAAGATTTCAATTATTACAGATAAAAATCATATCATTTGCTTTGAGTGTAGGGAGCATGGGCACTACAAGAGTAAGTGCCCTAAATTGGCCAAGAAGAAGGGTCAAGTAGCACCCAAGGGCAAGGAGAAGCCCAAGGAGATTGGTCCCACAAAATGCAAGAGCAAGGAGCACATTGTGTGCTTCTCTTGCAATCAAAATGGGCATTATCGGAGTCAATGCCCTAAAGGGAAGAAGCCAATCAAGGTGATTAGATGAAACACAAATCTAGGGGGAGCTTCTAAGAGCAAACCCAAGGTAACCTTTAATAGTGCAATTCCTTTTAGTCATGATAAAATGCATGTTAGAAATAACACTTATCATTTTAATGTAAATTATCATGAAAGTAGGAAGCATGATAGTGTTAAGGGAAAATATATTCCTCCTCATGATAGAACTACCACACCTAAAGTTAGGAAGGTAGACAATAATTTAGGCAATAACTCTAAGGATTATAGATATATGCCTAGATATAGAAATGCTCATAGGGGTCAAGAAAAATCCAAATCTATGGATTTAATGATGGAGAACCAAGTCTTGAGATCAAGACTTGATAACTTAGAAAGAACCCTAGCAAAAATGGAAAATATGCTTAAGGGTCAAAATGAGCTTAACCTAGGAAAGTCTAGACAAGAGCCATCCAATGGCTATAGAGGTTTGAGATACAAACCTAAAGTCAAGAAGGATGTGCCTTCCTTTCATAGAGTTCCATATAGCTATGGGACCAACCCTAGGATTAGAGGTCAAGTCAAAGATACTAGGGAAGGAATCCCTAAAGGTTCTTTTGGCAAGACCAATGTGACTAAGACTTTTAAGAAGTCTAACAAAGTCACAAAGAAGGTCACAAGGGAGGTCATCCCTAAAGTTGATCTAGTAAAGGTGACTAAGGTTCCAAAAATGTCTAATAAAGTCACAAAGAAGGTTACAAGGGAAGCAATCCCTAGAGTTGGCCTAGTAGAAGTGACCAAGGCTTCTAAGAAGCCTAGAAAGGTCCTTAGGAAGGTATCTAGGGAAGTCATCCCTAGTGAGTACTTAGAGTATCCAAGGAGCACCAATAGGTATTGGGTTCCTAGGAACATATTCTCTACACCCTAAATGGGTTTAGAGAGTGTCAACTCAAATTGGAAGGGTAGTTAACCCAACATTGTTAAAGTTGACACTTGAGAACATTTTCAAGGTTATTGTTAACCTTTGAAAATGAAAAGTATTATATGGGTTACTCTTTGGAAAGAGTAACATGTGCCAAATCTTAAGGAATCATGGTTGAACTAAATTGGCACGATTGAGAAAACATAAGAAATATCAAATTAGGATTTTGGTATTTTCTTAGGGTAATTAAAGGGAAATCTAAGTGTTAATCTAAAGTGTTTACCCTTTGGAAGAGTAAAATGTGTCAAACTTTGAGGATTTGAACTTAATTTAAATTGACACATTTAGAAAAAGATAAGAAATGCCAAGTTGGAGTTTTGGCATTTTCTTAGAAAGCTAAAGGCGAATCTAAGCCTTAATTTGATTTCATTTACTCTTAGAAAGAGTAAAATGTGTCATACTTTAAGGAATTTGTTTAATTTAAAATGGCACAAATCCAAAAAAGAAATACCAAGTTAGAAATTTGGTATTTTATTGAGGGGTTAAGGGAAAATTTAAATCTTAATCAAATTAGTTACTCTTTGGAAGAGTAAGTTGTGCCAAACCTTGAGGAATCACATCAAAGGTAAGTTGGCACACTTGGAAGAAGGATAAGAAATGTCTAGTTGAGATATTAGTATGTTCTTAAGGAATTAAGAGTAAAATTAAGTCTCAATCTAAATGTTTGATCCTTAAAGAGAGTAATATGTGCCAAACAAATATTTGAGGATTGAATTCTTAATTTTAATTGGCACAAATAGAAAAGGGGTAAAAGAAATGCCAAGTTGGGTTTTAGCATTCCTTCAAGAGATAAGCAATCTAGGCTTAATTTTAAGATTTTAGCTGAGGTTTAAGGATACTTAGATAGATTATCTAGGTATATTTTGTTTATGCTAAAATGTCATGATTGTTTGCCCATCATATGTCATGACATCATAGTTATTTTGCATTCATGATTATTATAAAAATACCAAAAATACCATGTCATGTCATACATACATCATGTAGCTATAAGAAATTTTCTTTTGAAAATTCTTTCTTTTTGTTGTATGTCATAACATATCATGCATTATGTTACTTTCCTTGTAATTAAGGACAAATGTCAACAATTGTGGGCTTATGCCAAGTGACATCCTTGGTGGATGATCATGGTTCTCACAATGCCTAGATAGATATGCATGATCCCTTAGATTAGGGCAAAATCAAATGTACATCTCACAAAGAATCATAAGGTGACTTGTATGTGTTTTAATACACGTTAGATACAAGTGAGATGTTAGGATGGTGAACAAAACTCAAGATGTTGATTTAGTGCATCTTGTTGAGTTTCAGGTTCAACAAAACACATAGTTATGTGTCTTCCAATCATTGGGAAAACTAATGTACAAGTCATGTGCATTGAGCCCAAAGAACATGGTTGAATATTGGTTTTGAAAATGATTTTAAAATGCTTTTGGAAAACCTTGGTGAAGACTATCTTTTGATAGTGATCATCATTGAATAGTTAGGCATAAACTTGAAGAAAACACTAAAGTTTTTACAAGTTTTCAAATTTGTGTCAATCTTTGAAAATAAGAAGTATTTTCATATAAAACTATTTTTCCTTGATAAAGTATACCCTAAATAATGTCTACATGAATTTTCATGATTTTTAGATTTTTGTAGAATTTTTTGGGAGTTTCTGAATTTCGCTGAAATTGAATTTCAGGAAATCAGAAACCCAATTGATCAGCTGATCGATTGGTATGGGTTCGATCGATCAGCCGATCGATTGGGAAGCCAATCCCCGCGAACAGAAGGGTAGTGAATCGATCAGCCGATCGATTGACCCAGTCTGGATCAATCAGTGGATCGATTCAGAGGGCATTTCTGTAAGCAGTAGCTTGCGGAATCGATCAATGGATCGATTAAAGTGATTTCAATCGATTGAGTCCCAACTTCAATCGATTGGGAAGTCTAATTTTGGCATGAAAAGCCTTATTTCAGCACCTTAAATCACTTCAAGTCACAATAACCATTCCAAACCCCTTGGAATACATTTTTAGACATTTAGGGGGAGATTTTATGATGAAAACAAGTATGGATTGGTTAAGAAAAACCAAAGTGAAATTTAGGATAAGGTCTAGTTTCAATTCTGAATTGTGGAACCTTAAAACTTTAAGTTTTGATTTTCAAGGGTCATTAACCATTTCTAACTCTTTGGAATACATTTGTATACACTTAGGGGGAGTTTTCAAGATGAAAACAAGCATGGATTGGTTAAGGCAGACTTAGGTGAAGTTTAGGTTGAGGTTTGGTTTCATTATTGAATTTTGAACCTCAAAACTTCAAGTTTTGGTTTTCCTAATTATTTAAGAACCCCAAGTCATTGTTGGAGCAATCATAGAAGTTTGACCATGTTTTTAGGGGGAGTTACTCTTTGAAAACATAACAATATTTTCAAAGACCTTGGAAGGTGGGTTAAACCTTCGTGATGAATTAATATTCAGGGTCGAGTATTGGGAAGCAATGGAAGATTGGTTATCTTCATTGCTAGGATGATAAATGCTCTCGGATGAGCATTGTGGAGAAGATTAATGCTCAAGGGGGTGTTGGTTGCTACTCGGAAAACCTAGAGGTTCCACTGTACAAAAATTTTGTACAAAGGTCTGAACATTTTCCTAGCTACCATGTGTTCTTTTAAATTAAATTTTGGATCGCCTGCGAAACTTAACACGTTTGATCCAAAACTTAATCTATTCGTTCTTTTAGGTTTTGACTTGGGTCTCCTGCGGAACTTAACACGTTTGACCCAAATCACCTTAAGTTATTAATTCCATTAAATATTAATTTCCATAATTGGTTCCCAGTACTGATGTGGCGAGGCACATGGCCTTCTTGGATATGAGAGCAACCACCACCGACTAGACAAAACCTTTTATGGAAAGCTAATATTTAATTTCCTAAAATAACTTTAGGTTAACCGAAAAGAACAATCAAATCACAAGGGGAAAAAAACAAAACAAAAGAACACAACATCGAAAAACATATTCGAAATATTAGAATCGCATGCCTCTTGTATTTGGTATTATTTTCAAAAATAACTAGTATGATGCGGAAAGAAAAATTACTAGTTATACCTTTTAGAAAGACCTCTTGATCTTCTACCGTATTCCTCTTCTAACCTCGGACGTTGTGTGGGCAACGATCTTCCGAGATGAGAAACCACCAAAACACCTTCTCCTTTCTTCAAATTTCGGCCAAGCACAAAACTTCCAAAAGATGAAGATCTTTTCCACCAACCAAGCTCCCAGGGATATAAGCTTTCTCTCCTTCTTCCTCAAGCTAGATCCGGCCACCAATTAAAACTCCATGAGCATGAAGAGGTTCGGCCACAAAGAGAAGAAGAAGAGAAGAAGGAAGGGCCGGCCACACCACCAAGGAAAAGAGGGAGAAAAATAGAATAGAGTCGTTCGCATTGAAGCCTCCTCTACCCCCTCTTTTATAATCCTTGATCTTGGCAAATAAGGAAATTTTAATAAAAACTTCCTTAATTCTTTTTCCATTGAAAAGGAAAATTTATTTAATTAAAAATAAAATTCTTTCTCAATTTTATTTGGCCGGCCATATGAAAGCTACAAACAAGGAGAGTTTTAATTAATTAAAACTTCCTAATTTGTCTCCAGAAATTTTAAAAAAATTTCTCCAATAATTTTTATCCCTTTATGATTGGTTTATAAAAAGGAAATTTAATAAATTAAAATCTTTCTTTTAAACATGTGGATAAAAAGAAAGTTATCTCTAAAAATTAAAATCTCTTTTAATCTACAAATAAGGAAAGATATCAAATCTTTTCTTAATCTTTTGTAGAAACTTATAAAAGAGAATATTTAATTTTAAACTCTCTTTTAAATTATGAACATGATTAAAAAGGAAAGTTTTCTTAAAATTTAAAATCCTCCTTTAATCAACAAATAAGGAAAGATTTCAAATTTTAAACTCTCTTTTAAACATGTAGATGATTTACAAATAAGGAAAGTTTTTACCAAAAATTAAAACCATCCTTTTAAACTACAAATAAGGAAAGAGATTAATTTCTTCTCTTAATCTTTTGTAGAAAGCTATAAAAGGAAATTTTAATTTTAAACTCTCTTTAAAATCATGATATCCACATAAGAAATAATTTTAATAAAAATCCCTTTTAATATTCTAGTGGTCGGCCACCTAAGCTTGGGACCCAAGCTTTGGCCGGCCACCTACATGACTCATCCACTTGATCTTGGCCGGCCCTAGCTTGGGTTCCAAGCTAGCTTGGCCGGCCCCATTGGATGGGTAAGAAGGTGGGTATGCGGTGGGTATAAATCTCTATATACTAGAGGCTACGATAGGGACCGAGAGGAGGAATTGGTTTTGGTCTCCCGATGAAATTAAGCATCCCGTGTTCGCCCCGAACACACAACTTAATTTCATCAATAATAATTCATTCCACTAAAGAACTATTATTGAACTACCGCACCAATCCCAAATTATATTTTGGGCTCCTTCTTATTATGAGTGTGTTAGTCTCCCTGTGTTTAAGATAACAAATGTCCACTAATTAAGTAAGTTACTGACAACTCACTTAATTAATATCTAGTTCCAAAAGTAGTACCACTCAACTTCATCGTCATATCGGACTAAGTCCACCTGCAGGGTTTAACATGACAATCCTTATGAGCTCCTCTTGGGGACATTCTCAACCTAGATTACTAGGACACAGTTTCCTTCTATAATCAACAACACACACTATAAGTGATATCATTTCCCAACTTATCGGGCTTATTGATTCATCGAACTAAATCTCACCCATTGATAAATTAAAGAAATAAATATCAAATATATGTGCTTGTTATTATATTAGGATTAAGAGCACACACTTCCATAATAACTGAGGTCTTTGTCCCTTTATAAAGTCAGTATAAAAGAAACGACCTCTAATGGTCCTACTCAATACACTCTTAGTGTAATAGTGTAATTATATAGTTAAGATAAACTAACACCTAATTACACTAAGACCTTCCAATGGTTTGTTCCTTTCCATCATGGTCGTGAGCTACTGTTTATAATTTATAAGGTACTGATAACATGATCTTCTGTGTGTGACACCACACACCATGTTATCTACAATATAAATTAATTGAACAACTACATTTATCACAAATGTAGGCATTTGACTAATGTGATTCTTATTTCTAGATAAATGTTTATACCAAAAGCTAGGCTTTTAGTATACACTCTAACAATCTCCCACTTATACTAAAAGACTAAGCTGCCATATCTGCTGCCATACATCTGATTCCCATGCCTTTCAAAAAGCTCTTGCCTTAAGGACCTTAGGTTATCATCTGATGCAATCTAGGCGGCAACAACTTCTCCTCGCTATACAATTTCTCGTATTGGGTAGTACTTGCGCTCTATTGTATTTATTTGCCTTATAGACTCATGGTTTCTTCAAGTTTGTTACTGCACCATTATTATTACAATAAATTGTAATAATCTTTGGACAAACTAGAAATCATATCTAAGTCTATCTTGAGGTTATTAAGTCATTCAGCTTTTATGGCTACCTCAGAGGCTTGCCATATACTCAGCTTCTATGGTGGAGTCCAGAAAAACACCTATGCTTATCACTCTTCCATAGTTATGACTTTTCCTCCTAAAGTAAACACAAAACCCCGAGGTTGACTTATTATTGTTCCTATCCGATTGGAAGTCAAAATCCATGCAACCCACAAGAACCAAATTAACTGCCTTGTGAGCTAGCATATAATCTCTAGTGCCTCTAAGGTACTTCAATATATACTTTACTGCAGTCCACTGTCCTTGTCCAGGGTTACTTTGATATCTGCTAACTATGTCCTTGGCAAAACATATTTCTGATCTTGTGCATAGCATACATTAGGCTTCCGACAGCCGAAGCATAAAGAACTGCCTTTATTTCCTTTATCTCCTTTGATGTCTACAGAGACATATCTTTAGATAAAGTTACTCCATCCTGAAAAGGTAAGAAACCTTTCTTGGAGTTTTGCATGCTTAAAACGAGCAAGGATTTTTCCGATGTATGAAGCTTGGGATAAGTAAAATATTCTTTTCTTGCGATCCCTTATTACTTTGATCTCAAAAATATATGCATTCTCCCAAGTCCTTTATATCGAATTATTTGGACAACCATACCCCTACTTCTGACAACATTTTGATATTGTTTCCAACTACCAAAAATGCTATCTACTTATAGTACAAGAAATACCACCACGTTTCCATCACACCTTTTGTATACACAAGACTTATCCGTTTACTCAATAAATCCATAGGTCTGGATTACTTTGATAAACCGGATATTCCAAGACCTTGAAGCTTTGCCTCAGTCCATAGACTGACTGAGCTTGCACACAAGATGCTCTTAGCCCTTTGCAATGAACCCTTCTGGTTGCTTTATATGGATGCTTTCATCAAGACTTCCAGATTTTATTAGAATATATATATTCTAATTCTGTTATTCATTACTCTTTGCCAAGATGTTGCATCTTTATCTTGGAGTGTTTCGTCATATGTCCGGAGATCAGGTTCATGTCCTCTAGGGATCGAGTCCAAAAACTCTCCCAAAACATGAATCTTTTTAGGTTACCTAACAACCCTCCCACTACGACAAGGCACTTTCTGCAATTGTGTATCATTTGTGATACGTGTTGCAGTTTCCTTGTGGTATCTCATCTTGTACAGTTGGTACTAGATTAGACATGCCTTTTATTATTTCCTTAAGAACAAATTTTCTTATGGGCACATGGTTTATTACATAGTCCTTTTCTAAAAATCGGTCATTGATGCTAACAATGACCTTCTGATTTTTAAGACTATAAACCTACTTTCATTTCACTAGGATAACCCACAAACAAGTGAATTCATGTCCAACTTATCATTGTCTCTCTTCTGTATATGTGCTGGACTACCCGAATCCGAATATGGTTCGAAATAGGCTTACGCCTATTCAGCAATTCTATATGAGTAGAGAGTTCTGACTTTAGAAGGTACTATATTCACTCCCGTTTCCAGAGTATATCCTTAAAATGATTTTGATAATATTCTTAATAACTCATCAATCTACTTATTTCCATAAGAGTCATATACCTTCCTTTCCTACACCATTCTATTGGGGTGTACCAGGTGCAGTTAGTTGGGATTGAATCCCTACTTCTGATAAATGACTCCTAAATTCTCCCAAGAAGTACTTGCCACTACGATCTTACCGTAGTGTCTTGATACTTTTACTTTGTCGTTTCTCCACATCAGCCTCGTACTCTTTGAACTAATCAAAGCACTTAGACTTGCGGCACATCAAGTAAATATATCCGTATCTCAAATATTTGTCTATAAAATAGATGAAATATTTGAAACAACCTCTTGCCTGGATGCTCATAGGATCACACAAATCAGAATGAACCAATTCCAATATATCTTTGACTCCATACCCCTTAGACTTAAAAGCTTCTTGGTTATTTTTCCTTCTAAGTAAGACTCGTAGGTTGGAAAGATTTCCACTACTAATGAACCCAAAAGTTGATCAGCTACCAATGAATCCTACTCAAGTTAATATAACCTAGCCTTAGAAGCCAAAGATATAATTGGTTCATTTTCGAAGGTTACTTTCTCTTAAAGTTAGAAGATGTGTTACTAATTTCCATTTGTTGCATCGTGAGAGTTATTGGATTTATAAATTGCCAACCAACGTACCAGAATAGATAACTTCCCTCTTTTTCTTAATAACAACTTTGTTATTAAAAGAGGCAGAATATCAAGTTCTTTGAATAGTTTAGAAACTGAAAACTAGTTCTTTCTAAACTTGGTGCGTAAAGACAATTACTCAAAAATCCATGTTTTATTCTTATCAAAAGATAAACATCTCCCACTGCAACAGCTACCATTTTTACAGTAGTGCCCATGTAGACGGTGTTTTAATTTTCATTTAGTTGTCGGGTTTCCTAGAACCCTGCAATGAATTGCGGACATGATTAATGGCATCTGTATCTATACTTCAGGTTCTGGTAGATAACACCACTAAACATGTTTCAACTAATGAATTAAATACACCTATATTGTTCTTAGTTCTAAGAAAACAGTCTACCTTAATGTCCAAGTCCTATTTCCAATCATTTCAATTGGGATTACTAAGTCTTTCTTATAGTATGACTACTAGGGGATTGACAAACATTTTAAATCCTAAGAATCACAAAAATACTTGGTCAAGATCAACTCCTTAAAAATCCCCATGAATTTTGTATGCCACGATAGTGTGGATGTATACAAAATCGAAGAGGAGATTTTATTCATTAATTTTATTATCTCGTCAACTTTACTTTATGACGAATAAAATTAATAGTTGATCTGTCTTTGATCAAATATTTGGTCAAAAACTTTTGAATTTTAAAAAAATATTGATTCCTCAAACAATATTATTTAAATTCACCAACACCTCAAACACCGTGAATTTTGCATGCCACGTTAGTGTGGACGTATACAAATTCAACATTTGTAAAAGGAGGGTTTTAACCCATTAATTTTATTATCTTGTCAACCTAACTTTTTGACAAATAAAATTAATAGTTGGTATCATTTGGTCACACAAATAATAGCAGTGACTCCAATGGGGAGGATACTATTAGATGTGTCTAAGTGTATACCATTACTTGACATTAAGTCCATTAATAAGATTATGCCCCTTCCGTTGGGGAAGATCACACGCTCTTAATTAACTTCCTATAGTCATCCAAAAATGGAAGTCTGTTCTAGTGATCCACAAACAAGCTCATCCGTTATGGAGGAAGGCACTCAGAGCCAACGCGCAAGCTTGTTTGCATCACTTACAAACCAGTAATGGAGACCATGGGATTTACTTAAAAATCCCTCTCCCACTTAGTTATTTATAAATGAGGAATTTTAACTATGCTAGCCTACTAAATATGTAAACTAACATGCACACACAACACAATATAAAAGCAATAAATAGAAAATCTAATTTTCAACTATTATGGCTTTTATCTCTTGTTGTCCTCCGTGTGTTGTCATCCCAAGCTGCTGCCATATTTGGCCACTGCCACCGGGTCTAGCTGTCGCATCCATCTTGCTCCTAGTTCCGCTGCGCCTCTGGTCCTTAGAAGGTTCCACGCTTTGCAAGATTCGATCCGCGACATAAATAGAATTTTACATTTTGATCCTATATTCTTCGAAGGAATGTACATGTAAACTAGATCGAACATAAAATAAAATTTACATCCATCGATCCTATATTCCATAAAAGGAATGTACATGTAACAAGATCAAAAAATAAAATCCTAATAAAACTAAATACAGCTCCTGCTGTATTTTATAATACAATCATACACACACAATAAAATGCCCTTGACATGTCCAAGGGTCCAATCACACACATAATAACTATAAGCCATAATAGTTGGATCCTACATCCACAAAGTTAGCACATCCTACTATTAACCTGCCTAAATTATGTATGACATGTGCATAATTAAACTAATACCAAATACACAGAGGCAAAACCCTAGCTCTGATACCAATTGTTGGTTGCTACTCGGAAAACCTAGAGGTTCCACTATACAAAATTTTGTACAAAGGTCTGAACCTTTTCTTAGCTACCATGTGTTCTTTTAAATTAAATTTTGGATCGCCTGCGAAACTTAACACGTTTTATCCAAAACTTAATCTATTCGTTCTTTTAGGTTTTGACTTGGGTCTCCTGCGGAACTTAACACGTTTGACCCAAATCATCTTAAGTTATTAATTCCATTAAATATTAATTTCCATAATTGGTTCCCAGTACTGACGTGGCGAGGCACATGGCCTTCTTGGATATGGGAGCAACCACCACCGACTAGACAAAACCTTTTATGGAAAGCTAATATTTAATTTCCTAAAATAACTTTAGGTTAACCGAAAAGAACAATCAAATCACAAGGGGAAAAAAAACAAAACAAAAGAACACAACATCGAAAAACATATTCGAAATACTAGAATCTCATGCCTCTTGTATTTGGTATTATTTCCAAAAATAACTAGTATGATGCGGAAAGAAAAATTACTAGTTATACCTTTTAGAAAGACCTCTTGATCTTCTACCGTATTCCTCTTCTAACCTCGGACGTTGTGTGGTCAACGATCTTCCAAGATGAGAAACCACCAAAACACCTTCTCCTTTCTTCAAATTTCGGCCAAGCACAAAGCTTCCAAAAGATGAAGATCTTTTCCACCAACCAAGCTCCAAGGGATATAAGCTTTCTCTCCTTCTTCCTCAAGCTAGATCCGGCCACCAATTAAAACTCCATGAGCATGAAGAGGTTCGGCCACAAAGAGAAGAAGAAGAGAAGAAGGAAGGGCCGGCCACACCACCAAGGAAAAGAGGGAGAAAAATAGAATAGAGTCGTTCGCTTTGAAGCCTCCTCTACCCCCTCTTTTATAATCCTTGATCTTGGCAAATAAGGAAATTTTAATAAAAACTTCCTTAATTCTTTTTCCATTGAAAAGAAAAATTTATTTAATTAAAAATAAAATTCTTTCTCAATTTTATTTGGCCGGCCATATGAAAGCTACAAACAAGGAGAGTTTTAATTAATTAAAACTTCCTAATTTGTCTCCAGAAATTTAAAAAAAATTTCTCCAATAATTTTTATCCCTTTATGATTGGTTTATAAAAAGGAAATTTAATAAATTAAAATCTTTCTTTTAAACATGTGGATAAAAAGAAAGTTATCTCTAAAAATTAAAATCTCTTTTAATCTACAAATAAGGAAAGATATCAAATCTTTTCTTAATCTTTTGTAGAAACTTATAAAAGAGAATATTTAATTTTAAACTCTCTTTTAAATTATGAACATGATTAAAAAGGAAAGTTTTCTTAAAATTTAAAATCCTCCTTTAATCAACAAATAAGGAAAGATTTCAAATTTTAAACTCTCTTTTAAACATGTAGATGATTTACAAATAAGGAAAGTTTTTACCAAAAATTAAAACCATCCTTTTAAACTACAAATAAGGAAAGAGATTAATCTCTTCTCTTAATCTTTGTAGAAAGCTATAAAAGAAAATTTTAATTTTAAACTCTCTTTAAAATCATGATATCCACATAAGAAATAATTTTAATAAAAACCTTTTTAATATATGGTCGGCCACCCAAGCTTGGGACCCAAGCTTTGGCCGACCACCTATCATTCACTTGATCTTGGCGGCCCTAGCTTGGGTTCCAAGCTAGCTTGGTCGACCCCATTGGATGGGTAAGAAGGTGGGTATGCGGTGGGTATAAATCTCTATATACTAGAGGCTACGATAGGGACCGAGAGGAGGAATTGGTTTTGGTCTCCCGATGAAATTAAGCATCCCGTGTTCGCCCCGAACACACAACTTAATTTCATCAATAATAATTCATTCCACTAAAGAACTATTATTGAACTACCGCACCAATCCCAAATTACATTTTGGGCTCCTTCTTATTATGAGTGTGTTAGTCTCCCTGTGTTTAAGATAACAAATGTCCACTAATTAAGTAAGTTACTGACAACTCACTTAATTAATATCTAGCTCCAAAAGTAGTACCACTCAACTTCATCGTCATGTTGGACTAAGTCCACCTGCAGGGTTTAACATGACAATCTTTATGAGCTCCTCTTGGGGACATTCTCAACATAGATTACTAGGACACAGTTTCCTTCTATAATCAACAACACACACTATAAGTGATATCATTTCCCAACTTATCGGGCTTATTGATTCATCGAACTAAATCTCACCCATTGATAAATTAAAGAAATAAATATCAAATATATGTGCTTGTTATTATATTAGGATTAAGAGCACACACTTCCATAATAACTGAGGTCTTTGTCCCTTTATAAAGTCAGTATAAAAGAAACGACCTCTAATGGTCCTACTCAATACACTCTTAGTGTACTAGTGTAATTATATAGTTAAGATAAACTAACACCTAATTACACTAAGACCTTCCAATGGTTTGTTCCTTTCCATCATGGTTGTGAGCTACTGTTTATAATTTATAAGGTACTGATAACATGATCTTCTGTGTGTGACACCACACACCATGTTATCTACAATATAAATTAATTGAACAACTACATTTTTCACAAATGTAGGCATTTGACCAATGTGATTCTTATTTCTAGATAAATGTTTATACCAAAAGCTAAGCTTTTAGTATACACTCTAACAGGGGGAGCATTGAGTTAATGAAGGGGATCAGACCTTCATTGGTAAAATGAGAATTGCTCTTGGATGAGCATTGAGAAGTAGATTACTGCTCAAGGGGGAGCATTGAATATAATGAATGGGAGTTTCATTGGGAAGATGATGCATGCTCTAGGATGAGCATTTTGAAGTGAAGTAGAGCTCAAGGGGGAGGTTTGGAGACAATGTAGAATATGAGACCTTCATTGTGGGGTTGTTGACAACATGTGAGGTTGTAAACAATGAAGAGTTAACTCTTATGGCGAAGAGTTTGTTTTCAGTGTTTGATGTGTGACAAAGGAGGAGAATGGAAGGTTAAGTTAGACCTTCATCCCAAGCAGGGGAAGTTTGCCCTCTAGGAAAGGGAGAGAAAGAAGGAAGCATTCATTCATGCTTTGTCATTAGAGGATTAAGGCTATGAGATTTAGCCTTGATATAAAGAAGAGATTAAGGCTATGAGATTTAGCCTTGGTATAGAGAAAAAGTTAAGGCTATAGGATTTAGCCTAACTTAGAGGAATTGTCAAACATCAAAAAGGGGGAGATTGTTGGGGCAATTTCCCTAGGTCAAGTTTGACCAGTTTGACTAAGCTTGAGTTAAGTTAAGCTTGAGTCGGGATTTGAGTTTTGATGTTTGATAATATAAGGCATTTGACAATATATGGAGATTGCTGGAGCAATCGTCTGATTGTGGAGATGGTCAAGGGATTGACCAAGTTGATGAGAAGACTAGTCAAGTGGGTCAGTGTTGACCGGAGACTTGACCGGGTAAGTCCTAACTGGAGTTTAGGCAATGGGAAAGTCCTAACTGGAGTTTAGGCATTTGGGAAAGTCCTAACTGGAGGTTAGGCAAGAGAGAAGTCAAGTAGGTCAAGGTTGATAGGAGACTTGACTGGGAAAGTCCTAACTGGAGTTTAGGCAGTGGTGGAAGTCCTAACTGGAGGTTAGGCAAATTGGAAAGTCCAAGTGTGATCTTGGCAGAGGAGAAAGTCCTGATGAGGAGCCAGGCAGTTGGAAAGTCCAAGTGTGATCTTGGCAAAGGAGAAAGTCCTGATGAGGAGCCAGGCAAATGGAAAGTCCAAGTGTGATCTTGGCATAGGTTGTAAGTCCAAGCATGTGATCTTGGCAAGGTAAGCCCTAGTGTGACTTAGTAAGGAGAACTCGATAACTAGGATGAGGCCGAAGGAAGCTCTTGAAGGCAAGGCGTGAAGGATGGGGAGATATTTGAAGAACGCAAGACTGATGGAGGAGACTAGAAGGCTAGTTCGAGGTTAGTCGAGTGTGGTGGTATAATCCAACAACTAGGATAAGGCCGAAGGAAGCTCCTAAAGGCAAGGCGTGAAAGATGGGAGATATCCGAGAGACGCAAGGCTGATGGAGGAGGCTAGAAGGCTAGTTCGAGGTTGGTCGGGTGTGGCTAAGTGCTAGGCATGGAGACCCAACATGTCATGGTTGATCGGGAGTCGGGTTTGGGAGTTTGGACTTAAGTTTGAGTCAAGTCCAGGCTGGTCAATCGATCGAGTGATCGATTGAACCAGGGACCAATCGATTAGTGGATGGATTGGAGTGTGCTGCGAAGGAAGGAATGACCCAATCAATTGGTCGATCGATTGGGACCATATTTCGTGAGCACAGAGCCCTTTCCAATCGATCGGGCGATCAATTGGGTGCTGCCAATCGATCGGTCGATCTATTGGGGAGGGGTGTTCTCGCGCGATCGCGAGAAGCACAGAATATTTCTGGATCGATTCACCGATCGATCTAGATGTTCCCAATCGATTGGTCGATCGATTGAGATTTGACCGTTGTGCAAGATGCAGGTGATGGATGGCTAGGATTGTGCGGATGTGACGTGGCAATCGATTGGGAGCACTGTATATAGCCTGAGCGAAGCGTTTTCTTCGCTAGTTCTTTACGAGCTTTCTCCTGCGATTTGTGTGCGATTCACCGACGATTTTCTCCGAGCTTCTCCGCCAGTTCTTGAAGGCTCTTGGGGTGCATTCCCAAGGTTCAAGAGACAACAACAAGCAACAGGTAAGCAAGAAGATAGTGTTTCCATTTGTATTTGTATTTCTTCTTCTTGTGTGAGTTGTTTGTGTGTGTGAGTTTGTGCAAGGCTTCTCCGCCTTCGGCTGCGACCGAGAAGGAGGGTTTTCATAGTGGAGATAGCGTCGTGTGTGGATCCTTGGATTAGTCACCTCTTCTTGAGGTGGATACAAAGTAAATTCGTGTGTTAGCGTTATGTGTGTGTTTGTATTTTACTTTCCGCTGCATATCAAGACGAAGCAAGTACAAGCGTGCGACGAGACGCTTTTCACCCCCCCCTCTAGTGGACATCAAGGCCCTAACAGTTTTGATGTGATCAACCTAATTAAGTTATGTTCTATTTGTTTTTGATGCCTTATGTCTAAATGTAAAGGAACTTAGGAGCATAAGAAGTTGAGCAGAAGACGGAGTTAACAAGAAGGATGGCACATGGAGTGAGTCGACAGACTCGGTAGTGCATCAGAGGGACAAGGTGCTGCGGAAGAGTACACTGGTGGATGAGAAGGATGTGCACGACGTTTAAGGGACAAGAATCTGGGAGGAAGCTTGCTCAAGGAGATGGTCAGAGTTGGGTTTAGGTGAGCTCAACTCCGGACGACTGAAGTATCACCCGCATGAAGAAAAGTCAACTCTAAAGTTGACTTTAAAATTTGGCAGGAGCTACTGGAAGCGCCTTCAAGAATATGGAAGGCGCCTTCAATACATAATTATGAAAGGTTGCTTCATAGTGTTAGGGTCGGTTTGTGCTAGGGAGGGGAGGGGGTGAATAGCTCGTCGCGCTCTGTTGGCTTACTTCGTTGTTGTTGATATGCAATGAAAGGACTCGAAACAAGACTCACAATGCTAACACGAGAATTTACTTGGTATCCACCTCAAGAAGAGGACACGCTCATCCACTAAGAAAACACTCATTCTTGGTAACTACCGGAGGTGGAGAAACCTCGTGCAAGACTCACACAACAAGATACACTCAAACAAGAAGAAAATACACAAGTGTATAAATAAAAACCTTCTCTTGCTTGATCTTGTCGATGTAGATCGCCTCTGGACCCTTTGGAAAGTGCAATAGCACTTTTCTTCCAAGCTCGAAGTCCAGCAGTGAGTGTCGAAGAGAATCGCAGTAAGATCGGGGAAGAAGCATTGTGAAGATGAAGGCTCACCACAGCTTTATACCTTGCACTTCTAGGGCTCCCAATTGATTAGGCTTACTCCCAATCGATTGCCACGTCAGATCAGTGCGATCCCAGTCATCCAAAACTTGCATCTTGTGCAACGTTCATATCCCAATCAATCGGCTGATTGATTGGAGAGGCTGAATTGATCAGTTGATCAATTCAGCCTTCTTCTGTACCCTCGTGTTTGCGCGAGAAAACTTTCCCCAATCGATTGACCAATCGATTATGGAGCCTAATCGATCGACCGATTGATTGGGGAACATTCTGTGCTCGCGATTTCACTTCCCAATCGATCGGTCGATCGATTAGGCCAGCCTTCTTCGCAGCGCATCTTCAATCGATCGGATGATCAATTGAACCGCAGTTCAATCGATTGGTTGATCGATTGGCTTCCCTTTGACTTGCTTAATTCAAGTCTAGGGCCCCCAATTCCAACATCCAGTCAACCGTGACCTGTTGGAACTTCTCATGCCTAGCATCTGGTCAACCTTGACCTACCGGAACTTCTTCACCAAGTGTCCGGTCAACCCTTTGACCCACTTGGACTTTTCTCCTTGGGCCAAGTGTCCGATCAACCTTGACCCACTTGGACTTACCATCTCATTCAAAGTGTTCGGTCCTCCATGACCCACTTGGACTTCCACCAGATGTCCGGTCAACCTTGATCCATCTGGATTTCCTTGTGCCAAGTATCCGGTCAATATTTTGACCTACTTGGGCCTCCCAACACCAGATGTCCAGTCAACTTTGATCCACCTGGATCTCCACGTGCCTGGCTTCACTCACTAGGTCTTTCCTTCTGCATAGCTTCACTCACTAGGACTTTCTATTTGTCTGGCTTCATTCACCAGGACTTTCAACTAGCTTCACTCACTAGGGTTTTCACCTGGCTTCACTCACTAGGATTTTCCCACTGCCTAGCTTCACTCACTGGAACTTTCACCTACCTAGCTTCACTCACTAGGTCTTTCACCTAACTTCACTTACTAGAATTTTTCAACTGTGTAGCTTCACTCACTAGGTCTTTCACCTGGCTTCACTCACCAGGATTTTCCCTTCCCTAACCTCCAGTTAGGACTTTCCCAGTTAAGTATCCGGTCAACCTTGACCTACTTGACTCTTCTTCACTTCAAACTGGTTAGTCTTCGACCAAAGGAGAATTGTATCAACAATTTCTCCAATTGGACGATTGCATCTACAATCTCCATGTATTGTCAAACATCAAGACTCAAGTTTGAGCCAACTCAAGCTTAGTCAACCAGGTCAACCTTGACCTAGGGATATTGCACCAACACATAGAAGGCGCCTCCGATGGCTTGGAATGTGCCTTGCATGAATATTACGAAGGGGCCTTCTAGCCACTTGAGGGCACCTTCAATATCCATTAGCTGAAGATAAAGTTTTATCTTCAGCGAATAAAACTTATCTTATTGGAGGCACCTTGGACCTCCTTAGAGGCGCCTCCGAGCAATGGATAGGTTTCTCCAAGAGTTACAAAAAGACCCTTAGAGTTAGGAATTTAACAACAACTGGACTACAAGTCTTGTAATCACTTCCTAGTCTTTCTTGTGAGTTGTGAACGTCTATAAGAGACTACTCCGCCTTCAACAAAGAAGTTTTTCTAGTGGAACATTTTCAAAATCTTGGATTAACAACTGCTTAGGTTGTAACCAAGTAATTACTCACCTTTTCTTTACTTTAGTTGTTCAGTTTATTTTTATTTAAATTAATTGTGCTTACTAATCAAAGTCCAAAGAACGGGAAAGGGATTGTTTTATTTCTACAGATAATTCACCCCCTTCTTGCCGACCGCATGAGACCAACAGGTGGTATTAGAGTGAGGATGCTTTAGAAGGACTAACTGTCGACCGAATTAAATAAGATGATGGATGGACCAAGTATCTACTTACCAAAGTTTGAGGGGGAGTTCACCCTATGGAAAAACCAAATGGAAGTATTTTTTTAAAACTGACTTTGAGGTTTTTTTAATAATTAAATATGATTTTGTAGCTCTAAAATATCAAAAAGATGAAGAAAAAGAAGGGTACCTTTGGACAAAGAAGGAGTAAACGGACTTTGTAACAAATGGATGAACCGAATTCCACTTGCTAAGAGTGTTGTCACCTCAAGAACTCACAAGGATCGACACCTACAAATCAGCAAAGGAACTTTAAGAAAAGTTCTTAGAGCTACATGAAGGAATATCCGAAGTAAAGCACGCGAGACAAAACCTGCTTCGGAACCAACTAACGAACCTTCGACTGAAAGAAGAAGAGTCAGTAATGCAACTGCATGTCAAACTGAAGGAGTTGATTACCGGACTCACAAATCTTGGAAAAAAGATAACAAACCGAGATTCTCTAAGGTACGCTTTGAATACTTTTCCTAGAACATAAGAATGAACGTCCATAGTTGACTCCTACTATATTTCTAAAGATCTAAAGGTAAGTTCATTAGAAAGTTTATTTTTTACTTTAGAACTTCACGAATCTAGATGTACAGGATTAAAGAAGGAGCCAAGTCAGACAATTGCCCTGAAGATAAGAACGGGCGATCCAGACTTTGAAGCATTAATCAACGAGGATGAGACAACTTTAATGGTAAGAAATTTTAGTAAATTTCTTAAAGCTAATAAAGTTAATAAGTTGCAAGCGAAGAAGCACTTTCGGAACAAAAGGAAAGTTCAATGCTACAACTGGCAAGAAGAAAGACACATCAATCATGACTGTCCTAAATTAAAGAAGAAGGAAAAAGACATGGGCAAAAGGCCAACAAGATTGAAGCACAAGAACCTGAAGGTGATATGGGATGAATCATCGTCATCAGAATCAGAGTTAGAAGAATACGCCGGATTAGCCCTGATGGCAGACCACCAGAGGAATGACGAAAGTTCCTCAAAAATGAGCATCAACAAAGGAAGAGGATCTTCAGAAGAAAACAGCAATGAAGATGAAGCATCAGACCATGAGATAAGTGAGGTACGAGTCTTACTTACTAAAGAATCTTTTAAATTTATTAAAATACTTTCCAAAAACATGATAAAATTAGAAAATGAAAATGCTAAGCTAAAATTAAACTTACAAATTCATGTCCTTTAGTAATATTTAATAATTTGAAAATTGAAAATAAAAAATTGTAAGTATAAATAGAAAAATTGAAGAATAACTATGCATGTGAAAATTTGAATATTCTTCGAAATTCAAAATTTAACACTTACGGAGGTCTTAATTGGTATTTTAGATTTCACAAGAGTCAAATTAGAAAAAATCTCTAGAAATCATATACCATAAAAAAAAAAATATTAATCCAATAGGAAATAATTTATTTTGGATACCAAAATCATTTTTAACTCAATAAATTAATTTCTATGCATGCTACAAATTAATTTACTTAATTTAGTCTTTTTGGTAAAATCAATTATTTTGTAACTTTTTGGTCATATTTTTTGTTAAAATTTTATTTGTAAAAAATAAAAATATTATCTACAAATAAAAAAAAATTTAATTTTTTTACTATTAAGTTATTTTCTATGAATTTTTAAATAAAAATCATATTTTGAAAATTAAAAATATTTTTTGGACATATTTTTAAAATTTTTTATTTTTTGCTATAAAACATGATCTTCTCTATCATAATAAAATTTTTTGATATGTTTTAAATATTATCTGAATTATTACAAATTTTTTTACCAAAAATAAAGTTTTTATTATTAAACATTAAAGTACATTATTTTTGAAAACTTTA
The DNA here is from genome assembly GCF_018446385.1 of Zingiber officinale. Classification (NCBI taxonomy): domain Eukaryota; kingdom Viridiplantae; phylum Streptophyta; class Magnoliopsida; order Zingiberales; family Zingiberaceae; genus Zingiber; species Zingiber officinale. The sequence goes on from NC_056002.1 coordinate 109,314,618, forward strand.
CTTTTTTTTCTGGATAAAAATTAAATTTTACGTTTTAGGAAAAATTATCACAATTTTTCGTAACTATATTATATTTTTAAGCATTTAATTGTTACAATGAATATTTTTTGCTCAAAAATATTATTCTAGTCAAAATTATTTTTTTTTTGTCTTAAATTTTTTTTCATTAATGTAACTACTTCTGTTTGACTTTGACAAAAATTTTCATATTTTTTCGAAAACTTAAATAATTTTTAAATTATTTCGGTCAAAATAGAGAATTAATTAATAAAATTAATAAGTTTTTAAATATTTTTTTTTTTAAAATGTTAGTTTACTGTTAATTTTGTTAACAAATCCCTAGAATTTTTTTAAAAAAATTTCTAACTAGTTTTGTATTTTTTCCCCCTGTTTTTTTTATATGATCAAATGAGGAGAAATAGGGAGTAAGTTAAAAGGGTGGTTGTTTTTTTAATTAATTGTAAATTCTTGTTATAATTACAAATTTATTTACTTAGTACCAATTATTTTATTTTTGGTTAACCCTAACTTTAATTTGGATTGATGCACATCAAAAGAGGGGAGATTATAAATATCCCGTGGTAGTTTTGATGTGGTCAACTGAGTTAAGTTAGGTCACGTTTGTGCTTGATGTTTTATGTCTAAGTGTACATTAACTTAGGAGTACAAGAATTCAAGCAGAAGACGGAGTTAGCGAGAAGGATGACATGGGGAGCCAGTTGATGGACTCGGTAGTGCATTTGAGGGACTAAGTGTTGCGAAAGAGTACACTGGTGGACGAGAAGGACGTGCGCGATGTTCAAGTGATGAGAAGCCAGACAAAGCCTGCTCAAAGAGATGGTTGGAGTTGGGTTTTGGTGAGCTCAACTCCGAACGGCTGGAGTATCACCAGCATGAAGAAAAGTCAACTCCAAAGTTAACTTTAAAGTCTGACAGGAGTTGTTGGAGACGCCTTCAAGAATATGGAAGACACTTTCAATACGTGGTTATGAAAGGCTGATCTACTTCATAGAAGGCGTCTCCAATGGCTTGAAATGTGCCTCGTATGAACAGTACGAAGACGTCTTCCAGCCACTTGAGGGCGCCTTCAATAGCCGTTAGCTAAAGATAAAGTTTTTTTTTCAGCAAATAAAACTTATCTTGTTGGGGACGTCTTAGACCTCCTTGGAGGCGTCTCCGAGCAATGGATAGGTTTTTCCAAGGGCTATAAAAAAATCCCTGGAGCTAGGAATTTAACAACAATTAAACAACAAGTCTTGTAATCACTTCCTAATTTTTCTTATGAGCTGTCAACGTCTCTACTCCGCCTTCAACAAAAGAGTTTTTTTAATGGAGCATTTTCAAATCCTTGGATTAACATCCATCTAAGTTGTAACCAAGTAATTCCTTGCCTCTTCTTTATTTTAACTGTTTAGTTTATTTTTATTTAAATTATTTGTGCTTACTAATCAAAGTCCAAACAATGAGAAAGGAATTGTTTTGTTTCTACAGGCAATTTACTCCCTCTTGCCGGCCGCACGGGACCAACAACAGTAACAGGAGAAAAAATGGAAGTGGGTACGTGATTTGAGAATTTTGAAATTAGGGTATGTGATTTGGTAATTTTAAAAACTTATCTATGTAGTTTGGTAAAAAGCTATTGAATCAATCCAATTCAAGATGAACTGATTGACTCACAAATTGAATCAAATCGGTTTTTAAATTGAACCGGTCTTTAAATTATGAACCCTCTCCAAATTGAATCAAGTTATGAACCCTTGTGCCTCTTCCGTGTTGGCCCTGGGACAGGTTGGCGGGAGCGCTGGGGCGAGCGTATTCGTCTTTTGCCACCAAGTTATGAACCCTTGTGAAGGTGAATCGACCTCCACTAGGTGAACCACATCTTTTCAATCCTAGCATTTGCGTTCAATTGATTTGTTAGGTTCAAATCCACTCCAACTCTAATTTAGATCCGTCCCTGATTGAAGACATGAAGAAGGCTAGAAGATATCATAACTGCCATCTTAATCTGAGTCCTTCAATCCAACTCCAATTTGGATATTGTCAGTGTGTTTTTTGTTCTCAAACTTTCAATAAATCTTGTATCCGTTGGTAAATAAATCTTATCTAAATCAGGGGTCCATTTGGCTTGATTTTGTCATATTTGCTATCTCGGCCATGTTACATTTTGCCAAACTGTCTATAGTGGTCTAATCCAGTGTTAATTCGGTGATGCGATTTGAAACTAATCATGCCATTTTATTACCCAAACATCCTGTGATGCTGTTTGAAACTAATGTTGAACCTGTTATGAACATGGTATGCTGAAACTGTCTGTTTTAGCAGTCTAAATACAGTGTTAAATCAGTGATGCAACTTGAAACGAGTGATGCTATTTTACTATCCAAACTGTCTATGATACTAGTTGAAATCAGTTATGCTATTGAAAATCTCATCAGTAATTCTGAATTCGTTTTGAACATGTTATGCTGAAACTCGTGTAAATCTGTTATTCACCTCCAATGGACATGTTCTGAACCTGCTATGCTGAAACTGTAATGAACCTGGTTACCGTCTAGTTTCTGCAACTTCCCAAATCTCAACTCAGTCATAGCAGCAGCTCACTAATAATAATGCTAGTCTTAATTCAACAACGATATCCAGTTCCTGAATGTTTCCAGAAAACAAATCAGAAATCTGCTTCAGCAACTCCAGTAACTAAAGCAAAGTTTCAGCAACATAGCCTGCAGAAAAAGTAGCTGAACGATTCAAACCATCTATGAACACAATGAATTGTGAACAAAGAAGCAAAACTAACTATGAACACAAATTCAACAATTCAACTGATTTTGATGACTGACATTCAGCATCCAAAATAAATACATTTATGATAAAAAAAAATACAATACATATTTATGCTATCCTTGTCCCTGACAAACATCAATGCCCGAAACAAGAAATACTAACAACAAACACACTGATGAGCATGGTTGAACCATTACTTAAGTGCCATTTGTCATTGACTTCAGTAAACACTTTTCTTCATCAGCTGAAAGTAATCAAATTCCACAGCCAACCACTTGGCACTTTCTAACTCACTTCCTCCCTGTTTCATGGTCACACTAATCTTCACATTACCTGGCGATTAACGCTATTAATAAATCACTACTCATCTACCGCTAGTCGTCGTCTATATGTACACTCCTTTTCTTGCAAGAAGTTGCAGAAAAGAAGCAACAGAAGAACACTTCACCGTTGAAGAAGAAGATTTGAGGAGGAGATGTTGCGCAGTAGCAACGCCCTGATCGGGGCCATCAACTTCGTGACGTTCCTGGTGTCGATCCCCATCCTCGGCGGCGGCATATGGCTGAGCGTCAGGGCCAACAACACCGACTGCCTCCGGTTCCTCCAGTGGCCCATCATCATCATCGGCGTCGCCATCATGGTCGTCTCCCTCGTCGGATTCGCCGGCGCCTGCTACCGCCTCGCCTGGCTCCTCCGCGTCTACCTCTTCGTCATGCTCTTCGTCATCCTCGGGCTCCTCTGCTTCATCGTCTTCGCCTACGCCGTCACCGACCGCGGCCACGGCCAGGTCGTCATGGATCGGGCCTACCTCGAGTACCAGCTCAGCGACTACTCCGGATGGCTCAAGGACCGCGTCTCCGACCCCGGCTACTGGGCCAGGATTAGGGTTTGTATCCGCGACAGCCGCGTATGCCCTAAGTTGGCCAGGTACGTCCGCAATTCCATAACGGGTTTGCCCCAACCAGAGCCGGCGGAGATGTTCTACCGCAGACAGCTTTCCCCAATCGAGGTCAGTCTTATTTGCCTTCTTTCATTGCTTTTTTTAGGAAAATTTTCTACTCCAAACAAGAATTAGGCATCTTTTTAATGAAAGATTAGGTTTCTAGGGATCCCTGAATTTTGGATTTATATAGATTTAGCTTTGTTATTTACTACAAAATCTGCTTTTTGATGTTAACTTTGCTGCAATTTCGCTTTTATCATAATTGATTACTTTCAATGGAGAAAGCATTTGGATTGCGAAGAGCACTGTGCAGAACGATGTATGAAATAAAAAAAAAAATCAAGATGAAAAATTCTTTTACAATTATTTTACCAGTCTGCTTTTTTATTTTTATTTATTTTTTTACAATTTGTTTTTGGTTTAAGCCTGCTACTCTATTTTAGTCCCATCTCCTTCACATCCATTCCACTTTGCCGTGCTCTATGAACCAAACAGTTTGAATAATTTAACTGCCGCTTTGAAACATAATCAACCGTAATTAAGCACAACCCAGTAAAAGAAAAACTTATCATTATTGCGAAATAAAAAATTCAAAATTTGAAAGTAATTAATCAACATGGATGCCAAACTATTTAAAATTTTAAGCAATCAGTTACCTAATAATAATTGACTACCTGCACAAAAGAAATTGAAAGGGAGAGATGGCTATTCGAAAATTTATAATCAATGGCATAAAGATGTGGTAATCATAAAATAAAGATGTAACATATTCGTTTGCTTATTATTATTATTATTATTATTATTATTATTATTATTATTTGCCCCTCCTTCAAACAGAAGGCAATTCCCAGGATGGGCATATGATGCTTTCTCTTCCTCCCATTAATTCCTTCCAAGCAAATAAGGTAGTTTAACTGTTTTTCCCTCCCTTTCTCTCCCCTTTTCCCTTACTTTCTTTTCCACTCAAGTAAACATATCGTTAGAGCTCTTTCACTAATTTCCTTATTCATTTTTTTATCGATGATAAAAGGAAAAAAAACAAAAAAAAAAAATCCCTCTTTGTGGTCCACTAGATTCGTCACCCATTGGCTATATGAAAAAAAAAAGGAAAACTAAAAGATATTATCAGGAAGAGTGAAGTTTGTGGTTCTCATTAGAGGTCCAGAGCACATGTTTATTTGTCTTTTTTGTTTGGTTTGCTATATTACAGTTTCAGATTCCAGTACAACAACTGTTTATGCATATGTATAGTGACTTGTAAATAAAGTTGAGGAATCATGTCAAAGTCTTAACAACATAAACATCTACAGAAGTAAATAGAGGGTTACATCTTAGATCTTTAATTAAATGTGGAGGTAGATAAGTCTTCAAGCACTAGAGCGGAAGTATATATGACAACAACCTCTCCGGAGAGGTCTTTTTCTATGCTTTTCTCTCTGTCCCAACAATAAAAAAGGACAACCAACATGGGCGCATGATTTAGAAATCCAATTGTCCTTTTCCTGATGTGGGACACCACGCAAGAGAAAATTATCGAATGGTTGGATGGTTTATATATATTGATCTTTTAAATATTAGAAAGAAATGTAGTGAACAACACATCATAGAAAAATTGTTTAGCTTAGGCAATTTGTTAGTTATCAACCTTCTTCACTTTTCCCCCTTCCTAATCAATTAAAACATTTTGGGTGCGGCTGGTTCTTTGTTTGGTTGTATTAATGAAATAGAATAACTATCAGAAAGGTTCATTCTATGTTTGACCTATTCGGTTGACATAATTCTTATTATCAATTTAACTCATTCATGTGATCTGTTCCTTGGTCTCAGTAGGTATTCCTACACTCTCTATGTAGACATGGTGCAACATGATTTTGAATATGAAAATGAGTTCCAGCAGGTGGACTCATCTACAATAGCAAGCGGGAGAAGAAAGATGTAAAGGAATCTTACCTACTTGAAGGCTTGCTTCATGTGGGAGGTAAATGGATATTTATATGGCGTGTAATGTGGGGTCCCCGAGGTTGGGGCCAAAGTCAAGGAAGTCGGCTGATGTGGCAGTCAAAGTTAAGGAGAGGTCAACATTCAGGGACAACATGGTCACATGTCTGGATTGGGTGTTCTTTCGGAACGGACCTCTTGTCCGATTGAATCCCGATCCCCTCAAGATTGATGAAATCCCGATCTATATAAGTGCCCTTTAGAGCCGAATCTGCTTGGCCACTCGGGGCGGGGCTAGCACGGTCGCACCCATCGGCCAAGTATTCTAGCCGATCAGGCTTATGGTTCAATCAGATGTGCTAGGCATACGATCCAACCAGATTCAGTAGCCGAGTGAAGAGGTCGAGTCCTCGAGAGGAACATCATTCCTTAGCCGATCTGACCCCGTCCGCAAATGAAGTTCGATCGGACAATAGGGGGGCTTGGTCAGCCTACCAACAAAGTAGATCAGGGGCTATCAACCCAACGACCTAATATTCATTTTTGGCGTCTTGTGTAATAGTTGTTAGAGAAACAAAGGAATATTCCCTGTGCATTCTTTACGAGGGAAGCTTCTATTCTGCAAATCACAGAAGTGGTAAGTCCATTTTTGAAAAGTGTTCAGAATGGACGGTCTTTTTTTGGCAATGCTTTGAGATTCATACATAAAGGAAAGATAACACTATAAAAGGGGGTCTCTACCTAAAGGTGCAGGTACGCGAGATTACGCATTCGGAGTCCATTGTTCTTTACTACTGATCCCTACATTTTTTTTTCGAGACCATTTGTCTGACTTGAGTGTTGTAGTGCCTATGCCGGGACCCCTCCCTGGTCCGGTTGCTAGCATTTTTTCCTCTACTTTTTGTTTTGGACACGTAGGATCACTTGACGTCATTTTCTTCCAGCTCACAGTCTTCTCACGATCAACATCAAAGCCCTTTACCCAGTGCATCATCGCCCCCAATTTTAGACAGGATCAAATTTGATGTCGTCTGTGGGAACTTTGTCTGTATCTGAGACATGAAGATGGAAGAGGTTGGACGATTCACTACAGTTACTTTGTCGTAAGAAGATTTGGAGTTGTTAATAACCGTTCGAGAGCAGAAATTGATGCAACAACAACAAGCAGCAGTCGGGTGTCCTTTGTGTTGATACAGTCTGACCTGACTGTTGTTTTGATGTTGACACTGATTTAAGTTTGTATCAGATATTAATTAAACTCAGACTGATTATTGATCAAGGTTGATCATATGAAGAAGAAAAGTCCAAGTACGGATACTTGGCACGCGAAGTCAGAGAGGGCTCGGTAGCTCGTTCTCCGGACTAGGTCAGGAAGGGCTCGGTAGCTCGTTCTCTGGACTAGACAAAGTCGGAGAGGGCTCGGAAGCTCGTTCTCTGGACCAGACAAAGTCGGAGAGGGCTCGGTAGCTCGTTCTCCGGACTAGGTCAGAGAGGGCTCGGTAGCTCGTTCTCTGGACCGGACGAAGTCGGAGAGGGCTCGGTAGCTCGTTCTCCGGACTAGGTCAGAGAGGGCTCGGTAGCTCGTTCTCTGGACCAGGGAGATGTTAGGGTTTAGGGATGGGAAGCTCTAAAACTAACTCAGGGAACTTGGATCGGTCTCCAGACCGATCCAGTGATACTCTGTGTGACTGGATCGGTCGGCAGACCGATCCAGTGATACTCTGTGTGACTAGATCGGTCGGCAGACCGATCCAGTGATACTTGAAGTCTTTGATCGGTCTATGGACCGATCAGAAACCACACAGAAAGTTTAGAGAGTTTCTGTGGGTATTCTGATCGGTCTGTGGACCGATCAGTAACCACACAGAAGGTTCTGTGGGTATTCTGATCGGTCTGTGGACCGATCAGTAACCACACAGAATCGTTCTGTGAGTTTTTCTGATCGGTCTTCAGACCGATCAGAAAGAGATCAGAAAGAAGAGCGAGAAGGGGGATCGGTCTGTGGACCAATCCACCCATCGTCTGATCGGTCCACAGACCGATCAGACTCCCTCCAGACCGATCAGGATGAGTCCTGATCAGTCCAGAGATCTGTGGATCGGTCTGTTGACCGATCCACAACATGTCGTTTTCTGTCTGCTGCTTCTCTGATTTTGCTGATTCACTTCTGATTCACTTCTGATTCACCTGATCGAATTATCTGCTGTGAGATCTTTAAGTTACAGGTTGCAGGTATCATGCCATTGGTTAATTTCAAATGAAGTTCCATCAGAAGAATAAGAACAAGTGCCCTTTATGCTGTATTTCACTGCAAGCGATGCATTTGAAGCATCAACGTTCACGGGCGGCGATCAGTGGCTTCAGCTTGACTATTGCTCATTGGTTCGAGCTCAGAGACACCAGTGAAGACCATGGATGGTATTGGTGTGAGTCCAGAGAACCAGATGAGTGACTGGCGACGCAGTGATCCGATACAGGTGACAGCGATTCTCTACGGTAAGCAAGCAGAATAAGAAGAAGGAAGAAGACAGGTTTACAAAGGTTCTGGAAAAACTCTCTCTGTCGTTCAAGCAAGAAGCTGTGCGTTTTGTTGAGATCTTGGCTGATTCCTTCTTGGTTTTTCTGCTTCGTGGCTGTAAGTTAAACTGTTCAATCCTTTAGCCACACTCTGTAAGTCTTGTGCTTTCACATATATATTTCTTGAGACTTTGTGGAGAGGTTACTCCACCGAGAAGGAGGATCTTTAGCCGGAATTTATCCGGGGTGCGATCTACCGAAGATCAAGGGGTCGTCCACCTTACGGACACGCCGAGGAGTAGGGGCAAGTTATCCCCGAACCTCGTAAATCCGTGTGTTAGTGTGCTTGTTTCCTTTTGTTTTAGTTTTCTAATTCCGCTGTGCTAACAAGTTTCTCTGTAGAAATTTTTGCTTAAGCTTTTAAGAGGCTATTCACCCCCCCCTCTAACCATCTAAGATCCTAACACTTTGTTGAATGACTCGGTTGCATCGATGGCATGCCCTCATATTGAGCAAGGGACTCAAGTGGAAAGGCCGACTAGGTTCCAATCGACTCCTCCTACCCCGATCGGCTTCATGCAAGCACCTGTGCAGCCGATCAACCTTCTGCCCGTGCCTTCTTCTCCAGTCGCGTATCACTAGGCATTGTTCGGCACTCCTTTCGAGGATATAGGCTGAGCGAAAAGGCCCCAAGGATCATCTTCTGGAAATGCATCCGCTTGGGACGTTAGGAAGGGGAAAGTTCTGATGGACAGTAGCTACCTCGAGCGAGTGAGTATGCCCTTCTCCTAGGAAATATTGGAGGATAAATTGTCAAGCCACTTTCGACCCTTATCGATCGGAGAGTACGGAGGAACGACTGACCTAGAGGACCATTTACTCAAATTTAAGAATATCACTATTCTCCATTAATACATGGATAGCGTCAAGTACCGAGTGTTCCTTACCACCCTCTCTAGATTGGTACAAAGATGGTTCAATCGACTACTAGCCGAGCCCATTTGTTGCTCCAAGAATTTCCATAAAGCATTCCTTCACTTCACGAGTAATCGTCACTACTACAAGACCACATTGAGTCTATTTTCCCTTAATCAAGGGCCCAAGGAGGTGTTGAGGGCATACATTAAAAGGTTCAACTAAGTGGCCATGGACGCCCCTTCAGCTACCCCAGAGATTCTAATGAGTACCTTCTCCCAAAAGCTCATCGATGAGGATTTCTTCCGGTCTCTAATCAAGAAGCCCCCTAGAGACTTCAACCATCTGCTTGGGAGAGCGACCAAGTACATCAATGTAGAGGAAGCATAGTCCACTCGGAAAAAGGAGGTTGTCGTGCCTACTCTCATCTCTTCCTTTGAGCACTGAGCCCCTCCCCCTCCACTGCTACACAAAGGACCTCGATCCCTCACATCCCCACAAGCAGAGGTCGAACGCAGTCCAACACATAGAAGTCGAGTGGACGCGATTCCCCAAGCCACGTCGATGGACTCCACCATTCTGCACTTACCGCCAATTGGGAACCGACAACACTGAAGACTGTTACCAATGTAACCAACAGATGCACCGAGTAGTCAACCAAGGTTTCGCCAGCGTTTGCCATCTCCCAACAATCAGTGTTAGCAACGATCGAGTGGACCGCTGGGAGAGTCCATGGGAATGTCGATTGGAACTAACAGCGGCCCCAGCAATGAAATAATTGAGCCTCGGCTCAAGTTACCTATCGAGTCATTGTGCCAACCAAACCGAGAAGAAGAAAATTGCTACAATGCCGCTTGAGGAGATATAGGTATGATAGCGGGCAGCCCAACTGACGGAGATTCTAATCGGGTCAAAAAGTCACATGCCCGTCGACTAGAGATTCATGGAATCGGGTGTAGCTGAGAGTAGTCACAGGGGTAGGGATCAGTTTCGGCCCCAAGAACTTGAAGGGGGTAGATGTGCCCCATGCTGATGCTTAATCATCAAGGTTGTTATAGCCAATTACAACATCCACTAGACTTTTGTTGACATAGGGAATTCTGTCAACATCATATTCGAAAAGGCGTTCGAGCAGCTACAGATAGAGAAGAGTGAGCTCCAACCCATGACAATGCCCCTTATACGGATTCACTAGCAACGAAGTGCAGTCGATCGAACAAATTCGATTGGCTATCTCTCTAGGGAGGAGCCCCTGATAAGGACCCGTCGATCAACCTTCATTGTGGTGGACGCGCCCTCAACTTACAACGTGATTTTGGGTCGACTGGTGTTGAATGAATTTCGAGTTGTTGTCTCCACTTTCTATCAAAAGATCAGGTTCTCGGTCGATGACTCGGTGGGAGAAGTGAAGGCGACCAGCTGGTAGCACGCAAGTGCTACGTAGATGTGATCAAGACTGAAGCTCGTGCGACTCAGAAGACTTAGTGAGTGAAAGTTATCGCCATCCATGAAGCGCCCCGACACTAGTTTATAAAGAGGAGGAGATGCAGATCCATCCCACCAGAGGCCACCACTTAAATAGGAGCTGATCTGGTCGCAGAACTCAAAGTAAAGGTAACGGCGTGTTTAACGTGCAAATGGTGCACTGGGCAAAGGGATCTGGTGTTGACCATGAGAAGAGAGCTAGAAGAAAATGATGTTAAGCACTCCTGTATGTCCAAAACAGAAAGAAGAGGAAAAAAAAGTCAGTAACTGGGCTAGGGAGGGGTCCCAGCGTAGGTATTCCGAAGCTCAAGTCAAACAAATTATCTCGGGAAAAAGAATGCAAGGAACAGTAGTGAAGAACAATGGACTCTAAATGCGTAATCTCGCGTACCTGCGCCTTTAGGTGGAGATCCCATTTTATAGTGTTACCTTTCTTCTGTGCACGAATCTCAAGGCATTGCCAAAAAAGGACTGACCATTCTAAACACTTTCCAAAAATAGACTCACCACTTATGTGATTTGCAAAATAGAAGCTTCCCTCGTAAAGAATGCACGGGGAAATATTAGGTCGTTGGGTTGATGGACCCTGATATGTTTTGTTGGCAGGCCAATCGAGCCCCCCCTATTGTCTAATCGGACTTCATTTGCGGACAGGGTCAGATCGGCTAAGGAATGATGTCCCTCTCGAGGACTTTATTGGTCCCAGCGTGGTCGGTAGGGGGGGAGGGGTGAATTGCCTTGAAATTCATATTCAAACTTTTTGGTTTACAACCGGGGAGGTTGTTAATCCAAGGCAATGAAAGCTCCACTCAACATATCTCCTTTTGACGAAGGCAAAGTAGCCTCTTATAATGTTGACAACGTAGAACTAAAAAGAAAGAATTACAAATGAAAGCACATAGTTGATAAAATTAGTGTTGTATTGAATTTCTAGGACTAGAACTCTATTTATAACTCACTAGTTGAAATAGCTGTTTTAATGACATGGCACTTCTGGGCACTTAGACTTGATCTGGGCGCCCTAGCGGTGCAAGTTTATTAACTTTGCAACGGCTTAGAGATAAAACATTATCCCTGCCCGGGCAATTGGACTGGTCCGGGTGCCTAGAGTGTTGATGACGTGGACCCAAGACCTATAGACGCTACAATGGCTCGAAGAGGTTCCTTGCGCTGACCCAAGGCAGTTCGGGCGCTCGGACTCATCCGAGCGCCTGGGCAGGGCGCTCGAACTCATCCGGGCGCCAGGGCAGTCTAAGCGTCTAGACTTGGTCCATGCGCCTAAACAAGTTAACTTTGCATTGACTTGTCTGGTTTCTACTCTGGTGGCTTGGGTGATTCTCCAACCATCCAGAGTTGAGCTCACCCGAACCTAACTCCGGCTTTCTCTTTGTGAGCAGTCTTCCGTTCAAACTTCTGGTCCCTCGAAAGCGTTGCACGTGTCCTTCTCTTCTACTGGTATACTCTTCCGCAGCTTCTCGTCCCTCCAATGCACCGAGCCCATCGACTTGCTTCTCGTGCCATTCTTCTTATTCGCTGTGTCTTTCGCTTGACTTCATGTGTTCCTAAGTCCCTACACACATAGACACAAGGCATAATAGAACCTAACTTGACTTAGTTGACTATATCAAAACTAACTCGGGGTACTTACAATCTCTCTCTTTTTGATGTACATTAACCTAAGTTAAGTTAGGGTTAACCAAAATATAAAATATTATTGCAATCAAGTACAAGTAAAATATTGCAATTAAACACCAGTAAAATATTACAATTATCTCCCCGTAAGCTCCTAAATTTCTTTTCCCTTTGATCACATAAAAAAATAGGGGTAAGTAGAAAAAATCAAAATTTTACCAAGAGTGATTGAAAGATCAAGGTAAAAAAAAATTACAAGAATTAGTTTTCAAATATTCGAATTTCTAAAATTTAAAAACAACATTTATCAAAAATAATAATAAAAATATTTTTGATTTTCGAAAAATTTTGAAATTTTTTATCAACGTTAACTAAAAATATTCGGATTAGGATAAAATTTTTCACAAAATAAGATAAATTTATTTTAACAGAAATAATTCTTTTTATATAGAAATATGTATTTTTCTATAAAAAATATTAAAATAGATTTTGATCTTAAAAAATTTTGTTAATTTTTCTGAGTATGTAAGATTGAATATATATATATATATATATATATAGAAATTAAAATTTTCAAAATTCAATTTTCAAGAATTTTTAATATTAAAAATTATTTTTTGGTAAAAAAATTTATAGGAAATTCATTGATAGTCTTAAAATTTCTAAAATTTTTATTCTAATAGAATATTTACTGTTTTATCATTATAAAAATTTTGAACTGAAAACTCTAACAAAAAGTTTGCACGAAAAAATATTTTTTAAGTAAAGAAATTCTAACCTAGCAAATCAATTAAATTAGAGAAAATTTAATCTATATAGGTTCCTACCACTGGATTAACAAGATATTTTTTAGGAATATGTTTTCGTGATATTTTTGCAATTTGACATTAGTGATATCTAAAATATCAGTTAAACTTTTGAAAATTTCTAAAAGTTTGAACATTTGAACCTGAATGATTATTTTTCAATTTTTTTAATTTAATCCTTCAACTTTTCATTTTCAACCGTCTATTTATCGAAATCTTCTCATAGACATGATTTTGCTAAGGTAATTCTTAATTCTAAATTCTCGTTTTTTTAATTATGCAATTTTGTTTCTAGTTTACATGAACTTCTAGAAAACATTTTGATAAATTTATAAAATTTATTAGGAGGTAGAGAACGTACCTCTTTTATCGAGTCGATCTCATTATTCAACGCTCCTCCTTCATTGCTGCTTTCTTTTGAAGTGTCTTCTCCTTCGTTGATGCTCATCTCTGAGGTACTATCGTCATATTTATGGTGATCTGCTATTAGTGTTAGTCAGGCATACGCTTCCAGCTCAAACTCGGATGACGACTCGTCCCACGTTGCTCTGAGGTTCTTGTGTTTGGTTTTATTTGACCCTTTATCGTTCTCTTTTGTCTTTTTCTTCATTTTTGAGCCATTGTCTTTTACGTGACCTTCATTGCAATTGTAGCATTTGATTTTCCTTTTGCCTCAAAGAAGTTTCGTTGCCTGTTTCTTAACAAAGTTATTAGATTTAAAATTTTTTGGAAACTTCCTTACAATAAAAGTTACTTCGTCTTCGTCGAGTGATGTGTTGGAATCTGGTTCGTCTTTCTGGTTAGCTTTCAGTGCTAGGTTTTGAGCTGTCTTTTCTTATTTATTTCTTAAACCTGCACATCTCGACTCGTGAAGTTCAAAAGTTGAAAATAGATTCTCTAAAGTACTTACCTCAAGGTCCTTGGAGATGTAGAAAGAATCTACTATGGATGTTCACTTGGGTGTTCTTGGGAAAGCATTTAGTGCATAGTTAGCGAGTCTCGGTTTGTTACAATTTCTCCGAGATTTATGAGTTCAGTAATCAACTCCTTGATTCTTGTGTGTACATAAGCTACCGATTCTTCCTTTTCCATTCGGAGGTTGCTTGATTTCAGAGTAGGTTTCGTCTTGCGAGTTTGGCCTCTGAGGTCCCTTCGTGAAACTCCAAGAACTTCTCCCATAATTCTTTTACTGATCCGTAGGCACCGATTCCTGTTGACTTTTTGAGGTGGTAGCACACGTAGTAGGTAGAATTCCGCTCTACTGTTGGCTACGAAGTTATTTTGCTCCTTCTTGGTCCAAAGATATTATTCTTTTTCTTCTCCTTGTTGATCTTTGGTACTACAAAGTCCTATTTGATTATTAAAAGAATTTCGAAATCGGTTTTAAAAAATACCTCCATCTGGCGTTTCCAAAGTGCGAACTCCCCCAAACTTTGGTGGGTAGATGGTCCGACCATCATCTCCTTGCTTTAGTAGGCGATTAGTCCTTCTACAGCGGTTCGGATTCTGATACCAATTGTTGATCCTGATGCGGCCGACAAGAGGGGGGTGAATTGCCCTGAAATTCAAATTTAAATTTTTTGGTTTGCAATCGGGGAGGTTGTTAATCCAAGGCAGTGAAAGCTCCACTCAACAGATCTCCTTTGACAAAGGCGGAGTAGCCTCTTACAACGTTGACAGTGCAAAACCGAAAAGACAGAATTACAAATGAAAGAACAGAGTTTGTAAAAATAGTGTTGTATTGAACTCTTAGGACCATGACTCTATATTTATAGCCCATTGGTTGAAATAGCCATTTTGATGACGTGGCACTTCTGGGCACCTAGACTCGATATAGGCGTCTCCAGCGGTGCAAGTTTATGAGCTTCACAACGACTTAGAGATAAAACTTTATCCCTGCCTAGGCGCTTGGACTGGTTCGGGCGTCTGGAGTGTTGCTGATGTGGACCCAAGACCTATCCATGTGGCAACGGCTCGAAGAGGCACCTTGTGCTGACCTAGGGCGGTCTGGGCACTTGGAGTCCGGACGCCCGAACTTGGTCTAGGCACTTGGACAAGTCAACTTCACGTTGACTTGTCTGGCTTCTGCTCCGGTTGCTTGGGTGATTCTTCTGCCATCCAGAGTTGAGCTCACCCGAACTCAACTCCGGCCTTCTCTCCTCGAGTAGTCTTCTGCTTCTACTTCTTGTCCCTCAAAAGTGCTGCGTGCGTCCTTTTCGTCCGCCAGTATACTCTTCCGTAGTTTCTCATCTCTCGGATGCACTGAACCCATCAACTTACTTCCCGTGTCATCCTTCTCGTTCGCTGCATTTTCCGCTAGACTTCTTGTGTTTCTAAGTCCTTGCACACTTAGACACAAGGCATCAAACACAGCAGGACCTAACTTGACTTTGTTGACCACATCAAAATTAACCTGGGGTATTTATAAAGTTGGCCTCTTCACTCGGCTACAGAATTCGGTCGGTCGTATCCTAGCACATCCGATAAGATCATAAGCCCGATCGGCTAGGATACTTGGACGATGGGTGTGACTGTGCTAGCCCTACCCCGAGTGATCAAGCGGACTCGGCTCTGAAGGGCGCTTTTATAGATCGGGATTTCATTGATCTTGAAGGGCTCAGGATCCGATCGGACTAGAAGTCCGATTGGATAGAACACCCAATCCAGACATATGATCGTGCTGGCCCCGAACGTTGATGTCTCTTTGACTTTGAACGCCACATCAACCGACTTCCTTAACTTTGGCACCAACCTTGGGGGCCCTACATTACACACCATATCAGATATCGACTTTGACGGTTGTGCAAGGAGTTGTCTTGCTCGTGTCACTATGAAAGGAAGAGGAAGGAGATTGTGCAATTGTTCAATTAGGCATGACTGCATTAGTGAAATGAGGGATTCACATCGAGTGAATGAGAGAATGAATCAGTCAATTAGGTTAAAAAATTGTGATACTTTAAACTTTTAGGCCTTTTCAGATGCCCTTTAGACTTTAAACATCATATATATGGGAAATTTTCAGAAAGTCTTCCCCATAAAACATTTAGGCCTTATCAAATTGCCCATACACTATGCAGATTATATAAATTGCATACATTATGTACTACAAACATTATATTCAATTTAAATTTTCTAATATAATATCATCCACATTATTTTCTACATATACTTTATTCATTAATAGTTGTATATTTGAGAACCGTTGTATGCCCATACTTGTATCCTAAAATTGAATCTTCTTTTGATATCCTTGTGTCCCCATTTTGCGAAATCACATGATGAATTCTTGAATCCATACACATATGGGATACTTGTATAGGTTTGTTCCCTTCTCAATTCGCTTTGTGCAGATACATTAGTCATTATTATTCCATTCCATCCTGCCAAACACCCCTTTATTGAATGGATAATAGAGAATCTAATCAAACATCTAGGAGATTGGTCCCCTGTTTTAAATCTTTAAATGGCATAACTAAGAGGGACTCTATTTTTCATGACTGCCAGAATAACTTGCATTTCTTTGTTCCTTATTTTATTTGTTGTGGACCAAAAGAAATAGGACCACTGGGTTAACTTATTTCACTTAAATTACAAATATCACTAGTGGTTGATTGTGTGCACAAGTGGTATGATATTTGTGTATAACTTCCCTGAAACCTTTTGTTTGCTCAATCATGTTGGTTCTTGATGTTGCAGTCGGGCTGCTGTAAGCCTCCAACTTCATGTGGCTTTACATATGTGAATGAGACCAATTGGGTTGGACAGCCTACGTCCTCAGCGAATGACTTTGACTGCAACCGGTGGAACAACCCCAATCAGCAGTGGCTGTGCTACCAGTGTGATTCGTGCAAGGCTGGGGTTCTTGCTAGCATCAGGCATAGCTGGAGGAAAGCCTCTGTAATCAACATTGTTGTGCTTGTAATCCTTGTGATCGTGTATGTCATTGCCTGTGCAGCATTCAGAAATGCAAAGAGGATAGACAATGATGAGCCCTTTGGAGAGAGCAGGGTTAGTAAATCAAGGCCAAGTAGGTTCCATCTTTAGGCAGAAAGATGGAGATTGAAGCTTTTCTTTATGATAGAAGCAAAGAAAGTTGATGCTTGCATCTTTGTTGGTTTTGGTGACTAAAGGAGAGAAGGGGAGAGAGAAAAGAAGAAGAAGAAAGCTTGCAATTTGAGTGTAACTAATGTTTCTGCTGTTTGTATAACTTATGGTTTATGTACTCTATGATTTAAGAAATGAGAGTGAGTCTGTCTACCTCGGCTGTGAATGTTGTCTTTGTTACTGGCTAGTCGATAGAGATACATGCTAATCTCTTAAACTTCAGTTATTTCCAATTGTGCTAGTTATGAGAAGTAGGACATTTGTTTAAAACAAAATCTGCTGTGAAGTGTCACATCAATATTTTTTTTTAATGTCATATCTTTTCAATTGCCATATTTCTCATATGTTCAATTAAATAGTTATATTTACTAAGCCAGAGCCATGCACATGGCGTTTTTAAACCACAGGAATTGGTGACTATTGCAGATATCAACTTGAAAGAATCATACATCAACTTGAAAGAATCATACAATATTGCTGTTTGTTTATGAATAATTTCAATAACCAAATTGTTAATATATATTTTCAAATGAGTCGGGCTAAAGCTTCTAAAACCAGCAGTTCCAAGCCCATGCATCAATTGCTGCAGCTAAATTCTTATCAACCAGAACCACCAAGCTTGCAATTTCAGCATCATGATTGAAACTGTCTTGAAATTATATTTTTCAGACTGGTACAATGCTTGAAACATCAACAATTTTCTGTGTTTCATGCTTGCTTTTCGTTTGGGCATCTTGCTTGCTTGTGCTAAAAGACTTTTGGAATGTCTGAACCAGGCAAGCAAATACAGATCAACTAGAGGCTGTCATGCATATGCATGATGAACACAAATAAAAAAAAAAGTAATATGGTCGAAGAAGTTATTCTCCAAAAACTGGAGAATAATTTCTGATTATCTTCTAAAGGTTTGATGGGAAACTTGAGTTTCTTTAGAAGCAAGAAATTCTTGTTGTCTTTTCAAAAAAGGTTGATGGGAAAATTGAACAACAATATAATAAATCTCTGATGATCTTCTAAAGGTTTGATCATCAATAAGTTGAAGAACTTTTCAACAGGAAAGTAGAAGATTTAGTTCTGCACAAAGAAGAGTAAAAACAGGACGACAAAAATAATTAAACATCTTTAGAATTTGTTGGATTTACAATCACATATGATGGGAGCGATAAAGTGGGGGAAAGAAACTAATTGAACATCTTTTATGGCATAATTTGATGGACAGAAAATAGTGACATGACATAAAGGTTGATAAACATTACAAGTTAATAAGCTTTTCTTGAAAGGAAATTTTATATTACGGCTTAATATCCACTAACAATCAAATTAGAATAAGCTCAAATCGTTGACTTAAGAAGAAAGTCTGCTTGTGCTTGAATGCCATGCTTACTATCTGATTTGCTGACCAAACAAGAATATAATAGGGAAAAGGTCAGGACAGGGATGATTAATGACCTGTGCTTGAATGCCATGTAAACTATCTGATTTGGTGAACATTAACTCCACGAAGTTAAGATGTTAAAGAAACATTTTCACAATGAGGGAAACATCGATGACTTTATTATATACAAAAATATATGAAGAAATTAAAACCACCAAAAAAGTCTACTTGTCAAATACGCTAGTCACTACTCCTTATAGGAAAACATTGCATATCCATACATAATTCCATGTAAATAATAAGCTACTAACCTTCTGGAGCAGCAAATTGTTTTGTTTCTCCATCTCCATGATTTGTCCCATAGTCATCCCAAACCACTCATCAATCCAAGCAAAACAAAGCTTGTGGAATTCTGAAAGTAGTGCCTTCTCACTCTGAGTAGAACCAGATTAACAAACATCTTAAATAATAGATAAGCCTCTCTCAGAAGAATTAAGATAAGGAAATAATATATCAACAATTAACTCAATCTTGTGGTCATGTAGCATACTGCATTCATCAACGAAATTAAGAATATTCAGAATATTCCCATCTCAACATTGAGATTAGATGATTTCATCAATTATATTTGTATCAGTATACCTTCTGCTGCATTTGGGACTTAAAATTTTGCTGGTGAACACAAATACTACTTTATATGTGCTTTCTCTAAGATGCATGTATTTAAGTCCACCTAGTATGTGGAGTGCCTTTACTCTCCAAACTAAAGATGATGATGCCAACAATTTTTCATTGAGAAATATATGGCTCCAGCCTTACCATGGATAAGTTAAAGGCTTTGGATCTCTTTCAATCTACAATTAATATCTTACAGATGCATCTTGCTTTTAACAGATATATGTGAAACCTCTTGTGACTAGTAATAATTTCCACAAGGTTCTCACTTCCTATGCATTACATTTGAAGTCAACTAATATTCTCAATTTTTACCAACATGGATAGGTAGGCTTGCAACACTGAATTTTCTAGAAGCAAAAAGGGGAGAGCATTTCCTATATGAAGTTTAGATCTACAATTAAATGTTAAATTCATAAAGATTACATGCATTTATGACTTAGTGTCCAACGAGTTTTTATAAAGTTAATATTACCAAGTTTGTAAGCAGAATCTTCTTTGAATATAATTTATATGATTGTATACAAATATTATACAGTAGTGAAAAAACATGGAGCATACCGCAATCATAGCTTCCTCCAAGTGACCACCTATGCCCCAAATAGGAGCATCCATGGTCACTAGTTTGTAGGATGTCATTACTGGATTGCATGTTTCCTACAGATAAAAAAAAATGTTCTGATCATATGGAATAACACAATAAAAAGATTGCTATATTCAAAATCCTTATATGAAAATATACCAATACATAATTCATTGGAGACTACGTTGAAGAAAAATTAGTACAATTAATGAGACAAATGAAATGCTTGAGTTCCTTTAAATACAATGATGAAACATTAAACATATCAAATAGTCGAAGGATTACCTGCCATCCTTTTGACAGTGGTCCACGCTGAGTCTTTTGTGATATGAACATGGAAAAATCTAATTTTGCAGTACCAATGATCTTACTCCAATAGTTACAGGAAACTGCAGCTATATCAATAATTTCCACTTTTCGTTGTGATAGCAATTCTTTGCTTAATCCATGAACCTGTTTATCATTTATCATTTACTTTAGGTAAACAATTAAGATAGTGCACCGCAAACTGTTCTTTAAAAACTTATGTAAATTCTACTGAGGATGTCAAGAGAATCTGATACATTCTCAGTGCAACCATTGTCGGCCTTGTTAACAGTCTCAATGGTCATGGAGCATTGTTTGATCCGTGAGCACTGTTGACAAGTAATTTGATTAAGTCAACACATATACATGTTTTGCTTATACATTAGCAACAATTAATCCTTTACCTTTACAACTACAGTGCGTTTGTTGGGAATCATGGAAGTAGAGAACAAAGTTAGTATATAATTGGGTAAATTAATCAGAAACATACAACATATGAATCACATGAACCTGATTTGCTTTTGGGGAAGGCACTCCATGATTCTTCTTGTAATGTCAAGGCAGCTGGTGCAAAAGTCCTTAGCCACGGGGGGATTTTGCTGCACGTTTATGTTCATTTGAGCTTGATACTTAGAAGAAGATGGATAGTAAACTCCACTTGGATGAAGCATTCAATTGCAAATTTTATACCCTAGATTTTTGTAGTGAATATTTATTTTGCATATAAATTGTAAGATCTTCACTATCTAGAGTTGAGAAAATACTATATTAATTTGGAAACCTCATGAAGTGTGCCAAAGTTCATCGACCAATACTATGATCCCTGTTCTTGCTGATGTCTACCATGACAATCTATGTAACTTGGTGCTTAATGCGGTCCACTTTTCCTAGCACACTGTGTTATGATTGCCAATAGTAAGTGCAGGCTTTTGTTAGCTTCTCAATCGGTCTTAGTTTAAACCTTTCTGTATATTTGTACAGAATGGAAACCAAATGTCAAGAAAACCTATGTTAATAAGCCTGCAGCTATCAACATTATGTCAGATATATCCATCAAAGTGGGTTATAACCATAACAAGAAATAAATATATAGTTTCCTTTTTACATGGGAAGAAGATAGTTGCATTTTATCCTGAATTTCTCATCATATTAAACCTACATGGAGTTTCTAATCGCACAATCATTATCTACATCAATTAGCATGAAGCTGTGTTTCTCCCAAAAATTTGGGGTCACCTACCCTCCTCCGTTGGACTCTATTTAAGATCTAAAGACTAGTAGAAATCAAATTAATTAAATCAGTATTATTAAGTTGACAAACTGTTTCCTTGGCCTCCCTCTAGACCTTCCACACAGATAGAATCAACTCGCTTAATTTTCTTTAAATATATGTTCATAGCATATCAACATATTTCTCATTTTACCATTTATTAGAGTTATAGCTAATTGATCTTGAATAATAGTATTTTGATTTTATTTATGCTTTCTTGGAGTAATCGAATCAAGAGTTATCCAAGGCCGACAATTACCTATCCAGATGATAAACCTTAGACGTATGTTGCCCCTTCCCTAGGTGTTCATCTTCAAATGGAATGCTCTGCAATATCTCCACCCCTTCTTTACTTGTAGTATTCTGCTGCTCCATCTTGAGGATGGTGTACAGACAAGCGATCTCATACTACATGAGATGGATTCCAAGTGTTCAATCGAAAACAAAACTAAAAATATGTTTTTTCTTTCTTTCGCAATTTAAGAACCAAATTTTCTCTTACCTCTTCCAATGACACGGGCAAAACAAATCGACTGAAGTATCGAAGGTCAAGGAGTACAAACTATCGAAAACCAAAGCCATTCTCTGCATCATAACTCCTTTTTTCACGATAGCAAATAAAAGAGACAGAAACCATCCACAAACACATGCATCATCCTTTTTCAAAGGAAGGAAAAAAAAAAAAAGAAGAGAGACAGAACAAGGCTACAGAAGAACCTAACAATGAAGGATACAACTCTCTTATCAGAACCATGGCTGATGAATCAATCCGATCCTTGGAGAAATAACTGGAGGAAGATGAAGCAAAGGCTCAACCTTTCCTCCAAACTCGAAACCTGCCGCTCCTTCTAGATCATAGCAGGCAGAATCAACATCACAGAATGGCCTGGAAAAAGGTAGAAGCTTTATTTTGTTTTTTATTTTTAGGCAAAAGTGACGCTGGGGAGGTACCTACGGTTCCCATGAAGTTGACCATTAGCTGTGGTGAAAGCAGAAATGCCATTTTGGATCCAAGTTGCTAATTTTGGGGCTGATATATGGTGACCTTTCATCGATCGGTGCCTCGCTTACGGAAGTGTGTGGATATACCATCACCAACATGCGACGAGTCGAGCAATATACCATGCGCACTTCCTAACGTGGTCCGCCCGTTGATTCGGCCTACATCAGCGAGAGCTGTAACAAAAGTAATACTATATTGGCGAGGCTCCTCTTGGCTCTTGCGCTTGCTCCTGGCCTTGCGTGCTTAGAGGAAGAGGACAAAATTGATATCGCAGAATTCAGAATTCTTGCCTCTGCATTTTATTTTCCCTGCTGCACTAGACGTATCGGCAAAGCAATATGAAAGATAATGGCACAAAACACCCAACATATTATTATATTCATTAAAAAATATATTATTTTTTTATATTTATGATGATTGAATATCTTTTGTGTAAAATACATATCGTACACGTGTTGAAATCGTGATCATCCATGTTGGGTGATGAATATTAACCAACGGGGTCATATTTTGCAAGATGTTGTCTTAGTATGACAAAACTCATCTAGATACTATCTCCGTCATTGTGAGCGATTTAGAAATGAAACCCCTTTAGTAAGTGCTGGGTTAGAAGATCAAGGGTCTTCTCGGGACGGTGTGATGGTTAAGACATGGGATATTATTACATGAGGTGTTGGAGTCGAAACTCGACGTGACCGAGCATAACCTTTCCCATGTCTTAGGCATTTGCACTAATGGCTAGTAGTCACCCGTGATTTATCTCCTCCGTGTTAGCTTAGAGATGGATTGACGGGGACGTTGGGAGCGAATGAATCGCCTTTCACCATATAGATTAGAAGATCAAGGTCTCACATAATAGAAATAGTTTAGTTAGTATTTATATGGATGGTTATTTTAATAGGTTTTGAAAAAAATATATTACTGATGTTTGACTTCTCTTATATAAGAACTGTTGTATTAGAGTAAGTGATTATATGATTTATCTTTTTTTCAGAAAGTATGAGGTATCTCTGAATGAGTTACTAAGATGATGAATTCATGAACCAAATGGCAAGGCGGAAGCTAGTGGGTTTGTTACTCTGCTTACTCGGACGGGCGGATTAGGAAGAAAAGAAATTTAAAAAGGGAAAAATCTCCATAGGAAAAAAAAAAAAAAGAATCCCTCTCGAGTAGGGTGGTAACAAAGCTAAGTCGAATTAAATTTTGAAGTGTTTAAACTTGTTTAATAAGAAAAATGAGCTGAGCCTAAAATAAATCAAGATTTTAAAATGATTGTTCAAGCTTGAATTAGTTTATTTTTTATGAGCTTCAGCTTAGTTCAAGTGGCAAAAAAAAAAAAAGAAAAAAATGAAATGTTGCCCCCAACCTCCCCGCCAGAGCTCTTAATTCAAATTTGTTTAATTGTTTGAATTTTTATTTGTTTGATTAGTTATTGAGCTTGATAATTCAAATTTGTTTGTTTATTTTAAAAGTTTTTTTAGTTATTTAGTATTTTGATAAGAGTTTTATTAATAAACATAGTTCATGAATGTTAATGAGTAGAATACATGTGTTCAAATTTATTTATTTAGTTTAACGAATTATGCAAACTTCTACCATTACACGAACAAAGATTTGGAGTTAAAGCTTTAGAAAATTCCAAAAATTTAAGTCATGAGGTAATTAAAGATTTAACCTTGAATCTAAATCTCCTTCTTAACAACAATTAGTCCCCTTTAACCATTCCTTTCTTATTTTTATCAAGAAAATTATCCTTAAATATTTATCAAGATATTACATAGCGTTAGGAATAATTAAATAACCTAAGTGTGGCTAAATCAGTGAATCAAACTCATTTCAACCTAAATCAAAATTGCCAATCAATTCTGATATATTTTAATCGATTGATTTAAGCTTCCAATCGATTTCGTATATACCAATCAATCACTTGATCGATCTTGTAAGTTTCTGTGCTTATGAAAATTCACCACCAATTGATTCTCCTAATCGATTGGTGTGAAGTAATCGACTGATCCAATTGATTAATGTAACTGAATTTTCCTGATTTCAATTTAGTCTAAAATTCAAAAATCCATAAATAATTCTATAATTTTTTAAAAATCATGAAACTTCATGTAGATATTATTTATATTACATACTATCATGGAAAAATTATTTTCTATGAAAATACCTCCCATTTTTAAAGAATGACATAAAATTGAAACTATTGAAAACTTTAATGTTTCACTCTACTGTGTATCTAATTGCTCAATAGTGATTCCTATCAACAAATATACTTCACTAAGGTTTTCTAAAATATTTTTAAAATTATTTTCAAAAATAATTTCCAACCATGATCTTTGGGCTAAATACACATGACTTATACATTATTTTATTCATCCTCCTATCATCCCACTTATCTAATATGTCTCCATATATATACAAGTTAACTCTATAGTCTTTGTGAGATGTAAAATAAGTTTTTCCTAAACTAAGGGATCATGCATATCTAAGTTTTCCTCGGGATAGGGTACCATAGTTAGGCCCTCCAGTGATAGACTAGACATCTGTTGTTCGAAACTCAACTACGACATATTATGGAGGATTTTCTCCCTAATGAGTAGTGGACTCGAGAACGCTAGCGGTCAGGATGAGCCTCCATATATATTTTTCAGATTTAACTTGATGGCAAATGAAAAACTTTCGTAGGACTGGACCAACCTCCCTCAGGATTAGTCGAGTCACAAGCTTGGATACTTGGTGCCAACTAAAAAAAGGAGTCTTAAAAATAATGCATGATAATGATTATGACATACATAAAAATGTATACTTTTAAAAGAAAAATTATCATAGCTAAATGATATATATGACATGACATATACCATTTTCATAAGAATATGATTGTAGTATATGATGTCATAGCATGTGATAGGACACACAAAAATATGATAATTATAGCACAAAGAAAATTACCTAGATCTTCCATCTAATTTCTATCTTTTAACAATTATGCCAAGAAAAGTATAAGTTGTCTCATCTCCCTAGGAAAAATCAAAAATTCCAATTTGGCATTCCTTTGAATTATATCCTATTTATGCCAATTTAAATAATCAATTCATCAAATTTTATTGGCACACTTTACTATTCAAGAGTAAAAATTAATTTCTCATTTTCAAGGTGTCACAATACCTTGAAAATGCCTAAAGTACTAACTTTACTGTGGTTGGGTTAACTACCATTCCAATTAAAGTTGACATAATCTAAACTCATCTAGGGTGTAGAGAACACACTCTTAGGAATCTAATACCTATTAGTGCTCCTTGAGTATTCTAAGTATTCATTAGGGATAACTACCTTTGATACATTCCTAATGACTTTCCTAAGCTTCTTAGAAGCCTTAGTCATACTAGTCTCCTTAAAGTCAACTCTAGGAATAACCTCCCTTGTAATCTTGACTTAACTTCTAAACCTAGGGTTAATTTCATAGCTATATGGAACTCTCTAATATGAGAACACAATGCCCTTGGATTTGGATTTGTACCTTAAACCTTTTTTGTCCATAGATGACCATTGTTTTCCTAAACCTACGTTTTGTTTCTTAGATCCTTTGATATTATTTTTCATTTTCTTAAGGGTCTTTTCTAATTTATCAAGTCTTGACCTCAAGACTTGATTGTCCATCATTAAATCCTCAACTTTTGATTTTTCTTGATAGTCTTGGATATTTTTCCTTCTAGGTATATATCTAATTTCCTTACAGTTCTTGCCTAATTGATTTTATACCTTCCTATACTTAGGTAAGGTAGTTCTAACATGAAATGACTTGTAATTTTCTCTAGGTTTTTCATGCTTTCCATTTTCATGATAAATAGTACTAAAATGATTAAAGTTATTTCTAACATGCATTTTATCATGATTTAAATAAGTATCATTAACTAATACTACCTTAGTTTAGCCTTTGGAAGCTCTCTCTTGATTTGAGCTTCCTCCTTTATTCTTGGTTGAGGATCTCCTCTTTGGATATTGATTTTGATAATGTCCCTTGTGATTACACAAGAAACACACTGTTGGCATAGGTAGACTGGCAAGAGGAGGGGGGGGGGGGGATGAATTGCCTATAAAAAATAAAACTAAACCTTTCTCGATCTTTCAACTAGATTAGTAGCACAATTAAATTAAAGAAATTGAACAACTAATAAAATAAAAGAAACAGAAAATTACTTGGTTACAACCTAGGTAGTTGTTAATCCAAGACAAATGAAAAGTACTAGAAAATCTCCTTCATTGAAGGTGAAGAAGGCTCTTATACTCATTGGATGCTTAGAAATAAACTAAGAAATCAATGTAAGAGTTGTTGAATATTTCCTAGGTCCAAGGGTCCTTTTATAGCCCCTGGAAAATGTTATCCATAGCTTGAAGGCACCTTCAAAGTGGTCCAACGCGCCTTTCATCGAATAAATTCTATCTCCTGAAGATAAAACTTTATTCTCAGGTAACGACTAGGGAAGAAATCTTCCATAGGCTAGAAGGCGCCTTCCATGAAGCATTAAAGGAGCCTTCCAACCCATGGAAGGCACCTTCCACAAGGCAAAATCAGCTTACTATCTGCTCTCTTTGTGTGGGTGATTCTCTGGCTAACCGGAGTTGAGTTCACTCAAACTCAACTCTAACCTTTTCCTCAAGAAGGCTTCCTCCCCGGTTTCTCATTCCTCGAACACCGCGCACATACTTCTCATCCACCGGTGTACTCTTCCACAGCATCTCGTCTCTCGGATGCACCGAGCCCATCGCTCCTTTTTCTATGTCATCCTTCTCGCTAGCTACGTCTTCCGCTCGACTTCTTGTGTTCTTAAGCTCCTATATACTTAGACACAATGATCAAATATACATGACATAACTTAACTTGGTTGACCATATCAAAACTACCACAGGGTACTTACAATCTCCTCATTTTTGATGTGCATCAACCCAAATTAAAGTTAAGGTTAAATAGAAAGTAATAATATGATTATGTAAAGAAGTAAAGAAGTTGCAATTAGAATAAAATATTGCAATGCAATGAATTAAGCAAGTTAATAAAATTATAAAATTCATACAAAGAAAAAATATCCTTACTCCCCCTTAACTTATACCTATTTCTCTTACTTTAATCACATCAAAAGAATTTAAGAAAAATAAAATAAACTGTTAGAAAATTTTAAAATATCTTTCTAAAGGTACATAATAGGAATTATTAGTAAGCTAATATTTTTCAGAAATAATTTTTGAAAATATTCTATTTTTTACTAATTAATCTTTTATTTGACAAAAATAATTTTTTTAAAAAAAATAGTTTTTGGGTTTGAAAAATTATATGACCTTTTGTCAAATATAAATAGAATAACTATATAAGTAGAAAAATTTTCACAGAAAAAAGAATTAGTTTAATGAACAGAATTAATTTCTTTTATCAAAACAACTAAAATTTTGAAGATAAATCTTAAAATATTTTTCAATTCTAAAAATTTTTATAAAATTTTATGGATATGGAAAACTGATTGTTGAATATTAGAAAAATCAAAGTTCTTGAATTTCTATTTTTCTGAATTTTTAATATTAAAAATTAACTTTTTGGAAAATATTTCTTAATAATTCAGATAAAATTTAAAAAATATCAAAAATTTTTATTTTGATAGAAGACATCATCTTTTATCAAAGAAAAATAAAATTATTCAAAAATATGTCTATAAAATATTTTTAATTTTTAAAATACTATTTTTGTTAATAAAATTATATAAAATAATTTAATAGTAAAAAAATTTCAATAATTTTATGTTTGTAGATCAAATCATCAGATAACATAGTATACATTTTGTACTTGAATTATGAATAGTAGGAATTTAAATAATTTATTTAAACAATATGGAAGATAAAACATATTAAATTTAAAGCATGTATAAGATTAACTTAAATTATACTATACATGATTTGAGAATCCAATGTAAATTATTTTCTACTAGATTAATCAGAAATTTTGGTGGAATATAATTTTTAGATTTTTTAAATTTGACCCTTATGGTTTCTAATATATCAATAATTTCTAAAATTTAAATTTCATAAATTTTTTGGAGTTAAACATGCATAGTCATTTTTCAAGGATTCTATTTGTTCTTTTAATTTATCATTTTCATTTTTTAGTTTATCAAATAATTCTAGTTGACATGCATTAACTAATTTTCTTTTCAAATCCACATTTTCCTTCTTTAAATTATTATTCTTAAATTTTTATTTACATAAAGATTTAGTCATTAATGTTATTCCAAAATAGAGTTGATCAGGAGATAGAAGACATACCTCACTTACCATATCATGTTCGAAGTTAGAAGCTCCCCCTTTGCTGCTGCTTTCCTCAAATGTAGCTTCCCCTTCATTAATACTTTCTTCTTGGTGACTTGCTATGAGTGCTAGTCTAGCATATTCTTATAGTTCGGACACCGATGATGACTCGTCCCACATTGCCTTTAGATTTTTGTACTTTGGTTTTCTTGACCCTTTATTTTTCTCCTTCTTTTTTTTAGTTTTGGGCAGTCATCCTTGATGTGTTATTTTTCTTGACAATTATAGCACTTTACTTTTGGTTTTCTAGGAACAAACTTCTTGGTGTTAGAATTGATTTATAACTAGAGGGGGGGGGGGGGGGGGGGAATAGCTCGTCGCGCTTCGTTTGCTTCGTGATGATGATTTGCAGCGGATAGAACTCAAAGCAACACTTACAACGCTAACACAAGGATTTACTTGGTATCTACCTCAAGAGGAGGTGACTAATCCAAGGATCCACACACGACATGCTCTCCACTATGAAAAATACCCCTTCTCGGTAACTACTAGAGGTGGAGAAACCT
Source organism: Zingiber officinale (assembly GCF_018446385.1). Lineage (NCBI taxonomy): Eukaryota > Viridiplantae > Streptophyta > Magnoliopsida > Zingiberales > Zingiberaceae > Zingiber > Zingiber officinale. Next base: position 109,343,814 of record NC_056002.1, read on the forward strand.
CATACACACTCACACAACAAGATACAACGCACGCAAGAAGAAAATACAGGAATACAAAGTAAAAAACTCTTTTTGCTTGACCTTGTTGATGTAGATCGCCTCTTGAACCTTGGAAGTGCAACAATACTTGTCCTCAAGAGCTTCCAAGAACTGGCGGTGAGTAGTGAGGAGAATCGCATGCACTGGAAGAAAGCTCGAACAAAGAACTACTGAGAAGAAAGCTCGCCATAGCTTTATACTCTGCGCCTCTAGGTCTCCCAATCGATTGGGCTTGCTCCCAATCAATTGGGCTTGCTCCCAATCGATTGCCACATGAGATCCGCGCCATCCCAGCTGTCCAAAGCTCGCTACCTGCCCAACAGTCATATCCCAATCGATTGGGGAGGCTTGAATCGATCGACATATCGATTTAGAGCACCCTCTCACTAGAAAAGGCCTGAATCGATCGCCCGATCGATTCAACCTTCCTCGCGTTGCGTAAAAATTCCAGCCCCAATTGATCGACTGATTGATTAGCAGTGCCCAATCGATCGGCTGATTAATTGGGGATGCTTCTGTGCTCACGATTCAGACTCTCAATCAATTGGCTGATCAATTGATCTGCTGTTTATCGCAACACTCTCCTAATCGATCGACTGATTGATTTATCTTTGGTTTAATCGATCGACTAATCGATTAACCACTCTTGACTTGCTTAACTCAAGCTCAAGGGTTCCCAAATCTAACATCCGGTCAAACGTGACCTGTTGGAACTCCTCATGCCTAGCATCTGGTCAACCTTGGCCTGCTGGGACTTCTTCACCAAGTGTCCTATCAATCCTTTGCCCCACTTAGACTTTTCTCCTCGTGTTAAGTGATCAGTCAACCTTGACCCACTTGGACTTACCGTCTTGTGCCAAGTGTCTGGTCCTCCATGATCCACTTGGACTTCCTTCCACCAGATGTTCGGTCACCCTTGACCCATATGGATTTTCTTGTGCCAAGTATTCGGTTACTCCTTTGACCTACTTGGACTTCCCAACACCAGGTGTCCAGTCAACCTTGACCCACCTAGATTTCCACGTGCCTGGCTTCACTCACCAGGTCTTTCCATCTGCCTAGTTTCACTCACAAGGACTTTCACCTAGCTTCACTCACTAGGATTTTCACTTGGCTTCACTCACCAGGATTTTCCCACTATCCGCTTCACTCACCGAGACTTTCATCTGACTGGCTTCACTCACCAAGATAGTTTCACTCATTAGGATTTTTACCTGGATTCACTCACCAGGATTTTCCCACTGCTCGACTTCACTCACCAGGACTTTCATCTACCTAGCTTCACTCACCAGAACTTTCACCTAGCTTCACTCACTAGGATTTTCACCTGGCTTCACTCACCATGATTTTCCCACTGCCCGACTTTACTCATCGGGACGTTCACCTGCCTGACTTCACTCACCAAGACTTTCACAGTCAAGTATCTGGTCAACCTTGACCTACTTGAATCTTCTTCACTTCAAACTAGTCATCCTTTGTCCAAAGGAGAATTACACCAATAATCTCCCCAATTGGACAATTGCACCTGCAATATCCATATATCGTCAAACATCGAAACTCAGACATCAAGACTCAAGCTTGAGCCAACTCATGCTTAGTCAACTTGGTCAACCCTGACTCAGGGATATTGCACGAACAATCTTTCCCTTTTCGATGTTTGACAATACCTTTAAGTTAGGCTAATCCCATAGCCTCAACTTCTTATTCATGCCAAAGCATGAATGAGGGTTTCCTTCATTCTCTCCCTTTCCTAGAGGGCAAACTCTCTTTTTAGGTAATGAAGGTCTAACTTAAAGTCTATATTCTCCCCTTTTGGCACACATCCAAGACTCTCCCCCTAAAGAGTTATTCATACGTTGTTCACAACCGCACATGGTATTCACAACACTACAATGAAGGTCTCATACCCTTTATTGTATCCAATGCTCACCCTTGAGCATTAAACCACTTCATAATGCTCATCCTAGAGCATTCACACAAATGAAGGTTTTATCACCTTCCATGGTATTTGAAAAATAATTCTCATGTCCTTAAAGAGTGACTCCCCCTAAAGACATGCTCCAAAGTTCTGTCATTACACCAACAATAACTATGAATCCCTAAACCTTTAGGAAACCCAAAAACTCAAAGTTTTGAGGTTCAAGTATCAACATTTGAATGCAAACCTCAACCTAAACTTCAACTTAGTCTACTTTTAACCAAACCATTCTTGTTTCAACAAGAATATCACCCTTAAATGTATATAAATATATTCCAAGGGGTTAGGAATGGTGAACGAGGCTAAAAATGGCTTAAAGTGTTAAAATCAGACTTCTGCAGCCAAATTCAGCTTTTTTAATTGATTGGGGTTGGGACTCAATCGACTAAATTCATTTTAATCGATCTATTGATCAATTCCGCGAGCTTTTGTTCATGAAGAAACTGCTTGAATCGATCGACTGAGACACTCCAATCAATCGACTGATCGATTGAAGCTCTGATTCCCTGAAGATGAATTTTAGCCGAAATTTAGAAATACCCTAAAAATTTTACAAAATTTTAAAAATTGTGAAAATTCTTGAAGGAATTATTTAGGTCATATACTATCATGAAAAAATATTTTTTTAAGAAAATATATCTTATTTCTAAGATTGACACAAATTTGAAAACTCTTGAAAACTTCAATATTTTCTTCTAGTTTGTGTTTAACTTTTCAATGATGATTGCTATCAAAAGATAGCCTTCACCAAGGTTTTCCAAAATATATTTAAAATGATTTTCAAAATCAATTTCCAACCATGTTCTTTGGGCTCAATGCACATGACTTATACATTAGCTTTTCCAATGATTGGAGTACACATAACTATGTGTTTTGATGAAATCAAAACTCAAATAGATGCACTAAATCAACATCTTAAGTCTTGTTCATCATCCTAACATTTCACTTGTATCTAATGTGCACTAAAACACATACAAGTCGACTTATACTATTTGTGAGACGTAAATTTTGGTTTTGTCATAAACTAAGGATCATGAATATCTATCTAAGCATTTTTAATTCATGAACATCCACCTAGGAAGTTACTTGTTAGTAAATGTCAATGTCCTTAATTATAAAGAATTTAAAACTAATGCAGGATGGTTTTATAACATACATCAAAATGTGTAATTTTCAAAAGAAAATATACTATAGCTACATGATGTATGTATGACATGACATGATATTTTTATTTATTTTTCATAATAAGCATGAATGCAACATGTGATGTCATGACATATAATGGGAAAACAATCATGACAATTATCATAAATAAATATACTTAGATTATCTATCTGAGTATTCTTAAACCTTAGCTAAACTTAATAAAATTATCCTAGGTTGCCCCTATTTTAATAAAAAAAAAAAATGCCAAACTCCCAACTTGGCATTTCTTTTAGTTTTCCTCATTTGTACCAATTTTAAATTAAATCCAATTCCTTAAATTTTTGGCACATTTTACTCTTCTAGAGAGTAACCAATTAATCATTTTCATTTTCAAAGGTTAACAAAAATCTTGAAAATGCCTCCAAGTGTCAACTTTATCAAGGTTGGGTTAACCACCCTACCCGTTTAGAGTTGACACTCTCTAACCCATCTAGGGTGTAGAGAATATACTCCTAGGAACTCAAAGTCTATTGGTGCTCCTTGGATGCTCTAGGTACTCACTAGGGATAACTTCCTTATATACCTTCCTAATGACATTTCTTGGCTTCTTAGAAGCCTTGGTCACTTTCTCAAGGTCAACTCTAGGGATAGCTTCCCTTGTGACCTTCTTGGTGACTTTCTTTGACTTCTTAGAAGTCTTAGTCACGTTGATCTTGGTAAAAATACTTCTAGGGATAACTTCCCTTGTATCTTTGACTTGACCCCTAGGCCTAGGGTTGGTTCCATAGTTATATGGAGCTCTATGATAAGAAGTCACATCCTTCTTGGTTTTAGGTTTATATCCCAAACCTCTATGTCCATTGGATGACCCTTGTTGTCCTAAACCTAGGTTATGATTCTTGGACCCTTGTGTTTCATTTGTGATTTTTCTAAGGGTCATCTCTAATTTATCAAGTCTTAACTGTTGGTCCCTATGGGTGTTTTGATGTGATCAACCAAGTTGGTTAGGTCCTGCTTTGTGTTTGATCCCTGTGTCTGAGTGTGCAGGAGCTTAGGAGAGCAGGAAGTCGAGCAAAAGACGCAGCTAACGAGAAGGACGGCACGGGAAGGGAGCCGACGGGCTCGGTGCATCCGAAGGATGAGAGAGCTGTGGAAGAGTACTCCGGTGGATGAGAAGAACGTGCGCGGCGTTTAAGGGATGAGAAGCCGGATGGAAGCCTGGTCGAGGAGAAGGTCAGAAATTGGGTTCGGGTGAGCCCTATTTCAGTTGGCCGCAATCACCCAACCAAGTGAAGCTTCGGAAGTCAAAGCAAAGGAGAAGATGTGCTGGAAATACAGCTCAAGGCGCCTCAAACCTTTGAGGCACCTCAATCAAGCTTGGAGGCGCCTCAAACATTTGAGGCGCCTCCAAGTTTGTTTAAGGTGCCTCAAACCTGGTCAAAAGAGCCGTTCGAGCACGGATAGAGTTCTATCCGATCAAAAGTCATGGAGGCGCCTTCAAGGCTTATCGAGGCGCCTTCAACCCTCAGGATAGAATTTCCAGGGGCTATAAAAAGACCCCTGGACCTAGGAATCTTTCAACAACTCAAGCAATCAACTGTGTAGTCTTTCCTAGCAATAATTCTAAGCTTCCAAAGTGTAAAATGCTTCTCCGCCTTCAGAGAATGAAACTTTTTCGAGTGCACTTTTCATCGCCCTGGATTAACAACCCTCTTGGTTGTAACCAGGTTAACCTCTGAGTTCTTTTTCAGTTCTGTTTCTTTACTTCTGATATTTAATTATTGCTATTGCACTTTTGAGTTGAAAACTCCGAGGAGGGTATAGTTTTTATTTTTCAGAAGCAATTCACCCCTCTCTTACCAACCTCCGCTGCACCTAAAATTGGTATCAAAGTCAGACAGCCTCAGAAGGACTAACCACCGACTAAATCACAATGATCAAGACGATGGCCGGAGCAAAATATTCATCCTCCAAAGTTCGACGGAGATTTCGCTACATGGAAGCGAAAAATGGAGGTATTTTTTAAAACTGAATTTGATATACTTTTAATAATGAAATATGGATATGCAGCGCCGAAAGATAAAGAAAAAAACACGTGGAGCAAGAAGAAGCAAGCCGATTTTGTCGCCAACGGAAAGGCTGAGTTCCACCTGCTCAGCGTTCTGGCACCTCAGGAGGTAAATCGGATCGGAAGCTACGACTCCGCGAAAGATCTCTGGGAAAAATTCTTGGAGCTTCACGAAGGTGCCTCCGAAACGAAGCTAGAGAGGCGCGACATCCTCTGGACCTAGTTGACGAACCTCCGGATGAACCAAGGCGAGAAGGTAGCGCAACTCCAAGCGAGAATTAAAGAGTTGATCATGCAATTAAGTAACCTTGGAGAAGAAGTATAGAACCGAGACTCGATCCGGTACGCGCTCAACGCCTTCCCCAGAACTCCAGAGTGGACATCCTTAGTAGATGCGTACTACATCTCTAAGGACTTCGAGGTAAGTACTCTAGAACAATTGTTTTCTACTTTTGAACTTCACGAATCTCGAGTTGCAGAGCCCAATGGAGTAGAGAAGACTGGTCAGAACATTGCCTTAAAGGTAAGAACAAACGGTTATGACTCCGAAGCCTCGGTCGACGAATCCGAAGCGGCACTACTGGTAAGACATTTCAATAAATTTTTTAAATCTAATAAATTTAGATGGCAGACAAAGAGGCATCAGCAAAGAAAAAGGACGGTTCGTTGCTACAATTGCAACGAAGAAGGGCACATCAAAGATGACTGCCCGGACTTGAAGAAAAAGGGGAAAGAGAAGGAAAAGACAAAGTACAAGAGACCAGAATCATCCAAGCACAAGAACCTGAAGGTCACTTGGTCAGATTCATCTTCTTCCGAATCAGAAGTCGAAGCCTTCTCCGGGTTAGCAATGATGGCTAACCACCTTCCCGAAGATGACTCAAGCTCCGAGATGAGCATAGATGAAAGGGGAGGAACATCAGAAGAAGAAAGCTGCAGTGAAGGGGGAGCATCACCAAGTCAGGTAAGTAAGGTGCGTAATCTAACCCCTACTTAGTCATTTCTATTTATCAAGTCTCTTTCTAAAGAGTTAGATCAATTAGAAAAATAAAATGAATATTTGAAATTAGAAAATGCAAAATTGAAAAATGAAATTGAAAAATTGAAATCTGCTGCATGTTCAAATATTTTTCAAAAATCTAAATTAAAAACTTTTGGTAAATTAAACTAGTATATTAGAAAGCATCAAGGTCAACTTAGGAAAATTCCTAAAACTTATGTACCCCCTAGATTCTTAATTAACCCTGTAGGAAGGAATCTATATTGGATTCCAAAGTCTTTGATAAATTAGAATTATTGAAGTTAGAGCTTACAACGAGTAAATTAAACAATGAATTTCTTTATGAAGCTTTGTCTAAGGAAGTGGTTGTTGCTCCAATAATCAAGAAGGTCAAGTGCCTCGCCACGACCTGGAAGCCGAAATATCGAAATAAAAATGTTTAATTAACTTTCTGATAAAAGCATCAATTAACTAATGCTTTGAAAAGTTTTTAAACATTGTCTTAGAAATTCATTTTGCTTTATTATCTAGAAAAAGTCAATTAAGAAAATTTACTTAGAATTTCTATTTTTGACTTAGACATTTTTTTTCATCTTAAATTAAAAATATTTCTAACTTAAAAATTTGCTAAAAATTTTTTTATTACCCCGTTTTTGATGCGATCAAAGGGGGAGAAATAGGTACAAGTTTAGAGAGGAGAGAATTTTTTAAATTAAAATTATTTTTTCTGGTTAACTCTTAATTTAGTAGTTACAATTTTATTTATTGCAAACTGATGCTTAACATGCTAGTTTAGTAATTTTCTTTAAAATTACTTTTTGTGTCTATTTTTACTCTAACTTAAACTTGGGTTGATGCACATCAAAAAGGGGGAGATTGTTGGTCCCCGTGGGTGTTTTGATGTGATCAACCAAGTTGGTTAGGTCCTGCTTTGTGTTTGATCTCTGTGTCTGAGTGTGCAGGAGCTTAGGAGCGCAGGAAGTAGAGCAGAAGACGCAGCTAGCGAGAAAGACGACACGGGAAGGGAGCCGACGGGCTCGGTGCATCCGAAGGACGAGAGAGAGCTGTGAAAGAGTACTCCGGTGGACGAGAAAAACGTGTGCGGCGTTCGAGGGACGAGAAGCCGGATGGAAGCCTGCTCGAGGAGAAGGTCGAAAATTGGGTTCGGGTGAGCCCTATTTCGGTTGGCCGCAATCACCCAACCAAGTGAAGCTTCGGAAGTCAAAGCAAAGGAGAAGATGTGCTGGAAATACAGCTCAAGGCGCCTCAAGCAGTATTTGAGGCGCCTCAATCAAGCTTGGAGGCGCCTTAAACATTTGAGGCACCTCCAAGTTTGTTTAAGGCGCCTCAAGCCTGGTCAAAAGAGCCGTTCAAGCACGGATAGAGTTCTATCCGGTCAAAAGTCATGGAGGCGCCTTTAAGGCTTATAGAGGCGCCTTCAACCCTTAGGATAGAATTTCCAGGGGCTATAAAAAGACCCCTGGACCTAGGAATCTTTCAACAACTCAAGCAATCAACTGTGTAGTCATTCCTAGCAATAATTCTAAGCTTCCAAAGTGTAAAAGGCTTCTCCTCCTTCAGAGAAGAAGACATTTTCGAGTACACTTTTCATCTCCCTAGATTAACAACCCTCTTGGTTGTAACCAGGTTAACTTCTGAGTTCTTTTTCAGTTTTGTTTCTTTACTTCTGATATTTAATTATTGCTATTTCACTTTTGAGTTGAAAACTCCGAGGAGGGTATAGTTTTTATTTTTCAGAAGCAATTCATCCCTCCTCTTGTCAACCTCCGCTGCACCTACATTAACCTCAAGACTTGATTTTCTTTCCATAACTTCTTAACCTTAGATTTTTCAATAAAGCCTTGATTTTTCCTTTTCTTAGACATATATTTAAAACCCTTAGAATTATTGTCTAATTTGTTATCTACCTTTCTAACCTTAAGTTGAGTGGTTTTAGTATGATAAGCTACATAATTTTTCTTAATTCTATCATGCTTCCTATTTTCATGATAAATAGTATTAAAATGATATAAATTATTCCTAGCATGCTTTTTTATCATTAATTAAAGGAATAGATTCAATAAATGATACCTTGGGTTTACTCTTGAGAGCTTCCCCTTGACTTGAGCTTCCTCCTTTGAGCTTGGTCGATTTCTTCCTCTTAGGACATTCACTTCGATAATGCCCTTTTTGATTGAAAGAGAAGCACACTATGTGTTTCTTGCTCTTCTTTATCATGGGGGTGGTCTTCTTGGGCTTCTCCTTGCTCTTATGTGCCACTTGGCCATTCTTCTTGGCTAATTTAGGACACTTTCTCTTGTAGTACCCTTTTTCCTACACTCAAAGCATATAATGTGATTTTTATTATTTAAAATTGAAATAGTTATACCTTTCTTTCTTGTAGGGGTGACACATGATCCTCTATTTGATTTTGCTTGACTTGTGGAGGTGGCACCATCTTCTTCTTCATTTGACTCGGAGGTAGAAGCTTCTTCATGCTCCGATGTCAAGGAATGACGCTCCCCCTCAATCCTAGAGGTGGAGACCTCTTCATCTTCATCCTCTTACACATGAAACAAAGAGTATGCTCCATCTTTGCTCTTTTGGTTGCACTCCTTTGAGGATGAAACTTCTTGGACTTCTTCTTCAAAGGTTGAGCATCTCTCAACTTCGGAGTCCTCTTCCTCTTGATCTTGATCTAATGAGTCACCCTCTTTGGATTTCTCTTGGTTTGGTGCAATGGAGGAGACCTCATGGATTTTAGCCAATTTGCTCTATACCTCATTGACATCTTCAAATTCTCCAATCTTGCATAAAATTATGCTTAGCAATAGACTAACCAATAATTTGGTTACCTTGTCATTTGCCTCGCACATTTGAATTTGCTGCTTGCTCCATTTGCTTTTTTTGAGAATTTTACCTTTTGAATCTTTTGGAGCTTCAAATCCCTCCATTAGAGCAAACCATTGCTCTATCTCCATCATGAAGAAATTTTTGATTCTTGATTTCTAAGAATCAAAGCTTGACATTGTGAATGGTGGAGGCACCCTTGTGTCGTATCTAAGTCTATCTTGGAATTCCATTTGAAGTTGAGTTCTTTTGAAGTCTTTGACTTTGTTGAACTTGCTTCAACTTCTTTTTCGGCTCTCTCGCTTATTGCCCTTTCTAGCGATAATTTCAGTGAAGAGCGACCTCACTCTAATACCACTTGTTATGATCAATTTGTAGCTAGAGGGAGGTGAATAACTCATCGCACTTCATTTTCTTGCTTCGTGATGATGATTTGCAGCGGATAGAACTTGAAGCTACACTTACAATGCTAACACAAGGATTTACTTGGTATCCACCTCAAGAAGAGGTGACTAATCCAAGGATCCACACACGACATGCTATCCACTATGAAAAATACTCCTTCTCGATAACTACCAGAGGTGGGGAAACCTCGTACAAACTCACACAACAAAATACAACTCACACAAGAAGAAAATACAGGAATACAAAGTAAAAACCTCTTCTTACTTGACCTTGTTGATGTAGATAACCTCTTGAACCTTGGAAGTGCAATAGCACTTGTCCCCAAAAGCTTTCAAGAATTGGCGATGAGTAGTGAGGAGAATCGCGTGCACTGGAAGAAAGCTCGAACAAAGAACTACTGAGAAGAAAGCTCGCCATAGCTTTATACTCTGCGCCTCTAGGGCTCCCAATCGATTGGGCTTACTCCCAATCGATTGCCACGTGAGATCTGTGCCATCCAAAGCTCGCTACCTGTCCAACGGTCATATCCCAATCGATTGGTCAATTGATTGGGGAGACTTGAATCGATCGGCTAATTGATTTAGAGCGCCTCTGTGCTTTCGCTAGAAAATGCATGAATTGATTGCTAGATCCAGCCTTTCTCGCGTTGCGCTAGAATTCCATCCCCAATCGATCGACTGATTGATTGGCGGTGCCTAATCGATCGGTTGATCGATTGGGGATGCTTGTGTACTCGCGATTCAAGCTCCCAATCGATTGACCGATCAATTGGGATGTTGTTTATCGTAACACTCTCCCAATCGATTGACTGATCGATTAATCATCCTTGACTTGCTTAACTCAAGCTCAAGGATTCTCAAATCCAACATCTGGTCAATTGTGACTTGTTGAAAATTTTCATGCCTAGCATCTGATCAACCTTGATTTGCTAGGACTTCTTCACCAAGTGTCCAGTCAATCTTTTGACCCACTTGGACTTTTCTCCTCGTGCCAAGTGACCGATCAACCTTGACCCACTTGGACTTACCGTCTCATGCCAAGTGTCTGGTCCTCCATAACCCACTTGGACTTCCTTCTACCAGATGTCCGGTCACCCTTGACCTATTTGGATTTTTTTTGTGCCAAGTATCTGATCACTTCTTTGACCTACTTGGACTTCTCAACACTAGATGTCCGGTCAACCTTAACGCACCTGGATTTTCACATGTTTGACTTCACTCACCATGTCACATCCCAAGAGTAAAGTTGTTCAACGAAAATCGAACAACACCTCCCCTGTAACAATGACAAATAAATCATGTATACATAGTCACAAACTCACATAAAAAATAATCCATAGCCCACACGGCTGAAACAAAAATAACATAATCATGCAGTTATATGAGCATCCCACATAGCTGAAACAAAAAGAAATTATGCAAGATAAAACACTGATTATATGCTGGCATAACTTACACCTCAATACAAAATCCAAATCGAATAAATGTAACCATAAAACTTAAAAATCATAAACAAGACAACATAACATACATGCAGCATGCACGGTGACAACAACATTCTAGTGACCAGCAGCTTGTTGCGTGCTTTCCGGTGAGCCTGGCGGTAAAGATGATCGGGAGTCGCACTGGAAATGACGGCCAGCTGGCATGGGGAGAGGGAATTCAAAATTCAAATTGGGCCAGAAACAAGAGGGAGTCAGATCTCCCACTCTTTTGGTCTCATGGGAGGGAAACAGCGAAAGCAGATTATGTAATGGATCTTGGGCTAACGGGTTTCGGACTATCTCATGACCTCATAACTTGTGAACCCGGGAGACACATTCTTATCTCAAGAAGTCAACGTCTTCTTCTTCCGCACATCCTCACCTTCTTCAGCGATGGCAACCAGCCTCCGGCCAGCACCGGAGCTACCCCGACGGTGAAGAAGCCTCCCCTGCTCAGCCTTGTCACGCACATAGCCTCCCACTGGTCATGGGAGCCACATGGAGAGGAGAAGCAAAGGCAGCCGATCATGGTAGACGATCCGGCATGGCAGAAAGTGCAGAGGAAGAGGGAGGGGAAGCGGTCGGACACTGAAGCAAGAAGGGGAAGCGGACGCTGTCACAATTTAGGTTTCAGAGGATTTCGTTTCACATCATCATTGGAGTCTAACCTCCTTTACGTTCAACATCGAGTCATCCCCTGCCCCAACCAGTGAGATCTGTGCCCTCGAGGAGGGGCCGGCGGGATGGCCGGAGTATGGTTTTCTTGCCTTCTTTGCTGTGATATCTGCTTAGAATGGAAGGGCTGAATTCGGATGGTGCAGAGACTTCTTTCTCAATGACGAAGATGGCTGCCGGCTCACAGTTTCATTTCTACATCAGTTCTGAATCATATCAGATTATTTGGAGCTGCTCGTGGAGTCTTCCCTGCTTAAGATCGCCGGCTGTTTCGTTGGGTGAATGACGACACGGAAGGGAGAAGGCCAAGAGGTGCTGTGGTGCTCTTTGGGTGGGAGAATATACTACTACAGGTGGCCGGAGCTCTTGGGTGATGCCAGAGCTTCATGGTTTCTTGGTTGATATTGTTCGGTGCTGGTCTTGAGCAGGGAATTGCTAATCTACTCACCATTGGAGGGTCACTTGAGGGGCTGCCATGTTGGGTTGTAAATCTGGCATGGAGGTTGACTGGAGCTAGATTGCGGAAATGGGAAGTCATGCTGGGCACAAGCAAGACAACGTCAGTGAGTAGAGTATGTACGCTAGATCATGTGATCATGTGAAACTGTGATGAAGATTGGTGTTTGCATACATTAACCTAGTGCTATCTTTGTACAAGTGTCAATTCTTGTGTGCGGCGCTATATCATTAGGTAGCCCTATGGACATTCTACTTTGATCTGGCATTTGTCATTTTGTCCAGACATGACGAGTGGTATGTGCCATAGGTTGTTGGATGTCCCTTTCGCTCTATATATACATTTACCTTTTATATATATAAAAAAGATCAAATACAGAGTACCAATAGCGTAATATCGAGTAACATGAAAAATTGATCTCAGATGTGACGTGAGACTGACAACCAAGATCCTCCAAGCAACTCCTCAGACCTCTACCTACTACCTGGCGAAAGAAAACTAATATAAGGGGTGGTGAGTGTGGATCACTCAGCGGGTAATAAGAACATGGTAATGTATGGATAAAAGTGTAAGACGATCAAAGATATACAGTCTTAGTAGGAAAATAAGAACATGATCATATATGACATGATAAACATACATACCAGTATCGGTCTAATACCCATGGTATAACGATCAGTAAATCACTAGAGATCAGTAATATACCTGCTAATAACACCTGGGCAATATATATATAACAACATAATAATATATGATAAAACAGTGATAGATCATCAAATGTGAGAGCAACGCTCCATCACAAAAATACAACATATATGGGAGCAACGCTCCACCACAAACAATCAACAATATGTGGGAGCAACGCTCTACCACAAATAATTTAAAATATGTGACAGCAACGCTCCACCACACACAAACCCGCAAGTGACCAAGGCATCTAGCTATCTAGCTAGGGACTGCGCTAGGTCACTCTACCACAGATCACTCTGGGAAAACAGGAAGTATCTATCTTGCTACAGGTTACGCGAGATCACTCTACCACAGATCACTGTGGGTCGCCTAGGGTATAATAACCCAAGAATAAAATCATAAGTAAGCCATCATACGTGGGATCTACGCTTTGCCACAAGAAAATACAATTGACCAAGACATCTAGCTCTCTAGTTAGGGACTACACGAAATCACTCTAACACAGATCACTGTGGGCAGTCCAAAATGTCGAGGTCCCTATTTGTGTGAGATCACTCTACCATAAATCATTGTGGGTAGATAGGAAGTAGCTATCTAGCTACGAGCTACATGAGATCATTCTACCACAGATCACTGTGGGCAGCCCAACTACTAGGAAGCAATGATCATCAAATTAGCTCATACCACATGGGAGCAATGGCCGTCAAACTAGCTCATACCGCAAGGGAGCAATAGTCATCAAACTAGCTCATACCACATGGGAGTAGTGGTCGTCAAACTAGCTCATACCGCAAGGGAGCAATGACCGTCAAGTTAGCTCATACCGAAAGGGAGCAATGATCGTCAAACTAGCTCATACCACATGGGAGCAATGGTCGTCAAGATAGCTCATACCGAAAGGGAGCAATGGTCGTCAACATGCATATAGTGCAATGATGAACATGATGTAAATAATCATGATACCAATATAATGACCATCAATGCAACAACTCCCTCAACATAAGTACAATATACTCAACATGATCCTCTAATAGTACACACCAGACATATGTGCACACACAATACAGATATAATCAACAAGATACCTCCAGTAATACACACCAGACATGTGTGAACACTCAATATAGCCATAATCAACTAGATACTCCAATACTACACACCAGACATATGTATACACACCACAACACAGGTTTAATTGACAAGATACCTCCAATAGAACTTACCTGACATAGATGCACACCCCACACACATAGATCCAGAAACATAATCTATCAATCACATATATCTATATGCATAGAAAGCTCCAACCTGCATCTACCACGTGGAAGTCGCTAGAGGGGGGGGGGGGGTGGGTGAATAGCGATCAAAAAATTCGAATCGAGTACGCAGTGAAATACGAAAGACAACGCTAACACAGACCCATTTTACTTGGTTCGGAGCCTTTGTCGACTCCTACTCCAAGGCCCGCACTCGTCGAGTGCTTTCGTTGGGCAATTCACTAGCAGTTTGCAAAAAGATTACAAAAATAAGCACAAAAATTCTTTAAAGGAAATACCGACAACAATTGAAAATAAACTTGAGCTGCAAGTTTTTGGAGAAACTTCGCAGCGTAGCAAGAGCGTCTTGGAAGCAGCGCACACGAGAGCAGTCATAGCAAGAAGTGTTGTTCGTAGCTCTAGAGGAAGACTCCTTTTATAGAAGTGCTCTGGGTGCCCAGATCCCTTCCGGGCGTTTGGACCGTGACGTTGGCCCAACCAATCAGCGTGCTAGTGCTCCACATTGCGACGAGGATGAGTTTTACCTTCCGGGCGCTCGAACCACCATTTTTCAGAAAATTATTTTCCTGTAATAAAATGTTAGTCCAAGGCAAAAATACAATTTATACTGCTCTGTAAAACAAAGTGTTAGCACAATTATATTTAAACAGAGTAGTAATTAGATTCTATCTCCCTGAGACTAGAATCTAGTCAAGATCTCAACTTAGACTTCCCAAATGGATCTAAGTTGGATCGGCACCTACTGTTCCCTCGAACGGGGAACATGTCCTCACCAAGTCACTCCCCTCTAATGACTTACCTTAACTTACCTTCTAGACATTTGGTTAGCCCGTCGACCTGTTTGGTCCTCGTGCCAGCTACCTGGTCAGCCTATCGACCTAGCTGAACTCCCCTGCAACACTGAGTTAGCACAATAAATAAGACAAAATAGTGTTAACAGTATTCAAGTATAACCTAGGGTTATCTCTCCCTAGGGTTGCCTAACTTCACTCACTAGGGCTTCTAATGCCTGACTTCACTCACCAGGACTTCCTCCACCTAGCTTCACTCGCTAGGGCTTCACTCACCAGGACTTCCACCACCTAGCTTCACTCACTAGGGCATGACTTCACTCACCAGGATTTCCACCACTAGTTTCACTCACTAGGGCCTGACTTCACTCATCAGGATTTCCACCTTGCCTAACTTCCAGTTAGAACTAGTCACTCAGTAGACTTCTCACCTGCCTATCCTTTGGTTAGGACTTACATTTGCTAGTCATCTAGTCCTGACTAGACTTCTCTTCTCCAAACATCAAGTCTTGTTTGGATCAACCCTTGGTTAAACTGACCAGACTTAGGTATATTGTCAAACATCGAAACCCTAGAGGTCGACTGCACCAACAAAAAATTTTAAGGGAGGCGAATCCCCTTTCCACTGTTAAGTGTTCTTGTCCGTAACTCCAGTTTGGTTTTTGAATGGGGATAATGAGAGCACCTAGTGGTTAAAGAGGTTGTTCTTCTAATTATCTTTATGATATGACTAAGGGATATGAACTATGTAAGTTTCCTTTATGTGTATTATGGTAAGTCATTGATAGAAATCTTCTTCATAATAATTAGAAGGTTTTGAGCATAAGTGGTGACCATACGGGATTGGTGCCCCGGGATCAACTCCGGGAAGAGCCTTTCCGATTATGACTGTTAATGAAATGAATAATGGCTTCGGTGAGATAGATATAGATTTCCTTAGGAGGTACCTCTCAATGGGTCATGAACATTAACCGAATGAATGGGCTCTAGTAAAGGTTATCACAAATGCATCTTGCCTTCTCTTGTTAGTTTATATTGAAGCTTCTTATTGTAAACGTTATCCCATGCTTGATGTAGTTTGGATTTAAAATTCTGTTTAGAAACCACAAATGCACTTTGTTTCCTAATAATAATTTATATTGAAGCTTTTTAATGTGAATGTTATCCCATGTTTGATGTGGTCTGGAATTAAGGTCTATTTAGAAATGTTTGTTTTTTTTACAACAGGAGTAAGTTCCAGTTTCATGTTTTTTCTGGTATTAAGTAATACTTTGTACCTACTCATGGAAGAAATATTTGCAGGGTCTGTGGACTCACAAAATATATGATGTAGATGAAGGAGATGGCACCAAGACTGTGATAGAGGACTTGGAGGTGGAGTAACTTAGGAGATGAGATGGTAATGCATTGTACATTGTCCAGGGGCACTAGAGCATGTTAATAACTTTTGTCCTTTGATTGTTATGTGGTTATGAGTTGAGACTATTTGTATTCACATGTTGATTCAGATTTATGAAATTTTCCATTTGAAAGATACATATTGAGTTTTGAAGTTCATATGCGTTGAAATTTTCTTTGAGTTTACTGGAAATGTGGTGTGCATATGCTAGAGTCATAGAAAGTGAGTTATGGGTCGTTTCACGTCTAGTCTTATGCATGGTGTTCACAACCTCCAGAACTTTCACCTACTGTCCTTGTCCCGTAGGATTTTCTCTCAATATCCTTGACCTGCTAAGACTTTTTTTCAATCCCTTGGACCATGACTTCTTTTGTAACACCCCACCCTCCTCACTACTAGACTGTGAGGGCGGAGCGCTACTGGACTACTAACTTTACTTAATTAGAGTTGTTCACATGTAAAGATCAATACATAAACTCTAAAAAAACTCAAAACATACAATTAACTAGCAGCGGAAGACTAAATGACTCATCTAATACATTCTACTCAACTCTTTGTTAATAAAGTATTATGCTAAATCCCAAGGCTTCTATAGTCCAGGCATCACACATCCATCCACACCTCCTTGTCGCCTTCCTTTACTATAGCTTTTCCTTTCCTTTATCTGCAGTAAGAGAAAATGCATCTATAAGCAAAATTGCTTAGTAAGCGCTATCTAACTCACAAAACTCGAATATGCATGTAAATAAAATAAATCTAAAACTGATTTGTGAAGTTTTGAAAACCATTTTCATAATAGATAAAAATAATAATCAAACTGCTGATGGGCCCGACAACTGTACTTGCTATGCGCGCATCCCTAACTAGACCCGAGATAGCTGGTCCCGAATCTAGTAGGGTTTACTAGGTTATCTAAACCTAGGGACGACTATGGGAACCCAACCCAAGGACAACTAAGAGTCCAGCACAGTGCCACTGATAAAAGTAAAATACTGATTTATAAGCTGATTTATCTTAATTACTTCTTCTTTAAATGCCTTGGCATTTTAACGAGCACCTTGTGTGCCAAAATCCCTAAAGTCTTGACTTTGGGATCTACTTAAGGCCTTGACCTTTTTCTTTCTTTTCTTTATCTTTCTTATACTTGTTAATACTTCTAATAAAAGAATGCTTCTTTAAAAACTGAAATGTTTAAACAAATTCTAACTTTGAAATGCATAAACAAAAATATGCATACTATGCTAATCAAAATTCTGCATACTATACTAATCAAGATTCTGCATTCTATGCTACACTATTTCTGCATACTATGCAAACATAAATTCTGCACTATAATACTTAACCAAACTGCACTATAAT
The DNA here is from genome assembly GCF_018446385.1 of Zingiber officinale. Lineage (NCBI taxonomy): Eukaryota > Viridiplantae > Streptophyta > Magnoliopsida > Zingiberales > Zingiberaceae > Zingiber > Zingiber officinale. The sequence continues at coordinate 109,361,431 of NC_056002.1, forward strand.
CTTTTTCTTTAAAAACTGCACTATAAGTTCCACCAAAAATCTGCACTACAAGTTCCACCAAAAATCTACACTATAAATTCCACCAAAAATTTGCACTACAAGTTCCACAAAAAATCTGCATTATAAACTTAATTAAAAATCTGCAGTACTATAAGCTTAATTAAAATCTGTACTATAGGCTTAATTAAAATCTGCACTATAAGCTGCACTATAAGCTTAATTAAAATCTGCACTATAAGCTTACATAAAAATCTGTATTATAAGCTTAATTAAAATCTGCACTATAAGCCTACATAAAAATCTGCACTATAAGCTTAATTAAAATCTGCACTATAGACTTAATTAAAAATCTGCACTACAAGCTTAATTAAAATCTGCACTATAAGCCTACATAAAAATCTGCACTATAAGCTTAATTAAAATCTGCACTATAGGCTTAATTAAAAATCTGTACTATAAGCGCTTCTCATGCTTCGAATTCAAGAAGAACAAAGGTCCGAAACTACTCCTACTGCAGGTGAGAAGCACTTACCTTTGCGTTCTTAGGCTTACAATCGGAAAGAAAGCTTCTAGGGTTTGCGGGAATTGCAAGCTTCGACCCCTCCTTCGTGCTCACGGTTTCCCCTTGTCGAGAGGATCACAACCATGTGAAGATCTCCCGGAAATCTCCCTTGGCCAGCCGCCGGAGAGAAACCCTAGATCCCCCCCTTTTTTCCTTCGCCCAAACAGGAGACGCTGTGCTGTCGGGAGAGAAAAGGATAGGAGAGGTTTAGGTTTTGGAAAATAATCCCTAAGTTCTCCCTTTTAATAACTTAATATTTCTGTTAACTATCTTAAATAAATTCGCTACCTTTACTAAACAGACAAATCCAACATCAACTTATCCCTTTTATAATCCAATATTCTATTAACTATCTTAAATAAATTCGCTACCTTTTCTAAACAGACAAATCCAACATCAACTTATCCCTTTTATAATCCAATATTCTGTTAACTATCTTAAATAAATTTTGCTACCTTTTCTAAACAGAACCGCCTGCTTGACCACTTGGTCAGCTGGATTTTCTTAAGGCTTGGTTCGGCCGGAGGTTGCAGGTTCGAATCTCAGCTAATTTTCGTTATTTTTTGCAACTTGTTTCTTTTGGTAAAAATACCAAACGAACTCCAAAAATTGCATAAAAATACTCTAAAAATTTCTAAAAATCTCTAGAATTTTTCTAAAGCATTTCTAAATATTTTTAAGTACTATTAGGACTCGAAATGAGGAAATTTAGATTGTTACAATTCCCCATACCTTATAAAAAGTTCGTCCTCGAAATTAGAACAATTCTGGATATTTCTGCCTCGTGCTGTTCCTCACACAAGAACTTTTATCTAGCTTAAGCACATATAAACAAATACTTCTAAAGATTTCTCTTTACTGCAAAAAAAAAGTATACTAAAAAGAATTTAAGTACTTTCTTACTTGAAGACGGCAAGGTTGGTGCTGATGTGTGATGCTGGAGAATAGGAACTGCTCTAATACCAACTTGTAACACCCCACCCTCCTCACTACTAGACTGTGAGGGCGAAGCGCTACTGGACTACTAACTTTACTTAATTAGAGTTGTTTACATGTAAAGATCAATACATAAACTCTAAAAAAACTCAAAACATACAATTAACTAGCAGCGGAAGACTAAATGACTCATCTAATACATTATACTCAACTCTTTGTTAATAAATTCTTATGCTAAATCCCAAGGCTTCTATAGTCCAGGCATAACACATCCATCCGCACCTCCTTGTCACCTTCCTTTACTATAGCTTTTCCTTTCCTTTATCTGCAGTAAGAGGAAATGCATCTATAAGCAAAATTGCTTAGTAAGCGCTATCTAACTCACAAAACTCGAATATGCATGTGAATAAAATAAATCTAAAACTGATTTGTGAAGTTTTGAAAACCATTTTCATAATAGATAAAAATAATAATCAAACTGCTGATGGGCCCGGCAACTGTACTTGCTATGCGCGCATCCCTAACTAGACCCGAGATAGCTGGTCCCGAATCTAGTAGGGTTTACTAGGTTATCTAAACCTAGGGATGACTATGGGAGCCCAACCCAAGGACAACTAAGAGTCCAGCACAGTGCCACTGATAAAAGTAAAATACTGATTTATAAGCTGATTTATCTTAATTACTTCTTCTTTAAATGCCTTGGCATTTTAACGAGCACTTTGTGTGCTAAAATCCCTAAAGTCTTGACTTTGGGGTCTACTTAAGGCCTTGACCTTTTTCTTTCTTTTCTTTATCTTTCTTATACTTGTTAATACTTCTAATAAAAGAATGCTTCTTTAAAAACTGAAATGTTTAAACAAATTCTAACTTTGAAATGCATAAACAAAAATCTGCATATTATGCTAATCAAAATTCTGCATACTATACTAATCAAGATTTTGCATTCTATGCTACATTATTTCTGCACACTATGCAAACATAAATTCTGCACTATAATACTTAACCAAACTGCACTATAATCTTTTTCTTTAAAAACTGCACTATAAGTTCCACCAAAAATCTGCACTACAAGTTCCACCAAAAATTTACACTATAAATTCCACCAAATATCTGCACTACAAGTTCCACAAAAAATCTACATTATAAACTTAATTAAAAATCTGCAGTACTATAAACTTAATTAAAATATGCACTATAGGCTTAATTAAAATTTGCACTATAAGCTTAATTAAAATCTGCACTATAAGCTTAATTAAAATCTGCACTATAAGCTTACATAAAAATCTGCATTATAAGCTTAATTAAAATCTGCACTATAAGCCTACATAAAAATCTGCACTATAAGCTTAATTAAAATCTGCACTATAGACTTAATTAAAAATCTGCACTACAAGCTTAATTAAAATCTGTACTATAAGCCTACATAAAAATTTACACTATAAGCTTAATTAAAATCTGCACTATAGGCTTAATTAAAAATCTGTACTATAAGCGCTTCTCATGCTTCGAATTCAAGAAGAACAAAGGTCCGAAACTACTCCTACTGCAGGTGAGAAGCACTTACCTTTACGTTCTTAGGCTTACAACCGGAAAGAAAACTTCTAGGGTTTGCGGGAATTGCAAGCTTCGACCCCGCCTTCGTGCTCACGGTTTCCCCTTGACGAGAGGATCACAACTATGTGAAGATCTCTCGGAAATCTCCCTTGGTCGGCCGCTGGAGAGGAACCCTAGATCCCCCCCTTTTTTCCTTCGCCCAAACAGGAGACGCTGTGCCGTCGGGAGAGAAAAGGAGAGGAGAGGTTTAGGTTTTGGAAAATAATCCCTAAGTTCTTCATTTTTATAACTTAATATTTTTGTTAACTATCTTAAATAAATTCGCTACCTTTTCTAAATAGACAAATTCAATATCAACTTATCCCTTTTATAATCCAATATTCTGTTAACTATCTTAAATAAATTCGCTACCTTTTCTAAATAGACAAATCCAACATCAACTTATCCCTTTTATAATCCAATATTCTGTTAACTATCTTAAATAAATTTTGCTACCTTTTCTAAATAGAATGCCTGCTTGACCACTTGGTCAGTCGGATTTGCTTAAGGCTTGGTTCGGCTGGAGGTTGCAGGTTCGAATCTTGGCTAATTTTCTTTATTTTTTGCAACTAGTTTCTTTTGGTAAAAATACCAAACGAACTCCAAAAATTGCATAAAAATACTCTAAAAATTTCTAAAAATCTCTAGAATTTTTCTAAAGCATTTCTAAATATTTTTAAGTACTATTAGGACTCGAAATGAGGAAATTTGGGCTGTTACATCTTTGCCTAGCCACAACTAGGACTTTTCACCTACCTAGTATTCACTAGGACTTTTACCTTACCTAAGCTCACTTAGGACTTTCCTGCACACTTAGTCAGACTTGTTATAACCACAATAATCCTTAACTTTGAATCCTTTACCATTATCAAAACTTGAGTTCGATCATCTGGTACTTCTTGCACCAATAATCTCTCCATTTTTTATTATGGCAAATCAATTCAAAGTTAAGTAAAGCATAATTAGTTAAGAATAACTAAAGACCTATGCAAGTAAGAGTTTTCAATTACCCTTTTTTAAAGTTAAAATTTATAAGTATAGAAACATAACACTTTTCAAGATCTTTCCAAATAAATATTTTAATTTTAATCTCCCCTGAAAAATAGCACTTAACTTTGAAAAATATCTAACTTTTAAAATCTTCTTTTCAAAAAATACTTATCTTTGAAAATTTTTATTTTTTGAAAAAACTTTGCTTTTGAGAAAGAACTTAGCTTTTGAAAAACTTTAATTTCCTTTCCCCCTTAGTTTTTAAAACCTTAGTTTTTTTAAAAAAACTTGATTTGAAGGAGTACTTAGCTTTTGAAACAGCTTACTTTAATAAAAATACTTAGGTTTCAAAAAACTATATTTGAAAAAAGATTAATTCGAGAAAGTACTTAGGTTTAGAAAACACAAAAGTACTTAGGTTTAGAAAAATAAAAAACTTAACGTTTAATCTTGACTTAACTTTTTAAAAGAGAATATAAGTATCTAAATAATTGTTTTTTTAAGTGGAAAAAACATTTCAAAATTAAAAATTAGTTAAAGTTTATAGCATGAGTATAACCTTAGAGTCCAAGTATGCGTATTTTAAAAACTTACTAAAATAAATTGAGGATTTTTATAATAAATGAAAATAATAGATTTTCAACCTAGAAAATTTGAAAGAAACATAACTTAATAAAAATTTGAAATTTGAATAACAGTCATGATCTATTCTACTGAGCATATTCCTAATTATCTTTGAGTGTGCTAAACTCAAATTAAGGCAAGAATTTGGTAAAAATATCTGCTAGGTTTGATATTTAGGAGTTAAGGTAGATTGATTGAATTCACATAGTTATTTCATCTCACCCATTTGGATTAATTAGGTTAAATTTATTAAGTTAGAATTTAATTAAGGTAAAATTAGGTTAAGTTAAATTTGAATTAAAGTTTAAAATTTATTTAAATAAGACTTAAGTTTTGAAAATTAATTAAGATTTAAAATTTTCATTAAAGTTTTGAAAAATTAATTTAAATTTTAAAAATTTAATTAAAGTTTTGAAAATTAATTAAAATTATGATCTTTCATTAATCTTTTGAAAATTAATTTAAGTTTTGAAAATTAATTTAAATTTTGAAAATTTAATTAAAGTTTTGAAAATTTAATTAAAGTTTTAAAAATTAATTTTAAAATTTTAAAATTAATTTAAAGTTTTGAAAATAATTTAAGTTTTAAAAGTTAATTTAAGTTTTGAAAATTTAATTAATGTTTTAAAAATTAATTTAAAATTTTAAAAATTAATTCAAAGTTTTGAAAATAATTTAAGTTTTAAAAATTAATTTAAGTTTTGAAAATTAATTAAAGTTTTAAAAATTAATTAAAATTTGAAAATTTGTTCAAGTTTTGAACATTTAATTAAATTTCAATTTGAGAATTATTTATATTTGAATTTTAAAAAATATTTAAGTTTCAATAATTAAATTTGAATTTGAGAAATATTTAAATTTGAATTTTGAAACATATTTAAGTTTGAATAATTAAATCTAAATTTAAAAAATATTTAAATTTAAAATTTGAAAAATATTTAAGTTTGAATTTGCTCAATTGAATTAATTAGGTTTTAGGTTAGATTGAGTAAATTGATTAATTAAATTGATTAGTTTGAGTTATGCTAAGCAATTTAATAGATTAGTTTGAGTTATGTTAAGTAATTTAATTGATTTGTTTGAGTTAGGTTAAGTAATTGATTTATTTGAGTTAGGTTAAGCAATTGATTAGTTTGAGTTAGGTTAAGTAATTCTAAATTGATTAATCCTAAGATCTCACCCATTTTTAGATTTTTAATCAAGAAGTCTTATAGGTTCTTGTGAGATGTTTGATTTTTTTTATCATCAATTTAAATTAAAATATAAGGATTGATTTGCATTTGAATTAGACTTAAGTTTAATAGTTAGTTGGTTGAATATCCATTTTGATAATCGGCTTACAGGCTATGACGAGGCACATGAGCCTTTTTGGGTATCGGAGCAACAACTACTTCTAGACAAAGTCTTTTAAGGAAATTGGATATTTAACTTTCTTTTTGAAAATTATTCATCTAACTAGTCATGTGTCAATCAAGCTTAAGTAATTATTTTGTAACGACCACCCTTCTTACTACTTCTACTCTCTAAGGATGACCGTTACTTAACTACTAACTCTACTTAACCGGTATGATTAAAAATCACATGGAAACCCTACCGAAAAATTTCGGCAGAGTCTCCCCTGTTCCGGTGACCTTACTCAACAATACATGCAATATATACTCAGCCACAAGCGGCTGGAACACATATCAATCAACCACGCAGTATAATAAATATCAATCACACAAATATCTACTTACTAAACTAAACTCATCCTACATGCAATCTAAACAGGAAAATCTCAAATGACATGAACTTAAAATACAACTCGAATGTTTATTAATTACTAAAATGCGGAAACTAAAATTAAAACTTCTTTCCTAGTCCCAAGGCTTCCATAGTCCTGGCATCACACACCCTTCGAACACCTCCTTGTCGCCTTCCTTTCTATATCTTTTCCTTTCCTGTATCTGCAGTAAGAGGAAGTGTAGTCTATAAGCAAAATGCTTAGTAAGCGCTATCTAACTCACAAAAACTCGATATGCATGTGAATATTCTGAAATAAAAACATGCTAAAACTGAATGCTAACATGTAAAGCTAAACATGTAAAACTACTCATGCCCTTCTAATAGCAAAGAACAGTAAGCAAATCTAAATAACATGCTAGCATAAAAGGGAACTAAACTTGCTGACTCTAAAACAAGGTGAAACTTGATTCATTTGTTCTAACTTATTCTTTAACACTTTATGTTTATATAAAAACTCGTTTTACTTATTCAAAAACTTATACTTATAATACTTCAAAATAATAATCATCTTCTTCTTGGGCCCGGCAACTGTGCTTTTACTTTTGTAACGACCCGACCCATTCGGCGGCCCATTTGGCGGCCCATTTGGCGACCCTATGGTCGTCGACCGTCGGCCGAGCCGTTACTACTAGGTTATCTAAACCTAGGGACGACTATGGGAGCCCAGCCCAAGGACAGAGAGTCCAACACAGTGCCACTGATAAAAGTAAAATACTTGTTATCTTTTAATACTTCTATATAATGCCTCGGCATTTTCTTTAGCACCTTGTGTGCCAAAATCCCTAAAGTGTTGACTTTGGGATCTACTTAAGGCCTTGGCCTTCTTCTTTCTTTTCTTTATCTTTCTTATATTTTTCTTATAAAAGAATGCTTCTTACAAAACTGAAATGTTTAAACAAATTTTAACACTGCAATGCTTAGACAAAATCTGCATACAAGTTTAAACAGAAATCTGCATATCAAACTTAACTAAAATCTGCATATTAAACTTATCTAAAATCTGCATACTAAGCTTATCTAGAATCTGCATACTAAGCTTATCTAAGAATCTACATAACATGCTACTCGGAATTCTGCATTCTTAGCTAATAAATTTCTATGCTATAATCTCTAAAGCAAATCAAAATTCACAGAATCGGATTGTTCATTCCTATAAGTCCTTTATACATGACTCGTTATATCAAGGATTAACTCTACCATAATCTATCTGAACCTTTAGAAAACTTTAGCTATTTAATGATACGGAAATATCAGGGATTGACTCTACCATAATCTGTCCGAACCTTTATTGCATCAAGAGAAAACAAATTCAATCAACATTTATGCTACTACCTTAGCCTTCCACAGAAATGGATCAAAACCATCAAAGAACACAACATCTTCATTCTTATGTCTAATTCTATTAAAATCTGCGTACAACAGCACTAGAGAAAATTCCAACAGTACATCCTCAATCAAAAAACTTAGTCCCCATAAACCCAATCCAGGTTTCCAGAACCAATAACAAAAACATACATCTCCATCCCTAGGTCTTATTTCCATCAGCAATCAGTCCACTAAACAGCAGCAATAAGAAAAATGAAAAACTTCTCTAATCAAACCTTAATCTCAGATTTAACATAAGCAAATTCTGATTAAAACTCCATGGCAGCAACTTCAAAACTAACCGAACTTGAGAGACTTAATGGGAGCCGACAGTATTCTTTGAGCTAGCAACAAACAATGCAATCTAAACATGAAAAACAGATCATAAAAGCTGGGGAGCCTAACTGCATGATCAATTCATTCAAATCTCTTCTCCTATTCCTTATAAAACTCACGGCAGTAGCTTCAAACTCATTGATCTTTACAGCTTATTCCGAAAATCCAAAAGAATCTCAATTCAAGCTTGGATCCTTTGAATCCCACGGCAGCAAACACAAATAGAAAATTTGTACAACATGCTTCGAATTCAAGAATGCAAAGATCCGAAACTAAATTATTCTAAGTTCCTCTTTCTTGTTCTTTCTTTGAATCTCACGGCAACAAGCCCTAAAACCAAAAATCTCAACAGCAAAACCCAAAAACAAGACAAAACAAGAATCCGGAGCTATCCTACTGCAGGTGAGTAGCAACTTACCTTCGTTTCCTTGACTCACAGCCAAAGGAGAAACCTCCTAGTGCTTCTAGGGTTCGGGTGAGCTCCCAATCCCGACTCTTCTTCGTGCTCCCGACTTCCTTCTTGACGAGAGGAGCCCGATGGTACGAAGACTCCACGGAGAGGGGTGCTCGTCGGAGAAGCCCTAGCTTCCTCGGCTTCGTTTTCGCTCACGAAGATCGCCGACGCCGTCGCCCGAACAGCGCTGTTGCGCGCACGAGAGAGGAAAGGGCGAAGGAATTAGGTCACGGGAGAGAAAAGAAATAACTTAACCCCCTCTTAACTTGTCCTTTTATAACTTAACAATATTACATGTTCTTATCTGTTCACGAAATAACCGCGGAACAGTTGGTCAGCCATGTTTTGACCAAATCAAAGGTCTGGGTTTCGAATCCTCAGCTGCAACTTATTTCCTTCCTATTATTCTCTATTACTAACTTCTACCTTATATATATTTTATTCCACATATAATTAACAAAACATCCATAGACCAGATGGTTGGGCTGAATTTGTTAAGAATCGGATTCGAGTCCGATGTCTTGGGTTCAAAACCCGGCTTCAACATATATATTTTCTATTATTTTTTTAAATTTCTTCCTCTTGGTAAAAATACCAAACGAACTCCAAAAATTCCATAAAAATACTCTAAAAATTTCTAAAAATCTCTAGAATTTTTCTAAAACATTTCTAGATTTTAATAAGGTCTTTTAGAACTCTAAATCATGAAATTTGGGGTGTTACATATTTGACCATCCTAATCTAGGCAGAAATAAGGAAAGTAGTGAATCAAGCAATCAAGCAAATCTATCTAACAATAAAGATGAACTTTCTATTAGCTCTCCCTAGATCATAACATCGATAAAGTCTATCAAGGTAATGGATTTGATCATTGGAAATCCAATATTAATTAAGTCTAACTTGATTATTCAAGTTAGACTTAGGGACCCATGCTTGTGTAAGTACCCCATGATGGTTTTGATGTGATCAACCAAGTCAAGTTAGGTTCTGTTGTGATTTGATGCCCTGTATCTAAGTGTGTAAGAACTTAGGAGTACAGGAAGTCAAGTGAAAGATGCAGCTAGTGAGAAGGATGGTACGGGAGAGAGTCAACGAGCTCGGTAAGTCCAAGGGATGAGGTGCTACGAAAGAGTACACTAGCGAATAAGATGGAGGCGTGCGACATTTCTGAGGGACGAAAAGCTAGAGTCGAAGGTTGCTCGAGAAGGCTAGAAAATGGATTCGAGTGAGCCCTAGTTCGGATGGCCAAAATCTCCCAAGGAACTGAAATGGAAGACCCAGACAGAAAGTCAACTAGAAGTTTACTCAACTCTGGGCACCTTGATCACTCAGGGCAGCCTGGGCGCCCCAGGTGCGAGCCTAGTCATGAGCTGGTTCAGCACAGTCCGGGCACCTAAACCAGAAAACTTATCTTTTGTCGAGCTATCGTGATTCCTTACGTCGTGGATAAAATTTTATCCACCCCAAGCACCAGGAACCCTTCCAGGTACCTGGATCAACGCTATAAATATATCCTTGATTTTATTAGTTGAACAACAACACTTATAAATGATTCTATTTTCTATTCTACTACTTGTTTGTGAGCTGTCACCGTTGTAAGAGGCTACTCTGCCCCAAGGAGTTTTTTTAGTGAGCTTTAACTATCTTGAATTAGAAATTCTCTGATTATAAACCAAGTAATTCTTTTCAGGCCTCTATTTTTAGTTAATTTACTTCTTATTTCTTTTTTTACAAGTTTTGGTTTAATTAAGCTATAAGTCGAGAAGGGTTTGCTTTTATATTTTTCAGGGCTATTCATCCCCCCCTCCTCCTCCTCCTCTAGCCAGCCGCCAGGGGACCAATAGCTTGGACTAGATTTCTATTGGTTTAATTTACTAAAGATAAATAAGATCTAAATTGATGTTTAGGGTTATATCTGAGTCTGAATCAGTTGTATATGGCCTTTTCCCCAAGAATTAGATCAAGGTTCTAGGAACCCAAAGTGAACCATTCTAACGTATCCTTAGGTTCTTTGACTTGAGTTTTTAAATTGAAAATTTATTTTTCAAGTTGTTGGAGTTGAGTTGAAATTCTAATTTGAATTGGCTCGGTCAAATGACTTAGGGTTAGCCTCCTCCTTAAGGGATTTAACCTCCTTTTAGAGTGACTTTGTCACGCTCCGGGGGAGTCCCTGCCGGTGAAATTTCGGTAGCATCTTCCTTGTATGGGTGACAATCTGAAACTTGTCTACAAGCCCTCAGGGTCTCTCAATCCTCGGCTAACACGGTCAGAACATATATAATAATTAAATAAACAATCCACGCAGTTTATATAATATAGTCTCCGGTTGGCAATCACAATTACACAGTTTAATAAAAATCTACTCCACTACAACGAGGAAAACACAACCCACAACGTAAAAACTACTGCAGCAGAAACATGGGCATCATACCCGAATCACGATATAAAATTCATGAGTGCAAGACACACGCATCACTAGTATGTATATACATAACAAGAAAACAAAGACTGAAAACAAAAAACTATCATAACATGGAGTGGGGACTAGCGACTAGAACCTCCTGACAACTTCAACCTGAAATAGGAAATAAGCAACGGCGTGAGTTCAAGAATTCAGTGGGTATCAATCAGACATGCATAGCAAGATATATCTATCAATAATAATCATGCAGTACAGTCTCCTGATCTATAACAAGAAATGCGAAAACTGAACAAGGATAGAAGATGAACTCACCAGGACCTCCTATCCGGATATAAGGGTCGTCAGACCAAATACCTCATGTCTCCTGTATGTATGTCAATCATATGCAACTACCAAAATATAGCAATCGCAAGCAATAAATGCAATCCATGCATATGATGCAAATAACATGGTCAACCCTGACATCAGTCAGCCATCTCACACGCGATGGTGAGACTGAGTGGGTAGGGTTGTGACAACTATGCACTCTACCATCACTACTCCTGAGTGACCGAGTAGACAGGATGCTGTCGGAGTACACCTATCCTCCTACTCCAAACATAGTGGGGGAGTCGAAGCTCCCATCTCCCTGTGCCATAGTCAAGAGGAGGGATCCCTGCCCGCTACCACACTACAGTCATCGCTACCCATGAGCGGACTAGCGGAGCCCTGATAGAGTAAACTACACACACACTCTGCCTGAAATACCACTAACCTATGAGTGGTTGTGTGTGTGCAGGTCATGTAACTGGCGATGTGCTCAATAACAATGGAGTTGACAATCGCACAGCCTGCAATGATGCAAAATGGTGCATGACACTAAGCATGTAAATCCTGAAAATACCAGCCTCCTCATAATGTGTACCAAAAAGGAAACCAAGTCCATAACAATGATCTTGGTACACATGCCAGATGATAAACCTGGGTACACAAGCCAAGTATATCAAGTAGCTAAACATGTATCCGGTAACGCATTGTATGTCGCTACACACTACAAGAAAACAGTAAAATAGCGACAAAATATTAGCGACGAAATAGTCGTTTGTAGCAAAAATAGACTATTAGCTGCAGAATACAGTATCGTCGCAAATAATAATATTTAAAAATTAATTTTTTTACAAGATCATTATATTTGCGACGAAGTTAGCATGGTCACCGTTAAAAGTTTAGTATTTACGACGAATTATGTTAATCGCCGTTAATATGTAATTATTTCGAGTGGTTAATAAATAAGGATTAGCAGCGAATTATTTGATTCGTCGCTAATATTATTTATTAGCGACGAAATTATGCCAATTCGTCGCTAATACTAATTATTAATATGTAATTATTTCAACTTGTTAATAAATAAGGATTAGCAACGAATCAGATAATTCACCCCTAATATTATTAATTAGCGACGAAATTATAACAATTCACCGCTGATCCTGTCCGAGCGCTGAGTCGACGGACGCTGGGGACGTGGCGCTCTCCGCTGTCTCCGGCGGATGACGTGGATCTCCGCCGCTACCTGTAAAGAAGTCAGGCCGGGAGGGGTTTCTCGGCGACGACCCTCCGACGCTCAAGTCAGGCAAGAGGAAAACGATGAAGTGACTCCCAAGATCAGAGATTTCGTACCTCCGGTGAAGTTTGTGGGCTCTTATATAGAGCTCTAGGGAGGCTTGTGTACACCTGTCGAGGTGTACATGTGTCCTTTACCATACCTCAGTATGGGCTTACCAGAGGAGCATGCCTGACACCATACTGCTACAGTCCGAGCACCTCTCTGATGGGATAGCAGAACCTTCCGTCGTATGATTCTGCGTATGACTTGGTCATCGAACATGCCTGTTGTCAGAAGATGTTCCCCAATGTCCCCTTGTCCTTGTCTCTTTTTTCCCCGAGCTGAGCGTCCATCCGCTCGGCAGGCATCGGTTCGACCGGGCGTAGGTATCGGTCCGACCGGGAAGATTTCACTCCATCGCGTGCTCGGCTGAGACTGTTCCTTCACAGCATTGCTGCTTTACGCCTCGGCCGAGCGGGCTACCCGCTCGGCCTGGCGACCCTGTTCACCATGAGCGTCGGAAACCCGACTTCCCATCGGGTTGTCTTTGATTCTGCCCGGACCCGTTCGGTCGGTTGACCCGACCCTTCTCCGATCGGATGGACCTCATGCTGACCCTTTTGACTTCTGACCTCCACGTGTCATTGGCTCCCCACAAAAGGGGGGGTCCCCCGTCCTTACTGCCGGATCACTTGCCTCCCCTTCAAGTCTAGTCGAAGGAGGCGATTAGTCCAACTGACTGGACCGCCAGTCACGCCGAACGACGTCTCTGTGAAACTATCCTCCGCTCGACCCCCACGGGGGTAGCTATGACCTTAGTCAACGCCAACATTCCTCGGATCTCCTCGAAATTTGCGCCAATCTTCGACATTAAGGCCGGACATGTGCTCTGCGCCTCGTGAAGGCGCTCATTAAATGCACTCCAGTGGCCGAATGCCACGTGGCAATGCTACCGTCATCGTACGGTGGCGGCATCGCGGGTGACGAGACCGAGGCAATTTAAAATGGACGACCCGATGCGTGCTTCAGTTCCCGTGACCTACATCCGACGGTGGAGGTCGCTCGGGCTTAACCCTATAAAGCCCTCGCCTTCTCCCCCTACTCGCCGCATTTGTGTCTTCTCGTGCTCCACAGCTTCCTCTGGCGTTTCAGACTTCCGGCGATCCCGCTTTTCCATTTCCGGCGATCTCCAGCCTCCTCCTTTCGATCCTCAGCTTCTTTGTAAGGTCCTTACCCCTTCTCTGTTATCCTCGTGTTTTTTGCCGAGTTCTCGCCCTCTGGTTGTTGTATTGTTTGTTGTCTTCTTCTTTCTATCATTTGCCTCTCCTCGCCTTTTGTGGTTTCGCCCGTTCGGACAATGGCCAGTTCCTCTCAGCCTCAAGACCCAGCTCTCGGCCCGTGGTATACCACCATGGAGTCGCGCTTCGATCGGCGTGACACCGAGATTCTAATGGATAATTTTGACATCCCCTCTGACTTTGAACTTATCTTACCCTCCCCCTCTGCTTGGCCACACAAACCACCGCGCGGAGCTATCTGTGTGTTTTCGCGACCAGTTCACAGCCGGTCTGCGATTTCCAATCCATCCCTTTATCGTAGAAGTCTGTAATTTTTCGGCATTCCGCTCGGAAGCTTAGTCCCTAACACCTTCCACCTTCTATGTGGCGTTGTTGTTTTGTTCAAAATCCACAACATTCCCCTTCGACCGGAGGTCTTCTACTATTTTTATTATCCTAAACAGTCCGAGCTGGGTACTTACATGTTCCAGGCTCGGCCCGGTTTAGTCTTCTTTAATAAACTGCCATCTTCCAATAAACATTGGAAAGAGTACTACTTCTATCTTCGTCTTCCCGAACGGGCCTCTTTCCGAACCCAGTGGTAGGTCGGGCCGCCAACCTCCCCTGAGCTAAAGAGGTTCAAGACCCGACCGGACTATCTTCACGCTGCCAACATGCTAGCCGGTCTGAAGTTCGACATCAACAAGTTCTTACCTGAAGGGGTGATGTACATATTTGTCCTGAGTCCGATCCGTACTCCCCTCCCGAGCGGCTTCGGTAAGAATTTTACTTGTGCATTCGCCTTGATTGCTAACTGATTTTCTCCTTTTTCCCTTGCAGTAGACATTGTCATGGAGTCCGTGATGGCCGGGATTTTGAAGAGGAAAGCGACGGCGCTCGAGGCCGCAGTTGCCAAGGAGATGGAGTTGCTCGACATTGAGCCGGTCGGCTCACACAAAGGGGAGAGCGGGACTCACGAGGAGTCGGCCGCTCAAGCCTCTCCCCAGGATGTGGCAAGAGGCGCCACCCCCAGCAGGGGACCAACAGTCCAGGAGGAAGGCTCCGCTCAGGAGGAAGAGCGCCCTCTCCGAGAACAAAAAAGCGCCGAACGGAGACACCACTTCGATCGGCCACTTCCGCGGTCCAGCCGTCTGAACGGACCACCGCCGATTCTCGCGGTAAAGCCCCAGCGGTTGAGGCGATCTCGTCCGATCAGACCCCATCCCAACTGGACGTGCCGGCGGACCCCCTCGAGGCCGTACCTATCAGCGCTCTTCCGCCCTCTCCCCACCGAGTCCAACGCTCGGCCATTTTGTCCCAGTTTTCTATACCAACCTCCGATCCTTCCCTAGCCTCCGCTCAGACTACTCCCGGTCGGCGCCGTACCATCAGGGTCTTCCGGCATCTCCCCACCGAAGAGTTGATGCCCGAGTCCGATCGGCCAACCACGCTTGAGCACATGATCACCATAAAGGGGCCTCTAGCCGAGATGTGGGCCGACGCTCGGGCACGTGTCGCGATGATTCCACTCAATAATCTGGCCAATAGCCACATGCAGCAGGCCATTGGGGTAAGCGTGTTTTCTCAAGTCCTTTACGCATTCTTTCCAATAGACCATTAACAATCTTGCTTATGTTAGAGATGGGTGGAGGAGATCGCTGTCTCCAATCGTCTGGCCATGGTGGACGAGGAGCTAAAGAGGCTAAGGAGTTCAGGCGGTGCGCCTTCCCAGGGTCCATCATATGCCGAGCTGTAGAAAGAGATCAAGAAGACCCAAGATCTGTTGGCGGTTGAGCAAAAGAAGATAGCCGACCAGGCCCATACTCTGTCTGAACTCGAACGACAGGTCAAATCACTGGACCGCAAAATAAACCTGGCAACCGAGCGGAAGAAAATGGCTATCGCCGATTTGGAGAAGAAAAACGTCGAGGCTCGGGGCCTGGAGCAACGAGTCAAAGAGTTGATAGAGCAGTTGGATGGCGAGAAGGCGAGCCACTTGGCCGAGGCGATTAAACATAAGGATGACCTGAAGACTTTGCAGGAGTCTCTCGAAGCTTCTCAAGTTGCCTTCAAGGAATATCAAGAGGCGGAACTCGGCCGAGTCGCAGCCCTGAGGCTGAAGCGCATCCGCTCGATTGAATTTTCAGAAAAAGTGTGCGAGCGGATGTATGCTGCATTTGAGCTTGCCATTGTTAGGATCCTTTGTACGGCTAGAGAGGGGGGGTGTGAATAGCCGCCCCAAATCGCTCTCGTTTCTTCCTACAATTAGGTTAGTCGCAGCGGAAAATACAAAGAAACGAAAGAGAAGAAAACCAAACCTTAACACGAGGATGTAACGAGGTTCGGAGATTAGGGCTCCTACTCCTCGGCGTGTCCGTAAGGTTGACGAGTCCGGTCAATCCGTCGGTGGATGAGTCCCCGGAGAACCGGCTAATACAATATACTCCTTGTGGGTGGAGAAACCTCGCCACAAACGTTTGCAACAGCAAACAAAGAGTACAAGAGCAGTAAGAAAAGCAATACAATATGAACACAATCGCACTCTACCAATTGCTTGCTTTCTTGTCGACTGGAGGTGAAGCAGCAACTTCACGCGACGCCTACAACAGCAGGAACCCAGCCGGAAGCTCACGCGAAGCTTTGGAGGAGCTCAACAAAGCTCAAGCAAAAATAGAACAGCAAGAAGGAAGAAGAGTCCTCGCAGCAGGCCTCGACCCCTTTATACCGCGAAGAAGACAATGAAGAAACTAGCCGCCAGCTAGAACCCCGATCGGTCTAAGGACCGATCGGCCAAGCGCATGAGGCTTCGCTTGTCACCGATCGGTCCCCGCATCGATCGTGTCGCGATCAAGCCCCGATCCCGTGGACCGATCAGGAACCTCCCGATCGGTCCATAGACCGATCAGCCGCCCTCACGCCATCGATCTATTCCCGATCGGTCCGCACCGATCAAAGATGGGTGGATCGGCCAGCACCGATCCACGGTTTTCTTCTCGCGAGGTTCCCGATCGGTCTGCATCGATCGATTGCAATCGATGAGCCATCGATTCGATTCTCGATCGGTCACCGCACCGATCGTGGCAAACGCAGATCACCGGATCGGTCACCGACCGATCCAACTCCCGCTTAGAGTGCCCTCTAACCTAGTTCGAGAACGAGCCACCGAGCCCTCTCCGACTCCATATGCCAAGCTTCACTCACTTGGACTTCTCAACACGGATGTCCGATCACCCTTGATCGATCTGGATTTTCCTGCCAGCTTCACTCACGGGACTTTCCACCGGCTTCACTCACCAGGATTTCACACCGCCTAACATCCCGCTAGGACTTTCTCATTCACCTAGCTTCACTCACTAGGATTTTCACCGGCTAACTCACCAGGATTTCCAACCGCCTGGCTTCACTCACCGGACTTTTCGCCTGGCTTCACTCACCAGACTTTCCTTGCCCGGCTTCACTCACCGGACTTCTACCTGCCTAACATCCCACTAGACTTTCCACCGGCTTCACTCACCAGACTTTCCAACCGCCTAACATCCCAGTTAGGACTTTCTCACCGCCTGCTTCACTCACGAGACTTTCCACACCGCCTAACATCCCAGTTAGGACTTTCTCACCGCCTGGCTTCACTCACCGGACTTTCCCACCTGCTTCACTCACCAGGACTTTCCCACTGCCTGGCTTCACTCACCAGGACTTTCCCATTCACCTAGCTTCACTCACTAGGATTTTCCCGAATGCCTGGCTTCACTCACCAGGACTTTCACCTTCACCTAGCTTCACTCACTAGGATTTTCACCTGAATTCACTCACCAGGATTTCCCGACTGCCTAGCTTCACTCACCAGGACTTTTCCCCGTGCCAAACTCCCTGTTTGGACTTTCCCCGTGCCAAGTCTCCATACTTGGACTTTTCACGTGCCAAGCTCCCTGCTTGGACTTTTCCAGTGCCAAGTCTCCATACTTGGACTTTTCCAGTGCCAAGCTCCCTGCTTGGACTTTTCCGTGCCAAGTCTTCATACTTGGACTTTTCCCGAATCAGATCAACCAGGTCAACCTTGACCTACGGTTGCACCAATAATCTCCCAAACATCTATTCTTGTCCCATAACAAGAATAGAACTCTCTCACAAGAGTCAAACATCAACATGCAACTCAACTAGGTCAATCTTGACCTAAAGTTGCATCAACAATCTTCCCAAGTCAAACATCAAAATACAACTCGAGTCAAGTCAACTCGAGTCGGGTCAACCTCGACCTAAGGTTGCACCAACAATCTCCCCCTTTTTGATGTTTGACAAAATCATAATCAAGTTAGGTTAACCCGATAACCTAACTTAGGTTTTCCAACCATCTTCCAATGTCCAATGTTCTTTCCTTGAACATTCTCTGGACATTCTCCCCTTAGGTTAACCCGATAACCTAACTTGGGTTCTCCAATAATTCTCCCCCTTTTTGACACACATCAAAAGGTATTCCAATGTTCTTCCTCAAACATTCCTTGACATTCTTTCCCTAGCTTAGGTTAAACCGATAACCTAACTTGGGTTCTCTAATAATTCTCCAATGAACACTCTCCCCTTTTTGACACACATCAAAAAGAAAAAGGAGGGTATCAAGGTCAAGAGTTTCTTCCTAATGAAAGTCCCATACCTTTCATTGAAACTCTTATTTTCCCTTTGATACTAAGTTCAACAATCCACTTAATGATAATCCCATATCACTAATCCTCAAGGAGTAAAAACTCCCCCTAAAAGCCAACTCCCCCTTGACCATTGCACCAACAATGTCTTGGAGAGTTTCAAACCTTTATAAATCTAAAAACCAACTGTCAGCCGAAATTTCAGACATGCAGTCGAATTTCAGCACATTGGCACGCTATCAGACCTCACTGGATCGGTCACCGGATCGATCCACAAGACTGGATCGGTCCGGACCGATCCAGTCCTCGGATCGGTCCAATGACCGATCCAGACACTGATCAGGGATTTCTGATTTTTCCTCCGAAATTCGAAACCCCTAATAAATTCCAGAAAATTCAAAATTGTGAAATTTTGAGGATACATTCCTCATAACATACATTATCATGGAAAAATAGTTTTCTATGAAAATAGTTTCCATTTTCAAATCTTGATACAAAATTCAAAACTTTGAAATAGTTCAAAGTTAAGTCATCTTTGTATCATCTTGCTCAATGAAGAATGCTATCACTAGGAAAGCTTCATCAAGGTTTTTCAAATCAATTTTAAAATGCTTTTAAAACCATTTGAATTTAGGACCATAATCTTAGGGCTAAATGTACATGACTTGTACACAAGCTTTCCCTATGATCCCTATTTTCTTGAATTAGGCTCATCTAGGTACAAAACCTATGCACCTTGATCCTAACTCATGATCCTAATATCTCACACACATCTAAAGTGTATCAAACACATCCAAGTCAATTTTGATGTGAGATATGGGTTAAGGTCAACTTAGGCTAAGTTCTCATGCATTTTCTAAACACCAATTTGATCTCAATATCAAATTATATGTTTGTCCTTAAATCAATTCAATTGATTATTAATGCAAGAGATGATGACATGGCATAAAATGGTATCATAAATGAAAACATGTGCCAATGTCATGATGTCATGGCATAAAGTTTGAAACTAAACTAACACATGACATATAAACTAGCCTAAGCATTATCATGACATTTCAAATGATAATAAAACTAAACATGATGTCATGACATGTGAGGGTAAACAATCATGGCAAGATTTAGCATAAATAAATATACCTAGATTACCTATCTAAGTATCCTTAACCACTTTGCTAACCTAAAATTTAACCCTTGATTGCCCAAAGTGCTCCAAGAAAATGTCAAAACCCAAATTGGCATTTCTTGATCTCTTGTTTGATTTATATCATTTGAAATTCTACAAGAGTAGCACTTCTAAATTAAGGCCCGGATTGCCTTGATTACCTAAGAGAATATCAAAATCCCAATTTGATATTTCTCTAGGTTTTTCCAAATTGTGTCACATTAAAGTAAGATTAATATATTCTCACTTTGGCACACTTTACTCTTCCAAGGAGTGAATGATAAAGATTATTCCATTTCATTTTCAAAGGTTTCCAAAAACCTTGAAAATGCTCCTTGAGTGTCAATTTCCTCAAAGTTGGGTTAACTACCCTTCTTATTGGAGTTGACACTCTCTAACCCATTTATGGGGTAGAGAAGATGCTCCTAGGAACCCAATACCTATTTGAGCTCATTGGGTTCACTAAATATTCACTAGGGATGACTTCCCTAGCAACCCTCCTAATGACCCTCTTAGGCTTTGAAGCCTTGGTCATTTGGGTCTCGTCAAGGTCAACTATAGGGGTGACTCCCCTTGTAACCTTGGTAATGGTCTTCCTAGCCCTAGGTTTTGTTCCATAATCGAATGGAACATTATGATAAGTGGGCTTGACCATTTGGGACTTAGGTTTGTGACCCAAACCTTTCTTGTCCTTGGACTTGGGTTTTTGACTCTTAAACCCTAGAGATGACTTCTCCATGTTCTTAAGAGTCTTTTCCAAAGTATCAAGTCTTGACTTCAAGACTTGATTCTCCTTCTCTAATACCTCAATTTTTGATTTATCACTCTTCCTTGAGGTATTCCTAGGCATATGTCTAGTTGATTTAGGATTCCTACCTAGGTTATCCTTAACCTTAGAAGTGTTAAACCTAGGGTTAGCATTCCTAGTAGTATCCCTATCTAGGCTGACATGTTTAGCACCTAAGCACATTTATTGATTCCTAGAGTTAACATGCTTATCATTATTGACTAATGCAATAAAATTACTAGCATGTATCCTACTAGAATTGCACGAATGAGCCTTAAAAGATACCTTAGGGTTTGCCTTAGCTCCCCCTATCGATGTGCATCCCTTGTCCTTGTGAGGTTTCCTCCCCTTCGGACATTGGCTCCTATAGTGTCCCCGTTGCTTGCATTGAAAGCACACCACGTGCTTCTTGCCTTTGCGTGTTGGGACTCCGGCTTCCTTGACCTTTGGTGCCGGTGGAGTCTTCCTAACTCTCTTTGGACATTTGCTCTTGTAATGTCCACACTCCCTACACTCAAAGCATATTATATGTAACTTATTTGAAATTGAGATGCTTGAGTTACCTAGGTTTGGGGATGGGTGTGAGCTTTCTTCTTCAACCCTTCCGGAGGTGGAAACTTCTTCTTCTTGCTCCGAACTTGAACAAGAGGAACTCTCCTCCTCTTCTTCCTTGGATGTTGAGTAGCCCTCAACTCCCAATTCGCTCCCTCCATGATGTGAGCTACTTGGCTCACTTAGCTCCTCTTCATGGCTTGAACTTGAGCTATCCTCATGGAACTTTGCCAAGTTGTTCCACAACTCCTTGGCATTGTTGTATTTACCTATCTTACACAAAACACTAGTAGGTAATGAAAATTCAATTGTTTTAGTTACCTCATTGTTGATCGTGAATTGGTGGACTTGTTCCTTCGTCCACTTGTTCTTCTCTAGAGGCTCTCCTTCTTTATCCATTGGAGGAGTAAACCCTTCTTGTACACAAAACCAGTTCCACATATTAGTCCTAAGAAAATACATCATCCTTACCTTCCAATATGCGAAGTTGTCGTTGTAGAAGGGTGGAATGGTGATGTCTTCTCCAAATTGATCCATCTCTAGCTTGTGCTCCCACGGGTGTGAATCCGATGAAGAGCGGCCTCGCTCTGATACCACTTGTTAGGATCCTTTGTACGGCTAGAGAGGGGGGGTGTGAATAGCCGCCCCAAATCGCTCTCGTTTCTTCCTACAATTAGGTTAGTCGCAGCGGAAAATACAAAGAAACGAAAGAGAAGAAAACCAAACCTTAACACGAGGATGTAACGAGGTTCGGAGATTAGGGCTCCTACTCCTCGGCGTGTCCGTAAGGTGGACGAGTCCGGTCAATCCGTCGGTGGATGAGTCCCCGGAGAACCGGCTAATACAATATACTCCTTGTGGGTGGAGAAACCTCGCCACAAACGTTTGCAACAGCAAACAAAGAGTACAAGAGCAGTAAGAAAAGCAATACAATATGAACACAATCGCACTCTACCAATTGCTTGCTTTCTTGTCGACTGGAGGTGAAGCAGCAACTTCACGCGACGCCTACAACAGCAGGAACCCAGCCGGAAGCTCACGCGAAGCTTTGGAGGAGCTCAACAAAGCTCAAGCACAGCAGCACTTAGAACAGCAAGAAGGAAGAAGAGTCCTCGCGCAGCAGCAGCCCTCGACCCCTTTATACCTGCGAAGAAGACAGCGAAGAAACTAGCCGTTGCGTCGCAACGGCTAGAACCCTGATCGGTCTAAGGACCGATCAGCCTAGGCGCATGAGGCTTCTGTTTGTCACCTGATCGGTCCCCAGACCGATCAGGTGTCGCGATCGAAGCCCTGATCGGTCTGTGGACCGATCAGGGAACCTCCTGATCGGTCCATAGACCGATCAGGCTTCGGCTCCTCACGCCACCGATCTATGCCTGATCGGTCTGCAGACCGATCAGTCTCTTCTCGGCGAGTTTGCCACTGATCTCCTTCTGATCGGTCTCCAGACCGATCAGATAACCATCAGTAGCATACTGATTGGTCACTGATCGGTCACCAGACCGATCAGGAAACACTGAGTATCACTGGATCGGTCTGCAGACCGATCCAACTCCTAGGTTTAGAGTGCCCTCTCTAACCTAGTTCGGAGAACGAGCTACCGAGCCCTCTCCGACTCCATATGCCAAGCTTCACTCACTTGGACTTCTCAACACCAGATGTCCGATCACCCTTGATCGATCTGGATTTTCCCTTGCCCGGCTTCACTCACCAGGACTTTCCACCTGGCTTCACTCACCAGGATTTCACACTGCCTAACATCCCAGTTAGGACTTTCTCATTCACCTAGCTTCACTCACTAGGATTTTCACCTGGCTTCACTCACCAGGATTTCCAATCTGCCTGGCTTCACTCACCAGGACTTTTCCGCCTGCCTGGCTTCACTCACCAGGACTTTCCCTTGCCTGGCTTCACTCACCAGGACTTCCCAACTGCCTAACATCCCAGTTAGGACTTTCCACTGCCCGGCTTCACTCACCAGGACTTTCCAACTGCCTAACATCCCAGTTAGGACTTTCTCACTGCCTGGCTTCACTCACCAGGACTTTCCACACTGCCTAACATCCCAGTTAGGACTTTCTCACTGCCTGGCTTCACTCACCAGGACTTTCCCACTGCCTGGCTTCACTCACCAGGACTTTCCCATTCACCTAGCTTCACTCACTAGGATTTTCCCGAATGCCTGGCTTCACTCACCAGGACTTTCACCTTCACCTAGCTTCACTCACTAGGATTTTCACCTGAATTCACTCACCAGGATTTCCCGACTGCCTAGCTTCACTCACCAGGACTTTTCCCCGTGCCAAACTCCCTGTTTGGACTTTCCCCGTGCCAAGTCTCCATACTTGGACTTTTCACGTGCCAAGCTCCCTGCTTGGACTTTTCCAGTGCCAAGTCTCCATACTTGGACTTTTCCAGTGCCAAGCTCCCTGCTTGGACTTTTCCGTGCCAAGTCTTCATACTTGGACTTTTCCCGAATCAGATCAACCAGGTCAACCTTGACCTACGGTTGCACCAATAATCTCCCAAACATCTATTCTTGTCCCATAACAAGAATAGAACTCTCTCACAAGAGTCAAACATCAACATGCAACTCAACTAGGTCAATCTTGACCTAAAGTTGCATCAACAATCTTCCCAAGTCAAACATCAAAATACAACTCGAGTCAAGTCAACTCGAGTCGGGTCAACCTTGACCTAAGGTTGCACCAACAGCCATCACCGCCACGACGGACTATCTGAAGTCCAAGGGTCAGCTCCCTGACTCCGCCAGCATCCCGGCTCAAGACTATGCGGCGCTCCTTAGCACCATCCCTAAGAACCTTTATGATTTTCTAGAATAGAAGTCTTTATGTAATTCGGCCGTTCGGCCAAAAAAAACTTCTCTTTTTGTAATTCGGCCGCTCGACCTTAATTCCTCTAATTTCAATGAAAAATTTATGTGTTGTGCAACTTCGTTTTTACTTTGCATGCTTGTGGGTGATTGGTCGGGGCCTATGACACACAACTCGGCCAACTAGGCCTCCCGAGCGGGCGTAGGTGGCATACGACTTGTTACTACTTTCCCTTGCCGCTTATCTTCAAGCGTCTTTCGTTCCGGTCGGGGGGTTTACAGTCGCCGGTCTGACTCTCAATATTTAACGTCGGAGCTCGACGGTCTTCCGGCCGGAGGGTTTATAGTCGCTGGTTCGACTCTCGATATTTAACGTCGGAGCTCGACGGTCTTCCGGCCAGAGGGTTTATAGTCGCCAGTTCGACTCTCGATATTTAACGTCGGAGCTCGACGGTATTCCGGCCGGAGGGTTTATAGTCGCCGGTTCGACTCTCGATATTTAACGTCGGAGCTCGACGGTATTCCGGCCGGAGGGTTTATAGTCGCCGGTTCGACTCTCGATATTTAACGTCGGAGCTCGACGGTCTTCCGGGCGGAGGGTTTATAGTCGCCGGTTCGACTCTCGATATTTAACGTCGGAGCTCGATGACCTTCCGACCGGAGGGTTTATAGTCGCCGGTTCGACTCTCGATATTTAACGTCGGAGCTCGACGACCTTCCGACCGGAGGGTTTATAGTGTCGGTTCGACTCTCGATATTTAACGTCGGAGCTCGACGACCTTCCGACCGGAGGGTTTATAGTCGCCGGTTCGACTCTCGATATTTAACGTCGGAGCTCGACGGTATTCCAGCTGGAGGGTTTATAGTCGCCGGTTCGACTCTCGATATTTAACGTCGGAGCTTGACGGCCTTCCGACCAGAGGGTTTATAGTCGCCGGTTCGACTCTCGATATTTAACGTCGGAGCTCGACGGCCTTCTGCTTCGGCTGACGATGCCCTATACTTGTGCTAATTTTCTGATTTTTTACTCATGTATTTCAAGTATACGGCCGAACGGAAAGTATACAGCATACATTACATTAGCGCACCTTTCACCCCGCCCGGTACGGCTGGAGATGATTTGCGCTCCATGGTCGATCCAGCTGTCGTCCGTCTTCATCCTCCAAATAATAGGCACCCGAGCGGAGCTTTTCGATGACTTTGAAGGGGCCCGCCCAAGGAGCCTCCAGCTTGCCAACGTCCCCGACCGGCTTTACTTTCTTCCACACTAGGTCGCCGACCTGGAATGCTCTAGGGATCACGCGCCGGTTGTAGTTCTGCTTCATTCTCTGCCGGTACGCCATCAGCCGGATGGACGCCTTGGCTCGCTCTTTGTCGATCAAGTCCAACTCCATCTTCCTCCGCTCGGCATTGTCCTCATCATAGTTCTGGATCCGGACGGACTCTACGCCGACTTCAACTGGGATAACTGCTTCGCCGCCGTACACTAAATGGAATGGCGTGACACCCATTCCCTCCTTTGGGGTCGTGCGGATAGCCCATAGGACGTCCGACAGCTCGTCCACCCAGCTTCCTCCCATATGGTCGAGCCGAGCCCGAAGAATGCGAAGGATCTCCCGGTTGGCTACTTCGGCTTGACCATTGCTCTGGGGATACACCACGGAAGTAAAGTGTTGTTCAATGCCATAACTTTTGCACCATTCTTTGAGCTGCTTCCCAACGAACTGTCGCCCGTTATCAGATATGAGCCGGCGAGGAATGCCGAACCGACAGATTATATGCTGGCAGATAAACCTTTTGACCATCTGCTCGGTGATCTTGGCCAGTGGCTCAGCCTCCACCCATTTGAAAAAGTAGTCGACTGCCACTAGTAGAAACTTCCGCTGATCGGTCGCCATAGGGAACAGACCTACGATATCCATTCCCCATTGATCGAACGGACAGGACACTGTAGATGCTTTCATCTCCTCCGCCGGTCGGTGGGAGACGTTGTGGTACTTCTGGCAGGAGAGGCATGTCGCGACGGTCCGAGCGGCGTCTGCTTGCAGGGTTGGCCAGAAGTACCCGGCCAGCAGGATCTTCCTAGCCAGCGATCTCCCACCCGGATGTCCTCCACACGATCCTTGGTGCACTTCCTGGAGGATGTACTCCGCGTCCTCCGAGCTCACACATTTCAAAAGTGGGCGGGAGAAAACCTTCTTGTAAAGTTGGTCTCCAACGAGTGTGAACCGACCAGCTCTCCTCCTCAATAGCTGGACTTCCTCCCGATCGGCCAGTGTCGCACCTGAGCGCAAAAACTCCATGATGGCTATCCTCCAATTGCTTGGGAATGCGAGGCCCTCCATCCGGTCAATGTGTGCCACCATGGATACTTGCTCAATTGGCTGCTGGATGACGACCGGTGATATCTAACTTGCGAGCTTGGCTAACTCATCTGTCGCCTGGTTCTCTGCTCGGGGTATCTTTTGGATAATGACTTATCTGAAGTGGGTCTTGAGCTTTTCGAAGGCCTCAGCGTAGAGCTTGAGCCTAGCATTGTTAATCTCAAAAGTGCCCGAGAACTGCTGTGCGACCAGCTGAGAGTCTGAATGGAGTGCCACCCGACCGGCTCCTACATGCCGGGCTGCTTGCAAGCCAACTATGAGGGCCTCATACTCTGCTTCATTATTTGTGGCTCTGTAGTCCAGCCGGACGGATAGGTGCATCCGTTCTTCTTGGGGGGAGAGTAATAGCACACCAATTCCGCTCCCGCGCCGAGTGGACGATCCATCCACAAACACTTTCCACATAGCTTTGGGTTCAGGATTTTGCACTTCGGTAACAAAATCTGCTAAGGACTGCGCCTTTATCGCCGAACGGGGTTGATACTGAATGTCAAATTTACTCAACTCCGTTGTCCATTTGATAAGCCGTCCGGACGCTTCTGGGTTTAGCAACACTCTTCCCAATGGGCTATTTGTCCGGACGATGATTATATGTGGTAGGAAATAAGGACGAAGTCTCCGAGCGGCGAGGACCAAAGCAAAAGCCAGTTTCTCGAGCCTAGTGTAGCGAGATTCAACATCTTTTAGAATATGGCTCAAGAAGTACACGGGTTGTTCTTCACCGCTCGTCCTCACTAATGCCTAGCCTACTGCCCGCTCGGTTGAAGATAAATAAATACAGAGCGGCTCACCTACAGCTGGCTTGGCTAACACGGGCAAGGAGTTCAGGTATGTCTTCAGCTCCTCAAACGCCCGATCGCATTCCTCGTCCCAATGAAACTTAGTAGCTTTGCATAGGATCTTGAAAAAAGGGAGACTCCGGTTGGCAGTCTTAGAGATGAATCTTGATAATGCAGTTATCCACCCGGTCATGCGTTGTACTTCCCTCAGATTTCTTGGGGGCGGCATATCTTGCAACGCTTTTACCTTGTTAGGATTTGCCTCTATGCCCCGCTCGGTCACTATATAGCCCAAGAAATGCCCGCCTTTTGCTTGACTCCATACTTCCTCAGCGTTCGGAAGGTCTCCTCCATGTTCGTAAAAAGATCAGCCGCTCGGATAGACTTGATGAGAATATCATCCACGTACACTTCTAAATTGCGTCCGATATGCTCCTTGAATACCTTGTTCATCAAGCGCTGGTAGGTTGCTCCCACGTTCTTCAGTCCGAACGACATTACATTGTAACAGTAAGTGCCGTCGGCTGTGACGAAGCTGACCTTCTCTTGATCTTCTCGGGCGAGCGACACCTGATGGTAGCCCTGATAGGCATCTAGCATGCATATCAGCTCGTACCCGGCTGTGGAGTCCACCAGTTGATCAATCCGGGGCAGAGGGGTAGAAATCCTTTGGGCATGCTTTGTTGAGATCCCGGAAATCGATGTAAACCCTCCACTTGTTGCCCGGCTTGAAGACTAGCACCACATTCGCCAGCCAGCTCGAAAACTGTACTTCACGTATGTGCCGGCCTCCAGGAGCTTCTCGACCTCCGCTCGGATGATGGCGTTTTGTTCGGCACTAAAGTCCCTCTTCCTTTGCTTCACCGGCCGAGCGTCCGATCGGACGTGAAGCTCATGCTGTGCTATACTTGGCGAAATTCCTGGCAGCTCATGCGTCGACCAAACGAAGACGTCGCAGTTTCTCTAGAGACATTTGATCACCTCCTTTTTCTGGCTTGCCTCCAGATCGGCCGCAATGAATGTGGTGGCCTCCGATCGGGTCGGGTGGATCTGCACCTCCTCTTTTTCTTCATAAACCAAAGAGGGTGGTTTCTCGGTTATGGCGCTCACCTCAATCCTTGGCATCTTCCGCGCGGCATTAGCTTCAGCTCGGACCATTTCGACGTAGCATCGCCAAGCCGCCAGCTGGTCTCCTTGCACTTCTCCAACTTTATCTTCAACCGGGAATTTAATTTTTTGGTAGAAGGTGGAGACGGTCGCTCGGAACTCACTGAGCGCTGGTCGCCCTAGGATAACATTGTATGCTGAGGGAGAGTCGACCACCACAAAGTTGGCAGTCCTCGTCCTTCTGAGCGGCTCTTCTCCCAGCAAAATAGCCAGTCGGACCTGTCCGACCGGTAGAACTTCATTGCCCGTAAACCAGTAGAGGGGGGTTTCCATGGGCAGCAACTCAGCTCGATCAATTTGCAGTTGGTCGAAAGCCTTTTTGAATATGATGTTGACCGAGCTGCCTGTATCGATGAAAACGCGGTGAATAATATAGTTAGCTATTACCGCTTTGATGATGAGGGCGTCGTCATGTGGCACTTCGACTCCCTCAAGGTCCCTGGGCCCGAAGCTGATTTCGGGCCCGCTCGCCTGTTCTTGACTGCAGCCGACCGCATGGATCTCGAGCTGCCTGACACTCGCCTTCCTTGCTATGTTGGAGGCACCTCCGGTCGGTTTGCCAGCGATGATGTTGATTTCGCCTCGGGATGTGTTGCTTTTATTTTCTTCCTCCCGTGCAGACGGCCTAGGCCGCTCCTTAGATACTCGGGGATTGTCCTCGTGCCCCTGAGGATGATACCGCTCGGGAAACTGTCGCCGACCGGCTTCATGGTGTCGCTGTCGCCTGTCGGATGATGGCGATCGACGACGGCCACTCCGGGGAGCGGGGTGGGCGATCAGGGGAAGGCTTCGGCAATCTCGTGTGTTATGCATGTCAGTCCGGTGGAACGAGCAAAACATGGGGGTCCATACCTTCTTTTTTCGTTTGGGCCGCTCGGTGGCTACCTCTTGAATGGCGTGGGACCTTGCGTGGTGAGGGCGGACTGCTTCGGTTCGCGGTCCTCTGGGCGGCTGGTGGCCAGTGAGCGGCTTTCGCTCGGCAGGGGCTAGCCGCTCAGTTGGAGCTTCTTTTCTTCAGGCTGCCTGTGCTTCTTCCACATTAATATACTCATTGGCCCGGTGCAACATATGATCATAGTCTCGGGGTGGCTTTCGAATAAGTGAACGGAAGAAGTCACCGTCCACGAGGCCTTGCGTGAACGCATTCATCATTGTTTTTGAGGTGGCCGTTGGAATATCCATGGCCACCCGGTTGAATCGTTGGATGTAAGCTCGGAGCGACTCCCTGGACTCTTTCTTGATGGCAAATAGACTGACACTGGTCTTCTAGTAACGCCGACTGCTTGCAAAATGGTGGAGAAAGGCCGTGCGGAACTCCTTGAAGCTTGTAATGGATCCGTCCAGTAGCCTCCGGAACCATCGTTGCGCCGATCCCGAGAGGTTGGAAAGGAACACCCGACATTTCACTCCATCTGTGTATTGATGTAGTGTAGCTGTGTTGTCGAACTTACCTAGATGGTCGTCCGGGTCGGTGGTTCCGTTGTATTCCCCGATCGCCGGGGGCACATAATACTTTGGCAGAGGGTCCCACAGTATGGCCTCTGAAAACTGCCGGTTGATTCGCTCAGGGGAGGAGTCCGTTCGGGGAGCCTTGCCTTTTCTGTAGTCTCGCTTGGGCGCCTCGTCGGATGAAGATCCTCGATCAAGGTTAGCTGGTGCGACTTCAGGAGGCGTACGGAATAACGCCCGATGAAATGGAATCAGGGCAAGCGGTGCTTCTCCTTGGATACCGATCAGATCCTTATCTCGGTCCCATGCTGAGATGTTCGCCGGTCGGAACTCTGCTGCCGCTCGGCCTCCTGACGCTGACATCGCTTGTTGCTCCAGTCGCTCGGCTTGCGCCCGCTGTTTCTATTGCTCCACGAACTTAGCTGCTCTTGCCTCGATTAGCGCATCGAGCTCCTCCTGGGAGAGCATCACGGTGTGAGGTCGTCCAGCTTCGTCCATCGCTTCCGCTCGGATGCAGGTGCGTTGCCACAGACGACGCCAATTTGATCCTGTCTGAGCGCTGAGTCGACGGACGCTGGGGACGTGGCGCTCTCCGCTGTCTCCGGCGGATGACGTGGATCTCCGCCGCTACCTGTAAAGAAGTCGGGCCGGGAGGGGTTTCTCGGCGACAACCCTCCGACGCTCAAGTCAGGCAAGTGGAAAATGATGAAGTGGCTCCCAAGATCAGAGATTTCGTACCTCCGGTGAAGTTTGTGGGCTCTTATATAGAGCTCTAGGGAGGCTTGTGCACACCTATCGAGGCATACACGTGTCCTTTACCATACCTCAGTATGGGCTTACCAGAGGAGCATGTCTGACACCATACTGCTACAGTTCGAGCACCTCTCTGATGGGACAGCAGAACCTTCCGTCGTATGATTCTGCGTATGACTTGGTCGTCGAACATGCCTGTTGTCAGAAGATGTTCCCCAATGTCCCCTTGTCCTTGTCTCTTTTTTCCCCGAGCCGAGCGTCCATCCGCTCGGCAGGCATCGGTCCGACCGAGCGTAGGTATCGGTCCGACCGGGAAGATTTCACTCCATCGCGTGCTTGGTTGAGACTGTTCCTTCACAGCATTGCTGCTTTACGCCTCGGCCGAGCGGGCTACTCGCTCGGCCCGGCGACCTGTTCACCATGAGCGTCGGAAACCCGACTTCCCGTCGGGTTGATTCCGCCCAGACCCGTTCGGCCGGTTGACCTGACCCTTCTCCGATCGGATGGACCTCATGCTGACCCTTTTGACTTTTGACCTCCACGTGTCATTGGTCCCCCGTCCTTACTACCGGATCAACCGCTAATCCTTATTATTTGCGGCAAAATCAGAAATCACAATATCGTCGCTAATACGTGCCCTTATCCCCCGAATCGACATTTCCCCAAATCTACTGCGATATCTTCTTCTCCTCCGTGCTATCTTCTTCTCCGCCCGCTCGCTGCTTCTTCTCCATGTGCGCTCTCTTCTTCTCCTCCAACGCTGCCGCGGTAAGGTTTTAGGTTTGGGTTTGGGTGTGCGATCTCTTCTTCTCCTCCCACGCCACTGTGAATCTTCTTTGTTTGATGAATCCTCCTTTTTTCCTGCTCCGGCTCCGGTGACTTCTGCTCCTGCTCCGGCTCCGGTGACGTCTCGGTCGCCTTCTTGTTGGTTTGTTTGCAGATATTGTTTTTTTAGTCTCCACTTGATAATAGACATTTTAGTCTTCCATTTACCCATTTCCATTCTAACTCCTTGGAACACTTATCGATCGAGGAGTATTTCTCATGTACAGGGACTTTTCTGAAAACCCTGCGCACAGGGACCGTTGGGTAAATGAACGAGAGCAATGTACGTTGAAGCAGGGGTAATCCTCTCTTCTTCAAAACTCTCGCTTTGTTATTTTACCCCCAGTATGTTAAATGTGTGTGCTTTTATGATTCTGCTATATCAGACAGTTTCTTCTTCTCTAGTATTTACTTGGTTTTGCTTACTCATTTTTCAAAATGTTGGAAATTATTATTGTGTAGTTAGTTCTAAGCTTGAGTAGGAAGAAAACATGGGATACATAAGAGAGGCAGACTTGTCTGTTTCCATTAGGAACCCGTGAACATGATAATGAATTTAATTCTTCAACCTCTCATGTTGTTGCTCTTGTCTATCTTTCAACTAAGCAACTTCTTGAACTCTGATTGTGAGATTCTATTGGCCCTTTCCAGCAGCCTAATTTGTGATTTCATTTGAGCTTTTTGATTTTTGAATTTCTAGTTTTCTGGACAATGAACTTGAGTCGCTAAGTAGTCTGAGAAAAATAGATCATAGTATTAATGAACATTCTGGACTTATTCTCTCCGAGTTAGGCAAGTGCACCATTATTGTTTTTTTTAGGTTTATCTCTTGTGCCCACATATAGAAAAATGAGGTGATTATTTGGAAACGGTCCTAATAATTAAGTTGACTTTGGCGTTTTTACATTTGTAGACGACTTTTGCTTACCACAGAAAGAATTTTGCTTAGTGCTATGTCTCCATTTGATTGCACTTATATGATCTTGTTAGCAGTTATATAATCTTGTTAGAAGTGTACTTGTCTTGTTTTTCATTTTACCAAAATTATCTTGCTCTTAAATTTTGAATCAAAGATAATGAATATCTCTTAAGTACTTATAGTAAGAGTACATATCAAGCATCAAAATAACTTCAACATGCTATAACTAAATTTATGTTTCCAGTTGAGATATGTATTTATTTTGAAGAACAAGAGATATGTACTTATTTTGTCTCAATGGATCATGTTTAACCAAATTACTCTTGAACTTCTCTTGGAAGCTATGTAGTTGATAATTTTTTAGTTATTTTGATGTCATTAATTAATTTAAGTTATTTAATGTAAGTTGCTTATTAATTTCATTGAAATTTATCATCAAACTTATTTATTAAATAATATGATTTTTTATATGTTTAACCAGGTTTTATAAATATGGATAAAAGTTGGATAATGCTTGAGAATCGGATTAGCCCTGAATATATAAATGGGTTAAATCAGTTTTTAAAGGTAGCAGATATGATAAATTTAAATTTATCTAATATTCGTTGTCCATGTCAAAGGTGTGGTAATCTATTTAAATATGAGTTGGATTATGTTCGAGGACATCTTTATAGGTGAGGATTTGACAAATTATACAAAGTCTGGAATTTTCATGGTGAGGCTTCTACATCATCTGTTAATATAAATATTGTTAATGAAGAGGGACTTGATTGTGATTTTGAAGAAGATGATTTTCAAGACATGTTCACTGATTTAAGAAATGTAGAAAATATCAATACCATTGGGCCTCAATTAGATGATATTAATGAAAACATGAATGCAGAAAATATTAGAGGAAGTTATAGCTCAATGTTTGAAGAAGCACAAAAAGAGTTGTATCACACTTGTACTAATTTTTCTGTATTCAATTTTTTGGTTAAGTTAATGCATGTGAAGGTGTTAAATGGCTGGAGCAATAAATCTTTTGATATGTTACTTCAGTTATTGCAAGAGGCATTTCCTAAACCGAATGCGATTCCAAACTCTCATTATGAAGCAAAGAAAATGTTAAAAGAGTTAGGATTGACATATGAGAAGATACATGCATGTAAGAATGATTGTATATTATTTTGGGGTGAGCATGAGAATAAGGATACATGTCCGGTGTGCAAGGAGCCTAGATACAAGTATGATGGGATGAATAAGAAAAAGAATGCTCATAAAATTCTTCGATATTTTCCTTTAAAGCCCAGACTTAAGCGGTTGTTTATTACGAAACATACAACAAGAGATATGAGATGACATAAAGAAAAATGGGTTGAAACAGATGGTGTATTAAGGCATCTAGCAGATAGTGAATCATGGAAAGAATTTGATACATCACATGAAATATTTGCTAGTGATCCACGAAATATTCGCTTAGGGTTGGCTGCAGACGGTTTTAATCCATTTGGAAATATGTCAAATGATTATAGTATATATGTGGCCTGTTATACTTGTGAATTTTAATTTGCCACCATGGAAAATGATGAAGCCATCATATTTGATTATGTCTCTTTTAATTCCTGGGCCTAAATCACCTTGGAAAGAGATAGATGTATACTTACGACCTTTGATCAACGAACTGAAGGAGCTATGGGATGATGGGGTGGAAGCATATGATGCATCGACTGAACAAGTACTTCGATTGCATGCTGCTGTGATGTGGACTATTCATGACTTTCCAGCATATGGAACAATATCTGAATGGAGCACAAAGGGTTATAAAGCATGTCCAGTATGTGCAGTTGAAACTAAATCTCAAAGATTACGGAGTAAAATATGTTATACATGCCACCGTCGATTCTTGAATGTGCAACACCCATGGCGTAGAAATAAGAATTTCAATGGAAAGGTTGAACAAGAAGGACCACCACAAAGATTTAGTGGTTATGAGATTTTAGCACAGCTAGATACATTACCTCAGGTGACATTTAGTAAGCATCCTACATTAAGTTAAAAATGACAACGATGTTTGGATGATACAAATTGGGTAAAGAAGTCAATATTTTTTGAGTTAAAGTATTGACCAGATTTAAAGTTGAGACACAACTTAGATGTAATGCACATTGAAAAAAACATTTGTGATGCTTTGGTTGACACATTATTCAATATAGATGGAAAGTCAATGGATACATTTAAAGCAAGGTTAGACTTGCAAGATATGGGGATTAGAAGTGAATTGCATTTAAAGAAAGTTGGAGACAAGTTCAGTAAACCATATGCAAGTTACAAGTTGACATTGGAAGAAAGACGTGCATTTTGCTAATTTTTAAAATCCATGAAGTTTCTGATGGATATGCTGCTAATATATCTAGAAATGTGAATGCAGATGATGGAAAGTTACATGGACTAAAATCACATGATTGCCATGTCTTGTTGCAAAGAATACTTCCAGCTGCTGTACATAAATTCTTCCTAAAAGATATATATGTAGCACACTAATTGAGTTATGTGATTTTTTCAAAAAGATAACTGCAAGATCTTTACACATATCGGATTTATATAAAAAGGAGGAGGAAATAGTTTTCATATTGTGCAAGATGGAAAGAATATTTCCTCCAGCATTTTTTGATATTATGGTTCATTTGGCAGTTCATTTATCCCGTGAATTTACAAAGATGGCACAATAATGTATTGATACGGTACTACATGGTCAATGTAATATCCCGTTGAGAAAAACATACGTAGTGTGTCGATTTATAGCATCAAAGATGCACAAACAGAAGCATATGCCATTGGTGACTCCTAAGAAGAAACCCAATTCCAAATTTCATACCTCTCCGACTGTGATTAATTTGACATGTAGCATAGTAATTCATTGTTTTAGTGAAAAAGAGATCTTTCACTTGACCTTCGTAGCATTTCAACTTAGACACAAAAAGTGACATAATAATGAATTGTTACAGTATTCCTACATGGTCAAAGTAGTATGCTGCTAAGGCAAAAAAAATGGTAATATTGTCATTTCCAGCAATAACTACACTTCGGAGTAAACTCCGAGAAGAAACCACATTCCAAGACAACAAAGGAGTAGGTCAAATTTGGAGAAGGAATTTAGTGCATGAGTACTGCATTAGTTTGTTTCAGTGATATTCTGTATTTGTTGATGTGGACTTTTTGGATGCTATTCATAGAAGTGTTGATTTTCTGACCTGCTCTAGATACACTTAAGTATTTATCTTTCAAGACAACAAAAGCCTAATATGTTGAAACTTGTATTAGGTCCTCGGTACTCGTTTGGGATACATTAGAG
Organism: Zingiber officinale; assembly: GCF_018446385.1. Classification (NCBI taxonomy): domain Eukaryota; kingdom Viridiplantae; phylum Streptophyta; class Magnoliopsida; order Zingiberales; family Zingiberaceae; genus Zingiber; species Zingiber officinale. Next base: position 109,396,944 of record NC_056002.1, read on the forward strand.
GACTTGGAAGTGGGCCAAAGCCAGTTAGGTCCACTTCTTCAGATGCCACCTCCTTAATCAGATCAACTAACACCGCATTACGTGAAAAGCTTGAATCTACTCAAGAAGAGTTAGCAAACACCAAAGTTCAATTAGCAAGCACCCAAGATGAGTTAGCATCAATGAAATCAAGACAAGATAAGTTTGAACAAATTCTTAACCGATTGGCACCTGGAGCATTAGATTCCTTGATCCATGATTCATCTTCGGTTCCACCTCCTCCTCCTCATTCTTAGACTTTGATGTTGTGGATTTTTGGATATGAACATGATGTTGCGAAGTTTATTTCTTGTAGATTATGATGTTGTGGATTTCTGGATGTGAACTTAATGTTTTGAACTTGCTACTTGTTTTTTTACTTTATTTGGATTGTTACTTGTGTACTTAATTTGTTGTGTTACTTGATGTTAGACATTGATGTTGAGTACTTGGATCATGAATGTTACTAGATTTGTGAACTTATACTTTGATGAAGTATGAGTTGTTTGTGAGTTTATTTGTGAATTTGTTGTTAGAGTTAGTATTTGTATAAGTTTGTGGATATTGTTCTTAGAGTTATGATTATTGTGAATATTGTTGTTAGAGTTGTGATGATTGTATGAGTTTGTAAATGAGTATAATTGTTTTTTAAATATATATTTTTTAAAAAAAATGAAGGTTAGCGACGATTTTTTTGAACTTTGTCGCTAACAACCCAAACATATCGAACCTTATCGTAACCATTTGCGACAAAATGAAATGGGTTTAGCGACGAAACAGATTGTTAGCGACGAATTTAAGAAAATCGTTGCTAATGTTTTCGCGACGAAAAAGGTTCGAATTCGTCGCTAACAACTAAACATATTGATGTTTACCGTAGCCGTTTGCGGCGAAATGAAATGTGTTAGCGACACATTACTATGACATTAGCGACGAAATAAGGGAAATCGTAGCTAACATGTTTGCGACGAAAAATTGGATTCGTCGCAAATAAATTTCTTAGCGACGAATAATATTCATTCGCCGCAATAACATTAGCGTCGATTAAAATTCTTTAGCGACGATTTAATGATGTCGTTAAGATATTGGCAACGAAACATAAAAATATCGTCGCTAATAATTGTTTACGACAAGCTTATAACGACGATCCTAGCGACGAAAAATTATCGTTGTAAATATCGGTTAGCGACGAATATTAATATGTTAGCGACGAAATAATTTGTAGCTAATTATCAGTTTTCTTGTAGTGACATAAGTACATATGGAAAGAATAAAAAAGGGCATACACATAAATGCACAATAGATAACAAAATAGGTATACTATGGGTATCAAATAGTAACATACCAAGCATATATCAGCATAACTATTACTACTAGTTATAACTCACTAAGAATATTAGAATGACAATGTAAAATACCGAAAAAGGGCAGAAAATAATAAGGGGAATTTTCTGGAATTTTTAGAAATTTTTCTGGAATTTTTCGGAGCTCGTATGGATGAGTTTACGGGGATGAAAACTGGGCCCCGGGAAAGCCTGCTTAGGCTACCCCATTTTAGCGAGGAAATGTTGATTTTCTTTATTTTCTTTTTCTTTTTCTTTATTTTTTCTCTTCCTCATCGTTTCTTTCTCTCCCGCGCGCCTGACGCCCGTTGCCCTAACCTCCGAAGCCGAACTGGTCCTCGTCGATTTCTTTCTCTCCTCGGGTACAAAGCCACTCCTCGTCCCTGAGCCGATCCTCTTCATCTCCTTCCCTTTCCTTCCTGAGCTTCCCACACAACCGACCACCGCAGTGCCGCCGGCCTTTCTTGTGTCGAGCATCGTGCCGACGCCGACGCACAGAACCTCTTCGCCGTGCCCTAGATCTGCAACGCGCCGCCGCCTCTTTGCTCTAGCTGAATCCCGTCCACCGTCGGTAGCCGAGTCCCTCCCACCAGCCGCCGAACTCGCGTGCCCTAGCTTTGGGTTCACAACCACTGCCCCTCTCCTCGTAGACACTAGAAACTCGTCAGAAAGGAGATTGAGCATCCGAGTCTTCACCTCACCCTCTGCCCTGTGCGTCGTTGCCCTTGTTGGAGTTGTGCCCTAGATCGCCGGAGGCCGAGAGCTGGAGAAAGTGACAGCGAGCAGTAGTAATCCAGCGGTGTGATTGAAGGTAAGGGCTTAGGGTTTGGTTTCCGAGTTTGTGCTATGTTTCTTGTCCTACCGTGAGCAACCCTTGTATAGGGTGGAGGTTATGTTAACTAGGGATGGAGGTTTCTAATTGTAGATTCATTGTGCTGGTGGTGTTTCAGGTTTCCAACAGCAACTATTCCTTCTAGCAGCACTATCCCTAGTTGTGGATCAACATCTATACTGTGAGAATTTAGGTAAGGTGTAGTGCAATTGTTTCTTTTGTTGTATCATGCACCAATTTATAGGAAAGGACAAGAAATGAATAGCACAGAAATCTATTTAAGTCTAAGTTGTTATGAGTAAATGGATTAGGTTTGGAATTTATCTAATGGTATGATTAGGGTTTATCCTAATTTAGAGTTAGAGGTTTTATTTAGCTATTTATGCAAATTTTAGCTAAATAAAATGTATATGTATTGGTAACATAGGATTTTGACGCGAGACGAGTATCTTGACGTCAGATTTGGACCAGATTGGACTTTTCTATTGGAGGCGGGTACTTTGACTTTATGTCATTTGATATGCATAATAATGTCTTTAACAAATAGCAACGATTGTGTTTTTCTTATCTGTTTTGGTTGATCACTACTCGATCTGTTACATGCTTGGTTGTTTGTTTGTTATGCACATCATGTTAGTACTTATCTGACTTTACATGCTTATAGAGGTAGTGACACAACCATGTTATTTATCATGTTCAGGACCTAGGGTTTTTGATACCTTATCTGGTCTGTGTACTTTGATTTGATTCACTTTCCGATGGTACACATTTTACATATATATGGATTATTGCTATGCTGCTCAGTATTGTACCATGCTTAGTGTCATGCACCATTCGCATGATTGCATGCTGCGCGATAGTCTGCTCCATTATTGTTGAGCACATCGCCAGTTTCATCTCTGTTGGTGCTCCGTTGGTCCGCTCATGGGTAGTGTGACGTAGCGTGGTAGCATGTCAGGGATCCCTCCCTGTCATGGTGTACCGGGAGATGAGAGCATTGCGCTCCCCCATTTATGATTTGGGGTAGGAGTATGTGTGTACTCCGACAGCATCCCGTTCACTCGGTTACTCATCAGGAGCAGTGATGGCAGAGTGCACGGTTGTCACAGCCCTACCCACTTGGTCTCACCATTGTGTGTGAGATGACTGACCGGCGTCAGGGATGACCATGACATTTGCATCATATGCATGATGCATTTATTGCTTGTGTTTGCTGCATTTACTTGCTGCATTTATATGGATGCATATGATTGACATGCATACAGGATTTATGACACTCTCGGTCTGACGACCCTGTTGTACTTATACCTTGGTCCTGGTTAGTATAGTTTTCTTCTGCTTGTTTCAGTTGCATTTATGCTTCTTGTATCAGGAGACTGTACGCATGATTAGTGCTGGTTGTTATTTTATTTATTATGCATATCAGTTGATACCCGCTGAGTGTTGGACTCACACCCTCCTCCGTTGTTATTTTCAGGTTGATGCTGTCCGGAGAGTTCCAGTCGCTAGTCCCCTGAAGACCCAGAGTTATTTGATCTTTTTGTTATGTCTCTTATTGCACTATCTGGACTTGTATTAGTTTACCTTATGGATACTGTCGATGAGCTTATTTGGATTTGTTTTACTATACGCCTGCCTAGACGGCAGAAGAGGTAAGTTGATTTTATCGTCGGATTTGAACTTTATGAGTGTAGTGGAGTATGACATCAGTTTTGTACTTTATGAGTGTAGTTGAGTAGGGTTGTTTTTGAGTCTTCTTATCATTGCTTCTTAGTTGTTCACTATTAAACTGCGTGGATGTTGGATGTGTGAGTGTTGTTTATTTATTATTCTGGTCGTGTTGGCCGATGTATATGTGGCCCTGGGGGCGATGTAGAAAGTTTCAGATTGTCCACCGTACAGGGGAGATGTTGCCGAAATTTCTTCGGACAGGGACTCCTCCGGGGCGTGACAAACAATATCAAAAAGATAAGTCAAAGGTATCCGTCTCAAAAATGGAGATCGTATCCGAAATAGATCCCATGTCGAGACGCTCGTCTTGAATCAAAGTCCTATAACAACATGTTATATTTAGCTAGTTACATAAAAAGTAAATAACTAAACAACTCCCCCACCTAATTAGAGTAACTCTAATCCAACATGGTTATAGATTAATTCCCCAATCAACCTTAACCATACTATAACTCTAATTAATATCAGCAACTTCTTCATCATTAATAGAAAATTAATCTCCACAAACAACCACCAGATTGTATCATTCCAAATTCCAATTTCATATAATAAAATTAATTATCCACATAATTGCCACTAATCATATTCTAAATACATGAACGAAACAACATGGAATGGAGTTCTTGTTGCCTTACAACTTCATACTGTGGGCGCTCACTGTCCTAGCAGCAACTCACAACAACAGGTGATCGCCAATGGTGCTACCACCATAAATAGAGGAGATAAGAGGACTCAAGGTATTTCATCAAACATATGTCCTGCATCACCAACATGAATGGCTAGAACAAGAAATGCCATTGCCTTCCAAACAATAATCCCCAAATCAATACCATATAAGGATCAAATACTCACCTACAAATCTTGTGACGAAGCAACAGAATACCCCTAGCGAGCAAGTGGAAAGAAGGATCAGTATGTGGGAGAGAGAACATTGCAGCTTTGCAAGCACGAGAGGAAGATTGCCGACCTCTTGCAAATGTCCTCGGCTTCCGACATTGACGAACTAGGGCACGAGTCAATAACGTTGATGAGGATGACAACGCTCGGAGTAAGCCTCACATCCTCCTGCTTATGGTCAAATAGGGGCTGGCTGGGGAGCGAGACACCGGTGGCGTGAAGATCGTCGACGCTGATCGACAACGAGAGGGAGGAATTGGCGCGGTTAGGGATGACGAAAAGAAATCAGAACAAAAGTGCTCGACTTCTCCTTGGCCACTACTTTTGTACACTGGGGGGGGGGGGGGGGAGAGAGGAGGCGTCACGTGGCGGCGACGGTTTGCGGTGGCGACAGTGCGTCGGTTGGGGAAGAGAAGAAGGCGTCGGGACGCTTAGGGCACGGGTAAGAAACGAAGGAAAAGAAAATAAATATTTAAAAAAAACAAACATCTTCTCATTCAAATAGGGTAGCTTAAACAGGCTTTCCCCTAGCCCAATAATTTATCCCCCTAACATACGCCATACGAGCTCCGAAAAATTCTTAGAAAATTTCGTTAAGGTTATTCCTCAAATAATCTTATTATTTAATTATTATTTTGTTCCATATTTTACAGACTTGATTCGGACATTGGACTTGTCTAGCTTACGCATCAAACAATTTATTAAATTATACAACTTATCTATTTAAGGAGAACTTACAGTGTTGTTAGAACCTTCTGAATCAGATATAGATCTATGGATTCTCTCAGACTCAGCCTCCAATTTGGTCTTAGACTTGGCTTTAGATTCGGTCTTAGCAACATGAGCTTGTACCAGTAGTGCCAATAAGCTCGGTTGAGTTTGTTCTTCTTCATCCGACTCTTTCAATGACTCAGACCACGTTGCTTTCAGAGCCTTCCTTCTTCTTTGCTTTTTGTTTGGACATTCTGGTTTGTAGTGCCCTTTTGATTGCACCCATAGCATGTCACTTCTGATTTGAGCTTCATGGTTTGATTTAGACCTAACTGCTTGCTCTTGGATTGTATTATCTTTTTCTTCTTAAGTATTTTCCAAACTAAGTTGACTAGTTCTGTGGTGATCTCATTTTCATCTTCGGAATCTGATTCATCTTTGAATTCGAGTTTAGGTTGGTACTTGGGCTTCACCTTCTTATTTGTGAGGTTTCCTACAAGTAATGCAATACCTTTCTGATGTGTACAATCTGTAACTGCATAATTGTCATCAAGTAATAAAAAATATTGAATCCATAAGAAGCACTAGAGACTCACACAATCAATTAGCTAAATGATTGGGAGTTTGAAATCTATGCACTTAAAGTAGAGAGAAGTAAAGCAAGGAGAAAGAGAGAGGAAGTAGAGAGAGAATGTGTTGATTGAGGAACCTTGGTCGAGTGGAGCGTTCTAGGAGTTCAGTTTCATTGTGATGTTAATTGATGTGATTAGAATTAATTATTACCCTTCCTCTATCCCTATACATATGTAGGAAGCCTAATTCAATACCGACACTACCCCACGATAGTTGTGATAGAGTGCAATCCCTTTTAGTATCTAATGCTACCAAATGGAAGTAGACCCTAGGAAGTCTGGTTCAAGGGTTACCCCTATCACTAGAGCCCCCCAGTTATGCATTAACTAGAGAACACTAAACACTTGATAACATAAACATAGAGATAACTCATTAAGTCTATTTCAATATTTCTTTGTAGAGGATTATCCTCTCTTTCAAGACAATTCTCTAGATGTTCGATTAAAAGGATACCCTTGTCACTAGAGCCCCCTAGTCATATGATCTAGAGCACCCCCTCTATGGGGTGAATAAAATAATACAATAATTTAATCATATATGAGATTTAAATACAAACACACCATACACACATAAGATCAAATGGATACAAGGCATAAGTAATGTCATATGGAAAGAAAATTGACAAATCTGATGAGTACACATCAATTACACATCACAACTACTCCCTTAATCTTAGAAAAATGAGAACTACTCTACGACAGGAAGAAATAAATCCAAAGTTATTGAAATTATAAGCTTAAAACACAAATCTAGAGTGAAGAGGGGAAGAAGTTTTTCCAGAACGTTGAGTGATCTTTGGATCCAATCTTTTGCTTCCGAAGTTGAAGGGAATGACTAATATGGCTTCAGATCTTGGATCAGTGTGAAAATTAAGTATATCTAGACTAAGATGGATCTCCTAAGAGGGAGAACCTTCTTGCCTTTGAAAAGGGGGAGAAGTTCCCTTTTATAGAGCAGAACACGACCTGCACATGACCCATGTCACAGTCATGCCTTTTGGCATTGCCAAGGCTTGAATCCACTCCGTTGGAATGGCATGGTTATGCCATTTGGCATGGCCATACCCTATATTAACTTTGGAAATTTGGTATAGCTGTGTGAAACCACACGACCTTAGCTTGATTGTGCTCTGGTGGAGTGAATAGTCGTGTGAAACCACACGACCTTAGCTGGGCTATTCTCTAGTTGAGTGGCATGGTCATGTCCTTTGGCATGACCATGTGCTGCTTGGCCACGGTTGTGGAGACATGACTGTGTGAAGCCACATGGTCTGGGCTATGCTCTTCTTCTTTTGTCCCTCCGAAGCATGCTTTAACATCGTTTTCACTCTAAAAATGCATCCAATCAATAGAAAATCAAACAAGAGCAGATCTTCAACAAAGGGAATAATTATGCTAAAAATATGATAAAGAGGGGTGAAAATGCATAGAACATACACAAAGAAACCAAGTGAATGTGTATTAAAATATGTATAAAAGTATATATAATATACACACATCACTTTCTCGACTGGAGTAGCATTAGTTTGTTCATGTAATTCAAACTTAAAAAATAACTCATCTAATCTAATGGATAAAAGATCTTTGGAAACTTTGTAAGCATTTACCATAGATGCCCAGAAAGCGTTCCTCGAAAAGGTGTTTAAACTATACCTTATTATATCTCGATTCTCCACTTTCTGATCGATCACGTGTAATCCATTGATGAGATCTTGGATTTTGGCATGAAACTGGCTTACTGATTCTCCTTCCTATATTTTTATATTATATAATTTATTTAAAATTAAATCTCTTTTTGATACCTTAGTGTCAGAAGTTCCTTCATGTAGCTCGATCAGCTTCTTCGACAGTTCCTTGGCGCTATTAAAAGGACTAACCCTGTTCATCTCTTCTTTGGTTAAGCTGTATTGGAGGGTCTGAGTTGCCTTCGCATCTTCCTTAATCTTTTTCATCATGTGCATGTCCCAATTCTCACATTTCACCGATGCTCCAGTGCTGTCGAGTGGTAATGCAAACCCCATTTAGATGGTGATCCACATTTCCACTTGTGTCTTCAAGTGGTATTTCATTCAGCTCTTCTAGTAGCTAAAATCCTTGCTGGAGAAAAGAGGCGAGCAGGTAGTATTATAGCCTTCTTGATGGACCATTTTGAACAAAAAATCCTCTCAAAAAAATGACAAGAAATATGTACCAACACTTGGTCTTGGATTAGTAGTGTGGGAGAAGAAAAGGTGAAAAATGGCTCAAGTGGTGTCACACCAATTTTGAAAAAATTTAGAAAAAATGAGAAATTTGTAAGAAAAGGTTATTATACCAATTCTAACTTATGATGAAAATTTAAAAGTGCAAAACTAGAAAAAAGACGTAAGAATAATTTTTGTTTAATAGAAATATATTTTTGAAAAAAATAAAAAAAGTGACTAAATGCTCTTATGATGGTTGCACTAATTCAGAGTGCCCACGATCTGATACAAATTGTAGAATCGAAAACACTAGAGGGGGAGGGATGAATAGTACTTGTGATTTTTTTTTTTCACATTTTTTCATAAAAATACTCGGAGTAATAAAAGCAAAAGAAATAAGAAAAAGCTAACACTTTTGGTTTTACTTGGTTTAGAGCCTATGATGACTTCTACTCGAAGGCCCACGATTGACGATTGCTTTTGGTGAGGAATTCACTAATAATTCGTTGATTACAAAGATCTTACAAAAAATGATTACAAGTTTGTGTAAAATAAATTATACCGATAGTTTGAAGATCTAGTGTAGAGCACAGTTGTCAGAGCAACGTCGCAACATTGTAGTCAGAAATCAGAGTAGTGTGGAGATCATTTGAGCATAGAGGTTATAGCTAGAAATGTTTATTTTTCTATTCCAAGTACTGTTTAGCACTGTGCTTATATAGGTGAACCGAGAAGCTTGCATCCAGCTCAATCTAGATCAACGTCAAAAAGCCCAGTTCTTATCTAACCGGAGGTGTCTCCATCCAAATGGAGGCGCCTCGAGTACTCCACACGGTAGGGGTTGAAGCAAAGTCTATCCTCGAATCTAATATGCATGGAGGAGCCTCCTTGAACTGAGGCACCTCCCCGCCTTTTGCACTGAGGTGCCTCCATCACACAAGAGACACCTCCGCGCCTCAAATTCAGAGGACTTTGGCCAACCTTTTCAATTTTTCTCCTGCAACCATTTATAGTCTAACACAAATAATATTTCTTGAACAAAAGAGTTAGTATAGTCAAAATAAAGATAATTTGAGAGTCTAGGGACTATCTGGTTCTAACACAACCTTAGGTCAAGGTTGACCTGGATGACCCGACTCGAGTTGTATTTTGATGTTTGACGAGAATAGAAAAGTTGTATTTTGATGTTTGACAAGAATACAAACTTGGGAGATTGTGGGTGCAACCTTTGGTCAAGGTTGACCTGGTTGACCCGACTTGAGTTGACCTGATTCGGGAAAAGTCCAAGTATGGAAACTTGGCATGGAAAAGTCCAAGCAGGGAGCTTGGCACGGGAAAAAGTCCAAGTATGGAGACTTGGCACAGGAAAAGTCCAAGTATGGAGACTTGGCACGGAAAAGTCCAAGCAGGGAGCTTGGCACGGGAAAAAGTCCAAGCATGGAATCTTGGCACATGAAGTCGGAGATGGATCGGTAGCTCGTTCTCCGGACTAGGTCAGAGAGGGCTCGGTAGCTCGTTCTCCGGACTAGGTCAGAGAGGGCTCGGTAGCTCGTTCACTGGACCGGACGAAGTCGGAGAGGGCTTGGTAGCTCGTTCTCCGAACTAGGTCAGAGAGGGCTCGGTAGCTCGTTCTTTGGACCGGACGAAGTCAGAGAGGGCTCGGTAGCTCGTTCTCCGGACTAGGTCAGAGAGGGCTCGGTAGCTCGTTCTCTGGACCGAACGAAGTCGGAGAGGGCTTGGTAGCTCGTTCTCCGGACTAGGTCAGAGAGGGCTCAGTAGCTCGTTCTCTAGACTAGAAAGGCTTTAGGGTTTAGGACTGGGAAGCGCCAAACCTACCTTACATAGGCATTGGATCGGTCTGTTGACCGATCCAGTGATACTATGGATATCTGATCGGTCAACAGATCGATCCAGTGATACTGTGGTTATCTGATCGGTCTGGTGATCGATCAGTAACCAAACAGTAGTTCACTGTAAGTTATCTGATCGATCTGTAGATCGATCAGGAAGCGATGGGATTCAGAAAACAATAGGGGGATCGGTCTGTGGACCGATCCACCTATAGGTTGATCGGTCCACAGACCGATCAGGGATTTCCTGGACCGATCAGGCCATAGCCTGATCGGTCCAGGCCTAGCCGTTGAGTCACAACGGCTAGATTTCTGTGTCTTTTTTGTCTTCTTCGCAGGTTCAGGTTATAAATCAAGGTTGAAGGCCTCTACAAAAAATATAGAAGAAAAACTTCTTCTTCCTCCTTGCGATCTGAGCTTTGCTGAGCTCTCCATTACTGAAGCTTCGTGTGAGCTTCCCTCGGCTGGGTCTCCAACTGATTAGTTGCTACTGTGGTTGGCATCCGTGAAGTTGCTACTTCATCAACAGTCGACGAGAAGGCAAGCAAACCAGTGTTTTTACATTCATATTGTTCTTGGCTTCTTGCTGTATTTCTTGTACTCTGATCTTCCTGTTGCAAGAGAAATTGTGGCGAGGTTTCTCCACCAAGAAGGAGTTTTCATTAGCCGGTTTTCTAGGGTCTCATCCACCGACGGATTGATAGGATTCGTCCACCTTACGGACACGCCGAGGAGTAGGAGTATCATCTCCGAACCTCGTTATATCGTCATGTTTGAGGTTTGATCTTCTCCATTTTCGTTTCTACTTTTTATTTCCGCCGCGCTAACTCAAATTGTAGGAAGAAACGAGAATTTGGGGTCGGCTATTCACACCCCTCCTCTCTAGCCACGATCCGAAGGTCCTAACAAGTGGTATCAGAGCGAGGTTGCTCTTCGTCGGATTAACACCCGGGGGAGCACAAGCTAAAGAATGGATCGACTTGGAGAAGACGTCACGATTCCACCCTTCTATGATCGCGACGACTTCGCGTATTGGAAGGTAAGAATGAAGTATTTTCTTATGACTAACCTAGTAAATTGGAATTGTGTACAAGTAGGTTTTATTCCTCCGGTGGATAAAGAAGGAGAACCTCTCGAGAAGAAGTGGACGAAGGAACAAATCCACCGATCCATAATCAACGACGAGGTAACAAAAATCTTTGAATTTTCATTACCTAATGATATCTTGTGTAAGATAGGTGGATACAATAATGCCAAGGAGTTGTGGAACAACTTGGCTAAGTTCCATGAGGAGAGCTCCAATTCAAGTCATGAAAAGGAGTCAAGTGAGCCAAGTAGCTCACATCATGGAGATATGGAATTAGAAGTTGAGGGCTACTCAACATCTAAGGAAGAAGAGGAGGAGAGTTCTTCTTCAAGATTGGAGCAAGAAGGAGAAGCCTCTACCTCCGGAAGGGATGAAGGAGAGAGCTTATATCCATCCTCAACCCTAGGTAACTCAAGCAACTTAATCTTAAGTAAATTACATATAATGTGCTTTGAGTGTAGGGATTATGGGCATTACAAGAGTAAATGTCCAAAGAGGATTAGGAAGACTCCACCGGCGCCAAAGGTCAAGGAAGCCGGAGTCCCGATACGCAAGGACAAGGAGCACGTGGTGTGCTTCCAATGCAAGCAAAGGGAACATTTTAGGAGCCAATGTCCGAGGGGGAGGCAACCTCACAAGGACAAGAGACCAAGCACATCTATGGGGGGAGCTAAGGCAAACCTTAAGGTACCCTCTAAGGCACATTCTTGCAATTCTAATAAGACACATGCTAGTAGCTTTATTGCAATTGTCAATAATGATAAGCATGATAACCATAGAAACCGATATATGTGCTTAGGTGCCAAACATGTTAGCCTAGATAAGGACAATACTAGAAATGCCAACCCTAGAATTAACTCATCTAAGGTTAAGGAAAACCTAGATAGGAATCCCAAAACAACTAGACATATGCCTAGGAATACCTCAAAGAAAAATGACAAATTAAAGCTTGAGGTATTAAAGAAGGAAAATCAAGTCTTGAGGTCAAGACTTGACACTTTAGAAAAGGCTCTTAAGAATTTGGAGAAGTCGACTCTAGGGTCTAAGGGTCAAAAACCAAAGCCCAAGGACATGAGAGGTTTGGGTCACAAACCTAAGTCTCAAGTGGTCAAGCCCACTTATCATAATGTTCCATTCGATAATGGAACAAGACCTAGGGCTAGGAAGACCATCACCAAGGTCACAAGGGGAGTCATCCCTAGAGTTGATCTTGATGAGTCCCAAATGACCAAGGCGTTAAAGCCTAGGAGGGTCATTAGGAGGGTTGCTAGGGAAGTCATCCCTAGTGAATATTTAGTGAACCCAATGAGCTCAAATAGGTATTGGGTTCCTAGGAGCGTGATTCCATCACGCTAGATGGGTTAGAGTGTGCCAACCTTAATTGGATAGGTAGTTAATCTAATCATGGCAAAAGGTGTCATTTTAGGAATTTTCAAGGTTGAATCAAGCCTTGAAAATGAAATTAAAAATTATTCCTAAGGTGATTAGGATGTGCCAACCACATTTGAGGAGTTTTCTAGGGTCAATCTAATTGGCACATAGTGATCTAAAAATCTTTAGTATATGATTTTAGGTCAATTACACTTAGGAATATAGAATTTATGACAAAATGATCAAAATTATCAAAAATAGCAACTAAGGCTAGAATTAGGTATTTTCTATACTTTTATATGTTATTTGTCATATATTGTTTGTCATATGTCATGCCATGACATCATATTTAACTTATTATCATTTGAAATGTCATGATAATACTTAGGTTAGTTATATGTCATGCCTTATTTAAGTTTCATACTTTATGCCATGACATCATGACATTGGCACATATTTCCACTTATGATATTATTTTATTGGAAAACCTGAGTTAGGTTATCGGGTTAACCTAACTTGATTATGGTTTTTGTCAAACATCAAAAAAGGGGAGATTGTTGGTGCAACCTTAGGTCAAGGTTGACCTGGATGACCCGACTCGAGTTATATTTTGATGTTTGACGAGAATAGAAAAGTTGTATTTTGATGTTTGACAAGAATACAAACTTGGGAGATTGTGGGTGCAACCTTTGGTCAAGGTTGACCTGGTTGACCCGACTTGAGTTGACCTGATTCGGGAAAAGTCCAAGTATGGAGACTTGGCATGGAAAAGTCCAAGCAGGGAGCTTGGCACGGGAAAAAGTCCAAGTATGGAGACTTGGCACAGGAAAAGTCCAAGTATGGAGACTTGACACGGAAAAGTCCAAGCAGGGAGCTTGGCACGGGAAAAAGTCCAAGCATGGAATCTTGGCACATGAAGTCGGAGAGGGCTTGGTAGCTCGTTCTCCGGACTAGGTCAGAGAGGGCTCGGTAGCTCGTTCTCCGGACTAGGTCAGAAAGGGCTCGGTAGCTCGTTCACTGGACCGGACGAAGTCGGAGAGGGCTCGGTAGCTCGTTCTCCGGACTAGGTCAGAGAGGGCTCGGTAGCTCGTTCTCTGGACCGGACGAAGTCGGAGAGGGCTCGGTAGCTCGTTCTCCGGACTAGGTTAGAGAGGGCTCAGTAGCTCGTTCTCTGGACCGGACGAAGTCGGAGAGGGCTCGGTAGCTCGTTCTCCGGACTAGGTCAGAGAGGGTTCGGTAGCTCGTTCTCTAGACTAGAAAGGCTTTAGGGTTTAGAACTGGGAAGCGCCAAACCTACCTTACATAGGAATTGGATTGGTCTGTTGACCGATCCAGTGATACTATGGATATCTGATCGGTCAACAGATCGATCCAATGATACTGTGGTTATCTGATCGGTCTAGTGACCGATCAGTAACCAAACAGTAGTTCACTGTAAGTTATCTGATCGATCTGTAGACCAATCAGGAAGCGATGGGATTTAGAAAACAATAGGGGGATCGGTCTGTGGACCGATCCACCTATAGGCTGATCGGTCCACAGACCGATCAGGGATTTCCTGGACCGATCAGGCCATAGCTTGATCGGTCCAGGCCTAACCGTTGAGTCACAACGGCTAGATTTCTGTGTCTTCTTTGTCTTCTTCGCAGGTTCAGGTTATAAATCGAGGTTGAAGGCCTCTACAAAAAATATAGAAGAAAAACTTCTTCTTCCTCCTTGCGATCTGAGCTTTGCTGAGCTCTCCATTACTGAAGCTTCGTGTGAGCTTCCCTCGGCTGGGTCTCCAACTGATCAGTTGCTGCTGTGGTTGGCATCCGTGAAGTTGCTGCTTCATCAACAGTCGACGAGAAGGCAAGCAAACCAGTGTTTTTACATTCATATTGTTCTTGGCTTCTTGCTGTATTTCTTGTACTCTGATCTTCCTGTTGCAAGAGAAATTGTGGCGAGGTTTCTCCACCAAGAAGGAGTTTTCATTAGCCGGTTTTCCGGGGTCTCATCCACCGACGGATTGATAGGATTCGTCCACCTTACGGACACGCCGAGGAGTAGGAGTATCATCTCCGAACCTCGTTATATCGTCATGTTTGAGGTTTGATCTTCTCCATTTTCGTTTCTACTTTTTATTTCCGCTGCGCTAACTCAAATTGTAGGAAGAAACGAGAATTTGAGGTCGGCTATTCACACCCCCTCTCTCTAGCCGCGATCCGAAGGTTCTAACACTAACCTTCAGATTTCCTGTGAAATCCTAGGTCAAATCAACACCTATTGTTCCCTCAATAGGGAATATATTCTCACCTACTCCTCTCAAGAGGTTACCTGATGCCAAACCGATCCTCCAAACTTTTTGGACTTTTGTTCACCATTCGAGACTTTAGAACTTTCCGCTGGATGCTCGATCTCGATCCGTCCAGTCTTTTTTCTGGTGTTCGTGACCTGCAGGACTCTACTATCCTCAACCAGTAGGATTTTTCGCTTGATATTCTCAACCTGCTAAGACTTCTACTTAGTCCTTTAGACCAAGATTTCTTTGCCTAGTCATAACTAGGGCTTTCCACCTACCTAGTATTTACTAGGATTTTTACCTTACCTAAGTTCACTTAGGACTTTTTTGTACACTTAGTTAGACTTGTTAGAACCACAATAATCCTTAACTTTGAACCCTTTACCATTATCAAAACTTGAGTTCGATCATCTGGTGCTTCCTACACCAATAGAGACTTCCTTACCAAGTGTCCGATCAACTGTTGACCTACTTAGACTTTACCAACTTTTCGTTGGACTTCCGATCACCAAGTGTAGTCCTCTTTCACCCACTTAGATTTTTCTCTTACCTAATCACAATTAGGATTTTTCTCTTGTTAACATGCAGTCCTCCTTGACTCACTTGGACTTTTCTTTACCTAACTATAGTTATGACTTCCCTTTACCAACGTGCAGTCCTCCTTGATCCACTTGGATTTTTCTCTTGCCTAACCCTCGAGTTAAGACTTTGCCTTGCCTAACCTTCAGTTAGGACTTTTCCTCTTACCTAACCCTCGAGTTAGGTTTTCCTTTCCTAACCTCCAGTTAGGACTTTTCAAGCTAAGTATCTGGTCCTCCATGATCTACTTGACTTCTCCTCACATGTTGTCCAAATATTGAAACTCAAGCTTGAATCTACTTGAGATTAGTCAAATTGGTCAACCTTGACCCTAGGACAATTGCACCAATAATTGTTGAGAGATTATTGGTGCAATTGTCCCTGGGTTAAGGTTGACTAGTATAACTAAGCAAAAGTGAATTTGAGCTTGAGTTTCGATGTTTGGACAATATGTGAGAAGAAGTCAAGTAGGTTATGGAAGACCATATACTTGACTGGGAAAGTCTTAATTGGAAGTCAAGTAAGGTAAATTCCTAACTGGAGGTAAGACAAGAATAAAGTCCTAACTCAAGTTTTGACAAAGGAAAGACCTAACTGGGGTTAGACAAAAGAAAGTCCAAGTGGGTCAAGGAGGACCCACATTAGAAATGGAAAATCTTAGCTACAGTTAGAAAAAGGAAAATCCAAGTGGGTCAAGGAAGACCGCACATTGGCAAAGAAAAGTCCTAACTACAGTTAGGCAAGAGGAAAATCCAAGTGGGTCAAGGAGGACGACACTTGGTGATCGAAAGTCCAACGAAAATTTGGCAAAGTCCAAGTGGGTTAAAGTTTGATCGAACACTTGGTGATGAAGTCCCAAAAGGTCATAGTTGACCGAATGTTGGGCAAGGAAATCCTAGACTTAAATTAAGCAAGTTAGGGTTGGGTAATCAATTGGGGTAATCAATTAACTCTAAGCTAATCGATTAGATAATCAATTAAGAGGCTCTTATGAGAATATAAAAAGGGACCAAATCGATTGGTTAATCTATTGGGATAATTGATTAGGGCCATTCCAATTGATTAGGATGAATTCCTAATTAATTGGGAGCTTTGCGAAGAGAAATCATTAAAATAATGGTTGAATTGATTAGCCTAATCGATTCAACCACTTCTAATCGATTGGGTAAATCAATTAGGTATTATTTTATCATGAAAAGAAGAATCAATTAAGTAGAGTTTGGGAATTGATTGGGTAATTGATTAAAACCTTCTGAATTGATTGGGATAACTCACCAATCGATTAGGGTTCGGAAAAGGAGTCGTCCTGTAGGTGTTCGAAAGGTTGGATAATGTGTTAATTGATTAGGGAAAAGCTAAATCAATTGGGAGGCATCAAAGAATCCTTGAAAAGGATTTTCATAAAGGTTTGAAGGATATCTCTCTCGCACACTCTCCGCCAGTTCTTGAGCCCTTAGAAGACAAGTGTTGTTATACTTTCTAACAATCAAGAGGCATCTACAAGCTACAAAAGATTAAGCAAGATGTTTATTATATTGTGTATTCATTTTCTTATTGTATTTTCTTGTTGTGAGCTTGTACGAGATTTCTCCACCTACAGATTGTTTCTAAGAAGTAGTATTTTCATAGTGTAGTGTGTGCATTATGTGGATCCTTGGATTAGTCACCTCAAGGAGGTGGATACCAAGTAAATCATAGTATTAGCGATTGCTTCGAGTTTTCCCCTGCAATAAATCATCAATGAACATTTGGAGCTAATCACCACCTCTAGCTCCCAACATATCCTAACAATCGGTATAAGAGCAAGGTCATTTTTCATTGGACTAATCTTGAAGGAGCTCATTCAATCTTGAAGAAGAAGAAGACATTAAATGGAGCTAGAGGAAGAAGAAGACATTAAATCTTGAAGCCCTAATTTCAACGAGTTAAGAAATTATCATTCAAGGAGCTCAAGTTCAAAAATGGAGTGTCAAGATAGATTCAAATATGATATCTGAGCACCTCCACCATTCAGAATTGGAAGTTTCGATCTTTGGAAATCAAGGGTAAAAAATTCTTCATGATAGAGATAGAAAAATAGTTTGCTTTAGTGGAGGAATTTCAAGCTCCTACGGATAGCAAAGGGAAGCTCCTCAAGAAAAGAAAATGGACCGAATAACAACTAAGAAAATCCGAGGCAAATAATAAGGTAAACAAAGTTTTGATTAATTCATTGTCTAACAATATTTTGTACAAAATAGGAGATTACAAGAGCACCAATGAATTATGGAGAAAATTAGCCAATCTCCATGAAAATCCCTCCATTTTGCCAAATGAAGACAAATTCAAAGAGGGAGACTCTTTGAGTGAAGAACGAGAGGATTCAGAAGTTGAAATGTGCTCAACATCTGAGGAGGAAATTGAAGAAGAATGCACCTCAAGGATTGAGGGGTAGCATAGATCATTGACGTTGGAACAAGAAAAAGCATCATCATCATCCAAAGTCAATGAGGAAGAAGAAACTGCCAACCATACAAGCGCAACTTGTGAAGGTATACCACTTTCAAATTGTAAAATTAAAAATCACATTATATACTTTGAGTGTAAGGGAAAAGGAACCGATAAGAGCAAGTGTCCAAAATTAGTCAAGAAGAAGGCTCAAATGACTATCGAGATGAAGGAGAAGCCAAGAGAGGGTGACCCTGTGATACGAAAGGACAAGGAGTAAATTGTGTATTTTTCTTTCAATCATTGTGTGCTTTTCTTTCAATCAAAATGAGCATTATTGGAACCAATGTCTAAAGGAGAGAATCTCAGCTAAGAAGGAAGGAGCTTGCAAGAGCAAAATTAAGGTACTATTAGGTAATAGTACTTATTTAAATAATAATAATAAAAAAACATGCTAAAAATAATTTCTATCATTTTAATGCTATTTATCATTAAAATAGAAAGTATGAAAAATCTAAGGTAAATTATAAATCATTTCATGCTAGAACGACCTTACCTAAGGATAGGAAGGTAGAAAATAATTTAGGCAAGAAACCAAAATAAGTTAAATATATGACTAAAAAAATTGTCCAAGTCAATAATAGAAAATTAAAATTTGAGGATTTAAAGATGAAAAATCAAGTTTTGAGGTCAAAAAATGAGAAATTAGAAAAATCCCTTAAAAAAATGGAAAATTTACTTAAGGGATTAAAAGAACAAAATCTAGGTCTAGGAAAACAAGGGTCATCCAAGGGCAAGAAGGGTTTGGGATACAAACCTAAATCTAAGAAAAAGGTGGTCTCATACCATAGAGTTCCATATAGCTATGAAACCAACCCTAGGTTTAGGAATCAAGCCGAGGTTATAAGGGAAGCTATCCCTAGAGTTGACCAAGAGGAGACTAGTGTGACCAAGGCTTCTAAGAAGTCTAGGAAGGTCATTAGGAAGGTATCAAGGGAAGTTATTCCTAATGAATACCTAGAATACCCAAGGGACACCAATAGATTTTAGGTTCCTAAGAGTGTGTTCGCTACACCCTAGGTGGGCTTAAAGTGTGCCAACTCAAATTGGAAGAATAGTTAATCCAACAATGATGAAGTTAGCACTCTAGCTCATTTTTAAGGTATTGTTACACCTTAAAAATAAAAGATTTAATTTTTACTTGTTGGGACCGAAGGATGTCCATATATCTGCACAATGACATGATATTATCCACTTTGGGCCTAAGTGTTGGTGCAATTTTCAGTAGGTCAAGGTTGACCTAGTTGACCAAGCGTAAACCTTGGTCATGGTTTCGATGTTTGACAATACAAAAAGACATGTAGACATGGGCAATGCAGGTGCAGTTGTCCATGCGGAGAGATACTGATTAGGGTCTGATCAGGTTGGATGAAGAAGAGTCAAGTAGGTCAAGGTTGACCGGATACTTGACTGGGAAGTCCTAACTGGGATGTTAGGCAGTTCAGAAAGTCCTGGTGAGTGAAGCAAGGCAGTCGGGAAATCCTGGTGAGTGAAGCCAGGTGAAAATCCTAGTGAGTGAAGCTAGGTGAAAGTGAAAGTCCTGGTGAGTGAAGCCAGGCAGTTCGGAAAGTCCTGGTGAGTGAAACCAGGCAGTCGGGAAATCCTGGTGAGTGAAGCCAGGTGAAAATCCTAGTGAGTGAAGCTAGGTGAAAGTGAAAGTCCTGGTGAGTGAAACCAGACAGTTGGAGAAAGTCCTGGTGAGTGAAGCTAGGCGCTTGGGAAAGACCTGGTGAGTGAAACCAGGCAGGGGAAAGACCTAGTGAGTGAAGCTAGGCAGTTTGGAAGTCCTGGTGAGTGAAGCCAGGCAAGGGAAATCCAGATGGGTCAAGGTTGACCAGACATCTGGTGAAAAGTCCAAGCAGGGAGCTTGGCACGGGAAAAGTCCAAGTATGGAGACTTGGCACGGAAAGTCGGAGAGGGCTCGGTAGCTCGTTCTCCGGACTGTGGTCAGAGAGGGCTCGGTAGCTCGTTCTCTGGACCGGACGAAGTCGGAGAGGGCTCGGTAGCTCGTTCTCCGGACTAGGTCAAGAGAGGGCTCGGTAGCTCGTTCTCAGGACCATTTAGGGTTTAGGGCTGGAGCTCTAAACCTGGATCGGTCTGGTGACCGATCCAGCGATACGCCTGAGTATCTGATCGGTCTGGTGACCGATCAGATAACAAACAGAAGGGTTCTGTAAGTCATCTGATCGGTCTGGAGACCGATCAGCAGGGAGTCTGATCGGTCTCCACGATCGATCAGAGACGCAGCCACCTCTCTTACAGAGAGGTGGGATCGGTCCGGGGACCGATCAGACTGGGGCCTGATCAGTTCCCAGGACCGATCAGAGGTGCCCTGGACCGATCAGGCTTCAGCCTGATCGGTCCAGAACTATCCGTTGGCTCACAACGGTCTTCTGTCTTCTGCTGTCTTCTGGCTTCTTCTTCGCAGGTGGATGCAGGTATAAAAGAGGCTGAGGGCTTCTACAGAAAAAAGGCTTCTTTCTTCTTCTTCCTCTCCTCAGCTGCTACGTCTTGCTTCTGTAAGAGCTTGCTGTTGTTGAGCTTTGCTGAGCTCTTCTTAGCTGAAGCTTCGCGTGAGCTTCCTCGGCTGGGGTCTCCAACAGTTGCTGCTGTATTTGGCCCGTGAAGTTGCTGCTTCATCAACAGCCGACGAGAAGGCAAGATTGTTTGTTTTTACATTCATATTGTTGCTTTTTCTTATGTATTCTTGTACTCCTATTCTTGCTGGTGCAAGAAAGATTGTGGCGAGGTTTCTCCACCCAGAAGGAGTATATATATTAGCCGGTTCTCCGGGGACTCATCCACCGACGGATTGATAGGCTTCGTCCACCTTACGGACATGCCGAGGAGTAGGAGTATATCTCCGAACCTCGTTACATCGACGCGTATTGAGGTTTGATTTCTCCGCTTTCGTTTCTACGGTTTCATTTCCGCTGCGCTAACCCTAATCGTAGGAAGAAACACGAAGAATTTGGGGCGACTATTCACACCCCCCTCTCTAGCCGAGTACGACGATCCTAACAAGTGGTATCAGAGCCAGGTCGCTCTTCGCCGGATTAACACCCGAGGGAGCACAAGCTAGAGATGGATCAACTCGGAGAAGACATCACCATTCCACCTTTTTATGACCGCGATGACTTCGCGTATTGGAAGGTAAGAATGAGGTATTTTCTTATGACTAACCTTGAAAATTGGAGTTGTGTTCAATTAGGTTTCAAGCCTCCAATGGATAAGGAAGGAAAACCACTCGAGAAGAAGAAGTGGACAAGGGAACAAATCCACCATTCCACAATCAACGATGAGGTAATGAAAGTATTTGAATTCTCATTACCTAATGACATTCTATGTAAGATAGGTGGATACAACAATGCCAAGGAGTTGTGGAACAACTTGGCTAAGTTCCATGAGGGGAACTCCACTTCAAGCCATGAAGAGGAGTCAAGTGAGCCAAGGAGTTCACATCATGGAGGGATGGATTTAGAAGTTGAGGGCTACTCAACATCTAAAGAAGAAGAGGAGGAGAGTTCCTCTTCAAGTTCGGAGCAAGGAGAAGAAGCTTCTACCTCCGGAAGGGATGAAAGAGAGAGCTTACATCCCACCTCAACCCTAGGTAACTCAAGCAATTTAAGTTCTAGTAAATTGCATATATTATGCTTTGAGTATAGGGAACTTGGACATTACAAGAGTAAATGTCCAAAGAGGGTTAGGAAGACTCCACTGGCGCCAAAGATCAAGGAAGCCGGAGTCCCGATACGCAAGAGCAAGGAGCACGTGGTGTGCTTCCAATGCAAGCGAAGGGGACATTATCGGAGCCAATGTACGAGGGGGAGGCAACCTCACAAGGACAAGAAGACGAGCACATCGATAGGGGGAGCTAAGGCAAACCCTAAGGTAATCTCTAAGGCACATTATTGCAATAATAATAAGACACATGCTAGTAGCCTTATTGCTATTGTTAATAATGGTAAGCATGATAACATTAGAAATCGATACACATGCTTAGGTGCCAAACATGTGAGCCTAGATAAGGTTAACACTAGGAAAGCCAACCCTAGAATTAACCCATCTAAGGCTAAGGAAAACCTAGGTAGGAATCCCAAATCAACTAGACACATGCCTAGGAATGCCTCAAAGAAAAATGATAAATCAAGTCTTGAGGTATTAAAGAAGGAAAATCAAGTCTTGAGGTCAAGACTTGACATGTTAGAAAAGACCCTTAAAAATTTGGAAAAGTCAAATATAGGGTCTAAGGGGCAAAAACCAAAGCCCAAGGACATGAAAGGTTTGGGTCACAAACCTAAGTCCCAAGTGGTCAAGCCCACTTATCATAATGTTCCATTCGATTATGGAACAAAATCTAGGGCTAGGAAGACCATCACCAAGGTCACAAGGGGAGTCACCCCTAGAGTGGATCTTGATGAGCCCCAAATGACCAAGGCTTTAAAGCCTAGGAGGGTCATTAGGAGGGTTGCTAGGGAAGTCATCCCTAGTGAATATTTAGTGAACTCAATGAGCTCCAATAGGTATTGGGTTCCTAGGAGCGTGATTTCATCACGCTAGATGAGTTAGGGTGTGGCAACCTTACTTGAATAGGTAGTTAACCTAATCATGGCAAAAGGTGGCACTTTAGGAATTTTCAAGGTGTAATCAAGCCTTGGAAATGAAATGGAAAATTATTCCTAAGGTGTTTAGGATGTGCCAACCATATTCGAGGAATTCTCTAGGGTCAATCTAATTGGCACATAGTGATCTAAAAATCTTTAGTATATGATTTTAGGTCTATTACACTTAGGAATATGGAATTTATGGCAAAATGATCAAAATTATCAAAAATGGCAACTAAGGCTAGAATTAGGTATTTTCTATACCTTTATATATTATTTGCCATGTATTGTTTGCCATATGCCATGTCATGACATCATATTTAATTTACGATCATTTAAAATGTCATGATAATGCTTAGGTTAGTTAAATGTCATGCCTTATTTAAGTTTCATACTTTATGCCATGACATCATGACATTGGCACATGTTTTTACTTATGATATTATATCATGCCATGTCATCATCTCTTGCATTTATAATCAATTAAATTGGTTTAAGGACAAAAACATAATTTGATATGAAGATCAAATTGTTGTTTAGAAAATGCATGAGAACCTAGCCTAAGACGACCTAAACCCATATCTCACATCAAAATTGACTTGGATGTGTTTGATACACCTTAGATGTGTGTGAGATATTAGGATCATGAGTTAGGATCAAGGTGCATAGTTCTTGTACCTAGATGAGCCTAATTCGAAATTAGGGGATCATAGGGAAAGCTTGTGTACAAGTCATGTACATTTAGCCCTAAGATTGTGATCCTAAATTAAAGGGTTTAAAATCATTTTAAAATTGATTTGAAAAACCTTGACGAAGCTTTTCTAGTGATAGCTCTCATCATTGAGCAAAGTGATACAAAGATGAGTTAACTTTGAGCTATTTCAAAGACTTTTGAACTTTGTATCAAGATTGAAAAATGGAAGATATTTTCATAGAAAATTATTTTTCCTTGATAGTATATGTTATAAGGAATATATCCTCAAAGTTTTATAATTTCTGGAATTTTCTAGAATTTTGTAGGGGTTTCTGAATTTCGGAAGGAAATTCAGAAACTGATATCAGAGGTTGTGGACCGATCAGAAGGGAGTCTGATCGGTCCAGGCAGTTGTGGATCGGTCACTGTGACCGATCCAGGGAAGACCTGATCGGTCTGGTGATCGATCAGGGCGTGCCAGTTTCGACTGTGCTGTCTGAAATTTATGAAATTTCAGCAATGAAGTTGGTGTTTTGGATTTCTAAAGGGTTGAAACTCTCCAAGACATTGTTGGTGCAATGGTCAAGGGGGAGTTGACCTTTAGGGGGAATTTTACCTATTAGTCAAGGGGAGTTGATCTTTAGGGGGAGTTTTTACTCCTAAAGACTTGAGTGATATGGGATTATCACTAAGTTGACTATTGACATTAGTATCAAGGGGGAAATTAAGGATTTCAATGAAAGGTATGAGACTTTCATTAGGAAGAAACTCTTGACCTTGATTCACTCTTTTTTATGTGTGTCAAAAAGGGGTAGAATGGAGAATGTCTAGAGAATGTTCAAGGAAGAACATTGGAGTTAGTGGGAGAGTTTGTTGATCACAACGAGTGAAATTGTGAACAACGATAACTTACTCTTCAGGGGGAGAGTTTGTTGATGTGTGCCAATAGGGGGAGAATGAAGGGTTTAAGTTAGGCCTTCATTATCTAAGAAGGAGGTTGCCTTCTTAGAAGGAGAATGTAGGGTTGTAACTTATGTTTCATTACCTAGTGGCATGAAGAAAGTCTATTGGATTAGCCTAACTTAAAGGTATTGTCAAACATCAAAAAGGGGGAGAT
Organism: Zingiber officinale; assembly: GCF_018446385.1. Lineage (NCBI taxonomy): Eukaryota > Viridiplantae > Streptophyta > Magnoliopsida > Zingiberales > Zingiberaceae > Zingiber > Zingiber officinale. Next base: position 109,421,361 of record NC_056002.1, read on the forward strand.
TGTTGGTGCAATTTCCAGTAGGTCAAGGTTGACCTAGTTGACCAAGCGTAAACCTTGGTCATGGTTTCGATGTTTGACAATACAGAAAGACATGTAGACATGGGCAATGCAGGTGCAGTTGTCCATGCGGAGAGATACTGATCAGGGTCTGATCAGGTTGGATGAAGAAGAGTCAAGTAGGTCAAGGTTGACCGGATACTTGACTGGGAAGTCCTAACTGGGATGTTAGGCAGTTCGGAAAGTCCTGGTGAGTGAAGCCAGGTAGTCGGGAAATCCTGGTGAGTGAAGCCAGGTGAAAATCCTAGTGAGTGAAGCTAGGTGAAAGTGAAAGTCCTGGTGAGTGAAGCCAGGCAGTTCGGAAAGTCCTGGTGAGTGAAGCCAGGTAGTCGGGAAATCCTAGTGAGTGAAGCCAGGTGAAAATCCTAGTGAGTGAAGCTAGGTGAAAGTGAAAGTCCTGGTGAGTGAAGCCAGACAGTTGGAGAAAGTCCTGGTGAGTGAAGCTAGGCGCTTGGGAAAGACCTGGTGAGTGAAGCCAGGCAGGGGAAAGACCTAGTGAGTGAAGCTAGGCAGTTTGGAAGTCCTGGTGAGTGAAGCCAGGCAAGGGAAATCCAAATGGGTCAAGGTTGATCAGACATTTGGTGAAAAGTCCAAGCAGGGAGCTCGGCACGGGAAAAGTCCAAGTATGGAGACTTGGCACGGAAAGTCGGAGAGGGCTCGGTAGCTCGTTCTCCGGACTGTGGTCAGAGAGGGCTCGGTAGCTCGTTCTCTGGACCGGACGAAGTCGGAGAGGGCTCGGTAGCTCATTCTCCGGACTAGGTCAAGAGAGGGCTCGGTAGCTCGTTCTCAGGACCATTTAGGGTTTCGGGCTGGAGCTCTAAACCTGGATCGGTCTGGTGATCGATCCAGCGATACGCCAGAGTATCTGATCGGTCTGGTGACCGATCAGATAACAAACAGAAGGGTTCTGTAAGTCATCTGATCGGTTTGGAGACCGATCAGCAGGGAGTCTGATCAGTCTCCATGATCGATCAGAGACGCAGCCACCTCTCTTACAGAGAGGTGGGATCGGTCCGGGGACCGATCAGACTGGGGCCTGATCGGTTCCCAGGACCGATCAGAGGTGCCCTGGACCGATCATGCTTCAGCCTGATCGGTCCAGAACTATCCATTGGCTCACAACGGTCTTCTGTCTTCTGCTGTCTTCTGGCTTCTTCTTCGAAGGTGGATGCAGGTATAAAAGAGGCTGAGGGCTTCTACAGAAAAAAGGCTTCTTTCTTCTTCTTCCTCTCCTTAGCTGCTACCTCTTGCTTCTGTAAGAGCATGCTGCTGCTGAGCTTTGCTGAGCTCTTCTTAGCTGAAGCTTCGCGTGAGCTTCCTCAGCTGGGGTCTCCAACAGTTGCTGCTTTATTTGGCCCGTGAAGTTGCTGCTTCATCAACAGCCGACGAGAAGGCAAGATTGTTTGTTTTTACATTCATATTGTTGCTTCTTCTTGTGTATTCTTGTACTCCTATTCTTGCTGGTGCAAGAAAGATTGTGGCGAGGTTTCTCCACCCAGAAGGAGTATATATATTAGCCGGTTCTCCGGGGACTCATCCACCGACGGATTGATAAGCTTCGTCCACCTTACGGACACGCCGAGGAGTAGGAGTATATCTCCGAACCTCGTTACATCGACGCGTATTGAGGTTTGATTTCTCCGCTTTCGTTTCTACGGTTTCATTTCCGCTACGCTAACCCTAATCGTAGGAAGAAACGCGAAGAATTTGGGGCGGCTATTCACACCCCCCTCTCTAGCCGAGTACGACGATCCTAACACTAAGCCCTCATGTCTTTGCTCTTAGGCTCTCCCCAAAAGGCCTCATGCCAATGGAGATATCCTACATCCTTTTAACCCCATGATCTTTCCCAAATCTTTTCAATGTAGGACTTTGATTGAACCCTAACAATCCTCTTCTCAAACAAAGAATCATAATTACTCTCATATTCTGGGCCTCCCCGCGAGCATCCAGTCACCCTGAGCAGCTCTAGGTCTCCCCGCGAGCATCCACATCTGATCACTCTTGACCTACTCTAGGCCTCCCTGCGAGCATCTGGTCACCCCGACCTACTCACCTCCCCGCAAGTATCCCGTCACCCTGACCTGCTCTAGGCCTCCCCATGAGTATCCGATAACCCTGACATACTCGCCTCCCTGCAAGTATCCGGTCACTCTGACCTACTCCGAGCCCCACACAAGCATCTGGTCACCTTGACCTGCTCCGGGCCTCTCCACAAGCATCCGGTCACTCATGACCAGCTTTGGGCCCACCCTCAACTTCATTCAAGGCCACCCCACATTGCATCTGGTCTGGACCATGTCTTTGATACCATTTTTTGTGCCTAAAGGATGTCCACATATCTCCACAATGGCATAATATTGTTCACTTTGGGAATAAACCCTCATGACTTTGCTTTTGGGCTCTCCCCAAAAGGCCTCATGCCAATGGAGATATCCTACATCCTTTTAACCCCATGATCTTTCCCAAATCTTTCCAATGTTGGACTTTGATTGAACTCCGACATTATTCTTTGGAAGAGTAAGAATGTGCAATAAATATTAAGAATTGATCTTGATCAAATTGGTACAATTAGGATAAATGTCAAAGAAATGTCAACAAGGGATTTTGACAATTTTATAAGGGAATAAGGGCAACGTAGGTTTATTTTTAAATTTAACAATAAGTTAGTAATACATAGATAGAAAATCTAGGTATTTTATTTATGCTAAAATTACCATGATTGTGTGTCTTATCATATGTCATGACATCATTGCTTTTGTATTCATATTTTTATGAAAATATCATATGTCATGCCATACACGCATCATTTAAATATGATAGATTTCTTTTTGGAAATATAAATTTGATGTGTGTCATAATTATTTTCATGCATTATTTTTAATTCTTTAAAATTAAGGACAATAACATCAATTGACATCCTACGTTGGATGATCAAAGCTTGAAATGCCTAGTTAGAAATGCATGATCTCTTTATTTATAAAAAACCTATTTTACATCTTACAAGACCATAGGCTTGACTTGTTTGTCCATTGAGACACATCAGATACAAGTGAGATATTAGGAGGATGAATAAAACTCAAGATATTGATTTAGTGAATGTTTTTAGAGTTTTAGTATCATCAAAATAATAGATTATGTGAAGTCCAATTATGGGGAAAACTAATGTACAAGTCATGTACATCTAACCCAAAGATCGTGGTTTGAGATTTAGTTTTGAAAACTATCTCAAAATTATTTTGGAAAACCTTGGTAAAGTCTATCTTTTGATAGGAATCACTATTGATTAGTTAGATACAAAGTAGAGTAAAATATTAAAATTTTCAATGATTTCCAATTTTGTATTAATCTTTGAAAATGAGAGCTATTTTCATAGAAAACTATTTTTCTATGATAGTATATGATATAAATAATGTCTAGCTAGACATGGCATAATCGATTGACTCAATTGATTAGAATGTTTTTCTGTGAGTACAGAGGCTCACGAAATCGATTAGGTGATCGATTAACAATGCCGTAATCGATTGAGGCAATTGATTAACACGAGCATAATTGATTGAATCCCAACTTGAATCGATTCAGAGAGGCTGTAATCAATTGTTAGCTAAAACCAATCGATTAAGAATGTTGATTTTGGCTGAAATGGTCTGATTTCAGTAAATCAAGCCACATTTAGTGGAGTTAACCATCCCTAATCTTCTAAACTTTGTAAGTATTTAAGGTAAATTTTCTTGATGATAGTAAGAGAAGAATGGTTAAATGAGACTAATTTGGAGTTTAGGAGGAGGTTTAGATTCAAAGTTGAATTTTCATCCTCAGAACTTCAATTCTAGATTTCTTAAAAGTTTAGGAATTCTAAATCATTATTAGTGTAATGGTAGAAGTTTGGAGCATATTTTGAGGGGGAGTTTTTCCTTAAAAGCATGATTTAAATTTTTTTAAAGGAAGCTTGGGAACCTTCATTGCAATGAATGCTCAAGGTTGAGCATGAAGACAATGGAAGATCGGAAATCTTCATTAAAATGAATATATGCTCAAGGGTGAGCATAGGATAAAATGAAAGGAATGAGACTTTCATTGAATTCCTTTAATAAAATTAACTCTTAAGGTGAAGAGTTTTTAATGTGTGTCAAAGGAGAAGAAAGTAAGAGTTTAAGTTAGAAACCCGCATTCATGCTTTGACATGAGATGAAGAATGGATTTGGGCTAATGTGAGTTATCCTAACTTAAATATATTGTTAAAAATTAAAAAGGGTGAGATTGTTGGTACAATCATCTCTGGGTTAAGGTTGACCAGTTTGACTAAGCTAGAGTGTATTCGAGCTTGATTTTCGATGTTTAGACAATATGTTTGGACAATATGAGAGAAGAAGTCAAGTAGGTCATGGACGACTAGATACTTGATTGGAAAAGTCTTAACTGGAGGTTAGGCAAGACAAAGTCCTAATTGGAGGTTAGGTAAGGATAAAGTCCTAACTAGAGGTTTGGCAAAGGAAAAAACCTAACTGTGGTTAGGCAAATGAAAGTCTAAGTGGGTCAAGGAATACCACATGCTGGTAAAGAAAAGTCTTAACTATGATCAGATAAAGGAAAGCCCAAGTGACTGTATGTTAGCAAAGGGAAGCCCTAACTGTGGTTAGACAAGAGGAAAATCCAAGTGGGTCAACGAAGACCGCACTTGGTGATTGGAAGTCCAACAAGAAGTTAGAAAAGTCCATATGGATCAAAGGTTGACCAGACACTTAGTGAGGAAGTCCCAATAGGTCACGATTAACCAGATGTTGGGTAAGGGAACCTTAGACTTGGATTAAACAAGTTATGGTTGGGCAATCGATTAGATCTAAGTTAATCAATTAGAAGGTTCTTGCTATAAGTACCTCGGGTAAGTTTTGATGTGATCAACCGGGTTAAGTAAGGTCTTGTTTTATTTGATCATTGTGTTTAAATGTGCAGGAACTTAGGAACACAAAAAGTCGAGTGAAAGATGAAGCTAGCGAGAAGGATGACACAGAAAGTGGGTTGACGGGCTTTGTGCATCTCAGGGGCGAAGTGTTGTAGAAGAGTACACCGACAAATGAGAAGGATGTGCGTGACACTTCTGAGGGATGAGAAGCTGGAGCGAAAGTTTGTTCGCGGAGAAGGCCGGAGTTGGGTTTGGGTAAGCTAAACTCTGGATGGTTGAAAAATCACCCAAGTGACCGGAGCAGAAGCTAGACAAGTCAACATGAAGTTGACTTGTCCAGGCGCTTAGACTCTAGGCGCCTAGACCACCTTGGTACAGTAGGGGCACCACGGTGAGTCATTGTAGCATGGATAGGTCTTGGGTCCACGTCAGTGACACTCCAAGTGCCCGGACTAGTCCAAGTGCCCGGGCAGGGATGAAGTTTTATCCCTAAGTCGTTGTAAAGCTAATAAACTTGCACTGTTGGGGGTGCTCGGATTGGGTCCAGATGCCCAAAAGTGCCACATCATCAAAACATTTATTTCGACCAGTGGGTTATAAATAGAGTCTTGGTCCTAGGAGTTCAAGACAACACTTGTGCTTTAACTTTGATATTCTATATTTCTTTCTGTCTGTGCTTAAATGCTGTAAGAGGCTTCTTCGCCTTCAATGAAGGAGAATTTTAGTGAGCTTCCATTACCTTGGATTAACAATCTCCTCGATTACAAACCAAGTAAATCTTCTACCTCTCATTCTTTATTTTATGTTTATTTTTATTAGTTAAATTAACGTATGTCTTTGCTAAAATTGGAAAGTAAAAGAATTTGGTAATCTAACTTGTAGACTATTCACCTTCTTCTAGCCAACAACCAGGGGTCCAACAATTGGTATTAGAGCCAAGTTTACTTTAGAAGGACTAACCACCAGTTAAAGCAAAAGAAAGATAGCCGGATCTAGCATCTACCCATCAACATTCAAGGGAGAGTTTGTATTTTGGAAGAGACGCATGGAGGTATTTTTCTAAACCTACTTTAATATTTTATTAAAAATTAAATTTGGTTTTGAAGTGCCCAAAAGTAAAGATGAAAAAGAACTTAAGGAACATTATTAGACTAACAAACAATGGGAAGAATTTATGACAAATGGTAAGGCCGAGTTTCATCTTCTAAGTGTGTTACTTGCTCAAGAACTCGAAAGAATTGATGCTTATAAATGTACCAAAGAACTTTGGGAAAAGTTCTTGGAACTCCATGAAGAATCAAAAAAAGAAGAATTTGACTCTTCGATGGGCATCACTTCGTCATCCAACTCTTCGATGGATATCACTTCGTCATCAGAGGAATCTGAGATCGAGGAGATCACCTACACAGTAGTAATAGCCGAATACCTACCCAAAGACGAAGCCACTTCCGAGGAGAGCATTGATGAAGGGAGAGCATCTACCAACGAGTACAATATGGTAAATCAGGTAATTAAACTTCCTCCATATCAAATGTATGAGTGCACTAAAATGCTAAGTAGATCTTTGTGTAAAACTAGATCTAAATATCTAAAATCAAAGAAAGATTATATATGTCTACTACAAAGTTTTGAAAATGGAAAATTCAACATTAAAAGAACTGAATTTTTCACGAATCTCAAATTTTAGAAATAATCAGGGGCTTAATTGGTATTTTAGATATCACAAGGGTTAGATTAAAAAAGTAACATAGAAAAATATTCTAAAAAATTATCTTGTTAATCCAGTAGGCAAGAATGTATTTTGGGTTCCTAAATTATATTTAGTTTAAATAAATTTTTATGCATACTTTAATTTTAATTTGCTTTAATTTTGTTTACAAAATTAATTAGTTCGTATACCTACTATTCATATTTTTCATTGAAATTCTTTTTTGGGTTGCATAAATGCATATTCTATTAGAATAAAGTTTTTTTAGGATTTTCAACAATTATATAATTTTTTTCTATACTTTTTATTGACAATTATAATTTAAATTTTAAAAATTCCTTCATAGATTAATTTTAAATTTTTTGATTTTTTACGATTACCGTTGTATTTCAAATATTAAAAAAATCAGCCAGATTTTTAAACATGGAAAACTATTTTTAAAATTTTATTTAAAAAATGACTCTATCAATTTTATATATATTTTTTAGTTAAAATAAAAATATTTTATAGCTAGAATTTTTTTCATGGTTTCAAATTATTATGGTTATCATTGAAAAAAATCAAGATTTTTTTCACATTAAATAATTTTTAAATTATTCTTCGACAAATCTGATTTTTAATTTTTAAAAATTTAGATATTTGAAAAATAAATCTTGAAAAATTTTCTCAAACTTGATCACTATTTCAATCATTCTTATAAAAATTATAGATTTTTTTGATATATGTCCTTATTTTTTGATGTGATCAAAGGGGGAGAAGAATAAGTTTAGGGGGAGGTATAAGTTTTAGAGTTTAAACTTTAATTATTTTACTTGTTATAATTGTTAAATTATTGTAGTAAATTGCAAAATCAATATTTACTTTTGTTATTGTTTGTTATCATTGCCTAACTTAATCTAGGGTTGATGCACATCAAAAGGGGGAGATTGTAAGTACCCCGGATAAGTTTTGATGTGATTAATTGGGTTAAGTTAGGTCTCGTTGTATTTGATCTTTGTGTCTAAGTGTGCCAAAACTTAGGAACATAGGAAGTAGAGTAGAAGACACAACTTGTGAGAAAGATGACATGAGAAGCGGGTCAACGGGCTCGGTGTATTGGAGGGACAAATTGCCACGGAAGAGTACACCAACAGACGAGAAGGATGTGTGCGGCTCTTCCAAGGGACGAGAAGTTAGAGTGGAAGTCTGTTCAAGGGGAAGGCCAGAGTTGGGTTTGGGTGAGCTCTGTTAGTATTAGCCCTAGTACCAATTATGAGATGATTGTAAAGGGCTCCTTTTGTATCATATTTCATTATTAATAAAGGCGAAGTTGGTTATTAGATTTATTTCAATTTAGTGCCGAATGAATAAGTATAATAATGTCCTAAAGTAGGAGGTTCTAATCTACAACATATCAATTGGTTGAATTGATAGTGAGATATTGTAGATATACATAGAACACTACTCTTAACTATTCCTAGTCAAGCATTAATATGTAAGGACAATATTAATGCGTTGAGACTAGCATGTAGGTCAACGGATGACTTAATCTCAAAAGTCATGAATATGAGATATCAGGTTGACACATGAGTATATATTAGAGAATATATACTAAATGATCCACCATGAGAATGTTTCATGGATCGTTATATGAGTGTCATAAACATTCTCATGTGACTATTAGTATGAATAGTCCTTAGACCTGAAGTCACTACGGTTCCCTACATAAGGAGTTGTATACTTTGGTATCGTCAAACGTCACCCTTAACAGGGTGGACTATAAAGTCGATCACTGGGTATACAATAAATTATGCGGAGGGATGTGAGTGATGTAGATGTGATCTATCCCTTCCATATGACAGAAGTGATATCTATGGGCCCCTTGATTAGTAGGACACAAGAATGCATGGCCATGCTTAAATAAGTCAATATGTGATATTGAGCTTATTTAATTGAGTGTGTCTACTTAGAGATCAAGAAACATAAAGATTGATAAGAGGATGACACGGTCTATGCCTTATTGATCAATCTAGATATCGAGGATAGAAGGATTGAGTCATACAAGATAATAGTCAAGAAAAGGTTAAGTCGGATCTCGACATTCTCGTCACTTGGGTAGCAATGATGCCTTGCTAGATGTCGCTCATTGCTTATGTATTTAAACATTGATTTGGATACATTACCAACGTTATAAGAACCTATTGGGTCACACACAAAGAACAAGTCAATGGAGATGGATTCATATGATGAATCATTAGATTAAGTCTAATTTAAATTGGACTCAATGAGTAAGACTCAATTAAATCCAACTATTGGATTGAGTCCAATTCAAATTAGACTCATTGAATCAATTGGATTAATGATTAATGAGTTGGACTCATTATATTATTTCATGAATTAATTGATGATTAATGAATTGGACTCATTATATGATTTCATTTCATTATATGATTTCATGAATATGATTTCATGAATTTGAATTCATGAAGAAAGAGGAGTGTACAACTTGAATTATTCATGCATTGGATGCATTGGATGAAGAGTGAACAATTGGAATTGCTCATGCATTGCATGCATTGGATGCATTGAATTCATTGGATGAAGAGTGAACCATTTGAATGCTCATGTATAGAATGCATTAGATTCATTGGATGAAGACAAATATTAATGTCAATCAAGGCAATTGACATTAAGGCATGAGACAATTTCATAAATCTATAAAAAGGGGTTTTTGGATTCATTTTCATGATGAGTTTTTTGGTGCTCTAGCTCTTCTTCATCCTCCTCTCTTTCACTTGGCCGAAACCTCCAAGAAAGGTTGCTAGCACAACCTTTGGTTATTTCATTCTCCACCTTATGAGTTTGTGAGACAAACGAGACTTGTTCGTGTGGATACCATTGTCACCCGTACAGGGGAGATGTTGCCGAAATTTCTTATCTGAAGAATTACTACATACAAAATATACATTAGCCACATACGGCTGGAATATATACACAACCACGCAATTTAATATCATCAGCCCACTTGGCTGGAATAAAATAAATACAACCACGCAGTTTAATAAGCCTACACGACTGAAAGTAAATGCGCACAGCGGAAAACACAAAACAATACGAACGTAAGACCAACAACGACACTAACAAAAATACCTGCAATCATCAGACTTGACTCCAAAATTCACACCGACTTATTGGAAAGCAAAAATACACAGAATCAACATACCACCCAAACAATAACAAAACCAAATAGAAAAATTATCCTCGAGTGTGACATGGGACTGGCAGCCGGCACTCTCCAAGCATTCTTGACTCATCTACATGTTACCTGGCAAAAGAAAACCAATTTGCGAGGTGGTGAGTATAGGAAACTCAGCGGGTATAGTAAAAGATAGCGCATGAACATAACATATAAATAGAGAATAAACCAACAATATACAGTCTCATAAAGGGGATAGCAGATACTAAAATAAAATCGTAGATATATGCTCATACCTGAAACCATATCCTAGACTAGCAATAGAAGGTCAGAAGTAGTACTAATATGCTACGGTACCACTCATAACTACAGAGGTAATATGTAAGGTATATAAACATTTTTAATAAATAAACCAAAGTCTAAGCACCCACAACGAGGGTATATCTCAATGTAAGCAAACATGATGGCATAAGTGAGCAACAACAGTATGTAAGCAATGATAGCATATGTGAACAGTACAAGTAAATAACATCAGCATAAACATGCAACAACAGCATAAGTATAATAACAACAACGTATGCACGAATGGTCACCCCACCCACCTCTCTGCACCACGACCCCTGTATGGTCGAGAGGCCGGATTGATGACAACTGTACCATCCAAAGGCCGCCACTCCTCTCAAGTGACCGGATGGACAGGTGCTAAGTAGCTATCTAGCCACCAAGCGAAAGGGATCCCTACTGCTCACAACTCCAGCTACCACTACCCATGAGTGACTGAGTGCGATACGACAGGACAAGCGGCATCTCCTCCAGCTACCACTACTCATGAGTGGCCGAGTGTGTGGCGCGACCCGACGGCTCACTCCCCCCACAAGGGAGAAGTGGTCGCCTGCATGCATGCAATGACATGATGCGTACAATGCAGCAACCATTATATAAACATAATCTAAAATCAGGTATAATGTATGCTACATGAAGCCAGCATGCTTAATACAATACATAAGTAAACAACAAACAAAACCTACAAGGTTGGTATCTAATATCTACTAAATATCATTGATAGCAACAAGAGACTGTGTGGATATAAAAATGAATATCTCAAAGTTTTTGAGTGGAAGTATCAAGCACAGGAAAAATTACGAGTGGAGTCAAGGTAAAGCAGTTCTTGTCCAAAATATAGTTCATGCACCAAGTTCAAAGAACTACAGAATCAAGGTAAGAAGTACCCGCCTTTATATGTAGATCGTGTCAACCGTCTTTAATCAACGTCCTGCAAAATCACGTGGTGTACAATTTAGCTAATTCCATAAACAACATCTAGCTAAACCCAAATCTAACTTAATTAGGGGAAAACCCTAATCCAACTATGAACCTCGATCCACCCACTATCAAAGATTAACGATCTTAACATCACATTCCTAACCACAACCTCCAGATCTAGCAGAAATAAAATAGGATCAAACCATCATTCAGAAACAAAATCAATATCAACGAACTTTTGCCTACCGAATCTGTCCCAGAAAAATCTAGTGCTAAAATAAAACAAGAACACCGCACAGGAAGGCTAGAGTATCACGGCAGAAGATCCAATCGCAACTAAATCCACAAATTGGGCATCACCAACCAGCAATTAGACTCCTAACAACCTAATCATCACCTCACAGATCCCATAACCGAAGCTACACAATGTAGAAGGTTAACGACAAGTATGATACTTTGCATACCTCAGGTCCACAAGCTGCACTTACTAAAGCTTGGCGTCCACAGCTTCCTCTCCAACCGGAACCCACCTCCACGAAACCTAGCGACCAATGAAGGAGAAAATCGCCAAGGGATTCGGTATTAGGTCACGACAGCCAGCGATGGAGAGGCGACGCATTGGCCGTTGGCTCGTTGCAGCGTCTCTGGTGCTGGCGTGAGGAGGAGAGGTCACCGACTGCTGAGGTGCTCGTGTGCAGAAAAAGGTCCGGCGGTTTTGGTGAGGAAAATCGCGAGAGGGAGAGGGAGCCGTGGTTGTGGTGCTCGCGCACGAGGAAGAAGAGGTCGGCGGTCGCGTGGGGCTCGTGCACGGGACAAGGAAGAGGCCGGCTGAGCTCGGCGAAGTGGGGGCTCGAGGAAGAAGCTTGGCGCCGCGTGGGTTCGAGGAAGAGTATTCGACGCGGGTTTGGGAAGAGTGGGATCGGCGAGAGAAGAAGAGGAAAAAGGAATTAGGGAAATCAAAACTTAGGTATTGGTTTTATACCTTAGGTTAATAGAATTAATCAACTCCCAAATTTGGGTATTCCGAACATACCTTTTCCAAAGCCTAAAATTTTATCCCCTCAAAATATGCCCTACGGACTCCGATTAAATCCCTGAAAATTTCTAAAAATTTCTAAAAATTCCGTTAAAATTATTTCTCAAATAATCTTATTATTTAATTATTATTTGGGTACCGTATTTTACAACCATAGAGGCGCGACCACTTGATCGCGCTAAGATCCGCATCTAAAGAAACGTTGGAATCGGGATTGTGAAGGGCACGCAACAAAGGTATAACTTTCTCATGTAGATAATTAATACTTAGTATATGGTTTCCTTTCGCATGGATCTATTGGAAAGGAACTAGATGTTTTCCGCTGCGCTTTCGCGTGTTTAGCGCCCTAGTTCCTTACAGTGGTATCATAGCCACTTGCGAAGGCATATACTAAGTTATAATAGAATTTCATATGTGATAAAGAAATTGCATGACAAGTTTATTATGATTTGCATGATTATGAGCAAGTTTCAGCCAAGAGGTTTTTAGCGAAACCATCATGGCATTGTGGCTCATAATTAGTTGTTTAAATCATAGTAAATTTTTTGTTATAATAGATTGAGAATGTTATATGACATGGTACATGGTTATGACCCTTAAATCCCGATGTGATTGAATGTGTGTGTTGTAATTCATAATACGGCCTGCGTGTCATGCCTCTCCTCTTTTATTCTAGTTGTAAATTTAGACTACACTCGAATATAACTCGAGTTTTCTTTAGATTTTGTAATATACAAATTAGAAAAGATTAAGTCTACTTGACGATGGTGAAAAAGGCGAAGGACAACAACACATAACGACCAAGGAAGCACTTGGAGAAGATGCTTTTAAAGCACTTGGAGAAGATGCTTTTGCCTAGGTTGACCTTTTGATCTTCTCATTGGCTTGAGAGGATCATAGATTATGGGGCCATAACCATGTCACGATTTCTTTTATGCATATATGTGATGTATAGCATGATATGCTATGATTGTATATGATGCATGTGTAGTTTAATCATGATTAGGTCTTTTAAATATGTCTACCAAAGTTTGGTACTCACATCTAGCTCGATCAATTGTAGTCAGGTTTTGCCAAAGAAAAGTTGTAAGGGATCGGTGGCCGGCTTAAAGGGGGGGTTGGATAGACGACCCCCCAAAATTGATCGCTTCCTACGTATTCGTTAGTGCACAGCGGAAAACAAAGAATACAACCACGAATATAAATATGAAAGCTAAATATAGAGGAAGAGATGCAAACCACTAATATATTCATTTACGTGGTTCGAAGATAACTTGCTCCTACTCCACGGCATGTCCGTAAGGTGGACGATCCCTTAATCTGTCGGTGGATTAGTCCTCGGCAAACTCCAGCTAGCTCAACCTCCTTGTGGGTGGAGAAACCTCACCACAACTCCAACCAAGACCTCTTGGCACACAAAGATCTCTTGAGCATAAAAAACTACTAATTAGACTTTAACCAAGTCCAATTTCGTTAGGGATAACCAAGCTTCTAAGCCTTGGTTATATAAGCCGCGGGTTGAAAACCCTACCTACCAGTCGACTGTCAAAACATGCAGTCGACTGTCCTCTGTGGAAATTCGACCTTTACATCCTAACGGCTCGATCCTAGTCGACTGCTAAAACTAGCAGTCGACTGCTCCACAATGACCGAGAGAACAGAAACATTCTGTTCGCCGCCAGTCGACTGCACCAGTCGACTGGTGAAACCAGCAGTTGACTGGTACCCGAGTACATTCTCTCAGCACTCGGACCCTCACCCTTACGACTCACTTGACGTTTCTTTGCAGCCTTGACCTCTTGCCTTCAAGCCTACTTCCTTTGGCTCTCGTCCCTCAGATGCATACAAGCCCGCGGCTCGTCCCTAATGTCATCTTTCGCGTATGCCTCGAAGTCGCTTCCCTCAGCCCTTGTCCTCGTTGCCTTGTCCATGGTCCCTCGGATGCTCCATCCTTCACCGAACCCGAAGCCATCAACCTGACTCACATGTGTATCCTGCATACCTGCACACTCACATACACATATCAAATAACAAGGGTGAACCTAACTTAAATCCTTTGCCCAAACACCAAAACACATGGTCCCACGGACCATTAGGATTGCTTCAACAATCTCCCCCTTTTTGATGTTTGGCAATACGTTTAAGTTAGGGAAAACATAATACCAAATAAACATGCTAAAACAGATGGGCTTACGTTGCCAAGGCTACACACTTGGACTTACACTGCCGAATGGACTTACGTTGCCAAGGCTATACACTTGGACTTACACTGCCGAATCAATGCACCATGCATTGGAACCTATCCAAGGCTCCACCTACACCTAAGCTCCCCATTGAGCTAGGAATTTTACCACAGGACTTTTTAAGAACCTATCACAAGGCTCCCCCTACACCTATGCTCCCCATTGAGCTAGGATTTTCACCATAGGGATTTTTAAGAACATATCACAAGGCCCCCCTACACAAAGACATTTTCAGGTTTTCCCAATTAAACCTTACTTCTCCCCCTTTGCCTAACATCCAAAAAGTTCTCCAACAATATCCCAATTATTGAAAACTTGTCATCCAAATTGATCCTAAACTCGTGTATTCATCCTCCATGGATCTCATACACCTCAATGAGTTGACCCGGTCACAAACCCATGCTGAAAACAAAATCAGACTGGTATCAGTCAACTGCCCCAGTCGACTGCCCTTATTGAAACAACACACAAAACCATTATGTGCTCGATTTTCACTATTACCAGTGGACTGGTAACTGTACCAGTCGTCTGGTACGTTATTTCAGCCCTTTTCAACATTCTGAATCCAATTTTAGAAATGCGCCAATAATTCCACAGACATCCAAAAATTCTCAAATTTTATAGAGAGGTCTGTTTTACCCATGTTTACTTGGGAAAAATACATTCAAAAATGTATCTATCACCAATCCCAAGATTGATACAAAACTCAAAACTAGCTAAATGGTTCAATTGAACCTTGACCTAAAGTCCTAATTTTGGATTCCTCTTGATGTATTTGCCCATACTAACCCACAATGAATCCCTAGCGTTGGTTTATATGACATCTATACATCCAAAATCAAATATCATGCTATATTACCTCAATGTCATATTTCTTTCATGAAACACAACCCAATTGTGCCAAAACTCTAGGTTTGAGACTCAAGTTCGTCTGCAAACCACTTGGCACATTTCATGACTCCTCTAGACTCCCAAGTAAAATCCACTTGAGATCCATTCGCCATGGGTCCCAAATTGACTCTTTGAGCTCCCCCTAGAGCTATTAGCCATAGCCACCTCCCTAGGTGACTCATCCATAATCACTAGGCCACATCAGTACACCTCCGGTGACACTTGGCCTACAAACCTAACCTTCTTAACCTTGGACACCTTGTCCTTGGTTAATTTCTTCTTACCTTTAAATGACTTTCCCTTGTCATTTATTGGTTTCTCCTTGCTATAGTTATATGCAACCCTAGCATAAGACTTTACCTTAGCATTGGAGATATTAGATCGGTATCCCAAACCCGATTTATCATTGTTGGGTCTTTGGCTACCCAACATCATACCTAAACCCTTAGATCCAACATTGAATCTTTCTAGGATTTTCTCCAACTTATCAAGCTTTGACTTCAAAGCTTAATTTTCCCTTTCTAGGTTCCTAACCCTAGAGTCAACATGTCTACCATGGACATTCCTAGACCTACCCTTTCTAGGCATGTGTCTCCCCTTCTTGGGATTAATGCCTTGGGTCTCCTTAGGTCTACCACTTCTAGATTTATCATGTATTGGTCTCCTAGGATTTTGATCTACACTTACCCTATTCATATCATGATATTTAAATCCAAAATTTTGCATGGGCATATAATGATTAACATTATTTTTCCTAGCATGAAAGGAGGAATGCAAATTTGAATTGCATTTCAAATTAGGGTATACCTCCCTTACCCTTGAAGCTCCCCCTTGACTTGAGCTCTTCTTCTTCTTCTCCCATTTCTTCAATTGTTCCAACTTCTTGAGATCTCCCTTCCTAGGGCATTTTGTGTGGTAGTGTCCCTTCTCCCCACACGTGAAGCACATAATGCGCAATCTCCTCCTTTGGGCTTCTTCATTCCTACAACCCATGTTAGTATTTAAATTAACTTGAATGGGTTTAGGAGTTTCCTTCTTCTTACCCATTGGGCACCTACTCTTGTAGTGTCCCTTCTCATTGCACCCGAAGCACACAATGTGATCTTTTGACTTTGCTTCGGTGAAGGTGCTCACTAGGTTGACTTCTTCCAAGATTTCTTCTTCATTTGTCTTGGATCCTTCTTCAACCCTTGAGGATGTAGATGCTATCTCATCTTCCTCATCCACACTTGTGGATGGCCTTTCTTCATCCTTCTCCTCCTCGGAAGTTGAGTGCTCGTCACCTTCTGATTGCTCCTCCTCATCTTAAGCCATTAAGCCCATCTCCTTGGGCTCTTCTTCTTTTTGTGTAGGCATAGGTTCTTCCCATTGAACCTTCTTTATCTTGTTCCACAAATCGTGGGCATTCTCGAATTTACCTACACAGCTCATCACGTCATTAGGCAAAATATCAATTAATATAGATATTACCTTGTCATTTGCCTTTGACCGTGAGGTTTGCTCCTCTGTCCAATGTCGTGGTCGAAGCTTCTTCCCTTTCTTATCTCTTAGGACTTCGAACGGGTCCTTGATCACCATCATGGTGTCCCAATCCGTGTCGAAGAAGACTTCCATCTTCATCATCCAAAATGTGATGTCCCCAAGGCTTCCTCCTTCAAACTTTGGAGGTTCAATCAAGCCGGTCATCTTCTTGTAGTTGCTCTTCTCGGCGGTTAGTCTGGTGAAGTGCGACCTTGGCTTTGATACCACTTGTAAGGGATCGGTGGCCAGCTTAAAGGGGGGGTTGGATAGACAACACCCCAAAATTGATAGCTTCCTACGTATTCGTTAGTACATAGCGGAAAACAAAGAATACAACCACGAATACAAATATGAAAGCTAAGTACAAAGGAAGAGATGCAAACCGCTAACACGTTCGTTTATGTGGTTCGGAGATAACTTGCTCCTACTCCACGGCGTGTCTATAAGGTGGATGATCCCTTAATCCGTCGGTAGATTAGTCCCCGGCAAACTCCGGCTAGCTCAACCTCCTTGTGGGTGGAGAAACCTCACCACAACTCCAACCAAGACCTCTTGGCACACAAAGATCTCTTGAGCACAAAAGACTACTAATTAGACTTTAACCAAGTCCAATTTCATCAGGGATAACCAAGCTTCCAAGCCTTGGTTATATAGGCCGCGGGTTGATAACCCGCCTACTAGTCGATTGCCAAAACATGCAGTCGACTGCCCTCTATGAAAATTCGACCGTTACATCCCAACGGGTTAATCCCAGTCGACTGCTAAAACTAGCAGTCGACTGCTCCACACTAACCGAGTGAATAGAAATATTCTGTTCGTTGCCAGTCGACTGCACCAGTTGACTGGTGAAACCAGCAGTCGACTGGTACCCGAGTACATTCTCTCAGCACTCGGACCCTCACCCTTACGACTCACTTGACGCTTCTTTGCAACCTTGACCTCTTGCCTTCAAGCTTACTTCCTTTGTCTCTCGTGTCTCGGATACATACAAGCCCGCAGCTCGTCTCCAATGCCATCCTTCGCGTATGCCTCGAAGTCGCTTCCCTCGGCCCTTGTCCTCGCTGCCTTGTCCATGGTCCCTCGGATGCTCCATCCTTCACCAGACCCGAAGCCATCAATCTGAGTCACATGTGTATCCTACATACCTGCACACTCACATACACATATCAAATAACAAGGGTGAACCTAACTTAAACCCTTTGCCCAAACACCAAAAGACATGGTCCCACAGACCATTAGGATTGCTCCAACAAAAGTGACTCGATTTATCTTGCTAGAGTGTGAAGGACAATTGTGATGCCCGACTACTAAAATTTTGGGTGTGACTTAATTAAGTTGAGAACTTAGAGGCATATCCCATACGATGAAATTCAAAATTATACTAGTCTTGGGCGATTAGCCAAAGCTAACTCAAGATGAGTTATAATGTGGATTTCATAAGATGGGCAAATGAACAAATAGTCTTGTTCACACAATGATACAATAGTTACATATGATGTAATTGGTAAATGTTGCCTACCTAAATTATACTAAGTCTTGGGTGATTAGCCAAAGCTAACTCAAGATGCGGTATAATACGGATCTTGTCCCATATAAATGTTATCATGATTGGATTTGGAGCTAGTAGTGTGGGTGAAACCACATCCATGACTTGCTTCTACCAAAGATTTATAATTTAGTGGGAGATCATTTAATTAAAGACCTAGTTAAATGATCAAAATATGATACTTGTTTCTACATTTTATTGTTGTAAATCACCATGTCATCAAATACGTCAAATGCTCTCTCTCTGCGATATGTCCTTGATAAGGGCAAGCTCAATGGAGCTAACTTCTAGACTGGTACAGAAACTTGAGAATAGTACTCAAGCAAGAACAAAAACTGTACGTCCTAGAGCAGCCCATCCCTGAAGCACCCCCGTTACTGCCACTAGAGCTGATAGGGATGCTTACAAGAAACATCAAGATGACGCATTAGATGTGTTATGCCTTATGCTCACCACCGTGAACTATGAGCTTCAGAAGCAACATGATAACATGGACACCTATGATATGGTTGAACACCTTAGACAACTATATCAAGGACAAGCAAGACATGAGAGATTTGAGATCTCAAAAGCTCTATTTCAATGTAGAATGCAAGAAGGAAGTCCCGTAGGGCCTTATATGCTCAAGATAATCAGGTATATGGAGAATCTACAAAGGTTGGGATTCCCACTAGGCCAAGAATTGGCGACTGACCTAATTTGCAATCATTGCCCGAAAGGTATAGTCAATTTGTCATGAACTATAACATGAATGAAATTGACAAACCATTGCCTGAGATGTTGAGCATGTTGAGAACTGCTGAACTCAACCTTAAGAAGGCAAAGCCTAGCACCATTTTAATGGTGCCAAAGGGAAAAGGCAAATGGAAGCTCAAAGGTAAGGGTAAAACCCAAACCAAAGGCAAGGGCAAGGCTTATGCACTGAAACCCAAAGGCGGGGTGGCTAAGGAAGGAACCTGCTTCCACTGTGGTGAGACCGGACATTGGAAGAGGAACTGCAAATCATACCTAGAGGAAGTGAAATGGAAGAAAAGTGAAACTTCTGCCTCAAGTATACATGTTATAGAAGTCAATCTATCTATTTCTTCTTCATGGGTATTAGATACCGGATGTGCATCTCATATTTATACTAATGTGCAGGGCTTGAGAAATAGTAGAATATTGACAAAGGGTAAAGTGGACCTACGAGTAGGCAATGACGTAAGAGTTGCTGCTATAGCTGTAGGAATATATTCCTTATCTTTGCCCACTGGACTTATATTAGAACTTGAAGAGTGTTGTTATGTGTCTGCCTTAACTAAGAACATCATCTCTGTTTCTTGTTTGGACAAGAAAAGATTCTCATTTGTAATAAAGGAAAAATGTTGTTCCGTTTATTTCAATGAAATATTCTATTATAGTGCACATCTTATGAATGGACTCTATGTTCTAGACTTTGACAACCCAATCTATATAACATAAATACCAAGTGATTCAAGTTTAATAATTTGAACCAAACATATCTCTGGCATTGTCACTTAGGTCATATAAATGAGAGTCACATATCCCAACTCCATAAGGATGGACTTTTGGACTCATTTGATTTTGAATCATATGAGATATGCGAATCTTGTCTTCAAGGAAAGATGACAAAGACTCCATTTAGTGGACATAGCGAAAGAGCTAATGACTTGTTAGGACTTATACATACAGATGTATGTGGCCCTTTTAGAATTGCTGCTAGAGGAGGCTACCATTACTTCATTACTTTTACTGATGATTTCAATAGATATGGCTATGTGTATCTAATGTGACATAAGTCAGAATCCTTTAAAAAGTTCAAAGAATTCAAGAATGAAGTACAAAATCAACTTGGTAAGAGTATTAAGATGCTTCGATCAGATCGAAGTGGAGAATACCTTAGCCAAGAGTTTCATGACCATCTTGTTGAGTGTGAGATTATATCTCAACTCACTCCACCTGGAACACCACAATGGAATGGTGTATCAGAATGGAGAAATCGTACTTTATTAGATATGGTACGAACAATGATGAGTCAAACAGAACTTCCTGCTTCCTTCTGGGGACATGCTCTAGAGACGGCCACTTTCACACTTAACCGCGTTCCATCTAAGGCTGTCATAAAGACACCATATACGATATGGATTGGGAAGAGTCCCAAGATGTCTTTCATGAAGATTTGGGGATGCGAGGCTTACGTTCGACGATAAGTCTCCAATAAACTAGGACCCAAATCAGACAAGTGCTATTTTGTAGGATATCCCAAGGAAATAAAGGGATATTACTTCTATAATCCCACACAAGGCAAAGTGTTTGTTGCCAAAACTGGTGTCTTTCTAGAAAGGGAATTTATTTCTAGAAGAACTAGTGGGAGTAATGTCGATCTTGAAGAAATTCAAGATACACAAACTAGCACCGATGCCTTGATGGAAACTGAACAGGTACCACAAGATGTTGTGGATTATGATTTTGTTACACCACAAGAAGTTATGGAGCAACAACTTATTCAAATAGCACAAGCTCTACGCAGATCTGATAGGACTCGTCGTCAACCTGAGAGATACTCTTTTCTCTTGTCTGACCATGGTGATGTAGAGCTTATTGGTCTCAATGAGCCTACATCGTATCAGGAAGTTGTACAGAGCCCAGATTCTGAGAAATGGCTAGAGGCCATGAGATCCGAAATGGAATCCATGTACACTAACCAAGTATGGACTTTAGTTGATCCACCTGAAGGGATCAAACCCATTGGATGTAAGTGGGTCTTCAAAGTGAAGACAGACATGGATGGTCATATGCATACCTATAAAGGTAGATTGGTGGCTAAAGGATTCAAGCAGATTTATGGTATAGACTATGATGAAACCTTTTCACCAGTTGTGATGCTCAAGTCCATTCGGATCATGCTTGCTATTGCAGCCTTTTATGCTTACGAGATCTGACAGATGGATGTCAAAACTGCATTTCTTAACAGAAACCTACTCGAGGATGTGTACATGACACAACCAGAGGGTTTTGTAGATCCCAAGAATGCTGGAAAGGTGTGTAAGTTGCAAAGATCCATTTATGGATTAAAGCAAGCTTCTAGAAGCTGGAATCTTCGATTCGATGATGCAATCAAAACGTTTGGTTTCATTAAGAATGAAGATGAACCTTGTGTCTACAAGAAGGTTAGTGGGAGCACAGTTATCTTTCTCATATTGTATGTAGATAACATACTTCTCATTGGAAATGATATCCCTACTCTTCAATCAGTGAAGACATGACTTGGGAATTCTTTTTCAATGAAAGACTTAGGTGAAGCAGCCTACATTTTAGGTTTTAAGATCTATAGAGATAGATCTAAAGGATTGCTTGGTCTAAGACAGAGTACATATATTGACAAGGTCCTTAAATGTTTTGCCATGGAGAATTCCAAGAAGGGATTCCTACCTATGTCACATGGTGTGAGTCTTTCGAAGACTCAATGCCCCTCTTCTAAAGAAGAAAGGGACCGCATGGATCAGATTCCTTATGCATCTGCAATAGGATCTATCATGTATGCCATGCTTTGTACTTGCCTAGATGTCTCGTATGCATTAAGCATGACGAGCAGATACCAATCAGATCTAGGTGAAGGTCACTGGACAACAGTCAAGAATATTCTTAAGTACTTGAGAAGGATTTAAGATTATTTCTTGATCTTTGGAGGCGATGAAGAGCTTGTTGTAAAGGGTTACACCGATGCTAGCTTCCAAACTGACAAGGATGATTATAGATCACAGTTAGGGTATGCATTTTGCTTAAATGGTGGTGCTGTGAGCTGGAAGAGTTCAAAGCAAGACACAATAGTTGATTCTACAACAGAGGCCGAGTACATTGCTGCTTCAGCTGCAGCAAAGGAGGATGTTTGGATCAGGAAGTTCATTACCGAGCTTGGTGTTGTTCCTAGTATAGCAAATCCAATAGACCTCTATTGTAATAATAATGGGGCTATTGCACAGGCTAAGGAACCTCGCTCTCATCAAAGATCCAAACATATACTACGGCGATTCCATCTCATTTGAGAGATCATCGATAGAGGAGATGTGAATATATGTAGAGTACCGACCGATGCTAACATTGCGGATCCCTTGACCAAGACTTTGGCATAAAGGAATCATGATGGTCATACTAGGTCACTGGGTATTAGATATTTTAGTGATTGGCACTAGTGCTAGTGTGAGATTATTAGTATTAGCCCTAGTACGAATTATGAGATGATTGTAAAGGGCTCCTTTTGTATTATATTTCACTATTAATAAAGGCGAAGTTGGTTATTATATTTATTTCAATTTAGTGCCGAATGAATAAGTATAATAATGTCCTAGAGTAGGAGGTTCTAATTTACAACATATCAATTGGTTGAATTGATAGTGAGATATTGTAGATATACATAGAACACTACTCTTAACTATTCCTAGTCAAACATTAATATGCAATGACAATATTAATGCGTTGAGACTAGCATGTAGGTCAACGGATGACTTAATCTCACAAGTCATGGATATGAGATATCAGGTTGACACATGGGTATATATTAGAGAATATATACTGAATGCCCTGCCATGAGAATGTTTCATGGATCATTATATGAGTGTCATAAATATTCTCATGTGACTATTAGTATGAATAGTCCTTAGACCTGAAGTCACTACGGTTTCCTACATAAGGAGTTGTATACTTTGGTATCGTCAAACGTCACCCGTAATAGGGTGGACTATAAAGTTGATCACTGGGTATGCAATAAATTATGCGGAGGGATGTGAGTGATGTAGATGAGATCTATCCCTTCCATATGACGGAAGTGATATCTATGGGCCCCTTGATTAGTAGGACACAAGAATGCATGGCCATGCTTAAATAAGTCAATATGTGATATTGAGCTTATTTAATTGAGTATGTCTACCTAGATATCAAGAAACATAAAGATTGATAAGAGGATGACATAGTTTATGCCTCATTGATCAATCTAGATATCGAGGATAGAAGGATTAAGTCATACAAGATAATAGTCACGGAAATGTTAAGTCAGATCTCGACATTCTTGTCACTTGGGTAGCAATGATGCCTTGCTAGATGCTACTCATTGCTTATGTATTTAAACGTTGATTTGGATACATTGCCAACGTTGCGAGAACCTATTGGATCACATACAAAGAACAAGTCAATGGAGATGGATTCATATGATGAATCATTGGATTAAGTCTAATTCAAATTGGACTCACTGAGTAAGACTCAATTAAATCCAACTATTGGATTGAGTCCAATTCAAATTAGACTCATTGAATCAATTAGATTGATGATTAATGAGTTGGACTCATTATATGATTTCATGAATTAATTGATGATTAATGAATTGGACTCATTATATGATTTCATTTCATTATATGATTTCAGGAATTTGAATTCATGAAGAAAGAGGAGTGTACAACTTGAATTATTCATGCATTGGATGCATTGGATGAAGAGTGAACAATTTGAATTGCTCATGCATTGCATGCATTGGATGCATTGAATTAATTGGATGAAGAGTGAACCATTTGAATGGCTCATGCATAGGATGCATTAGATTCATTGGATGAAGACAAATATTAATGTCAATCAAGGCAATTGACATTAAGGCATGAGGCAATTTCATGAATCTATAAAAAGGGGTTTTTGGATTCATTTTCATGATGAGTTTTTGGTGCTCTAGCTCTTCTTCCTCCTCCTCTCGTCCACTTGGTCGAAACCTCCAAGAAAGGTTGCTAGCACAACCTTTCATTGTCTCATTCTCCACCTTGTGAGTTTGTGAGACAAATGAGACTTGTTCGTGTGGATACCATAGAGGCGTGACCACTTGATCGCGCTAAGATCCGCATCTAAAGAAACATTGGAATCGGGATTATGAAGGGCATGCAACAAAGGTATAACTTTCTCATGTAGATAATTAATACTTAGTATATGGTTTCCTTTCGCATGGATCTATTGGAAAGGAACTAGATGTTTTCCACTGCGCTTTCGCGTGTTTAGCACCCTAGTTCCTTACCAGCTCAACTCTGGATGACTAAAAAAATCACCC
Source organism: Zingiber officinale (assembly GCF_018446385.1). NCBI lineage: Eukaryota > Viridiplantae > Streptophyta > Magnoliopsida > Zingiberales > Zingiberaceae > Zingiber > Zingiber officinale. Next base: position 109,445,786 of record NC_056002.1, read on the forward strand.
AAGCAATCGGAGCAGAAGCAGGGCAAGTCAACATGAAGTTGACTTGTCCAAGTGCTTGGACTTGGTCCAGGTACCCAAACCACCTTGGTATAGCAGGGGTACCTTGGCGAGCAATTACAGTGTGGATAGGTGTTGGGTCCATGTTGTTGGATGCTACTCGAAATTTCGTTCTGTTTCCCCTGTACAAAAATTTGTACAAGCACAAAGATTTTCCTAGCAGCCTATGTGCTTTTCATAAGTTAAACTTGGATTGCAAACGAAACTTAACATTATTAATCCAAGTTCATCCCATGTGATCTTCAGAAGTTAAACTTGGATTACAAACGAAACTTAACATTATTAATCCAAGTTCAACCCATGTGTTCATCAGAAGTTAAATCATATTATAGAAGTTGATTAAATATCTATTTCAAGGATTGACTTCCAGGTCGTTGGCGAGGCACTCGGCCTTCTTGGTGTTGGTTGCTACTAGGAATACCGTCCTAGTTCCCCTGTACAAAAATTTGTATAAGCATAGAACTATCCTAGCTACCCTTGTGCTCTACTGAAGTTAAATTTGGATTGTAAATGATGCTTAACAATATTAATCCAAATTGTCCTTTAGAAGTTAAACTTGGATTGGAAACGATACTTAACATTTTTACTTTAAGTTTAACCGATGTGATCTTCCTAAGTTAAACCATATTATAGAAGTTATCAAATATCTATTTCAAAGATCGGCTTCCAGGTTAAACATGGTAAGGCACTAGACCTTCTTGGGTATGGGATCATCCACCACTTCCTAGACAAAGCCTTTCAAAGAAATCGAATATTTAACTTCTTATAGTAAACTAGGTTTAAAGATAGAGGCCTCAATAGAAACACATTATCGAAACATCAAATCGAAAAATAAAATTGATAACAAAAATGATAACTTAAAACCGATAACCTCTTGTGTTTGGTTTTTCAAGATCTATACAAAAGATGAACTAGTTATGATGCGGAAACTAATAACTAGTTATACCTTATGTAGCTTATAGACCTCTTGATCTTCTATTGTATTCCTCTCCTTCTCTTGGACATCGTGTGGGCGATAATCTTCCAAGATGAAATCCACCCAAGCTTCTTCCTTTGTTTCCTAGATCCGACCACCAACTAACCTCCAAGGGATGCTAGACAAGAGAGCTTCTTTCTCTTTTCTTCTTCTTCTTCAAGCAACGGACCACAAAGAGATTACCACAAGTGATGACGCCGACCTCTAAGAAAGAAAACAAAAGGAGAAAAGAAAAGGACCGGCCATCAAAGGATTGGAAGAGAGGAATAAAAGATGTGTTATCTCATGAGGCACCCCTCCATCTCTTTTATAATCCTTGGTCTTGGCAAAAAAGTAAAGTTTTAAATATAATTAAAACTTCCTTATATTCCTTGCCAATGAATAAAAAGGAAAGTTTTAAAATAAAAAATTAAAATTTCCTTTAAAGCTTGTCATGGCTGGCCCTATACATATGCTCCAAACAAGGAAAGTTTTAAACACAAAATTAAAACTTCCTTATTTGTTTCCGGTAAGAAATTTTAATAAAAATTTCTCTTTTAAATCCCTTGTTGGTTATAAAAGGAAAATTTTATAAATTAAAATCTCTCTTATAAAACATGTGGATGGTTACAAAAAAGGAAAGTTTTATCAAAAATTAAAATCTTCCTTTTAACTACATGTAATGCCCGAAAATTCTCAAAACTATTTTAGAAATATTCTATAATTATTCTGGAATTTTTAGATATTTTTCCGGAATTTTTAGAATAGCGGAAGTAGCAAAAATAATTAGAAAAGCAAAATAGCTTAAGCGGGAATTGAACCCGAGACCTATGGCTTAGGGATAATGCTAGTAACCAGTTGAACCCAGCAAGGCCGTGCTGAAAGGAAAGGGGAACATTTATATTTAAGTTTAAGTTGGGCCGAAATACCCACTTAATATAAATAGGAAATTAGAAGAGGAGTTATTAAATTTTTATTCGTAACTTTCTTCTCCTCACCCTAGCCCTCACGCCGCCCCCTTCTCTTTCCCTTCTTCCTCTCGGCGCCAACCCTAGGGCCCCAAGGTCATCTTCCGGCGACAACTCCGGCACGAGGATGCTCTTCTTCGCGAGAGGAACGCTTAGACGCGAGAAGATCGTCGAGAAGTCGTCTCCACCGGAATTCTAGCGAATAGAATTGTAAGGAAATTAGCGTACGAGGTAAGAAACCCCTCACCTGCAGTATAAGTAGCTCCGTTTGGGTTTTCTACGCATTAGTTTAGCTATACGTAGATTTCTATCGACGCTTAGCGTGAAATTGATCCTCCTCGCAGGTTTAGGGATTTAGTGAGCACCTCTAGATGGGCCGGACACGTAATCCCTCTTTAGTGGGGGTTTCTAGACGTTGTCGGGTGCCTAGAAGTGGTCTCCCTAATAGAGAGGAGAGTTGGGGCACAGGTATCCCGTACCACATAAAAAGTTCGTCCTTGAACTTTAAAATAGTTACATCAGGTGGCACTGAACTTTCGGGTGAGTGCATCGGCCACTTTGTTCGCCTTTCCTGGGTGATAAAGAATCTCGCAGTCGTAATCTTTAACTAGCTCGAGCCATCGGCGTTGCCTCATATTCAGGTCTTTTTGCGTGAAGAAATATTTCAGACTCTGATGGTCGGTATAAATCTTACACTGAGCTCCATATAAATAATGTCTCCATATTTTGAGAGCGAAGACCACGGCTGCTAGTTCTAAGTCGTGAATGGGATAATTCTTCTCATGCTCTTTAAGTTGTCTAGAAGCGTAGGCAATGACTTTGCCATCTTGCATGAGTACAGCTCCAAGTCCTGTGATGGAAGCATCGCTGTACATATCGAAGCCTCTGTTGGTTTCTGGAAGAGTAAGAATCGGAGCACTGGTTAGTCTCCTTTTTAATTCCGCGAAACTCTTCTCGCAAGCTTCTGTCAATTCATACTTTGTATTTTTCTTGGTGAGGGTTGTCATAGGGGCTGCGATTTTGGAGAAATTCTCTACGAATTTCCTGTAATAGCCTGCTAGCCCGAGAAAACTCCTGACTTCGCTGGCATTCCTTGGTCTGTTCCAGTTATTTACAGCTTCGATTTTACTTGGATCCACCATAACTCCATCTTTGGAGATGAAATGACCTAGGAATATTACCCGGTCAAGCCAAAACTCGCACTTGGAGAATTTTGCATATAGTTGTTTCTCTTGAAGGATCTGTAGTACAGTATTCAGGTGTTCAGCATGTTCTTCTGGGGTTCTCGAGTAGATAAGTATATCATCAATAAAGACGATTACAAATTTATCAAGATATGACGTAAATATCCGATTCATCAGATCCATAAATACTGCAGGAGCGTTGGTTACTCCGAAAGGCATAACTATGAACTCATAGTGTCCATATCGGGTTCGAAATGATGTTTTTGGTATATCATCTGGTTTCACCTTCACTTGATGATAACCGGATCGTAGGTCTATCTTTGAGAAAACGGTCGCACCCTTCAGTTGATCGAACAGGTCATCGATCCGTGGGAGTGGGTACCGGTTCTTGATCGTCACATTATTCAGCGCTCGGTAGTCTATACACATTCGCATAGACCCATCTTTCTTCTTTACGAACAGCACTGGAGCTTCCCATGGAGAGTGACTAGGACGAATAAGTCCCTTGTCGAGTAATTCGGATAACTGTTCCTGAAGCTCCTTTAATTCAGCCGGAGCCATACGATAAAGTGCCTTTGAGATTGGTTGAGTACCAGGAATCAATTTGATCTTGAATTCTATCTCTCTGTCAGGGGCCAATCCTGGTAGTTCATCAGGAAATACTTTTGGATAGTTGCATACCACCCTGACATCCTCTAGCTTCGGGTCTTTGACTTGATTGGTATCAACCACGTGCGCTAGAAACCCCATACATCCTTTATCTAACATCCTTTGTGCTTTAATAGATGACAATAACTTCTCCGTTCCTTTCGGTTCCCCGTAAAACTCAAACTCTGGTTCATTTTCGGGTCGGAAAATCACTTTCCTTTTGCGGCACTCGATTGAAGCGCCGTATTTGTTAAGGAAATCCATGCCCAATATTATGTCATAATCTTGCATATCAAGTACTATCAGATTGCAGTAGAGTTCTCTGTTTGCGATCCGAATGAGTACTGCTTGCAGCATATGGTCCGATGGCATAATCTCCCCGGATGGTAAGGTTGTTAAGAATGTGTCCTCTAGAGTTCGGAGTGGTATATCTAGCTTCTTCATAAAAGGTGTTGAGACGAACGAGTGTTTTGCCCCGGTTTCAAATAATACTACAGCATACTGATTGTAAATAAGTAGCTGACCTGTGACAACAGTAGGGGCATTCGCCACATCTTCCTTGGTAAGAGAGTAGACTCTAGCGTTCATCATAGTGGTTATCGTTTTTAGCCAATCTAACGTACTGTTTTGTTTCTATCTATTTGTTCTGGTATTATCCCTAACCTACTAATGTGTAATCCTAATCTAAATTATAACTAAAAGCATAGAATAAAGCATCAACATAAGCAAGCAAAACATGAAACTAAAGCATAAGCAGCGTGAGGAAAAATAAGGAATAGAGTGACAAACAATATAACATAAGGAAATAAAGCATAAGCAACATAGCAAAGAAAATAAAACATAGGCAATATAACAAGGAATAAAGCATAAGTCATATAACAAGAAAATTAAGCATAAACATTCTTACTTGGAGCGGCAGGTCGGAGGCTTGATGTGTGTGTAGTGAGCTGGCAAAAACTTGGCTCTGATACCAACCTGTAACGCCCGCCCTCCCTGCTAACCCTAAGGGACGGGGCTACGATACTACATGTACAAATTTTTCTTTTTAAAACAGCGGAAGACTTAAAATGATTTTCTTATTTTAATAAAAACTTTTCTTTTGTTTTTCTTTTCATCAAATCTGAACTACACTATCATGGCATCAATAACATGATATCAAAATTAGTAGAAACATAACATCAAGTCACACATACGATATTACAATTCATGATACCAAAGCATAGTTCTTTAAAAGTTTTTAAAGCAGGTTCTTATTTGGTTGCCTAGCCACTGCCACACACATCTCCTTGCCTCTCCTGCTGCTCCTTTAGCTCATCCAGCTTTTTCCTTTATCTGTGATACAAGGAAAGTAAGCTATGAGCACTCATGGCTCAGTAAGTTCCTTTCCTACTCACTAAAACCAAAAATCATCACATGATCAAAGAATATCTCAACATGATCTCAACTAGTCATGGCATAACATATCATACTCTTTAAGCATATCATGCAACATAACAAAATCATAACTAGTCATGGCATATCATCTCTTAAAGCATAGCATGAAACATAACATAATCATATCTAATCATGACATATCATAGTATCATCATAAGGTGGCATGGCATATCAAGCTCTTAGAGCATAGCATGAAACATAACATAATTATATCTAATCATGGCATATCATAAATCATAGCATCATCACAACATGATCATAAAGTATATGCAATATGATTTGAAAACATGTATCTGCAAAACATGTGTATGTCTCATGATCTTTAAAACCATTTCTTCTTACATATATACTTGAACATAATATCAACATAATCTGGGCCCCGGCTTGTACCACACATAGATAAATCACGTAGTTATGCGTGCTTCCTAAGTATATCCAAGGTAGCAAGTCTTGAATCATACTAGGAACTAGGTCAGGATCACATAGCCATAGACCTAGGGGCGTACTAAGGAGCCCATCCCTTTGTTTTTACTAGCCTGGATCACACAGCCAAAGGCCTAGGGGCTGATTAGGAGCCCACCCTTGGTACAAGCCTTACAAAGTAAAGTATCATGTATAAAAATGCATCATTTAGTCACATAGCATATCATAGAAGTATGCATCACTTAGGCATACGTTATGTCATAAAAGTATGCATCACTTAGGCATACATCATATCATAAATAGTATGCATCACTTAGGCATACATCATGTCATAAAAAGTATGCATCACTTAGGCATACATCATGTCATAAAAAGTATGCATCAATTAGGCATACATCATGTCATAAAAGCATGCATATTTTCACCACATATCATATCATGAGAGCATGCATATTTTAGGCACATAGCATATTATCAAAGCATGCATATTTTATATCCACATAGCATATCATGAAAGCATGCATATTTTAAGCATATAGCATATCATCAAAGCATGCATATTTCTATCCACATAGCATATCATAAAAGTATGCATATTTTAAGCACATAGCATATCATCAAAGCATACATATTTTATATCCACATAGCATATCATGAAAGCATGCATATTTTAAGCACATAGCATATTATCAAAGCATGCATATTTCTATCCACATAGCATATCATAAAAGCATGCATATTTTAAGCACATAGCATATCTTCAAAGCATGCATATTTCTAAGCACATATCATATCATGGAAAGTATAAATCACAAGCATACATGTTTAAGCATAAGGGTGTATCATGTGATTATACTATCATAAGAAACATGGTAACATAGTTAGCTTGGGTTCTAAGCTTCCTAATCCCTTGGGTTCTTATCATGGCCGAACCCCCCCTTAGATCTCAATTTAGGTAAAAACAACCTCCAAGCATGTGGAACCTAAATTATCATCACATCAATTTCATAGGAAGCATTATAAACATGATTAACTTGGTTTCTAAGTTCTCCAAGTCCCTAAACTTCATGTGGCCAAACCCTATCAGGTGTGAAACAAGGTCCCAAATGTCATAAAAGCATGGAAACCTTAAACCATATTTATAGCATTTTTTTCCAAGTAACATAGTAAGCATATTTGAGCTAGTTTCTAAGTTCTTCAAGCCCTTAACATATGTCATGGCCGAAATTTAACAAGTATTCATTAGGGCCAAAAGCAAGCATACAAGCATGTGAACTTGAACTAACATCATGTATAAATTCATAATAAGGCATCATACAATGGGTATGGCCGAAACTTACCCTAGCCTCATTTTAGGTCATTAAACAACATATAGCATGAGAACTTTGGCTTTCTACTTATCATATTTCATGTAGAGTGACATGAGCATATTTAATTTTTGTTCTAGGGTTTCTAGGGCATCTATCCCTTCATGGCCGAAACATACAATGGTCCATTTAGGTCATGGAAAAAAAATTATACAAGCATGTGACTCAATCAACATATTATCCTATTTCCATAAGAAGCATTTTTAACACAATTGGTTTTAATTCTAAGGCCTCTAGGTCATTTAAACCCTACTTGACCGAGACTCGTCAGTGGTTAAATTGGCTTCAAATAGCCTAAAAGCATAGGAAGTCATACAAGTTTCATAGCATGTATAAAGACAAGCATAATAAACATACATGTGAATTGTGTCTTAGGCTTCCTAGGTTTCTTTCCTTTTTCTTTTATTCTTCCTCATGGCCGAAACCTACCAATCTCTAAACTAGGTTTTAAGTGGCCTAAAGCATGGAAAACCTAAGTAAGTTTCATGGCAAAAATTACTAAGAACATCATATACAAATTTGGTTCATAAACAAGCTAGGACCCTTGTGATCTTACATGTCATATATCATGTAACTAAATTCTATATACCCTAATTAAGCATGAGAGCATTAAACAACTTTCATATCTTAATATCACAGAGGTCTTGAGCATGTTAAAATTTTGTTTAAGCTTTTCTAAGCTATCCATCTTATCATGGCCGAAAATCTTAATGAAGAGTTCATGAATTTCTAGCAATATTCAACATGCAATTCTTTAAGAGAACTCTATATTCTTTCATATAAACATGGTTACTTAAATTTAAAGGTCTTCCTAACCCTAAGCTCTTTTCTTGGCCGAAACATATGAGTGGATTCCTTTTGGTTCCAAGTAACTTCCAAGCAAGAGAAACCAATAAAAGACCCTTAGTAATTCATGGAGGGAATCTTGTACTAGTTTGGTTAAACAATGATTTCCCTAACCTCTTTAAAATATTTTTGGCCGAAATTCTAGGGTTAGGTACTCCTCTGATCAAGCATCATATAGGTATAAAAACATGAAGGAAAACCTTCCTACATAGCATAGAAAAATATCATGAAATGAGGACTTGTTTAAACCTTCCTAGATTTGAAAACTCTTCTTTGGCCGAATTTTTCTTAAATTCTATTCTAGGTTTTCTAATCCTCATAAAATCTGAAAAGCACATAAACGCCTTGTACCACAGGTGAGGGGAAGCTTACATCCTTTTCGCTTGTGGATCTAAGGTGTGGTGATGGAAGAAGTAGCCTCTTCTTCTAGTTCCCTTCCCTTGATTCCCTTGCTAAGTCCTCCTTGTATCTTAGGATTTCTTAGGAGAAAACCTTGGCTTGGGGCCGAAGATGGAGGAGAGGGGACTGAGGTTCTCGGTGATGGAGAGGAGAGAATGAGAGAAATGAGAGAAAAATAAAATCTCCTCTTTACATACTCTCTTTTATGTTAAGGGGGAAGAGGTAGTAAAATTGGTTTTTGCTTTCCTTCTCCCTTAGCCCTTTTTTCATTTTTCTTTTATTTATTTTATTTTCCAATTTATTCTCATCATTTATGATGAGAACAAGGGGGAATGAATCCCCTTAATTCTCCTCTTTAAGTCACGGCAAAGAAGAGAAAGAGGGAGAGAAAGGAAGGAAGGCAAGTTGCCTTTCTCTTGCTCTTTTCTTGTTTTCTTTTGACTAGCTTTTACTCTCACCCTTATCATGAGTTTCCCTCTTTTGCTATCAATATCTTCTCTCTATCCCAATTGGTTTCTACTAATTAATTCTATAAATTATAATACAAGAGGTTCAAGGTTCAATCCTTGACCTCCTCTTCTTTTTATTTCATTTTATTTCTTTTTGCTTCAACTCACTTCTTATTATTTTTCTAAAGAAAAATTCATCATTCTCTTATTTATCTTAAAAGCTTAGTGGGTGTTACACACTAAGTGTTCGATAAAATAGCTAGTTAAGTAAAAATACAAATTAGGCATTTTAACAGCTCAGTTGAATGCATTAGAAGCATCTAAATCAGTAAATCAGTTTATTCTAGCTTATATGGGACTACGATCCAATGGGTGGGCTCCCACAGTTGCCTCTGGATTCAGACAACCTAACTCTAGGTTCAGATAACCTAGAAACAGCAATTTAGAACAGTTTGGCTATATTCAGTATTTTACTTTTCAGTTGGCACTGTACCGGATTAGATATCCATTGGGTTGGACTCCCACAGTCGTCCCTAGGTTCAGATAACCTAGTAAACCCTACTAAATTCGGGACTTGCAAACCCGGGTTTAGTTAGGGATGCGCGCACAGTAAGTACAGTTGTCGGGTCCAACAGCACATGATTATTATTTTGATCTACTATGCTATTAGTTTTCAAAACTCATAAAATCAGTTATGTTAGTTGAGTTTGATTTCAGCTTCAGGTTAGCTTCAGTTAGCTTAGTTCTCTATTATTGTTCTATGTGATTAGCTTGCTATGCCATGTTTCAGCTTACATGTTCAGTTATTTCAGTTTATGCTTGCAACCATAGTATGCCATGCCAGTACATGTTTTCAAATAGCATTCTTTAAAAGCATGTTTGCATCGTTGCATGTTTTAGTGAGGTAGTTGGTTTCTTACTAAGCTTTAAGCTTACAGATTCTACATTCCTTATACTGCAGATAAAGGTAAAGGGAAAATGGACTAGCAGAGGAAGCTGGAGTTCAATGCAAAGATGGTGTGTGTGGCAGGAACTGGAATAAAAGATTCTCAGGGGTTTTAGCAAGCTTAAATAGTTGAATTCTTAGTATTTCTTCTTTCATGCATTTTTAGACCTTAGAATGTTTAAACCATGGGAGAGTTATTTAGTTTGTTAGTAATTATGTTAGAATGTTGGTTAATAGTTGCTAGAATATATTCCAATTGACTTTAGAATTGTTGTGTGAGGTTTTGGCACGCCAGAGTGCTGAAATCAGAGTTTCAATGTGAAATCAGAAACTCCGATCGATCTACGAATCGATCAGAGTTGAGTTGTGCCACTGGATCGGTCAGCTGACCGATCCAGTCGCGAACAGAGAGTTTATGGATCGGTCAGCCGACCGATCCATAAGAAGCTCACTGATCGGTCAGCCGACCGATCAGTGAGCCACTGGATCGGTCGGTAGACCGATCCAGCCGCATACAGAAGGGAGATAGCTTGTGGATCGGTCAGCCGACCGATCCAGAGCATTTCTCCGTGCCAGTGTCAAGTTGGATCAATCACTGGATCGAACCGACAGCCCAATCGATTCATGGATCGATTGAAATGCCTGATTACAGCTAGCAGGACATCCGAGAGGCATAGATTACCTCCCCTAGCATGTGTACAACTCCTAGGTACACCTAGAATATTAAGTTCTGATTTTACAGTAATCAGTTTAGTAGAATTTTAATCAATCCAGATTTCTGCAATAGTAATCTAGCATAGCATACGTAACGATCGGCCTTACAGCCTAGTCAGTAGAAGGCGGGTCGTTACAGAGTGGTATCAGAGCAGTGTTCCATACTTCTTACACACACATCAGCATTGAACCTGCAGCTTCCAAGAAAGAATACCTCTGCTTTATTTATGTTTCTTGCTTTCTTGTTATAGCTCATGTTTATAAATAATTGATGCATGTTAGTATGTGATAGTATATAACATGATAGCAATAGTTATACAATTATAATTGTATTAGTTATGCATGTCCTGTCCTCCATGTCTTTAGAAATGGCACGAGGACGCCCAGCTAGAAGGACACCAGCTACTGAGCCCCAGCATGAGGCAGGCAGTTCAGTGCCTCCCCCAGAGCAGCAACTAGCTGAACAGCAACAGGAGATAGCCACCCTTAGGGCTAATCAGCAGAATACCCCCACAGTCACCTCGGAACCAAATCTGACGACTCCAGTGGTCTTAGAGGTTCCACCAGTCCATCCTACAGTACCAGTAGCCCCAGCAACAGAGACAAGGAGAGAAGCCTATCTGATCCAGTGGCAGAGAGTCAAGCCAGAGAACTTCTCAGGCACTAGTGAACCATGGGATGCACAAGCCTGGTTCAAAACACTGGAGAGTACGATGGAGCTTCTGGACTGGCCAGAACATGAGAAGGTGAAGTGTGCCTCCTTCTGCCTGACAGGGGATGCACACATGTGGTGGGAGAGAATCAGAGCGAAGCGCCCAGTGAACCAGATGTTGTGGGCTGACTTCGAGAAGGAGTTCTTTGAGGAATTCTTTCACATGCGGGTCATGAACCGCCACTACGACGAGTTCACAGAGTTTCGTCAGGGCAACCTATCAGTTGAGGAAGCCGTGAAGAAATTCAACAGGTTGGCTCGTCTATGCCCAGAATTAGTCAGCACAGAAAGGGAACGAATCCGGTTGATGCTCAAGATGTTGAGGCCGGAAATAGCGATGAACGTGGCTGGTGGCGTTCATAGGCCACAAACCACCGAAGAGTTAGTGAGCAGTGCTCTAATCACTGAGCATTACCAGAATAGCATCAGGCAGCAGAAGCAAGTCCTCTCAGAAGCTAAAGGTCAAGGAGGCTCAGGCACTCAGAAACAGTAGGGCCACAGCTCCCATGGCTCTAACTGGAAAGGGAACTTCAGCAACAAGCGCAAACCAGGGAGTTACCCAAAAGGAGGACCAGCCAGCAAGCAATCCAGTTATCCAAAGTGTGCTACTTGTGGGAAATTCCATCCTGGAGTTTGTCGTAAGGGCACACGAGGATGCTTTGAATGTGGACAAGAAGGGCACATGGCTAAGCAGTGCCCAAACAAGACCAGTCTTCCTCAGCTACAGCCGATTCAGGAGTTACATCAGATGCAGGCAGCTTTAGATGGTCCACACATCAGCCAAGGCAGATTAGAAGCCCCTCCAGCTATGACCAATGCGAGGATCTACTCACTCACCAGAGAGGACGTAGCAAATGCCTCGACAGTTGTTACAGGTCAGATTAATATTTTCCAGCAAATAGCAACTGTCTTATTCGATACTGGGGCAACCCATTCATATATATCCAGGGCATTTGTCGAGAAGTTAGCAATACCTCCAGAGATACTCAGTAGTCAGTTTTTGACGACACTGCCTTCAGGAGAAATTATGGCATCCACGCACTGGCTCAGAGCAGTGCCAGTCATTATAGCAGACAGAGAACTCTTCTGTGATCTGATCGTGCTAAATATGACTGACTACGATGTCATTTTTGGAATGGACTTCTTGATCAGATACGGTGCTTCCATCGAGTGCCGTAAACAGAGAGTCATATTCCAACCCGAAGCAGAAGCACAGTTCGAATTTGTCGGAGAACCTAGGAGAAAAGCCAAGAAGTTTCTCTCAGCTATGAAGGCACAGAGGTTGATGGATTCAGGATGTACGGGGTTCTTAGCACACGTAGTCAGTACCAGTCAGGACAAGGACCAACAACTAGCAGAGGTCCGAGTCGTATGTGACTACCCAGCAGTCTTCCCTGAAGAGTTACCAGGCCTAGCACCAGACAGGGAGATCGAATTTGAGATAGAGCTCATTCCCGGTACAAATCCTATCTCCAAAGCACCTTATCGCATGGCTCCAGCAGAACTGAAGGAACTTCATGAGCAATTACAGGAGCTGCTTGACAAGGGCTTCATACGTCCTAGTCACTCACCATGGGGAGCACCTGTATTGTTCGTGAAGAAGAAAGACGGGAGCATGCGCCTGTGTATAGACTACCGGGCACTGAACCAAGTCACAATCAAGAACAGGTATCCTCTTCCCAGAATAGATGACCTGTTTGATCAGCTAAAGGGAGTAGCAGTGTTTTCTAAAATAGACCTCAGATCAGGTTATCATCAGGTGAAGGTTAAAGAAGGGGACATACCCAAGACAGCATTCAGGACTAGATACGGACATTATGAATTCGTAGTCATGCCCTTTGGAGTGACAAATGCTCCAGCTACTTTCATGGACCTCATGAACAGGGTATTCAGGGATTACCTAGATAAATTTGTTATTGTATTCATCGATGACATTCTTATCTACTCAGGAACTCAGGAAGAACACGCAGAGCACCTGAAAATAGTACTGCAGACCCTTCAGCAGAACCAGTTGTACGCCAAGTTCACAAAATGTGAATTTTGGTTAGATCAGGTGTCCTTCCTGGGTCACGTCATCTCAAAGGATGGTATCATGGTAGACCCCAGTAAGATAGAAGCTGTGAGCAATTGGGAAAGGCCCAAGAACGCCAGTGAAATCAAAAGCTTTCTGGGATTAGCAGGTTGCTACAGGAAATTCGTAGAGGACTTCTCCAGGATAGCCTCCCCACTGACAGCTCTTACCAGAAAGAACAAAAAATTTCAGTGGACAGAGGACTATGAGAACAGTTTCAGCGAGCTAAAAAGGAGATTGACCAGTGCACCTATTCTGACTCTACCAGAGAACGCAGATAGCTTTGACATATATAGTGATGCCTCGAAGTTGGGACTAGGAGCAATGCTGATGCACGATGGCAAGGTGATCGCCTATGCCTCCAGACAACTTAAGGATTATGAGAAGAACTATCCTACTCATGACCTTGAGCTTGCAGCAGTGGTGTTCGCTCTCAAGATTTAGAGACATTACTTGTATGGAGCTCAGTGCAGAGTGTATACAGAACATCAGAGTCTGAAGTACTTCTGATCTGAATATGCGACAGCGCAGATGGCTAGAACTGGTCAAAGACTACGACATGGATATCCTCTACCACCTAGGAAAAGCGAATAGGGTAGCAGACGCCCTCAGCAGAAAGTCCAGCGCTACCCTATTATCTCTAGCAGCCATGTCACCGCCCCTACAGAATGAGATCTCAGATTTCGGTCTCGAGCTCATAGTCGGACAGCTCTCTACTATGACATTAGAGTCTACCTTGCTCGGTGACATCCAGACAGCTCAGGAGCAGGATCCTGAAATTCAGCGGATCAAGCAAGGCTTAGCAGAATCAGAAGGTGGAGAGTTCAGAATATCTGATAGCGGGGTGTTGTATTTCGGTGACCGGCTATGTGTTCCGGATCAGGAGGAACTACAGGGGAAAATTCTAGACGAGGCTCATAAGATTCCCTATGCGATGCATCCTGGCTCCACCAAAATGTACCAGGACATGAAGAAACGTTTTTGGTGGCCTGGGATGAAGAGGGACATCGCTCGATATGTCAGCACCTACCTAACCTGTCAGAGGGTTAAGGCAGAACATCAGAGACCAGGGGAGTTTTGCAGCCCATACAGATACCAGAATGGAAGTGGGAAGACATTTCTATGGATTTTATAGTGGGATTACCCAGAACCACGAATGGTTTTGATACCATCTGGGTAATAGTCGACAGATTGACTAAATCAGCCCACTTCTTAGCTATCAGGATATCTTACTCCATGGAACAGCTAGCTCAGTTGTATCTCAAGGAGATCGTTAGATTACATGGAGCCCCACGAACCATTATATCAGACAGAGATAGCAGATTCACATCACACTTCTGGGAGTGTGTACAGTCAGCTTTGGGCACGAAGTTGAAGTTTAGCACAGCTTTCCATCCTCAGACAGATGGATAGACGGAGCGGGGAAATCAGGTACTCGAAGATATGCTCCGAGCATGTGCCCTAGATTTCAAGGGAAGTTGGTGCAAATATCTGAGTTTAGCAGAATTTGTATACAACAACAGCTATCAGGCCACTATCGGCATGACACCTTACGAGGCTCTCTATGGGCGGAGGTGTAGATCTCCAATCTGCTGGTATGAGAGTGGTGAACAGAAAGAGCTAGAACTTCAGACAGATCTAGTGGCAGATACCACAGCAGCTATACAGCAGATCCGCCAGAGGATAGAGACAGCTCAGAGCCGCCAGAAAAGCTATGCTGATACACGGCGCAGACCTTTAGAGTTTTCAGTTGGGGATTCAGTGTTCCTCAGAGTAGCTCCCATGAAGGGAGTAATGCGGTTTGGGAAAAAGGGCAAGCTAAGTCCCAGATATGTGGGACCATACCTTATCAGCAGAAGAGTGGGCAAGGTAGCATATGAGCTAGAGCTACCCCAGGAAATGTCAGCTGTCCACAACGTATTTCATGTCTCTATGCTGAAGAAGCATACCCCAGATGCCACCCAGGTGATTGAGCCCCAGTCGGTACAGATCCGCGAAGACCTCAGCTATGACAGTCGGCCTATTCAGATAATAGACCGAGCAGTTAAGAAATTGCGGAACAAGGAAGTACCATTAGTCAAAGTCATTTGACACAGTCACACAGCAGAAGAGGTAACTTGGGAGACAGAAGCCAGCATGAGACAGAAGTACCCAGAATTATTCTAAGTTCGAGGACGAACTTTTTATAAGGTATGGAGGATTGTAATGCCCGAAAATTCTCAAAACTATTTTAGAAATATTCTATAATTATTCTGGAATTTTTAGATATTTTTCTGGAATTTTTAGAATAGCGGAAGTAGCAAAAATAATTAGAAAAGCAAAATAGCTTAAGCGGGAATTGAACCCGAGACCTATGGCTTAGGGATAATGCTAGTAACCAGTTGAATCCAGCAGGGCCGTGCTGAAAGGAAAGGGGAACATTTATATTTAAGTTTAAGTTGGGCCGAAATACCCACTTAATATAAATAGGAAATTAGAAGAGGAGTTATTAGATTTTTATTCGTAACTTTCTTCTCCTCACCCTAGCCCTCACGCTGCCCCCTTCTCTTTCCCTTCTTCCTCTCGGCGCCAACCCTAGGGTTCCCTCCCTAGGGCCCCAAGGTCATCTTCCGGCGACAACTCCGGCACGAGGACGCTCTTCTTCGCGAGAGGAACACTTAGATGCGAGAAGATCGTCGAGAAGTCGTCTCCACCGGAATTCTAGCGAATAGAATTGTAAGGAAATTAGCGTACGAGGTAAGAAACCCCTCACCTACAGTATAAGTAGCTCCGTTTGGGTTTTCTACGCATTAGTTTAGCTATACGCAGATTTCTATCGACGCTTAGTGTGAAATTGATCCTCCTCGCAGGTTTAGGGATTTAGTGAGCACTTCTAGATGGGCCGGACACGTAATCCCTCTTCAGTGGGGGTTTCTAGACGTTGTCGGGTGCCTAGAAGTGGTCTCCCTAATAGAGAGGAGAGTTGGGGCACACTAAGTGTTCGATAAAATAGCTAGTTAAGTAAAATTGCAAATTAGGCATTTTAACAGCTCAGTTGAATGCATTAGAAGCATCTAAATCAGTAAATCAGTTTATTCTAGCTTATATGGGACTACGGTCCAATGGATGGGCTCCCACAGTCGCCTCTGGGTTCAGACAACCTAGCTCTAGGTTCAGATAACCTAGAAACAGTAATTTAGAACAGTTTGGCTATATTCAGTATTTTACTTTTCAGTTGGCACTGTACCGGATTAGATATCCATTGGGTTGGACTCCCACAGTCGTCCCTAGGTTCAGATAACCTAGTAAACCCTACTAAATTCGGGACTTGCAAACCCGGGTTTAGTTAGGGATGCGCGCACAGTAAGTAACAGCACATGATTATTATTTTGATCTACTATGCTATTAGTTTTCAAAACTCATAAAATTAGTTATGTTAGTTGAGTTTGATTTCAGCTTCAGGTTAGCTTCAGTTAGCTTAGTTCTCTATTATTGTTCTATGTGATTAGCTTGCTATGTCATGTTTCAGCTTACATGTTCAGTTATTTCAGTTTATGCTTGCAACCATAGTATGCCATGCCAGTACATGTTTTCAAATAGCATTCTTTAAAAGCATGTTTGCATCGTTGCATGTTTTAGTGAGGTAGTTGGTTTCTTACTAAGCTTTAAGCTTACAGATACTACTTTCCTTATACTGTAGATAAAGGTAAAGGGAAAATGGACTAGCAGAGGAAGCTGGAGTTCAATGCAAAGATGGTGTGTGTGGCAGGAACTGGAATAAAAGATTCTCAGGGGTTTTAGCAAGCTTAAATAGTTGAATTCTTAGTATTTCTTCTTTCATGCATTTTTAGACCTTAGAATGTTTAAACCATGGGAGATTTATTTAGTTTGTCAGTAATTATGTTAGAATGTTGGTTAATAGTTGCTAGAATATATTCCAATTGACTTTAGAATTGTTGTGTGAGGTTTTGGCACACCAGAGTGCTGAAATCAGAGTTTCAGTGTGAAATCAGAAACTCCGATCGATCTACGAATCGATCAGAGTTGAGTTGTGCCACTGGATCGGTCAGCTGACCGATCCAGTCGTGAACAGAGAGTTTATGGATCGGTCAGCCGACCGATCCAGATGCGAACAGAGAAGTACAAAGCTCACTGATCGGTCAGCCGAACGATCAGTGAGCCACTGGATCGGTCTACTGACCGATCAGTGTACTCCTGGATCGGTCGGTAGACCGATCCAGCCACATACAGAAGGGAGATGGCTTGTGGATCGGTCAGCCGACCGATCCAGAGCGTTTCTCCGTGCCAGTGTCAAGTTGGATCGATCACTGGATCGAACCGACAGCCCAATCGATTCATGGATCGATTGAAATGCCTGATTACAGATAGCAGGACATCCGAGAGGCATAGATTACCTCCCCTAGCATGTGTACAACTCCTAGGTACACCTAGAATATTAAGTTCTGATTTTACAGTAATCAGTTTAGTAGAATTTTAATCAATCCAGATTTCCGCAATAAATCTAGCACAGCATACGTAACGATCGGCCTTACAGCCTAGTCAGTAGAAGGCGGGTCGTTACACTACAAATAAGGAAAGATATCAAACCTCTCTCTTAATCCTTTGTAGAAAGCTATAAAAGGAAAGATTTTTAAATTTAAAAACTCTCTTTTAAAACCATGACTTCCACAAAAGGAAATATTTTAAAATTTAAAATATCCTTTTATTTTAATGTGGTCGACCACCTTGCTTGGGCTCCAAGCTTGGCCGGCCACAATCTTGGCTCCAATCTTTGGCTTGGCCGACCCTAGCTTGGGCTCCAAGCTTGGCTTGGCCGGGCACAATAAGATGGGTAAGAAGCTTGACTTTATGTGGATATAAGGCTTTATAAATAAGAGGATACAATAGGGACCGAGAGGATGAATTGGTTTTGGTCTCCCGATAAGCTTGAGCTTCCCGTGTTCGCCCCGAACACCCAACTCAAGTTCATAAATAATAACTCATACCACTAAAGAGTTATTATTGCACTACCACACCAATCTCATATTACAATATGTGCTCCTTCTTATCTTGAGTGCGTTAGTCTCCCTGTGTTTAAGATATTGAATGCTCACTAATTAAATGAGTTACTGACAACTCACTTAATTAATATCTAGCTCCAAGAGTAGTACCACTCACCCTTATTGTCATGTCGGACTAAGTTCACCTATATGGTTTACATGACAATCCTTTTGAGCTCCTCATGGGGGCATCATCAACCTAGATTACTAGGACACAGTTTCATTCTATAATCAACAACACACCATATAAATAATATCATTTCCCAATTTATCGAGCCTATTGATTTAACGAACTAAATCACACCCTTTGATAAATTAAAGAAATAAACATTAAGTATACGTGCTTGTTATTATATTATGATTAAGAGTACGCACTTCTATAATAATAGAGGTTTTGTTCTTTTATATAGTCAGTATAAAAAGAAATTACCTCAAATGGTCCTACTCAATACACTCATAGTGTACTAGTGTAATTTTATAGTCAAGATAAACTAATACCAAATTCAACTACAACCACTCCAATGGTTTGCCCCATTCCATCTTAGTTGAGAGCTACTATTTATAATTTATAAGGAACTGATAACATGATCTTCTGTGTGTCTCCTCACACCATGTTATCTACAATATAAATTAAATGGGCAGCTACACTTAGCATAAATATAGACATTTGACCAATGTGATTCTTGATGTGTGTAGATTATATACACTTTTATGCATGCTTTGACGCACATCTACTTGTATTGCATTGGCATAATCTATGTTTATTACACCCTATTTCATTGTAATGTCATACTTCCATTATATTTTGTCCGGAGATCTGTTCTTTGCTTGTTTTGATTGATAGGATGCTATTTGGAGCAAAAATGGAGTTAAAACGCACACGGGAGCAACTCCGGAACAATTCATGCTTGGGTCGTGTATGCCACATGACCGTGTGGGCATATCATGCCTTGGCCGTGCCAAATGGAACAGTCATGCTCCAGCACCAGATGTAAAGAAGGCCATGGTCATGTGTCCCACACGGCCGTGCTAAGCTTCCCGTGGCCAAGCAACACACGGCCATGCCAAGTTTCCAGAGGAGAGAAAGGCCACGGCCGTGTGAATCCACACGGCCGTGTGGCCTCGGCAGAGAAGAAAATGGCCACGACCGTGTGAGCCACACGACCGTGTGACTCAACCAGAGAAGAAGCCGTGTGGATCGCAGACGGCCGTGTGACGAAGAACACGAGTCGTGCCACGCCAAAACAGAGCTGTGCTGAATTCTGGGCAGACTGCAGACCGTTCGTAAAACAACCATAACTTTACGCTCAGTTGGAGTTTTTGGATGATCTCTATACCAAAACGTAGCTGACTTCAAGATCTACAACTTTGCTTTAGGTCCAATAGAGAGAGAGAGACTTGTATGCCCATGCTAAATGGCACGGCCGTGCATCCCAACCTCGGGTTCAACTGGACCTCCGCCCAGACTGCAGACCAAACTTTGAATCACCATAATTTTCGGCTCGGTTGGAGCCAGGGCTCGATCCAAGTATCATATTGAAGATAATTTCAAGAGATACAACTTTGATTCAGGGTGAATCATGAGAAAACCTGGTCTAATGGGTGAAAAACCTGGTTTACCAGACCCCTGTATTCCTGGTTTTCCTGGGCAGTTTGGAGGAGGTATAAAAGGGTCAAGATCTCCAATCTTGGGAGATCTTGGATATGGGACTTCGTCCCTCTCCTTGGGGGAAGGGTTCTCCCCTTAGGGGGAAACCCTAGAGCTCTATTCTCCTCCATCCCTTGGTGATCTATCCATCTCCAGAGTGAGGAGGCATCCCCAAGACATCGGAATCATCGGCAAGCATCTCTTCTTCCCCTTCTTCTCAAATCTATGGTTGTAAGTATGCTTTTCTATATGTTTTGGGGCTGTTATTCCTTTGCAATGGAGTAGATCTCTAGATCTAGGATGTAGGGAGTATTTTTGATGTGATGAATGATGTAAAACTATGTAGATTTTTGCCGTGATTCTATTCAATGACTTGTTGATGCATTGTTCTTGTTTGATGTAATGTGATTGTATGCAAACTCTTGTGGATTTGCCAATTTTCTATTTCTATGATTTTGTCCTTTTTGTATCTATTTGATCTCGTGTGGATTGTTGTGATTAGGACCTAATTACCATGCTTGATTGAATGTTTGGATATCTTGTGGATCTTGTAGAGGTAATTCCTCATTCAATTTTCCGAGGGATCTTCGTGATAGGAACATGCTCGTGTAAGGACGTTTGAGGGAGGATCTTGAAGGTGAAATAGGGTCATTCAAGGGGGTAGGATAGATTTATGAATTAATCTATATACCTAGATGCATTTGATGAGAGATGAATTCTTATGTTGATTATCCGAGGGACGCACGTGACAGGCAAGCCTGTGTAAGGACAACATAGGTTCATCCCTATTTGATCACATTTAGGTATCGATTTCAATCCTAGGCCGGTTGTTTATTGCAAGAGAGAACCAGAAACCTTCTACAAATGATGGACAATTGAGGAATAAGATTTGGTAGATCATTTACATTGAATAACATCACAAAGAAGCCGAAATCCTAGTATCTATTCCCCTCCATCACTACGCTCATTCTCTCCCTCTTTACTCTCTTTCTTTTCTCTTCTAATTCTTATCCTAACATTTGTAAACCACTTTTCAATTGTCTAGATAATTCGTCATGCGAAGTTAACTAGTGATTAATCAACAGTCCCTGTGGATACGATAATCTTTTATATTACTGACGACTTAACCGTACACTTGTGGTGACGTAACAATTCTTATTTCAAAATAAATGTTTATACAAAAAACTAGACTTTTAGTATACACTCTAACAATCTCCCACTTATACTAAAAGACTATGCTGCCATAAACTCCACCATACATCTGATTCCCATCCCCTCAACATGCCGATCAAAAGCTTTCGCCGGAAGGGCCTTAGTGAAAGGATCTGCCAGGTTATTTGCTGATGTAATCTTGGCGACAACAACTTCTCCTCGTTTTATGATGTCTCGTATCAGGTGGTACTTATGCTCAATGTGTTTACTCGCCTTATGGGCCCGTGGTTCCTTCGAGTTTGCTACTGCACCACTATTATCACAATAAATTGTGATGATTTTGGGTAAACCAGGAATCACATCTAAGTCCATTAAAAAGTTCCTGAACCATACAACTTCTTTGGCTGCCTCAGAGGCTACCACATACTCAGCTTCCATGGTTGAGTCTGAAACGTATTTCTGCTTAACACTCCTCCATGCTATGGCTCCACCTCCTAAAGTAAATACATGACCTGAGGTAGACTTACTATTATCCCTATCTGATTGGAAGTCAAAATCCGTGTAACCCACAGGGAGCAAATCATTTGCTTGGTAAACCAACATATAATCTCTAGTCCTTCTCAGGTACTTTAATATATGTTTTACGGCAGTCCAATGCCCCTGTCCTGGATTACTTTGATATCTGCTAACCATGCCCACGATAAAACAGATATCAGGTCTCGTGTATAACATTGCATACATTAGGCTTCCTATAGCTGAAACATAAGGAACTGCCTTCATTTCCTCTATCTCTTTTGATGTCTTAGGAGACATCTGTTTAGATAAAAATACTCCATGCCGAAAAGGTTGAAAACCTTTCTTGGCGTCTTGCATGCTAAAACAAGCTAGGATAGTATCGATATATGAAACTTGGGATAAGCACAACATTCTTTTCTTGCGATCCCTTATTACTTTGATCCCAAGAATATGTCCGCATTCTCCCAAGTCCTTATATCGAATTGCTTGGACAACCATACCCTTACTTCTGACAACACTTTGATATTATTGCCAACTAATAAAATGTCATCTACGTATAGTACAAGAAATACCATCACATTGTTAGGATGTATACTAAAAGCCTAGCTTTTGGTATAAACATTTATCTAGAAATAAGAATCACATTGGTCAAATGTTTACATTTATGATAAATGTAGTTGTTCAATTAATTTATATTGTAGATAACATGGTGTGTGGTGTCACACACAGAAGATCATCTTATCAGTACCTTATAAATTATAAACAGTAGCTCACGACCAAGATGGAAAGGAACAAACCATTGGAAGGTCGTAGTGTAATTAGGTATTACTTTATCTTAACTATATAATTATACTAGTACACTTAGAGTGTATTGAGTAGGACCATTAGAGGTCGTTTCTTTTATACTGACTTTATAAAGGAACAAAGACCTCAGTTATTATGGAAGTGTGTGCTCTTAATCCCAATATAATAACAAGCACATATATTTGATATTTATTTCTTTAATTTATCAATGGGTGAGATTTAGTTTGATAAATCAATAAGCCCCGATAAGTTGGGAAATGATATCACTTATAGTGTGTGTTGTTGATTATAGAAGGAAACTGTGTCCCAGTGATCTAGGTTGAGAATGTCCCCAAGAGGAGCTCATAAGGATTATCATGTTAAACCCTGCAGGTGGACTTAGTCCGACATGACGATGAAGTTGAGTGGTACTACTCTTGGAGCTAGATATTAATTAAGTGAGTTGTCAGTAACTTACTTAATTAGTGGGCATTTGTTATCTTAAACACATGGAGATTAACACACTCATAATAAGAAGGAGCGTAAAATGTAATTTGAGATTGGTGCGGTAGTTCAATAATAGTTATCTAGTGGAATGAATTATTATTGATAAAATTAAGTTGTGTGTTCGGGGCGACCATGGGATGCTTAATTTTATCGGGAGACCAAAACCAATTCCTCCTCTCGGTCCATATCGTAGCCTCTTAATTATAGAGTACTATACCCACCTATACCCACCTTCTTACCCATCCCATAGGGGTCGGCCAAGCTAGCTTGGAGACCAAGTTAGGGCCGGCCAAAGTTTGGTTCATGGGTGCTTCAAGGTGGCCGGCCCTAGCTTGGGTTCAAGCTTGGTGTGGCCAACCCAAATTAAAATAAAAGGATTTTTATTTTTTAAAATTTTTCTTATGTGGATAACATGATTTAAAAGAGAATTTAAAATTTTAAATCTTTCCTTTTATAAGATTCTACAAAAGATTAAGAGAAGAGTTAAATCTCTTTCCTTATTTGTAGATTAAAAGGTTGATTTTAATTTTGGTAAAAACTTTCCTTTTAATCATTTTCATGATTTAAAAGAAAGTTTAAAAATTTAAAATTCTCTTTTATTAGTTTCTACAAAATATTAAGAAAAGATTTAATATCTTTCCTTATTTGTAGATTGAAAGGAGATTTTAATTTTTAAAGATAACTTTCCTTTTTGAAAATTATCCACATGTTTAAAAGAAAGATTTTAATTTATAAAATTTCTTTTTATTAACCAATCATGAAGGGATTAAAATTATTGGAGAAATTTTTATAAATTTCTAGAAACAAATTAGGAAGTTTTAATTAAAACTCTCCTTGTTTTGGGGAAAGAGGTGGCCGGCCAAATAAATTGGAGAAGAGAAAATTATTTTTAATTAAATAAAATTTCCTTTTCATGGCAAAAGAATTAAGGAAGTTTTTATTTAAATTTCCTTATTTACCAAGACCAAGGATTATAAAAGAGGGGGTAGAGGAGGCTTCATGGTGAACGACTCTATTCTTTTTCTTCCTCTCTTTTCTTCCTTGGTGTGGCCAGCCCCTAGAGGTTCCCCTTCTCCTTCTCTCTTCTCCTTCTTGTGGCCAAGACTTCATCATCTCTTGGAGGCATAGAAGTGGCCGGATCTAGCTTGGAGAAAAGGAGAGAAAGGAGTCTTGTTTCATGCATCCCTTGGAGCTTGGTTGGTGGAAAAAGATCTTTATCTTTTGGAAGCATTGTGCTTGGCCGAAACTTGAAGAAAGGAGAAGAAGGTGCTTTGGTGGTTTCTCATCTCGGAAGATCGTTGCTCACACAACGTCCGAGGTTAGAAGAGGAATACGGTAGAAGATCAAGAGGTCTTTCTAAAAGGTATAACTAGTATTTTTCCTTTCCGCATCATACTAGTTATTTTTGGAAATAATACCAAATACAAGAGGTATGCGATTCTAGTATTTTGAATTTATTTTCGATGTTGTGTTCTTTTGTTTTTTCTTCTTTTTCTTGTGATTTGATTGTTCTTTTCGGTTGACCTAAAGTTATTTAAGGAAATTAAATATTAACTTTCTTTAAAAGGCTTTATCTAGTCGGTGGTGGTTGTTCCCATATCTAAGAAGGCCATGTGCCTCGCCACGTCAGTACTGGGAGCCAATTTTGGAAACTAATATTTAATGAAATTAATAACCTAGGTGATTTGGATCGAACGTGTTAAGTTCCGCAGGAGATCCGAGTCTAAACCTAAAAGAACAAATAGATTAAACTTTGGATCAAACGTGTTAAGTTCCGCAGGTGATCCAAGTTTAATTTAAAAGAACACATGATAGCTAGGAAAAGGTTCAGACCTTTGTACAAAATTTTTGTACAGTGGAACCATTAGGTTTTCCGAGTAGCAACCAACACACATTTCTATCACACTTCTTGTATACACAAGACTCATCCGGACACTGAATAAATCCATAAGACTTGATTACTTCATTAAACCGGATGTTCCAAGACATTGAAGCTTGTTTCAGTCCATAAATAGACCGATTGAGCTTACATACAAGATGCTCTTTGCCCTTTGCAATAAACCCCTCTGGTTGCTTCATATGGATGTTTTCTTCAAGACTTTCGTTAAGGAAAGCTGTCTTGACATCCATTTTCCAAACCTCATAATCCATATGAGCAGCAATATATAAGATTATCCGGATAGACTTAAGCATAGCTACTGGTGAAAAGGTTTCCTTATAATTGATTCCCTCTTTTTGAGTATACCCCTTTGCAACAAGCCTTGCTTTGAAGGTTTCCACCTTCCCGTCTGTCTCTCTTTTCCTTTTGTAGATCCATTTACATCCAATAGCTTTTACACTATTTGATGGTTCTACTAGATCCCAGACTTTGTTAGAATACTTAGATTCTATTTCTAAATTCATTACTCTTTTCCAAGATGCTACATCTTTATCTTGGAGTGCTTCGTCATATGTTCGGGGATCAGGTTCATGTTTACCTGGGATCAAGTCCGAAGACTCTCCTAAAAACATGAATCTTTCAGGTTGCCTCACAACCCTCCCACTACGACGAGGCACTGTCTGTAGTTGTGTATCATTTGTGATACGTGTTGTAGTTTCTTGTGATATTTCATCTTGCACTATTGGTACTAAAGTTGACGTGTCCTCTCTCATTTCTTCTAGAACAATTTCACTCATGGGCTTATGATTTATTACATAGTCCTCTTCTAAAAATCAGGCATTAGTATTAAAAATGGCCTTATGATCTTTAGGACTATAAAACAAACCACCTTTTGTTCCTTTAGGATAGGCTAACTTCTGTATGAGATTCCAACTTATCAGCATCTCCCTTCAGCACATGTGCTGGACTACCCTAAATCCGGACATGACTCAGACTAAGCTTACGCCCATTCCACAATTCTGTGGGAGTAGAGGGTACTAATTTAGAAGGTACTAATTTAGAAGGTACCAAGTTCAGAATATACACTGCCATTTCTAAAGCATATTCCCAGAATAAACTTGGTAATTCTGAATAACTCATCATCGATCTAACCATTTCCATAAGAGTCCTATTCCTTTGTTCTGCCACACCATTCTATTGGGGTGTACCAGGTGCAAACAATTGGGATTGAATCCCAACCTCTGATAAGTAATTCCTAAACTCTCCTGAGAGATACTCACCACCACGATCAAACTGTATTGTCTTGATACTTTTATCATAATGTTTCTCCACATCAGCCTTGTACTCTTTGAACTTATCAAAACACTCAGACTTGCAGCGCATCAAGTAAATGTATCCATATCTCGAATAGTCATCTATAAAAGAGACAAAATATTCGAAACCACCTCTCGCCTGGATAGTCATAGGTCCACACAAATCAGAATGAACCAATTCCAACACATCTTTTGCTCTATACCCCTTAGCCTTAAAAGGTCTCTTGGTCATTTTTTCTTCCAAGCAAGATTCACAGGTTGGAAAGTTTTCCAACACTAATGAACCCAAGAGTGTATCAGCTATTAGTCTTTGAATCCTACTCAAGTTAATATGACCAAGTCTTAGATGCCAAAGATATATTTGGTTCATTTTTGAAGGTTCCTTTCTCTTATTAGAGAATGTGTTATTAATTTCCATTTGTTTCTTTGTGGGAGTTATCATATTTAGAGTATACAAATTGTCAACTAATGTACCAGAACAGATTGTTATAGTGTATACTAAAAGCCTAGTTTTTTGTAAACATTTATTTTGAAATAAAGAATCACATTGGTTAAATGCCTACATTTATATGCTAAGTGTAGTTGTTCAATTAATTTATATTGTAGATAACATGGTGTGTGGTGTCACACACAGAAGATCATGTTATCAGTTCCTTATAAATTATAAATAGTAGCTCACGACTAAGATGGAAAGGAACAAACCATTGGAATAGTCGTAGTGTAATTTGGTATTAGTTTATCTTGTTAGAATGTATACTAAAAGCCTAGCTTTTGGTATAAAACATTTATCTAGAAATAAGAATCACATTGGTCAAATGTCTACATTTCTGATAAATGTAGTAGTTCAATTAATTTATATTGTAGATAACATGGTGGGTGGTGTCACACACAGAAGATCATGTTATCAGTACCTTATAAATTATAAACAGTAGCTCACGACCATGATGGAAAGGAACAAACCATTGGAAGGTCATAGTGTAATTAGGTGTTAGTTTATCTTAACTATATAATTACACTAGTACACTAAGAGTGTATTGAGTAGGACCATTAGAGGTCGTTTCTTTTATACTGACTTTATAAAGGAACAAAGACCTCAGTTATTATGGAAGTGTGTGCTCTTAATCCTAATATAATAACAAGCACATATATTTGATATTTATTTCTTTAATTTATCAATGGGTGAGATTTAGTTCGATGAATCAATAAGCCCGATAAGTTGGGAAATGATATCACTTATAGTGTGTGTTGTTGATTATTGAAGGAAACTGTGTCCTAGTAATCTAGGTTGAGAATGCCCCCAAGAGGAGCTCATAAGGATTGTCATGTTAAACCCTGCAGGTGGACTTAGTCCGACATGACGATGAAGTTGAGTGGTACTACTCTTGGAGATAGATATTAATTAAGTGAGTTGTCAGTAACTTACTTAATTAGTGGACATTTGTTATCTTAAACACAGGGAGACTAACACACTCATGATAAGAAGGAGCCCAAAATGTAATTTGGGATCGGTGCGGTAGTTCAATAATAGTTCTCTAGTGGAATGAATTATTATTGATAAAATTAAGTTGTGTGTTCGGGGCGAGCACGGGATGCTTAATTTTATCGGGAGACCAAAACCAATTCCTCCTCTCGATCCCTATCGTGGCCTCTAGTATATAGAGATTTATACCCACCGCATACTCACCTTCTTACCCATCCAATGGGGTAGGCCAAGCTAGCTTGGAACCCAAGCTAGGGCAGGCCAAGACCAAGTGGATGAGCCATGTAGGTGGCCGGCCAAAGCTTGGGTCCCAAGCTTAGGTGGTCGGCCACTAGAATATTAAAAAGGATTTTTTATTAAAATTATTTCTTATGTGGATATCATGATTTTAAAAGAGAGTTTAAAAATTAAAAAAATTTCTTTTTATAGCTTTCTACAAAAGATTAACATAAGAGATTAATCTCTTTCCTTATTTGTAGTTTAAAAGGATGGTTTTAATTTTTGGTAAAAACTTTCCTTATTTGTAAATCATCTACATGTTTAAAAGAGAGTTTAAAATTTGAAATCTTTCCTTATTTGTTGATTAAAGGAGGATTTTAAATTTTAAGAAAACTTTTCTTTTTAACCATGTTCATGATTTAAAAGAGAGTTTAAAATTAAATATTCTCTTTTATAAGTTTCTACAAAAGATTAAGAAAAGATTTGATATCTTTCCTTATTTGTAGATTAAAAGAGTTTTTAATTTATAGAGATAACTTTCTTTTTATCCACATGTTTAAAAGAAAGATTTTAATTTATTAAATTTCCTTTTTATAAACCAATCATGAAGGGATAAAAATTATTGGAGAAATTTTTATAAATTTCCGGAAGCAAATAAGGAAGTTTTAATTGGTGTTTAAAATTTTATTTGCTTGGAGATTTTATTTGTTATGGCCGGCCATTGTAATTTGAAAAGAGAAAATTGTTTTAATTAAATAAATTTTCCTTTTCAATGGCAAAAGAATTAAGGAAGTTTTTATTAAATTTTCCTTATTTGCCAAGACCAAGGATTATAAAAGAGGGGGTAGAGGAGGCTTCAAGGCTAAGGACTCTATTCTATTTTTCTCCCTCTTTTCTTTGGTGTGGTGGTCGGCCCTTCCCTTTCTCTTCTCTCCTCTTGTTGTGGCCGAAATCTATCATCTCTTGGAGCTTGGAGGATGTGGCCGGATCAAGGAAGGAGAAGAAGGAGAGAAAGCATGCATCCCTTGGAGCTTGGTTGGTGGAAAATTCTTCATCCTTTGAAAGTTCTTGTGCTTGGCCGAAACTTGAAGGAAGAAGGTGCCTAGGTGGTTCTCATCTCGGAAGATCGTTGCCCACACAACGTACGAGGTTAGAAGAGGAATACGGTAGAAGATCAAGAGGTCTTTCTAAAAGGTATAACTAGTAATTTTTCTTTCCGCATCATACTAGTTATTTTTGGAAATAATACTAAATACAAGAGGCATACGAATCTAGTGTTTCGAATTTGTTTTCGATATAGTGTTCTTTTGTTTTTCTTTTCCTTGTGATTTGATTGTTCTTAAGTTATTTTAGGAAATTAAATATTAGCTTTCCTTAAAAGGTTTTGTCTAGTCGGTGGTGGTTGCTCCCATATCCAAGAAGGTCATGTGCCTCACCACGTCAGTACTGGGAACCAATTTTGGAAATTAATATTTAATGGAATTAATAACTTAGGTGATTTGGATCAAACGTGTTAAGTTTCGCAGGAGATCCAAGTCAAAACCTAAAAGAACAAATATATTAAGTTTTGGATCAAACGTGTTAAGTTCCGCAGGCGATCCAAAATTTAATTTAAAAGAACACATGGTAGCTAGGAAAAGGTTCAGACCTTTGTACAAAATTTTTGTACAGTGGAACCTCTAGGTTTTCCGAGTAGCAACCAACATATCTTGACTATAAAATTACTCTAGTACACTCTGAGTGTATAGAGCAGGACCATTTAAGGTAAGTTCTTTTTATACTGACTGCATAAAAGAACAAGACTTTTGTTATTATGAAAGTGTGTGCTCTTAATCATGATATAATAACAAGCACATATACTCAATATTCATTTCTTTAATTTATCAAAGGGTGTGATTTAGTTCGATAAATCAATAAGCCCGATAATTTGAGAAATGGTATTATTTATATGGTGTGTTGTTGATTATAGAATGAAATTGTGTCCTAGTAATCTAGGTTGATAAGGTCCCCAAGAGGAGCTCATAAGGATTATCATGTAAACCCTGTAAGTGGACTTAGTCTGACATGACAATAAGGTTGAGTGGTACTACTCTTGGAGTTAGATATTAATTAAGTGAGTTGTCAGTAACTCATTTAATTAGTGGACATTCGATATCTTAAACATAGGGAGATTAACACACTCATGATAAGAAGGAGCCCATATAGTAATATGAGATTGGTGCGGTAGTTCAATAATAACTCTTTAGTGGTATGAGTTATTATTGATGAACCCGAGTTGGGTGTTCGGGGCAAACATGGGAAGTTCAAGTTCATCGGGAGACCAAAACCAATTCCTCTTCTCGGTCCCTGTCGTAGCCTCTTATTTATAAAGTCTTATACCCACTTAAACTCACCTTCTTACCCATCCCAAGGTGGTTGGCCAAGCCAAGCTTGGAGCCCAAGCAAGGGCCGACCAAGATAAAGCTTGGATGGGTTGAGGTGTGGCCGACCTAGCTTGGAGGCCAAGCTTAGGTGGCCGGCCACAATAAAATTAAAAGGGATTTTTATTTTTAAAATCATTCCTTATATGGAAGCCATGATTTAAAAGAGAGTTTTAAAATTAAATCTTTTCTTTTATAGTTTCTACAAAAGATTAAGAGAAAGATTTAATATCTTTCCTTATTTGTAGTTAAAAGAAAGATTTTAATTTTGGAGAAAACTTTCCTTTTTGTAATTATCCACATGTTTTAATAGAGAGATTTTAATTTATAAAACTTTCCTTTTATAACTAGCCATAAAGGGAATTTTAAAAGAGAAATTTTAATTTTAAAAATTTTCAGAAATAAATTAGGAAATTTTAATTTTGTGTTTAAAACTTTCCTTGTTTGGAGGAGAAGGTGGTGGCCGGCCATTAAGGGTTTATAAGGAAATTTTTAATTAAATTTTCCTTCTTAAACATTAGCAAGGAATATAAGGAAGTTTTATTTATAAAACTTTCCTTATTTGCCAAGACCAAGGAATATAAAAGAGAGGGTAGAGGTGTCTCACCTCACAACATATCATCTAGTATTCATCTCTTCTCTTCCTTGGTGGTGGCCGGCCCTCTCTTCCTCCATTTCTCCTATTCTTCTTCCTTGTATGGCCGGTGGCATCTTCATCTTAAGGAGCTTGGTGGTGGCCGGATCTTGTTAGAGGAAGAAGGAGAGATAGGAGGTTTTGTTTCTTAGCATCCCTTCGAGCTTGGTTGGTGGCCGAAAGTTCTTCATCTCTTGAAGATTGTTGGTGGCCGAAACTTGCTTAGAGAAGAAGGAAGCTTGGGTGGTTTCTCGTCTCGGTAGATCGTCGCCCACACGACGTCCTAGATAAGAAGAGGAATACAACAGAAGATCGTGAGGTCTATAAGCTACAAAAGGTATAACTAGTTATTAGTTTCCGCATCATAACTAGTTCATCTTTTTGTTTAGATCTTGAAATACCAAACACAAGAGGCTAACGTTTCTAGGTTTTGAATTTATGATTCGAGTTTGTGTTTCTTTTGTTTTTTTGATCTTGTGATTCGATTGTTTTTAATGGTTAAACCTAGGGTTACTATAAGGAGATTAAATATTGAATTTCGTTGAAATGCTTTGTCTAGAAAGTGGTTGAAATGCTTTGTCTGAAATAAATATTTAATCAAATTTGTAACATAGGTGGATTTGGATTAAGAATGTTAAGCATCGTTTGCGATCTAAGTCTAAACCTCTAAGAACAGATAAATTGAATTTGGAATCAATAATGTTAAGTTCTGTTGCGATTCCTAATTTAATTTCTAAAGAACACAATAGGTTGTTAGGAAAGGTTCAGGACTTGTACAAAATTTTTGTAGAGGGGAATTAGTACAATATTCCGAGTAGCAACCAACACAGATAACTACCCTATTTTTCTTGATAACCACTTTGTCATCAAAAGAAACAGCATATCCATCCAAAAACAGTTTAGAAACTGAAATTAAATTCTTTCTAAAACTTGGTACATAAAGACAATTTCTCAAAATCAAAGTTCTATTCCTATCAAATGATAAGTAAACATCTCCCACTACAACAACCACCACTTTCGTAGTATTGCCCATATTGACGGTTATCTCTCCTTCATATAGTCGTCGGGTTTCCTGGAACCCTTGCAATGAATTACAGACATGATCAGTGGCTCCTGTATCTACACACCAGGTACAGGTAGATAACACCGCTAAACATGTTTCAACTACTAGAGAACAAGATATACCTTTATTGTTCTCTTTCCTATGAGGACAGTCCGCCTTCCAATATCCAGACTGCTTACAAATGAAGCACTTGCCTTTCAACTTTTTCACTCCTTCTTTTAGTCCAGTACCTAGAGATCGATTCACTTTCTTTACTGAGCCAGCTTATTTCTTATTCTTCTTCTTGCCTTTCGACTTAGAAGTAGAAACATTTTCAGCAAAGTGAATTTGAGAATTATGACGAAATATCCCTTCTGCTACCTGAAGTTCTGTCAGTAGTTCCGCCAATGAATAAATCCTTTTATTCATATTGTAGTTTAGGCGGAACTGCTCAAAACTTTTGGGTAGTGTTTGGAGAATAATATCGACCTGGGTTTGCCCATCGATTTCAGCTCCAAGGATTTGTATCTCGTTCAAGTAAGCCATCATTTTAAGGATATGATCCCTTACAGGTGTTCCCTCTAACATGGTGGCTGTCATTAAGTTTCTCATAGCCTCTTGCCTAGCAACCCGATTCTGACGTCTGAAGAGTTCCTTGAGATTGTACATCATGTTATAGGTAGTAGGCATGGACTGATGCTGATGTTGTAGCACATTTGACATAGAAGCCAAAATGTAACACCGCACCATCACATCTGCCTTAACCCATTTCTTATGATACTCAATCTCCTCTTCACTAGAATCACTATTAGGCTCATTAGGGCAAACCTCTAACAATACAAACTTATAGCCTTCAGCAGTTAGGACAATGTCCAGGTTTCTTTTCCAATCTATGTAATTTGGACCAGTAAGTTTGTTCTCTTTCAGAATGATAGCAAGTGGGTTGAAAGTCATCCTAAAAATCACAAAATAAGTTTTGGTCAAAACTTAAGAATTTAGAATAATATTGATTACTCAAACAATATCATTTAAATTCACCAACACCTCAAAACACTGTGAATTTTGTATGCCACGATAGTGTGGATGTATACAAATTCAAACATTTGTAAGAGGAGGTTTTACCCATTAATTTTATCTTATCAACCTAACTTTATGAGAAATAAAATTAATAGTTGGTATTCCTTCGGTCACACAAATAATAGCAGTGACTTCGATGGGGAGGATACTATTAAATGCGCCTAAGTGTATACCATTACTTGATACTTAGTCCATTAAATAGGATTGTGCCCCTTCAGATGGAGAAGATCACACACATCCTAAATAATTTCCTATAATCATCCATTAAGGAAGTTTAATCTAGTGATTCGCAAACAATCTCATCCGAAGTGGAGGAAGGCACTCAGGGCCAACGCGCAAGTTTGTTTATATCACATACAAACCAGTAATGGAGACCATGGAATTTATTTATAAATCCCTCTCCCACTTAGTTATTTAAGATGAGGATTTTAACATGCACACACACACATCATAGCAAATAAAAGCAATAAATATAGAAAAATAATTTTCCAACTATTATGGCCTCTTCCATCACTGTCCTCCATGTGCTGCCGCCTTAGCAGTCGTCAAAACTAGTCGCCAGCCCTAAGGCTCATGTCGTCGCATCCATCGAGCTTCCTTTTCTGTTGTGCCTCTGGTCCTTAAATAGTACCACACCTCGCAAGAATACGATCCGCGACAAAAATAAAATTTTACATATATCGATCATATATTCCACAAAGGAATGTACATAAAGTCTAGATCGAACAAAATGTAAAATCCTAAAACTAATACAGCTCCTGCTGTATTTAATAAATACAATCATGCACACACATAAAATGCCCTCGACATGTCCGAGGGTCCAATCACACACAATCACAATAGGTCATAATAGTTGGAGCCTACAACCACAGAGTTAATCTATTTGCATATCCTACTATTATCCTGCCTAAAATATGTATGACATGTGCATAATTAAAATAAAAACTAAACACACAGAGGTATAAACTAGCTCTGATACCAATTGTTGGTTGCTACTTGGAATACCATCCTAGTTCTCTTGTACAAAAAATTGTACAAGCATAGAACTATCCTAGCAACCTTTGTGCTCTACTGAAGTTAAATTTGGATTGTAAACGATGCTTAACATTATTAATCCAAATTGTCCTTCAGAAGTTAAACTTGGATTGGAATGATACTTAACATTTTTACTCCAAGTTTAACCGATGTGATCTTCCTAAGTTAAACCATATTACAGAAGTTATCAAATATCTATTTCAAAGATTGGCTTTCAGGTTAAATATGGCGAGGCACTAGGCCTTCTTGGGTATGGAATCATCCACCACTTCCTAGACAAAGTCTTTCAAAAAAATTAGATATTTAACTTCTTACAATAAACTAGGTTTAACTATAGAGACCTCAATAGAAACACATTATCGAAACATGAAATCGAAAAATAAAATCGATAACAAAAATGATAACTTAAAACTGATAACCTCTTGTGTTTGGTTTTTCAAGATCTATACAAAAGATTAACTAGTTATGATGCGGAAACTAATAACTAGTTATATCTTTTGTAGCTTATAGACCTCTTGATCTTCTATTGTATTCCTCTCCTTCTCTTGGACATCGTGTGGGTGACGATCTTCCAAGATGAAATCCACTCAAGCTTCTTCCTTTGCTTCCTAGATCCGACCACCAACTAACCTCCAAGGGATGCTAGTCAAGAGATCTTCCTTCTCTTCTTCTTCTCCTTCAAGCAACCGGCCACCAAGAGATTACCACAATTGATGCTGCCGACCTCCAAGGAAGAAAACAAAAGGAGAAAAGAAAAGGACAAGGGCCGACCACCAAAGGATTGAAGAGAGGAATAAAAGATGTGTTATCTCATGAGGCACCCCTCCATCTTTTTTATAATCCTTGGTCTTAGCAAAAAAGGAAAGTTTTAAACATAATTAAAACTTCCTTATATTCCTTGCCAATGACTAAAAAGGAAAGTTTTAAAACAAAAAATTAAAACTTCCTTTAAAGCTTGTCATGGCCGACCCTATACATATGCTCCAAACAAGGAAAATTTTAAACATAAAATTAAAACTTCCTTATTTATTTCCAGTAAGAAATTTTAATAAAAAATTTCTCTTTTAAATCCCTTGTTGGTTATAAGAGAAAATTTTTATAAATTAAAATATTTCTTTTAAAACATGTGGATGGTTACAAAAAAGGAAAGTTTTATCAAAAATTAAAATCTTCCTTTTAACTACAAATAAGGAAAGATATCAAACCTCTCTCTTAATCCCTTGTAGAAAGCTATAAAATGAAATATTTTTAAATTTAAAAGCTCTCTTTTAAAACCATGACTTCCACAAAAGGAAAGATTTTAAAATTTAAAATATCCTTTTATTTTAATGTGGCCGGCCACCTTGCTTGGGCTCCAAGCTTGGCCGGCCACAATCATGGCTCCAATCTTTGGCTTGGCCGGCCACAATATGTAAAATATCGAAAAAAATGATGAATAATGATAAGGGAATTTCTGAAATTTTTAGACATTTTTCTGGAATATTTCGGAGCTCGTATGGACAATTTTACGAGGATAAAAACGAGGCTCCTGGAAAGCCTGTTTAGGATACCTATTTAAGTGAGGAAATGTTTTATTTATAAATACATTTTCCTTCTTTATCTTTTATTTATTTTCCCCGTCGTTTCTTTCTTGCCCGTGCCCTAACTGCACCGGCAGTTTTCTCCTCCTCACCGAGCCCTTCTCCCAATTTCCTTCATCGTCCACCCGACGGCGCCGACCTTCTCCCACGTATGAAGCCCTCGGCCAAGGAAGCCTAGTGTCACCTTCTTCCCGATTCTTCCCCTCATCCATTACGAGCCACTCGCCGTCGACGTCTTCTCCTCACCGACACCCGAGCACCGCCCAACGCTACTGCCATTGTGAGCTGTTGTTGTCGCCACAGCCTATGCCGCCGCGGCTTCCTCTGCCCTAGCCGGCCGACCTGCGACTCCCTCACCCTTCCGAGACACTGCCGGCCACAGGAGCCCTAGCGCCGACCCTTCTTCTCCTCTTCCGAGTGTCGGCAGCCAACCAAGTTCATCTGCCCTAGATCTGTCGAAGCCCTCCAAGCCGTGCCCTAGTTCTTTACTGTCGAGCTTCTTCCACTTCGTGAGTTGCTGCTGCACCCCTGCACAGTGTCGATGAGTACTGGTCTTTCCGATCCGAGGTGTCATCTCTACATGAGTTGGGCTTCAACCAGGGGTAAAGATCCATGCCCTAGCTTTGATCAATGTTGTTTACTGCTTCACCACCAGATGCAGCCGATCTAGGACCACCGTGGGACCTTGCACTGCTGACACAGATCTATGGTAAGGTGTCGAATTAAACTTGAATTGGTTTAAAGGATTGACTAAAGCTGGATTGATCTAGAGTATGGGTCTAGGTACAACGCTGGTTTGGAGAATTTTTGTTGGATGACAGTAGCTCCATCTGGTATCAGCTATCCTTTCCAGCAGTGATTCATGAAGGGCTACGTGTAGAGATTGAGGTGAGTTTTATTCATCTTTTGGGTTGATGCAGATTGATGGCATATCAGTAGTTAAATTGTTCTAATTTAATGAGGAGAAGGGGATGTGTAAAGAGGTAGCATCTGATTGATTTTAATAGAATGAAACCATATCTTATTGTATTTCATTGGTAGGTGATTCATGAGGGTTATATGATTTAATGATTTCTATTCAGAGTATAGAAATGATTATCAGATGTGGGGGAGGAGTTAGATGATCCCATTTGGGTTTATAACTGGATTTGGATTTATGTTAGTTTCTCGAGGATTTGATTTAGCTAATTTATCTATATGTAATTACCTAAAATCTGGATACCATATACTACAGGACTTTGACGCGAGGTGAGCGTCTTGACTTTGGATTTGACTGGATTGGACCTGCTATTTGAGGCGGGTACCTCTTGACTTATCTTTTATGATATTGTCAATTGGATATGCATAGTATTTTATAGCTACAAGCAATGATCATGTTTGCCTTTGGTATGTCACGATTTGATACCCATAGCATGTTCTGTTTTTTCGCTTGTTATGTATCCATGTTTATACCTCGTGATTATTGCCATGAGTACATTAGTTTCTAGAGTAAGTGACATACCATGCTTTATTGAGTTTAGGACTAGATTCTGGATTTTTATTATCTGGCTTGTGTACCTATATTTTTATATCATATCTTATCTGTGTACCTAGACCCTTTTACTTTGATCCATGTATATTGTTGGTACATATTTTATGGAGGTGGATATGTTCAGAACCCAGGTTGTTATACCATAGAGAACCTGTATACCCTAGATCTGTGGATTTGACTTACTGGTACTAGGGTACGCATTTTTATATATATATGGATTTGTTTAAGGATATTGTCATGCTTAGTGTCATGCACCATTCGCATGATTTCATG
Organism: Zingiber officinale; assembly: GCF_018446385.1. Lineage (NCBI taxonomy): Eukaryota > Viridiplantae > Streptophyta > Magnoliopsida > Zingiberales > Zingiberaceae > Zingiber > Zingiber officinale. The sequence goes on from NC_056002.1 coordinate 109,483,087, forward strand.
TTGCGTGATAGGCTACTCCATTATTGTTGAGCATATTGCTAGTTTCATCACTGTTCGGTGCTCCGTTGGTCCGCTCATGGGTAGCGTGACGCAGCGTGGTAGCACGTCAGTTTTGCTCTATTCGGTGCTCCGTTGGTCCGCTCATGGGTAGTGTGACGCAGCGTGGTAGCACGTCAGGGATCCCTCCCCGTCATGATATACCGGGAGATGAGAGCATTGCGCTCCCCCACTTATGATTTGGGGTAAGAGGACAGGTGTACTCCGACAGCATCCCGTCCACTCGGTCACTCATCAGGAGTAGTGACGTCAGAGTGCACGGTTGTCACAGTCCTACCCACTCGGTCTCACCATTGTGTGTGAGATGACTGACTGACGTCAGGGGTGACCATGTCATTGACATCATACGCATTGATGCATTTATTGCTTGTGCTTGCTGCATTTATTTGCTGCATTTGGTTAGATGCATATGTTTGACATGCATACAGGATTTATGACACTCTCGGTTTGATGACCCTTTTGTTCTGGATAGGAGTTCCTGGTGACTACAGCTTCCTCAGTTACCTTTCAGTTTTGCATTTTTCCTATATATGATTAGGAAGTTGTATTCCATGTTTATTGCTATTAGATATATCTTACTAGACATGTCTATTGGTATTCGCTGAGTTGTTGAACTCACCCCCGTGGACACTATCTTTTCTAGGTACCAGGTTGTTTGTGGAGTCGCTTGGAGTATCCTATCTGCTGGTCCCCACGTCACATCAGAAGACATGTTTCCGTTTTTGTTTATTTGTATTTTGGTAGATGAATGTTTGTATTTGGCTTTGTGTTCCAGTTTTGTTTCCGGAGTGTTATGTTGTTGTGTGGTGTAAGCCTAGCCGGCTAGCCGTGTTTTGTTTTGTTTTGTATAAGCTTGTCTTTATGTTTTTCCGCTGTGTTGGTTTTGATTACTGCCGAGTGGGCTGATAAAAATATATATAACTGCGTGGTTGTTGTTATATTTGTCCAACTGTGTAGGCTAAGATTATTAACTGCGTGGTTGTGTATATATTCCAGCCGCATGTGCCTGATGTATATTGTGTCTATAGAAATGTTTCAGATTGTTACCCGTACAGGGGAGGTGCTGCCGAAATTTCTTCGGATAGGGACTTCCCCGGGGCGTGACAATTTAGTGGTATCAAAGCCAAGTTACGATACTTGCTATGTGTTCTGGATATTCGAGATTTATCTGATACCAATTTAGTGGTATCAGAGCACGGTTTATGAGTTTTATATCTCGTGTTTTGGATTTCGTGTTTTAGTTTTCTCGATGTGACTTTTCAGGTTTTGGGTGTTGGTTGCTACTCGGAAAACCTAGAGGTTCCACTGTACAAAAAATTTTGTACAAAGGTCTGAACCTTTTCCTAGCTACCATGTGTTCTTTTAAATTAAATTTTGGATCGCCTGCGGAACTTAACACGTTTGATCCAAAACTTAATCTATTCGTTCTTTTAGGTTTTGACTTGGGTCTCCTGCGGAACTTAACACGTTCGACCCAAATCACCTTAAGTTATTAATTCCATTAAATATTAATTTCCATAATTGGTTCCCAATACTGACGTGGCGAGGCACATGGTCTTCTTGGATATGGGAGCAACCACCACCAACTAGACAAAACCTTTTATAGAAAGCTAATATTTAATTTCCTAAAATAACTTTAGGTTAACCAAAAAGAACAATCAAATCACAAGGAAAAAAAATAAAACAAAAGAACACAACTTCGAAAAAACATATTCGAAATACTAGAACGTAAGCCTCTTGTATTTGGTATTATTTCCATAAATAACTAGTATGATGCGGAAATAAAAATTACTAGTTATACCTTGTAGAAAAAAAACCTCTTGATCTTCTATCGTATTCCTCTTCTAACCTCGGACGTTGTGTGGGCAACGATCTACCGAGATGAGAAACCACCAACCACCTTCTTCTCCTCCAAGCAAGGTTCGGCCACAAAGGAAGAACTTCACCAAAGAAGAAAACCAAAATACTAACCAAGCTCCAAGAGATGCTAACTTTCTCTCCATCTTCTTCTTCTTCTCCAAGTAGTATCCAGCCACCACAAGAACTCCAAGAGGGATGAAGTATTCGGCCACCACAAGAGGAAGAGAGGGAGAGGATGATGGTCGGCCACAACACCAAGGAAAAGAGGGAGAGAAAACAATAGAGGTTGTTTTATGAAGTCACCCTCACCCCTTCTTTTATATTCCTTGGCCTAGGCAAATTAGGAAATTTAATTACAATAAAATTTCCTTAATTTCCTTGTCATGATTTAATTGAGAAAAAATAAAATAAAATTTCCCCAATTACAATCTCATGGCCGACCACATCATTGGAGAACAAATTGGACAAGTTTTAATCAACAATTAAAACTTCCTAATTTGTTTTCGGAAATTTTAAAAAATAAAATTTCTCTTTAAAAATCTCTACATGGTTAATAAAAAGAAATTTCCATAATTTTAATTTTACAATATGTGAATAATTTTTAAAGAGAAAATAAAATATCTCACCAATCTACAAATAAGGAAAGAGATCAAATCTCTTTCTTTAATCTTTTGTAAATTTTACAAGAGAGATAATTTTAATTTAAATTCTCTTTAATAAATTATTTCTTCCACATAATTAAAATTAAAAATTCTTTTTAATTTTATTTTGGCCGGCCCTACTAGCTTGGGTTCAAGCTAGGGTCGGCCACCCAATCTTATACCTAGGCCGGCCCTAGCTTGTTTCCCAAGCTAGCTTGGCCGACCCCTATTGGGTGGGTATAGAAGGTGGGTATAGGTGGGTATAGAACTCTATAACTAAGAGGCTACGATAGGGACCGAGAGGAGGAATTGGTTTTGGTCTCCCGATAAAATTAAGCATCCCGTGTTCGCCCCGAACACACAACTTAATTTTATCAATGATAATTCATTCCACTAGAGAACTATCATTGAACTACCACACCAATCCCAAATTATATTTTTGGGCTCCTTCTTATTATGAGTGTGTTAGTCTCCCTGTGTTTAAGATATCGAATGTCCACTAATTAAGTGAGTTACTGACAACTCATTTAATTAATATCTAAGTCCAAGAGTAGTACCACTCAACCTTATCGTCATGTCGGACTAAGTCCACCTGCAGGGTTTAACATGACAATCCTTATGAGCTCCTCTTGGGGACATTATCAACCTAGTATCTCTAGGACACAGTTTCCTTCTATAATCAACAACACACACTATAAGTAATACCATTTCCCAACTTATCGGGCTTATTGATTCATCGAACTAAATCTCACCCATTGATAAATTAAAGAAATAAATATCAAATATATGTGCTTGTTATTATATCAGGATTAAGAGCACACACTTTCATAATAACCGAGGTCTTTGTTTCTTTATAAAGTCAGTATAAAAGAAACGAACTCAAATGGTCCTACTCAATACACTCTAAGTGTACTAGTGTAATTATACAGTCAAGATAAACTGATACCTAATTACACTATGACCTTCTAATGGTTTGTTCCTTTCCATTTTGGTCGTGAGCTACTGTTTATAATTTATAAGGTACTGATAACATTATCTTCTGCATGTGACACCACAAGCTATGTTATCTACAATATAAATTAATTGAACAACTACAAACAAATGTAGATAATTTGACCAAATGTGATTCTTTATTCAAGATAAATGTTTACAAAAGCTTAGGCTTTCAGTATATACTCCAACATTGGGACCTGGCAGTAGTAGGACATCTCCAAGCTATAGGAGGTATGTTGGTATACTGTTATCCTACCTATTTGTTAGTATATGCACCGTTGACTATTACAGTTTATGACATGTATTAGCATTCTTTATTAGTACCTGTCTGGTTGTTGTAGCACATATTACATGTGATGGGTTAGCCAATGATGATGATCGACCCTGTTAGAGATCAAGGATTACTGTTTCTGGTGATTTTTCATATCATACACCAGTAGGTTTAGCTTCTTTTACTATTAATTGGTTAGAGGTTGGAGACACATACCAGTCTCTATTGTTATTGGCTAGGTGCTAGGTAATGACTAGTAAGTACATATTTTGTTGACTCAGCCAGTAGAGTACTGATATACTTTAGTTAGTTTCGTCAGTAAATGATTGATTTACTCTGGTTAGATTGGTCAATAGAAGACCGATTTACACTTGTTGATTTGGGTAGTCGTGGATTGATATACCTTAGTTGCTTGTGGAGGATTAAGGTATTCTTGATTAGTTAGCAGATGACCGATTTAGTTTGTTTGTTCGATCAGTAGGGGATTATCATACTCTATTTTTAGAGGTTCGGATCTTTGGGTTATTCGTGCTTAGTTGGATATCTTGAGCACATTGGGTACATGGCTTGTACTGACGTGAAAAAGACTGAATTAGCCGTATATCATTGTCAGTTTGGTCAGTCTATAAAGGATCGATGTATCCTATTTCATGGGTATTTTAATTTTAGACTTTATGTACTTAGTTGGATAACTTAGAAGGTAGTAAGGGGAATATCAAGTTGATTGGATTAAATATGCTGATTCATCATATCTATGTGGTGTGTACATATGATTATTATGTGTTGTAGGAGTGTTATGATGGATGGTCTAATTGCATGTAGTGGGTGTATACTGCTCCAGTTATGATTGTTGTGGGTTTCTAGTAGATTATACCCGAGTGGTCTGATTGGTTTATTGGAGGTATTTTGTCTATTAAATCTATGTTGTGAAATGTGCACATGTGTTTGAGTGTTTTATTGGAGGTATCTTATCGATTTAATCCGAGTTGTGATATGTGTAGATGTGTTCTGTGTAATATTCGAGGTATCTTGTTCATTATATTTGTTCTGTGTGTACACTCATGTCGATTATGATTTGTTGAAAGTATTACGTTGATTATACTCTTGGCATATGTGTATATATGTCATGTGAGTGTTGTTTGAGTTGTATTATCGATTATTCCTATGTTAATATATGCACACGGGTTCGATATGCATTGTTGGAGGTATCACGATGATTTATACCTATGTTGTGAGTATGTTTGGTGTGCACTAATTGGAGGATTATGTCGATCATACATATATTGTGTGCATGTGTGCCAGGTGTATGTTTGGCAGCATCATGATGATTCTACCTATGTTGAATGTAGAATGTTGAGTGTCTACATTATGCTATTGGTTGTATTACCCTGTCAACTAATTCTCCTATTAGTGGGTGACCGACCCACTAGGATGATGATAGAGTTGACTATGGATTTGATTTGCTTACTAGGTTGTTATACCCTAGGCTACCCACAATGATCTGTGGTAGAGAGATCTCGTGCAGTGTCTAGCTGGATAGTTAAGTGTCTTGGGCACTTATGTATTGTTTGTGGTGGAGCGTTGCTCCCACATGTTATGGATCGTTGGTGGTGGAGCGTTGCTCCCACATATTGTGGATTGCTTGTAGTGGAGTATTGCTCCTATATATATATTGTAGATACATATTTTGGATTATTTATGGTGGAGCGTTGCTCCCACATATGGAGGATTTCTTGTGGTAGAGCGTTGCTCCCACATATGTGGTATTTCGTGTGATGGAGTGTTGCTCTCACACTGGAGGATCTATTTTTGGTGATTTATATCGTTGGTGATCAGATTTCCTGACTTGTTGTCGGGGATCTTATGGTTAGGAATGTCTTTTGATACGAACATTATGTGTCTTGGTTTTACCATTAGGGCTTACGGAGCCTTAGATGTTTTCAGGGACTCGATGATTTGGTATTCCTGGGATGTTGGATCGGTTTCCATTGTCTTTGTTGACAATGTTGTGATCTATTTCAGATCCGAGGTGAGTCACGTACACCATCTTCGCATAGTTCTAAAGATGTTTCGACGGAAACGTCTATATGTGAAGATCAGTAGTGCGTATTTTGGTTATCTTCTGTGAGATGTTTGAGACACACGGTCACCAGTAGGAGTATACCGTGGTTCCACAGGAGATAGAGGTTGTTACCGTTGGGAGTAGACGAAGTCTATAAAGGAGGCTCACAACTTTCTTTGTTTGGCTCGATATTTCCGGAGATACGTTGAGGGTTTCTCTCGGATTGCTGTGCCACTTACACGCCTAACTAGGAAAGGCGTGAAGTTCACTTGGACTGAGGATTGCGAGACCAGCTTCCAGGAGCTGAAGCGGAGACTAGTGTCCGCTCCGATTTTTGGTTTTACCTTCTGAAGAGGACGGATTCGTGCTCTATACCGACGTATCTTTACAGGGTTTGGGCGTTGTTTTGATGCAGCACGATAGGGTAGTCTCCTACTTCTCGGCAGTTGAAGGAGCATGAGGAGAACTACCCAGTACATGACTTGTGGCTGGCCGCCGTTATTTTTCCTTGAAGATTTGGCAGCAGCATCTGTTCGGTATTACATTTAAGATTCTCACTGACCATAAGAGTCTCAAATATCTATTCACTTAGAAAGAAACTTAATCTTTGACTGAGGAGAAGGATGGAATTCCTGAAAGATTACGATTTGTACCATTAGCTATTACCGGGGGAAAGCTAATGTGGTTGTCGATGCACTCAGCAGGAAGTCCAGAGGGACTTTGGCTTGCCACCGAGTTTCAGTTACAGACTTGGTTCAGGGTTTCTCCGAGTTAGACCTTGAGGAGCAGGGACAGACAGAGCAGGGTATTCTGGTTACCATGGTTGCTCAGTCGTCGATCAGGACGAGGATCCGAGAGGCTCAGGCTGGTGATCAGCATTTGCAATTCATTGGCAGTTAGATAGCTTCCGGGCAGTAGACCGAGTTCACATGAGACGAGGAGGGTATTATATACTTCTGAGGCAGATTATGCGTACCTTAATCTCACCCGATTTTGTCGGAGCTACTTCAGGAGGCTCATCGCTCTCGATTTACGATCCACCCAAGCGGAACCCGCATGTGTCGAGATTTGAGGCGTTCCTACTGGTGGAATGGTATGAAGAAAGACATCGGGAAATTTGTAGCGAGATGTCTTGTCCGTCAGCAGGTGAAGGCCAAGCACCAGAGACCTGCTGGCTTACTTCAGCAGATTCCTATTTCCGAGTGGAAATGGGAACACATTACCATGGACTTTGTAGTAGGTTTGCCGAGGCCATGACATGATTTGGGTAATCATTGAACGATTAACCAAATCGACGCATCTCTTAGTGATCCGGAAGACTGATTCCCTGATCGATTGGTAGATTTGTATTGCCGGGAGATCATCAGATTACATGGTGCCCCATTGAGTATCATTTCGGATAGAGACCCTCGTTGCATGCCTCGATTCTGGCAGAGTCTGTAGCAGGCTTTGGGCACTCAGCTCCGTTTCAGTACAGCTTTCCATCCACAGACAGATAGACAGTCAGAGTAGACCATACAGACTCTAGAGGACTTGCTGATGTCATGTGTATTAGATTTTGGAGGCAGTTGTGATGACCATTTGCCATTGGTAGAGTTCGCCTACAATAACAGCTTTAATTCGGCTATCCAGATGGAACCGTTTGAAGCATTGTATAGTAGGCCTTGTCGGACACCCAACCTCTGGGATGAGGTTGGGGAGGCCCAGCTGTTGGGACCTCATAGAGCTCAGCATGAGGCAAAGTTGGTCCGTACAATCAGACAGAGGATGTCAGAGGCGCAGGACTGCCAGAAGAGTTATGCAGACCCCTGGAGTTCTTTTCAGGCGACCATGTTTTTCTGCGAGTTTCACCCACGAAAGGGGTGAAGAGATTTGGCCTCAGAAGTAAGCTAGCTCCGCGATGCATTGGCCTTTTCTAGATCCTAGAGAGGATTGGAGTAGTAGCTTACCGCCTGGTGCTACCACCGGCTCTGGCAGGCGTGCATGACGTATTTCATGTATTTATGTTGAGGAGATACATAGCAGACCCAGCTCATGTGTTGTCTGATATACCAGTTTCCCTTCAGCCTGACACCACCTACGAGGAGGTTCTGGTACGGATTCTGCACCGGAAAGAGCATCAGTTGCCGTCGACGTCTTCTCCTCACCGACACCCGAGCACCACCCAACGCTACTGCCATTGTGAGCCGTTGTTGTTGCCACAGCCTATGCCGCCACGGCTTCCTCTGCCCTAGCCAGCCGACCCATGACTCCCTCACCCTTCCGAGACATTGCCGGCCACAGGAGCCCTAGCGCCGGCCCTTCTTCTCCTCTTCCGAGCACCGACAGCCAACCAAGTTCATCTGCCCTAGATCTGTCGAAGCCCTCCAAGCCGTGCCCTAGTTCTTTACTGGCAAGCTTCTTCCTCTTCGTGAGTTGTTGTTGCACCCCTGCACAGTGTCGATGAGTACTGGTCTTTCCGATCCGAGGTGCCATCTCTACACGAGTTGGGCTTCAACCAGGGGTAAAGATCCATGCCCTAGCTTTGATCAATGTTGTTTATTGCTTCACCGCCAGATGCAGCCGATCTAGGACCACCGTGGGACCTTGCACTGCTGAAACAGATCTATGGTAAGGTGTCGAATTAAATTTGAATTGGTTTAAAGGATTGACTAAAGCTGGATTGATCTAGAGTATGGGTCTAGGTACAACGCTGGTTTGGATAATTTTTGTTGGATGACAGCAGCTCCATCTGGTATCGGCTATCCTTTCCAGCAGTGATTCATGAAGGGCTACGTGTAGAGATTGAGGTGAGTTTTATTCAGCTTTTGGGTTGATGCAGATTGATGGCATATCAGTAGTTAAATTGTTCTAATTTAATGAGGAGAAGGGGATGTGTAAAGAGGTAGCATCTGATTGATTTTAATAGAATGAAACCATATCTTATTGTATTTCGTTGGTAGGTGATATATGAGGGTTATATGATTTAATAATTTCTATTCAGAGTATAGAAATGATTATCAGATGTGGGGGAGGAGTTAGATGATCCCATTTGGGTTTATAACTGGATTTGGATTTATGTTAGTTTCACGAGGATTTGATTTAGCTAATTTATCTATATGTAATTAGCTAAAATCTGGATACCATATACTACAGGACTTTGACGCGTGGCGAGCGTCTTGACGTTGGATTTGACTGGATTGGACCTGTTATTTGAGGCGGGTACCTCTTGACTTATCTTTTATGATATTGTCAATTGGATATGCATAGTATTTTATAGCTACAAGCAATGATAATGTTTGCCTTTGGTATGTCACGGTTTGATACCCATAGCATGTTCTGTTTTGTCGCTTGTTATGTATCCATGTTTATACCTCGTGATTATTGCCATGAGTACCTTAGTTCCTAGAGTAAGTGGCATACTATGCTTTATTGAGTTTAGGACTAGATTCTAGATTTTTATTATCTGGCTTGTGTACCTATATTTTTATATCATATCTAATCTGTGTACCTAGACCCTTTTGCTTTGATCCATGTATATTGTTGGTACATATTTTATGGAGGTGGATATGTTTAGAACCTAGGTTGTTATACCATAGATGACCTGTATACCCTAGATCTGTGGATTTGACTTACTGGTACTAGGGTACACATTTTTATATATATATGGATTTAATTCAGGATATTGTCATGCTTAGTGTCATGCACCATTCGCATGATTTCATGCTGCGTGATAAGCTGCTCCATTATTGTAGAGCATATCGCTAGTTTCATCACTGTTCGGTGCTCCGTTGGTCCGCTCATGGGTAGCGTGACGCAGCGTGGTAGCACGTCAGTTTTGCTCTATTCGGTGCTCCGTTGGTCCGCTCATGGGTAGTGTGACGCAGCGTGCATGGTAGCACGTCAGGGATCCCTCCCCGTCATGATATACCGAGAGATGAGAGTATTGCGCTCCCCCACTTATGATTTGGGGTAGGAGGACAGGTGTACTCCGACAGCATCCCGTCTACTCGGTCACTCATCAGGAGTAGTGACGTCAGAGTGCACCGTTGTCACAACCCTACCCACTTGGTCTCACCATTGTGTGTGAGATGGCTGACTGGCATCAGGGGTGACCATGTCATTGGCATCATACGCATTGATGCATTTATTGCTTGTGCTTGCTGCATTTATTTGCTGCATTTGATTGGATGCATATGTTTGACATGCATACAGGATTTATGACACTCTCGGTTTAACGACCCTTTTGTTCTGGATAGGAGTTCCTGGTGAGTATAGCTTCCTCAGTTACCTTTCAGTTTTGCATTTTTCCTATATATGATTAGGAAGCTGTATTTCATGTTTATTGCTGTTAGATATATCTTACTAGACATGTCTATTGGTATTCGCTGAGTTGTTGAACTCACCCCCGTGGACACTATCTTTTCCAGGTACCAGCTTGTTTGTGGAGTCGCTTGGAGTATCTTGTCTGCTGGTCCCCACGTCACATCAGAAGATGTCTCCGTTTTTGTTTATTTGTATTTTGGTAGATGAATGTGTGTATTTGGCTTTGTATTCCGGTTTTGTTTCCGGAGTGTTATGTTATTGTGTGGTGTAAGCCTAGCCGGCTAGCCGTATTTTATTTTGTTTTGTATGAGCTTGTCTTTATGTTTTTCCGCTGTGTTGGTTTTGATTACAGCCGAGTGGGCTGATAAAAATATATATAACTGCGTAGTTGTTGTTATTTTTGTCCAGCCGTGTAGGCTGAGATTATTAACTGCGTGGTTGTGTATATATTCCAGCCGCATGTGGCTGATGTATATTGTGTCTGTAGAAATGCTTCAGATTGTCACCCGTATAGAGGAGGTACTGCCGAAATTTCTTCGGACAGGGACTTCCCTGGGGCGTGACACAATAAGATAGGTAAGAATCTTGGCTTTAAGTGGATATAAGTCTTTATAAATAAGAGGCTACAATAGGGACCGAGAGAAGTGTTAGTATTTGCCCTAGTAGTAATTATGAGATGATTGTAAAAGGCTCATTTTGTATCATATATCATTATTAATAAAAGACAAAGTTGGTTATTATATTTATTTCAGTTCAGTGCCAATTGAATTAGTATAATAATGTCCTTGGGTAGTAGGTTCTTATCCACAACATATCAATTAGTTGAATTGATAGTGAGATATTGTAGATATACATGGAGCACTACTCTTAACTATTCCTAGTCAAGCATTAATATGCAAGGACAATATTAATGCGTTGAGACTGGTATGTAGGTCAATAGATGACTTAATCTCACAAGTCATGAATATGAGATATCAGGTTGACACATGGGTATATATTAGAGAATATATACTGAATAACCTATCATGAGAATGTTTCATGGATCATTATATGTGTGTCATAAACATTCTCATGTGACTATTGGTATGAATAGTCCTTAGACTTGAAGTCACTACAGTTCCTTACATATGGAGTTGTGTACTTTGGTATCGACAAACGCCACCTGTAACAAGGTGGGCAATAAAATCGATCACTGGGTATGCAATGCATTGTTTGGAGGGATATGAGTGTTGTAGATGAGATCTATCCCTTCCATATGATGAAAGCGATATATGTGGGCCCCTTGATTAGTAGGACACAAGAATGCCTGACCATGCTCAAATGAGTCAATATGCGATATTGAGCTTATTTGATTGAGTGTGTCTATTTAGAGATCAAGAAACACAAAGATTGATAAGAGGATGACACGTTTTATGCCTCATTGATCAATCTAGATATCAAGTATAGAAGGATTGAGTCATACAATATAATAGACACGGAAAGGTTAGGTCGGATCTCGACATTCTCGTCACTTGGGTAGCAATGATGCATTGCTAGATGTCACTCATTGCTTATGTTTCTAAAATGGTTTTAGATACATTGCCAATGTTACGAGAGCCTATTGGGTCACACACAAAGAACATGTTGATTTGGAGATGGATTATGGGATTAAGTTTAATTCAAATTATACACATTGAGTTAGACTCGAATGAATTCGGATTAGACTTATTGAGTAATGGGTTAGACTCATTGGTTTATTGGGTTAATGGTTAATCCAATATTCTAAATCCAACCCATTAAGATTAATGAATATTAATAGAGATTAATATATCATTAATCAAAAGAAAGATCAAGAGACAAAAATATTTTGTATTCATTGGATGAATACAAAAGTCATTTGTAAAAGTAACCTTTTTTGTAAAGTAACCTTTTTGATGAAGTAACCTATTTGGTAAAGTAACCCTTTTGTGAAGTCACCTTATATATAGATGAAGTGATCTTTTGGGTGGGTGTGCTCTTCTTGGCTTTTGCTCTTCTTCCTTCTTCCACTCTTAGCCAAAACTTCCACAAGAGGTTGCTAGCACAACCTTTGGTTATTTCTTTCTCCATTTAGTGAGTTCGTGAGACGGACGGAGAACGTGTTCGTGTGGATACCATAGAGGCGCGGATGTGTTGATCGCGCTAAGATCTACATCTAAAGAAACATTGCTGTCGGGGATTGCGAAGGGCACGCAACAAAGGTATAACTTTCTCATGTAGAAAATTAGTACTTAGTATATGGTTTCCTTTTGCATGGATCTTCTAGATAGGAACTTATTTTTCCGCTGCGCTTTTCGGCGTATTTAGCGCTATAGTTCCTTACAAGGAGGAATTGGTTTTGGTCTCCCGATGAGCTTAAGCTTCCCGCGTTCGCCCCGAACACCCAACTCAAGTTCATCAATAATAACTCATACCACTAAAGAGTTATTATTGCACTATCGCACCAATCCCATATTACAATATGAGCACCTTCTTATCATGAGTGTGTTAGTCTCCCTATGTTTAAGATATTGAATGCCCACTAATTACATGAGTTACTGACAACTCACTTAATTAATATCTAGCTCCAAGAGTAGTACCACTCAACCTTATTGTCATGTCAGACTAAGTCCACTCATAGGGTTTACATGACAATCTTTATGAGCTCCTCATGGGGACATCATCAACGTAGATTACTAGGACACAATTTTATTCTATAATCAACAACACACCATATAAATAATATCATTTCCCAACTTATCGGGTCTATTGATTTAACAAACTAAATCACACCCTTTGATAAAGTAAAAAAATAAATATTAAGTATTCGTGCTTGTTATTATATTATGATTAAGAGTAGGCACTTCCATAATAACAGAGGTTTTGTTCTTTTATATAGTCAGTATAAAAAGAAACTACCTCAAATGGTCCTGCTCAATACACTTATAGTGTACTAGTGTAATTTTATAGTCAAGATAAACTAATACCAAATTACACTACAACCACTCCAATGGTTTGTCTCATTCCATCTTGGTTGTGAGCTACTATTTATAATTTATAAGGAACTGATAACATGATCTTCTGTGTGTCTCCTCACACCATGTTATCTACAATATAAATTAAATGGACAACTACACTTAGCATAAATGTAGACATTTGACCAATGTGATTCTTATTTCAAAATAAATGTTTATACAAAAAGCTAGACTTTTATTATACACTCTAACACTTGGTTATGGGATCATCCACCACTTCCTACACAAAGTCTTTCAAAGAAATTGAATATTTAAACTCCTCACAGTAAACCCTAGGTTTAACTAATGAGACATCAATCAAAGCACAAGATCAAAACACAAAATCGATGCACAAAATTGAAACACAAAATCGTTAGCCTCTTGTGTTGGTATTTCAGTATCCATACAAAGAAAAACTAAACTAGTATGCATCGAAATAAATAACTAGTTATACCTTTCTTTGTAACCTAAAGACCTCTTGATCTTCTACTGTATTTCTCTCCTCTTCTTGGACGTCGTGTGGGCGACGATCTACCAAGACGAAGACACCCGACCTTCTCCTTCTTTTCCAAGCTTTCGACCACCAAAGAATACAAAGTGAAGAGGCCTCCTCCTTCTTCTTCTCCTCCTCCAAGAAACCGACCACAAGGTGAAGGTCCTTCTCCAAGTGCCGCCAGCCCTTATGAAGAGGAAAGGGAAAAAAAGGGAAGAGTCGACCACAAGAAATTAGAAGAGGAGCCTTAGGTTGTGTTTAGAGAGCATCCCCTTCTCCTCTTTTATAATCTTTGCTAGAGGCTAATAAGGAAAGTTTTAAATAAAATTTCCTTTTATTTGTTATTGTAGATGGTTACAAAAAAGGAAAGATTTTAACAAAATTAAAATCTCTCTTTTAAACCATTGTAAATAGCTATAAAAGGAAAGATTATAACAAAATTTTGTTTTAAACAAAATGTTCCTTTTATTCCTATAATGGTTGGTTACAAAAAAAGAAAGATTTTAACAAAATTAAAATCTCTCTTTTAATTCATTGTAGGAAGCTATAAAAGGAAGGATTTTAACAAAATTTTATTTTCAACAAAACTTCCTTTTCTCTTCTTGTATGGTCGGCCCCATGCTTGGGCACCAAGCATGTCTTGGTCGGCCCATATCTTGGGCACCAAGAGGGCTTGGCCAACCCCTTGCTTGGGCACCAAGCAAGGATGTGGCCGGCCCCTCATTTGGGTAAGAAGGAAAATCAAAACGGGTGAACGTGAGGATTTATAGAGGCTACTACAGGGATCGAGAGGAGGAATTGGTTTTGTCCTCCCGATGAGCTTAAGCTTCCTGTGTTCGACCCGAACACCCAACTCAAGTTCATCAATAATAACTCATACCACTAAAGAGTTATTATTGAACTACCGCACCAATCTCATATTACATTATAGGCTCCTTCTTATCATGAGTACATTAATCTCCTTGTGTTTAAGATATTGAATGTCCATTAATTAAATGAGTTACTGACAACTCACTTAATTAATATCTAGCTCCAAGAGTAGTACCACTCAACTTCATTGTCATGTCGGACTAACTCCACCTGCAGGATTTACATGACAATCCTTATAAGCTCCTCAAGGGGACATCATCAACCTAGATAACTAGGACACGGTTTCCTTCTATAATCAACAACACACCATATAAATAACATTATTTCCCAACTTATCGGGCCTATTGATTTAACGAATAAATCTCACCCATTGATAAATTAAAGAAATAAATACTAAGTATATATGCTTGTTATTATATCGGGATTAAGAGTACGCACATCCATAATAACAGAGGTTATGTTCTTTTATTCAGTCAGTATAAAAGGAAACAACCTCAAATGGTCTTGCTCAATACACACATAGTGTACTAGTGCAATTTTATAGTCAAGATAAACTAATATCAAATTACACTACAACCATTCCAATGGTTTGTCCCAATCCATCTTGGTTGTGAGCTACTATTTATAATTTATAAGAAACTGATAACATGATCTTCTATGTGACACCACACACCATGTTATATACAATATAAATTAAATGGACAACTGTATTTAATTAAATGCAGACATTTGACCAATGTGTTTCTCATTTCAAAATAAATGTTCATACAAAAAGTTAGGCTTTTAGTATACATCCTAACACATTTCAGCAACACTCCAAGCGCTCAGACCAATCCAGGCACCCGGGTAGGGATAAAGTTTTATCTCCAAGCCATTGCAAAGCTGATAAACTTGCACCATTCGGGACACCCGGATCGGGTCCAGGCGCCCAAAAGTGTCACGCTATCAAAATGACTATTTCAACCAGTGGGCTATAAATAGAGCCCTGGATCTAGGAGTTCAAGACAACACTCGTCCTTTAACTTTGGCATTCTATATTTTTTCTGTCTGTGCTTAAATACTGTAAAAAGCTTCTCCATTTTCAACAAAGGAGAATTTTAGTGATCTTCCACTACCTTGGATTAATAACCTTCCGGGTTGTAAACTAAGTAAAATAGTCTTGTCTCTTACTTTTTGTTTATGTTTATTTTAATTAACTAATGTGTATTTGTCTTTGCTAAGAACGATAGAAAAAGAAGGTTTGAATTTAACTTGTAGACTATTCACCCACCTTTAATCGACCACATTGGGACCAACACTTGTGATAACATAACAAAAGGCCTAAATTGATTAGTTAATCGATTAGGCTGAGCCTAATCATTTGGGATAATCGATTAGGGCTGTTCTAATCAATTATGATTAATTCCTAATCGATTGGGAGCTTCGTGAAGAGAAATCACGAAAATAATGGCTGAATTGATCGACCCAATTGATTTAGCCACTATTAATCGATTGGGTAAATCAATTAGGTAATATTTTTGTCACGAGAAAGAAGAATCGATTAAGGCAATTTCTTGAGAAAATAAAGAGTTTGGGAATCGATTGGGTAATCGATCAAAACCTTCTTAATCGATAAGGATGCCTCCAATTGATTAAGATTCGGAAAAAGAACTGTTCTGTAGGTGTTCGAAGGGTCAGATGATGTGACAATCGATTAAAGAAAAAGCTAAATCGATTGGGATGCATGAAAGAACCCTAGAAAAGGGTTTTTGCAAAGGTTTGAAGGATATCTCTCTTGTACACTCTCCGCCAGTTGTTGAGCCCTTGGAAGACAAGTATTGTTGTACTTTCCAACGATCAAGAGGCATCTACAAGTTATAAGAGATCAAGCAAAGTGTTTATTATATTGTGTATTTATTTCCTTATTGTATTTTTTTGTTGTGAGCTTGTACAAGGTTTCTCTACCTTTAGATTATTTCTAAAAAGGAGTGTTTTTCATAATGGAGTGTGTATACTATGTGGATCTTTGGATTAGTCACCTCAAAGAGGTGAATACCAAGTAAATCCTAGTATTAGTGATTGCTTCGAGTTTACTACTACAACAAATCATCAACGAAGCGTTTGGAGCTAATCACACCCCTCCCCATCTAGCTCCCAAAGTGTCCTAACAATAATCTCCCAACAAAAGGCCTCAATCGATTGGAAAAGGCTTAATCGATTGCCTCAATCGATTCACAACCTTTTTGTGCTTTCACAAAAATAGGTTAATCGATTGGCTCAATCGATTAAACTTCAGCCCAATGAATTAACCAATCAATTCTCAACCTCACTATGATCTAATGAAAATCTCTCAATTGATTGCCCTAATTGATTTGCTTAAAGACAATCGATTACCCTAATCAATTTCCCAATCCTAGCTCACTTGATCCAAGTCAAAGGTTCCCTTTCCTAATATTTAGTCAACCGTGACCTATTGGGACTTTATGTTGCCTAGAATCCGGTAAATCTTGACCTACCAGGAGTTCTTCACTAAGAATTCGGTCCTCCATGACTCACTTAGACTTTTCCTTGCCAACTCCCATTGGACTTCTAATCACCAAGTATCCGGTCAACCTTTGACCTATTTGGACTTTCTCTTTGCCAACTTTCTATTAGACTTATGATCACCAAGTGCAGTTCTCCTTGACCCTGTCACGCCCCGGGGGAGTCACTGTCCGAAGAAATTTCGGCAACATCTCCCCTGTACGGCGGACAATCTGAAACTTTCTACATCACCATATCCTCAGCCACATGCGGCTGGAATAACAACAATAATAAATAGACAACAACACAGACAACCACGCAGTTTATATAAATTTCAGCCTCTGGCTGACACAACCACGCAGTTTAATAATAATTAAACTGAACAGTAGTACGATGACTCGAAAACAACCCTACTCAACTATACTCATAAAGCTCAAAACCGATATACTACTCCACTACACTCGTAAAGCTCAAATCCGATGATAAAACCAACTTACCTCTTCAGACATCTAGGCAGACATGTAGTAAAAGCAAATCCAAATAAAAGTCATCCACAAGTAAAACAATCCATACAAGATCCAAAGTATCCAAAACATAACAAGTTCAAAACATAGTCTAGTAAAGAAGAAAACCAAAAGATCAATAAGCCCTCGTGGTCTGCAGGGGACTAGCAACTGGAACTCTCTCCTGGCACCATCAACCTGAAAATAATAACGGGGGCGAGGGTGAGTCCAACGCTCAGCGGGTAACAACTGATATACATAGTAAGGAAGTAACATCTAGCACTAATCATGCGTACAGTCTCCTGACGTAATAAAGGTAAATGCAATCTGAAATGAACAGGAGAATACTGTACTAACCAGGACCTGATACAAGGATAAACAGTCCGAGAAGTATAGAAATCATGTATGCATGTCAAGCATGGGCATCCAACCAATATGTAGCAAATAAATGCAGCAAACATAATCACAAGAAATAAATGCATCAATGTGTATGATGCCAATGCAGTCATGGTCACCCCTGACGCCAGTCAGCCATATCACACACCATGGTGGGACCGAGTGGGTAGGGCTGTGACAACCGTGAACTCTGGCATCACTGCCCCTGATGAGTGACCGAGTGGACGGGATGCTGTCGGAGTACACACATACTCCTACCCCAAATCATAAATGGGGGAGCGCAATGCTCTCATCTCCCGGTACACCATGACGGAGAGGGATCCCTGACGTGCTACCACGCTGCGTCACACTACCCATGAGTGGACCAACGAGCACCGAACAGAGCAAACTGACGTGCTACCACGCTGCGTCACGCTACCCATGAGCGTCAACAACGGAGCACCGAACAATGATAAAACTGGTGATGTGCTCTACAATAATGGAGCAATCTATCACACAGCATGCAATCATGCGAATGGTGCATGCCACTAAGCATGGTAATATACTGAACCAATCTATATACATATATGATGTGCACCATAGTCAATAAATCATATCAAGGATACATAGATCAGATAGGGTATCACACCTAGGTCCTGAACATGGTGAAGCATGGTTATATCACTACCCCTAAGCATGTATAATCAGGTAAGCAATAACATGAGATGCAAAACAAGCAATCAACCAAGCATGTAACAGGTGTCGGGTAGTGACTAACCGAAACAAAATAAGAAACATAATTATTGCTATTTGTTAGATTCATTACTATGCATATCAAAGACATAGTCAAAAGTACCCGGCTCCAATCGTAAAGTCTAATCTGGTCAAATCTAAAGTCGAGATGCCCGTCTCGAATCAGAATCCTGCGCCAAACAATATACAAATATTTTATTTAGCTAACTTCATAAGAATAGCTAAATAAAATCCCTAGGACTAATTTAGGGTAAAACCCTAATCACATATCCTCAATTTACCTTTTTAAATCTAATAGTTAATTAGGGTTAGGAACTAAATCCCCAATCAACCCATTAGATTAAATCCAAACCTAATTCTCTTAACAGATAAACATCTAACTACAAAACGTATCAAATTCCTATCCTTACCTCAATTCACAGCCGTGATTAATCCACAATCAAGGAGTGTGTTTGCTGCTGGAACAAGGTGAGTGGTTGGACATCCACTTGCACTAAACAATCAAGAAGGAAACACACTGATCAACAAAACAATCCAATTCAAGACATAACCTACTGACCTTACCTCTTCCTTGATGTCCTCAACTAAAGCAAGATTGCCACGGCAAATTCCAACAGCCCTAAATCAAACCTACTGGCCAGAAGTAACAACCTACTGCCCTGATCAAGTTGCTGTCCACCAACCGGATCAAGAAGAAATGATCAAGAAATCACAAGACACTCTACTAACAATTAAATTCTAGTAATAATTTGTTCCCATTACCTCTTCTTCGATGATGACAACAAGAATCAGAAGTTGGTGGCTACAACGACCGGAGTTAGGGCACGACAGTGAAAACCAAACTAGGGCACGAGGGAAGGCGACGCTGAGTGAGTCTAGGGCTCGGGTGTCGGCACAGAGAATCGGCCGGTGATGGCTCTCACAGCGTCGGCGTCGGGCAGAGGAGAGGAGGAAGGCGTCGGCGTCAGTGATTAGGGCACAAGGGGTCGTCTTGATCGGCACTGCTCGTGCGGTGTCGGTGGTGGTGGCGACTCGGGAAGGAGGAAGAGGAAAGAAGGCCGGCACTGCTCAGCGTCGGGGGAGGATGGCTCGACTAGGGCACAGGGCGATTGGGGGCGGCAGAGCAGAGAAGAAGAGAAGGGAACAAACCCTCGATCGCGGCTTTAAATTGCGAGGAAACCGCTCGGCGCCGGTTAGGGCAAGGGGAGAAGCTTCGGGCGCGCGGGGGAGAGAAGAAACGGCGAGGAAGAGAGAAAATAAAGAAAAAAGAAAAAGAAAAAGGAAATATAAAAAAATAAACATTTTCTCGCTTAAATGGGTAGCCTAAACAGGCTTTTCCCGGGCCCCGTTTTTATCCCCGTTAACTCGTTCGTACGAGCTCCGGAAAATTTCTGAAAAATTTCCAAAATTTTCAGAAAATTCCCTTATTAATATTCGCCTATTTTCGATATTTTACAGGCCCAGTTAGGTTTTTTTCTTGCCTAACCTCTAGTTTGGAGTAGTTACTCAGTAAACTTCCACCCTACCTAACCTCAGTTAGGGTTTTCCCTTCCTTAATTGTAGCTAGAATTTTCCTTTGCCAACATGCGATCCTCCTTAACTCACTTGGACTTTCCTTTGCCTAACCTCAGTAAGAACTAGTCACTTTGTAGACTTCCATCCTGCCTAACCTCAATTAGGGCTTTCCCTTAACTAACTATAGTTAGAGTGTTGGTATAGGTTGCACTGATAATCAGATTTTGATGTATGACAAATATGTTAAAGTTAGATGTGTTATTTGTCTAACCTTTCAACCAAGTGTGTAGGAATTGTTTGGTCTGAAGGATCTAACACCAAGATAAAATTCAGCTAGGTCCGTGAGACCGATAGCTAGTGCGAAGTACAAATAAGTTCGCAAGACTTGATATCTGGTAGGAATTTTGGTTGAGTCCACGGGATTTGACAACTAGAGGAAGTCTGGAGGGGATTCAAGTGCCTGAAGGTGGATAAAACTTTGTGGATGAAGTTTTAATGAGAGGTTGCCACTTCAGCATGATCCAGGCTCCCGGAGGGGTTCCAGGCACCCAGAATGGGCCTATATAAGGGCCTTCAACCAGCAACTTCAGAACAACACTTTCTACGACTTTCATTCTTGCGTGCTACTTCGAAAAGGCCCCGAGGACACCAAACGGCTGCTCAGAAGTTTGAAGAACGAAAGACTTTAATTTCCTTTCTGTTTGTCAGTAACAATTATTTCAGTTATTATACTCAATACTTATAACACATTATTCAAACTGATAATAATTACTTAACGAAAATGATCAACGATCGCAGGTCTTGGAGTAGGAGTTGTCACAGACTCCGAATCAAGTAAAATCATCAGTATTAGCGTTATTTTTGTTTTCTTTAATGGACTGTGTAACTCGTTTTAACTCTCGATTTTCGACAAATGCTATTCATCCCCCTCCCCCCCTCTAGCGTATTTATAGTCCTACATAGAGTTTTCCTTTGTCAACGTGTGATCCTCCTTGACTTACTTGGACTTTCCTTTGCCTAATCCCAGTTAGGACTAGTTACTCGATAGACTTCTACCCTACCTAATCTTAGTTAGGACTTTCCATTGCCTAACCTCCAGTTAGGGCTTCCCTGGACAAGTATCTGATCATCCTTTGATCTACTTGATTTCTCTCTCACAAATTGTCAAGCATCGAAACTCAAGCTCAAGTCAACTCGAGATTAATTAATTAAACTGGTCAACCTTGACTTGAAAATATTTATACCAACAACTATGAGAGGGAGCTTCCTCATCATTACTACATCAGCAATGAGAGCTCGAGATTAATTAATCTAATTGATCAACCTGAATCTAAAAGTATTTATACCTACAACTATGGGAGGGAGCTTCCACACCATTACTACATCAACAATAAGAGCTGCTATTATAGATGCTCTAAATGAATACTTACAATAACAAGATTGTAGTATCCTATAATAATTATATGCGGTATATTCACTAGTAGAGGAGAGATGAATGATATAGATCTAAAATAATAATAATAATTATTATTATTTTGTTTGTGTTCATGCGTGCGTCCGTTAATTGGGTAAGTTATATATACCAAAAAACATAATAAAAATAGTATGTAATTAATGTTAACACAATTGATTTTTTATACGGTTGGAGGATTTGGTCATACTCCATATAGCATATGACCAATTAATAAGTCGCTCATGATAAATCCACTATAATCGCTCCTTTAATTATATACCAGAGACGAGACAAATCTCTTACGCTCTCAATCTTATGGGACGACTACAAATTAACACTGCACTAGGCTTAAGGAAAGGAGATTACCAAGGACTTTAGCACTTAGTTACAATAAACTATAAAATATTTTCGTGCACTTCTCCCTTGCTCAAAACCCTTCAAGGCCACTATAAAAGCTTCTTTTGCTTCTCTCCCGTCAATTTGAAATGGTTCTCGTTGATTGTTTAAGTAAATATATATATAACAACTGAACCAATATTTGGCCAATTGACTTAAAATTCCTTCTAGTAGACTGCTTATGTCTCTAATAGATTGAATTGAACTTCCAATAGACTATTGCTTGAGTAGAAATATTTTATTCACCTAAATACTGTTGAGTTTTAATTCGCATTATTCCTTATGCTTTTAGTCTCACATTGCTAAGTCAATAAGGTTAGAAGGCTTTATATATGGAATACTTTCATCCATGCTTAGCAATGTTAAGGGGATTTACACGCATGCGTGTGCTGAGCCCAAAACAGGTGGTTTCGGGGGGTTTGAGTTGGAAATCCATAAACTAGGCGCGACGCACACGATCATCGCGCGCAGGGGGGGTGCAAATCCCCAGCTTGTGACCTGGTTTATTTTTGTTGGTCCGGTTTAGTTCTGTCCCTCGCACCTTGTCCGCGCGAGGAAGCGAAGCAGCGCGACGTCATCTGTTCGGTTTTGTCCGCGTCGCGTGAAGATGCGAAGCAGTGCACCCGTGAGTGAGATGAGGAAGCAGAAGCAAAGCGTGCGTCGCTTCCTCTGCACTGCTTCAAGTGTATAAATACACTTCCTCTGCTCCTTCTCAACACACACCGAAAAAAAGCAAAGCATTCCTCTGCTTTCTCCTTCTTCTTTCCAAGTTCTGAGGATTGAGTCCGAGTGCGGTGTTCGTCTTGGAGTGCACCTACGAACGGCGCGAGCGGTTGTCGAATCTTGGGAGGATTTTGCCGGAGAGCCTCTGTACCGTGGGTGGCAATAAATTTTTTAAAGACAGTCGGCAAGCCCGACGCTTCAACCGGAGATATACAAATTCTTAACCTTACTCTTATTATCGTTTATTACATACTTGTCATTTATTGGTACAATTATAGATTACTGTGTTAGCATAATCATATCACAATAAATACATGCCATTTAATCGACTTTTGAGTCTACTGCACTATGTAGTCGACTTCTGTAGTCGACTGGGCTCACCCTCTATTCTACTAAAACTTCTCAATAATTCCTTCTTTTCTCAACTTAAACTGTCATAAGTCTATGCAAAGTCTTAAAATTGAGCTAACTAATAGACTACAACCTAGAACCTATTATCCCTCAATTGAAGACTTCAACTAAGTCACCAGGTAATCCACCCTTACCTAACTACACAGATCATCTATAATAACGCTAGCCAAAAAAAGTTCAAGATCTCTCGTAGATCTTATGCCTCTTGGTCTTCAACATATTAGGATTCAGAGTTCACTTCATGTCAAACCCTTAATCCCTTGGACATACCAAACACTCCAAACTTTCTCCAATATGCGATCCTACACGCCTCATCTAAAGATTGATTGGACTAGTTACTTCTTGACACAATTAGCATAAAAAAGTTAATTCTAACACTTACTCCCTAAGTTTATGTAGGAAAAAAAAATCTTCATCCCATTTCAAGATGAAATTTAGTTATATATCATCGATGGGGAAAAAATGATAAGTACCAAAAGTTTCATCATGTCATCTCTTACTTACAAAGCAAAGATTAAAATTATTATATCAAAGTAGAAAACCATGCACAATTATGATATTTTGAGTATGGTTACCATCATTTTAAATATGAGAATAACCTTAACTTATCCACCCATTGTAGAGAATTACACATGAGTGCATTTGGTATAAGAAGACATCTTTGCTATTTTTTACACAACGATTATTAGCTATAGACCATTGTCAAACATAAATTGATAATCTCAATTTGGTTATACTATTTTTAGTAATTTTTTTTAAAAAAATTGCATTGAAAACTATAGTGAATTTGAGACATTCAATAATGTATGGTTAGCCCAAAAAATCTCCAACTTCGACCTTCTTTTTTTAGCAACCACACTTGTATAAATAAGACGAAGCAACACTTTTTCTGCATCCATTCATCAACCTTCAATCCTTAGCTACCATCCTTTTGGTAGCATTTTCGAATGGATCAACATTGTCTCCTCTTTTAAATAATTACTAATTTTGTATTTCTTTTTCTCTTTTTTTTTTTCTATCCACATTTTCTATTTTATTAATTATTGATACATAAATATTCAATGATGGATCCACTTAAATCACTCTCCAACTCCATTATGATAAAAAGTTTGATATTCATGATCCTCCTCTTTCTCCACCAAAATTCACAAGCACATGAAGGAGGAATTGTGGAGGTGAGGCAATTGCAACAAAATGTAGAGCAATTCAAGGGTCAACTACGACTCCCAAAATTTGCCATCCCCCACAACTACAATATATCTATCAGTGTCGACTTCTCTCAATTTACTTTCTTGGGTGCGATAGAGATCACAATAGACATTGTCTCCCCTACGAAATACCTTGTACTTAATTTTGCTGACCTTGTAATTGAGCATGACTCTATTTGGTTCGGTGGTGGTCTTGGATGTAACGGAGAGGTAAGGAATCATATATATATATATATATATATATATATATATATATATATATATATATATATATATATATATATATATATATATATATGTTTATGTTTTGTACTTATTTCAAAAAATCTTCCACTACATTTTTATTCAATTGCAATGGATATGATAGGGTCTAAAGCATCCCTCAAATATTGTCGAGGTAAAAGAGGATGAGATCTTGATTATAGGGTTTGATGACATACTTCCAATTGGGAAAGGGATTCTTGGCATTCGATATAATGGAACCATAAATGATCAATTAAGGGGGTTTTATGGAAGGTACATTCTACCATTTTATTTAGGAAGCCTCCATTATTTATCACTATAAACTGAAGCAATTGTATTATGCGTCTTATAGCGCCTATGAGCAATATGGAGAGATGCAAACTATGCTTGTGACCCAATTCCAGCCTACAGATGCTAGACGTTGCTTTCCATGTTGGGATGAGCCGGCATTCAAGGTCCTACTCATCCTATTATTGTCATTATTTGTTTAATTTTTGATAATCTCTAGGAATTTTTTTCGATAGATTAGTCGATTCATTCACATAATGGTGGAACCTCTATGACTTATAATTAATTTACCACAGTCGAAGAGTTATATCATTCATCAAAATTGCAACATTAACAAGTTGCTATAATTAGAAAGAGCCCTGGGACTATGATGTAGCAGTAAAACATTGTTATATAATCAAAAGATTTTGCACTTCTTAGTGTTTCCCGATTTACTCTAGTGGTCAGTGGAAATATTTTATGGGGCCGGACCGGTCAACTTAGGATTAGGCTAATTGGATTTATCATTTTCTTTATAATTAGAATGAAATGAAATGAAAGGATCGGACCGGTCACCTAGGCTTGACATTACCTAACTTGTTTAATTTTTTTTATAATGAGAATGAAATGCCTAATTAACAACCCAAAGTCAAAAGAACTAAATGAATAAAGGGTCATGTTTAGCATTGCATGTAATTTGTTTTCTATTAAATCAATGAAAAGAACTATGAGTTCCTGAGGCTTCTATTGATTCAAGAAAACTTTTAGTATAAAAAATTTATCCATGTTTTTAGGAAGCAAATTTCATTTATTGACGGGATCACTTAAGAGAATCCAACACAATATTCTATAAAAAGTGAAAAAATATATATATTTTGCAAGTAGCCACTTAGTATTGTTAATGGACTCAAACCATAAAATATTGAGTTATATCAACTTTTTCCACTTAGAATTTCAACATGATCTAACTATGATTCTTTTTCTAATGCTTTCAAGAAATGTCCTCATATGACTTCTATCAACTATTTCTTTTAAATTAAATGTAGGCCACATTCAAAATAGCTTTGGAAGTTCCATCCAATTTAGTTGCCCTATCAAATATGCCAGCGATAAGTGAAAAGTACAATGGGCTTGTCAAGACAGTATATTTTCAAGAATCTCCAATTATGTCTACCTACTTAGTTGCATTTGTTATCGGTTCACTTGATTACATAGAGACATATTCACCTGATGGTATGTAGTATTTCTTATCATATTTAGTTATTTTATAACTTTTTCTTCTACTTTGACAATCATGTATCTTGTTACTTCTTTAGGACTAAAAATTCGTTTGTATGCTTCTGTTGGTAAAAGTAATAGAGGAAAATTTGCTTTAGATCTGGCTGTGAAGACATTAGATTTGTACAAAAGGTACATACTTATCGCTTGATTTTTATCCTAAAGTTGCTTCCTACATTATTCAAATTAAAATTGCAAACTGGACAAATTTCTACATATTTAATGTTTTGATGTCTATCTATCTTCTCAATTTTTTTACATTCAATAATAATGTCAAATTTTGTTTTGATTCTCTATAGTTTCCTTTCCTATCCATCATTTTATTAACATGATTTTAAAAATGACAAAGGATTTTTTTTTTTCAATATCTAGATATTTCTCTATTCCTTATGGCCTTCCCAAGTTGGACATGGTTGGTGTTCCTAGTCTAAGATGTGAAGGGATGGAGAACTATGGATTGATAATATATAGAGAAACATATTTATTATATGACGAATTGCTCTCATCTCAAAAGGATAAACAAGAGGTAACCAATCTATGAATTTCTTGTGTTATATTTTAGTTTTTATGTATGGTTATTTCATGCTCAAATTGTCATTCAACTCGAAAGATTTCTTTGTCAAATTTCTACTAGTAATTAGCCTATAACATTTCATTAGGTTTCATAAGATGCTACTCATGCAAATATTTTTTTTAAAAAAAAAAATTGATTTGTTTATTAGACCTTTGAAGAACAACTATAGATTTGTTTTTTTAAAAGGCAAGTTCAATTTAGGTGGCAGATACTGTAGCACATGAGCTAGCCCATCAGTGGCTTGGGAATCTTGTGACAATGGAATGGTGGTCAGATTTATGGTTGAATGAGGCATTTGCCACATGGGTACTCTTCATCATTTATTTAAATTTAATATGCATTTTATATTATATTTTATTTTACTACAAATTTATGCATTTCTTTATATTGTCTCAAAATAGATGGCCCATTCAGTAATAAATGATTTCTTTCCTGAATGGAACATGTGGATTCAACTTCTTGATGATACTCTTGAAAGTCTAGAGTTAGATGCATTAGATGAATGCCATCCTATTCAGGTATAATTCTCTCTCTCCATAGATTAATGTTGTTTCATAGTTCTTCTAAAACATGAAGCATTCATAATGTTCTATGAGTAATTTCTATTAGGACTAAAAGAATTTATATATTTTTATAATGATATGATATTATCAACTTTAAGTTTAAGTTCTCATAAATTTATTTTTAGATTTTACCCAAATAACCTATCTTTCATCCAGATCACTCCTTTTTCACTACCTAAAGTTCAAGTCTCTCAGGATTTCTACCAGGCATCCGATTTCCCTTGACTTGTTTAGACTTTTTTTCTTATAGTTCACTCCTCTGGGAGCCTCCATTTCCTTCGTTCAAAGCCACTATTTCATCCACATGGTTTGATTTGGATTCTGATACCACTTGTTAGGACTAAAATAATTTACATATGTCCAAAATAGTATGATATTATCTACTTTGGGACTAATCCCTTATGGATTTATTTTTGGGCTCTACCCAAAAAGTTTCATACCAATAAAAATATCTTTCATCTTATAAATTTATGATCTTATATATTTCTAATATGAGAGTTTGATTGTATTCCTAATAATTTCTAATCTATAATGTTGTGTTATGATGAGTAACTCAATTGGTAGGCAATTTTCTAAATCAATTGTTACATCTAACCAATTTCTTAGATACTTCTGTCATGAAAGGGCTCTCACAGAAGAATAAAGTGTGTCATCTAATAAAAATATGCACTAGTAAAAATGATAAATTTATGCTCCTTTAATTGTTTTCTTTCTAGCTGGCTAATGTTCATCTTCCAATATTATACAAACTTTTATTAATGTTTATCACTTTCTTGTTTAGGTGAATATGACATATGGTATTGACCCAATTGTAATGTTCGACCCAATAGTCTACAACAAAGGAGCCATTGTTATTCTAATGGTTCAAAGTTACCTTGGACATATATCTTTTCAGGTTAGAATTTTATAATACTTACAGTAATGCTAGCTCTATATTTAGATATCATTTGATTATGGTTTCTTTTAGTTTGTGTCTTTGTTAATCATCTAGAATTTATATATAACATGATATAGGCATGGATCAATTTCTTTTAACATACCTCTTTGATTGATCATTTAACAATGAAACAAAATGTCATAATTTTGTGAGATGTGGGTGTCTTCATTGAAGATCATACAAAAAAAGATAAAAGATTTCTTCATTTCTAAACTAAAATAAAAAAAGATATAAAGGTTGCCCATTATTTAGTTATAAATTATCTCATTTTATTTCAACACTAGATTTCACATGTTTTCTCATTTCATTCGCAAGAAGAAATATATAAATTCTATTATTTTTTCATATTTTTCTTTTTTATCTAGCTTCTTTCCTATTTCAACAATTTCCAAATAGAAAAGTATCTAAAACTAGCTAATCTTTTTTTAATACCAATTTCAGAAATCATTAGACACGTATATTAAAAGATATTCATTCACCAATGCAAAAACTGAAGATCTATGGAGTGTTTTTCAAGAGGAAACTAAAGAGCCTTTTGAACATATGATGTATTCTTGGACAAAGCAAAAAGGGTATCCGGTCGTAAATGTGATGATTAAAGAAAATATCTTGGAGATTAGTCAGGTATATTTCTTCTAGTCTCATGTAGTTTGTAATTTGATACTTTAGTAATAACTTTGCAGAAAAATTTCTTATCTATGTGCAAACTACTTAGATACTATTTTAAATTATTGGTGCAGATTTAGTCATAAACACTACAAGAGCTAATTAGTTTATTGAGATTCTTAAAGTGATCTATTTGAGAAGTAATGAATTCTATCTACGATAATGATATATAACAAGGAATAACTACTTGATTTTAATGAGTTTGGAGTATCAACAAATGAAGAATTTAGTGGTAAGTGTGGAGACGACTTTCTATTTCTTTGCTATTTCATCTATAAGAAAAAAAGATTAAAACTTTAGCATTTTAAATTTTAAAATTTTTTCTATATATATATATCCAACATTATTTAGATAATTTCTTGGTTGCTACTTCGATATTATTCATTCTTAGTCTATCTTACCTAAAGTCTTATCAAAGGATAATTTATAATTAAGTTAAATTATTACTTAAATTACTTATTTATTTTGAGTATAGTAGCTATTTAGGTAGATTAGAGGTACATTATGTGTCAAAGTATTCATTTATAAAGATAACCTCTAACTTGACTCCTTTGTAGTTAGTCATTACCAATTTATTTATTTTTCTTTAATTTCTTGTTAGTGTAAGTTTATGTATTACAATGGACTACTAATGACTAGATGCTCTAGTTTTAAGTTAAAGTGTTTAAGGAAGAAATTCATTCCCATTTGAGTTAAAAATCTATCACCTAAATTTGTACATATATTTATTTTGATTTTTGACATGAAATTTGATAGCTGCACATGATATTTATTTGTCTCATTTATTGCAGTCTCATTTTTTATTGGATGGATCTTCCAGCGATAGTCAATGGATTATTCCTATTACATTATCACAAGGTTCATATGACAGCCCCAAAACATTTTTATTAGATTCAAAGTCTTCCAAGCTAAATTTGACAGATCAAGGCAACCAAGAGAATTCTCAAACTACTTGGATCAAATTGAATATGAACCAAGTAGGATTGTACAAAGTGCAATATGATGATGAACTCACAACCAGGCTAAGAAATGCAATACAAGCTAATCAATTGAGTGCAATGGATAAATATGGTATGTCAATAGCACCATTGTCAACTTTTATAATATCTTTTATCTCTAAAGGTTTTTTTTTTTGGACATCTCTAATGTAGGGCTTTTGGACGATTATTTTTCACTTTGCAAAGCTACCAAACAAACATTATCATCTTTTTTGTCATTATTAAATGCTTATCGAGAAGAGACTAATCCATTCATTCTAAGACGTATTGGAATGGTAAGTTTATTTCATCACCTTTTAATAATATATCTATATTGAATTGATCATACTCGCTTCCATTGATTTGACAGATTAGTCGTACGATTGTCGACTTGATAGGCGATGCTAGACCCGAGCTTTCAAATAATATTAAATCATTCTTTATTAATCTTCTCAAATCTCCAGCAAAGTAAGTTCATTTATTTCAAAATTATGTCCTTTTTTATAATTCTTTTAGTTCCTTTTTAGTCACATATATATATATGTTAAGTTTCATAGTTATATAATTTGAAGGTGAGTAGACAAGCATATACTATGAAATTATAGAATAAAAAATAACCGATATAAGAAAAGAAGTATATTTATTAATTGATAAGAAAATACTAATTTTAGGATTTATTGGTTCTCTTTGTTTTTATGTTTTAAACTGAAAATAGAAAATAAATCCTTTTATCCTTTATTTTACTTATTCTTATTTAGACTGATCACTACTTTTAATTGTAAATGGTTAAAGTTCATATGTAAACTACTCTGTTTATTAGGTATTAAATCCTTAATATTTTTATTCATGAGTAATGTAATGAGAGATTGTGGCTTATTAAATTTAAGTGTCAGTCTATTTTTCATAGCTTTATACAAATACAATTAGTTTCATTAAAGTTGTCAATTAGTCATATAACCTTCATCAAAACATCACTTCTAAATTTTAAAAATTCTTCAACTAATTTTGAGATGCAAATCTCAAGCATACAATTGGTTTTCATTCAACTAAATTTTAAATCATGGTGTACTTAATTCAAGATGTTAAAAAATGAAGAAAATTAAGCAATCATTAGACTTAATTTACTAGCAAATAATTGTTATTATTTTTTAAAAATTTAAGTTCTTTCTTATATGCATTATTATTTTATATTTCTATATCTAACCATGTGCAACTTAACAGAGAGTTAGGTTGGGATACTAGAAAAAATGAAAGCTATATGAATATCCGTTTAAGAAGGAGAATATTTTTGGACCTTGCACTACTTGGACATAAGAAGACTATAAATGAAGCAATTAATCGTCTACATCCTTTCTTCGGTAATATAAGTACATCTGTCATATCAGATGATATTAAAAAGGTAATTTTTTTTTTTAGCATTAGTCGTTGCATTCTCTTTATTCTATTCCTTTATTTTGATTGAATTTGTATATAGGCTGTATATGTTTCTATAATGCAAACGGTTAACACCACCAATAGATTTGGTTATGAATTTCTCTTAAAGGTCTACAAAGAAACAGATGACTACGAAAAGGCACTCATTTTAGGTATGTGAACCTTCTAACATTTATCATACTCCAATTAGTTACTTCATAATTGTATCTAATGAGCATTTGATTGTCCTTTAGCATGTATTGCAACATGTCCAGATTCAAACATAATCATTGAATCTCTCAATTTTTTATTATCTTCCGAGGTAACTCTTTTCATTATCTTTGTTCTCTTTGTGTTGTTCATCCCTACTGATAAAATATTACATTTTATAATTTTTTTTTTAAAGGTTTCAAGTCAAAATGTACCGGATGGTGTGTCACTCATCAATAGAGCAAGTAGAGAATTTGCATGGACATGGTTAAAGGTATAGTTCTAAAAGTTTGATATATTTCTTCTTCAACAAATAAAGAGAAGATATACAATAATCATAATAACCATTGTAGTCTTGTTTGAAATTATATTAAAGTTTATTGTCTAGAAAATTATATTATTTAATTTATTATTGGTATATAGTTCATAGAAATACATATAGTACAATTCTAAAAGATCATTCAAAATTCATAGATCATCTTTGATGAAGACCATTATTCATTTAGTATGTCTTTATGCAACTTTTATTAATTGTAGTGAGATTGACATTTATTTCACATGTGAAATAATATATTTTTATTGATATAACTTCTAAAATAGTCATTTAATAAGCTATAAACTCTATTAAATTTAACTTTAATTCGAAGCATGTTCTATTGACAAATGATTCACACTTTTTCTACTTGTCTAAATTTTCATGATAATGTCATTATGTCATCTTTTGCTATACTTTACCTCCATTAATATTCAAGTTTTAGTATTTAATTATACAAATGGAATCAACTTTCTCTAATTCATTATTTTTTCTTGAATAAGATATAAGAATTGGACATTATTGATAAAATATAACAAATGAACTAAACATCTTGATGCCTTTGGAGAGCTCAAAAAAAAAATCCTTAAATATAAATACAAAATGATCATAATATCAATCTTCAAATAATCTCCTTAAAAAAATTCTGAAATAATATCCATGCTATTAAGTCTACCTAGAAAAATATGTTATGAGGTCAAATAAAAATTGACATAAAAATGGCATATATAGTACAAGGATATTGCAAATTATAATTTTAAAAAAATTACCACATTTTATAAAAAGTTTATTTTTTGATAAATGGATATGATACAAGAGGCCGAAGTCTATGACATGTTTAACTGAATTTATGGTGTTTGCACATGTCAACATTAAACAAGCATAATTAAATTTATAGACATAATTAAATAATTTAAGTATTTAATAAAACTAACTAATTATAAAAATTGTTTATTTTAGTTTAATAAATTTCACAGTGCATTAGCATATCATTTCTACGAATTATTGAAGCTCATATAATTTTCACTTTTATATTTTATTTAATTCATAAGAAAAATAACTTTGAGTATATTCCACTTAACTATTCTATAATTACTAACAATCATCTTACAGGAAAATTGGGATGAGAAAATATCAAAAAAATTATCGGGCAAAGGCTTAAGTAATACAGTTTCATCTATTGTGAAATTGGTATGTAACCTAATCCTTTGATTTTTTTTTTTTAAAAATAAAATAATAGTGTGTATCATTTTGCTAATTTTTTTTTTGTTATTTGATTTGTAGTTTGGGACAAGTGAGAAGGCCACAGAAATATCAAACTTTTTTAAGAGCAGAAGCAATCCTTTGATTTCTGACACCTTGCGGCAAAGCCTTAAGCAAGTTATGATAAAAGAAAGGTGGATTCAATGTGTGAAAAATGAGTTTACACTTTGTGACACAATAAAGGATTTAGTGAGAAAAGCACTTTAGCAATGTTCAACTATTGTATTTCACACAAATAAGCTTGTGTCTAATGTAATTTCTAAAATCCAATATCAATTGGGAATCAACATGGGAGCTAAAGCCAAAAATCTAACTACTATAGCAAAGAAAGAATCATTAAGAATGTATAGAACATGCTCAGACCGGATACTTTTGTCAACTTTAACTTGACAATTAAAGGTACACTAATTATGATCCATACATGAACCTTATTTTGTGTGATTTTAAAAGTATTTATGCAAGGAAAAATTCCCAAAATATATAAATTATTTAAAATGCAGAGAATAATGTAGTTGTTTTTGAAGAATTTATATTTGTATGCGCTCAGGGACGGATTCATAAATTACAGATGAACTAGATTGATTTTAAATTGGTTGAGTCTCTCATAATACCATAGAAGTGATCTGAGTTCATTTCACACGAATATGTCACCATCCCATTGTAGATGAGAATTAAATTATCAAATAAGAAGTGAGTGGTATGTTTAAAATTTAAATTCATTGCATAGGTGTAAAGATAAAAATTAAGTTGATTTGATGGATTTGATTTAATTAAATTAAAATCGAACCAAATATTAGATTCATTCAGTCAATTTGAAATGAATTAAGCAAGACTTTTTTTTTATCTCCTCTTTTCTCTCCACATACCCAGCACTCTCACTGTCTCACGATGCCTACTTTTCTTCTCTTTTTCTCCCTCTCTTTTCTTCCCTCTCTTTTCTTTTCTCTATTTTTCCCAACTGTAACATCTGCTCTCTTCTTCTTCTTCCAGCTACCAAACTGCATCCTTTCTCTCTCCAACTCTCCTCTTCTCAATAGCAGCATCCCTTGCAACTCTCTCCTCAAATAACAGTCGTTGTTGCTCTTTCTCAACAATAAAAGCAACAGCTTATTGCCCTCTTTCAACAGTAGCAGCAGTCATTTGGTCGGCTTAAGCAACATATTTCACTTGTCATTTTGTTTAGCAAGAGCAAGAACAATAGTGGTCTTCTCTTTTTCCATTTATTTATTTTCCCAATCCATAACAGTCTGCTCTAATTCTTCTCTTCTTTGTTTTCTTGGCGAGCAAAGCAACAAGATCCACCACCGTTGAACATTGTCAAAGTTGATCGAGGCTCCTCTCGTTTTCCTCTTCACTATTGGTTATTTTCCATCATGAGCTAAAGGAGAAGAAACACTAATCCCCTTTTCTTTTTGTATAAATAGTTGTATTTTTTTCATTAAGGAATCGATTGATTAGTTTTTTTTCCCTTGACGTTGTAAGCAGGGTTGGGCTATAACCTAGGATTACCCTTGGGTGCCTCCATCTCTGTGTGCACTTTGCATTTGTAGAGTGTGAAACGTAATACGTTTCGTATTCTGTAAATGCGAAAAAAGATGGAAATGCATAAAGTTCTGCAAATGCGAAAAAAGAATTATTTTTACAGCTTTCGCATTTCTTAAATGTAAAACTATAGCTTTCGCATTTAAGAAATGCGAATCTAATTATATATTATGTTTTTATTACTTTTTAATATGATTGTGTTGACGGATGACTCATATTTAGATGAAGTCAATGCGAGGGATGTCATGGAAGAAAATTTTGTTAACATTTTTCGTAACAGAATTTTATTACGATTTTTTATAACATAATTTTGTTATGATTTTTCATAACAGAATTCTATTGCTATTTTTCATAAAAGAAATCTTTTACCATTTTATTGGGTTTGAGATTTAGGTACTATTTATAGGGATCATTGTAATCATATTTAATTAATAAGAATAATTGAATGTGATTCTCTTGTATAGAGAGAATTCTAATAAAGATTTGGCCATTTTTATAGAGTATGCATGTTGCCAAACCACAGTAACTTCTTCTTCTTCTTCCTCATGTTTGCTTCCTTTGTGCGTCTTTGTCTGTTGCTCGATGCCATATCTCTTTCTCTCTTCCTCTTCTTTCACGTTAGAGGTTGAGAGTGATGGTGTGGTTGACACCAATGATCAAACTTAAGTTTTGATGAATGACAAATGAATTAAAGTTAGATATGTTGTGATCTAACCTTTCTACCAAGTGTGCAAGACTTGACGAGTCTGACACCAGGCTGAAATCCAGTTAGGTCTGGAGGACCTGATAGCTGGTGTAGAAGTCCAGATAGGTCAAGAAGTGATATGATATCTAGCAAGAAATCTGGTTGGATCCGTGGGACTTGATAATTGGTCGAAATCCAGTTAGGTTTACAGGCCTGACAATTGGCGAGAAAATTTAGTACACCGTAAGGGAGTCAAACGATTCTGCATGATAAGTAAGGTAAGTCATTGGAAGAGAGTGTCCCAGTGAGGATGAGTCCTAATTAGGGACTTTAGGCGTAGGTCCAGTTTATGTCCATTTCGAAAACTTAGACTGAGACCTTGACTAGATCTTGGTCTTGGACAAACAGAATCTAATTAATGTTGTTGTTTTATAATTATGCTAACTTTATTTTTCAGGTTAAATATTTTCTTGTTGAACTAACATAGTTTGCAGGAGCAAAAATGGACAAAATGTCTCGGGTGAATAGTACTCGAGATGTCTCCTGTGCGAGTGGAGGCGTCTCGGATGCTTGGTTGAAGACTTCATGTGGGAGGGCGCGGAGGTGCCTTGAGCTTGGTGCTAGAGGTACCTCAGAGAACTTTAAAGGCACCATCCAGAGAATAAAAACTAAAGGTTGTGGGGTTTATTATCATCGAAGATAAGGAGATAGATATTGCTTGTGGAGGCACCTCGGAGGAGGCTGAAGGCACCTTCTGTAGCCTATGTATGTCCTGTTTGAGCAACACACTAGACACAACTCTTCCACAAGCTTCTACGCAATCGCTTGACGTTCCGACTGCTCCAACTTTGTGCTACTGTTCTGCTATGATACTACTACACTCGACAACTACAAATAGGCCATCACCGACACATGAGTGCTCTCACTTCAATATCTTCATGTTGGTAACTAGTCTTAAATTTATGCTTACTGTCATGCCCCGGGGGACTCCCTGCTAGAAGAAATTTTGGCAGCATCTGCCCTGTACGGGTGACAATCTGAGACATACCTACAAGCCCTCTGGGCCACACCAACGTCGGCCAACACAACCGAAACATATATACATATAAAATAAGCAAGCATCCACGCAGTTTAATAGTAAAAACCAAACCTAAGCAACAATAATGAAATAATCTCAAATATCCTACTCAACTACACCCATAAAACTCAAAACTTATATCCTACTCAACTACACCCATAAAACGCAAATCACCAGCATACATCCAAACCTACCTCTTCTGTCGTCCGGGCAGGCATGTAGAAAGATATACCAAATGAAAACCCATCGATGATAAAGGACCATACAAGATCCAAAGTGCAAAAAAAATACAAGTTTAAAAATATAGACGATAACATAATAAGAAAACCAAAGAAAAGGTCCAAAACGAAAATCCTCGCAATCGGAGGGGGGGGGGACTAGTGACTGGAAATCCTCCTGATAGCCTCAACCTGGAAATGGTAATATCAACGGGGTGAGTCAACTCCTCAGTGGGTAGCTACTGACATGCATAGCAAGAAACAACAACTAATAATAAATATGCGTACAGTCTCCTGGATATATATATATGAAAATACAAAAGTGTAAGGAAAGGGAATATCTGTACTAACCAGGACCTGGTTATAGAGATAACAAGGTCGTTAGACTGAGAGTATCATAAATCCTGTATGCATGTCAAACATATGCATCCACCAAATATGCAACATATAAAGTACAGCAAATACAAGTAATAAATGCAGTCAATGCATATGATGCAACATGTCTTGGTCACCCCTAACGCCAGTCAGCCGTCTCACACACGATGGTGACACCGAATGGGTAGGGCTGTGACAACCGTACACTCTGCCATCACTGCTCCTGAGTGACCGAGTGGATGGGATGTTATCGGAGTACACCTATCCTCCTTACCCCAAATCATAAGTGGGAAAGCTCAATGCTCTCATCTCCCTGAGATAATCCAGAAGAGGGATCTCTGTCCTGCTACCACGCTGTGTCACACTACCCATGAGTGGACCAGTGGAGCTCTTGATAGAGCAACCTGCTGCAACACACCCTGCCTGATAAAAACCACTAACTCATGAGTGGCTGTGCGTACAGATCTATGTAACTGGCGATGTGCTCAACAATAATGGAGTCGACTATCGCACAACATGCAATCATATGAAATGGTGCATAACACTAAGCATGGGAATATCCTAATCTTATCCATCTCTATATAATGTGTACCATAGGACAAATGGATCAAATCAATGGTCTAGGTACACAGATCAGATATGATATACAAACCTAGGTCCTGAACATAATAAGGCAGGGTATGTCATTTCCTTAAGGTCATATTTAATCAAAGGAACATGAATGCAAAAGCAGGAAATAAATACAACATGCTCAAGTAATAGATAATGACATACCAATGTAGAAATGAACATAAATATTACTACTCGTTAAATATTACTATGCATATCAAACGACTATATCTTAAAAGATAAGTGAAAGTACCCGCCTTTAACAGTAGTTCGTATTAGAACAAATCTCACGTCGAGACGCCATCTCGAATCAAAGTTTTGTAATAAATCATACATGTATAGTTTATTTAGCTAAAATTTAGAATAATTAAATAGCTAATAAAATCCCCAAGACTAATGTAGGGAAAACCCTAATCACATAACCATTTGCCTACCTAAATTTAAATCTAACGGTTAACTAGGGTTAATTGCCTTAACCCTAATCATTCCAATAGATTAATCTAAACTAATAAATCTACGCACAATCAACCACTAAAATGATCAAATTACAACATGATCAACAACTAAGATCAATTACCTACTCCTTACCTCAATTCACAGCTGAAAAGATTGTTGAAACAAGGTGGTTGTTTTTGCTGGAAGGGGTAACTACTGGGTGGAGTTGCTGGCAGAACCAAGAACACCCCATAGAACAGAATCTCACTGCTGAAATTAATCGGATCAAGAAGAAGAGATCATAATTCAACAAAACAACCTATCACTAACTAATTTCCAGCAACAACTATGCACCTTACCTCTTCTTCACCAATCCCGTGACCTCAATCTGCAGCAAAGAAGAGCTGGTGCAAGATCTGATTAAGAGGAAAAAGGAATGGAGTGATCCGACAATTCCCTTAATCCAAGCAAGAAGGATTAACACAGAACAGAGCCTGTAATGCCCCTGGCCCGACCCCACCCACACCGAACCGAGAACGCCACCAGAATTGCCCATTGGGTTGACGACTAACTCCACAGACCACCGTAGGTCCTTTCAACATGCTTTGTCCTCACTATGGAAAACTTCCCAAGAGGTCACCCATCCTTAGATTTATCCAAGCCAAGCACGCTTAACTTTGGAGTTCTTAAGTTTGGGCTTCCGAAAAAGAAGGTGCACCTTGGTGATATGGATAATATCATCTAACATTTTAAGCCATACTTAACCAGAATCTCAGAACTAGGGTATTACAATCACCCTCACTTAAAGACACAACGTCCTCGTTGTGTAACCACGAATCATACCACAGACAAATCCCAGAATCTCCCTCGCTAGGTGGTGCCCTGGGTGCTCCTGCCACTGGCACACTCATGGTCGCAAGGTCACTCTGATACCAAATAAATTGTCACGCCCCGAGGGAGTCTCTGGCAGAAGAAATTTCAACAGCATCTCCCCTGTACGGGTGACAATCTGAGACATACCTACAAGCCCTCTGGGCCACACCAACATCGGCCAACACAGTCGAAACATATATACATATAAAATAAGCAAGCACCCACGTAGTTTAATAGTAAAAACCAAACCTAAGCAATGATAAGGAAATCATTTCAAATATCCTACTCAACTACATCCATAAACCTCAAAACTTATATCCTACTCAACTACACCCATAAAACTCAAATCACCAGCATACATCCAAACCTACCTCTTCTGCCGTTCGGGTAGGCATGTAGAAAGATATACCAAATGAAAACCCATTGATAATAAAGGACCATACAAGATCCAAAGTGAAAAAAAACAAGTCTGAAAATATAGACGATAATATAATAAGAAAACCAAAGAAAATGTCCAAAAGGGAAATCCTCGCAATTTGGAGGGGGGACTAGCGACTGGAAATCCTCCTGACAGCCTCAACCTGGAAATGATAATATTAACAGGGTGAGTCAACTCCTCAGCGGGTAGCTACTAACATGCATAGTAAAAAATAACAACTAATAATAAATATACGTAGAATCTCCTGTATATATATATGAAAAATGCAAAAGTGTAAGGAAAGGAAATATCTGTACTAACTAGGACCTGGGTATAGAGATAACAAGGTCGTCAGACCGAGAGTATCATAAATCCTGTATGCATGTCAAACATATGCATCCACCAAATAATGCAGCATATAAAGTGCAGCAAACATAAGAATAAATGTAGTAAGTGCATATGATGCAACATGTCCTGGTCACCCCTAACGCAGTCAGCCGTCTCACACACGATAGTGAGACTAAGTGGGTAGAGCTGTGACAATTGTGCACTCTGTTATCACTGCTCTTGAGTGACCGAGTGGACGGGATGCTGTCAGAGCACACCTATCCTCCTTACCCGAAATCATAAGTGGGGGAGCTTAATACCTTCATCTCCCTGAGACAATCCAGAAGAGGGATCCCTGTCCTGCTACCACGCTGTATCACACTACCCATGAGTGGACCAGCGGAGCCCTTGACAGAGCAACCTGCTGCAACACACCCTGCCTGATAAAAACTACTAACCCATGAGTGGTTGTGTGTATAGATCCATGTAACTGGTGATGTGCTCAACAATAATGGAGCCGACTATCGTACAACATACAATCATGCGAAATGGTGCATGACACTAAGCATGGGAATATCCTGATCCTATCCATCTCTATATAATCTGTACCATAGGACAAATGGATCAAATCAATGGTCTAAGTACATAGATCAGATATGGTATACAAACTTAGGTCTTAAACATAACAAGGCAGGGTATGCCATTTCCTTAAGGTCATATCTAATCAAAGGAATATAAATGCAAAAACAAGAAATAAATACAACATGCTCAGGTAATAGATAATGACATATCAATGTAGAAATGAACATAAATAATATTACTCGTTAAATATTACTATGCATATCAAACGATTATATTTTAAAAGATAAGTCAAAGTACCCGCCTTTAACAGTAGTTCGTATGAGAACAAATCTCACGTCGAGACGCCATCTCGAATCAAAGTTTTGTAATAAATCATACATGTATAGTTTTCTTTAGCTAAAATCCAGAATAATTAAATAGCTAATAAAATCCCCAAGATTAATGTAGGGAAAACCCTAATCACATAACCATTTTCCTACCTAAATTTAAATTCAACGGTTAACTAGGGTTAATTGCCTTAACCCTAATCATTCTATTAGATTAATCTAAACTAATAAATCTACGCACAATCAACCACTAAAATGATCAAATTACATCATGATCTACAACTAAGATCAATTACCTACTCCTTACCTCAATTCACAGCTGAAAAGGTTGCTTGAACAAGGTGGTTGTTGTTGCTGGAAGGGGTAACTGCTGAGTGGAGTTGCTGCTAGAACCAAGAACACCCCACAGAACAGAACCTCACTGCTGAAATCAATTGGATCAAGAAGAAGAGATCAGAATTCAACAAAACAACCTATCATCAACTAATTTTCAGCAACAACTATGCACCTTACCTCTTCTTCTCCAATCCTATGACCTCAATCCATAGTAAAGAAGAGACGGTGCAAGATCTGATCAGGAGGAAAAAGGAATGGAGTGATCCGACACTTCTCTTAATCCAAGCAAGAAGGATTAACACAGAATAGAGCCTGTAACTCCCCCCGACCCGATCCCACCTAAACT
Organism: Zingiber officinale; assembly: GCF_018446385.1. Taxonomy (NCBI): domain Eukaryota; kingdom Viridiplantae; phylum Streptophyta; class Magnoliopsida; order Zingiberales; family Zingiberaceae; genus Zingiber; species Zingiber officinale. The sequence goes on from NC_056002.1 coordinate 109,524,343, forward strand.
GAACTAGGAACGCCACCAGAATTGTCCATCGGGTTGACGACTAGCTCGACAGACCACCGTAGGTCTTTTCAACGTGCTTTGTCCTCACTCGCACGCACCCTGGAAAACTTCCCAGGAGGTCACCCATCCTTAGATTTTTCCAAGCCAAGCACGCTTAACTTTAGAGTTCTTAGGTTTAGGCTTCAAAAAAGGAAGGTGCACCTTAGTGATATGGATAGTACCATCTAACCTTTTAAGTCATACTTAACCAGAATCTCAGAACCGGGGTATTACACTTACTTTACATATTTGCAAAAGAAAGTGTAGGATTGTTACACTTTCATACTCATTTTCTTTGTATTCGATCACTCTTCCGGCGGTTCCAGAAGAGGATTTAGTGGATTACTCATTGATAGGTCTGAGGGACCTACGTCTTAGAGTAGGAGTTGTCAAAGGCTCCGAACCAAGTGAAATCACTTGTGTTTTGTGTTTTCTTCTTTCTCTCTTTTCGTCTTTTCCGTTGCATACTTACTTTATAAAATCGAAAAGACAAGTTTTTTAAAAAACTACATGATTCATCCCCCTTCTCATGTGTGCTGCGATCTTACAAGTGGTATTAGAGCCAGACAGCTCTGAATTGGTGAAACCACCAATCAAGCAGGGGGTTTCTTTTTGTTCTTGTTTTTGAGATGTTTGATTATATCTGAATTAGTACAATTACCTTTTTGGATAAATTTTATTTTTCTTCGATTTTTGCTCGAAGTTTGTGCAACACCATTCGAGCTTTATTTACTTTCTTCTCCCACACTACTAATTCAAGACCAAGTCTTGATACTTCATTTTAGTTTTTTTGTTTGTGCAACAATCCTTTTTAATGGTATAAAGTGAGGGCTACAACACTTCTTGTCCACCACTATACAACGGAGATAACTTCTCTTACTAGAAGAAGAAGATGGAGGTCTATATGAAAACTGACATCAACCAATGGTTCTCTCTTCTACAAGGGTACAAGGAGTCAATCGATGAAGCAAATAAAATACCTCTCAACCTAGAGAATTGGAACACATAAATGAAGAAAAAAGCACAAATTGACAACAAGGCAGTAAACACTCTTTAATGCGGAACAACGAGGGAAGACCCCAACCGGGTCAAACCATTCAAGAATGCAAAGGAACTTTGGGACAAGCTGATCGAGTTGCATGAAGGCATAAGCGATACAAAGGAAACCAAGATAGATTTTCTTTTAAATATCTTATTTAATATTAAAATACAGGACGAAAAAACAACAACTCAACTATATGTAAGAATCAAGGACATTTTGAACGGGCGACCATCAATTGAAGAATAGAGATGTAATAAGGGATGCCTTGAATTCTTTTCCTCAAAATGCACTATGGGCATCTGTAGTAGATGTATATAAAATTTCAAGGATTTAAATAAGCTTAAATTAGATGAACTATTTTGTAAACTAGAGTTACATGGACATACTAACTCTCAAAAGACTGAGAAAGGTATAACTTTCCTTGTAGGTTCTACAAATTAGACAAAGAACAAGACCAAGCAAAAGGAAGAATCTAAATTTGAGACAAACTTAGATACAAAAGAGCAATTGGTGAACATGATAAGAAGAATATTCACCAAAAAGAAGGACTTCAGCACTAAGGACCTTCAAAAATGATCAAGCCCAACATCAACAAGTTAAGCATCACCTGCTTCGGATGTAACAAAAAGGGTTACTACAAGCACGAGTGTCCAAACATCAAGGAAAATAAACTCAAGAACTTCAAGAAAAAGAAGACACTCAAAGTAACTTGGGACGAGTTGTCTTTGGAAGAATCAGACAACGACGAATTGAAGCAACACACCTATCTTGCACTAATGGCGACCAGACTAGAATAAGAAAGTGAGTCAGAACAAGATGACTTGTGGAGGTAGAAGCTTCCTCTTGATCGGACCTTGATTCTCCTCCATTTGATTTTTCTTGACTTGTGGAGGTAGAAGCTTCTTCCTCCTCTTGATCTCTTGACCCGGATGTAGAAGCTTCTTCTTCTTCTTGATCCGGTGTCACCAAGGATTGCTCCCCCTCAATCCTAGAGGTGGAGGCTTCATCATCTTGAATGTGAAACAAGGAGTATGCTCCCTCCTTGTTCCCTTCGGTGCATTCCCTTGAGGATGAAGCTTCTTGGATTTCCTCTTCTTCGGAGGTTGAGTATCTCTCAACCTCGGGGTCCTCCTCTTGGTCTTGCTCCAAAGAGTCACCCTCTTTGGATTCTTCATGATCTTGTACAGTGGAGGGGATCTCTTCATGAAGCTTGGCCAATTTGCTCCAAAGCTCCTTGGCATCTTCGAACTCTCCAACTCGAGCCAAGATGTGGCTAGGCAATAAGTTGACCAGAAGCTTGGTCACTTTGTCATTTGCCTCGCCCCTTTGAATTTGCTCTGAGCTCCATCTGCTTTTCTTTAGAAGCTTGCCCTTGGAGTTTGTTGGAGCTTTGAAGCCTTCCATTAGAGCAAACCATTGCTCTATCTCCATCATAAGAAAATTTTCGATTCTTGATTTCCAAGAATCGAAACTTGTAGAAGTGTATGGTGGAGCCACCCTTGTATCAAATCCAAGTCCATCTTGGAATTGCATCTTGAAGTTGAGCTTCTTGAATTCTTTGACTTTGATGAATTTGCTCCAACTTCTTCACCCTCTAGCTTTTCTTGATATGCTTGACCCTTCCGGCGATGATTCCGGTGAAGAGCAACCTCGCTCTGATACCACTTGTTAGGACCAAAAGTAGCTAGAGGGGGGGTGAATAGCTTGTCGCGTTCGCTCGGTGCTCGGTGTTGCTTGTTGTTGCTTGTTTCTTCAAGAATGCGCAGCGGAAAATACATAAACAAACACAAACACGCTAACACTAGGAGTTTACTTGGTATCCACCTCACAAGAGGTGACTAGTCCAAGGATCCACACCACGCACGCACCCTCCACTATGGAAACACTCCTTTTCGGTAACTACCGAGGGCGGAGAAGCCCTACAAGACTCTCAGTACAAGAAGAAAGGAAAGGGAAACAAAATACAAGCTTACAAGCTTACAATGAGTACGAAACCCTAACCCTAGCTTCTCTTCTTGCCTTTGATCCGCCTCTTGACTTGGAAAGCTTCCAAGATCCTTCAAGAACTGGCGATCTGATCTTTGAGAGCGCTGTGGAGAAGCTTGCAAGTAATCTGGAGTGAATCGGAGAAGATCTTACGCAGCCATCGAACGCCTGCAGCTATAAACGACGCCAACGGTCGGATCCCGATCGATTCGAATGTTCCCAATCGATCGGGGAGGCTTTGGATCGATCCACGGATCGATCCAGAGCGCCTCTGAGCTCGAGCGCCTGGATCGATCCACGGATCGATCCAGCGCTTATCGCGCGAAGCAGCCGCGTCCCAATCGATCCACCGATCGATTGGGACCTCTGGATCGATCCACGGATCGATCCAGCGATCGATCCACTGATCGATCCACGGATCGATCCAGCACTTGGTTTTTGTCCAAAACCAAGTCCCAAACATCCCTAACCAACATTCGGTCAACCTTGACCTGTTGGTATGTCATGCCTAGCATCTAGTCGCTCCCTTGACCTGCTAGGACTCCCTTACCAAGTGTCCGGTCAATCCCTTTGACCCACTTGGACTTTTCTCTGTGCCAAGTATCCGGTCAATCCCTTTGACCTACTTGGACTTTTCTTTCATGCCAAGTATCCAGTCAATCCTTTGACCTACTTGGACTTCCCAACACCAGATGTCCGATCATCCTTGATCCATCTGGATTTTCCCTTGCCTGGCTTTACTCACCAGGACTTTCACCTAGCTTCACTCACTAGGGTTTTCCATCTGCCTAGCTTCACTCACCAGGACTTTCACCTGACTTCACTCACCAGGGTTTTCCATCTGCCTAGCTTCACTCACTAGGACTTTCACCTGGCTTCACTCACCAGGGTTTTCCATCTGCCTAGCTTCACTCACTAGGACTTTCACCTGGCTTCACTCACCAGGATTTTCACCTGGCTTCACTCACCAGGATTTCCATCTGCCTAGCTTCACTCACTAGGACTTTCACCTGGCTTCACTCACCAGGGTTTTCCACCTGCCTAGCTTCACTCACTAGGACTTTCACCTGGCTTCACTCACCAGGATTTCCATCTGCCTAGCTTCACTCACTAGGACTTCCATCTGCCTAGCTTCACTCACTAGGACTTTCACTTTGCCTAACATCCCAGTTAGGACTTCCCAGTCAAGTATCCAGTCAACCTTGACCTACTTGACTTTTCTTCAATCAATATCTTATTGTCAAACATCTAAACCCAAACCAAGACTCAGCTTGGTTACCCAGGTCAACCTTGACCTGAGGGATATTGCACCAACAGAAGCCACGACCAAAAACAGCCAAGAGAGAGAGAGAAGCACCCAAGGAAGAAGAAGCATTGAACACCATTCAATTGCCACCAAATGAAACCTTCTCCTCACTTAGTGTGGCCGGCCACACTAGTGTAACTCCCACATTAATGTGGCCGGCCACATTAATGCATTTGGTGTGTAACCTCCATGAGGTGGCACACCATTAAATGAGGAGATGATGTGGCTAATGATGTGGCTAGATTGGTCATACCAAGTAGGATGAGTCAACCTTAATGATGATGTGGCAAGACATCAAGTCAAACTTGATGTTTCAACTTCCATTTGGTCAAGTCAAACATGACCAATTTTCTTCCTTGTTGAGTTAAATCCAACCTTTGATTCAAGTCAATTTTAATTTAATGAATCTCAATTCATTAATATAAATTGACTCATGAATCAAATTTAAATTAGACTAATTCAACAATTGAATCTAATTGAATCTAACTCAATAAGTCTAATTTGAATCCAATCTTTGATTCATCATATGAATCTAATCCTATTGGTTCATCATATGAACCTAATCTCCATGCACATGTTCTTTGTGTGTGACCCAATAGGTTCTTGTAACGTTGGCAATGTTATAAACTCTTTGAAAAACATAAGCAATGAGCGGCATCTAGCAATACATCATTGCTACCCAAGTTACAAGAAATGTTGAGATCCAACATCACCTTGTGACTACTAATTGTGACTCCTCACAATATGTGACAAGTGTCCTTCTATCCTAGACATCTAGATTGATCAATGTGAGGCATAGACCGTGTCATCCTCTGACCAATCTAAATCTTGAACTCCGAGTAGACTCACTCAATCAAATGAGCTCAATATCTCATATTGACTCATTTGGGTATGGCCATACACTTCGTGGTCTCACTCTATCAAGAATATCGATGTCTCTCCCGTCATATAGGAGGGATAGATCCCATCTACATCACTCACATCCCTCTGCATAATTTGTTATATACCCAGTAATCGCCTTTATAGTCCACCCAATTACGGGTGACGTTTGACGAAACTAAAGTACATAACTCCTTATGTAGGGATCCATGGTGACTTCAGGTCTAAGGACTAATAGTCATACTAATATCTACATGAGAAAGTATATGACACTCATATAACGATCCATGATACTTTCTCATGGCGGGTCATTCAGTATACATTCTCTAATGCATACCCATGTGTCAGCTTGATATCTCTATATCCATGACTTGTGAGATCAAGTCATCGAGCTGACCTACATGCTAGTCTTATTGTATTAACATTGTCCCTGAATGTTAATACTCGACTAGGAATGATTTAGAGTAGTGTTCCCTATATCATCTCACTATCGATTCAACTAATCGATTGATATAGGTATAAACGTTCTACTCAAGGACGTTACTATACTTATTTTATCTGACACTAATACAAATAAGCATAATAACCAAAAACCAATGCCTTTATTAATATACAAAAATATGATATACATGAGTCCATACAATCATCAAATGATTGGCTCTAGGGCTTTAACTAGCAATCTCCCACTAGCACTAGTGCCAATCAGTATAGGCTCTAAGGCCTAATGACCTAGTGTGACCATCATGCTTCCTCTGTGCCAAAGCCTTGGTCAAGGGATCTGCGATGTTAGCCTCTGTAGGTACTCTGCAAATCTTCACATCTCCTCTATCGATAATCTCTCGAATGAGATGGAAGCGCCGTAGTATATGCTTGGTCCACTGGTGTGAGCGAGGTTCCTTCGCCTGTGCTATAGCTCCATTGTTGTCACAATAGAGCTCAACTGGGTCAGCGATGCTAGGAACCACCCCAAGTTCAGTGATGAACTTGCGGATCCAAACTGCCTCCTTTGCTGCCTCTGATGCATCATGTTGTAGAATCAGCTACTGTATCCTGCTTCGAACTCTTCCAGCTGACAGCACCACCATTAATGCAAAATACGAACCCCGACTGTGATCTATAGTCATCCTGGTCGGTCTGGAAGCTAGCATCACTGTAACCCTTTACAGCTAGCTCATCATTGCCTCCATATATCAAGAAATATTCTTTAGTCCTTCTTAAGTACTTAAGAATATTCTTGACCGCTATCAAGTGACTTTCACCTGGATCTGACTGGTATCTGCTCGTCATGCTCAAAGCATACGAGACATCAGGTCGAGTACATAGCATGGCGTACATGATCGATCCTATGGCTGAGGCATAAGGGATCTGATCCATGCGGTCTCTCTCCTCTCTAGAAGAGGGACCTTGAGTCTTCGAAAGACTCACGCCATGTGACATCGGCAGAAATCCCTTCTTGGAGTTCTGCATGGCAAACCGAAGGAGTACCTTGTCAATGTATGTACTCTGACTTAGGCCAAGCAATCTCTTAGATCTATCCCTATAGATCTGTATCCCTAGAATGCGGGATGCCTCACCTAAGTCCTTCATTGAGAAGCAACTCCCTAGCCAGGTCTTGACAGACTGAAGCATAGGGATGTCCTTCCCAATGAGTAGTATGTCATCCACATACAATATGAGGAAGACAACTATATCCCCTACAACCTTCTTGTAGACACAAGGCTCATCTTCGTTCTTGATGAAACCAAACTGTTTGATTACATCATCGAAACGAAGATTCCAGCTCCGAGAAGCTTGCTTTAGTCCATAAATGGACCTATGCAGCTTGCATACTCTACTAGTATGCTGTGGATCTACAAAATCCTCAGGTTGTGTCATGTACACATCCTCGAGTAGGTTTTCATTCAGAAACGCGGTTTTGACATCCATCTGCCATATCTCATAGTCATGGTAAGCTGCAATAGCAAGCATGATCCGAATGGACTTAAACATCGTTACTGGAGAAAAAGTTTCATCATAGTCAATATTATGAATCTGCTTGAAACCTTTAGCTACTAAGCGACCCTTATAGATAAGTCCATCCATGTCAGTCTTTCTCTTAAAGACCCACTTACACCCAATGGGTTTTACCCCTTCAGGTGGATCAACCAAAGTCCATACTTGGTTGGTGTACATGGATTCCATTTCGGATCTCATGGCCTCTAGCCATTTCTCGGAGTCTAGTCTCATCACAGCTTCCTGATAGGTGGTAGGCTCATCTTCTATGAGCATAACGTCATCATGGTCAGACAAGAGAAATGAGTATCTCTCAGGCTGACGACGCACCCTATCAGACCTGCGAAGAGGAATGTCTACTTGAACTGGTTGTTGTTCCTCAACTCCTTGTGGAACATCATCCACAACACTTTGTGGTTCCAGTTCAATTTCCATCGAGGCATCAGTGCTATTGTTCGCATCTTGAACTTTTTTAAGATCGAACGCGCTCCCACTAGTCTTTCTAGAAACAAAGTCCCTTTCTAGAAAGAACCCAGTCTTTGCCACAACTACCTTGTGCTGACTGGGAATGTAGAAGTAATATCCCTTAGTTTCCTTGGGATATCCGATGAAATAGCACTTGTCGGATTTGGGTCCTAATTTGTCTGAGACTTGACGTCTAACGTAAGACTCACAACCCCAAATCCTCATGAAAGACACCTGGGCATCTCTCCCAGTCCATATCCTATATGGTGTCTTTATCACGACCTTTGATGGAACTCGGTTGAGTATGAAAGCTGCCGTGTCTAGAGCATATCCCCATAGATATGTCGGAAGATCTGTGTGACTCATCATAGACCGTACCATATCTAATAAGGTACGATTCCTCCTTTTGGATACACCATTCCACTGTGGTGTTCCAGGGGGAGTGAGTTGGGATAGAATCCCACACTCAGCTAAATAGTCACGAAACTCATGGCTTAAGTATTCACCACCTCGATCTGATCGAAGTGTTTTAATACTCTTGCCAAGCTGGTTCTGTACTTCATTCTTGAATTCTTTGAACTTTTCAAAGGATTCAGACTTATGTGTCATTAAGTACATATAACCATATCTACTGAAGTCATCAGTATCTATAACCGCCTCTAGCAGCAACATTGAAAGGGCCACATACATCACTATGTATGAGTCCTAACAAATCAGTTGCTCTCTCGCTGTGCCCACTAAAGGGAGTCTTGGTCATCTTGCCTCGTAGGCATGACTCGCATATCTCATATGATTCAAAATCAAATGAGTCCAGCAAACCATCCTTATGGAGCTGGGATAAGCGCTTGTCATTTATATGACCTAAGCGACAGTGCCAGAGGTATGTTTGGTTCATGTCATTTGACTTGAACCTCTTGGTATTTACGTTATAGATAGGACTCTCTAGATCTAGAATATAGAGTCCGTTTATCAGAGGTGCACTACAATAGAACATATCGTTTAAATAGACGGAACAACATTTGTTCTTTATTATAAACGAAAATCCTTTCTTGTCCAAACAAGAAACAGAAATTATGTTCTTAGTCAAGGCAGGCACATAACAACAATCATCTAATTCTAGTACAAGCCCAGAGGGAAGAGATAGATGATAAGTTCCTACAACAATAGCAGCAACTCGTGCTCCATTGCCTACTCGTAGGTCTATCTCACCCTTCGTCAATGCCCTGCTATTCCTCAGTGCTTGTACATTAGTACAAATGTGCGAAACACAGCCGGTATCTAATACCCACGATGAAGAAATAGAGAGGTTGACTTCTATAACATTTATACCTGAAGTAGAAATCTTATTTCTCTTCTTCTTAAGATCTTCCAGGTATTCTTTGGAGTTCCTCTTCCAGTGCCCTGCTTGTCCTTGATATAGTTGACGAAGATGTGCAACCATATCGTAAGCACCCATCAACTCATGTTGCTTCTGAAGCTCAGAGTTCATGGTTGCGAGTATTAGACAGGACACATCTAATGCGTCATCTTGATGCTTCTTATAAGCATCCCGGTCAGCTCGCGTGGCAGTGGCAGGAGGAGCCTCCGGAATGGGCTGCTCCAGAACGTACAGTTTACGTTCCCGAGTGAGAACTATTCTCAGGTTCCTGTACCAGTCCAAGAAATTTGCTTCGTTGAGCTTGTCCTTCTCAAGGACAGATCGCAGAGAGAAAATGTTCGTATTTGACGTCATGGTTATCTACAACAGAAAATTTACAGAAATAAATATCATATTCTTTAAAATCATTTAATTAGGCCTTTAATTAAATGATGCTCCCACTGAATTCTATAATTCTTGTGGGACAAGATCCACATCATACTAACCCTTGAGTTAGCTTTGGCTAATACGCCCAAGGCTTAGTATGATCGGTAGGTAACGATTACCAATTACATCTCTATGCAACTCTTGTTTATAAAATCAATATCCGCATTTATATTAAAACTCGAGTTAGCTTTGGCTAATACGCCCGAGAGTTAATATAGATGTGATTTTGACCTATCATTCCAACTATTGGAAGAATGCCTATAGTTGACTCGATCCCACCGAGTAACTAGGAATACTCAATCTAATTGAATTTGTATTCACCCATGCGTTGATAGGCGGGACCAAGATTGTCCCTCCGTACCCTACCAAGATAATATGTATTGCTCTGCTTTGGCAGATTTAACAATACATGTGATCGAGGTAGTGATAGGTATCACGGCACGGTTAGACATTTTGAGTTGGTTCGATCAAGATCTAATCTAATCGAAAAGGATGCATCTTGTGCACGACTTAGATCTAATCTAATCGCAAGGGTGCATCATGTGCACGACTTAGATCTAATCTAATCGTAAGACACTAATTAATTAATTACTTATTAAACATGCATCATATACATAAGCAATTAACTAATTAAGCTATTTGTGATTTAGTCATGGCCCTACTACGATCTTCTCAAGCCAATGAGAAGATCGAATGGTCAACCTAGGGTCAACAGCTTCTCCAAGCTCCTCCCTTTGACCACCTTGTGTTGCTCGTGCCCGCCTCGGAACTCCGTCTCGTGTGGACCCTCCACCGCTCCAATTTGTATATTACAATTTGAAACTCGAGTTACATTCGAATCTAAATCTAATTTACTACAAGAATATAAGAGAAGGCACGACGCGCAGGTCGCGAATACAATACAACACTCGCAAACACATAACGGCACGCAGGCCGTATTATGAATTACAACACAACCAATCATATTGGGTTTTTGGGCCATGACTATCACAAAATTAATATATAATTCAAAATTATATATTTTCATAATTTTCTATAATTTAAAATTAATTTTTATAATTTTTACGAGTAAAATTTCCCGGCGGTCCCGTTTAGCGGTTTCGGACGCAATCGCGGAACGGATCCCCTTGCGGGGCCCAGGGGAAGCGCCCCTACCCGTGATCTAACCATCGCGAGGGTTCGTTTGCGATCCAACAGCGCCTAAACCCGCTGTCCCAAAATGATTTGGGCCGAGACATTGCCGTTTCGGAAAAATCTTCCCGGCGGGTTCGTTTTAAGCGATTTCGGGTGCGATCGCGAAGCAAATCCCCTTGCGGGGTTAGGGGCAGTACCCCTACCCACGATCTAACCATCGTGAGTTGCTCCTTTGCGATCTAATGGCACTCAAGCCCGCTGTCCCAAACAGATTTGGGGCGAAACGAAGCTGGTTTTGAAAGATCTTTCCGGTAGCCGAAGCCTACAAGTGCCGCTTCTACGGAAAAATTACCCATAAAATCATAAAAAACTAATTTTTACAGAAAATCACAGAAGGTTTTATTTTTCATAAAATAAAAACAAACTCGTACAAGCCTTGCACGTGGCTCTGATACCACTGTTGGGTTTTTCGGGCCGCGAAAACCCCGAATCGCCCAAGCCACGGATCTCGTGCAAGGTAAAACTTTCAAAAAATACGAGTACGAGTTTAAAACACGATCGACTCTTAGATCTACGAGGGAAAAACATTTACCCTTGATGTGTGCCCTTCGTAATCCCGCAACGTCCAAAGGTAGCCGGATCTCGAGACCGTCAAGCGAACGGTCCTCTAGCGGTATCCACACGAACAAGGAGTGGTCTTCTACCACTCAAAGATGGAGAGGAGAACCCACAAGTGTGCTAGCACTTTCTAGGGCTCTCGGATTGGATCTAAAAGGTGAGAAAGGAGAGAAGGGAAAAAGGAACTCATACACTCCTCTAGGTACTCTCCTTTTGTGACCTTCACACCACCTAGTTGCTTGGAATCAACTCTCACTTCTTCTCCACCATGAAGCCACGACCAAAAACAGCCAAGAGAGAGAGAGAAGCACCCAAGGAAGAAGAAGCATTGAACATCATTCAATTGCCACCAAATGAAACCTTCTCCTCACTTAGTGTGGCCGGCCACACTAGTGTAACTCCCACATTAATGTGGCCGGCCACATTAATGCATTTGGTGTGTAACCTCCATGAGGTGGCACACCATTAAATGAGGAGATGATGTGGCTAATGATGTGGCTAGATTGGTCATACCAAGTAGGATGAGTCAACCTTCATGATGATGTGGCAAGACATCAAGTCAAACTTGATGTTTCAACTTCCATTTGGTCAAGTCAAACATGACCAATTTTCTTCCTTGTTGAGTTAAATCCAACCTTTGATTCAAGTCAATTTTAATTTAATGAATCTCAATTCATTAATATAAATTGACTCATGAATCAAATTTAAATTAGACTAATTCAACAATTGAATCTAATTGAGTCTAACTCAATAAGTCTAATTTGAATCCAATCTTTGATTCATCATATGAATCTAATCCTATTGGTTCATCATATGAACCTAATCTCCATGCACATGTTCTTTGTGTGTGACCCAATAAGTTCTTGTAACGTTGGCAATGTTATAAACTCTTTTAGAAACATAAGCAATGAGCGGCATCTAGCAATACATCATTGCTACCCAAGTTACAAGAAATGTTGAGATCCAACATCACCTTGTGACTACTAATTGTAACTCCTCACAATATGTGACAAGTGTCCTTGTATCCTAGACATCTAGATTGATCAATGTGAGGCATAGACCGTGTCATCCTCTGACCAATCTAAATCTTGAACTCCGAGTAGACTCACTCAATCAAATGAGCTCAATATCTCATATTGACTCATTTGGGTATGGCCATACACTTTGTGGTCTCACTCTATCAAGAATATCGATGTCTCTCCCGTCATATAGGAGGGATAGATCCCATCTACATCACTCACATCCCTCTGCATAATTTGTTATATACCCAGTAATCGCCTTTATAGTCCACCCAGTTACGGGTGACGTTTGACGAAAATAAAGTACATAACTCCTTATGTAGGGATCCATGGTGACTTCAGGTCTAAGGACTAATAGTCATACTAATAGCCACATGAGAAAGTATATGACACTCATATAATGCATGATATTCCTCATGTCGGGTGATTCAGTAACCAAGCTGAGTCTTGGTTTGGGTTTAGATGTTTGACAATAAGATATTGATTGAAGAAGAGTCAAGTAGGTCAAGGTTGACGGATACTTGATGAAGTCCTAAGCGGGATGTTAGGCAAAATGAAAGACCTAGTGAGTGAAGCTAGGCGTATGAAAGTCGGTGAGTGAAGCCGAGAAGGAAAGTCCAGTAAGTGAAGCCAGGAAGAAAAGTCCCGTGAGTGAAGCCGGTAAGGAAGTCCTAGTGAGTGAAGCTAGGGATGGAAATCCTGGTGAGTGAAGCCGGTGAAAGTCCTAGTGAGTGAAGCTAGGCGGAAGGAAAACCCTAGTGAGTGAAGCTAGGTGAAAGTCACAGTGAGTGAAGCCGGGCAGGGAAAATCAGATGGATCAAGGATGATTGGACATCGGTGTTGGGAAGTCCAAGTAGGTCAAAGGATTGGTGGATACTTGGCATGAAAGAAAAGTCCAAGTAGGTCAAAGGGATTGACCGGATACTTGGCACAGAGAAAAGTCCAAGTGGGTCAAAGGGATTGACCGGACACTTGGTAAGGGAGTCCTAGCAGGTCAAGGGAGTGACTAGATGCTAGGCATGACATACCAACAGGTCAAGGTTGACCGGATGTTGGTTTGGGAGGTTTGAGACTTGGTTTGGACAAATATCAAGTGCTGGATCGATCAGTGGATCGATCCAGACCTGTCCCAGCGAACAGAGAGCCTCTGGATCGATCCGTGGATCGATCCAGAGGTCCCAATCGATCAGTGGATCGATTGGGACGCGGCTGCTTCGCGCGATAAGCGCTGGATCGATCCGTGGATCGATCCAGGCATTTTCCCAGAGCACAGAGGCGCTCTGGATCGATCCGTGGATCGATCCAAAGCCTCCCCGATCGATTGGGAACATTCGAATCGATCGGGATCCGACCGTTGGCATCGATAAAGGCCGCAGGCGCACGATTCCTTTGGCATCTCTTCACCGATTCACTCCAGATCTTCGCCAGCTCCTCCACAGCACTCTCAAAGCTCGTGATCGCCAGTTCTTGAAGGTTTTTGGAAGCTCTCCGAGTCAAGAGACGGATCAAAGGCAAGAAGAGAAGCTAGGGTTAGGGTTTTCTGCATTCATTGTAAGCTTTGTGCTTGTATTTTGTTTCCCCTTCCTTCTTCTTGTACCGAGAGTCTTGTAGGGCTTCTCCGCCCTCGGTAGTTACCGAAAAGGAGTGTTTCATAGTGGAGGGTGCGTGCGTGGTGTGGATCCTTGGATTAGTCACCTCCTTTGGAGGTGGATACCAAGTAAAATCCTAGTGTTAGCGTGGGTGTATTTGTTTCTGTATTTTCCGCTGCATATTCTTGAAGAAACAAGCAACGCCGAGCAACGCCGAGCACCGAGCGAACGCGACGAGCTATTCACCCCCCCCCCTCTAGCTACTTTTGGTCCTAACAAGTGGTATCAGAGCGAGGCCGCTCTTCACCGGAATCATCGCCGGAAGGGTCAAGCATAACAAGAAAAGCTAGAGGGTGAAGAAGTTGGAGCAAATTATTCAAGTTCAAGATTTTATCAAGCTCAACTTCAAGATGCAATTCCAAGATGGACTTGGATTTGACACAAGGGTGGCTCCACCATATTCATCTACAAGCTTCGATTCTTGGAAATCAAAAATCGAAAATTTTCTTATGATGGAGATAGAGCAATGGTTTGCTCTCATGGAAGGTTTTGAAGCTCCCACAAACTTAAAGGGCAAAGTTCTCAAGAGGAGCAAGTGGAGCCAAGAGCAAGTCCAAAGGTGCGAGGCCAATGACAAAGTGACCAAGCTTTTGGTCAATTTATTGCCAAGCACCATCCTTTGCAAAATTGGAGAATTTGAAGATGCAAAGGAATTATGGAGCAAATTGGCCAAGCTTCATGAAGAGATCTCCTCCACTGTACAAGATCATGAAGAATCCGGAGAGGGTGACTCTTTGGAGCAAGATCAAGAGGAGGACTCCAAGGTTGAGAGATGCTCAACCTCCGAAGAAAAGGAAATCCAAGAAGCTTCATCCTCAAGGGAATGCACCGAAGGGAACAAGGAGGGAGCATACTCCTTGTTTCATGTTCAAGATGATGAAGCCTCCACCTCTAGGATTGAGGGGGAGCAATCCTTGGTGACGCCGGATCAAGAAGAAGGAGAAGCTTCTACATCCGGGTCAAGAGATGAAGAAATTGAAGAAGCTTCTACCTCCACGAGTCAAGAAAAATCAAATGCAGGAGAATCAAGATCGGATCAAGAGGAAGCTTCTACCTCCGGATCCAAAGGGAAAGATGCCACCCCTACAAGCAAAGGTATAAATATTTCAATTAAAAATAAAAATCATATTATATGCTTTGAGTGTAGGGAACATGGGCACTACAAGAGCAAGTGCCCTAAATTGGCCAAGAAGAAGGGCCAAGTGGCACAAAAGGGCAAGGTGAAGCCCAAGGAGACCATCCCCGGAACGAAGAAGAGCAAGGAGCATATCATATGCTTCTCTTGCAATCAAAAGGGGCATTACCGAAGTCAATGCCCCAAGGGGAAGAAGGTGGTCATGGCTCAAGGAGGCACTAGTCAAGGGGGAGCCTCTAAGGTAAAAAGGAAGGTAACTTTCATTGAGCCTATTCCCTTACAAAATGGTAAAAAGCATGCTAGGTCAAATTTCTATCATTTTAATGCTATTTATGTCACGCCCCCAGAAGAGTCCCTGTCCGAGAAAATTTCGGCAGCATCTCCCCTATACGGCGGACAATCAAAATTTTCTACAAGCACTAGATACTCAGCCACAGGCGGCTGGAATAATAACAGTAATAAAAATCAATCACCACGCAGTTTATATATATATATTCAGCCTCTGGCTGACACAACCACGCAGTAATAATACTGTGACTCGAAATCAACCCTACTCAACTACACTCGTAAAGCCCAAATCCGATTTTTCTTACCTCTTCTGCCGTTCAGGCAGGCATGTAGTAGAGTAAATCCAAATCATACGAAAAGTTCATTCAACGGAAAGATTCCATACAATATCCATATGTAAGTCCAAAACAAAACTAAAATAAAGTCTGATAGCGAAAAGCTAAAATGAAACAACTCAAAAACCAGCAGCGGAGTAGCACTACGTGCAGTGGGGACTAGCGACTGGAACTCCCTCCTGACAGCATCAACCTGAAAATAACAACAATGGAGGCGGGGTGAGTCCAACACTCAGCAGGTACAGTTGATATGCAAAGTAAAGAAACAACACCTAGCACTAATCATGCGTACAGTCTCCTGATAAGAAAGATAAGAATGCATCTGAAATAAACAGGAGAATACTGTACTAACCAGGTCCTGAGTATAAGGTCAAACAGTCCGAGGGATAAGGAATCCTGTATGCATGTCAAACATAGGTATCCAAACAATATGCAGCATATAAATGCAGCAACCACAAACACAAGCAATAAATGCATCATGCATATGATGCCAATGATGCGTCCTGGTCACCCCTGACGCCAGTCGATCATCTCATACAAAAGTGAGGCCGAGTGGGTAGGGCTGTGACAACCGTGTACTCTGTCGTCACTACTCCTGAGTGACCGAGTGGACGGGATGTTGTCGAGTACACCTATCCTCCTACCCCAAATCATAGATGGGGGAGCCAATGCTCTCAACTCCCGGTACTCAAAGACGGGAGGAATCCTGCCGGATAACACGTTGTGTCACACTACCCATGAGCGGACCAGCGATGCACTACAGCAACACACTTATCCCGAATCGACCACTAACCCATGGTGGTGGTGTGTGCAGATCCATGTAATGGCGATGTGCTCAACAATAATGGAGCGGACTATCGACGATGCAATCATGCAAATGGTGCATGACACTAACCACAAGAATATCCTGACCTAATCCACATATATATAAAAATGCATCAAAGGTCAACGAATCCAAAACAATCCAAAGGTATACAGAAGGTATAAAACCTAAGTCCTGAACATGGTCAAGCATGGCATATCACTACCCCTATAAGCATGTATAAACAGGTAAAATATAACTGAGATGTAAAACCAATCAATCAATCAAGCATGTAAGATTTGGGTAGTGATTAACCGAATCAGATAAGAAACACAATTAATGCAACATGTTAATTTAATTACTAAGCATATCAAATGACATAAGTCAAAAGTACCCGCCTCCAATAGGAATGTCCAAATCCGACATCGAGATTCTCGTCTCGCGTCAAAGTCCTGTAATACCAATAGATATACTTTTATTTAGCTAAAATTCAAATGAATTGCTAAATAAATCCTTAAAACTATTTAGGGCAAAAACCCTAATTAATAATCACCAATATACCTAATTCAATTAGGAAAACCCTAATTATTGATCAACCTTAACTGGTCATCAATTAATTTCTCCACAGCAAGACCTAAATCCACAACGTTAAACAATAACCTTACCTTTCACTGATCGGATCAAAGTTGGATATCAAGGAAACAACCAAGGCATTCAATGTTGTGGTAGCCGGAATCCAATAGCTTCACACCACTGTCACTGCCAATTGGAAAACAAATTCCATATCTAACTAATTGGAAATCCCTACAATAGCATACCAAAAATCTACATCACTGTTGAAATTAACAATACCATTACCCGACCTTCTTTTCCGCGATGGTAGCAACCAGCAGTGTTGGAATAATCAGTATCACCACTGCCGGAAACCCTAGGTCAAGCGCTGCTCCGTTCAGCCTCAGGTGGTGGCGGCGCCTGGTGCGGCTCGGAAAGGAGGAGAAGGAGAGACGGACCGGCAGAGGGGAGAAGATATCAAGCGGCAGCAGATGCAAACCCAATACTAGGGCACGGCATAGTAAGGGAATAAGAGAAGATATGGCCGGTGGTGGTCGGCGCTGAAAACTTAGAGCTCGGCGTGGAGAGGCCGGCTCTTACTCCTGTGGCCGAAGTGTCTCGGGAGGGTGAGGTACACAGCCCGACCGGTGGTGGCTTGTGCTAGGGCACGGCGACGGCGTCGGCAGAGGAGAAGAAGAGAAACCGCCGGCCGGCGGTTAGGGCAGAGAGGAGGAGAAAGGAGGCGACGTCGGGATGGGCTCGGGTGCGCGAGGGAGAGAAACGGAGGGATTAAGGAAAATAAAGAAAAATATAAAGAAAAAGAAAAGTAAAAAGGAAAAGAAAAATAAAACTTTTCCTTACTAAAACTGGGTAGCCTAAACAGGCTTTTCCGGGCCCCATCTTGATCCCCGTTAACTCATCCGTACGAACTCCGAAAAATTCCCGAAAAATTTCTAAAAATTCCCTTATTAATATTTGTCATTTTTCCGGTATTTTACAATTTACCATGAAAATAGAAAGCATGATAGCGTTAAAGAAAAACATATAGCTTTTCATGCTAAAACTACTACACCTAAGACTAGGAATGTAGGTAAAAGTCTAGGTAAAAACTCTAAGGATTGCAGCTACAAGCCTAGAAACAAAAATGCTCATGAACTTAATGGAAAACCAAAAACTAAGGACTTAGTGATGGAAAATCAAGTCTTGAGGTCAAGACTTGATAAAATTGAAAAGACCCTAAATACGGATGGAAAATATCCTATTAGGGCAAAATGAGCATAACCTAGGTTTAGGGGTACAAAAGTCATCCAATGGCCATAGAGGTTTGGGATACAAGACAAAGGCTAAGAAGGATGTGCCCTCTTACCATAGAGTTCCATATAGTTATGGAACAAACCCTAGGTCTAGTGGTCAAGCCAAAAATACTAAGGAAGTCATCCCTAAGAGTATTTTTGCAATAAATGTGACTAAGGCTTCTAAGAAGTCTAAGAAAGTTACAAACAAGGTCACAAGAGAGGCTATCCCTAGAGTTGACCTAGAAAGTGTGACCAAGGCTTCCAAGAAGCCAAACAAGGTCACTAGGAAGGTATCTAGGGAAGTTATCCCTAGTGAATACCTAGAGCATCCAAGGAGCACCAATAGGTGTTGGGTTCCTAGGAGCATCTTCTCTACCCCATAGATGGGTTAGAGAGTGTCAACTCCGATTAGAAGGGTAGTTAACCCAACTTTGAGGAAATTGACACTCAAGGAGCATTTTCAAGGTTTTTGTTAACTTTTGAAAATGAAGTGGATCTTTGTTTACTCCTTGAAAGAGTAAAATGTGTCTAATGGTGAAAAATTGATTTTATCTTAAAATGGCACAAATTGGGAAAACCTTGAGAAATACAAAGTTGGGATTTTGGTATTCTCTTGGAAATTTAAGGCAATACGGGCCTTAATTTAAAAGTGCTACTCTTGAGGAAAAATGGAATATGCCAACATTTGAGGACATGTTTATTTTCAATTGGCATACATTAAATCAAGGAAATTAGAAATGCCAAATTTAGGCTTTGGCATTCTCTTGTAGCACTTTAGGGCAATCTAGGTTTAAGGTGTAAGTTTAGCTAAGACTTTAAGGATACTTAGATAGTTAATCTAGGTATATTTTATTTATGCTAAATCTTGTCATGATTATTTGCCCATCATATGTCATGACATCATGTCTATTTTTACATTCATGTTTTATTATGAAAAATCCAAAAATACCATGTCATGACATTCATACATCATGTAGCAATAGGATATTTTCTTTTGAAAATTATTTTCTTTTGATGTATGCCATAACATAATCATGCATTAAGTTTAATTCCTTGTAATTAAGGACAAATGGCATTTAACGACACTTATTGACAAGTGACATCCTAGGTGGATGTCTAATATTTCTAAAATGCCTAGATAAATATGCATGATCCCTAGATTAGGGCAAAAACCAAAATCTACATCTCACAAAGACTATAAGGTGACTTGTATGTGTTTTGTCCACAATAGATACAAGTGAGATGTTAGGATGATGAACAAAACTCAACATGTTGATTTAGTGCATTCTTTTGAGTTTTTAGGTTCATCAAAACACATAGTTATGTGTTTTCCCATCATTGGGAAAGCTAATGTACAAGTCATGTGCATTATGCCCAAGGAACATGATGGGATATTGGTTTTGAAAATGTTTTTAAAATGTTTTTGGAAAACCTTGGTGAAGGCTATCTTTTGATAGTAATCACCATTGAATAGTTAGACACAAACTTGAAGAAAAACACTAAAGTTTTTGCAAGTTCTCAAGTTTGTGTCAATCTTTGAAAATATGAAGTATTTTCATAGAAAACTATTTTTCCGTGATAGTAAACGCCCTAAATAATGTCTACATGAAATTTCATAATTTTTGAATTTTTGTAGAATTTTCTAGGGGTTTCTGAAGTTGACTGAAATGGAATTTCAGCAACTATCAGAGCTCCGATCGATCCATGGATCGATTGAGTTCTGAATCGATCCATGGATCGATTCAAACGGCAATTCCCGCGAGTCGCTGGATCGATCACCGATCGATCCCAGGAGATCGATCGGTGGATCGATTCAAGAAGGTTCAATCGATTGGAACCCAACTTCAATCGATCCAAGTTGCTGGTTTTGGAAGGGAATTCAGCATCTTTGAACCTATTTAGTCTAGGTAACCATTCCAAACCCTAAAATACATTTGTATCCATAAAAGGGTATTTTCATATGAAAATAAGGATGGGTTGGTTAAGGAAGGCTAAGTTGAAGTTTAGGTTGAGGTGTGTTTCAAATTTTGAATATTTGAACCTCAAAACTTCTAAATTTGGGTTTCCTAATATTTTAGGGATTCCAAGTCATTGTTGGTGCAATGACAGAAGTTACCACCATGTCTTTAGGGGGAGGGACTCTTTAAAGACATGAAAATTATTTTTCATGAACCTTGGAAGGTGGTTAACCTTCTGTTGTGAACTTGCTCAAGGTTGAGCATTTAAACTTGAAATGGGGAGAAATGGGGAGTGGATATCCTCATTATTTCAAGTGGACACTCAAGTGGTTGAAAATGCTCAAGGTTGGGTATTTGTCAACATTGAGGGAGAAGTTAAGGTGATAATGACGGGTATGGGATCTCATTATCGGGTGATCACAATGAGTGAAGTTGTGATCACGATGAGCAACTCTTCAGGGGGAGAGTCTTCAACAAATGGATTTGTTGAAGTGTGCCCAGAATTGGAGCATAGGTTGATGTGTGTCCAACGATGGGTTGATGTGTGCCAATAGGGGGAGAATGTATGGTTAAGCTTAGGCCTTCATTACCTATGGGAAGGTCATAGGGGGAGAATGAAAGGACTCATGAAAGGGAGTAAGTTAGGCTTTCATTACCTAGAGGGAGTTTGCCCTCTTAGGGGGAGAATGAAGAGCTTAATTTATGCTTTCATTACCTAGTGGCATGAAGAAGGAGGCTATGGGATTAGCCTAACTTACATATGGGATTGTAAGTGTTATTGTGGTATTGTCAAACATCAAAAAGGGGAGATTGTTGGTGCAATATCCCTCAGGTCAAGGTTGACCTGGGTAACCAAGCTGAGTCTTGGTTTGGGTTTAGATGTTTGACAATAAGATATTGATTGAAGAAGAGTCAAGTAGGTCAAGGTTGACCGGATACTTGACTGGGAAGTCCTAACTGGGATGTTAGGCAAAATGAAAGACCTAGTGAGTGAAGCTAGGCAGTATGAAAGTCCTGGTGAGTGAAGCCAGGCAGAAGGAAAGTCCTGGTAAGTGAAGCCAGGCAGAAGAAAAGTCCTGGTGAGTGAAGCCAGGCAGAAGGAAGTCCTAGTGAGTGAAGCTAGGCAGATGGAAATCCTGGTGAGTGAAGCCAGGTGAAAGTCCTAGTGAGTGAAGCTAGGCAGAAGGAAAACCCTAGTGAGTGAAGCTAGGTGAAAGTCCTGGTGAGTGAAGCCAGGCAAGGAAAAATCCAGATGGATCAAGGATGATTGGACATCTGGTGTTGGGAAGTCCAAGTAGGTCAAAGGATTGACTGGATACTTGGCATGAAAGAAAAGTCCAAGTAGGTCAAAGGGATTGACCGGATACTTGGCACAGAGAAAAGTCCAAGTGAGTCAAAGGGATTGACCGGACACTTGGTAAGGGAGTCCTAGCAGGTCAAGGGAGTGACTAGATGCTAGGCATGACATACCAACAGGTCAAGGTTGACCGGATGTTGGTTTGGGAGGTTTGGGACTTGGTTTTGGACAAAAATCAAGTACTGGATCGATCAGTGGATCGATCCAGGCTCTGGATCGATCAGTGGATCGATCCAGACCTGTTCCAGCGAACAGAGAGCCTCTGGATCGATCCGTGGATCGATCCAGAGGTCGCAATCGATCAGTGGATCGATTGGGACGCGGCTGCTTCGCGCGGTAAGCGCTGGATCGATCCGTGGATCGATCCAGGCATTTTCCCAGAGCACAGAGGCGCTCTGGATTGATCCGTGGATCGATCCAAAGCCTCCCCGATCGATTGGGAATATTCGAATCGATCGGGATCCGACCGTTGGCATCGATAAAGGCCGCAGGCGCACGATTCCTTCGGCATCTCTTCACCGATTCACTCCAGATCTTCACCAGCTCCTCCACAGCACTCTCAAAGCTCGTGATCGCCAGTTCTTGAAGGTTCTTGGAAGCTCTCCAAGTCAAGAGGCGGATCAAAGGCAAGAAGAGAAGCTAGGGTTAGGGTTTTCTGCATTCATTGTAAGCTTTGTGCTTGTATTTTGTTTCCCCTTCCTTCTTCTTGTACCGAGAGTCTTGTAGGGCTTCTCCGCCCTCGGTAGTTACCGAAAAGGAGTGTTTCATAGTGGAGGGTGCGTGCGTGGTGTGGATCCTTGGATTAGTCACCTCCTTTGGAGGTGGATACCAAGTAAAATCCTAGTGTTAGCGTGGGTGTATTTGTTTCTGTATTTTCCGCTGCATATTCTTGAAGAAACAAGCAACGTCGAGCACCGAGCGAACGCGACGAGCTATTCACCCCCCCTCTAGCTACTTTTGGTCCTAACAATAACGATCCATGATACTTTCTCATGGCGGGTCATTCGGTATACATTCTCTAATGCATACCCATGTGTCAGCTTGATATCTCTATATCCATGACTTGTGAGATCAAGTCATCGAGCTGACCTACATGCTAGTCTTATTGTATTAACATTGTCCCTGAATGTTAATACTCGACTAGGAATGATTTAGAGTAGTGTTCCCTATATCATCTCACTATCGATTCAACTAATCGATTGATATAGGTATGAACGTTCTACTCAAGGACGTTACTATACTTATTTTATCTGACACTAATACAAATAAGCATAATAACAAAAAATCAATGCCTTTATTAATATACAAAAATATGATATACATGAGTCCATACAATCATCAAATGATTGGCTCTAGGGCTTTAACTAGCACTTCCTTCCCTGTTTCTCGCTCCTCGCCGGCATCCTCGCTGGCGCCGGCCCCCACTTCTCCTCCTCTCCCTCTCCTCACTGTGCCGCTCCCTCTCTCTCGCCACTACCCTCGCAATGCCGGCGATAGCCTCTCCTCTTCTTCCTTCTCGCAGCGTCGACCATAGCGACGACAGCCCTCTCCTCTTCCTCCCCACAGTGACGGCGTTAGCACCATCTTCCTTCTCCTCGCTGCGCTGCCGCCGGCCCGACGACCGCCCATCTCTCCCCTTTTTCCTTCTTCTCTCGACGCCGGCGACGACAGTGCTGCTTCCTTCGTCCTCCGCGCCATGCCGTCGCCGGGCATACCGGCCACTGCCCTTCTCCTTACCCACGCGAGCCGTTCTCAAATGCCTCTGCCGTTTCGCTTCCTCGTGTGATGCCGCCGTCACCATCCCCATTCGGCGCTGCCCCGCCGGAGGATCTCGCTGCCGCCGGGTCCTTCCTGCGCTGCCCCTCCTCCTCCTTTCATCCTCTCGCCGGAGCCGCAGCCGAGCCACCATTTTTCCCGCGCTCGTGCATGCCGCCGTCATTTCCCAACGCACACTAGTAGCCGCCGTCAGCCGATCCACGACTTCCGCTGACTGCACAGCTGTGGTCATGCTCCGACTTACGCTGCCGTATAGTTTTGACGTCGATGCGGTATCCGATCCATGCCGCTGTGCGCTTTCGGCACTGATATGACCTTCGAGCCATCGTGTATTCCGGCCTTCGTGCGGTGGTGGTATTTCAACTTGCGTGTTTATGTGGTATTCTTGCTTGTGTGCCAATACCTCATCCCGGTCTGTGTGCCGGTCTCTTATCCCGGTCTGCGTACCGGTGTCTTATCCCGGTCTGCGTACCGGTGTTTTATCCCGGTCTGCGTACCGGTATTATATCCCGACCTGCAGCTCGTCCTCCGGGTCCGTGCTTTGTTCAGCTTCTCGTCATCAGATCCAGCTCTCTAGCCTCATCGGAGTCATCTACTCTTCCGGGTCGTGACAATCCTAGCCGCGTCCCATCCGAGGGCGCCCCCCTGGGCCAGGGTACGTTTCTCGTTCATATTTCATATGCATTTTCATTATTTCATGACTTAGTCTTGTACTCATATATTCGTTGGATCTGCCTCGAGCATCGGGGTACCGGGGGCCGGGTCAACCCGGTCACTGGCTGCAGGTAGCGTTGACCAGAGGACTTTTGAAGACTTGGTCAACACGGGAGCCATCTCAGCACACCCCCCTCCGGGACGTCGCGACTTCGTCAACATTTCATCCACCTCACCCGACGGTCCGTCTGACACAGCTTCCGGACCGGATCAAATTTAGCGTCGTCTGTGGGAACACAACGGCCTGTTCTGGAACGTGAAGATGGACGATGTCGGGAGGTTCTCTGCCATTATCACAATCCCGGAGGATCTCGACGCATATATTATCTTTTATCCTCACTCCACCGGTATTCGGGAGTCGAGGGATCGAGTGGAGCTTCAGCTGGCTAACAGGTTAGTTTTTCCATTATGTTTTTTCCCTGACTCCACGGGTATTCGGGAGTTAAGGGACCGAGACAAACCCTTGGTCGGTTGGCGCGACTTTCCGATCAGGTACGCTACAAGCTCTGCTCTCTTTTTACGATTATAGGAACTGCTATATTTCCTTGATAAAAGAGTAAGAACCTAGTTCCTTGATCATAGACTAGAGCCTTCAATTTCTGATCGGACACTAGGGGCCCAGCTCCCCGTTCATACACTTGGGACACAACTCCCTGCTCATACTCTAGGGGCACAGCTCCCCACTCATACACTAGGGCACAGCTCCCCGATCATTGACTTGCAGTACCACTTCCCGATCAGGATCTAAGGGCCTCGCTCTTCGATTACAGGCTAGGGACCTTACTCTCCAATCAGGGATCAGGGATTCAGCTCCCCGATCAGGCTCTGCTTCCTTCAACCACGGTGCTCTGATTACCTCTACTTTTATGAAATCTGCTACCCTATATTACCATGGGTTTCATTTTCTTTGATGGTCGGGGCCCATATTATCATCTTCTCCCCTCGCTCCACGGGTATTCAGGAGTTGAGGGATCGAGACAGATCCGCAGTCGGTTGGCACCACACCGCTGTCAGGTATGACATAAGCTTTATTTCCTCATGCTGCTACATGCTTCACTTTTACTAGCTTCAAAGCTTATCCTTCCCCGTTCGGGGTTGAGTGGTTTTCACTGGTCTCAGACCAGCTTATTGGATTTCATATTTCCCTCGTTCGGGGTTGAGCGATTATCACTGGTCTCAGACCAGCTTATTGGATTTCATATCTCCCCCGTTCGGGGTCGAGTTATCGCCACCGGTCTCAGACCGGAGTATTATTACTGGTCTCGGACCAGCGCCATCGCCACCGGTCTCGGACCGGAGTATCATTACTAGTCTCGGACCAGCGCCATCGCCACCGGTCTCAGACCGGAGTATCATTACTGAATCGACCACTAACCCATGAGTGGTGGTGTGTGCAGATCCATGTAACTGGCGATGTGCT
This sequence comes from Zingiber officinale, assembly GCF_018446385.1. Classification (NCBI taxonomy): domain Eukaryota; kingdom Viridiplantae; phylum Streptophyta; class Magnoliopsida; order Zingiberales; family Zingiberaceae; genus Zingiber; species Zingiber officinale. The sequence goes on from NC_056002.1 coordinate 109,549,908, forward strand.
CAACAATAATGGAGCGGACTATCGCACAGCATGCAATCATGCAAATGGTGCTTGGCACTAACCACAAAATATCCTGAACTAATCCATATATATATAAAAGTGTACCATAGGTCAACGAATCAAATCAAAGGTACACAGAAGGTATAAAACCTAGGTCCTGAACATGGTGAAGCATGGTATATCACTACCCCTATAAACATGTATAAGCAGGTAAGGAATACATGAGATGCAAAACAAGCAATCAATCAATCATGTAACGGGTATCAGGTAGTGATTAACCGAAACAAATAAGAGAACATAATTATTGCTACTTGTTAAATTCACTACTATGCATATCAAAGACATAAAGTCAAAAGTACCCGCCTCCAATAGAAAGGATCGTATTCGCAATAGATCCCTCGCCGAGACATCGTCTCGGATCAAAGTCCTGCAACCACATATCACATGGTACAACTAGGTCAAATATGAACTAGTGAGCTAAATCTATCATGAACCAAAAAGCTAACTTAACCCTAATCTGATTAGGGATCCATTCTCGTTAGTTCAATTAAATTTAACTCAATACTGTTGGTGCAACCTTAGGTCAAGGTTGACCTGGTTGACCATACTCGAGTTGACTTGACTCGAGTTGTGTTTTGATGTTTGACGAGTTATGTTTGACAATGTTTGACGTGAACAGAAAAGTTGTATCTTGATGTTTTAAAAGGATACAAGCTTGGGAGATTGTGGGTGCAACCCGTGGTCAAGGTTGACCTGGTTGACCCGAGGTGAGTTGACTTGACTCGGAAAAGTCCAAGCAGGGAGCTTGGCACGGGAAAAGTCCAAGCAGGGAGCTTGGCATGGGAAAAGTCCAAGCAGGGAGTTTGGCATGGTGAAAAGTCCAAGCAGGGAGTTTGGCATGGTGAAAAGTCCAAGCAGGGAGCTTGGCACGGGAAAAGTCCAAGTATGGAGACTTGGCATGGAGAAGTCCAAGTATGGAAGCTTGGCACATGGGAAGTCGGAGAGGGCTCGGTAGCTCGTTCTCCGGACTGTGGTCAGAGAGGGCTCGGGAGCTCGTTCTCTGGACCGGATGGAAGTCGGAGAGGGCTCGGTAGCTCGTTCTCCGAACTGTGGTCAGAGAGGGCTCGGTAGCTCGTTCTCTGGACCGGATGTGGAAAGTCCTGGTGAGTGAAGCCAGGCAGACGGATAAGTCCTGGTGAGTGAAGCCAGGCAGTGGGAAAGTCCTGGTGAGTGAAGCCAGACAGTTGGAAAGTCCTGGTGAGTGAAGCCGGGCAGATTGGAAATCCTGGTGAGTGAAGCCAGGTGAAAACCCTAGTGAGTGAAGCTAGGTGAAAGTCCTGGTGAGTGAAGCCGGGCAAGGGAAAATCCAAATGGATCAAGGGTGATCGGACATCTGGTGTTGAGAAGGTCAAGTAGGTCAAGGGAGTGACCGGATACTTGACACGAAGAGAAAAGTCCAAGTGGGTCAAAGGGATTGACCGGACACTTGGTGGGGAGTCTTAGCAGGTCAAGGGAGTGACCGGATGCTAAGCATGATGTACCAACAGGTCAAGGTTGACCGGATGTTGGTTTGGAAGGCTTGGGACTTGGTTTGGGCAAAAACCAAGCTCTGGATCGATCAGTGGATCGATCCAGTGATACACTGGGTATCTGGATCGGTCTGGTGACCGATCAGTAACCAAACAGTAGCCTACTGAGTGTTATCTGATCGGTCTGCAGACCGATCAGGAAACAACGATCAGAAGGCAAGAAGTTCGGGAGAAAAAGGAAGGGACATGCATGCTGATCGGTCCCTGGACCGATCAGAGGAAGCTCTGATCGGTCCCCAGGACCGATCAGGGTCTTCCTGGACCGATCAGGACATAGCCTGATCGGTCTAGGCTTAGCCTGATCGGTCCCCAAGACCGATTAGGGACAGTGTGGACCGATCAAGTTGGAGCCTGATCGGTCCAGAACTATCCGTTGGCTCACAACGGTCTTCTGTCTTCTGCTGTCTTCTGGCTTCTTCTTCGCAGGTGAATGCAGGTATAAAAGAGGCTGAGGGCTTCTACAGGGGGACGACTACTGCTTCTTCTTCCTCCTCTGAACTGAGCTGCTGTTCTTCTGAAAGTTGTGCTCTTGAGCTTTGCTGAGCTCCGAAGCTTCGTGTGAGCTTCTTCGACTGAGTTTCTTGTTGGCATTCGTCCGTGAAGTTGGTGCTTCATCCGGGACTTCAGTCGACGAGAAGGCAAGTAAGTATTTGTACATTCATTGTGTATTTTGTTCTTGCTCTTCTTTGTATTTCCATATTGCTGTTGCAAGCTATTGTGGCGAGGTTTCTCCACCCACAAGGAGTATTTATTAGCCGGTTCTCCGGGGACTCATCCACCGACGGATTGATAGGGCTCGTCCACCTTACGGACACGCCGAGGAGTAGGAGTATCACCTCCGAACCTCGTTACATCCATCGAGTTTGAGGTTTGTCTTCTTCCTTTTCGTTTCTACGGTTTCATTTCCGCTGCGCTAACCCTAATCGTAGGAAGAAACGCGAAGAATTTGGGTCGGCTATTCACACCCCCCTCTCTAGCCGAGTACGACGATCCTAACAAATACATGAACCCTTTTCATCCTACAAACTCACCAAATTTGTCGTAGCTAATGGTGGCCACCGACTGAAAGGGTTTTTCACCATCGAAAGATGATCTACTGCTGCCCACTCTTTTCCTGCTAACACAACAATTCTACATCAACTAATCCAATCTATCATTTCAGAAAAATAAAAATGAAAGTCTACACGCTTCTTACCCCAATCCAAATATGTAGCCACTCCGTGAAGGATCCAGTGGCTGCTGTGATGAAGATGAAGTTCTCCAGTCCATCCCACAATCCTTCATAAAAGAACCTCACTGCTGAAATCCTTCCCACAGATCAGATCAAGTTGAGATCAATAATTAGGGATCACAAATCAAGCAACAACCCATCTTACAACCTAATCTTACCTCATGTGTGCTAATCTGTTGACAGGGGTGTGGTGGCCGAAAATCAAGCAGAGACAGCAACAAACTATTGATGTTGTGATAGCCGGAACCAAACTAGGTCACTGCCTTCCAACAATCAATCAAAAAAAATCACACTACGAATGCATCAACTTCCCAATCAAATACCAGTGCACAACTAAAATTGCAAACTGATCCTTACCTTCATCCAGTAGCTCACAAGAATAGCGGACGGAGGAGTTAGGGCACCGGTGTTGGTTCCAGCAAGGAACTACTGAGGCAGTGAACCAGAGCAGAGGGGCGACGACGACATACGGATCCCAAGTGGTGGCCATGGCAAAGCCCTTACCGGCGTCGGAAACAGAGGCTAAGGCATCGGCCTTGGGGTGGCGCTCGGGTGGCTGGTGGCTAGGGCACAGGGAAGGGGGCCGGCGCTAGGGTACGAGCACAAAGGAGTCGGCCGGCGCTCGGTTGGCGTCGCTGGGCTAGCTTCGTGCGAAAAGAAGGCTCGGCAGGCGGCAAAACCTAGGGCACGCGGAGGGAGTGGCCGGAGAGGGTAGCGACAGTGAGTGGAGAAAAGAAGGGAACGAAGAGAAGTGCTCGGCAGCGGAGGGGAAGAAGAAATAGGGCGGCGCCGGGTTGGGAGAGGAACCGAAGTGAAACTGTCGAAACTGACCAAATGAGGAGAAGTAGCGTCGGGGAAATGGCACGGGGAAGAGAGGAAAAGGAAAAATAAAATAAAGAAAAAGAAAACAAAAAGGAAATATCAAACTTTTCCTTGCTTAAATTGGGTAGTCTAAACAGGCTTTTCCGGGGCCTAGTTTTATCCCCGTAAACTCGTCCATACGCTCTCCGAAAAAATTCTAGAAAAATTTATAAAAATTTCAAAAAATTCCCTTATCATTATTCGTCATTTTTCGGTATTTTACATTAGAGGTTGCTCAATGGTCGGAGACCATATCAATTGATTGATAGGCAGAAATCAACCCCAACCTTAAGGCATTAAAGGAGGGGTTTCTAGGAGTTTTTGCTGCCAGTTCTTGGGGGGTTTAGAGGATAATGTTGCTGCATTTATGGACCAACTAGAGGTATTTCCAAGCTACAAGAGATTAAGCAAGTAAAGTTTTGATTGTAAAGTCATTTTCTATTGTATTTGTCTTTGCTTTCTTGTTTCTTGTTGTATTCTTGTGCTCAAGCTTATAAGAGGCTTCTCTGCCTCCAGAAGGTTTTCAAGAAGGAGAAAATTCTTAGTAGATGTTGTGAGCGAGGAGTGGACCCTTGGATTAATCACCTCAAGGAGGTGGATACCAAGTAAAATCATAGTGTAGTACATGTGGTGTCTAAGTTGATTGAAGTTTCCACTACGTATTCAACGATGAGCACACAACAACTACGAGAACTGATCGAAGCTATTCACCCCCTTAGCTCGCATGGGTCCTAACATAATCTTCTGACTCGATCAATCTAGATTTATCCCTAGCTAGTTGTCTGAAATCCCTTCCAGTCACCTGGAACTGTAGAAACTTGCTTCCTTGTAATGGTTGTTCATAATGAGTAGGATATAGAATTTTAAATTAATTGCATGTACTTTAGCTAGATGTCTAGCTTCCTACTGACTAGTTTGAATTATCAAATCTCAACTCCCAGCTGACTCCACTTAAACTTAATTTATCTAGTTTCCAACTAGGATTTTCTTACTTGATTCCCAACTAAGTATTGTACCACCTAGTTAATAAGGAGTTGATAAGGATGAAGTCCAAGTGAGCCACAGTTGATCAGATATTTAGCTGTTGAAAGTTTAACAGGGAATTGACAAAGGTGAAGTCTAAGTGGGTTAAAATTGACCAGACATTTGACAATAAAAGAAGTCCAAGATAGTTAAGGTTGACTTGATGTTAGACAAAGGAAGTCCTAGTAGGTTGAGGTTAATTAGATATTAGGCAAACTGAGAATTCATCCTTGGTAAGGCTAAAATAGAGGTATTAGTCAACTACTATGAAATAGCAATCGATTGATGAACCCTTAAATCATGAATTTTAGGTTTGAGGAGGTTTATAGGGTTTATATATCAGTCGATTGTTGGGTCTGAGTAATTAACTAATGGCACTATTGCAATGAATAGAAAGTTTTAAACTTGGTTGCGACAATTGATTCACGCAATAATAATCTACTATGGTTAATAATTTTCAATTATTGTGGTCAATTCTTAGCTAGAAGAATAATTCTACTAGTTGAATTTTCAAATTCTCGAAGAACAATCAATTGATGGTGATGAGCAATTGACTGTTAGGCCATTTTCAATCACAATAACAACCCTATGAAAAAGGATTTCATGGAGGATTTTAGACGTTAATTCTTGGGTGTTTTAGAGAAGAGTGTTGTTACATTTTTAGACCTTAAAGAGGCAATCCAAAGTAATTATAAAAGCAAACAAAGTGAGACTTAATTATAAGGTTTTTTTATTTGCATCTATATCTTTTATTTTCTTATTTGTGTTGTTTGTAAAGAATAGAGATTGAAAGAAGTTTCTCCGTCTCTAGAAGATATCCAAGAAAAACAAGTATAGTAGGAATTGGAGAATCCGAACCATGTAAAATTGAGTTGTCTTTGTGCTTGTTCTATTTTATATTTTTTTCGCTATATTAATCTACTATAGACAAGTATAAGTGAACGACGAATATTCATTTCTTGTAGCGATGTCATCAGTCCCAATAACCAATAACCGACACCAACAAAGGGTTCCTACGACTTCTGTAGTTCAGACCGTGTTAAAATTTTAAAGTCCCAAACATTATAGGATCATATTTTGACCAAAATTCACTTGTGTCTTTAGGCATCTCAAAAACACCACTATAAGAAAATTGGGATTACAACGCACGGAACCCTCCTCCCCGAAACTCATGTCTGCCAAAACTCGTCCCCTCGGATGGGTCTAGTGGCGAGCACATGAGGTATTGCCACAATGAGGTCTAGGGTTCGAATCTTGGCAAAGCCGAGATAAATGCCTCCCTTATATGCTAGTCACTATTCCAAAGGCTAGTAGCCGCCCATGATTTACCTCCTCCGTGTTGACCTTGGGATGGGTTGGCGGGGGCGCTGGGGGCGAGCGTATTCGCCTTTTGCCACAATGTCGGCCAAAACTCATCTCCCTCCTCTGCACTGCTCGCATCCTCCGCCATTTCTCAGCACTGGTCGTGACCTAGCCTCCACCGCCACTCCCCCACTCCACCAGCGACCTAGCTTCCTACATCACTCCTTCTTGCCGCCTACGACCTAGCCTCTGCTACTTAAAAATCTAAGGTGATTGTCTTAGTTTGTTGAGTAATGTGTCATTTGTTTGATCTTCCTTTTTTTGATGTTAACTTATACATTGGAACATAGTTGCCCAATTTTGTTACTGGAAAGATAATTCAATTGGATTTTGTAATTTCTTTTCCTTTCTATTTGAATTTTTGGTCACTCCATCACATTGAGTTCTATGCGAGACTATATCACTTTTGGAATCCCTCTACACCTTTCTCCTTAATTCAACACTTTGAATTTTATTACTCTTAGTTGGCTTCAAGGGGCAAGGCTTCCAGGTATTCATCTTTTCTCTGTCAGATTAGTTTGTTAGAGATGCCAGAACACAAAAGGAAAAGGTTGATGGCATTGTCTACTAATGTGATGAGAGATGAAAGTGACAAGGTAAGAGCTTCATGATAGATTAAGTTGCATGAATTTAGCTTACGGTGATACCACGCCATGTACATTGCATTATTTGCTGTATTTTCTTTAAAAACCTTATTATCAATTTTTTGTTTTTACATATCTTAGTTCTTGGGCAACTTGGAGAAGAAGTTAGCTTGGAATTGGTTTTAAGGGTGGTTGCTGATATTGGTCTTGTGGTATAGGCTAGGCTTGTCCAAATATTCATTTTCTATTAGACCACTAGTTAAAGTGTTTAAGACAATGGCTGTTAATATTATGGTTGAACTAATTGTACAATCTAATGGACCAAACTTGATTTAAAGACCACTAGTTTAGCACTTGACATAAAAACCAAACTTCATCTCATTTCAAATTGTAGCCAGAAGTCATGAAAATAGCTTAAGTTTAGGACTAAGAAATAATAGTTAATGTTGCAACACTGAATCAAGTATAGATTACCTAACAGATAACACTACGAAGAAGGCATCAATTGCGGATGGTTGAGATGCATATAGTATCAAAGTACCGGAGAGGACTTAGTGATCGCTGTCTAATTGAGAGGACAAATATGATCAACTCAAAGCCTATTTATTAGCCACAGAAGTTCAAATACATAAGCAAAATTTCTAACTTTTGATCTCATTAAACAACCAATGTTTCCTAGTGTATATCATAATGTGTAAACATTACAAAAAACAAACTTCACTTTTGTCAAGTGCTTGCAAAATAACATGGCTCACATATCAGCTTAGTATTTGTAGGAACTAATATAGCCAATCTATTTTGGTCATGTCTTGCTCAAATTTATCTTTCTTCTCAAGAGACTTCCAAATGCTGGTAAATCAACACTTCTAGCAGCCATCACACTTGCAAAACCTGATATTGCTGACTATCCTTTTACAACATTAATGCCCAATCTTGGTTGTCTTGATGGTGATCCCATGTTAGGAGCTCTGAAATATTCCTCTGAAGCAACACTAGCAGATCTTCAAGGTCTAATTGAAGGTTCTCACTTGGGAAAGGTATTTGCTTCATGCATGCATGTTGAAGCATTTGCAAAACTTTCTGTAGCAAGGGTCTTACTTTTGTCCAGGTCTCTTTTATGTTTATTCCTATACTTTTCCTTCATTCACCTAAACAATTGTTTGAGATATTTGCTTCAACTAGATTAATAGCCTTAGGAAAAACAATACAGACCTTAGGCCTCTAAGTGGTTGAAAGGATCCAATCTGACCGCCTTGGGAAAAACAATAGAGACCTTAGGACTATATGGGATTAAAAGGATCTAATTTGAACACTAATGTGTAGCAGACATTTGTTGTGTTCAAACAGTTTGTTTGATCATTGATAAATTGGTTGTTTTAGGCATTCAAGGACAGGTGGAAATTTATGTCACTTCATGTAAATCATGTCATAAACAGGTTATATCACTTTGTGTAAATAAAAAGATGTATAACATAAAAATTATCACTATTTATATTTCTAAAATAATTTTATATGGTATAAGATTAGTTGAATTTCTAAAAAAAATTATATGGTGTAGAAATTATTAATATTTTAAAAATAAATTATTTTTGTAAATGATTTGATTAGTGCCAACTCATTTACATATTTGGATTGTTTTAGGTTACTTACAGTTTTATCTCCAGCCAAGTCAACTTGTTTCTAATATTGCTAGTTTTATTCAAGGATTTATCTTTTTTAAGACATTTCATATCTGTATAATATTGTCATATACGGCATTCATGGTCATTCTTTTGTATCTCATAGATGAATTTTTATAAACAATTATCCGATCTACATTCAAGTCAAGACTCACATAGATGAGAGAGTTAAGTCATTAACTAGTTACACTCAACCACTAACTCAAAATGCTTTCTTGGTAATGCTTATGAATCATAGCAAAATCTTTTTGTCATGCACTTGATAGGATGCCAAAGAAGCTATATATTGTGTTGGTTGCAAATATTTTAATTCAAGATACTTACGGGGTTGATTCTTGTCTTTGTTCTTTTGCCCCTTTTAGGTTGCCGACTAATTAAAAATCATAGCCTTTTTGCAATGTTGTATGTTTAGTGAATTGAAAATATTTATCATCTGCTTTTCCCATATTCTAATGACACATGAGTTAAACTCTCTTATATATCTCTTATATTATTTACATTGCTTAATTGTAGTTGATCAATTAATTATCTATTGTTTTCTAGCATGTACAAGATAAAATCCATTACTTAATTCTATTTTGTGTTTTCTATTTTTTTTCTTTTTTTGTTTTTCTTACATGCTACCGGAAATTTTAAGGTTTCCTGCTTCAAAGGCATGAGTAGGTAAGTAGGCATACTTTATTTTCTTCCTTTTTTTTTTTACTAGTTTCTATAATTTATTTCAATCTCTGTTTTTTGGTAGTTTTTGTAATTTATTCCTATCTCATTTTTTTTGGATGGTTTATGTAATTTTCTTCTTTGCAAATGAATGTGGAAAGAAATTAAAGTGGAGTTTTTTTATTGCTAAGAAGAGTGCTCATATTTTCCAAGAAGATAAAATATTAATCGAAAGATTCAATCCATGAATAATTTTTTACTTTTGTATAGACTTAACATAGATACAAAGTTTGTGAATTATGTTTATATATTTTTGGTTTGAATTGTATAATATTATATCTTTTGCTAAACAATTGAATTTTTAAAAAAATTATGGATGTAACGACCCGACCCCTCGGCTCCTTGGACAGCTCAACTGGCGACCCATTTGGCGGCCCATTTGGCGGCCTCTTGGCGGTCCAACTGGTGACCCCTTATGTCGTCGATCGACGACCCTCGGTTGTACCGTTGCTCACTAGGTCTTTCCACCCCTGGTCAGTAGATTTTTGTCTTCCCCAGGATTCGAACTCTAGATCTCCAGGCTAAGTACTAGAGAGTACTAGAGTTTATGAATCCTGGTAGCCAAGTGAGAGTGAAGAATAATAAAATTTTACAGTGAGGGTAAGTAAATGAAGAGAAATAATGACAAGACTGAAATGTGTTGGGTCCGGTATCTCTCGGAGTGCGCAAACTGATACTGATCGTCGAGGTTAGTGTTCAACACTATCTCCGTAAACGATATTACTCCGTTACGGTGCTAACGGATAGCAGTAATTCGTTCCTAAGATACAACGACGAACATCTCGGAATCGTAGCACTCCGAATTTCGAGACCAGCGAACCTTCTCGTAGGCTTTTTAGACTCTTAAATGCACAAGATGAGATGAATGCTCAAGAGAGAGTAGAATAGATGAATTTGATGATTCGATTGATATTTCCAGCATCTGGAGGGTTCTATTTATACCAAATAAAGAGGTTGAATGCCTTTTTGGGTGAGAGGATGTGTTCTTTGGGCTGGATCGATCTGGATCGTCTATTCTGAAGAGTTATAACCCTTCACATATCCCACTTTAATCTCATCCATCAGATCTGAAGAGTTGTGACCCTCAAATCTCACCTATTGTCATCAGCCATCGGATCTGGATCTACTGATCCATTCGATCTGACGCTTCAGATCAAGTCTCATCCCAAGCGGTCAGATCGTGACTCTTCGCGATCCAACGCTCTAGATCGCATCACAAGCGATCCATCACACCTCTTTGATCAACGGTTGCCATCCGTTTGCTCAATCAACAGTCCAGTCATCTCTTTTTGCTCACGTGGATGCCACATAGGCATTGCCATGTCAGATACGAGCCTGATACGCCACCCGAGTGCCACGTAGGTACTGCAATGTCCTCTGGACAGAAGTGCAAAGTGCGCCTACAAAGCGCCCATTGCGCACGTGGTGGGTGGCGGGCTCACAGGTGCGAGCACCTGCTCGCCCCTGAGAAGAGAGCACCTGTTTTTTTTTTTCTGATTTAACTCCATTAACACAACATCATTAATAAGCAAAGAATGCACATCGAAAATTTTCGATGTGGGTCTATTCTCCCATGCATTTCCTTATATATATCATTAATGAATAATTAATATTTATTTGGGCCGACTTTAAATAATTAATTTCTCATTCACCTTTAATCGGTTTTGAGCAAATTAATAGTCTAAATTTATCTACGTGAAACGTAGATTTCAATTTTGAAGTCAATTACGACTTTTATCTATTGATGACATTCCGATTTTTTCACAAAACCGTATTGGTCCATTAAAGCCCCAATATCCAACAAAATGTAGAAATAAGTAGTAACAAGAAGAAACAGCATATTAGAATTACAAACAAAGAAAGAGAAAGTGTGAAATCAAGAAGAATGCACAATAGAGGACGAAAAGTTAGAGTAAGCACATAGAAGATTTAAGAGCAAGAATCAGAAGGTATAAAAAAAGAAAAATGAAATAAAATAAAAATTCAATTTTTCCTCGTTAAAATGGGATAACCTAAATAAATTTTTCCCGATCCCAATATTTATTCCCGTAATCTAAGTTATACGGTTTCCGAAAAATTCTCAAAAAATTTCTAAAAATTCTGGAAAATTTCCTTATGGTTATCCGCCCTTTTTCGATATTTTACATTCTCGCACACTAATAAAAATTTGGTCCCTAAATTTCGTTATCTACCATCAGCAAGTACTAACAACAGATAAAGAGTATAAATGTTGAACAGTAAATTAACCCACATACCTCAAGTGAAAAGATGGGGGTATCGAGCTCGGATCGTATCCTCGAACTCCCAGGTAGCCTCCTCATCCGAATGATGCTGCCGTCCGACTTTAACCTGTCGGATAGTCTTGTTCCGCAGCTGACGCTTCTTCTGGTCTAGAATCCGTATCGGAACCTCCTTGTAGGTGGCATCAGGCTGAAGGGAAACTGGTATATCAAACAGTACATGAGCTGGGTCGGCTATGTATCTCCTCAGCATAGATACATGAAATACGTCATGCACGCCTGCCAGAGCCGGTGGTAGTGCCATGCGATAAGCTACTTCTCCAATTCTCTCCAGGATCTAGAAAGGGCCAATGTACCATGGAGCTAGCTTACCTATGAGACCAAATCTCTTCACCCCTTTCGTGGGTGAAACTCGCAGAAAAACATGGTCGCCAGTAGAGAACTCCAGGGGTCTGCGTCTCCGATCAGCATAACTCTTCTGGCGATCCTGTGCCTCGGACATCCTCTGTCTAATAGTACGGACCAACTCTGCCTCTTGTTGAGCTCTATGAGGTCCCAATAATTGGGCCTCCCCAACCTCATCCCAAAGGGTGGGTGTCCGACAAGGCCTACAATACAACGCTTCAAACGGTGTCATCTGGATAGCCGAATGGAAGCTGTTGTTGTAGGCAAACTCTACCAATGACAAATAGTCCTCCCAATTGCCTCCGAAATCCAGTACACAAGACCTCAGCAAGTCCTCTAGAGTCTGAATAGTCCACTCTGACTGCCCATCTGTCTACGGATGGAAAGCTGTACTGAAACGGAGCTGAGTGCCCAAGACCTGCTGTAGACTTTGCCAGAATCGGGACGTGAACCATGGATCTCTATCCGAAATAATAGTCAAAGGAACACCATGTACTCTGATGATCTCCCGGCAGTACAGATCTGCCAATCAATCCAGAGAATCAGTCTTCCAGATCGCTAAGAAGTGCGCCGATTTGGTTAATCGATCAACGATTACCCAAATCGCGTCATAGGCTCGTCGTGTCCTAGGCAACCCCAACACAAAGTCCATGGTAATGTGTTCCCATTTCCGCTCAGGAATAGGAATCCGCTGAAGTAATCCGGCAGGTCTCTAGTGCTCAGCCTTCACCTGTTGACAGACAAGACATCTAGCTATAAATTCCACGATGTCTTTTTTCATACCGTTCCACCAGTAGGAACGCCTCATATCTTGATACATGCGGGTCCCACCTGGATAGATCGCAAATCAAGAGCGATGAGCCTCCTGAAGTAGCTCCTATAAGACTGGGTGAGACTAAGGTATGCATAATCTGCCTCAGAAATATATAATACCCTCCTCATCTCGGGTGAACGCGGTCTGCTGCCCGAAAGCTATCTGACTGCCAATAAACTGCAAATGCTGATCACTGGCCTGGGCCTCTTGGATCCTCATTTTGATCGACGACTGAGCATCCATGGTAACCAGAATACCCTGCTCTGTCTGTCCCTGCTCCTGAAGGCCCAACTTGGAGAAACCCTGAACCAAGTCTGTGACTGAAACCTGGTGGCAAGCCAAAGTCCCTCTGGACTTCTTGCTGAGTGCATCAGCAACCATATTAGCTTTCCCTGGGTGATAGCTAATGGTACAATCATAATCCTTCAGAAACTTCATCCATCTCCTTTGTTGGATATTAAGTTCCTTCTGGGTGAAAATATATTTGAGACTCTTATGATCAGTGAGAATCTCAAATGTAATGTCGTACAGATGATGCCGCCAAATCTTCAAAGAAAAGATGATGGCGGCTAGATCTAAATCATGTACTGGATAGTTCTTCTCATGCTCCTTCAACTAACGAGAAGCATAGGAGACTATCCTACCGTGCTGCATCAGAATAGCGCCCAAACCCTGTAAAAACTTGTCGGTGTAGAGTACGAATCCATCCTCTTCGTAGGGTAAAACCAAAACTGGAGCCGACACTAATCTCCGCTTCAACTCCTGGAAGCTGGTCTCGTAGTCTTCTGTCCAAGTAAACTTCACGCCTTTCCTGGTCAGACGTGTCAGCAGCATAGCAATATGCAAGAAATCCTCGATGAACCATCGGTAATATCCAGCTAATCCTAGAAAAATGTGGATCTCCTGAACTGATTTCGGCTGCTCCCAACTGGTGACACCCTCGATATTCTGAGGGTCTACAGAAATACCTCTGCTAGAGACCACATGCCCCAGAAAATCGACTGAGGATAGCTAGAAAGCACACTTGCTGAACTTTGCATATAACCGATGTCGTCGAAGAGTCTCCAAGACTATGCGAAGATATTATGCATGCTCCTCCTCGGAACTCGAGTAGATCAAAATGTCATCGATGAAAATGACAACAAACTAATCTAGATACTCCAGAAAGATACGGTTCATGAAATCCATAAATACCGCTGGAGCATTGGTAAGCCCAAATGGCATTACCAAAAACTCATAATGATCGTACCTGGTACGGAATACTGTCTTCTGAATATCAGATTCCTTAACTCTCAACTGATGATATCCAGACCACAGATCAATTTTAGAATACACTAAGGTACCTCTAAGCTGATCAAACAAATCCTCGATCAGCGATAACGGGTACTTATTTCTGACGGTCACTGCATTCAGCTGTCTGTAGTCAATGCACAACCTTAGAGTACCATCCTTTTTCTTGACGAATAGTACCGGAGAACCCCACGGAGAAACACTAGGGCAAATGAATTCCCTAACCAATAACTCCTATAGTTGGACCTTTAGCTCATCCAACTCTTTCAGTGCCATACGATATGGAGCTTTTGATGTTGGCGCGGTCCTCGGAATCAGCTCAATAGCAAACTCCACTTGCCTTCAGGGAGGCAAGCCCGGTAGCTCATCTGGAAATACATCCGGATACTCTCGGACTACTGGAATGTCAGAGATTTGAGAACTATTGTCATCTTCAGTATGAATCAAAGATAACAGAAAACCCTGACAGTCATGTGACAACAGCTTCTGAGCTTGAATCGTCGAAATAATCGATATGCCATCATCCCTGATGCCAGTGAAATCCCACAAGGGTTGGTTTGGAGGTCGGAAAGTGACCACCCTCGTTTGGCAATCAACCGTGGCATTATATGCAGACAACCAATCCATGCCAAGGATAATGTCGAACTCGACCATTTCCAGCACTAATAAATCAACCACAAGTATCATGTTGCCAAAATCTAACAGACAACCTCTAACCTCCTGAGTGACGCCCAATGTATCACCGGACGGTAGGGAGACGGTCAGTCGCTGCGATCTATGAGTAGGTAGTCTACCTATGTCCTTCATAAAGGCACGGGAAATAAAAGAACGCGAGCTACCAGTATCTATCAGTATATCAGCGGATAATGCATAAAGTAAAACCATACCGCGAAAAATGGATCCATCGGCCCGCTGTGCATCCTCTCGGGTAACCGCATGAATATATCCAGTCTTTGGCGGTGGTGGAGGTGGTAGTGCTGCCAAAGGCTACTGCGCCTGAGTCTGAGCCTGCCACTATGATGGTGTCGGGTACTGAGCCAGAGACGGATAGGTAAACTGAGACTGATACTGGACCGACGGCTGGGGCTGTGACTGGTACTGGACCAGTGGATGTGGCTGATACTACCCTTGAGTCAGATACTGTGGTCCCGGAACAAAGCTCTGTGGTACTATAAGGGCACTAGAGTGCTCCTGTCCATGCATGCCATATGTAACTACGGCAGGGGGAGTTGTCCTCTGCTGACTATGTGAAGATTGGGCTCTCTGCCCTCCTCGCTGAGTCCCTGACTGACTGTGTTGTCCTCTATGAACAGCAACCCCGAAAATTGTGTGCTGAGCCTTCAACGAACAATCTCGTCTCACATGCCCAAGCTGTTTGCAATAATAGCAAACTGGCTATCCCAAGGAGTATGCTGAGGTGATGTGGTCTCTGGACCCACATCTAGTGTAGAGAATATCACTGGCGGGATATTTCTAGTTCTACTGTGAAGACCGGAAACGTCCTGATGAAGATCACCCAGATTTCTGAGGCTGACCAGAAGCCCCCGAAGTACCCTGTCCTGACCGACTGCGACCACTTTATTGTTGTCTGATCGCATGTGTCTGCTGGATATATCCTGATGTCTGACCCATCTACTTCCTTTTCTTATCTGGATACGCCCTCAGCTGAGCTGACTCTATCATCAGGGCTCTGTCCAGTGTCTCTATGTAGGATGAACTCCCAAAACTGGCAAGCTTTACTTGCAGATATCTATCCAGTCCTTGAATAAACTGATGCCTACAGGAACTGTCCTCAGCAACTAATTCTGGACAGAATTTGGCCAACCGAATAAACTTAACATTATACTCTGTCACCAAACGGTTGTTCTGTCACAGACTCAGAAAATCCTGCCGGCGATCTGATAGGCCCGTGAAAAGTAGCGGCTCTCAAAAGCCTCTCTGAATGTGGCCCAGGTGATGTCCTACTCGCCTATGATGGACTCCTGCGCAACCCACCAGGTGTCGGCCTCATCCCGTAAATGGAAAGCAGCCAGCTCTGCTTTCTCCCACTCGGAACAAGATATGTAGAAGAAGGTCCGCTCCATGGTCTCTATCCAGGATTGGGCCACACTCGGATTAGTCTCTCCTCGGAAGAGTGTGAATCAACTCTTCATCGACTCTGCCAGTGCTGGGATCCGAGCCCGTGCTGCGACAATATCAGTGAGGTGAGTAGGGGCGGCTGCAGGAACGGGCGGAACAAATGGAGCTGGTGCTATAGGTAGTACAACTAGATAGACCGAGGGAAGTACTCCCGGTGCTACTGCATAAGTCGGAGCAGGTGTCGCTGGTGGCACTGCAGGGTCAGCATTGGTGGGCGCGACTAGAGGTACAGTGGGTGTGGCACCGGATATGGAGCAACTGTTGCTGCTGGTGTGGGTGTGGGTGTCAGGTGAGCAGTAGGCACCACTGGCGATGGTGCCTGGTACGCCGTAGGTACTGGTGGGGGGTACCGGATGTGTCCGTGGTACCGCTGGTGGTACCATAACTACGGTAGGGGTGGGAACAGCGGGTACAGTCGATGTAAGTACCTCTAAAGGAGCCATCGGGGTCTGGGAGCCCGATGCACCCGCAGTATCTTGAGTCTGTCCCTGTCCGACGGGCTCAACCCCAGTAGGCATCTCTGGCGACTCTGCCACCAGGGACTCCAACGTCCTCTTACGTGGCCTTCCAGCACCACGTCTCAGCACGGAAGCACGTGTACCTCGCCTCATATCTATTGAATTATAACACACAAATATTACTACAAGTATCACACTATAAAATTAAACATCATACCTATTTGCTATCTGGAGATGTTCCGTCGCTGTCCAGTCCCCCTTTATAACCTCGGAACTCTGAAATGAAAAAATTAACGAAAATTCAAACAAATCCAAATATAAATACCCAAATTTACTAGCAAGCTTGGGCTAACCCTAAAATCCATAAGAATCCGAAAATATCCAATTTGACTCACAAACCTACAATATGAAAACCAAGCATCAGAAAACCTGTGCTCTGGTACCAAATAAATTGTCACACCCCAAGTAGTCCCTGCCAGAAGAAATTTCGACAACATCTCCCCTGTACGGGTGACAATATGAAACTTCCTACATCCACTCAGATACTTCGGCCAACACGGCCGAAACAAATGTAGAACATAACAGTACAATAAGTAATAATCCACGCAGTGTAATGGTAACAACTAAACATAAGCAAAGATAAGGAAACATCACAAAAATCCTACTCAACTACACTCATAAAGTGCAAAATCGATATCCTACTCAACTACACCTGATCCGGCGGTAAGAACAGAGGACCCCCTTTCCGAGAAGTCAACGCCACGTGGAGGTCAAAAGGTTAAAAGGACTATCAGAGAAGGGTGGGCCGACCGGCCTAACCAGAAAGGATTGAATTGACAGGCCGTCCGGGAAAGAGTTGGACCGACAGGCCGACCGAGGTCTAAAAAGAAGCAGAGGCACCCGGCGGATAGTCAGGGTTCCGGCGCTCGTGGAATAGGGTCGTATGGCTGAGCGGATAGCCCGCTCGGCCGAAGGCATAAAAATAGCGATACTGCAAACAGTCCACGGAATACACTATCGAGAATTTACCGAGCGGACCAGCACATAAGGCCGGCCGGGTGTGAAGCAACGGTCGATCAGCCGAACGCTCGGTATGAGGTAGGAAGAGAGAAAAGGACAAGGAACATCTTCTGACAGCGGGCATGCTCTATGACCAGACCATACTCCAAATCTTATGACAGAGAGTTCCGCTGTCCCATCAAAGACTTACTTGGACTGTAGCAGTATGGTGTCAGGTAAGCTTGCTGACAAGCCCTTACTGAGGTATGGGTTGAGGACACGTATGTACCTCGGTATATGTGCATGAGCTCCTCCCCAGCTCTATATAAGGAGCTCTACGCTTCGCCTGAGGTACTTGAGCGTCGGAGGGTCATCGCCGGGAACCTCTTCCCGGGCCGACTTCTGTGCAGGTTTGCTAGAGGTTTGTGCGGACAGTCAAGAGACTTACGTCAGCCGCTTGGAGAGCGCCACGTGCCCAGCATCCGTTGATTCAGCTTTCGGACAGGATCAATTTGGCGCCGTCTGTGGGAACGCTCCTGTATCCGATCGGAGGCAATGGACGAAGCTGGACGACAGCACTCGGTGATGCTCTCCACAGAAGAGCTCGACGCTCTGATCGAGATAAGAGCAGATAAGCTTGTGGAACAACAGAAGCAGAAATCGCAAGCCGAGCGGATGGAGCAGCAAGCGACATCAGCATCAGGAGGCCGAGCGGAAGTACCACAGGCCACGGTTCCATTCCATCGGGCCCTCTTCCGCACTCCTCCTGAAGCCGCAGCAGCTAATCGTGATAGAGGATCTTTATCCGATGAAGTACCAATACGAGACAACAGAAAAGGCAAGGCCCCCCGAGCGGGTAAATCGTCAATTCTCGGAGGCCATCCTGCGGGACCCTCTGCCAAAGCACTATGTGCCACCGGCGATCGGTGAATACAACGGAACCACCGACCCGGACGATCATTTGGATAAGTTCGACAACGCAGCTACCCTTCATCAATACACAGATGGGGTGAAGTGTCGGGTTTTCCTCACCACCCTCTCTGGATCGGCTCAACGGTGGTTTCGGAGGCTGCCGGACAGATCCATCACAAGCTTCAAAGACTTCCGTACGGCCTTCCTCCACCACTTTGCAAGCAGTCGACGTTATCAGAAGACAAGTGTCAGCCTGTTCGCCATCAAACAAGAAGCCCGCGAATCGCTCCGAGCTTATATCCAGCGGTTCAACAGGGTGGCCATGGATATTCCAACGGCCACCTCGGAAACCATGATGAATGCCTTTACACAAGGCCTCGTGGATGGAGATTTCTTCCGATCGCTCATTCAGAAGCCACCCCGGGACTACGACCATATGCTACACCGGGCCAATGAATATATCAACGTGGAGGAAGCCCAAGCGGCCCGAAGAAAGGAAACTTCAGCCGAGCGAGCTCCCCATGCCGTGCGAAAACCGCACACTGCTCATCAGCCACCCCGAGGACCAAAGGCTGAAGCAATCCGCTCCCCCCATGCTAGGTCCCATGTACAAGAGGTAGCTGCAGAGCGGTCCAGACCAAAGAAAAAAGTATGGACCCCTATGTTTTGCTCATTCCACCGGACGGACACGCACAACACAAGAGATTGTCGGAGTCTTCCCTTGATCGCTCATCCCGTCCCCCAGAGTGGCGGCCGTCGATCACCATCATCCGACAGGTGACAAAGAACTCATGAAGCCGATCGGACGATATCCGACCGCCGACAAAGACAGACTCCCGAGCAGCATCATACTCCCAGGCGTGAGAATCTCCGGATGTCCAGGGAGCGGCCTAGGCCGTCCGCTCGGGAAGAAGAAAATCGAAACAACACTTCCCGAGGCGAAATCAACATTATAGCTGGCGGGCCGACCAGAGGAGACTCTAACCGAGCGAGGAAGGCGAGCATCAGGCAACTCCAGATCCATGCTGTCGACTACAGCTAAGAAAGGGCAAGCGGACTTGAAATCAGTTTCGGACCCAGGGATTTGGAAGGGGTTGAAGTGCCTCACGACGACGCTCTTCTCATCAAAGCGGTAATAGCCAATTACACTATTCATCGCGTTTTCATTGACACAGGAAACTCGTTCAATATCATATTCAAGAAGGCCTTCGACCAACTACAAATTGATCGGGCCGAGCTGCTGCCTATGACAACCCCCCTCTACAGGTTTACGGGCAACGAAGTTCTGCCGGTCGGACAGATCCGACTGGCTATTTCGCTAGGGGAGGAGCCGCTCAGAAGGACTCGGACTGCAAACTTCGTCATGGTCGACTCTCCCTCAGCATATAACGTCATCCTTGGGGGACTGGCGCTCAGTGAGTTCCGAGCGGCCGTCTCCACTTTCCACCAGAAAATCAAGTTCCCAGTGGAAGATAAAGTGGGAGAAGTACGAGGAGATCAACTGGTAGCCCGGCGATGCTACGTCGAGATGGTCCGTGCAGAAGCCAATGCTGCTCGGAAGACGCCACGGATCGAGGTGAACGCTATCACTGAAAAACCACCCTCTTTGATTTATGAAGAAAAAGAGGAAGTGCAGATTCACCCGACCCGATCGGAGGCCACGACATTCATTGCGTCCGATCTGGAGGCGAGCCAGAAAGAGAAAGTGATCCAATGCCTCCAGCAAAACAGCGATGTCTTCGTTTGGTTGACGCACGAGTTGCCCAAAATTTCACCGAGTATAGCGCAGCACGAGCTCCACGTCCGACCGGACGCTCGGCCGGTGAAGCAGAGAAAAAGGGACTTCAGCGCCGAACAAAATGCAATCATCAGAGCGGAGGTCGAGAAACTTCTGAAGGCCGGCCACATACGCGAAGTCCAGTTCCCGAGCTAGCTAGCGAATATGGTACTAGTCTCCAAGCCGGGCAACAAATGGAGAGTGTGCATCGATTTCCGGGATCTTAACAAGGCGTGCCCAAAAGATTTTTATCCTCTGCCCCGGATCGACCAGCTGGTGGACTCTACGGCCGGCTGTGAATTAATATGCATGCTCGACGCCTATCAGGGCTACCATTAAGTGCTGCTCGCCCAAGAAGATCAAGAGAAGGTTAGCTTCGTTACAGCCGACGGCACATACTGCTACAATGTGATGCCGTTCGAACTCAAGAACGCGGGAGCAACCTATCAACATTTAATGAACAAAGTCTTCAGGGACCAGATCGGACGAAATTTAGAAGTATACGTGGATGATATTCTCATCAAGTCCGTCCGAGCGGCCGACCTGATTAAAGATATGGAGGAGACTTTCCGAACACTGAGGTGATACGGAGTTAAGATAAACCCTCAGAAGTGCCTGTTCGGAGCAAAAGGCGGGCATTTCTTGGGGTACATAGTGACCGAGCGGAGCATCGAGGCGAATCCCAGCAAAGTGAAAGCATTACAAGATATGCGGCCCCCAAGAAATCTGAGGGAAGTACAACGCTTGACCGGTTGGATAACTGCTCTGTCCAGATTCATCTCCAAGACCGCCGACCGGAGCCTACCTTTTTTCAAAATCTTGCGCAAAGCCACTAAGTTTCACTGGGATGAAGAATGCGATCGGGCGTTCGAAGATCTGAAGACATACTTGAACTATCTGCCTGTGCTAGCTAAGCCAGCTGTGGGCGAACCACTTTGTGTCTATTTATCTTCAACTGAGCAGGCGGTCGGCTCGGTACTAGTAAGGGCGAGCGGAGAAGAACCTGTATATTTTCTGAGCCATATTTTAAAAGATGCTGAATCTCGCTACACCGAGCTCGAGAAGCTGGCTTTCGCTTTGATTCTGGCCGCTCGGCGCCTCCGTCCCTATTTCTTGGCTCATACTATCATCGTCCGGACGAACAGCCCATTGGGAAGAGTGCTGTTGAACCCAGAAGCGTCCGGACGGCTCATCAAATGGACAACGGAGTTGAGCGAATTTGACATTCAGTACCAACCCTGTTCGGCGATAAAGGCTCAGTCCTTGGCAGATTTTATCACCGAAGTACAAAAACCTGAGCCCGAAGCTATGTGGAAAATATTTGTGGATGGATCGTCCACTCAGCTCGGAAGTGGGATTGGAGTACTACTGCTCTCTCCCCAAGAAGAAAAGATGCACTTATCCGTTCGGCTAGATTACAGAGCTACAAATAATGAGGCAGAATATGAGGCCCTTATAGCCGGTTTACAGGCAGCCCGGCATGTGGGAGCCGGGCGGGTGACGCTGCATTCGGATTCTCAGTTGGCCGCTCAGCAGCTCTCTGGTACTTTTGAGATTAACAACGCTCAGCTCAAACTCTACGCTGAAGCCTTTGAAAAGCTCAAGGCCAATTTCAGAGAAGTCATTATCTAGAAGATACCCCGAGCGGAAAACCAAGCGGCCGATGAGTTAGCCAAGCTCGCAAGTTCAATATCACCGGTCGTCATCCAGCAGCCAATTGAACAAGTATCTTTGGTAGCGCGTGTCGACCGGATGGAGGGCCTCACATTTCCAAGTGATTGGAGGACACCCATCATGGAGTTTCTCCGCTCGGGAGCTACACCGTCCGATCAGGATGAAGCCCAACTTCTGAGGAGGAGAGCCGGTCGGTTCACACTTATTGGAGATCAACTCTACAAGAAGGTTTTCTCTCACCCGCTGTTGAAATGCGTGAGCTCGGAAGATGCAGCGTACATCCTCCAAGAAGTGCATCAAGGATTGTGCGGAGGGCATCCGGGCGGACGATCGCTGGCTAAGAAGATCCTGCTTGCCGGATACTTTTGGCCAACCCTACAAGCAGACGCCGCTAGGACCGTTGCGACTTGCCTTTCTTGCCAAAAGTATCATAACTTCTCCCACCGACCGGCGGAGGAAATGAAAGCAGCTACCGTGTCCTGTCCGTTCGACTAATGGGGAATGGATATTGTGGGTCCGTTCCCTATGGCGACCGGGCAGCGGAAATTGCTACTAGTGGCGGTCGATTATTTTTCCAAATGGGTAGAGGCCGAGCCGCTAGCCAAGATCACCGAGCAGATGGTCAAGAAGTTTATCTAGCAACATATCATCTGCCGGTTTGGCATCCCCCGCCGACTTGTTTCCGACAACGGGTGGCAATTCGCGGGAAAGTTGCTCGAAGATTGGTGCAAAAACTATGGCATCGAGCAACACTTCACGTCTGTGGCGTATCCCCAAAGCAATGGTCAAGCCGAAGTAGCCACCCGGGAAATTCTTCGTATTTTACGTGCTCGACTTGACCATTTGGGAGGAAGCTGGGTGGATGAAGTGTCGGGCGTCCTATGGGCCATCCGAACAACCCCGAAGGAGGGCACGGGCACGACGCCTTTCCATCTGGTGTATGGTGACGAAGCGGTCATTCCTATCGAAGTCGGCAACGAGTCCATCCAGATCCAGAATTATGATGATGATAACGCCGAGCGGAGAAACATGGAGCTGGATTTGGTCTAGGAAGAGCGAGCCAAGGCGTCCGTCCGGCTGATGGCGTACCGGCAACGGATGAAGCAAAACTACAACCGGCGCGTAATCCCTAGAGCATTCCAGGTTGGCGACCTTGTCTGGAAGAAAGTAAAGCCGGTCAACGATGTTGGCAAGCTGGAGGCTCCTTGGGCAGGCCCCTTCAAGGTCATCGAAAAGCTCCGCTCGGACGCTTATTATTTGGAGGATGAAGATGGACGGCGGTTGGATCGACAATGGAGCGTGAATCATCTCCAGCCTTATCGAGCTAGGTGAAAGGTGCACTGATGTAACTCATTTAGTATATATTTTGGTCGCCTATGTCCTTGTAATGCAGGAAGCAAAATGATAAAAAGGGATGGCTAATAGCTTCGCCGAACGACAGTGTTAAAATTAGCCTTAAAGACCGTCGAGCTCCGACGTTAAAAATCGAGAGATGAGCCGGCATCTATAAACCCTCCGAGAGGAAGACCGTCGAGCTCCGACGTTAAATATCGAGAGTCGAGCCGGCGACTATAAACCCTCCGAGCAGAAGACTGTCGAGCTCCGACGTTAAATATCGAGAGTCGAGCCGGCGACTATAAATCCTCTGAGCGGAAGACCGTCGAGCTCCGACGTTAAATATCTAGAGTCGAGCTGGCGACTATAAAGCCTCCGAGCGGAAGACCGTCGAGCTCCGACGTTAAATATCGAGAGTCGAGCCGGCGACTATAAAGCATCCGAGCGGAAGACCGTCGAGCTCCGACGTTAAAAATCGAGAGACGAGCCGGCGTCTATAAACCCTCTGAGCGGAAGACCGTCGAGCTCCGACGTTAAATATCGAGAGACAAGCCAGCGTCTATAAATCCTCCGAGCGAAAGACCATCGAGCTTCGACGTTAAATATAGAGAGACGAGCTGGCGTCTATAAATCCTCCGAGCGAAAGACTGTCGAGCTCCGACGTTAAATATCGAGAGACGAGCCGGTGTCTATAAATCCTCCGAGCGGAAGACCTTCGAGCTCCGACGTTAAATATCGAGAGACGAGCCGGCGTCTATAAATCCTCCGAGCGGAAGACCGTCGAGCTCCGACGTTAAATATCAAGAGTCGAGCCGGCGACTATAAATCCTACGAGCGGAAGACCGTCGAGCTCCGACGTTAAAAATCGAGAGACGAGCCGGCGTCTATAAACCCTCAGAGCGGACGAAGGCAATAAAAAGGACTTATGAGCAAGTATCCAAGGAACCCACCGTCAATATCGTTCGACCACTTCTACGTTCAGCTCGGCCCAGTACCCAAAGGTACTTCATCAACATCTAGCGAATGACCTCTTCTATCAAAGCAGAACATTACCTATTTAGCCGAGCAGAAAAGTTACGTAAAATACTTCGTAAATTGCGAACGCAAGAGAGGTGTGATAAGAGGCGGGCGGACAACACACATATTGACTAGCAAAAGGACAAAGCAAGCAAAAGGATATTATATTAAAGAAACTAAGGCCGAGCGGCCAAATTACAAAAAAGGTAGTCTTTGCCCGAGCGGCTGAATTACATTTACACTTCTATTCAATATAATCATAAAGATCCTTCGGGATATTGTCGAGAAGTGCCACCTGATCTCCGGCCGGGATGACGGTGGACTCAGGAAGTTGCCCCTTGGACTTCAAATATGTGATGGTAGCGGTCATAGCGAGGTCAAAGGCAGTATACATCCGCTCACAAACTTTCTCTGAAAATTCGGGCGAGCGGATGTAATTCTGCCTCAGGGCAGCGACCCGGACTGGCTCGGACTCTTGATATTCTTTGAAGGCCACTTGGGAGACAGCGAGGGAGTCTTGCAGAGTTTTCAGCTCGTCCTCATGCTTGATTGCGTCGGCCAAGCAGCCCGCCTTCTCTCCATCGAGCTGCTCCATCAACTCCTTTACTCGCTGCTCCAGCCCCCGAGCTTCTACATTCTTCTTCTCCAGATCGGAGGTAGCCAAGTTTTTCCTAGTGGTGGTCAGGGTTATTTTTTAGTCGAGCGACTTGCCTTGCCGCTCGAGCTCGGCCAAGGCGTGGGCCTGATCGGCCGTCTTCTTCTGCTCGGCCGCCAACAAATCCTGAGTCTTTTTGAGCTCCTTCTGCAACTCAGAGTATGATGGGCCTTGAGAGCTGGACGGACCGCACGCCACCTTCAGTTGCCTTAACTCCTCGTCCACCATGGCCAGGCGGTTGGAGACTGCTATCTCCTCCACCCATCTCTGATGAAAAAGAAAGGAGAAGTTGTTAATGGTCGATCAGAAAGAATGCATACAAAACTTCGGATAAAACGAACTTACCCCCGTGGCCTCCTGCCTATGGTTGTTGGCCAAATTTCAGAGGGGGATCAGCGCGACGCGCGCCCGAGCGTCAGCCCACATCTCGGCTAGGGGCCCCTTCAAGGTGATGGTGTGCTCGGGCGCGGTCGGTCGATCGGCCTCTGGCAGCAGCTCTTCAGTCAGGAGATGAACAGTGACTCGAACTGTGCGGCCATGACCAGTGGTCGTCTGAGCGGCGGTCGGAAGAGGATCAGAGGCCGGCGCCGAAAATTGAGATAGGATGGTTGAAGGCTGGACTGGTTGAGGAGCAGGCGGAAGGGTGCTGATTGGAACAGCCTCAATAGAGGCTGCCAGCTCGTCCCATTGCGAGGGCGTCCGGTCAAAGGAAATAGCCTCCACCTCCGGAGCCTTGCCACGAGCAGTTGCAGTAACCCGATCGGATGGTTGGACTGCGGAGGTAGCCGATCGAAGGGGAGTCTCCACTCGGCGCCTCTTTTGTCGAGGTTGCTCCTCCTCCAGAGCGGAACCTTCCTCTTGGGTAGTTGGTCCTCCGCTGGGGGTGGCTCCTCTTGCCTCATTTTGATGAGAGACTTGAGCAGCTGACCCTTCATGAGTCCCACTCTCCCCTTCATGCGAGCCGACCGGCTGGATGCCGAGCGCTTCCATCTCCTTTGCTGTAGCGGCTTCGAGCGGTGCCGCTTTTCTCTTCAGGATGCCAGCCATCACTGACTCCATGATGGTGTTCAATGCAAAGGAAAACAGAGAAAATTAGTTAGCAATTAAAATAAAGTTACCAAGTGGAATTCTTACCGAACCCGCTCGGGAGTGGGGTTCTGATTGGACTCAAGCCGAATATGTACATAACGCCTTCCGGAAGGAATTTTTTGATGTCAATCCGCAGACCGGCCAGCATGTTGTCTGCATGGAGATAATCTGGTCGGGTCTTGAACTTTTAGAGCTCGGGGAAGAGGGGATTGCCGACCTGCCACTAGGTTCGGAAGGAAGCCCGCTCGGGAAGGCGAATGAAAAAGAAAAATTCTTTCCAATGCTTATTGGAAGAAGGAAGTTTATTGAAGAAAACCAGGTCGGGCCGAGCCTGGAACATGTAAGTGCCCGGCTCGGACTGTTTAGGGTAATAGAAGTAATAGAAGACCGCACAGAAGGCGGAAGGTGTTGGGGACTAGGCTTCCGAGCGGAACGCCGAAAAAGTTGCAGACATTAATAATAAAGGGATGAATGGGAAATCGCAGACCGCCTGTGAACTGGTTGCGAAAAACACAAAAAGATCCGCGCGGCGGTTTGTTTGGCCGAGCGGAGTCTGTGGGTATGATGATTTCAAGGTCAGAGGGGATGTCAAAACTATTAATCAAGATATCGGCGTCGCGTTGATCGAAGCACGACTACATGGTAGTGTACCATGGGTCGAAGGTTTGGTCTTGGGACTGAGAGGATTGGGCCATTGTCCGATCAGACGGAATAAAAAATGACGAGGATAAAAGAAAGATGACGACAAAACAGTAGCCCTAGGATAAAAACTTGGGAGAGAAATGCAAAGAAAAACGTCGGGAAACGAAGATATAGCAGAGGAAGAGTCTTACGGGGAAGGAAGATCGAAGGAAGAACGCCGGAGACCGTCGGAGAGTCGAGGAACAGGATCGCCGGAGCACGGAGAAGGAAAAAGTGGAAGGCACACGACAGCGAAAGTGAGGCGAAGGGGAGAGAGCGAAGATTATATAAGGTGGAGTCCGAGCGGCCTCCACCGTTGGATCCAGGTCACGGGAATTAGAGCGCTCATCGCGCCGTCCATTTCGAACCACCTCGATCTCATCGCTCGCAGCGCCGCCGCCGTACGTTGACGTCAGCATGGCCACGTAGCGTTCTGTCACTGGAAAGCATTTAATAAGCGCCTTATCGAGGCGCAGAGCACGTGCTCGGCCTTAATGACGGAGATTGGCACAACTTCCAAGGAGATCCGACGGATGATGGCGTTAACTGACGTTACAGCTGCCACCGTATAGCCTGAGCAGAGGATAATATCACAGATAAGCCGCTCGGTGTGACTGGTGGTCCAGTCAGTCGGACTAATCGCCTCCTTCGACTGGACTTGAAGAGGAGGCAAGTGATCCGACGGTAAGAACAGAGGACCCCCTTTCCGAGAAGTTAACGCCACGTGGAGGTCAAAAGGTTAAAAGGACTATCGGAGAAGGGTGGGCCGACCGGCCTAACTAGAAAGGATTGAATTGACAGGCCGTCCGGAAAAGAGTTGGACCGACAGGCCGACCGAGGTCTAAAAAGAAGCAGAGGCACCCGGCGGATAGTCAGGGTTCCGGCGCTCGTGGAACAGGGCCGTATAGCCGAGCGGATAGCCCGCTCGGCCGAAGGCATAAAAATAGCGATACTGCAAACAGTCCACGGAATACACTATCGGGAATTTACCGAGCGGACCAGCACATAAGGCCGGCCGGGCGTGAAGGAACGGTCGATCAGTCGAACGCTCGGTATGAGGTAGGAAGAGAGAAAAGGACAAGGAACATCTTTTGACAGCGGGCATGCTCTATGACCAGACCATACTCCAAATCTTATGACAGAGGGTTCCGCTGTCCCATCAAAGACTTACTTGGACTGTAGCAGTATGGTGTCAGGTAAGCTTGCTGACAAGCGCTTATTGAGGTATGGGTTGAGGACACGTATGTACCTCGGTATATGTGCATGAGCTCCTCCCCAGCTCTATATAAGGAGCTCTACGCTTCGCCTGAGGTACGCTTTCTCTATATTGAGGCCACTTCTTCGTTGTCCACTTACCTGACTTGAGCGTCGGAGGGTCGTCGCTGGGAACTTCTTCCCGGCCCGACTTCTGTGCAGGTTCGCCGGAGGTCCGTGCGGACAGTCAAGAGACTTACATCAGCCGCTTGGAGAGCGCCACGTGCCCAGCGTCCATTGATTCAGCTTTCGGACAGGATCAACACCCATAAAACACAAAACTCCAGTATATATCCAAATGAAAATCCATTGTAAAATACCAAGAAATGGAAAATAATGATAGGGGAATTTTTCGAAATTTTTGGGAATTTTTTGAGAATTTTTCGGAGCTCGTATGGACGAGTTTACGGGGATAAAAACGAGGCCCCGGGAAAGCCTATTTAAGCTACCATATTTTAACGAGGAAATGTGTATTTTGTATAATTCCTTTTCGTTTTTTTATTTCTTTTATTCTTTTCATCCGCTGTTCTCCCCAAAACCGCACGCGACGGTTCCCTGTCTCACGATTAAAGCCGAGCCGATCCCCTTCCTTCTCATTTTCCCACTCCCGATCCTTCCTCCCTCACTCTCTCGCGATGTCGGCCAAGCTCCTACTTCCCCTTCCCCTCGCGTCGCCTTGGTTGCAATGGCCGACATCGGTCGGAAGCCGCTGATCGCCTCCTAGCCGTCTCCACCACCGCCGCCCCATCCGGCCGATTTTCGTGCCCTAGTTTTGGGTTCACAGTCGCTGACGCCGAAGACTCCCTTCTCCTCTCTTCTGTCGACGGTATCTTCACCAGCCGATGAGAGCCAACTGTGGGTCGTCGTTCCTCTACACTGGTTCTCCAGCCGACTTCACCCGTTCCCTAACACTGTCGACAGATTCTTGATCACCTTCGACCAGTGGAGAGGAAGAAGGTAAGTTGGTTGGAATTAGGTTATTGTTTGGCAGTAATCTCCACTCTTGATTTTGATCTTTTCCTTGCTGCTAATCTAGTTACGTATGTTGGTGCGGGAAGCATCCGACGATCGAACCTAAGTTTTGATAATGGAAAAGGGATTCAAAGTTAAGATTCCTTGTTATCTAATGTGCTTAAATGAGGTTTCAGGAAAGTCCTAACTACGGTTAGGCAGGTGGAAAAACATAAGGGGCGGTAACCTTAGGTCCTTGGGGGTGGTAACCCTAGGTGAAGAAAAATCCTAAGGGGAGGTAACCTTAGCTCCTAGGGGGTGGTAACCCTAGGTGGAGGAAAATCCTAGGGCGCGGTAACCCTAGGTCCTAGGGGGTGGTAACCCTAGGTGGAGAAAAACCCTAGGAGGCGGTAACCCTAGGTCCTAGGGGTGGTAACCCTAGGCAGAAAGTCCAGTCGGTCTGGAGGACCGGAATGGCACCAGGTAATCTCTCCTGAGGGGAGTAGGTGAGGACGCGTTCCCCATAGAGGGAACAGTAGACGTCGGGTCGACCTAGGATTTTCACTTGGAAATCCGAAGTCAGACCCGGACAGTCCGATGACTGTCAACCACTTAATTTACCATGTTTATATTTGTTCTAACTTTGTCTTGCAGGGTACGGTGTTGTTTTGGGACTAACATATCTTGCAGGTACAAAAGGAACAAGTTAAGCATCGGATGAAAAGTGTTCGAGGCGCCTCCATGGATCTTGGAGGTGCCTCGGGTGCAAGCCGAAGCCAGCTATCTAGAGGAGCTGGAGGCGCCTTCATGGGGACTGAAGGCGCCTTGGACCATGGCTTAGAGGCACCTTGGAGTGGCTTGAAGGCACCTTCAAGTGGATGAGGTGCGACCGGATCAGTGTTGATCCACGTGGTTGACTCGGCGGGTTAGAGGCGCCTCGGATGGGCTTTAAAGCGCCTTCAGCAGTGAATAAAAGGAGGTCTCGAGCAGCAGTTTAGGACAACTTCAAAAAAGCAATCCTTCTGCATCCAGCTACTAACGAGTCCATCCCGAAGTGCTACAACAACATCCCGACAACTCGGAGCTCTAAATCTGCTATTTTCAGTGTCGTTGGTATATTTAACTTTTGTTCATTATACTTAAATTGTAACATCTTTTAGATATTATAAGTGTTGCCCACCGTAAACGCTCAACGAGCGTGGGTCTTGGAGTAGGATTCGCCACAGACTCTGAACCAAGTAAATAAGCTGTGTTTGCGTGTGTGTTTGCTTTTATCTTTCCGCTGCATGTTTCGACTCTGTTTCTAAATCGTACGAAATGGCCACGAGCGCTATTCAACCCCCCCTCCTTTAGCGCTTCTCGATCCAACAATTGGTATCAGAGCGGGGTAGCTTTGATTTGGTGCAACCACCAATCAAGCATCTTTCGTGGTAATTTTTGTTTTTAGGAGTCGATCGGAATCAGTATTCTTGCCGTTTTCCAATCCGTTTTCTTTCGTAATCGGATTTCTAGCTCGAGGTTGGTGCAACACCACCCGAGTTCGTTTTTCATTTCATATACCTCCCGCACTACTAATCCAGGATCAAGTCTTGGAATTTTCTTAATGTTTATCTTCTTCATACTAGATCTAAAATGGCCCTTCAAGAAGGCTACAGTACAACTTGCCCCTTGCTATTCACTGGAGACGACTTCAGGTACTGGAAGGGTCGGATGAAGGCATATCTCCAGACTCATTTTGAAGTATGGATGATCGTCAAAACCGGACTTCAACTACCAACTGATGGCGCCGGCAAGCCACTACCATACGAGGACTAGGACGTGTCACTGATTAAGAAGGTGGAAACAAATGCCAAGGCGACCTGCACCCTCCAGTGTGGCCTATCAAAAGAAGAACTTAACTACGTCAGCCCCTTCATTAGTGCCAAGGAGCTGTGGGAGAAGCTCATCGAACTTCACAAAGGAACATCCGACACCAAAATAAGTAAAAAGAGACCTAATATTCAATAAATTATTTAATATTAAATTGCAGGAAGGTGAGATGGCTGCCCAACTCCACGCCCGGATACAAGATCTGCTCGATGGGCTTCATGCAATTAGACAGAAGGTAGATAACCAGAACATCATCAGGTATTCTCTAAATGTCTTTCCGAGGAATACCTTGTGGGCATCAATGGTAGATGCTTACAAGGTATCCAAGGATCTATCTATCATTAAATTAGACTAACTTTTTTCAGAATTTGAGCTTCATGAGAAGATTAATGTACGCCCTGCCGAGAAAAGGTTGGCTTTGGTTGCAGGTACAAGTAGAATGCGCGAATCAAGAACAAAGCACAGAACTGAACCAGAATCAGAAGAAGAACCAGATTCGGACGACGATGACGAGCTCACAACCGAAATAGTCAACCTGATAAAGAAACTCTACAAAAAGAAGGGCTTCAATAAAAAGGATGTCAGAAAGGTCATCCAGTCCAAAGAAGCCCAACCAAACCCACAGGTCAAATTCGAGGTGACCTGCTATGGGTGCAATCAGAAGGGGCACATCAAGGCGAACTGCCCGAACCAAAAGGATCCAAAGAAACCAAGAAGGAAAAAAAGGCCCTGAAGGTAACTTGGGACGAGTCATCTTCCGAGGAATCCGACGACGAAGAAGTCGAGCAGGCAAGCTTTCTCGCATTGACGACCCGGGACTACACCAATGAATCCGAAAGCAAGGTCGAATCGGAAGCAGAGTCCGAGAGAAGCCACAGATCCGCATCCGTTTTCGAAGGGCCAAACTCCTCTGAACATAAAGAATTGGATCAATGGATGTTGGATAGTGGATGTTCCAGACATATTATTGGAGACAGATTGAAGTTCACAAAACTCAAATTAAAGAGTTTAGGGTCAGTTGCATTCGGCAACGACGGTAAACTTAAAGTAATCGGAAAAGGTAACATCGAACTCAACTCTGATTTTATTATTCAAAAAGTATTATTAGTTGACAATTTTAATTTTAACTTACTCAGCATCGACCAATTATGTGATAGTGGTTACTTAGTTAACTTTACCAAATTAGGTTGTATTGTTAAAGATATTGATAACCCTGAAATCACACTCAAGGGCATTAGGAGAAATAATGTTTACACGATTAACCTACCAATATCCTCAACAAAGTGTCTCCTGACACAACAAGAGGAAACTGAGTTGTGGCATAGGAGACTGGGTCACACTCATACCAGACTCATTTCAAAAATGAGTCAAAATGATATAGTTAAAGGTCTTCCCAAACTAAAAGTTGTTGAAAATTCAATTTGTAATGCTTGTCAACAAGGTAAACAAATCAAATCAACCCACAAATTGACCAACTTAAATAGAATGTCTGTACTTGAGCTCCTTCACCTAGACTTGTTTGATTCGCATGGAGCCAAGTCACTAAGCAAAAACTAATATTGCTTAGTAATAATCGATGACTACTCAAGATTTACTTGGGTAAAATTCATAAAAACTAAAGATGAAACTTTTGAAGTATTTAAAATCTTTTGTAAATTAATAGAAAATGAAAAAGACACTCAAATTAAAAGAATTAGAAGTAACCATGGGGGAGAATTTGAAAATCATAATTTTACTAAATTCTGTGAAATTAATGGATATAAACATGAATACTCCTTCCCTAGGACCCCTCAACAAAATGGGCTAGTAGAACGTAAAAATAGAACCCTACAAGAAGCCGCTAGGACCATGTTAAACGAATAAAAATTATCTAATCAATTCTGGGCTGAAGCAATTAATACAGCCTGTTATATACAAAATAGAATTTTAATTAACAAATTTTATAATAAAACACCTTATGAAATATACTACCACAAAATTTCTAATTTAAACTATTTAAAAGTATTTGGATGTAAAGTATACATTTTAAACACTAAAGACTACTTAGGAAAATTTTCATTAAAAGCAACTCCAAGAATATTTTTAGGGTACTCAACAACCTGTAGAGCATACAGAGTTTATAACAAAAATACCCTAAAAGTTGAAGAAACAATAAATATAACATTTGATGAAGAAAATAAAGCATCCACTATAAATGAAAAATATAATATAGAAAATGTAAACCCGATAAATACAGAAGATGATGAAATTCAACCTGAACTCAATGAATCTGAAAAACCAATCACTAACCTAAACTTAAGACCAAACTTAAGAACAAACACGAATCACCCATCGGACCAAATTTTGGGTGATCCAACTTTTGGAGTTAGAACTAGGTCATCCTACATAAATCTAAGTCAAATAGCCCTAATTTCCAAAATTGAACCCAAAATAATAGATAAGGCTCTACCCGATCCAGACTGGACAATAGCAATGCAAGAAGAACTAGCCCAATTTGAAAGAAACCAAGTTTGGGAATTAGTACCTAAACCCGTTAATAAAACTATAATTGGTACTAAATGGGTGTTTAGAAACAAATTAAATGACCAAGATGAAATAGTTAGAAACAAAGCAAGATTAGTAGCAAAAGGGTTTAATCAAGTAGAAGGGTTAGACTATGATGAGACCTATGCTCCTGTAGCTAGACTTGAATCCATCAGGATGTTGCTGGCCTATGCAGCACATAAAGGATTCAAGCTCTATCAAATGGACGTAAAATCCGCCTTTTTAAATTTATTTATAAAAGAAGAAGTGTATGTTAGTCAACTCCCAGGATTTGAAGACTTAGACCATCCAAATCATGTCTTTAGATTAAAAAAGACTCTATACGGACTAAAACAAGCATCCAGGGTATGGTATGAATGGTTGTCTAATTACTTAATAGAAAAAGGGTTTCACCAAGGTCAAGTTGATTCAACCCTCTTTGTAAAAACCCTAGAAAATGATATTTTCATAGCCCAAATCTATGTCGATGATATCATATTTGGTGCAACTAACTCTAACTTCTTAAAAAAATTTATAAAATTAATAGAAAATGAATTTGAAATGAGTTTAGTAGGGTGTATACTAAATGCCTAGCTTTTGGTATAAACATTTATTTAGTAATAAGAATCACATTGGTCAAATGTCTACATTTATGATAAATGTAGTTGTTCAATTAATTTATATTGTAGATAACATGGTGTGTGGTGTCACACACAGAGGATCATGTTATCAGTACCTTATAAATTATAAACAGTAGCTCACGACCAAAATGGAAAGGAACAAACCATTAGAAGGTCGTAGTGTAATTAGGTATCAGTTTATTTTGACTGTATAATTACACTAGTACACTTAGAGTGTATTGAGTAGGACCATTTGAGGTCGTTTCTTTTATACTGATTTTATAAAGAAACAAAGACCTCGGTTATTATGGAAGTGTGTGCTCTTAATCCTAATATAATAACAAACACATATATTTGATATTTATTTCTTTAATTTATCAATGGGTGAGATTTAGTTCGATGAATCAATAAGCCCGATAAGTTGGGAAATGGTATCACTTATAGTGTGTGTTGTTGATTATAGAAGGAAACTGTGTCCTAGAGATACTAGGTTGATAATGTCCTCAAGAGGAGCTCATAAGGATTGTCATGTTAAACCCTGCAGGTGGACCTAGTCCGACATGATGATAAGGTTGAGTGGTACTACTCTTGGACTAAGATATTAATTAAATGAGTTGTCAGTAACTCACTTAATTAGTGGACATTCGATATCTTAAACACAGAGAGACTAACACACTCATGATAAGAAGGAGCCCAAAATGTAATTTGGGATTGGTGCGGTAGTTCAATAATAGTTCTCTAGTGGAATGAATTATTATTGATAAAATTAAGTTGTGTGTTCAGGGCGAGCACGGGATGCTTAATTTTATCGGGAGACCAAAACCAATTCCTTCTCTCGGTCCCTATCGTAGCCTCTTGTATATAGAGATTTATACCCACCACATACCCACCTTCTTACCCAACCAATAGGGGTCGACCAAGCTAAGCTTGAAGCTCAAGCTTAGGGCCGGCCAAGCCTAAAGGTTGGCCTTAAGGTGGCCGGCCAATAGCTTGGAGCCCAAGCTTAGGTGGCCGGCCACATCATATTAAAAAGGATTTTTTATTAAAATTATTTCTTATGTGGATATCATAGTTTTAAAAGAGAGTTTAAAAATTAAATCTTTCCTTTTAAAGCTTTCTACAAAAGATTAAGAAAAGATTTGAAATCTTTCCTTATTTGTAGATTGAAAGGAGATTTTATTTTTAAGAAAAACTTTCCTTTTTAACCATGATAATAATTTAAAAGAGAAGTTTAAAAATTAAATATTCTCTTTTATTAGTTTCTACAAAAGATTAAGAAAAGATTTGATATCTTTCCTTATTTGTAGATTAAGAGAGATTTTAATTTTTTAGAGATAACTTTCTTTTTATCCACATGTTTAAAAGAAAGATTAAATTTCCTTTTTATTAACCACCATGAAGGGAAAAATTATTTGAGAAATTTTTATAAATTTCCGAAAGCAAATAAGGAAGTTTTAATTCTTGTGTGAATTAAAATTTCCTTGATTAAAGGGATTAAGGTGGCCGGCCATTACAAATAGAAAAAAAAATTATTTTTAATTAAATAAAATTTCCTTTTTAATGGCAAAAGAATTAAGGAAGTTTTTAATTAAATTTCCTTATTTGCCAAGACCAAGGATTATAAAAGAGGGGGTAGAGGTGCCTTCATGGGTGATCAACTCTATTTTATTCTCCCTCTTTTGTTCCTTGGTGTGGCCGGCCATCATCTCCTTCTCTTCCTCTTGTGGTGGCCGAACCTCTCCCTCTCCCTTGGAGTTCTTGTGGTGGCCGGATACTACTCGGAGAAGAAGAAGAAGAAGGAGAGAAAGCTAGCATCTCTTGGAGCTTGGTTAGTATTTTGGTTTTTCTCCTTGGTAAAGCTTTTCTTTTGTGGCCGAACCTTGCTTGGAGGAGAAGAAGGTGGTTGGTGGTTTCTCATCTTGGAAGATCGTTGCCCACACAACGTCCGAGGTTAGAAGAGGAATACGGTAGAAGATCAAGAGGTTTTTTCTACAAGGTATAACTAGTAATTTCTATTTCCGTATCATGCTAGTTATTTATGGAAATAATACCAAATACAAGAGGCTTACGTTCTAGTATTTCGAATATGTTTTTTCGAAGTTGTGTTCTTTTGTTTCTTTCTTTTCCTTGTGATTTGATTGTTCTCTTTGGTTAACCTAAAGTTATTTTAGGAAATTAAATATTAGCTTTCTATTAAAGGTTTTGTCTAGTCGGTGGTGGTTGCTCCCATATCCAAGAAGGTCATGTGCCTCGCCACGTCAAGATCTGGGAACCTTTATGGAAATTAATATTTAATGGAATTAATAACTTAAGGAGACTTGGGTCGAACGTGTTAAGTTCCGCAGAGATCCAAGTCAAAACCTAAAGAACAAATAGATTAAGTTTTGGATCAAACGTGTTAAGTTCAAGTGATCCAAAATTTAATTTAAAAGAACACATGGTAGCTAGGAAAAGGTTCAGACCTTTGTACAAAATTTTTGTACAGTGGAACCTCTAGGCTTTCCGAGTAGCAACCAACAATTGGTATCAGAGCTAGGGTTTTGCCTCTGTGTATTTGGTATTAGTTTAATTATGCACATGTCATACATAATTTAGGCAGGATAATAGTAGGATGTGCTAACTTTGTGGATGCAGGATCCAACTATTATGGCTTATAGTTTTATGTGTGTGATTGGACCCTTGGACATGTCAAGGGCATTTATATGTGTGTGCATGATTGTATTATAAAATACAGCAGGAGCTGTATTTAGTTTTATTAGGATTTTATTTTTGATCTAGATACATGTACATTCCTTTTATGGAATATAGGATCAAAATTGTAAAATTCTATTTATGTCGCGGATCGAATCTTGCAAAGCGTGGAACCTTCTAAGGACCAGAGGCGCAGCGGAACAAGGAGCAAGATGGATGCGACAGCTAGACCCGGTGGCGGTGGCCAAATATGACAGCAGCTTGGGATGACAACACACGGAGGACAACTAGAGATAAAAGCCATAATAGTTGAAAATTAGATTTTCTATTTATTGCTTTTATATTGTGCTGTGTGTGCATGTTAGTTTACAAGTTTAGTAGGCTAGCATAGTTAAAATTCCTCATTAATAAATAACTAAGTGGGAGAGGGATTTTTAAGTAAATCCCATGGTCTCCATTACTGGTTTGTAAGTGATGCAAACAAGCTTGCGCGTTGGCTCTGAGTGCCTTCCTCCATAACGGATGAGCTTGTTTGCGGATCACTAGAACAGACTTCCATTTTTGGATGACTATAGGAAGTTAATTAAGAGCGTGTGATCTTCCCCAACGGAAGGGGCATAATCTTATTAATGGACTTAGTGTCAAGTAATGGTATACACTTAGACACATCTAATAGTATCCTCCCCATCGGAGTCACTGCTATTATTTGTGTGACCAAATGAAACCAACTATTAATTTGTCATAAAACTAGGTTGACAAGATAATAAAATTAAAGGGTTAAAACCCTCTTACAAATGATTGATTTTGTATCGCCCACACTAACGTGGCATACAAAATTAACGGTGTTTGAGATAATTTTATTTGTCATAAAGTTACGTTGACAAGATAGTTAATGGGTAAAACCCTCCTCTTACAAATGTTGATTTTGTATCGTCCACACTAACGTGGCATGCAAAATTCACGGTGTTTTGAGGTGTTGGTAAATTTAAATAGTATTGTTAGAGGAATCAATATTATTTTAAATTTAGAGTCTTGACCAAATATTTGATTAAAGATAGACCAACTATTAATTTTATTCGTCATAAAGTAAGGTTGACGAGATAATAAAATTAAATGATAAAATTTCCTCTTTGAATTTGTATACGTCCACACTAACGTGGCATACAAAATTCATGGGGATTTTTAAGGAGTTGGTCTTAACCAAATATTTTTGTGATTCTTAGGAAGATGGTCAATCCCTAGCTGATATACTTTAGGATAGACTTAGTGGTCCCAATTATAATTGATTGGAAATAGAATTTGGACATTAAGGTAGACTGTCCTCTTAGAACTAAGAACAATATAGGTATATTTTATTCATTAGTTGATACATGTTTAGTGGAGTTATCAACCGGTACCTGGTGTGTAGATATGGAAGCCATCGATCATGTCCGCAATTCATTGCAGGGTTCCAGAAACCCGACAACTAAATGAAAATAAAAACACCGTCCACATGGGCACTTCTGTAAAAGTAGCAGCTGTTGCAGTGGGAGAGGTTTATTCTCTAATAGGAATAAAATTTGGATTATTAGGAATTGTCTTTACATACTAAGTTTAGAAAGAACCTGATTTCAGTTTCTAAACTATTATAGAATAGATATTGTGTCTATTTTGATAACAAAGTTGTTATCAAGAAAAATAGGCAAGTTATCTATTCTGGTATGTTGGTTGACAATTTATAATCCAATAACTCCCATGATGCAACAAATGGAAATTAATAACACATCTTCTAACTTAAGAGAAAGCAACCTTCGAAAATGAACCAATTATATCTTTGACATCTAAGGCTAGGTTATATTAACTTAAGTAGGATTCATTGGTAGCTGATGAACTGTTGGGGTTATTAGTAGTGGAAATCTTTCCAACCTGCGAGTCTTACTTGGAAGGAAAAATAACCAAGAAGCTTTTAAGTCCAAGGGGTATGGAGTCAAAGATATGTTGAAATCGGTTCATTCTGATTTATGTGATCCTATGACTATCCAGACAAGAGGTAGTATTGAATATTTCATCTATTTTATAGACAACTATTCAAGATACAAATAAATTTACTTAATGTACCGCAAGACTAAGTACTTTGATTAGTTCAAAGAGTACAAGGCTGATGCGGAGAAATGTTAAAGTAAATGTCACTATGGTAAGATCATAGTGGCAAGTACCTCTTGAGAGATTTTAGGAGTCACTTATCAGTAGTTGGATTTCAACCCCAACTAACTGCACCTGGTACACCCCAACAAGGATGGTGTAGTAGAAAGAAGGTAAAAGACTCTTATGAAATAATTAGATAGATGATGAGTTATTCAGAAAATTACCAAATTTGTTTTAAGGATAAACTCTGATAACGAAAGTGAACATAGTACCTTCCAAGTTAGAACTCTATACTCATATAGAATTGCTGAATAGGTGAAAACCTATTTTGAAGCATATTCGGATTCGTAATCCATCACATATGTTAAAGAGAGACAATGATAAGTTGGATAGGAGTTCACTTGTTTGTAAGTTATCCTAGATAAACAAAAGTAGGTTTATAGTCTTAAAAATCAGAAGGTCATTGTTAGCATCAATGACTGATTTTTTAGAAAAAGACTATATAATGAACAACGTGCTCATAAGTAAATTTGTTCTTAAGGAAATAATAAAGGACATGTCTAACCTAGTACCAACTGTACAAGATGAGATACCACAAGAAAACTGCAACACGTATCACAAATTGATACACAATTACAGAAAGTGTCTTGTTGTAGAGGGAGGGTTGTTATGCAACCTAAATAGGTTCATGTTTTGGGAGAGTTTTTGGACTCGATCCCTGGAGGACATGAACCTGATCTCCGGTCATATGATGAAGCACTCCAAGATAAAGATGCAGCATCTTGGCAAAGAGTAATGAATAAAAGAATTAGAATATATGTATTCTAATAAAATCTGGAAGCTTGTAGAATCACCAAATGGTGTAAAAGCCGTTGGGTGTAAAAAGGTCTATAATAGGAAAAGAGGGATAGACAGGAAGGTAGTAACTTTCAAAGCAAGGCTTGATGAAAAAGGAAACTTTTTCACTGGTAGTCATGCTTAAGTCTATCCGGATTCTTTTATCTATTTGGCAAGTGGATGTCAAGACAGCATTCCTTAATGGAAGTCTTGAAGAAAACATCCATATAAAGCAACCAGAAGGGTTCATTGCAAAGGGCTAAGAGCATCTTGTGTGCAAGCTCAATCAGTCTATAGACTGAGGCAAAGCTTCAAGGTCTTGGAACATCCGGTTTATCAAAGTAATCCAGATCTATGGATTTAGTAACCGGATAAGTCTTGTGTATACAAAAGATGTGATGGAAACGTGGTGGTATTTTTTGTACTATACTTAGATAACATTTTTGGTAGTTGGAAACAATATCAAAATGTTGTCAGAAGTAAGGGTATGGTTGTCCAAACAATTCGATATAAAGGACTTGGGAGAATGTATATATTCTTGAGATCAAAGTAATAAGGGATCGCAAGAAAAGAATATTTTACTTATCTCAAGCTTCATACATCGGAAAAATCCTTGTTCGTTTTAAGCATACAAAACTCCAAGAAAGGTTTCTTACCTTTTCAGGATGGAGTAACTTTATCTAAAGATATGTCTCTGTAGACATCAAAGGAGATAAAGGAAATAAAGGCAGTTCTTTATGCTACGGCTGTTGGAAGCCTAATGTATGCTATGCACGAGATCAGAAATCTGTTTTGCCAAAGGCATAGTTAGCAGATATCAAAGTGACCCTGGACAAGGACAGTGGACTGCAGTAAAACATATATTGTAGTACCTTAGAGGCACTAGAGATTATATGCTAGCTTACAAGACAGTTAATTTGGTCCTTGTGGGTTGCATGGATTTTGACTTCCAATCGGATAGGGACAATAATAAGTCAACCTCGGGGTTTTGTGTTTACTTTAGGAGGTAAAGTCATAACTATGGAAGAGTGATAAGCATAGGTGTTTTTCTGGACTCCACCATAGAAGTTTAGTATATGGCAAGCCTCTGAGGTAGCCATAAAAGTTGAATGACTCAATAACCTCAAGATAGACTTAGATATGATTTCTGGTTTGTCCAAAGATTATTACAATTTATTGTAATAATATTGGTGCAGTAGCAAACTCGAAGAAACCATAAGTCTATAAAGGCAAGTAAACACAAAAGAGCGCAAGTACCACCCAATACGAGAAATCGTATAAACGAGGAGAAGTTGTTGTTGCCTAGATTGCATCAGGTGATGACTTATAGATCCTTCCACCGAGGTCCTTAAGGCAAGAGCTTTTGATGGACATGTTGAAGGGTTAGGAATCAGATGTATGGCAGCAGATATGGCAGCTTAGTCTTTTAGTATAAGTGGGAGATTGTTAGGGTGTATACTAAATGCCTAGCTTTTGGTATAAACATTTATTTAGTAATAAGAATCACATTGGTCAAATGTCTACATTTATGATAAATGTAGTTGTTCAATTAATTTATATTGTAGATAACATGGTGTGTGGTGTCACACACAGAGGATCATGTTATCAGTACCTTATAAATTATAAACAGTAGCTCACGACCAAAATGGAAAGGAACAAACCATTAGAAGGTCGTAGTGTAATTAGGTATCAGTTTATTTTGACTGTATAATTACACTAGTACACTTAGAGTGTATTGAGTAGGACCATTTGAGGTCGTTTCTTTTATACTGATTTTATAAAGAAACAAAGACCTCGGTTATTATGGAAGTGTGTGCTCTTAATCCTAATATAATAACAAGCACATATATTTGATATTTATTTCTTTAATTTATCAATGGGTGAGATTTAGTTCGATGAATCAATAAGCCCGATAAGTTGGGAAATGGTATCACTTATAGTGTGTGTTGTTGATTATAGAAGGAAACTGTGTCCTAGAGATACTAGGTTGATAATGTCCTCAAGAGGAGCTCATAAGGATTGTCATGTTAAACCTCAGTGGACCTAGTCCGACATGATGATAAGGTTGAGTGGTACTACTCTTGGACTAAGATATTAATTAAATGAGTTGTCAGTAACTCACTTAATTAGTGGACATTCGATATCTTAAACACAGAGAGACTAACACACTCATGATAAGAAGGAGCCCAAAATGTAATTTGGGATTGGTGCGGTAGTTCAATAATAGTTCTCTAGTGGAATGAATTATTATTGATAAAATTAAGTTGTGTGTTCAGGGCGAGCACGGGATGCTTAATTTTATCGGGAGACCAAAACCAATTCCTTCTCTCGGTCCCTATCGTAGCCTCTTGTATATAGAGATTTATACCCACCACATACCCACCTTCTTACCCAACCAATAGGGGTCGACCAAGCTAAGCTTGAAGCTCAAGCTTAGGGCCAACCTAAAGGTTGGCCTTAAGGTGGCCAATAGCTTGGAGCCCAAGCTTGGGTGGCCGCCACATCATATTAAAAAGGATTTTATTAAAATTATTTCTTATGTGGATATCATAGTTTTAAAGAGAGTTTAAAAATTAAATCTTTCCTTTTAAAGCTTTCTACAAAAGATTAAGAAAAGATTTAAAATCTTTCCTTATTTGTAGATTGAAAGGAGATTTTATTTTTAAGAAAAACTTTCCTTTTTAACCATGATAATAATTTAAAAGAGAAGTTTAAAAATTAAATATTCTCTTTTATTAGTTTCTACAAAAGATTAAGAAAAGATTTGATATCTTTCCTTATTTGTAGATTAAGAGAGATTTTAATTTTTTAGAGATAACTTTCTTTTTATCCACATGTTTAAAAGAAAGATTAAATTTCCTTTTTATTAACCACCATGAAGGGAAAAATTATTTGAGAAATTTTTATAAATTTTCGAAAGCAAATAAGGAAGTTTTAATTCTTGTGTGAATTAAAATTTCCTTGATTAAAGGGATTAAGGTGGCCGGCCATTACAAATAGAAAAAAAAAATTATTTTTAATTAAATAAAATTTCCTTTTTAATGGCAAAAGAATTAAAGAAGTTTTTAATTAAATTTCCTTATTTGCCAAGACCAAGGATTATAAAAGAGGGGGTAGAGGTGCCTTCATGGGTGATCAACTCTATTTTATTCTCCCTCTTTTGTTCCTTGGTGCGGCCGGCCATCATCTCCTTCTCTTCCTCTTGTGGTGGCCGAACCTCTCCCTCTCCCTTGGAGTTCTTGTGGTGGCCGGATACTACTCGGAGAAGAAGAAGAAGAAGGAGAGAAAGCTAGCATC
The DNA here is from genome assembly GCF_018446385.1 of Zingiber officinale. Taxonomy (NCBI): domain Eukaryota; kingdom Viridiplantae; phylum Streptophyta; class Magnoliopsida; order Zingiberales; family Zingiberaceae; genus Zingiber; species Zingiber officinale. The sequence goes on from NC_056002.1 coordinate 109,592,605, forward strand.
TCTTGGAGCTTGGTTAGTATTTTGGTTTTTCTTCTTGGTAAAGCTTTTCTTTTGTGGCCGAACCTTGCTTGGAGGAGAAGAAGGTGGTTGGTGGTTTCTCATCTTGGAAGATCGTTGCCCACACAACGTCCGAGGTTAGAAGAGGAATACGGTAGAAGATCAAGAGGTTTTTTCTACAAGGTATAACTAGTAATTTCTATTTCCGCATCATGCTAGTTATTTATGGAAATAATACCAAATACAAGAGGCTTACGTTCTAGTATTTCGAATATGTTTTTTCGAAGTTGTGTTCTTTTGTTTCTTTCTTTTCCTTGTGATTTGATTGTTCTCTTTGGTTAACCTAAAGTTATTTTAGGAAATTAAATATTAGCTTTCTATTAAAGGTTTTGTCTAGTCGGTGGTGGTTGCTCCCATATCCAAGAAGGTCATGTGCCTCGCCACGTCAGTACTGGGAACCTTTTATGGAAATTAATATTTAATGGAATTAATAACTTAAGGAGACTTGGGTCGAACGTGTTAAGTTCCGCAGGAGATCCAAGTCAAAACCTAAAAGAACAAATAGATTAAGTTTTGGATCAAACGTGTTAAGTTTCGCAGGCGATCCAAAATTTAATTTAAAAGAACACATGGTAGCTAGGAAAAGGTTCAGACCTTTGTACAAAATTTTTGTACAGTGGAACCTATAGGTTTTCCGAGTAGCAACCAACAGTTGCTGGCCTATGCAGTACATAAAGGATTCAAGCTCTATCAAATGGACGTAAAATCCGCCTTTTTAAATTTATTTATAAAAGAAGAAGTGTATGTTAGTCAACTCCCAGGATTTGAAGACTTAGACCATCCAAATCATGTCTTTAGATTAAAAAAGACTCTATACGGACTAAAACAAGCATCCAGGGTATGGTATGAATGGTTGTCTAATTACTTAATAGAAAAAGGGTTTCACCAAGGTCAAGTTGATTCAACCCTCTTTGTAAAAACCCTAGAAAATGATATTTTCATAGCCCAAATCTATGTCGATGATATCATATTTGGTTCAACTAACTCTAACTTCTTAAAAGAATTTATAAAATTAATAGAAAATGAATTTGAAATGAGTTTAGTAGGGGAACTTAACTTCTTCCTAGGACTACAAATTAAGCAAACAAAAGATGAAATTTACATTTACCAAACCAAATATGCTAAGGAGTTAATTAACAAATTTGGAATGGAAAACTCAAAAAATATTAATACACTAATGGCCACCAACATTAAAATTGACTCAAACTTAGAAGGAAAATCAGTAGATTTGAAATACTATTGAAGTGCGATAGGAAGCCTACTGTACCTAACTGCAAGTCCACCGGATATTTTTTTTGCAGTAGGTATGTGCGCAAGATATCAATCTTGTGTAAAAGAATCCCACTTAACTTATGTTAAAAGAATCTTTAGATATATTAAGGGAACCCTCAATGTAGGATTATGGTACCCTAGGACTTGCACTCTTGATCTAACTGGCTATTCTGACTCAGACTATGCCGGGTGTAAGCTAGATAGAAAAAGCACAAGTGGTAGCTGTCAATTTCTAGGTCAGTACCTAATAAGTTGGTCTAGTAGAAAGCAACACTGTGTTGCCCTGTCAACCACTGAAGCTGAATACATAGCTCTAGGAGAATGTGCATCTCAACTATTATGGATGATGCATACCCTAAAAGACTACCCGTTAGAATATCACAATACTAAAATTTCAATTGACAACATAAGCTCAATTAATCTAACCAAGAACCCAATTCACCACTCAAGAACTAAACACATAGGATTAAAATATCATTTTGTAAGGGATCACGTAGCTAGGGGTGATATTGTATTTAACTATGTTGAGTCCAAATCAAACCTAGCTAACATATTCACAAAACCCTTACTTGAACTTGAGTTCAGTGCACTTAGAAGGCAAATTGGAATGTGTCTGGTGGAATAGAACTCAGTTACTCTGCTTATTTCTGCTTACCAGTCTTTTTATGTTCTTTTATTTGCTTAATTCTGCACACATAGGAATGTGTTGGGTAGAATAGATCATGACCTTCAAATCAATATCTTACATCTAATTTTAAAATTATTTTTGTTGATCTTCAAAATTGCTTCATCTTAAAATTATCTTTAAAATTCTAGGAAAAATAATTTTTTCAAAATCCCAATCTTTTAGTTTTTTAAAATTTGGACATAGCCTAGGATCTTCCCCTTGATATCATGTTCCCCTAGTTTTAGCCAGAGCATCTCACAAACACACTAGGCATAACTTGTTTGTGTTTGGAACAAACTTAAAACGATGTGAGATGCATAGGGTACAACTTGGACTCCAGAATGCTTATCTTTGTGCATCATAGTGAGTTTGGACGTTAAAAACTAACTTTACATTAAACAAGTTAAATGATCAAACCCTAGTCAAATCTAACTGGATTACTAACTTAACTTGACTAACCAAGTGAAAACTGTTGCCCTCTAGGTATTCAGCCAGTAGCTAAAGGTTAGACAGTTGGTTAAGGATATTAAAATTTCAAATTGACTCAGCTTGCACCTTAGGGCTCTGATACCTTGCTAAAGGAAATTGATTAATTTACAATCTATTTAACTCAACTCATGCTTGGACATTAGGGTTTTAAGCTTATTGCTCCTCCATTGCCTTTAAGGATTTTCAAATTCTTAAAAAATTTTAAATTTTTAGCCGTCTTCAAAATTAACTAAGTCATATCAAAAGACTTTTTGAATTCTATTTCAAAAACTAAGGTCTCAAGTTAATCCAACTTTTTAGAAGCTTTTAAAAATTAAAGTTGATCGAAATCAATGATTTTTAAAGGCTTTAAGAATTTAACGAAATATTTTTTTCAACAAAGCCTTTCAAAAAACTTTTTAAATTGCAAAACTTAGCCTACTATTTTCGAAACTTACCTTTCGAAAATCGTTTGTTCTAATTTTTCAAAACTTAACCTAACTTTGCCCAAATTATGGCTAAGTAAAAAGAGTTTTTGATATAAGTAAAATTTTGGCTAACTTCAAAACTAAAGTAATTTTAAAGTAAAACCTACCAGAAATGTTGTTTTAAAGTAAAACTTTTTGGTTGAAAATGTAATTTATTGGTTTTAAAAATTTAGACCTTTCATCTTGTCTCTTTCATCTTACAAAGGTTTTTAATATATGGAAAAGGGGGAGAGTAGGACAAATTCAAAATACTAATTCAAATTAAGTGATAAGAAAACCAAAGCCCTCATTAAGGGGGAGCCTTATACACTATATTTTAGCTTAAATCATGCTTGCACTTAAACTGTTTATAGCTTGCTTATGTTTATTTGTGCATCTTATTTTACTTAACTTTAAATTTTGTTACCATAATCAAAAAGGGGGAGATTGTTGGTGCGGGAAGCATCCGACGATCGAACCTAAGTTTTGATAATGGCAACGGGATTCAAAGTTAAGATTCCTTGTTATCTAATGTGCTTAAATGAGATTTCAGGAAAGTCCTAACTGCAGTTAGGTAGGTGGAAAAACCTAAGGGACGTTAACCTTAGGTCCTAAGGGGTGATAACCTAGGTGAAGGAAAAATCCTAAGGGGCAGTAACCTTATATCCTAGGGGATGGTAATCCTAGGTAGAGGAAAATCCTAGGGCGCGATAACCCTAGGTCCTAGGAGGTGATAATTGATGTCGGTTAAAAGCGACTGTCACTCGCTTACATCAAATTTATTAATTTCACTTCAACCGAACCCCTTAACCTACACTAAGTAGTATAGTAGAGGACCGGGTCATCTCTCACGTAGAAACAGTGATAGGATGTTTACTCTCAGACGAAATCGAATAATGGGGTTTTGCTTTGGAATTTCTACACCTAATGCAAATAAGGAAATCCTAACTAACCAGCAAATATGAACTTACAATGCAGTGTCACTCTACACTATGAGGATCCAAGAAACATTCATAAAGAAAGCAATAATCAAAGACAATTAACTAAACAACTTAACAATAATTAAACAAAACCTAATTATACATAAAAGCTAAACTTGTACCACATTGTCACCCTATGATACAAGATCAACAATTATACATAAATAGAACTAAACAGACTATAAAACTAAACAAAGTGCAATCTATCAATCTAAGGAGCAATAACAAACATAACAACCTAATTAAGCAAGAAAGTAAACTACATTAACATTAAACAATTAACACGAAGGTAAACTAACAACTAAGCAGCATGAATCAAAACATTAACTACAATATCCAAAATGCATAAGAATAAAGATAAAGCAAAAAAAACATGAAAATAAACTAAACTAATCAACCACATCCATTTCTCCACAATCATACATCAATCCAACTACCAATCGACTACTTCCGTCGTCACACGGAGCCCGGATTTGGAACACCAGCACCGGTGGACAGCAACACAGACGACCGCTCCTGATCACGAACAGCTTCCTTGAGTGATCTGCCGGAATTGGAGAGTTTCTGCCAGAATGGAAGTATGCACTGAGATTGCTGGAATTCCTGCCTTCGGAACGCCATCCGCGAGAAGCCACAACACTGCTCAGTGATGGAAGAAGAAGAAATTCACCGGAGAAGAAGATGGGGCAGCCGGCTTCCTCCTTGGAAGCTTCTGCTTTCGGAACGCCGTCCGCAGAAGACTTCCTCTGAGGAAGGTATGAAGAAGGGTGCTTGTCGGAGAAGAACACCTCGCCGTCAAGAAAACCCTAGACCCAAAGCCGCTGTCCGCTCAAAGAAACCGTCGGAGCTTGCTGCCGTCGTCGAGTTGAGCAGATCGGAGAAGAGGAGAAATGGATGTGGAGGACCGTCCGGCGGCAAGGGAAGAGAAGAAGCCGCCGGCCGGAGAAGAAGAAAGAAGGGGGAGATGCGCTGCCGGTTGTCGCGTGCCCTAGCTCCGCGCGAGAAGAGGATCGCGAGCAGAAGGAAGAGTCGGCACTGTGCCGTGCGGGTGAGAAAGAGGAGTTTCGGGTTTGGATCTTGGATTTTGAGTTGAGAGTTTGAGTGAGATCCGGATCCGGATATATTAAGAGGATGAAATTGGGCTTTTATAATCGGGTTTTAAGAGTGGCTTGAGAATTAGATTGGGTTTTTGAAATTAGGTTTCTCTCTTATCCAAATTGAATTGAAGCTTTGAATGAACCCTTAGATGCCTTGATCTTTATGAACGGCCCAGATTACTTTAAATCTTGATGGAGGGCTGGATGATTAGATCTGAGTGAAGGAGTAAGATCTTACTAGATCAGGATCGACGGTCCATATTAATTCAACTTGATCTCCTTCGTTTGACCTCCAAATCAAGTCAAATTTGATCTGACTCAACCCTAATCCATGGCTCTTTGAATTTCCTACAAAACCACATAATAAAAACATAAGATTAAATTCTAAAATTTTTAGAAAATTTATAATTAAGTCCAAAATATATCCTACTCACAAAACATAATATAAACACAATATTAAACATGTGAGAAGGTAAAAATGATAAGTCTAAGAGTCAAAATAATCAATAAAAGTGCTAGTTATCAGTAACCCTAGGTGGAGAAAAACTCTAGGGGGTGGTAACCCTAGGTCGTAGGGGGTGGTAAGCTTAGGCAGAAAGTTCAGTCGGTCTGGAGGACCGGACTGGCACCAGGTAATCTCTCCTGAGGGGAGTAGGTGAGGACGCGTTCCTCGTAGAGGGAACAGTAGGCGTCGGGTCGACCTTTTTCTCTTGGAAATCCGAAGTTAGACCCGGACAGTCCGATGACTATCAACCACTTAATTTGTCATATTTATATCTGTTCTAACTTTGTCTTACAGGGTACGGTGTTATTTTGGAACTAACATATCTTGTAGGTACAAAAGGAACAAGTTAAGCCTCAGATGAATATTATCTGAGGCGCCTCCATGGAGCTTGGAGGTGCCTCGGGTGCAAGCCGAAGCCAGCTGTCCAGAGGAGCTGGAGGCGCCTTCATGGGGACTGAAGGTGCCTTGGACCGCGGCTTGGAGGTGCCTTGGAGTGACTTGAAGGCGCCTTTAAGTGGATGAGGTGCGACCAGATCAATGTTGATCCACGCGGCTGACTCGGCGGGTTGGAGGTGCCTTGGATGGGCTTTAAGGCGCCTTCAACAGTGAATAAAAGGAGGTCTCGAGTAGCAGTCTAGGACAACTTCGAAAAAGTAATCCTTCTGCATCCAGCTGCTAACGAGTCCATCCCGAAGTGCTACAACAATATCCCAACGACTCGGAGCTCTGAATCTGCTATTTTCAGTGCCGTTGGTGTATTTAACTTCTGTTTATTGTACTTAAATTGTAACATCTTTTCGATATTATAAGTGTTGCCCACCGTAAATGCTCAACGAGCGTGGGCCTTGGAGTAGGAGTCGCCACACGCTCCGAACCAAGTAAACAAGTTGTGTTTGCGTGTGTGTTTGCTTTTATCTTTTCGCTGCACATTTCGACTTTGTTTCTAAATCGTACGAAATAGCCACGAGCGCTATTCACCCCCCCCTCCCTCTAGCGCTTCTCGATCCAACAACGGATCGGTGAGGAAGTGGTGCTTTGTGGTGTTATTTGTTCAGCAAAAGACCTTAATCCACAAAAGTGAGGGCTATGATTTTTAGGTAAAGAGTGGTTGATACATTTTGTAATTGATGTGGTCTGTGAATTTAGCATTTGCTTAGTTGTTTATGTGTAAAAGGAATTAGGTTTTTATTTATGGTTGATTGGGGATTAGGTAACTAACCCTAATTGATTGTCAATTTTGTTTAGGCAGGATGATGGTCATATGATTTAGGTTTTATCCTAATTTAGGGTTAGAGATTTTATTTAGCTATTTATAAGAATTGTAGCTAAATAAAATATATTTATATTGGTGACACAAGACTTTGACGCAAGACGAGTATCTCGACGTCGAATTTGGACCGATTTGGACTTTTCTATTGTAGGTGGGTACTTTTACTTTATGTCATTTGATATGTATAGTAGTGTTTTTAACAAATAGCAATGATTATGTTTCTTATCTGCTTCAGTTGGTCACTACCCGATCTGTTACATGTTTGTTTTGTTTATTTGTTATGCACTTCATGTTAGTGTCTACCTGATTATACATGCCTATAGGGATAGTGACACAACCATATTTTTATTATGTTCAGGACCTAGGTTTTGATAACTTATCTGATCTGTGTACCTTGACCACTGATTTGGTCAATTTGTTTTAGGGTACACATTATATATATGGATAGGTTCATGATATTTTCTATGTTTAGTGTCATGCACCATCTCGCATGATTGCATGCTGTGCGATAGTCGGTTCCATTATTGTTGAGCACATCGCTAGTTACATGGATTGCACACACAACCACTCATGGGTTAGTGGTTTTTATTAGGCAGGGTGTGTTGCAGTAGATGCTCTGTCGGTGCTCCACTGGTCCACTCATGGGTAGCGTGACGCAGTGTGGTAGCACATCAGGGATCCCTCCTCTGGACTGGCTCAGGGAGATGAGAGCATTGAGCTCCCCTACTTATGATTTCGGGTAGGAGGATAGGTGTACTCCGACAACATCCCGTCCACTCGGTCACTCATTAGGAGCAGTGAAGGCAGAGTGCACGGTTGTCACATCTCTACCCACTTGGTCTCACCATCGTGTGTGAGATGGCTGACTGTCGTCAAGGGTGACCAGGACATGTCATTTTCATCATACGCATTGATACATATATTGCTTGTGTTTGCTACATTTATTTGCTGCATATTGGATGGATACATTTGTTTGACATGCATACAGGATTTCTATACCTCTTGGATTGTTATACTTATACACAGGTCCTGGTTAGTACAGTTCTCTTCTATTTATTTCAGTTGAATTTATCATTCTTATATCAGGAGACTGTACGCATGATTAGTGCTAGTTGTTATTTTCTTTATTATGCATATCAGTTGTTACCCGCTAAGGAGTTGACTCACCCCATGGTTATTATTACATTTCAGGTTGAGGCTGTCCGGAGGGTTCCAGTCGCTAGTCCCCTACGGGTCGTAAGGATGTGTTATTTTCGGGCTTTGGTTCTTATTTTCTTATTGCACTATTGGACTTGTATTAGTTTACTTTATGGATGTTGTCGATGAGTTTATGTGGATTTGTTTTACTACATACCTACCTGGACGGCAGAAGAGGTGAGTGGATTTTGTTTCGTCGTGTTTTTGAGCTTTATGGGTGTAGTTGAGCAGGGTTGTTTTTTTAGTTTTCTTATCACTGCTTTAGTTTGTTTACTATTAAACTGCGCGGATGCTTGGTTGTTGCATTTTTATTATTGTTATTGTTCCGGCCGTGTTGGCCGAGGTATATGTGGCCCTGAGGGAAATGTATAAGTTTCAGATTATCACCTGTACAAGGAAGATGCTGTCGAAATTTTATTCGGGCAGGGACTACCTGGGGCGTGACAATTTATCTCACTTGGCTACTAGGATTCATAAACTCTAGTACTTAGCCTGGAGGTCTAGAGTTCGAATCCTAGGGAAGGCAAAAATCCACTGGCCAGGGGTGGGAAGACCTAGTGAGTAACGACACGGCCGAGGGTCGTCGGTCGATGACATAAGGGGTCGCCAGTTAGGCCGCCCAAGGGGCCGAGGGGTCAGGTCATTACATCCATAGCCAAATAACCAAAACCATACAAGATCCAAATGTCAAAATCTATAAGTCTGAAAACATAGTCTAACATAACAAGAAGACTCAAACTGTGCGAACTTGTCGCGACGCGCAATGGTGGGGGACTAGCGACTGGAACCTCCTAACAGCATCAACCTGAAAATATCAATGGAGGAGAGTGTGAGTCCAACACTCAGTGGATACTTAGTTGACATGCATAGTAAATAATAACCAACAGTAATAAATATTCGTACAGTCTCCTGGATATAACATATGGAAAGTGCAAACTGTAAGGTAAGGAGTAACTGTACTAACCAGAACTTGGGTATAGGGATATCAAGGTCGTCAGACCCAGAGTATCATAAATCCTATATGCATGTCAAACGTATGTATCCATCGAATATGCAGCATATAAAGTGCAGCAAACACAAGCAATAAGTGCAAATAATGCATATGATGCCAATAACATATCCTGGTCACCCCTGACTCCAGTCAGCCATCTCACACACGATGGTGAGACCGAGTGGGTAGGGCTATGACAACCGTACACTCTGCCATAACTGCTCCTGATGAGTGACTAAGTGGACGGGATGCAGTCGGAGTACACCTATCCTCCTACCCCAAATTATAAGTGGGGGAGCTCAATGCTCTCATCCCCCTGAGACAATCCAGTGGAGGGACCCCTGACGTGCTACCACGCTACGTCACACCACCCATGAGTGGACCAGCGGAGCACCGACAGAGCACCTGCTGCAACACAAGCTGCCTGATAAAAACCACTAACCCATGAGTGGTTGTGTGTGCAGATCCATGTAACTGGCGATGTGCTCAACAATAATGGAGCCGACTATCACGTAGCAATGCAATCATGCGAGATGGTACATGACACAAAGCATGGAAATATCCTGATCCTATCTACCTCCATAAAAAAAAACATGTACCAAAATACGTAGATCAAATAATATGATCTAGGTACACAGGTTAGGTATAGTATCTAACCAGTCTGATATATCATAAAGCATGACATGTCACTATATCCATAACATACATAACAAATAGGCTATGAACGCTAAACAAGTGACAAACAGAACATGCTCGGAAATAAATAGTGACATGTCGATGCAGATATAAATATATTTAGTACTACTTGTTAAAATCTACTAAACATATCAACAAGACATATCAAAATAGATAGGTCAAGGTACCCGCCTCCAATGTAGATCGAGCTAATCAACCTCTATGTTGAAGTGCTCGTCTCGAATCTGAATCGTGTAATAAATCATACGGTTTAGCTAAGTTTTATTATAAACAAAATAGCTAAACCAAAAATTCCCTTTTTACCAGGAACCCTAATTCATTCATTAACCTCGGTTAGCTTCATAAATGTGTCTAATCCGAGCTTAGTTTAAGTCCACTATTAAATCCCTAATTAAACCCTACTTATAAGTTGATTAGGGTTAGCTCCATTAACCCTAACTATTCATAATCCAATCATACCTACTTCAACACATAAATCTAATCAATCTACACATGATCCATTATCTAACTACAACACGTAGCCAAATTCCTACAACATACCTCAAACTCACAGCCGTTGCGGAAACAAAGTGCTGCTGGATGGAATTTTATCGAAACCAAGAAAGCCCCACAAAGCAAACCCTCACTGCTGGAATCAATCGAATCAAGTAGAGGAATCAAGAAATCAACAAGATAGTCTATCACCAACTAATTTCTAGCAACAATTATGCACATTACCTCTTCCTCACAGCCCCCTTCTATTGATCCTCTATAACGTCATGGCCCCTTGGGCGGCCACACTAGCGGCCCAACTGGCGACCCAACCTTGGTCCCTTGGGCGGCCACAATAGCGGCCCAACTGGCGACCCCTTATGTCGTCGACCGACGACCCTCGGCCGTGCCGTTACTCACAAGAACTTCCCACCCCTGGCCAGTAGATTTTTGCCTTCCCCAGGATTCAAACTCTAGATCTCCAGGATAAATACTAGAGTTTATAAATCCTGGTAGCTAAAAATCAACTGACCAAGGGTGGAAAGTCCTTGTCAGTAACGGCACGACCGAGGGTCATCGGTCGACGATATAAGGGGTCGCCAGTTGGGCCGCCATTGTGATCGCCCAAGGGACTAAGGTTGGACCGCCAGTTGGGCCGCTAGTGTGGCTGCCCAAGGGGCCGAGGGGCCGTGACGTTACAATAAAAGGTGTCTTTTTATTGTAACGACCTGGCCCCTCGGCCCCTTGGGCGGCCACACTAGCGGCCCAACCTTGGTCCCTTGGACGGCCACAATGGCGGCCTAACTGGCGACCCCTTATGTCGTCATCCGACAACCCTCGGTCGTGTCGTTACTCACAAGGACTTCCCACCCCTGGCCAATGGATTTTTGCCTTCACTAGGATTCGAACTCCAGACCTCTAGGATAAGTACTAGAGTTTATGAATCCTGGTAGCCATGTGAGTTTATGAATCCTGGTAGCCAAGTTATTACTCCTATAACTTGGCTTTGATACCATTTGTTGTGTCCAAGGATGTCCACATATCTCCATAATGGCATGATATTATCCACTTTGGGCCTAGACCCTCATGCCTTTGCTCTTGGGCTCTACCCAAAAGGCATCATGCCAATGGAGATATCATGCATCCTTTTAATCCCATGATCTCTTACCAAATCTTTCAATGTGGGACTTTGATTGAAACCCAACAATCCTCCCCTCAAACGAAGGACTACAATTATGTTGGAGTGTATACTGAAATCCTAAGCTTTTGTAAACATTTATTTTGAATAAAGAATCACATTTGGTCAAATTATCTACATTTGTTTGTAGTTGTTCAATTAATTTATATTGTAGATAACATAGTATGTGGTGTCACATACAGAAGATAATGTTATCAGTACCTTATAAATTATAAACAGTAGCTCACGACCAAAATGGAAAGGAACAAACCATTAGAAGGTCGTAGTGTAATTAGGTATTAGTTTATCTTGACTATATAATTACACTAGTACACTTAGAGTGTATTGAGTAGGACCATTTGAGGTCGTTTCTTTTATACTGACTTTATAAAGGAACAAAGACCTCAGTTATTATGGAAGTGTGTGCTCTTAATCCTAATATAATAACAAGCACATATATTTGGTATTTATTTCTTTAATTTATCAATGGGTGAGATTTAGTTCGATAAATCAATAAGCCCGATAAGTTGGGAAATGATATCACTTATAGTGTGTGTTGTTGATTATAGAAGGAAACTATGTCCTAGAGATACTAGGTTGATAATGTCCCCAAGAGGATCTCATAAGGATTGTCATGTTAAACCCTGCAGGTGGACTTAGTCCGACATGACGATAAGGTTGAGTGGTACAACTCTTGGACTACGATATTAATTAAATAAGTTGTCAGTAACTCACTTAATTAGTGGACATTTGATATCTTAAACACAGGGAGACTAACACACTCATAATAAGAAGGAGCCCAAAAATGTAATTTGGGATTGGTGCGGTAGTTTAATAATAGTTCTCTAGTGGAATGAATTATTATTGATAAAATTAAGTTGTGTGTTCGGGGCGAACACGGGATGCTTAATTTTATCGGGAGACCAAAACCAATTCCTCCTCTCGGTCCCTATCGTAGTCTCTTATTTATAGAGTACTATACCCACCTATACCCACCTTCATACCCATGATAAGGGGGCCGACCAAGCTAGCTTGTGGTTCAAGCTAGGGCCGGCCAAGCCTTGATTCATGGGTGGCCGACCCTAGCTTGAACCCAAGCTTAGGTGGTCGGCCCCCATTAAATTAAAAAGAATTTTATTTTTTAATTTTTCTTATGTGGAAGATTTAATTTATTGGAGAGAATTAAAATTAAAATATCTCTTTTTAAAGGATCTACAAAAGATTAAAGAAAGAGATTAGATCTCTTTCCTTATTTGTAGATTGGAAAGATATTTTATTTTTTCTTTTTGTAAATTATTCACATGTTGAAAAATAAAATTATAGAAATTTATTTTTATCAACCATGAAGGGATTTTTGAAGAGAAATTTTATTTTTAAAATTTCCGGAAACAAATTAGGAAGTTTTAATTTGTTGATTGAAACTCTCCTAATTTGCCCTTTTTGATTGTGGCCGGCCATTACAAGGTTAATTGGGAAATTTTATTTTATTTTTCTCAATTAATTCATGTCAAAAAAAATTAAGGAAATTTTATTGTAATTAAATTTCCTAATTTACCAAGGCTAAGGAATATAAAAGAGGGGGTTGGGGTGCCTTCAAGAGACACAACCTCTATTATTTTCTCCCTCTTTTCCTTGGTGTTGTGGCAGGCCATCCTCTCTCCCTCTCTTCCTCTTTGTGGTGGCCGAATCCTTCCTCTTCCTTGGAGTTCTTGTGGTGGCCGGATACTACTTGGAGAGGAAGAAGAAGAAGAAGGAGAGAAAGCTTGCATCCCTTGGAGCTTGGTTGGTGTTTTTCTTCATCCTTGGTGAAGCTTTTGTTTTGGCCGAACCTGGCAAGGAGGAGAAGAAGGTGCTTTGGTGGTTTCTCATCTCGGAAGATTGTTGCCCACACAACGTCCGAGGTTAGAAGAGAAATACGGTAGAAGATCAAGAGGTCTTTCTAAAAGGTATAACTAGTAATTTTTCCTTTCCGCATCATACTAGTTATTTTTGGAAATAATACCAAATACAAGAGGCACGATTCTAGTATTTCGAATTTATTTTCGATGTAGTGTTCTTATGTTTTCTTCTTTTCCTTGTGATTTGATTGTTCCTTTCGGTTAACCTAAAGTTATTTTAGGAAATTAAATATTAACTTTCCTTAAAAGGTTTTGTCTAGTCGGTGGTGGTTGTTCCCATATCGAAGAAGGCCATGTGCCTCGCCACGTCAGTACTGAGAACCAATTATGGAAATTAATATTTAATGGAATTAATAACTTAGGTGATTTGGATAGAACGTGTTAAGTTCCGCAGGAGATCCAAGTCTAAACCTAAAAGAACAAATAAATTAAGTTTTGGATCAAACGTGTTAAGTTCCGCAGGCGATCCAAAATTTAATTTAAAAGAACACATAGTAGCTAGGAAAAGGTTCAGATCTTTGTACAAAATTTTTGTACAGTGGAACCTCTAGGTTTTCTGAGTAGCAACCAACAAATTACTCTTATAGTCCGGGCCTCCCCGCGAGCATCTGGTCATCCTGACCTACTCTGGGCCTCCCTGCAAGCATCCGCGCCCGGTCACCTTGACCTACTTCGGGCCTACCTGCGAGCATCCGACCACCCTGACCTACTCGCCTCACCACAAGTATCCAGTCATCTTGACCTACTTCGGGCCTCCCCGCTAGCATCCGCTGTAAAGTATCGAAAAATGGCGAAAAATAATAAGGGAATTTTTTGAAATTTTTGGAAATTTTTCGGAGCTCGTATGGACGAGTTAACGAGGATAAAAATGGAGCCCGAGAAAGCCTGTTTAGGTTACCCCATTTTAACGAGGAAAAGTTTTACTTTCCTTTTTATTTCTTTTTCTTCTTTTCTTTATTTGTTTTTCTCCTTCCCCGTGTGCATGGCCAATGTTGATTCCCGTCGAAGCCCTCTCGTGCCCTAACCGCTCGGCGGTTCCCCTCCTCTTCATTTCTTCTTTCCGAGCTCTGCCCGAACCTCCTTGGAGTTCGCCGCACGGAGCAGCGCCGACACCGATTTCTCTTCCTCGTCTTCTCTCCCGAGCCGCACACCGTCGGCCACTTGTCCTCATCAAAGGAGCGCACCGTCGATCGCCTCCTAGCCGTCTCCACCACCGCCACCCCATCTGGCTGATTCTCGTGCCCTAGTTTTGGGTTCACAACCGCCGTCGTCACATGGATCAGCGATGACGCCCCTACAGCCGACGCCGTGCCCTAGCATGAAGCTGACGGCCACTGTTCGATCTCTCCGGCAGCCATTGCATTGCATTTCTCTACCCTAGCGTCGCTGCCTCCTTTGTCCTAATCTTTGCTCCGTCTTCCCTGTGCCTTAGATATCTCTCCGGGTTGTGGACAGAAGTAGAGCAGTCCGAGACCAGCATCTCGGTGACCATGACCTGCCGCCCGACGCCACTGCCTCCTCCTCTCCATTCTTCCGGCAGCCGGATTCACTACCACCATCAGTAGATTTCTTACTACACTACCATCACCGAAGAAGAGGAAGTTAGGTAAGGATTTTTGTTAACATCAACAGTGATGTAGATTGAAGTATACTACTGTAAGGATTTAGAATTTGTTTTCCAATTGGCAGTAGACAGTTGGTCTGAAGTTGTTGGGTTCCGGCCTTTCCATTGTGGATTGGGTGTATTGCCTTCACAGACGGCTGAAAGAGAGTTAGAGGTAAGGTGTATAAATTTATTCTGGTGCTAGATTCAAATTTTGAAGAGTTCAAAATGGTTTAGTTCTAGACCTAAATCAAATTGTATAGTGGAGTGAATTAGGATTCTAGTAAATAAGAAATTATTTTAGCTATGTGATATGTATGTAGCTAAATTAAATGTGGCTATTACAGAACTTTAATTTGAGACGGTGTCTCGACGAGGGATCTATTTCGGATACAATCCTTTTATTGGAGGCGGGTACTTTGACTTTATGTCATTTGATATGCATAATAGTTTCTTTAACAAATAGCAATGATTGTGTTTTCTTATCTGTTTCGGTTGATCACTACCCGATCTATTACATGCTTGATTGTTTGTTTGTTATGCACATCATGTTAGTACTTATCTGACTTTACATGCTTATAGAGGTAGTGACACAACCATGTTATTTATCATGTTTAGGACCTAGGGTTTTTGATACCTTATCTGGTCTGTGTACTTTGATTTGATTCACTTTCCAATGGTACACATTTTACATATATATGGATTATTGCTATGCTGCTCAGTATTTTGCCATGCTTAGTATCATGCACCATTCGTATGATTGCATGTTGCGCGATAGTTTGCTCCATTATTGTTGAGCACATCGCCAGTTTCATCACTGTCGTGCTCCATTGGTCCGCTCATGGGTAGCGTGACGCAGCGTGGTAGCACGTCAGTTTGCTCGATGGTGCTCCGCTGGGACGCTCATGGGTAGTGTACTGCAGCGTGGTACCACGCCGGGATCCCTCCCCGTTATGGTGTACCGGGAGATGAGAGCATTGTGCTCCCCCATTTATGATTTGGGGTAGGAGTATGTGTGTACTCTGACAGCATCCCATCCACTCGGTCACTCATCAGGAGCAGTGATGACAGAGTGCACGGTTGTCACAGCCCTACCCACTCGGTCTCACCATTGTGTGTGACATTTCTGACTGACGTCAGGGGTGACTATGACATTTGCATCATATGCATGATGCATTTATTACTTGTGTTTGTTGCATTTACTTGCTGCATTTATATGGATGCATATGATTAACATGCATATAGGATTTATGACACTCTCGGTCTGACGACCCTGTTGTACTTATACCTTGGTCCTAGTTAGTACAGTTTTCTCCTGTTTTGTTTCAGTTGCATTTATCCTTCTTGTATCAGGAGACTGTACGCATGATTTGTGCTGATTGTTATTTTCTTTATTATGCATAACAGTTGATACCCGTTGAGTGTTGGACTCACACCCTCCTCCATTGTTATTCTTAGGTTGATGCTGTCCGGAGGGTTCCAGTCGCTAGTCCCCTGCAGTCCACGAGGATATTTATTTGTCTTTTGGTGTTCTTTACTAGACTATGTTGAGACTTGTTCTATTTTGATACACTTGGATCTTATATAGATTTTTATTTGTCGATGGGTTTGGATTGATTATGTTTTACTACATGCCTGCCTAGATGGCAGAAGAGGTAAGTTCGTTGTGATTTGAGCTTTATGGGTGTAGTTGAGTAGGGTTGTTTTTGAGTCCCCCTTATCACTGTCTAGTTTATTGACTATTATACTATGTGGATGTATCTGTGTTATGTTTTTATTATTGTTATTGTTCCGGCCATGTTGGCCGAAGTATATGTGGCCCAGAGGGCATTGTAGAAAAGTTTCAGATTGTCACCTGTATAGGGGAGATGCTGTCGAAATTTCTTCTGGCAGGGACTACTTGGGGCGTGACAATTTATTTGGTATCAGAGCACAGGTATACGATCCTTTGTTTTTGTATTTTGGATATTTGGGATAACCTGATACCAATTTATTTGGTATCAGAGCCAGGTTTGGCGATACTTGTTTGATTTTTGTGTTGCGGATTTTAGAGATTTAGTTGATACCAATTTATTGGTATCAGAGCGGGTTATGGATACCTGCTTTTGGTGTTCTGGATTTTTGGGTTAGCCCGGGTTTGCGAGTCAAACCGGGTATTTATTTCGAATTAGCACGAATTTCCATTATGTTATGTTTCGGACTTCTATTTCGGATTTATATAGATTTCTGGTAATTTTCTTGTATGAAATTCTGAGGAAAAAGGGGACTGGACAGCGACGGAACATCTCCAGACAGCAATATAGGTATGATATTCATTTTATAATTGTTATACTTGTAGTAATATCTGTGGTATAACTTAACAGATATGAGGAGATCTATACGTATTACTGTGAGACGTGGTGCTGGACGGCCACGTACGAGGGCCTTGGGATCTTTGGACTTGTCAGAGATGCCTACTAGTGTTGGGCTCTCAGATCCCAATGGCTCCTTTAGAGGTACCTACTTCGGCTGTACCGAGTGTACCCATCCCTACTGTATTTCCGGCACCACCAGGGGTACTACCGGCATACCCCGCACCTGTTCCGGCCCAGCCTACGGTGTACTCGGCACCATCGCCACTTGGACCTACCGTGTACCCGACACCAGTGGCACCTGTGCCCCCAGTACCTACAGTATACCCAGCAGCACCTACACCAGCGATACCAGTTGCTCCACATCTGGTACCACTACCTACCGTACATCCAGCCACGGCCGCCTATGCTGACCCTGCAGTGCCACCGACGGCATATGCTCCAGTTTATACAGCAGCACCGGGAGTACCTCCTCCGGTCTATTCAGCGGTCCCACCTGTAGCACCAACTCCAGTGGTTCTGCCAGTTCCTGTAGCCGTTCCGACACACCTCATTGACATTGTCGCGGCACGAGCCAGGATCCCAGCATTAGTAGAGTCGATGAAGAGTCGATTTACACTCTTCCGAGGAGACCTTGATTCGAGTGTGGCCCTGTCATGGATAGAGATTATGGAGCGCACTTTCTTCTATATGGCATGCTCCGAGTGGGAGAAAGCAGAGCTGGCTGCTTTTCACTTATGGGATGAGGCCGACACTTGGTGGGTTACTCAGCGTTCCATCATCGGCGAACAGAACATCACTTGGGCCAGATTCAGAGTGGCTTTTGAGAGCCACTTCTTCCCACGAGCTTATCAGATGGCTCGCCGATAGGATTTCCTGAGTCTGCGACAGAACAACCGGTCAATGACAGAGTATAATGCAGAGTTTGACAGATTGGCCAGATTTTGTCCAGAGCTAGTTGTTGAGGACACTTTGTTGGTTAATCCTAAGAAAACGTACCGGTTCCACTGTACAAAAAATTTTGTACAAGTGTCGAACATTTTCTTAAATAACCTATTGTGTTATTTAGAAGTTAAATTAGGAATCGCAGACGGAACTTAACATCATTGATTCCAAATTTAACTTATCTGTTCTTAATGGTTTAGATTTGAATCGCAAGTGGAACTTAACACTATTGATTCAAATCTACCTAGATTATTAATTCCATAAATATTAATTTCTAAAATTGGCTTCCAGGACTGCATGGTGAGGTACATGGCCTTCTTGGATATGGGAGCAACCACCACCGCCTAGGCAAAGCCTTTTAAGGAATGCTAATATTTATTTCCTTAAATAACTCTAGGTTAACCAAAAGGAACAATCGAAACACAAGTTCGAATAAGAAGAAAACACAAACTCGAAAAACTATTTCGAAAAACTAGATATAATTGCCTCTTGTATTTAGAATTCTTACAAAGAGAAAAACTAGCATGATGCGGAAAACAATTGCTAATTATACCTTCTCTTTGTATGCTAATGACCTCGAGATCTTCTGCCGTATTCCTCGCCTCGCCTTGGACGTCGTGTGGACGACGATCTTCTAAGATGAACACCCAAAAGAGCTTCTCCTCTTCTTCTAAAATCCGGCCACCACCACCAAGGAGAGAGAGCAAAAGGGAAAAGAGAAGGGAGAGAAAAGAGGGCCGGCCACTTGAGATCTCCAAGCCAAAGAATAAGAGTTGTGTATCATGAAGCTCCCTTACCCCTTCTTTTATATCACTTGTCCAAGGCAAATAAGGAAAGATTTTTATAATTTCCCTTTTCCCTTTTTATTTTTCTTTTTCTTTCCTCTTGATTGAATCAATCTTCAATCAATGGTTGTGATCAATTCTATTTGGTTTAGGATTAGGATTGGTTTAATCCAATTGGCCAGCCCTTGCTTGGGCACCAAGCAAGGTGGCCGTCCACAATTAAAAGGAAAGGAAAAATAATTTTTTTTTAAAAAAATTTTACAAGAAGAAATCCTCTTATAAAATTTACAAGCTCTCTTTCCTAAAGTATGAGTTAAAAAAGAAAAGTTTCTAAAAATTAAAATCATGTTTTAAAATTTAAAAAACTCTCTTGTAAAATTTCCTTTTTTAACATGATGATAGAAAATTTTAATTTTAAAACTTATTTCCATTTTTCTTAAACCATGAGGATGGTTAAAAAAGGAAAGTTTTAAAACTTTAAAAACCCTCTATTAAAACATGTGGCCAAATTCAAATAAGGAAAATTTTGAAAATTAAAAACTCTCTTTTAAAACTTATAGTTTTCTACAAAGAGAAGATTTTTAAAAATTTCAAAACAACCCTCCTTGTTTGAATATTGTAGTCGGCCCCTTCATGCTTGGTCACCAAGCAAAGGGCCGGCCCCTATAGAAGAGGTTGTGGCCGGCCCTTGCTTGGTCACCAAGCATTGGACCGGCCTACTTCTTGGACACCAAGAAGAGCCTTACATTTGGATGGACTTGAGGCTATAATGAGGCTACGACAGGGACCTAGAGGAGAAATTGGTTTTGGCCTTCCGATGAGCTTGAGTATCCCATGCTCGCCCCGAACACACAACTCAAGTTCATCGATAATAACTCATTCCACTAGAGAGTTATTACCGCACTACCGCACCAATCCCAAATTACATTATGGGCTCCTTCTTATCATGAGTGTGTTAGTCTCCCTGTGTTTAAGATTACGAATGTCCACTAATTAAGTAAGTTACTGACAACTCACTTAATTAATATCTAGCACCAAGAGTAGTACCACTCAACTTCATTGTCATGTCGGACTAGGTCCACCTGCAGGGTTTAACATGGCAATCCTTATGAGCTCCTCTTGGGGACATTCTCAACCTAGATAACTAGGACACAGATTCCTTCTATAATCAACAACACACACTATAAGTAATATCATTTCCCAACTTATCGGGCATATTGATTTATCGAGCTAAACCTCACCCTTTGATAAATCAAAGAAATAAATATTAAATATATGTGCTTGTTATTATATTAGGATTAAGAGTACACACTTCCATAATAACTAAGGTTTAGTTCTTTTACTAAGTCAGTACAAAAAGAACTTACCTAAATGATCCTACTCAATACACTTAAAGTGTATCAGTGTAATTTATTAGTCAAGATAAACTAATACTTAATTACACTACGACTATACTGATAGTTTGTTCCTTTCTATCTTAGTCGCGAGCAACTGTTTATAATTTATAGAGAACCGACAACATGATCTTCTGAGTGTGACACCACACTCCATGTTGTCTACTATATAGATTAATTGAACAATTACATTTAATAAATAAATACAGATATTGACCAATGTGATTCTTTTATTTCAACAAATAAATGTTTACAAAAGCTAGGCTTTTAGTATACACTCTAACAATCTCCCACTTATACTAAAAGACTAAGCTGTCATATCTGTTGCCTTACATCTGATTCCCATCCCTTCCACATGCCGATCAAAAGCTTTCGCCGGAATGGCTTTTGTGAAAGGATCTGCTAGGTTATCTTCTGATGCAATCTTGGCGATGACAACTTCTCCTCGCTTGACGATCTCTCGTATCAGGTGGTACTTGCACTCTATATGTTTACTTGACTTATGAGCTCGTGGTTCCTTCGAGTTTGCAACTGCACCGCTATTATCACAATAAATTGTGATGATCTTGGGCAAACCAGGAATCACATCTAAATCCATTTAGAAAGTTCCTGAGCCATACAACTTCTTTGGCTGCCTCAGAGGCTGCCACATACTCAGCTTCCATGGTCGAGTCCGAGACGCATTTTTGCTTAACACTCCTCCATGCAATGGCTCCACCTCCTAGAGTAAACACATAGCCTGACGTAGACTTACTATTATCCCTATCTGATTGGAAATCCGAATCCGTGTAACTCACAGGGAGCAAATCGTCTGCTTGGTAGACTAGTATATAATCTCTAGTGCTTCTCAGGTACTTTAATATATGCTTTACAGCAGTCCAATGTCCTTGTCCAGGGTTACTCTAATATCTACTAACCATGCCCACGGCAAAACAGATATCAGGTCTCGTACATAGCATTGCATACATAAGGCTTCCTACGGTCGATGCATAAGGAACTGCCTTCATGTCCTCAATCTCCTTTGACGTTTTCGGAGACATCTCTTTAGATAAGACTACTCCATGCCTGAAAGGTAGGAAATCTTTCTTGGAGTTCTGCATGCTAAAACGAGCAAGGATCGTATCTATATATGAAGCTTGGGATAGACACAATATCCTTTTCTTGCGATCTCTTATTACTTTGATCCCAAGAATGTGTACACATTCTCCTAAGTCCTTCATATCAAATTGTTTGGACAACCATACCCTTACGTCTGATAATACCTTGATATTGTTGCCAATTAACAAAATATCATCTACGTATAGTACAAGAAATACCACCACGTTTTCGTTACACTTCTTGTATACACAAGACTCATCCAGACACTGAATAAATCCATATGACTAGATTACTTCGTTAAACCGGATGTTCCAAAATCTTGAAGCTTGCTTCAATCCATAAATGGACCGATTAAGCTTGCACACTAGATGCTCTTTGCCTTTTTCAATGAACCCTTCTGGTTGCTTCATATATTTTCTTTAAGACTTCCGTTAAGGAAAGCTGTCTTGACATCCATTTGCCAAATCTCATAATCCATATGAGCAGTAATGGACAAGAGTATCCGGATAGACTTAAGCATGGCTACCGGCGAAAAAGTTTCCTCATAGTCGATTCCCTCTTTCTGAGTATACCCTTTCGCAACAAGCCTTGCTTTGAAGGTTTCTACCTTCCCATCTGTCCCTCTTTTCCTTTTGTAGATCCACTTGCATCCAACGGCTTTTACACCATCAGGTGGTTCTACTAGCTCCCAGACCTTATTAGAATACATAGATTCTATTTCGGAATTCATTGCCTTTTGCCAAGATACTGCATCTATATCTTGGAGTGCTTCGCCATATGTTCGGGGATCTGGTTCATGTTTACCTGGGATGAAGTCCGAAGACTCACCCAAAAACATGAATCTCTCAGGTTGCCTCACAACCCTCCCACTACGACGAGGCACCGTCTGTGGTTGTGTATCATGTGTGACACGTGTTGCAGTCTCTTGTGGTACTTCATCTTGAACTGTTGGTACTGAAGTAGACGTGTCCTCTCTAATTTCTTCTAGAACTATTTCACTCACGGGCTTATGGTTCATTACATAATCTTCTTCTAAAAATCGAGCATTGGTGCTAACAATGATCTTCTGATTTTTAGGATTATTAAACAAATCACCTTTCGTTCCCTTTGGATATCCCACAAACAGACAAACTTCTGTACGTGATTTCAACTTATTAGTATCTCCCTTCAGCACATGTGCTGGACTACCCCATATCCGGATATGATTCAGACTAGGCTTACGCTCATTCCATAATTCCATGGGAGTAGAAGGAACTGTTTTAGAAGGTACCATATTCAAAATGTACACTGCTGTTTCTAAAGCATATCCCCAAAACGAATTTGGTAATTCTAAATAACTCATCATCGATCTAACCATTTCCATAAGAGTCCTATTCCTTCGTTCTGCCACACCATTCTGCTGGGGTGTACCAGGTGCAGTCAATCGGGATTGAATCCCGACTTCTGATAAGTAATTCCTAAACTCTCCAAAGAGGTATTCGTCACCACGGTCAGACCGTAGTATCTTGATACTTTTACCAAGACGTTTCTCCACATCAGCCCTATATTCTTTGAACTTGTCAAAGCATTCAGACTTGCGGCACATCAGGTAAATGTATCCGTATCTTGAATAATCGTCTATAAAGGAGACGAAGTATTCATAACCACCTCTTGCCTGGATAGACATAGGACCACACAAATCAGAATGAACCAGTTCTAACACATCTTTGGCCCTGTACCCCTTGGCCTTAAAAGGTCTCTTGGTCATTTTACCTTCTAAGCAGGATTCACATGTTGGAAAGTTTTCCAACTCTAATGAACCCAAGAGTCCATTGGCTACAAGCCTTTGAATCCTACTTAAGTTAATAAGTCCAAGCCTTAGATGCCAAAGATATGTTTGGTTCATTTCCGAAGGTTCTTTCCTCTTATTAGAGTTAGAAGATGTGTTATTAATTTCCATATTTTGCTTTGTGGGAGAAATTGGATTTAAAGTGTATAAATTGCCAACCAATGCACCAGAACAGATAATCACCTTATTTCTCTTTATAACGACATTGTTACTAAAAGAGATTGAATATCCATCCAAATACAGTTTAGAAACTGAAATTAAATTCTTTCTGAAAATGGGTATATAAAGATAATTTCTTAAAATCAAATTTCTATTCCTATCAAAAGATAAGTAGACGTCTCCCACTGTAACAGCCGCCACCTTAGTAGCATTGCCCATGTAGACGGTAATCTCTCCTTCAGTTAGTCGTCGGGTTTCCTGGAACCCCTGCAAAGAATGGAGACATGATCAGTGGCTCCCGTATCTACACACCAGGTGCTAATAGATAACACCGCTAAACATGTTTCAACTACTAGAGTATGAGATATACCTTTATTGTTCTAGTTCCTACGAGGACAGTCCGCTTTCCAATGTCCAGACTGCTTACAGATGAAGCACTTGCCCTTCGGCTTCTTCATTCTAGCTTTCTATCCTGTACTCTGAGGTTTATTCACCTTCTTTGCTGAAAAGACTTGTTTCTTCTTCTTCTTGCCTTTCGACTTAGAAGTAGAACCATTTTCAGCATAGTAAATCTGAGAACTGTGACGAAATATTCCTTCTGCTGCCTGTAGTTCTGTCAGAAGTTCCGCTAACGTATACTCTCTTTTGTTCATGTTATAGTTCAGGCGGAACTGCTCAAAACTTCTAGGCAGTGTTTGGAGAATTATATCAACCTGGGTTTCCCCATCGAATATTTCTCCTCCAAGAACTTGTATTTCGTTCAAATAGGCCATCATTTTGAGGATATGATCCCTTACGGGTGTCCCCTCAGTCATGGTGGCTGTCATTAGCTTCCTCATTGCTTCTTGCCTAGCAGTCCGACTCTGGTGCCCAAAGAGTTGTTTGAGATTGTTCATTATATCATAAGTTGTTGGTAAATCTTGATGCTGATATTGCAAACATTTGACATAGATGCCAAAATGTAACACCGCGCCATCTCATCAGCTTTTACCCATTTCTTATGATACTCAATCTCCTCTGTCTAGAGTCACCGTCAGGTGCATCAGGGCAAGCCTCAGTCAGTACAAACTTATAGATTTCAGCAGTAAGAACAATGTCCAAGTTTCTTTTCCAATCAATATAATTGGGACCAGTAAGTTTGTTCTCTTTCAGTATAATGGCTAGTGGGTTGAAAGTCATCCTAAGAATCACAAAAAAAAACTTTGGTCAAGACTCTAAATTTAGAATAATATTGATTCCTCAAACAATACTATTTTAAATTAATCAACACCTCAAATCACCGTGAATATTGCATGCCACGTTAGTGTGGACGTATACAAATTCATCATTTCTAAGAGGAGGGTGTGACCCATTAATTTTATTATCTTGTCATCCTAACTTTATGACAAATAAAATTAATAGTTGATTTTACTTTGGTCACACAATACAATAGCAGTGACTCCGTTGGGGAGGATACTATTGAATGCGTCTAAGTGTATACCATTACTTGATACTAAGTCCATTAAATAGGATTGTGCCCCTTCAGTTGGAGAAGATCACACGCTCCTAAATAATTTCCTATAACCATCCATAAAAGGAAGTTTGATCTAGTGATCTGCAACAAACCCATCCGTTGTGGAGGGAGGCACTCAGAGCCAACACGCAAGCTTGTTGCATCACTTACAAACCAGTAATGGAGACCATGGGATTTATTAAAATCCCTCTCCCACTTAGTAATTTAAAATTGAGGATTTTAACCTATGCTAGCATACATCACATGCATATAAATATCACAATAAATAAAAGCAATAAATTTGGAAATTAATTTTCCAACTATTATGGCATTTTCCTTCACTGTCTTCGGTATGCTCCAACCCTAGCTGCTGTCATCTTTAGCCACCGCCATCGGGTCAAGTTGTCGCATCCATCTTGCTTCTTATTCCACTGCGCCTCTGGTGCTCCAAATGTACCACGCCTCGCAAGAATCCGATTCGCAACAAGAAAAGAATTTTACATATATCGATCCTATATTCCTCGAGGGAATGTACATGTAATCTAGATCGAAAAATAAAATTCTAAAAATAATACAGCTCCTGCTGTATTTTATACATACAATCATGCACACAAATAATGCCCTTGACATGTCCAAGGGTCCAATCACACATAATAACAATTAGCTATAATAGTTGGAGCCTGCAACCAAAGAGTTAGCACATCCTACTATTTTCCTACCTAAATTATGCATGACATGTGCATAACCTATTTGAATTCTAAAAATACACAGAGGCAAACCCTAGCTCTGATACCAATTATTGGTTAATCCTAGGAAAACATACCGGTTCCACTGTACAAAAATTTTTGTACAAGTGTCGAACCTTTTCTTAAATAACCTATTGTGTTCTTTAGAAGTTAAATTAGGATCACAGACAAAACTTAACATCATTGATTCCAAATTTAACTTATCTGTTCTTAATGGTTTAGATTTGAATCGCAAGCGGAACTTAACACTATTGATTCAAATCTACCTACATTATTAATTCCATAAATATTAATTTTCAAAATTGGCTTCTAGGACTGCATGGCGAGGCACATGACCTTCTTGGATATGGGAGCAACCACCACCGCCTAGGGAAAGCCTTTTAAGGAAAGCTAATATTTATTTCCTTAAATAACTCTAGGTTAACCAAAAGGAAAAATCGAAACACAAGTTCGAATAAGAAGAAAACAAAAACTTGAAAAACTATTTTGAAAAACTAGATCTAATTGCCTCTTGTATTTAGAATTCTTACAAAGAGTAAAACTAGCATGATGCGGAAAACAATTGCTAATTATACCTTCTCTTTGTATGTTAATGACCTCGAGATCTTCTGCCGTATTCCTCGCCTCGCCTTAGACGTCGTGTGGGCGACGATCTTCCAAGATGAACACCACCCAAAAGAGCTTCTCCTCTTCTAAAATCCGGCCACCACCACCAAGGAGAGAGAGCAAAAGGGAAAAGAGAAGGGAGAGAAAAGAGGGTCGGCCACTTGAGATCTCCAAGCCAAAGAATAAGAGTTGTGTATCATGAAGCCCCCTTACCCCTTCTTTTATATTACTTGTCCAAGGCAAATAAGGAAAGATTTTTATAATTTTCCTTTTCCCTTTTTATTTTTCCTTTTCTTTCCTCTTGATTGAATCAATCACCAATCAATGGTTGTGATCAATCCTATTTGGTTTAGGATTGGGATTGGTTTAATCCTATTGGTCGGCCCTTGCTTGGGCACCAAGCAAGGTGGCCGGCCACAATTAAAAGGAAAGGAAAAATAATTTTTTTTTAAAAAAAATTACAAGAAGAAATCCTCTTATAAAATTTGCAAGCTCTCTTTTCTAAAGTATGAGTTAAAAAAGGAAAGTTTCTAAAAATTAAAACCATGTTTTAAAATTTAAAAAACTCTCTTATAAAATTTCCTTTTTTAACATGATGATAGAAAATTTTAATTTTAAAACTTATTTCCATTTTTCTTAAACCATGAGGATGGTTAAAAATGGAAAGTTTTAAAACTTTAAAAACCCTCTATTAAAACATGTGGCCAAATTCAAATAAGGAAAATTTTGAAAATTAAAAACTCTCTTTTAAAACTTATAGTTTTCTACAAAGAGAAGATTTTTAAAAAATTCAAAACAACCCTCCTTATTTGAATATTGTGGCCGGCCCCTTCATGCTTGGTCACCAAGCAAAGGGCCGACCCTTATAGAAGAGGTTGTGGTCGGCCCTTGCTTGGTCACCAAGCATTGGACCGGCCTATTTCTTGGAGACCAAGAAGAGCCTTACATTTGGATGGAGTTGAGGCTATAATGAGGCTACGATAGGGACCTAGAGGAGAAATTGATTTTGGCCTTCCGATGAGCTTGAGTATCCCGTGCTCGCCCCGAACACACAACTCAAGTTCATCGATAATAACTCATTCCACTAGAGAGTTATTACCGCACTACCGCACCAATCTCAAATTACATTATGGGCTCCTTCTTATCATGAGTGTGTTAGTCTCCCTGTGTTTAAGATTATGAATGTCCACTAATTAAGTAAGTTATCGACAACTCACTTAATTAATATCTAGCACCAAGAGTAGTACCACTCAACTTCATTGTCATGTCGGACTAGGTGCACCTGCAGGGTTTAACATGGCAATCCTTATGAGCTTTTCTTGGGGACATTCTCAACTTAGATAACTAGGACACAGATTCCTTCTATAATCAACAACACACACTATAAGTAATATCATTTTCCAACTTATCGGACATATTGATTTATCGAGCTAAACCTCACCCTTTGATAAATCAAAGAAATAAATATTAAATATATGTGCTTGTTATTATATTAGGATTAAGAGTACACACTTCCATAGTAACTAAGGTTTAGTTCTTTTACTAAGTCAGTACAAAAAGAACTTACCTAAATGATCCTACTCAATACACTTAAAGTGTATCAGTGTAATTTATTAGTCAAGATAAACTAATACTTAATTACACTACGACTATACTGATAGTTTGTTCCTTTCTATCTTAGTCGCGAGCAACTGTTTATAATTTATAGAGAACCGACAACATGATCTTCTGAGTGTGACACCACACTCCATGTTGTCTACTATATCAATTAATTGAACAATTACATTTAATAAATAAATGTAGATATTGACCAATGTGATTCTTTTATTTCAACAAATAAATGTTTACAAAAGCTAGACTTTTAGTATACACTCTAACACACTTCACGTATGCAGCAGTTCATTCAGGGGCTGGATGAACATTTGCAAGTAAGGCTTGCCGATCTTGGTTGCGCATCTTATTTGGAGACGTTGGACAGAGCCCTCATGATTGAGTCAGATCAACAGAGAGCGTTTCCGGACAGGAAAAGGAAGCAGCCAAGTTAGACGTCTGGACAGATCCAGCAGCCACAGGCTACACAGTAGTAGAGCGGTCGCAATCGGCCAGGTCAGGGTACTTCTGGGGTATTGTGTAGGCCTCAAAAGTCAGGGCAGTCTTCCTCAGGACATTTTCGGTCTCCACAGCAGCACCGGAAATAACTCGCCAGCGACATTCGCTGTTTCAGATGTGGGTCCAGTGATCACATCACCACAGCCTGCTCTCTGGGACAGTCAGTTTGCTTTTATTGCAAACTGCCTGGGCACCAGAGTCGAGATTGCCAGCTGAAGGCTCAGTATACTGCTCCCGGAGTTACTGCTCAGGGAGGGCAGCATAGTCTGTTAGGGGCTCAACGAGGAGGACGGAGATTTCCACCCTCACATCGGCAGCAGGGAACGACTTCCCCTTCAATAGTTGCATTTGGCATGCTCGGACAGAAGTACCCCAGTACTCCCATGGTACCCCAGAGCTCCATTCCGGGACCTCATTATTTGACTCAGGGGTAGTATCAGCTGCAGCCCCAGCCACAGGTTCAGTATCAGACGCAGTCCCAACCCTCGGTACAATATCAGTCGCCTCCCTCTCAGAATTCTATGGCACAATATCCAGTACCGCCTTAGTGGTAGGCTCCTGCCCAGACGCAGCAGTCGCAGGCAGCATTACCACCTCTTCCTCTGCTAGAGACTGGGCGTATTCATGCGATCATCAGAGAGGATGTGCAGCAAGTCGACGGATCCATTTTCCATGGTACAGTTTCTATTTACGCCTTATCTACAGATATACTGATAGATACTAGTAGCTCGCATTCATTTATATCTCGTACATTTATACGGGAGATTGGTAGATTACCCACTTTCAGATCACAGCGACTGACCGTCTCTCTACCGTCCGGTGACACCATGGACGTCACCCAAGAGGTCAGAGGTTACCCGTTAGATTTTGGCAACTTGATACTTACGGTAGATCTTTTAGTATTGGAAATGGTCGATTTTGATATTATTCTTGGCATGGACCGTTTGTCAGCATATCATGCCACTGTTGATTGCCAGACAAGGGTGGTCACATTCCGGCCTCCGAACCAACCCTCATGGGATTTCACTGGCATCAGAGACGACGGCGTATCGATCATTTCGGCGAGTCAGGCTCAGAAGCTGTTGTCACATGGCTGTCAAGGTTTTCTATTATCTTTGATTAGTACTGAGGACAACAGTAGTTCGCAGCTCTCCGACGTTCCGGTAGTCCGAAAGTATCCAGATGTATTCCCAGAGGAGCTACCAGGTCTGCCTCCTAGAAGGCAAGTGGAGTTCACTATTGAGCTGATTCCGGGGACCGCACCGACATCGAAAGCTTCTTATCGTATGGCACTAAAAGAGTTGAACGAGTTGAAGGTTCAACTCCAGGAGCTTTTGGACAGGGGATTTATTCACCCTAGTGTTTCTCCATGGGGTTCTCCAGTATTGTTTGTCAAGAAGAAGGATGGTACACTGAGACTATGCATTGACTATAGACAGCTGAATGCAGTGACCGTCAGAAATAAGTACCCCTTACCACAAATCGAGGATTTGTTTGATCAGCTCAGAGGTATATCAGTGTATTCTAAGATTGATCTGCGATCCGGGTATCATCAGCTGAGAGTCAAAGAATTTGATATTCAGAAGACAGCTTTCCATACCAAATACGGTCATTATGAGTTTTTGGTAATATCATTTGGGCTTACCAATGCTCCAGCGGTATTTATGGATCTGATGAACCGCGTCTTTCTAGAGTATCTTGATCAGTTTGTTATCGTTTTCATCCATGACATATTGGTTTACTCATGTTCCGAGGAGGAACATGCACAACATCTTCGCACAGTCTTGGAGACTCTTCGATGACATCAGCTGTACGCGAAGTTCAGCAAGTGTGCATTCTGGTTATCCTCAGTCGGTTTTCTGGGACATGTGGTCTCTAGCAAAGGTATTTCAGTAGACCCTCAGAAGATCGAGGTTGTCACTAGTTGGGAGCAGCCGAAATCAGTACAGGAGATCCGCAGTTTTCTGGGACTAGCAAGATATTACCGACGTTTTATCGAGGGTTTCTCACATATTTCTATGCCCCTGACACGCCTTACCAGGAAAGGCGTGAAGTTCACGTGGTCCGAGGATTACGAGACCAGCTTCCAGGAGCTGAAGCAGAGATTAGTGTCGGCTCCAGTTTTGGTTTTACCTTCTGGAGAGGATGGATTTGTACTCTACACCGACGCGTCTCTTCAGGGTTTGGGTGTTGTTATGATGCAGTATGGCAGAGTAGTCTCTTATGCTTCTCGACAGTTGAAGGAGCATGAGAAGAACTACCCAGTTCATGATCTGGAGCTAGCTGCCATCATCTTTGCTCTGAAGCTTTGGCGGCATCATTTGTACGGCATTATATTTGAGATTCTCACTGATCATAAGAGTCTCAAATATATTTTTACTCAAAAGAAGCTTAATCTCCGACAGAGGAGATGGATGAAGTTCCTGAAGGATTATAATTGTACCATTAGCTACCACCCGGGGAAAGCTAATGTGGTTGCCGATGCACTCAGCAGGAAGTCCAGAGGGACTTTGGCTTGCCACTGAGTTTCAGTTATAGACTTGGTTCAGGGTTTCTCCGAGTTAGACCTTGAGGAGCAGGGGCATACAGAGCAGGGTATTCTTGTTACCATGCTTGCTCAGTCGTCGATCAGGAAGAGGATCCAAGAGGCCCAGGCTGGTGATCAGCATTTGTAGTTCATTGGCAGTCAGATAGCTTCCGGGCAGCAGACCGAGTTCACCCGAGACGAGGAGGGTATTATATACTTCCGAGGCAGATTATGTATACCTCAGTCTCATCCGGTCTTACAGGAGCTACTTCAGGAGACTCATCGCTCTCGATTTGCGATCCATCCAAGCGGGCCCCGCATGTATCAAGATTTGAGGCGTTCTTACTGGTGGAACGGTATGAAGAAAGACATCATGGAATTTGTAGCGAGATGTCTTGTCTGTTAGCAGGTGAAGGTCGAGCACCAGAGACCTGCCGGCTTACTTCAGCGGATTCCTATTCCTGAGTGGAAATGGGAACATATTACTATGGATTTATGGTGGGTTTGCCGAGGACACGACGAGTCCATGATGCGATTTGGGTAGTCGTTGATCGATTAACCAAATCCACGCACTTTTTAGCGATTCAGAGGACAGATTCCCTGGATCGATTGGCAGATCTGTATTGCCGAGAGATCATCAGATTGCATGGTGTCCCTGTGACTATTATTTCGGATAGAGGCCCCCGGTTTATATCTCGTTTCTGGCAGAGTCTACAGCAGGCCTTGGGTACTCAGCTCTGTTTTAGTACAACTTTCTATCCGCAGACAGATGGATAGTCAGAGTGGAGCATTTAGACTCTAGAGGACTTGCTGAGATCTTGTGTACTAGATTTTGGAGGCAGTTGGGAGGACCATTTGTCATTGGTAGAGTTTACCTACAACAACAGCTTTCATTCGGCTATCTAGATGGTACCGTTTGAGGTATTGTATGGTAGGCCTTGTTGGACACCCACTCTCTAGATGAGGTTGGGGAGGCCCAGCTGTTGGGACCTTATAGAGCTCACAAGAGGCAGAGTTGGTCCGTATTATTAGACGGAGGATGTCAGAGGCGCAGGACTGCCAGAAGAGTTATGATGATCGGAGACGCAGACCTTTGGAGTTCTCTATTGGTGATCATGTTTTTCTACTAGTTTTACCCATGAAAGGGGT
Source organism: Zingiber officinale (assembly GCF_018446385.1). Taxonomy (NCBI): domain Eukaryota; kingdom Viridiplantae; phylum Streptophyta; class Magnoliopsida; order Zingiberales; family Zingiberaceae; genus Zingiber; species Zingiber officinale. Next base: position 109,624,610 of record NC_056002.1, read on the forward strand.
GAAGAGATTTTTCCTCAGAGGTAAGCTAGCTCCGCGTTACATTGGCCCTTTCGAGATCCTGGAGAGGATTGGAGCAGTAGCTTACCGGCTAGCACTACCACCGTCCCTGGCAGGCGTGCACGATGTATTCCATGTATCTATGCTGAGGAGATACGTACCCGACCCGACACATGTGCTGACAGATATATCAGTTCTCGTTCAGCCTGACGTGACCTACGAGGAGTTTTCGGTACGGATTCTAGACCGGAAAGAGCGTCAGTTGCGGAACAAGACTATCCGACTGGTTAAAGTCGGATGGTAGCATCATTCGGACGAGGAAGCTACTTCGGAGCTCGAGGATACTATCCGAGCTCGATATCCCCATCTTTTTACTTGAGGTATGTGAGTTAATTACTATTCAGCATTTATACTTTCTATCTGTTGTTAGCACTTGCTGATGGTAGATAACGAAATTTGGGGACCAAATTTTTATTAGTGGGGGAGAATGTAAAGTACCGAAAAATGGTAAAAAATAATAAGGGAATTTTCCAAAATTTTTGGAAATTTTTTGAGAATTTTTCGGAGCTCATATGGACGAGTTAACGGGGATAAAAATGGGGCCCGAGAAAGCCTGTTTATGTTACCCCATTTTAATGAGAAAAAGTTTTCTTTTCCTTTTATTGGAGGCGGGTACTTTGACTTTATGTCATTTGATATGCATAATAGTTTCTTTAACAAATAGCAACGATTGTGTTTTCTTATCTATTTCGGTTGATCACTACCTGATCTGTTACATGCTTGGTTGTTTGTTTGTTATGCACATCATGTTAGTACTTATCTGACTTTACATGCTTATAGAGGTAGTAACACAACTATGTTATTTATCATGTTCAGGACCTAGGGTTTTTGATACCTTATCTGGTCTGTGTACTTTGATTTGATTCACGTTCCGATGGTATACATTTTACATATATATGGATTATTGCTATTGTCATGCCCCAGAGGAGTCCCTGTCCGAAGAAATTTCGGCAGCACCTCCCCTGTACGGGTGACAATTTGAAACATTTCTACAGGCATAATATACATCAGCCACAGGCGGCTGGAATATACACACAACCACGCAGTTATATATATATCATCAGCCCACACGGCTGGAATAAAACCAACACAACGAAAATGACAGAAACCCAATACAAACCAAAGCACAAAAACTGCTAGCCGGCTAGGCTTACACAACCAACAACAAATACAAAATACCACATAACAACATCAACACTCCAAAAATAAAACCGGAGTACAGAGCTAAACAAACTGATACCTAAACAAACAAAACATACGTGAAACCGATAAGTCTTCTGATGTGATGTGGGGACCAGCAGACAGGATACTCCAAGCGACATCATAACAACCTGGTACCTGAAAAAGATAGTATCAACGGGGGTGAGTTCAATAACTCAGCGAATACCAATGGACATGAGTAGTAAGATATATCTAACAGCAACAAACATAGAATACAGCTTCCTAATCATATATAGGAAATACGCAAAACTGAAAGGTAACTGAGGAAACTGTACTCACCAGGAACTCCTATCCAGACAAAAGGGTCGTCAAACTGAAAGTGTCAATAATCCTGTATGCAGGTCAAAAATATGTATCCAACCAAAATGCAGCAACCAAATGCAGCAAACACAATCATATAAATATAAATGCATCAATGCATGTGATGCTAATGATGCGTCCTAGTCACCCACGCCATCAGTCATCTCACACAAATGGTGAGACCGAGTGGGTTGTGACAACCGTGCACTCTGTCGTCACTACTCCCGATGAGTGACCGAGTGGACGGGATGTTGTCGGAGTACTCCTGTCCTATGACCCCAAATCATAAATGGGGAGCTCAATGCTCTCAACTCCGATACGATGACGGGAGGTATCTCACGGCTACCACGTTGAGTCACCTAACCAACGGAGCAACGAGTCCAACTACCGGCTACTCTGTTGCTACACTAAATGCCGTGAGCCAAGCAGTGGGCCGGCGCGGCTACCACGCGAGTCCTCGGACCACTAACGGAGCAAGCACAGAACCGCCACACACCTGTCTGATATACCACTAATCCATGAGTGGTGGTGTGTGCAGTACATGTAACTGGCGATGTGCTCAACCATAGTAGAGCCGACAATCGCGCAGCATGCAATCATGATGCATGACACTAAGCATGGTCATAAACTGGTCAACATAACCATATCCATATGTATAAAATGAGTACGGTAAAATCGATGGTCACATACCAAGATCTAGAGTACACAGGTCAGATAGAATATCAAAAACCTATGTCCTGAACATAATAAGTATGGAATGTCCCGATCAGCATAAAGAAAAATCTATATATACATAATATGGGTACCACAGTATCAGTATGTCAAATCCACGGATCTAGGGTATACTGGTCCTCTATGGTATAACAACCTAGATCCTAAACATATCTCCTTCCATAACATATGTACCAACAATATGCACATATCAAGAATCAAGGTCTAGGTACACAAATCAGATATGATATACAAATAGAGGTACACAAGTCAGGTATGGTATAAAAGCCTAGGTATCAGATAATCTAGATACACATGCCAGAAAATAAAATCCAGAACCTAGTCCGAACCTCAGTAGGTATGGTATGCCACTTACTCTAGGAACCAAGGTACTCATGGAAATAATCCTGAAACGTAAACATGGATACATATCAAACGGTCAACAGATCATGCTATGGGTATCAAACCGTGACATACCAAGGCAAACATGATCATTGCTTGCAGCTATAAAATACTATGCATATCCAATAGACAATATCATAAAGATAAGTCAAGAGGTACCCGCCTCCAAAAGAAAAAGTCCAATCTGGTCAAATCCGGTAATCAAGATACTCGTCGAGATACCGTCCCAAATCAAAGTCCTCAATCTCAGTCGTTATTGAACATAGAACACGATAAGCTGATTGCTGACTAGAAACAAGGTATACCACAGCAAGAACTCCTTGCTGCAAATTTCCCCATAGCGCACAACCCTGCAAAACCCAACCTCACTGCTGAAATCGTTGTTGGATTCAAACGGATGATACAACAAATCCCAACTCACCTTGCTATTTTGTTCAGATCGACAGCAATAGGAAATCTAAGGCACGCTCCTTTGATTCTTGGCACAACAGAGAGGAGGAGAAGAGAAGTCTTCGGCGTCGGCACTAGGCTCGGGTGCCGGGCAGTGAACTCACACCAGGGCAGAGGAAGAAAAGTATTGCACGGTGATCGGCTCTAGGGCACAGGGGTGAGGATCGGCGCTGGCAGAGGAAAACGGTGGACGGCACTGCTTCGGTCCAGAGAGAGCAGCGACAAGGGATCGACGGAGATGTCTCGGCTGAGGCTTCGCGCGGCATAGGCACAAAGAGGAGAAACACCGAGAGAAGAAGAAGGTCGGCTTCTCCCTTGGTCCGAGCTTATGCACGAGTGGGAGAAGAGAGGAGGGAAGGGAACCGCCAAGTGGCCGGCGGTTAGGGCTTCGACGCGAGAGGAATCGGCGTCGGGAAAGGTGGGGAAGGGTGCTCGAGTGACCAAAGCAAAGCGAAGAAATAAAGAAATAAAAAGGAAAAAGATATATATATAAATATAATCTTTTCCTCGCTTAAATCGGGTAGCCTAAACAGGCTTTTCCGGACCCCGTTTTTATCCCCGTTAACTCGTCCGTACGAGCTCCGAAAAATTCTCGAAAAATTTCCAAAAATTTCAAAAAATTCCCTTATTAATATTCGCCTATTTTCCGGTATTTTACATTCTCCCCCACTAATAAAAATTTGGTCCCCAAATTTCGTTATCTACCATCAGCAAACACCAACAACAGGTATAGAGTACAAATACCGAACGGTAAATAAATCACATACCTCAAGTGAAAAGATGGGGGTATCGAGCTCGGATAGTATCCTCGAGCTCCCAAGTAGCCTCCTCATCCGAGTGATGCTGCCATCCGACTTTAACCAGCCGAATAGTCTTGTTCCGCAACTGACGCTCTTTCCGGTCGAGAATCCGTACCGGAACCTCCTCATAAGTAATGTCAGGCTGAACTGGAATTGGAATATCTGTTAGCACATGCGTCGGATCAGGTACGTATCTCCGCAGCATAGATACATGGAATACATCGTGGACGCCTGCCAGGGACGGTGGTAGTGCTAACCGGTAAGCCACCGCTCTGATCCTCTCCAAGATCTCGAAAGGGCCAATATACCGCGGAGCCAGCTTACCTCTGAGGCCTAATCTCTACACCCCTTTCGTGGGTGAAACTCGCAGAAATACATGATCACCAACAGAAAACTCTAATGGTCTGCGTCTCCGATTAGCGTAACTCTTCTGGCGGTCCTGTGTCTCTGACATCCTCCGTCTGATAGTACGGACCAACTCTGCCTAATGCCGAGCTCTATGAGGTCCCAACAACTGGGCCTCCCCAACCTCATCCTAGAGGGTGGGTGTCCGAACAAGGACTACCATACAACGTTTCAAACGGTGTCTCCTGGATAACCGAATGCAAGCCGATATTGTAGGCGAACCCTACCAATGGCAAGTGGTCCTCCCAACTGCTTCTAAAAATCCTATACACCTGACCTCAGCAAATCCTCTAGAGTCTGAATGGTTCGCTCTAACCGTCCATCTGTCCGCGGATGGAAAACTGTACTGAAACGGAGCTGTGTGCCCAAGGCCTGCTGCAGGCTCTGCCAGAAACGAGACGTGAACCGTGGATCTCTATCCGAGATGATACTCAACGGTACGCCATGTAGTCTGATGATCTCACGACAATACAGATCAGCCAATCGATCAAGGGGATCAGTCCTCCGGATCGCTAAGAAGTGCGCGGATTTGGTTAATCGATCAACGATTACCCAAATCGTGTCATGGCCTCGTCGTGTCCTCGGCAACCCTACCACAAAGTCCATGGTAATGTGATCCCACTTCCACTCAGGAATAGGAATCCGCTGAAGTAATCCTGCAGGTCTCTGGTGCTCAGCCTTCACCTGCTGACAAACAAGACATCCAGCTACGAAATTCGCGATGTCTTTCTTCATATCGTTCCACCAATAGAAACACCTCAAATTCTGGGTACATACGGTTACCACCAGGGTGGACAGCAAATCATGAGCGATGAGCCTCCGGAAGTAACTTCTATAAGACCGGATGAAACTGAAATACGCAAAATCTGTCTTAAAAGTGTATAACACCCTCCTCGTCTCGTGTGAACTCGGTCTACTGCCGGAAGCTATCTAGCTGCAAATAAACTGCAAATACTGATCAGCAGCCTAGGGCTCTCGGATCCTCATCCTGATCGACAACTAAGCAGCCATGGTAACAAGAATACCCTGCTCTGTCTGTAGCCACAACTCGGTGGCAAGCCAAAGTCACTCTAGACTTCCGGCTAAGTGCATCGACAACCACATTAGCTTTTTCCTGGGTGATAGCTAATGGTACAATCAAAAATCTTTTAGGAACACTATCCATCTTCCCTGTCGAAGATTAGATTCCTTCTAAGTAAACCGATATTTGAGACTCTTATGGTCAGTGAGAATCTCAAATGTAACGTCATATAAACATTGTCGCCAAATCTTCATGGCAAAAATAATAGCGACTAGCTCCAGATCATATACAGGGTAGTTCTTCTCATGCTCCTTCAACCACCGAGAAACATAGAAGACTATCGTGTCGTGCTGCATCAGAACAGCGCCAAATCCTGTAGAGATGCGTCGATATAAAGCACGAATCCGTCCTCTCCACAAGGAAAAACCAAAATCGGAGCCGACACTGGTCTCCGCTTCAGCTCCTAGAAGCTGGTCTTGCAATCCTCAGTCCAAGTGAACTTCACGCCTTTCCTGGTTAGGCGTGTAAGTAGCATAACTATGCGAAAGAAACCCTCGACGAAAGGTCTGTAATATCCTGCCAGTCCCAAGGACTGCGGATCTCCTGCACTGATTTCGGCTGCTCCCAACGGTAACAACCTCTATCTCCTGTGGAACCACGGTACACTCCTACTGGTGACCGTGTGTCCCAAACATCATCACATAAGACAATCCAAATCAGCACTACTGATAATCACATATAGATATTCTCGTCGAATCATCTCTAGATCTATGCAAAGGTGGTGCACGTGACTCACCTCGGATCCGAAATAGATCACCACATCGTCAACAAAGACAATGGAAACCAATCTAAACATCCTAGGAATACCCATATCATCGAGTCCATGATAACATCTAGGGCACCGCAAGAACGAATGGTAAAACCAAGACACATAATGTCCGTATCACAGACATTCCTAACCATAAGATCCACAACAATAAACAGATCTAATCACCAACGATATATAATCACCAAAGAATAGCTCCTCCAGTGTGAGAGCAATGCTCCATCACACGAAATACTACATATGTGGGAGCAACGCTCTACCACAAATAATCCGGAATATGTGGGAGCTACGCTCCACCACAACCATCTAAAATATGTGGGAGCTACGCTCTACCACAACCAAACAAAAAAATATGTGGGAGCTACGCTCCACCACAAACAATACATAAATGTCCAAGGCACCTAACTATCACACATAATCAACAAGATACCTCAGATACCTCAGATACCACACCAAACACATATGTACATATCACAACACCGATGTAATCGACAAGATACTACCAACATGACACTCACACCCATGTACACATACCACGACACAGATTTAAATCGATAAGATACCTCCAACATGTCAATCAGGCACGTACAGCTAACTAAATAGCTATAATCCACAAGGAACCTACAATAACCACATCAAGATGAGAATACCCACACTATCTGCAAATGAACTATCCATCATAAAACTCCTTCAACTCATAACAATCATATCTACACACCACATAAATATGCATAATCAACATATTTTAAATCCAATCTACCACACAAACCCTACGTCACCTTCTAGGTTATCCTACAAGGTACATATAGTCCAAATTAAAGTACTCATGGAATAGGATACATCGATCCTCTTTCGACTGACCAAGTCATCAATAGTATATGGCTAGTTCAACCCTTTCCCACATCAGTATAAGCTAGGTACTCGTTGTGCTCAAGATATCCAACTAAGCACGAATAACCCAAGATTCAAACATCTAAAAGTAGAGTAGGTCAATCCCCTACTGATCAGATCAACAAAACTAATCGGTCAATTACTAACTAATCAAGAACCAATAAAACCTCTACAAGCGTCTAGGGTAAATCAACCCACGACTAACCCAAGTCAATATGTGTAAATCAGTTTTCTATTGACCGATCTAACCAGAGTACAATAATCATCTACCGACGAAAACTAACTAAAGTATATCGGTATTCTACTGACTAGTCAACATGAATATGAAGGTACTATCTACTACACACTAATAACAACAGGGGCTGGTGTGTGCCTCCATCTCCTAACCAATTAGTAGTAACTAAAGCTAATACTACTAATGGTAAGATATGAAAAATCAACAGAGACTATATTCCTTAATCTCTATTAAGGTCGATCAAGATCAGTGACTATCCCATCACATATAATATGGCTACAACATCAGACAGATACCAGATACAAAGTGTTATAACTATCACAGTCAACAATGCATACTCTAACTAAATAATAGGATAACAGTATACCAACATACCTCCTACAGCTTGGAGATGTCCTGCTGCTGCCAGGTCCCAAAACCCGAAAAGTCACATCGAGAAGACCAAAACACAAAATCTGAAACACAGGGAAAATAAGACTCGTAAGTCAATCTCTGATACCAAATAAATTGGTATCAGATAAATCTCGAAAATCCAGAACACATAGAAAGTATCGTATACCTGCTCTGATACCACTAAATTGTCACGCCCCAGAGGAGTCCCTGTCCGAAGAAATTTCGGCAGCACCTCCCCTGTACGGGTGACAATCTGAAACATTTCTATAGGCATAATATACATCAGCCACATGCGGCTGGAATATACACACAACCACGCAGTTATATATATATCATCAGCCCACACGGCTGGAATAAAACCAACACAACGAAAATGACAGAAACCCAATACAAACCAAAGCACAAAAACTTCTAGCCGGCTAGGCTTACACAACCAACAACAAATACAAAATACCACATAACAACATCAACACTCCAAAAACAAAACCAGAGTACAGAGCTAAACAAACTGATACCTAAACAAACAAAACATACGTGAAACCGATAAGTCTTCTGATGTGACGTGGGGACCAGCAGACAGGATACTCCAAGCGACATCATAACAACCTGGTACCTGAAAAAGATAGTATCAACGGGGGTGAGTTCAATAACTCAGCGAATACCAATGGACATGAGTAGTAAGATATATCTAACAGCAACAAACATGGAATACAGCTTCCTAATCATATATAGGGAATACGCAAAACTGAAAGGTAACTGAGGAAACTGTACTCACCAGGAACTCCTATCCAGACAAAAGGGTCGTCAAACTGAAAGTGTCAATAATCCTGTATGCAGGTCAAAAGTATGTATCCAACCAAAATGCAGCAACCAAATGCAGCAAACACAATCATATAAATATAAATGCATCAATGCATATGATGCTAATGATGCGTCCTAGTCACCCCTGACGCCAGTCAGTCATCTCACACACAAATGGTGAGACCGAGTGGGTAGGGCTGTGACAACCGTGCACTCTGTCGTCACTACTCCTGATGAGTGACCGAGTGGACGGGATGCTGTCGGAGTACTCCTGTCCTGTGACCCCAAATCATAAATGGGGGAGCTCAATGCTCTCAACTCCCGGTACACGATGACGGGGAGGTATCTCTGCCGGCTACCACGCCGAGTCACGACCAGCGGAGCCAAGCGAGTCCACCGTCTGCGGCTACTCTGTTGCTACACTAAATGCCGGTGAGCCAACAGTGGGCACGGCTACCACACCGAGTCCTCGGACCAGCGGAGCCTAACAGAGCAGCGCCACATGTCTGATATACCACTAATCCATGAGTGGTGGTGTGTGCGATACATGTAATGGCGATGTGCTCAACCATAGTAGAGCCGACAATCGCGAGATGCAATCATGATGCATGACACTAAGCATGATCATAAACTGGTCAACATAACCATATCCATATGTATAAAATGAGTACGGTAAAATCGATGGTCACATACCAAGATCTAGAGTACACAGGTCAGATAGAATATCAAAAACCTATGTCCTGAACATAATAAGTATGGAATGTCCCGATCAGCATAAAGAAAAATCCATATATACATAATATGGGTACCACAGTATCAGTATGTCAAATCCACGGATCTAGGGTATACTGGTCCTCTATGGTATAACAACCTAGATCCTAAACATATCTCCTTCCATAACATATGTACCAACAATATGCACATATCAAGAATCAAGGTCTAGGTACACAAATCAGATATGATATACAAATAGAGGTACACAAGTCAGGTATGGTATAAAAACCTAGGTATCAGATAATCTAGATACACATGCCAGAAAATAAAATCCAGAACCTAGTCCGAACCTCAGTAGGTATGGTATGCCACTTACTCTAGGAACCAAGGTACTCATGGAAATAATCCTGAAACGTAAACATGGATACATATCAAACGGCCAACAGATCATGCTATGGGTATCAAACCGTGACATACCAAGGCAAACATGATCATTGCTTGCAGCTATAAAATACTATGCATATCCAATATCGGCATACTACAATTATCCAACAACATGAACCAACAATTATATGCCAATCATACTAACTCATGTAAGTCCAAATCCCTACACCATACCTCAATCTCAGTCGTTATTGAACATAGAACACGATAAGCTGATTGCTGACTAGAAACAAGGTATACCACAGCAAGAACTCCTTGCTGCAAATTTCCCCACAGCGCACAACCCTGCAAAACCCAACCTCACTGCTGAAATCGTTGTTGGATTCAAACGGATGATACAACAAATCCCAACTCACCTTGCTATTTTGTTCAGATCCGGCAGCAATAGGAAATCTAAGGCACGCTCCTTTGATTCTTGGCACAACAGAGAGGAGGAGAAGAGAAGTCTTCGGCGTCGGCACTAGGCTCGGGTGCCGGGCAGTGAACTCACACCAGGGCAGAGGAAGAAAAGTATTGCACGGTGATCGGCTCTAGGGCACAGGGGTGAGGATCGGCGCTGGCAGAGGAAAACTGTGGCCGGCACTGCTTCGGCTGAGGCTTCGCGCGGCATAGGCACAGAGAGGAGAAACACCGAGAGAAGAAGAAGGTCGGCTTCTCCCTTGGTCCGAGCTTATGCACGAGTGGGAGAAGAGAGGAGGGAAGGGAATTGCCTAGTGGCCGGCGGTTAGGGCACGCCGGTGGTTAGGGCTTCGACGCGAGAGGAATCGGCGTCGGGGAAGAGGTGTGGGGATGCTCGGGTTCGGCGACAAAAGCAAACGAAAAGAAATAAAGAAATAAAAAGGAAAAAGATATATATATAAATATAATCTTTTCCTCGCTTAAATCGGGTAGCCTAAACAGGCTTTTCCGGACCCTGTTTTTATCCCCGTTAACTCGTCTGTACGAGCTCCGAAAAATTCTAGAAAAATTTCCAAAAATTTCGAAAAATTCCCTTATTAATATTCGCCTATTTTCCGGTATTTTACAGCTATGCTGCTCAGTATTTTGTCATGCTTAGTATCATGCACCATTCGCATGTTGCATGCTGCGCGATAGTTTGCTCCATTATTGTTGAGCACATCGCCAGTTTCATCACTGTCGGTGCTCCGTTGGTCCGCTCATGGGTAGCGTGACGTAGCGTGGTAGCACGTCAGTTTGCTCAGTGGTGCTCCGCTGGGACGCTCATGGGTAGTGTACTGCAGCGTGGTACCACACCGGGATCCCTCCCCGTTATGGTGTACCGGGAGATGAGAGCATTGCGCTCCCCCATTTATGATTTGCGGTAGGAGTATGTGTGTACTCCGACAGCATCCCGTCCACTCGGTCACTCATCAGGAGCAGTGATGGCAGAGTGCACGGTTGTCACAGCCCTACCCACTCGGTCTCACCATTGTGTGTGACATGGTTGACTAGCGTCAGGGGTGACTGTGACATTTGCATCATATGCATGATGCATTTATTACTTGTGTTTGTTGCATTTACTTGCTGCATTTATATGGATACATATGATTGACATGCATATAGGATTTATGACACTCTCGGTCTGACGACCCTGTTGTACTTATACCTTGGTCCTTGTTAGTACAGTTTTCTCCTGTTTTGTTTCAGTTGCATTTATCCTTTTTGTATCAGGAGACTGTACGCATGATTTGTGCTGATTGTTATTTTCTTTATTATGTATATCAGTTGAGACCCGCTGAGTGTTGGACTCACACCCTCCTCCGTTGTTATTTTCAGGTTGATGTTGTCCAGAGGGTTCCAGTCGCTAGTCCCCTGCAGTCCACGAGGATGTTTATTTGTCTTTTAGTGTTCTTTACTAGACTATGTTGAGACTTGTTCTATTTTGATACACTTGGATCTTATATGAATTTTTATTTGTCGATGGGTTTGGATTGATTATGTTTTACTACATGCCTGCCTAGATGGCAAAAGAGGTAAGTTTGTTGTGATTTGAGCTTTATGGGTGTAGTTGAGTAGGGTTGTTTTTGAGTCCCCCTTATCACTGTCTAATTTATTGACTATTATACTGCGTGGATGTATCTGTGTTATGTTTTTATTACTGTTATTGTTCCGGCAATGTTGGCTGAGGTATATGTGGCCAGAGGGCATTGTAGAAAAATTTCAGATTGTCACCCGTATAAGGGAGATGCTACTGAAATTTCTTCTGGCAGGGACTACCTGGGGCGTGACATCCGCGCTTGGTCACCTTGACCCACTCCGGGTCTACCTGTGAGCATCCGGACACCCTGACCTACTTGCCTCACCGCAAGTACCCGATCACCCTGACCTGCTCCAGGGCCCCGTGCAAGTATCTGGTCAACCTGACTTGCTTCGGGCCTCCCTGCGAGCATCTGGACACCCTGACCTACTTGCTTCCGCACAAGTATCCGATCACCCTGACCTGCTCCAGGCTTCCCACGAATATCCGGTCACCCTGACCTACTCCGGGCCCACCCTCATCTTCTTTCAAGGCCGCCCCACATGGCATCTGGTCTGGACCATGACTCTGATACCAAATAAATTATCACGCCCCGGGAGAGTCCATGCCAGAAGAAATTTCGGCAGCATCTCCCCTGTACGGGTGACAATCTGAAACTTTATACATTACCCCAGGGCCATATATACATTTGCCAACACGGCCAGAACAATAACAATAATAAAATACATCACACAGACATCTACGCAGTTTAATAGTGAACAACCTAGTGCAATGATAAGAAGACTAAAAAACAAGCCTACTCAACTACACTCAAAAGGCACAAAATTGATGTCCTACTCCTCTACACTCATAAAGCTCAAATCCGACGATAAAATCAACACACCTCTTCTACCGTCTAGGCAGGCATGTAGTAAAACATATCCAATCCAAACCCATCGACAAATAAAAATCCATACAAGATCCAAATATATCAAAATAGAACAAGTCTAATAAAGAAGAAACCCAAAAGATCAACACATGTCCTCGTGGACTGCAGGGGACTAGCGACTGGAACTCTCCGGACAACATCAACCTGAAAATAGCAACGGAGGAGGGTGTGAAGTCCAACACTTAGCGGGTAACAACTAATATGCATAATAAAGAAAATAACAACCAGTACTAATCATGCGTACAGTCTCCTGATACAACAAAGATAAATACAACTGAATAAAGCAGGAGAAAACTGTACTAACCAGGACCAAGGTATAAGTACAACAGGGTCGTCAGACCGAAGTGTCATAAATCCTGTATGCATGTCAATCATATGCATCCATATAAATGCAGCAAGTAAATGCAACAAACACAAGCAATAAATGCATCATGCATATGATGCAAATGTCATGGTCACCCCTGACGCCAGTCATCCATCTCACACATAATGGTGACACCGAGTGGGTAGGGTTGTGACTACTGTGCACTCTGCCATCACTGCTCCTGATGAGTGACCGAGTGGACAGGATGCTGTCGGACTACACCTATCCTCCTACCCCAAATCATAAATGGGGGAGCTCAATGCTCTAATCTCCCGGTACACGATGACGGGGAGGAATCTCTGCCGGCTACCACGCTGCGTCACACTACCCATGAGCAGACCAATGGAGCCAAATAAAGTCCAACTGCCTGCCGACTACCATACTGCTACACTAAACAAGCGGCGCCAAACAGAGCAGAACTGTTTGTCGGCTACCATGTTGAGTCACCATACCAACGGAGCCAAACAGCAGAACTGCCACACACGTGTCTGATATACCACTAATCCATGAATGGTGGTGTATACAGATACATGTAACTGGCGACGTGCTCGACAATAATAGAGCAGACTATCGCACAGTATGCAATCATGCGAGATGATGCATGACACTAAACATGGTAATATCCTGAACAGCATAGCAATATCCATATATAAGTATAAAATGTGTACCATAGGATAATAAATCAAATCAAAGGTACACAGATCAGATAAGGTATCAAAAACCCTAGGTCCTGAACATAATATATAACATGATTATGTCACTACCCCTATAAGCATGTATAATCAGATAAGTACTAACATGATGTGCATAACAAATAAACAATCAAGCATGTAACAGAACGGGTAGTGATCAACTGAAACAGATAAGAAAAACACAATTATTGTTATTTGTTAAAAACATTGCTATGCATATCAAATGACATAAAGTCAAAGTAGCCGCCTCAAATAGCAGGTCCAATCTAGTCAAATCCAACATCGAGATACTCGTCTCGAACTAGAGTCCTGTAATACATGATATCCAGATTTAGCTAATTACTTATAAATTAATTAGCTAAATCAAATCCTCAAACCTATTTAGGATAATCTTAATCGAATACGACTATTGGTTAACCTCCCATTTATCAACCTACTACAACATGCATAATCATCTAAAATAATCAAATCCAACCATGATCTACGTCCAAGATCAAAACCTACATTTAACTAATCAATCACACTAATCATGTATCAACTAGTGATATACTAACCATCTAGTAATCCATATCATCTCCAATTCAACACATATCTATTTCATCAACAATACAAACCAATTACCTTACTTCTTACCTTAATCCACGACCCTCCCCTCTGTTGATCCACACAAGGAACCGATGCTGGATCAAAGAACACCATAGCAAGACCTCTTTGGAAATTCCTCCTCACTGATGGATGGGGTTGCTGCCAGCACCAAGAACACTGTAAACAATTCCAACACCATAAAAACAAAACCTCACCTCACTTGGAGATGTCCTCAGTCCTAGCGTCGGCCTCCTCCACGTTGTGCCATAGTTTTCCGACACCGATTTCTTCTTCTCTGTCGAGGATTTCCTCGTTGCCGTCCACTACAGACTCACACCCGATGATGCCGACACAGCAATCACTCTGCCCTAGTGCCGGCAGACAGCCGCCCTCTCTGCTGCGATTTGGCAACATTCCAGCCGATCCCTAGTTCCTGATCTATGGTTTCCGAGGGTGCTCGGTTGCTCCGATGCAACTGGTAGGTAGGTGTTTTGCCTTAGATTTTTGATTGGGTATATGATCTCTGCATGGTTTGATTGGGTTCTTGGTTTGTTGGAAAGTAGTGACCTAGGTTGGTTCCGGCTACCTTTGCATCAGTAGCTTGTTCTTGACTCTGCTCAATCCATGGCTCTTGGTAGCTGTTGACGAGGAAGAGGTGGTGAGAACAGGTTATTACTAGAATTAGGTTGTTGCTTGAATTAATAATCTCTAGTCTGGTTCTGATATGTGATCTTCCTGTTGATCTCATCTTGATCTGTTCAGTAGATAGGATTCTAGCCAAGTGTGGTGCGTTATGGGGAAAACTTCAGCAAGGAGGTCTTGTTGTGGTATACCTTGTTTCCAACAGCAATCAGCTCACCTTGTTCTGTGTTCAACAGCGGTTGAGCTTGAGGTATGGTGTAGGAATTTGGATACGTATTTTAGTTGGATGATGTGATTAGGGTTTTACCCTAAATTTTTTATACGGATTTTATTTAGCTATTTATTAAATATTAGCTAAATAAAAATGTATATATTGGTGACACAGGACTTTGACGCGAGACGAGCATCTTGACGTCGGATTGGACCGGATACGATCCTCTTATCAGAGGCGGGTACCTTGACTTATCTTTGATAATGTCATGTTGATATGTTTAGTAGGTTATAGCCTTTAGTAATAATTATATTCGTTCTTGTTTCGATATGTCACTATTTGATACCTATTACATGCTTGTTTGCTCACCTGTTATGCATTTTATGCCAGTACCCATGTGATTATATATATGCTCATATGGTAGTGACATACCATGCCTCATTATGCTCAGAACCTAGGTTTTTATAACCTACCTGACCTGTGTACCATAGGTCTTCAGATTTGACCATCGATACTACGGTACATATTTTATATATATGGATATTGTTATGTTGATCAGATTATTACCATGCTTAGTGTCATGCATCATCTCGCATGATTGCATGTTGTGCGATAGTCTGCTCCATTATTGTCGAGCACGCTGCCAGTTACATGTATCTGTACACACCATCACTCATGGGTTAGTGGTATATCAGACAGGTGTGTGGCAGTTCTGTTGTTTGGCTTCGTTGTTCTAGTGACTCAGCATGGTAGACGGTAGACAGTTCTGCTCTATTTGGTTCCGCTGGTTTAGTGTAGCAGCGTCACTCACTTGGCTACCAGGATTCATAAACTCTAGTATTTAACCTGGAGATCTAGAGTTCGAATCTTGGGGAAGGCAAAAATCTACTAGCCAGGGGTGGGAAGTCCTTGTGAGTAACGGTACGGCCGAAGGGTCGTCGATTGACGACATAAGGAGTCGCCAGTTGGGCCGCCATTGTGGTCGCCCAAGGAACCGCCAAGGGACCGCCAAATGGGCTGCCAGTTGGGCCGCCCAAGAGGCCAAAGGGCCGGGTCATTACAATAAAAAGATGCCTTTTATTGTAATAACCCAACCTCTCGGCCCCTTGGGCGGTCACACTAGCGACCCAACTGGCGGCCCAACCTTAGTCCCTTGGGCGGCCTCAATGGCGGCCCAACTGGCGACCCCTTATGTCGTCAACCGATGACCATTCGGTCGTGTCGTTACTCACAAGGACTTCCCACCCCTGGCTAGTGGATTTTTGCCTTCCCCAGGATTCGAACTCCAGATCTCCAAGTTAAATACTAGAGTTTATGAATCCTGGTAACCAAGTGAGCGTCACTCACTTGGTTACCAGAATTCATAAACTCTAGTATTTAACTTGAAGATCTAGAGTTCGAATCATGGGGAAGGCAAAAATCCACTAGCCAGGGGTGGGAAGTCCTTGTGAGTAATAGCACGGCCGAAGGGTTGTTGGTTGACGACATAAGGGGTCGCCAATTGGCCCGCCATTGTGGCCGCCCAAGGGACCAAGGTTGGGCTGCAAGTTGAGCCGCTAGTGTGCCCGCCCAAGGGGTCGAGAGGTTGGGTCGTTACAATAACGCCCCGGGGAAGTCCTTGTCCGAAGAAATTTCGACAGCACCTCCCCTGTATGGGTGACAATCTGAAATATTTTTACAGACACAATATACATCAGCCACAGGCGGTTGGAACATACACACAACCACGCAGTTTATATGCAGCCTACTTGGCTGATTCCACAAAAATACAACCACGCAGTTATATGTAAATCTAACAGCCCACTCGGATGTACCAAAACCAATCACAGCGGAAATCCAATAGACAACACATACAACTATAAACAAAAGACTGCTAGTCGGCTAGGCATACACCACACAACCACACAACACTCCGAAAACAAAACCAGAACACAAAGCCAAATACAGACATATCATATACCAAGATAAAAATAAACAAAATACGGAGACTGGTTTTCTAATGTGACGTGGGAACTGGCAGGTAGGATACTCCAAGTGACTCCATGAACAACCTGGTATCTGAAAAAGATAGCGTCCACAGGGGTGAGTTCAACAACTCAACGGGTAACAACTGATATGCATAATAAAGAAAATAACAACCAGCACTAATCATGCGTACAGTCTCCTGATACAAGAAGGGTAAATGCAACTGAAATAAGCAGGAGAAAACTGTACTAACCAGAACCATGGGATAAGTACAACAGAGTCGTCAGACCGAGAGTGTCATAAATCCTGTATGCATGTCAATCATATGCATCCATATAAATGTAGCAAGTAAATGCAGCAAACACAAGCAATAAATCATCATGCATATGATGAAAATGTCATGGTCACCCCTGACGTCAATCAGCCATCTCACACATAATAGCGAGACCGAGTTTGTAGGGCTATGACAATCGTGTACTCTGCCATCACTGCTCCTGATGAGTAACCGAGTGGACGGGATGCTGTCGGAGTACACCTATCCTCCTATCCCAAATCATAAATGGGGGAGCTCAATGCTCTCATCTCCCAGTACACAATGACGGGGAGGGATCCCTGACGTGCTACCACACTACGTCACACTACCCATGAGCGGGCCAACGGAGCACCGACAGAGCCGAACTGACGTGCTACCACGCTGCGTCACGCTACCCATGAGCGGACCAATGGAGCACCGATAGAGATGAAACTGGCGATGTGCTCAACAATAATGGAGCAGACTAATGCGCAGCATGCAATCATGCGAATGGTGCATGACACTAAGCATGGCAATATCCTGAATAGCATAGCAATATCCATGTATAAATATAAAATGTGTACCATAGAACAATGAGTCAAATCAAAGGTATACAGATCAGATAAGGTATCAAAAATCCTAGGTCCTGAACATAATATATAACATGGTTGTGTCACTACCCCTATAAACATGTATAATCAGATAAATAATAACATGATGTGCATAACAAATAAACAAACAAGCATGTAACTGATCGAGTAGTGATCAACCGAAGCAAATAAGAAACACAATCATTGCTATTTGTTTAAAACATTACTATGCATATCAAATGACATAAAGTCAAAGTACCCATCTCAAATAGCAGGTCCAATCCAGTCAAATCCAACATCGAGATGCTCATCTCGAACTAGAGTTCTATAATACATGATATCCAGATTTAGTGGCAGACAATTAAGTGGCACCGTTTGAGACGTTATAGGGTAGGCCTTGTCGGACACCTATCCTCTGGGATGAGGTTGGGAAGGCCCCGTTGTTGGGACCTCATAGAGCTCACCAGGAGGCAGAGTTGGTCCGTATTATCAAACGGAGGATGTCAGAGGCGCAGGACCGCCAGAAGAGTTATACTGATTGGAGACGCAAACCCCTGGAGTTCTCTATTGGCGATCATGTTTTTCTGCGAGTCTCACCCACGAAAGGGGTGAATATATTTGACCTCAGAGGTAAGCTAGCTCCGCGATACATTGGCCTTTTCCAGATCCTAGAGAGGATTGGAGTAGTAGCTTATCGCCTAGCGCTACCACTGGCTCTGGCAGGCGTGCATGACGTATTTCATGTAGCTATGTTGAGGAGATACATAGCAGACCCAGCTCATGTGTTGTTTGATATACTAGTTTCCCTTCAGCCTGACGCCACGTACGAGAAGGTTCCGGTATGGATTCTGGACCAGAAAGAGCGTCAGTTGCGGAACAAGACTATACGGATAGTTAAAGTCGGATGACAGTATCATTCGGACGAGGAGACTACTTAGGAGCTCGAGGATACGATCCGAGCTAAATACCCCCACCTTTTCACTTAAGGTATGTAAGTTATGGTTCCGTTCAACATTATTACTATCTATTTGTTGCTAGTACTTGTTGATGGTAGATAACAAAATTTGAGGACCAAATTTTTATTAGTGGGGGAGAATGTAAAATATCAAAAATGGGCGAAACATCATAAGGGAATTTTTCCAAATTTTTAGAAATTTTCTAAAAATTTTTCGGAGCTCGTAAGGACAAGTTTACGGGGATAAAGATGGGGCCCCGAGAAAGCCTATTTAAGGTACCCCATTTAAGCGAGGAAATGTTGTTTTTCTTTTTCTTTTTTATTTTATTTTCTTTTATTCTTATTTCCTTCCTCCCCCGCCGAACCCGTGTGTGCCCTATGCTTGACGTCGTCTCCTCCGTGCCCTAACCGGCGACAGTTTTCCTTTCTTCCTCACGATTAAAGCCTCACCGATCTTTTCTTTCTTCTCCTTTTCATCTTCTAATCTTCTCCACGCCGTCCCGTGCCCTAGTCGTGCCTTCACCTCCTCTTTATCGCATCGCCACAGCGGCAGTGGCGCCCTCTTCCGCTCTTCACCTTTCCTGGCCAAGTGTCGGCGACGCGCGAGCCACCGTCGGCTGAGCCGCTCCTCAGCCCTAGCGCCGACCTCCTCCATGCTGTGCCATAGTTTTTCGACACCGATTTCTTCCTCTTTACCGAGGATTTCATCGCTGTCGTCCACTGCGGACTCACACCCGACGGTGCCGACACCGTAATCGCTCTACCCTAGTGCTGGCAGACGGCCGCCCTCTCTGCTGGGATTTGGCAGCATTCCAGCCGAGCCCTAGTTCCCGATCTGTGGTTTCCGAGGGTATTCAGTTGCTCCGATGCAACTGGTAGGTAGGTGTTCTATCTTAGATTTTTGATTGGGTATATGATCTCTGTATGGTTTGATTGGGTGCTTGGTTTGTTGGAAGGTAGTGACCTAGGTTGGTTCCGGCTACCATTGCATCAATAGCTTGTTGTTGACTCTACTCGATCCATGGCTCTTGGTAGCTGTTGAAGAGGAAGGGGTGGTGAGAACAAGTTATTACTAGAATTAGGTTGTTGCTTGAATTAATAATCTCTAGTCTGGTTCTGATCTGTGATCTTCCTGTTGATCTCATCTTGATCTGTTGAGTAGGTAGGATTCCATCCAAGTGTGGTGCATTATGGGGAAAACTTCAGCAAGGAGGTCTTGTTGTGGTATACCTTGTTTCCAACAGCAATCAGCTCACCTTGTTCTGTGTTCAACAATGGTTGAGCTTGAGGTATGGTGTAGGAATTTGGATACATATTCTAGTTGGATGATATGATTAGGCTTTTACCCTAAATTTGTCGTACGGATTTTATTTAGCTATTTATTGAATTTTAGCTAAATAAAAATGTATATATTGGTGACACAGGACTTTGTTGCGAGACGAGCATCTCGACGTCGGATTGGACCAGATACGATCCTCTTATCGGAGGCGGGTACCTTGACTTATCTTTAATAATGTCATATTGATATGTTTAGTAGGTTATAGCCTTTAGTAATAATTATGTTCGTTCTTGTTTCGATATGTCAATATCGGATACTTGTTACATGCTTGTTTGCTCACCTGTTATGCATTTTATGTTAGTACCCATGTGATTATATATATGCTCATATGGTAGTGACATACCATGCCTCATTATGCTCAGGACCTATGTTTTTATACCCTACCTGACCTATGTACCTTAGGTCTTCATATTTGACCATCGATACTACTGTACATATTTTATATATGTGGATATTGTTATGATGATCAGATTATTGTCATGCTTAGTGTCATGCATCATCCCACATGATTGCATGCTGTGCAATAGTCTACTCCATTATTGTCGAGCACATCGCCAGTTATATGTATCTGTACACACCACCACTCATGGATTAGTGGTATATCAGACAGGTGTGTGGCAGTTCTACTGTTTGGCTTTGTTAGTCTGGTGACTCAGCGTGGTAGCCGGCAGACAGTTCTGCTCTGTTTGGCTCCGCTAGTTTAGTGTAGCAGCGTGGTAGTCGGCAGGCGATTGAACTTTGTTTGGCTCCGTTGGTCCGCTCATGGGTAGTGTGACGCAGCGTGGTAGCCCGCAGAGATTCCTCCCCGTCATCGTGTACCGGGAGATGAGAGCATTGAGCTCCCCCATTTATGATTTATGGAAGGAGGATAGGTGTACTCTGACAGCATCCCGTCCACTCGGTCACTCATCTGGGGTAGTGACTGCAGAGTGCACGGTTGTCACAGCCCTACCCACTCGGTCTCGCCATTGGGTGTGAGATGGCTGACTAACGTCAGGGGTGACCATGTCATTGTCATCATATGCATTTATGCATTTACTGATTGTGTTTGCTGCACTTATATGCTGCATTTGGATGGATGCATATGTTTGACATGCATACAGGATTTATGATACTCTTGGTCTGATGACTTGACTATTGTGATAGGAGACCCTAGTGAGTACAGTTCTCTTCAGCCCTTTTCTATTATGCATTCCAGCTTTTGTTCAGGAGACTGTACTCTATAGTTATTACTGTCTGTTATAGCTTACTATACATGTCAACTGGTATTTGTTGAGTTGTTGAACTCACCCCCGTGGACACTATCTTTTTCAGGTACCAGGTTGCTTATGGAGTCGTTTGGAGCATCCTACCTACTGGTCCCCACATCACATTAGAAGACCTGTCTCTGCTTTTATTTATTTGCATTTTGGTATATGAAATTTTTGTATTTTGCTTTGTGTTCCAGTTATGTTTATGGAGTGTTATTTTGTTGTGTGGTGTAAGCCTAGCCGGCTAGCAGTCTTTGTTTATAGTTGTATGTATTGTCTATTGGATTTCCGCTATGTTTAGTTTTGGTACAGCCGAGTGGACTGTTAGATTTATATATAATTGCGTGGTTGTATTTTTGTGGTATCAGCTGAGTAGGTTGCGTATATAATTGCGTAGTTGTGTATATATTTCAACCGCCTGTGGCTGATGTATATTGTGTCTGTAGAAATGTTTCAGGTTGTCACCCGTACAGGGGAGGTGCTGCCGAAATTTTCTTCGGACAGGGACTTCCCCGGGGCGTGACAATTAAGTGGTATCAGAGTTCCTGTCCACTCACTTAGCTACCAGGATTCAAAAACTCTAGTACTTAAGCCTAGAGGTCTAGAATTCGAATCCTGGGGAAGGTAAAAATCCACTGACCAGGGGTGGGAAGTCCTAGTGTATAACGCCACGGTCGACGGTCGACAACATAAGGGGTCACCAAATGGGCCGCCAAATGGGTCGGGTCGTTACAATAAAAGGCACCTTTTTATTGTAACAACCCGACCCATTTGGCGGCCCATTTGGCGACCCTCCGGTCACTTGGCTACCAGGATTCATAAACTCTAGTACTGAAGCCTGGAGGTCTAGAGTTTGAATCCTGGGGGAGGCAAAAATCCACTGGCCAGGGGTGGAAAGTCCTAGTGAGTAACGGCACGGCTGACGGTCGATGATCGACGACCCGAGGATCGCCAAATGGGTCGGGTCCTTACAATAAAAAGGCGCCTTTTATTGTAACGACCCGACCCATTTGGCGGCCCATTTGGCGACCCCTTATGTCGTCGACCGTCGACCTTGCCGTTACTCACTAGGACTTCCCACCCCTGGCCATAATTGTCATGCCTCGGGGAAGTCCCTGTCCGAAGAAATTTCGGCAGCACCTCCCCTGTACGGGTGACAATCTGAAACATTTCTACAGACACAATATACATCAGCCACAGGCGACTGGAATATATACACAACTACGCAGTTATATATACAGCCTACTCGGCTGATACCACAAAAATATAACCACGCAGTTATATATAAATCCAACAGCCCACTCGGCTGTACCAAAACCAAACACAGCAGAAATCCAATAGACAACACATACAACTAGAAACAAAGACTGCTAGCCAACTAGTCTTACACCACACAACAAAATAACACTCTAGAAACATAACTGGAACACAAAGTGAAATACAGAAATTTCATATACCAAAATGCAAATAAATAAAAGTAGAGACAGGTCTTCTGATGTGATGTGGGGACAGGCAGGCAAGACCCACCAAGCGACTCCATAAAAAACCTGATACCTGAAAAAGATAGTGTCCACGGGGGTGAGTTCAACAACTCAGCAGATACCAGTTGACATGTATAGTAAGCTATAACAGACAGTAATAACTATGGAGTACAATCTCCTGAACAAAAGCAGGAATGAATAATAGAAAAGGGCTGAAGAGAACTGTACTCACCAGGGCCTCCTATCAGAATAGTCAGGTCATCAGACCGAGAGTATCATAAATCCTGTATGCATATCAAACATATGCATCCATCTAAATGCAACATATAAGTGCGGCAAACACAATCAGTAAATGCATAAATGCATATAATATCAATGACATGATCACCCCTGACGCTAGTCAGCCATCTCACACATAATGGTGAGACCGAGTGGGTAGGGCTATGACTTCCGTGAACTTTGCCATCACTATTCCTGATGAGTGACCGAATGGACGGGATGCTGTCGGAGTACACCTATCCTCCTACCCCAAATCATAAATGGGGGAGCTCAATGCTCTCATCTTCGGGTACACAATGACAGGGAGGGATCCTTGACGTGCTACCACGCTGTGTCACACTACCCATAAGCGGACCAATGGAGCCAAACAAAGTCTAACCGCCTGCCAGCTTCCACACTGCTACACTAAACCAGCGGAGCCAAACAGAGCAGAGCTGTCTGCCGGCTACCACGCTGAGTCACCGGACCAACGGAACCAAATACCAAAACTGTCACACACTTGTCTGATATACCACTATCCCATGAGTGGTGGTGTGTACAAATACATGTAACTGACGATATGCTCGACAATAATGGAGCAGACTATCGCACAACATGCAATCATGCGAGATGATGCATGACACTAAGCATGGCAATAATCTGATTAGCATAACAATATCCATATATATAAAATATGTACCATAGTATCGATGGTCAAATCTGAAGACCTAAGGTACAC
Source organism: Zingiber officinale (assembly GCF_018446385.1). Taxonomy (NCBI): domain Eukaryota; kingdom Viridiplantae; phylum Streptophyta; class Magnoliopsida; order Zingiberales; family Zingiberaceae; genus Zingiber; species Zingiber officinale. The sequence continues at coordinate 109,648,550 of NC_056002.1, forward strand.
AGGTCATGTAGGGTATAAAAACCTAGGTTCTGAGCATAATGAGGCATGGTATGTCACTACCATATGAGCATATATATAATCACATGGGTACTAACATAAAATGCATAACAGGTGAGTAACAAGCATGTAACAGGTATCCGGTAGTGACATATTGAAACAAGAACGAACATAATTATTACTAAAGGCTATAACCTACTATGGAGTACAGTCTCCTGAACAAAAGCTGGAATGCATAATAGAAAAGGGCTGAAGAGAACTGTACTCATCAGGACCTCCTATCAGAATAGTCAGGTCATCAGGCCGAGAGTATCATAAATCCTGTATGCATGTCAAACATATGCATCCATCCAAATGCAGCATATAAGTGCAGCAAACACAATCAGTAAATTCATAAATGCATATGATGTCAATGACATGGTCATCCCTGACGCTAGTCAGCCATCTCACACACAATAGTGAGACCTAGTGGGTAGAGTTATGACAACCGTGCACTTTGCCATCACTGCTCCTAATGAGTGACCGAGTGGACGGGATGCTGTCAGAGTACACCTATCCACCTACCCCAAATCATAAATGGGGGAGCTCAATACTCTCATCTCCGGGTACACAATGACGGGGAGGGATCCCTGACGTGCTACCACGCTGCATCACACTACCCATAAGCAGACCAACGGAGCCAAACAAAGTCCAACTGCCTGCCAGCTACCACGTTGCTACACTAAACCAGCGGAGCCAAACAGAGCAGAACTGTCTGCCGACTACCACGCTGAGTTACCAGACCAACGGAGCTAAACAGCAGAACTACCACACACCTGTCTGATATACCAATAATCCATGAGTGGTGGTGTGTACAGATACATGTAACTGACAATGTGCTTGACAATAATGGAGCAGACTATCGCACAGCATGCAATCATGCGAGATGATGCATGACACTAAGCATGGCAATAATCTGATCAGCATAACAATATCCATATATATAAAATATGTACCGTAGTATTGATGGTCAAATCTGAAGACCTAATGTACACAGGTTAGGTAGCGTATAAAAACTTAGGTCCTGAGCATAATGAGGCATGGTATGTCTCTACCATATGAGCATATATATAATCACGTGGGTACTAACATAAAATGCATAACAGGTGAGCAAACAAGCATGTAGCAGGTATCCGGTAGTGACATATCGAAACAAGAACGAACATAATAATTACTAAAGGTTATAACCTACTAAACATATCAACATGACATTATCAAAGATAAGTCAAGGTACCCGCCTCTGATAAGAGGATCGTATCCGGTCCAATCCGACGTCGAGATGCTCGTCTCGCGTCAAAGTCCTGCGTCACCAATATATACATTTTTGTTTAGCTAAAATTCAATAAATAGCTAAATAAAATCCGTACGACAAATTTAGGGTAAAACCCTAATCACATCATCCAACTAAAATACGTATCCATATTCCTACACCATACCTTAAGCTCAACCGCTGTTGAACACAGAACAAGGTGAGCTGATTGTTGCTGGAAACAAGGTATACCACAACAAGACCTCCTTGCTGAAGTTTTCTCAATAATGCACCACACTTGGCTGGAATCCTACCTACTCAACAGATCAAGATAAGATCAACAAGAAGATCACAGATCAGAACCAGACTAGAGATTATTAATTCAAGCAACAACCTAATTCTAGTAATAACCTGTTCTCACCACCTCTTCCTCTTCAACAGCTACCAAGAGCCATGGATCGAGCAGAGTCAACAACAAGCTACTGATGCAATGGTAGCCGGAACCAACCTAGGTCACTACCTTCCAACAAACCAAGCACCCAATCAAACCATACAGAGATCATATACCTAATAAAAAATCTAAGGCAGAACACCTACCTACTAGTTGCATTGGAGCAACTGAACACCCTCGGAAACCACAGATCGGGAACTAGGGCTCGACTGGAATGCTGCCAAATCGCAGCAGAGAGGGCGGCCATCTGCCGGCACTAGGGCAGAGCGATTGTGGTGTCGGCACCGTTGGGTGTGAGTCCACAGTGGACAACAGCGACGAAATTCTTGGCAGAGAGGAAGAAATCGGTGTCGGAAAACTATGGCACAGCGTGGAGGAGGCCGGCGCTAGGGCTGAGGAGCGGCTCGGCCGACTGTGGCTCGCGCGTCGTCGACGCTTGGGCAGGAAAGGTGAAGAGCGGAAGAGGGCGCCACTGCCGCTGTGGCGACACGATAAAGAGGAGGAGAAGGCGCGACTAGGGCACGGGACTGCGTGGAGAAGATGAGAAGATGAAAAGGAGAAGAAAGAAAAGATCGGTGAGGCTTTAATCGTGAGGAAGAAAGGAATACCATCACCGATTAGGGCATGGAGGAGACGGCGTCAAGCATAGGGCACGCACGGGTTCGGCGGGGGAGGAAGGAAATAAGAATAAAAGAAATAAAATAAAAAAGAAAAAGAAAAATAACTTTTCCTCGCTTAAATGGGGTATCTTAAACAGGCTTTCCCGGGGTCCCATCTTTATCCCCGTAAACTTGTCCTTACGAGCTTCGAAAAATTCTCAGAAAATTTCCAAAAATTCCAGAAAATTCCCTTATGATGTTTCTCCCATTTTTGGTATTTTACATTCTCCCTCACTAATTAAAATTTGGTTCCCAAATTTCATTATCTACCATCAGCAAGTACTCGCAATAAATAGATAGTAATAATGCTGAACGGAACCATAACTTATATACCTCAAATGAAAAGGTGGGGGTATTTAGCTCGGATCGTATCCTCGAGCTCCCAAGTAGCCTCCTCATCCGAATGATACTGCCATCCGACTTTAACCAGCCGGATAGTCATGTTCCGCAACTGACGCTCTTTTTGGTTCAGAATCTATACCGGAACCTCCTCGTAGGTGGTGTTAGGCTGAAGGGAAACTGGTATATCAGACAACACATGAGTTGGGTCTGCTATGTATCTCCTCAACGTAGATACATGAAATACGTCATGCACGCCTGCCAGAGCCGGTGGTAGCGGCAGGCGATAAGCTACTACTCCAATCCTCTCTATGATCTGGAAAAGGCCAATGTATCGCGAAGCTAGCTTATCTCTGAGCTCAAATCTATTCACCCCTTTCGTGGGTGAGACTCGCAGAAAAATATGATCGCCAATAGAGAACTCCAGGGGCTGCGTCTCCGATCAACATAACTCTTCTAGCGGTCCTGCGCCTCTAACATCCTCCATCTGATAATACGGACCAACTCTGCCTCCTGCTGAGTTCTATGAGGTCCCAACAACGGAGCCTTCCCAACCTCATCCCAGAGGGTGGGTGTCCGACAAGTCCTACCCTACAACGCCTCAAACGGTGCCATCTGTATAGGCGAATGAAAGCTGTTGTTGTAGGCATACTCTACCAATGGAAAATGGTCCTCCCAACTACCTCCAAAATTCAATACACATGACTTCAGCAAGTCATCTAAAGTTTGAATATTCCATTCTGATTGTCCATTTGTCTGCGGATGGAAAACTGTACTGGAACGGAGCTGAGTGCCCAAGGACTGCTGCAGACTCTACCAAAAACGGGCGTGAAACGAGGGTCTCTATCCGAAATAATAGTCAAAGGGACATCATATAATCTGATGATCTCTCGGCAATATAGATCTGTCAATCGATCCAGGGAATCAGTCTTCCGGATCGCTAAGAAATGCTCCGATTTGGTTCTCGATCCATGATTACCCAAATCGCGTTATGGCCTCGTCGTGTCCTAGGCAAACCCACCACAATGTCCAAGGTGATATGTTCCCATTTCCACTCAGGAATAGGAATCCTCTGTAGAAATCCGACAGGTCTCTGGTGCTCATACTTTACCTGCCGACAGACCAGACATCTAGCTACAAACTCCGCGATGTCTTTCTTCATACAGTTCCATCAGTAGGAACGCCTCAAATCTCGATACATGCAGATCCCACCTGGATGGATCACAAATCGAGAGCGATGAGCCTCCTGATGTAGCTCCGACAAAATCGGATGAGACTGAGGTACACATAATCTGCCTCGGAAGTATATAATACCCGCCTTATCTCACGTAAACTCGGTATGCTGCTCGGAAGCTATCTAGCTGTAAATAAACTGCAAATGCTGATCACCAGCCTGGATCTCCTCGTCCTGATCGACGACTGAGCAACTATGGTAACCAGAATACCCTGCTCTGTCTGTCCCTGTTCCTGAAGGCCTAACTCGGAGAAACCCTGAACCAAGTCTGTGACTGAAACTCGGTGGCATGCCAAAGTCCCTCTAAACTTCCTGCTGAGTGCATCGGCAACCACATTAGCTTTCCCTAGGTGATAGTTAATGGTACAGTCATAATCCTTCAGGAATTCCATCCATCTCCTCTATCAGAGATTAAGTTCCTTCTGAGTAAAAAGTTATTTGAGACTCTTATGATCAGTGAAAATCTCAAATGTAATGTCGTATAAATGATGTCGTCAAATCTTCAAAGAAAAGAGGATGGCAGCTAGCTCCAGACCATGTACAGGGTAGTTCTTCTCATGCTCCTTCAACTGACGAGAAGCATAGGAGACTACTCTGCCGTGCTGCATCAGAACAACGCCCAAACCCTGAAGAGATGCGTCGATGTAAAGTATGAAGTCATCCTCTCCAGAAAGTAAAATCAAAACTGAAGCCGACACTAATTTCCGCTTCAACTCCTGGAAGCTGGTCTCGTAGTCCTCGAACCACGTAAACTTCACGTCTTTCCTGGTCAGGCATGTTAGTGGCATAGCAATGCATGAAAAACCCCCCAACGAGCCTCCGATAATAACTAGCTCGATAAAGGGAGTTGCGAGTCTCATTTATAGACTAGGATAACTCCCAACTGGTAACAACCTCTATCTCCTATAGATCCACAGTATACCCCTACTGGTGACCATGTGTCTCAATCATCTCACATAAGATAATCCCAAAACGCACTACTGAACTTCACATATGAATGTTTCCATCGAAACATCTCTAGAACTATGCAAAGATGATGTATATGACTCACCTCGGATCCGAAATAAATCACAACATCGTCAACAAAGACAATGGAAACTGATCCAAACATCCTAGGAATATCAAGTTCTTCGAGTCCCTGAAAATATCTAAGGCTCCGCAAGCCCTAATGGTAAAACCGAGACACATAATGTCCGTATCACAGACATTCCTAACCATAAGATCCCTGACAACAAGTCAGGAATCTGATCACCAACGATATAAATCACCAAAGAATAGATCCTCCAGTGTGAGATCAACGCTCCATCACACGAAATACCACATATGTGGGAGCAACACTCCACCATAAATAATCCGAAATATGTATCTGCAATAAATATGGGAGCAATGCTCCGCTACACGCAATCCGCAATATGTGGGAGCAACGCTCCACCACAAACGATCCATAACATGTAGGAGCAACGCTCCACCACAACAATCCAAAATATGTGGGAGCAATGCTCCACCACAAGCAATCCATAATATATAGGAGCACGCTCCACCAAAATATTCCATAAGTGAACAAGACGTCAAACTATCCACTAAAGACTGCACGAGATCACTCAACCACATATCACTGTGGCAGCCAGGGGTATCACAACCCAGTAAGCAAATCAAATCCATCGTCAACTTCATCAACATCGTAGTGAGTCACCGACTAATAGGAGAATTAGTTGACAGGGTAATACAACAAATGACATAATGTAGACATTTAACATTCTACATTCAACATAGGTAGAATCATCATGATGCCACCAACAATACACCTGGCACACATGCACACACAACATAGGTATAATCGACATAATCCTCCAATTAGTACACACCCAACACTCATAACACAGGTATAAATCAGTGTGATACCTCCAACAATGCATACCGAACCCGTGTGCATATATCAACATAGGTACAATCGACAATACACCTTAAACAACACTCACATGACATATATGCACCTATGCCAAGAGTATAATCAACGTAATACTTCCAACAAATCATAATCGGCACTAGTGTACACACAGAACAAATATAATGAACAAGATACCTCGAATATTACATCGAACACATCTGCACATATCACAACTCAAATTAAATCGATAAGATACCTCCAATAAAACACTCAAACACATATGCACATTTCACAATATAGATTTAATCGACAAAATACCTCCAATAAACCAATCAGACCACTCAGGTATAATCTACTAGAAACCCACAATAATCATAACTGGAAAAATATACATCCACTACATGCAATTAGACCGTCCATCATAACACTCCTACAACACATAATAATCATATGTACACACCACATAGACATGCAGAATCAGCATATTTAATCCAATCAACCTGATATTCCCTATGCTACCTTCTATGTTATCCAACTAGGTACATACAATCTAAAATTAACGTACCCATGGAATAGGATACATCGATCCTCTATAGATTGACCAAATCGACAACGGTATACGGCTAATTCAATCTTTCCCTACGTCAGTACAAGCCATGTACTCAATGTGCTCAAGATATCCAACTAAGCACGAATAACCCAAAGATCAGCATTTTTATAAAATAGAGTATGTCGATCCCCTACTGATCGGACCAACCAAAATAATGAATCGGTGATCGACTATCTAAATCTAACAAATGTACGTTAATCCTCCGCAATCACAAAGGTATATCGATCTATGATTACCCAAGTCGACAAACGTAAATCAGTCTTCTACTGACCGATCTAACAAGAGTAAACCAATATTTATTGATGAAATTAACTAAGATAAAATGGTATACTATTGGCTAAGTCAATATGAAAATATAGATACTATCCACTACCCAGCTAATAATAGCAGAGGCTGGTATGTGCCTCAATCTGCTAATCAACTAGTAGTAACATAAGCTAAAAATTACTGGAGTGTGATATAAAAAATCACCAGAAACTGTAAACCTTGATCTCTAATAGGGTCGATCATCATCAGTGGCTAACCCATCACATGTAATATGGGCTACAACATCAGAAAGATACCAAATACGAAGTATTAATACATGTTATAACTATCATAGTCAACAATGCATATACCAACAAAAAGGTAGGATGACAATATACCAACATACCCCCTATAACTTGGAGATGTCCTGCCGCTGCCAGGTCCCAAAATCTGAAATGTCACATCGAGAAGACTAAAACATGAAATCTGAAACATGAAATATAAGACTCGTAAATCGAGCTCTGATACCAATAAATTGGTATCAGATAAATCTAAAAAATCCAGAATACATAGCAAGTATCGTATACCTGCTCTGATACCACTTAATTGTCATGCCCCGGGGAAGTCCCTGTCCGAAGAAATTTTGACAGTACCTCCCCTGTACGGGTGACAATCTGAAGCATTTCTACAGACATAATATACATCAGCCACAGGCGGCTGGAATATATACACAACCACGCAGTTATATATGCAGCCTACTCGTCTGATACTACAAAAATACAACCACGCAGTTATATATAAATCTAACATCCCACTCGGCTGTACCAAAACCAAACACAGCGGAAATCCAATAGACACCACATACAATTATAAACAAAGACTGCTAGCCGGCTAGGCTTACACCACACAACAAAATAACACTCCAGAAACATAACTGGAACACAAAGCGAAATACAGAAATTTCATATACCAAAATGCAAATAAATAAAAATGGAGACAGGTCTTCTGATGTGATGTGGGGACCGGCAGACAGGATGCTCCAAGCGACTCCATAAACAACCTGGTACCTGAAAAAGATAGTGTCCACGGGGTGAGTTCAACAACTCAGCAGATACCAGTTGACATGTATAATAAACTATTACAGACATTAATAACTATGGAGTACAGTATCCTGAACAAAAGCTGGAATGCATAATAGAAAAGGGCTGAAGAGAACTGTACTCACCAGAGCCTCCTATCAGAATAGTCAGGTCATCAAACCGAGAGTATCATAAATCCTGTATGCATGTCAAACATATGCATCCATCCAAATGTAGCATATAAGTGCAGCAAACACAATCAGTTAATGCATAAATGCATATGATGTCAATGACATGGTCACCCCTGACGCTAGTCAGCCATCTCACATACAATGGTGAGACCGAGTGGGTAGCGCTATGACAACCGTGAACTTTGTCATCACTGCTCCTGATGAGTGACCGAGTGGACAGGATGCTGTCGGAGTACACCTATCCTCCTACCCCAAATCATAAATGGGGGAGCTCAATGATCTCATCTCTGGGTACACAGTGACGGGGAGGGATCCCTGACGTGCTACCACGTTGCGTCACACTACCCATGAGCGAACCTACAGAGCCAAACAAAGTCCAACCGCCTGCCAGCTACCACGCTGCTACACTAAACCAGCAGAGCCAAACAGAGCAGAACTGTCTGCCGGCTACCACGCTGAGTCACCAGACCAATGGACCCAAACAGCAGAACTGCCACACACCTGTCTGATATACCACTAACCCATGAGTGGTGGTGTGTACAGATACATGTAACTGACAATTTGCTCGACAATAATGGAGTAGACTATCGCACAGCATGTAATCATGTGAGATGATGCATGACACTAAGCATGACAATAATCTGAATAGCATAACAATATCCATATATATAAAATATGTACCGTAGTATCGATGGTCAAATCTGAAGACCTAAGGTACATAGGTCAGGTAGGGTATAAAAACCTAGGTCCTGAGTATAATGAGGCATGGTATGTCACTACCATATGAGCATATATATAATCACGTGGGTACTAACATAAAATGCATAACAGGTGAGCAAACAAGCATGTAACAGGTATCCGGTAGTGACATATTGAAACAAGAACGAACATAATTATTACTAAAGACTATAACCTACTAAGCATATCAACATGACATTATCAAAGATAAGTCAAGGTACATGCCTCCAATAAGAGGATCGTATCCGGTCCAATCCGACGTCGAGATGCTCGTCTCGCGTCAAAGTCCTGTGTCACCAATATATACATTTTTATTTAGCTAAAATTCAATAAATAGCTAAATAAAATCTGTACAAAAAATTTAGGGTAAATCCCTAATCACATCATCTAACTATAATACGTATCCAAATTCCTACACCATACCTCAAGCTCAACCGCTGTTGAACATAGAACAAGGTGAGCTGATTGCTGTTGGAAACAAGGTATACCACAACAAGACCTCCTTGCTGAAGTTTTCCTTATAACGCACCACACTTGGCTGGAATCCTACCTACTCAACAGATCAAGATGAGATCAACAGGAAGATCATAGATCAGAACCAGACTAGAGATTATTAATTCAAGCAACAACCTAATTCTAGTAATAACCTGTTCTCACCACCTCTTCCTCTTCAACAGCTACCAAGAGCCATAGATCAAGCAGAGTCAACAACAAGCTACTGATGCAATGGTAGCCGGAACCAACCTAGGTCACTACCTTCCAACAAACCAAGCACCCAATCAAACCATACAGAGATCATATAGCCAATCAAAAATCTAAGGCAGAACACCTACTTACTAGTTGCATCGGAGCAACCGAACACCCTCGGAAACCATAGATCAGGAACTAGGGCTCGGCTGGAATGCTGCCAAATCGTAGCAGAGAGGGAGGCCATCTGCCGTCACTAGGGCAAAGCAATTGCGGTGTCGGCACCGTTGGGTGTGAGTCCGCAGTGGACGACAGCGACGAAATCCTCGGCAGAGAGGAAGAAATCGGTGTCGAAAAACTATGGCACAGCATGGAGGAGGCCGGCGCTAGGGCTGAGGAGCGGCTCGGCCAGCGGTGGCTCGCGCGTCGTTGGTGCTTGGGCAGGAAAGGTGAAGAGCAGAAGAGGGCGCTACTACCGCTGTGGCGACACGATAAAGAGGAGGAGAAGGCGCGACTAGGGCACGGGACGGCGTGGAGAAGATGAGAAGAGAAAAGGAGAAGAAGGAAAAGATCGGTGAGGCTTTAATCATGAGGAAGAAAGGAAAACCGTCGTCGGTTAGGACACGGAGGAGGCGGCGTCAAGCATAGGGCACGCACGGGTTCGGCGGGGGAGGAAGGAAATAAGAATAAAATAAAATAAAATAAAAAAGAAAAAGAAAAATAACTTTTCCTCGCTTAAATGGGGTACCTTAAACAGGCTTTCCCGGGACCCATCTTTATCCCCGTAAACTTGTCCTTACGAGCTCCAAAAATTTCCAAAAATTTCAAAATATTTCCTTATGATTTTTCGCCCATTTTCGATATTTTATATTCTCAGCCAAGGATTGTTGCTGCCAAGAAAAGATAGCTGCTAGAAACCCTCCTCACTGCCCGGATCACAAGAAAAACTGAGACTCAACCAAGATATCTATGCACCACTACAATTTAGCATCAATCAAGCTTCCCTTACCTCCAAGATCTCAGCTAGGGTACGAATGAGATCGGTTGTTGGCGCTAGGGTAGAGGGAAAAAAGAGGATCGTCAGCGGTGGTGCTCGGGTACCGACGAGAAGGAGACGTTGGCTGGAGACTAGGGCACAAGCAAGAAAGAGAAGAGGAAGAGGCGTCTACGTCGCGTGAAAGGGGAGAAGTCAGTGAGGGAGACGGCAGTGGTGGAGACGGCTAGGGCTCAGCCTAGGCTACGACGACCATCGTGGTTCCCCGATGGTTGGTAGAGGAGATCGCGACCGGCGCTAGGGCTCGCCCGTGAGTCGTGTCGGTTGTAGGGGGTCAGTAGCAGCACAGAGGGAAGAAGGGCGTCGACTAGGGAACTCGAGGAAGGGGGAAAAGGAGAAGAACGGGCAGATGCGAGAGGCTTCCCTTGGCCACTGCCTTAAACACGAGGAAGGAGAAACGACGTGAGGAAGGGCGACGGCGGCGCGCCCATTTGAGAAGGGAAGAAGAAACGGACGGCGGCGAGGGCGCGGGTCGGGTGCGGAAACGGGGAAGGAAGAGAGGAAAAGGAAATAAAAAAGAAAAATAAAATAAAAAAAATCAATTTTTCCTCGTTAAAATGGGATCACCTAAACAGGCTTTTCCCGGACCCAATATTCATCCCCGTAACCTAAGCTATATGGTCTCCGAAAAATTCCCAAAAAATTTCTAAAAATTTCCTTATGGTTATCCGCCCTTTTTCGGTATTTTATAGTGAATACTCATATTTCTTGTTTGTAAAGTTGTGTTATATTCTTTGTTTGTAAATAAATTTATTTTTTGCTAAAAAGTTATATTTAAAATTATTTTTTAAAAAAAAGATAATATTTTTTATTCATTAAAAAATATTATTTTTTTAAAAAAAGATAATACTTTTTAAGCATTACAAAATCATTATCTTTTGAAAAAAAATGATAACATTTTTTAAACATTGCAAAAGTGTTGTCTTTAAAAAAATGATGACGTTTTTTAAGCGTTGTCTTTGAGCGGACTTCTTACAACAATATTTTTAACAACGTTTTTTTAGCTATATAGACAATACATAAAAAAGTGTTGTATTTCAGCTTTTTTTTTTAGAGTCCACTTCAAATTAAATTCATTGCATTTCTTACATCATCTTGAGTTTAATCATGCCCTAAGACCTATATTTCACCACTTAAATTGAGAGATGTGGACTTTTGAAATCTTCATAACTTTGAGACAATTGGCGCAAACATATTAAAGAATTTTGATTTGTCATAATTATAATTTGCTAATACTATCAAAAGGTTATTAGAACTCTCCTCATTCATCATGTGAATATTTTGAAATTTTAGACATTGTAAGGTGATCAACGAGTTTTAACCATCGTCGAGTTTTGATTAAAACTCACTGATGACTTTAAGCACCTTAAAAACACTTCAAATCAAGTTTATTGTACTTATTATATCATCTAAAGTATAATTATGCCCTCACACAAAGATTTTATAACATAGATAGAGAGCTATAGTTTTTTAAAATTGACGCATCTTTAAAATGTTACTCACGATGGTGGTGCATCTTTAAAATGTTGTTTAAAATTGGCGCATCTTTAAAATGTTTCTCACCAGCTCATTAGAAAGTTTGACATATAATTGATAAAAAAATTTAATTAGCAATTGGCTCATGAATTATGACAGTTGATTGTTAATAAAGGAGAGGTATTATAGAAAACAACTATCTTGAAAGTTAAATACACATTATTTTGGACAGTTCAGTAAATTGTCAATAAACAACGTGAGGTCATATCAAGATCCATTTACGAGAACAATTAGTCGCTATAGTCCACTACAAAATATAAATTGATAGTCTGAATTTAGTTACTATTTTTATTAATTATTTGTTTGATAATTGTGTTGAAAACTATAAGTAATGTGAGTCGTTCAATAATGTATGGTTCAACAAAAAAATCTCCACTTTCAACGTACTTTTATTAGCTACCATGCTTGTATAAATAAGATGAAGCAAAACTTTTTCTACATCCATTCATCATCCTTCAATCTTTAGCTGCCATCCTTTTGGTGGTAGCATTTTAGGATGGATCAATATTGATTTCTCATTTAACTAGTTACTAATTTCATTTATTTTTCTCATTTTTTTTCTTCGTCTACTACCTTATTAATTATTTGTACCTAAATATTGAATCATGACTCCACTTAGATCCCTCCCTATGTTTATTATAATAAAAAGACTGATAATCATGATTCTCCTCTTTTATCACCAAAATTCACAAGCGGTCATGCATGAAAGAGAAATGATGGAGACGGAACAATTGCAACAAAATGTCGAACAATTCAAGGGTCAAGCACGGCTCCCAAAATTCGCGATCCCTCATAACTATAATCTATCTATCAATGTTGACTTATCCAACTTTACTTTCTTGGGTGTGATAGAGATCACGATAGATATTGTTTCCCCCACGAAATACCTTGTACTTAATGTTGCTGACCTTGTAGTTGAGCAAAGCTCTATTTGGTTCAGTGGTGCTCTTCTTGGAGGTAGCGGAGAGGTAAGGAAACATATATAGTGTTTCATGCTTAACTCAAAGTATCTTCCTTTACAATTTTATTAAATTGCAATGGATATATATGATAGGAGCTAAAGCATCCCTCGAGTATTGTGGAGGTCAAAGATGACGAGATCCTAATTCTAGGGTTCGATGGCATTCTTCCAATTGGGAAAGGCATTCTAAGCATTAAATATAGTGGTATCATAAATGATGGATCGAGGGGGTTTTATAGAAGGTACAACATTCTATTATTTCAATTTAGGAAATTACTTTTATTTCATTATTATATTACATGAAGCAAAGCAATTGTTTTATGTATTCTGTAGCACCTATGAGCAATATGGAGAAACACAAATTATGGCTTTGACCCAATTCGAGCCAACAGATGCTAGACGTTGTTTTCCATGTTGGGATGAACCAGCATTCAAGGTCCTTCTTAACCTAAATTAATTATTAGTTTTCATACTATTATTTTTATTATTTGTTAAATTATTTAGTAATCTTTAAAAATTATGTTTGATAAATTATTCAATTCATGTGTTGGTGGAACCTCTATGAATAATGTATAGATTACTAAAGTTAAGAGTCATTAAAAAATACCCATGAAATAGTAGCCTAAATGAGGCAAATATAAAATGGCGACATTAATTAACAAGTTGCTACAATTAAGAAGAAATGCCTAATGACCGTAAGTCCCAAAACAAAAAGACCAAAATAAACAAATTAAAGGAGAACACTTTGTTCTCACTTCTATGTAATTATGTATAGAATTTAATATAATTTATTTTTTATTAAATAATGAAACTAACTAGATTTACAACTTGTGCATCCAAAGTTTCATTCTTCACTACCTTTTTTTTTTTTTTTAACAACTTCTCCTTCTAGAGTTTCATTCTTCACTAATTAGAAAAAAAAATTACTCTAAAAGAAATGACTCAATATTAGATATTAGATTTATTTATAACTCTAAATTTAGTGAATAACAAAAAAATAATCTTAGCTATTGTTGATTTACCACACTATCAAAAAAAATTATCTATGCATTTGTGGTAGCAAATTTCATTTTTCTCTCATGAATTATTTTCATATAATGCAGCATAATATTCTATAAAATTTCATTTTTTTTTATTTTTCAAGTAGCCCACTTCCCTTTTATCTTGTTTTTGGGCTCAAGGCATAATCTATTGAGTTAACTTGAGGTGCGGAACTTTATGTTACAATATCTTATAAGATGTTGATGGAATTTTTAAGAAACATACAATATATAATATAGTCTAGCTATGATTTTTGTTTTTGGATTGAAAGCTTCTAAGAACTTTTCTAGATATATGACTTATATTAATTGTTTTCTTTAAACTAAATATAGGCTACATTCACAATAAAGTTGGAAGTTCCATCCAAGTTGGTTGCACTATCAAACATGCCTGTGATAAGTGAAAATGATAATGGTATTGTCAAGACAATTTATTTTCAAGAGTCTCCAATTATGTCCACCTACTTGGTTGCTTTTGTTGTCGGTTCATTGGACTACATAGAGACATATTCATCTGATGGTATATAATTTTTCTTATCCTTTTCAATTCTTTTATAATATTTTTTCTTCTACTTTGACAATTATGTGCCTTGTTACTTATTTAGGACTAAAAATCCGTGTTTATACACGGATTGGTAAAAGCAATCAGGGAAAATTTGCTTTAGATCTTACTACGAAGACATTGGATTTTTTGAAAGGGTATAATACTTACCACTTGATTTTTATCACATAATTGCCTTCTAGATTCTTCAAATTAAAATACAAACTATTAAAGAGCTATATTTCATGTTTTAATTGCTAACTAATATTTAGAATTGTTTCATTCAATCATAATGTTAGATTTTGTTTAGAATCTCTATAGATTCCTCTCTTAGGTCTTTAGATTGAATTATTTTATTAAGACTCAAAGTTTTTAAAAATGACAAAGAGCTATTTTTCTCTCTTAATATCTAGATATTTCTCTATTCCTTATGGCCTTCCCAAGTTGGATTTGGTGGCTGTTCCTTACTTTCAAGAGCAAGGGATGGAGAATTATGGATTGCCAATATTCAGTGAGGACTATTTATTCTACGATGAATTGAGCTCATCTGTCAAAGTTAAACAACAGGTTATCAATCTAGCTATAATGTTCTTATGCTATATTTAGAATTTTTATATATGTTTATTTCATGCCCAAAGGTAATCCAACTAGAAAGATTTTTTTTTTTCAAATTTTAATTATAATTGTCTAATAGGTTTCATTGTGAGCTCTTTTAGCAAACAAATTTAACTAATATTTTATTTACCTTTATGGATTTTTTTTTTAAAAAAAATCTAAGACAATAAATTTCTTTTAGGTGGCGGAAATAGTAGCACATGAGTTAGCCCATCAATGGTTTGGGAATCGGGTGACAATGGAATGGTGGACAGATCTATGGCTAAATGAAGGGTTTGCCGATTGGGTACTCCTCATCATTCCTCAATATTTGATGTGCATTTTACATTATTTACTTAAATATAAAATTGATGAATCTTCGTTATTTCATCTTAAAATAGATGAGTTATTTAGTAATAGATGATGTGTTTCCTGAATGGGAAAAGTGGAGTCAACTTCTTGACGATACTACTACAACTCTAGAATTAGATGCATTATCTGATTCTCATCCTATTGAGGTATAATTCTCTTTATTTATTTTTCTTCGCAAATTATCATTATCTTTTAGCACTTATCAAATAATATCTTTCCAATATTAATGTGCATTCACAATGTTCTTAGGAATTATTTCTAGTTTCTAATTCAATATTATGATAACTAAATCATTTGGTGGACACTTGGCTTTATTGGATGCATATCTATTAAAATATTGGATTATAGTGATAAACATAAGAACCAAGATGAGTTTATAGATTTATCATGTTAATTTTAATTACTACCAAATAGTATTTAAAATCTTGTCGCAATGGAAAGACGTAATAAAGTTTAAAAATATTTGGAAGTATACCATTTAGAAACACAATTTATATATATATTTTTTTGTATTTATTCATCTTCATAGATTCTTTTGTCATGAAAAAGCCCCAACAATTAATAGGAAAGTGTATCCTCTAGTAAAACTCAAATTCACCGAGTAAAAGTGATAAATGTATGCACGCTTAATTGTTTTCAATTTGTATCATGCAAGGTTCTTTTCTAAAGGAGTTAATTGTGTTGAAAATATATATTAATATTCTTCTCTTTTTTCAATATTGTATATGACGGTTTATGTTTCACTTCATTGTTCAGGTACTGAATATCACATCTAGCATTGAAGCATTGGAAATGTTTGATTCAATAACCTACCAGAAGGGAGCCTTGGTTATTCGAATGCTTCAAAGTTACCTTGGAGATGAATCTTTTCAGGTTAGAATTGCATATAATATTTACAATGCTAGCTCTATATTTAGTTATCATTTGATTATGACTTCTTTAAGTTGGTCTTCTACTAACTTTCTAAAATTTGTATCTAACATGATATAGGCATGGATTGGTTGCTTTTGTTTTAAGATATCACACCTCTTTGATACTTAATTTCTAATAACCAATTCCTACGACCTAAAGACCTAGCTTCTATGATATTGCTGTCTTAATTGAAGATCGTACAAAAAAAATAATGAAGGTTTCTTAATTTCCAAACTAAACTAAAAAAAACAAGATATGAAGAATTTACATTGCTTAGTTATTAATTAACTCATTTTGTTATGGCACAATATAATTTCATTTGGTTAAGAAATAAATTCTAATTTATTTCGGATTTTCTTTTTCATCTAGCTTCTTTTCTATTGCAAGAATTTCCAAGTGGTAAAGTATTTAAATATACCTAATCTATTTTTTAATACCATTTTCAGAAATCACTAGCTGCATATATTAAAAGATATTCATACCTCAATGCAAAAACTGAAGACCTTTGGAATGTTATTCAAGAGGAAATTAATGAACCTATTGGCGATATGATGTCTTCTTGGACAAAGCAAGAAGGATATCCTGTCATAAATGTGATGCTTACAGGAAATGTCTTAGAAATTAATCAGGTTTGTTTTCTTCTAGCCTCATTTATATTGTGATGTATTTTTTTTAAAATTTGATAATTTAGTAATGATTTCATATAAAATTTGTCATCAATGTGCAAGCTAATTATAAAGTCCTTGTGCTAATTTAGTTGTAAGTACTATAAGAGTTAATGAGCTTTACTTGAGATTCATGATTCAAAAGTAATGGATTCTGTCTATGATTTATACTTCAATAATGATGTATATGTAGCAAGAATAACAACTAGATTTAAAGGAGTATTTAGTATTAAGATAATAAATGAAGAATCATATTTGTAAAAGATTAAAAGTTTTGCATGTTAACTTTTATAACTCTTTTCTACATATAGCAACATGTTCTAGTTAATTTATTTGTTATTTTTGTTTATAAATTTTGTGTTGTATCTTAACTAAAGTTTCATCGTACCATATTTATAGCTAAGCTAAGAATTATACATGACTTATTTATTTTGAGTATGATAATTATTTCTATAGTTTAGAGTATTTTGAATTAAAGTGTTGACTTGGATGATAACCCCCGACTTCACTACTATATTAAACCTTGTATTTGTTTAGTTAATTGATTATCTATCTCTTTTGCCTTGTAGTTAGTCAAAGTCAATTTCTTGATAATAGAATGTTATGTATTACATTGGACTAATAATGACTAGATGCATTAGCTTTAAATTAAATATGAAGTATTTGAGTATATATATGGAATTTGTTTGAATTTCAGTTAAAATTTAACCCTTAAATTTATAAGTATATTTACTTTGATTCTTAGTATGAAATTTAAAAGTTACACACAATATGTATTTTTTTAATTGCAGTCTCGATTTTTACTGGATGGATCTTTCGATGACAGTCAATGGATAATTCCTATTACATTATCCCATGGTTCATATGACACCACTAAAACTTTTTTATTAAACTCAAAGTCTGCAAAGTTGAATTTGATTGATCAAGACAACCAAGGGAATTCTCAAAATGCTTGGATCAAATTGAATATCAAGCAAGGAGGATTGTACAAAGTGCATTATGATAATGAACTTGTAACCAGGCTAAGAAATGCAATAGAGGCGAATCAATTAAACCAAATGGATAGATATGGTACGTTAGTAGCACCATTATGAGCTTTTATAATATCCTTGATGTCTAAAGGGCTATACTTATCTCTAATGTAGGAGTTTTGGAGGATTATTTTTTGTTTTGCAAAGCTAGTAGGGAAACATTATCATCTTTCTTGTTATTATTAAATGCTTATCGAGAAGAGGCTAATCAACTCATTCTAAACCGTATTATCACAGTAAGTTCATTTCCCAACTCTTTTATATTATATTTATATTATCTTGGTCATGATCCTCTTCCATTGCTTTGACAGATTGGTCTAACTATCGTAGACTTAATAGCTGATGCTAAACCTGAACTTTCAAATGATGTTAAATTACTCTTTATTAATCTTCTCCAATCGCATGCAGAGTAAGTCCATCGAATTTAAAATTATGTTCTTTTATAGCTTTTTCTTTCTTTTTAGTGGCATACGTATTTTAAACTATTTTATATTTACATAATTTAGTTATTTATCAATAAAATACATTATGAAACAATAAGAGATGATACAAAAAAAAGGTGACATCAACTATATTTATTAATTGGTAATAGATATTGATTTTAATATTTCTGAATTCTCTTTGCTTTTAGTTTTTGAAATTTAGACAATAAATAGTTTCATCTACATATTTTTGTTAAGACTAATATGATGCGCATAGTTTGGCTTTTAATTTTTTAAATTATTAAAATTGATATGCAAACTACTTTTTTATTGGATATTAAATTCTTAATTTTGTTACTCATGAGTACTATTATAAGAAATTGTCATTTGCTACTGCCTTCATCTAATATGGTTATGGATCAAATTTAAGTGTGGGTTTATTTTTTATGGCTTCGATACCACTACAGTTGAAGTTGTTTAAGTTTGATTTGTCATATACTCTTTGTCACAATTCCATTTTTATTTATTTTTTAAAATCAACTGATTTTGAGATGCAAATTTCAAGCATAGGATAATATAGAACTATGATGGACTTATTTTATGTGGTTAAGAAATGCTATATTTACAAAGATTTTTTTTTTAAAAAAACAATTGAATTTCTTTCTCGTATATATTATTAATTTCTCTTTCTTAACTAACCATGTTCAACTTCTCAGCAAGTTGGGTTGGGATGCTAGAAAAAATGAAAGTCAATCGGATACCCTTTTAAGAAAGCAAATACAAAATACCTTTGTACTTCTTGGACATGAGAAAACTATAAATTATGCAATTGAGCATCTACAACCTTTCTCGAGTAATACAAGTACAATTGCACTATCCCCAGATATTAAAAAGGTAAATTAAGATATTTTTAGCATTAGTCATTACATCCCTTTTTCTATTCATTCATTTTGAATGAATTTGTATAGGTTGTATATCTTTCTATAATGCAAACGGTCACCACCACCAATAGATCGGGTTATGAATTTCTCTTAAAGCTCTATAGAGAAGCAGATGATGCTAGTGAAAAAACACTCATTTTATGTATGTGAACTATCTAACTTTATCATACTCTAATTAGTTACCCCATAATTGTAACTAATAAGCTTTTGATTGGTCTTTAGCATGTTTTACAAGATGTCCGGATCCAAATATACTCCTTGAATCGCTTAACTTTTTATTATCGTCTGAGGTAACTTCTTTCATTATTACTGTTCCTTTTATGTTGTTCTTCCTCATGCTTAAACTTACTATTTTCAAATTTACTTTCAAGGTTCAACCTCTAGATGCATTAAAAAGTGGCTTGTATAACGTTAAGCAAGCAGGTAGTGATATTGCATGGAGATGGTTAAAGGTATGTTTTAAAGAAACCAAAATAGCCATTGTAGTTTTGCTTGAAATTATTTTTATGTTCAATGTCTACATATTATCTAGTTTAATTTATTTTAGTTATATGATTCATATAAAATACATATAGTACAAATCAAAAGGATCATTTAAAAATTTCTTAAAGTTTTATCTTTTGTGCACACTATTATTTCATTCTTTATAATGACTATTATTTAAATTATAGAGATTGACATTTATTTTATACTTGGAATAATTTAGTTTTATTGATATAGAATCTTCAATAGTCATTTTATAAACTATAAGCACTTTTTTAAAAAAATTCAACTTCATTTTTAGCACTATTAATATTTGAATTTTAATGCAATTAACTTATTCTAATTTAATATTTTTGATTAATAAGATAAAAATTGAACATTATTAAAATAACATATGTTGATGCCTTATCACAGATCATAATTTCCAAAAATCTCCTTAAAAAATGTTGTATGAAATTCTATTAAATCTATTGATACTTTGCCTACAACAGTAGGTTATGAGCTAAAATATAAAATTGACACAAAAGTGATATATCTAGATATAAGAATATTGCAAATTATAATTTTAAAATATGTTATCATTTTATAAAGATTTTTTAAATATTTTTATGTAATACCAAAAGCAAAAGTTTGTGATATGTTTAACTAAATTTATGACCTTGTACATATCAACATTAAGTAAGCACAGTAAACATTGTCAATAGAATTAAATAATTTACAAGTATTTAATAACAAATAATTAATTTTAAAAATTGTTATTTTAGTATTGTAGGTTTCATTCTCAATTAGCAAATATAATATCTTCATAAATTATTGGAGCTCATATAATTTTCATTTTCATAATGTTTTTATTTCTTTATGAAATAACTGATCAGTATATTACTTGACTAAGCTATAGTTACTAATTATATTTTTACAGGAAAATTGGGATGATAAAATACAAAAGAAATGGTCAGAAGTGTTCTTACCTTATGTGGTCTCATATATTGTGAAATTGGTTTGTGACCTAATCGTTTATTTTTTTTTATTTAAAATGATATTGTGTATCATTTTGCTAATATTGTTTTTTATTATTTTACTTTTAGTTTGGGACGAGTGAGAAAGAAACAGAAATATTAGACTTTTTTGCTAGCAGAAGCAATCCTTCAATTTCTAAAGCCTTGCGGCAAAGTTTTAACGAAGTCATGATAAAAGAAAGATGGGCTCAAAGTGTGAAAAATGATTCTACACTTGGCGACACATTGAAGGCTATAGTGGGGATGGGATTTTAGCATGATCAACTATTGTATTTCATATAAGGATTTCCAATTCATCTCTAATGTATTCTTTGAAAAAGAAAGTTTACTATATATATATATAAAGATGCTATATTGTTTGGGTTCAATATGGGAATCAACATGTTGTTGCAAAAGAAATGATAATTTTTTCATATAATATCATCAAAATTTACTAGTACATAAAAGTTGTTTAATTAATATATATTTAATAATGTAAAAATCTCTAACAATAAATATAAAATAATCAAAACATTTTAACCACCATCAATGATTCTTTATACACATCATATTTTATGAAAACCTAAGAGCATAATTCCATTTAAACTAATTATAAAATTCTTATTTAATAACACTGATTTTATGCTAAAACTATTATTTTTTATTTTTTTATAATTATTTTAATAAAAAATCGTTCTCAAAGATGACAATTAGTGAGTGATCCTGTTCGGAATTTGAGTCAGACTGATCGTTAGGTGAGATGGATGGAATGTTGACCGAATTGCGACGTCTTGGAGGGGGAGGGGGGGTATGCTGAGATGACTTCTATCTTGACCAACTCGTTAGAAGTCCTCTGGTCAACACTACCTATAGCCAGCGACCTGGTTGCCCCGGTGTCTGGTACTCCGATGCTCGAGGCATATCCAACAAATATATAAGTAACGGGCTAAGACATAAAATAATAAAGTGCGTATAGGATAAGAATGGAGAACGTACCTTGGTCCAGGGGGGCACTCTCGAATGGATCAGTGAACTGGTCGGGATGCTGCTCAAGTTGGCGTGATCCGTCCTGGTAGATGGTTCTAAGCCGGAGGAAGAGCTGGATTTGATGGTACATAGTCGAGCAAGACCGAGATCTGGAAGATGACATGCAAATCAGGAGGTATTAGCGACACGCTGACTGAGAGGTACTAGCAGCATGTAGGCTGGGAGGTACTAGTGACATGCAGGCCAAGACAACATGAAGACTGGAACAAAATTTCAACTCGAAGGACAAAAACACAATAGTGGCACACAGGTCGGAGACATACAAGGATGAGGAATCTACATTGGATAAGCGTCAGATTCTCAAAGAAGGTGACAACCAGCCATAATGTGGAGGGGCAGTGGTTGCGGCGTGAAGGCCATGGCTGTAGTAAGCAACCGCGGTGCCCCTAGGCGCTGGAGCGGGTCGAGATGGTCGACTTTGGCGCTAAGGGACGACTATCATATGGCGATGGAGCGAGAAAGATGCTCAGGAGAGGGAGAGGCGCGTCAGCGTGGAGACAGTGAGGGGAGCAACACTAAGGCTACGTTTGGTAGGGTGTAATCTGCCTTGTAATGTAATCAGGATTACATTACAAGGTTGATTATTTTGTTTAGTCTAATTTTAAACTTGTAATGTAATGTAATCTATATTACAAAAGGTAGTGAAGTTTTGTAATCTGGATTACAAAGCAAATACTATGTAATCGGATTACATTACGAGGTCACCATTTAACCAAAATTTAAATGTCGAATATACCCCTAGTCCACCGTGGCTGCCATCCACGACCGCCGGCGACCACCGCCGACCGCCGCCGGCCGCCGCTGTCGTCGACCACCGCCCGCCGCCGCCACCGGTGACCACTGCCGTCGCCGGCGACCACCGTCGGCCGCCACCGACGATTGTCGCCGTCACCGGTTGCCAGTGGGGCTGCCGGCGGAGAAGGCCAACGGCGATGACCGTTGGTTGCCGCAAGCTCCGGCAGAGGTGCGGCGACCATCGGTAGAGGTCGCAGGATATTTTTGTCATTTTATAATAATACGAATTACATTCTTTATAAAAAATAATGGACACCAAATAAAAGAATGTAATCATCCTTGTAATCAAAGATTATATACATTACATTACCAAACGTAGTAATGTAATCAAGATTACATTACATTACATTACAAATTTGATTACATTACAAGTAAGATTACATTACACCCAACCAAACGTAGCCTAAGGGGAAAGAGGGCTGCTGTGGATGCTAGAAAAGAGGGAGACAGAGGCAGCGTTGCCGGTGACCCGAAGGGTGACGACGATCGCTAACAGCAGCTGAAGCGATGGTCAAAGCTTCCGGGGCTGGGGCTGCAAGGAAGAAAAGGACGTGGCGGTGAGCTATAGCGCCGGCAGCAGCTTTGATGGCTAGAGCTCCTGGCCAGTCATCCCCTTGGTCGCGGTGGCGTGGAGAAGAGAGGACATGACAACTGGAGGCGGCACGAGGGGAAGCGGCTCCCTAGCAACGCTGGCGATTGGCGTGGAGAGGGAGATGCCCCTCCTACCCGCAACCATCGACCTCCACGCATGCGAGAGAGAGAGAGAGTAGGGGAGAAGGGGGGAGCCACGGTTGGCCGGTGGGTGTGAAGGAAGGAGGCAACGACTAGTTTGTGATAGGCGGTGTGGCTGCTCGACGGTTTTTACGCTGAGAAGACCGGAGGCAATGTTGGCTACAGGGAGAGAAAGATAGAGAGAGAGGGAGGAGGTGGTTCATTGGTGACGAGAGAGACGACGACCTATTACGCAACCGTAAGTGCACGGTTTCGTCGTCAGTAATAAAAAGATATCGATCCCATAAGGACTGATTATAAGTATAAGAGATGTCTCATGTAGAATTAGCTAAACAATCAACAAGGTAAGAAATGAACTAAGTAGCAACTAGAAGTAGAACTAGGAATGTAAATGAAGTATATGGTTTGGTGAGTGTTTTAGGAATTCTGTTTCATTATGATATTCATTGATGTAGCATGGTTTTTTCAATTCAAATCCTCAATTGACATGCATTTGTTGAAAGTTGCCAATTTTCTCCTGTAGAAGACAACTGGCAAGAGACTTCGACACCTCTAGCGATTAAATGATTATGATACCTATGAAGTCTATTAGCGGGGCAGCCTGTCACCAACGCCCCTCAGTCATACAACACAGGAACACAGCACCACTCAATTCACATAAAAGTGTAGGAACTAAATGCATTCAACTATCCCACCTCCTTGTAGAGACTAGCTTCACCTTTCAAGATGATCCAGTAGACGTCCGTTAGCGGGGCAGCCTACCATAAACACCCTTCGGTCATACGATCTAACCATTAAAATACTTTTTTGTGTGCTTGTGTCCTTTATCCTGGCTTTAGTTAGCCAGAGACATAAAAGGCAATTTAGTTTGTTGAAGTACTGATGTCTTGCTTGTGTAGGCATATCATGAAGGTAAGATTTGATTTTATTATATTGATGCGATGACTAATATTAGATTTTTCCTTTTAAATTCCACACTTGTCATGCAACAACTAGTTGTGTTAATCCCAACTACTTGGGGTCAGCTAGTGGATTTAAATGATCATTTTAGGATAAAAACTTCTGAATGATTTTTATTCATTCTCTTTTTCATGTGTCATTCATAATGGTGGATCCATAACAAAGCAAGTCCATTGGATTTGCTTAGATTGTTTGTTTCCAATACAGTTTGGTTCAACTTTCATAGTGATGGGTATTGGCCTTCGTTAGATTCCGAATATGCTTCACATATATATATATATATATATATATATATATATATACACACAGACGAAGGCCAATACCCATCACTAAGAAAGTATATATATATATATATATATATATATATATATATATAAATATATATTCTCTTGGCAAGGTGCATTAGTGCATACTCATATGCCACAATATCTTATGGAATATCTCTCATTTTGTACATTGAAGGAAGCCTTCAGATTTTTAAATGCCCTAGAGCATATATATATATATATATTCTCTTGGCAAGGTGCATTAGCGCATACTCATATGCCACAATATCTTATGGAATATCTCTCATTTTGTACATTGAAGGAAGCCTTCAGATTTTTAAATGCCCTAGAGCAAGGTACATGTGAAAAGTCAAGGTAAATATCTTCTTTATGTGTTAGTCACTATTCCAAAGGCTAGTAGCTGTCCGTGATTTACCTCCTCCGTGTTGGTCACGGTACGGGTTGACAGGGATGCTGAGGACGAACGTATTCACCTTTTGCCACCTTGATGACATAATGTTGCAATATCTCTCAAACCTCCAAGATACACTAAAATCTGTGTGATCCTTTTATGGGGTTGATAATATTTCACAAAGTGATCAAAAGAAGGAAGGAGCAACACACATTGACGATAAGGTTTATGAGGAGGAGGAATGGTCTGTTCAAGGAGCTTTGCAGATTCTTACAGTTGCTGACTGTCTAACTAGCCGTATATTTAGTTTTGAAGCTTCATTATGAGCTATTGGATAATCTGTTAATGAAGATATTGAAGAAAATTATTGAATTAAAATTACACAAAATCAATTTTAATTTATCTGTTGAGATGACTTGAGTGAATAATTTCATACTATCAGCGGGGCTGGTTCTGCCAAACTTTCAGTGGTCCGAATTATGGAGTTGATGCGATGTGTAGCAGGATCAAGAGTCGATCTCGGAGTCGGAAGAGAATTTGCTGAGTAAGATACCGAGGTCTGCGCTCAACATAGTTTCCTTAAAACAAATTCACCCACCTCTGGCTGTACTTCAAGATTCTCTCGGGTCATCTGTTTCCCAGGATACAATGGTAAAACCACACACGCAACCAAGCATTGGTTGTTCATGGCGAACTGAGAATGCACCCTAATGCTATCACAAGTAGTTCAGTTGAACGGATGCATGACCACGAGAGTTTTTGTGGGAGAACATGGGTGGACAAAGGTTCACTTCCTGCTCTTTCTCTTACTCTTTATCTTCTGCTCAAGATCTGAACTCCTTATATAGGGACTCAACCTTTAGTCATAATAAATGTCTGATTAATTGCCATTTATTATCATTAATTACCGGTAGTTTCAATTGGATCAATTGATGGTCATTTATTTCCATTAAATATCGATGATTTCAGTTGAATGAATTAATGATCATTATTGTCATTAATTATCGATAGTTTTAAATTAATGAATTAATAACTATTTATTGCCATTAATTATCGGCAGTTTCAATTGGATTGAATTAATTAAAATTAATTCATCCGTTTCATCTTAGCAGCAAAAAAATATATGACAAACCATTGTTTATTCGCTTGAACAAATCTTGCCTTGACTGGCTTGGCATTCGATGTGCGCAGGTCGTGCTCGCATACGAGTCAACCTTGGTTCAGTACAATCTGGGCCCTGAATTTGCACCCACCCCTGGGCACCCATGCGTGAGAGATGTTGGTACAGCGGAGGCCGGCAAGAGGGGGGTGAATTGCTGAAAACAAAAATTAACTATACCCTCCTCGTACTTTCAACTCAATTAGTGCAATAGTTAACAAAATAATAAAACAGTAAAAGAAAGACACAGAAGAATTAACCTAGTTACAACCAAGGAGGTTGTTAATCCAGGGCAGTAGAAGCGCACTAAAAGAAACTCTCCTTTGCTGAAGGCGAAGAAGCCTTTTACACTTTCAAAAAGCTCAGAACTATTGCTAGGAAATACTACAGATTGAATGCTTGAGTTGTGCTTGAATTCCTAGCTCCAGGGGCCTTTATATAGGTCCTGGAAATCCTATCCCGAGGCTCCAAGGCGCCTCCAACGAGGGTCCAAGGCCCCTCCATGGGAGTCAGCGGATAAAACTTTATCCGCTCGCAGAACAGTCACTTTGACTGGTTGAAGGCGCCTCCAACCTGGCTGAAGGCGCCTTCAAGCTGGAGGCACCTTCAACCTGGAGGCGCCTCCAAGCTGGCAGCTCAGCTCCTTTGACTTCGTTTCCAGCTTGTTGCGACTTCCGATGCTCCGATCTTTTGGGTGATTGCGGCCAACCGAAATAGGGCTCACCCGAACCCAATTTCCGGCCTTCCTCGAGCAGCCTTCCGTCCCGGCTTAACGTCCCTCGAACACCGCGCACGCTCTTCACGTCCACCGGAGTACTCTTCCGCAGCTCTCTCGTCCTTCGGACGCACCGAGCTCGTCGGCTCCCTTCCCGTGCCGTCCTTCTCGCTAGCTGCGTCTTCCGCTCGACTTCCTGCGCTCCTAAGCTCCTGCACACTTAAATACAACGCAGGACCTAACCAACTTGGTTGATCACATCAAAACTACCACGGGATCCAACAATCTCCCCCTTTTTGATGTGCATCAACCCAAGTTCAAGTTAGGGTTAAAATAGACATAAAGAGTAATTTTAAAGAAAAATTACTAAACTAACAATTTAAGTATAATTTTTTGAAATAGAAAAAGAAATTTAAATTTTTTCTATTTCCCCCTAACTTTGTATTTTTCTCTCCCACTTTGATCACAACAAAAACGGGGTTAATAAAAATAGAGAGAATTATCCAACAATATGTTAGGTAAAATAAATAGTTCAAAAAAATATTCCAAGTAATAATGAAATTTTGAAAAAAAAATTCTAGGTAAAATTTTGCAAGTCAAAAAGTTTCCAAAAAAAATTTCAAGTTAAAAAAATTTTCCAAAAAAAAATTTTAGTAAAATGTTTTTTAAAAAAAAATTCTAAGTCAACATGGATTTTCAGTATTAAAAAAAATGAATTTTTGAATTTTCCCAAAAAAATTTCCTAAGGAACTGTTTAAAAACTTTTCAAAGTATTATTTTATTCTTGATTTTAATGCTTTTTCAGAAAGTTAATTAAACATTTTCTTTCAATATTTTAGCTTCCAGGTCGTGGCGAGGCACTATGCCTTCTTGGTTATTGGAGCAACAACCACTTCCTTAGACAAAGCTTCCATAAAGAATTTCAATGTTTAATTTTCTCACTGTAAACTTTTAATTTTTGAAAAATTAATTAAGCACAGATTTTGGAACCCAATAGAGGTTCCTCCCTACAAGATTATTCAAAAATCTAGGGGGTACATTGTTTCTTGGTATTTTCCTAAGTTGTCCTTAGTGCTTCCTTATATACCAATTTAATTTACCATAAATTCTAATTTTTGACTTTGGAAATTTCTTTAAGCATGCATCACTTTTCAATTTTTCAATTTCTAATTTTAAATTTTCATTTTCTAATTTCAAATTTTCATTTTCATTTTCTAAGTTATCTAATTCTCTAGAAAGAGCTTTAATAAATCTAAAGGATTGATTTGGGGTTAGGTTGCGTACCTTACTTACCTGATCCGGTGACGCTCCCCCTTTACTGCTGCTTTCTTCTGATGTTCCTCCCCCTTCGTCGATGCTCATCTCTGAGCTGGACGTTTCTTCTAGCTGATGACTGGCCATCAGTGCTAGACCCGAGAATTCTTCGACTTCCGATTCGGAGGATGACGAATCTGACCAAGTAGCCTTCAGATTCTTGTGCTTGGAGGGTTCTGGTTTCTTGTATTTTGGTTTTTCCTTTTCTTTCTCCTTTCTCTTCAATTTTGGGCAGTCCTCCTTGATGTGCCCTTCTTCGTTACAGTTGTAGCAACGAACTGTGCTCTTCTTTCGGTGATGCCTCTACGATTTAAATTTATTAGAACTGAAAAATTTATTGAAGCGTCTTACCAGTAGTGCCGCTTCGGATTCATCGACTGAGGCTTCAAAGTCAGAACTGTTCATCTTTGCCTTTAAGGCAATGTTCTGACTTGTCTTCTCTACTCCGTTGGGTTCTGAAACTCGAGACTCGTGAAGTTCGAAAGTGGAAAATAATGGTTCTAACGTACTTACCTCGAGGTCCTTAGAGATGTAATACGCATCTACTAAGGAAGCCCACCCTGAAGTTCTGGGGAAGGCGTTTAGCGCGTACCGGATAGAGTCCCGGTTGGTTACATCTTCTCCAAGGTTCGTTAGTTGCGTTATCAGCTCCTTGATTCTCGCTTGGAGTTGCGCTACCTTCTCGCCTTGGTTCATCCGGAGGTTCGTTAACTGGTTCCGGAGGATGTCACGCTTCGCTAGCTTCGCTTCGGAAGTACCTTCGTGTAGCTCCAGGAATTTTTCCCAGAGATCTTTCTCTGAGTCGTAGCTTCCGATCCAATTTACTTCTTGTGGTGGCAGCACACTGAGCAGGTGGAACTCTGCCTTGCCGTTGGCGACGAAATCGGCTTGCTCCTTCTTGCTCCATGTGTTTTCTTCTTTGTCTTTCGGCGCTGCAAAACCATATTTCATTGTAATAAGAATATCAAAATCCGTTTTAAAAAATACCTCCATTTTGCGCTTCCATGTGGCTAAGTCTCCGTCGAACTTCAGGGGATGGATGTTTGCTCCGGCCATCATCTTGATCGTAGTGCTTCAGTTGGCGGTTAGTCCTTCTGAGGCGATCAGGCTCTGATACCACTTGTTGGTACAGCGGAGGCCGGCAAGAGGGGGGTGAATTTCTGAAAACAAAAATTAACTATACCCTCCTCGTACTTTCAACTCAGTTAGTGCAATAGTTAACAAAATAATAAAACAGTAAAAGAAAGACACAGAAGAATTAACCTGGTTACAACCAAGGAGGTTGTTAATCCAGGCCAGTAGAAGCGCACTAAAAGAAACTCTCTTTTGCTGAAGGCGGAGAAGCCTTTTACACTTTCAAAAAGCTCAGAACTATTGCTAGGAAACACTACAGATTGAATGCTTGAGTTGTGCTTGAATTCCTAGCTCCAGGGGCCTTTATATAGGTCCTGGAAATCCTATCCCGAGGCTCCAAGGCGCCTCCAACGAGGGTCCAAGGCCCCTCCATGGGAGTCAGCGGATAAAACTTTATCCGCGCGCAAAACGGTCACTTTGACTGGTTGAAGGCGCCTCCAACCTGGGTGAAGGCGCCTTCAAGCTGGAGGCGCCTTCAACCTGGAGGCGCCTCCAGTCAGGTTGGAGGCGCCTCCAAGCTGGCAGCTCAGCTCCTTTGACTTTGTTTCCAGCTTGTTGCGACTTCCGATGCTCCGATCTTTTGGGTGATTGCGGCCAACCGAAATAGGGCTCACCCGAACCCAATTTCCGGCCTTCCTCGAGCAGCCTTCCGTCCCGGCTTAATGTCCCTCGAACACCGCGCACGCTCTTCACGCCCACCGGAGTACTCTTCCGCAGCTCTCTCGTCCTTCGGACGCACCGAGCCCGTCGGCTCCCTTCCCGTGCCATCCTTCTCGCTAGCTGCTTCTTCCGCTCGACTTCCTGCGCTCCTAAGCTCCTGCACACTCAGACACAGGGATCAAATACAACGCAGGACCTAACCAACTTGGTTGATCACATCAAAACTACCACGGGGTCCAACAAGAGAGTCTCTCCCCATGTATATGTTTACAACATTAATGCATGTGCCATAATTTAAATCAACAATAAAGCCAAGAGACTTCTAACGAGGGATTAAAAATCTATCCACAATAGAATCTCTTTGTCTCCACCTCTTTATTCCATTCACATTTCCAGCAATCCTCCATATGAATGGAAATAGGGTATGTGATAGCATTCTGCAGTTTAGTCTAGAATAGGATAGGTACGTTTTACCTTTTGAACTTTCCCTTATGAAGAATTTGTTGGAACCCCAAGGTTGTTTTGGTGTGATCAACAAGTTGAGTTAGGTCCTGCGTTGTTTCTAACCTTGTGTCTAAGTGTGCAGGAGCTTAAGAGCACAAGTACTCGAGCGGAAGACGCAGCTAGCGAGAAGGACGGCACGCTGTGCGTCCGAGGGACGAGGTGCTGCGGAAGAGTACACCGGCGGACGAGAAGGAAGTGCGCGCGGTGGTTCCGAGGTACGAAAGCCGGAGCGGAAGATTGCTCGGGGAGCAAGAGACGCAGCTAGCGCGAAGGTCGGCACGGGGTGCGACCGAGGGACGAAGTCTGCGGATGAGTACCCTGGTGGACGAGAAGGAACACGCGGCAATTCCGAGGGACGAGAAGCCGGAGGGAAGCACGTTCGAGAAGACCGGAAGATGGGTTCGGGTGAGCCCTATTCCGGAAGGCCGAGATCACCCAAGCAAGCGGAGCCGGAGCGAACAGACCCGGACCAAGACGAGCCGAACTGAGACGAGTTGAACCAGAGTCGAAAAGTCAACTTATGTTGACCTTAGGGCTCCGGGCGCCCGGAACCGACCGGGGCGCCCGGAACCCTTCCGGGCGCCCGGAATCGACTTTTCAACAGGATCGAGTTTTGACTCGATCCGACCGTTGGGGGATAAAATTTATCCCCCCCAGGGTGCCCGGAACCCCTCCAGGCGCCCCGACCAAGGCTATAAATATAGCCTTGGTCCAGAAGCTTTTCATTAATTCAGAACTCACGCTTTTCTTTCAAACACTTGTACGCTTTCTGTAGTTAGCTTCTATTGTGCGCTTCAACTTTGTAAGAGGCTTCTCCGCCTGAAGGAGAAATTCTAGTGCGATCATCTTTCTTGGATTAACAACCTCCCCTGTTGTAACCAAGTCAAAACCTGGTGCCTCGTTTTCTGTTCTGATCTTAGTTTATTGCTTTGATTATTTTACAAGTGTCAGTTTAAGAGTTCGAGAAGGGTTGGTTTGTGTTTTGATTTCTGCAGGGCTATTCAACCCCCCCCTTCTAGCCGGCCCAACGGTCCTACAAGTGGTATCAGAGCCGAGACACTTCAGGAGGACTAACCGCCGAACGAAGCAACGCGATGGCCGGACCAAGCATCCACCCGCCGAAATATGAAGGGGACTTCGCTACCTGGAAAAAACTGATGCAGGTATTTCTTACTACAGATATTGAATTATTTTTAACAATGAAATTTGGCTTTGAAGCTCCAGAGGACAAGGAAATAGATAAATGGACAAAAAAGGAGTAGGCCGACTTCGTGGCGAACGACAAAGCAGAGTACCATCTGCTAAGTGTCCTTCCGCCTCAAGAAGTCAACAGGATCGGTAAATATAACTCTGCAAAGGAACTTTGGGAGAAGTTCCTTGAGCTGCATGAAGGTACGTCCGAAGCCAAGCTCGTTAGACGAGATCTGCTTCGCAATCAGCTCACCAGCCTGCGACTTGGGGAAGACGAGACAGTCGTACATTTGCACTCCAGAATAAAAGAAATCATCACCGGACTCACGAATCTCGGAGAAGAGGTAAGTAACCGAGATTCGCTCAGGTACGCTTTAAATTCCTTCCCTAGAAATTCAAAATGGGCATCACTAGTAGATGCATTTTACATTTCTAAAGATTTAGAAAAGACTTCATTAGAAGAATTCTTTTCAACATTTGAAGTGCATGAGTCAAGATGTGCAGGAATGAAGGAGCCTAAAAACAACGTCGCCCTCAAAGCCTCGAGAGACGAACCAGAATCTGAATCCTCTCTCGACGACGAGGAAATGGTAATGATGGTAAGAAGATTCAAGAAACTTTGTAAATCCAGATCTACTAACCATCCGCAGGGAAAGAAGAGAAGAACGATCCGCTGCTACACTACGACGAAGAAGGGCACGTCAAGGACAACTGCCCTAAGCTAAAGAACAAGGACAAGTAGAAGGGTAAGAAGCCTATCCAGAAGCGAAAAGCCCTAAAGGCGACGTGGGACGATACGTCGTCGGAGTCGGAAGTTGAGGCATTCTCCGGACTTGCTCTAATGGCAAGTCATCAAGACGAAGACTGCGAGTCGACCTCTTCCGAAATGAGCATCGAGAGCATCGATGAAGGGGGAGCTTCGTCAGAAGAAAGCAGCAGTTCAGGGGGAGATACGAACAACGAACTCGACAAGGTAAGTCAGGTACGTTCTCTTCCTCCGGATAAACTTTATAAATTTGTTAAGTTATTAACTAAAGACTGCTATAAATTAGAAAGAGAAATAAAAAATTTAAAAATAATTTTAGCTAAATCCTGCCCTCTAGAAGAATTAGATAAATCAAATTTGGAAAATGAAAAATTGAAACTTGAAAATAATGATTTGAAAATTCAAGTAGATAATTTGAAAACTTATGCTTGTTCATCTAATTCTAGAAAAATAAAAAATTTAAATTGGTATTATAGATATCACCCGGGACAAATTAAGAATATCTCTAGAAAATATGTCCCTAAGAAATTTTTAATTAATCCAGTAGGCTGGAACCTTTATTGGGTTCCTAAATCTTGCTTAATCTAAATTTTATAATTAAAATTAGCGCTTTTCAGTGAGAAAATTAAACAAAGAATTTATTTATGAGGTTTTGTCAAGGAAGTGGTTGTTGCTCCAATAACCAAGAAGGCCTAGTGCCTCGCCACGACCTGGAAGCCAAAGTATTGAAATAAATGTTTAATTAACTTACTAATAAAGAATTAATACAAGAATTAATTAGTGCTTTAAAAAGGGTTATTCAAAACATTTTATTTCAATTTAGAAATTTACTTAGAATTTTTTTTTTTAAAAAAAATGTGCTTAAAAAATTCTCAAAAATCATTCCTTCTTAAGTTATAAGATTTTCTGAAATTATAAATTTATGCTCAAATTACTTAGAAATTTTTTTCCTAAGTCAGAAACTTAGAAATTTTTTTTTTAAGTTAGAAATATTTTTCAAAATAATTCTTGCAAAAACTTAAAATTATTTTCATGAATTTATTTAAATATTTTTTCTTTAATCCTTAGATTGTTTTTTCTTGGAACCCCATTTTTTTGTGATCAAAGGGGGAGAAGGGAAAGTATAAGTCTAGGGGGAGGTAGATAGATTTAATTTTTTTTTTCTATCTTTTTGTACTTAAATTGCAACTTAAGTTAAGTTACTTAATTTTATTTAAAGTCTATTTTAACCCTATCTTAACTTGGGTTGATCACACCAAAAAGGGGGAGATTGTTGGAACCCCAAGGTTGTTTTGGTGTGATCAACAAGTTGAGTTAGGTCCTGCGTTGTTTCTAACCTTGTGTCTAAGTGTGCAGGAGCTTAGGAGCACAGGTACTCGAGCGGAAGACGCAGCTAGCGAGAAGGACGGCACGATGTGCATCCGAGGGACGAGGTGCTGCGGAAGAGTACACCGGCGGACGAGAAGGAAGTGCGCGCG
This sequence comes from Zingiber officinale, assembly GCF_018446385.1. Taxonomy (NCBI): domain Eukaryota; kingdom Viridiplantae; phylum Streptophyta; class Magnoliopsida; order Zingiberales; family Zingiberaceae; genus Zingiber; species Zingiber officinale. The sequence goes on from NC_056002.1 coordinate 109,682,637, forward strand.
GTGGTTCCGAGGTACGAAAGCCGGAGCGGAAGATTGCTCGGGGAGCAAGAGACGCAGGGACGAAGTCTGCGGATGAGTACCCTGGTGGACGAGAAGGAACACGCGGCAATTCCGAGGGATGAGAAGCCGGAGGGAAGCATGTTCGAGAAGACCGGAAGATGGGTTCGGGTGAGCCCTATTCCGGAAGGCCAGATCACCCAATTAAGCGGAGCCGGAGCGAACAGACCCGGACCAAGACGAGCCGAACTGAGACGAGTTGAACCGGAGTCGAAAAGTCAACTTATGTTGACCTTAGGGCTCCGGGCGCCCGGAACCGACCGGGGCGCCCGGAATCGACTTTTCAACAGGATCGAGTTTTGACTCGATCCGACCGTTGGGGGATAAAATTTATCCCCCCCAGGGCGCCCGGAACCCTTCTAGGCGCCCCGACCAAGGCTATAAATATAGCCTTGGTCCAGAAGCTTTTCATTAATTCAGAACTCATGCTTTTCTTTCAAACACTTGTACGCTTTCTGTAGTTAGCTTCTATTGTGCGCTTCAACTTTGTAAGAGGCTTCTCCGCCTGAAGGAGAAATTCTAGTGCGATCATCTTTCTTGGATTAACAACCTCCCCGGTTGTAACCAAGTCAAAACCTGGTGCCTCGTTTTCTGTTCTGATCTTAGTTTATTGCTTTGATTATTTTACAAGTGTCAGTTTAAGAGTTCGAGAAGGGTTGGTTTGTGTTTTGATTTCTACAGGGCTATTCAACCCCCCCCCCTTCTAGCCGGCCCAACGGTCCTACAGAATTATTTGCATATTGGTTGACAATAGACATGATGTCCTTGAAATGTCCTGCCATCTATGTAAGTATTGACAAATTTCACTCAAAAAACTCTCCCTGATACAACTCAGTTCTCATGAGTGTGTTTGTTCTTGGTCATGAACACACTTGGTTCTCTGAAAAGCTCTAAGAATATGCCTCTAATTCTTTTCGAAGTGGTCCCACTTCTTTCTCACATAGGTAATCTCTTAAAAGTATTTCACATTACTTTACTAGATCATTAAAAGTCGCGTGCTTAACCTCCATCCTTCATTGATATATTGGATCGTTCCTTTATAGTGAGTAACTTTGTCACTACAATTGGGTTGTTCCTTTGAACCTAGTTCTTGGGATCTTCAGTCTATATAGTTTAAGTTTCCTTTGCACCAATATTTTCCATCGCCATCAAGCACATCCCTCACGATGAGCTTGTAACTAACTCTTTGTTTAACCCTTTGGTTAACGGGTCTACCAGATTATCCTTTGACTTCATATAGTCAATAGTAATAACTCCTATTAAGAGTAGTTGTCTAATGAGGTTGGTTTAGATTTTTTCTAAACAAAATTCTGTTATGTTTTCTTTTTTTGTAACCGACGATAAGCCTATAAAAAGGAGTAGGTGGTGGGCCCTAAAACCTAACTTTATTGCTAAAACGAGATAGGATAGTATCAATGTATGAAGCTTGGGATAAGCACAACTTCCTTTTCTTGCGATCCCTTATTACTTTGATCCCAAGAATATGTCCACATTCTCCCAAGTCTTTCATATCAAACTGCTTGGACAACCATATCCTTACGTCTGACAACACTTTGACATTGTTGCCAATGAGCAAAATATCATCTACGTATAGTACAAGAAATACCACCACGTTTCTGTCACTTTTCTTGTATACACAAAACTCATCCAGACATTGAATGAATCCATAAGACTGGATCACTTCATTAAACAGGATGTTCCAAGATCTCGAAGCTTGCTTTAGTCCATAAATGGGCCGATTGAGCTTACATACAAGATGTTTTTTGCCCTTCGCAATGAATCCCTCTGGTTGCTTCATATAGATGTTTTCTTCAAGACTTCCGTTAAGGAAAGTTGTCTTGACATCCATTTGCCAAACCTCATAATCCCTATGAGCAGCAATAGATAAAAGAATCCGGATAGACTTAAGCATGACTACCGGCTAAAAGTTTCCTCATAATCGATTCTCTCTTTCTGAGTATACCCCTTCTCAACAAGCCTCAGTTTAAAGGTTTCCACCTTCCCGTCTGTTCCTCTTTTCCTTTTGTAGACCCATTTACATCCAATGGCTTTTACACCATTTGGTGGTTCTACAAGCTCCCAGACCTGATTAGAATGCATAGATGTTGGTGCAATATTCCCCAGGTCAAGGTTGACCGTGTTGACTGAGCTTGAATTGAGTCAAGCTCGAGTCTTGATGTTGTGGTTTCGATGTTTGACAATACATATAAACAACACATGGAGATTGTAGGTGCAATTGTTCATATGGGGAGATTGTGAAGAAGAGTCGAGTAGGTCAAGAGTGACTGGATACTTGATTGGAAAGTCCTGGTGAGTGAAGCCAGGCAGAAGGAAAGTCCTAGTGAGTGAAGCTAGGCAGATTGGAAATCCTGGTGAGTGAAGCCAGGTGAAAGACCTAGTGAGTGAAGCTAGGTAGAAGGAAATCCTGATGAGTGAAGCCAGGTGAAAGACCTAGTGAGTGAAGCTAGGCAGAAGGAAGTCCTGGTGAGTGAAGCCAGGCACGAGGAAATCCAGATGGATCAAGGCTGATCGGACATCTGGTGTTGGAAAGACCAAGTAGGTCAAAGGAATTGACCGGATACTTGGCACGAGGTGGAAAGTCCAAGTAGGTCAAAGGGATTGACCGGATACTTGGTACGAGGTGGAAAGTCCAAGTAGGTCAAAGGGATTGACTGGATACTTGGCACGAGGAGGAAAGTCCAAGTGGGTTAAAGGGATTGACCGGACACTTGGTGAGCAAGTCCTAGCAAGTCAATGGTGACCAGATTCTAGGCACGATGAACCAACATGTCATGGTTGACCGGATGTTGGTTTAAGGGACTTTAGACTTGATTTTGGGAGAAATCATGAGTTGGATCGATCAGCCGATCGATTGGCTCATGCCCAATCGATCGGCCGATCGATTGGGCGAGTCTTCGCGACAAGCCTCCTCCCAATCGATCAGTGGATCGATTGGGAGAAGTGCGCGATCACACAGAACAACTCTGGATCAATCAACCGATCGATCCAGAGCCCCCAATCGATCAGTGGATCGATTGGGAAGTGCGATTCTACTCGATAAAGGCTGGATCGATCAGCCAATTGATCCAGGCAATTCCTGAGAGCACAGAGGCGCTCTGGATCGATCGGTCGATCGATCCAAAGCCTCCCCGATCGATTGGGAGCAATCCAATCAATCGGGATCCGACCGTTGGCGCTGGATAAAGCCGTTGGCGTGCGATTCCTTCAGGAGAACTTGCACTGTTCATCTCCGATCTTCACAGCAGCTTCTCCACATCGTTTTTCACTCTTACCGCCAGTTCTTGAAGGATCTTGGAGAGATATCCAAGTCAAGAGGCGTGACTACAACAAGAGGGAGAAGCTAGGGTTTGGATTTTCACTGCATATCTTGTAAGATATTTATTGTATGTGTCTTCCCTTGCTTCCTTGTTGTATTGAGAGTATTGTAGGGCTTCTCCTCCTTCGGTAGTTACCGAAAAGGAGTGTTTTCATAGTGGAGGGTGCGTGACTGTGTGGATCCTTAGATTAGTCATCTCTTGTGAGGTGGATACCAAGTAAATCCTCTTGTTAGCGTTGTGTATTTTGTTTCTTTGTATTTTCCGCTGCATATCTTGAAGAAACAAGCAACGAAGAACACGATGAGCGCACCGAGCTATTCACCCCCCTCTAGCTCCATATTTGGTCCTAACAAGTGGTATCAGAGCAAGGACGCTCTTCACCAGAATTATCGCCGGAAGGGGCAAAGAGCTAGAGGGTGTAGAAGTTGGAGCAAATTCTATCAAGTCAAAGACTTCATCATCAAGCTCAACTTCAAATGGAATTCCAAGATGGTCTTGGATTCGACACAAGGGTGCCTCCACCATTCAAAATGATGAGCTTCGATCTTTGGAGATCAAGGATCGAGAATTTCTTAATGGTGGAGATAGAGTAATGATTTTCTCTAATGGAAGGCTTCGAAGCTCCAAAGAATTCAAGGGGCAAAATTCTCAAGAGGAGCAAGTGGAGCCAAGACCAAATTCAAAGATGTGAGGCCAATGATAAAGTGACCAAGCTTTTGGTCAATCTATTGCCGAGCAACATCTTGGAGCAAATTAGAGATTTTGAAGATGCCAAAGAGCTATGGAGCAAATTGGCCAAGATTCATGAGATCCCCTCCACCGCACCAATCTAAGAAAAATCCAAAGAGGGTGACTCATTGGATCAAGACCAAGAGGAAGAGGACTTCGAGGTTGAGAGATGCTCAACTTTGGAAGAAGAAGTCCAAGAAGCTTCATCATCAAAGGAATTCAATGAAAAAGGCAAAGAGGGAGCACTCTTTTTGTTTCACATACAAGATGAAGATGAAGAAGCCTCCACCTCTAGGATTGAGGGGGAGCAACTTTTGGTGACACCGGATCAAGAAGAAGGAGAAGTCTCCACATCCGGGTCAAGAGAAGAAGAGGATGAAGAAGCTTCTACCTCCACAAGTCAAGCCAAATCAATGGGAGGAAAATCATTTTCGGATCAAGAGGAAGTTTCTACCTCCGGATCCAAAGGAGAAAGTGCCATCCCTACACATGAAGGTATAAACATTTCAATTAAAAATAAAAATCACATTATATGTTTTGAGTGTAGGGAACATAGGCATTATAAGAGCAAATACCCCAAGTTGGCCAAGAAGAAGGGCCAAGTGGCACCAAAGGGCAAGGAGAAGCCCAAGGAGACCGTCCTCACAACAAAGAAGAGCAAGGAGCACATTGTGTGCTTCTCTTGCAATCAAAAGGGACATTATAGGAGCCAATGTCCCAAGGGGAAGAAAGCGGTCAAGGCTCATGGAGGAAGCACAACTCAAGGGGGAGCCTCCAAGGTAACAAGAAAGGTATCATTTATTGAGCCTACTCCCTTGAATAATGGTAAAATGCATGCTATTTCTAATTTTTATCATTTTAATGCTATTTATCATAAGAATAGAAAGCATGAGAGCTTTAAAGAAAAACATGTGGCTCTATATGCTAAAACTACCACACCTAGGTTTAGAAAGGTAGATAAAAATCTAGACAAGGAAACTAAGAATCTTAGTTATAGGTCTAGAAATAAAAATGCTCATGAATTCATTGAAAAACCTAAAGCTAAGGACTTAAGGATGGAAAATCAAGTCTTGAGGTCAAGACTTGATAAGTTAGAAAAGACCCTAAAAAGGATGGAAAATATCCTTAAAGGGCAAAATGAGCATAACCTAGGTTTAGGACAACAAAAGTCATCCAATGGCCATAGAGGTTCGGTATACAAACCAAAGGCTAAGAAGGATGTAATTGTTGGAGGATCGGTGGTCGGATTGAAGGGGGGTTGGATAGACGGCACCCCCAAATCGTTGCTTCCTATGATGTTAGCGCAGCGGAATACAAACAAACACAAATAGAAAGCTAAACACTAAATACAAGAATGGAAATGCAAACCGCTAACACGTTCGTTTACGTGGTTCGGAGATAACTTGCTCCTACTCCACGGCGTGTCCGTATGGTGGACGATCCCTCAATCCGTCGGTGGATTAGTCCCCGGCAAACTCCGGCTAGCTCAACCTCCTTGTGGGTGGAGAAACCTCACCACAACACTCACCAACAACACTTGGACACAAGGGAACCTTGAGCACTTTAGTGATTACTAATTAGGCTTTAACCAAGTCTAATTTCGTCAGGTTGACCGGCCATCCCAACCTCCTTCTTATAGAGCTTGGGGAAATCAGCCTTGCTGATTTGCCCGTTACCAGTCGACTGGTCCTTGCACCAGTCGACTGGTGCCAACCCAACGTCTCTCTCAACGGCTATCTATCAGTCGACTGGTCCCTGGACCAGTCGACTGGTCCCAGCCGTTTTAGGCATAGAGAGCTTCTGTGCTCACCACCAGTCGACTGGTTCTAGTACCAGTCGACTGGTACAACCCTAAACTTAGGGTTTCCCATCCCGAGGACATTTCACTCTCACTCGGACCCTCACGACTCACTTGACTCTTCTTTGCAGCCTTGACCTCTTGCCTTCAAGCCTACTTCCTTTGGCTCTCGTCCCTCGGATGCATCCAAGCCCGCGGCTCGTCCCAATGCCATCCTTCGCGTATGCCTCGAAGTCGCTTCCCTCGGCCCTTGTCCTTGCTGCCTTGTCCACGGTCCCTCGGATGCTCCATCCTTCACCGGACCCGAAGCCGTCAACCTGAGTCACATGTGTCACCTGCACAACTCAAGTACACATATTAAATAACAAGGGTAAACCTAACTTAAACCCTTTGCCCAAACACCAAAACATATGGTCCCGCAGACCATTGGGATTGCTCCAAAAATCTCCCCCTTTTTGGTGTTTGGCAATACGTTTAAGTTAGGGAAAACATATAGCAAATAAACATGCTAAAACAAATGGACTTACGATGCCAAGGCTACACACTTGGACTTACTCCGCCGAATGGACTTACGTTGCCAAGGCTACACACTTGGCAACTACCGAATGGACTTACATTGAAACCTATCACAAGGCTCCCCCTACACCTACGCTCCCCATTGAGATAGGATTTTATCACAGGGCTTTTTAAGAACCTATCCCAAGGCTCCCCCTACGCAAAGGCACTTAAGGTTTTCCCAATTTAAACCTTACTTCTCCCCCTTTGCCTAACATCCAAAAAGTTCTCCAACAATATCCCAATTGTTGAAAACTTATCATCCAAACTGACCCTAAACTCATGTATTAATCCCCCTTGGATCCCATACATCTAAACGAGTTGACATGGTCAAGAACAGCGCTGAAAAACACTTTCAAGCTGGTATCAGTCGACTGCCCCAAGTGCCAGTCGACTGCCCTCGTCAAAATGAGCTTATAGAACCATTCTGTGCTCAAAAACATTGTTACCAGTCGATTGGTATCTGCACCAGTCGACTGGTACCCTATTTCTGAAAAAAATCAGCCTTTTCAGGCCAACTTCAGAAATGCACCAGTAATTCCCTAGACCTCCAAAAATTCCCAAATTTGGTGGAGAGGTCTATTGTACCAGTGTCTACTTGGGAAAAATATATTACAAAATTTATCTATCACCAATCCCAAGATTGACACAAAATCCAAAACTAGCTAAATGGTTCAATTGAACCTTGACCTAAAGTCCTAGTTTTGACTTCCTTTTGATGTAAAATACCGTAAAATTAAATAATAAATATTATTGGATGAAAAATCTTATGGGATTTTTCAGAAATTTTTAGAAATTTTTCGGGATTTAAACGGAGTCCGTATGACCCGTTTTGATAGGATGGATTCGGGGTACAGTGGAGGCCTGTTTGAAATACCCATTTAAGTGGGAGTTGATTTGGAAATGTACTTATGCTTTAATTAATCTGACCTAGGTTTAAGTTTCCGATTTCCTTAATCTTTCCCCCGATTCCTATTCTTCCTCCCCGATTCCCTCTGCCCGAAACCCCTCCCTCTCCGGCGATTTCTCTCCCTGCGAAGGCAAGCGCGCCACCGTCCGCCGGTGTAAGCCTGATCAAGCCTCTCCTCTCCCGATTCTCTCTTCTTTCCTTTCCCTCCGTTGCACAGACGACCCATTCCTGTTTTCTTCCTCTACTCTCTCACGCAGACGACCCGACGCCGACGGCTAGGGTTTTTCCACCGCGATCCTGCCTTCATGAGGCATTGGAGAGGAAGTGGCGTTGGATCTCGACGGTACCCGTCATCCCCGGCTGTGCGATTTCATCTTCAATGTTTTCTTGCTCACGATCGGTTGTTGCTCCGCACGACGGAGAGGAGTCTAATCACATCGTCCTTGGCTGATCAAGTCCTGCCCGATTCTCATTCTCGATCGGTTCACTGGAGTACATTTTGGATCTCCGAATACTGGATCGGATTGGACGACATCCTCGGAGGTGACCGATCAAGGTAAGCTTCATCCGGAATTTGCAACTTCAAAGATCAGTTTCCCTTTGTGATGCTTGCTATCTGAGCTGGACTAGGAGGAGCTGGATCGGTATGGTGGATTTTCCCCTGTGCCAACCACTATCCTTCTCCAATTCTTATGGCTTTGGTCTTGGGTAGCTCTCGGGTGAAAAGGTAAGGGTTCGATTGAGGTAATTGTGGTCTTGTTTGTTAGGGTTCCAGCAAATTCAATGCTGTGTAATTGTTTCCTGGACTGATCTTGGAAAGAATTGATGTAGGAATTCTTGGTGGTTGTGTGCAGAGATTGGTAGAGGGCTGTTGAGCTACTGGATTTGTTGCCATACCTCAAGGTGAGTGTTTTCTAGTGATGTACCTATGGTATTCTCATTAGTATGATGCTAAATTAAGTTTTCTAAGGAATCTAGGGTTTTATGCTTGCTTAGATTATAAGTGGTGAGTGGATGTATTTATTTAACTCATATTGATATTAGATTATGGATTTTTGGATTGGATGAGTTATGGGTTGGATAATTGAAACATGTTAACAAGAAGAGTTAACTAATTGAATTGGACTAATTCATGAGGAGTTTTGATTGGATTAATTGATGGTTGTGGATTGTTATGTGATCATTCATAGGATCATTGGGTTGATTGATGGATTGGATTATCAGATGAGGTTTGTTGATGATGATGTTAGGTTGATGTGGATACATGATGGAGATTTGATTGCGTGATAGGTTATTATGGGTTGTTGTCATTATGAGATAAAATGATATTAGAGAGATGGATTTGTTATTGGATTAAAGGATGTGTTGAGTTGGGAGATTAGTCTGAGATCAGATTTCAGTGGAGTTATCCTAGTTGAGTAAGGATTTTATTTAGCTATTTTAATTCATATGAATTTAGCTAAATGAAATAAATATATTGATTTCTGCAGGACTTAGATTCGGGACGAGCATCTCGACGCGGGATTACTTGGCACGATCTATATTTAAGGCGGGTATTTCTTCCTTTACCTCTATGTAGATTTTCTTGTACTTAGTGCATGGTTGTTATCCGATGGATTAGACTGCTTTACCTTATATCATATCTGTTTGTTGACTTCCCGCTAGAGACTTATGCTTGATCTTTGAGGTGTTCCATTTAATTCATATACAGTCTCAACTCTTGATATCTACTCTATGGTGATTACACGTGTAGAGTATGTCCTGTAGGGATTGTCGGGTGGCTGGTATTATCATGCTGATTGGGTATATGATGTGGACTGTACATAGGTGGGTATGTGTAGAGGAGTCATCTGGTTGACCGTGCATTTACATGTGGCGTGTATATCCGTATTTGTTATGTACTTTTGGAGGAGTGTGTTGATTGCACGTCTGTGGTTTATACACGTGTCCGATGTGTTTTTATTGGAGGATACATGTTGATTGTATATGTGGGGTTGTCCATGTATGTCTGATATGTTCATTGGGGATTATTGGTTGATTATACATGTGTGGTTGTATACATATGTTTGGTGGGATATGGGGAGGTATCATGACGATTATACTCATGTTGGAGGTATTTTTGAGGTTTAGAGTTATTGCATGGATGATGATTATATATATATATATCATGTTCATCATTCATTGCATCTGATGACCATTGTCTCCCTTGTGGTGAGAGAGTCATCAGTTGGTTTGGTTTAGCACCGCACACTCGGCCACTCATGGGTAGTGGTAGTTGGAGCAGTTGCTGCTAGTCCTGTCGTGCCACCCGGTCACGAGGTTTAGTGAGATCCGGCGTTGTGAGCAGTCAGGGACCCTGATGCTATTTAGCTAGATAGCTATTAGCGGACTGTCCGCCTCGACCACTATATAGTGGGTTGGAACAGTCGTCACAGACCCAAGCCTCTCGGCCATACAGGGGTCGTGGTGTCTAGAGAGGTGGCGGGGGTGACCATGGAGCATGCATACGCAGTTATTATTCTTGCATTTGATGCGCGGTGCATCTGCATTTGCATACATGCCTAGTAATTACTAGTTGCATGTGATTGTCGTTGTTGCACTTGATTGAGATATGGTTGTTGCATTTGGTTGCCATGCTGCATACATGTCATTTATTTTACATGTATATGCAGTCGTACTTATATTGCACAGGTGTCACGGGTATATCTGTTGCAGATCCAGTGAGTTTACTGATCTTTGTACCTTGTGTCGATTCCAGATTGGGTATGTATCTGTCCTTATGTTAGTTGTGGTTTGTACAGTTTATATGTCAGGTTATTATGTTAGGTAGGTTCAGATGCATTGATTATGATAGTATGATCATGTTCTTTATTCCCTACTGAGACTGTATACTTGTGATCTCCATGTTTTATGTATAGACCATGCACTATCTTTTCTATTACCCGCTGAGTTACCTATACTCACCACCGCATATATATATTTATGTTTTCAGGTAGATGGTTGGAGTGTCGCTCGGAGTATCCTGTCTGCGTCACATCCGAAGATCGTGATTGTTTTCTTTTGTATATTCTTTTCTTATTTTTGGCATTGTATTTGTGTATAGCCGTGTGGCTATCTTATGGTTTTGGTGTTGTATTTGTTGTATAAGCCTAGCCGGCTAGCAGTGTGTGGATTGTGTTGTATTGGGCTTTCCGTTTTCGTTTTTCCGCTGTGTTGGTTTTAGTACAGCCGTGTGGGCTGTTTTATATATAACTGCGTGGTTGTGATTGTTTCATTCCAGCCGTGTGGGCTGTTATTATAACTGCGTGGTTGTGTATATAAATATTCCAGCCGCATGTGGCTGATGTATTTTGCTTGTAGTGATGCTTCAGATTGTCACTGGTACAGGGGAGGTTCTGCCGGATTTTTGTCTGACAAGAACTCCTTTGGGGGCGTGACAATTTAGTGGTATCAGAGCGGATACGATCTCTGTTTTGTTTTGTTTTGGATTTCCGAGATTTATCTGATACCAATTTTTGGTATCAGAGTAGGTACGATGCCTATTATTCGTGTTTTGGATTTCGTGATTCGGTTTTCTTGATGTGACTTTTCGGGTTTTTGGACCAGGCAGCAGCAGGACATCTCCAGGCCATAGGAGGTATGTTTGCATATTGTTATCATGCATTTCTGTTGGTGTATGTATTGTTGCTCATATAGTTATGACATGTGTTAATACTTTTGTTAGTACTTGCCTATTTGTTTGTACCATACATTTCATGTGTAGGGTCAATCACTGATCACGGTTGACCTACTGGAGATCAAGGATTTACAGTCTCAGGGGATTTCCTCATATCATACTACCAGTTGGTTGAGAGTTAGAGTCTCATACTAGTCTTGGTTACTATTAGCTAGATGGTGGATGATATCTGTATACCCATGTTGACTCAGTTAGTAGAGTACCGGTTTACTCCTGTTGATGATTGATTTACTTGGTTGACTTGAGTAGTTATGGTTTGACTGATTTACCCTTGTTGACTTGGGTAGTGGTGTATCGATTTACCTTAGTTAGTTTCTTCAGTGGATGATTAATTTACTCTTATTGGATCGGTTAGGAGATGATCGATTTATTTTGTTGGTCCGACCAGTAGGGGACTGACTTACTCTATTTTTAGAGATTCCTATCTGTGGGATGTTTCATACTCGGTTAGATATTTTGACTTGTACCGGGGTAGAAAGGACTGAATTGGCCGTATACCAATATCGGCTTAGTCAGTCTGTAGAGGATTGTCGTATCCGATTCCATGGGGACTTTGACTATGGACTGTCTGTACCTGGTAGGATGACTTAAAAGGTACATTCAGATAGGATACCGCACGGTGTGGAAAAGTGTAAAGCTACCTGCTTAACACTTATGAGATACATCCATTACTAGGGTGTATGAGTTGAGGAGTACCTTTGGATATATGATTTGTACTGGCGTAGGAGAGTTGAAGTTAGCTACTTAACCTTTACGTGACCCGGTACCACGTGAAGGAAGAAGCAGGGAATGCTTTTTGGAAATCAGGACATCACGTAGTGATTTCTTTGAGGTGTTTGGGGAGAGAGTAGTTCTCTACTTCTTCGTTAGCATGACGGATTATATGGCGATGATCAGTCGACTCGCTTAGCGTTGTTCCATGGGAGATCCTGACTCATGGAACTATTGGATATGATTAGATATCCTTGATGTACCTAGTGATTTACGACCTGTAATGATACAGAGGTAGTGGTATTAGTTGAGTAATACCTAGAAGTTTCGATTATAACTAGGTATAATTTCATATGATGATCTTCGAGGGGTAGAGCGTCGATTGACAGATATTTTGATCAGCTGTTTAGTTGTAGCGTTCCTCTATCTTTGTGTGCATTGCTCGATACTGGAGGTTGCTGAATCTCAGGGTGGAGCAATCACAGTGTGATGGGGTACAAGACAATGGTTAGACGACTCAGCTAACATTGTCTCTATCAGATGGCTCAAGACCTTGACCACGTGATCATTTTACCAGATCTTGTAGTCTATGTCTCAGATTAGAGGGTTTTGACCTTTTATCGATATTTGTTGAGGGGCATATATGGGATGATTATGAGAGTTGTAGAGATATCTCCTTGATGGATAGTGTCTTAGTCAGTAGGTTGCGTGACCCTTTGACTTTGGCTTGACATTTCTTTACTGAGGATATGTGATTATCTAAGAGGATGAGATGATGAGATTTGGTAGACTTTTTGGGATACATTTAGTTTGTTGGTAGTATGTGTTGAGGGTTGGATGCTTTCATTTTTCTCTATCTTTGCTTAGGAGACTATCTGGTGTGATTGATTGATGTTGAGGATGATTGGAGATTGGTGGATATTGGGAGATCAGATGTGGTGATATGTTGTCTTTGGAGTGTAGTGTGTTTGTGATATATATGGATTTATGGATTTAGTGATTTGTAGTTGGTGATTAGATTACAGACTTGTTGTTGATGATCTTATGGTTGAGTAAGCCTGTGGTACGTACAATATGAGTCCTTGGTGTTACCATTTAGGCATACCGTGCCTAGATGTTTACATGGACTCAGTGTACTTGGTATTCTTAGGGTTTGGATCAGTTTTCATTGTCTTTATTGGCGATGTTGTGATCTATTCCCGATCCGAGGTGGATCACGTACACTAGCTTCGCATAGTTTTAGAGATGTTTCGACTGGAACATCTATATATGTAGTTAGTAGTACGTATTGTGATTATTTTCTGCGAGATTTCAGGGACACGTTGTGTTTAGTAGAGGATATCGGTGGATCCGTAGGAGATAGAGTCTGTTATCAGTTGGGAGTAGGCGTAGTCTATACCGGAGATTCGCTGTTCCTTTCATGGTCTGGATGGATATTATCGGAGATTAGTTGAGGGTTTTCTCCAGTATTTATGCAGTTGATGGGACGGTTCGGGATGAGTATGGAATTTTCCTGGATAGATGCGTACGAGATCAGTTTCAGGAGTTTAAGCGAAAAGCTGTTAACCGCACTATCCTAGTTATGCTTTCTAGTGTAGACGGATTTGTACTCTACACAGATGTATTGTACCTAGGATTTAGTGCAGTTCCGATGTAGCATGAGCAGAGTAGTCTTGTGCTGGTAAGTAGAATTCACAGGTAATGAGAATGAAATTCTTTATCTTCATAGGAGATTATGTGTGTTTCCGAGCCATTTCTTATCCGGGAGGAGTTACTGCGGGAAACACTTTGATCTGGATTTGCGATACATTCGAGTGACACCTGATGTGTGGAGACATTGCAGCACTCTTATTGGTGGAACGATATGAAGAAAGACATCGCGGATTTTGCAGTTTGATGCCTATTATGTCAGCAAGTGGAGGCTGAACATCAGAGTTTAGTAGGATTGTCTCCGTTGATTTGGATACTAGAGTAGAGTTGGGAGCATATTATGATGGATTTTGTTGTGGGATTATCCAGGACATGGAGAGGATATAATAGTTTGGGTAATCATTGTTGGATGATGACTTAGCTTCCTAGCTATCAATTTGTAGGATAGATTCTTTTGAATTGAGTAGTAGGATTATACTCTAGAGGGATTACCGGACTGGATGATGTATCTCTGAGTATTGTTTTGGATGGAGATCAGTGATTTCATGTCATGGTTTTGATTATGGTTACAGCAGACTTTGGATTAGGAGTTGCACTTTAGTATAGATTTTCATCTCAGACTGATGGATAGTCTGAACGCTCTATACAGGTGTTGGAGGATTTATGATAGTGGATGTTGGGATTTCAGAGGTGTTTGATTTATCCACAGTTGGCTAGATTGCAGAGTGGGAGTAGCAGGAGTAGAGTGAGCTCATAGCTCACAGAGTCATCACTATTCACTTAAAGTTGGATTGTCAAAGTTGGAGATATGTTTATGATGTTATGACGGAGTAGTGGGTGAGTATGTGGTTTAGTTGTTATACTTGGATGATACCCTTGAGTGTGGATCCCTGAGTTGACCAGTAAATTTGGGGACCAAATTTTTATTAGTGGGGGAGAATGTAAAATACCGTAAAATTAAATAATAAATATTATTGGATGAAAAATCTTATGGGATTTTTCAGAAATTTTTAGAAATTTTTCGGGATTTAAACGGAGTCCGTATGACCCGTTTTGATAGGATGGATTCGGGGTACAGTGGAAGCCTGTTTGAAATACCCATTTAAGTGGGAGTTGATTTGGAAATGTACTTATGCTTTAATTAATCTGACCTAGGTTTAAGTTTCCGATTTCCTTAATCTTTCCCCCGATTCCTATTCTTCCTCCCCGATTCCCTCTGCCCGAAACCCCTCCCTCTCCGGCGATTTCTCTCCCTGCGAAGGCAAGCGCGCCACCGTCCGCCGGTGTAAGCCTGATCAAGCCTCTCCTCTCCCGATTCTCTCTTCTTTCCTTTCCCTCCGTTGCACAGACGACCCATTCCTGTTTTCTTCCTCTACTCTCTCACGCAGACGACCCGACGCCGACGGCTAGGGTTTTTCCATCGCGATCCTGCCTTCATGAGGCATTGGAGAGGAAGTGGCGTTGGATCTCGACGGTACCCGTCATCCCCGGCTGTGCGATTTCATCTTCAATGTTTTCTTGCTCACGATCGGTTGTTGCTCCGCACGACGGAGAGGAGTCTAATCACATCGTCCTTGGCTGATCAAGTCCTGCCCGATTCTCATTCTCGATCGGTTCACTGGAGTACATTTTGGATCTCCGAATACTGGATCGGATTGGACGACATCCTCGGAGGTGACCGATCAAGGTAAGCTTCATCCGGAATTTGCAACTTCAAAGATCAGTTTCCCTTTGTGATGCTTGCTATCTGAGCTGGACTAGGAGGAGCTGGATCGGTATGGTGGATTTTCCCCTGTGCCAACCACTATCCTTCTCCAATTCTTATGGCTTTGGTCTTGGGTAGCTCTCGGGTGAAAAGGTAAGGGTTCGATTGAGGTAATTGTGGTCTTGTTTGTTAGGGTTCCAGCAAATTCAATGCTATGTAATTGTTTCCTGGACTGATCTTGGAAAGAATTGATGTAGGAATTCTTGGTGGTTGTGTGCAGAGATTGGTAGAGGGCTGTTGAGCTACTGGATTTGTTGCCATACCTCAAGGTGAGTGTTTTCTAGTGATGTACCTATGGTATTCTCATTAGTATGATGCTAAATTAAGTTTTCTAAGGAATCTAGGGTTTTATGCTTGCTTAGATTATAAGTGGTGAGTGGATGTATTTATTTAACTCATATTGATATTAGATTATGGATTTTTGGATTGGATGAGTTATGGGTTGGATAATTGAAACATGTTAACAAGAAGAGTTAACTAATTGAATTGGACTAATTCATGAGGAGTTTTGATTGGATTAATTGATGGTTGTGGATTGTTATGTGATCATTCATAGGATCATTGGGTTGATTGATGGATTGGATTATCAGATGAGGTTTGTTGATGATGATGTTAGGTTGATGTGGATACATGATGGAGATTTGATTGCGTGATAGGTTATTATGGGTTGTTGTCATTATGAGATAAAATGATATTAGAGAGATGGATTTGTTATTGGATTAAAGGATGTGTTGAGTTGGGAGATTAGTCTGAGATCAGATTTCAGTGGAGTTATCCTAGTTGAGTAAGGATTTTATTTAGCTATTTTAATTCATATGAATTTAGCTAAATGAAATAAATATATTGATTTCTGCAGGACTTAGATTCGGGACGAGCATCTCGACGCGGGATTACTTGGCACGATCTATATTTAAGGCGGGTATTTCTTCCTTTACCTCTATGTAGATTTTCTTGTACTTAGTGCATGGTTGTTATCCGATGGATTAGACTGCTTTACCTTATATCATATCTGTTTGTTGACTTCCCGCTAGAGACTTATGCTTGATCTTTGAGGTGTTCCATTTAATTCATATACAGTCTCAACTCTTGATATCTACTCTATGGTGATTACACGTGTAGAGTATGTCCTGTAGGGATTGTCGGGTGGCTGGTATTATCATGCTGATTGGGTATATGATGTGGACTGTACATAGGTGGGTATGTGTAGAGGAGTCATCTGGTTGACCGTGCATTTACATGTGGCGTGTATATCCGTATTTGTTATGTACTTTTGGAGGAGTGTGTTGATTGCACGTCTGTGGTTTATACACGTGTCCGATGTGTTTTTATTGGAGGATACATGTTGATTGTATATGTGGGGTTGTCCATGTATGTCTGATATGTTCATTGGGGATTATTGGTTGATTATACATGTGTGGTTGTATACATATGTTTGGTGGGATATGGGGAGGTATCATGACGATTATACTCATGTTGGAGGTATTTTTGAGGTTTGGAGTTATTGCATGGATGATGATTATATATATATATATCATGTTCATCATTCATTGCATCTGATGACCATTGTCTCCCTTGTGGTGAGAGAGTCATCAGTTGGTTTGGTTTAGCACCGCACACTCGGCCACTCATGGGTAGTGGTAGTTGGAGCAGTTGCTGCTAGTCCTGTCGTGCCACCCGGTCACGAGGTTTAGTGAGATCCGGCGTTGTGAGTAGTCAGGGACCCTGATGCTATTTAGCTAGATAGCTATTAGCGGACTGTCCGCCTCGACCACTATATAGTGGGCTGGAGGGTAGTACAGTCGTCACAGACCCAAGCCTCTCGGCCATACAGGGGTCGTGGTGTCTAGAGAGGTGGCGGGGGTGACCATGGAGCATGCATACGCAGTTATTATTCTTGCATTTGATGCGCGGTGCATCTGCATTTGCATACATGCCTAGTAGTTACTAGTTGCATGTGATTGTCGTTGTTGCACTTGATTGAGATATGGTTGTTGCATTTGGTTGCCATGCTGCATACATGTCATTTATTTTACATGTATATGCAGTCGTACTTATATTGCACAGGTGTCACGGGTATATCTGTTGCAGATCCAGTGAGTTTACTGATCTTTGTACCTTGTGTCGATTCCAGATTGGGTATGTATCTGTCCTTATGTTAGTTGTGGTTTGTACAGTTTATATGTCAGGTTATTATGTTAGGTAGGTTCAGATGCATTGATTATGATAGTATGATCATGTTCTTTATTCCCTACTGAGACTGTATACTTGTGATCTCCATGTTTTATGTATAGACCATGCACTATCTTTTCTATTACCCGCTGAGTTACCTATACTCACCACCGCATGTATATATTTATGTTTTCAGGTAGATGGTTGGAGTGTCGCTCGGAGTATCCTGTCTGCCGGGTCCTACGTCACATCCGAAGATCGTGATTGTTTTCTTTTGTATATTCTTTTCTTATTTTTGGCATTGTATTTGTGTATAGCCGTGTGGCTATCTTATGGTTTTGGTGTTGTATTTGTTGTATAAGCCTAGCCGGCTAGCAGTGTGTGGATTGTGTTGTATTGGGCTTTCCGTTTTCGTTTTTCCGCTGTGTTGGTTTTAGTACAGCCGTGTGGGCTGTTTTATATATAACTGCGTGGTTGTGATTGTTTCATTCCAGCCATGTGGGCTGTTATTATAACTGCGTGGTTGTGTATATAAATATTCCAGCCGCATGTGGCTGATGTATTTTGCTTGTAGTGATGCTTCAGATTGTCACTGGTACAGGGGAGGTTCTGCCGGATTTTTGTCTGATAGGAACTCCTTTGGGGGCGTGACATTTGATGTATTTGCCCATACCAACCCACAATGCATCCCTAGCATTGGTTTATATGGCATCTATACATCCAAATCCAATTATCATGCAAAATGACCCCAATGTCATATTTCCTTGCATGAAACATAATCCATGTGTGCCAAATCCCTAGGTTTGAGACTCAAGTTCGTCTCCAAACCATTTGGCACACTCCATGGCTCCTCTAGACTCCCAAGTAGTACCCACCTGAGATCCATTGGTCATGGGTCCCAAATTGACTCTTGGAGCTCCCCCTAGAGCCCTTAACCTTAGTCACCTCCCTAGGTGACTCATCTACAATTAGTAGGCCACATCGGTGCACCTCCGGTGACACTTGGCCTACAAACCTAACCTTTTTAACCTTGGACACCTTGTCCTTGGTTAACTTCTCCTTACCTTTAAATGACTTTCCCTTGCCATTTATTGACTTCTCCTTGCTATAGTCATATGCAACCCTAGCATAAGACTTTCCCGTAGCCTTGGAGAACTCTCCCTTGCCATGATCATTTGCCAACCTAGCATATGATCTCTCCTTGGCCTTGGAGGGACTAGATCGGTATCCCAAGCCCGATCTATCATGGTTGGGTCTTTGGCTACCCAACACCATATTTAATTCCTTAGATCCAACATTGAATCTCTTAAGGAATTGTTCTAACTTATCAAGCTTTGCCTTCAAAGCTTGATTCTCCCTTTCTAGGTTCCTAAACCTAGAGTCAGCATGTCCACCTTGGACATTCCTAGACCTACCCTTTCTAGGCATATGTCTCCCCTTCTTAGGATTAATGCCTTGGTTCTCTATTACCTTCTTCTCCTTAGGTAATGAGAATTTAACTTTCCTAGGTCTATCATGCATAGGTCTCCTAGGGTTATAATCGATATTTACCCTATTCCTATCATGATATTTAAATCCAAAATTTTGCATAGGTAAATAATGATTAACATTATTTTTCCTAGCATGCATGGAAGAATTTAAATTTGAATTAACCTTCAAGTTAGGGTATACCTCCCTTACCCTTGAAGCTCCCCCTTGATTTGAGCTCCTCTTCTTCTTCTCCCATTTCTTCAAATGTGCCAACTTCTTGATTTCTTTCTTCTTTGGGCATTTGGTGTGGTAATGACCCCGCTCACCACACGTGAAGCACACTATGTGCCATTTCTTCTCCTTCTTTTGGGCTTCTTTATTCCTACAACCCATGTTAGTATTCAAAATAACTTGATTGGGTTTAGGAGTTACCTTCTTCTTACCCATTGGACACCTACTCTTGTAGTGTCCCTTCTCATTGCATCCGAAGCACACAATGTGGTCCTTTAACTTTGCTTCGGTGGAGGTGCTTGCTAGGTTAACCACTTCCAAGACCTCTTCTTCTTCTTCACTAGCCTTGGAATTTTCTTCAATTATTGAGGATGTAGATGATGCCTCATCTTCCTTCTCCTCCTTTTCCTCCTCGGATGTTGAGCATGGCTTAACTTTCGGTTGCTCCACCTCCTCTTCTTGAGCAACTACATCCGTTTCTTCGGATTTTTCTTTTTCTTCTTCTTCTAGTGTAGGAAAAAATTCCTCCCATGGAAATTTCTTCACTTTGCTCCATAATTCATGGGCATTTTCATACTCACCTACATCACTTAACACGTTAGAAGGCAAAATATCTACCAAAATTGATATTACCTTATCGTTTGCCTTTGACCGTGTGATTTGCTCCTCCGTCCAATGTCGTGGTCGAAGCTTCTTCCCTTTCTTGTCTTTTGGGACTTCGAATGGTTCCTCCACCACCATCATTGTGTCCCAATCTGTTTCGAAGAAGTTCTTCATCTTCACCATCCAAAAGGTGATGTCCCATAAGCTTCCTCCTTCGAACTTCGGTGGTTCTATCAAGTAGGCCATCTTCTTGCTTCCTTGGCGGTTAGTCCAATGGAGAGCGTCCTCGCGCTGATACCACTTGTTGGAGGATCGGTGGCCGGATTGAAGGGGGGTTGGATAGACGGCACCCCCAAATCGTTGCTTCCTATGATGTTAGCGCAGCGGAATACAAACAAACACAAATAGAAAGCTAAACACTAAATACAAGAATGGAAATGCAAACCGCTAACACGTTCGTTTACGTGGTTCGGAGATAACTTGCTCCTACTCCACGGCGTGTCCGTAAGGTGGACGATCCCTCAATCCGTCGGTGGATTAGTCCCCAGCAAACTCCGGCTAGCTCAACCTCCTTGTGGGTGGAGAAACCTCACCACAACACTCACCAACAACACTTGGACACAAGGGAACCTTGAGCACTTTGGTGACTACTAATTAGGCTTTAACCAAGTCTAATTTCGTCAGGTTGACCGGCCATCCCAACCTCCTTCTTATAGAGCTTGGGGAAATCAGCCTTGCTGATTTGCCCTTTACTAGTCGACTGGTCCTTGCACCAGTCGACTGGTGCCAACCCAACATCTCTCTCAACGGCTATCTATCAGTCGACTGGTCCCTGGACCAGTTGACTGGTCCCAGCCGTTTTAGGCACAGAGAGCTTCTGTGCTCACAACCAGTCGACTGGTTCCAGTACCAGTCGACTGGTACAACCCTAAACTTAGGGTTTCCCATCCCGAGTACATTTCACTCGCACTCGGACCCTCACGACTCACTTGACTCTTCTTTGCAGCCTTGACCTCTTGCCTTCAAGCCTACTTCCTTTGGCTCTCGTCCCTCGGATGCATCCAAACCCGCGGCTCGTCCCAATGCCATCCTTCGCGTATGCCTCGAAGTCGCTTCCCTCGGCCCTTGTCGTTGCTGCCTTGTCCACGATCCCTCGGATGCTCCATCCTTCACCGGACCCGAAGCCATCAACCTGAGTCACATGTGTCACCTGCAGTCCTGCACAACTCAAGTACACATATTAAATAACAAGGGTAAACCTAACTTAAACCCTTTGCCCAAACACCAAAACATATGGTCCCGCGGACCATTGGGATTGCTCCAACAGTAATTTCTTACCATAGGGTTCTATATAGCTATGGAACCGAGACTAGGTCAAATGGTCAAGTCAAAAATACTAGGAAGGTTATTCATAAGAGTATTTTTGCAACAAAAGTGACTAAGACTTCTAAGAAGTACAAGAAAGTCACTAACAAGGTCACTAGAGAAGAAATTCCTAGAGTTGACCTAGAAAATATGACCAAGGCTTCTAAGAAGCCAAATAAAGTCACTAGGAAGGTATCTAGGGAGGTTATCCCTAGCAAGTACCTAGAGCATCCAAGGAGCACCAATAGGTTTTGGGTTCCTAGGAGCATTTTCTCTACCCCATAGATGAGTTAGAGAGTGTCAACTCAAATTGAAAGGGTAGTTAACCTAATCTTGATGAAGTTGACACTCAAGGAGCTTTTTCAAGGTTATTATTAACCTTTGAAAATGAAAAGGATTATCATTTACTCTTAATTGGAGTAATATGTGCCATGAGTTGAGAAGGTTTGATGTATTTTCAATGGCACAACAAAATATGAGTAAAAGAAATGTCAAGTTGGGAGTTTGGCATTTTATGAGGGACTTAAGGGCAATCTAGGACTTAAATTTTAAATTAGCCAAGGTTTTAGGATACTTAGATAGGTAATTTAGGTATTTTATTTATGCTAAAAATTTCCATGATTTTTTGCCTTTTATATGTCTTGACATCATATTTATTTGCTTTGGCATTCATACCTTATTATGAAAAATACAAAAATACCATGTCATGTCATACATACATCATTTAGTCATAGGAAATTTTCTTTTGAAAATTATTTCTCTTTGATGTGTGCCATAACATTATCATGCATTAGTTTATTCCTTGCAATTAAGGACTAATGACATTTATTAACAAGTAACATCCTTGGTGGATGTTCATAACCTCAAAATGCCTAGGTAGATATGCATGATCCCTAGATTAGGGCAAAACCAAAAGTTTACATCTCACTAAAAACTATAAGGTGACTTGTATGTAGTTTAGTACACATTAAATACAAGTGAGATGTTAGGATGATGAACAAAACTCAAGATGTTGATTTAGTGCATTTTTGTGAGTTTTAAGTTCATCAAACACATAGTTATGTGTTTTCCAATCATTGGGAAAGCTAATGTACAAGTCATGTGCATTAAGCCCAAAGAACATGGTTGGAAATTGGTTTTAAAAATGATTTCAAAAAATGTTTTGGAAAACCTTGGTGAAGACTATCTTTTGATAGTACTCATCATTGAAAAGTTGGGCACAAACTAGAAGAAAACACTTAAGTTTTTATAAGTTTTCTAGTTTGTGTCAATCTTGGAAAATATGAAGTATTTTCTTAGAAAATTATTTTTTCTTGATAGTCTATGCCCTAAGGAATGTCTACATGAATTTTCATAATTTTTTGAATTTTGTAGAATTTTTGGGGAGTTTCTGAAGTTGACTGAAATAGAATTTCAGCTTTTTCAGAGCTTCAATCGATCACCCAATCGATTGAAGGGTCTCAATCGATCGGGCGATCGATTGAGAGCAAGCTTCTCGCGAACAAAAGCTTCCTGGATCGATCCACCGATCAATCTAGCCCTCCTGAATCGATCAGTGGATCGATTCAAGCTGGTTCAATCGATTGGGAATGCTGATTTTGGCTGGTAAAGCCTGATTTCAGCATTTTGGGACCATCTTTAGTCTAGGTAACCATTTCTAACCCCTCAAACCATATTTATACACATTTAAGGGGAGTTTTCATGATGAAAACAAGGATGGATTGGTTAAGGAAGACTAAGTCAAAGTTTACGTTGAGGTTTGGTTTCATTATTGAATTTATGAACCTCAAAACTTCTAATTTTGGGTTTCCTAAAGGTTTAGGGATTCCAAGTCATTGTTGGTGCAATGACAGAAGTCATGACCATGTCTTTAGGGGGAGTTACTCTTTAAGGACATGAAAAATACTTTTCATACACCTTAGAAGGTGGTTAACCTTCTTTAGTGAATATGCTCAAGGTTGAGCATTTGAAAATAATGGAGAGTGGATATCTTCGTTATTCAAGTAACGTTTGCTCAAGGATGAGCATTTAATGAAAATGAAGGGTATGGGTCCTTCATTATTGGGTTGTAAGCAACGAGTGAAGTTGTGAACAATGTTAGGTAACTCTTCAGGGGGAGAGTTTGTTTATTTTGATGTGTGCCAATAGGGGGAGAATGAAAGGGTTTAAGTTAGGCCTTCATTATCTAAGAGGGAGTTTGCCCTCTTAGGGGGAGAATGTAGGGTTTAACTTCAATCTTCATTACCTAGGGGCATGAAGAAGGTTAAGGCTTGGGATTAGCCTAACTTAAAGAAGGTATTGTCAAACATCAAAAAGGGGGAGATTGTTGGTGCAATATTCTCCAGGTCAAGGTTGACCGTGTTGACTGAGCTTGAATTGAGTCAAGATTGAGTCTTGATGTCGTGGTTTCGATGTTTGATAATACATATAAACAACACATGGAGATTGCAAGTGCAATTGTTCATATGGGGAGATTGTGAAGAAGAGTCGAGTAGGTCAAGAGTGACTGGATACTTGACTGGAAAGTCCTGGTGAGTGAAGCCAAGCAGAAGGAAAGTCCTAGTGAGTGAAGCTAGGCAGATTGGAAATTCTGGTGAGTGAAGCCAGGTGAAAGACCTAGTGAGTGAAGCTAGGCATAAGGAAATCCTGGCGAGTGAAGCCAGGTGAAAGACCTAGTGAGTGTAGCTAGGCAGAAGGAAGTCCTGGTGAGTGAAGCCAGGCACGAGGAAATTCAGATGGATCAAGGCTGATCGGACATCTGGTGTTGGAAAGACCAAGTAGGTCAAAAGGATTGACCGGATACTTGGCACAAGGTGGAAAGTCCAAGTAGGTCAAAGGGATTGACCGGATACTTGGCACGAGGTGGAAAGTCCAAGTAGGTCAAAGGGATTGACTGGATACTTGGCACGAGGAGGAAAGTCCAAGTGGGTTAAAGGGATTGACTGGACACTTGGTGAGCAAGTCCTAGTAGGTCAAGGGTGACCGGATGCTAGGTACGATGAACCAACAGGTCATGGTTGACCGGATGTTGGTTTAAGGGACTTTAGACTTGATTTTGGGAGAAATCATGAGCTGGATCGATCAGCCGATCGATTGGCTCATGCCCAATCGATTGGCCGATCGATTGGGCGAGTCTTCGCGGCAAGCCTCCTCCCAATCGATCAGTGGATCGATTGGGAGAAGTGTACGATCGCAAAGAACAACTCTGGATCGATCAACCGATCGATCCAAAGCCCCCAATCGATCAATGGATCGATTGGGAAGTGCGATTCTACTCGATAAAGGCTGGATCGATCAGCCAATTGATCCAGGCAATTCCTGAGAGCACAGAGGCGCTCTGGATCGATCGGTCGATCGATCCAAAGCCTCCCCGATCGATTGGGAGCAATCCAATCGATCGGGATCCGACCGTTGGCGCTGGATAAAGCTGTTGGCGTGCGATTCCTTCGGGAGAACTTGCACTGTTCATCTCTGATATTCACAGCAGCTTCTCCACATCGTTTTTCACTCTCACCGCCAGTTCTTGAAGGATCTTGGAGAGATATCCAAGTCAAGAGGCGTGACTACAACAAGAGGGAGAAGCTAGGGTTAGGATTTTCACTGCATATCTTGTAAGATATTTCTTGTATTTGTCTTCCCTTGCTTCCTTGTTGTATTGAGAGTATTGTAGGGCTTCTCCACCTTCGGTAGTTACCGAAAAGAAGTGTTTTCATAGTGGAGGGTGCGTGAGTGTGTGGATCCTTGGATTAGTCACCTCTTGTGAGGTGGATGCCAAGTAAATCCTCTTGTTAGCGTTGTGTATTTTGTTTCTTTGTATTTTCCGCTGCATATCTTGAAGAAACAAGCAACGAAGAATACGACGAGCGCACCGAGCTATTCACCCCCCTCTATCTCCATATTTGGTCCTAACAATAGATTCTATTTCAGAGTTCATTGCACTTTGCCAAGATGTTGCACCTTTGTCTTGGAGTGCTTCATCATATGTCCAGGGATCGGCTTCATGTTCACTAGGGATCAAATCTGAAGACTCTCCCAAAAACATGAATCTATCAGGTTGCCTAACAATCCTCCTAATACGATGAGGCACTACCTGTCATTGTGCATCATTTGTGACACGTGTTGCAGTTACTTGTGGTATCTCATCTTGTACCGTTGGTACTAAAATAGACGTCTCTTCTTTTATTTCCTCAAGAACAATTTTACTCATGGGCTTGTGGTTCATCACATAGTCATCTTCTAAAAATCGAGTATTGGTGCTAACAATGACCTTATGATCTTTAGGACCATAAAACAAACCACCTTTCGTTCCTCTAGGATATCCCATGAACAAGTAAACTTCTGTACATGATTCCAACTTATTAGTGTCTCCCTTCAGCACATTTGTTGGACTACCTTAAATCTGAATGTGTTTCAAACTAGGCTTATGCTCATTCCATAATTCTGTGGAAATAGAGGGTATTGACTTAGAAGGTACCAAGTTTAGAATGTACGTCGCCGTTTCCAGAGCATATCCCCAAAATAAATTTGGTAATTCTGAATAACTCATCATTAATCTAATCATTTTCATAAGAGTCTTATTCCTTCGTTCCACCACACTATTCTGTTGGGGTGTACCAGGTGCAGACAATTGAGATTGAATCCCGACTTCTGATAAGTAACTCCTAAACTCTCCTAAGAGGTACTATCTACCACGATCAGATCGTAGTGTCTTGATACTTTTACCATGACGTTTCTCTACATCAACCTTGTACTCTTTGAACTTATCAAAGCACTCAGACTTACGGCACATCAAGTAAATGTACCCATATCTTGAATAGTCGTCTATAAAAGAGACAAAATATTCAAAACCATCTCTTTCCTAGATAGTCATAGGCCCACACAAATCAGAATGAACCAATTTCAACACTTCTTTGGCTCTATACCCCTTTCCCTTAAAAGACCTCTTGGTTATTTTTCCTTCCAAACAAGACTCGTAGGTTGGAAAGTTTTCCACTACCAATAAACCCAAAGGCCCATCCGTTATTAACCTTTGAATCCTACTCTAGTTAATATGGCCCAAGCTTAGATGCCAAAGATATGTTTGGTTCATTTCCGAAGGTTGCTTTCTCTTATTAGAATTAGAAGATGTGTTATTAATTTCCATTTGTTGCATCATGGGAGTTATTGGATTAAGGGTATACAAATTATCAACCAACGCACCAGAACAGATAACCACCCTATTTTTCTTGACAACCACTTTGTCATCAAAAGAAATAGAATATCCATCCATAAATAATTTGGAAACTGAAATCAAGTTCTTTCTAAAACATGGTACGTAAAGACAATTTTTCAAAATCAAAGTTTTATTCATATCAAAAGATAAATAAGCATCTCCCACTGCAACAACCGCCACTCTCGTAGTATTGCCCATGTAGACGGTGATTTCCCCTTCATGTAGTCGTCGGGTTTCCTGAAACCCTGTAATGAATTGCAGACATGATTAGTGGCTCCCATATCTACACACTAGGTACCGGTAGATAACACCACTAAATATGTTTCAACAACTAATAAATAAGATCTACCTTTATTGTTCTCCTTTTTGCGAGGACAACCCACCCTCCATTGTCCAAACTACTTGCATGTGAAGCACTTGCCTTCGGCTTCTTCACACCTGCCTGCGTCCTAGTCCCTTGAGGTCGAATCACTTTCTTTACCGAACCAACTTGTTTCTTCTTCTTCTTTCTGCCTTTTGGCTTAGAAGCAGAAATGTTTTTAGTAATGTGAACTTAAGAACATTGACGAAATAACCCTTCTACCGCTTGGAGTTCTGTTAGAAGTTCCTGATAGATCGATGATATGGGTTAGGTTTCATGGATCCCCGGTGAGGAAGGGAAAGAACATAGCCGAGTTGAGAAGATAAATCAATATCGACCGGGATATATTTCCAAGTAGATGGGTCAATATCGATCAGGATATGCCTCCAAGGAGGTAGTCTAATATCAGCCGGGATACACTTCCAAGTGAACAGGCCAATATCGACCGAGACATACCTTCAGGAAGGAAGGCCAATATCGGCCAGGACATGCCTTCATGAAGGCAGACCCATATCGATCAAGATATACCTCCAAGGAGGTTGGCTAAGATCAGCCGAGATATACCTCAAAGGAGGAAGGCCAATATCGGCCGGGATATACTTCCGAGTAAGTAGACCAGTATCGATCGAGACATGCCTCCAAGGAGGTAGGCTAATATCGGCCGGGATATGCCTCCAGGGAGGCAGGCCAATATCGATCGAGACATACCTTTAGGAAGGAAGGCCAATATCGATCGAGATATGCCTCCAGGGAGGCATACCCATATCGATCAAGATATACCTCCAAGGAGATGGGCTAAGATCAGCCAGGACATACCTTCAGGAAGGAAGGCCAATATCGGCTGGGATATGACTCCAGGGAGGCAGACCCATATCGATCAAGATATACCTCCAAGAAGGTTGGCTAAGATCAGCTGGGATATACCTCAAAGGAGGAAGGTCAATATCAGCCGGGATATACTTCCGAGTAAGCTGACCAGTATCGATCGAGACATGCCTCCAAGGAGGTAGGCTAATTTCGGCCGGGATATGCCTCCAAGGAGCCAGGACAATATCAATCGAGACATACCTTCAGGAAGGAAGGCCAATATCAGCCGGGATATGACTCCAGGGAGGCAGACTCATATCGATCAAGATAAACCTCCAAGGAGGTTGGCTAAGATCAACCAAGATATACTTCCGAGTAAGAAGACCAGTATCGATTGAGATAGGTCTTCAGGAAGGAAGACCAATATCGGTCGGGATATACTCCCAAGTAAGTAGGCCAATATCGATCGAGATATACCTTCAAGGAGGAAGGTTAATATCGGTCGGACTGAATAATACCTTGAAAAGATACTTGATAAAAATTACATACTTGATAAAATATAGCCCAGTGCTGGCTGGGATAATAAACATAGAGGGGCACAGACGGGCATTGTCCAGGGAACCTCATAAGAGGTAATAATAATTGACCAAATCTAGTTAAGCTCAGCTTCGACCGATACAAGGAACATTGTTATATTAAGCTATCTATAACATAGCTAAAGCAGGAGTGGTGAGTAGGAACGATAGAAACACTTTAAAAGGACTTGTGAGACAGGATAGAAGTAAATATTTCAAATAAAGTAGTTGATAAAGACATTTGTATGTGATTGTAAAACAGGTGTTATATGTTTGGCGGGAAAAGTGGTTTTAGACTATTTTGCAGGTACTAGACGACAAAGAAGGTACATCTGGGGTACAAAAAAGATTCCTTAAAAGTCATTTACCACAAGTACGTAGCTTACATCATCTCATAACAAACTCTAACAAACCGGGGTCCACTTCATGACTACGGAGGTTATATGAAGTGGTATAAAAGGGAGAATCCTCTCCGTTGGCAAGGTAAGTTCACATCATTGCACACACTTATAACCCTAATTTTCAACTACTGCTCATCTTCTTCTTCTTCTTCCTCCTTCCACACTGAGAGAGATCACTGACTTGAGCGTCGGAGGGCCTAGCCAGGGATTTCCACCCCGGTCTTGGGTCACTGATGATAGTGTTGGTCGGTCTCTTGTGCGCAGGAAGCCTTGGAAGCTCCGAATCTGGGTTTTCTTCTGTTGGATTTCCTTCTCGCCATTGGGGCTTTGCACCAGGAAGGCATTCTGTGATTCTACTCTCCCCAATCCGCTTTGGGTTTCTCGGATTGGCATTCAGTCAGGTATTATTCTTCATCAAGGCAGTAGGTTTTTTCCTTCTAGCTCTCTGTTTTGTCAAGCTTCTCAAACAGGATCAAATTTGGAACCGTCTGTGGGAACTTCACCTGAATTTGAGACTACAAGATGGAAGAGGCTGGAAAATCAAATCTACTCACCATTAGCCGTGAGGATCTGGATTTCCTCATCAACACTCATGTGCAGAAGGCTTTACAACAACAACAACAACAACAACAACAACAGGCTCATACTGGAGCCACTCTGCAAATGGCTCATAATCCAACAATTTCAACTACTAAACACCGGAAAGGAAAGGAGCCAGAAGAGGAAGAACATGCATATTTTCCTCCAGTTACGGTCTCTCCGGCAAGGCGTCCGTCAGCCTTTCTTCGCACTCCCATGGAGCAGGGGGGTCGAAGGCCCGTGTTTCAAGAATCCTCTGGCGAAGCACCAGATAAAGAAAAGCGTAAGGTTAAAATGATGACTAGTGATAGCTAACCAGAAAAAGTCATCTCTCCATTCTCTCAAAGTATACTGGATGATCCGCTTCCTAAGCGGTATCAAAATCTTCAGATCGGCGAGTACACTGGAACCACAGATCCAGAGAATCATCTATTGAAATTCGAGAATGTAGCATTATTACAACAATTCTCTGATGGGGTGAAATGTCGGATGTTGCTTACTACACTCGAAGGAGTCGCACAATGCTGGTTCAAGAGACTGCCAGAAAAATCCATCCGAAAATTTAAGGACTTCAAGAAAGTTTTTTTACATCACTTTTCTAGTAACAAAAGGTATCATAAGACTCCTTGGAGTCTATTCTCAATTAAGCAAGCATCCAAAGAGTCCATCCGAGCCTACATCAAAAGATTTAATCAGGTAGCTATCGATGTACCCAATGCTACTATTGAAATCTTAGTGAGCGCTTTCTCTCAGGGTTTAAATGATAATGATTTCTTTAAAGATCTGGTGAGAAATCCTCCTGCCAATTTTGATTCTTTAATTGAACGTGTGATAACCATGATTTTACTACATTATTTTGATTCATATATGCATGGTTTGATGTTGATTTCATAGGTTAAAATCATGGTTACATCACATGTGCATTGTGTGTATTTTTGGACTTAATTGTAAATTACTTTATTTTTATATTATTTGATACTAATATTTGATTCTTATTTTGTAGGCATCAAAGGATCTCGAATTTGGATCTATTTGGACCGAAATTGGGCTCAAATCGGAGTTCAAACAAGAAGATCAAGCTTTGAAGCATTGTGGGCCGTTTATCAAGAATAGGACAGATCTGGACCATCCGTTGAAGATCTGGATGATTCAACTTAATGGGGAGCATATCTGAGCCATTGATGAAAATTCAAAAGTTTTGATCCAGATCTGAGTTCATCTAGCCATTGATCAAGCCGAATTAATCTGGGTCGTTCAATGAAGACTGGGCCGATCTGTGCCATCCAGTGATGATCTGATCGATCCGACCTACGGGAGGGTAGATCCAGACCCTAGATCAACATCAGTACCTTCAGATCAGATTTTGGATGACTTTTCACCGTTGATTTAGCCCGGAATCATATCAACCATCCATTCCAGATCCAGATCTGATTTAAATGAGAAGCTACAGTACCCAGCTTCTTCGTCGACTCCACAGCGCACAACAGCTTCGTCCCGCGGCGATTTTTCTGGATTCCGACCACCTTTCTCTTCTCCTTTCAATCTCCCGAGCTTCAATCTCGGTGGAGAGCTTCTCGGCGGCATCATCCCGATCTTCTGGAACCATTGAAGGGTGTTCTCTCCGGTGGAATTTGGCTCACGGCATCTCCCTGTTTCACCTCAGATTTGGAGGTGGTCCTCCAAATCCGAGCTCCGATTCTCATCAGAAGCGTTCGGCGGTGGTCCTCCAGTGTTGCTAAACTCCATCCGACGTCCATCCGCGTCCCACAGCTTCCCATCAGATCCAGAGACCAGATTTCATATTTCGGCCATTCTTGGGGTTTTGGGTTGTTTCCAGTGTGCCGGGGGTGGTCCATCGGCACTTGTGAGCATTCCTCGAGCTGATACGACACTGAGATGCTCCACTGAGGTCCGAAATTGGGTGGTTTCGATTTCGGCCTCTTGTGTGACGGCAAGAGTGTGAAACTTGTGGAATTGATTGTGAGAATGGATTGGTTTACATTTTAGTTCTTTTTCTTACTGTTTTATAGCTTAGACAGATTTCTTTTAATGTTTGTTACGTTTTAGCAAGTAATCTAGCATTTCATTTCATAGTTGAAGCTTAATTTGTGTTGATTTGATGTTTGGTTAATTGTTTAGTGTTTAAGTGTTAAGTTAGGGTTTACATTTTGCTGTAGATCAGATTTACTTGTGTTTTTGTATTTCATTTCTAATTTAAGTCTGTGTTAATAATTTAATCAAAACGTAGAGTGACAATACGTTTGAGTTTGATTGTTGGCACACAAGTGTTCATTGGCACATAGTTAGGTTTCATTTATGCATTAGAGTAATCTCTTTATTTGTTGTGCTTTCATTTGTTAGATTTAGATTCAAAGCTTAAACTCCCCCATTTTCATACTAAAACCCCAAAAATAGGAAATAAAGACAATCATAAATTACATTCTACCGTTGGTTCCTCGGGATCGATCCTGGGCTCGTTACTACGACATTATTGTTTAATTAAGGGGTTCAGTGAATATACATTTGTACAATTTGATTAGCGGATGTGACAGATTCGCTTATCAACGTGCCACTGAATTTATTAATGTGGAAGAAGCTCAAGCTGTCCGCAGGAAAGAGGGCACTACTTCTTCTCCTACTCTGGTTAAGGAGAAAACTCCTACTCTGGTTAAGGAGAAAGCTCCTACTCCTGTTCCTCCACCTAGAGGACCTCGGGCAGTTCATCCACCTCATCGTCATCCAAAATATCGCCCGCAAGCAGTACAGCATGTGGAGATATAGCCAGAGGCGCCCAGAAGATGGTGCACCTATCATAAAACTAGCAGTCATCATACTGAAGACTGTTTTGTTTTGAGAAATAAAAGAGCCAATAGGGAGCGATACCAAAGGCAAAACTATTATCGACAGTAGTACCCTAGGCAGCAAAGTCTGTTCAAATTGGAGTATCGCCCGGTCGAGCCTCGGCAGGATGCATTACCCACCCCGGCTGGTACAAGCCAAATGTCGGAGAAGGCTCCTTCTGAAACCATGACAGCCCGATAAGAAGAAAATAGGAGTAATGCCGCCCGGGGCAATATCAATATGATCGCAGGTGGGCCCACTGATGGGGATTTTAATAGGGCTAGAAAAGCACACACACGAAGACTTGAGATTCATGCGGTGGGGTGTAGTATGGAACGAGCAGCCGGTCCCGAAATAAGTTTTGGACCTAGAGATCTTGAGGGGGTAGAAATACCCCATGATGACGCATTGATAATTAAGGTCGTGATAGCCAATTACACTATTTCTCGTACCTTTATTGACACTGGTAGTTCTGTCAATATTATCTTTAAGAAGGTTTTTGATCAATTACAGATCGACCCGAGCGAACTTCAATAGATGGTAACTCCTCTATATGGATTCACGGGTAATGAAGTATAACGCTCGGTCAAATAAAGTTGGCCATATCTCTAGGGGAAGAGCCCCCAATGAGAACGAGAAGATCTTATTTCATGGTGGTGGACACCCCATCCTCTTATAATGTGATACTGGGTCGACCGACCCTAACTGAGTTTAGGACGGTCGTTTCTACTTTTTGTCAAAAAATTAAATTTCCTGTTGACGACCAGGTCGGGGAAGTACGAGGTGATCAGAAGATAGCCCGAAAATGTTATGTAGAGATCGTTCGAACTGAAGCCAATGTTGTCCGAAAAATTCAAAAGATGGAAGTCAATGCCATTCAGGAAAAGACGTCTGTGCTAGTTTATGAAGAAAAGGAAAAGGTCCAAATTCAGACCGGGCGACTTGAAGCTACTACTTATGTTGTAGCTGATCTTGATCCCACTCTAAAAGCTGAACTGGCGCAATGCTTGAAGAAGAACAATGATGTGTTTGCCTGGATGCCCAAAGAGGTCTCGGGCGATACTCCTGCAGTCATGGAGCATTCTTTGCATGTCTTCCCAGATGCCCAGCCGGTCATGCAAAGGAAAAGAAATTTTAGCGCGGAGCAAAACCAAATAATCAAGGAAGAAATAACTAAACTCATGGAGGCTAGTTACATCAGGGAGGTATAATTTCCTAGCTGGCTAGCTAATGTGGTTCTAGTCTCTAAGCCAGGAAACAAATGACGAGTATGCATTGATTTCTGGGATCTCAACAAGGCTTGTCCAAAAGATTATTATCCGTTACCCAGGATCGATAAACTGGTAGACTCCACTGCTTGGTGTGAATACATCTCTATATTAGACGCTTATCAGGGCTATCATCAGGTCCCCCTAGCTAAGGAGGATCAAGAAAAGGTCAGTTTTATAACATCTGAAGGTACTTATTATTATAATGTTATGCCCTTCGGACTAAAAAATACAGGAGAAACTTATCAGAGGCTTATAAATAAGGTCTTCCAGAAGCAAATTGGAAGAAATATGGAAGTATATGTCGATGATATCTTAATTAAGTCTCTTCAAGCTGTTGATCTGTGCAGGGATGTAGAGGAGACCTACAAGACATTGAGGCAATATGGGCTCAAGCTGAACCCGAGCAAATGTTTATTTGGAGCAAAAGGGGGGAAATTCCTGGGATATATGGTGTCCGAGCGAGGAATAGAGGCCAACTCGAGCAAAGTCAAGACACTTTAGAACATGGAGCCTCCCCGCAACATGAGGGAAGCTCAAAGACTTACTGGCCGGATTACAGCCTTGTCTAGGTTCATTTCCAGGTCGGCCGATCGTAGCTTCCACTTCTTTAAAATAATCCGGAAGGTAAACAAATTTCAATGGAACGAGGAATGTGATAAGGCCTTCCAAGAGTTAAAAGATTACTTGTCTACCCTTCTTGTATTAGCTAAGCCTATAGTAGGAGAGACCCTTTGGGTGTATTTGTCAGCTAACGAGAATGCTGTAGGCTCTGTATTAGTTAGGAAAGAAGGGAAGGAACAACAACCTGTATATTTCTCTAGCCATTTATTAAAAGGAGCTGAGTGTAGATATACTACACTAGAAAAGTTGGCTTATGCATTAGTGTTGACTGCTTGGAGGTTGCACCCATATTTCTTAGCACATGAAATTGTTGTATTGACCAACAGTACCCTCGGACGCGTGCTACTCAACCCGGAGGCATCAGGTCGGCTGATCAAATGGACGACTGAACTTGGTGAATATGACATACAAGATCAACCTCGCTCTGCCATCAAGGCACAAGCTCTAGCAGATTTCATTATAGAAGTTCAAGGCCCCAAGGAAGAAAATATTTGAAAAGTTTATTTGGATGGCTCCTCAACCGGACAAGGCAGGGAATTGGTGTTCTTCTTATATCTCCAAGGGAAGATAGACTCCAACTCTCTATCAGATTGAATTACAGAGCTACTAACAATGAGGCAGAATATGAAGCCTTGATAGTTGGATTGTAAGCCGCTCGGCATATAGGAGCAGCTTGAGTTCTCATCTATTCTAATTCTCAATTAGCAGCTCAACAACTATCAGGTAGCAGATGAAATGGCTAAGCTAGCCTCCGCTATAACACCATGGAATTTGGATCGGCCAGTGGAACAAACTCTGTTAATATCTTGTATTGAAAGATAAGCTGACGCAGAAATACAAGGCGACTAGAGAGCACAAATTATATTGTATCTACAACAAGGTATTCTTCCCAATGATGCAGAACAAGCAAGGATATTTAAGAAAAGAGCTACTCAGTATACTATGATAGGAGAACAGTTATATAAGAGAGCTTTCTCCAGACCTTTGCTAAAGTGTGTTAGCAGAGAAGATATACAATTCATTTTACAGGAGGTTCACCAAGGCTCGTGTGGTAGTCACGCAGGAGGAAGATCCTTAGTTCGCAAAATTTTATTAGCAGTATATTTCTGGCCTACTCTACACGAAGACGCTAATACATTGGTAAGAACCTGTATTTCTTGTAAGAAACATCAAAATATTCCGCATCATTCTACGCAATTATTGAGGACGTCTATAGTCTCTTGTCCCTTTGATCTGTGGGGCATGGATATAGTAGGCTCATTTCCTATGGCAGCTGCACAAAGAAGGTTTCTATTAGTAGCAGTAGACTATTTCTTTAAATGGGTAGAAGCGGAACTACTTGCTCGGATTACCGAAGATGCAGTTATTAAATTCCTATGGAAAAAATATCATATGCAGATTTGGTATTCCTCATAAGTTAGTTTCTGATAATGGAAGGCAATTCCAAGGAGATAGAATCATAGACTGGTGCAACAGTTATGGTATTATTCAGACCTTCACCTCTGTAGCTTATCCGCAGAGTAATGGTCAAGTGGAAGTAACTAATAGAGAAATTATAAGGGGTTTAAAAACCAAACTGGATCATGTCGGAGGTAGCTGGGTAGATGAATTACCAAGCGTTCTTTGGGCATATCATACTACACCTCGAGAAGCTACAGGAATTACTCCCTTTCAATTAGTTTATGGAGGAGAAGCAATAATTCCCATAGAAGTGGGAGTAGAATCTGATAGAAAATAACTATATGACGAAGATAATGCTGGTCGACGACTCATGGAGTTAGACTTGATAGAAGAAATTAGAGACAAGGCTACAGCTCGACTCATCTCATATCGACAACGAATGAGGTAAAATTATAACAAAATAGTTATCCCAAGATTTTTCCAAGTGGGAGATCTGGTATGGAAGCGTATTAAACCTGTTGGAGATGTCAGCAAGTTAGCATCACAATGGGGAGGACCTTACAAAGTAATAGAGAAGCTCGCATCGGGTTCATATTATCTTCAGGATATTGAAGAAAGAATTCTTGAGCGTCCCTGGAGTGCAAATCACTTACAGCTTTACCGAACCTAACTAGATTATATTATTCAAGAGTATATCTGAAAGAACAAATATGAATTAGTTGAAGCAAGATTCTTGGCTAATTGAAGACAGGCATGCTTATAGTATGTACTCTATTTCTTTCAATAGATACAATGCAAGACACACATCACCCGAGAAATAAATACGGTTCAAACAGTTTGACAATCATTGGCCGAACTTCTATAATCTATTTGAATGATCAGCAGTTGGGAACCCTAAGGATCTACCCAACTTCCTTAAAAAAAACTCAGAAGCCTTAGAACCATTTCAAGGTCAGTGCAAGCATTATAATTCTGCCTTAGAACATAGTCGATCGGGAAATCTCATGAAGTAACTCGGACGAGTCTTCATGGAAGGAACCGGAGACATTAAACAATCATAGTGCATAGTCGATCGGGAAATCACATGAAGTAACTCGGACGGGTCTTCATGTGAGGAACCGAAGACTTTAAACTATCACAAGAACATAGTCGATCGGGAAATCACATAAAGTAACTCGGACGGGTCTTCATGGGAGGAACCAGAGACTTTAAACTATCACAGAGCATAGTCGATCGGGAAATCTCATGAAGTAACTCGGATGGTTCTTCATGGGAGGACCCGGAGACTTTAAACTATCACAGAACATAGTCAATCGGGAAATCTCATGAAGTAACTCGGACGGGTCTTCATGGGAGGAACCGGAGACTTTAAACTATCACAGAAGATAGTCGATCGGGAAATCTCATGAAGTAACTCAGACGAGTCTTCATGGGAGGAACCGGAGACTTTAAACTATCACAGAGCATAGTCGATCGGGAAATCTCATGAAGTAACTTGGACGGGTATTCATGGGAGGAACTGGATACTTGAAACTATAACAAGAACATAGTCGATCGGGAAATCTCATGAAGTAACTCGGATGGGTCTTCATGGGAGGAACCGGAGACTTTAAACTATCACAGAGCATAGTCGATCGGGAAATCTCATGAAGTAACTCGAAGGTCTTCATGGGAGGAACCGAGACTTTAAACTATCACAGAGTATAGTCGATCGAAATCTCATGAAGTAACTCGGACGGGTCTTCATGGGAGGAACCGAGATTTTAAACTATCATAGAACATAGTCAATCGGGAAATCTCATGAAGTAACTCGGACGGGTCTCCATGGGAGGACTCGGAGACTTTAAACTATCACAGAGCATAGTCGATCGGGAAATCTCATGAAGTAACTCGGACGGGTCTTCATGGGAGGAACCGGAGACTTTAAACTATCACAGAATATAGTCGATCAGGAAATCTCATGAAGTAACTCGGACGGATTTTCATAGGAGGAACCGGAGACTTTAAACTATCACAAAACATAGTCGATCGGGCAATCTCATGAAGTAACTCGGACGGGTCTTCATGGGAGGAATCGGAGACTTTAAACTATCACAGAACATAGTTGATTAGGAAATCTCATAAAGTAACTCGGACGGGTCTTCATCGGAGGAACTGGAGACTTTAAACTATCACAAAACATAATTGATTAGGCTCATATTGTCAAGGTAAATACAAAGTTATACAGATTTCTTCACAAAAATCATTTGACATTCTACACTGAATCAAAAGCCAAGGTTCGAGGGGGATTCTATACATATATATATACGTTACATTTTCTATCTGGAGGCCCATTTACATGGAGCTCTTTATTTAAAATCACCCGGAATATTATACCCAGCTCAGAGCTCAGGAGTCCTATAAAGTTCCTTATATGAAATCTCTCGGGATTATTCGTTCTTTTGAAGTATGAAGCATACTTGGCACATGCCTACCTGAGTGAAACGTAGGGAGATCATGGAAAATTTTACTGATCAAAGTTATATGGTCAGGGAAGATGTTATCGGCAAAGGAGTTTATTAAAACAAGATTTAACTTCAAAAATTAAGCAAGGAATTCTTGAATAAAATAACACTTATATTCAATACCCGGAAGCATTTCAAAGGGAGCAATCTCAAGCTAACACAAGCTGGAAAAGGAAACAGGTAAGTATCAAAACTTTCCCCTATATTGCAATCACTTAATTATAAAGTTTTCAGTTACAATTCTTTTCATTACAAATCTTTTCATTGCAAGTTCTTTCATTGCCAATCTTTTTGAATACATAGCCATGCTTACTTAAAATGGCTCATTAAATCTTCGGGTAGTTCTTTGTTAAGTCTGCGACGACTTATGAATGAAGAAGGGGGTTCCCTAGGTAGATAACCACCCTCTCTTAGTTGTTGAAGAATTCCCGACACGGAATGATTTAAAGCTCCTACCATCCGACGAACATATTCCTTAACAAATGTCGGAGACTTTAGATAAGCTAGGCGCCATTATTCCCATGGTTCTTCTCCTGCTCCTTATAACTCTGAAAATCAACTTATAGTTTAGTGTTTTGATCTTTTAAAGCATCTTTCTCCAATTTGAGTTGTTCCAGTTCCTTTTGGAGTAGTGTCACTCGACATCTTGAGCCTTTCTTTGCTCTTGTTCCTGTAGGATAGCAAAATCATGAGAGGCTAGGTCTTGAGCTTGTTTAGAAAGACAGATATTATGAAGCCTCTCTACTTTCTCTAAAACAAAGCTTTTATGAGAAGCATCTGAGAGAGCTTTTTCCTTTAAAGCAATTTCCATCAAGACCGGAATGTAATCGGTCCACCTGTAGCTCCAAAGTTCTTCTTGCAAGCTCTTTGTCTTTCAATAATTGTTGTGACTCTGTAATTCCTGCCTCAATACCCTAAGTTGGCGATCTTGCAAAGCCACTTTCTCTTGCAACTGAGTCAGGTCATCCGGAGAAGGAGGTAGAGTAGCTTTCAATGTCTCTATTTGAGCTTTTAGCTTATTTCTCCCGGTACCGAGCCATAAGTAGCTGGTCTATGTGGATACTTGAAGCAAGAAACTAAACAGAACAATAATGAGGATTAGGAAAAATGACAGGTAGATAGTAACCTATAACTAAGAATACGTACGGCAATAGCTTGACGACTGTGATTGTCAGCCCGATCTGTTATATTGATGCCCCTTAATTGCTCTTGGTTGTGTAGCCAAAATTCAGCTAACAAACCTTGTAACTGGAGAGAACCATAACTAGGGGGATCAGAGGTCTGCCCCATTTGGGAAGATAGACCTAAGGCTTGTCTGAATAAAGGTGAGGGAACTGAAGAAGAAGAAGGTGAGGAGGAAGAAGACGCAATAGGAGGGAAAGAAGTGCTAGAAACAAGGGCGGCAGAAGAAGAACTAGAGGGGATGGAAGGTGGCAATGCAAGGGGTGCTGACTCAATCGTTGAAACACAAATCGCTGAGGGCCCAACATCGGGAGAAGATCTCCGGCAAGGTGTTCGTTTTGCTCACGGCCCAGAAGCCAAAGGAGGCAAGGCCAATGCAAGAGGTTGAGAAGACATAGAAGGGATAACGACCATCTCAGAAGTAGAAGCAGAAGGAGCTGAAACAATAGCAGAAGAAGAGGGGATGAGCAGAGCAAGTCTCATCATCCTAAGAGTAGGATTGGAGATAATATGGGTAGGAGACATTGGTGCCTTACCTCTCTCAAGAGAAATAGGCGCCGGAACAAGAGGAGCTTGCACAAAAGTACCAAAAAGATCACTGAAAGGAACATCCTGAGTAAGCCTTGGTTTCTTGACCAAGGTAATGAAGGGTTGTTCTTTATCCTCTTCCATAGCTGTGACAGCTTCTGCTTTTTGCTCCTCTTCAGATAGTAGACCCAGGGTAGAGGAATTGGGATTAGCTCGACGAGTTCACAGCTATTCTTCTCCGAGATTTTTCACAAAGGACTTAGTCATAGTAGTATTCTTGTACATGAAAGCCGGAAGAAGAGTATCAGCTAAAACACAGGAATTAAGCACCATTATAAAGGAGATATACCAATCAGTAAACGTAGGGTGAAATGTTTATACGTACCGAAGGAGCCATCCAAGGGAGTGTCAATGTTGCTTATCCAAAAAGGAAACATCAAACCCTCTACAATTAAATGCGACAAGCTGAATTTTGCTCCCCTCAGTTTAGATAAAGCAAAGGCAACAGAGGGATCACCGAGGAGATTATTGGTACTAGGAACTGGAGGTAAATCGTATATCCATTGGATAGGAAAAGGAGGAGGAGAAGGGATACACATATGGAAAAATTTGTGATGTCATTCCCCTTGAGGGGGAATTCGGTTGAACAAAATGGCCTTAGGACAAGATTGAAACTTGAAAACACCAATATCTACTTGACGAGGAACGAAGAAGTGGTGAAAAAGACGAGGGGATAAAGGAAAATCTAGCAGTTTCAACACCCCAACAAAACCCATAAGGATAGAAAAAGACTGAGGGACAAGCTGGTTAAGGGGAATATTGAAGTATACACTAACATCAGAAAAAAAGGGATGAAGAGGGAATCGAAAACCTTGTAGGACTTGATCCCAAAAAATAGATATGCACCCAAGAGGAGGGAGATGAGGGTCATCCTGAGGAGTATGACGAACTATATAGGAAGGAAAACCATAGCTCGCTTTAAATCCACTTCCTCGTCTCTGTGAGGTCAAAAGCACACGAAAGAAACCACACAGGGGAGGAAGTAGCCATGGTGGAACAGTAGAGGGAAGATGAATCGGGGAAGGCAAGAAGAGAGTCGGGAGGTGGAGGAGAACTTCTTAAACCCTTGTTTTTCCTTTCGAGCCTATGCCAAAACCCCCAACTAAAGACAATAGCGGGAGTAGAAAAAGGAAAAATACTCAGAATCCCAATCGTCATAAGTAGGATAAAATCGAATTCAAAAAGAAGGATGAATCCCAAGATAAAGATGTTAAGTTGGGCCATCTTCCTCGGAAAACATGACCAAGTTTCTCTTGATCTGAGCTTGATTCTTAAGAGAATCAAACAAATACAGGGAAAATCGGTCAGGTACTATAAGTTAAGATTATTTGTTTAATAAAACAACAAACCCAAATGAGCATAATAGGCCGGGCGAAAGTTGAGTATGAGGCATTAGTCGATATATTCCCGCATAAGGATATATTGACCAGGTATAGTAAACTAATGGATGTCAAAATTAACACAGCAAACGGGACTTGATTAGAAACTACCGGACGGGATTCATAGATATGAGTATGAATCGGTCGGTCATAGTAGACCAGTCGAGATAAATACTATTCTAATATGTCGATCAGAGGTTTATAATGGTAAGTCAGGTGACATCCACCATGATAAAACCATATGAAATTTGGTTAAGTATAATACATAAGATGATATGCATAAATACAAGTATAAATTAATCGAGTATAACAAATCGACCAATATTGAGAATATTACAATAGGACTGTACTAAATCGAACGAGACACAATTAGCTATAAAATATTGGACGATATTTGTTAGCGTTGATATACATCGGCCGGTCACGATAGAACAGTCGAAATAAAGGACATTATAATATGTTGAGTGAAGTTTTATGGTGGCCAGCCAGGTGACATTCAACATATTTAAACAAAATAAACAATCGTCATGAGGAAGAACAGGTTTAACAATGAAGAGGGAGGATCAACTTTACATAAATTTACTAGATTGTCATCACAAAATCCTAACCCACCTTACAAGGATTTGGATTCAAGGAAGAAAATCATTCTATGGTCAGCTGGGGAAACGGATCAGAGGCCCGTTCTCGAGAAGTTTGCGACGGTTCAAGAAGTTGGGAGGAGGATCGCGAGACAAAAAGTTTTCCTCTCGCAATTGTCGCACCGCCCCTTCAGCTCCAGCATTGAAGGTCGGTAAGATCGACTTCACAATTGGCCTATTGAACTCAGTGGAGTTAATCATGAGGGTGGCCCTTTCCTTGTAGCGAGTGTCTTTGTTAGCCTTGTAGACGACCAAAGCCATTTGGGAAGTCTTCAGTTCGGCTTCTTTGGTGGAGACCTCGGTTTTAGTTGAATTCAGGGAAGTATTCAAGGAAGTTATTTCGTCATCCTTCAGCTGCAAGGCCATAAGTTTTTCAGCCAATGCCGATTCATAATCAGCCTTTAACTTGCCAAGTTCAGCTGTCCGTTTCTCCAAATTGGAAGTTAATTTTTTGTTAAGATCCGTAGCTGATTTGAACAGTGTCTGGAGACTTTCAATTTGGACTTCAAGTTGTTTCTTGGAGGCAGCGAAAAATGTGGTAGAAGATAACTCAGTAACTTGCTGTTTCAGCTTGTCGTTCTCGGATCTCAGCTTCTTGTTCTCATTGTATAAATTGTGTATTAGCCGAGACAAGCCCATATTTTCTATCCATCGTTAGAAATATAATAAAGGATTATGACATAATCACTGATGAATAAAAAGTAGACATTAATAAACAAACCTGATTCTCACTATGGGAAAAACGATCAATTGTTTCGGGAGTGGTAAGTTCTTCAAAAATATGACGAACTTTCTCCCAAGCATTAGCAAAGGAACCTCCTAGCAATATGGGGAGGACGGGAATGGTGGAAGAACCTGCGGAGAAAGAGGAAGTAGGAATAGAAGGAGGAGCAAAAACTAAATAAGAAGAGAGTGAGGAAGGTAAGGATCCAAGTT
This sequence comes from Zingiber officinale, assembly GCF_018446385.1. Lineage (NCBI taxonomy): Eukaryota > Viridiplantae > Streptophyta > Magnoliopsida > Zingiberales > Zingiberaceae > Zingiber > Zingiber officinale. Next base: position 109,725,020 of record NC_056002.1, read on the forward strand.
CAGGAATTGACAATGGAAAGGTGAAAGAAACATCACCAGGGGCACTAGTGCTGGAAGAGGGTGAGGCAGAGAAGGTGAGAGAAGGATAGAGCTTAGCCAGAGTAGGTTCGTCGGAAGGAAGGTCGGCAGGAACAAAACCTTCTGAGACAAGTTCATCGGCGGGAAGGATAAGTCTCCTTTTGGGAGGAGGAGCCCTAGTAAGTTTGCGCCCCGGGCGTTTGCTGGCAGCAACTTCAGCTATCGATTTACCAGAGCTCCCAGGAGACGTGAGTTCAATGATAGGAAGGGGGGCAGCTGATGAGGTAGCAGCAACCACTGGTAAAGCAATAGCGGGCAAAGAAACAACAGGGATTTCTATGGGAAGACCTTCGGGAGCCTCAGGAACCACCTGAGAGCTGGAAACTTCAACCAGAGGAGTCGACTCTTCAACTAGAGGCGACGGAGTAACGGCAGCAAGAAGCTCTTGCTCTTTTGCGAATTGCATCCTCTTCCAGACGCAGTTCTTCATCGATTAAAGAGGAATAAAAATTGTCCACTACAAAGATAGAAAAATGATTTAGTTAATAAAAATCAATAAGGAAGAAGCAGAATTTTACCTAAAGAGCCTTGTGTAGTAGGTTTGACGGGGCTTAGACCAAATAAGTATAGAAGATCGACCCTCAGCCACTTAGGGATAGAAAGCCGACGACATAACAATTTTTCACAGTAAATAAGAAAGGAGGGATGAAGATGAAACTCCCTGACATTAGGCAAGGGAGGTAAGGAGGATTTCCAGGCATAAGACCAAGGAATAGGTCCTGGAAACTTTATGAAGAAGAAACGATATTTCCAAGCTTTAAGAGACGATGGCATATCCTCAAAAAGGACCATCTTTGTCCGGGATTGGAACAGGAAAACACCAGGTTTTGAACACTTGGGGTAAGAAAATATGAAGAAATTTTGAGGAGTAGGAGGGATATCTAATAAACGAAATAACATGTAGGTTCCACACAGATAACGAAAGGCGTTAGGGGAAAATTGCTGCAAAGGAATATCAAAATACTGACTCACTTCGATTAGGAAAGGAGGAATGGGAAACCTTAACCCCCCTATTAATTGGTCCTTGAAAAAAGTCACGCAATTAGCGGGGGGATGATGAGGACGATCATCTGATTTCGGGATTAAGATACTATATTTCTTGGGGATTTCATATTGACGGCGGATGGCGAGCCTAACATTTTTATCAAAAGAGGAAGACATTTGGATATACCAAGGGGCAATCGTTTCCTCAGCCATAGATAGAAGTAAAGGTTGGGGAAACAACAAGTTACTTACTGGAAGCAAGAAAGAAGATCGCCGGAAAGTGGTGAGCGTGAGGTTTGATCAAAGACTGCAGCGAGAAAAGAACGCTAAAGCAAGAAAGGAAGGGACAAAGTTGATAAGAAGACGAAGGGTTTAGGGTTTAGAAGATACACAACCGTCGTTAGATCAGAACACCTTTTTCTCAATAGACGTTGAGGATTATAGAAAGAGAGCAAACGTGCATGTGACGTGGCAGAGAGAGAAGATATGTGTTACATAATCATAAAGGAGCATTTATATTAGACGTGACAAATCGAATCATGCTGGGATTGGTAACACCTCATCATACGTCTCCTACATTCTCTTACAAGTGAAAGACCAATCACAAACAAGGAGATTCTGAAGAGAAGACATGGTTTACTAGGCGTAATAAAGGAAGAGGGATTGAGTTTGACTAAATCTAGGTTAAGGACGAAAAATAATGAGAGTTATTTAGACATAAAGCCTGGTCCAAATTAATGTTATTTAGCATAAACTAGCATTGAGCGAAATAATTTTACTTACAATATTGGGGGGCACAACATCACATCTATTCTTAGAAATTAATGGGATTCAATAGAGTCACTCGATTCAATACAAAAGATTGTTTTTACATTTAGAATCTGATCAGATACATAACATTACATTTCCCCTTAAAACATTAAACCTCGAAAAGTTAACAAAAGTTACAAACATAAGCTCTCGGGATGCTTAGAAAATTTCAGTCCCACTGGAGTCAAACTTGCCATGGAGCAGAAGTGGAAATATTTTACCTGGCATGAAGGAAGCTTGCCCGAGTGACAAAAGTGGCAATATTTTACCCGGGACGAAGAAAACTATGAAGCAGGGTGGTCTCAAGGGCAAGGGGAAGGGGACAGAGCCATTCAGGCCGTGGTACAAAGGTGACTGAAAGAGTCTCTCCCCTGTTTGAACCCTAGAGCTCTGCTTCCAGAGCGACCAATCCTAGCCCAAGGGCAACATGGGTTGCACATTTATAGCGACATCCATGGGCTATTTTGTTGGTCCTCCGTAAGTAAGGAGAATTCCTCTGAAGCTCGTTGAGTCTCCAGAGCAGTTGCGCCTTCGGTTGGAGATTCTAAATCTCGAGAAACGTCGTTTTTCGGGATATTTTCTCGAACCCTAGAGTTAGCCGAAGCAAAAACTTGAATAAACTCATGCATAGATCTCACCTTGTCCAACAAGAGTCGCCCCCAAAGAGGGGGATCCAAGGCCATTCTCTTAGTGGGAAAAGTTAGCAAGTAAGGAAAAGAACTGAGGTAGGTGATGAACGAAGAGAGGATTGTAGCCCTATTTAAAGGATCAAGGGACCCCAAGGAATCACTGTAAGGTTCACGGGATCACTGTACTCAGGTTCATAAGATAACTGTACACAAAATTTGTAAGGTCACTTCAGTACCCATTGCAGAGTCATGGGTAAGAAAAACCAAAATCAGACCTGTGTCTAGTTAGTCGGCTATACCTCCTTCGACTAGACTTAGAGGGAATGTAACGACCACCCTTCTTACTACTACTACTCTCTAAGGATGACCGTTACTTAACTACTAACTCTACTTAACCGGTATGATTAAAAATCACATGGAAACCCTACCGAAAAATTTCGATAGAGTCTCCCCTATACCGGTGACCATATTCAACAATACATGCAATATATACTCAGACACAAGCGGCTGGAACACATATCAATCAACCACCTAGTATAATAAATCCAAAATAAAGAAAACCATACCACAACTCATCACACCATATCACAATTCATCTACTATGTCCTAAACACATCACAATATCATGTACTATCTCAAATACTTCTAACATAACAAAAGACAATAGAAACTAGAATAAAACTCTTTCCTAGTCCCAAGGCTTCCATAGTCCTGGCATCACACATCCTTCGAACACCTCCTTGTCGCCTTCCTTTTATATCTTTTCCTTTCATGTATCTGCAGTAAGAGGAAGTGTAGTTTATAAGCAAAATTTGCTCAGTAAGCGCTATCTAACTCACAAAATCATGAATGCGCATGTATCTGAAAGAACTAGAAACTATATGCTCTAAAAGAAATAAAGCATAAACATAACTGCTCATGTCAAACTAATAGCAAAGAAAAGCTAAGGAATCTATTCATGTAATTCTAATAGTTAATCATGCTGCTCATCTAATAGGTAAACATGAAAACTACTCATCTACTAGATAAACATGGTAGAATAAAGAACTAAACTTACTGATTTTTAGAACTATATGAATCTTATTTCATTTGTTCTAAACTTAATCTTTAATACTTTATGTTTATGTAAAACTCGTTTTACTTGTCCAAAACTTATACTTATAATACTTCAAAATAATAATCAACTTATTCTTGGGCCCAGTAGTACCATCTTATGCGCGTTCCCTAATAGGTTGGGGTAGCGAGCCACCAATCCTAAAAGAGCAGACCTCGGTCTACCAAGGCCAAGACCTCGGAATTGGACACCTGGATTTGTTTAACGACAACCTCGGAAGTTGGGTACTAGCCTCTTCTTAAAAGTAAAATACTTATAATCTTAATTACTTTTTCTTTAAATGCCTTGGCATTTTAATAGGCACTTTGTGTGCCAAAAATTCCTAAAGTCTTGACTTTGGGATCTACTTAAGGCCTCGGCCTTTCTTTCTTTTCTTAATCTTTCTTATACTTTTCTTATAAAGAATGCTTCTTACAAAACTGAAATGTTTAAACAAATTCTAACACTGCAATGCTTAAACAAAATCTGCATACAAGTTTAAACAGAAATCTGCATATTAAGCTTAACTAAAATCTGCATATTAAGCTTATCTAAAATCTGCATACTAAGCTTATCTAAAATCTGCATACTAAGCTTAACAAAATCTGCATACTAAGCTTAACAAAATCTGCATACTATGCTACTAAAATTCTGCTTATTAATACTTTATAGAATCTACATTGATCAACATGTAAATATCTTTTCTCATCTTCTAAACTAAACTTCTATTCTGAACTTATTACTTGCATAACTAAATCACTCACATACTTCTCACCTTTAGACTAAACTAACTTCAATAATTGGTACAGGAGTTATCTTCCTAAATATAGAACCCAAACTTACGTCAAACCAATTTCATCCAAACCTTTCTAAAATCCCGGAATTATAACTATTCTTGCCCATCTAAACAATTCTTTACAGCAGCCAAAGCATGAGGAAAAACACACAAGAAACAACACTACATTAAACTTCAAGACCAATCCACTAAGCATCCATAACTATTCTATAACACTGAGCATCAATAGATTGATTCTACATCCTAATCTGTTCAACACTTTTTAAATGTTAAGACCAACAAAAACATCTTGAATCAGGGCTTGCAAATCTTCCATTCTCTGTTCCCTTGAAACTCACGGTAGCACTTCAAATTTTCATGTTCTCTTTTAAAATCCACGGCAGCAAGCACACATAAGAAAAGAAAACCACTGCTGCCTATCTTATGTTAAACAAACAACAAACAAACAAACAAACAAACCCTAACTAAAACAAAGTGTTTTCTCCTTCCTTTCCCTCATGAAGACCATGACAGAAAGCATCCAAGGCCCCAAATTCTATCATCTTCAGGGCGTGATTCAGAACAAGCAGTAACAAAAAGGAAACAAGGTCCAAAGCAATTAAGCACAAGCTAAACAACAAAACCATATTCCCTTTCTTTGAAGCACACGGCAACAAGCACAAAATAGATTATGCAAAGGAAAACTGTACAGTATGATCCGAAAACTAAGAACACAAGGGAATTCATGCAAAGCTTCGGGAACAAAGAAAGGATCAAGAATTAAACCTCAGAGCTATCCTACTACAGGTGAGTAGCAACTTACCTAACGTTCTTGGACTTACAACCGAACGCAAGGAGGACTTCTAGGTCTCGGAGCTCTGATCGGAAGACTCGAAATCGCGGCTCCTCCTCGTGCTCCAGATTTCTCCTCGTCGAGAGAAGCTCGGCGGTGTGAAGAACCTTGCCTTGGCCGGCCGCCGGAGTTGAGCCCTAAGCTCGGCTTCGTTTGATTCTCGCTCGGGCAGAAACGGCGACGCCGCGCACACGTGAGAAGAGAAGAAGGGATTCGGGGTTCTCGGGCCAAAAGGGAAAACCTAAGTTCTCCTTTTAATAACCCGGTATTCTGTTAATAACTATCACTTAAATATATTTTGCTCCTTCCTAAATTCACAAAGTTCGCTGGCGCAGTTGGTTCGTTGGGTTTTGCTTGAAGCCACAGGTCTGGGCTTCGATTCTCAGCCGCACCCCTTTTTCTCCAATTTATTTTAAATGTTCCAACCATAGCTAAAATATATTTCACTCCATACTTGATTAATAAAACTCTCGCAGACTGATTGGTTGGCTGAGTTCGGTTGAACCTGGTTCGGATCCGAGGTCTTGGAATCAAAATTCGGCTTCAACATTTTTTTTTTTAAAGCTTCTTCCTCTTGGTAAAAATACCAAACGAACTCCAAAAATTACATAAAAATACTCTAAAAATTTCTAAAAATCTCTAGAATATTTCTATAGCATTTTAAATATTTTTAAATTACTTTTAGGACTCTAATTGAGGAAATTTGGGTTGTTATAGGGAAGGCTAGTGATATGGGTTTGGTTTCATGGATCCTCGGTGAGGAAGGGAAAGAAGAGAGCCGATTTGAGAAGATAAATCAATATCGACCGAGATATGTTTCCAAGTAGATGGGTCAATATCGATCAGGATATGCCTCCAAGGAGGTAGGCTAATATCGGCCAGGATACACTTCCAAGTGAACAGGCCAATATCGATCGAGGCATACCTTCAGGAAGGAATGCCAATATCGGCCAGGACATGCCTCCATGAAGGCGGACCCATATCGATCAAGATATACCTCCAAGGAGGTTGGCTAAGATCATGGGATATACCTCAAAGGAGGAAGGCCAATATCGGTAGGGATATACTTCCGAGTAAGCAGACCAGTATCGATCGAGACATGCCTCTAAGGAGGTAGGCTAATATCGATCGGGATATGCCTCCCAGGCCAATATCGATTGAGACATACCTTCAGGAAAGAAGGCCAATATCGGCCGGGATATGCCTCCAGGGAGGCAGACCCATATCGATCAAGATATACCTCCAGGGAGATGGGCTAAGATTAGCCGGGACATACCTTCAGGAAGGAAAGCCAATATCGGTCAGGATATGACTCCAGGGAGGCAGACCGATATCAATCAAGATATACCTCCAAGGAGGTTGGCTAAGATCAGCCGGGATATACCTCAAAGGTGGAAGACCAATATCGGCCGGGATATACTACCGAGTAAGCAGACCAGTATCGATCGAGACATGCCTCCAAGGAGGTAGGCTAATTTCGGCCGGGATATGCCTCCAGGGAGGCATGCCAATATTTATCGAGACATACCTTCAGGAAGGATGGCCAATATCGGTCGGGATATGACTCCAGGGAGGCAGACCCATATCGATCAAGATATACCTCCAAGGAGATTGGCTAAGATCAGCTGAGATATACTTCCGAGTAAGAAGACCAGTATCGATCGAGATATGCCTTTAGGAAGGAAGGCCAATATCGGTCGGGATATACTCCCAAGTAAGCAGGCCAGTATCGATCGAGATATACCTTCAAGGAGGAAGGTCAATATCGGTAGGGCTGAATAATACCTTGAAAAGACACTTGATAAAAATTACATACTTGATAAAATATAGCCCAGTGCTGGCTGGGATAATAAACATAGAGGGGCACAGACGGGCATTGCCCAGGAAACCTCATGAGAGGTAATAATAATTGACCAAACCTAGTTAAGCTCAGCTTTGACCGATACAAGGAACATTGTTATATTAAGCTATCTCTGACAATACAAAAGCAGGAGTGGTGAGTAGGAACGATAGAAACACTTTAAAAGGACTTGTGAGACAGGATAAAAGTAAATATTTCAAATAAACTAGTTGATAAAGACATTTGTATGTGATTGTATAACAGGTGTTATATGTTTGGCAGGAAAGGTGTTTTTATACTATTTTGCAGGTATTAGACAACAAAGAAGGTACATCTAGGGTACAAAAAAGATTCCTTAAAAGTCATTTACCATAAGTATACAGTTTACGTCATCTCATAACAAACTCTAACAAACCGGGGTCCATGTCATGACTACGGAGGTTATATGAAGTGGTATAAAAGGGGAATCCTCTCCGATTGGCAAGGTAAGTTCACATCATTGTGCACACTCATAACCTAATTATCAACTACGCTCATCTTCTTCTTCTTCTTCCTCCTTCCACACTTGAGCGTCGGAGGGCCAAGCCAGGATTACCACCCTGGTCTTAGGTCACTGGCGATAGTGTTGGTCGGTCTCTTATGCGCAGGAAACCTTGAAAGCTCCGGATATGCGTTTTCTTCTGTTGGATTTCCTTCTCGCCATTGGGGCTTTGCACCAGGAAGGCATTCTGTGATTCTACTCTCCCAATCCGCTTTGGGTTTCTCAGATTGGCATTCAGTCAGGTATTATTCTTCATCAAGGCAGTGGGTTTTTTCCTTCTAGCTCTCCGTTTTGTTAAGCTTCTCGAGATAGGATCAATCGATTTAAGCGATAGAGGGGGAATATCGAGCGTTTAAAAACTATTCTTTTGATCTTTTGAAACCAAAGTCTGCAGCGGAAATAGGAAAAGAGACAAGGTTTTTACTTTGTTCTGAGCCTAGCTCGACTCCTACTTGAAGGCTCGCAGTCCTTGACGCATCGATGAGCAATCCACTAAGATTCTTCTTCCGAAAAACCCCGAGAAGTAATGCGTACAAAATACAATAATATAAGATAGTTACAAGCCTACTATCTTATATGCGTTTAAGTGCAATACAAAAGTAAAGTATACCGGCGGTATGTGAAAGTTGAAGCTCTACGACACTTGCTTTCATGTAGAAGAGTTGTAAAGCGTAGCACGAACTGGACCTCGAGCTCTTTATAGAACCGTCAACATTGATCGTCCGGTCCACAGGTTGCGATCAACCTGCTCCATTCCTTCTGTATTGAGATTCACCAGATTTTATCTTCAAGCATTAACCGATCTTTAATGGTTCGATCGGCCAGATAACCTTGTTCGATCGACCAAGAGTGAATTTCCCTTCTCGCCGAGATTCGCACATAATGCTCCATTAATGCTTTTATTGGTTCGATCGACCGAACCTCATTTTGATGACTGATCATGCTGTGATACCATGTTTGCGTAGCCTGAACTATTTTGTGAAATTTGCACCATTCGTCGACCGAACATTTTTTCGATCGACTGATAAAATACCTTGATCAGTCGACTGATCCTCCTGTTCAGTCTACTGAACCCTTGGTAAATTGAAGGTTTCTAGTGATGGTCAGCGTGACCACTGACAGAGCCTGATTCCGAGTTCCGGTCAAAAGTATGACCATTTGAAGTCCAAGGGGTCATATGATTCTGCAATACAAAGTTAGTTCGATATAACAATAATATTCACCAAAACAAGTTAGCACGGTTATAATACATGAGTAGTAACATGCATAGTATAATAGTTAGGATGTCTTGATCTCAACTTGGAAACCTTCCCGGTTTCTTCAGTTGGATCAGCGACCTTATGTTGTTCCCTTCAGGAACCCGACCTCACTGTCGCTCCTCCAGTTATTTACCTCAACCTACCTGCCAAACGTTAGGTCCTCCAGACCTGTTTGGACTTTACTGTCTGGTCATGACTAGGGCTTTCCCGATTGAGTAAATAACCTGCACACTTAGCCAAATCATCAGATCATAACAAGACTTAACTTGAACCTTTAACAATATCAAAACTCAGGTTTGATTCTGGTGCACCTTGCACCAACAATCTCCCCTTTTGATATTTGGCAACCAAGGTTCATAGTTAAGTTTAAAATATACTGAGTTAAGTAAACAAACATTTAACTCTCCCCACAGGGTTAATAACTCCTAAATTTACTATCTCCCCTTTGACACATATCAAAAATAGGGTAATACTAACCAATATATTTAAAATAAATCAAGAGAAAAAATTAAGAGTTTGAGTTAGAAAAAGTATTTGTTTTTTTTAAAAAATCAAGATTCTAAGTATAAGTTAGAAGTTATGTGATTTTGAAAATAATAGTATTTTTTTTAAAAAAACTTATAAAATATTTTCATAAAACTTAATAGAATTAAGTTAAAATTTTTAAAATGTTTTTAGAACAACTTAAAAATTTCATGAATAAGTGTAAGTTAAAAAATAAGAAAGTATAAATTTTATGATTTGATGAAAAATTTTCTAAGGAAAACTTTAGAAAATTTTATAAGAGAAAATAGTAAACTAAGTTTGAAATTAATCTTTAAATTTTTTAAAAAAACGTTGATTCAAGAGTTAGGTTTAGAAAGGCTGAAGCAAAATATTCTAATTAAGAACATTTATATTTTTTCAAGAAAATAAGTGTATAATTTTTGAAATATGTTGGAAAGAGAATTTTAAAAATCCATTAGTCTAAAAGAAATATTAAACCAATAAGTTTTGAAAACATGAATATTTTTTTTTTAAAAAAAATTCTAGGAAAGATTGGTTTTTAAATGATGTTAAGGCTCCACTTAATTAAATAATCCTAAGGTCCAAGCGGGATATGAAAATATATGTTAGATCAAAATTTTGGAATAGTTTTTAATTTAATTAATTAATCTCACCATTTCTAAGTTATCAAACTAAATAAACCTATAGTTGTGTGAGATGATTCAAATTATTTAGGTAATTAGTTAAATTAATTAATACTTAATTAAAGTTTAATTTATGCTTAAAGTTTAAAGTTAATTTAATTAAAGATTTAATTATTGTTTTAATTAAAATAAATTAGGTTTGAGATTAAAAATTTATTGATTTATTTAATTTCTAATTTATTGTATAATTATTTAGAATTAATTAATTAAGGATTACTCAAAAAGTATTTTCAAGGTTATTATTAACCTTTGAAAATGAAAAGGATTATCATTTACTCTTAATTGGAGTAATATGTGCCATGAGTTGAAGGTTTGATGTATTTTCAATGGCACAACAAAATATGAGTAAAAGAAATGTCAAGTTGGGAGTTTGGCATTTTATGAGGGACTTAAGGGCAATCTAGGACTTAAATTTTAAATTAGCCAAGGTTTTAGGATACTTAGATAGGTAATTTAGGTATTTTATTTATGCTAAAAATTTCCATGATTGTTTGCCTTTTATATGTCATGACATCATATTTATTTGCTTTGACATTCATACCTTATTATGAAAAATACAAAAATACCATGTCATGTCATACATACATCATTTAGTCATAGGAAATTTTCTTTTGAAAATTATTTCTCTTTGATGTGTGCCATAACATTATCATGCATTAGTTTATTCCTTGCAATTAAGGACTAATGACATTTATTAACAAGTAACATCCTTGGTGGATGTTCATAACCTCAAAATGCCTAGGTAGATATGCATGATCCCTAGATTAGGGCAAAACCAAAAGTTTACATCTCACTAAAAACTATAAGGTGACTTGTATGTAGTTTAGTACACATTAAATACAAGTGAGATGTTAGGATGATGAACAAAACTCAAGATGTTGATTTAGTGCATTTTTGTGAGTTTTAAGTTCATCAAACACATAGTTATGTGTTTTCCAATCATTGGGAAAGCTAATGTACAAGTCATGTGCATTAAGCCCAAAGAACATGGTTGGAAATTGGTTTTGAAAATGATTTCAAAAATGTTTTGGAAAACCTTGGTGAAGACTATCTTTTGATAGTACTCATCATTGAAAAGTTGGGCACAAACTAGAAGAAAACACTTAAGTTTTTATAAGTTTTCTAGTTTGTGTCAATCTTGGAAAATATGAAGTATTTTCTTAGAAAATTATTTTTCCTTGATAGTCTATGCCCTAAGGAATGTCTACATGAATTTTCATAATTTTTTGAATTTTGTAGAATTTTGGGAGTTTCAAAGTTGACTGAAATAGAATTTCAGCTTTTTCGAGCTTCAATCGATCACCCAATCGATTGAAGGGTCTCAATCGATCGGGCGATCGATTGAGAGCAAGCTTCTCGCGAACAAAAGCTTCCCTGATCGATCCACCGATCAATCCAGCCCTCCGAATCGATCGGTGGATCGATTCTGCCGGTTCAATCGATTGGGAATGCTGATTTTGGCTGGTAAAGCCTGATTTCAGCATTTTGGGACCATCTTTAGTCTAGGTAACCATTTCTAACCCCTCAAACCATATTTATACACATTTAAGGGGAGTTTTCATGATGAAAACAAGGATGGATTGGTTAAGGAAGACTAAGTCAAAGTTTACGTTGAGGTTTGGTTTCATTATTGAATTTATGAACCTCAAAACTTCTAATTTTGGGTTTCCTAAAGGTTTAGGGATTCCAAGTCATTGTTGGTGCAATGACAGAAGTCATGACCATGTCTTTAGGGGGAGTTACTCTTTAAGGACATGAAAAATACTTTTCATACACCTTAGAAGGTGGTTAACCTTCTTTAGTGAATATGCTCAAGGTTGAGCATTTGAAAATAATGGAGAGTGGATATCTTCGTTATTCAAGTAACGTTTGCTCAAGGATGAGCATTTAATGAAAATGAAGGGTATGGGTCCTTCATTATTGGGTTGTAAGCAACGAGTGAAGTTGTGAACAATGTTAGGTAACTCTTCAGGGGGAGAGTTTGTTTATTTTGATGTGTGCCAATAGGGGGAGAATGAAAGGGTTTAAGTTAGGCCTTCATTATCTAAGAGGGAGTTTGCCCTCTTAGGGGGAGAATGTAGGGTTTAACTTCAATCTTCATTACCTAGGGGCATGAAGAAGGTTAAGGCTTGGGATTAGCCTAACTTAAAGAAGGTATTGTCAAACATCAAAAAGGGGGAGATTGTTGGTGCAATATTCTCCAAGTCAAGGTCGACCGGTTGATCGAGCTTGAATTGAGTCAAGCCCGAGCCTTAATGTTGTGGTTTCGATGTTTGACAATACATGTAGTCAATATATGGAGATTGCAGGTGCAATTGTTCAAATGGGGAGACTGTGAAGAAGAGTCGAGTAGGTCAAGAATGACTGGATACTTGACTAGGAAATCCTGGTGAGTGAAGCCAAGTGAAAGACCTAGTGAGTGAAGCTAGGCAGAAGGAAATCCTGGTGAGTAAAGCCAGGTAAAAGACCTAGTGAGTGAAGCTAGGCAGAAGGAAATCCTGGTGAGTGAAGCCAGGTGAAAGACCTAGTGAGTGAAGCTAGGCAAAAGGAAGTCCTGGTGAGTGAAGCCAGACACGAGGAAATTCAGATGGATCGAGGCTGATCAGACATCTGGTGTTGGAAAGACCAAGTAGGTCAAAGGGATTGACTGGATACTTGGCACGAGGTGGAAAGTCCAAGTAGGTCAAAGGGATTGACCGGATACTTGGCACGAGGTGGAAAGTCCAAGTAGGTCAAAGGGATTGACTGGATACTTGGCACGAGGAGGAAAGTCCAAGTGGGTCAAAGGGATTTATCGGACACTTGGTGAGCAAGTCCTAGCAGGTCAAGAGTGACCGGATGCTAGGCTCGATGAACCAACAGGTCATGGTTGACCGGATGTTGGTTTAAGGGACTTTAGACTTGATTTTGGGAGAAATCATGAGCTGGATCGATCAGCCGATCGATTGGCTCATGCCCAATTGATCGGCTGATCGATTGGGCGAGTCTTCGCGACAAGCCTCCACCCAATCGATCAGTGGATCGATTGGGAGAAGTGCGCGATTGCACAGAACAACTCAGGATCGATCAACTGATCGATCCAGAGCCCCCAAATCGATCAGTGGATCGATTGGGGGTCGCGATTATGCGTGATAAAGGCTGGATCGATCAGCTGATCGATCCAGGCAATTCCCGAGAGCACAGAGGCGCTCTGGATCGATCGGTCGATCGATCCAAAGCCTCTCCGATCGATTGGGAGCAATCCAATCGATCGAGATCCGACCGTTGACGCTGGATAAAGCCTTTGGCGTGCGATTCCTTCGAGAACTTGCACTGCTCATCTCCGATATTCAAGCAGCTTCTCCACATCGCTTTTCACTCTCACCGCCAGTTCTTGAAGGATCTTGGAGAGATATCCAAGTCAAGAGGCGTGACTACAACAAGAGGGAGAAGCTAGGGTTAGGATTTTCACTGCATATCTTGTAAGATATTTCTTGTATTTGTCTTCCCTTGCTTCCTTGTTGTATTGAGAGTATTGTAGGGCTTCTCCACCTTCGGTAGTTACCGAAAAGAAGTGTTTTCATAGTGGAGGGTGCGTGAGTGTGTGGATCCTTGGATTAGTCACCTCTTGTGAGGTGGATGCCAAGTAAATCCTCTTGTTAGCGTTGTGTATTTTGTTTCTTTGTATTTTCCGCTGCATATCTTGAAGAAACAAGCAACGAAGAATACGACGAGCGCACCGAGCTATTCACCCCCCTCTATCTCCATATTTGGTCCTAACAATAGATTCTATTTCAGAGTTCATTGCACTTTGCCAAGATGTTGCACCTTTGTCTTGGAGTGCTTCATCATATGTCCGTGGATCGGCTTCATGTTCACTAGGATCAAATCAAGACTCTCCCAAAAACATGAATCTATCAGGTTGCCTAACAATCCTCCTAATACAACGAGGCACTACCCGTCATTAGGCATCATTTGTGACACGTGTTGCAGTTACTTGTGGTATCTCATCTTGTACCGTTGGTACTAAAATAGACGTCTCTTCTTTTATTTCCTCAAGAACAATTTTACTCATGGGCTTGTGGTTCATCACATAGTCATCTTCTAAAAATCGAGTATTGGTGCTAACAATGACCTTATGATCTTTAGGACCATAAAACAAACCACCTTTCGTTCCTCTAGGATATCCCATGAACAAGTAAACTTCTGTACATGATTCCAACTTATTAGTGTCTCCCTTCAGCACATTTGTTGGACTACCTTAAATCTGAATGTGTTTCAAACTAGGCTTATGCTCATTCCATAATTCTGTGGAAATAGAGGGTATTGACTTAGAAGGTACCAAGTTTAGAATGTACGTCGCCGTTTCCAGAGCATATCCCCAAAATAAATTTGGTAATTCTGAATAACTCATCATTAATCTAATCATTTTCATAAGAGTCTTATTCCTTCGTTCCACCACACTATTCTGTTGGGGTGTACCAGGTGCAGACAATTGAGATTGAATCCCGACTTCTGATAAGTAACTCCTAAACTCTCCTAAGAGGTACTATCTACCACGATCAGATCGTAGTGTCTTGATACTTTTACCATGACGTTTCTCTACATCAACCTTGTACTCTTTGAACTTATCAAAGCACTCAGACTTACGGCACATCAAGTAAATGTACCCATATCTTGAATAGTCGTCTATAAAAGAGACAAAATATTCAAAACCATCTCTTTCCTAGATAGTCATAGGCCCACACAAATCAGAATGAACCAATTTCAACACTTCTTTGGCTCTATACCCCTTTCCCTTAAAAGACCTCTTGGTTATTTTTCCTTCCAAACAAGACTCGTAGGTTGGAAAGTTTTCCACTACCAATAAACCCAAAGGCCCATCCGTTATTAACCTTTGAATCCTACTCTAGTTAATATGGCCCAAGCTTAGATGCCAAAGATATGTTTGGTTCATTTCCGAAGGTTGCTTTCTCTTATTAGAATTAGAAGATGTGTTATTAATTTCCATTTGTTGCATCATGGGAGTTATTGGATTAAGGGTATACAAATTATCAACCAACGCACCAGAACAGATAACCACCCTATTTTTCTTGACAACCACTTTGTCATCAAAAGAAATAGAATATCCATCCATAAATAATTTGGAAACTGAAATCAAGTTCTTTCTAAAACATGGTACGTAAAGACAATTTTTCAAAATCAAAGTTTTATTCATATCAAAAGATAAATAAGCATCTCCCACTGCAACAACCGCCACTCTCGTAGTATTGCCCATGTAGACGGTGATTTCCCCTTCATGTAGTCGTCGGGTTTCCTGAAACCCTGTAATGAATTGCAGACATGATTAGTGGCTCCCATATCTACACACTAGGTACCGGTAGATAACACCACTAAATATGTTTCAACAACTAATAAATAAGATCTACCTTTATTGTTCTCCTTTTTGCGAGGACAACCCACCCTCCATTGTCCAAACTACTTGCATGTGAAGCACTTGCCTTCGGCTTCTTCACACCTGCCTGCGTCCTAGTCCCTTGAGGTCGAATCACTTTCTTTACCGAACCAACTTGTTTCTTCTTCTTCTTTCTGCCTTTTGGCTTAGAAGCAGAAATGTTTTTAGTAATGTGAACTTAAGAACATTGACGAAATAACCCTTCTACCGCTTGGAGTTCTGTTAGAAGTTCCTGATAGATCGATGATATGGGTTAGGTTTCATGGATCCCCGGTGAGGAAGGGAAAGAACATAGCCGAGTTGAGAAGATAAATCAATATCGACCGGGATATATTTCCAAGTAGATGGGTCAATATCGATCAGGATATGCCTCCAAGGAGGTAGGCTAATATCACCGAGATACACTTCCAAGTGAACAGGCCAATATCGACCGAGACATACCTTCGTGAAGGAAGGCCAATATCGGCCGTGACATGCCTTCATGAAGGCAGACCCATATCGATCAAGATATACCTCCAAGAGGTTGGCTAAGATCAGCCGGGATATACCTCAAAGGAGGAAGGCCAATATCGGCCGGGATATACTTCCGAGTAAGTAGACCAGTATCGATCGAGACATGCCTCCAAGGAGGTAGGCTAATATCGGCCGGGATATGCCTCCAGGGAGGCAGGCCAATATCGATCGAGACATACCTTTAGGAAGGAAGGCCAATATCGATCGAGATATGCCTCCAGGGAGGCATACCCATATCGATCAAGATATACCTCCAAGGAGATGGGCTAAGATCAGCCAGGACATACCTTCAGGAAGGAAGGCCAATATCGGCTGGGATATGACTCCAGGGAGGCAGACCCATATCGATCAAGATATACCTCCAAGAAGGTTGGCTAAGATCAGCTGGGATATACCTCAAAGGAGGAAGGTCAATATCAGCCGGGATATACTTCCGAGTAAGCTGACCAGTATCGATCGAGACATGCCTCCAAGGAGGTAGGCTAATTTCGGCCGGGATATGCCTCCAAGGAGCCAGGACAATATCAATCGAGACATACCTTCAGGAAGGAAGGCCAATATCAGCCGGGATATGACTCCAGGGAGGCAGACTCATATCGATCAAGATAAACCTCCAAGGAGGTTGGCTAAGATCAACCAAGATATACTTCCGAGTAAGAAGACCAGTATCGATTGAGATAGGTCTTCAGGAAGGAAGACCAATATCGGTCGGGATATACTCCCAAGTAAGTAGGCCAATATCGATCGAGATATACCTTCAAGGAGGAAGGTTAATATCGGTCGGACTGAATAATACCTTGAAAAGATACTTGATAAAAATTACATACTTGATAAAATATAGCCCAGTGCTGGCTGGGATAATAAACATAGAGGGGCACAGACGGGCATTGTCCAGGGAACCTCATAAGAGGTAATAATAATTGACCAAATCTAGTTAAGCTCACCAATCGATACAAGGAACATTGTTATATTAAGCTATCTATAACATAGCTAAAGCAGGAGTGGTGAGTAGGAATGATAGAAACACTTTAAAAGGACTTGTGAGACAGGATAGAAGTAAATATTTCAAATAAAGTAGTTGATAAAGACATTTGTATGTGATTGTAAAACAGTGTTATATGTTTGGCGAGAAAAGTGGTTTTAGACTATTTTGCAGGTACTAGACGACAAAGAAGGTACATCTGGGGTACAAAAAAGATTCCTTAAAAGTCATTTACCACAAGTACGTAGCTTACATCATCTCATAACAAACTCTAACAAACCGGGGTCCACTTCATGACTACGGAGGTTATATGAAGTGGTATAAAAGGGAGAATCCTCTCCGTTGGCAAGGTAAGTTCACATCATTGCACACACTTATAACCCTAATTTTCAACTACTGCTCATCTTCTTCTTCTTCTTCCTCCTTCCACACTGAGAGAGATCACTGACTTGAGCGTCGGAGGGCCTAGCCAGGGATTTCCACCCCGGTCTTGGGTCACTGATGATAGTGTTGGTCGGTCTCTTGTGCGCAGGAAGCCTTGGAAGCTCCGAATCTGGGTTTTCTTCTGTTGGATTTCCTTCTCGCCATTGGGGCTTTGCACCAGGAAGGCATTCTGTGATTCTACTCTCCCCAATCCGCTTTGGGTTTCTCGGATTGGCATTCAGTCAGGTATTATTCTTCATCAAGGCAGTAGGTTTTTTCCTTCTAGCTCTTTGTTTTGTCAAGCTTCTCAGACAGGATCAAATTTGGCACCGTTTGTGGGAACTTCACCTGAATTTGAGACTACAAGATGGAAGAGGCTGGAAAATCAAATCTACTCACCATTAGCCGTGAGGATCTGGATTTCCTCATCAACACTCATGTGCAGAAGGCTTTACAACAACAACAACAACAACAACAACAACAGGCTCATACTGGAGCCACTCTGCAAATGGCTCATAATCCAACAATTTCAACTACTAAACACCGGAAAGGAAAGGAGCCAGAAGAGGAAGAACATGCATATTTTCCTCCATTCACGATCTCTCCGACAAGGCGTCCGTGAGCCTTTCTTCGCACTCCCATGGAGCAGGGGGGTCGAAGGCCCGTGTTTCAAGAATCCTCTTGCGAAGCACCAGATAAAGAAAAGCGTAAGGTTAAAATGATAACTAGTGATAGCTCACCAGAAAAAGTCATCTCTCCATTCTCTCAAAGTGTACTGGATGATCCGCTTCCTAAGCGGTATCAAAATCTTCAGATCGGCGAGTACACTGGAACCACAGATCCAGAGAATCATCTATTGAAATTCGAGAATGTAGCATTATTACAACAATTCTCTGATGGGGTGAAATGTCGGATGTTGCTTACTACACTCGGAGGAGTCGCACAATGCTGGTTCAAGAGACTGCCAGAAAAATCCATCCGAAAATTTAAGGACTTCAAGAAAGTTTTTTTACATCACTTTTCTAGTAACAAAAGGTATCATAAGACTCCTTGGAGTCTATTCTCAATTAAGCAAGCATCCAAAGAGTCCATCCGAGCCTACATCAAAAGATTTAATCAGGTAGCTATCGATGTACCCAATGCTACTATTGAAATCTTAGTGAGCGCTTTCTCTCGTGGTTTAAATGATAATGATTTCTTTAAAGATCTGGTGAGAAATCCTCCTGCCAATTTTGATTCTTTAATTGAACGTGTGATAACCATGATTTTACTACATTATTTTGATTCATATATGCATGGTTTGATGTTGATTTCATAGGTTAAAATCATGGTTACATCACATGTGCATTGTGTGTATTTTTGGACTTAATTGTAAATTACTTTATTTTTATATTATTTGATACTAATATTTGATTCTTATTTTGTAGGCATCAAAGGATCTTGAATTTGGATCTATTTGGACCGAAATTGGGCTCAAATCGGAGTTCAAACAAGAAGATCAAGCTTTGAAGCATTGTGGGCCGTTTATCAAGAATAGGACAGATCTGGACCATCCGTTGAAGATCTGGCTGATTCAACTTAATGGGAGCAGATCTGAGCCATTGATGAAAATTCAAAAGTTTTGATCCAGATCTGAGTTCATCTAGCCATTGATCAAGCCGAATTAATCTGGGCCGTTCAATGAAGACTGGGCCGATCTGGGCCATCCAGTGATGATCTGATCGATCCGACCTACGGGAGGGTAGATCCAGACCCTAGATCAACATCAGTACCTTCAGATCAGATTTTGGATGACTTTTCACCGTTGATTTAGCCCGGAATCATATCAACCATCCATTCCAGATCCAGATCTGATTTAAATGAGAAGCTACAGTACCCAGCTTCTTCGTCGACTCCACAGCGCACAACAGCTTCGTCCCGCGGCGATTTTTCTGGATTCCGACCACCTTTCTCTTCTCCTTTCAATCTCCCGAGCTTCAATCTCGGTGGAGAGCTTCTCGGCGGCATCATCCCGATCTTCTGGAACCATTGAAGGGTGTTCTCTCCGGTGGAATTTGGCTCACGGCATCTCCCTGTTTCACCTCAGATTTGGAGGTGGTCCTCCAAATCCGAGCTCCGATTCTCATCAGAAGCGTTCGGCGGTGGTCCTCCAGTGTTGCTAAACTCCATCCGACGTCCATCCGCGTCCCACAGCTTCCCATCAGATCCAGAGACCAGATTTCATATTTCGGCCATTCTTGGGGTTTTGGGTTGTTTCCAGTGTGCCGGGGGTGGTCCATCGGCACTTGTGAGCATTCCTCGAGCTGATACGACACTGAGATGCTCCACTGAGGTCCGAAATTGGGTGGTTTCGATTTCGGCCTCTTGTGTGACGGCAAGAGTGTGAAACTTGTGGAATTGATTGTGAGAATGGATTGGTTTACATTTTAGTTCTTTTTCTTACTGTTTTATAGCTTAGACAGATTTCTTTTAATGTTTGTTACGTTTTAGCAAGTAATCTAGCATTTCATTTCATAGTTGAAGCTTAATTTGTGTTTATTTGATGTTTGGTTAATTGTTTAGTGTTTAAGTGTTAAGTTAGAGTTTACATTTTGCTGTAGATCAGATTTACTTGTGTTTTTGTATTTCATTTCTAGTTTAAGTCTGTGTTAATAATTTAATCAAAACGTAGAGTGACAATACGTTTGAGTTTGATTGTTGGCACACAAGTGTTCATTGGCACATAGTTAGGTTTCATTTATGCATTAGAGTAATCTCTTTATTTGTTGTGCTTTCATTTGTTAGATTTAGATTCAAAGCTTAAACTCCCCCATTTTCATACTAAAACCCAAAAATAGGAAATAAAGACAATCCTAAATTACATTCTACCATTGGTTCCTCGGGATCGATCCTGGGTTCGTTACTACGACATTATTGTTTAATTAAGGGGTTCAGTGAATATACATTTGTACAATTTGATTAGCGGATGTGACAGATTCGCTTATCAACGTGCCACTGAATTTATTAATGTGGAAGAAGCTCAAGCTGTCCGCAGGAAAGAGGGCACTACTTCTTCTCCTACTCTGGTTAAGGAGAAAACTCCTACTCTGGTTAAGGAGAAAGCTCCTACTCCTGTTCCTCCACCTAGAGGACCTCGGGCAGTTCATCCACCTCATCGTCATCCAAAATATCGCCCGCAAGCAGTACAGCATGTGGAGATATAGCCAGAGGCGCCCAGAAGATGGTGCACCTATCATAAAACTAGCAGTCATCATACTGAAGACTGTTTTGTTTTGAGAAATAAAAGAGCCAATAGGGAGCGATACCAAAGGCAAAACTATTATCGACAGTAGTACCCTAGGCAGCAAAGTCTGTTCAAATTGGAGTATCGCCCGGTCGAGCCTCGGCAGGATGCATTACCCACCCCGGCTGGTACAAGCCAAATGTCGGAGAAGGCTCCTTCTGAAACCATGACAGCCCGATAAGAAGAAAATAGGAGTAATGCCGCCCGGGGCAATATCAATATGATCGCAGGTGGGCCCACTGATGGGGATTTTAATAGGGCTAGAAAAGCACACACACGAAGACTTGAGATTCATGCGGTGGGGTGTAGTATGGAACGAGCAGCCGGTCCCGAAATAAGTTTTGGACCTAGAGATCTTGAGGGGGTAGAAATACCCCATGATGACGCATTGATAATTAAGGTCGTGATAGCCAATTACACTATTTCTCGTACCTTTATTGACACTGGTAGTTCTGTCAATATTATCTTTAAGAAGGTTTTTGATCAATTACAGATCGACCCGAGCGAACTTCAATAGATGGTAACTCCTCTATATGGATTCACGGGTAATGAAGTATAACGCTCGGTCAAATAAAGTTGGCCATATCTCTAGGGGAAGAGCCCCCAATGAGAACGAGAAGATCTTATTTCATGGTGGTGGACACCCCATCCTCTTATAATGTGATACTGGGTCGACCGACCCTAAACGAGTTTAGGACGGTCGTTTCTACTTTTTGTCAAAAAATTAAATTTCCTGTTGACGACCAGGTCGGGGAAGTGCGAGGTGATCAGAAGATAGCCCGAAAATGTTGTGTAGAGATCGTTCGGACTGAAGCCAATGTTGTCCGAAAAATTCAAAAGATGGAAGTCAATGCCATTCAGGAAAAGACGTCTGTGCTAGTTTATGAAGAAAAGGAAAAGGTCCAAATTCAGACCGGGCGACTTGAAGCTACTACTTATGTTGCAGCTGATCTTGATCCCACTCTGAAAGCTGAACTGGCGCAATGCCTGAAGAAGAACAATGATGTGTTTGCCTGGATGCCCAAAGAGGTCTCGGGAGATACTCCTGCAGTCATGGAGCATTCTTTGCATGTCTTCCCAGATGCCCGGCCGGTCATGCAAAGGAAAAGAAATTTTAGCGCGGAGCAAAACCAAATAATCAAGGAAGAAATAACTAAACTCATGGAGGCTAGTTACATCATGGAGGTATAATTTCCTAGCTGGCTAGCTAATGTGGTTCTAGTCTCTAAGCCAGGAAACAAATGGCGAGTATGCATTGATTTCTGGGATCTCAACAAGGCTTGTCCAAAAGATTATTATCCGTTACCCAGGATCGATAAACTGGTAGATTCCACTGCTTGGTGTGAATACATCTCTATATTAGACGCTTATCAGGGCTATCATCAGGTCCCCCTAGCTAAGGAGGATCAAGAAAAGGTCAGTTTTATAACATCTGAAGGTACTTATTATTATAATGTTATGCCCTTCGGACTAAAAAATACAGGAGAAACTTATCAGAGGCTTATGAATAAGGTCTTCCAGAAGCAAATTGGAAGAAATATGGAAGTATATGTCGATGATATCTTAATTAAGTCTCTTCAAGCTGTTGATCTGTGCAGGGATGTAGAGGAGACCTGCAAGACATTGAGGCAATATGGGCTCAAGCTGAACCCGAGCAAATATTTATTTGGAGCAAAAGGGG
The DNA here is from genome assembly GCF_018446385.1 of Zingiber officinale. Classification (NCBI taxonomy): domain Eukaryota; kingdom Viridiplantae; phylum Streptophyta; class Magnoliopsida; order Zingiberales; family Zingiberaceae; genus Zingiber; species Zingiber officinale. Next base: position 109,747,388 of record NC_056002.1, read on the forward strand.
AGAAATTCCTGGGATATATGGTGTCCGAGCGAGGAATAGAGGCCAACCCGAGCAAAGTCAAGACACTTTAGAACATGGAGCCTCCCCGCAACATGAGGGAAGCTCAAAGACTTACTGGTCGGATTACAGCCTTGTCTAGGTTCATTTCCAGGTCGGCCGATCGTAGCTTCCACTTCTTTAAAATAATCCGGAAGGTAAACAAATTTCAATGGAACGAGGAATGTGATAAGGCCTTCCAAGAGTTAAAAGATTACTTGTCTACCCTTCTTGTATTAGCTAAGCCTATAGTAGGAGAGACCCTTTGGGTGTATTTGTCAGCTAACGAGAATGCTGTAGGCTCTGTATTAGTTAGGAAAGAAGGGAAGGAACAACAACCTGTATATTTCTCTAGCCATTTATTAAAAGGAGCTGAGTGTAGATATACTACACTAGAAAAGTTGGCTTATGCATTAGTGTTGACTGCTTGGAGGTTGCACCCATATTTCTTAGCACATGAAATTGTTGTATTGACCAACAGTACCCTCGGACGGGTGCTACTCAACCCAGAGGCATCAGGCCAGCTGATCAAATGGACGACTGAACTTGGTGAATATGACATACAGTATCAACCTCGCTCGGCCATCAAGGCACAAGCTCTAGCAGATTTCATTATAGAAGTTCAAGGCCCCAAGGAAGAAAATATTTGAAAAGTTTATTTGGATGGCTCCTCAACCAGACAAGGCAGTGGAATTGGTGTTCTTCTTATATCTCCAAGGGAAGATAGACTCCAACTCTCTATCAGATTGAATTACAGAGCTACTAACAATGAGGCAGAATATGAAGCCTTGATAGTTGGATTGTAAGCCGCTCGGCATATAGGAGCAGCTTGAGTTCTCATCTATTCTAATTCTCAATTAGCAGCTCAACAACTATCAGGTAGCAGATGAAATGGCTAAGCTAGCCTCCGCTATAACACCATGGAATTTGGATCGGCCAGTGGAACAAACTCTGTTAATATCTTGTATTGAAAGATAAGCTGACGCAGAAATACAAGGCGACTAGAGAGCACAAATTATATTGTATCTACAACAAGGTATTCTTCCCAATGATGCAGAACAAGCAAGGATATTTAAGAAAAGAGCTACTCAGTATACTATGATAGGAGAACAGTTATATAAGAGAGCTTTCTCCAGACCTTTGCTAAAGTGTGTTAGCAGAGAAGATATACAATTCATTTTACAAGAGGTTCACCAAGGCTCGTGTGGTAGTCACGCAGGAGGAAGATCCTTAGTTCGCAAAATTTTATTAGCAGTATATTTCTGGCCTACTCTACACGAAGACACTAATACATTGGTAAGAACCTGTATTTCTTGTAAGAAACATCAAAATATTCCGCATCATTCTACGCAATTATTGAGGACGTCTATAGTCTCTTGTCCCTTTGATCTGTGGGGCATGGATATAGTAGGCTCATTTCCTATGGCAACCGCACAAAGAAGGTTTCTATTAGTAGCAGTAGACTATTTCTTTAAATGGGTAGAAGCGGAACCACTTGCTCGGATTACCGAAGATGCAGTTATTAAATTCCTATGGAAAAAATATCAGATGCAGATTTGGTATTCCTCATAAGTTAGTTTCTGATAATGGAAGGCAATTCCAAGGAGATAGAATCATAGACTGGTGCAACAGTTATGGTATTATTCAGACCTTCACCTCTGTAGCTTATCCGCAGAGTAATGGTCAAGCGGAAGTAACTAATAGAGAAATTATAAGGGGTTTAAAAAACAAACTGGATCATGTCGGAGGTAGCTGGGTAGATGAATTACCAAGCGTTCTTTGGGCATATCATACTACACCTCGAGAAGCTACAGGAATTACTCCCTTTCAATTAGTTTATGGAGGAGAAGCAATAATTCCCATAGAAGTGGGAGTAGAATCTGATAGAAAATAACTATATGACGAAGATAATGCTGGTCGACGACTCATGGAGTTAGACTTGATAGAAGAAATTAGAGACAAGGCTACAGCTCGACTCATCTCATATCGACAACGAATGAGGTAAAATTATAACAAAATAGTTATCCCAAGATTTTTCCAAGTGGGAGATCTGGTATGGAAGCGTATTAAACCTGTTGGAGATGTCAGCAAGTTAGCATCACAATGGGGAGGACCTTACAAAGTAATAGAGAAGCTCGCATCGGGTTCATATTATCTTCAGGATATTGAAGAAAGAATTCTTGAGCGTCCCTGGAGTGCAAATCACTTACAGCTTTACCGAACCTAACTAGATTATATTATTCAAGAGTATATCTGAAAGAACAAATATGAATTAGTTGAAGCAAGATTCTTGGCTAATTGAAGACAGGCATGCTTATAGTATGTACTCTATTTCTTTCAATAGATACAATGCAAGACACACATCACCCGAGAAATAAATACGGTTCAAACAGTTTGACAATCATTGGCCGAACTTCTATAATCTATTTGAATGATCAGCAGTTGGGAACCCTAAGGATCTACCCAACTTCCTTAAAAAAAACTCAGAAGCCTTAGAACCATTTCAAGGTCAGTGCAAGCATTATAATTTTGCCTTAGAACATAGTCGATCGTGAAATCTCACGAAGTAACTCGGACGAGTCTTCATGGAAGGAACCGGAGACATTAAACAATCATAGTGCATAGTCGATCGGGAAATCACATGAAGTAACTCGGACGGGTCTTCATGTGAGGAACCGAAGACTTTAAACTATCACAAGAACATAGTCGATCGGGAAATCACATAAAGTAACTCGGACGGGTCTTCATGGGAGGAACCAGAGACTTTAAACTATCACAGAGCATAGTCGATCGGGAAATCTCATGAAGTAACTCGGACGGGTCTTCATGGGAGGACCCGGAGACTTTAAACTATCACAGAACATAGTCAATCGGGAAATCTCATGAAGTAACTCGGACGGGTCTTCATGGGAGGAACCGGAGACTTTAAACTATCACAGAAGATAGTCGATCGGGAAATCTCATGAAGTAACTCAGACGAGTCTTCATGGGAGGAACCGGAGACTTTAAACTATCACAGAGCATAGTCGATCGGGAAATCTCATGAAGTAACTTGGACGGGTATTCATGGGAGGAACTGGATACTTGAAACTATAACAAGAACATAGTCGATCGGGAAATCTCATGAAGTAACTCGGATGGGTCTTCATGGGAGGAACCGGAGACTTTAAACTATCACAGAGCATAGTCGATCGGGAAATCTCATGAAGTAACTCGGAAAGGTCTTCATGGGAGGAACCGGAGACTTTAAACTATCACAGAGTATAGTCGATCGGGAAATCTCATGAAGTAACTCGGACGGGTCTTCATGGGAGGAACCGGAGATTTTAAACTATCACAGAACATAGTCAATCGGGAAATCTCATGAAGTAACTCGGACGGGTCTTCATGGGAGGAATCAGAGACTTTAAACTATCACAGAACATAGTCGATCGGGAAATCTCATGAAGTAACTCGGACGGGTCTTCATGGGAGGAACCGGAGACTTTAAACTATCACAGAATATAGTCGATCAGGAAATCTCATGAAGTAACTCGGACGGATTTTCATAGGAGGAACCGGAGACTTTAAACTATCACAAAACATAGTCGATCGGGCAATCTCATGAAGTAACTCGGACGGGTCTTCATGGGAGGAATCGGAGACTTTAAACTATCACAGAACATAGTTGATTAGGAAATCTCATAAAGTAACTCGGACGGGTCTTCATCGGAGGAACTGGAGACTTTAAACTATCACAAAACATAATTGATTAGGCTCATATTGTCAAGGTAAATACAAAGTTATACAGATTTCTTCACAAAAATCATTTGACATTCTACACTGAATCAAAAGCCAAGGTTCGAGGGGGATTCTATACATATATATATACGTTACATTTTCTATCTGGAGGCCCATTTACATGGAGCTCTTTATTTAAAATCACCCGGAATATTATACCCAGCTCAGAGCTCAGGAGTCCTATAAAGTTCCTTATATGAAATCTCTCGGGATTATTCGTTCTTTTGAAGTATGAAGCATACTTGGCACATGCCTACCTGAGTGAAACGTAGGGAGATCATGGAAAATTTTACTGATCAAAGTTATATGGTCAGGGAAGATGTTATCGGCAAAGGAGTTTATTAAAACAAGATTTAACTTCAAAAATTAAGCAAGGAATTCTTGAATAAAATAACACTTATATTCAATACCCGGAAGCATTTCAAAGGGAGCAATCTCAAGCTAACACAAGCTGGAAAAGGAAACAGGTAAGTATCAAAACTTTCCCCTATATTGCAATCACTTAATTATAAAGTTTTCAGTTACAATTCTTTTCATTACAAATCTTTTCATTGCAAGTTCTTTCATTGCCAATCTTTTTGAATACATAGCCATGCTTACTTAAAATGGCTCATTAAATCTTCGGGTAGTTCTTTGTTAAGTCTGCGACGACTTATGAATGAAGAAGGGGGTTCCCTAGGTAGATAACCACCCTCTCTTAGTTGTTGAAGAATTCCCGACACAGAATGATTTAAAGCTCCTACCATCCGACGAACATATTCCTTAACAAATGTCGGAGACTTTAGATAAGCTAGGCGCCATTATTCCCAGCGGTTCTTCTCCTGCTCCTTATAACTCTGAAAATCAACTTATAGTTTAGTGTTTTGATCTTTTAAAGCATCTTTCTCCAATTTGAGTTGTTCCAGTTCCTTTTGGAGTAGTGTCAGCTCGACATCTTGAGCCTTTCTTTGCTCTTGTTCCTGTAGGATAGCAAAATCATGAGAGGCTAGGTCTTGAGCTTGTTTAGAAAGACAGATATTATGAAGCCTCTCTACTTTCTCTAAAACAAAGCTTTTATGAGAAGCATCTGAGAGAGCTTTTTCCTTTAAAGCAATTTCCAGTCGAAGACCAGAATGTAATCGGTCCACCTGTAGCTCCAAAGTTCTTCTTGCAAGCTCTTTGTCTTTCAATAATTGTTGTGACTTCTGTAATTCCTGCCTCAATACCCTAAGTTGGCGATCTTGCAAAGCCACTTTCTCTTGCAACTGAGTCAGGTCATCTGGAGAAGGAGGTAGAGTAGCTTTCAATGTCTCTATTTGAGCTTTTAGCTTATTTCTCTCCCGGCCCCGAGCCATAAGTAGCTGGTCTATGTGGATACTTGAAGCAAGAAACTAAACAGAACAATAATGAGGATTAGGAAAAATGACAGGTAGATAGTAACCTATAACTAAGAATACGTACGGCAATAGCTTGACGACTGTGATTGTCAGCCCGATCTGTTATATTGATGCCCCTTAATTGCTCTTGGTTGTGTAGCCAAAATTCAGCTAACAAACCTTGTAACTGGAGAGAACCATAACTAGGGGGATCAGAGGTCTGCCCCATTTGGGAAGATAGACCTAAGGCTTGTCTGAATAAAGGTGAGGGAACTGAAGAAGAAGAAGGTGAGGAGAAAGAAGACGCAATAGGAGGGAAAGAAGTGCTAGAAACAAGGGCGGCAGAAGAAGAACTAGAGGGGATGGAAGGTGGCAATGCAAGGGGTGCTGACTCAATCGTTGAAACACAAATCGCTGAGGGCCCAACACCGGGAGAAGATCTCCGGCAAGGTGTTCGTTTTGCTCGCGGCCCAGAAGCCAAAGGAGGCAAGGCCAATGCAAGAGGTTGAGAAGACATAGAAGGGATAACGACCATCTCAGAAGTAGAAGCAGAAGGAGCTGAAACAATAGCAGAAGAAGAGGGGATGAGCAGAGCAAGTCTCATCATCCTAAGAGTAGGATTGGAGATAATATGGGTAGGAGACATTGGTGCCTTACCTCTCTCAAGAGAAATAGGCGCCGGAACAAGAGGAGCTTGCACAAAAGTACCAAAAAGATCACTGAAAGGAACATCCTCAGTAAGCCTTGGTTTCTTGACCAAGGTAATGAAGGGTTGTTCTTTATCCTCTTCCATAGCTGTGACAGCTTCTGCTTTTTGCTCCTCTTCAGATAGTAGACCCAGGGTAGAGGAATTGGGATTAGCTCGACGAGTTCACAGCTATTCTTCTCCGAGATTTTTCACAAAGGACTTAGTCATAGTAGTATTCTTGTACATGAAAGCCGGAAGAAGAGTATCAGCTAAAACACAGGAATTAAGCACCATTATAAAGGAGATATACCAATCAGTAAACGTAGGGTGAAATGTTTATACGTACCGAAGGAGCCATCCAAGGGAGTGTCAATGTTGCTTATCCAAAAAGGAAACATCAAACCCTCTACAATTAAATGCGACAAGCTGAATTTTGCTCCCCTCAGTTTAGATAAAGCAAAGGCAACAGAGGGATCACCGAGGAGATTATTGGTACTAGGAACTGGAGGTAAATCGTATATCCATTGGATAGGAAAAGGAGGAGGAGAAGGGATACACATATGGAAAAATTTGTGATGTCATTCCCCTTGAGGGGGAATTCGGTTGAACAAAATGGCCTTAGGACAAGATTGAAACTTGAAAACACCAATATCTACTTGACGAGGAACGAAGAAGTGGTGAAAAAGACGAGGGGATAAAGGAAAATCTAGCAGTTTCAACACCCCAACAAAACCCATAAGGATAGAAAAAGACTGAGGGACAAGCTGGTTAAGGGGAATATTGAAGTATACACTAACATCAGAAAAAAAGGGATGAAGAGGGAATCGAAAACCTTGTAGGACTTGATCCCAAAAAATAGATATGCACCCAAGAGGAGGGAGATGAGGGTCATCCTGAGGAGTATGACGAACTATATAGGAAGGAAAACCATAGCTCGCCTTTAAATCCACTTCCTCAGTCTCTGTGAGGTCAAAAGCACACGAAAGAAACCACACAGGGGAGGAAGTAGCCATGGTGGAACAGTAGAGGGAAGATGAATCGGGGAAGGCAAGAAGAGAGTCGGGAGGTGGAGGAGAACTTCTTAAACCCTTGTTTTTCCTTTCGAGCCTATGCCAAAACCCCCAACTAAAGACAATAGCGGGAGTAGAAAAAGGAAAAATACTCAGAATCCCAATCGTCATAAGTAGGATAAAATCGAATTCAAAAAGAAGGATGAATCCCAAGATAAAGATGTTAAGTTGGGCCATCTTCCTCGGAAAACATGACCAAGTTTCTCTTGATCTGAGCTTGATTCTTAAGAGAATCAAACAAATACAGGGAAAATCGGTCAGGTACTATAAGTTAAGATTATTTGTTTAATAAAACAACAAACCCAAATGAGCATAATAGGCCGGGCGAAAGTTGAGTATGAGGCATTAGTCGATATATTCCCGCATAAGGATATATTGACCAGGTATAGTAAACTAATGGATGTCAAAATTAACACAGCAAACGGGACTTGATTAGAAACTACCGGACGGGATTCATAGATATGAGTATGAATCGGTCGGTCATAGTAGACCAGTCGAGATAAATACTATTCTAATATGTCGATCAGAGGTTTATAATGGTAAGTCAGGTGACATCCACCATGATAAAACCATATGAAATTTGGTTAAGTATAATACATAAGATGATATGCATAAATACAAGTATAAATTAATCGAGTATAACAAATCGACCAATATTGAGAATATTACAATAGGACTGTACTAAATCGAACGAGACACAATTAGCTATAAAATATTGGACGATATTTGTTAGCGTTGATATACATCGGCCGGTCACGATAGAACAGTCGAAATAAAGGACATTATAATATGTTGAGTGAAGTTTTATGGTGGCCAGCCAGGTGACATTCAACATATTTAAACAAAATAAACAATCGTCATGAGGAAGAACAGGTTTAACAATGAAGAGGGAGGATCAACTTTACATAAATTTACTAGATTGTCATCACAAAATCCTAACCCACCTTACAAGGATTTGGATTCAAGGAAGAAAATCATTCTATGGTCAGTTGGGGAAACGGATCAGGAGGCCTGTTCTCGAGAAGTTTGCGACGGTTCAAGAAGTTGGGAGGAGGATCGCGAGACAAAAAGTTTTCCTCTCGCAATTGTCGCACCGCCCCTTCAGCTCCAGCATTGAAGGTCGGTAAGATCGACTTCACAATTGGCCTATTGAACTCAGTGGAGTTAATCATGAGGGTGGCCCTTTCCTTGTAGCGAGTGTCTTTGTTAGCCTTGTAGACGACCAAAGCCATTTGGGAAGTCTTCAGTTCGGCTTCTTTGGTGGAGACCTCGGTTTTAGTTGAATTCAGGGAAGTATTCAAGGAAGTTATTTCGTCATCCTTCAGCTGCAAGGCCATAAGTTTTTCAGCCAATGCCGATTCATAATCAGCCTTTAACTTGCCAAGTTCAGCTGTCCGTTTCTCCAAATTGGAAGTTAATTTTTTGTTAAGATCCGTAGCTGATTTGAACAGTGTCTGGAGACTTTCAATTTGGACTTCAAGTTGTTTCTTGGAGGCAGCGAAAAATGTGGTAGAAGATAACTCAGTAACTTGCTGTTTCAGCTTGTCGTTCTCGGATCTCAGCTTCTTGTTCTCATTGTATAAATTGTGTATTAGCCGAGACAAGCCCATATTTTCTATCCATCGTTAGAAATATAATAAAGGATTATGACATAATCACTGATGAATAAAAAGTAGACATTAATAAACAAACCTGATTCTCACTATGGGAAAAACGATCAATTGTTTCGGGAGTGGTAAGTTCTTCAAAAATAGGATGAACTTTCTCCCAAGCATTAGCAAAGGAACCTCCTAGCAATATGGGGAGGACGGGAATGGTGGAAGAACCTGCGGAGAAAGAGGAAGTAGGAATAGAAGGAGGAGCAAAAACTAAATAAGAAGAGAGTGAGGAAGGTAAGGATCCGAGTTCGGGAATTGACAATGGAAAGGTGAAAGAAACATCACCAGGGGCACTAGTGCTGGAAGAGGGTGAGGCAGAGAAGGTGAGAGAAGGATAGAGCTTAGCCAGAGTAGGTTCGTCGGAAGGAACAAAACCTTCTGAGACAAGTTCATCGGCGGGAAGGATAAGTCTCCTTTTGGGAGGAGGAGCCCTAGTAAGTTTGCGCCCCGGGCGTTTGCTGGCAGCAACTTCAGCTATCGATTTACCAGAGCTCCCAGGAGACGTGAGTTCAATGATAGGAAGGGGGGCAGCTGATGAGGTAGCAGCAACCACTGGTAAAGCAATAGCGGGCAAAGAAACAACAGGGATTTCTATGGGAAGACCTTCGGGAGCCTCAGGAACCACCTGAGAGCTGGAAACTTCAACCAGAGGAGTCGACTCTTCAACTAGAGGCGACGGAGTAACGGCAGCAAGAAGCTCTTGCTCTTTTGCGAATTGCATCCTCTTCCAGACGCAGTTCTTCATCGATTAAAGAGGAATAAAAATTGTCCACTACAAAGATAGAAAAATGATTTAGTTAATAAAAATCAATAAGGAAGAAGCAGAATTTTACCTAAAGAGCCTTGTGTAGCAGGTTTGACGGGGCTTAGACCAAATAAGTATAGAAGATCGACCCTCAGCCACTTAAGGATAGAAAACCGACGACATAACAATTTTTCACAGTAAATAGGAAAGGAGGGATGAAGATGAAACTCCCTGACATTAGGCAAGGGAGGTAAGGAGGATTTCCAGGCATAAGACCAAGGAATAGGTCCTGGAAACTTTATGAAGAAGAAACGATATTTCCAAGCTTTAAGAGACGAGGGCATATCCTCAAAAAGGACCATCTTTGTCCGGGATTGGAACAGGAAAACACCAGGTTTTGAACACTTGAGGTAAGAAAATATGAAGAAATTTTGAGGAGTAGGAGGGATATCTAATAAACGAAATAGCATGTAGGTTCCACACAGATAACGAAAGGCGTTAGGGGAAAATTGCTGCAAAGGAATATCAAAATACTGACTCACTTCGATTAGGAAAGGAGGAATGGGAAACCTTAACCCCCCTATCAATTGGTCCTTGAAAAAAGTCACGCAATTAGCGGGGGGATGATGAGGACGATCATCTGGTTTCGGGATTAAGATACTATATTTCTTGGGGATTTCATATTGACGGCGGATGGCGAGCCTAACATTTTTATCAAAAGAGGAAGACATTTGGATATACCAAGGGGCAATCGTTTCCTCAGCCATAGATAGAAGTAAAGGTTGGGGAAACAACAAGTTACTTACTGGAAGCAAGAAAGAAGATCGCCGGAAAGTGGTGAGCGTGAGGTTTGATCAAAGACTGCAGCGAGAAAAGAACGCTAAAGCAAGAAAGGAAGGGACAAAGTTGATAAGAAGACGAAGGGTTTAGGGTTTAGAAGATACACAACCGTCGTTAGATCAGAACACCTTTTTCTCAATAGACGTTGAGGATTATAGAAAGAGAGCAAACGTGCATGTGACGTGGCAGAGAGAGAAGATATGTGTTACATAATCATAAAGGAGCATTTATATTAGACGTGACAAATCGAATCATGCTGGGATTGGTAACACCTCATCATACGTCTCCTACATTCTCTTACAAGTGAAAGACCAATCACAAACAAGGAGATTCTGAAGAGAAGACATGGTTTACTAGGCGTAATAAAGGAAGAGGGATTGAGTTTGACTAAATCTAGGTTAAGGACGAAAAATAATGAGAGTTATTTAGACATAAAGCCTGGTCCAAATTAATGTTATTTAGCATAAACTAGCATTGAGCGAAATAATTTTACTTACAATATTGGGGGGCACAACATCACATCTATTCTTAGAAATTAATGGGATTCAATAGAGTCACTCGATTCAATACAAAAGATTGTTTTTACATTTAGAATCTGATCAGATACATAACATTACATTTCCCCTTAAAACATTAAACCTCGAAAAGTTAACAAAAGTTACAAACATAAGCTCTCGGGAGTCTTAGAAAATTTCAGTCCCACTAGAGTCAAACTTGCCATGGAGCAGAAGTGGAAATATTTTACCTGGCATGAAGGAAGCTTGCCCGAGTGACAAAAGTGGCAATATTTTACCCGGGACGAAGAAAACTATGAAGCAGGGTGGTCTCAAGGGCAAGGGGAAGGGGACAGAGCCATTCAGGCCGTGGTACAAAGGTGACTGAAAGAGTCTCTCCCCTGTTTGAACCCTAGAGCTCTGCTTCCAGAGCGACCAATCCTAGCCCAAGGGCAACATGGGTTGCACATTTATAGCGACATCCATGGGCTATTTTGTTGGTCCTCCGTAAGTAAGGAGAATTCCTCTGAAGCTCGTTGAGTCTCCAGAGCAGTTGCGCCTTCGGTTGGAGATTCTAAATCTCGAGAAACGTCGTTTTTCGGGATATTTTCTCGAACCCTAGAGTTAGCCGAAGCAAAAACTTGAATAAACTCATGCATAGATCTCACCTTGTCCAACAAGAGTCGCCCCCAAAGAGGGGGATCCAAGGCCATTCTCTTAGTGGGAAAAGTTAGCAAGTAAGGAAAAGAACTGAGGTAGGTGATGAACGAAGAGAGGATTGTAGCCCTATTTAAAGGATCAAGGGACCCCAAGGAATCACTGTAAGGTTCACGGGATCACTGTACTCAGGTTCATAAGATAACTGTACACAAAATTTGTAAGGTCACTTCAGTACCCATTGCAGAGTCATGGGTAAGAAAAACCAAAATCAGACCTGTGTCTAGTTAGTCGGCTATACCTCCTTCGACTAGACTTAGAGGGAATGTAACGACCACCCTTCTTACTACTACTACTCTCTAAGGATGACCGTTACTTAACTACTAACTCTACTTAACCGGTATGATTAAAAATCACATGGAAACCCTACCAAAAAAATTTCGATAGAGTCTCCCCTATACCGGTGACCATATTCAACAATACATGCAATATATATACTCAGCCACAAGCGGCTGGAACACATATCAATCAACCACGCAGTATAATAAATCCAAAATAAAGAAAACCATACCACAACTCATCACACCATATCACAATTCATCTACTATGTCCTAAACACATCACAATATCATGTACTATCTCAAATACTTCTAACATAACAAAAGACAATAGAAACTAGAATAAAACTCTTTCCTAGTCCCAAGGCTTCCATAGTCCTGGCATCACACATCCTTCGAACACCTCCTTGTCGCCTTCCTTTTATATCTTTTCCTTTCATGTATCTGCAGTAAGAGGAAGTGTAGTTTATAAGCAAAATTTGCTCAGTAAGCGCTATCTAACTCACAAAATCATGAATGCGCATGTATACGAAAAGAACTAGAAACTATATGCTCTAAAAAGAAATAAAGCATAAACATAACTGCTCATGTCAAACTAATAGCAAAGAAAAGCTAAGGAATCTATTCATGTAATTCTAATAGTTAATCATGCTGCTCATCTAATAGGTAAACATGAAAACTACTCATCTACTAGATAAACATGGTAGAATAAAGAACTAAACTTACTGATTTTTAGAACTATATGAATCTTATTTCATCTGTTCTAAACTTAATCTTTAATACTTTATGTTTATGTAAAACTCGTTTTACTTGTCCAAAAACTTATACTTATAATACTTCAAAATAATAATCAACTTATTCTTGGGCCCAGGCGTAGTACCATCTTATGCGCGTTCCCTAATAGGTTGGGGTAGCGAGCCACCAATCCTAAAAGAGCAGACCTCGGTCTACCAAGGCCAAGACCTCGGAATTGGACACCTGGATTTGTTTAACGACAACCTCGGAAGTTGGGTACTAGCCTCTTCTTAAAAGTAAAATACTTATAATCTTAATTACTTTTTCTTTAAATGCCTTGGCATTTTAATAGGCACTTTGTGTGCCAAAAATTCCTAAAGTCTTGACTTTGGGATCTACTTAAGGCCTCGGCCTTTTCTTTCTTTTCTTAATCTTTCTTATACTTTTCTTATAAAAGAATGCTTCTTACAAAACTGAAATGTTTAAACAAATTCTAACACTGCAATGCTTAAACAAAATCTGCATACAAGTTTAAACAGAAATCTGCATATTAAGCTTAACTAAAATCTGCATATTAAGCTTATCTAAAATCTGCATACTAAGCTTATCTAAAATCTGCATACTAAGCTTAACAAAATCTGCATACTAAGCTTAACAAAATCTGCATACTATGCTACTAAAATTCTGCTTATTAATACTTTATAGAATCTACATTGATCAACATGTAAATATCTTTTCTCATCTTCTAAACTAAACTTCTATTCTGAACTTATTACTTGCATAACTAAATCACTCACATACTTCTCACCTTTAGACTAAACTAACTTCAATAATTGGTACAGGAGTTATCTTCCTAAATATAGAACCCAAACTTACGTCAAACCAATTTCATCCAAACCTTTCTAAAATCCCGGAATTATAACTATTCTTTCCCATCTAAACAATTCTTTACAGCAGCCAAAGCATGAGGAAAAACACACAAGAAACAACACTACATTAAACTTCAAGACCAATCCACTAAGCATCCATAACTATTCTATAACACTGAGCATCAATAGATTGATTCTACATCCTAATCTGTTCAACACTTTTTAAATGTTAAGACCAACAAAAACATCTTGAATCAGGGCTTGCAAATCTTCCATTCTCTGTTCCCTTGAAACTCACGGTAGCACTTCAAATTTTCATGTTCTCTTTTAAAATCCACGGCAGCAAGCACACATAAGAAAAGAAAACCACTGCTGCCTATCTTATGTTAAACAAACAACAAACAAACAAACAAACAAACCCTAACTAAAACAAAGTGTTTTCTCCTTCCTTTCCCTCATGAAGACCATGACAGAAAGCATCCAAGGCCCCAAATTCTATCATCTTCAGGGCGTGATTCAGAACAAGCAGTAACAAAAAGGAAACAAGGTCCAAAGCAATTAAGCACAAGCTAAACAACAAAACCATATTCCCTTTCTTTGAAGCACACGGCAACAAGCACAAAATAGATTATGCAAAGGAAAACTGTACAGTATGATCCGAAAACTAAGAACACAAGGGAATTCATGCAAAGCTTCGGGAACAAAGAAAGGATCAAGAATTAAACCTCAGAGCTATCCTACTACAGGTGAGTAGCAACTTACCTAACGTTCTTGGACTTACAACCGAACGCAAGGAGGACTTCTAGGTCTCGGAGCTCTGATCGGAAGACTCGAAATCGCGGCTCCTCCTCGTGCTCCAGATTTCTCCTCGTCGAGAGAAGCTCGGCGGTGTGAAGAACCTTGCCTTGGCCGGCCGCCGGAGTTGAGCCCTAAGCTCGGCTTCGTTTGATTCTCGCTCGGGCAGAAACGGCGACGCCGCGCACACGTGAGAAGAGAAGAAGGGATTCGGGGTTCTCGGGCCAAAAGGGAAAACCTAAGTTCTCCTTTTAATAACCCGGTATTCTGTTAATAACTATCACTTAAATATATTTTGCTCCTTCCTAAATTCACAAAGTTCGCTGGCGCAGTTGGTTCGTTGGGTTTTGCTTGAAGCCACAGGTCTGGGCTTCGATTCTCAGCCGCACCCCTTTTTCTCCAATTTATTTTAAATGTTCCAACCATAGCTAAAATATATTTCACTCCATACTTGATTAATAAAACTCTCGCAGACTGATTGGTTGGCTGAGTTCGGTTGAACCTGGTTCGGATCCGAGGTCTTGGAATCAAAATTCGGCTTCAACATTTTTTTTTTTAAAGCTTCTTCCTCTTGGTAAAAATACCAAACGAACTCCAAAAATTACATAAAAATACTCTAAAAATTTCTAAAAATCTCTAGAATATTTCTATAGCATTTTAAATATTTTTAAATTACTTTTAGGACTCTAATTGAGGAAATTTGGGTTGTTATAGGGAAGGCTAGTGATATGGGTTTGGTTTCATGGATCCTCGGTGAGGAAGGGAAAGAAGAGAGCCGATTTGAGAAGATAAATCAATATCGACCGAGATATGTTTCCAAGTAGATGGGTCAATATCGATCAGGATATGCCTCCAAGGAGGTAGGCTAATATCGGCCAGGATACACTTCCAAGTGAACAGGCCAATATCGATCGAGGCATACCTTCAGGAAGGAATGCCAATATCGGCCAGGACATGCCTCCATGAAGGCAGACCCATATCGATCAAGATATACCTCCAAGGAGGTTGGCTAAGATCAGCCGGGATATACCTCAAAGGAGGAAGGCCAATATCGGCCGGGATATACTTCCGAGTAAGCAGACCAGTATCGATCGAGACATGCCTCTAAGGAGGTAGGCTAATATCGGTCGGGATATGCCTCCCAGGCCAATATCGATTGAGACATACCTTCAGGAAAGAAGGCCAATATCGGCCGGGATATGCCTCCAGGGAGGCAGACCCATATCGATCAAGATATACCTCCAGGGAGATGGGCTAAGATTAGCCGGGACATACCTTCAGGAAGGAAAGCCAATATCGGTCAGGATATGACTCCAGGGAGGCAGACCGATATCAATCAAGATATACCTCCAAGGAGGTTGGCTAAGATCAGCCGGGATATACCTCAAAGGTGGAAGACCAATATCGGCCGGGATATACTACCGAGTAAGCAGACCAGTATCGATCGAGACATGCCTCCAAGGAGGTAGGCTAATTTCGGCCGGGATATGCCTCCAGGGAGGCATGCCAATATTTATCGAGACATACCTTCAGGAAGGATGGCCAATATCGGTCGGGATATGACTCCAGGGAGGCAGACCCATATCGATCAAGATATACCTCCAAGGAGATTGGCTAAGATCAGCTGAGATATACTTCCGAGTAAGAAGACCAGTATCGATCGAGATATGCCTTTAGGAAGGAAGGCCAATATCGGTCGGGATATACTCCCAAGTAAGCAGGCCAGTATCGATCGAGATATACCTTCAAGGAGGAAGGTCAATATCGGTAGGGCTGAATAATACCTTGAAAAGACACTTGATAAAAATTACATACTTGATAAAATATAGCCCAGTGCTGGCTGGGATAATAAACATAGAGGGGCACAGACGGGCATTGCCCAGGAAACCTCATGAGAGGTAATAATAATTGACCAAACCTAGTTAAGCTCAGCTTTGACCGATACAAGGAACATTGTTATATTAAGCTATCTCTGACAATACAAAAGCAGGAGTGGTGAGTAGGAACGATAGAAACACTTTAAAAGGACTTGTGAGACAGGATAAAAGTAAATATTTCAAATAAACTAGTTGATAAAGACATTTGTATGTGATTGTATAACAGGTGTTATATGTTTGGCAGGAAAGGTGTTTTTATACTATTTTGCAGGTATTAGACAACAAAGAAGGTACATCTAGGGTACAAAAAAGATTCCTTAAAAGTCATTTACCATAAGTATACAGTTTACGTCATCTCATAACAAACTCTAACAAACCGGGGTCCATGTCATGACTACGGAGGTTATATGAAGTGGTATAAAAGGGGGAATCCTCTCCGTTGGCAAGGTAAGTTCACATCATTGTGCACACTCATAACCCTAATTATCAACTACTGCTCATCTTCTTCTTCTTCTTCCTCCTTCCACACTGAGAGAGATCACTGACTTGAGCGTCGGAGGGCCAAGCCAGGGATTACCACCCTGGTCTTAGGTCACTGACGATAGTGTTGGTCGGTCTCTTATGCGCAGGAAACCTTGAAAGCTCCGGATATGCGTTTTCTTCTGTTGGATTTCCTTCTCGCCATTGGGGCTTTGCACCAGGAAGGCATTCTGTGATTCTACTCTCCCCAATCCGCTTTGGGTTTCTCAGATTGGCATTCAGTCAGGTATTATTCTTCATCAAGGCAGTAGGTTTTTTCCTTCTAGCTCTCCGTTTTGTTAAGCTTCTCAGATAGGATCAATCGATTTAAGCGATAGAGGGGGGGGGGGGTGAATATCGAGCGTTTAAAAACTATTCTTTTGATCTTTTGAAACCAAAGTCGTGCAGCGGAAATAGGAAAAGAGACAAGGTTTTTTACTTTGTTCGGAGCCTAGCTCGACTCCTACTTGAAGGCTCGCAGTCCTTGACTGCATCGATGAGCAATCCACTAAGATTCTTCTTCCCGAAAACCTCGGAAAGAAGTAATGCGTACAAAATACAATAATATAAGATAGTTACAAGCCTACTATCTTATATGCGTTTAAGTGCAATACAAAAGTAAAGTATACCGACAGTATGTGAAAGTTGAAGCTCGGTCGGCACTTGCTTTCATGTAGAAGAGTTGTAGAGCAGTAGCACGAACAATAGCAGCTAGCACAGAGATTGACTTTGAACTCGAACAGTGTTATCCAGCCCTGGACCTCGAGCTCTCTTTTATAGAACCGTCAACATTCGGTCGTCCGGTCCCTGGGTTCGGTCGACCGAACCCGCTCCATTCCTTCTGTATTGAGATTCACTGAGATTTTATCTTCAAGCATTAACTGATCTTTAATGGTTCGGTCGACCGATAACCTTGTTCGGTCGACCGAACGGTGAATTTCCCTTCTCGCCGAGATTCGCACATAATGCTCCATTAATGCTTTTATTGGTTCGGTCGACTGAACCTCATTTTCGGTTGACTGATCATGCTGTGATACCATGTTTGCGAGCCTGAACTATTTTGTGAAATTTACCTGTTCGTTCGACCGAACATTTTTTCGGTCGACTGATAAAATACCTTGATCAGTCGACTGATCCTCCTGTTCAGTCTACTGAACCCTTGGTAAATTGAAGGTTTCTGAGTGATGGTCGCGTGACCACTGACAGAGCCTGATTCTGAGTTCTGAGTCAAAAGTTATGACCATTTGAAGTCCAAGGGGTCATATGATTCTGCAATACAAAGTTAGTTCGATATAACAATAATATTCCTGCAAAACAAAGTTAGCACAGTTATAATACATGAGTAGTAATATGCATAGTATAATAGTTAGGACTGTCTTGATCTCAACTTGGAAACCTTCCCAGTTTCTTCAGTTGGATCAACGACCTTAGGTTGTTCCCTTCAGGAACCCGACCTCACTATCGCTCCTCCAGTTATTTACCTCAACCTACCTGTCAAATGTTAGGTCCTCCAGAGCTGTTTGGACTTTACTGTCTGGTCATGACTAGGGCTTTCCCGATTGAGTAAATAACCTGCACACTTAGCCAAATCATTAGATCATAACAAGACTTAACTTGAACCTTTGACAACATCAAAACTCAGGTTTGATTCTGGTGCACCTTGCACCAACAATCTCCCCCTTTTTGATATTTGGCAACCAAGGTTCACAGTTAAGTTTAAAATATACAGAGTTAAGTAAACAAACATTTAACTCTCCCCCTGGGGTTAATAACTCTCCCTAAATTTACTATCTCTCCCCCTTTGACACATATCAAAAATAGGGGTAATACTAACCAACATATTTAAAATAAATCAAGAGAAAAAATTAAGAGTTTGAGTTAGAAAAAGTATTTGTTTTTTTTTTAAAAAAAAATCAAGATTCTCTAAGTATAAGTTAGAAGTTATGTGATTTTGAAAATAATAGTATTTTTTTTAAAAAAACTTCATAAAATATTTTCATAAAAACTTAATAGAATTAAGTTAAAATTTTTAAAATGTTTTTAGAACAACTTAAAAATTTCATGAATAAGTGTAAGTTAAAAAATAAGAAAGTATAAATTTTATGATTTGATAGAAAAATTTTCTAAGGAAAACTTTAGAAAATTTTATAAGAGAAAATAGTAAACTAAGTTTTGAAATTAATCTTTAGAATTTTTTTTTTAAAAAAAAAACGTTGATTCAAGAGTTAGGTTTAGAAAGGCTGAAGCAAAATATTCTAATTAAGAACATTTATATTTTTTCAAGAAAATAAGTGTATAATTTTTGAAATATGTTGGAAAAAGAATTTTAAAAATCCATTAGTCTAAAAGAAATATTAAACCAATAAGTTTTGAAAACATGAATATTTTTTTTAAAAAAAAAATCTAGGAAAGATTGGTTTTTAAATGATGTTAAGGCTCCACTTAATTAAATAATCCTAAGGTCCAAGCGGGATATGAAAAATATATGTTAGATCAAAATTTTGGAATAGTTTTTAATTTAATTAATTAATCTCACCATTTCTAAGTTATCAAACTAAATAAACCTATAGTTGTGTGAGATGATTCAAATTATTTAGGTAATTAGGTTAAATTAATACTTAATTAAAGTTTAATTTATGCTTAAAGTTTAAAGTTAATTTAATTAAAGATTTAATTATTGTTTTAATTAAAATAAATTAGGTTTGAGATTAAAAATTTATTGATTTATTTAATTTCTAATTTATTGTATAATTATTTAGAATTAATTAATTAAGGATTACTTTATCTTTTATTTTTAATTAATTATTTAAAACATAATTAATTTAGGTTTACAAATTGATTCATTTATTTATTAGATTAATTGATCAAGTTAGTTAACATAATTTAACTTTAATTATAAAATAATTAATTTGATTTAAAATAATTTGATTAATTGATCAAGTTAGCGAACATAATTAATTTGATTATAATTTTTATATTAGTTATAACTCTTTTAAAAAAAAATTATTATCATTTTAAGTTAGAGTTTAATTTTGAGATGATTAAGTGTTAATTTAATTAAGTTTGAATTAAGTTTTAAACTTTAGTATTGAATTTAGGTCTAGATTAATTAAATTTTATGTTGTGTAAGTTTTTTTTTTTACTTTAAGTTTTAGTTTAAGTTTATATTTTTACGATTTAAATTAAATTTTAGTTTAAGTTCTAATGAATTAATTTATTAACCTTGAATTTAGTTAAGTTAAGTTTTAATTAATTTAAGTTTATTATTATTATTAATAAATTTATTTATTAATTTATGTTTTAGTTTAGAAATTTCAAGATTAATTGTTAAAGAGAATTAATTAATTAATTAGTGATTTCAAGTTTAATTAATTGATTAATCATTTAGTTATAAATTTAGAGTTGATTTAGTTTTCCTTTAAGTTTTAGATTTTAAGTTTTAACAAAGTTTTTTTTAAAAAAAATATAATTAAATTTAAATAAAGTTTTAAAAGAAATTTAATTAACTTTTTAAGAAATTTAATTAAGTTTTAAAATAATTTAATTAAGTTTTTATTTAATTTAAGTTTTTTAAAAAAAAATAATTAAAAAAATAATTTTTAAATTAAGTTTAAAATAATTTTTTAATTAAGTTTTTAAATAATTTTAATTTAGTTTTAAAATAATTTTAATTTAGTTTTAAAATAATTTCAATTAAGTTTTAAAATAATTTTAATTTAGTTTTAAAATAATTTTAATTAAGTTTAAAATAATTTCAATTTAGTTTTAAAATAATTTCAATTTAGTTTTAAAATAATTTTAATTTAGTTTAAAAATAATTTTAATTTAGTTTTAAAATAATTTTTATTTAGTTTAAAAATAATTTTAATTTAGTTTTAAAATAATTTTAATTAAGTTTTAAAATAATTTTAATTAAGTTTTAAAATAATTTTAATTTAGTTTTAAAATAATTTTAATTTAGTTTTAAAATGATTTTAATTTAGTTTTGAAATAATTTTAATTTAGTTTTAAAATAATTTTTAATTAAGTTTAAAAATATTTTAATTAAGTTTAAAAATAATTTTAATTAAGTTTTTAATAAAATTTAAAAATAATTTTAATTAAGTTTTTAATTAATTTTTTAATAATTTTTAATTAAATTGATTATTTAATTTTTTTAAGATTGAACTTGAAAAAGGTTATTGAACCCATGTTAGATTCAAACTTAGCTTTGGGTTAATCAAGCAGACTTCCTAAGGATAAACTTTCAGTTCAGTGATGAGGCATACGACCTACTTGAATATCATTAGACCACTTGCTGAAGGCTTTCCAAACTGTTCCTGCTCAAAAAACATAATACTAAATTTTGGTCTAACTAGCCCATGTTTGACTGGGGTATCTTCGGTCAAATCCACTAAGTCTAGTGCTCCAGGTAGAATTCCATATTCAGCCTAGACATGCCTTCAACAAAGTTTTCTTGACGTACTATCATCCCAATTCATTCCGATGCTATGTTGTAGGGTTGGTAAACCTTTTTCATCTAACCATTCTAAGCAGAAAATAAACCTAATTCTAAGTATTGATTTTGGTTAATCAAGTTGGTTGTATTGTTTTACTATTTGCTCCCCCTGAGTCATATCTTAGATAAGGTCTATCTAAGTAATGGATTTGACTCTTAGGGATTAAGTATAGGTTTGGTTCAATTGGTTTGGTTAAAAGTTTTGTTTGAACCCATGCTTGGGCTTGACTTCTAGCATTTTGACTGATTAAAGATAAAAATGATTTGTTTGTTTGTTTGGGTTTGTAATCGAGTCCTGATTTGTTGTACACGGCTCGTTGTGATTCAAGTACCATATTTAGACACTTGGATCCCACTTCTAACTTTTCCAACGTTTTCTTGAGTTGCTCGACTTGACCCTTCAAGTCAAAATTTTCATCCTCAAGTTTTTCAACTTGAGTTGAAGTTCCGACTTGAACTTGGTTAGTCGAATCAGTCAAGTTAACTTGTTGCTTAAGGTGTTCTATTTCCTTAAGTAACAAGTTATTTTGTTTTTCTGATTTTGATAACTTTTTAAACAAACACTTAACTACTTTAAGCAGATTAGACTTAGAATAAATCGTTACCATATTTGGATCTTCCGATCCGTGGCTTTTGTCAGACTCGATGTCGATCTCGGACTCGTCGTCGGACTCTAACTCGTACTTATCTTTAGACTCGGATTCAGACTCTTCTGTCCTTGCCATAAATGCTATATGACTCAAGTGCTTTGGTTCTGGTTTTGTTTGGGGCTTATCTTCCTTGTTTGGTCCTACATACAAAGCTAACCCTTTCTTGGTTTGACTCAAGTTAGTCTTCTCATGTAATGTTAATTCATAAAATAGTTCATCTAATTTAATAATGGAAAGATCCTTCGTAACTTTGTAAGCATCTATAATAGATACCCATAAGGATTTTCGAGGGAATGAGTTAAGTGCATACCTGATGATATCACGATTCTCAAGTTGATGGCCGATGATATGTAGTCCATTGAGGATGTCCTTAATCCTCATGTGTAGTTG
The DNA here is from genome assembly GCF_018446385.1 of Zingiber officinale. Classification (NCBI taxonomy): domain Eukaryota; kingdom Viridiplantae; phylum Streptophyta; class Magnoliopsida; order Zingiberales; family Zingiberaceae; genus Zingiber; species Zingiber officinale. The sequence continues at coordinate 109,769,382 of NC_056002.1, forward strand.
GCTTGCCGACTCACCATCTATCATTTTAATATTTAGTAATGAATTTAATAAAAGATCACGCTTTATTACCTTTGTATCATTTGTCCCTTCATGTAGTTTGACTAACATATCCCATAAATCTTTTGCATTGTCGAAGGGGCCGACTCGTTTTAATTCTTCTTTTGATAATCCACATTGTAAAATGTTGAGTGCCTTTGAATCGATTTGTACTTTCTTCTTTATTTCTTCTATCCATTCCTCTGGATTGTTGACTGGTGATGTGTAGCTGCATCGGATAATGAGCCATTGATCAATGTCTGTCTTGAGAAAAACTTCCATCCTCTTTTTCCAGTATGGGAAATCGCTTCTATCGAATAGCGGAGGACGCACGGTCGAATATCCCTCAGATTGTGCCATTTGTTCTTACACCAAAAAATTAAGAAACAAAAATAATTTCCAAGACTCTTGTCTTGGGATTAGCAGTGTGAGATAAAGAAGAAAAAAAAATTATTTAAGAATTAAGGAAAACACTTTTAAAGAAAAAGAAAAAGTTTTTAAAGTTGCTCGAAAAATGGTTAAGTAATTTCAGAGCTACCAGGCTCTGATACCAATTGATAGATCGATTTAAGCGATAGAGAGGGGGGGGGGGTGAATATCGCGCGTTTAAAAACTATTCTTTTAACCTTTTGAAACCAAAGTCGTGCAGCGGAAATAGGAAAAGAGACAAGGTTTTTTACTTCGTTCGGAGCCTAGCTCGACTCCTACTCGAAGGCTCGCAGTCCTTGACTGCACCGATGAGTAATCCACTAAGATTCTTCTTCCCGAAAACCTCAGAAAGAAGTAATGCGTACAAAATACAATAATATAAGATAGTTACAAGCCTACTATCTTATATGAGTTTAAGTGCAATACAAAAGTAAAGTATACCGACAGTATGTGAAAGTTGAAGCTCGGTCGGCACTTGCTTGCGTGTAGAAGAGTTGTAGAGCAGTAGCACGAACAATAGCAGCTAGCACAGAGATTGACTTCGAACCCGAACAGTGTTATCCAGCCCTGGACCTCGAGCTCTCTTTTATAAGAACCGTCAATGTTCGGTCGACCGATCCCTGGGTTCGATCGACCGAACCCGCTCCATTCCTTCTGTGCTAAGATTCACTGAGATCTAATCTTCGAGCATTAACTGATCTTTAATGGTTCGGTCGACCGATAACCTTGTTCAGTCGACCGAACGGTGAATTTCCCTTCTCGCTGAGATTCACACTTAATGCTCCATTAATGCTTTTATTGGTTCGGTCGACCGAACCTCATTTTCGGTCGACTGATCATGCTGTGATACCATGTTTGTGAGCCTGAACTGTTTTGCCAAATTTGCATGTTCGGTCGACCGAACCATTTTTCGGTCGACTGATAAAATACCTTGATCGGTTGAGTTAACCTCCTGTTCAGTTGACTGAACCCTTGGTATATTGAAGGTTTCTGAGTGCTGGTCGCGTGGCCACTGACAGAACTTGATTATGAGTTCTGAGTCAAAAGTTATGACCATTTGAAGTCCAAGGGGTCATATGATTCTGCAACACAAAGTTAGTTCGATATAACAATAATATTCCTGCAAAACAAAGTTAACACAGTTATAATACATGAGTAGTAATATGCATGAGTATAACAATTAGGACTATCTTGATCTCAACTTGGAAACCTTCCCGGTTTCTTCAGTTGGATCAGCGACCTTAGGTTGTTCCCTTCAGGAACCCGACCTCACTGTCGCTCCTCTAGTTATTTACATCAACCTACCTGCCAAACGTTAGCTCCTCCAAACCTGTTTGGACTTTACTGTCTGGTCATGACTAGGGCTTTCCCGATTAAGTAAATAATCTGCACACTTAGTCAAATCATCAGATCATAACAAGACTTAACTTGAACCTTTGACAACATCAAAACTCAGGTTTGATTCTGGTGCACCTTGCACCAACAGTTCCGCCAATGAATTAACCCTTTTGTTCATGTTCTAATTCAGGCGGAACTGCTCAAAACTTTTGGGTAGCTTTTGGAGAATAATATCGACCTGGGTTTCCCCATCGATTTCAGCTCCTAGTGTTAGTATTAACCCTAGTACCAATTATGAGATGATTGTAAAGGGCTCATTTTGTATCATATATCATTATTTATAAAAGGCATAGTTGGTTATTATATTTATTTCAGTTCAGTGCTAATTGAATAAGTATAATAATGTCCTTAGGTAGTAGATTCTTATCTACAGTATATCAATTGGTTGAATTGATAGTGAGATATTGTAGAGAACACTACTCTTAACTATTCCTAGTTGAGCATTAATATACAAGGACAATATTAATGCATTAAGACTAGCATGTAGGTCGACGGATGACTTAATCTCACAAGTCATGGATATGAGATATCAGGTTGACACATGGGTATATATTAGAGAATATATACTGAATGACCCTCCATGAGAATGTTTCATGGATCGTTATATGAGTATCATAAACATTCTCATGTGACTATTGGTATGAATAGTCCTTAGACCTGAAGTCACTACGGTTCCCTACATAAGAAGTTGTGTACTTTGGTATCGACAAACATCACCTGTAACAAAGTGCACAATAAAGTCGATCACTGGGTATGCAATGAATTATGCGAAGGGATGTGAGTGATGTAGATGGGATCTATCCCTTCCATATGACGGAAGTGATATCTGTAGGCCCCTTGATTAGTAAGACACAAAGAAAGCATGACCATGCTCAAATGAGTCAATATGAGATATTGAGCTTATTTGATTGAGTGTGTCTACTTAGAGATCAAGAAACACAAAGGTTAATAAGAGGATGACACGGTTATGCCTCATTGATCAATCTAGATATCAAGGATAGAGGGACCAAGTCATACAAGATAATAGCCACGGACAGGTTAGGTCGGATCTTGACCTTCTCGTCACTTGGGTAGCAATGATGCCTTGCTAGATGCCACTCATTGCTTATGTATCTAAATATTGATTTGGGTACATTGCCAACATTACAAGAACCTATTGGGTCACACACAAAGAACAAGTAGATTTGGAGATGGGTTCATATGATGAATCATTGGATTAAGTCTTATCCGAATTGGACTTATTGAGTTAGACTCAATTGGATCTAATTGTTGGATTAAGCCCAATTCAAACTAGACTCAAGGAGTCAATTCAAATTAATGAAATATGATTCATTGAATTTGAATTGTATGAGATTAATTGAGTAAGACTCGATTGAATTAGACTTGAGTTAGACTCAAGTGAATTAGACTTGAGTTAGACTCAAGTGAGGATACTTGAGTTAGACTCAAGTGAGGATTAATGAGATATTCATTGAATTTCGAAATTCAATGATTCATTTGATTCAATTTTTGAAATTGAATTTGAAATGAGGAGTTGCAAGTGTGTGGTCCTTAATGGAGTGTAAATGCTCATTAAGGCTATTAATGCTAATTAAGTATTTTCATTGGATGAAAATATTTAAGTGTTTTTCTCTTCATTTTGGCTTAGCTCTTCATTCTCCTTGCTCTTCTCCTCTCTTGGCCGAAAATCCATTCTCAAGGTTGCTAGCACAACCTATCTCCATTTGTGAGTTTGTGAGACAAATGGACGCTTGTTCGTGTGGATACCATAGGGGCGCGAACGTGAGATCATGTTGTGATCCGAGCTGTCGGGAGTCCATCAACATGCTACAAAGGTATAATATCTCATGTTCCTATGTAAACTTAGTATATTTTTTTTCTCCCTTCGCATGAATCTTATGGAGGAAATAGGTTTTTCCACTGCGCATTTGCGTGTTTAGCAACCTATTTCTTTACACCAAGGACTTCCATCTCATTCAAATGAGCCATCATCTTGAGGATATGATCCCTCATGGGTGTCCCCTCAGTCATGGTGTGTAACGACCACCCTACTTACTATACTACTCTCTAAAGGTGATCGTTACTTAACTACTAACTCTACTTAACCGGTATGATTAAAACCACGAGGAGTTTCTGCCGAAAAATTTCAGCAGCATCTCCCCTGTACTGGTGACCATAAAATGAGATACATATATAGTATACATCAGCCACAGGTGGCTGGAACATATATCAAACACCCACGCAGTTAAATAAGTGTCAAACACCAAAAGTACTTACTTACTATACTGAATTCATCTTAGCATGCAAACTAAAAAAAATAATCTCAAATGACATGGAACTTAAAATACAATCTCCAATATTTCTAAATCACTAAAACGTGGAAACTTAAAAATGCCCAAGTCTCTCCCATAGTCCTGGCATCACACATCATCGAACACCTCCTTGTCGCCTTCCTTTGCTAAAACTTTTCCTTTCCTGTATCTGCAGTAAGAGGAAATGCAAACTATAAACAAAATTGCTTAGTAAGCGCTATCTAACTCACAAAAACTCGAATGTGTATGTATACGAGAAGAACTAGAAACTGAATGCTTTAAAAGAAAACATATAAAGCTGCTCATGTCAAAAGTACTGAAACTAGGAAATAAATCTACTCATGCATATTCAATAGCAAACACTAAAATTTGCATACACATGATATACAAGAATAAAACTGCATGCTGGAAAGCAAGGCTAATCATGCTCAATAAACTAATCAGGAAAGCAATAAAACTAACACTGCATGCTTTGAATTAAAAGAAACTAACTTGCTGAATGTTAAACTTAAGTGAAGCTTATTTCTTTTGTTTGAAAACTTATACTTTAATACTTCAAAATAATAATAAACTTTCTTCTTGGGCCCAGTCATAGTACCATCTTATGCGCATTCCCTAATAGGTTGGGGTAGCGAGCCACCAATCCTAAAAGAGCAGGCCTCAGTGTACCAAGGCTAAGACCTCAGAATTGGACACCTGGATTTGTTTAACGACAACCTCGGAAGTCAGGTACTAGACTCTTAAATAAAGTAAAATACTTGTTATCTTTTATTACTTCTAATATATAATGCCTCGGCATTTTCTTTAGCACCTTGTGTGCCAAAATCCCTAAAGTCTTGACTTTGGGATCTACTTAAGGCCTTGGCCTTTTTCTTTCTTTTCTTTATCTTTCTTATACTTGTTAATACCTCTAATAAAAGGATGTCTCATACCAAAACTGCACTAAAATGCTTAATAAATCTATGACAAACTAAACTGAATGCTTCAATCTAAAACTGCAATACAATTGAAAAATTACAATACCAAACAAAACTAAAACTGGAATACTAAACATAACTAAAACCAAAACAGTAAACTCCAAGGCTGTTCATGTCCCTTTTGTGGCACAAACCAAATTGAAACTTGTTGGAATTAAAGCCTTTGTGAAGCTTGCTGGAATCTTAAACAAACCTATGTAAAACTGGTTTAAACTTGTACTTTTATAGAGCAACAGAAATGAAACTGCAGGTCTAATTACTCTACTAACTAATTACTCTACTAAAGGTTCTAACCGAATGCTCCCAAAATCCCAAGCCAAAAGTTGTTCATCTCCCTTTCATAACACAAAACCGAAAGCTAACAGTGAAGAGGAAAACAAGCTACAAGCTCAAGATTTATCCCAAGCTATCTCATGTTCATCGCCTACTGCATATACCAATAAGACTAACACCCTTCTGTTCAGTACTGCAGCAAGGAACCAAAAGGAAATTACCACTGTTAACTCAAATTTCAGCCCACAGCAAGGAACCAAAAAGAGATTTCTCATTGCCTAGAATAACAAAATCCGAATTCAAGCTATAAAGCTTGAGGTATAAAACCCACATGCTTGAACTTTACCCATCCTGATCTTTCTTTGAACTCACGGCAGCTATCAATGACTTACACGGCAACTAAAAAAAAAGAACCCAAATTGCAACTACTCTGCATAACATGATCCGAAACACAAGGAAAACAATTTGCTACTACAATTATTCCTCATGCCCTATGCTACGATAATGAAACAAAAAGGGAACAATGCAAAGCTTCAGAAACAAGAAGAGGAACAAGGAATAAACCCCGGAGCTATCCTACTGCAGGTGAGTAGCAACTTACTCTTGTTCATTAACTCACAATCGGAAACAACTTCTAGGGCTTCGGCGAGCTTGAGATCCCAGCTCTTCCTCGTGCCCCCGAGCTCTCCTCGACGAGAGGTTCTTGAGGCTGCAAAGGAACCTCGGATTGATCTTTGGTCGGCCTCAGAGACGAGAAACCCTAGCTGCCTTCGGTTCCGCCCGAGCTCCGCTGTCGCGAGCGAGAGAGAAAAGGAGAGGAAGGGTTTCGGCCACCGAAATTATCAAGCCCTAAGTTCCCTTCTTATAACTCCAATATTTTGTTAACTATCTTAAATAAATTTGCTACCTTTTCTAAACCAAACCGCCCGCGTGAACACTTGGTCAGCCACGCATTGCTTAAGGCTTGGCTCGTGGGTTCAAATCTGGGCTGCAACCCTTTTCTTCCTATTATTTCCCGTTATTAACTTCTACTACTTAAATACATTTCATGCTTCTTTTAATCAGCAACGCTCGCTGGAACACTTGGTCAGCCGGATTCGCTTAAGAGTTGGCTCGGCCAGAGGTCTCCGGTTCGAATCTCGGCTTGGATATTTTTTTGTCGAAACTTCTTTCGTTTAGTAAAAATACCAAACGACCTCCAAAAATTGCATAAAAATACTCTAAAAATTTCTAAAAATCTCTAGAATATTTCTATAGCATGTTCTCTACCTTGTACATGCATTAGTTAGCATCCATAATCTAATGTACTAAGGAAAACCACATCAAAGGTATCTTAGGACCTCCTAACCTACATATAATGAACATAAGCATAAGCAGTGACATAAGCATGACAACATAAATGTAAGCATAGGCATAAACATGAACATGAATTGAACAAACTTGCATGCATACTTATAAACATACTATTGTGGTGGCCTAGTTGCACTTAGTAGTATCGTAACATAAGTTGTTGATCAGACAACTACTCTAGCGCTAGGTTGGTAGGGGTCCGAACTTAGGACCGGAGTTCCCCTTTATTCTGGTGCGCTCACCGGGCTTAGGTCCCCAGATCATACCACCACCCCAGAACATATCTTATTTGATTCTGGCGCACTCACCGGGCTTAAATTGTCACGCCCCAGAGGAGTCTCTGTCCGAAGAAATTTCGGCAGCATCTCCCCTGTACGACGGACAATCTGAAACTTTCTACATACATAAATACCTCAGCCACAGGCGGCTGGAATAATAACAGTAAATAAAACCAATCACCACGCAGTTTATATAAGTATTCAGCCTCTGGCTGTCACAACCACGCAGTTAATAAAATAGTAAACAAAACAGTAAAACTCTGACTCGAAATCCACCCTACTCCACTACACTCGTAAAACTCAAAACCGACGAACCCACCTCTTCTGCCGTCCAGGCAGGCATATAGTAGAATAAAATCCAAATCATATCAAAGGTCCATCAAACGAAAGGATTCCATACAATATCCATATGAAAAATCCAAAACAAGACTAAAACAAAGTCTGATAGAGAAAAACTAAAATAAAATAACAACTCAACCCAACAGAGGACTAGCACTACGTGCTGTGGGGACTAGCGACTGGAACTCCCTCCTGACAGCATCAACCTGAAAATAACAACAATGGAGGCGGGGTGAGTCCAACACTCAGCAGGTACAATTGATATGCAAAGTAAAGAAATAACACCTAGCACTAATCATGCGTACAGTCTCCTGATAAAAATAAAGGTAACTACAAATCGAAGAAGACAGGAGAGAATCTGTACTAACCAGGACCCGGTAAAGGTATAGAAGACCTGTATGCATGTCAATCAAGGTATCCAAGCAACGTGCAGCATATAAGTGCAACAAACACAAACACAACAATGAATGCATCATGCATATGATGCCAATGTCATGGTCACCGACGCCACCACCGACTCACATCAACGGCACGTGGGTAGGGTGACAACCGCACTCGCAACACTACTCCCAATGAGTGTTCGAGTGACGGATGCCGCCGAGTACATACGCATCTCTACCCCAAATCATAAATGGAGGAGCGCAATGCTCTCATCTCCCATACGCTATGACGGAGAGGAATCTCTAACGTGCTACACGCCGCGTCACACTACCCATGAGCGGATCAACGAGCACCGAAGAGTCAAACCGACGTGCCCGCTACCCATGAGCGTCACAACGAGCACCGAGCGATGAAACTGGCAAAGTGCTCGACAATAAAGGAGTAATCAATCACTCAGCATGCAATCATGCGAATGGTGCATGTCACTAAACATGGTAATATACTAAACCAATCTCTGGACATATCATAATGTGCACCAAAGAGAATGAATCATATCAAGGTATCTGATCATATAATGTATCAAACCTAGGTCCTGACATGGTAAAATATGGTTATATCACTACCCATGAGCATGTGGAATCAGGTACATATTCATACAAGATGTAAACAAACAATCAATCAACAGGTAGCATGTATTGGGCAGTGATTAACCGAAACAAGTAAGAAACACAATTAATGCATCTTGTTAATTTAATTACTAAGCATATCAAAGACAATAAGTCAAAAGTACCCGCCTCCGAAAATAGAAAGTCCAATCCGATCACCGAGATACTCGTCTCGCGTCAAAGTCCTGTATCAAACAATACAAATATTTTATTTAGCTACTTCATAAGAACAGCTAAATAAAATCCCTAGGACTAAATTTAGGGTAAAACCCTAATCACATATCCTCAATTTACCTTTTTAAATCTAATAGTTAATTAGGGTTAGCAACTAAATCCCCAATCAACCCATTAGATTAAATCCAAACCTAATTCCCTTACCACATAAACATCTAACTACAAAACGCATCAAATTCCTACCCTTACCTAAATTCACAGCCTTGATTGTTGATCCACACACACGATTTGTTGTTGCCAGCAAAGGTATATTGCTGCTGTAAACAAATAAAACACCAATGTGATCAATTAACCCACTAACATAAGAATTTGCAAACACAGAACCCTACCTGCCTTACCCAAATCTTCTTCCTCTCTGTCAATAGGCTATAGAAATCTGTTGATGCTCGAAATCTTGTGGCCGACGACAATACAGAGGGAAGAAGGCTTGTTTACTGACACTAGGCAGAGGAACAAATTGGCTATCGAATCTGGGCAATTGGAGTAGGGGTATGCACTGCTCCGTCCGCCCTCAAGTGATGGCATCGCCTGGTGCGGCTCGGGAAGGAAGAGTCGGCCGGAGAACTAGGGCTCGACGGCGGCCCGGCACTAGGGCAGAGAGGTGCGTCGTCGGCACCTAGGGCAAGAAATCGCTCGGCTCCTGCTCGGTGTCAGCAATGCTCGGGCACAAGGGAAACACCGGGGTCGCGATCGGGAACCGAGAACTGGCGGCTCGGTTGCTGGCGGCTAGGGCACAGAATCAGTGAGGAAGAAAAGGAAGTGGGTGGCGGCGAGGAAGAAAGGCTCGGCTTCACCGAGAAGAGGAGAAGATAAAGAGAGGAACCGCCGTGGCCGGCGGTTAGGGCACCGAAGGAGAAGGCACGCGGCGGCGTCGGGGAGAAGAAGGAAGGGGACTAAATTTTTATCTGTTGTTGGTAATTGCTGATGGTAGATAACGAAATTTGGGGACCAAATTTTTATAAGTGGGGGAGAATGTAAAATACCGGAAATAGGCGAATATGAATAAGGGAATTTTCCGGAATTTTTGGACATTTTTCGGGAATTTTTCGGAGCTTGTACGGACGAGTTCACGGGAATAAAAACGGGGCCCCGAGAAAGCCTGTTTGGGCTACCCATTTAAGAGAGGAAAAGATTTATTTATTTATCTCTTTTTCCTTTTCTTATTTATTATCTTATTTTCCCTTTATTTCCTCTCATCCTCGCCGATTCTCTCATCCTCGCCGAAAACTTCTCTCTTCTTCTCTCGCGCTCGACGCTGGCCCTAACCGCCGGCCGACGGTTTCTTCTTCCCGAGCGCCGGCAGCCGATTCATAGCCGAGCCTTTCCTCCCGACGCCTCCCCATGCCCTAGCCTTTCTCCCTCTCCGCAGCCGAGTGACGCCGGTCTCTCCGTTGTGCCCTAGCCGAAGTCGACGGCCACGGTTCCATCTCTCTCCGGCGGCCATTTTGTTGTTGTCTTTGCTATGCCCTAGCGCCGGCAGCCGACCACAGTGCCCTAGCCTTCCTTCTGCCACAACCACCATAGGGAGCAGTGAAGCCGCCTTTCCTCTTCTTCCTGTCCAAGCGCCGGTGACGTGCGAGCACAACCGAGCAGAGCCTTCACATTTCTCTAGCGCCATCCTCCTTTCCTCTGTGCTGCCGAGCCGACTCTTCCTCTGTTTCCCTCGCTGTGGAGATTCCGGTGCCACTGCCGCCGACGGCCGAATCTCTCTGCCGACGCCACTGCTCTCTCTGGACCGGAGTAGCCTGTGCCCTAGTTATTTTCCCCTTGCCACGGCTACTGCCGCCGCAGATCAGCAGGCACACTCCAGCAACGTTGGTGTTCTCTCGTGCCCTAAATCCTCAGTTCTCTATTCCAGTGAGTTACTGGATGAAGGTAAGGATCAGGTTGCAATTTTAGTTGTGCACTTGTATTTGATTGGGTAGTTGATGCATTCGTAGTGTGATTTTTGGATTCGATTGTTGGAAGGCACCTAGTTGGTTCCGGATATCACAGCATTAATAGTTGTTGCTGACCCTGCTTGATTCCGGCCATAACACCCCTGTCAACAGATTGGCACATCTGAGGGAGTTTGTGTTCTGTGGGCTTACTCGGTTCTAGCAGAAAATTCCGACCAGCAGCACCCCATTGTTCCAAAAATCAATAAGGCTGGGAAATAAGGTAAGGTGTAGGACATTTGATATATGTTATGAATCATGGTTTTGATTCAATTATTTCAGATAGTGTTTGTGTTAAAGGAATTAGGGTTTTACCCAAATTTTAGGGTTAGAGGTTGTATTTAGCTATGTATGTGAAATGTAGCTAAATAAAAAGATTTATTGTTTTGACACAGGACTTTGACGCGAGACGAGTATCTCAGAGTCAGACTTGGACCTTTTCGATTTGGAGGCGGGTACTTTTGACTTATTGTCTTTGATATGATTAGTAATTAAATTAACAAGATGCATTAATTGTGTTTCTTACTTGTTTCGGTTAATCACTGCCCAATACATGCTACCTGTTGATTGATTGTTTGTTTACATCTTGTATGGATATGTACCTGATTCCACATGCTCATGGGTAGTGATATAACCATATTTTACCATGTCAGGACCTAGGTTTGATGCTTTATATGATCAGATACCTAGATATGATTCATTCGCTTTGGTGCACATTATGATATGTCCAGAGTTTGGTTTAGTATATTACCATGTTTAGTGACATGCAGCATTCGCATGATTGCATGCTGAGTGATTGATTGCTCCTTTATTGTCGAGCACTTTGCCGCCTTTATCACCGCTCGTGCTCCATTGTGACGCCATGGGTAGCGGACACGCTGCAGTAGCACGCCGCTTGGCTCTTCCTGCTCCGCTGATCCGCCTGGGGTAGTGTGACGCAGCTGTAGCACGTTAGAGATCCCTCCTCGTCAGAGTTTGAGCGCCCCCATTTATGATTTGGGGTAGGGTACGTGTGTACTCCGACAAGATCCCGCCCTCTAGGTCACCATCGGAGTAGTGATATAGAGTGCTTGTCACACCCTACCCACCTCGGCCCACCGCTGTTGTGAGTTGGTTGATCGCCGTGGGTGACCATGACATTGGCATCATATGCATGATGCATTTATTGTTTGGTTTGTGTTTGTTGCACTTATATGCCGCACATTGCTTGGATACCTTGATTGACATGCATATGTGTCTTCTATATCTTTCTGACTGCTTGTCCTTTTACCGGTCCCGTTAGTATGCATTCTCTCCGCCTTCTTCGGTTTGTAGTTACCTTTATCTTTATCGTGAGACCGATTTACGATTAGTGCTAGGTGTTATTTCTTTACTTTGCATATCAATTGTACTGAGTGTTGGACTCACCCCGCCTCCATTGATGATATTTTCAGGTTGATGCTGTCAGGAGAGAGTTCCAGTTGCTGGTCCCTGCAGACCTCGAGGATGTGATTGGTTTTTCGTTTGGTTTCCTTTTCTGTTCTAGACCATTTGAACTTGTTATGTTCTAGATTTATTTACTTATGGACATGGTATAGATTTTATTATATCGATGGATTTGGATTTGGTTTTTATTCTACTACATGCCTGCCTGGATGGCAGAAGAGGTGAGTTCGTCGGATTTGAGCTTTACGAGTGTAGTGGAGTAGGGTGGATTTCGAGTCAGAGTATTACTATGTTGTTTACTATTTAATTATTTTAACTGCGTGGTTGTGACAGCCAGAGGCTGAATAGATTATATATAACTGCGTGGTGATGTTTTATTTTGTTGTTATTATTCCAGCCGCCTGTGGCTGAGGTATTGTGAGATGTAGAAAAGTTTCAGATTGTCCACCGTACAGGGGAGATGCGGACAGGGACTCCTCTGGGGCGTGACAATTTAGTGGTATCAGAGCCAAGTTATACGATCTTTTGTTTTCGTATTTTGGATGTTTGGGATAACCTGATACCAATTTATTTACTTGGTATCAGAGCGCCAAGTTTGGCGATACTTGTTGGATTTTTGTATTATGGATTTTCGGGATTTATCTGATACCAATTTATTGGTATCAGAGCAGGTTATGGATACCTGCTTTTGGTGTTTTGGAGATTTATCGGATACCTGTTGTTAGTATTCTGGATATTTGGGTTAGCCAGATTTGCGAGTCAAACTGGGCATTTTCGGATTTTCGATATGGTTATGTTTCGAATTTCCGTTTCAGATTTATTTGGATTTTCGGCGATGTTTCTCGTTCGGAGCTTGAGGTCAAAGGTTGGGGACAGGACAGTGACGGAACATCTCCAGACAGCAAATAGGTATGATGTTTATTTTATGATAGTTATGACATGTATTAGCACTTTATCTTTAGTACCTATCTGGTTGTTGTAGCCATATTACATGTGATGGGTTAGCCACTGATCTGGGTCGACCCTCATAGAGATCAAGGACTATAGTCTCTGGTGATTTTTCTTATCATATCATCAGTAGTTTTAGCTTCTGTTACTACTCGTAGGAGATGGAGGCACATACCAGCCTCTGCTATTGTTAGCTGGGTAGTGGATGATACCTACATATTCCTGTTGACTCAGCCAGGAGAGTTTTATACTCATATCTTTTGGATATTAGGGTACCAGGTACGATGGAAATTGGTCATTGGGAGTTACCATGTTTGATCATTGTTGAGAATGGTTTGAGGTTGAGGGATATTGTGATATAAGATATTATGATATGTTGATTTCTAATGATTTATGAGAGTAAATGTTATGTGGTTGTTTGATGATCTATTAGTGGATAACTATTTTGATGATTTATATTTGGGTTGTCATTGATGGTGACATAGTGAGTGTCATTTATAATATTCACAGGTTTGATGATTATGGTTGGTGATCAGATTATAAATTGGGTGCTAGAGAGTTTATGGTTGAGTGTGCCTATGAGATTTTAATAATCTGGTTAGTTGTGGTTAGTTAACAGGATGATAAAAAAATGATATTTGTTTCATCTGATATTGAACTATGTGGATAAATAATGAGCGATGTTTTGAATGCTAAATTGCCCTCATGGGAGTAGAGACTGATTCATCTGATATTATGTGGGCTGATATTTTTGAGGAAAAAAAAAATGAGAGTGTCTTGATGTTCTTGAATTTTGACTTTATCTTTTGGGTCGTATACCTATATACATATGATTATTGTGGGTTTCTAGTAGATTATACCTTAGTGGTTAGACATACATGTCTGATTGTTTATTGGAGGTATTTGTCAATTAAAAACTATGTTGTGGAATGTGCACATATGTTTGAGTGTTTTATTGGATGTATCTTATCGATCTAATCTGAGTTGTGATATGTGCAGATGTGTTGGGTGTAATATTTGAGGTATCTTGTTTATTATATGATTGTTTTGAGAGTATACTCGTGTCGATTATGAGTTGTTGGAAGTATTACGTTGATTATACTCTTGGCATAGGTGTATATTTGTCATGTGAGTGTTGTTTGAGGGTATTGTTGATTTTACCTACGATGTTATATGCACACGGGTTCGGTATACATTGTTGGAGGTATTATGATGAATTATACCTATGATGTGAGTATTTTTGGTGTGTACTAATTGGAGGATATGTCGATCATACATATGTTGTGTGTGCACGTGTGTCAGATGTATGGTTGGTAGCATCATGATGATTCTACCTATGTTAAATGTAGAATGTTAAATGTCTACATTATGATATTGGTTGTTTTACGCTGTCAACTAATTCTCCCATTAGTGGGTGACCGACCCACTAGGAGGATGATAGAGTTGACTATGGATTTGATTTGCTTACTGGGTGGTTATACCCTAGGCTACCCACAGTGATCTGTGGTAGAGAGATCTCGTGCAATCTCTAGCTAGATAGTTAGGTGCTTTGGGCCCTTATGTATTGTTGTGGTAGAGCGTAGCTCCCACATGTTATGGATCGTTTGTGGTAGAGCGTAGTTTCCACATATTCTGGATTCCCACATATTTAGGGATTGTTTTGTAATGGAGCGTTGCTCCTACATATTGCGGATTGTTTGTAGCGGAGAATTGCTCCCATATTTATGGTGGATACATATTTTGGATTATTAGTGGTGGAGCGTTGCTCCCACATATGGAGGATTTCTTGTGGTAGAGCGTTGCTTCCACATATGTGATGTTTCGTGTGATGGAGCATTGCTCTCACACTGGAGGATATATTCTTTGGTGATTTATATCGTTGGTGATCATATTTCAGATTTATTGTTAGGGATCTTATGGTTAGAAATGTCTGTGATACGGACATTATGAGTATTGGTTTTACTATTAGGGTTTGGGAAGCCTTAGAGGTTTTCAGAGACTGGATGATTTTGGCATTCCTATGATGTTTGGATCGGTTTCCATTGTCTTTGTTGACGATGTTGTGATTTATTTTGGATCCACGGTGAGTTACGCACTTCATCTTTGCATAGTTCTAGAGATGCTTCGATGGAAACATCTAGATGTAAAGATCAGTAGTGCGTATTTTGGTTATCTTCTGTGAGATGTTTGAGACACACGGGCATCAGTAGGAGTATACCGTGGTTCCACAGGAGATCGAGGTTGTTACCGTTGGGAGTAGACGGAGTCTATAGAAGAGGCTCGCAACTTCCTTTGTTTGGCTCAATATTTCCGGAGATACGTTGAGGGTTTCTCTCGGATAGCTATGTCACTGACACGCCTGACCTGGAAAGGCGTGAAGTTCACTTGAACTAAGGATGACAAGACCAGCTTCTAGGAGCTGAAGCGGAGACTAGTGTCGGCTCCGATTTTTTTTTGTTTTACCTTCTGGAGAGGACGGATATGTCCTCTACACCGACGCATCTATTCAGGGTTGAGCGCTGTCCTGATGCAGCACGATATGATAGTCTCCTATGCTTCTCGTCGATTGAAGGAACATGAGAAGAACTACCCTGTACATGATCTGGAGCTAGTCGCCATTATTTTTGCCATAAAGATTTGGCGACATTATTTATATGGCGTTACATTTGAGATTCTCACTGACCATAAGAGTCTCAAATATCTGTTTACTTAGAAGGAGCTTAATCTCCGACAGAGGAGATGGATGGAGTTCCTGAAGGATTTTGATTGTACCATTAGCTATCACCCGGGGAGAGCTAATGTGGTTGCCGATGCACTTAGCAGGAAGTCCGGAGGGACTTTAGCTTGCCATCGAGTTGTGGTCATAGACTTGATTCAAGGTTTCTCCGAGTTGTGCCTTGAGGGATAAGGATAGACAGAGCAGGGTACTCTGGTTACCATGGTTGCTCAATCGTTAATCAGGACGAGGATCCGAGAGCCTTAGGCTGCTGATCAGTATTTGCAGTTTATTTGCAGCCAGATAGCTTCCGGGTAGCAGACCGAGTTCACACGAGACGAGGAGGGTATTATATACTTCCGAGACAGATTATGCGTACCTCAGTCTCATCCGGTCTTACAGGAGCTACTTCAGGAAGCTCATTGCTCTCGATTTGCTGTCCACCTAGGCAGTACCCGTGTGTACCAAGATTTGAGGTGTTTCGATTGGTGGAACGATATGAAGGAAGACATCGCGGATTTTGTAGCTAGATGTCTTGTCTGTCAGCAAGTGAAGGCCGAGCACCAGAGACCTGCCGGCTTACTTTAGCAGATTTCTATTCCTGGGTGGAAATGAGAACACATTACTATGGACTTTGTGGTGGGATTGTCGAGGACACGACGAGGCCATGACTCGATTTAGGTAATCGTTGATCGATTAACCAAATCCGCGCACTTTTTAGCGATCCGGAAGACTGATTTCCTGGTTCGATTGACAGATCTGTATTGCCGGAAGATTATCAGATTACATGGTGTCCCTTTGACTAGTATTTCGGATAGAGACCCGGTTCACGTCTCGTGTCTGGCAGAGTCTGCAGCAGGCCTTGCGAACACAGCTCCGTTTCAGTACAGCCTTCCATCCACAGACAGATGGACAGTCAGAGCGGACCATTCAGACTTTAGAGGACCTGCTGAGGTCATGTGTTATGGATTTCGGAGGCAGTTGGGAGGACCATCTGCCGTTGGTAGAGTTTGCCTACAACAACAGCTTCCATTCGGCTATCCAGATGGCACCGTTTGAGGCGCCGTTAAACCTTAATTTACAACCTTAGGTTTGAGAATTATTTTGGGACCTTAGAGTTCAAGATTGGTTTCCGTACTTATCAGACGGAGGATGTCGAGGCGCAGGACCGTCGTAAGAGTTATGCCGACGAGACGCACCACCGGAGTTCTCTCGGTGACCATGTATTCATGAGTTTCACCCACGAAAGGGGTGAAGAGATTTGGCCTCAGAGGTAAGCTAGCTCCGCGGTACATTGGCCCTTTCGAGATCTTGGAGAGGATCGGAGCAGTAGCTTACCGACTGGCACTACCACCGTCCCTGTCAGGTGTTCACGATGTATTCCACGTATCCATGCTGAGGAGATATGTACCCGATCCGACGCATGTGCTGATAGATATTCCAGTTCCTGTCCAGCCTGACATTACATATGAGGAGGTTCTGGTACGGATACTCGACCGGAAAGAGCGTCAGTTGCGGAACAAGACTATCCGGCTAGTTAAAGTCGGATGACAGCATCATTCAGACGAGGAGGCTACTTGGGAGCTTGAGGACACTATCCGAGCTGGATATCCCCATCTTTTTACTTGAGGTATGTGATTTATTTACCGTTCAGCATTTATACTCTATATCTGTTGTTGGTAATTGCTGATGGTAGATAACGAAATTTGGGGACCAAATTTTTATAAGTGGGGGAGAATGTAAAATACCGGAAATAGGCGAATATGAATAAGGGAATTTTCCGGAATTTTTGGACATTTTTCGGGAATTTTTCAGAGCTTGTACGGACGAGTTCACGGGAATAAAAACGGGGCCCCGAGAAAGCCTGTTTGGGCTACCCATTTAAGAGAGGAAAAGATTTATTTATTTATCTCTTTTTCCTTTTCTTATTTATTATCTTATTTTCCCTTTATTTCCTCTCATCCTCGCCGATTCTCTCATCCTCACGAAATTCTCTCTTCTTCTCTCGCGCCCGACGCCTTCCCGAGCGCCGGCAGCCGATTCATAGCCGAGCCTTTCCTCCCGACGCCTCCCCATGCCCTAGCCTTTCTCCCTCTCCGCAGCCGAGTGACGCCGGTCTCTCCGTTGTGCCCTAGCCGAAGTCGACGGCCACGGTTCCATCTCTCTCCGGCGGCCATTTTGTTGTTGTCTTTGCTATGCCCTAGCGCCGGCAGCCGACCACAGTGCCCTAGCCTTCCTTCTGCCACAGCCACCACAGGGAGCAGTGAAGCCGCCTTTCCTCTTCTTCCTGTCCAAGCGCCGGTGACGTGCGAGCACAACCGAGCAGAGCCTTCACATTTCTCTAGCGCCATCCTCCTTTCCTCTGTGCTGCCGAGCCGACTCTTCCTCTGTTTCCCTCGCTGTGGAGATTCCG
The DNA here is from genome assembly GCF_018446385.1 of Zingiber officinale. Taxonomy (NCBI): domain Eukaryota; kingdom Viridiplantae; phylum Streptophyta; class Magnoliopsida; order Zingiberales; family Zingiberaceae; genus Zingiber; species Zingiber officinale. The sequence continues at coordinate 109,787,493 of NC_056002.1, forward strand.
GTGCCACCGCCGCCGACGGCCGAATCTCTCTGCCGACGCCACTGCTCTCTCTGGACCGGAGTAGCCTGTGCCCTAGTTATTTTCCCCTTGCCACGGCTACTGCCGCCGCAGATCAGCAGGCACACTCCAGCAACGTTGGTGTTCTCTCGTGCCCTAAATCCTCAGTTCTCTATTCCAGTGAGTTACCGGATGAAGGTAAGGATCAGGTTGCAATTTTAGTTGTGCACTTGTATTTGATTGGGTAGTTGATGCATTCGTAGTGTGATTTTTGGATTCGATTGTTGGAAGGTACCTAGTTGGTTCCGGATATCACAGCATTAATAGTTGTTGCTGACCCTGCTTGATTCCGGCCATAACACCCCTGTCAACAGATTGGCACATCTGAGGGAGTTTGTGTTCTGTGGGCTTACTCGGTTCTAGCAGAAAATTCCGACCAGCAGCACCCCATTGTTCCAAAAATCAATAAGGCTGAGAAATAAGGTAAGGTGTAGGACATTTGATATATGTTATGAATCATGGTTTTGATTCAATTATTTCAGATAGTGTTTGTGTTAAAGGAATTAGGGTTTTACCCAAATTTTAGGGTTAGAGGTTGTATTTAGCTATGTATGTGAAATGTAGCTAAATAAAAAGATTTATTGTTTTGACACAGGACTTTGACGCGAGACGAGTATCTCAGAGTCAGACTTGGACCTTTTCGATTTGGAGGCGGGTACTTTTGACTTATTGTCTTTGATATGCTTAGTAATTAAATTAACAAGATGCATTAATTGTGTTTCTTACTTGTTTCGGTTAATCACTGCCCAATACATGCTACCTGTTGATTGATTGTTTGTTTACATCTTGTATGGATATGTACCTGATTCCACATGCTCATGGGTAGTGATATAACCATATTTTACCATGTCAGGACCTAGGTTTGATGCTTTATATAATCAGATACCTAGATATGATTCATTCGCTTTGGTGCACATTATGATATGTCCAGAGTTTGGTTTAGTATATTACCATGTTTAGTGACATGCACCATTTGCATGATTGCATGCTGAGTGATTGATTGCTCCTTTATTGTCGAGCACTTTGCCAGCTTCATCACTGTTCGGTGCTCCGTTGTGACGCTCATGGGTAGCGGGACACAGCGTGGTAGCACGTCAGTTTGGCTCTTCCGGTGCTCCGCTCATGGGTCACGTTAGAGATCCCTCCCCACCGGGAGTTGAGAGCATTGCGCTCCCCCATTTATGATTTGGGGTAGGGGTACGTGTGTACTCCGACAACATCCCGTCCTCTAGGTCACTCATCAGGAGTAGTGATATAGAGTGCACGGTTGTCACAGCCCTACCCACTCGGTCCCACTGTTGTTGTGAGTTGGCTGACTGGCGTCAGGGGTGACCATGACATTGGCATCATATGCATGATGCATTTATTGTTTGTGTTTGTGTTTGTTGCACTTATATGCTGCACATTGCTTGGATACCTTGATTGACATGCATACAGGTCTTCTATATCTTTCGGACTGTTTGTCCTTTTACCGGGTCCTGGTTAGTACAGATTCTCTCCTGTCTTCTTCGGTTTGTAGTTACCTTTATCTTTATCAGGAGACTGTACGCATGATTAGTGCTAGGTGTTATTTCTTTACTTTGCATATCAATTGTACCTGCTGAGTGTTGGACTCACCCCGCCTCCATTAATGATATTTTCAGGTTGATGCTGTCAGGAGAGAGTTCCAGTTGCTGGTCCCTGCAGACCTCGAGGATGTGATTGGTTTTTCGTTTGGTTTCCTTTTCTGTTCTAGACCATTTGAACTTGTTATGTTCTGGATTTATTTACTTATGGACATGGTATAGATTTTATTATATCGATGGATTTGGATTTGGTTTTTATTCTACTACATGCCTGCCTGGATGGCAGAAGAGGTGAGTTCGTCGGATTTGAGCTTTACGAGTGTAGTGGAGTAGGGTGGATTTCGAGTCAGAGTATTACTATGTTGTTTACTATTTAATTATTTTAACTGCGTGGTTGTGACAGCCAGAGGCTGAATAGATTATATATAACTGCGTGGTGATGTTTTATTTTGTTGTTATTATTCCAGCCGCCTGTGGCTGAGGTATTGTGAGATGTAGAAAAGTTTCAGATTGTCCACCGTATAGGGGAGATGCTGCCGAAATTTTCTCGGACAGGGACTCCTCTGGGACGTGACATTAGGTCCCCATATCATACCACCATCCCAGAACATATCTTGTTTGATTCTGGTGCGCTCACCAGGCTTAGGTCCCCGGATCATACCACCATCCCAGAACACATCTTGTTTGATTCTGGCGCGCTCACCGAGCTTAGGTCCCTGGATCATACCACCATCCCAGAACATAAATTGGCAAGCTCCCCAGGCTTAGGTCCCTGGTTCATACCTATACAGTGATGAGGAATTTTGGGTCGTTACATGGTGGTTGTCATTAAGTTTCTCATGGCCTCCTGCCTGGCACCCCGATTCTGGTTGTAAGATACCGAAAAATGACAAATAATGATAAGCGAATTTTTTAGAATTTTTAGAAATTTTCTAGAAATTTTTCGGAGCCCGTATGGCTTCGGTTACGGGGATAAAATTTGGCTCTCGGGAAAGCCTGTTTGGGCAACCCTATTTTAGCGAGGAAATGTTTATTTCTTAATTCCTTTTTCTTTATTCCTTCTTTTCCTTTTTCCCCCTCCAAACCCACACGCCGAGCCGTTCCCCTTTCCTTCTCTTCTTCCTCGCTGAACCACCTGCGTGCCTTAACCTCCCTCCTCCTTGCGCCGAGCCGCCGACCCCTTGCCAAAACCACCACATGACGGTTCCTTCCCTTTCCTTTTTTTCTTCCGCGACACCAAGCCTTCTCTTCATCTTCTTCATCGCGTCGCCGCCACCACAGCCAGCTATCTTCTTCTTCTTTCCCCTCTCCTCTTCCTCTCCTCTGGCCGACGCGACGCTGACCCCGATCCGCCGGCATCTGAGCCCTAGCGCCGTTGTTGTCTTCACAGCCGACGCGACCGAGACTCCCCTCTGCCCTAGTGCCGACACCCCACTCCCGACGCCATAGCCGTCGCGGTTGATCGCTAGCCACCCGAGCCCTCGCCTTCGACCGATTTCCCCTCTCCCTGAGTCGTTGCTGTGCAGGTGGATCTCCATTCTTTCCTTCGTCGGCAAGGACGCGCTGTGTCCTAGCACTGTCGCCAGCAACCAGATTCGAACCAACACTGATTTCTCTTTGTGCCCTAGATCGCCGACTCTTGGTGTCTGTTCATCGCGACACCAACCGGTCTTCTCTCACCGCTACTCGCTGCTCTGGTTCACCACTACAGTAGCTTTGGGGAGGAGGTTACAAATCTAGTTTCGGTAAGATTCAGTGGGTATTAGGTTAATTTAATGTTCTGTATGGATGTTGAGATTGTTATGTGACTGAGCATTCTTGTCTCTTGCTCACGAAGGGTATCCAGTGCTGAATGCTCTAGATCAATAAGCACTGTTGTGAAGTATTCCAGCAGCTCCGTTGTGATTGTTAGTCTACCAGCCTTTGTAGCTTGGCCAGCATTGTTCATTGGTGATCCACAGCACCGGTCATTCTATTTTGGGCAGGGAACCCTTTCGACCGTGAGCCATCAACGATCATCTTGGATTTGGGTGAGTTCTTATGAATTTGTTTAGATTAAGTTGTTGTGATGGATTATGCTTATTGCAAGTCCAAATTTGAATGGATTGGTTAAGATGTAATTGAGGAGTTAGATAATCCAATTAGGGTTAACTGATGGATCTAATCTAATCAAGGTTAATGAATGAATTAGGGTCCTGGTGAATAAGGATTTTGGTTTAGCTATTTTGTTTATAATAAAACTTAGCTAAACTGTATGATTTATTATAGGATTCGGAACGAGCACTTCGACATAGAGGTTGATTAGCTCGATCTACATTGGAGGTGGGTACCTTGACTTATCTTTGATAATGTCATGTTGATATGTTTAGTAGGTTATAACCTTTAGTAATGATTATGTTCGTCTTTGCTTCGGTTGGTCACTACCCGATACTTGTTACATGCTTGTTTTGTTTACCTATTATGCACTTCATGTTAGTACCTACCTATTTATACATGCTTATAGGGGTAGTGACACAACCATGTGTTTATTATGTTTAGGATCTAGGTTTTTATACCTTATATGGTCTGTGTACCTTTGATTTGTTTCATTGTCCTATGGTACACATTTTATATATATATGGATATTGATTGCTATGTTGTTCAGGATTCTGTCATGCTTAGTGTCATGCATCATTCGCATAATTGCATGCTGCGCGATAGTCTGCTCTATTATTGTTGAGCACATCGCCAGTTTCATCTCTGTCGGTGCTCCGTTGGTCCGCTCATGGGTAGCGTGACGCAGTGTGGTATCACGTCAGTTTTGCTCTGTCGGTGCTCCGTTGGTCAGCTCATAGGTAGTGTGATGCAGCGTGGTAGCATGTCAGGGATCCCTCCCCATCATCGTGTACCGGGAGATGAGAGCATTGTGCTCCCCCACTTATGATTTGGGGTAGGAGGATAGGTGTACTCCGACAGCATCCCGTCCACTCGGTCACTCATGGCAGAGTTCACGGTTGTCACAGCCCTACCCACTCGATCTCACCATCGTGTGTGAGATGGCTTACTGGCGTCAAGGGTGACCATGTCATTGGCATCATATGCATTGATGCATTTACTGATTGTGTTTGTTGCATTTATATGCTGCATTTGGATGGATTCATATGTTTGACATGCATACAAGATTTATGATACTCTTGGTCTAACGACCCGACTATTCTGATAGGAGGCCCTGGTGAGTACAATTCTCTTCAGCCCTTTTTTATTATGCATTTCCAACTTTTGTCTAGGAGACTGTACTCCATAGTTATTACTTCAGCCTTGTACTCTTTGAATTTATCAAAACATTTAGACTTGCGGCACATCAAGTAAATGTACCCGTATCTCGAATAGTCGTCTATAAAAGAAACAAAATATTCGAAACCACCTCTTGCCTGGATAGTCATAAGTCCACACAAATCAGAATGAACCAATTTCAACACATCTTTGGATCTATACCCCTTTGACTTAAAAGACCTCTTGATCATTTTTCCTTCCAAGTAAGACTCGCAGGTTGGAAAGTTTTCCACCACCAATGAACCCAAAAGTTCATCTGCTATTATCCTTTGAATCCTACTAAAGTTAATATGACCTAGCAAAAGATATGATTGGTTCATTTTTGAAGGTTGCTTTCTCTTATTAGAGTTAGAAGATGTGTTATTAATTTCCATCTGTTGCATCGTGGGAGTTATTGGATTTATATAAATTGCCAACCAACGTACCAGAACAGACAACTTCCCTATTTTTCTTGATAATAACTTTGTTATCAAAAGAGACAGAATATCAAGTTCCTTGAATAGTTTAGAAACTGAAATCAAGTTCTTTCTAAAACTTGGTACGTAAAGATAATTTCTTAAAATCCATATTTTATTCCTATCAGAGGATAAACATCTCCCACTGCAACAGCTGCTCCTTTTGTAGCAGTGCCCATGTAGACGATGATTTCCCCTTCATATAGTTGTTGGGTTTCCTGAAACCTCTACAGTGAATTACAGACATGATCAGTGGCTCCCGTATCTACACACTAGGTACCGGTAGATAACACCACTAAATGTGTTTCAACAACTAATGGATAAAATACACCTTGATTGTTCTCAGTTCTGAGAGGACAGTCCACCTTAGTGTCCAAGTTTTGTTTTCAATCATTATAATTGGGACTACTAAGTCTATTCTATAGTATAACAGCTAGGGGATTGAAAAAAATTTTAAATCCTAAGAATCACAAAAATATTTGGTCAAGACCAACATCTCAAAATCCCCGTGAATTTTGTATGCCACATTAGTGTGGACGTATACAAATTCAAACATTTATAAGCGGAGAATTTATCCATTAATTTTATTATCTTGTTAACTTATTTTTATGAAAAATAAAATTAATAGTTGGTTTGTCTTCGATCAAATATTTTGGTCAAAACTTTAGAATTTAAAATAATATTAATTCCTCAAAATAATATCATTTAAATTCACCAATACCTCAAACATCGTGAATTTTGTATGCCACGTTAGTGTAGACGTATACAAATTCAGACATTTGTAAAAGGAGGGTCTTACCCATTAATTATCTTGTCAACCTTAAATTACCTCAAACACCATGAATTTTGTATACCACGTTAGTGTGGACGTATACAAATTTAATTGTTTGTAAGAGGAGGTTTTACCCATTTTATTTTGTCAACCTAATTTTATGACAAATAAAATTACCTCAAACATTGTGAATTTTGTATGCCACGTTAGTGTGAATGTATACTAATTCAGACATTTGTAAGAGGAGGTTTACCTAGCTTTATGACAAATTAATAGTTGGTATTCCTTTGGTCACACAAATAATAGCAGTGACTCCGTTGGGGAGGATACTATTAAATACGCCTAAGTGTTTACCATTACTTGATACTTAGTCCATTAAATAGGATTGTGCCCCTTCAGTTGGAGAAGATCACACACTCCTAAATAATTTTCTATAATCATCCATTTAGGAAGTTTGATCTAGTGATCTACAAACAAACTCATCTGTTGTGGAGGGAGACACTCAGAGCCCACACGCAAGTTTGTTTGCATCACTTACAAACCAGTAATGGAGACCGTGGAATTTATTTACTAATTCCTCTCCCACTTAGTTTTTTAAGATGAGGATTTTAACATGCACACACACACACATCACAACAAATAAAAGCAATAAATATGGGAAAACAATTTTCTAACTATTATGGCCTTTCCATCATTGCCCTCCGTGTGTTGCCAACCCTAGCTGCTGCCATCTTTAGCCACTGCAATTGGGTCTAGTTGTCGCATCTAATTTGCTTCTTTTTCCACTGTGCCTCTGGTCCTCAAATAGCACCACACCTTGCAAAGATACGATCCACGACAAAAATAGAATTTTACATTTATCAATCCTATATTCCACGAAGGAATGTACATGTAATCTAGATCGAACAAAAAGTAAAATCCTAAAACTAATACAACTCCTGCTATATTTAATACATACAATCATGCACACACATAAAATGCCCTCGATATGTCTGAGGGTCCAATCACACACAATCACAATAGGTCATAATAGTTGGAGCCTCCAACTACAGAGTTAATCTATTTGTGCATCCTACTATTATCCTGCCTAAAATATGCATGATATGTGCATAATTAAACTTAAACCAAACACACAGAGGCTAACCCTAGCTCTGATACCAATTGTTGGTTGCTACTCAGAATACCATCCTAGTTCCCCTGTACAAAAATTTGTACAAGCATAGAACTATCCTAGCTACCCATATGTTCTACTAACGTTAAATTTGGATTGCAAATGGTGCTTAAAATTATTAATCCAAAATTTTCCTTTAGAAGTTAAACTTGAATTGAGAATGAAACTTAACATTCTTACTTTAAGTTCAACCGATGTGATCTTCCTAAGTTAAACCATATTACAAAAGTTGATCAAATATCTATTTTAAGGATCAGCTTCCAGGTCAAACATGGCGAGGCACTAGGCCTTCTTGGGTATGAGATCATCCACCACTACCTAAACAAAGCCTTTCAAAGAAATCGGATATTTAAACTTCTCATAGTAAACTATGTTTAACAATAGAGATCTCAATAGAAACACATTATCAAAACATGAAATCGAAACAAATATTGAAAACAAAAATGATAATTAAAATTGATAACCTCTTGTATTTGGTTTTACAAGATCTATACAAAAGGATGCACTAGTTATGATGCGGAAACTTATAACTAGTTATACCTCTTGTATCTTATAGACCTCTTGATCTTCTATTGTATTCCTCTTCTTATCTCGGACGTCGTGTGGGTGACGATCTACCAAGACGAGAATCCACCCAAGCCTTCTTCTTCCTTCCAAGTTTTGGCCACCAACTTTCTCCAAGAGATGATGAAGTTCGGCCATCAACTTTCCTCCAAGGGATGCAAGACAAGAGAACCTCCTTCTCTTCTTCTTCTCCTTTAAGCATCCAGCATTAATGGATCTCCACTCCAATATGCCGCTAACCACCAAGAGGGAAAACAAAGGAAAAGAGAGAAAGAGTAAGGGCCGACCACCACCAAGGAAGAGAGAAGAGGAATAGAAGATGTATTGCACCTCTTCCCTCTCTTTTATATTCCTTGGTCTTGGTAAATAAGGAAAGTTTTAAACATAATTAAAACTTCTTTATATTCCTTGTCAATGACTAAAAAGGAAAGTTTTAAAATAAAAAATTAAAACTTCCTTTTCTTCTTGTCATAGTTGGCCACATGCTTGTTCTCCAAGCAAGGAAAGATTTGAAACAAAACTTAAAATCTCTCTTTTAAAAATCCCTTTTGTGGATAGTTCTAAAAGAATGTTTTATAAATTAAAATCTCTCTTTTAAATCCTTTTATGGATATCTATAAAAGATAAGATTTAAAATAAAACATGATTTCAAGAAAGGAAAGTTTTATCAAAAAATTAAAATCTTTCTTTCACATTATAGATAACTATAAATAAGGAAAGATTTCAAATTTCTCTTTTATTCCTTTGTAGAAAGCTATAAAAGGAAATATTTTAAAATTTAAAACTCTCTTTTAAAACCAATGATCCTGTCTGAGAAGCTAGGCAGGACGGAGATCCGGAAGAAGGAAACCCACCGCGCCGATGAAGAATAATGTCCGCAGAATACCGATCCGAGAAACCCAAAGCGGATCGGGAAAGATAGAGTCACCGAGAGTCCTGCTCGCACGAAGACCCGATGACGAAGAAGAAATCCAAATCTGAAGAGAAAAAACCCAGATCCGAAGCTTCCAAGACTTCCTGCGCACAAGAGACCAACCAACACTATCGTCAGTGACCTAAGACCGGGGTGGGAATCCCTGGCTAGGCCCTCCGACGCTCAAGTCAGTGATCTCTCTTGGTGTGGAAGAAGGAAGAAGAAGATGAACAGTAGTTGAGAAAATTAGAGTTATGAATGTGTGCAATGATGTGAACTTACCAAGCCAACGGAGAGGATTCCCCTTTTTATACCACTTCATATAACCTCCGTAGTCATGAAGTGGACCCCAGTTTGTTAGAGTTTGTTATGAGATGACGTCAGCTGCGTACTTGTGGTAAATGACTTTTAAGGAATCTTTCTTGTACCCCAGATGTACCTCCTTTGTCGTTTAGCACCTGCAAAATAATCTAAAAGCATATTTCCCGCCGAAATATATAACACCTGTCATGTGGTTACATATTGCAGATATCCTCATTAATTATCCTATTTGAAATATTTATCTCTATTCTTCCTTATGAGGCTTCTGTTCGCGCCCTTCTATGTTATTTATCCTAACTAGCAATAGGCCATATTTTATCAGGTATTTTTCCAAGGTGTTGGTCGACCTGGCTGATATTAACCTTCCTTCTTCAGGGCATGTCGCGATCGATACTATTCTACATGCTTCAAAAGTATCTCTCGGCCGATATTAGCCTACTTCCTTGGAGGTATATAGATCTTCCTCTTAGGAAGTATATTTTGGTCGATATAAACTTATCTCTTATTGAGGTATGTACCGACCGATATTAGCCTACCTCCTTTGAGATTTACGCCAAGTGATATGGATCTTTCCCCCTTGAAGGCATATCCTGGCCGATATTAGCCTACCTCCTTTGAGGCATATAGATCTTCCTCCTGGGAAGCATATTTCGGTCGATATAGACTTACCTCTTATTGAGGTATGTCCCGGCGGATATTAGCCTACCTCCTTTGAGGTATATAGGTCAAGTGATATGGATCTTTTCCCTTGAATGCATATCCCGACCGATATTAGCCTACCTCCTTTGAGGCATATATATCTTCCTCCTGGGAAGCATATTTCGGTCGATATAGACTTAGCTCTTATTGAGGTATGTCCCGGCCGATATTAGCCTACCTCTTTTGAGGTACATAGGTCTTCCTCCTGGGAAGCATATTTCAGTCGATATAGACTTATCTCTTATTGAGGTATGTCCCGACCGATATTAGCCTACCTCCTTTGAGGTTTACGCCAAGTGATATGGATCTTTCCCCCTTGAAGGCATATCCCGGCCGATATTAGCCTACCTCCTTTGAGGCATATAGATCTTCCTCCTGGGAAGCATATTTCGGTCGATATAGACTTACCTTTTATTGAGGTATGTCCCGGCCGATATTAGCCTACCTCCTTTGAGGTATATAGGTCTTCCTCCTGGAAAGCATATTTCGGTCGATATAGACTTACCTCTTATTGAGGTATGTCCCGGCCGATATTAGCCTACCTCCTTTGAGGTATATAGGTCTTCCTCCTGGGAAGCATATTTCGGTCGATATAGACTTACCTCTTATTGAGGTATGTCCTGGCCGATATTATCCTACCTCCTTTGAGGTATATAGGTCTTCCTCCTGGGAAGCATATTTCGGTCGATATAGACTTACCTCTTATTGAGGTATGTCCCAACCGATATTAGCCTACCTCCTTTGAGGTATATAGATCTTCCTCCTGGGAAGCATATTTCGGTCGATATAAACTTACCTCCCTTGGAGGTATATCCCGGCCGATATTAGCTTATCTCCTTTAGGGCATATTCCGGCCGAGATTGGCATACCTCCTTCGAGGTATATCCCGGCCGATATCAGCCTATCTCCTTGGTTTTATTACCTCCTTTCCTTTCCTTATCGGGGACCCACAAAACCTAACCCATATCACTAGCCTTCCCTTCAAGTCTAGTCGAAGGGGGTGTAGACGACTGACTAGACATAAGTCTGATTTTGTCTTTTCCTACCCGTGACTCTGCTCCAGATATTGAAATGACCTCACATATTTTGTGTATAATTATCTGATGCAACCAATGTATAGTGATTCCTTGAGTCCTTTGATCCTTTAAATAGGGTTACAACCTTCTCTTTGTTCACCACCCACCTTAGTTCTTTTCCTTCCTTGTTAATTTTCATTGCTCTTTTTTCTGGTTGAGAGTATGGCTTCGGTTCCCCCTCTTCGGGGGCGACTTTTGTTGGACAAGGCGAGATCTATATGTGAGTTTATTCAAATCTTTGCTTCGGCTAACTCTAGGTTCAAGGTATTGTCTTAAGAGATGAAGCTTCGCAGTCCAGACTTTTCATCCAAAGGTGCCCAGTTTCTGAAGGCTCGAGGGACTTCAAAGGGATTTTCACTACTCATGGAGAGCCGACTCAATGGCCCATGGATGTTGTGAGAAGGGCATAGCACATGGTACCCCTGGGCTGAGCTTGGTTGCTCCACTTGCAGAGCTCTAGGGCTTGAGAGGGGAAGTGGTTTTTACATTTACTTTTCCATCATGGTCTGACTAGATTTTTCTCCTTGCCCTTGCCCTTGAGTCTTTCTACTTTGTTGCTTTCTTCGTCCCAGGCAGAATATTGCCACTTATATGCCTTGACAAGCCTGGGCGAAGTAAGATATTTCCATCTCTGCTCCATGGTAAGTTTGAATCCAGTGGGACTGAAATTTTCTAAGCGTTTTAAGAGCTTGTGTTTGTAAATTTTGTTATCTATCTGAGGTTTGCCATTCTGAGGGGAAATGTAATGTTATGTACTTGATCAGATTCTAAGTGTAAAAACAAACCTTTGTATTAAATTAAGTGGTTCTATTGAATCCTTCTATAATTTACAAGAATAAATGTGATGTTGTATTCATTACCCCTCTATATCCCACGTGTCATTTATCCTGACTGAGGCTATCTTAACTATTGGAATACTTATATATTATAGCTAATATTATGCCAGCCAATATTGTTTCGTTGATTGAAATCAATATTATATCTACCTAGCATAACCAAAGTTATGTCGGCCAATATACAATTATTTTGATCAATATTAGTTTGCATTTTATAAGGACGTTAATTCAAAATCTGTCATTCGCCTAAATCTCCATCCTTAAATGTTTTTGTTCTTATCTTGGGCTTAGTCAAAAAATCAGTCCTTTTCACTTTATCATGTCCAGTTAATCACGTCTTCTTTCGAAGCTTTTTAGCTGGTGATTGGCTCTACTTTGGGTGGGAGAATGTTAGAAGCGTACCCCGAGGTGTTACCAACCCCGGCGCGATCCGATCCGTCACATCCAATATAAATGTTTTTTATGATGGTATGACACATACTTTTTTTGACCGCCACGTCACGTAGGCCTCTTGCCTTTCTCTTGTGATTTTCAGCATCTATTGAGATAAAAGTGTTTTGATCTGACGACAGTTGTGTGCTTTTCAAACCCTAAACCCTTCGTCTCCTTTTAAACTTTGTCCCTTCTTTTTTCTTCTCTAGAGTTCTTTTCTTGTTGCTGTCTTCAACCAAACCCCGTGCTCACCGTTTCTCGATGATCTCCTTTCTTGTCTTCAGTAAGTAATCTATTACTTCACTAGCCTATACTTTTGTCCATGGCTGAGGAAGCAATTGCTCCTTGGTATGTCCATATGTCTTCTTCCTTTGATAAAAATGCGAGGCTAGCTATCTGTCGCCAGTATGAAATTCCTCGGGAATACGGCATCATAATCCCAAAATCAACTGATCGTCCTCATCGTCCCCCTGATAATTGCGTATCCTTTTTTAAGGATCAGTTGATAGGAGGTTTAAGGTTTCCTATTCTTCCTTTCTTGATAGAAATAAGTCAGTATTTTGATATTCCTTTACAACAATTTGCCCCCAACGTATTTCATTACCTATGCGGTACTTACATGCTGTTTCGTTTGCGGGATATTCCTCCTACTCCTCAAATTTCTTCATATTTTTTTATCCCAAATGTTCAGAACCGGGTGTTTTCTTGTTTCATTCACGGACTAAAATGGTTCTTTTTGAGGATATGCCCTCGTCTCTCAAAGTCTGGAAATCCCATTTTTTCTTCTTAAAGTTTCCAAGACCCATTCCTTGGTCTCATGCTTGGAAATCTTTCTTACCTCCCTTGCCCGACGTCAAGGAGTTTCATCTTCATCCTTCTTTCCCTATTTATTGTGAGAAATTGTTAAGTCATCGACTTTCTATCCTTAAGTGGCTACGGGTTGATCTCCTATACCTGTTTGGATTAAGCCCCATCAAACCTGATACTCGAGTTCCTTTAGGTAACGCCTTATTTCTTTCTTCTTATTTTTAACTAACTAAACTATTTTTCTTTTCTATGTAGTGGATAGCTTCTATGATGTTTTGATTAACGAAGAATTACGTCTGGAAGAGGATGCCATTCGTGCAAAAGAAGCCGAACTTCTGGCTGCTATTATTCCTCCTCCTTCAATCGAGGACCCGGCTCCTTTAGCGGAGGCACCCAGTTCTTTAGGGGTTCTTGAAGCTCTTGAGGCTTCTGAAGGTCCTTCTACGGAGATCCTTGCCAGTTCTTTACTCGCTGTTACTTCACCAGCGGCTGCTGCTGTCTCCTCATCTGCCCCTCTTCCCCTCATTGAGCTCACTTCTCCCGATAGCTCCGGTAAATCGATAACTGAACTTTCTAAGGGTAAACGCCCAGGGCGCAAACTTGCCAGAGCTCCTCCGTCAAAAAGGAGGCTCATTGTAAAATACCGGAAATAGGCGAATATTAATAAGGGATTTTTCCGGAATTTTTGGACATTTTTCGGGAATTTTTCGGAGCTCGTATGGACGAGTTAACGGGAACAAGAACGGGGTCCGGAAAATGCCTGTTTAGGCTACCCGATTTAAGCGAGGAAAAGATTATATTTATATATCCTTTTCCTTTTTATTTCCTTATTTCTTTTTCCTTTGCTTTTATCGCCGTTTCTCTCTCGCCGAAACCGTGCCGCGCCCCTTCTTCCCCACGCGAAATCTCTCTGCCCTAACCGCCGGCTGGTGGTTCCTCCTCCTCCCTATGCGCTGAAGCCCTCGGCGACGGTGCTGATCGCGACGCTGCTGCCGCCGCGTGGGGCCGGAGTCCCGTTCTTCGACATCCTCGCCGATACCGCCATCGTCGCTTTGTTCTTCGTGCACGGTGCGAAACTGTCGCGTAGCGCGCTGCTGGCGATCTGTTCCGAGACCCCCTCACTCTCGATCACCCCTGCGCCAACACCGTGCCCTAGCTTGTAGCCGGCTCCGACGCCACTGCCAGCCACTGCCTTGTTTCGTGTTTGAGCAGCCGGCGATCGCAGGGATCTTCCTCACCAGTCCCGTGCCCTGGGTTTGATTTTTACAGTCGGCCTTGCTTCATTTTTTTTTCTCGGAGACAAATCGATTAAGGTAAGGTTAGGTTGTTAATTAGGTTGGTGTTTAGATCTATGATTCCCATAGCTTGATATTTGTTCTTGTTCTGATCAAGGATATTATTGCTTGATACCATATTGATCTGTTTCGTGGGAAGAATTCCAGCAAGGTGCTGTTTTGTGGTTCGGCAGCTTTCTAACAGCGGCTACTTTTCTTAGGCAGCAACGTTTCTGCTGGGAATCTAGGTAAGGTGTAGGATAACAGATCCTTGTAGTAGATTCTGTGTTGGTTGGACTATTATGATGGTAGATGTGAGTTAAGTTTATATGATGAATTAGGTTATGTATAGAATTGGATTGGTATTGAATTTAATCCATTGCTTGTTTTGTTATATGGGATCAATTCCATTTCTAAGGAAGGATAAGGTTATTAAATAGGTTTGGAGATTTTTATTTAGTTATATAGCTAAATACATTATCTGTTTGATAACACAGGACTTTGACGCGAGACGGTATCTCGACGTTGGATTGGACATTTCTTATTTGGAGGCGGGTACTTTTGACTTATGTCATTTGATATGCTTAGTAATTAAATTAACATGTTGCATTAATTGTGTTTCTTATCTGTTTCGGTTAATCACTACCCAAATCTTACATGCTTGATTGATTGATTGGTTTTGCATCTCAGGTATATTTTACCTGTTTATACATGCTTATAGGGTAGTGATATGCCATGCTTGACCATGTTCAGGACCTAGGTTTTTATACCTTCCGTGTACCTTTGATTCGATATGATTCGTTGACCTAGGGTGCACTTTTCTATATATATGGATTAGGTCGATGTTTATATGGTTATTGCCATGCATCATTTGCATGATTGCATGTTGCGTGATCGCCCCATTATTGTTGAGCACATCGCCATTACATGGATCTGCACACACCACCACCATGGGTTAGTGGTCGATTCAGGATGTGTTGCAGCAAGGACTCTGTTAGGCACCGTTGGTCCGCTCATGGGTAGTGTGACACAACGTGTTATCCAGCAGGATTCCTCCCGTCTTTGAGTACCGGAGTTGAGAGCATTGCGCGCCCCCATCTATGATTTGGGGTAGGAGGATAGGTGTACTCCGACACCACTCGGTCACTCATCGGGAGTAGTGACGACAGAGTGCACGGTTGTCACACTACCCACTCGGCCTCACTTTGGTATGAGATGATCGACTGGCGTTAGGGACCAGGACGCATCATTGGCATCATATGCATGATGCATTTATTGCTTGTGTTTGTGTTTGCTGCATTTATATGCTGCATATTGTTTGGATACCTATGTTTGACATGCATACAGGATTTCCTTATCCCTCGGACTGTTTGACCTTATACTCAGGACCTGGTTAGTACAGCATTCTCCTGTTTACTTCAGATGCATTTTTATCTTTCTTATCAGGAGACTGTACGCATGATTAGTGCTAGGTGTTGTTTCTTTACTTTGCATATCAACTGTACCTGCTGAGTGTTGGACTCACCCCGCCTCCATTGTTGATATTTTCAGGTTTGATGCTCCAGTCGCTAGTCCCCACTGCACGTAGTGCTACTCCGCTGCTGGTTTTTTTTTGAGTTGTTTCATTTTAGCTTTTCGCTATCACACTTTATGTTAGTTTTGTTTTGGACTTACATATGGATATTGTATGAAATCTTTCCGTTGGATGAACTTTTCGTATGATTTGGATTTACTCTACTACATGCCTGCCTGAACGGCAGAAGAGGTAAGAAAAATCGGATTTGGGCTTTACGAGTGTAGTTGAGTAGGGTGGATTTCGAGTCAGAGTATTATTACTGCGTGGTTGTGTCAGCCAGAGGCTGAATATATATATATAAACTGCGTGGTGATTGATTTTTATTACTGTTATTATTCCAGCCGCATGTGGCTGAGTATTTAATGCTTGTAGGAAATTTTGATTGTCCGCCGTACAGGGGAGATGCTGCCGAAATTTTCTCGGACAGGGACTCTTCTGGGGGCGTGACAATTTAGTGGTATCAGAGCACAGTTTTACGATCTTTTGTTTCGTATTTTGGATTTTCGGGATTGATCTGATACCAATTTATTGGTATCAGAGCAGGTTATGGATACCTGCTTTTGGTTTCTGGAGATTTATCGGATACCGGTTGTTGGTATTCTGGATATTTGGGTTAGCCAGGTTTGCGAGTCAAACTGGGCATTATCGGATTTTCGATATGGTTATATTTCGGATTTCCGTTTCGGATTTATTTGGATTTCCGGCGATATGTACGTTCGGAATTTTGAGGTCAAATTGGGGACTGGACAGCGACGGAACATCTCCAGACAGCAAATAGGTATGTTGTTATTTTGTGTTGGTTATATTGGTATTGATATCTGTAATTTAATTTAACAGATATGAGACGATCTACTCGTATTGCTGCGAGACGTGGTGCTGGTCGACCACGTGCGAGGACCACGGGATCTCTGGATATGAGATGCCCACTGTTAGTGAGCCTGTCGGTCAGGGACAGACTCAGGAGGCAGCGGGAGCATCGGGCTCTCAAATCCCGATAGCTCATGTAGAGATACCTACTTTGGCCACACCGACGGTATCCACGCCTACCCCGCTTACCTTACCATCAGGAGTACCATTGGTGTACCCGACGTCTGCTCCAGCGCAGCCTACGGTGTATTCAGGACCACCGCCACTGACCCACAGTACCCGACACCAAGGGCACCTGCACTCCAAAGGCTCATGAGAGTGCACTGCTCCACATCCGCACCTTTTCCCACTGCACTCCAGCCACCACGTTTGTTCCCTGTGCAAGACCACCGACGGCTTATGCTCCAAGATATACAGTGAGCACCGGAGTTCCTCCTCCTGCCATTCCGCAGTACCACCCGTAGTATCACCCAAGAGCCTGGGCCTCGCACCGTCCCGACACGATCATCGATATTGTCCGCACGAGCTAGGATTCCAGACCGCCGAGTCGATGAAGACTGCTTTCACTCTTTCCGCGGAGATCTCGATCCGAGTATGGCTCGTCATGGATAGAGACTATGGAGCGACTTTCTTCTATATGGCTTGCTCCGAGTGGGAGAAAGCGAGTGGCCGCTTATCATTTACGGATGAAGCAAATGCCCGTGGGTTACTCGCTCTATCATCAGAGCGCAACGTCATATGGACCAGTTCGAGAGGCTTTTGAGAGTCGCTTCTTTCCACTGTCCTATCAGATGGCTCGCCGACAGGATTTTATGAGTCTGAGGCAGAATAATCGCTCAGTGACCGAGTATAATACTGAATTCCTCCGGTTGGCTCAGTTTTGTCCAGAGTTAGTTGCGGAGGACAGAATTCGCATGATGCAGTTTATACAGGGATTGGATGGTTATCTGCATGTACAGCTTGCCGGATTAGGGATTACATCTTACTCTGATGCATTGAATCGAGCTTTGATGATAGAGTTAGCTCGGCAGACAGCATATCCGGACAGGAAAAGAAAGCATACGGTTCAGACATCAGGGCAGGTCCAGCAGACTCAGGCGACAGGACAGCATCAGAGTAGTCGCAGACGATTAGGTCAGAGTTCTTCTGGGGCATCTCGTAGGCCTCAGAAATCAGGGCGGTCTTCTTCAGGACGTTCCCGGTTTTCTCAGCAGAACCGGCAACCGCCTTCCGGTGATACTCATTGTTTCAGATGTGGATCCAGAGATCACCTCACCCCAGCTTGCTCTCTGGGACAGTCAGTTTGCTTTTATTGCAAACTGCCGGGGCACCAGAGCCGAGATTGTCAGCTGAAGGCTCAGCACACGGCTTCCGGAGGGTCAGGTCAGAGGGGACAGTCTAGTCAGTCAGGGGCATATCGAGGAGGGCAGAAAGCCCAATCTTCACAGCGTCAGCAGGGAGTAGCTCCCTCCGCAGCAGCATTTGGCATGCTTGGACAGGAGTACTCCAGTGCTTCTGTAGCACCCCAGAGTTTTGCTCCAGGACCTTATTATCCGACCTGTAAGACGACTCGGCCTCACCAAATGACAAGATCACCACCATCTTCTCGTCTTATCCGCACATAGCCCAAAGAATACCAAGGTGTGTCGCCACCAAAGAATACCGGCAAGATTACCACCTCCTCCTCCGCCAGAGCCGGTCGTGTTCATGCTATTACGAGAGGATGCTCGGGTGGACGGATCCGTTTTCCGCGGTACGATTTCCATTTATGCATTTATCACTGATATTTTGATTGATACTGGTAGTTCACACTCTTTTCCCGTACCTTTATGCGGGAGATTGGTAGATTACCTACTGTTAGGTTGCGGCGATTGATTGTCTCCCTACCGTCCGGTGATACTTTAGACGTCACCCAGAGATCGAGGTTGCCCGTTAGACTTTGGCAACATGATACTTACGGTAGATCTTCTAGTATTGGAGATGGTCGAGTTTGATATCATTCTTGGTATGGATTGGCTATCAGTATATCATGCTACCGTTGATTGCCGACGAGGGTGGTCACCTTCCGGCCTCCGAACCAACCCTCGTGGAGTTTCACTGGCATCAAAGACGACGGCATCTCGATTATTTCGGCGATTCAGGCGCAGAAGCTACGATGTCATTGGTTTCTATTATCGCTGATCAGATCGAGGATGAGTAGTTCGCAGCCTCCGACGCTCCCGCTGTCCGGAGTACCGGATGTATTTCCGAGGAGTTGCGTTTGCCTCCTAGAAGGCCGGAGTTCGCTATTGAGTGATTCCGAGAACCGCTACCGACATCGAAAGCTCCGTATCGTATGGCACCAAAAGAGTTGAACGAGTGAAGGTTCAACTCCAGGAGCTTTTAGACAGGGTTTATTCGCCCTAGTGTTTCACCATGGGGTTCTCCAGTTCTATTTGTCAAGAAGAAAGACGGCACCATGAGGTTATGTATTGACTACAAACAATTTAGTGACCGTCTAAATAAATATCCATTACCACGGATTGAGGATTTGTTTGATCACCGAGGTACTTCAGTATTCTAAGATTGATCTGCGATCCGGATATCATCGATTGAGAGTCGAGATTCTCGATATCCGAAGATGCTTCCGCACTTATACTCATTATGAGTTTTGTAATGCCATTTGGCTTACCAATGCTCCAATGGTGTTTATGGACTTGATGAACCGCATATTTCTGGAGTATCCGGATCAGTTTGTTATCGCTTTCATTGATGACATATTGGTCTACTGTCCGAGGAGGAGCATGCACATCTTCTAGTCTTGGAGATTCTTCGACGACATCACCAGACGCCAAGTTCAAAGTGTGCATTCGGCTATCCTCACCGGTTTTCCGGGACACGTGGTTTCTAGCAGAGGTATTTCATTGATCCTCGAAGATCGAGGTCACACCGCTGGGAGCACCAAGTCACCTGAGAGATCCACGCTCGGATTGGCGGATATTATCGATGATTTGTCGAGGGCTTCATTGCTATGCCACCGACACGCCTTACCCGGAAAGGCGTGAAGTTCATATGGTCCGAGGATTGCGAGACCAGCTTTCAGGCGGAGATTAGTGTCGGCTCCAGCTTTGGTTTTACCTTCGGAGAGGATGGATTTGTACTTTACACCGACGCGTCTCTAGGGTTTGGGCGCTATTCTGATGCAGACGCAGAGTAGTCTCTTATGCTTCTCGCCAGTTGAAGGAGCATGAGAAGAACTACCTATCATGATTTGGAGTTAGCCGCCATCATCTTTGCTCCAAGCTTTGGCGTCATTTATATGGGATCACATTTGAGATTCTCACGATCATAAGAGTCTCAAATACATTTTCACCCAGGAGCTTAATGACCGAGGAGATGGATGGAGTTCCTGAAGGACTACGATTGTACCATTAGCTACCACCCTGGGAAAGCTAATGTGGTTGCAGATGCACTCAGCAGGAAGTCCAGAGGGACTTTGGCTAGTCACCGGACTTCAGTCACGGACTTGATTCAGGCTTTCTCAGAGTTAGATCTTGAGGAGCAGGGACCGACAGAGCAGGGTATTCTGGTTACCATGGTTGCTCAGTCGTCGATCAGGATGAGGATCCGAGAGGCACAGGCTAGTGATCAGCATTTGCAGTTTATTAGCAGTCAGATAGCTTCCGGGCAGCAGACCGAGTTTACACGAGACGAGGAGGGTATTATATTCTTCCGAGGCAGATTATGCGTACCTCAGTCTCATTCGGTCTTACAGGAGCTACTTCAGGAGGCACATCGTTCTCGATTTGCGATCCATCCAGGCGGGACCCGTATGTATCGAGACTTGAGACGTTCCTATTGGTGGAACGGTATGAAGAAAGACATCGCGGATTTCGTAGCTAGATGTCTTGTCTGTCAGCAGGTGAAGGCTGAACACCAGAGACCTGCAGGATTACTTCAGCGGATTCCTATTCCTGAGTGGAAGTGGGATCACATTACCATGGACTTTGTGGTAGGGTTGCCGAGGACACGACGAGGTCATGACGCGATTTGGGTAATCGTTGATCGATTAACCAAATCAGCGCACTTCTTAGCGATTCGGAGGACTGATCCCCTGGATCGATTAGCAGATTTGTATTGTCGAGAGATTATCAGACCACTAGAGTTCTCTGTTGGCGACCATGTATTTCTGTGAGTTTCACCCACGAAAGGGGTGAAGAGATTTGGCCTCAGAGGTAAGCTAGCTCCGCGGTACATTGGTCCCTTCGAGATCTTGGAGAGGATCGGAGCAGTAGCTTACCGACTGGCACTACCACCGTCCCTGTCAGGCGTGCACGATGTATTTCACGTATCGATGCTGAGGAGATACGTGCCTGACCCGACGCATGTACTGGCTGATATTCCAGTTCCAGTTCAGCCTGATATTACATATGAGGAGGTTCCGGTACGGATACTCGACCGGAAAGAGCGTCAGTTGCGGAACAAGACTATCCGGCTGGTTAAAGTCGGATGGCAGCATCATTCGGATGAGGAGGCTACTTGGGAGCTCGAGGATACTATCCGAGCTCGATATCCCCATCTTTTCACTTGAGGTATGTGATTTATTTACCGTTCAGCATTTATACTCTATTATCTGTTACTAGTACTTGCTGATGGTAGATACTGAAATTTGGGGACCAAATTTTTATTAGTGGGGGAGAATGTAAAATACCGGAAATAGGCGAATATTAATAAGGGATTTTTCCGGAATTTTTGGACATTTTTCGGGAATTTTTCGGAGCTCGTATGGACGAGTTAACGGGAACAAGAACGGGGTCCGGAAAATGCCTGTTTAGGCTACCCGATTTAAGCGAGGAAAAGATTATATTTATATATCCTTTTCCTTTTTATTTTCTTATTTCTTTTTCCTTTGCTTTTATCGCCGTTTCTCTCTCGCCGAAACCGTGCCGCGCCCCTTCTTCCCCACGCGAAATCTCTCTGCCCTAACCGCTGCCGCCCGCGGTGGTTCCTCCTCCTCCTCGCGACAGAAACCCCTCGGCCAGCAGGGGCTCGCCGGAAGGAAGATCAGTTTCGTTGCATCGCGTCGCCGCCACCGGCCGAGTCGACGCCGACCCTTCTTCTTAGCCTAGCGTCGACAGCCGGCCGCCATCGTCTGTGCCTTAGATCGCCGGGAGCCGAGAGCCGCCGTCGCACAGAGCAGTGCCGGCCACCAGATCTGTTCCGAGACCCCCTCACTCTCGATCACCCCTGCGCCAACACCGTGCCCTAGCTTGTAGCCGGCTCCGACGCCACTGCCAGCCACTGCCTTGTTTCGTGTTTGAGCAGCCGGCGATCGCAGGGATCTTCCTCACCAGTCCCGTGCCCTGGGTTTGATTTTTACAGTCGGCCTTGCTTCATTTTTTTCTCGGAGACAAATCGATTAAGGTAAGGTTAGGTTGTTAATTAGGTTGGTGTTTAGATCTATGATTCCCATAGCTTGATATTTGTTCTTGTTCTGATCAAGGATATTATTGCTTGATACCATATTGATCTGTTTCGTGGGAAGAATTTCCAGCAAGGTGCTGTTCTGTGGTTTGTTTTGGGTTCGGCAGCTTTCTAACAGCGGCTACTTTTCTTAGGCAGCAACGTTTCTGCTGGGAATCTAGGTAAGGTGTAGGATAACAGATCCTTGTAGTAGATTCTGTGTTGGTTGGACTATTATGATGGTAGATGTGAGTTAAGTTTATATGATGAATTAGGTTATGTATAGAATTGGATTGGTATTGAATTTAATCCATTGCTTGTTTTGTTATATGGGATCAATTCCATTTCTAAGGAAGGATAAGGTTATTAAATAGGTTTGAAGATTTTTATTTAGTTATATAGCTAAATACATTATCTGTTTGATAACACAGGACTTTGACGCGAGACGGTATCTCGACGTTGGATTGGACATTTCTTATTTGGAGGCGGGTACTTTTGACTTATGTCATTTGATATGCTTAGTAATTAAATTAACATGTTGCATTAATTGTGTTTCTTATCTGTTTCGGTTAATCACTACCCAAATCTTACATGCTTGATTGATTGATTGGTTTTACATCTCAGGTATATTTTACCTGTTTATACATGCTTATAGGGGTAGTGATATGCCATGCTTGACCATGTTCAGGACCTAGGTTTTATACCTTCGTGTACCTTTGATTCGATATGATTCGTTGACCTAGGGTGCACTTTTCTATATATATGGATTAGGTCGATGTTTATATGGTTATTGCCATGCATCATTTGCATGATTGCATCCGTGCGATAGTCCGGCCCCATTATTGTTGAGCACATCGCCATATATGGATCTGCACACACCACCACCATGGGTTAGTGGTCGATTCAGGATGAGTGTGTTGCAGCAGGACTCTGTTAGGCACCGCTGGTCCGCCATGGGTAGTGTGACACAACGTGTTATCCGGGAGGATTCCTCCTCGTGTACCAGGAGTTGAGAGCATTGCGCTCCCCCATCTATGATTTGGGGTAGGAGGATAGGTGTACTCCGACAGCATCCCGTCCACTCGGTCACTCATCAGGAGTAGTGACGACAGAGTGCACGGTTGTCACAGCCCTACCCACTCGGCCTCACTTTGGTATGAGATGATCGACTGGCGTTAGGGGTGACCAGGACGCATCATTGACATCATATGCATGATGCATTTATTGCTTGTGTTTGTGGTTGCTGCATTTATATGCTGCATATTGTTTGGATACCTATGTTTGACATGCATACAGGATTCCTTATCCCTCGGACTGTTTGACCTTATACTCAGGACCTGGTTAGTACAGTATTCTTCTGTTTATTTCAGATGCATTCTTATCTTTCTTATCAGGAGACTGTACGCATGATTAGTGCTAGGTGTTGTTTCTTTACTTTGCATATCAACTGTACCTGCTGAGTGTTGGACTCACCCCGCCTCCATTGTTGTTATTTTCAGGTTGATGCTGTCAGGAGGGAGTTCCAGTCGCTAGTCCCCACTGCACGTAGTGCTACTCCGCTGCTGGTTTTTTTTTGAGTTGTTTCATTTTAGCTTTTCGCTATCACACTTTATGTTAGTTTTGTTTTGGACTTACATATGGATATTGTATGAAATCTTTCCGTTGGATGAACTTTTCGTATGATTTGGATTTACTCTACTACATGCCTGCCTGAACGGCAGAAGAGGTAAGAAAAATCGGATTTGGGCTTTACGAGTGTAGTTGAGTAGGGTGGATTTCGAGTCAGAGTATTATTACTGCGTGGTTGTGTCAGCCAGAGGCTGAATATATATATATAAACTGCGTGGTGATTGATTTTTATTACTGTTATTATTCCAGCCGCATGTGGCTGAGTATTTAATGCTTGTAGGAAATTTTGATTGTCCGCCGTACAGGGGAGATGCTGCCGAAATTTTCTCGGACAGGGACTCTTCTGGGGGCGTGACACTCATCCTCCCTGCTGAAGAGCTAGTTTCAGAAGGTTTTGCTTCGGCTGACCTTCCTTCTGATGAGCCGACGTTGGTGGAACTCTATCCTTCCCTTAGTTTTCCTGCCTCACCCTTCTCTAATGCCAGTGCTTCTGGTGATGTATCTTTCACTTTTCCCCTATCTATTCCGACTTCTGGGTCTTTACCTTCCTCACCTTCTTCTTATTTAGTCTTTGCTCCTCCATCTATTCCTACTTCCTCCTTTTCTACTGGTTTTTCTACTATTCCTGTTCTCCCCATACTTCTAGGAGGTTCCTTTGCTGGCGCTTGGGATGAAGTTCGTCCCCTTTTTGAAGAGCTCACTATTCTTGAGGCAGTTGATCGCTTCTCTCATAAGGAGAATCAGGTGTGCTTACTAACGCATGCTTTCTATTTCTCAACTATTATCTTATGGCTTTTTATTATACTTCCAGCGATGGATAGAAAATATAGGTTTTTCTCGACTGCTGCATTACTTATACACTGAGAACAAGAGGTTGAGATCTGAAAATGATAAGCTAAGACAAGAGGTTGCTGAGTTATCTTCTGCTGCATTTTCTGCTGCTACCAAGAAACAACTCGAAGCACAAATTAAAAGTCTTCAAGCACAATTTAAATCGGTTACAAACCTCAACCAAAAATTAACTTCCAAACTTGACGAACTAAAGGATAATTATGAGGCAGAATTGACTGAAAAACTCAAAGCCCTGCAGCTGAAGGAAGATGAAATAACTTCCTTGAACACCTCCCTTATCTCAATTAAGACCAAGGTTTCTGCCAAAGAAGCTGAATTGAAGACTTCCCAAATGGCTTTAGTGGTTTACAAGGATAATGAAGATACTCGTTACAGGGAGCGGCCCATTGCCATGATTGAATCTCCCAAATTCAACAGGCCGATCGTGAAGTCCATCTTGTCAGCCTTTACTACGGGAGCGAAAGAGGCGATTCACCAATTAGAAGAGGAGAGCTATTTATCTCGTGTCCCTCCTCCTAATTTCCTAAACCGTCGCAGACTTATTGAGAACAAACCCCCTGATCTGTACCCTAAGCTGACTTTGACTTAAATTCAAATTCTTGTAAAGAGGAGGGCTGAAACTCTGTAATGACGATCTCACGTAATGCTGATTATTCCCTTTTTGTTGTTAATCTTACTCTTTCTCATGATAGTTATCTGTTTTACATAAATGTGTCCAGTGTTGCTTGGTTTGTCACCATACGACCTTTCCCAACAGATTGTCACGTCTTAGATTGTTTCCTCATGATCGGACGGTATATATCAAGATTGATAAATATCGTCCGATATTTCATAGCTTAGTTATGTCTCGCCTAATTTGACACAGTTCTATCATGATGTCCCTAATATTGGCCGATTTATTTTACTTGATCGATTTACCCCTATGTCTTCATATGTCCTTTTCATGTATTAATCGAGTCTCATATGGTTTTATCATATTGCATATTATCTGATTCATTATGATAAGCCTTTTGGTCGACATACTAGGGTGCTCTTTGTCTCGGTCGATCCATCAGAACCGCCCGCTTCGTATTTACGGACCGTATCCAGTAATCTCTAACTAAGTCCTGCCTGCTACCTCACGCTTATCTTCTCCTTATTTTATTACACCTATAACCTGAACCTATAATTACTGGATTAATTTTTCTTTATATCCTCCAAGCTTTCTCAAGAATTATTTCTAGGGAAACTTTACACATTTTTCGAGGAAGATTACTTAACCTTACCTCTTTCTTTTGATTTTATCACTCATTTATGACGGTTGGAATTTCTAAATATTTTTTTCTTTTCTTCTTCTCTCCTGCTGTTTCTATTTGGGGGTTTTAGCGCAGGGCCGAAAGAAAAACACGGGTTTTACGAAGTTTTCTTCCGCTTTCCTCCATCTCTCGCCCTCTTCCTTGATTCTTCTTTCTTTGATCGTCTCTCTATGGCGGCTTCTCCTCCTGCATGGTTTCTCTCATGCTCTTCCAACCTCATAGATACAGAAGAAGTGAATTTGCGGGCGACCTATGGTTTTCCTTCTTATATAACTCGTCTTGCTCCCCATGAGGGTCCACATCTTCCTCTTTTAGGGTGTGTATCTATCTTCCGAGATCAAGTTCTACAAGGTTTTCGATTTCCTCTTCACTCTTTCTTCTATGATGTTAGTTTCTATTTTAATATTCCACTAAATCAGTTCGTCCCTCAATCCTTTTCTATCCTTATAGGTTTTATCGGGGTATCCAAACTGTTGGATTTTCCCTTGTCTCCCCGTCTTTTTCATCACTTTTTTGTCCCTCGTGGGGTAGATGTTGGTGTTTTCAAATTCCAATCTCATCCCAAGGCCATTTTGTTCAACCGAATTCCTCCTCAGGGGGAATGGTATCACAAGTTTTTCTATATGCGTCTCCCTTCTCCTCCTCCATTTCCTATTCAATGGATATATGATCTACCTCCACTTCCTAGCACTCAAAATCTTCTTAAAGATCCTTCTATTGCTCTTGCCCTATCTAAACTGAGGGGAGCAAAATTCAGCTTGCCGCATCTGATTGTGGAGGGTTTGATGTTTCCCTTTGGGATAGGCAACATTGACACTCCTTTGGATAGCTCTTTTGGTATGCATGACCCTTTCATTTCACATTTACTGATTAGTATGTCTCTTTTATAACGGTGTTTATTTCCTATATTTCAGCTGATGCGCTTCTTCCAGCCTTTATGTACAAGAATCCCGTTATGACTAAGTCCTTTGTCAATAATCTTGGGGAAGAATGGTTGCGTGCCCGCCGATCCCATCCTAATTCCTCCACCTTGGGTTTACTGTCTGAAGAAGAACGACAAGCGAGGGTTGTCACGGCCATGGAAGAGGAAGAAGAAGAGCCTTTTGTTGCCTTAGTTAAAAAGCCCAATCTTACTGAGGATTCTCCCTTTGGCGATTTCTTTGGTACTTTTGTGTAAGCTCCTCTTGTCCCAGCGCCCCTTTCTCTCGAGAGAGGTAAGGCACTGATAACTCCTACCCATATTATCTCTAATCCTTTTCTTAGGATGATGAGACCCGGTCTACTCATCCCCTCTTCTTCTATTATTTCAGCTCCTTCTGCTTCTACTTCTGAGGTGGTCGTTATCCCTTCTGTGTCTTCCGCACCTTTCACATTAGCCCTGCCTCCCTTGGCTTCTGGGCGTCGAGCAAAACGAACCCCTTGCAGGAGATCTTCTCCAAGTGCTATTCTTCCAGCCATTAGTGTTCCCATGACTGAATCAACTTCCCCTGTACTGCCACCTATTTCATCTTCTTCTTCTTCTGCTCCTTTTGTTTCTACTATTTCTTTTCCTCCCATTGCGTCTTCTTCTTCTTCTCTACCTCCTGTTTCCTCCATTCCCTGACCTTTATTTAAACAGGCTGCGGGTTTACCTTCTCAATTGGGGCAATCCTCTGATCCACCTAGCTATGGTTCTTTGCAACTACAAGGTCTATTAGCCGAATCTTGGCTACAAGGTTACGACCAACTAAGAGGCCTTAGCCTTCCACATCGGGCTAATCGCCATAGTCGTCAGGCAGTGGCTGTAAGTACTTCTAGTTATATGTTGTCACCTTAGTATCCTCATTTTTAACTATATCATCCTTTTGTTTAGTTTCTTGCCTCAAGTTTGCATATCGACCAGCTACTTGTGGCTAAGGACCAGGAGAACAACAAATTGAAAACCCAACTGGAGACATTGGAGACTACCTTACCTTCTCTTGATGACGACTTGGCCCAGTTGCAAGAGAAAGTGGCCTCACAAAATCAACAGTTGGGGACCTTGAAACAAGAATTGGAGGAGTGTCAGCAATTATTAAAAGATAAAGAGCTCACCAGAAGAACTATAGAATTACAGGTGGATCGGCTACATTCTGATCTTCGACTAGAGATTGCTTTAAAAGAGAAAGCTCTCTCAAATGCTTCTCATAAAAGTCTCCTTTTAGAGAAAGTAGAGAATCTTCATAATGCCTGTCTTTATGACCAAGCTCAAGACCTAGCCTCTCATGATTTCACTATCCTACAGGAACAAGAATAAAGGAAAGCTCAAGATGTTGAATTGTCACTGCTCCAGAAGGAATTTGAACAACTTAAATCAGAAAAAGATGCTTTAAAGGAACAAAACACAAAACTACAAGCTGATTTCCAGAGTTATAAGGAGCAAGAGAAGGGTCGATGGGAGGAGTGGCGACTGGTTTACTTAAAGTCTCCATCGTTTGCCCGAGAATTCGTTCGTAGGATAGTAGGTGCTCTAAATCATTCTGTATCGGGAGTTCTTCAACAGTTACGAGAGGGTGACTATTTACCCAAGGAACCCCCCCCTTTCTTTCATAAATCGTCATAGGCTTAACGAAGAACTACCCGCAGATATAAAAGGTCCTTTTCTAGATGTTTAAAGAGATTATTCAGAAAAGGCTTGTAAATGCAGAATTAGTAAAGAAGTATAACCAAAGTTTGGCAATTAAGTGATCGTGCTGTATAGGAAATTTTTAATACTTACCTGTTTTTCTATTGTGCTGATTTGAGAATGCCTCTCTTGAAATGCTCCTGAACATTAAATATAAGTTTTATTCTAGAACTCCTTGTTCATCTTTTGAAGTTAAGCCTTGTCTTGATGAATCCTTCCGCAGATAACATCCAGTGTGCTCCATATCCCCAAAAGAATAAATAATCCCAAGTGATCTTAGATAAGGAATCTGTATAAAACTCCTGAGTTCCGAGCTGAGTATACTACTCCAGGCGATTTTAAGTAAAGACTTCCAGATGGATGGGCTTCCAAATGAATAATGTATCATATGCATAGAATCCCCTTTTGAATCCTGGCTTCTTGTCCGTATAACCCCGGTCGATTAGGCTTTTGAAATTATGAGATTTCTCGATCAATTGTGTCCTGTGATGGATTAGAGTCTCCGGTTCCTCCCATGAAGACCCGTCTGAGTTACTTCATGGGATTTCCCGATCGACTTATATTCTGTGATGGTTTAGAGTCTCCGGTTCCTCCCATAAAGACCCGTCCGAGTTACTTCATGGGATTTTCCGATCGACTTATGTTCCGTGATGGTTTAGAGTCTCCGGTTCCTCCCATGAAGACCCGTCCGAGTTACTTCACGGGATTTCCCGATCGACTGCATTCTATGTAAAAAATATGAGGTTTGTACTAACCTTGTGATAGTTTTTAAAGTTTCTAGGTTCTTGAGGAGAGTTGAATAGGCCTGTAGGGTTCTCCCCTGTATATTGTTCGAAATAGATAATGAAAGTCCTCTTGATATTTATCAATCTGTATGAACCCTACTTATTTCTGTGGCGATATTTGTCTCGCTTGGCTTTTATTAAA
Organism: Zingiber officinale; assembly: GCF_018446385.1. Lineage (NCBI taxonomy): Eukaryota > Viridiplantae > Streptophyta > Magnoliopsida > Zingiberales > Zingiberaceae > Zingiber > Zingiber officinale. Next base: position 109,816,979 of record NC_056002.1, read on the forward strand.
AGAAATAGAGTACATAAGCTGTAGGTATACTTGTCCTCAGTCACCGAGGACCTCAAATAATTATGATTTGTTTCTCCAGACACATTCTTGAATAGTATGATGTAGTTAGGTTCGATAAGGCTGTAAGTGATTTGCACTCCAGGGACGCTCTAAAATTCTTCCTTCAGTATCTTGGAGATAATATGAACCTGATGTGAGTTTTTCTATCACTTTGTAAGGTCCTCCCTATTGTGGTGCCAACTTACTGACATCTCCGACAGGTTTAATTCGCTTCCATACCAAATCTCCTACTTGGAAAAATCTGGGGATGACTCTTTTGTTATAGTTTTGTCTCATCCGTTGTCGATATGATGCCAGACGAGTAGCAGCTTTATCTCTAATCTCCTCTATCAAGTCTAGCTCCATGAGTCGTCGACCTTCATTGTCCCCATCATATAATTGTCTTCTGTCAGATTCTACTCCCACCTCGATGGGAATTATTACTTCTCCTCCATAAACTAATTGAAAGGGAGTGATTCCTGTAGCCTCTCGAGGCATAGTACGATATGCCCAAAGAACGCTGGGTAATTCATCTACCCAGCTACCTCCGACATGATCCAGTTTGGTCTTTAAACCTCTTATGATTTCCCTATTGGTTACTTCTGCTTGACCATTACTTTGCGGATAAGCTACAGAGGTGAAGGCCTGAGTAATGTCGTAACTGTTGCACCAGTCTAAGATCCTATCCCCTTGGAATTGCCTTCCATTATCAGAGACTAATTTATGAGGAATGTCAAATCTGCAGATTATATTTTTCCATAAAAATTTAATAACTGCATCTTCAGTAATTCGAGCAAGTGGTTCTGTCTCCACCCATTTAGAAAAATAATCCACCGCTACCAACAAGAACCTTCTCTGTGTAGCTGCCATAGGGAATGGACCTACTATGTCCATGCCCCATCGATCAAAGGGACATGCAACTATAGAGGTTCTCAATAACTATGTAGGATGATGTAAGATATTTTGATGTTTTTAACAAGAAATACAAGTTCTTACCAACTTGTTGGCATCTTCATGTAGAGTAGGCCAGAAATATCCTGCTAGCAGAATTTTGCGAGCCAAAGATCTCCCCCCTATATGACTACCACATGAACCTTGATGGACTTCTCGTAAAATAAACTGTATATCTTCTGTGCCAATACACTTGAGAAAAGGTCTGGAAAAAGCTCTTTTATATAACTGTTCTCCTACCATAGTGTATTGAGCAGCTCTCTTCTTAAATACCCTTGCCTGTTCTGTATTACTGGGAAGAATACCTTGCTGCAAATACAATATGATTTGAGCCCTCCAATCACCTTGAATTTCTGCTTCAGCCTGTCTTTCAATACAAGATATTAACAGAGTTTGTTCTACGGGCCGATCTAGACTCCATGGCACTATAGCAGAGGCCAACTTAGCCAATTCATCTGCTACCTGATTTTCAGATCGAGGAATTTTTTGTATATTCACTTCTTGAAACTGGGACTTCAACTTATCGAATGCTTCAGCATATAACTTAAGCCTGTCATTATTGATTTCAAAATTACCTGATAGTTGTTGAGCTGCTAATTGAGAATCAGAATAGATAAGGACTCGAGCCGCCCCTATATGCCGAGCGGCTTGCAATCCTGCTATCAGGGCTTCATATTCTGCTTCATTGTTGGTAGCTCTATAATTTAGTCTGATGGAGAGTTGAAGTCTGTCTTCCCTTGGAGATATAATAAGAACACCAATTCCGCTGCCTTGTCTAGTTGAAGAGCCATCTACATAAACTTTCCAAATGTTTTCTTCCTCAGGGCCTTGAACTTCTATGATGAAGTCTGCTAGAGCTTGTGCCTTGATGGCTGAGCGAGGTTGATATTGAATGTCATATTCCCCAAGTTCAGTTGTCCATTTAATCAGTCGACCTAATGCCTCTGGGTTGAGTAACACCCGTCCAAGAGTACTGTTGGTTAATACAATGATCTCATGTGCTAAGAAATATGGGCGCAACCTCCGAGCAGTCAATACTAGGGCATAAGCTAATTTTTCTAGTGTAGTGTATCTATACTCAGCTCCTTTCAATAAATGGCTACAAAATATACAGGTTGTTGTTCCTTTCCTTCTTGTCTGACTAATACAAAACCTACAGCGTTTTCATTAGCCGACAAATATACCCAAAGAGTCTCTCCTACTATCGGTTTAGTCAATACATGGAGAGTGGACAAATAATCTTTCAATTCTTGGAAAGCCTTATCACATTCTTCATTCCACTAAAATTTATTGTCCTTTCTAAGTATTTTAAAGAAATGGAAGCTACGATCGGCCGACCTAGAAATGAATCTAGACAAGGCTGTAATTCGGCCTGTTAGTCTCTGAGCTTCTCTCATGTTGCGCGGTGGCTCAATGTTCTGCAGCGCCTTGACCTTTCTTGGGTTGGCCTCTATCTCTCGTTCGGACACCATATATCCTAGGAATTTTCCCCCTTTCACGCCGAATAAACATTTGTTCAGATTTAATTTGATCCCATATTGCCTCAATGTCTTGCAAGTCTCCTCTACGTCCCTGCATAGATCAGCAGCTTGAAGAGACTTAATCAAGATGTCATCAACATATACTTCCATATTTCTACCAATCTACTTCTGGAAGACCTTATTCATAAGCCTTTGATAGGTTTCTCCTGTATTTTTTAGTCCGAAAGGCATAACATTATAACAATAAGTACCATCAGATGTTATAAAACTGACCTTTTCTTGATCTTCTTTAGCTAAGGGAACCTGATGATAGCCTTGATAAGCATCTAACATAGAGATGTATTCGAATCCCCCAGTGGAATCTACCAATTGATCGATCCTGGGTAATGGATAATAGTCTTTTGGGCAAGCTCTGTTGAGATCCCGAAAATCAATGCATACTCGCCATTTGTTTCCAGGCTTAGAGACTAACACCACATTAGCTAGCCAGCTTGGAAATTGTACTTCCCTAATGTAACCGGCTTCCATAAGTTTAGTTATTTCTTCTTTGATGATCTGGTTTTGTTCCGCGCTAAAACTCCTTTTTTTTTGCATGACCGGGCGGGCATCTGGGAAGACATGCAAGGAATGCTCCATGACTGTAGGAGAAACGCCCGAGACTTCTTTGGGCGTCCAGGCAAATACATCATTATTCTTCTTCAAGCAGTGCACCAGTTTAGCTTTCAGAGCAGGATCGAGATCAGCCGCAATATATGTAGTAGCTTCAGGCCGACCGGCCTGGATCTAAACTTCTTCTCTTCATAAACCAGGACGGGCTGCTTCTCCCGAATGGCATTAACTTCCATTCTTTGAATCTTCCGGGTGGTGTTAGCTTCATTCCGAATTATTTCCACATAACACTTTCGGGCTGTCTTCTGATCACCTCGCACTTCCCTGACTTGGTCATCCACAGGAAATTTAATCTTCTGATAAAAAGTAGAAACGACCGCCCTAAACTCATTTAAGGCGGGTCGACCCAGTATCACGTTATAAGAGGATGAAGCATCTACTACCATGAAATAAGATCTTCTTGTTCTCATCAGAGGCTCTTCTCCCAGAGTATGACCAACTTTATTTGGCCCAACGGTTGTACTTCGTTGCCTGTGAATCCATATAGAGGAGTAACGATCTATTGAAGCTCACTCTGATCGATTTACAGTTGATCGAAAGCCTTCTTGAATATAATATTGACAGAACTGCCCATGTCTATGAAGGTACGAGCAATGGCGTAGTTGGCTATCACAGCTTTGATGATCAAGGCATCATCATGGGGTATTTCTATCCCCTCGAGATCTTTGGGCCCAAAACTTATTTCAGGACCGGTCGCTCGTTCCATGCTACATCCCACGGCATGAATTTCTAGTCGAACCGTCGTAGAAAGTAAGAGATACCTTCTGTCACAAGATCCCATGATCTTACATTCCAAGGATCTTCCTCTACATGGTGATCTAACCCTACATCTACATGGATTTATCTCACACACATTTCGTCAAACGCATACAAGGCACAACACACATAGATGATGATATAAGTACTTCATTGCATAGGAAAATGTCTAAATACATAGTACATACATCACAACACATCACAACTACTTCTTACATACTAGATCTAGAGATCTACTCCATTACAAGGGAATTACAAACAAAGATGATAAGTATAGCAAACCACGACTCAATATATGGAGATAGAAAGAAGAGAATGTTTATCTTTGAAGCGTAGCGTCCTTGGAAGCACTCCCTTACTCCAGAGGAGGACGGATCGGTGAAGATGAAGGAGATCTAGGGCCTCCCCAAAGGGAGAACCCTTTCCTAAGGAATGGGGGTGAGCCCCAAGCCAAAGAAAAGTGAAAAGGAGAGAAAAAAAATCCTTTTATAGAGCAGGGCATGGGCACCACACGACCCGTGACATGGCTGTGTGGATCCACACGACCTCATACATCTTGCTTTTGGCCAAGGTGACATGGTCGTGTGGCTTACATGGCCATGTTCCACTTTAGTTCTGGATAGGCTACACGGTCATGTGGCTCACACAGCCAGGCTCTTTTTGACCTCTGGAAATGCTGCACGATCGTGTGGCTCACACGACCCACCACTACTTACTCTATGAAAATATTGCACCACCTTGTGGCTCACACGACCATGGTCTTCTTCTCCTCTGGAATGTTGGCACGGGGAGATTCACACGGTCGTGTGGATCACACGGCCGTGTGGATCACACGGCCGTGGCTTGATTTGCCTCTGGTGGGGACACGACCGTGTGGGTCACACGACCTGAGCTTGTTTTCTTCCGGAGTTGCTCCCGTGTACATTTTTACTCCATTTTCACTCTAATATGCATCTTGTCAATCAAAATATACAAAGAGCAAATTTCCGAACAGAATATAATGGAAGTATGATATTACAATGAAATAGGATGCAATAAACATAAATTATGCTAATGAAATACAAGTAGATGTGCGTCAAAACATGCATAAAAGTGTATATAATCTATGCACATCACACCCCAGACTTAAACCTTTGCTTGTCCTCAAGCAAAATCCGTAATCTAGATTTATGTGCGTAGATGACATGTAATAATCCCTAATGACTCAATATAAACCTATCATATAGTTTCATTGATGAGCATGATACAAAAATTATTTAAGAGTGGCCTAAGTAGAAGTTTTCCATGCTCAGTGTACTAAGTGGCTTAACTTTCTCATGTGTCAATCTCTAATCCTAGTTAATTTTTTATTTAACCATGTTTCTCATACTTTCGACGATAAGCACTTACTTGCCACACGCAAGGTTCATCCCCCATAAAAATGTTATGCATCGTCTACACAACGGTTCAAAGAAATACTCAGTATCAAGAGAAACATAACATTCATTTCCCCAGTAACCTAACTCAGTCTCAAAAGGGTGAATTACTAGTTTCCACTCATGATAACTATTTTGTTTATCCCTTATTATTTTATTTCTTTGAATGTTTGCAAAGTATTAAACTTGAACAAACCTTCATTCATCATTTTTTTAGGGATTGATTTTTGCAGATGAGCTTACATGATTTGAGTTTATCCAGTAACTAAAATGTAGTTGAGAGGTCACCATAGAAGCAAGAGTACTTGTCCAGTTCTATGAATCATGACTATTTTCAAAAATATCTATCATCAAAGTCAAGCATAATGTGAAGAGATCCTACAACTAGGCCAATATTCAAATTCTTCTGGTAATAACAATGCTCACTTCATGCTACTATGGATAGAAAAATATAGATCAATAGACATACTACTATACCAAATCACACAACATAAATATCTAGATGAAACATGCTAGTATTTTGTATTAAGGAACAAACAATCATGATGTGATGAATGATGCAATTAGAAAAAAATTCAAAAAGAAATGTGCAAAATTAAGAATATATGACAAACACTAACCTAAACCCAAACATCCCCCCAGACTTAAACTTTTTATTGTCCCAATGAAAACTAGAAATGAAATATGGAGGAGATTTTTGAAGTTAGAGAGGTTACCAAGTGATAAACTCCAAATGGTTGAGACATTCATGTTCTGAAGATACTTCTCTATCTATGAGTTGCACTCTTCCACAACATTGAATTCTATAAAAAGAAGATAGACAAGAAAAATTAAGTAGAGGATATGAGCATATTATGAGGAAGGAAATGAAAAGAGAAAGGAACTAAAAACATGAATGAAAATAAGATTGAACTTGGGTTGTCTCCCAAGAAGCGCTTGTTTAAGGTCAAAAGCTTGACCCCTTATTAGGCTCATCGAAATCTCACTCTTGGAGGGGTAAGATATTTCAACACCCTCTTACCAAGGGCTCTTATTATGGAGGTAGCTTTCAATATAGGAGTTAAAAAGTGAAGTATCACTCTCTCCATCTTCTTCTTCTTTGAAGTTCTTTGAGGTGGTCGAAGACGGTTCAGATTGAGCTTCCAATTATATGCCCCATGAAAATCTGCACACCCAAAAGAAAAACAAATCTCTCACAAGCATGTTAGATTAGTAAAAACTAGAACCATATCAAGTTTAGTTAGCCAATTATCAAAAATGGAATCACAACCAACAAAATCAATCATAGGTACCTCTATGCAATTTTCTAAAAGATCACTAGAAATACTAACCTTGAATTATTGAGATATACTTGAAAGTTCTAAACATGTGGATGTGACTTCTTCAGAATTAAGTACTGGTTCTAGCTCTGGCTCAGGTGGAAGTTCCTCTAAAAATGGTGATTCTTGGGGCTTTGCTTCCATTGCACAAGTCCCTACACATTTATCATCAACCAATTCCATTCTTATAAATTTCATTGTATCAACTGGTTATGCGACCAAAGGAGGTGATCCTTGAGACATTTCCTCCATAGTACATGTCCCTACACTTTTTTCCACCACATCATCATCATAAGCAGTGAAGAGTCTACTAACATCAAAATTATCAATAGAAGGAACAACATTATTAGAAATTTGTTTCAATAACCGTAGAGCTAGGATCCCCCGTTGCACCATTATCTCTTCAGAATCTTATGTTGTGGTCTTCATCTGACTAGGAGTAGGAGTATTTAAGTTTTGAGAGTCCTCCCAGACAACTGGCTCATCTAATTGTGAATGATGTGGTCTATCCAATGATGAATCATCCTGAAACTCTGATGAACTTTGATTTACTTAGGAAGTATGCTCAACATTTTGTATACAGTTGTAGTCCAAATTTTGATGATCCATCCAAAATTGATTATAATGTTGAGGTGGATCAGAGATCTACTGCTGGGATAGTGACTGCTCAGTCTGCTCTAGAATTGGCTGGGGTTGATGGTTCTAAATTTGATAATCTGCCCAATCATAGCCATAAGTATCAAGAACTTGCTCATATGTATCTTGATGTTAAGGTTCAATCAAATACTGAAGTTCCAGAATAATAGCAATCTTTTGGAAAAAATGGCAAATAGCAGCTGGATGAGACGTGCTTCCACACACTCCACAAAAGAACTCAAATTGATCATCTTCGGATTCATGATTTTTATCTGTAACGACCACCCTTCTTACTACTACTACTACTCTCTAAGGGTGACCGTTACTTAACTACTGACTCTACTTAATCGGTATGATCGAAACCACGAGGAGTCCTTACCGAAAAATTTTTGCAGAGTCTCTCCTGTACCGGTGACCATAATCATCAATACATGCAAAATAAACCATCAGACACATGCGGCTGGTATATATACTTCACAACCACGCAGTAATAAGACACAACAACTTAAAAAAAAACTATTCTAGCAATAATAAATGAATAAAGCTCCAACAGTGGAAACAACCAAACTAACAATGCGGAATAGACTCAATTAGCAACATAAGAAAAAAAAGAAACAACTCTTTAACAATCTCAAATGACATAAACCATAAAGTACGACTCCATTCCCCAGATCTCTCCCACAGTCCTGGCATCACACACCATCCGCACCACCTTGTCGCCTTCCTTGCTAAATCTTTTTCTTTCCTTTATCTGCAGTAAGAGGAAATGCAATCTATAAGCAAAATTTGCTTAGTAAGCGCTATCTAACTCACAAAAAACACAGATATGCATGTATACAAGAAGAAACTAGAAACTGTATGCTCTGAAAGAAAATAAAGCATAAACATAGCTGCTCATGTTAATCTAAAAGCAAAGAAAAGCTAAGGAATCTACTCATGTAATTCTAATAGCTAATCATGCTATACAAGGATAAAACTGCATGCTGGAAGATAAAGCTAATCATGCTAAATAACTAATCAGGAAACAAATAAAACTAATACTGCATGCTTCAAATTAAAAGAAGCTAAACTTGCTGACTCTAAGCATAAATGGAGCTTATTTCATTTGTTTCAAAACTTATACTTTATTACTTTAAAATAATAATTAACTTCTCTTGGGGCCCAGACTTAGTACCAATACGCGCTCCCTAATAGGGACTGTGGTAGCTAGTCATCAGTCCTACGAGGGTAAAGACCTTGGTCTTACCAGGGCCAAGACCTTGGAATTGGTCACCTGGATTTGTTTAACGACAACCTTGGAAGTCGGGTACTAGCCTTTCTTTAAAATAAAATACTTATTATCTTTTTATGTTCTTATAATATAATGCTTTGGCATTTCTTTGAGCACTTGGTGTGCTACTGATCCCAATACTTAAAATTTAGGGATCCTATCAAGACCTTGGTCTTTTCTTACTTATAACTTCTCATAAATCCCTAAAAGGATTTAATAGAACACTATATGTACATATAAATTCTAGAGTTACATAGAACGAGTTCAATTCGTTAAGACTTGCTGTGAAAATAAGGAATTGCATCTAACTGTACATGCTGTCCAATAACAAAGAAATCTAAGATTTGCATACTTTAAAATAGACCTTTCAAGCTCACTGATTTGCAAGGGAAATAAAACTGCAAAGCTAAAAGAGAAGGCCAGTTGTCCATGCTTAATAATCTTTGCAAAAGAACTAAACTGAAATGCTGACCTAAAGCTATTTATACTCATTAATTCCAAACCATCCTAATGCTGTACAGGAAGAAAATCCGAAAGCAAGGAAACAAAGCACACTAGCTGTTCAAACTAAAAACCTACTAAAACTAAAATCCTTGCAAACATGTTCACAACATTAAGCAATAGAATTTTTCAAGCATGCTTCAAAACTCGAACAGAAACTCAAAATCGAAGCTAAATAGCATGTTCAGGAAGTGCCTACATAACTCAGAATAAGGGAACTAAATCTGTAGGCTCAAATTCAAGGTTGTGCAAGCTTATTATAAAGGGTTGTTCTTGCCTATTAAGGAAGCAAAACTCCTCTGCACACTCAAGGAAAACAGGGTTGTTCATTTTCATTAACGCTAGAAAGTCTAGAGTCTCAATGCACAACATATGGGCTGGACAATCTAAACTACATGCCTAGTTTATACAATTTATTTCATTCCTTTGAGGTCCTTGGCAGTGAGCTTCATACGACATTCTTAACAGCATACTAGATAAAGAAGAAAACCCAGATATGAAACCTTAACTCACGGCAGTAAACAAAATCTTAAACATGTTACAGCATACTAGATAAGGAAGAAAACCCAGATATGAAACCTTAACTCACGGCAGTAAACAAAATCTTAAACATGTTACAACATACTAGATAAGGAAGAAAACCTAGATATGAAACCTTAACTCACGGCAGTAAACAAAATTTTAAACATGTTACAGCATACTAGATAAGGAAGAAAACCCAGATATGAAACCTTAACTCACGGCAGTAAACAAAATCTTAAACATGTTATAGCATACTAGATAAGGAAGAAAACCTAGATATGAAACCTTAACTCATGGCAGTAAACAAAATCTTAAACATGTCACAGCATACTAGATAAGGAAGAAAACCCAGATATGAAACCTTAACTCACGACAGTAACATGGCAGCAAGTTCACAACATGCTTCAAAAATCAAAAGACACAAGGAAACATCAATCGAATCCGGAACCACTCTTACCGCAGGTGAGTAAGCGACTTACCTCGGTTCCTTGGACTCACAGCCGACGGGAAGCTTCTAGGGTTTGCGGAGAAGTTGTTTCCTCAGCGATCTCTTTGTACCTACTTGTTCTTCTCGACGAGGGGATCACGAAGGTGTGAAGATCTCGCCGAAAAAGTGCTCACCGGTCACCGGAGACAAAGCCCTAGGCTTGTTGTCTTCGTTTTCGCCCGAACAGCAAAGTCACGCCGACGCCACGTGAGGAGGGAGGAGAGAAAGTTTTTTTTTCGGGAAAAAGAAAACCTAATTCTTTTCTTATAACTAGGGTTCTATTAGCCAACTACTACTTAAATGTAATTCATCCTCTATTTGATTAGTAATGAACGCTGGCACACTTGGTTAGCCGGATTCACTTAAAGTTGGGTTCGGCAGGAGGTCTCGGGTTCGAATCTCGGCTTAAACATTTTTTGTCGAAACTTCCTTCATTTAGTAATGTTGGAACCCCAAGGTGTTTTGATGTGATCAAACAAGCTAAGTTAGGTCCTGCGTTTGTTTTACCCTTGTGTCTAAGTGTGCAGGAGCTTAGGAACACAGGAAGTCGAGCGGAAGACGCGGCTAGCGAGAAGGACGACACGGGAGAGAGTCGACGGGCTCGGTGCGTCCGAGGGACGAGGTGACCGCGGAAGAGTACACCGATGGACGAGAAGAACGTGCGCGGCGTTCGAGGGACGAGAAACCGGGAAGGAAGGCTGCTCGAGGAGAAGGCCGGAACATGGGTTCGGGTGAGCCCTATTCTGGATGGCCGAGATCACCCAAGCTAGTGGAGCCGGAACAAAAAACCCGGACCGAGACGAGCTGAACCGAAGCGGAGCGACCGGACGGAAAAAGTCAACCAGAGTTGACTTTTGGGGTCCGGTGCGCCCGGACCGAAGTTTTTGACCAGATCGAGTCAAACTCGATCTGAACGTTGGGGGATAAAGTTTTATCCCCCCAGGGCGCCCCGACCAGTGCTATAAATATAGCACTGGTTTGCACAGATTAAACAACTCACTTGTAATCAATTCTTTCTGTGCTTTCAGTTGTGTTCTTTTCATTTGTGCTGTCAACGTTGTAAAGAGGCTTCTCCGCCCAGAGGAGATCATAGTGTGCTTACTTTCCTTGGATTAGCAATCCTCTGATTGCAAACCAAGTAAATCTCTGGTGTATGATTTCTTTACTTAGTCTCTACTTTTTATTACAAGTGTTTATGATATAGTTAAAATCCGAGAAAGGTTTGAGTTTTATTTTGTAGGGCAATTCACCCCTCCCCTCTTGCCGGCCTCCAAAGGGACCAACAAGTGGTATCAGAGCAAGGCGTTTCAGGAGGACTAACCGCCGATTGAAGCAACAAAGATGGCCGGACCAAGCATTGTTCCACCAAAATTTGAGGGGAACTTCGCAGACTGGAAGCGTCGTATGGAGGTATTCCTAAAAAAAGATTTTGAAATTCGGTTTATTATGAAATATGGTTTTGTAGCTCCAATAGATAAAGATGGAAAAGAAAAAGAAGAGAGCGATTGGACAAAGAAGGAGCAGAATGAGTCGGTAGCAAACAGCCGTGCAGAACATCACCTGCTGAGCGTGTTACCACCTCAAGAGGTCAACCGCATCGGAAACTATTTATCTGCTAAAGAACTTTGGGAGAAGTTCTTGGAACTCCACGAAGGCACGTCCGAAGCGAAGCTCGCTAGAAGGGACATCCTCCGCAACAAACTGATGAACATCCGTCTGGAGAAAGGTGAGAAAGTAGCCGTTCTACATGCAAAGGTAAAAGAACTAGTTACTGGTCTCGAAAACCTTGGTGAAACGGTAACAAACCGGGACACTATACGCTACGCGCTCAACGCATTTCCAAGAACTCCGGAGTGGACATCAATCGTCGATGCTTACTACATCTCAAAAGACCTGGAGGTAAGTACTTTAGAAGAGTTGTTTTCTACCCTTGAATTACACGAAACTAGATATACAGAGATATCAAAGGACACAACCCAGACTATGGTGCTGAACGCAACCAACAAGGATGAACCCGAGTCAGACTCCGAAGACGATCAAGAAGCGTACATGGTAAGAAACTTTAAAAAGTTTTTTAGATCTAATAAATTTAAAATACAGAATCAAAAGAATCAAAAAGGTAGAAGAAAGGTACGGTGCTACCAGTGTCAGAAGGAGGGACACCTGAGGGAAGACTGCCCAGAACTCAAGAAGGTTAAAATGAAGACACCCAAGAAACACAACCTAAAAGCAACTTGGGACGACACTTCTTCATCCGAATCAGAAGCTCAAGAATATGCCGGGATAGCACTGATGGCAAGCTACGAAGGACAAAGTACATCAGAACCCAGCATCGATGAAGGGGGAGCGACCTCAGATGGAAGTAGCGAGGCAGGGGGAGATTCAGTCTTCAAGTCTGATATGGTAAGTGAGGTATGCCTCTTACCCCCTGATGAACTTTACTTTGGTATCAAAGCTATGACTAAATCCATGTATAAATTAGAAAATAAAAATGCCAAATTAGAAAATAAAATTTTAGAAACAAAGAGAATTTTGGCAAAATCATGTCTTATAGAGGATTTTGAAAAATTGAAAATTGAAAATGAAAAACTAAAAGAAGAAATAGAAAGATTGAAAAAATCTAATGGTTTAAATATTTCTACTTTTAGGAATTATAGAGGTTTAAATTGGTATTATAGATTTCATCAAAGTCAAATTAGAAATATATCAAAAATCTATATACCTAGGAAATACTTGGTTAATCCTGTAGGTAGGAACCTCTATTAGGTTCTAAAAACCTATTTAATTTAAAATTAAAATTAGACTTAGCATTTTCAGCAAGAAAATTAAACAACTAATTTCTTTATGAGGCTTTGTCTAAGGAAGTGGTTGTTGCTCCAATAACCAAGAAGACCCAGTGCCTCGCCACGACCTGGAAGCCAAGTATCGAAATGAAAAGTTTAATTGACTAACTAAAAAAGCATTAATTTAAATTACTTAATGCTTTAAAAGAGTTATTCAATTTGTGTTAGAAAACATTTAAAAAATTTTAACTTGACTTAGAAATTTTTTTATTATCTTAGAAATTTTTATGAAAATTGACTTAGATTTTTTTTATATAAAAGTTAACTTAGAATTTTTTTTATGATAATATTGCCTTATAATTTTTCTTAAAATTGACTTAGAATTGTTTCTTATGAATATTAACTTAGAATTTTTATTGGGAATGTTAAGTTTCAAACTTAAAATTTTTTTTAACACTTATGACTGTTTTTATCTGAAAAATATTTTACTTAAATTTTTCTCGAAAGAAAAATTCTGAAGAGTGTCTTTACTTAGATATTTTTTTTTACACTCAAAGTTTTGTTTGAATTTACCTTAGACTTATTTATAACCCCAATTTTTATGTGATCAAAGGGGGAGAAGTATGTTAAGTCTAGGGGGAGGTAATGGGAGGTAATATAATTTTTCATTTGAAAAATACTTGGACTTATTTGAATATAAATTATTTTTATTGCATATGTTTACCCTAACTTAACTTGGGTTGCTCACATCAAAAAGGGGGAGATTGTTGGAACCCCAAGGTGTTTTGATGTGATCAAACAAGCTAAGTTAAGTCCTGCGTTTGTTTTACCCTTGTGTCTAAGTGTGCAGGAGCTTAGGAACACAGGAAGTCGAGCGGAAGACGCGGCTAGCGAGAAGGACGACACGGGAGAGAGCCGACGGGCTCGGTGCATCCGAGGGACGAGGTGACCGCGGAAGAGTACACCTATGGACGAGAAGAACGTGCGCGCCGTTCGAGGGACGAGAAACCGGGAAGGAAGGCTGCTCGAGGAGAAGGCCGAACATGGGTTCGGGTGAGCCCTATTCTGGATGGCCGAGATCACCCAAGCTAGTGGAGCCGGAACAGAAAACCCGGACCGAGACGAGCTGAACCGAAGCTGAGCGACCGGACGGAAAAAGTCAACTAGAGTTGACTTTTGGGGTCCGGCGCGCCCGGACCTAAGTTTTTGACCAGATCGAGTCAAACTCGATCTGAACGTTGGGGGATAAAGTTTTATCCCCCCAGGGCGCCCGGAACCCCTTCGGGGCGCCCCGACCAGTGCTATAAATATAGCACTGGTTTGCACAGATCAAACAACTCACTTGTAATCAATTCTTTCTGTGCTTTCAGTTGTGTTCTTTTCATTTGTGCTGTCAATGTTGTAAAGAGGCTTCTCCGCCCAGAGGAGATCATAGTGCGCTTACTTTCCTTGGATTAGCAATCCTCTGATTGCAAACCAAGTAAATCTCTGGTGTATGATTTCTTTACTTAGTCTCTACTTTTTATTACAAGTGTTTATGATATAGTTGAAATCCAAGAAAGGTTCGAGTTTTATTTTGTAGGGTAATTCACCCCTCCCCTCTTGCCGGCCTCCAAAGGGACCAACAAGTAAAAATACCAAACGACCTCCAAAAATTGCATAAAAATACTCTAAAAATTTCTAAAAATCTCTAGAATATTTCTAAAACATTTCTAAATATTTTTAAATTACTTTTAGGACTTAAAATGAGGAAATTTGGGTTGTTACATTATCGATGGGAGATCTTACTCTTGTATTCATGGGTGTGAAAAATTCTCTTAAGGGTCTGCTTGACATGTTAGTGCTCAAGATATATAAAAAAATTATAAGAAAAAAACAAAAATATAGAATTAAAGATAAGAAATAAAATGCATAATAAAAACTAGAAAGAAAATGCAAAAAGGAAAAGAAAAATATCTAAAATAACTCATATGCTAATCAACTAATGTTAATCGAAAATAGTCCCCGGCAACTGCACCAAAAACTTATTACGTCATCACAAGTGCACGGTTACGTCATCAGTAAAACAAAAGATTATTGATCCCACAGGGACTGTTGATTAACCACTAGTCAACTTCATACGGCGAATTATCTAGACAATCTAAAATGGTTCACAAGCGCTAGAGAGAAAGAAAAGAGAAATGAGAGAGAGAAAAGAGCGTAAGTGAATGAAGGGGAATAGATAATAGGATTTGGATTTCGTTGCGATGCGATGCTAGTTAATGTCCCTATGCATTGTTCATCTACCTAACTCCATGCTTACACTCGTGTAGGAGTTCTAACTAAAGTCTGGTACTATCCCACGAAGATCGCACCGAAGAGTTTATCCAAGTTCTACCTCCATTAAGTAGAAGAGGTAATTTAAGAACTCCGATTATAGGGAACATCCTTTTGTCACCAGGGCCCACGGTTCATGTTCCTAGATTACATATATCACTTCCTAATGGTAGATCAATGCAAGTAAGTAGAAGAGGTAATTTATGAAGTCCAATTATAGGGAACATCCTTCTCACACAAGGGCCCATGGTCCACATTCCTAGATTACACAAGTCACTTCCTAACATTAATTTGGGAGAATTCTTTAAACTCTAATTAGTTTTCCTAGTAGAGAGTCGATCCCTGTTTCAAGGAACTACCATAGAAAGTAAGGGATACCTTCTGTCACAAGGTCCCATGATCTTACATTCCAAGGCTCTTCCTCTACATGGTGATCTAACCGTACATATACATGGATTTACCTCACACACATTTCATCAAACGCATATATGGCATAACACACATAGATAATGATATAAGCACTTCATTGCATAAGAAAATGTCCAAATACATAGTTCATACATCACAACACATCACAACTACTTCCTACATCCTATATCTAGAGATCTACAAGGGAATTACAACCAAAGACGATAAGTAAAGCAAACCATGACTCAATACATGGAGATAGAGAGAAAAGAATGCTTATCTTTGTAGCGTAGTGTCTTTGGAAGTGCTCCCTTGCTCCGGAGGAGAACGGATCGATGGTGATGAAGGAGATCTAGGGCCTCCTCAAAAGGGAGAACCCTTCCCCAAGGAATGGGGGTGAGCCCCAATCCAAAGATAAGTGAAAAGGGGAGAAAAACCCCTTCTATAGAGCAAGACATGGGCACCACACGAACCGTGACACGGTTGTGTGGATCCACACGACCTCATACATCTTATTTTCGGCCAAGGTGATACAGTCGTGTGGCTCACACGACCATATTATTCTTTAGTTCTAGATAGGCTACATGGTCGTGTGGCTCACACGGTTATGCTCTTTTTGACCTCTGGAAATGATGCACGACCGTGTGGCTCACACGGCACACCACTGCTTACTTTCTGGAAATATTACACGATTGTGTGGTTCACACGACCATGGCCTTCTTCTCCTCTGGAATGTTGGCACTGGGAGATTCACACGGTCGTGTGACTTGATTTGCCTCTGGTGGGGACACGACCGTGTCGGTCACATGACCTGAGCTTATTTTCTTCCAGAGTTGCTCCCGTGTGCATTTTTACTCTATTTTCGCTCCAATATGCATCCTGTCAATCAAAATATGCAAAGAGCATATCTTCGAATAGAATATGATGGAAGTATGATATTATAATGAAATAAGGTGCAATAAACATAGATTATGCTAATGAAATACAAGTAGATATGCGCCAAAATATGCATAAAAGTGTATATAATCTATGCATATCACTATACCAACAATCTCTCCCTTTTTGATACAATGACAACCTGGTTAAAGTTAGAAAAATTTACAAGAACAAAAATAATAGTAGCATATATGTTATTATGTTGTTCTCTTAACATTGTTTTTAGGTTATGATGTTTTTGCTTATCTTAAACTCTTACCCTCCCCTTTGACATTCATTAAAATTGGGCATGCAAATAAGTTATACCAAAAATATAAGACATGCAAATAAATTAAGTATATAGATTTTAAGTCTATTTCTGAGAGGGGTTAAAAACTTTCAAAGATAATTGTCACATATAATGTTTTAAAGTAAATGTCAAGAATTTTCAAAGTCAATTTCTAATACTTTCAAAGTAATTGGATAATAGTTTATTTTTTTAAAAAAAATAAAAAATTATTTTTCAGACAATTTTCAAAGAATTTTTTAAATGTTTTGCAAAGTAATTTTCAAAAAAAAAAATTCATCTTTAAAGTCAGTAATTTTGAGTAAGGAAAATGTAAAGTAATTTTTAAAACAACTTTCAAAAGATATTTTCAAGAAGATTTTCAAAATAATTTCACAAGAATTTTCAAAGTAATTTTTAGAATAATTTTGAAATTAATTTTCAAAATAATTTTTAAAAGATATTTTTAAGAAGTTTTTCAAGGTATTTTTTAAACCATTTTTCAAATAATTTTCAAGACATTTAAAGTAATGTTCAAAACATTTTCCAAATAATTTTCAAAGTAAGTTCAAGATATTTTGCAAAACATTTTTCAAAATTTTTTTAAGGGTTTTGCAAAATTTCCAAACAAGTTTTCATAATTGTAAAAACTAATTTTTGAAAGGATTTTCAAAATATTTTTAAAAGTATCTTTCAAAAGATTTTTGAAAATATCTTTCAAAAAGGTTTTCAATTTTTCAAACTAGATCCTCTCTCTTAACCTGATATTACTTTAAAAATAATTATTAAAAAAATATCCTTAAATGTCTAACCTTGAGTTACTCACTAACTATCAGAAGATAGTAGCGTTCACTAGGTTGTCCAGTTAAGCAAAAATAATCCAACTAATTGTTTATTAAGAAGGATTGCTTAACTTGATCAATATGTTGTGGTATTTTTCTTCCAAATTTATATTGATGCATAGATATAAGCATATGAAGTCCAGATTTGACCCTATACATTTTACACCATTCTATATTTTTGAATACACAAGCAAGGTAAACCTAATGTTCTTATGAGATGTTGGCTACCTAAAAACTATAGGTACATGCTGACTAAGGGGAATACCTAGGCTAAGTCCATAACAAATAACACTAGGAAAAATAGGATTTTAAGAAAATATAATTAAGGAAGTAGCCTAGAATTTGAAATTTATTAAAAAGGTATTTGAAATAAAGAAAATTGATAAGTCCTAGTCTATTATACACATTCCTAATTATCACCTTATATTCCTAAATTTGGATTCTGGGTGTGGTTTAGTAAAAATATCAGCCAGATTTGACTTGGACTCAATATAGTTGAGTTCAATGTCTCCTCTGGCTACATAGTATCTTAAAAAATGATGTTTGATTTCAATGTATTTTGTTCGTAAATGATGCACTGGATTTTTGGTTAAGTTAATTGAGCTAATATTATCAATAAAGATTTTTACATTTTTTATATTCTAAGTTAAAATCTTTTAATATGTGCATCCATAATAATTGTACTACATACTCACCTATTGTTATATATTCTTCTTCAGTAGTAGATAAAGTAACATAGTGTTATTTTCTACTAAATCAGCTGACAAGTGATGATCCAAGTAGTAAATACCATTCAGCTTCTTCAGCTGCTTTGTCTAATGCTATAAACTCGGATTCCATAGTTGACCGAGCTATGCATGTCTGCTTTGTGGATTTCCAAGATACCGCTCTTCCACCGATAATACATACCCACTAGTGGATTTGGAATATTTTGTATCTGATATCCAATTAGCATCACAATATCCCTCTAAGACAGTGGGATATTGTCTACTTTTCGTAATGTAATCCATAGTTCATAGTATATTTCAAATATCTAAGAACTCGCATCAATGCTTTCCAATGGGTGTCGTTTGGATTACTCGTAAAATGACTCAGCTTGTTGACCGTACAGGCAATATCCAAACATGTGCACTTTGTGAGATACATCAAGCTGCCTATTATCCGAGAATATTCCAATTGTGATATGGGCTTACCATGATTTTTCACTAAGTGTTGAATTAGATCCATAGGTGTTTTTATTATAGAGAGATCGTTCGCATTGAACCTTTTCAATACTGACTCTACATAATGAGATTGTGTCAAAACTATCCCATCAGATGTCCTGAGAATTTTAATTCCCAATATAACATCTGCTAGCCCCATATCTTCCATATCGAAATTCTTGGTCAATATTTTCTTTGTACTCATGATTACCTCATGATTACTGCCCATTATAAGCATGTTGTCTACGTATAGACAGATCATTACATGACCTTCAGGGGTGTTTTTGACATAAATATATTTGTTACATTCATTTATTTTTAATTCGTTTGACAACATTATTTTGTCAAATTTTTCGTGCCATTATTTAGGCGCTTGTTTAAGTCCGTACAACGACTTAACAAGTCAACACACCTTTTCCTCTTTTCCTGGAGCTACAAACCCCTCGAGTTGCTCCATATAGATTTCTTCTTCCAACTCACCATTTAAGAACGCAGTCTTAACATCCATTTGGTGTTTTTCAAGGTCATACAGTGCTGTGATGGCTATGAGAACTCGTATGGATGTAATCCCTGTCACCGGTGAGTAGGTATCAAAGTAGTCAAGGCCTTCCCTTTGCTTGTACCCTTTGGCTACAAGTCTGGCCTTATACTTGTCAATTGATCCATCAGCTTTATATTTGCATTTTAGTATCCACTTACAACCTAATGGTTTGGTACCAGAAGGAAGGTCTACTAGTTCCCAAGTATGGTTATTCATGATGGACTCGATTTCACTATTGACGGCTTCTTTCCACATTGGGGCGTCAAGACTAGAGAGAGCTTCGCTTAATGTTCTTGGGTCCATTTATGACATAAAAGTCATGAAGTCTGGCCCAAACGATTTAGGTCCCACATGAATATCAGAAATGTATGACTTGTGAACTATGAATCAATATGCACTACTGTTATGGGCATATCCGACAAATATCGCATCGAATGTTTTAGGTCCGATCTTTACTTGCTTTGGCTTAGGTAGTCCGACCTTTGCTAAGCACCCCGATACCTTTAGGTATTTGTACGATGGCTCGCGACCTTTCCATAGTTCATATGGTCACTACAACAAAAACTGCAAACGACAACACCCCTACGACAACGGTTTTAAGAGAAAGTGTTGCATATTTGCTCAAAGACAACGGTTTTGGCCAAAACCGTTGTCTTTGAACTCCCCATTAAATATAAAAGACAACGATTTTGGCAAAATTGTTGTCATTGAGAAATTTTTTTTTAAAACGACAACACTTTTTACAACGGTTTTATAAACCGTTGTCTTTATCCGCGTTTTTAGCGGCTACGACAACAGTTTTGAAAAAAAACCGTTGTAATTTAATTTGGTAATTTTCCCCCTCGCTGTTTTCCTTTCCCTCGCTGTTTTCTTTTCGGCGTCGTGTTTTCCTTCGCGCTCCCGACCCTAAGGGAAGTTTCTTTCCCTCTCCTCATCCAATCTCTTCACGCCTCCCCTGGATCTTCCTCCACGACGGTGCACTCCTCTCATTCCCTGGTGAGCAGGTTTCTGAGTTCGACGAGGCCCTTTGACCTTCCATTGCTGCTTCTTTCGCTCGTGGAACCTTTTGATCGGACGAGGTGTATTTCTTCGACAAAGGTTGCACTCCTAGTCCGTCGATTCATAACCTAGGTCTTGTCTTCTTTGGATTTGTGCTAGAGCCATAGTCAAGGTAGATTCATAACCTAGGTCTTGTCTTCGTTCATAAATGTTGTCTCAAAATTAAAACCTACTTTTGATTCCACTAAGCTTGTATCTGCAAGCTCAACATTCTCTTTTCTTCTTATTTTTAGCCTTTTGATTTGTTTCATCATGCCATTTGGCTGCTCATATGTCAAAGTTTGTGGTGTTTGATCTCTGAAGGTGTTGGTTTTAAGCATCGATTTTTGTTTGTTATTCACTTGTATTGGTCGAAATAGTGTGTTCGGATAGGTTTTCTAGGTCTTGCACGGCTTGCCACTTGATGGACGAAGATGGAATTTGGGGGAACAGAAAATTGGTAGAAGGGAAATGAAGAAAGTCCTTCCTTTTTGTTTTGATTACTGATTGAAGTTTATAGTTGTTTCGCACATTGCCCGTTTGATTGTTCTTCCCATTTCCATGAGCTTCTTGGCTTTTTGTTCTGTTCCATGTGAACGGAGTTGGTTTCTTGTGGTAATTGCTCAATGCACTTTTAATTTTGTTTCCTTTGACTCTTTAGACATATGTTGACACTTTTGTATGTTAATGCTCATTTTTAGGTTTTTTTTCTTATCTACTGCAAGTTTATGTTTTTTACATCCTTTACAACTGCACATTGAATTATAGCTTGTTCTCTTATTGAATTTAATAATCTGAAGTTCATTATTTTTTCCTCATTATTTTAATAATTAATTAATGTCATCTTTATTATTTATGCTCATTTAATTTTCTGCCGGAATATTTTTTTTTAAAAAAAAATAGATTAGATCAAGACACATGTATTATTTAACATAAACACAAACATTAGATTAGATCAAGAGTTGAGATAATAACATGACCAAATAAGTTGAGAGGCATTGTAACAACTAGGGTGAGGGTTTGTTAGCCAATAATCTTTCCAATTGATCCTCTTGTATATATGTACACCCAAGATTTGTTAATATCACCATTTATTTATTAATTAGTTCTCACAAAATCACACAACACATTTCTGATTTTTTGGTTTATGTCGTGTATTACTCTATTACCTTGAATGTTTTATTATAGTATTTGGTACTTGAGATTGTGTTTTGAACTTGTTGTATGATGTATAGTTGTTTGAAGGTAGGTTTTGATGCGTTTCGGGCTGATAGTTATAAAAAATGGACAAAGATTGGATGTCAAAGAATAGGTTATCACATGAATATGAGGTTGGGGTAGAGTCTTTCTTGCAATTTGCATTACAAAATGCTACTGATCCGAATGAAATACCTTGCCCATGTTCAAGATGTGGTAATCTGCAGAAGAGAAATGTTGACATTATAAGGGCACATTTGTGTTGTAATGGTATAGATTTAACATACCATAAATGGATTTGGCATGGTGAAAAGACTGAATACAATAACTCAATGAAAGATGAACAGAAATCTTTTGGCGATGAACCTATTGATATGGTACATGCTGCATTTGATAGTTATGCAGAGAATCCAAACCAATTTCATAAGCTACTTGAAGATGCTGATAAACCTTTATATCCGGGGTGTGCCAAATTTACAAAGTTATCTGCACTTGTGAAATTGTATAACTTGAAGGCAAAATATAGTTGGAGTGACAAAAGTTTCACAGATTTACTAAGTTTGTTTGGAGAAATGCTTCCTGATGATAATGAATTGCCTTCATCATTGTATGATGCAAAGAAAAGCTTATGTGCATTAGGGATGCATTATATGAAAATTCATGCTTGCCCTAATGATTGTATCTTATACCAGAAGGAGCATGAGAATTTGACTAATTGTCCTATATGTGGGATGTCTAGGTGGAAGTTGGGTAAAAAAGGTATGATAAATGGAGTTCCGGCAAAGGTCCTCTGGTACTTCCCGCCTATTCCAAGATTTCAAAGATTATTTCGGAACAAGGAGATATGTAAGGATTTAACTTGGCATGCTGATAAAAGAGTACTTGACGGTTACTTGCGTCATCCGGCTGATGCGCCCGCTTGGAAAGTAGTGGATCACAAGTGGCCAGATTTTGCTGCTGAACCTAGAAATCTTAGATTGGCCTTATCAGCAGACGGGATCAATCCCCATAGTTTGATGAGTTCTGCATATAGTTGTTGGTCAGTTGTGATGATCACTTACAACCTTCCTCCATGGTTGTGTATGAAGAGAAAATTTATGATGCTGACTTTGTTGATTTCAGGTCCCAAACAACCGGGAAATGATATTGACATTTACTTAGCACCTTTGATCGATGACTTAAAAAGATTATGGGATATAGGTGTTGATGCATATGATGGATGTCGAGAAGAGAATTTCTTACTTAGGGCTGTCTTACTATGGACAATCAATGATTTTTCTGCATATGGGAACATGTCAGGTTGTGTTGTGAAAGGATATTGTGCATGTCCTATTTGTGGTGAAGAAACATATTCGACAAGGTTGAAGCATAGTAGAAAAATGAGTTATACAGGCCATAGAAGATTTCTTCCTACAAATCATCCTTATCGAAGGCAAAATAAAGCATTTAATGGGAATGCAGAGCTTAACCATGCACCGAAACCATTAACTGGGCATGAAATTTTGGATCGAGTTGAAAGAATTAATTATCATTCGGGAAAAGCAAATGGGAAGGTTAAGTTAAAGCAAGGTGAAACTGTATCATGCTGGAAAAAGAAATCTATATTCTTTGAACTTGATTATTGGAAACATCTACATGTTCGGCATGTTCTTGATGTAATGCATATTGAAAAAAATGTATGTGAAAGTCTGATCGGTACTTTGCTTGACATTCCTGGAAAATCAAAGGATGGAGTAGCTACAAGACTAGACCTTGTGGAGATGAATTTGAGGATTGATTTGGCACCAAAGATGGGGGAGAAGAGAACCTTTTTGCCAGCGGCTTGTTATACACTAAGTAAGGATGAGAAAAGAAAACTTTGCAAATCTTTGTTTGGAATAAAGGTCCCCACAGGATATTCATCCAATGTTAAAAATCTGGTGTCGATGAAAGACTTGAAACTTATTGGCCTTAAGTCACATGACTATCACACTTTGATGCAACAATTACTTTCAGTCGCCATCCGTGATGTCTTGCCTAAACATGTTAGAGATACTATCACTAGATTTTGTGGCTTCTTCAACGTGCTATGTAATAAAGTGATAGATGTCTCGAAGTTGAATGATTTGCAAAGAGAGATTGTGACAGTGTTGTGTTTGCTTGAAAAATATTTTCCCCCATCTTTTTTTGATATAATGATTCATTTAACTGTTCATCTTGTACGGGAGGTCAAATTGTGTGGACCGGTTTGGTATAGGCAAATGTACCCATTTGAAAGATTCATGAAGATCTTGAAAGGGTATGTGCGAAATCACAATCGCCCTGAAGGGTGTATAGCCGAATGTTATATTGCTGAAGAGGCTGTGGAATTTTGCTCGGATTACATGTCTAGTGTGCATACAATTGGGATCCCATCAAGGTATCAGCAAGTACAACTTACTAGGCCTTTATCTAGCTCAATATTACACTCAACTTGTCATGATGAGTTGCATCAAGCACATCGTTATGTCTTGGAAAATGATGTTGACGTTGATCCTTATATCGAGTAATTCTCTTACTTATTTATATTTATTACACTGTTCTAACATTCTACTAATTAACTTATTAGTATTCCATTAGTTAACTTATCCCTAATCTGTTCATTAGGGAGCACATGGAATTTTTGAACTCAAGCTTTCCTCATAAAGCCAAATCCAAAAAGTGGCTACAAGATGAGCATAACCGGACGTTTATTGGGTGGTTACGTGATCGTGTGAGAGCAGTTGGCAATTCCAGCTCTCAAATATCAGAAA
Source organism: Zingiber officinale (assembly GCF_018446385.1). NCBI lineage: Eukaryota > Viridiplantae > Streptophyta > Magnoliopsida > Zingiberales > Zingiberaceae > Zingiber > Zingiber officinale. Next base: position 109,841,324 of record NC_056002.1, read on the forward strand.
GATTGAAGTGGATAGCGCGTGGACCTAGCAATCAAGTGTTGAAGTACTCTAGTTATTTGATTGATGGAGTTACGTATCATACAAAAGAGTGCGATGATACACGAGCTGTTCAAAACTCCGGAGTAAGCTTAGTTGCACAGACAATGCAAGTTGCTAGTGCGAAGGACAAAAATCCAATTGTGTCAGACATGACTTTCTATGGAGTTATTCAAGAAATTTGGGAACTCGATTATCACAATTTTCAAGTTCCGATGTTTAAATGTAATTGGGTTGAGAATAATACTGGTATTAAAGTTGATGACCTTGGTTTCACGTTGGTAAACCTCAACAGAATTGGATTTAAATCTGACTCTTTTATCTTAGGGAGTCAAGCAAAGCAGATATTCTACATTGAAGATCCTCAAGATCCTGCCTGGCATGTTGTACTTGCAACTCCTACTAGGGATCACATGGAATACATAAATGGTGATGAGTTGGAAAATGCTACAATCCACTATCCAAGTTTCACAGGAGGGTTTATATCAATGGAATCAATAGACGTTGACGCCATAGATGAAAATGAACCATCATGCGTTCGTGAAGACTGTGATGGGACATGGATTGACAATAATTAAGTGTAATCTATTGTTTAACCTGTGTGTAAATTTTATTTGTTGATCTATTTTGTTAACATATTTATTCTTATTGTAATATAACTATCATTTGTCTTCATTCTCGCTTTATTTTCTCTATAAATTAAATGCCTAACAGGTTGCTGCCTTTTGCAGGAAATAGGGTTCTCATTAGAATTTGGATGTGGACAATATGGCCGCTAATGCAAAGAGATTACTGAGGATTCAGAAGGCTAAAGAAAGTTCTTCTTATTCTGCCACTAACAATAGTTGCGAGGGTCAATCTTCAATGAAATCTACAGAAACGGAGTCAACTAGAACATCGAGGGGGCGTACACGTTTGGATAGGCTTGTTAGGCTAAGGGTCCAAGGAATTAAAAAGGATGTTAGCTTCAATAAAATTGGACAGCCAGTTGGAGAATTTGCGGGTGAAATGCAAAGCTACATTGGCGTTCTCGTGCGAGAAAAGATCTCAATAACTTACAAATCATGGAAGCAGGTGCCAAATGATGTTAAAGAGTTAATATGGGAATCGGTGAATGTAAGTTAGAATGCTTTGAGAACTTAAATGAGCAGTAGGCTGTGGTTATGCTATATTTAACGTTCTTGTTAAATTTTTTATGTGTTTTTACAGCTGACGTACAATATTGACCCAACTTGGAGGAAAGGATGTTTAAATTCAGCAAATAATAAATGGCGTCAATATAAAGCTTTTCTCACTCAAAAGTTTGTTTTCAACAAGCTAGATAAACCTGATGAGTTGAAAGATCCCCCGATTGGCTATGGTATTTCACAAGAGGATTGGAGTTCCTTTGTAATAACTCGCATGTCTCCCGACTTCAAGGTAAGATTCATAATTGATTTTAATTTTTAGAAGATAGTCCTAATGGTCCTTAACTGATGTTCTACAATAGGATCTTTATTTAACATAGTGTGATTCATTTATTCGCTGTCAGTTTTAAAATTTCCAGTTCTCCACCTTCTGAAAAAACCCATACTAGGGGGTTTTTATCTTATGCAAATCTACTCGATGCTAGGGTTCATACTTTTACTCCTTTCTGAAATCTTTACTTTTGTGATAACATAAAGTCGAAGAAACAAGCAATATGTTTTTGATAATGGCTTAGATAACATTATCTCTCTTTTATTTGCTTTGTTTCTTAATAGAAGAGAGAAGTATTGTTATAACAATACTTCTACCAGATAACATTAATTGTTTCCTTGTGTAATTCTAAGGGTAAGGGTTCTCTAACTGTTTGTTTCCTTGAACCTTCCATAGATTGCTATTTTTCCTCTACACCACAGACAATTTGCATTAAAGTTCACATATATATATTTTGAATGTTGATAGTGAACTTAATTGATTTTAATTTTTAAGTAGAGAGTAAGTGATGAACAAAAGAATAGAAGAAGCCAGAACGTATACCCTCATCGGCTGTCCCGTAAAGGATAAGCACGTTTCGCTGACGAAATTGTGAGTATGTTGAAGCTGGTGGTTTATTTTTGAATATGATTTTGTAGGAACAGGGCATGATTCATTTTTTTTGTAGGCATCTGATTTATATAATGATGATGATATAAATCGAGCTATTGTTTGGAAGAGAGGACGAGTCAATAAGGAGGGTGAATTTGAAGGCGATGATCTCAAAATTACAGCAAAAAAGATTGTATGTGATACATGAAAAATAACTATTTTTTATTGATTAATTTTGTTGTTAGTAACTAATTTGTTTGTCTGGGCTTGTTAGGATGATTACATTCAACAAAAAAAGGAGGGGAAGCTGCGGTTTGAAGGGGCTAGGAAAGATATCCTCACAAACGCACTAGATTCTGAAGAACATGCTGGGCGTGTTAGGGGGATTGGAGGTCATATTACTCCAACAATCTATTTTAATGTTTCCAAAATCTGGAATACTCCTCTGCAGGATGGTGACTTAATCCTTCATCATCAAAAGGAGTTGTTAGATGCTAATCTCAGAACAAAGTGCACAGATAGTAGAACAAGATACACGCATACAGAAAATTGAAGAAATGTTCAAAAAGGGTGGATGCGACTTTGAGTTTGAGGAGAAAGGTAGTTGCTCGGTGAAGTTGCCTACCAGGAGTGAGGATAAGATCAAACCAGAGAAGAGTAAAATTTTGAATGATGAGGACATGCAAGTTTTAAGCAAGACTGAGTTTTTGCAGGTATATATGTATTTAATTGTGGATACTTAATATTATTTACAATAATGAGTCCATCAATGTGTGACATGATTGATTGTCTTCTAGGGTATGCCAGTTGCACTGTCACTGGAATCAAAGTCCAATATTGTGGCCTATGGTACAGTTATTCATGCCAGTGGGGATGGAAAATTACTTCATGGTGTCCCGTTACCCATGAATTGCATGCGCGTCTCGATTGATGAGGTTGTGGAGAATTCAGCAAGGTTGCCCTTTCCCATTCCAAATGAATGTGACACCATTGGTGGTGCAATTGGGACCCATGTTGCTTGGCCTGCACGTTGGGTAGTGATGAAAAATGAGGTAACTTTCTGACTCATTCGGCCACCACATTGTGAGTACAAATTTAATTCTTCAGTGGGAATTTTTGAGGAATCATTTCAGCAACCACAAATTTCCAGCTTCTGATTTGGTTACATGTATGGTTTTCTGATTTTTTACTCATTTGCTTGGCATAGTTGTTTAGCTGGATTTTTCCAACCAAACCTTCTTAGATTTTGATTGAAGGTTGTACGTATTTGTTGGATACAATTTAGTAATACAAGATATATAAGAGCTAGCACACACATGTAATCTGTACATTGAGGTTACATGCATGAACAAGAACATTGATGGTTTTTGAATCCCAATTAAAGGGTTGTTCAGAAAGATGCTGAACATAAGAGATAAAACTTTCTACTAACATATTTACATTTGCAATTTGTAGAAGCCTCAAAGGAAGAAAAGTGTTGCAAAAAGAAGTAATCCTGTCTTGCCATCAAATGTGCCACGGTCCTTACATTTATTGTACTGTTACTCTATGCGTGTTTTGGACAGCCCCGAAAAAACTATATCAATTGTTTTTGATCCTGATTTCTTTGACCATGAGTATGAACTGCTAGTGAACATTGAAGACATCACACCTATTTATGAGTTGGAGCCAATATCTGCTAATTGCCTGGTTGCTTACATGTGGTAAGTTTTCACATCACTCATTTTTTTCATTTTATTTGTATTAACAGGCTAACATTTTTTTGCTTGAATGGAAGGTTTCTCTTCAAAAAGATGAAAAAAGAAAACAAGGTCGATAAGTTCAGATTTGTGGATCCACAAACACTTCCAGTAATGCCATATGTATCTAAACTTGACAAAAATGAAAAGACTGAATACTTGAATAACTGGGCAAGTGTGTTGGCTGATAGGCTGAGTGGTGCAACAAAAAATCAGCTAGTTTTGGCACCTCACAATGTTGGGTAAATAAATATTACAATTTCATTTTTAATAGATTTATTTCAACAATTTTGTTGAATTTATGCATTGACTATCTGTTTTGTGCATAGTTGTCATTGGATTTTGACTGTCATCGACCCTTATGTGGAGATGATTTATTTGTTCGATTCACTTAATCATCGCAATCGTTATGAGGACTGGAAATATGTAGTGGATATGTGAGTACATATTTGTTTTTTAATTAAGCATTTAATTTAATTTTGAGGAATTTGTCAACTCTTGTTGTACAAAGGAGCTTGAAATTGTTCAATTCGAACAAGCAAAGGAAAGGGAAAAAGAAGCCTATGTGGGAAGTCGTAAAGGTTTGTATATTTTATAGACACACATATGTTTACTTGTGATTAATTTAAAACTATTTAATTGTGCATTATTCGTTGATAACTTTTTGTTAACATAGGGTCCTCGACAACCTGATGCTAAACAATGTGGGTTTTATGTGATGAAATTTATGAGAGAAATTATTGAAGGAAATGCTACCGGTGAGATGGATTCACTTAGCTCAATGGTAATATTTGACATATTCTCAATTTTCTCGATCAATCCCCATATTTGACTTTGCTTCTTCATTACTGATTTTTTTATTAAATTAATCTGGGTTTGTTAACAGTTCAAGAAAACAATTTACTCCAATGAAGAAATTGACGAAGTGCGATCCGAATGGGCGGATTGCGTACTAGACTATATTCATTACTAGGTATAAATTTCTAGACTTCAAAAGATGGTTGAACACTTTATTTGTGACTCCATGACTTATTGATTGTCATTCCTTACTGCCAATAATTCTGCATTTCTACCATGAGCAGAATTAGTTGACATTTTCCTTATTTATTGCCTCTCTTTGTGGTCCAAAATTAATATGGCTGGGTTGTGTGAGTAGCTTATTTAGTTGTGAAAACAATTGCTTCTTGTTTGTATTCTCCTTATGGTTTTCGTCTATATGTCATGACTTCATCTTGTTTTTCCTCCTATAATTTATTATTGTTTCTTGTTTACAAGCGCGAATGACAATTATGATGCTTCATCTATATACTGTAGTTTGATTTCTTAATAGTTTGCTCTATATACTTTTGCATGGACGAGCGGTGTAAATTGCCTATGCATTGCAATGAGTTTGCAGCTATTTTTCCAGTTAGATTTTCTTGTTTTGCTCTTTATACTGCAGTTGCAGTTAGATTTTCTCTTTGTATTGATGAAATGGGAATGAAAAATCTATTTTTCCCAGCTGGAATGTAGTGAATATTATAGCTCTTAATCTACACTTATTTGATTGACACTTTGGTTCTTTTAGGTGTCGTATGTAATTATTAAAGTTGTGCGTATGTGATTTCTATTTTGAGGAATTTGTGGAATTATTTTACCTCTACAAACAATTCACCCTACCATAACTCATCATGATGATCCAATTCTTTTGGTTCAAGTTTTAATTGGATAGACTTTGAACCCATGTTTTTTACTTTCACTTATGCTTTTGTGATGGGTTTGTTTATTGCAGATCAATTTGCAGCTCCTGGCAACTTGTGACTTGCAAAATGGAAAAGCATATTGTGCCTACCAGGTCTCAAAGGTAATGCAGTTTGGAAAATGGCACAGAAAATTGCATGAATATTTTGTTTCAAGATGTTAATGGATGTAATGCGCTTTGCATGGATTCTATTGATCTTGCATGATAGTTCACTTAAATAATGTTAGCTGCATGTAGTGCTAATTATTTAGTAAACTATGCTAAGCTAGATATCACTGCTCCTAAAAACTTTGGCAGAAATCAACTCCTATACCACAACAACAATATCTTAGTTCAGTTTCTAAAGGTAATAATACCTTTTCACTATATACATTCTCTGGTACATTTTATGCTGGTTTTAAACTTGCACTATGTTTCATGAAATCATGACCACTATTATAAAGGGTAACTTAAATTTACTCTTTAATAAGGTGCATGGTTTCGATAGTTAGAAACGATGTTTGCCTCACTACTACATTGCTATGATGTGGAAGTTTAATTCATAATTATAGACACAAAATAATGGTTATATCACATTTGCATACATCTATGGTTGCCTCTTTTTATTGTATTAATATTCCTCCAAGGGCAATACATGTTCAAGAGACGTTCTCCTTCCTCTTTACTTAAGATAACCTTGTTGTGGATAGTTCTGATTTCCATTGCTACAAGCTCACTATCTTCCTTCTTCATTCTACTACCACTGTTAGGAGTAATATCTTATCAATGCAGATGATATTTAGTGATCACCAACCAATGCCAAAATCCACTGTCAGTTAAATCTAGGCGTATGAGTGATACTAATCTTTTTTTTATCATCTTTTTTAGTTGCTAGTTAAATACAATACTTTACTTTTTGTAAAATTTTTAAGAGAGACATAGATGACATCTTGATAGGTTCCTCATGCATCAGAACTTCCCTAGCAAAAGTCTGAGTTCTCTATTTTTACTTATTAGCATTGTTCATTTTTCTCTTGCAGGTCTGCCAATTCGTGAGACGGCTTGAGTTTTTTTGATGCAAGATGTGAGCTTTGTTAGATGTAGCTTGCCTTGCTATCTTGTAAATTAAAATCCATATGGAGAACAGCAAAGGAGAAACATGTGATTTAGTGTATATGGAGAGTAATGGAAAACATGTATATTTTGATGAGTAACAACTCATTTTGTATATTTTTGTATATGTGGCTACAAGATGAATTATATATGGATGTTTATTTTGGATTTAATGTAGTAAATATTTAGTTTTGTATTGGTGGTTTGCTTATAGTAAAATAAGATTGGTTGTTTGGTATTAATGAACATTAAAGACAACAGTTAAAATTGTTGTAAAAACTAGGTAAACCACAACGAATTGTTTTTGTAAAAAGTGCTAAAAGACAACGGTTTTATCCGTTGTAAAATATATTAAAACTGTTGTTAAAAAAACAAAACATGTCAAATATTATCTACCACAACAGTGTATATCTGTTGTAAAACGTATCTACCACAACGGTTTATTTCTGTTGTTGAAATTATCTACCACAACGGTTTTAAAACGTTGTCGTATCCTTCGTAGCCAAATTTTGGGCATATAAACAACAACGGATAAAAACCGTTGTCAAATGTGTACAAAGACAACGGATTCAAAACCGTTGTCGTAGGGTAATATATTCTACAACACCCTCAGTTACAACGGTTTTTTTACCCTACGACAACGGATAATATCCGTTGTCGTTTGCAGTTTTTGTTGTAGTGGGTGTTTTATCGTTTTTCTTGTAAGGGATTTTGTTGAGAATGTGGTTTGCTGATAGTATAGCTTCCCCCCACAAGTTCTGGGGTAAGCCTGAATTTTTCAACAAAGAATTCATCATTTTTTTTAGTGTTTGATTTTTATGTTTAGCAACACCATTTGATTGAGGCGAGTAAGGTGCCGTTGTTTGATGGATAATGCTAGATTTTGAACAAAACTCATCAAACGGTGCACCATATTCTCCTCCTCTATCGCTACGAATTATTTTAATTTGTTTATCAAGTTGATTTTTAACTTCTGTTTTATAGGTTCTGAAAGCTTCTAAGGCTTCATCTTTACTTCTTAAAAGAAAGACATAACAGAACCTCGTGCAGTCATCGATAAAAGTAATAAAATACTTTTTACCTCCTCTAGTATGCACAAATTTTAAGTCACATAGATCACTATGTATTAACTCTAGAAGAGTTGTTGACCTTTCCACCGAATGAAAAGGTAGTCTCGTTATTTTTGCTTCCACGCACACTTCACATTTGTGTGTTTCGTCAACATTGACGTTTGATAATAAATTTAACTTGACGAGACGTTTCAGAGTATTATTATTGACATGCCCAAGTCGATCATGCTACAAATTAAAACACTCAACAACATAGCTGGAAGCTTTTATTTTATTACCATCAAATTCGCGGTGTATAGTCATTACAACCATTTTGAACAGACTCTGTTCTAAGTACCCTTTACCTATGAATACACCATTTTTTGTAAGTACAAAGTTGTTTGACTGGAACACTAGTCTGAAACCGGCCTTAACAAGTGCTGATCCAGAAATTAGGTTTTTCCTGATGTCAGGAACATGGAGCACATTAATGAGCGTTAGCTCTTTCCCAGACGTCATTTTCAGAACAACTTTCATGAGTCCGACAATCGAGGATGTCATGGAATTGCCCATATAGAGCTTTCTTCCACTTATCGGAGTATACTTGGAGAACATCGTCTTATCAGAACAGGTATGACGGGTTGCTCCAGTATCGATCCACCACTGCTTCGGGTTATCCACCACCGTGTTGGCTTCAAATATGACCGTAGTGAGATCCAATTCCATGTCGTCAGAAGTTACGACTTGGTTTGCAGCATCCTTCTGACTCTTGGTTGGTTTCTTCGGGCGTCTGCAATCCTTGGACATGTGTCCTGGCTTTCCATAGTTGTAGCATGTGTCCTTAAATTTCTTGCCTTGAGCATTCTTTTTGGATTGCTTCAGCTTTTTAGCTTTTGGCTCAGCCAGGTTGGACACCTCGTCGACTGCCCGCTTCGTTCCTCTGGAGTCGGACATCTTTCGATTGTCTTCCTCTATTCATAACCTCAGGATTAGGTCTTCAAGTCCCATCTCCTTTTGCTTGTGCTTTAGGTAATTTTTGAAATTCTTCCACGACGGAGGGAGTTTCTCGATTACCGCGGCTACTTTGAACGACTCATTCAGCTTCATGCCTTCGACATCCAGATCATGCATTATCAGTTGCATGTCTTAGACTTGAGATGTTACGCTCTTGGAATCCAGCATTTTGAAATCCAGAAACCGACCGACGATGAATTTCTTCAACCCGACACTTTCGGTTTTGTATTTCCTTTCAAGTGACTCCCATAGAGATTTTGCCATCTCTATTGAACAATACACATTATACAATACGTTATCCAATGCGTTGAGAACATAGTTACAACACAAGAAATCTCCGTGCGACCACGCATCGCTTGCAGCTTTACTATCGAAATTACCTTCCGTAGTGGCTGGCGGGTCTTCATGCAAAAACCATACGAGGTTTAATGTTGTTAGGTAGAACATCATCTTTTGCTGCCATCTTTTGAAGTCGGCTTCGTTGAAATTTTCCGGCTTCTCTCTGATTGGAACGACGGTTGGAACGTCGTTGATTCCAGCCATAAGTTTACACGAAGAAAATTCGTCTTAAAAATGTTGGGTCCTTTAGACGGAACGATGGTATATCACCGTTTTCGGCTAAGTCGAGACTAGAGTTAGACTCTATCTCTTTAAGACAAATTTACTCCGCACACGGTGCTCACGAAATACGACAATCGTCTCCCAAGATACAACGATTTTTATCTTGCGATAGTAGCACTGCAAATCGCAAGACCTCCAAACCGAGGAAGCTTCTTGAACTCTTCAATGCAAGAATGCAGTGCTTGCTTTGCTTGGAAGGAAGTGAGTGAATGAATAAATGAGTATGTGAGGGACTTTATTTATACATATGAAAGGATATAAAAACCTCTTGGTTCAATTAGATCTTATCCATCCATTTCAAAATGGGTGATGTAGATCACATCCTTTCTTAAAAGGCATACTACTTCATTAGATGCCTCTTTAATCATCCAAAAGACATTTAAACCTTTTTTATTATTTTTCCATTTATAATTTCTAACATATTCCCATATTGAACCCAAACAATATAACATCTTTATATATAGTAAAATTTCTTTTTCAAAGAATACATTAGAGATGAATTGGAAATCCTTACATGAAATACAATAGCTGATCATGCTAAAATCCCTTCCCCACTATAGCCTTCAATGTGTCGCCTAGTGTAGACTCATTTTTCACACTTTGAGCCCATCTTTCTTTTACCATGACTTCGTTAAAACTTTGCCGCAAGGCTTTAGAAATTGCAGGATTGCTTCTGTTAGCAAAAAAGTCTAATATTTCTGTTTCTTTCTCACTCGTCCCAAACTAAAAGTAAAATAATAAAAAAACAATATTAGCAAAATTATACACGATATCATTTTAAATAAAAAAAATAAATGATTAGGTCACAAACCAATTTCACAATATATGAGACCACATAAGGTAAGAACACTTCTGACCATTTCTTTTGTATTTTATCATCCCAATTTTCCTGTAAAAAGATAATTAGTAACTATAGCTTAGTCAAGTAATATACTGAGTTATTTCATAAAGAAATAAAAACATTATGAAAATGGAAATTATATGAGCTCCAATAATTTATGAAGATATTATATTTGCTAATTGAGAATGAAACCTACAATACTAAAATAACAATTTTTAAAAGTAATTATTTGTTATTAAATACTTGTAAATTATTTAATTCTATTGACAATGTTTACTATGCTTACTTAATGTTGATATGTACAAGGTCATAAATTTAGTTAAACATATCACAAATTTTGCTTTTGGTATTACATAAAAATATTTAAAAAATCTTTATAAAATGATAACATATTTTAAAATTATAATTTGCAATATTCTTATATCTAGATATATCACTTTTGTGTCAATTTTATATTTTAGCTCATAACCTACTGTTGTAGGCAAAGTATCAATAGATTTAATAGAATTTCATACAACATTTTTTAAGGAGATTTTTGGAAATTATGATCTGTGATAAGGCATCAACATATGTTATTTTAATAATGTTCAATTTTTATCTTATTAATCAAAAATATTAAATTAGAATAAGTTAATTGCATTAAAATTCAAATATTAATAGTGCTAAAAATGAAGTTGAATTTTTTTAAAAAAGTGCTTATAGTTTATAAAATGACTATTGAAGATTCTATATCAATAAAACTAAATTATTCCAAGTATAAAATAAATGTCAATCTCTATAATTTAAATAATAGTCATTATAAAGAATGAAATAATAGTGTGCACAAAAGATAAAACTTTAAGAAATTTTTAAATGATCCTTTTGATTTGTACTATATGTATTTTATATGAATCATATAACTAAAATAAATTAAACTAGATAATATGTAGACATTGAACATAAAAATAATTTCAAGCAAAACTACAATGGCTATTTTGGTTTCTTTAAAACATACCTTTAACCATCTCCATGCAATATCACTACCTGCTTGCTTAACGTTATACAAGCCACTTTTTAATGCATCTAGAGGTTGAACCTTGAAAGTAAATTTGAAAATAGTAAGTTTAAGCATGAGGAAGAACAACATAAAAGGAACAGTAATAATGAAAGAAGTTACCTCAGACGATAATAAAAAGTTAAGCGATTCAAGGAGTATATTTGGATCCGGACATCTTGTAAAACATGCTAAAGACCAATCAAAAGCTTGTTAGTTACAATTATGGGGTAACTAATTAGAGTATGATAAAGTTAGATAGTTCACATACATAAAATGAGTGTTTTTTCACTAGCATCATCTGCTTCTCTATAGAGCTTTAAGAGAAATTCATAACCCGATCTATTGGTGGTGGTGACCGTTTGCATTATAGAAAGATATACAACCTATACAAATTCATTCAAAATGAATGAATAGAAAAAGGGATGTAATGACTAATGCTAAAAATATCTTAATTTACCTTTTTAATATCTGGGGATAGTGCAATTGTACTTGTATTACTCGAGAAAGGTTGTAGATGCTCAATTGCATAATTTATAGTTTTCTCATGTCCAAGAAGTACAAAGGTATTTTGTATTTGCTTTCTTAAAAGGGTATCCGATTGACTTTCATTTTTTCTAGCATCCCAACCCAACTTGCTGAGAAGTTGAACATGGTTAGTTAAGAAAGAGAAATTAATAATATATACGAGAAAGAAATTCAATTGTTTTTTTTTAAAAAAAATCTTTGTAAATATAGCATTTCTTAACCACATAAAATAAGTCCATCATAGTTCTATATTATCCTATGCTTGAAATTTGCATCTCAAAATCAGTTGATTTTAAAAAATAAATAAAAATGGAATTGTGACAAAGAGTATATGACAAATCAAACTTAAACAACTTCAACTGTAGTGGTATCGAAGCCATAAAAAATAAACCCACACTTAAATTTGATCCATAACCATATTAGATGAAGGCAGTAGCAAATCACAATTTCTTATAATAGTACTCATGAGTAACAAAATTAAGAATTTAATATCCAATAAAAAAGTAGTTTGCATATCAATTTTAATAATTTAAAAAATTAAAAGCCAAACTATGCGCATCATATTAGTCTTAACAAAAATATGTAGATGAAACTATTTATTGTCTAAATTTCAAAAACTAAAAGCAAAGAGAATTCAGAAATATTAAAATCAATATCTATTACCAATTAATAAATATAGTTGATGTCACCTTTTTTTTGTATCATCTCTTATTGTTTCATAATGTACTTTATTGATAAATAACTAAATTATGTAAATATAAAATAGTTTAAAATACGTATGCCACTAAAAAGAAAGAAAAAGCTATAAAAGAACATAATTTTAAATTCGATGGACTTACTCTGCATGCGATTGGAGAAGATTAATAAAGAGTAATTTAACATCATTTGAAAGTTCAGGTTTAGCATCAGCTATTAAGTCTACGATAGTTAGACCAATCTGTCAAAGCAATGGAAGAGGATCATGACCAAGATAATATAAATATAATATAAAAGAGTTGGGAAATGAACTTACTGTGATAATACGGTTTAGAATGAGTTGATTAGCCTCTTCTCGATAAGCATTTAATAATAACAAGAAAGATGATAATGTTTCCCTACTAGCTTTGCAAAACAAAAAATAATCCTCCAAAACTCCTACATTAGAGATAAGTATAGCCCTTTAGACATCAAGGATATTATAAAAGCTCATAATGGTGCTACTAACGTACCATATCTATCCATTTGGTTTAATTGATTCGCCTCTATTGCATTTCTTAGCCTGGTTACAAGTTCATTATCATAATGCACTTTGTACAATCCTCCTTGCTTGATATTCAATTTGATCCAAGCATTTTGAGAATTCCCTTGGTTGTCTTGATCAATCAAATTCAACTTTGCAGACTTTGAGTTTAATAAAAAAGTTTTAGTGGTGTCATATGAACCATGGGATAATGTAATAGGAATTATCCATTGACTGTCATCGAAAGATCCATCCAGTAAAAATCGAGACTGCAATTAAAAAAATACATATTGTGTGTAACTTTTAAATTTCATACTAAGAATCAAAGTAAATATACTTATAAATTTAAGGGTTAAATTTTAACTGAAATTCAAACAAATTCCATATATATACTCAAATACTTCATATTTAATTTAAAGCTAATGCATCTAGTCATTATTAGTCCAATGTAATACATAACATTCTATTATCAAGAAATTGACTTTGACTAACTACAAGGCAAAAGAGATAGATAATCAATTAACTAAACAAATACAAGGTTTAATATAGTAGTACTGAAGTTGGGGGTTATCATCCAAGTCAACACTTTAATTCAAAATACTCTAAACTATAGAAATAATTATCATACTCAAAATAAATAAGTCATGTATAATTCTTAGCTTAGCTATAAAATATGGTACGATGAAACTTTAGTTAAGATACAACACAAAATTTATAACCAAAAATAACAAATAAATTAACTAGAACATGTTGCTATATGTAGAAAAGAGTTATAAAAGTTAACATGCAAAACTTTTAATCTTTTACAAATATGATTCTTCATTTATTATCTTGATACTACATACTCCTTTAAATCTAGTTGTTATTCTTGTTACATATACATCATTATTGAAGTATAAATCATAGACAGAATCCATTACTTTTGAATCATGAATCTCAAGTAAAGCTCATTAACTCTTATAGTACTTACAACTAAATTAGCACAAGGACTTTATAATTAGCTTGCACATTGATGACAAATTTTATATGAAATCATTACTAAATTATCAAATTTAAAAAAAAAAATACATCACAATATAAATGAGGCTAGAAGAAAACAAACCTGATTAATTTCTAAGACATTTCCTGTAAGCATCACATTTATGACAGGATATCCTTCTTGCTTTGTCCAAGTAGACATCATATCGCCAATAGGTTCATTAATTTCCTCTTGAATAACATTCCAAAGGTCTTCCGTTTTTGCATTGAGGTATGAATATCTTTTAATATATGCAGCTATTGATTTCTGAAAATGGTATTAAAAAATAGATTAGGTATATTTAAATACTTTACCACTTGGAAATTCTTGCAATAGAAAAGAAGCTAGATAAAAAAGAAAATCCAAAATAAATTAGAATTTATTTCTTAACCAAATGAAATTATATTGTGCCATAACAAAATGAGTTAATTAATAACTAAGCAATGTAAATTCTTCATATCTTGTTTTTTTTAGTTTAGTTTGGAAATTAAGAAACCTTCATTATTTTTTTTGTACGATCTTCAATTAAGACAGCAATATCATAGAAGCTAGGTCTTTAGGTGGTAGGAATTGGTTATTAGAAATTAAGTATCAAAGAGGTGTGATATCTTAAAACAAAAGCAACCAATCCATGCCTATATCATGTTAGATACAAATTTTAGAAAGTTAGTAGAAGACCAACTTAAAGAAGTCATAATCAAATGATAACTAAATATAGAGCTAGCATTGTAAATATTATATGCAATTCTAACCTGAAGAGATTCATCTCCAATGTAACTTTGAAGCATTCGAATAACCAAGGCTCCCTTCTGGTAGGTTATTGAATCAAACATTTCCAATGCTTCAATGCCAGATGTGATATTCAGTACCTGAACAATGAAGTGAAACATAAACCGTCATATACAATATTGAAAAAAGAGAAGAATATTAATATATATTTTCAACACAATTAACTCCTTTAGAAAAGAACCTTGCATGATACAAATTGAAAACAATTAAGCTAAGGGTGCATACATTTATCACTTTTACTAGGTGAATTTGAGTTTTACTAGAGGATACACTTTCCTATTAATTGTTGGGGCTTTTTCATGACAAAAGAATCTATGAAGATGAATAAATACAAAAAAAAATAAATTATAAATTGTGTTTCTAAATGGTATACTTCCAAATATTTTTAAACTTTATTACGTCTTTCCATTGTGACAAGATTTTAAATACTATTTGGTAGTAATTAAAACTAACATGATAAATCTATAAACTCATCTTGGTTCTTATGTTTATCACTATAATCCAATATTTTAATAGATATGCATCCAATAAAGCCAAGTGTCCACCAAATGATTTAGTTATCATAATATTGAATTAGAAACTATAAATAATTCCTAAGAACATTGTGAATGCACATTAATATTGGAAAGATGTTATTTGATAAGTGCTAAAAGATAATGATAATTTGCGAAGAAAAATAAATAAAGAGAATTATACCTCAATAGGATGAGAATCAGATAATGCATCTAATTCTAGAGTTGCAGTAGTATCGTCAAGAAGTTGACTCCACTTTTCCCATTCAGGAAACACATCATCTATTACTAAATAACTCATCTATTTTAAGATGAGATAACGAAGATTCATCAATTTTATATTTTAAGTAAATAATGTAAAATGCACATCAAATATTGAGGAATGATGAAGAGTACCCAATCGGCAAACCCTTCATTTAGCCATAGATCTGTCCACCATTCCATTGTCACCCGATTCCCAAACCATTGATGGGCTAACTCATGTGCTACTATTTCCGCCACCTAAAAGAAATTTATTGTCTTAGATTTTTTTTAAAAAAAATCCATATAAGGTAAATAAAATATTAGTTAAATTTGTTTGCTAAAAGAACACACAATGAAACCTATTAGACAATTATAATTAAAATTTGACAAAAGAAATCTTTCTAGTTGGATTACCTTTGGGCATGAAATAAGCATATATAAAAATTCTAAATATAGCATAAGAACATTATAGCTAGATTGATAACCTGTTGTTTAACTTTGACAGATGAGCTCAATTCATCGTAGAATAAATAGTCCTCACTGAATATTAGCAATCCATAGTTCTCCATCCCTTGCTCTTGAAAGTTAGGAACAGCCACCAAATCCAACTTGGGAAGGCCATAAGGAATAGAGAAATATCTAGATATTAAGAGAAAAAAATAGCTCTTTGTCATTTTTAAAAACTTTGAGTCTTAATAAAATAATTCAATCTAAAGACCTAAGAGAGGAATCTATAGAGATTCTAAACAAAATCTAACATTATGATTGAATGAAACAATTCTAAAAAATAGTTAGCAATTAAAACATGAAATATAGCTCTTCAATAGTTTGTATTTTAATTTGAAGAATCTAGAAGGCAATTATGTGATAAAAATCAAGTGGTAAGTATTATACCCTTTCAAAAAATCCAATGTCTTCGTAGTAAGATCTAAAGCAAATTTTCCCTGATTGCTTTTACCAATCCGTGTATAAACACGGATTTTTAGTCCTAAATAAGTAACAAGGCACATAATTGTCAAAGTAGAAGAAAAAATATTATAAAAGAATTGAAAAGGATAAGAAAAATTATATACCATCAGATGAATATGTCTCTATGTAGTCCAATGAACCGACAACAAAAGCAACCAAGTAGGTGGACATAATTGGAGACTCTTGAAAATAAACTGTCTTGATAATACCATTATCATTTTCACTTATCACAGGCATGTTTGATAGTGCAACCAACTTGGATGGAACTTCCAACTTTATTGTGAATGTAGCCTATATTTAGTTTAAAGAAAACAATTAATATAAGTCATATATCTAGAAAAGTTCTTAGAAGCTTTCAATCCAAAAAAAAAAAAAAAAAAATCATAGCTAGACTATATTGTATATTGTATGTTTCTTAAAAATTCCATCAACATCTTATAAGATATTGTAATATAAAGTTGCGCACCTCAAGTTGGCTCAATAGTTTATGGCTTGAGCACAAAAACAAGATAAAAGGGAAGTGGGCTACTTGAAAAATAAAAAAAATGAAATTTTATAGAATATTATGCTGCATTATATGAAAATAATTCATGAGAGAAAAATGAAATTTGCTACCACAAATGCATAGATAAATTTTTTGATAGTGTGGTAAATCAACAATAGCTAAGATTATTTTTTTGTTATTCACTAAATTTAGAGTTATAAATAAATCTAATATCTAATATTGAGTCATTTCTTTTAGAGTAATTTTTTTTTCTAATTAGTGAAGAATGAAACTCTAGAAGGAGAAGTTGTTAAAAAAAAAAGGTAGTGAAGAATGAAACTTTGGATGCACAAGTTGTAAATCTAGTTAGTTTCATTATTTAATAAAAAATAAATTATATTAAATTCTATACATAATTACATAGAAGTGAGAACAAAGTGTTCTCCTTTAATTTGTTTATTTTGGTCTTTTTGTTTTGGGATTTACGGTCATTAGGCATTTCTTCTTAATTGTAGCAACTTGTTAATGTCGCCATTTTATATTTGCCTCATTTAGGCTACTATTTCATGGGTATTTTTTAATGACTCTTAACTTTAGTAATCTATATATTTTTCATAGAGGTTCCACCAACACATGAATTGAGTAATTTATCAAACATAATTTTTAAAGATTACTAAATAATTTAAGAAATTATAAAAATAAAAGTATGAAAACAAATAATTTAGGTTAAGAAGTACCTTGAATGCTGGTTCATCCCAACATGGAAAACAACGTCTAGCATATGTTGGCTCGAATTGGGTCAAAGCCATAATTTGTGTTTCTCCATATTGCTCATAGGTGCTACAGAATACATAAAACAATTGCTTTGCTTTATGTAATATAATAATGAAATAAAATTAATTTCCTAAATTGAAATAATAGAATGTTGTACCTTCTATAAAACCCCCTCGATTCATCATTTATGATACCACTATATTTAATGCTTAGAATGCCTTTCCCAATTGGAAGAATGCCATCGAACCCTAGAATTAGGATCTCGTCATCTTTGACCTCGACAATACTCGAGGGATGCTTTAGCTCCTATCATATATGTCCATTGCAATTTAATAAAATTGTAAAGGAAGATACTTTGAATTAAGCATGAAACACTATATATGTTTCCTTACCTCTCCGCTACCTCCAAAAAGATCACCACTGAACCAAATAGAGCTTTGCTCAACTACAAGGTCAACAACATTAAGTACAAGGTATTTCGTGGGGGAGACAATATCTATCGTGATCTCTATCACACCCAAGAAAGTAAAGTTGGATAAGTCAACATTGATAGATAGATTATAGTTATGAGGGATCGCGAATTTTGGGAGCCGTGCTTGACCCTTGAATTGTTCGACATTTTGTTGCAATTGTTCCGTCTCCATCATTTCTCTTTCATGCATGACCGCTTGTGAATTTTGGTGATAAAAGAGGAGAATCATGATTATCAATCTTTTTATTATAATAAACATAGGGAGGGATCTAAATGGAGTCATGATTCAATATTTAGGTACAAATAATTAATAAGGTAGTAGACGAAGAAAAAAAAAAGAGAAAAATAAATGAAATTAGTAACTAGTTAAATGAGAAATCAATATTGATCCATCCTAAAATGCTACCACCAAGAGGATGGCAGCTAAAGATTGAAGGATGATGAATGGATGTAGAAAAAGTTTTGCTTCATCTTATTTATACAAGCATGGTAGCTAATAAAAGTACGTTGAAAGTGGAGATTTTTTTGTCGAACCATACATTATTGAACGACTCACATTACTTATAGTTTTCAACACAATTATCAAACAAATAATTAATAAAAATAGTAACTAAATTCAGACTATCAATTTATATTTGTAGTGGACTATAGCGACTAATTGTTGTTCTCGTAAATGGATCTTGATATGACCTCACGTTGTTTATTGACAATTTACTGAACTGTCCAAAATAATGTGTATTTAACTTTCAAGATAGTTGTTTTCTATAATACCTCTCCTTTATTAACAATCAACTGTCATAATTCATGAGTCAATTGCTAATTAAATTTTTTATCCATTGTATGTCAAACTTTCTAATGAGCTCGTGAGAAACATTTTAAAGATGCGCCAATTTTAAACAACATTTTAAAGATGCGCCAATTTTAAAAAACTATAGCTCTCTATCTATGTTATAAAATCCTCATGTGAGGGCATAATTATACTTTGGATGATATAATAAGTACAATAAACTTGATTTGGAGTGTCTTTAAAGTGCTTAAAGTTATCAGTGAGTTTAACTAAAATTCGACGATGGTTAAAATTCGTTGATCACCTTACAATGTCTAAAATTTGAAGATATTCACATGGTGAACGAGGAGAATGCTAATAACCCTTTGATAGTATTAGCAAATTATAATTATGACAAATCTAAATCTTTTAATGTGTCTGTCAAATTATCTCAAAGTTGTGAAGATTTCAAAAGTCGACATCTCTCAATTTAGATTATGGAATATAGGTTCTGGGGCATGATTTGTTGGATCGAAAGCGCTAGAGGGGTGGGGGGAGGGTGAATAGCGCTCGTAGCTTTCACTCGTTTCGGAATCGGAAAATGTTCAAGTTAAAGCAGCGGAAATGATAACCAGAATAAGCACAAACATAGAGAGACACCAAGGGTTTACTTGGTTCGGAGCCTAGGGCGACTCCTACTCCAAGGCCCGTGATCGAATATCGCTTTCGGTGGACAATCACTATCAGTTCGAAAAACTTTTACAATCAAGGATTGCAAGTGCTGAATAAAGAAATGGTACCGACAATACACAAGAATTACGAGGTCGTCAGTTGTCGGAGTAGAAGCGCGTGTTGGAAGCGTTCGGAGAGCGTTCAGAACCACCGGTTGTTCTGTTCAAGATTGATATCTGGCTGCTTCCCGAGGCTCCTTTTTATAGGCTCTGTCATGTTGATCCAAATCCCCAAGTCTCGGGATCAGGCTTGACCCAAGGCGGATCGATTGACCGATCCCTGCGTTCGGTTGACCGATCAGGCAATCTCCTCCTATCTGATCCGCCCGATCCGCTCGCTCCGCTTCGATCTGGTCAAGTCTCATCCGGGGTTCGGTCGACTGATCCTGCCGTTCTGTCGACCGATCCGCTTCTCTGACCCAATCAATCTGGCCTGATCCAGTCGTCAATGATCCTTGGTTCGATCGACCGATCATGAGGTTCGGTCGACCGATTCTCTGCTCGAGCCTGATCTAAATTTTGGAAATCTAATCTACTGGCTTTGGGGTTTCGGTCGACCGATCCTGTAAAATATCAAAAATAGGCGAATATTAATAAGGGAATTTTTTGGAATTTTCGGAAATTTTTCGGGAATTTTTCGGAACTCATACAGACAAGTTAAGGGGGATAAAAATGGGGTCCGGAAAAGCCTGTTTAGGCTACCCCATTCAAGCGAGGAAATGTTTATAATTACATTTCCTTTTTCTTTTTATTTTCTTTATTTGTTTTCTTTTTCTTTCCTCGCCGAACCCCGCGCGCCCCTTCTTCCCTGTTGCGATCCCGTGCCCTAACCGCCGAGGCGGTTCCCTCTCCTATCTCTTCTTCTCCTCTGCCGACGCAGAACCAAATCCTCCTTTCCTTCCCGAGCCGCCGCCATAGCCGATACCGCATGAAGCAGTGTCGATCGCCTTCTCCACTCGACGGCGCCGATTCCCCAGTGCCGGACATTGTTCCTCCCCGTGCCCTAGGTCTCTGCCTCCCTTCTTCCTTCCTGTCCAAGCACCGACGACGCGTGAGCCACGCCGACACCCTTCTCCCCTTTGTGCTGCCATCGACTCCCCACAGTCGACGCCTTCCCTCTGCCCTAGCGCCGGCTGCCGTCGCCTGTGCCCTAGCACCGCCGGGTGTCGCACCCCAGCCCTAGTTCTCCGGCCGACTCCTCTGTGTGCCGCTCACCATCGCTGTTTCCTCCTCTGTGCCAGCCACTGAGCACCGACGTCTCTGGACCTAGCACCGCCGCCGAGTTTGCTTCGCCGACGCTGTGCCCTAGCACTGTCACCGACCACAGGTTCGATCCATCATAGATTGTAGGCTTTGTACCCTAGCTTTGATTGGAGTTGGGGTTGTATGATCCGTGATCTTCATTGCTTGAGCTTCTGTTTGATCAGTTTTGATTCCAGCAGTGATTCCGGCCGTGAGCAGAAGACAGACTTGCAGTGGGCTTATTTTAGTTTTAGCAGCGAGACAGCCCTTTTTCGGCTGTGAATTGAGGTATGGTTTAGGGTAAGTTGTTGGTTTAAAGACTACGAATTTTGGGTGTTTGATGTATAGGTCAGTGGTTAAATCTAGTACCAGCCACAGTTTTGGCAACGGGTGCATCCTCGACAAATTAACGACAAAGTATACGGATTTGGGTGAGTTTTTGGAATTTGGTAAATTGCAGGCTTGTGATACGTTTTGTGGTGAATTTGGATTTACATGGTTAAATGTTGTTCACCTTGATCGTTAGGGTTAATGGAGCTAATCCTAATTGATTTTGAGTTCAATTTAATTAGGGTTCTTGAAGGAAAATACTTTGATTTAGCTATTTTGCTTATAATTAAATTTAGCTAAACTATACGGTTTATTACAGGACATTGATTCGAGACGAGTATCTCGATTTGTCGGACTGGACCATCTCGATTGGAGGCGGGTACTTTGACTTATGTCTTTTGATAAGCATAATAATGTGTTTAACATATAGCATGATTGTGTTTTCCATTTGTTTCGGTTGGTCACTACATGATCTACTATATGTTTGCTTGTTTACTCGTAATGCACTGCATGTTATTATTTACCTGATCATACCTGCTTTATAGGTAGTGACACAACCATATGATACATTATGTTCAGGACCTAGGGTTTATTTGATATCCTATCTGTTTGTGTACCTTCCATTTGATTCATTATCTTGTAGTACACATTTTATACTTATGTATAGAGCATGCTATGCTATTCGTGATATTGCCATGTTTAGTGTCATGCATCATCTTGCATGATTGCATGCTGTGCGATTGTCTGCTCCATTATTGTTGAGCACATCGCCAGTTACATGTATCTGTACACACCACAACTCATGGGTTAGTGGTATATCAGACAGGTGTGTGACAGTTCTGCTGTTTGACTCCGTTGGTCTGGTGACTCAGCATGGTAGCCGGCAGACAGTTCCGCTCTGTTTGGCTCCGTTGGTTTAGTGTAACAGCGTTGTAGCCGGCAGGCAGTTGGACTTTATTTGGCTCCGTTGGTCCGCTCATGGGTAGTGTGACTCAGCGTGGTAGCCGGCAGAGAGTCCTCCTCGTCATCGTGTACCGGGAGATGAGAGCATTGCGCTCCCCCATTTATTATTTCGGGGTAGGAGTATGTGAGTACTCCGACAGCATCCCGTCCACTCGGTCACTCATCAGGGGCAGTGATGTCAGAGTGCACGGTTGTCACAACTCTACTCACTCAGACTCACCATTGTGTGTGAGATGGCTGACTGACGTCAGGGGTGACCATGTCATTGACATCATATGCATGATGCATTTATTGTTTGTGTTTGCTGCATTTACTTGCTGCATTTATATGGATGCATATGATTGACATGCATACAGGATTATGACACCCTCGATTTGACGACCCTGTTACCTTTATACCTTGGTCCTGGTTAGTACAGTTTTCTCCTATTTTTATTTCAGTTGCATTTATTTTTCTCGTATTCAGGAGACTGTACACATGATTAGTGTTGTCTGTTATTTACTTTATTATGCATATCAGTTGTTACCCGCTGAGCGTTGAACTTACCCCCGCCTCCGTTGTTATTTTCAGGTTGATGCTGTCAGGAGGTCATTCTAGTCGCTAGTCCCCATTGCACATAGTGCTAGTCCTCTGCTGATCACGAGTCGTTATTTTAGTTTTCTCTATCAGACTATGTTTTGGTCTTGTAATGTTTTACTTATGGATCTTGTATGGATTCTTATCGTTGATGGATTTTGGTACGAATTGGATATGTTTTACTCCATGCCTGCCTGGACGGCAGAAGAGGTGAGTTTGTCGGATTTGTGTTTTATGAGTGTAGTGGAGTAGGAAAATTCAGATTTGAGCTTTACGAGTGTAGTTGAGTAGGGTTGTTTTCGAGTCATCGTATTACTGTTCTATTTGTTTACTATTAACTGCGTGGTGATTGTTTTATTATTGTTATTATTCCAGCCGCATGTGGCTGAGGTATATAGTGATTGTAGAAAGTTTCAGATTGTCCACCATACAGGGGAGATGCTGCCGAAATTTCTTCGGACAGGGACTCCTCCGGGGCGTGACAGATCCCAAGGTTCGGTTGACCAATCCAGGTTAGATCTAACCCTGCATAAAAATTTTAGTCACCTACAAAACAGAGTTAGAACACAACAGATAATATACGAAAAATAGGTTTGACAGTCTTTGGACTGTCCGGTTCTGACTTCGGATTTCCATCCGGAAACCCTAGTTTGAATCGACGCCTACTATTCCCTCTTCTGGGGAACGCGTCCTCACCTACTCTGCTCAAGAGAAGTTACCTTTTGCCAGTTCGGTCCTCCAGACCGACTGGACTTTTTCTCGGCGCTCGAATCTTCCAATCTTCATGCTGGACGCCCGCTCCACGACTCGTCCAGACTTCCACCTGGTTCGCGACACCTGGATTTCCACCTAGGGTTACCGCCCCCTAGAGTTTTTGCCCGAAGCTCCGACCCGCCAAGACTTTCTACCTAGGGTTACCATCCCCTATGATCTAGGGTTACCGCCCCGTAGGGTTTTTCCTTTACCTAACCGCAGCTAGGGCTTTTGCCTAAGTGACCTTAGGACTTTCCTGCAATCTCAATCAACATATCAGATAACAAAACAACTTAACTTTGAATCCTTTGCCATTATCAAAACTCGGGTTCGATCGTCGGATGCTTCCCGCACCAACAATCTCCCCCTTTTTGATTATGACAACCGAAATTCAAAGTTAAGTAAAAGAAGGATACCATAAAGAAATGTTATTAAGCATAAATTCATGAATTTTGTAAAAAGCTCCCCCTTTAACAGAAGCTTACAAAACTCCCCCTTAATAAAGGCTCCCCTTGAAGAAAAATTTCAAATCTTGAATTTTCTTTGACTTTTTGACTTTCTTTGAATTTTCTATACTCTCCCCCTTTGCCATATATCAAAAAAATAAGCGAAGGAGTAAAGGATAAGTTGAGTATAAGGCTTAGTTTGTTTTGCGAAGTAACAACTTTAAGAAGGTAGAAGAAAGGTTTAGAAAATAAACTTTGATAAACACTTAGTTTTTTTTTTTTTTAGAACTTGATTTTCTTGAATAACTTTTTAGCTAAGTGAAATTGCTGAAGAGGGATTAAGAAAAAACTATTTTTGACTTTGCAGAGTAACTTAGCTGATTTTGAATAGTTTTGAAAAATTTAAGTTTTGAAAGAGTTTTTAAAGGAAAACTTAGTTAAATTCGGAAAACCCTTTTTGAAAAATTACTTAGCTAAATTTTGAATGAGCCCCTTTTTTTTTTTTGAAATACTTAGTTAAATTTGAGAGACAACTTGGTTTTTTTTTTTAAAAAAAAAGATATTGATAAAAGCTTAGTTAAGATAATAAACAGTTTAAAGCTTAAGACTTATTTTTCTGGATAAGGATAATTAGATTTGCTTTAACTTTTTAAAGAGTTTAAGTGTTTAATCAAAAACTTGGCTTAACTCCACTCACTCCCCCTTAATTAATGCCAAAATAAATCCCTGGGGTCCAAGAGTCCAAGCATGAGTAATTTCAATTCCTTAGCCATATGTCTAACCATTAGCTATTCACTATTTACCTAGAGGGCAATAATTTTCACTTGGTTAGTCAAGTTAAGTTGGTGATCCAGTTTGTAACGACCCGACCCCTTGGCCCCTTGGGCGACCCAACTGGCGGCCCATTTGGTGGCCCCTTGGCGGTCCCTTGGGCGGCCCAACTGGTGACCCCTTATGTCGTCAATGTTGGTTAGTCTTAGGAAAACGTATCGGTTCCACTGTACAAAATTTTTTTGTACAAGTGTCGAACCTTTCCTTAAATAACCTATTGTGTTCTTTAGAAGTTAAATTAGGAATCACAGACGGAACTTAACATCATTGATTCCAAATTTAACTTATCTGTTCTTAATGGTTTAGATTTGAATCGTAAGCGGAACCTAACACTATTGATTCAAATCTACCTATGTTATTAATTCCATTAAATATTAATTTCTAAAATTGGCTTCCAGGACTGCATGGCGAGGCACATGACATTCTTGGATATGGGAGCAACCACCACCGCCTAGACAAAGCCTTTTAAGGAAAGCTAATATTTAATTTCCTTAAATAACTCTAGGTTAACCAAAAGGAACAATCGAATCACAAATTCAAAAAAGAAGAAAATGCAAACTCGAAAAACTAATTCGAAAAACTAGATCTAATTCCTCTTGTGTTTGGAATTCTTACAAAAAGAAATAACTAGCATGATACGGAAAATAATTGCTAATTATACATTCTCTTTGTAAACTAATGACCTCGAGATCTTTTGCCGTATTCCTCGCCTCGCCTTGGATGTCGTGTGGGTGATGATCCTCCAAGATGAACACCACCCAAAAACTTCCTTCCTTCTCCTCTAAAATCCGGCCACCACCACCACCAAGGAGAAGAGAGCAAAGGGAAAAGGAGAAGAGAGAGGGCCGACCACCACCAAGAGAGACTCCTCCAAGAGAATTAGAAATGTGTTTCATGAAGTCTCCTCACCCCTTCTTTTATAATACTTGCCCAAGGCAAATAAGGGAAGAATTTTTATAAAAATTAAAATCTTCCAAGAGTTTTTCCTTTTCCCTTTTAATTTTTCCTTTTCTTTCCTCTTGATTGAATAAATCACCAAAAATAAATTTGATGATTTTATTTTTTTAAACATGGTCGGCCACCTTGCTTGGGCACCAAGCAAGGGTGGCCGACCCCCATAAGAGGAAAGGAATATTTATTTTTTTTATAAAATTTTACAAGAAGAAAAACTCTTATAAAATTTTACAAGCTCTCTTTCTTAAAGTAGGAGTTAAAAAAGGAAAGTTCTAAAAAAATTAAAACCATGTTTTAAAATTTAAAACTTCTCTTATAAAATTTCCTTTTTTAACATGATGATAGAAAATTTAAATTTTAAAACTTATCTTCCTTTTTTTTCTTAAACCATGAGGATGGTTAAAAAAGGAAAGTTTTAAAACTTTTAAACCTCTCTATTAAAATATGTGGCCTAATTCAAATATGGAAAGTTTTAAAAATTAAAATCTCTCTTTTAAAATTTATAGTTTTCTACAAAGAGAAGATTTTAAAAATTCAAAACAACCCTCCTTGTGTGAATTATTATGGCCGGCCCCTACTAGCTTGATTACCAAGCAATAGGGTCGGCCCCTTGGAAGAGGATGTGGTCGGCCCTTGCTTGGTCACCAAGCATTGGACCGGCCCCCTTCTTGGATACCAAGATGGGCTTATATTTGGATGGACTTGAGGCTATAATGAGGCTACGACAGGGACCTAGAGGAGAAATTGGTTTTGGCCTTCCGATGAGCTTAAGTATCCCGTGCTCGCCCCGAACACACAACTCAAGTTCATCGATAATAACTCATTCCACTAGAGAGTTATTATCGCACTACCGCACCAATCCCAAATTACATTATGTAATGACCCAATTTTCCCTATTTCAAGTTCTAAATGTCCTTAAAAATATTTGGAAATGCTTTTAAAATATTCTAGAGATTTTTAGGAATTTTTAGAGTATTTTTATGTAATATTTGGAGGTCATTTGATATTTTTACTAAACGAAAGAAGTTTTGACAAAAAAATGTCCGAGCCGAGATTCGAACCGTGGACCTCGGACCTAAACCGAGCCTTAACCGATTCCAACTAGCCAACTGTTCCGCAATTGTTTTGTGAATGAATATGGAACGAAATGTATTTAAGCAGTAAGGAATAGGAAATAAATTGAAATAAAAGAGGCGGAAGAGGGATCAAACCCACGATCAAGGGTTCCGGTCAAAACGTGGCTGACCAGGTGTGCCAGCGGACTATGCTAATCTAAGAAGGAGAGAAATATATTTAAGGTATAGTTGATGATGAAACCCTAGTTATATAAAAAGGAGAACTTAGGTATTATCCCGAAATCAAATCCCTCGCCTCTCCTCTGCTCTTTCCGTGCGACGGCGTCGATTCTACCGAGCGAAGAAAAACGAAGCCTAGCTTCATCTCCGACGGTCGGGCAGGGTTTTCCGAGGGGTTTTCTTCACCTCCTTAAGGTCATCTCGTCGAGGGGAGCACACGGGCACAGAAGAATCACCGAGAGCTCGAGTTTTCCCGAAGCCCTAGCTGCTTCTCTTTGGTTGTAAGTCCAAGAACATCTTGGTAAGTACTACTCACCTGCGGTAGGAGTAGTTTCGATCTTTAGTTCCTTCTTTGTTTCTGGAACCATGGCACAAATGTTTTACTAGGGATTTGTTCTTTTTGTTTTTCTTCCTTGCTTTGCTTTGGGGGTTGACGGAACAGAAGGATGTCATTGTGGAATTCATTCCCTTCTGTACTTCTGTAGCATGTTGAAGTGTGTAGGTATTACCATGAAGCCCTAGGATCGAAATGTATGAGAAGGGATAGATATTCTGTTAAATTCGGCTAGATTTTAAGAGTAGCTTCGTTTTTCATTTATTTCTCTAACTTCCAGAACATGTTGTACCGAATACTGTTGCCATATAAACCCTAAAATTTGTATGGTTGTGGAAAGATTTAGTTTCTGTTAAAACTGGTTAGAGATTAAAGAGTAGTTCTGGGACAATGAATTGTTTCCCTTTACTTCACAGCATGCTTATATAGTGCAATTGCTTTCCTTTCCATTCCATTTGTATGAATTGCTTGTATGCCGTATTGCGGTTTTTAGGTTCTTTTGGCTATTTAGTAAGTGTAAACAGTTATATTACAGTAGCATTTAGTTTAAGTTTTGTTACTACCTTAATATGCTGCTTTAGATTTTCTTGGTAGTATTTTCAGTGTGCATTCTTGCAAATCAAAGTGTATAAACAGCCTCATTAATTAGTGTGCAGTTTTTGGTTTTTGCTTTGCTACCTCCGTGAACATGAACAGTCATTAACTTGAGCATGCACGGTTTAGTTTTCCTTGCTACTTAATGAGCATGCACAATTTGGTACACTAGTATGTTTGGATAGATCTTTTGCTGCTGTTTTAAGGGCAAGAACAACATTTATTTAGTTAGAATGGGTTTAACATTTTCCTTGCTACTCAAAAAGGCAAGAATAACCTTTATTTAAAGCATGTAGTGTTAGTTTCTTGGTTTTCTTGAACATGAACAGATTCTTTCTAAGTATTGCAGATTTTGATATTTCCCTACTATGCATCCTAGGTTGTTTTGATTTCCCTGTTAGTTCGACAGGTATAACCAGCCGGCCCTTTGGCTGTGCAACATCGATTCCTTTACTTCGACGGAGCAGACTTTCAATACTAGAAGAGCCGCATGGAATATTATCTCAAGACCGACATCTCAATGTGGTTCTCCGTCAAGGAAGGGTTTACACCCCCGAAGGACAAAGAAGGTAAGGAACTTGACTCATCAAGGTGGTCCACCGAGCAAACTCGCAAAGGACAAGCTGATGCCAAGGCAGTGGTCACTTTACAATGTGGGATAGCCAAGGATCAACTCGTCAAGGTAGGTCCATTCACGAGCGCAAAAGACTTGTGGAACAAGCTCATCGAGCTCCAAGAAGGAACTCGAGACTCTCGGATTGCCAAGAGAGATTTATTCTTAAACCAACTACAAAACCTCGCCATGAAGGAGAACGAGACGGTAAGTGAACTACACGGAAGGTTCAAAGAAATTATCAATGGTCTTCATTCCGTAGATGAATGCGTAGAGAATCGCGATCTCATAAGGTATGCTCTCAAAGCCTTTCCTAGGAATGCCCTGTGGTCATCTATGATAGATGCCTACAAGGTCTCCAAAGACCTTTCAATTGTTAAAGTAGATGAATTTTTTTGTGAAATGGAACTCCATGAGTTTGCTAACAAGGGTCAAAAAGAGAAAGGTATTGCCTTAGTTGTAGGAGAAAAGAGCAAAGATGGAAGAAGGAAGAAAGAAAAGAAGAAGGAAAAAGAGATTCCCTCATCCTCATCCTCCTCCGAGTCCGATGATGAAGGTGGATCATCATCAAGCGAGATGGCCAACTTTGTAAGGAGAATCATGAGAAGAAGCCGGAGATACAAAGGGAAAGGTAAACCTATCGATCAAAATATTGATAAAACTAATGTTACTTGTTATGAGTGTAGCAAGAAAGGACACTATTGGAGCGAGTGTCCAAAACTCAAGAAGAAGGAGGAAAGGGCCAAGAAGAAGAAAGCTCTCAAGGCTACTTGGGATGAATCCTCTTCAAGCTCATCAGAGGAAGAGAAGAAGGAGAAAAGCACACGTCAATTAGCGTTCATGGCAAGGGAAGAACCGGATTCCGGGAGTGATGGTGACACAAGTGACACCTCAACCGCGACTTCATCATCTTCGGATGATGAAGAGGTAACATCTCCTCATTTAGAGAAATGTTATAAAACCATTGCACATTTATCTACTTTGCTTAAGAAATCAAAAACTCAAATTAAATCATTAAAAGATGAAGTAGAGCACTTGAGGGCCCTTAGGGAAGATGAGGTTGATGACCTACATCTAGAGGTCCTTGAGGATGAAAACAAAGCCTTAAAGGGTGAAGTTGAGAAACTCAAGAAAATGCTTGAAAAATTCTCAACCAGCTCTAAGACCTTAGATATGATTCTAAATGCCCAAAGGGCGGTCTACAACAAGGCTGGGTTAGGATATCAACCTAAGGAGTCTAGTTTCATTTCACTAGTGTCTAGAACCCAATTTCATAGATCACATGCTTCGAGGGTTCATGAGACTAGGAAGGTTGTGACCAAGGCATGGGTTCCTAGGTCTTTCATTGTAGATGCATTAGGTCCCAAGATTTGGGTACCTAAAACGTCTATTTTTCGTGTCTTGTAGGCATTGGTCAAGGGGGAGCATCTATCAACTTGGTTTGTTGATAGTGGATGCTCCAAGCACATGACCGGGGACAAGTCACTCTTTACCACCCTTCAAAACAAAAATAGAGGTAATGTGTCATTTGGTAATAATGGTAGCCTTAAGGTTATAGGAGTTGGAGACATTCATATATCCGAATGTCTCCAAATCAAGAATGTTCTTCTAGTCAAGGGGATGACCTTTAATCTCCTAAGTGTCAGCCAATTGTGTGATACGGGTTACACAATTGAGTTTCATTCAAGTCAATGTCTGGTCAAACACATTGACACACTTGACACGGTATTAGTAGGCACAAGGGTAGATAACATTTATCAAGTATCTTTTAAAAGTGCTACTAATGCCTCTGCTAAGTACTTCATGTCAAAAGAAGAAGAATCATGGCTTTGGCATAGGAGGTTGGCCCATGTGAACATGAAGAATATTCGAAAGCTAGCCAACATAGGATTAGTGCGAGGCCTACCAAGCATCAAGTACCAAAAGACAAAATTATGTGATGCATGTCAAAAGGGTAAGCAAACAAAAGCGTCTCATAAAGGTAAAAGCGCTGTAAGTACCTCTACTGTTTTAGATTTATTGCATATGGACTTATTTGATTATAGTAATGTCATTTCATTGAATGGAAGTAGATATTGCTTAGTGATCATTGATGACTTTA
The DNA here is from genome assembly GCF_018446385.1 of Zingiber officinale. Classification (NCBI taxonomy): domain Eukaryota; kingdom Viridiplantae; phylum Streptophyta; class Magnoliopsida; order Zingiberales; family Zingiberaceae; genus Zingiber; species Zingiber officinale. The sequence goes on from NC_056002.1 coordinate 109,872,076, forward strand.
CTAGATATACATGGACTTTCTTTTTGAAAAATAAGGATCAAACCATAGATATTTTTGTTTCCTTTTGTAGAAGAACTGAAAATGAAAAATCAACAACAATTAAAACAATTAGAAGTGATCATGGTGGAGAATTTCAAAAACATAGATTTTTAGAATTTTGTCAAGAAAAAGGACATAGGCATGAGTTCTCTACTCCAAGGACCCCACAACAAAATGGGGTTGTGGAGAGAAAGAATCGAGTCTTGCAAGAGGCTGCACGAAGCATGCTCAATGAGTACTCACTACCGAGCTACTTATGGGCTGAAGCAGTAAATACAACTTGCTATGTGTAAAACTGAGTCTTGATACATAGGTTTTTAGGAAAGACTCCCCATGAACTTTGGTTTGGAAACCCCCCTACAATTAAACATCTTAGGGTGTTTGGTTATAAGGTGTTTATCTTGAACACCAAGGATCATCTTGGAAAGTTCACGGCTAAGGCTGATGAAGGGATACTGGTTGGGTACTCTCTCATCAGCAAAGCCTATCGAGTCTACAACAATAGGACTAAATTGATTGAAGAGTCCTCGGAAGTAGCATTTGAAGAAATCCCTAAATCGAATGATCAATCGAGGGATGTAGGAGAAATTCAATTTGAACTTAGTGTTGGTTGCTACTCGGAAAACCTAGAGGTTCCACTGTACAAAAATTTTGTACAAAGGTCTGAACCTTTTCCTAGCTACCATGTGTTCTTTTAAAATAAATTTTGGATCGCCTGCGGAACTTAACACGTTTGATCCAAAACTTAATCTATTTGTTCTTTTAGGTTTTGACTTGGATCTCCTGCGGAACTTAACACGTTCGACCCAAACCACCTTAAGTTATTAATTCCATTAAATATTAATTTCCATAATTGATTCCCAGTACTGACGTGGCGAGGCACACGGCCTTCTTGGATATGGGAGCAACCACCACCGACTAGACAAAACCTTTTATAGAAATCTAATATTTAATTTCCTAAAATAACTTTAGGTTAACCAAAAAGAACAATCAAATCACAAGGAAAAGAAAAAACAAAAGAACACAACATCGAAAAACATATTCGAAATTCTAGAACGTAAGCCTCTTGTATTTGGTATTATTTCCAAAAATAACTAGTATGATGCGGAAAGAAAAAATTACTAGTTATACCTTTTAGAAAGACCTCTTGATCTTCTATCGTATTCCTCTTCTAACCTCGGACGTTGTGTGGGCAACGATCTTCCGAGATGAGAAACCACCAACCACCTTCTTCTCCTCCTAGCTAGGTTCGGCCACAAAGAAAGAAGCTTCACCAAGGAAGAAAATTAAAACACTAATCAAGCCCCAAGAGATGCTTGCTTCCTCTCCTCCTTCTTCTTCTTCTCCAAGTAGTATCCGGCCACCACAAGAGCTCCAAGGAAAGAGAGGGGTTCGGCCACCACAAGAGGAAGAGAGGGAAAGGATGGCCGGCCACACCAAGGAACAAAAGAGGGAGAGAAAATAATAGAGATTGTCACTTGTGAAGGCACCCTCACCCCTTCTTTTATATTCCTTGGCCAAGGCAAATTAGGAAATTTAATTACAATAAAATTTCCTTAATTTTCTTGACATGATTTAATTGAGAAAAATAAAATAAAATTTCCCAATTTAATCTATATTGGCCGGCCACATCAAGGGGAAACAATTTAGACAAGTTTTAATCAACAAATTAAAACTTCCTAATTTGTTTCCGGAAATTTTAAAAAAAATAAAATTTCTCTTCAAAAATCTCTTCATGGTTGATAAAAGGAAATTTCTATAATTTTAATTTTACAACATGTGAATAATTTTTAAAGAGAAAATAAAATATCTTACCAATCTACAAATAAGGAAAGAGATCTAATCTCTTTCTTTAATCTTTTGTAGATCTTTTATAAGAGAGATATTTTAATTTTAATTCTCTTTAATAAATTATTTCTTCCACATAATAAAAATTAAAATTAAAATTCCTTTTTAATTTAATTTGGTCGGCCCCCACTAGCTTGGGTTCAAGCTAGGGCCGGCTACCCCAATTTATACCTAGGTCGGCCCTAGCTTGGTTCCCAAGCTAGCTTGGCCGGCCCCCTATTTGTGGGTATAGAAGGTGGGTATAGGTGGGTATAGTACTCTATAAATAAGAGGCTACGATAGGGACCGAGAGAAGGAATTGGTTTTGGTCTCCAGATAAAATTAAGCATCCCGTGTTCGCCCCGAACATACAACTTAATTTTATCAATAATAATTCATTCCACTAGAGAACTATTATTGAACTACCGCACCAATCCCAAATTACATTTTTGGGCTCCTGCTTATTATGAGTGTGTTAGTCTCCCTGTGTTTAAGATATCGAATGTCCACTAATTAAGTGAGTTACTGACAACTCATTTAATTAATATCTAAATCCAAGAGTAGTACCACTCAACCTTATTGTCATGTCGGACTAGGTCCACCTGCAGGGTTTAACATGACAATCCTTATGAGCTCCTCTTGAGGACATTATCAACCTAGTATCTCTAGGACACAGTTTCCTTCTATAATCAACAACACACACTATAAGTGATACCATTTCCCAACTTATCGGGCTTATTGATTCATCGAACTAAATCTCACCTATTGATAAATTAAAGAAATAAATATCAAATATATATGCTTATTATTATATTAGGATTAAGATCACACACTTCCATAATAACCGAGGTCTTTGTTCCTTTATAAAGTCAGTATAAAAGAAACGACCTCAAATGGTCCTACTCAATACACTCTGAGTGTACTAGTGTAATTATATAGTCAAGATAAACTAATACCTAATTACACTACGACCTTCTAATGGTTTGTTCCTTTCCATTTTGGTCATGAGCTACTGTTTATAATTTATAAGGTACTGATAACATCATCTTCTGCATGTGACACCACATACTATGTTATCTACAATATAAATTAAATGAACAACTACAAACAAATGTAGACAATTTGACCAAATGTGATTCTTTATACATAATGAATGTTTACAAAACTTAGGCTTTCAGTATACACTCCAACAATCTCCCACTTATACTAATGACTAAGCTGCCATATCTTCTACCATACATCTTATTCCCATTCCCTCCACATGCCGATTAAAAGCTTTCGCCGGAAGGGCCTTAGTGAAAGGATCTGCCAGGTTATCTGCTGATGCAATCTTGGCGATGACAACTTCTCCTCGCTTCACGATATCTCGTATCAGGTGGTACTTGCGCTCTATATGTTTACTTGCCTTATGAGCTCGTGGTTCCTTCGAGTTTGCAACTGCATCGCTATTATCACAATAAATTGTGATGATTTTGGGCAAACCAGGAATCACATCTAAGTCCATTAGAAAGTTCCTGAGCCATACTGCTTCTTTAGCTGCCTCAGAGGCTGCTACATACTCAGCTTCCATGGTTGAGTCCGAAACACATTTCTGCTTAACACTCCTCCATGAAATGGCTCCACCTCCTAAAGTAAACACATAGCCTGATGTAGACTTACTGTTGTCCCTATCTGATTGGAAATCTGAATCCGTGTAACCCACAGGGAGCAGATCGTCTGCTTGGTAAACTAGCATATAATCTCTAGTCCTTCTCAGGTACTTTAATATATGCTTTACCGCAGTCCAATGTCCTTGTCCAGGGTTACTCTGATATCTGCTGACCATGCCTACGGCAAAACAGATATCAGGTCTCGTACATAGCATTGCATACATTAGGCTTCCTACAGCCGAAGCATAAGGAACTGCTTTCATGTCCTCTATCTCTTTCGACGTCTTCGGAGACATCTCTTTAGATAGAGCTACTCCATGTCTAAAAGGTAAGAAACCTTTCTTGGAATCCTGCATGCTAAAACGAGCAAGGATTGTATCTATATATGAAGCTTGGGACAGACACAACATTCTTTTCTTACGATCCCTTATAACTTTGATCCCAAGAATGTGTGCACAATCTCCTAAGTCCTTCATATCAAATTGTTTGGACAACCATACCCTTACGTCTGATAATACCTTGACATTGTTGCCAATTAACAAAATATCATCTACGTATAGTACAAGAAATACCACCACGTTTCCGTTACACTTCTTATATACACAAGACTCATCCGGACTTTGAATAAATCCGTATGACTGGATTACTTCATTAAACCGGATGTTCCAAGATCTTGAAGCTTACTTTAGTCCATAAATGGACTGATTGAGCTTGCACACTAGATGCTCTTTGCCTTTTTCAATGAACTCTTCTGGTTGCTTCATATGGATGTTCTCTTCAAGACTTAAATTAAGGAAAGCTGTCTTGACATCCATTTGCCAAATCTCATAATCCATATGAGCAGCAATGGATAAGAGTATCCGGATAGACTTAAGCATGGCCACCGGTGAAAAGGTCTCCTCATAATCGATTCTCTCTTTCTGAGTGTACCCTTTTGCAACAAGCCTAGCTTTGAAGGTTTCTACCTTCCCGTCTGTCCCTCTTTTCCTTTTGTAGATCCACTTGCATCCAACGGCTTTTACACCATCAGGTGGTTCTACAAGCTCCCAGACCTTATTAGAGTACATAGACTCTATTTCAGAATTCATTGCCTTTTGCCAAGATGCTGCATCTATATCTTGGAGTGCTTCGTTATATGTTCGTGGATCAGGTTCATGTTTACCCGGGATCAAGTCCGAAGACTCTCCCAAAAACATGAATCTTTCAGGCTGCCTTACAACCCTCCCACTACGACGAGGCACTGTCTGTGGTTGTGTATCATGTGTGACACGTGTTGCAGTCTCTTGTGGTACTTCATCTTATACTGTTGGTACTAAAGTAGACGTGTCCTCTCTAAGTTCTTCTAAAACAACTTTGCTACTGGGCTTGTGATCCATTATATAGTCTTCTTCTAAAAACTGGGCATTGGTGCTAACAATGACCTTCTGGTCTTTAGGACTATAAAATAAACCACCTTTTGTTCCTTTGGGATATCCTACAAACACGCGAACTTCTGTACGGGATTCTAACTTATCAGCATCTGGTTTCAGCACATGTGTTGGACTACCCCAAATCCGAATATGTCTTAGACGGGTTTCGCCCATTCCACAATTCTATGGGAGTAGAAGAAACGATTTAGAAGGTACTAAGTTCGAACATACACTGCTGTTTCCAGAGCATATCCCCAAAACGAATTTGGTAATTCTGAATAACTCATCATCGATCTAACCATCTCCATAAGAGTCCTGTTCCTTCGTTCTGCTACACCATTCTGTTGGGGTGTTCCAGGTGCAGACAATTGGGATTGAATCCTGGCCTCTGATAAGTAATTCCTAAACTCTCCTAAGAGGTATTCGCCACCACGATCAGACCGTAGTGTCTTGATACTTTTATCTAGTCGTTTCTCCACATCAGCCTTGTATTCTTTGAACTTATCAAAGCACTCGGACTTGCGGCGCATCAGGTAAATGTATCCGTATCTTGAATAATCGTCTATAAAAGAGACAAAATATTCAAAACCACCTCTTGCTTGGACAGACATAGGACCACACAAATCAGAATGAACCAATTCTAACACTTCTTTGGCTCTATACCCCTTTGCCTTGAACGGCCTCTTGGTCATTTTACCTTCTAAGCAAGATTCACAAGTTGAAAAATTTTCCAACTCTAATGAACTCAAAAGTCCATCGGCTATAAGCCTCTGAATCCTACTTAAGTTAATATGACCAAGCCTTAGATGCCAAAGATATGCTTGGTTCATTTCCGAAGGTTCTTTTCTCTTATTAGAATTAGAAGATGAGTTATAAATTTCCATGTTTTGCTTTGTGGAAGAAATTGGATTTAAAGTATACAAATTGCCAACTAATGCACCAGAACAGATAATCACTTTATTTCTTTTAATAACTACATCGTTACCAAAGGAAACTGAATATCCATCTAAAAACAGTTTAGAAACTGAAATTAAATTCTTTCTAAAACTGGGTACATAAAGATAATTTCTTAAAATCAAATTTCTATTTCTACTAAAAATAAGTAGACGTCTCCCACTGCAACAGCTGCCACCTTAGTAGCATTGCCCATGTAGACGGTAATCTCTCCTTCAGATAGTCGTCGGGTTTCCTGGAACCCCTGCAGAGAATTGCAGACATGATCAGTGGCTCCCGTATCTACACACCAGGTGCTGGTAGATAACACCGCTAAACATGTTTCAACAACTAGAGCATGAGATATACCTTTGTTTTGGTTCTTACGAGGACAGTCCACCTTCCAATGTCCTGCCTGCTTGCAGATGAAGCATTTTCCCTTCGGCTTCTTCACTCCGGCTTTAAATCCCGTACTCTGAGATTTATTCACTTTCTTTGCTGAACCATCTTGTTTCTTCTTCTTCTTTCCTCTCGGTTTAGAAGTAGAACCATTTTCAGCATAGTGAATTTGAGCATTGTGACGAAATAATCCTTCTGCTGCTTGAAGTTCTGTCAGTAGTTCCGCTAATGAATAAATCCTCTTATTCATATTATAGTTCAGGCGGAACTGCTCAAAACTTCTAGGTATCATATCGATCTGGGTTTCCCCATCAATTTCTCCTCCAAGGATCTGTATCTCGTTCAGATAAGCCATCATCTTTAGGATATGATCCCTCACAGGAGTACCCTCTTGCATGGTGGCTGTCATTATCTTTCTCATGGCTTCTTGCCTAGAAGCCCTATCCTGATGACCAAAGAGTTCCTTGAGATTGTTCATAATATCATAGGCTGTTGGTAAATCTTGATGCTGATGTTGCAATACATTTGACATTGAAGCCAAAATGTAACATCGCGCTATCTCATCTGCTTTTACCCATTTCCTATGATATTCAATCTCCTCTTGGATAGATTCACCAGTAGGTGCTTCAGGCAAGTTCAGTCAAGACAAATTTATAGCTTTCAGCAGTAAGAACAATGTCTAGGTTTCTTTTCCAATCTATGTAATTAGGTCCAGTAAGTCTATTTTGTTGAAGTATGATGGACAGTGGGTTGAAAGTCATCCTAAGAATCACAAATAACTTTTGGTCAGAACTCTAAATTTAGAATAATATTGATTCCTCAAACAATACTATTTTAAATTAACCAACACCTCATAACACCGTGAATTTTGTATGTCACGTTAGTGTGGACGTATACAAATTCAACATTTGTAAAAGGAGGGTTTTAACCCATTAATTTTATTATCTTGTCAACCTAACTTTTTGACAAATAAAATTAATAGTTGGTATCATTTGGTCACACAAATAATAGCAGTGACTCCGATGGGGAGGATACTATTAGATGTGTCTAAGTGTATACCATTACTTGACACTAAGTCCATTAATAAGATTATGCCCCTTCCGTTGGGGAAGATCACACGCTCTTAATTAACTTCCTATAGTCATCCAAAAATGGAAGTCTGTTCTAGTGATCCACAAACAAGCTCATCCGTTATGGAGGAAGGCACTCAGAGCCAACGCGCAAGCTTGTTTGCATCACTTACAAACCAGTAATGGAGACCATGGGATTTACTTAAAAATCCCTCTTCCACTTAGTTATTTATAAATGAGGAATTTTAACTATGCTAGCCTACTAACATGCACACACAGCACAATATAAAAGCAATAAATAGAAAATCTAATTTTCAACTATTATGGCTTTTATCTCTAGTTTTCCTCCGTGTGTTGTCATCCCAAGTTGCTGCCATATTTGGCCACCGCTACCGGGTCTAGCTGTCGCATCCATCTTGCTCCTTGTTCCGCTGCGCCTCTGGTCCTTAGAAGGTTTCACGCTTTGCAAGATTTGATCCACGACATAAATAGAATTTTACATTTTTGATCCTATATTCCATAAAAGGAATGTACATGTATCTAGATCAAAAATAAAATCCTAATAAAACTAAATACAGCTCCTGTTGTATTTTAATACAATCATGCACACACATATAAATGCCCTTGACATGTCCAAGGGTCCAATCACACACATAATAACTAAAAGCCATAATAGTTGGATCCTGCATCCACAAAGTTAGCACATCCTACTATTAACCTGCCTAAATTATGTATGACATGTGCATAATTAACCTAAGAAAATAATAAAGGTTGTCACTTGTGAAGGCACCCTCACCCCTTCTTTTATATTCCTTGGCCAAGGCAAATTAGGAAATTTAATTACAATAAAATTTCCTTAATTTTCTTGACATGATTTAATTGAGAAAAATAAAATAAAATTTCCCAATTTAATCTATATTGGCCGGCCACATCAAGGGGAAACAATTTAGACAAGTTTTAATCAACAAATTAAAACTTCCTAATTTATTTCCGGAAATTTTAAAAAAATAAAATTTCTCTTCAAAAATCTCTTCATGGTTGATAAAAGGAAATTTCTATAATTTTAATTTTACAACATGTGAATAATTTTTAAAGAGAAAATAAAATATCTCACCAATCTAGAAATAAGGAAAGAGATCTAATATCTTTCTTTAATCTTTTGTAGATCTTTTATAAGAGAGATATTTTAATTTTAATTCTCTTTAATAAATTATTTCTTCCACATAATAAAAATTAAAATTAAAATTCCTTTTTAATTTAATTTGGCCGGCCCCCACTAGCTTGGGTTCAAGCTAGGCCACCCCAATTTATACCTAGGTCGGCCCTAGCTTGGTTCCAAGCTAGCTTGGCCGACCCCTTTAATGGGTATAGAAGGTGGGTATAGGTGGGTATAGTACTCTATAAATAAGAGGCTACGATAGGGACCGAGAGAAGGAATTGGTTTTGGTCTCCCGATAAAATTAATCATCCCGTGTTCGCCCCCAACACACAACTTAATTTTATCAATAATAATTCATTCCACTAGAGAACTATTATTGAACTACCGCACCAATCCCAAATTACATTTTTGGGCTCCTGCTTATTATGAGTGTGTTAGTCTCCCTGTGTTTAAGATATCGAATGTCCACTAATTAAGTGAGTTACTGACAACTCATTTAATTAATATCTAAATCCAAGAGTAGTACCACTCAACCTTATTGTCATGTCGGACTAGGTCCACCTGCAGGGTTTAACATGACAATCCTTATGAGCTCCTCTTGAGGACATTATCAACCTAGTATCTCTAGGACACAGTTTCCTTCTATAATCAACAACACACACTATAAGTGATATCATTTCCCAACTTATCGGGCTTATTGATTCATCGAACTAAATCTCACCCATTGATAAATTAAAGAAATAAATATCAAATATATATGCTTGTTATTATATTAGGATTAAGAGCATACACTTCCATAATAACCGAGGTCTTTGTTCCTTTATAAAGTCAGTATAAAAGAAACGACCTCAAATGGTCCTACTCAATACACTCTGAGTGTACTAGTGTAATTATATAGTCAAGATAAACTAATACCTAATTACACTGCGACCTTCTAATGGTTTGTTCCTTTCCATTTTGGTCGTGAGCTACTGTTTATAATTTATAAGGTACTGATAACATCATCTTCTGCATGTGACACCACATACTATGTTATCTACAATATAAATTAAATGAACAACTACAAACAAATGTAGACAATTTGACCAAATGTGATTCTTTATACATAATGAATGTTTACAAAGCTTAGGCTTTCAGTATACACTCCAACACTTAGAAGGCTAAGTTTGAATGATCAAAACATAGAAAGAATCGAAGTTGACTCCGATAACGATGAGCAAAGGCAACAAAGGGCTCAGGCTGATCCTTTGCCTGATACTGAGTCTTTGCCTGTGCCTAGTGAGACCACTCATGAGGCACCGCCGACGCCAAGGCAATCCAGGATAGCCTCTAGTCATCTCCAAGACCAGATTGTTGGAGACATCCAACAAGGGGTTAGGACTAGATCATTCTTTCGAAATGAGTCTAATGAGGTCACCTTGATCTCAGAAATCGAACCAAAATTAGTTGATGAGGCATTGCACGATCCTGATTGGGTCATAGCTATGCAAGATGAGTTAGGTCAATTTGAAAGGAGTCAAGTGTGGGACTTAGTTCCTAGACCTAAGAAGACCACCATTATTGGAACCAAATGGGTCTTTAAAAATAAGTTAAACCAAAAGGGAGAAGTCGTAAGAAACAAGGCAAGACTTGTAGCCAAGGGCTATAGTCAAGTCGAAGGCCTCGATTATGATGAGACTTATGCTCCCGTGGCCCGATTAGAGTCCATTCGTTTGATGTTAGCTTTTGCTGCACATAGAGGCTTCAAGTTCTATCAAATGGGCGTTAAATCGGCCTTCTTAAACGGTTTCATTTAGGAAGAGGTCTATGTTGAACAACCACCGGGGTTTGTGAATACCGAAGCTCCAAACCACGTGTACAAGCTCAAGAAAGCTCTTTATGGGCTTAAACAAGCACCTCGAGCCTGGTACGAAAGGTTGTCAACTTACTTACTAGAAAAGGGTTTTGTAAGAGGTAAAATAGATCCAACACTATTTCTGCGTAGAGATGGTGAAAACATATTTGTAGCCCAGGTGTATGTCGATGACATAATTTGTGGCTCAAATAACAAGGACTATTTGAATGAATTTATCACTCACATGGAAAGTGAGTTTGAGATGAGTCTGGTGGGAGAATTGACATTCTTCCTTGGACTTGAAATCAAACAAACTCAAGATGGAATCTATGTCCATCAGACGAAATACACTCAAGAGATGCTCAAGAAATTCAAAATGAGTGACTCTAAGGAAGTATCCACTCCAATGGCGACAAACACTCGCCTTGACAATGATGAGAATGGAAAACCAGTTGATCTAACGCAATATAGAAGCATGATCGGTAGTCTTCTATATCTCACAGCTAGTCGACCGGACATACTTTTTGCTGTGGGCATGTGCGCTAGATATCAAGTCTGTGCCAAGGAATCTCATTTAATTGTAGTTAAGAGAATCCTGAGATATCTTAAGGGCACAATGAGAGTAGGACTATGGTACCCTCGTACAGAGTCTTTTGATTTGATAGGTTATACCGACTCCGATTATGCTGGATGCAAATTGGATCGGAAAAGCACTAGTGGGGGTTGCCAATTTTTAGGTTCATTATTGGTTAGTTGGTCAAGTCGGAAGCAACATTGCGTTGCTCTCTCCACGACCAAGGCTGAATACATTGCCATGGGAGAGAGTGTATCACAATTGTTGTGGATGATCCACACCCTAGAAGATTATGGACTTTTGTATAAGGGAGTGCAAGTGTTGTGTGACAACATCAGCACAATAAACCTAACGAAAAATCCAGTCCATCATTCAAGGACCAAACACATTGAAATGTGTCATCACTTCATTAGAGATCACGTAGCTAGGGGAGACATTGCACTCACATATGTTGAGTCAAAATCAAACCTAGCCGATATTTTCACCAAACCCCTTCCGGAAAATGAATTTAGTCATTTAAGGAGAGAATTGGGAATGTGTTTGGCTCAATAGGCCATTAGGACTTCATCATGATCAATAAGGACAATTAAAATGACAAGAGAAATTGGAAAATTAATTTGGGCAACTTGGGGACATCTCACACAAACTATAAAGTTTAACAAATTATTTTTGTTTGCTAGAAATGGGGTGAGATGCTAGGATCAGCCAAATTATTCAAAATGTATCATGCATCTCTTGAATAATTAGGTTGAAGAGACATAAATTGAGTATGGGGAAGACCATTACATAATTCATGTGTATTTGGTTCCTAGATCTTACTCATATATTCCAACCATGGAAACTTGGTTGGACCTTTACCTAGAATTTATCTAACTTTGGTTAATGTGTTGATTGATATTTTTTTATCGATACCTTTCATGATTTTGATTGAAAATAAGACAAGCTATTGAGGTAATGATAGCAATTTGGATATATTTTGACAAACTTGAAACTGATCATAGCAAGGATGTGTTTTGAACCAGATAATAAAAAGCATGAGTTTTGATTAATACTCTGGTTCACTATAGATCATAGTTTCAGAAGTTTCTCTGGTTTTGAAACCCTAACGTTCAAAACGTCTGAACCCTAAACTATATGCGTTTGGAGTTGGTTTTTTTTTTTTTTAAATGTTTGTAACTTTCCGGTTCTGAACAATTTCAGACCGTAAGAGCTTATCTTTCGGGAATATTTATGTTTGTAGATTCTTCAGGTTCTAGGTTATGAATTTGGAAGTTTCTGAACTTCTTCAGTTCTGAATCTTCAAAAATTTTCGATAGAAAATTTATACGAAATTCAGTTACTAAAATTTCATTTTGTCAGACACTGATCGGTCCACAGCCTGATCAGGAGAGGCTGGATCGGTCTATCGACCGATCCAGAACTCTCTGTTTGTTTACTGATCGGTCCAGAGACCGATTAGGTTATTCTGGCACGCAAGAGGCTTCTTGATCGGTCCAGGGACCAATCAGGAGGTTCCCTGATCGATCTACCGACCGATCAGGGACTGCAAGCGAGGATCTTGATCGGTCCAGGGACCGATCAGGAGATTCCCTGATCGGTCCACCGACCGATCAGGGTATTCGGGAGACCAAGGGAGATCCTGATCGGACAGCCGTCCGATCAATCAACACCTGGATTGGTCCCATCCTTTTTAACTCTTCCCGATCCTTTCTTCTCCCATTACACGTCGAAGCCCTAGCCGACACCCTCCTACGCCTCAACTCTTCTCTCCGTTCGTCGATAGATACATAGATGGCACCAAGGTAACTCCATTCTCCCCAAGCTCTACTCATTTTGGCACTTCATTTTCATTTCTCACCATATCTGTGTAATTTGGCTTGGTTCTCGGTTGTTGGTGGCTCCCGTGCTCACCTATTTACCCCCGTTCGTGTCCCATTTTTTTTTTTTAACCTTTAGAAAGAAACAAGTTGGTGAGGGAACTTCTAAGTCATCAACTGAGAAATCTAAACCTAAGGCTCCCTCCCGACCTCAACCATCTGTTTCTGGAAGATTTCCAAACCATCACTTTGAGCAAGCCTTTAAACAAAGAACCTTTAAACTGCTTCCCTGTAGGTCTGTGGATCAAAAATTCATGAATGAATTTTGTCCATCTGTGTCGGAAATACTTTCCTATTACAAACTTGATTCTCTAGTCTATTTAGAACGGGACATCAATTACAACTTAGTATCTGAGTTTTATAATAATCTTCATCAAACTAATGATGTTAATTATAAAACTAAGGTTGCTAAGCAAACTATTGATTTCTCTTTCTCGGCCTTCTTTGATTATCTAGCTTGCCGGAGGTGTTCAGGAAATGTTTTTTCCATATATCCTGATTTACCAGACCCCTTACCTTCTCCCTTTGATGTCTCATCTGCCTCCATTTATGAGTATTTCTTCGGACATCCTAGACTGGGTGGACAAGATGAATTAGATGTTGATTTTCCTACCTTTGCAACCCTAAGACTATCTGCCCCAGATTACATTCTCTTTAAGATTGTCACGAATTGTCTTCTGCCAATCACATCTAAACCCTTGTCAGAGATCCGACCATATCACTGTCTGATGCTTTATGGATTGCGTCGGCGTCTCGATTTTGACATTATGTCGAGCATTTACTCTTCTATCATCTCCTATAGTGAGCCTAACAGCTTCACAGTTTATATGCCTTATGGGCATATAATTACGGATTGGCTCGAGACCCTACAAATTGATGTCTCCAAGGGAAGGATAGTCAAGATGGTGAGGCAGGACTGCAGACTTGGAAAACGTGCATTTTCCAAGTCTGGCATCATAGGACAGAATGGGGCGGTTCGTTGGAAGGACGGGAGAGCACTGGGTGAGTTACCACGGGCACCTCCGCGACAGGTTGATGCTGCTCCCATTGCTGCTCCTCCTCCTGCTGCTGCTGAGTATGGAGAGGCAGATCCTGATCTGCGCTGGCAGATTGCTGAGCTGGAGAGCCGCATTGATCAGCACGATGAGCTACTGGCTGCTGAGCTCCATGGGTTGCGTGTTCGGATTGACCAGCGTTACGATGATCTACACAGTCAGCAGTTAGCGACGCAGCAGGTGCTTCTGGGATGGATGGCCAGCTACCCACCTCCGCAGTATTACTCGGGCTATCCACCCTCGAGCATGCCGCCTCAGGGATTCATTCCTCCAGCAGATGATGATGATGCTCCTCATCTTGAGGATGTTGATTGATACACTTTGTTTTATGTTGATCATTTTGACTGCTTATGTTTCAGATACAGTTTGATAGATACTGTGTCTGACCTGGATATTAGCTGTTTATGCTTCTCGTTTTTCTATTACTTGCTTCTTTTTATTTTTCAGTTCTTATTGACTATTTATATGCTTTTCATATGCCATATCTTGATTGTCTCTTATTTACTGTCCGATATTACACTTAGAGGGAATTCTGTGTGGATTAAGAAAGAGACAGTATGGGTTAAGGGGGAGTCTTTTGAGTCTTATTATCTAATTCGCACCTTTTCGATGTTTGACAAAGGGGGAGAAAATGACTAAGTTTAGAGATGAATGAAGTTTTGATTTTAGGGGAGAGGATAACCTTTGAGGATTATTGACTTCTTTAGTGTTGTATTCATCTTAGGGGGAGGATCTTGATTCCCCTAAAATTAGGGAAATATGAGCATTTCTTATCTAAACTTAAATCGTGTTGTCAAACAACAAAAAGGGGGAGATTGTTGATAATGTCTGACCTGGCTGTTGTTTTGATGTTGACACTGATTTAAGTTTGTATCAGATATTAATTAAACTCAGATTGATTACTGATCAATGTTGTTCAGGTGGAAGGGAAAAGTCCAAGTATGGAAACTTGGCACGCAAAGTCAGAGAGGGCTCGGTAGCTCGTTCTCCGGACTAGGTCAGAGAGGGCTCGGTAGCTCGTTCTCTGGACCGGACGAAGTCAGAGAGGGCTCCGTAGCTCATTCTCCGGACTAGGTCAGAGAGGGCTCGGTAGCTCGTTCTCTGGACCGGACGAAGTCGGAGAGGGCTCGGTAGCTCGTTCTCCGGACTAGGTCAGAGAGGGCTCAGTAGCTCGTTCTCTGGACCGGACGAAGTCGGAGAGGGCTCGGTAGCTCGTTCTCCGGACTAGGTCAGAGAGGGCTCGGTAGCTCATTCTCTAGACCAGGAAGGCTTTAGGGTTTAGGGTTGGGAAGCTCTAAACCTACCTACATAGGCATTGGATTGATCTGTTGACCGATCTAGTGATACTATAGATATCTGATCGGTCTGTTGACCGATCCAGTGATACTATGGTTATCTGATCGGTCACCAGACCGATCAGTAACCAATCAGTAACTCACTGTGAGAATTACTGATCGGTCTATAGACCGATCAGTAACCAATCAGTAACATTATGTGAGATTTACTGATCGGTCTGGAGACCGATCTGGAGGCAATGAAGTTCGGGAGAGAGTATAGGGGATCGATCTGTGGACCGATCCACCTATAGCCTGATCGGTCCACAGACCGATCAGAGCTCTCCTGTACCGATCAGGCCATAGCCTGATCGGTCCAACAAGCTGTGGATCGATCTGTTGATCGATCCACAAAACGGTCTGAAGTTTCTGCTATTTCTCTGCAACTTCTGATCCATCTGATTTAACCATCTGTTGTTAGCTTTTTAAGTTGCAGATTGCAGGTATCATGCCAATGCTCAAATTCAAATTAAGCTTCATCAGAAGAATAAGACAAAGGGTTCTTTCTGCTGTGTTTCACTGCAAATGGTGCAATTGGAGCATCAACGGTTACTGGCTGCGATCAGGCTGTGATCTGGCTGCAATCAGTTGGGAATCAGCTTGACTCTTGCTCATTGGTTCGAGCTCAGAGACCCCAGTGAAGACCATGGGTTCTATTGGCGTGAGTTCAGAGAACCAGAGGAGGAGGAAGAGTGATTGGCGACGTTGTAGCTTGCAGCAGGGATTCGGTGCAGGTTGACAGCAATTCGGGATAGGCTAAACGCAGTGGAAGCAGAGGCATAAGAAGAAGGATGAAGAGAGGTTTGAAAATAGAACTCTCGGTCGATCAAGCAAGTGTGCTGAGCTTTGAGTTCTTGGCTGTGCTTCCTTCTTGTGCTCTGTTTAACTGCTGTCTTCGCGTGGCTGTGAGCGTCTTTCTTCATTCTCTTTAGCCACTGATCTGTAAGTCTTGTGCTTTATTTACATATTTTTCTGAGACTTTGTGGAGAGGTTACTCCACCGAGAAGGAGAAATCTTTAGCCGGTATCTATCCGGGGTGTGATCTACCGAAAGATCAAGGGATCGTCCACCTTACGGACACGCCGAGGAGTAGGGGCAAGTTATCCCCGAACCTTGTATATACTGGTGTTAGTGGTGTGTGTCTTTCTTTTCTTTGTATTAGATTTTTCATGTGCATATTTCCACTGCGCTAACGATTTGATTGAAGAATTTAGTTAAGTTTTAGAGGAGACTATTAACACCCCCCCTCTCTAGCCATCCGAAGATCCTAACAGAAGTGGGAGGATATCTCCATGGATTTCATAGTGGGACTACCCAGAACCACGAATGATTTTGATGCCATCTGGGTAATAGTCGACAGGTTAATTAAATCAGCCCACTTCTTAGCTATCAGGATATCCTACTCCATGGAGCAGCTAGCTCAGTTGTATCTCAAGGAGATCGTCAGACTACATGGAGTCCCACGGACTATCATTTCAGACAGAGATAGTAGATTCACATCACACTTCTGGGAGTGTGTACAGTCAGCACTGGGCGCCAGGTTAAAGTTTAGCACAACCTTCCATCCTCAGACAGATGGTCAGACGGAGCGAGTAAATCAGGTACTCGAAGATATGCTCCGAGCATGTGCCCTAGACTTCAAGGGGAGTTGGTGCAAATATCTGTGCTTAGCAGAATTTGCATACAACAATAGCTATCAGGCCACTATCGGCATGACACCCTACGAGGCTCTCTACGGGCG